>NC_089841.1:211596967-214216967 GCF_035609145.1 Eleutherodactylus coqui | reverse complement strand
ACTGTGTCTTGCTGTGGATCCTTTATCATCTAGGACAAGGTAGGTCCCTAAGTTCCAGCAAAGAGTTATCCCTGTTGGGACAATCGCCCTGCAAGCAGGCAGGTTTCCTAGGATTAGTTGTCTTGTTGGAGTAAGGACCCACAAGACAAAGAGGACCCTTGAAGTGTGCTTGCGGGCTTAAGTATCTTGGCCAAAATACAAACTAACACCTCGTACATTTATAGTTATTCCATCTGGCTATGTGTGCAGGTATGAAGGTGAGTGTTTTGAGCACTTGTCAGTGTTTGATTTATGTCTGTGTCTTAGTTATGTTCGTGAGTATCGAGTCCAGTTTGCAGTTCTGCGGTTTCGTCTGAGTTTGCCTGTCAGCTTGTATGAAGTTGGTTTCACATTTCTGCGGTTCCTTCTAAGTTTGCCTGTTGGTGACTATGAAGTCCGTTTCATAGTTCTACAGTTCAGTCTGAGTTCGCCAGTTTGTAGCTGTGAAAGATGCAACAAGTTGTTCACACCCCTGTTTGACGTTATGGAATGTACACGTTCCAGTTTGGATGTAACAGAATGTACATGTTTCAGGTGGGAGATGTGCATGGCAGTTTGGACAGCCGTGAGTGTTTGTACCGGTTCCCTGTATGTAGGCTGTGCCTTTGTTCTGTTCCCTCTCCTTATTTGTCATACATGTGTGTCTGTGCTAGGCCTGTATGGATAAGTCCTGTGCATCATTTTGTCAGTCTGGCTTATGTCTGTTTTTCATTCTGTGTTCTGTATGTGTGAACTATGAGGTGTTCTTTGGTCTGTTCTGGCATCTAACCTCCTGGTGCTATTCGCAGTATGATCATGTTCTGTATGTCTGCCCTTTGAAGAAGACCACTATGTGTTAGGTACTTGTGTCTCTAGAGGCCCCTCTTTAAGGTGGAGGTACTGCTAGGATGTGCTGCTGGGATCTGTTGTACTACATGGGTTTCAGCAGCACAGCTCAACAGGTGGGGTTGATTCAGCTGGCTGGGTGTGGATTTCTCCAGCCAGTTATTCCCCAAGGTCTGTTGCTCATATACCAGCTCCTCTGAAAGAGGCTGCTGTGCTTTTCCCTGTTTGTTCAGTATGTTCAGTGTGAACATTGTCATGTTCCTGTGTGTCTGTGCATTTGGTTGGACATGAGGTGTGAGCGGGCATGTTTAGTGTTTGTTTTGATGTGATCAGTGTCATGTTCCTGTGTGTCTGTTCTGTTATCGGTACGTGTGGTGTGAACTGTGTTTTGCTGTGAATCCTATATCATCTAGGATGAGGTAGGTCCCTAGATTCCAGCACTGGGTCATCCCTGTCAGGATGATTGCCTGTTGTCTTGTTAGAGTAGGAACCTGCAAGACAATGAGGACCCTTGAAGTGAGCTTGCAGGCTTAGGTATCTTATCCAAAATACAAACTAATACCTCGTACATTTTACAGTTATTCCATCTGGTTATGTGTGCAGGTATGCAGCTGAGTGTTTTGAGCACTTATCAGTGATTGATTTATGTCTGATTCTTGTTGCGTCCAACCGGACATGCAATATCCAAAACAAACGAAAAGGCACACCTGTGCAAAAGAAACATAAAACTACGGGAAATCCTCTCCCTACAAACCCCTAACCTGGGAGGGGCACTCTGCCTACTTGGCGGGCCGATCGCTCCAATAGGTGCGGACCAACACGATGCCTGGGCCACTGACAAGTCCCTATCAGGGAGCCCTAGAACCAAAAGAAAGGGAAACAGAAAACCAAACAAAACAGATATAGGAACTTAGCTAGCACGGAGGAGCTTCAACCAGGATGAGTTCCTCAGCAGTTATCCAGCGGCAACTGCAGCATTGACCAGCACTGGGGTCAATGCTAGCTCTGCCTAAAAAGGAGCAGAGCTACTCAGCACCAGGTGATGACTGACATCACTCTTGCAGCCACCACACCCCTCAGCTCCAGGAGAGGTAGGAATACTTCTAAACCCTGGTCTGGCCTGAAAGCAAGGTGGGAACCTCCGAACGGCTGCAACAATTCTTAGTTATGTCTGTGAGTATGAACTCCGTTTCGCAGTTCTGCAGTTCCGTCTGAGTTTGCCAGTTAATGGGTGTGAAAGACATAACAGAATGTACGTCTTTTACACCCACGAACATCATCTCAGTTTGACATAACACTACCCCTACAACCCCTATCGCTACACCACTGCTTTAGAGTGATAGGCAAAGACCTCAAGGGGAATCACAGGAATCTGAATGCTGCAGTGGGGTGTTTCCATGAGGCACTGTCATTATCACCCAGAACCATTTCTTCCATAGCAAAAACCTCTATGAAAAAAAACATCTGTATGTGGCTTTGGGCTCCAGCAATCTATGAGCCCATATTACAGATGCATATCATTTTTTAGATTCTAAATGAATCCATCAACTGTAACATGATCCATCAGACTCTGAATATACTGAGGAATTCTCTCCTAGATGCATTGCTTCTTGCAAAGAACATCTCCGTACACATCATGTCCAACAAAGATTGTATGGCAGTGCAAGAAGGGTGTATGGCTCTATACTAATATACATTGAGGTCTCATGCCCTGCCGTACAGGTCTGTGCACAGGGCTCTGCCTTGTGCTTTTTGCCTTCATCCTGGCTTGTAAACCTAACCTAAGGGCCCATCTACACGGAGCGATAATCGCTCAAAGATCGCTCAAATGACAGTTTGAGTGCCAGCTTTGAGCGATCATTTTGCATAAACTATTAAGTAGCTGCTCATTTACTTAATAGCAATTTAGTGTGCAAATGAAGCCTTTAGCTGAAAGCAGTTAATAGCCTGAGGGCTCTTATCTGCTTTCAGTTCCTTTGTTCTCGGATGGGAAACAATGCTATCAGCACTACCCGTAGAGAACTGGTGATAAGGCTGAAGGACGATTATTAGGTTGGACTGAATTTAACGATCAGCTAGCAGTGCACAAAAAGTCCACGATGTCCGCACGTATAGACGCAATGATTATCGCTCAAACGATTGCTTTTTAGCCATTTTTGAGCGATCATTGCTCCGTGTAAATGGGCCTTTAGTGTTTAAGGTAAATAAACAATTTAAACTCATTAACCATGAAAAATAATGCACTTTCTACTTGTACCTTAATTGTAAGAGTGTTTATACTGTTTACAGAATCTTGCATACATTGTACTAGTAAATGACATTCTTTGATTAATGTTTATAACTATGATAATAGAGAAGCAGCAGGGGCTTAATGGATAATGAGAAGAGACCATAAATATGCAGAGTGGCAAGATTACATTTAAGTCCTTTCAGGTGAAGCCTCACTTTTGTGAACATTAAACTAATTCATTCTCTAATTTTTCTTCAGATGCGGAAGAAACGATTTGTCCAAGCATTTTGCAAACAAACTGTTGCCATGGTAACCCTTCATACAATTACCATTCAACTCCTGCTGTTCATTTTTTTAAGAGGAGGGATAATATTCAACACATTTCTTAAACCATTTGCTTAAAGTTTCTTAAACCATATGTGGCCAAGTGTCAGCTGCAGTGGCTGGGATTGGAGATAACTCAGATTGCTGCCACTAACCATTTAAATGTTGCTGTCAATTCTGACAGACCTGGCTCACCTGCCTTGGGAAGTCCCTCCGGGCTGCCATAACTGTTTGCCTGTTAAGCCGTGGCTGTGTCAGAACATAATAGGACACTTATCAAAATGCAATATACTGCAATACTGAAATATTGCGGTAGATAATATAAGTGATAAAACTATTGATAGTTCAAGTTTCCTATAGGTACTAAAAGTAAAAATAAGTTACATAAAAATTTATAAATATTACAAAAAAATGAAAGGTATTAAAAGTTTAAAAACTGTCTTTTCCCATTTTTAACAAAAAAAATCAAAACAAGAAATGTATAAACATATTTTCCATTGCCTCATATGTAAAAATTTTATCTACTAAAATGATGAATTATTTATCCTCTGCAGTGAAAGCCATAAGAAAAAAATACACAATGCAAAAATTTTGCTTTTTTTAGTAACTCTACCTCCAAGATAATATTTAATACAAACTGAAAAAAGTCATATGGTCATCCCATTAAAAAAAAGTCTTCAAACAACCCCATTGACAGAAAGATAAAAAAGTTATGATGGTCAGAAGACAAAAATTGGCAAAATAAAGTATTTTTTTAGGATTTTTATGTTTTAAAAATAGGACAACGAAAAAAAACTATATACATTTTGTATCACCGTAATTGAACTGGCCGACAGAATAACGTAACATGTCATTTTTGCTGAATAACCGCCCCCCAAAAAATGACTCATTAGTGTTTTTTCCTTTTCACCTCACTCAGAAATTCTTAAAGCTTTTCAGTACATTATTGCATTACATTATACAGAATTGTACCATTGAAAGATATAACTCGTCCCTCAAAAAATAAGCCCTTATGGGGCTATGACAAAGGAAAAATAAAAAGTTATGATTTTTTGAAAGCGAGGAGGTAAAAAAAAAGTAAAAACAAATAGCTGTTAGTGATTGGGAGGAATTCTGATAGTATTTTAGCAAAATGCTTTATATACAACCAGCGGAACTTCATCCAAGCTAAACCTATGCTCCGAGAATATTTAATAGTAATTAAAATACAGTTCATATTTTTAGATAGACAGTAAGTGACACGAAAAAAACAATGTAACATATAGGTCAGTAGATTAATTACAATATCTTCAAGGATCTTAAATGTCTTAATGAAATCGACTGATAATAATGTGAATAATATCCTATATCCTCCATTGTAGAAGATGCTAAAACTAAGGGTCAACATGAAAGTATCCCATATCTGCCAAAATATGGTTGCTGCAAGGAAGATGATATAATCTACAGCAAATATCTGAGCAATGAAAATCATAAATGATCCGCATAGTCTACACTCCACAGTATGTTCCAATTAGGTTAATGGCGGTAAATATCCGATCATTTGTGGGATTGTTCGGTAAATGGCAACATTGAGGGAAACTGAAAGAATTACTACACAAGGATGCAAATTAATTAATGACAGATGTAAAAAGTTGTAACTTTTTCCCAAAGGCGATCAATATGCTAGTGTAACTAAATAAACAAAACTAGTTTTACATGTATGCAGGCATTGGGTAACCTTGATATTAATATTTTGGAAAAGTACAGATGGTACCTTTTATC
Organism: Eleutherodactylus coqui; assembly: GCF_035609145.1. NCBI lineage: Eukaryota > Metazoa > Chordata > Amphibia > Anura > Eleutherodactylidae > Eleutherodactylus > Eleutherodactylus coqui. The sequence continues at coordinate 214,211,788 of NC_089841.1, read as the reverse complement.
CCAGTGTGCTGACTAAAATCTCATGATCGAGCCAAGAACAAGCTTGTTTAGAACAATTTTGTATTTTAATGTAAAAAGTCTTAAAAAGACAAAAACGAGTGCTGTATTTGAAGCAGAACATATTGTATATTATAATAAAAAAACTCCTCCTTGTTGCTTTCTCCTAGCAGGAGACTTATAAATGGAGACTGTGCTATCACTTATCCTTTCGGGATGACAGCTGTGTTTTGGGGCATTGTTGCCATCACTGCATTTGAAGGCACAATGCCTCCCACTGTATTAGAGGGCATTGGGGTAGCCATTGTATTTAGAGACATTGTGTCTAGTGCTGTTATGGAGCACTGACTGTAGCTGCTATCATTATGGGGGCATAGTGGGGTCTTCTTGCTGTCATTCTCAGCCCTACTGTCAAGACCAATGGCACTGGAGAAAGGAAGTAGAACAACACAACAATTGAATGCTTGAAATTACTTGTTTTCTACTTCTGGATTCTACACAAGCTTCCTTTCCAGTCTGGTGATGAGTGCCTATGCCCAAAACTTTACAAAAATCAGTGTGTACACCCGTGGTATGGGTTTTGTGGATGCAAGAAATCTCAAGCATTTTTTTGGGGTGCACTTCTACTCCCCATCTCCCGCGGTTTACCTTGTATGGGGAGTGGTCAGCCCTAGAAGAATATGCATCCACACATCTGAGTTGTGCTGCCTAAAACTCGTGTCTTGGAGGAGAGATACTGATTGACATGGTTTTTCTCAAAAGGTATTTGGATAGAAAGCACTTCTTCTTTATGGGCATCTTATTTACAGTGAAATTCTTTGATGACAATAGTATTAACCCCTGAATGTACCAGGGTGTAAGTGTATGTTCTGAATGCGGGTACTTGATGCAATCCTTAATCATAGCGATCATAGCTGCTATGATACAAGTCCCCTACAAGGATATAAAAAGTGTAAAAAAAAGATAAAAAATTGTGTAAAAAAAATTAAAAACAAAACTTTTTTGTGATTTTTCCTTATTAATATAAAAAATATATTAAAAAAACTAAAATCCACCATATTTGGTATTGTTGTATCTATAACGATTCATACAATCAATTAAACACACTTTTTATCCTGCACGCCAAAAAACATTAAAGAAAAACCCTAAGGGCTCAGTCACACGGGCGCCGATCCGCCTGTGTTTCTGGATGATTAGATGGCCGCACCACATGTGGACGATTCTCCGCATGACCGGCTCCATTGCCAGCCATGTGTTCTTTTTTCTGGCACCTGCAGTGCGGCCGTCTTATCGTCCAGAAACACGGGCGGATCAGCGCCCGTGCGACTGAGCCCTAAGAAACTGAGGCAAAATGCTTATTTTTTTTTTTCATTTTGCCTCCCAAAAACATAATAAGGCACACAAAAAACACTGCTGAAAACGCGTGAACGGGCAAAGTTTCATATGCAGATCGCATGAAACTTTGCCCGTTCAATGGAGCAGCTGCTCCAAAAAGATCCCTTCATCACTGAACACTGTCACAGCACTGTCACACTGTTCAGTGATGATGGGACTCCCTGCAGAGATTAAAGAATCCCCTGCCAAGTGAGGAGGTGAATTCTCCTTCAATGGAAGTGTTCAAACAAAGGCTGGACAGACATCTGTCTGGGATGATTTAGTGAATCTTGCACTGAGCAGGGGGTTGGACCCGATGACCCTGGAGGTCCCTTCCAACTCTATCATTCTGTGATTCTACAAATTATAAAAATGTAAAACATTAATTAATACACTGTTACATGGGAACAACTCTGCCTGCAGCTGCACTAGAGAGAACAGTGCAGGCGCAGCTGGAGCGCCCTCTTCTGCTATGCTGTTAGGTGTAGATGGATTTTCCTAGCAATGCTGCAGTTGCATCTGTTTGGTTCTACCTAAAGCTCCTTCTGCCACACTAGAAGAAACCCATCTTGTAATCAGCACAGGTATGTGGGGAGGCGGGCTCTGTTTTGTAATTAATTTAAACCTCTGAGTATTTGTTTTCTTATCCCTACAGCTAAATATATGAGAAGCTTGAAGCTCAAATGCCTTGGTTAACAAAAGACTGCACACATTTACCATTATTCTGGAGAATAGTCAAGTTTTCGTCCTTAAAGGGGATGTCTCGCGAAATCAAGTGGGGTTATACACTTCTGTATGGCCATATTAATGCACTTTGTAATATACATCGTGCATTAAATATGAGCCATACAGAAGTTATTCACTTACCTGCTCCGTTGCTAGCATCCTCGTCTCCATGGTTCCGTCTAATTTCGCTGGCGGCTTGCTTTTTTAGACGCGCTTGCGCAGTCCAGTCTTCTGCTCTGAGCACGAGCCGCTTCAGTGTGCCCGCCGCTACAGCTCTTCTGCGCATGCGCAGACGAGCTGTATCTTCTCGGGAGCGCGCTGGAGCGGCCATTCTGCTACCATCCTCTCTTAGAGGAAGGTGCAGAAACTTGAGCCGCCCAGCAGTGCCGCCCAGCCGTGCCGCCCAGCCGCCCAGCCGCCCAGGTAAGTGATGGGTGACGGACTGACAGGGGTGACGAGTGACGGACTGCCGCTGTGGCCCCGGAGCCTTCCGTTGGGCCGCCGGGGCCTACCGCTGGGCCCCCGGGGCCTACCGCTGTGGCCCCAGAGCCTACCGCTGGGCCCCGGGGCCTACCGCTGTGGCCCCGGAGCCTACCGCTGGGCCCGGGGCCTACCGCTGTGGCCCCGGAGCCAACTGCTGGGCCCCAGGGCCTACCGCTGTGGCCCCGGAGCCTACTGCTGGGCCCCGGGGCCTAGCGCGCGGGAGCCGGGGCCTAGCGCGGGGGAGCCGGGGCCTAGCGCGGGGGAGCTGGGGCCTAGCGCCGGTTACCTGCTGCCTGGCGGTGGGTGACTGTGGCCCAAGAGCGTGTGCCGTGGTCGGTGGCCGCGGTGGGTCCGGTCGGCGGCTGCGGTGGGTCCGGTCGGCGGCTGCGGGTTGTCTGGTTGTCAGGGAGACACAGCTGGTAGCGTCTCGAGAGCGCGCACGTCGGGCTACAGCAAGCGACGGGAAAAGATCCGGCGGCCATCTTGGGGAAACTTTTTATAAGTTGCTGAAACGCTGGAACTGTAAGTAGAAACCGGCTAGAAAAGTCATTTGCACGGGTGCTTAGTAATGTATGCTTAATAAGGGGGACTGGGCAAAAAAAAATGTCACTGCTTCCTCGAGACAACCCCTTTAACTAAATGTGTATTTTCAGGAATAATTTCAATGTGTAGCTTATTGGAGTTCTTACATTGGTGACAATCATGGTAATATTTGTTTTGAGGGTGATTATAAAATGCTTATGGACCCTAGGATTTAGACGCGCTTGTACAGTAATTTTACCTATATACAGCAATGACTACTAGAGCTCTCCACTGTCTTTACTGTTGTAAGTGTCTATTCTTCTGCTGATGTTCCCAGATATATCCATTTTAAAGCCAGTTACATTTTATTCAGCACACTATCCTATTTTTATATCATCTACAGTAACTCGGTGAATAAAGAGAAAATACTGAAGTGTAATTCTACATTTGTATACGTTTTCAAGTAGAACCATACAAGAAAGAACATTTCAAACCGATACTACTTCTTATTTTTGTGTCTTTAAAAGCAATCATTTATCTGCATTCCAAAGGAAATGGCAATTTATAAATGTATCAAGATGGAAAAGCTCTTTCCTGAATAATGTCACTAGAGACTTGAACAAAAAATACAGGTTATGCAATAAATAAAAGACTGGTAACCTGTGGCTGGCTCTTTTGGAGACACTGTCACTCTCATTGTTATGGTGGCATTGTGACTGGCTTCGGCAGTGTAAGGACACATATATATAGGATCTGTTTAAATGGCAATATGTTGCCAGAAAAAAAGAGACGATCCTGCCAGAGTTAAATTAAAAAATCAGCTTTTTTCAGAGCTAGGCTTTCCTTCTCCTCGGCAAAGGTTCAGTTTGCTGCCCTACCTCTGAATCTAAATACGCTGGCCGAACAAAAGGGTCCCACTGGCAACCCCAATGACACCCAACCGCTAGGGCACATTCCTTGGCAGTCCTGCATAGCTATGCTCCTGCTTTTATTCAATCTTCTAGGATATGATCTTGCTTCAAGTTTAAAGGGGTTCTGTCACTAAAAAAGAAAAATTATATACTTATCTATTCCTCCCCCATCAGTCTACTTACCAGATCTTCACCTCCCCTATCTTCTCCTGTCTCCTGCATGCCGGGGGTCACTTCACCTCCAGCTGCCTGATTCCTCTCCTTCCTGTGAGGTTACATACATTTGGTTGGCAGTCTTCTGCCTGCCAACCAATGAACGTTATGTCACAGCTCACAGGCCAGCAGGGGGACTGCCTATCTTCTTCAGAGATTGTTCAAGAGAGCTATCTCTGAAATAGAATACAATTCCTTCCTAGGCAGTGAAGCTACAGCACAGGGATGTGACCTTCACTGACCCAGCCGGAAGGAATTTGAGATATGCAGCCCTCATAACAAGCTGGTCCCAGCCTGCAGTGAGCTGACCTGGGGCACTGGAGAAGCTCAACCAGGAGAAAATGTGATAAGGAGACTGACAGGGAAGGAATAGGTAAGTTTAGATCATTTTTTTTAATGACAAAACCCCTTTAAACATTCATAGGGAAATAAAGCCAACAAATATGGAAAACAATCCCTACATATGGGGGTATCCTTAGCATCAGTGAAAGGAATTCGAGAACAAGAGTTCACTCAGTGGGATTTCCTCTATGAGAGACCTCGAAGAGGGAATGATAGAACCCTCCCGCCAATGGAATGACACAAAAATACCACAGTTGAGATTCCATTTTTGCACCTTTGTGTCCCATTAAGGAAAAGGATGAGATTGAGATTGCCGAATAGAAGATAGCTACGTAATCATCCACTCATTTAATTCCCAAGTGAAAAAGAATTAAGGATTAAGGGGTTTGAGGAGGGTGCATGAATAGAAATTACTGGACAAAATATTATTTCAATGAAAGCCATATCCATAGAGGTCCTTTATCTGATAGAAGTCCCAAGGTGCTTCTATTACGGACATCAGTGGGGTTTCATCTACAAGACCAACTTCGGTGACTCTTCTAACACATTTAATTGGCATCTTTTAAAAATCCACTCTTAGAAAACTTTGCTAGCCATAAGGAGAGCAAAAGAAAATGCCAAGTATAGTTATAAATGTATGCATAACAATATAAGGAAAGTGAGACATTTAAACTTACTGCGTTCAGTCGACATACCTGATTCAATTACAGCAACTCATTTTACAAACTAATGTGGCATGAGAGATTACCTTGACATCATGTAACAGCTCTGTTATTTTTAGAGCAATTAGACTCCGTTGATATATCTCAGTTTTTATGGATTTACTATGTTTTATTACCTGTTTATCCCTGCACTGCTAGTACTTCCCATGATGTCTATATAGCTAGGCTAACATACTGTACTGTGTACTGTACTTTATTCTCTTTATTCTTGGAGAGTTTTTAGATCATCTGACATCCCTCTATGAATCTGATCTCAAAGACCTGTGCAAAAGTGAGAAACAAACAAATCTATATAAAGAAAGCATACAAGCGAACACAAGTCAAGAAACAATAGGTTTTCTTGATTTTGGTAGCAATTAAACTCGGTTTATCACCACAATGGTGTTAAAAATTTAGCTTATCACTAGCTAAAAGTCAAGAAGCACAGGGATATCCATCAGATGCTCATTATATTAGATAGAAATCACTGCATTGTTCCAAAAGTAAGCTTAGGCTAAATTCACATGCGCGAGGGTGATATTGGGCCAAGAATCATGCCCCGATATCGCCTCTGTCATCCATGTGAAAGCCTTACATCACTTAAGGGATGAAGGGAATCCCCTGCCACGGCTGTCACAGCGGCGGCAGAGAATTGTGGAGTTCTCCCATTGCTTTCATTGGGGCTGGTGCTGCGAGATCTCGCAGCTATATAGAACATGCTGAGATTTGTTGCCTGCCATGTGGGAAAGCATTCAAAAGATACCGCACTCCGCAACCTGCGTTTTACCCGCGCATGCGAGGTGATTTTCAGGCAAAAATGCATCACATTGGTTAATTACGATGCTTTTGTACAAGTGGCAAGCACAATAGAAGATTGTCAATGGAAAACCTCACATCGCACTCGTATGCACAGCGCACGGCATGCGAAAGCCATGTAATGCATTAAAGATCCAATTGAAATCATTGGCAATGTGGGAAAACATCGCACCAAATTTATTATCTGTTTTTAGACACTTTCAGACATCTTTTCCAACTTATCTAAAAAGGGACTTGACCTAATTTGCGCCAAAAATTATACCAAATTGCCATGAACAAAGCCAACATTTTTATGTAATAAACTAAGCCAACTAATAGATGGTTTAAACTTAGACTAGACAGTCTTAAAATGCAACAGGTTCATCATTCACTGATAAACTGGCATATTTAAGACTATCTAGTCCACAGGTGTCAAACACAAGGCCCATAGGCCGAATCCGGCCCGCCGCCCTATTTTCTGTGGCCCGCCAGTTGTGCACAAAGTTCCCTCACCTCCGTGCTGCTGTCAGTAGGTGATCATCTATCGGCTAGTTCTGTCTAGTGCAGACAGTAATAGAGGAGTGCCGATAGCAGACTGACAACAGCCGCAGAGGAGGGAAGAAGAGTGCAGAGAACATGATCTCTGGTGCGAGTAGGACGCTGAGGAGGAGCAGCTGCAGAGTGAGAGCCTGGTCAGCGCTTTCCTCCTCTCACTGGCCCTACCTCTGTTCATGGCAGCAGGCCTAGGGAGACATCAGGGGCCAAAGTATGCAGGAGGGCCCCAAGAAGAGAGCAGCCAGTATACCTGCCAGTGGGACCACATTGGGTGCAGGTAAGTATGAAAATGTGTATACAGAAGTGTCCTTGTGTACATATGTATGTGTGTGTGTGTATATATATATATATATATATATATATATGTAATGTGCACCTGTGAGTGTATGTATATGTGTATATATATATATATATATATAAATAATGAGTCTGTGCATATATGTGTATAATAGTGTGTGTCTGTGCGCATATGTGTATAATAGTGTGTTTGTGCATGTATGTGTATAATAGTGTGCGTCTGTGCGTATATGTGTATAATAGTGTGCGTCTGTGCGTATATGTGTATAAAAATGTGTGTCTGTGCGTGTTTGTGTGTAGTATTGTGTGTCTGTGCGTATATGTGTATAATAGTGTGTGTCTGTGTGCATATGTGTATAATAGTGTGTTTGTGCATGTATGTGTATAATAGTGTGCGTCTGTGCGTATATGTGTATAATAGTGTGTGTCTGTATGCATGTATGTGTATAATAGTGTGCAACTGTGCATGTATGTGTATAATAGTGTGCGTCTGTGCGTATATGTGTATAATAGTGTGCGTCTGTGCATATATGTGTATAATAGTGTGTGTCTGTGTGCATGTATGTGTATAATAGTGTGCATCTGTGCGCATATGTGTATAATAGTGTGCATGTATGTGTATAATAGTGTGCATCTCTGTGTTTGTGCATAATAGTGTGCGTCTATGCGCGTATGTGTATAATAGTGTGCGTCTGTGCATGTATATGTATAATAGTGTGTGCCTGTGTGCATGTATGTGTATAATAGTGTGCGTCTGTGCATGTATGTGTATAATAGTGTGTGCCTGTGTGCATGTATGTGTATAATAGTGTGCGTCTGTGCATAAATGTGTATAATAGTGTGTGTCTGTGCATGTATGTGTATAATAGTGTGCGTCTGTGCATATATGTGTATAAAAGTGTGTTTCTGTGCATGTTTGTGTGTAGTAGTGTGTGTCTATGTGTATATGTGTATAATAGTGTGTGTCTGTGCGTATATGTGTATAATAGTGTATGTCTGTGCGTATATGTGTATAGGAGTGTGCCCGTGCGTATATGTGTATAATAGTGTGTGTCTGTATGCATGTATCTGTATTATAGTGTGCGTCTGTGCATGTATGTGTATAATAGTGTGCGTATGTGCGTATATGTGTATAATAGTGTGCATCTGTGCGTATATGTGTATAATAGTGTGTGTCTGTGTGCATGTATGTGTATAATAGTGTGCATCTGTGCGCATATCTGTATAATAGTGTGCATGTATGTGTATAATAGTGTGCATCTCTGTGTGTGTTTGTACATAATAGTGTGTGTCTATGCGCGTATGTGTATAATAGTGTGCGTCTGTGCATGTATGTGTATAATAGTGTGTGCCTGTGTGCATGTATGTGTATAATAGTGTGCGTCTGTGCATATATGTGTATAATAGTGTGTCTGTGCATGTATGTGTATAATAGTGTGCGTCTGTGCATATATGTGTATAAAAGTGTGTGTCTGTGCGTGTTTGTGTGTAGTAGTGTGTGTCTATGTGTATATGTGTATAATAGTGTGTGTCTGTGCGTATATGTGTACAATAGTGTATGTCTGTGCGTATATGTGTATAGGAGTGTGTGCCTGTGCGTATATGTGTATAATTGTGTGCGCCTGTCTATATAAACAAAAATAATAGTGTGCGCCTGTGTGTGTGTGCATATATAGATATAGATATATATTTATAATATTGTGCGCCACTCGTCGCTCTTCAGTTTTGAGATGTCCCCGAAAATTAACACACCCCATAAAATGGTACTGGGGTGTTTATAGTGACGGGAGTAAGTTTCTAATGGAGGGTATAATCCCGCCCTCCTATTGATATGCTTCAGGTATTAAAAGTTTCACCTTCAACTGATATAACCCCGTTCCACTCATCTGTGTATCATAAGTTCCGCCCCCCACTGACCTATGTCCCACGTGTAAGACTCCGCCCCGTGCATCCTCTGTAACGGAGTAAGTGAGTGAAAGTAAAAGAGGATTTCTTAAGTCTACAACGGAGGGAATAATCCTGCCCTCCCATTGATAGGCGTCGGGTGTCAGAAGTTTTACTTCTAACTGACATAATCCCGTTCCATTCATCTATGTGTCACAAGTCCCGCCTCCTACTGACGTAGGTCTTACGTCTAAGACTCCGCCCCGTGCATTCCCTGTAACGGAGCAGTGAGTGAAAGCAAAAGAGGATTCCCTCTACTACGTCAGTAACTCCACCCACATATGAGGTCACTAACTCCGCCCACCAATATGGCGCTGCCCAGGGACTGACCGGAGTGAAGACATCTCCTTTCCTATAAGGTATTTATATCGGCGTTTTTTGCATTTATTGTTCACTGGACTTGAGAAAGGTACCGTGGAGGTACTGAAATGCGTTGTCCGCTCTACCCGTGTGTGTGGCACACGTACGGCATTTGTGTTGGTCTGCTCTACACGTGTGTGTTTTACACATACGGCAGTTGTGTTTTGAGAAGGATTAATAAACCTGTGAAGAATCTTTCTTATATACTGGTCGTATGAAGATTGGTTTAATCATTTGGAGTCTTCACTACAAGGAGGGGGATTCTGCATCACATACCCCCCTCCTAGAAAGTAAGTGTTTGTTTACCATCTTTTTTTAAAAATAGAGACCAAAAATCTTTTTATTCTCACCATCTCTGGCAGCGCAGAGTTTTTTTTAACTGTGTATTGTTTACTCGTCGCTATGGGGGACCTAATTACCAATCGGGCCACTTTTACTATACTGTCTTACAATTAACAATTAGAAAGCAACCATATGGCTGATGTGCCCCTCGGTGAAAATGAGTTTGACACCCCTGATCTAGTCTAAGTTTCAACTGTCCAACTTTTTGACAATATCAGTAAATAAGTCCTAACACACTTTCCTTTGAGCCATCATCTTGTGTATTCTTGTCACCTTGGATACTCAATCCCACTGACCTCAAGATGGAAAGCTTGAAGACTTTTCTTTCATTAAACGTCTATTTCATTTCTCATGTTTTATTCCTACAACACAATCATTTGAAACCCAACCATAAATTTTGAATTTTGGGACACACTGCATATAAAGGTGGGAATATGTCTTCCATATTTATGCAAAAAGCAACACATTGGGGGAAGTTCATATATATATATATATATATATATATATATATATATATATATATATATATATATATATATATATATATATATATTAGGTTAATGCATGAAATAAAAGGGGAGACTAGGGGAATGCACTCTAAACTTGGTTGAGGAAGTTGGAATTGTTTTATTATTATTATTTCTATAATTGATGGGTCACACACTAATATTCAAAAGTCAAGGCTGCCCAGAAAATCTTCTGAACCAGGAGATACAAGTCAGAAACTTTGTAGAACACATAGATTAGAAAAAAAACTTCTTGGCACTAAGTTGGTGCCAGTTGGCTATCTTGTATTTAACACAAGAAACTTCAGTGGAAAGAGAATAATAGGATACATCATTTAAAGGGGCTCTCCAGTTGTAACTATTGATGGTCTATCTTCAGAATAAGTAATCAATTGTAGATCAGCAGGAGTCTACCGCCCTGGATACCTTCTGATCAGGTGTTTGATGTGTTCTAAAAATAGGTCACCAATAGTTTACAACTTGACAACCACTTAAAGGGTAACATTTAATCTGTGCAGTTATTTTTTCAATACTTGCAGCCATTTTTGAGTTATGGATGATGTCATGTTGAGTATTAATAAAGTTGTTATGTGGTATGGACAGCACTAATCTCATGTCTTTTCTGGTACCTGAAGATGACGTTAACAATCCAGGACAGAATTGAGATCATACTGATGGCCAGAAGTTCATATGCGTTGGCCAAGTTTTCAATCAAGAACGCCCAGAAAGATAGCCAGTGAGTGCGCAAATTATCAGGACACTGACTCAGAAGTTCAGGGACACTGGTAGTGTCCAGAACAAACCAAGAACTGGTCATTCTAGCAGTGTTTACATTCCCCAAGTGTCGACAGAAAAGCACCAGTACATTCACATTGGAGAATGCTGTGAGTCAACCAACTATTGTAAGGATCCTGAAGACATACAAGTATTTTCCATACAAACTGCAGCTACAACAGACGTTGTGTGAAGATGACAAGATGAAGGATCCTTAAGGTGGTTGACTCATGACTAGAGATGAGCGAACGTACTCGGTAAGGCCGATTTCGCAATCGAGCACCGTGATTTTCGAGTACTTCACTACTCGGGTGAAAAGTACTCGGGGGCGCCGTGGGTGAGCGGGGGGTTGCAGAGGGGAGTGGGGGGGAGAGGGAGAGAGAGAGAGCTCCCACTGTTCCGCGCTGCTACCCCCCGCTCCACCACGCCTCCCCCCGCCCCCCGGCGACCCCCGAATCTTTTCACCCGAATAGTGAAGTACTCGAAAATCGCGGTGCTCGATTGCGAAATCAGCCTTACCGAGTACGTTCACTCATCTCTACTCATGACCAGTTCTCAGTTTGTTCTGGATACTACTAGTTTTTATCAACTTCTGAATCAATTTCCTGACAGTTCATACACTCACTAGTTGTCTTGTTCTTGATTGAAAGCCTCTGCCCCTTCATGTGAACGTCTGATACTGACCATCTGGATCATCTTAATTCTATTCTGAATTGTTAAAGTGACCTTCTGGCCCTGGACAAACAAAAATGGCCACACCAGTTCTTTGATGATCTAATGCACACTGTGCATTAGTAGGTGACTTTAGTCTAAGACATAGCACATGCTCTGACCAGTTCTGCCCACACAAGAAGCACTGACCAGTCAGAGCAGTATGTGGTGTATCAGGTAGTCAGAGAAGTGGCTCGGCCATCTTTGCTTGACTAGGAATGGCGGAGTCACTTTAATGGCATCTTCTGGTACCTGAAAAGGCATAAAACAATTCAACGTAACAACTTTATTAACATTACATCATCCATAACTCAAAAATGGTTGCCGGTATTGGAAAAAAGACTCCACCTATAAAATTATGATGAAATTCTACCATTGAATCCTATTTCCCATAATGCCCTTTCCATTAAAATTTCTTGGGCTAAATTCAAGATAAGCAACCAAGATGGCTGACAGGCACCACCATAATACCAAAAAGTTCTCCTTCCCATCTAAGTGTTCTAAAAAGTTCCCTATTTTAGTTCAGAGGATATTCCAGGTGGCCCTGATTTCTGAATCACCCTGTGTATGTATGTATATATATTAGAGATGAGCGAACACCAAAATGTTCGGGTGTTCGTTATTCGTAACGAACTTCCCGTGATGCTCGAGGGTTCGTTTCGAACAACGAACCCCATTGAAGTCAATGGGCGACCGGAACATTTTTGTATTTCGCCGATGCTCGCTAAGGTTTTCATGTGTGAAAATCTGGGCAATTCAGGAAAGTGATGGGAATGACACAGTGACGGATAGGGCAGGCGAGGGGCTACATGGTGGGCTGCATCTCAAGTTCACAGGTCCCACTATTAAGCCACAATAGCGGCAAGAGTGCCCCCCCCCCCCCCACTGTCAGCATAAAGATCGTCCTCCTCTGGCACAGCTGTAACAGCTGTAGCAGAGAAGAACGATGTTTGCCCATTGAATTCAATGGAGCGGCAATACAGCATGTTCCACTGAATGCAATGGGCTGCCGGCGATCGCAGGATGAATGGTCGGAAAGGGGTTAAATATATAACCCCTTTCCTGCAATTCATCCAGAAATGTGTTACACTAAAAATATATACCGGCGTATAAGGCGACCGGGCGTATAAGACGACCCCCCAACTGTCACCTTATACGCCGGCAATACAGTGGAGCAAAGAATAAAAAGCATTACTTACGTTTTTAGATGATCTGCGGCGCTCCTGCAGGCTGTCACTCCCTCCTGGTCCACGGCAGACAAGCTTTCTCCACGAAAGACTTTAAATCCCTGCCTCCAGAAGCACATGTGCCTTCAGCCAATCACAGCCAATGACAATGATGTCATTGAATGGCTGTGATTGGCTGTGTTTCTGGAGGCGGGGATTTCAAGCTAAAAAACGATCATCTAAAAACGTAAGTAATGCTTTTTATTCTTTGCTCCACTGTATTACCGGCGTATAAGGTGACAGTTGGGGGGTCGTCTTATACGCCCGGTCGCCTTATACGCCGGTATATATTTTTAGTGTAACACATTTCTGGATGAATTGCAGGAAAGGGGTTATATATTTAACCCCTTTCCGACCATTCATCCTGCGATCGCCGGCAGCCCATTGCATTCAGTGGAGTCGGCTGTATTGCCGGTTCCATTGAATTCAATGGGCAAACATCGTTCTTCTCTGCTACAGCTGTTACAGCTGTGCCAGAGAAGAAGGATTTGTCTTCTATATGTTCTCAATGGGGTCAGCGCTGCTGCCGCTGGCCCCATTGAGCGCATATAGAATGCATCCATAGCGAGCAGCGGGAGGGGCAGATTTCAATACTCGGGTGACACCTTATCTCCCCAGCCACTCACAGCAGGGGGGTGGTATAGGGCTTAAACGTTGCAGGGGGAAGTTGTAATGCCTTCCCTGTCTTTATATTGGCCAAAAAAAAGCGCTAACGTCTCAGGGAAGAAAGTTTAATTTACCAGAACACCGCATGGTGTTCGTTACGAATAACGAACATCCCGAACACCCTAATATTCGCACGAATAGCAAGCTCGGACGAACGCGTTCGCTCATCTCTAATATATATATATATATATATTTTTTTTTATTTTTTTTTGTAACAATAAAAATAAATGACTTTTATAGTTTAAAGATTTTTCTTTAATCATTTCTGTGTTTATATCCCACTACAGCTGGGCATATAGGAATACTGTAACTTGACTGTTCTGCTGTGGTTGAAGATCACCTGTCATCTCACCAGATGTAAAAAAGAAAGAATAACCTTCCGTAATAATTTACTGAGCTGCAGTTTGTCGGTCCCCTAGCAGTCCCCAAATAAACACAACCCTGCGCTGATGTGGAGCCTGTAATGTGCTGACTGGGATTTTTGCATGATAGCCAGCTTGATTAGCACATTTAATAGCTTGCTTAGTAAGCTAATTATCAGAGCTATGAGAGCTCACAAATGTTTATTTATTAATTTTGACTTTAATATTCCCGCTTACTCTTGTCACTTCAGCTAGTAATTAACCAAAAAGGAGCTGTCACCTGTATCACATGTAGATATTCTAATGAGCCATGTGAATCACTTTCATTTGCTGAGTGTTCTCATTAATGGGTCTTGATGTTTTAGAGCAGGGGTGTCAAACTCATTTTCACGGAGGACCACATCAGCCTTAGGCCTCTTTCACACGAACGTCATTTTGACGCAGAGTAGGCGGGTCAAAAAAAAAAATCACCTCTAAAATAACTTATAGTTCCCTATGGGTTGTGTCAGATGAACGATTTTTTGACACCGATGTTTCACTCCATCAAAAGCTAGGACATGTTCGAAACCCTGGATGGCAAAACTCCGGAGACTCCATAGACTCCTATGGAATTCAATGGGAGCCGGACGGCAAAGGGAGGGGAAGGGAGATTAGCAGAGAGGAGCACTGCTGAACAATGACAGGTGCCTCTAGTTCTGGCAGCCGTGGGATTGTGGGGCTGTGGCGTCGGTGCACTGCAAGGTGCCGCTGCCAGCTGGGTAGAATTGCGAAAAATAGCCGCAACTTGGCCGTGGCTATTCTTTGATCATGTGATTTAGCGCTCTGATAGCCGCCATTTTTAGGGGGAATATCGGAGTGCTAAAATGACGTTTGTGTGAAAGAAGTCTTAGGACTTATTCACACATCAGTATTTTTCATCAGTGTTTTGTAAAAAAAAAAAATCAGAAGTGGGTCCAAAATACGGAACAAATGCAAATCTTTCCGTTATACTTTCTCTCTGTACGTTCCAGAAGCGCGGGAGCCTCGAGAGCGGCAGAGAGGTGATTTAAATTTTTTTTTTTTTACACCAACTAGAGGTTATTTTCAGGGAAGGGTTTATATTTCAAGCCATTCCCAGAAAATCACTGCGGGGGTTGCCTGAATCCCATTGCTTTCAATAGGGTGGCTGCAAAGCCGGCCCCATTAAAAGAAATGCACGAACATCGCAGTCCTCTGCCACAGCTGTAATAGCTGTGGCCGGGGATTTCTTCATCTCCCTGGTAACCCCCCAGCTGTGGCAGAGGATCGCGATCTTCTCCATATGTTTTCAATAGGGCCGGCGCTGTTGGCGCCTGACCCATTGAAAGTAATGGGCACGGAGCTACAGTCACGTGCATTTTTAACATAGATGCGCAAAAAAAAAAACGCTCCTCTGACAGAGCCCTAAAAGAGAGAGTGCTGCGGTTTTTTTCACACATGCAAAAATGAAAACTGAGGAATAAGCCATTGATATCAATATGTTCTTTTTTCTGAGTATTGCACAAATGAGTCTCCACTAGGTCTGATGTTTTATTTACTTGTCTGGGATGTGGTTCCCGCTTAGTCCTTGTGCTATCGTGGTATTTATATTTGTTTGACATCTTGCCTCTTTTACAGTTCTCTGTCACCATCAAAGGAAAGACAGGGTCAAACTTGGTTCATGATCTCCCCATTTATAGGCACGGTCTCCTTGCTTTGGTTATGGTCCATTTACCTTTATTCCTTGTTTTGTGTTTAGTAAACATATTTTGTGTTATCCACTTTTATACCTTGTGTGTATATTCATCCAATTCAACGTTTCACATATATAACTTGCAATCTTTACAGTTGTGATCCTCCTTCTTCTACTAGATATTCCTATGTATTATTAAAATTAAGGACGGCTTCACACGAGCATGACGGGCTCCGCCGCGAAATTCCGCGGCGGAGCCCGTCACGGCGCCCCCCAGGAGACCTCATACTTACCTGCGGATCCGGCGTTCTCGCTCTCGCATGATGCTTCCCCGCCCACCTCCGCCGCGTCATGTGACACGCCCACCGTGTCATAAGACGCGGCGGCGGTGGGCGGGGAAGCGTTTTCACGCTATCTTCCGCTGTGCTACAGCAGAAGATAGCGCGAACGGACGGCTTCCATTGACTGCAATGGAAGCCGTCCACATGTACACCTGTGGCAAATAGAGCATGCCACGGGTGAGTACGAGTGAAATCACGGTGCGGAATTTCGCGGTGGAATTCCGCACCGTGAGCACTGAGCTATTAGGTTCTATTGAGCGGGCAACGCAGCGGATTTCTGCCGCGAATGACGCGGCGGAAATCCGTTTGTGGGAAGGAGGCCTAACTGAAAGCATCACTGTACATGTTCTTGCAATTTGCAGTGCAGGTTTCAGGTACTGCGACTACTTGTACAGCGTTGTTTGCTTGAAGGGTATATCTCATTCCTTACATGCAAGCGATATAACCAATTAGATTTTCTAGGTAGTTCCCATCCTGGTTCTCAAAATCAGCTTGGTAACAACTGTTGGATCTCAGATATTTATTTCACATCCAGGCATTATTTCAGACTAGGGCAGCCAATCACAGACCTCGGTGGTCTACCACTGAGGTCTGTGATTGGCTGCAACAGCCTATGATATCCTGTATGCAGATTGACTGCAGCAAGTAAACAGAGCTGGCAGAGACAATGGCAGATGCGGTGGTAGAGCAGCGGGGCTATATGTTCTTTAATTATTTTTCATGGCCAACCTATCTAATACTTCTTGGAAATCCCCTTTAGGATATATTCATACTTAGTGGAATTGGTGCCGATTTTCCATGTCAAACTCCATGACAAAAACTGAGTCAAAATCCACAGTAAGTGGTGCAAATTTTTAGGGGAATTTGCAGCAGATTTCACCCCCTACAATTGAAAGGGTGAAATCAGCTGTGGATCTGCTTCAAAAGACGCAACAAAATCAGATTTAGTCTTCCTTTTGTTCATTTATTTTGCATTTTGTTAATTGACAAAAATAAACTATTAACACTTCTATTTTTGAAAGCATTCTTACTTTGCAACATTTTTTCCACACCTGCCCCAAACCTTTCTACATTACCATTAGAGATGAGCAAGCATACTCACTAAGGCAAACTACTCGAGTGAGTAGTGCCTTATGCGAGTACCTGCCCGCTCATCTCTAAAGATTCGGGTGCCGGGGGGGGGGGGGGGAGCGGTGAGTTGCGGGAGTGAGCAGGGAGGAGCAGGGGGGAGAGAGTGAGGGAGAGATCTCCCCCCCATTCCTCCCTGCTCTCCCCCGCCGCTCCCCGCCCCTTGCCGGCACCTGCATCTTTAGAGACGAGCTGGCAGGTACTCGCATAAGGCACTACTCGCTCGAGTAGTTTGCCTTAGCGAGTACGCTCGCTCATCTCTAATTACCATACCTTGGGGGAGGGGAGGGGAGGGGGCACTATTATCTGGAATCAAAGCCCATGAGCTTCAAGCTATGCTTTCTTTGAAGAGAACTGATTCCCCAACCTGAGATATGAGCAGCATATCTATATATATAAAGCTGAAAGCCCTCACTGACTCACTGACTGACTCACTGACTCACTGACTCACTGACTGACTGACTCGCCAAAAGTTCTCCAACTTCCCGATGTCGTAGAAACATGAAATTTGGCGCAAGCATAGATCATCTCCAAAATAGGAAAAGAAATTGGGTCCCAACTCGATTATTCAATTCTAGCGCAAAAGAATTGGCGTCGAAATTTAACGTACATAATCTAAATCACTCACTTCCCAATGTCATAGAAACGGGAAATTTGGCACGAGCATTGATTATGTCATAAATAGGAAAAGGTAATGGGTCCCAACTCGATTATTCAATTCTATGCGCAAAAGAATTGGCGTCAAAATTTTACGTACATAATCTAAATCTCTCACTTCCCAATGTCATAGAAACGTAAAATTTGGCAGGAGCATTGATTATGTCATAAAAAGGAAAAGCTATTGGGTCCCAATTCGATTATTCAATTCTATGCGCAAAAGAGTTAGCGCCCAAATTTTACGTGCGGAATGTAATTTTCTCACTTTCCGGTGTCATAGAAACGTGAAATTTGGCACGAGCATTGATTATGTCATAAATAGGAAAGGTGAATGGGTCCCAACTCCATTATTCAATTCTAGCACAAAGGAATTGGCGTCGAAATTTTACGTGCGGAATGTAATTTTCTCACTTTCCGGTGTCATAGAAACGGGAAATTTGGCACGAGCATTGATTATGTCATAAATAGTAAAAGCTAATGGGTCCCAACTCCATTATTCAATTCTATGCGCAAAAGAATTAGCGTCCAAATTTTACGTACGGAATCTAATTTTCTCACTTTCTGGTGTTATAGAAACATGAAATTTGGCACAAGCATTGATTATGTCATAAATAGGAAAAGTTAATAGGTCCCAACTTGATTATTCAATTCTAGCGCAAAAGAATTGGCGTCGAAATTTTACGTGCGGAATGTAATTTTCTCACTTTCCGGTGTCATAGAAACGGGAAATTTGGCACGAGCATTGATTATGTCATACATAGAAAAAGTTAATAGGTCCCAACTCTATTATTCAATTCTAGCACAAAGGAATTGTCGTCGAAATTTTACGTGCGGAATGTAATTTTTTCATTTTCCGGTGTCATAGAAACAGGAAATTTGGCACGAGCATTGATTATGTCATAAATAGTAAAAGCTAATGGGTTCCAACTCCATTATTCAATTCTATGCGCAAAAAATTAGCGTCCAAATTTTACGTACGGAATCTAATTTTCTCACTTTCCGGTGTCATAGAAACGGGAAATTTGGCACGAGCATTGATTATGTCATACATAGGAAAAGCTAATGGGTCCCAACTCCATTATTCAATTCTATGCACAAAAGTATAAGCGTCCAAATTTTACGTCCGGAATGTAATTTTTTCACTTTCCGGTGTCATAGAAACAGGAAATTTGGCACGAGCATTGATTATGTCATAAATAGTAAAAGCTAATGGGTCCCAACTCCATTATTCAATTCTATGCGCAAAAGAATTAGCGTCCAAATTTTACGTACGGAATCTAATTTTCTCACTTTCCGGTGTCATAGAAACGGGAAATTTGGCACGAGCATTGATTATGTCATAAAAAGTAAAAACTAATGGGTCCCAACTCCATTATTCAATTCTATGCGCAAAAGTATAAGCGTCCAAATTTTACGTCCGGAATGTAATTTTTTCACTTTCCGGTGTCATAGAAACAGGAAATTTGGCACGAGCATTGATTATGTCATAAATAGTAAAAGCTAATGGGTCCCAACTCCATTATTCAATTCTATGCGCAAAAGAATTAGCGTCCAAATTTTACGTACATAATGTAAATCTCTCACTTCCCAATGTCATAGAAACATGAAATTTGGCACAAGCATTGATTGTGTCATAAATATGAAAAGTTAATGGGTCCCAACTCGATTATTCAATTTTAAGCGCAAAAGAATTAGTGTCCAAATTTTATGTACGTGATCTAATTCTCTCACCTCCTGATGTCATTTTATATGAAGGAAACGTCGCATGGTTACCTCCACGTGGTGTTTCCTGGGTAACGCAGAGAACTATGCAAAGTGGTGAACATATGTTTTTCCTCAGTATCTCTAATGTAACCACGACTTCATAAGATTTACCGTGTGAACACCAGATAAACACCAGTACCAAATTAACTCGGGCGAAGCCGGGTATATCAGCTAGTATCACATATGAGGATGATCATATATTTTCACACATCAGATGTTCAGTCTAGTTGACAATAATTGTTACATTTGCCTTTTAAGCATCCATTTTTCACTACTAGTAATTGGCTATTTCACTTTCAATCTTATAAAAATATAATCCTGCCCAGAAAATACATCCATCTTTTTAATGGTCAATGAAAGGATAAATCACTCAGAAAGCCATGGCATGTTACTTGACACATTAGTTTTAGAGTTGCATGTGTATATATAGGCAATATAATGAATTACAATTATAAGAATAATAACAACGACAATCAGATGAAGTTGTATTTTTTTCTTGAAGGTAATTTTAATTTTCTTACACTATTTAGGAAAGTAACGAGGTAAAGAATTGGATTTATAGGGCTTTATATTTTCTAAAAATGGTTTGCAATAGTCACCATATAAGATCTATGTAGACTTCTTTCTTTCTTTTTGTAGTTTCACAGTATTGCTCGTTCCCAGGTCATTGGCTACACAGTTTCCATAGTAACAATATGCTGACGGAAACCTGTATCTTAGTTACTTAAGAATAGGAATATTTTAATTTTCCAAGAAACTTGTTCACATGAAGTTAGAATAGTGGCAAAATCTTTTGCCAGCATAATTCAACCACCGTAACACCAAAAAAACACGTATTTTTTCAAGCTGGGCAGCAGGTTATGGATCATTCAGATTATTCTGAGCCTCATAATTAAATAGCATGTACTAAACTTCCTCCAATACTTTGATCATAAAGAATAATACACTCCTCTCTACTGTCAAACTTACCTGCACAACACTGTCTAGGTGGTGAACGATAGGTAAAAATTGTTTTCAGTCTCATAGTCATTGAAAAATGTACAGATCATACTTATAACTAGAGATGAGCGTGCATACTCGTTAAGGTGATTTACTCCAGAGAGAGCATCACCTTTTTCGAGTACCTGCTGGCTCGTCCCTGAAGATTCGGGGGGGCAACGGGGGGTGGCGCATGGCGGCGGAGGGGAGCGGGCTGGAGAGTGAGAGAGATCTCTCTCCCTCCCGATCCTCTCTGCAACCACTCACCCCCATGTCTCCCCACCCCCGAATCTTCAGGGATGAGCCAGCAGGTACTCAAAAAAGACGATGCTCTCTTGAGTAAATCGCCTTAACGAGTATGCTCGCTCGTCTCTACTTATAATCCAATATTATTTCATGAGGCAAATAAGCATCCAAAATTTCCCACATATACTGTACATATGAAAAGCTTTTGTTGGGTTAAGGTGATGAAATGCATCTGTTTTATACTCATAGTGCCCCCTTCGGTCCTAACAGGAACCTACTTTATGTATATGAGCAGTCTCACAGGATGGTGATGGTTCATGTATTTTCTTTTCCTGCACTGATCTCTGCTGTATGAGAATAACCCAAAACTTTCCATTTACAAAAAAGTTGCTAAATAATAAACAAGTATAGAACACAAATAAAAACATGTTAACCATAAAGTAGATGGAGATGCCATCTGGCAATATAGTCTAGCCAATAGGACTTGATGAAAACAAGACAAATTAAACTCATCAACGACTTCCACCAATGGAAACAGACTGTAGAATTAATTTCCTGCTACATTTTAATGCCACAAGGCCATCTATAATTGAAATCAGGTTACAGATGTGTCCACCCTTATCTTAACTTGAATTTGGTTAGAATGGTAGAGTTGGAAAGGCCCTCCAGGGTCATCGGGTCCAACCCCCTGCTCAGTGCAGGATTCACTAAATCATCCTAAATCAGCCTTCCATCCTTCCGAGGTTGAAAAAATGAGTACCCAGCTTGCTGGGGGGTAATAAATAAATAACCTGATAGTGCTGCAGAATAAGTTAGCGCTATACAAATAACAAGTACTCCCCCCCAATCTCCCTTGGTAACCTGTTCCACTCATTGATCACCCTCACTGTCAGAAAGTTTTTTCTAATATCTAATCTGTGTCTCCTCCCTTTCAGTTTCATCCCATTGCTTCTAGTCTTTCCTTGCGCAGATGAGAATAGGGCTGATCCCTCTGCACTGTGACAGCCCTTCAGATATTTGTAGACAGCTATTAGGTCTCCTCCTAGCCTTCTTTTTTGCAAGCTACACATTCCCAGATCCTTTAACCGTTCCTCATAGGACATGATTTGCAGACCGCTCACCATCTTGGTACCTCTTCTCTGAACTTGCTCCAGTTTGTTCATGTCTATTTTAAGGTGGGGTGCCCAGAACTGGACACAGTATTCTAGATGAGGTCTGACTAAGGAAGAGTAGAGGGGAATAATTACCTCATGTGATCTAGATTTTATGCTTCTCTTAATACATCCCAGAATTGTGTTTGCCTTTTTGGCTGCTGCATCACATTGTTGACTCATGTTCAGTCTATGATCTATTAATATACCCAAGTCTTTCCTCCCATTCTTGATGTGCTTTTTTCATCTTTATTGCCCAGATGTAGGACTTTGCATTTCTCCTTGTAAAATACCATTCTGTTAGTCACTGTTCAAGCTTTTCTAGATCTTTTTGAATACTCTCTCTTCCCTAGTGACAAAGTACTATGAAATTATACTTTTTTAAAAACCTGGTTATCTTAGGATATGTAGAATTATGGGACACATTAAGGGAGGACATATTTCTTTATGTGCAAGTTGTAATTGTTGTATTCTCAGTGTTCTCCCATGCTTGAAAACGCGGCAGAATAAGTTGGCACTATACAAATAAAGATTATTATGATTATTTAAGTTGTGTCTGTGATGTATTTAGCAGACTGAATTTCAGCACAAGCATAAACCAGCACAGTCTGTCCATACTGATATCTGTTGCAACAGAGCTAGCAGCAGTGGTGGTGGCATAGGCGTAGCGTCAGGGGGTGCTGGGGTCGCCATGGCAACCCAGCCCGTGCGCTCAGGGGGTCCCGGGGCCACCCTCTGCAATACCAACATGCACATTTAGTGCATTAATCGCTGGCCGTTCTGACTGCAGCAAAATTCTCATCATGCGGCAGCCGGAACGGCCAGCGTGAGAGGAAGGCTCGGCAGAGCAGGGAGGAGGAGGGAGGAACTCACATGGGCCGGCAGGGGAGGATGGAGGAAGTCACATGGGATGGCAGGGGAGGAGGGAAGAAGTCACATGATAGGGATCATGTGCTGCCCCTGCTTCCTGCTGAACGGGAAGCTTCTGAGTTGCTGGCTTGCTGCTGCTGTCACATGAAGGAGAAGTGGACCGGGCCCTGGGGTAAGTGCATATGTGTGTGTCTGTGTGTCTGTCTCTCTCCTTTATCTATCTATCTCATATCTATCTATCTCATATCTATCTATCTATCTATCTATCTATCTATCTATCTATCTCATCTATCTATCTCATATTTATCTGTCTATCTCATATCTATATATCTCATATCTATCTGTCTATCTCATATCTATCTATCTCATATCTATATGTCTATCTATCTATCTATCTCATATCTATCTATCTATCTCATATCTATCTATCTACTATCTATATATCTGCTATCTATATACTATCTATCTATCCCATATCTATCTATCTATATACTATCTATTTATCTATCCCATATCTATCTATCTATATACTATGTATCTATTTGCTATCTATATATATATATATATATACTATCTATCTATCTATCTATCTATCTATCTATCTATCTATCGATATACTATCTATCTATATATATACTATCTATCTACTATCAATCTATCTGCTATCTATATACTATCTATCTATCTGCTATCTATCTATCTATCTATCTATCTATCCTATATCTATCTATATACTATCTATCTATCTGCTATCTATATACTATCTATCTATCTGCTATCTATATACTATCTATCTGCTATCTATATACTATCTATCTATCTGCTATCTATATATAATCTATCTATCTGCTATTTATCTATCTATCTGCTATTTATCTATCTATCTATCCCATATCTATCTATATACTATCTGTATACTATCTATCTATCTACTATCTATCTATCTATCCCATATCTATCTATATACTATCTATCTATCTATCAGCTATCTATATACTATCTATCTGCTATCTATATACTATCTATCTATCTGCTATCTATATACTATCTATCTATCTGCTATTTATCTATCTATCTGCTATTTATCTATCTATCTCTCTGCTATTTATCTATCTATCTATCTATCTATCTATCTATCCATCCTATATCTATCTATATACTATCTATCTATCTGCTATCTATATACTATCTATCTATCTTCTATCTATATACTATCTATCTGCTATCTATCTATCTATCTATCTATTTATCCCATATCTATCTATATACTATCTATCTATCTGCTATCTATATACTATCTATCTATCTATCTGCTCTCTATATACTATCTATCTATCTGCTATTTATCTATCTATTTATCTGCTATTTATCAATCTATCTGCTATTTTTCTATCTATCTATCCCATATCTATCTATATACTATCTATCTATCCCATATCTATCTATATTCTATCTATCTATCTATATACTATCTATCTATTCATCCATCTATCTATATACTATCTATCTGCTATCTATATATTATCTATCTATCTCCCTTTATACTATCTATCCCATATCTATCCATATACTATCTATCTATTCATCCATCTATCTATATACTATCTATCTGCTATCTATATACTATCTATCTACTATCTATCTATCTCATATCTATCTGTATACTATCTATCTCTTATATATCTATATACTATCTATCTATATACCATCTATCTATCCCATATCTATCTATTTACTATCTATTCATCCATCTATCTATATACTATCTATCTGCTATCTATATACTATCTATCTCATATGAGATAGATAGATAGTATATAGATAGATGAATAGATAGTGTATATATATATATATATATATATACATATATATATAGATAGATAGATAGATAGATAGTGTATAGATAGATAAATGAATAGATAGATGGTATATAGATAGCAGATAGATAGATAGTATTTAGATAAATATGAGATACATAGATAGTGTATAGATAGATATGAGATAGATAATGTATAGCTAGATAGTGTAAAGATATAGTATATAGATAGATAGTGGATAGATAGTATATAAATAGATAGATAGTGGATAGATAGTGGATAGATAGTATATAGATGGATAGTGTATAGATAGTATATAGATAGATAGATATGAGATAGATAGTATATAGATAGATGGATGATTAGATAGATAGTATATAGATAGCAGATAGTATATAGATAGATATGGGATACATAGATAGTATATAGATAGCAGATAGATAGATAGTATATAGATAGCAGATAGATAGTATATAGATGGATATGGGATAGATAGATAGTATATAGATAGATATGGGATACATAGATAGTAGATAGATAGATAGTGTATAGATAGCTAGTGTATAGATAGATATGAGATAGATAGATATGAGATAGATAGATAGTGTATAGATAGATGGATGAATAGATAGATAGTATACAAATAGCAGATAGACAGTATATAGATAGATATGTGATACATATGGGATAGATAGATAGCATATAGATAGATATGAGATAGATAGTATAAAGATAGCAGATAGATAGTATATAGATAGATATGGGATAGATAGTATATCGATAGATATGGGACAGATAGTATATAGATAGATATGGGATAAATAGATAGTATATAGATAGCAGATAGATAGATAGTATATAGATAGCAGATAGCTAGTATATAGATAGATATGGGATAGATAGATAGTAGATAGATAGATAGATAGTGTATAGATATATAGTATATAGATAGATAGTGTATAGATAGATATGAAATAGATAGATAGTGTATAGATAGATATGAGATAGATAGTGTATAGATAGATAGTATAGAGATAGATAGTATATAGATAGATATGAGATAGATAGTGCATAGATAGATAATGTATAGATAGATATGAGATAGATAGTGTATAGATAGATGGATGAATAGATAGTGTACAGATAGCAGATAGATAGTATATAGATAGATATGGGATAAATAGATAGTATATAAATAGATATGGGATAGATAGATAGTATATAGATATATATGAGATAGATAGTATATAGATAGATATGGGATAGATAGTATATAGATAGATATGGGATAGATAAATAGTATATAGATAGATATGAGATAGATAGATAGTATATAGATAGATAGATAGATAGATAGATAGATAGATAGACATGTGTTCAGAAAACGCAGCTTGAAATCGTGGCATTTTTACCAGGATTTCGAGCAGCGTTTTTGAACACAGGTTACAGCGTCTGACGGTGCTTTTTAATGCCCCCTATCATTGTGATGAGGTGTGTTAAAAACCACGACAATGCAAAAATAGAACAGACAGCCCTCGAAAATCACAGCGTTAGAAACACCGTGTTCGAGCGCAGGTTTAAGTAAGCTCATTAAAATCTCTGGGAGTGTTGTACCGCGGTTAGTACGGCGCTCGGGACACCGTGCTAATAGCGGTAAAAAGTGGTGTGTGAGAGTGGCCTGCGGGGCTACAAACAAATTATCATGTTCAGGAAATGCATCATGTTTGGAAAAATTACGCCAAGGGGGAGATCATGTATGCAGCACGATCTAGGTATGGGTACGGGGGACTGTGGGGTGGAGGCCCCGAGCTGAGCTTTTGCACCCGGGCCCCTGAGCCCTTAGGTACGCCCCTGGGTGGTGGGGTTGCTGAGTGGCATATAAACAGACAAGACTCAGGTGACCCCAATTGATCAGCCAATCAGCAAGCTCAGCTGTCTGCCAACGAGTGAATAGGGCACATTCTTTAAAGCTCTGGGCCTTAGTACCAGTTATTAGGTCTTATTTCTCAGATTTTTTTTTGGTGCTACTTCTTGGATTGCACTTTTAGCTTTTGACCCAAGTTTGCTTTCTAACAATACTCTGAAAAATTCTTTTTACAGTGCCTTTAAGCCCCCTCTGTTACTGACCCTCAATTGATCGCCCTTCTGTTTATATATTGTACTGACCACTGTAGTACATCAGCTAGCTTGTTAACTCTTTATATCCGAGAATGTCTTACTTTGCAAGCCATTTAAATTCCAGTTGGTGATTTTACCGAGTATTGCAATCTGGGGATTTCTTGCAGTGAAGTTCAGTTCCCTGGATAAGGGGTCTAAGGGGTGATTACAGTGGGATCCCTTAGACTCCACGCCCTATTTTAGCCTGTGCCAAGCTGAGTGCAATTAATGCTCCAACAGCAACTGGGAATTCGCATTATAGTGTCTTTATTTTGAGAAGCTATGGGTTCAGATGCCCCTTTAGTAAATTGGCTAACAAATCTAAAGTACAACAGAAACAGTGTGGGAAACAGAAAATCTTGGCATTTCCTAAGATAATTGGAATCTGTGGCATATATTTCGAACTTCCAGTGTAATTAGAGCATCAGCTTCACACTGTTATTGTTTGCGACTGATGACAATGTAACCTAATGGGCTTCCATTGCTCTTCTCATATTGTGTCACTGCCCAGTGTGAGACTTGAATGTGAAAACTCCATGATTAATCTGTCTGTATTACAAACCAAGAAATAAAATCAATGGCAAATTTTATAGAACACAAAGATTTCTTCTGAAACATTACTAACACCCTCATTGGCTAAACGATGATAAATTGTAAAAGCATTTTATACGCTTCAGTAGGGATTTACTTGCAAGGCTTGTATTAATTTAATGTTTCTGATTTTCCTATGCTAAACATATTTAATTGAGCATCTTCTGAAAGACAGCTATAATTCTGCAGGAAGGCAGCACCTCATTACTATGGCATACTGTACATATCATAGCGGAGCTTTACTGCAAATGATATGAAAATATAAGTAAGTGTAAAAAGAAAGTCAAATCTGCTACAATTATATTAGAAAAGAATGTTATAATGGATTCCTTCACTAGAAGTTCAGCCAGCTCCTTACCTTGCCAGTCGTTCTCATAAACCTCACAAAGATCTTGCTTATTGTGCTTATTGTGCTTATTGTGTTGATGCTACTACTGCAGCATTATTGTAGTATGAAGCACAAAGATTGGTACATGACTGTGTGGGGAACTATTACCATCAGGAGATATGCCTGTTTGGTGCTATTTTGGGTGTCATTTTACTACAAAGCAAGTACAATAGTATGGGCACCTGCGGTAGTAGTAGGTACAGTAAATGGGTGAAGCAACAGAATGGTACTATTAAAGGAGCAGCAGGATGGGAAGTTTGTGCAGAGGGCTGGAAATAGGTGGGTACGGTGCTACAAAACGTGGAGCTGCAGATGTTTGGGAAGCAAACTCTACAGAAACGAGTCACAGTTGGGAGAAGTCGTTATGGAGGTCGGGCTTGGATGGATAAAAAAAGGGAAAGCAAATGATTCCAGTCAAAGAAGATGTCACCTGTTAGTGTCTTAATTTAACTGTACTTTATTTGCTTACCGTATATACTTGAGTATTAGCCGACCCGAGTATAAGCCGAGTCAATGTGTTTTACCACAAAAAACTGGTAAAACTTATTGACTCGAGTATAAGCCTAGCTATACTTGAGTATATACTGGGTAAAAAAAAACCCCACCATACCCACCTCTCACCCAGCGTCTGTGTACCCACCAACGGTGCAAAAATCTGCTTCAATTTCTGTGTTACAGGCGGCAGTGTGGCAAGCTGCTTGAATTCTCCCCTCTGTCATCCCCTGTTGTCCTCTCTGCTCAGCTCTGTCATCCCCCGCCGTCAGGCTGTGATTGGCTGTGAATGATCGAGCGCCGGCTGTGATTGGCCGGCGCTCGATCCAATTACAGCAATTACTTACACAATACTGCGGGGGATTTGAAAGCAGAGCAGGGAGATGACAGTGGGGAGATTTCTATAGCAGCTTACCGCACGCTCCCTGCTGTCATCTCAATCAGTGATAGTATGGTGGTATTATTTCAACTCTATGTGGTGGTAATATGTGGCCCTGATGTGGTGATACTACATGGTAACTGGATAACTCTGTTATTTACAGGTCTACCATCATAAATACTGTACACAAAACAAATTGTTTGGGGACAGGTTCTATGAATACAGGTTCCATGAACCACAGAATTGATTTCCACTACAAAATAATTTCCAGGGACAGTTTACTGTTGACGTGGTGTATCTAAGCCCACTATGTGTAAGGCCTTAGTCACACGGGTGTTTTTTGCCGCGATTTGCGGATCGCATGACAGATGCGCATCCGCAAATCGCGTGACCGGGGCCGAAAAATCGCCCGAAAAAACTGCTCCCAGCCGCGTTTCAATAGAAACGGGCTGGAGCTGTCCAGCGCATTGAATTCAATGGAGCCAGCAATACAGCTGGCTCCATTGAAAGCAATGCGCTGCGGGCGAGCGCGGGATGAATTGTCGGGAAGGGTTTAAATATATAAGCCCTTCCCTGCAATTCATCCAGAAATATGTAAAAATAAAAAATATATATATACTCACCTTGTCCCAGCAGACGGAGTTCAGCGCGGCCGGCCTGCAGTGGGTGTGAGTGGGTGTGAGTGGGTGTGAGTGAGAGCTGCCCCTGATTGGCTCAGCGCTGACACCCTGCAGCGACCTAAGGAGATGGCGGGAATGGCACTCCCATACTTTAAGCTCTATTACTTGGCAGGACAGGTTAGATACATTTGCCACTGGCTGTCGGGCTCTCCCCTCCCAAACTCCGAACACCATTTGACCTTTTTTCTTTCCGAGATCTCACTTTGGATCCTTTTGGAAAAGCCAGGACTGCTGACTAGGCAGATGCTGCCTATTCATAAACTTGCAGTTAGTGTATTGCAGGCATGCAAATTATTGACTAAACAGGAGAGTACCCCTTTGGAAACGACCCTGTGGGATAATAGAGCGCTTCCGCATCTAGTGAATCTGCCAGATAGTTCTGGGTGAACCTGGGAATCACTACACTGGAACATCTATATATTAACAGGGTCTTGGCCTCCTTTGAACAGTTACAGCAGTTGTACCAGGTTGCAAGAGCGTTTTTTTTTTAGGTATTTGCAACTCTGGCATGCTCTTGCAACACAATTCCCAGAACCCAGGCAACCTTTCTCTCTATACCCACTGATAGGCATATGGCGTACCCAAGAACCCCGGGGCCTGATATCGGTGTTATATACCCATTTACTACACTCCAAGATTCCTGATACACCAATGACAGTGATGGAGAGATGGAAAGAGCTTATTCCCTCTCCCACTAACGAGAACGGGGATTCTGCAATGTCTTCATATACTATGGTATCACCAGCTGCAAATAATAAATTAACCCAATTGTATATCCTTCACCAATGTTACCTGACACCGATTAGGTTTCATAAAATGAACAGAATAACTACTAACCAATGCCATCACTGCCGGGCACCTGGTGCAAACTTTAATCATTTAATATGGTGCTGCCCAGACATTCACACATACTGGGGGGAGGTCACAGAATTCTTAGGCCAACTATTGGGAATACCAGTTCCACTTGATCCAGCCATATGTCTTTTGGGTATTCTAGATGAGGAGCACTGGTAATTCCATGACAGGATATTTCTTACCAAGGTATTATTTTCCGCCCACAAGGTGATAGCTCTACGGTGGATGGACAGGCGCCCTCCGATGCTCTCAAAGTGGCATAATATTGTTAATTCTACTTTACCGTACGAGAGGATAGTTTATAAAAATAGAAAATGTCCGGAGAAATTTAATAAGGTGTGGGGGAGATGGTGTGGTGCGACAGATACAACCTTCACACAGGATCTGTTCCAAAACATACTAAGAGGAGCTATGTCTGGGTCTGCTTCCTAAAGCAGGTGCTAATTGCTGATTTCTACTGACACCAGGAACAGATGAACCAATATACTGTATCTATATGTATGTGGTGCGCAATGTATCCGTGTATTTCTCCTTTGATTTTGAAGAGCCTATCATGTATGCAAAGTTATCATCCATATATCATATGACATATCTATTGTTCAAGGAAACGAGTTAAAAAAAAAAAAAAGAGTTAAATGCAGGCGGAGTGGGACACCACTGATAACTCAGAACAAAGCAGGTGTTTTGTATATGCAAACAGCTGCTTTGTTCTCACAGTTATCAGCGGTGTCCTGCTGAGCTGATGGCTCCGAGAAACAGCATGAGCGCTGACAGCTGCTTTGTTCTCGGAGCTTACAGCTGGTACTCTGCTGGGAAGTCCCAGCGGAATACCAGCTGAAAGAATGCTATCAGCGCCACCCGCTGAGAAAATCAGTGTGCGGCGCTGATAAAAGTCATCATTGATTTCTGACTTGCTAGAAATCAAGGATGAACGAACAGTGCACAAACAGCGCATGATGGCAGCACATTTAGACACAGCCATTATCACTCAAAAGATGGCTTGCAGGGGCAAGGACTGTTTTCATGTCGCCATTTTTTATTTCCACTGTTTCATCATTGGAGTAGAACAATGAAAGTGACAGTGCTACTGGGCCCATTATATAGTAGACCACATTTTCATTTTAATAAGCAGATTGGTATCTTGTTTCTAAATATCATGGCAGTCTATCATTGTGAGTTATGGGGATCTTACATAAAGGTTTTATCTGGTGCATTCTTTAATTTAAAAAAAATCTCTGGATCCAGGTCTGATGAAAACATAAACTTAAAGGGGTTGTCCCGCGAAAGCAAGTGGGGTTATACACTTCTGTATGGCCATATTAATGCACTTTGTAATGTACATTGTGCATTAATTATGAGCCATACAGAAGTTATCAGAAGTTATTCACTTACCTGTTCCGTTGCTGGCGTCCCCGTCTCCATGGTGCCGTCTAATTTTCAGCGTCTAATCGCCAGATTAGACGCGCTTGCGCAGTCCGGGTCTTCTTCTTTTCTCAATGGGGCCGCTCGTGCCTGAGAGCGGCTCCTGGTAGCTTCGCCCCGTCACGTGCCGATTCCAGCCAATCAGGAGGCTGGAATCGGCAATGGACCACACAGAAGCCCTGTGGTCCACCGAGGGAGAAGATCCCGGCGGCCATCTTCAACCGGTAAGTAAGAAGTCACCGGAGCGCGGGGATTCAGGTAAGCGCTGTGCGGATTTTTTTTAGGTCCCTGCATCGGGTTTGTCTCGCGCCGAACGGGGGGGCTGTTGAAAGAAAAAAAAAAACGTTTCGGCGCGGGACAACCCCTTTAAGCCTTGCTTGTGCTCCACTTTTTACATCTATGGTGCCGCATCTAACTCTATGTGATGTGTAGAAGATCATTAGGATCCAACATGTGAAATTATGTGAGCTTGCATTAATCCCAACCATAGACCACGTTCTCAGTCCAAGAAAATAAGAATTATCAAAGCACCTTAAAGTGATCCTCCAATACTGGACAAACTAAGATGGCCACATGGCTGCTCTGACTATCTGATGTACACTATGCATTAGAATGCATCGTAGTAGTAGAGTTGAGCGACCATACTCTGCCGAGCTTGATGCTCGTTCAAGTATTAGCGTACTTGATGGTGCTCATTACTCGAACGAGCATCAAATCGTGTTCGACCCCATCCCAGCTTTTGGGAGAGAGAGAGAGTGAGAGAGTGTGTGTGTGAGTGAGTGAGTGAGAGAGAGAGAACCAAGAAACAAAAAAAAAGCTCGGGACCCGGCGTCCCACATACAAAAATGCTCGAGTCACCCATTGTAGTTAATGGGGTTCGTTACTCAAGTAGAGCTCACGAATTTTACGGAAAGCTCGACCCGAATAACGCGGACCTGAGCATTTGGGTGCTTGCTCATCAGTAATCGGTAGTCTAAGACACTACATGCTGCTCTGACTGGTCAGTGCTGCTCACGTGGGCAGTATTGGCCAATTAAAGCAGAGTATAATTTTTTAGGCTAATGGTGTATATTGATGCACAGTGTGCTTCAGGTAGTCAAAAAAAACGTACAGACATTTTTGTTTGTCAAGGGCTGGAAGAACACTTTGAATCTGCATATGGCAAAATAGGTGTATTCCAGTAGAACAGCACACATAAGAATGAATTACAAGTAATATAATATATAGGAAATTCCCTTTAAAACCAATATCCTCCTGTACAATTAAAGTGGTTTTCCCACTATAGAAAGGGATGGCACATTGACTGAAGGATTATCAATCAAAAAACTGTTCAAAAGAGCAAAAGTGAAGGATAAGCATTCGGTCTAAATGTGAGCCAACGACTGAACACCTAACGAGAATCATTCACGTTTCGCTTGTCCTTCATTTTATGCAGGCATAAAAATCATCATTGGCTTGTTCACTTATCATTGGGTTTAAACAGCGCTCGTTCAGTCTTTCGCATTCGCAAGTACAGCGAATGTGAAAGACTGAATTATATGAATGAAGACTGAATGATGCTCCTTTGAATGAGTCACAAATGTGTCTGCTTGTCTAAGCAGGCTGAACGAGAGCAAACGAGCTAGCGGTGATATCACTCGCTCATTCAAACAAGAATCGTCTTGTCTAAAAGGAGCCTAAAACTCTGCTAATGCTCTACTGTGATGTTTCCAGCAGCTCCATTGAAAACAATGCACGGACCTGCATTCACATGTGTTTTTGCACGAACATAGGTGCGCACTTATGTACGCACAAAAACACGCTCGTGTGAAGCGACCCTAAATCATTGATAAGTAAGCTGTTTTCATGGAATTCTGAGTAGGCTCAAGTAATTTGTTGAACTGTAACATGATTTTACGCTATATTAATAAATAAATCTTGTTATTTGTATAGCGCCAACTTATTCTGTAGCACTTACAGTTAATTTATTTATTACCCCCCACCAAGCTGAGTACTCATTTTACCGACCTCGGAAGGATGGAAAGCTAAGTTAACCTTAAGCCGGCTGCCTGAACCATGCAGGAATTGAACCTTCAACCTTCAGGTAGTGAGCGAGAGCTTTGTACTGCATTTCTGCTGCCTTAACACTTAAACTATAGCTCTAAGAAATCATGTCACTTAAAGCATACCTCCAGTGAAACAAATGCACAATGCAGTTAATGCCTCACTTCTTCAAAGCTTAACCATTTGTGCTGCAGGACTCTCCTTCCCAATTTACTGGCAGGAGTTGCTATCATTGTCTACCATGTTATATATACAATGGGGCTGCAGCCTAATCTCCATTCACTGCTCCAATAAAACCCAGAGGGCTCCTTCAGATGGACGTATTTGCATGCACAAAATATATGCACACAATACATAGAGAATAGAACCCATCACTTTCAAGAGTTCATTCCCATTTTCCCTTTTTCCGTGCACATATCACATCTACTGAAAAAAGTAGGACATGTTCTATTTCTGCGCATTTGCGCACCAAGGGCCGCATAGAAGTCTATGGGAGGTGTGCAAATGCTCACTCAATACGCGTGTAAGTGCATAATGTACTGCACAATTCCATGAAAAAGACCCTTTTAAATCACAGTGTGGGGGGGGGGGGGTGTCGCAAGCAGGCCCTGCGTGCACAAAAAGTACAGTACTATGCGCCAATAGTTTACAACTGGACGACCCCATTAAGTCTACAAGTGTTTTAAGTGGATAAATGAAGATAACGTTTAATTTTAATTCCCTTTTCTATTTACTATGGTCACATGTAACATATTGTAGAGGCCAATCAAGGTTCCAGTAGATATTTTCAGAATTGCATTTTGGTAAGAGTTAGAGATGAGCGAACGTACTCGTCCGAGCTTGATACTCGTTCGAGTATTAGCGTGTTCGAGATGCTCGTTACTAGAGGCGAGTACCACGCGATGTTCGGGTTACTTTCACTTTCATCTCTGAGACGTTAGCGCGCTTTTCTGGCCAATAGAAAGACAGGGAAGGCATTACAACTTCCCCCTGCGACGTTCAAGCCCTATACCACCCCCCTGCTGTGAGTGGCTGGGGCGATCAGATGTCACCCGAGTATAAAAATCGTCCCCTCCCGCGGCTCGCCACAGATGCATTCTGACAGAGATCAGGGAAAGTGCTGCTGGTGCCGGAGCTGCTATAGGGAGAGTGTTAGGAGTTATTTTAGGCTTCAAGAACCCCAACGGTCCTTCTTAGGGCCACATCTGACCGTGTGCAGTACTGTTGAGGCTGCTTTTAGCAGTGTTGCACAATTTTTTTTTTTGTATATCGGCCATGCAGAGCATTGCGTCCACAGTCTGCAGTCATTGTACAGAGTATAGGGCCAGTACTGGTGAGGCAGGGAAAGAGATATTCAGGCTATATAGGCAGTGGGCTTTTTCCAAAAAATTGATCGCCGTCATCCCGCCAGAGGGAAACAGTATACATAATATTATACGCTGCCTACAGTAGCTATCTGCTGGGGGTAGTAGTCCTAATTAATACGCAGCTAAGCGTTACAGCAGGCTTGCGCAAAATTGTTTCCTGGATCTGCTGTCTCTGTTACATGATCGCCGTCATCCCGCCAGAGGGAAACAGTATACATAATATTATACGCTGCCTACAGTAGCTATCTGCTGGGGGTAGTAGTCCTAATTAATACGCAGCTAAGCGTTACAGCAGGCTTGCGCAAAATTGTTTCCTGGATCTGCTGTCTCTGTTACATGATCGCCGTCATCCCGCCAGAGGGAAACAGTATACATAATATTATACGCTGCCTACAGTAGCTATCTGCTGGGGGTAGTAGTCCTAATTAATACGCAGCTAAGCGTTACAGCAGGCTTGCGCAAAATTGTTTCCTGGATCTGCTGTCTCTGTTACATGATCGCCGTCATCCCGCCAGAGGGAAACAGTATACATAATATTATACGCTGCCTACAGTATCTATCTGCTGGGGGTAGTAGTCCTAATTAATACGCAGCTAAGCGTTACAGCAGACTTGCGCAAAATTGTTTCCTGGATCTGCTGTCTCTGTTACATCAGCGCTGTCATCCCGCCAGAGGGAAACAGTATACATAATATTATGCGCTGCCTACAGTATCTATCTGCTGGGGGTAGTAGTCCTAATTATTACGCAGCTAAGCGTTACAGCAGGCTTGCGCAAAATTGTTTCCTGGATCTGCTGTCTCTGTTACATGATCGCCGTCATCCCGCCAGAGGGAAACAGTATACATAATATTATACGCTGCCTACAGTATCTATCTGCTGGGGGTAGTAGTCGTAATTAATACGCAGCTAAGCGTTACAGCAGGCTTGCGCTAAATTGTTTCCTGGATCTGCTGTCTCTGTTACATGATCGCCGTCATCCCGCCAGAGGGAAACAGTATACATAATATTATACGCTGCCTACAGTATCTATCTGCTGGGGGTAGTAGTCGTAATTAATACGCAGCTAAGCGTTACAGCAGGCTTGCGCAAAATTGTTTCCTGGATCTGCTATCTCTGTTACATGATCGCCGTCATTCTGCCAGAGGGAAACAGTATACATAATATTATACGCTGCCTACAGTATCTATCTGCTGTGGGTAGTAGTTCTAATTAATACGCAGCTAAACGTTACAGCAGGCTTGAGCAAAATTGTTTCCTGGATCTGCTGTCTCTGTTACATGATCGCCGTCATCCCGTCAGAGGGAAAGAGTATACATAATATTATACGCTGCCTACAGTATCTATCTGCTGGGGGTAGGAGTCCTAATTAATATGCAGCTAAGCGTTACAGCAGCCTTGCGCAAAATTGTTTCCTGGATCTGCTGTCTCTGTTACATGATCGCCGTCATCCCGCCAGAGGGAAACAGTATACATAATATTATACGCTGCCTACAGTATCTATCTGCTGGGGGTAGTAGTCCTAATTAATACACAGCTAAGCGTTACAGCAGGCTTGCGCAAAATTCTTTCCTGGATCTGCTGTCTCTGTTACATCAGCGCTGTCATCCCGCCAGAGGGAAACAGTATACATAATATTATACGCTGCCTACAGTATCTCTCTGCTTGGGGTAGTAGTCCTAATTAATACGCAGCTAAGCGTTACAGCAGGCTTGCGCAAAATTGTTTCCTGGATCTGCTGTCTCTGTTACATGATCGCCATCATCCCGCCAGAGGGAAACAGTATACATAATATTATACGCTGCCTACAGTATCTATCTGCTGGGGGTAGTAGTCCTAATTAATATGCAGCTAAGCGTTACAGCAGGCTTCGCAAAATTGTTTCCTGGATCTGCTGTCTCTGTTACATGATCGCCGTCATCCCACCAGAGGGAAACAGTATACATAATATTATACGCTGCCTACAGTATCTATCTGCTGGGGGTAGTAGTCCTAATTAATACGCAGCTAAGCGTTACAGCAGGCTTGCGCAAAATTGTTTCCTGGATCTGCTGTCTCTGTTACATCAGCGCTGTCATCCCGCCAGATGGAAAGAGTATACATAATATTATACGCTGCCTACAGTATCTATCTGCTGGGGGTAGTAGTCCTAATTAATACGCAGCTAAGCATTACAGCAGGCTTGCGCAAAATTGTTTCCTGGATCTGCTATCTCTGTTACATGATCGCCGTCATTCTGCCAGAGGGAAACAGTATACATAATATTATATGCTGCCTACAGTATCTATCTGCTGGGGGTAGTAGTCCTAATTAATACGCAGCTAAGCGTTACAGCAGGCTTGCGCAAAATTGTTTCCTGGATCTGCTTTCCTGGATTAGGAGAGAGGCACGTTTCTGGCATCCCCACATTCATCTCACAATTAATGGGTCCGCGCAGTAGACCTTTATTAGAAAATGAGCAGTGTGAGCAGGTCCTGTCGTGGATGGCAGAAAGTGCATCCAGCAATCTATCGACCACCCAGAGTTCTGCGCCGTCCACTGCTGCAACTCTGAATCCTCTGGCTGCTGCTCCTCCTTCCTCCCAGCCTCCTCACTCCATTACAATGACACATTCTGAGGAGCAGGCAGACTCCCAGGAACTGTTCCCGGGCCCCTGCCCAGAATGGCCAGCAATGGTTCCTCTCCCACCGGAGGAGTTTGTCGTGACCGATGCCCAACCTTTGGAAAGTTCCCGGGGTCCGGGAGATGAGGCTGGGGACTTCTGGCAACTGTCTCAAGAGCTTTCAGTGGGTGAGGAGGACGATGACGATGAGACACAGTTGTCTATCACTCAGGTAGTAGTAATTGGAGTAAGTCCGAGGGAGGAGCGCACAGAGGATTCGGAGGAAGAGTAGCAGGACGATGAGGTGACTGACCCCACCTGGTTTTCTACGCCTACTGAGGACAGGTCTTCAGAGGGGGAGGCAAGGGCAGCAGCAGGGCAGGTTGGAAGAGGCAGTGCGGTGGCCAGGGGTAGAGGCAGGGCCAGACCGAATAATCCAACAACTGTTTCCCAAAGCGCCCCCTCGCGCCATGCCACCCTGCAGAGGCCGAGGTGCTCAAAGGTCTGGCAGTTTTTCACTGAGAGTGCAGACGACCGACGAACAGTGGTGTGCAACCTTTGTCGCGCCAAGATCAGCTGGGGAGCTACCACCACCAGCCTCACCACCACCAGCATGCGCAGACATATGATGGCCAAGCACCCCACAAGGTGGGACGAAGGCCGTTAACCGCCTCCGGTTTGCACCGCTGCCTCTCCCCCTGTGCCCCAACCTGCCACTGAGATCCAACCCCCCTCTCAGGACACAGGCACTACCGTCTCCTGGCCTGCACCCACACCCTCACCTCCGCTGTGCTCGGCCCCATCCACCAATGTCTCTCAGCGAACCGTCCAGCCGTCGCTAGCGCAAGTGTTGGAGCGCAATCGCAAGTACGCTGCCACGCACCTGCACGCTCAAGCGTTAAACGTGCACATTGCCAAATTTATCAGCCTGGAGATGCTGCCGTATAGGGTTGTGGAAACGGAGGCTTTCAAAGGTATGATGGCGGCGGCGGCCCCGCGCTACTCAGTTCCCAGTCGCCACTACTTTTCCCGATGTGCCGTCCCAGCCCTGCACGGCCGCGTCTCCCGCAACATTGTACGCGCCCTCACCAACGCGGTTACTGCCAAGGTCCACTAAACAACGGACACGTGGACAAGCACAGGCGGGCAGGGCCACTATATCTCCCTGACGGCACATTGGGTGAATTTAGTGGAGGCTGGGACAGAGTCAGAGCCTGAGACCGCTCACATCCTACCCACCCCCAGAATTGCGGGCCCCAGCTCGGTGGTGGTATCTGCGGCGGTGTATGCTTCCTCCACTAAACCACCCTCCTCCTCCTCCTCCTCCTACACAACCTCTGTCTCTCAATCAAGATGTGTCAGCAGCAGCACGTCGCCAGCAGTCGGTGTCGCGCGGCGTGGCAGCACAGCGGTGGGCAAGCGTCAGCAGGCCGTGCCGAAACTACTCAGCTTAGGAGAGAAGAGGCACACGGCCCACGAACTGCTGCAGGGTCTGACAGAGCAGACTGACCGCTGGCTTTCGCCGCTGAGCCTCCAACCGGGCATGGTCGTGTGTGACAACGGCCGTAACCTGGTGGCGGCTCTGCAGCTCGGCAGCCTCACGCACGTGCCATGCCTGGCCCACGTCTTTAATTTGGTGGTTCAGCGCTTTCTGAAAAGCTACCCACACTTGTCAGACCTGCTCGGAAAGGTGCGCCGGCTCTGCGCACATTTCCGCAAGTCCCACACGGACGCTGCCACCCTGCAACATCGGTTTCATCTGCCAGTGCACCGACTGCTGTGCGACGTGCCCACACGGTGGAACTTTACACTCCACATGTTGGCCAGGCTCTATGAGCAGCGTAGAGCTATAGTGGAATACCAACTCCAACATGGGCGGCGCAGTGGGAGTCAGCCTCCTCAATTCTTTACAGAAGAGTGGGCCTGGTTGGCAGACATCTGCCAGGTCCTTGGAAACTTTGAGGAGTCTACCCAGATGGTGAGCGGCGATGCTGCAATCATTAGCGTCACCATTCCTCTGCTATGCCTCTTGAGAAGTTCCCTGCAAAGCATAAAGGCAGACGCTTTGCGCTCGGAAACAGAGGCGGGGGAAGACAGTATATCGCTGGATAGTCAGAGCACCCTCCTGTCTATATCTCAGCGCGTTGAGGAGGAGGAGGAGCATGAGGAGGATGAGGAGGAGGGGGAAGAGACAGCTTGGCCCAATGCTGAGGGTACCCATGCTGCTTGCCTGTCATCCTTTCAGCGTGTATGGCCTGAGGAGGAGGAGGAGGATCCTGAAAGTGATCTTCCTAGTGTGGACAGCCATGTGTTGCGTACAGGTACCCTGGCACACATGGCTGACTTCATGTTAGGATGTCTTTCTCGTGACCCTCGCGTTACACGCATTCTGGCCACTACGGATTACTGGGTGTACACACTGCTTGACCCACGGTATAAGGAGAACCTTTCCACTCTCATACCCGAAGAGGAAAGGGGTTCGAGAGTGACGCTATACCACAGGACCCTGGCGAACAAACTGATGGTGAAATTCCCATCCGACAGCGCTAGTGGCCGAAGGCGCAGTTCCGAGGGCCAGGTAGCAGGGGAGGCGCAGTGATCAGGCAGCATGTACAGCACAGGCAGGGAAACACTCTCTAAGGCCTTTTACAGCTTTCTGGCTCCCCAGCAAGACTGTGTCACCGCTCCCCTGTCAAGGCTGAGTCGGCGGGAGCACTGTAAAAGGATGGTGAGGGAGTACGTAGCCGATCGCACGACCGTCCTCTGTGACGCCTCTGCCCCCTACAACTACTGGGTGTCGAAGCTGGACACGTGGCCTGAACTCACGCTGTATGCCCTGGAGGTGCTTGCTTGTCCTGCGGCTAGTGTCTTGTCAGAGAGGGTGTTTAGTGCGGCTGGGGGAATCATCACAGATAAGCGTACCCGCCTGTCAACCAACAGTGCCGACAGGCTTACACT
The DNA here is from genome assembly GCF_035609145.1 of Eleutherodactylus coqui. Taxonomy (NCBI): domain Eukaryota; kingdom Metazoa; phylum Chordata; class Amphibia; order Anura; family Eleutherodactylidae; genus Eleutherodactylus; species Eleutherodactylus coqui. Next base: position 214,171,407 of record NC_089841.1, on the reverse strand, counting down.
CATCAAGATGAAGAAAGCCTGGATTTCCCCAGACTTCTCTTCTCCACCAGCGGACAGCAGCGATACCTAAACAATACGTCGGCTGCACCTGCGGATGGAAACATTGTTCGCTATCACCATCAAAAATGTGGACCTTTTAGCTTCATCAATCTGTGTATAATATTCATCCTCCTCCTCCTGCTCCTCCTCCTGAAACCTGACGTAATCACGCCGAACGGGCAATTTTTCTTAGGCCCACAAGGCTCAGTCATATAATTTTTGTAAACAATTTTTATATGTTTCAATGCTCATTAAAGCGTTGAAACTTTCACCTCAACCAATTTTTATTTTAACTGGGCTGCCTCCAGGCCTAGTTACAAATTAAGCCACATTAACCAAAGCGATTAATGGGTTTCACCTGCCCTCTTGGTTGGGCATGGGCAATTTTTCTGACGTACATTAGTACTGTTGGTACACCAATTTTTTGGGGCCCTCGCCTACAGTGTAATCCAATTAATTTTTAGCCCACCTGCATTAAAGCTGACGTTATATCAGCTGTGCTGGGCACTGCAATGGGATATATTTATGTACCGCCGGTGGGTTCCAGGGAGCCACCCATGCTGTGGGTCCACAGGGAGTTGTAACTGCATGTGTCCACTTCTAAAGAACCCCAGTCTGACTGGGGCATGCAGTGTGGGCCGAAGCCCACCTGCATTTAATCGGACGTTACCTCAGCTGTGATGGGCACTGCAATAGGATATATTTATGTACCGCCGGTGGCTTCCTGGCACCCACCCATGCTGTCGGTCCACACGGAGTTGTAACTGCATGTGTCCACTTCTAAAGAACCCCAGTCTGACTGGGGCATGCAGTGTGGGCCGAAGCCCACCTGCATTTAACATGACATTACCTCAGCTGTGATGGGCAATGCAATGGGATATATTTATGTACAGCCGGTGGGTTCCAGGGAGCCACCCATGCTGTGGGTGCACACGGAATTCCCATTGCGGAGTTGTACCTGCCTGTGACTATTTATAAAAAAACGCGGTCTGACTGGGGCATGCAGACACCTTGACAGAATGAATAGTGTGTGGCACATAGGTTCCCCATTGCTATGCCCACGTGTGCAGCTCCTGATGGCGGTGGCACAGGATTATATTTCTCATTGCTTCTGTACAGCATTGTGTACTATCGCCCCGCCCCTTTTAAAGAGGGTCGCTTCCTAGCCGTGCCAACCCTCTGCAGTGTGTGCCTGCGGTTCCTCCTCATGGCAGACGCACTTACAAAAAAAACATGAGGGTGGTGTGGCATGAGGGCAGCTGAAGGCTGCGGAGGGACACTTTGGTGTGCGCTGTGGACACTGGGTCATGCGGGGGGGTTGGGCAGCATGTAACCCAGGAGAAGTGGCAGCGGAGTGTCATGCAGGCAGTGATTGTGCTTTGTTGGAGGTAGTGTGGTGCTTAGCTAAGGTATGCATTGCTAATGAGGGCTTTTCAGAAGTAAAAGTTGTTGGGAAGGGGGGGGGGCGCTCTTGCCGCTATTGTGGCTTAATAGTGGGACCTGTGAACTTGAGATGCAGCCCAACATGTAGCCCCTCGCCTGCCCTATCCGTTGCTGTGTCGTTCCCATCACTTTCTTGAATTGCCCAGATTTTCACAAATGGAAACCTTAGCGAGCATCGGCGATATACAAAAATGCTCGAGTCGCCCATTGACTTCAATGGGGTTCGTTACTCGAAACGAACCCCTCGAGCATCGCGATAATTTCATCCCGCGTAACGAGCACCCAAGCATTTTGGTGCTCGCTCATCTCTAGTAAGAGTAAAGGGATGGTAATCCTGACCTAGCTAAAAAAATGGTATTTATATACCAGAAATATGCCGTTATCAAGAACTCATTTTCAACATTGCTGTAAAAACATATATACTAATTGAAAAGCAGGAAATGATTTCGACTGCTCATTATAAAACATTCATATGGCCTTTTATACCTTTCTACTGAGCTAACTAAAAAGAATGTCACTCAGGCCCCCAGTTGGGTGCTCAGTGGATGCTTCTACATTATTTAGCATTCTCAAAAGACACATTTAATCTGTCATATTATAAACAGGCACCTGACTTTTAATTGTTTCCAAACACTAGTATTATACATCTTAAATAACAGATTGCTAGTCACAATTAAGGTTTTACAAAGGCGGTTAAACTAACATTGAATTATTAGATTGATAAATAGACAGGCAGTCAAAATATATGTATCCATGAGATATATAGATAATATATGGCAGTTAATTCTGGACACCACTGGTAAGCAGATTCTGGATATAATTTGATATACACAGATAACCATTTTGTGAGGTCATACACACTACATAACATGTACTGTGGCTTATCAGTGCCCTGAATATATCTATGCCATCACTGGAGCATTTTGTATACCATCAAGAGATTCCAGTTCCTAAATTACAGGTGTAATTACAGATAAATTGGACCCATCATGTCTTCTGGTCAGCAGGGCCAACCACATAGTTTTGCAGTCGCAGCCTCGTTAATTCTATCACAACTCTTCTTTTCTTTGTACGCCCCCATTCCCCTAAACCGACATCCTCTTCTCACTATCAATGGATGATGTCAAGTTTCCTCCGCCTACTGACATCACCCGTCACCCATTTACAGACAGCAGAGGAGACCGCCTACTTGACAGATTCAAAGTGTCGGGAGCCAAATCTAATGGACATTCGTATGGGGGAATGGAGGTGTGATAGAGTCGGCAGTGGAATGAGTCCATTATGCATGCACACACCATACTATATGCATAATGGACTCATTTCAACAGCTGCACAGTTGAGTTCATTGGTGTCGAATTCCGTAGGCGGTAATGTGATAACAGAAAACCCAGTGAGTATAAAAACGACATCACTTGACTCCTTGGAACTTAGCCTATGAACACCAAATTTTAATTTATTGTGCTCATAGGTGGTGACAGGTTCCTTTTAAGTTTTTTTGAGTTTTAGTTATACATTTCTTACAATTTTCTAACATGCTGCTGGAAACGAATATTCAGGTAGAACAAGATATAATGTACCACACCTCACTATAAATAGTCACTTAAAACAGCCGTCCATGCAATAAAATTGCAAAATAAACAACACTTACCTCTTTTCTCCCCTTTAGGAAACAGTGCAGCAGGTTCTGCGACGATCCTGGTCTATACTGATAGCGGAATTCAGGTGACCACTGCAGTCAAACAGAGGTCGCAGTATCAATGTTCCTAACTCTTGGCATCATGGCACCCAGGATGTAAGCACCGATGCCAGGAGAATGAGTGGTGAAGCTGCAACCTCTGATTGGCTGTAGTGATCACCTGACTTCAGTACAGATCCAGATTGTTGCAGGACCTGCTGCCACATTTTCCGTGGGAGAAGAGAGGGGGGTATTAGTTTTTTATCTATATTTTATTCCATGCACAGCTGCTTAGATTATTTTTAAGTCAGAACAAGCCCTTTAAATCTTGATTTGTATAGGACTGTTCTTTCCATTATTTTATGTTAAAGTTCAACATAGGTATATAGGAACTCATATCAAACCATCGTCCGCAACCAATGAGTCATACCTTGAATGGTAGCAACCAATTCACCTGTAAGTCAACATAAAAAACTAAATTCAAAAACGAGTCCCAAAGCATTAAAGTGTTTATCTAGAGAGGAGTTATTGCAATTTCAAAGTAAAACCTCCTCTTGCAGTGATCAGACAGGATGTGCTCTTTCATCCAACCCCTTGCATATCGCACATGCTATTTGTATGTTAAATAGAAACAGATGGTTTATTCATACACAGAGAAATCAATGTAGCTTCAAACAGCATAGGTAATCTGCAGGACTAACAAAAGAGAAATCTATAGCTTTTATATTACATTAGTATTAAAAACTGGCGGTATAACAATCTTCTGTGGATTTAGTCTTGTTAGGCTTGCTCGTTTTAAATTCATTACGTCTGACCTAGAATAGGAAAGTATAGTTTGGAGATGGTCGGGGAATTCTGTCCATATTTCTGAACTGCTTCATTTAAATAATCTGTTTAAAGAGTTACTAATGATCTCTGCTTTTCTAGATGGTGTATCTTACCAGTTAGACCTCATGCACATGACTGTATAATGCCTCTGTATATTGCAAGAAGCCGTCGTAGCAGAGGTGCAACCTTAAGCTCCCGGGCCCCAGTGCAAAACCTGTAACAGGGCCCCCGACTATAATGCTTTATTTATAGTATTGGGCTCCCTATATGGAAGCAGAGAGCTTATGGGCCCACTAAGGCTCCTGGGCCCAGGTGCAACCGCATCCCCTGCATGCTCTATAGTTACGCCCCTGCGTCATAGGGATACCATTCTAGTGCATAGGGTTGTACCCTCATATCCCTCTTATCTCATAGGTAATTTTTTCTGTTCTATTCTGTGTGAATCAGATGAAAAACATTTTGAAATCTTCCATCAGATGCCTTATGTATGGAGGTATTCTTGCCTAGAAGCATGTTGAATGGGAAAAATCCATTGACTTGAATGCAACATTTTCATCATTTGTATTTTTCTTTCATCTCATTCAAGTATTCACTTTGATGGAAATATAATATATGTAAAACTTTTAAGACGCATTTTCTATACAAGTGACAACACACAAGAAACACATTTTTTTTAGCTGAAACCAGGCATGGGTCCTAAACAGAAGAAAGATATAAAAGAAACTGCATTATATGATAAAGGCTCTAGCAAAATTAGATTATAGTTGGGAATAGAATTTTCTACTTATTTAGTACACAAGAAAAATTTGAAAACTTGAAAGTATGTTACAAGTTCTGTTTTACATCATTGCTAGCAATGAGCCATAGAGAGTCCATCTACCAACATATTGTGCCTCCATGGAGCACTGTACAATGTATACCATACTTCTAGGGGAGAATACCTTTATAATATGGCATCCTATAAAGCATGACACTTTGCTTTTTTGCGTCTGATTTTATTTAAACCAGTTAGAAAACACATAGATGTGGCTTAGTATGCATTCAGAGGCATACAGAAGTACAGCATGTCCCATAGATAACTCCCTGTTTGTTTGATACATACAGTAACCTTTCTCAGGTCTCAGAAAGTTACATTGTAATAAAATTTAGACTCAGCACAAAAATTATGGGACACATTTATCTAAGATTGGTCGTATACATTGGTCTTGGGGTTCAATTAATGGTCAGAATGAGCCAATAAGCGAGTCATAGTCAAGTAGTTTGCTTTATAACAACATCCATTTTAGAGATGAGCGAGAACGCTTGGATAAAGCAGTTACTCCAGCGAGCATCGCTCTTCTCAAGTAACTGCTTACTGGTCTGAGCAGGCTCGGGGGGGCCGTGGGAGTAAGCGGGGAAGCAGGGGTTGGCGGAGGGGAGACAGAGATCTCTCTCACTCTCCCCCCCGCTACCCCGCCGCCCCCCGCTCACCTCCGCCGTCCTCTCGAGCCTGCTCAGACCAGTAAACAGTTACTCGAGAAGAGCGATGCTCGCTGGAGTAACTGCTTTATCCAAGCGTTCTCGCTCATCTCTAATCTCTAATTGTTTACATTTTCACGTAATTTTTTCATCGTAGCTCGTTCAGTCTATCGTTGGTCTATTAGTGGAATGGCCTAGGAATGGTCTTGAATTTACTGAACAATCACCTTTTACATGAAACAACTGTAAAAGAGGAACAATGATTTTTACGCCTGCGTAAAATGATCAGCGAAGGATAAGTAAATTCATTATTGTTTATCATTCAATCATCGTCTATGTTTATACTGAACAATTATGGTTCATCTGTGCACAATTCAATGATGATTTAACGATGGCGTAAGATACACCAAATGCAAGCCTCTTATTACATTTGGCGCATCTTGGGCTGGCTGAGCGCCGGTTACTAAAATCTGCAGTAGATAATACCTCCTGCAGGTTTGCATTATTATTTACACTAGTTTCTGGCATAAACTATAGTGAATTTGATAGACCATGATTGGCCCTGCTCAACCCACTCCTGTTCAATCATGACAAAAATGCTGAAAAGTCACATTTTTATGCAAGTTGAACTTGTGCAATAATTTGCAACTTTTTAACACCATAATTCTGGCATGGAGCAGTTTATAAATGTCTCCCTATGTATGATTGGCATGGGACGTGAACACATCATAAATTAAATATATGGAGCTGGACTATAAATAAGGAATCTTCAACAAGACAGTATGCTGGGATGCCATTACTATTGCATTATTTTGTCTTTCAGTTTTTGACTTATCTTAGAACCTCAGTGGGTGAAAGTAAACAAGCAAAGCAGGAAAAACATTTTATAGAGATAATCAATTTATACAGTATAAAACATGGGTGTATAATACGGACATACACATCTATTACAACAAAATAGTGCTAACTATTTTAGTAGCCAAATTCATATTTTAGGACAAGGGCATTTTTATTTTCTGTCTGCTGTCCATCATTATTTTTCATAATTATACAATAAACAAACAAGATTCTTCATGCATTTACTATACAAATCAAATTATACAAAAAGAATCCTAAAACTTCCTTGTATCACCAGTAAAACAGCATCCTACAAACCATCGGGGATAAAGTTTTTTCCCATATGCCAAAAAGTAAGGAGATTTAACTTTTCAAAACGAACCCTTTTAAAACAAGCAATTATAACATATGCATGAATTGTTATCTAAGCATGATGAGATTGCATCTGGAGGAAAACGTGTCTGTGCAATGGTGTTAATGAACTTATAGACCATAAAACCCGTAACAGCTTAATTCTGTTATATTTAACAGTAGAGCATGGACTTGTAAAGGATGTGTAGAAAACTAAAGGCAGCAGAAAGAAAAGTTTTTTTAAAACTTTCCCTTTTTACTTTCAAAATACTGCAGTTGATTACCAATAATTTATATTAGTATTATTATAATATAAAATAGATACATTTGTTAAGAAACATTTAATAGATGGATAGATAGATAGATAGATAGATAGATAGATAGATAGATAGATAGATAGATAGATAGATATGAGATAGATAGGTAGATAGATAGATAGATAGATAGATAGATAGATAGATAGATAGATAGATATGATAGATAGATAGATAGATAGATAGATAGATAGATAGATAGATAGATAGATATGGGATAGATAGATAGATATAAGATAGATAGATATCAGATAGATAGATAGATAGATATTAGATATATGAATAGATAGATAGATAGATAGATAGATAGATAGATAGATAGATAGATAGATAGATAGATAGATAGATAGATAGATGTAGTATGGTGCCAAGCAAGATAGATAGATAGATAGATAGATATTAGATAGATGGATAGATAGATAGATAGATAAAAAGATAGATAGATAGATAGATAGATAGATAGATAGATAGATAGATAGATAGATAGATAGATAGATAGATAGATAGATAGAGTGTCCTAGCTTTATGTGATTCCTTTCCATGTATATATAATAAAATATGCTAATAATAAGCAAAAAAAATCCAGAATAAAATATTTCCTTTTCTCTGAGCAATAACAATTTCAATCACACAACTTTAGAAGCGTGGGGGACTCACCAGACTGGCTTGTTTGTTTTTCATGTCTGTTGCAGTTTAATACAGATAATTAACTGGCATCCAGCAACCCTCACTGTTTTTGGCAATCCTTCCAGTTGTAGCAGAGGTGATCCCACACCAGTTTTGGAGAATTATCTTCAAGGTTTATTTACTGTAGCTGGCAGCTCACAGGAGAGCTAAAGCTGGTTGTCTGTTGCACAAGTGGCAGTGATTGGCTTTGGCTGACAATTTTCCTCTATGACATTGCTCCCTGTCGAGTTGGGATTGTGCAAAGGAAGACTAACCACTGCTTGCTTCTGCTAAATGTTGGAGTTATAGATCAAGATGTTACACAAAATATTAAGAGGCTTACACCGCCATGGGTCAAGTTGCCGTTCACTTGTATTCTTTGCAACTAATATTAACAAATAACTGTATGTATTTAAGATAATTTTTCTATACATTATTTAACCCCTTCTATGTTGCTCTCAGAGTAGATCTCCAGGGTCAATTGCAGGACCCCAGAGCTGTCCTTTAGTATTTGCATTCATTAGAACATAACATAGACACATTTGGTATCTTTTCTAAACATAACAATTTGTAGTATGATTTAGAACACTATTTAAGAATGATCTAAAAACAAGAAATTACAATAAAAGTTTTTCTTCTACATTTATTTTTCATATTCTGCAAATTCATACATATTAAATAGCAACAAATATGAACCCAAAATAGTGCCCCAACAAAATGAAACTTGCCTCATGAATAACAAAGTCCCATAGAGCGCTGATATTAACCCCTTCCCACAGAAAGACATAACTGTGTGCCCAGATTAGAAGTGATGTTTCAATTACATAATAACATTAAAATGCCATTGTGTCAAATGTCATGATGGCAGCACCAGAATTGAAACTGTCATGCAATGGTAGGTAGGTTGGTAGTGGAAACACAAAAAGTGGCTGAAATCAAGCAAAAGTGGCGCCATGAAAGCCATAGGGTGTTCTTCCCCTTTTGGGCTCTATCAACTGTTTTGGCAATAGAAAAAAAAACACACCTGTACTTAATAAATATAGAAGAGCACTTCTGGTGCTTACTGGGATGGGAAAACATTGCCCTAAAATGACTTTAGGTAAAAAAAATATACTTTTGATTCTGCAGCGCTGCATTGTGCATTATTTGCTGCACACAGTTTGTGCTGTCAGATTGCTCACTGCACTCCCAGATAAATGCATTAAGAATAGTAGTTGCCAAAGTGTGGTCACTTCTCAGGGGTTAATAGTATTGTAACACTTCTGAGCATCTGTAATCATGGTACAATACAGTAATCACCACCATAGTAGGCCTATGTTGCATAGTGCTCTTTCGCTTCTGAGTTCTGTCATGAGCCCACCAGATAGCTGATTATGACCTCCGAGATTGCTGTACCCAAGAGAACCAGCATAACAAATTATGAGGTAGATGCAGAGGCGTAACTTGAAGCTCCTGGGCCCCAATGCAAAACCTGTAACAGGGCCCCCAACTATAATGCTTTATTCATAGTACTGGGCTTCCTATATGGAAAAGAGAGGCCTTATGGGTCCCCTGCGTCCCCTATAGTTACGCCAGTGGGTAGGTGTCTCCAATGGCACAAACTGCATAAGATTGCACACTAAAATGGTATCTCAGTAGAAAAAAATGAAATTTTCACTCTGCACCATCTATTTTGTATTAAGCTTTGGGCCCCAAATGCTTGTTACACTTCTGAATGAATTCCATGAGGAGTGAAGTTTCCAAAATGGGGTCACTTTGTTTTTTTCCGCTTTCTGGTGCCTCAGGACTTCTTAAAATTTTACAAAGTGCCCAAAAGCCATTTTAGCAAAATCTGCACTCTTAGGCCTTAGTCACACGGGCGTTTTTTCACGCGATTTGCGGATCGCATGACGGATGCGCATCCGCAAATCGCGTGACTGGTGCACGCAAGTCGCCCGCAAATCGCCCGAAAATCTGCTCCTAGCCGCGTTTCATTAGAAACGGGCCGGAGCTGTCCAGCGCATTGCATTCAATGGAGACGGCAATAGAGCCGGCTCCATTTAAAGCAATGCGCTGCGGGCGAGCCCGGGATGAATTGTCGGGAAGGGCTTAAATATATAAGCCCTTCCCTGCAATTCATCCTAAAATGTGTAAAAATAAAAAATATATATATACTCACCTTCTCTCGGCAGCCGGAGCTCCGCGCGGCCGTCCTGCAGTGGGTGTGAAGGGGGTGTGAGTCAGACCTGCCCCCTGATTGGCTCAGCGCTGAGCCAATCAGAGGCATGTCTCACTCACACCCATTCATGAATTCATGAATGGATGTGAGTCAGACCTGCCCCTGATTGGCTCAGCGCTGAGAGGCAGCAGTCACTCACCCATTCATGAATTCATGAATGGGTGTGTGAGTGAAACCTGCCTCTGATTGGTCAGGGCTGTGACCAATCAGAGGCAGATTATTCAGCAGGCGGGGATTTTAAAGCCCCGCCGGCTGAATAGTGCCGAGAAGCAGTTCAGGAGAACTGACAGCGGCCGCGGCTGGACTCTGGCTGCAGCGGAAAGGTAAGTATACAATTTTTTTTTATTTTAACACATTTTAGGATGAATTGCAGGGAAGGGCTTATATATTTAAGCCCTTCCCGACAATTCACCCCGCGCACGCCGGCAGCCCATTGCTTTCAATGGAGTGGCTGTATTGCTGGCTCCATTGAATTCAATGGGCAAACATCGTTCTTCTCTGTCACAGCTGTTACAGCTGTGGCAGAGAAGAATGATTTGTCTTCTATATGTTCTCAATGGGGTCGGCGCTGCTGCCGCCGGCCCCATTGAGCACATATACAGAAGAGAACAGGAATCGCAGATCGCAGATAGGTGCGATCTGCGATTTCTGTTCTATAATTTATCGGACGAGCGCATAAAAAGCGTTCATGTGTCCGATACCATTGCAAAGCAATGGTTTTATAAAATTGCCGGACGCATGCGCATGCGCAAATCGCAGCTAAAAACGCCCGTCTGACTAAGGCCTCAAAGCCAAAAGGTGCTCTTTCCCCACCTCGTACCCAAACAGCAATTTACAACCACATTTGTGGTATTGAAATATTCAATTGAAGTTGTCTAACAAATTGTGGGTTTGTTTTCCTCCTATTATCCCTTGTCAAAATTAAAAACTTGGGTTTAAAACAAAACTATTGAAAAGAAATGTAATTTTTCATTTTCACAGTCAAATGTTAAAAAAAATTGATGAAATGCTTGTGGGCTTAAAAAGCGCACTAGACCCCTAGATTTATTCTTGAGGGGTAAGGTTTATGATATAGGCTCTTTTGGGGAGTGTTTCTTATGTTTTGGCACCGTGGATCATAATAAAAAATATTTTTATAAAATTAAATTTTTACAATTCTTCTCCATCTTGCTTTGATTCCAATTAAAATATATAGACCTCGTTCACACAAGCATTGTTTTGCATGCACGTATGTGCGCAAAAAACAGCGCTGCACACGTTTGCAAAAAAACATGTGAACAAAGCTCCGTGCTCATTGATTTTAATGGGGCCACCACTGCTGCTGTTATTTAAAGCCCTACCCTGAAAATCATTGCAGGGGTTGCAGTCAGAAGCGTTGGCCCCATTCAAAGCAATGGGAAAACATCGCGATCCTGCTGTCACAGTGTTCAGTGATGAGGGGGCTCCCCGCAGGGAATATTTACGCACAGCACGGACCTTCCTGGCGGGCGGATGTCCTATCTTTTGCAGGTACACAAATTTGCACGGCTGCAAAAGACGGACATGTGACCACATTATTGAGAACCAATGGTTCTAACAGATGCGGTGTTTTGCACGCACATACGCGCGCATGCAAAACTACGCTCGTGTGAACGAGGCCTAAAGGATGAAACTTCATAACTGAGGTTTTTGAATACTTTGAAGGGGGCAGTTTTTAAATGGGTGATTAATGGGGGTAGTATAAAACATGGGCCTCTTACAGCCACCTCCGATCTGATTGTTTTCTGAAATTATCCTGTAAAAAATTGCTACTAAATGCAACCTTTTAACATCCTAGAAAAATTAAAAGGCGATTTAAAAAAAGATGCCAAGATATAGGGCAAACTATTTTGTGTGGCATGAGTATCTGCCTTAGGGTGGACACTCACTGGCGATATTTTCTTTTTTGCGCTGCGAGAACATGAGAAAACTCTCACCTCGCAGCGCAAGAAAGATGCCGGAATAGAACCGGCATATCGCTAGTGCTTTCAATGGGGCCAGCGGCAGCAGCGCTAGCCCCATTGAAAACATAGGGAGAATGCCGTGGACTTCTGCCACAGCTGTGACAGCTGTGGCAGGAGTTTCCTTTATCCCCGCCGGATCGGCACTGTTGCCGATCCCATTGATAGCACTGCTTTCATGCAAGCCCCACAGTATGATTATTGGGGAAGGGCTTGAAATATAAGCCTTCCCCGATAATCATCAATAAGTGTTAAAAAAACTTTTAAAAAATTACTCACCTCTCCGGTGCTGAGACGCGTCCTCCGGCTGGCTCCCCAGCACTGCTGTTAAGCTCTTTCAGCAGGCGGGGATTTAAAAATCCCCACCTCCTGAAAGGGCTGTGCTGATTGGCTGAGGGCTCGGCCAATAGCGGCTAGTGCTTAGCTATTGGCTGAGCACTCAGCTGAGCGCGGTCCCTGCGGGGATGAAGGAAACTACTGCCACAGCTGTCACAGCTGTGGCAGAAGTCCGCGGCATTCTCATTTCTTTTCAATGGGGCTAGCGCTGCTGCCGCTGGCCCCATTGAAAAGACTGGCGATATCCCGGCGTGATGCTGGTTTTTTTCCTGCACTACGCTGCGAGACTTTACCTTTACTCTCACAGCACAGTGGAGAAAAAAATGCCATTGTGCAGGAGCCCTTACAAACCTAAAAATTACAATATTAGAAATTGCTAGTTTTTGCAAATATAAACAGAAAAGCCGACAAAAAAGAAAAGAGTAGCACTTAGGGTAATAAACCAATGAATAGATGCACACGCATGAACATCCCAAAGGAAAACTTAGGATTATTGCCCCCCACATCCAGAAGGCCTTTAATAATAACACTGATGCTGTCTGGAATTTCTACCAGTTCAGGGAAGTAGCTTCACAAGGTTTATTCACTACACTATGGAGATTGGCGGGAGATCTGACAACCAAGAATATACAATAAAGGTCCCAGGCAACGCGTTTCAAAGTAAAAATGACTCTTCCTCAGGCCCAAGTACAATCACAGTGCTTTTAAAGCACAATATTTAAAAAGCTTGAGGAAGACCCACCGGTGTATAACCTCGGCAGACATAAGATAAGATTTCCTGTTCTTTTAGAAAATGCCTGGCATCATGTGCAGGGCAGATCCTTGTCCATCTTCTAGGGCAAAATACTTAAGTAATATGGCATCCAGTAGAGCATGACAAATATTTATTGAGAAAGAACCCAAAAGAAAAATCTAATTAGCTGACTGAAGATTCCCAGCAGGAGGATCTCGCAATGATTGACTATAGAATAGAAAATATTTCACAAGAAAAGGAATTATTAAACATATGCTCCTACTTCTAAAGCCTAAGGCCTCATGTCCACGGCTTAAATAAAATTTAAAGTCCGCAGCATTTCTCCCGCACGTGTGATCCGCGCCCCATAGGGATGCATTGGACACCCGCAGGTAATTAAATACCTGCAGATGTCATTTTCCCTTGAGGCACAGATTACATCTGCGAGAAAACACTCGCAGCATGCTCCATTTTATTGTGAGTCCCCTGCGGGAACGGCTCCCGCAGGCTTCTATTGAAACCTATGGAAGTCGTCCGGATCCACGGCACACCCGCACCTGAGTCTCTGCACTCCGGCACAATCGATCACATTCGCCGGGCTGAAGAAAGCAGATTCGTCCGCGATGGAGGGAAGATCTGCAGCGTCCGGACAGGTAAGTAAATCTTCTTTTAGGCCTCATGTCCGCAGGAAAGGAGGGACCGGCTGCGGGATTCTGCATGAAGAATCCCCGGCGGGCCTGATTTTCCCCGTGGACATGAGGCCTAAATCAGCTATTATCCCCACTGCAAAATAAAAAAATATCAACATCAATCTAATGAATTGTGGATGGACACACAATAGCCAGAGAATTGCTACAGCAGTGAATCTGTTTCTTTCTAATTGTATCTTAATGATGGGTGCTCATTGACCCAAAAAAGCTTAGGTATAGGTGTGTCACATGATAGTGCCCACCAGAGATGTAAGTAGGTCTTCCTGCAACCGGGGCAAAGATACACTTTGGCACAACCCCCACACCTCCTTCCCCCAACCAATTCTGTTTATTCATTCAGTTTCTACATTGTTGAATCTGGGTATGGACATCTGAAGATAAGACCACACAGCTGAAATATGTACTTAAGCACCTGCCAGCACAATTTGAAAATCATTTGTTATTGGCTGCATGCTTTCACAGGTAAAATTACTTTTTACCTACTTAATTGTGCCACCACTTTTTGAAACCACGCCAAAGGGTATCTCAACGTGGTTCTCAGCTGTACTGTGACCATACCACTCTATGTCCTTACTCTAAGGGGTTTAGCTAAAGCCTCATAGACCCTACTGAAAAAATTAAGTTTGGGGCCTCTCTTTGCAATTTCTTTTCATGGCTGCTGCCGACATTCCATTTCTAACTTTCCACTGCATTGCAGGGTCTCTTAAACTGTTCACACGGGGTAGGTTTCAATGAAATATCCACTTCAGAAATCCATGTGGTTGCTGCAGATTTCAGACATGGGTTTTGCTTTGTCATGGATCTGCCTGCAGATTTAATACAGTCAATGGGGAAAATCCATGTGCGGTTTTCTGATGCGAAATCTGAGTTAAGATGTGATCACCCCCATCACCCCTGGTGTTCTTAATATCTTAAGAGATCAGGCCACAAGTCGAACAATTAGGTTCCTCCTTCCTGCTGCCACACAGTAATAATTCCCCTTTGTACCACTTCCACAATGATAGTGATCTTCTATGTACCCTCCACAATGATAGTGTCCCTCTATGTGCCCTCCACAGTGATAGTGTCCCTCTATGTGCCCTCCACAGTGATAGTAATCTTCTATGTACCCTCCACAGTGATAGTGTCCCTCTATGTGCCCTCTCCACAGTGATAGTGTCCTTCTATGTGCCCCCTCCACAGTGATAGTGTCCTTCTATTATCAGGGTTAAAATTCTAAGTACAGCACCAATCGGGCCCACCCCACTTGCCCCGTTGCCGGCGGTAAGAAGAGACACCACACAGGGATCTGGTATCATTCCTCACACGGGACATGGCTCTCAGCTGTGCCAACGTGCTTTATTACAGATTACATGAGATCTTATACCCTTTGTCCCCTCCCCAACAAGGGGTGATGGGCTTATAATCATATATGGGCAGTCCGGATTTCCGGCCTTGCTACGGCGCCTCTGGCTTATGTACAGAAAATCACGTATTCAATTAACTCCAGTACAAAGAATCACCCACTCAATTCTAAGAAAACGGCCAAACATGCATTCTCCATATATGGGAAGTCCGGATTTCTGGCCTAAGACAGTGAAAGTTATGTACATGGTTGAACATCTTGATATCTTGTTTCTGGGAAAATGGCCAAGTACACGCGTCCTTCATGTCTGGTTCTTCTTCTCTGAATTTCTAGAACATCTCTCTCAGCCTTCTAAAGCCTCGGAATATCTGATGTATGGCGACATATAAGTTTTTTTTTCTCATTTGGAATTGAATAAAACTTGCATACAGGTATAAAAGCATAAAAAACACATATGGCAATATATATATACCCTCACAAACCCCCCTAAAAAACTTAATATGGAGATCAAGCATCAGACCTTGCACTCTTCCTCGGTCGTCTCTCCCTTGCGTCAGGGTTTCTCCACTGCCCGTAAGTCCCTACTCCTAAAAGGGAGGGATCCCTACCTCACCTCAGAAGGAGGCCATGGATTCCCTGGGCTTATTTCCGGGCATCCATACCCTCTATCTGTACGAATTAACACCCCGCAGGGTGTGCCCTCGCCGGAACCTAAGGTCTTCTGCACTTTCCCTAGGCAAATGGGAAGTCCACTGACAGTCCATCTTATGAGACTGAGGCAGGCGCAGTACTAGTACATCTCTCCATTCTTCTGGTAACGTATCTGGTTGGCATTATCGGAACTGGCTCTTCATCTTTTTCAAACAAGGGAAATTTTGGTCACATTATCCAGTCCCTTACTCATACTCTTTGATCAAAGGGATAATACACATACAGAAAATTACATACCCAACCTCTTTCTGCTAAAATCATATCCAGGGCTACTCTATTTTGGAACGCCATGGATGCAGTAGGCCCTAACTGGTCAGCTAACCCTTGCGAAACATCTCTGGTGTAGTTTACAAACCTCTGCTGATTGTAATTGATATAATTCATCCAATCTACATTATTATTAACAGTGACAAAAGCAAATAAGGACTCAAAACCTGCTTTAACCTGATCTCTAGTATTAAATTAATCTGGCACCCCCCTTGGCACTCCTATTACATCTATGTATACATGTGGGTCAAAGTTACCACCTGGAGCGTCAATGTCTCTCTTAGCACGATGCGGTGTTGGATTCTCACCCTCAGTGTACTCTTCATATTGCACATTTGATTGTATTAATTTTGTTCTGAAACAGGGGGCTAGTGTACAGTAGTCAAAGGTGTGTTAGAGGAATTGTACCACATTATAGCATGTAAAGGATATGCAGGATCATTAGTTTTTTCAGTGCGAAGTGTGGATCCAAGTGGGTTTTCCTTCGAGCTTGACTGCAATTGGGATGGTGAGCAACATCTGGTAGGGATATTCAAACCGGGTTTCTCTCTCAAACTTTTTCACATAGACCCTGTCACCTGGTTTCAGATTGTGACACTCATCTGTAGGACCTGGGAGAAAAGCAGAGACTGCAGAATACATTATTGACAATTCCTTGGAGGGACCCATGACAACATTAACAAGAAAATCATTCCCCAAACTCTGATACTGTGGCATGTATCCTCCTAAGAGAAAAAGAAAAACTAATAGAAGACACTCAATTCAAAATTTACCCATTTCCTCTATTGTCTTTTGTATCTACTTTCCCACTACTCCGCGGATGGTAGGGTGTGTGAAAAGCCTGGAAAATACCCAAAACAGACATGATGTATTGCATTATTTCACCTGTGAAGTGTGTACCTTTGTTTGACTCAATCACTTCCGGTACCCCATATCTGCAGATTACCTCATTCATGAGCTTCTGTGCGGTTACCTGCTTATTTACTTTGGTAACAGAGTAGGTCTCCAACCTGAAAAGAAATCAACAACAAGCACATATTCATGCTTCCCAACAAGTGGGAGCTGAGTGTAGCCAATTTGCAATCCCTGAAATGGGTAGAGTGGTCTAGGCAAGTGTGATGTGGCAAATTTACTTCTGCCCTGTTGCTTACGGCAAAGATCATGCAAAATTGGACAAATGATGCAGCAGCTACAGAAAACCAAGGAGCCACCCGGCCTTGTTCAAGCATCGACATCATTACTGCTTTGAGAGGTGCGTCTTTCCGTGCGTCAGCTGGGCTATCATGGGGCATAGGGACTATGGTAAGCAAGTTCTGTTGACTGTTCACCATACGCCGTCCCTTTTTAGTCCATTTGTCTTTTTCTTCCTTGCTGGCTTGTAACTGTAAAGTCTTTAGCATATCAAAGTCCAATGTTTTTATCAAAGTCCAAGTTCAAATCAAAGTCCAAAATTATTATCAAAGTCCAAGTTGTTATCAAAGTCCAAGTGTAGTCAAAGTCCAAAATTATTGTTAAATTCTTCTTTTCTTCTTTCTTTCACGGCTTGAGGGCCGCTGCTTTTGCTGTGTGGCCTGTGATGGCATTGCCTCTTGTTTCTCCGGTGTAGGAATTGGTGTGAGCTTTCCACCTTGTCAGGTAGAAGTAGGGTCTCCATGAGACTGCACCACTGCAACATTCTTAATTGGCTGTCCTGCTGTGGTAAAAAACTGTCTGGCCTTCCATGTTGGGCCGTAATCATGAGCTATGCCAGATGCATACCGGGAGTCAGTGTAAATGTTTGCCGTCTTACCTTCCTCCACTCTACACGCCTCAGCGAGGGCTTTTAATTCCGCTTCTTGTACTGCGACATGCGGAGGCATTCTGCTTTTTAGGACATCTTGTTGTGTAACCACCGTATATCCAGTGTGGAGTCGTCAATCGCCCTGGGTACCATCTATAAAAAACAACTCAAAATATGCATTATTAACAAGGGCTTTCAGTAACTTTTTAAAACTTAAATTTTCTTGTTGCATCACTGCTAGACAATCAGGCTGGTATTCTATTTCAGAAAGATCAGAACCTTGTTGCAAAAAATTTAAAGATTTAAAAATGGCTTGCAAAAAATTAAAAAATGGCTGAATTTAAAAATGGCTGACTTGCAATACCTAGATCACCTATGCCTTCTCCCCCCCCCCTTTAAACCAGGGTACTGTTACCATACAGTGCGGCATGGGGTCCCGCGGTCGGCGCGCGTCGCTCCGGCGTCGGCTCCAGCAGCCTGGAGCCCTGTGACGAGGTCATCCCAGCAGCTTGGGTTGGCCAGTGGGCGGCGGCGTGGGCGTGCCCGCCTGTAGGGTGCCGCCCGCACTCCTCTGTGCTTCTTATACAGCAGTGGGTGGAGTTGCCTCCTCCCACTCTCCGCCCCTGGGCGGAACCTTGTGGTTAAAAGACTGGCAGTGAACTGAGCTCATTGCCAGTTATTGGTTCTGCATGCACCTAGCCAGTCTGTCTGCGGTTCTCCTCAGTCAGTCCCTAGTGGTCGGTCAGCTCCCTCTGGTCCCCTGTTACTCAGTCTGTTTTAGTTGGTTCTGTTTGCCTCTAATCTAGTCTGGCCCAGTCAGCACTAGTTGCTATCCAGCACCCTGCCAGTTTGCCTGTGAGTTCCATCTCCAGCCTTGTCAGTTTTGTTGGTCTGATTCATCTGCCTCCTCTGTCGGCACTCTGTTCCCCCCATTAGGTAGGTTCCTGCTTGTCAGTCGCCAGGCCCCTAGCCAGGGCAGGGACCGCCGTCCAGTTGTCCGCCTGGGGTTAGCCAGGGCCGAGGCAAGTAGGCAGGGACAGTGGGGGTGCGGGAGATCAGGGCACCCCAACTGGCGCTCGGGGGGCAGAGTGCCGTAACAGGTACTCAATTGGAACAATAGTAGCCGGGTTTAAGTTAGTACAACATTGTAAAAAGATTTGATGGATGCAGATAAGGCCTGTAAGAAGTTAGCACCTATAACAGAAACATGAGTTACACCGGGGAAGAATAACCTACAAAACATCTACTAATATTTGAAATGTGATATCCCTTTAAGTGAATTCATTATTAGTCTGTTCCTGCCTGCAATTTCTTTATCAAATTTCAGACAGAAGAAAAAAAAACAAAAAACTTTTACTAGCTGCTCAAAATCCTCACCCTCCCTTGTGCAAGAGGAGGGATGAAACATTACTACGTACTATTACATCATCTAGCTCCACCCCTTCGATATTGGCACATTGCGTCCGTTTTCTCAGCTTAATTTCAGCTTAACAGTCTACACGTCCACATCTCAACCAAGCAAAGTCCCATGCATGGGGAGGACTTTTATCCCCAGTCATTTATCCACATCACACATTCCACCACAGCTTGAACACGGGTCACTAACTCTCATCCATCCATGCTCTCAAGTCTGCTCCGTCACCCCCCTTGGAGGTGTACCAGTACACACAGATGCACGGACAAAAAAAGTTTGACAAACATACATACATCAGTTGAAAAACATTGAGGTGAGTGCTTTTAATTTTATAAAGTACATCATTCTATTGAGATGAGATTGTGAATGAGCGCTATCTTTGACAAATTATGTGAAAAAAAAGTTTGCTGATACATGCTATATTTCTTATCTACTGAAGCTATTATATGCTGTATTAAACACTGAAGTGTTTTAGTTTCTGTGACCCTGACTGTTATCTCTCCGCGAATATGAAACACAGACTGAATAAGTTTTAGCTTAAACTATTGCCTGCATTTTGAAATCATAATTAACACATATCCTGGGACCTTGCAACATTCATTTTCAACCCCTGTATAAGTAAGAATATACATTAGAAATTACTATATTTCCCTGCCTACTAAGAAAGTATAACTAATTAAATTCATTTCAAGCCTCCATTCCATTTACGCAAGCAGAGATATTATCCAGGGTTATTATTGCATTCTTTCTCTCGCTTCGTTATCTCTTGACCTTGAAGACTAAACAGACTGAACACAAGCTCGCAGCTACATGTCAACAAAACTCTTCTCCCCTAAAAGCAAGCTCAGTTAACTATTTGCACATACAGTATATATATATACACATATATATCCACCTAGTATGGATTATACATATTATCTATTATCTATTTTGTATTATACACATTTTCATCTCTCTTTGCCAACAAATCACATGCATTGTAACTTACTTATCGACTTGCTTGCTCCCCTTATTTCTCTCCCCTACCTAACTGCCAATATAACCTTTAATAGACACTCTCCTGACGCCCTCTTGATCACTTACTGTACTTTTCAACATTTGACTTACGGACACTTTCTTAAACAAATAATGTGTACATACAACTTTCTCTGACTGTCTCTCTCTCTCTCTCTCCTCCAGCATTTTCTAGCAAACCTTGATCTTCCAAGGCACCTCTCGGTCCTAAAGACCTCCCTCCCAGACACCATTTTGTAATCTGCCGTGCGGGTCGGTGTCACACATTTTCATTAGAGTTTTCTTACAGTTTACAAATTCATCCGCACGGCGGCAGCCCTTGAGGGGCTCTATCTTCTTTAATAAGTTCTTACGCATATTACAACAACAACAACAATAAAAATAACACGCTCCATAGAATGCATCCCTCTTAATTTTCAAATTGTCAGCCCCTTATATACTGGCAGAACAACCGAGGGTCCCTTCTCCTTATGGAACCAGCCCCATAAAATGCATCTCTCTGAAATCAAATCGCTAGCCCCATATATAAGGCAAACCGACCGAGAGTCCCTTCTCTTATGAGACTAAATGAAAAGAAAGAGAAAAAAAACTTCTGCAGATACAACAATCTCCACTATTATTAAAACGTTAAAAACTTCAAAGTACAAATAGACTACAGACTAGTTTCTGGGTGACCGATTGGTGCGCATATCACGGTCAGTGGTCCATGACGGCAAACCCGGAGCCCACACGAGTTACCGTGTAGAACTCTTAACCCAACCCGTCCGGTCACAAACCACAGATAGTCAGTCCTGCTGCAAGACTCGCAGTATAAAACATAGCATAAATATATGCTGGCCTTACCTGGAGTTCTAAGTGAGTTGATCAGGCTCGGTTTGCAGCAGGACGGCTTCTCAGTAGCGTGGATCCGGGTGGAATGCGTTGTAAGCTCCGGTTTTGTCGCCGCACGTTCGGGCGCCATTTATCAGGGTTATACTAAGTACAGCACCAATCGGGCCCACCCCACTTGCCCCGTTGCCGGCGGTAAGAAGAGACACCACACAGGGATCTGGTATCATTCCTCACACGGGACATGGCTCTCAGCTGTGCCAACGTGCTTTATTACAGATTACATGAGATCTTATACCCTTTGTCCCCTCCCCAACAAGGGGTGATGGGCTTATAATCATATATGGGCAGTCCGGATTTCCGGCCTTGCTACGGCGCCTCTGGCTTATGTACAGAAAATCACGTATTCAATTAACTCCAGTACAAAGAATCACCCACTCAATTCTAAGAAAACGGCCAAACATGCATTCTCCATATATGGGAAGTCCGGATTTCTGGCCTAAGACAGTGAAAGTTATGTACATGGTTGAACATCTTGATATCTTGTTTCTGGGAAAATGGCCAAGTACACGCGTCCTTCATGTCTGGTTCTTCTTCTCTGAATTTCTAGAACATCTCTCTCAGCCTTCTAAAGCCTCGGAATATCTGATGTAAGGCGACATATAAGTTTTTTTTCTCATTTGGAATTGAATAAAACTTGCATACAGGTATAAAAGCATAAAAAACACATATGGCAATATATATATATATATATATACCCTCACACTATGTGCCCTCCAGAGTGATAGTAATCTTCTATGTACCCTCCACAGTGATAGTGTCCCTCTATGTGCCCTCCACAGTGATAGTGT
Source organism: Eleutherodactylus coqui (assembly GCF_035609145.1). Lineage (NCBI taxonomy): Eukaryota > Metazoa > Chordata > Amphibia > Anura > Eleutherodactylidae > Eleutherodactylus > Eleutherodactylus coqui. Next base: position 214,149,610 of record NC_089841.1, on the reverse strand, counting down.
CCTTCTATGCGCTCTCTCCACAGTGATAGTGTCCCTCTATGTGCCCTCCACAGTGATAGTGATCTTCTATGTACCCTCCACAATGATAGTGTCCCTCTATGTGCCCCCTCCACAGTGATAGTGTCCTTCTATGTGCCCTCCACAGTTATAGTGTCCCTCTATGTGCCCTCCATAGTGATAGTGTCCTTCTATGTGCCCTCCACAGTGATAGTGTCCCTCTATGTGCCCTCCACAGTGATAGTGATCTTCTATGTACCCTCCACAATGATAGTGTCCCTCTATGTGCCCCCTCCACAGTGATAGTGTCCTTCTATGTGCCCTCCACAGTTATAGTGTCCTTCTATGTGCCCTCCACAGTTATAGTGTCCCTCTATGTGCCCTCCATAGTGATAGTGTCCTTCTATGTGCCCTCCACAGTGATAGTGTCCCTCTATGTGCCCTCCATAGTGATAGTGTCCTTCTATGTGCCCTCCACAGTGATAGTGTCCCTCTGTGTGCCCCCTCCACAGTGATAGTGTCCCTCTATGTGCCCTCCATAGTGATAGTGTCCTTCTATGTGCCCTCCACAGTGATAGTGTCCCTCTATGTGCCCTCCACAGTGATAGTGTCCTTCTATGTTCCCCCTCCACAGTGATAGTGTCCTTCTATGTGCCCCCTCCACAGTGATAGTGTCCCTCTATGTGCACTTTCCACAGTGATAGTGTCCTTCTATGTGCCCTCCACAGTGATAGTGTCCCTCTATGTGCCCTCCACAGTGATAGTGTCCCTCTATGTGCCATCCACAGTGATAGTGTCCTTCTATGTGCCCCCTCCACAGTGATAGTGTCCCTCTATGTGCACTTTCCACAGTGATAGTGTCCTTCTATGTGCCCTCCACAGTGATAGTGTCCCTCTATGTGCCCTCCACAGTGATAGTGTCCCTCTATGTGCCCTCCACAGTGATAGTGTCCTTCTATGTGCCCCCTCCACAGTGATAGTGTCTTCTATGTGCCCTCCACAGTGATAGTTTTCTTCTATGTGCCCCCTGCACATTGATAGAGTCCTCCTATGTGCCATCCACAGTGATAGTGCCCTCCCATGCAGCGTTAGATCTCTCTTTCCTGCTCATGAGGACATCTTTATTTTTTGCAATGTAGAAAATACTGGAAGAACCTACCCCGACGACCCAGCCAGGAGTCTGACTCTTCTCACTCATGTGACCGATCACACACTTATGACATCTTCAAACCTCCTTCAGCCTTTCTCTGCTCTCCCACAGCAATCAGCTGATTGCCTCCTTTGACCACAGTCTGCTCTAGCGTCCTCCCTAGCTACGCCCATGGTGCCCACATACGTATACAGTATATCATACAGATGACCAAGCAGAGCAATCCCTTTACAATAGGGGCTAAATAAGTGGCATGTGACAGCTACACTGTAGGCAAACACCCTTTTTACAACTGTTATATCCAACAACGTTAAATAACATATAAACCTATACAAAACCTTGTAGAAAGTCTTTTTAGTACTAAAACCTTGTAACAAGTGTTTTATAGTATAGTATTTCCAAAAAAGGACAGAATTATAACTGTATACAAGAATATCTACTTAGATTTTTTTTCCTTCTCGGACATCAAGATTTAGTACCCAACTCTCCTTGTTCTTTGAAGTGATTATCTAAAATGCCTTTTTCCTGTGAATAGTTCCATTTTTGAGTCATTTCTAAGTAATTTTCTTTTTTGACTGCCTTGCTCCTAATATGAAATTAAGTTTTTTTCGGAGCCTCAGTGCGCTGTGATGTTTTTGCGGTTACAGCTTTCCATGCTGTCTGACCTCTAGATGATAGGATTATTAAATATTTTGTTTCTAACTATTTTCTTATCATTTTTGCTAAATAAATTTGTAATAGTCAATTATATAAAATGTTGTTTAAATATGAATCCTGACTTTTTGTACACTTCCCTTTACTGTAATGTTTGTGCCTCCTGGTATGAACACTTTGTTCTATGTAGTCCCAGTTCAGCTAGTTTAAAGGGGAACCTTTCATGTACTTTTTCCTGTTCTCACTGAGGGCAGCATAAAGTAGTGAAAGACATGTTGATTTCAGTGGTCTGTAACCTAGGGCTCATTCACACGAGCTTAGGTGTTTTACGGTCACGATTTTAATTAGTGTTTTCTCATCCATTCACACGGGTGATTGCAGCATCCTGACGAAAAACACGCTGCTGCACGGAAATCCCTCGGTTGGCAGAAATCCGCGAAATGACTTCTGATGAATAAATAGAGCCAGCTGTCTTTTTTCCCGAGCACCGGATGCAGCTAAACTCCCTCCCCCTTCCTTTTTTTCCTGCTTCCATGGAAGCCTCCAGTGTATCTTGGCAAAGATAGGGCAAGACCTATCTTTTCCGGCAGTTTTCTCTGCAGTTGATGATTGGGCTGAAGGCTTCAGAGCCAGGAGTTGGAAATGGAGACAAGAAGTTGAACTGCTACCATCACCACCACCTTCACCAACCTTAAAATTTACCTCTTATTCCAGCAACTCCTAGGTCAGTAGCCAGCCCTCCAAAAAAAATACCACCCCAATTATCCAAAAGCACATGGCCTAGATGCAAGTATTGCATAGCTGCTTGCAATGTAAATGCTGCCCTTCAAGCTAATGGAGATGGATGCCTTCTGCAACATGATGGTCCATGCTATCCCACAGTACCAGATGCCCAGCCGCCATTTCTTTGTCCAAAAAGCTGACCCTGCCCTGCACCACATGCAGTGATATCATGTCCCTATAGTTGGTCAAGGGCATTACATATCCTTAACAGCACACTTGGACAATGTTCTGCAGGTGGGGCATGAAAGCTGAAAATGGTGATCTACATTTCATGGTACCCGCAAGAGTTGTGAGACATTCATCCTTATCTGTCTCCTCCTCATCCCCTCCTCCTTCTCTTCCTCTACCTCTTCATACCACCTCTCAACATTCTCCACATTGGCACACACAACCATGATAACCACATTGGCACAGATAATGTGACAAAATCCCACCTCCATGCAGCGGTACACATGGTAAACACCAAAACGCTACCCTAAAACTCATATGTCTAGGGAAGTTCAGCCACATGGCTGAAGAGCTGTTGACAGCTCACAGGCCCAGGTTGATACATGGCTGACCCCGCACAATCTGAGAGCGATCACAGAGTATCAGATGGTAAATGCCATTAGCAGACGCCGTATGGAGGTTGGTCACTTGACATCTATGGAGTAGCTGCAGATCAAAGACGTGCTGTTTTAGCTTGCTTTGAGGAAGTGACCAAAATGGAGAGTGGTGATGATGCAATGATCAGTATGACCATCCCTGTTGTCTGCCTGCGGGAACGGACGCTACAGGCTGGACTAGATGGACATTGTCTTCATTCAGCCTTACATACTATGTTACTATGTTACTATGCCTCAGGGACAATGACATGTTGTCACAGGAGGTTATGAAACAAAACATAATTTGCACAAATACCTTTTATAGTGCCCCCTGGTGTTTGATTTCCTCTCAGAACGCCTATCTCATGTGTCCAGTTGACTAATCCCATTGTGTAGTTATTTAAAGGGGTTTTCTGACCTCCATAACACTGGTGGAAGTAGAGGGACAAGGTGTGCTGTAAAATAAAAGCCATACATACTTACCTGTACCTCCCACAGCGCGCTGCTCCCCTGCTGGCCACCATTCTCTGTTTGCTTCAGCGGCAGCAGTTACATGGGTTGTTTACCCATGTGACCACCATAGCCAACAGAGGCTGAACAAGGGCGTCATCCATGATGTCCTATGAACCAGACTTGGGGCTTCTACATTAGCACAGGGAGCTCAAAACTAAAAGTAGTAACTTGCAAAACCCCTTTGGCAATCAATTTGAAGCTGTGCCAGTATCTCGCATTGGTTTTTGGCTGTACCATGACCATACCTTTCTGTAGCCCTACTGTACGCCCAGGAATTTAGCTAGAGGCTCATGAACCCTGATGCAAAAATTCAGATCGTGGTCCCTCTGCCCAACTTCATTTCATAGCTGCCATCTACATTCCATCTGTAACATTCTGCTGCATTACTAGATCTCTTAGGCTATATTCACATGGGATAAATCTGTGTTGGATTTTTCTGATGAGGATTTCAATGAAGATCTGCATGGTTGCGGCGGATTTGGATTTGCTGTCTGTCCTTTTAATAATGGCTTTACAACTAAAGTACCATGCTTAGTGCATGTCTTTTATCTTTGTCCACCAGTCTTTTTTCAAAAAGTGTGCAAGTAAACCCTGCTTTCATCATTTCGACTAAATCAGTAAATCCATGGTGTTGATCCAGGGATTATTTGGATGGCCAGATTGTAGTGAGGAAGGTTTTTTCCCCCTAAATGAAGAAAATTGGCTTCTACCTCATTGACGTTTTTTTGCCTTTCTTTGGATCAACATTGGTAGATAGTGGGCTGAACAGGATGGACATATGTCTTTTTTCAGCCTCACTATCTTTTCTGCTTAGGGAGAGCACCTAGAAGGTGAGTGAGTAGACTTATAAGGCCATTCATGCTCCTCTGGGTAATATGCAAAAAAGGGAGATGGAACAATACCTCTGCAGTGCCACCTATTAAAAGGCAGCATTCCTGTAAGCCAATGTTAGACTCTTTATACAAGCCTTGTAACAATGACTGGAAATTGAAAGCCATACATGCTATGTTACTATATACTGTATCACACTGTAGTGTAATATTGCCTTACCATTTAAAACCTGTACTGTATCATACTTTACACAGCACTTCCCACTTAAAATTATACAATTCTCTTGAGAATAGAAAATTCAGTTACCTATGAACAGTAAAGTTTTACTGACTTTCAATTATTGAAGTCTAATTAGCTTATTACCAGAGATAAATTAAATCTCTAATGCCTGAACAATATTTTACCTGCTTCTTGATATGTTGAATGTAATTACTTTTAACGAGCTATCTTTATTCTGCATTACATAATATGACTGACAAGTTATAAAACGGTAATGAATTTGTACTAATGAGTATTTTAGAATGTAACGTATTTGTGTGAAGTGAAGAACACTTTTCTACATCTGTAAGAATATTATTTTTACTTTCTGATTAAACTCTGTGCTAATGGAATGGTTGATTGGTTCCCAAAAATATGAACTTGTAAAATGGACTGTTTTAGGACCCCTTACCCACCTTCATCAATGGGAGATTTTCTTTCTCATACTACTTTCTAGACCAAAAGGAAGATCTGCTCTGGATCCAAGAGAGATGGGGGAGGGGGCTTCCCTATTATTTCCATAAAAATATGTATGGAAGAATCAATCACCCATACATGATGTAAAATAGGCATGGTGTCTATGAAACAAATGAGTTGTGAAAATCTACAATATCTCAAATTATTTCATTTGGGCTAGAGTTTTCCATTTTGGACAACTATTGTAGAGCTGAACCAAAGCTCCAGCTTCGTACAGAAACACACCAACAAGTATTTTTTAAGACTCAACAGTATTATGGGCTGACATAATGGGAGAATTTACTAAAACCTGGCAATCTTGAGTTCGGAAAAGATGGAGAAAATGTTTTAAGATACACACAGCTCCTAGGCTACTGGGCGAGCCCGATAAACTTGGCCTGAAATCAAGCTCACCAACGTGTTTTCTGGGAAAAATGTCTTCCATTACTTCTGTGAAATAGCAATCCTCCAGCATGGCTTTCAATCGCATTAGAGGATAGGCAAGTATGGGAAACTTCACATGCACATCCCGCGCACATTGCACGTTGCGCGATATGTTTTACTGTCCTATTGAAAACAATGGGTGACGCAATCCAAGCAATCTGAAAAGATGGGACATGCCGCTTATGTGTATGACTCCATTCAGAAGAATGAGGTTCATAGTCGTGCAAGACTTGTGAGTCTTGCAATGCACAAATCTCGATCGAGATTACTGGCCGTTTGAAACCAGCCCTCATGGGTTTTGCACATCTTTGGCTGTCTATCAGTATTTGCTTTGCAAACATCAATACTTACAGACAAATATAAGAAACTCTGTAAGCTATCTTAGTTGAAAAAATCCCTCTTTCTCCCCTTATCAAGCTCCTTTCCTCCTCCTAAAATGCTCACACACTTCTAAAAACTGCTTAAATCCATCTTGGACTCCCAAGACAGACTGTTAGATCACATGAAGGATCAGATCACATGCTGCCCATAGAAGCCTATGGAGAGGGACGACAGATAGAGCCAAGACCTCCTTCACACAACCATATGCATTTTATGCTCACCCGTATGCACTGTATAATGCATGAATGAATAATTGCTGCATCGAGTGCTGAACTTTAGCTGCATATTTTCAGCCATTCACACGGGCCACTGATGTATGTAGTGTTGTTTATTCGTTCAGTCACTTCCGACGCTTCGTGACCTCGTGGACCAGCCTACGCCAGAGCCTCTTTTGGCTGTTGCCACCCCCAACTCCACCGAAGTCCAGTCTGTCACCTGAAGGATATCATCCATCCATCTTGGCCTTGGCTCGCCCCTCTTCTTTTTGCCTTCCACTTTACCCAACATCAGCATCTTCTCCAAGGTATCTTGTCTTCTCATTATGTGGCCAAAGTACTTCAGTTTTGCCTTTAATATTATTCCCTACAGTAGGCAGCCTGGCTTTATTTCCTGGAGTAAGGACTGGTTTGATCTCCTTGTGGTCCAAGGCACTCTGAGGATTTTCCTCCAACACCACAGTTCAGATATTTGTCCAGCCTTTGTCTGAACACTTCCATTGAAGGAGAACTCATCACCTCCCGTGGTAACCTGTTCCACTCATTGATCACCCTTACTGTCTAATATCTAATCTGTGTCTCCTCCCTTTCAGTTTCATCCCATTACTTCTAGTCTTTCCTTGTACAAATGAGAATAGGGCTGATCCCTCTGCACTGTGATAGCCCTTCAGATATTTGTAGACAGCTATTAAGTCTCCTCTCAGCCTTCTGCAAGCTAAACATTCCCAGATCCTTTAACCGTTCCTCATAGGACATGATCTGCAGACTGCTTACCATCTTGGTAACTCTTCTCTAAACTTGCTCCAGTTTGTCTATGTGTTTTTTTAACACATTATTCCAGATGAGGTCTGACTAAGGAACTGTAGATGAGGATAATTACCTCACGTGATCTAGACTCTATGCTTCTCTTAATACATCCCAGAATTGTATTTGCCTTTTTGGCTGCTGCATCACATTGTTGACTCATATTCAGTCTATGATCTATTGGTATACCCAAGTCTTTTTCACATGTGCTGCTGCTTAGCCCAATTCCTCTCTTTACATCAGCCATCTGCTCCATTATCTATACCATCATCATCTATTTGTGCCAACCTCTAATTACTGTAACCCTCCTGGTCCTGTCATCTATGCATGAGTTCCTATTTTTCCACCTACCAATGTTTATAAGTGATTCATATATTCATGCAACTGTTCAATTGTTACACAATTTGGGCATACTATATCTATGGGTATCTGACTACTAAGAGACATTGTTAGTACCCAAGGTGACTGCTCAAAGTGAAGACCAGTTCTGCCATCTATTGCCTGTCTCCCATTCTTACAAATAATCAGAAACAGTGCTACTTCTCATGTGCACGCGACAACGTACTCAGAGGTTATGTGAAATGGCAGGTACACTTCAATTCATCCATCATTCCATCTTAGAGATGTGTTTTCCCATCAGAAGTGCTTTCATAGTCAACACTGACATCATGTTTCCTTAAGGAAGACACTAAGATTGACATAAACGATGACCAAACCAAAAAAATTGAATTCATAAAAGTATTAAAAGATATAAAGAAAATGGGATTTCTCTCAACTGTCCAAGACTGCCCAAATCTGAAAGTAACAGAGGGCAGTTTCTATGCGGCATGTTTAAAGATTAGTGGTGGTGTGGGTCATTGGCCTAATTCAATTGCAGCCAACTGCTAAGGCTGATTTTGTAATACTATGGTGATGTGCAGGAGTCATATATTTAAAGCCAAGAACAGTGTAAGATCATGACTTGTGAGGTCAGGAACACTTTTTACAAAGCAAGCGATCTCACAGAACAGGATCCGATTAAAAGGAGCGGTCCCACTTTTAGCTGTTTTGCTGCAAGAAACAGAGAGCTCTGTCCATTACATAGTGGCCCGAGTTGGTACTGCAGGGTGAGTTCAATTAAAGTGAATGGGACTGAGAGTGGTAGAACCCCCTTAAATACATGGTTCCTGTATATAGTTGTGTAAAACCAGTCTCCGACTGAACTTCAATGGTTTATAAAATTAAAATTAAAACAATCCCTGCAGATTTATAGAAAAACTGAAGACAACAAGAAATATTTGATGGAAGTGATTGCTGCTAAGGGGATCTAGAATTAAACGATTCACTTAATTTTTTTCCCATTGTACTGTTGATGTTTATATGATTTGCTTAATAAAAGACGGTACAACTATTTGTGTTATTAATTTAGTTAGATTGTGTTTGGTTATAATTGTATTAGTAATCAATGCAGAAATCCAATTAATTCCAGAGGATTCACCTACATTTTATTGCAACTGTAAGTCTTATATTCCTAACCGCCCCCCTAGTTATTTGTTTTTTTACTTCAGCATTTTTAAAAACTTTTATTATTTTCTTTTAGGGTGAGTGTGTTTTATGTGCTTTGAAAATGAACACTTCTACAACAACCAATGGGTTCTTAGAGAAGCGTTCATACGCAAGGAATTAGCAGCGCAAAATGGTGCTCACCTAAAAAAGATAGGACATGCACTATCTGTGGTGCGCGCCGGCAGGAGTTTCCATTGACTCCTATGGGACCAAGAGTTAATGGAAACTCCTGCACTGCCAATAGCTTCCCCACTGCTTACAGCAGGGCATTTAAAAGGTGCTGCTGGCCAGAAGCACCTTTTAAATGTCCCGCTGTTAATTTCTGTTAGTTTCCTCAGGGATGAGGGGACTCCCTGTGGGTTCCATTAATCCCCGCGGGGATTGACAGGATTTTACAACGGGACATTTAAAAGGTGCTTCTGGACTCCCCCACCTCTCTCTCTAAGGGAATTCCCTATAGCAGGGGGAGAGAGGGGGGAATTTCAGGGCTTCCCCCAAGAGCATGGAAGGAGGAGGCGGGGCTAGAGGAACCTGCCTCCCTAGCTACGCCCCAACTATGGTTTGCTATGGGGTTTCTCTGTGAGAATCCCCATAGCAAACCATGGAGGGGCATGGCTAGGGGCGGGACTAAGGGGGGCAGGTCCCTCTGGCCCCGCCCCCACCTTCCACGCTCTCGGGAGAAACCCTCAGGATTTCTTCATAGCAGAGAAAGACAACACTGCTATGGGGGATTTCCCCTGAGCAGGGAGAGTGAGCGGAGCTATGGGGGGTTTCCCCATAGCCCCGCTCTGTATCTCCCTGCTCTGAGGAACCCCCCCATAGCTCTGTTCACTGTCCCTGCTCTGGGGAAATCCCAAAGACTTACGGAATGACTTCTCTCTCTTCGTGGAGCAGCTGTGCTTCTCCAAGCACAGCTGCTCTAGTGAATGGGCAACGTTTCATGCGCTACACATATAAAACTTTGCCCATTTTCAGCATACGCGAGGAGCACATTTTTGTTTGTGCACATAGGCAAGCATAAAAACACGCTTGTTTGACTGCGCCCTTAAGGCTTCATTGCCCCACGCGCATATACGCCGTGTTTTTACGCCCAGATGCATATATGGTACCCATGTGAAGCATTAGTTTCCAATACAGCCGTTCACACGGGCAAATATGCGGCGTGTAAATACGCCGGCAGCGTGAAAAATAGAACATATATGCGGCAGGCGCATATACACTCAGCCAAAAGATAGTTCTGGAACTATGTTTTGGCCAATATACACCAGCGGGTCTTATAGACTCCTATGTAAGCAGGGAAAGAGAAGGGAGGGGAGGCATTTTTGCAGCTTCCAATGCCGCGAACAGCTTACAGGTGCCTCTATAAGGCATTAGAAGGCATCCCAAAGTTTTTAGCAGAGCAAGGGTTTTCCGGGGTGCGCCGTATTTTTTCGCTAAAAACGTTGCTCGCAGTCATGTGAATGGACAAGAAAAAGCTGTCCGTGATCGCAGAAAAATGTCCATTCAGGCACATATAGGGAGCAGGTGTGAAGTCGTAAAAACGCCGTCGCCGTATATCCGCTCATGGGAAAGAGCCCTTAATAGTGTAAAATAATGTAAGATACCACAAGTATAGCTATTAAAGATTTATTTAGGGACAAATACTGTAAAATTGAAAATAATTGTGCGAGGGCGATGCTTTTTAATAATTAGATTTGTAATTAAATAAAAAGAAATCACAGTCTTGAAATTAAAAAAACATTAAGATGCTTGATGAAAACATATTAGTGAATAATATCTTAAAACATATGTGGTTAATAGGAACCATCTTAAGTGGCATCCAAAGTAGATTTATGATTGACAGATCATGTCAAATTAATATTCATGCATTTAATGAAGACTAGAGGTAAGTAGATTATCTCACCATCCTGGAGTCACTAATATTCCTGTCTCCACTATGCCTCATGTAACATCCAATATGGGAAATGGAATAGAAGAGAAGATGATTTGCACCCCAGGATCTTTCTATATAGTGTAATTCATTATTTAGGATTAGGTAAGCACAAATACATGTGATGTGCGTGCACTGATACCCCTAATTATAGTAAACAGAAGTCTAAAGACTTTTTTGTGTCTTACAGATTAGGGTCCTTCTAGATGAGCAGATTCTCGTTTGAATGAGCAAGTGATGTCACTGCTAACTCTTTCCGACTTGTGCAGCCTGTTTGTACATTGGCTCATTCAACGAGAACCGTTCAGCCCCTGTATAAGCAAATGAGAGGGATTGAGCGATTAAACAAAGAGCCAATGATGATTTTTACACCTGCATAAAATGAGTGGCGAACAAAAAGTTAACGATTCTCATTCGTCGTTCAATCATTGGCTCGCGTTTAGACCGAATGATTATCGTTCATCTCTCGCTCATAGGATGATAATCATTCCGTTTAAAAGAAGCCTAAGGCCTCTTTCACACGGCCATAGGCATTTTTATGTGCACCTGACTGCGCTGTAAAAACTTGTGAACAGGAGCATAAATCTAATGTTTGTGAGCCCGTTCAGACGGCACGGGCCCTGGCGCATATATATCGAGGCCGCAATGCCGTTGCCTCCCCTTCCCTCCTTCTCGCCAGCTCCCCTCCTCTCTCCTTCCCTCCGGATGTTTGCAATGGGAGTGGGCGGGATGGGGGCAGAGCTAAGCACTCGTCCCCTCCCCTTTTCTGCAGCCAGCAATAAGAGGGGGCAGAGCGGGAGATTAGTACACTAGCTCCCGCCCTTCCCATTGCAGACAATGGAGTTTAGAAAACTAGCTCCTGCCCCATCCCACCCTTCCCACCCCCTCCCATTGCAGACAGACGGAAAGTGGCTGCAAGGGGCAGGAAGATTAGCAGAGCTAAACTCTCTCCCTTCGCCCGACAGTATTCCGGGTGCGGCGTATACATGCTGCACTCGGCCGTCTGTACGGGCGCATAAATGGGAGATGTAGCCGGGATTTGAACATGGCTGCCTCTCATTCATGCGATTTTCGGTCGCACTGTGGCCATGACACAGCTGGTCGAAAATCGCAGCGCTGATATGAAAGAGCCCCCACTGTCAGGCCTTGGGCCTCCTACACAGTACCTCAAATACATGTCATGATGAAGCACTTGCAGGCTCCCACATGCTGACTATGCCTGCCTTCTTCATGCAGAGAGCAATGTACTTGTATAAGAGAACCACACCTCTTTTAAAGAGCCCTCCCAGCTGGTTGCTCATTAGCTTAATTAGCCAGCTCAAATGCAAAGAAAACTTTTGTTTACAACTCCCTCACTTCCTGAAATGTCACATTTTGTATCACAAATATGTCACTTCAATACTGAACTACTACAATCCATATACACTCATGTACATACTGTTCTTCACAGATATAGACGAAATTAAAATAGATACCTTTTATTAATAACTTGTTTAAAATTAGGGCCACATAAATCATATAACAAACACTAACATACGTGGACTAACAACATGAATCGTGCTGTGTGACTCAGTGACCGGATGGAATAAGGGTCTAGGTTCCCCCCTAGGTATCCAGTCAGGTTAACCCCTATTAACAGAATTAGGGGACTGGGTCACTGGTTTATAGCGGTATGTCACAATAGGAAGGTTCCCAATCTAGCGTGGCTGGTTCCCAGCCGGAAACCCCTTGACCGTTATTATCGCTATTTTCAATAAGGATCATATGGTTGATCAAAAGATCTATGTTACACCATACTAGATACGTTGTCACTTGTGGTACGTATATTTTGACGTTAATAATGGGGGAATTAGACCCCTCAGTGGATGATCGCTCAGATATTAATATAGGTGTTCCAACGTCAATGACTGGGTCGTCAATCAGTGCTCACTCAAGCATTCTTTTCATGTCTTGAGATAATTCCTCAGCAGGTAGGTGACTACTCAGATGGCTTGCAATGTTTCGGCACTTATAAACGTATTGCTTCAAAGTTGTGTATTGATTTCACACAGCGAGTGACTGCTCAAGTATTTAGTGTACGTATTACGAATGGTCACTATAGTGGTCACTTAGACGTACATCAGTTTGGAGCAACGGAATAATTACTCCAAGAGTGCGTGATCACTTCCGTGGCCATTCGTTTGTTTTGTTACAGAATTAATTTGCTTAAGGGATAGGACATTAGCTCAACGCGTTTCTCCGTCCCTGTCTGGGGCGGTTCTTCAGGAGCAGGGCCGAAAATTGCCCTAAATTCTATGTGATAATCCCTATGAATCCTATTTTAGTGAATAAGACCCTTGTTGGTAGTCCTTGTTTTTATAAAAGGAAATAAGACAAAGGTTCTCCTCCTAATAGTTCCCTAGGCTCAAAAATTAAATATGGAGGGTCGCTTTGCTTGATGAAGATAGCAAGCGGACCGATGAAAGCCTACAGGAATATTGACTTTACTAATTGCAGTGAGACCGGTTGTATTGTATGATTCTCACGGCAAGTAGAGAAAAGTCGCCGAACACGACTCCCCGTTTTCAGAAGGAATCTCAAGGGACGATTCCCTCAAAGACACGATTTGAGTCGTGCCTCAAAAAATAATAGAGGGCTAGTCCCATAGACCTGTAGTTTCAAGTCTATAGGTACTGGATCGGTGCCCAATTACAGCCTGTGGCCTGTAAAAAGTAGTCTAATAGGGTTGGATCAATCATCCAATACGCCAAAAAAATAAGTAAGTAGTGCTGCCCCAAATGCCGGACAGGGCTGCGTAGCCCTACTAGTAAGGGGAGTCAAGCTGCAAGAGGAAGAGAGGAGAGATAAAGTGCCTGCGGCTCTGATGGTGAGCGGCTGGCAATGAAGTCCCAGAGCTCACAGCAGGGATTAAAAAGGGATATAGCTCCTCCTAGTTCCGGGGGCTTGTCAATGGTTAACCAATCTGTTCCCTAGTGGGGCGGGTCTGAGCTTAACCAGGTAATTGGCAATGCATTCAACCCGATAAACCACTACCTATGTTATCTGTTGTGGTACCAATTCTAGTTCGGATCGTAGCGCTGTTGGCCCAGTATCTGCCATGACCTAGCGATTCTTTCATAGAGGGCTGCGATCGGCGGCATAGGTACGGATGCGGCACTTCCGCGTCCCATGCTGGAACGCATGCACCGTCGCCTAGTGACGTCATCACGCATAGTGCGCTCCCATTGGACGGGAGGGCGGTACTGCAATGACGCCAATTGGGTACTGTGTCCGTGGGCGGAGAGAATGTTATAACGAGGACATCCCTTAGGCAGCCTATGAGTGGTCAAAGCCGCTTTGTCGCTGCCTCCTCGAACGGTATACAAACGCTTCCGCGTTCCAAGCTGGAACGCATCCTACGTTGCGGAGTGACGTCATCGCGCACGCAAATCACCGCTACCCCAAGGGGGCGGCGGCGCGATATCGTCACTGGCCGACTGAGCCCGTAGGTGGAGTATACAAGTAAGAGGTATACCACAGACACAGACATTGTGGGCGTGGTTGCACTTCTGTTTCTCCGCCCCTAGATGATCGGTGTGTCAAAAACTTGTAGCCGATGGAGTACAACTCAACAGATAATAAAGATCGCAATGTCCGGAATTAGCTTCCATAAAGGGGCAATGATGGTGAAATCTGCATTATGTTGTAGTGGGGAACGGACTACTCATGGTAGGGAGCTCAAGGTTTATATATATCCCATGTAGTGATAATTTCTGGGATGTTGGTTATGTAAAGTATGTGGACCCCAAATATAATAATTTTTAATAATAGTCAGGGTTGTAATTTAAGCATACAGGCAGGGAAACAATGTACAACGGCACAATGTATCGCTACCAGCATGCAAAAATATAAGTCATGCGGGGAGACTGTCATGGCCCAGAACAACATGCGAGAGATTTATCGCCAGTTTGTCTGGAAAATACTGGACATATATGAAGATAATCCCCTGTTTAACCCACAATAGGGCAGGGAGTAGATCCGACATGGGTCAGGAGAACCGGAAAACAGCGGAAGAGGCAATCAATTTTTTCTCCTCAGACCCAGATTTTCCAGCTAAGGAAAGAACTCTTCAGACCAATATCGAGAAATTTACTCTGCAAATCAAAGAACGTAAACACATACAGTTCAATAGAGATCTACAGGATTTTCGTGAAAACCGGGTTTATACAGATAGGGGTAGATTTCCTGAGACAGACATTAGCTCCTCAGAGCCTGAGCAATCAGATAGTGAGAGAAACAGCAATAGAAGACCCACACGACCACAAAGACGAGGCTCATTTGCACAACAATCAAGGAGACGTGGGAGACCAACACAACCTGCCGGTTTTTTAGAACAACCGATCTCTCAATACTTCCTGAGAGGGAGGAGAGATCTGTGATTAGAAAAGTAACGAATAAATCTAGAACCGGTAGGAGACTACCACAATACCGACCCAATCTCTCCTCGGGCTCTAATACAGTGGGGATCACACCTACAAACAAACTACAGGTGGTTAATCTATCTGACCACCACCTCACCCTGGACGAGAAACGAGTGCTGGAGAGGGGGCTGTCCTTCGTCCCCACGACGCAATACAATCCGTTCGTGTGGGCGAAGGACATCTCCCTCTTCACCCGTAAGTTGCGGTGGCATAAATACTTTGGCACTAAAAACCGTGAGCGTGCTAAAGAACTGGGGCTCGCTGTCGCAGACCTTCCTGGCCTGGACACACTTCAAGCCCTGGAGGACGAAAATATGAGAGAAATGGGAACCGGTCCCTTTACGGACCTTAAGGCACCTAACACCTCAAATCCTCCAGCATGTCCATGTCCAGAGATTGATATCTTTGAGCGCCTAGTCACGGCGGACCTAAAGATCATTAAGCCCCATAAAAAACGCCCCAACTTATCGCAAGGGGAGAGTATAGCATTACAAAGACTCAAAGCAAATGAAGATCTAATAATTAAATCAGCGGACAAGGGGGGGAATGTCGTTGTTATGAATAGGGATGATTATAAGCAGATGTGTCATCATCTTCTTGATGATCCTGCCACATACAAAGTCCTCACCACGGACCCAACAACACACTTCCAGAGGGAACTAAGGGAACTCCTCTATAAGGCCCGAGAGACAGAATGCATCGATAGGAATGAATTCATATATATGAATCCAACACATCCAACTGTGGCCACGTTCTACGCCTTACCTAAGGTCCACAAAGGGACAAATCCCCTGCGTGGTAGGCCCATTGTGTCTGGCATTGGGAACCTTACACAGAATATGAGTATTTACGTGGACGAGATACTACGCCCCTTTGTGACATCCTTGCGTTCCCATGTCAGAGATACCATGGATGTTCTCAGAATCATTGATGGGATTTCTGTCGACTCTGATACACTCCTCGCCACATTGGATGTGGAATCTTTGTACAGTTCCATCCCCCATGAGGGAGGTCTAATGGCCACACGGTTCTTTCTGGAACAAAGGGGGACACAGTTTCTGCAACATAACCAGTGCGTTCTGAATTTTCTATCATTTATTTTGACCCACAATTTTTTTCTGTTCGATACCCAGTACTTCCACCAGCTCAGGGGGACTGCGATGGGGACATCTTGTGCCCCATCGTATGCCAATCTCTACCTGGGCTGGTGGGAGGAAAAGTACATATACCCAAATGAAGAATGGGCTGAAAACATCACCCTCTGGTTGCGTTTTATTGACGATATTTTGGTCTTCTGGAGAGGTTCTGAGGTATCCTTCCATAGATTCGTAGAAACACTCAATACCAATAACTTAAATCTTAAACTCACCTCGGAAATCAATTGCGAATCAATCACCTTTCTTGATTTATCGATTCAGAAAAATATCGATGGATCAATTACATCGACACTGCATCGTAAAGCAACGGCGACAAATAGTCTCCTTAAATGGGATAGTTACCACCCCTTTACCTTAAAGAAAGGAATCCCAAAAGGGCAGTTCCTTAGAGTCAAACGGAACTGCTCGAGGGAACAAGATTTCCAGAGAGAGAGCGAAAGTTTGAAGCAACGTTTCTTGGAAAGAGATTACCCAAGCGATATAATTGAAGACGCACAGAAATATGCAGAACTACAGCCGAGATGCGATCTCTTAGTCCCTAGACAACGTAACAATTTGAGATCCTCAAGGATCATCGGGACCTTCGATACAGGAACGAGAGAGGTTCGCCATATCCTGGAACACTACTGGACCATTCTCTCCAATGACCCTGACCTAAGAGACATTATACCAACATACCCGATGATTACATTCCGGAGGGGTCATAACCTTAGGGATCACCTTGTCAAGAGCCATCTAACCCCTTGTCCAAAGGAAAACTGGTTGGGTAGCCTAAAACCATGTGGGACATTTCCCTGCCATGATTGCGAGGCGTGCACCTTTATATTGAAAAGCAAGACGTTTACAAGCGCCAGTACCAACAGAATCTATTCCAACAGAAGTTTTATTAACTGTAAAACACGAAATATCGTTTACATGGCGTCTTGCTCGTGCCCCAGGAACTACGTCGGTAAGACTATTCAGGAATTCCGGCGTCGTATCCTGGGGCATGTGGGGAATATTCGACGCCGGGAAAAAACACCACTGGCGGACCATTTCCTAACGGTGCACAATGGCAATCTGGATGACTTGAAATTCCAGGGAATTGAAAACCTACGAACGAACGCCAGACGGGGCAACATTGACAAGATGCTCCTTAGAAAAGAAGCGGCCTGGATCTTTAGGCTAAATACGGTAACCCCCGCAGGTCTTAATGCAACCCTAAATTTCAACTGTTTCCTTTAGACTGATTATCGCTGATGTGAAAAAATTCTCAGCTCCCTAAAAATTGATTGCCTCTTCCGCTGTTTTCCGGTTCTCCTGACCCATGTCGGATCTACTCCCTGCCCTATTGTGGGTTAAACAGGGGATTATCTTCATATATGTCCAGTATTTTCCAGACAAACTGGCGATAAATCTCTCGCATGTTGTTCTGGGCCATGACAGTCTCCCCGCATGACTTATATTTTTGCATGCTGGTAGCGATACATTGTGCCGTTGTACATTGTTTCCCTGCCTGTATGCTTAAATTACAACCCTGACTATTATTAAAAATTATTATATTTGGGGTCCACATACTTTACATAACCAACATCCCAGAAATTATCACTACATGGGATATATATAAACCTTGAGCTCCCTACCATGAGTAGTCCGTTCCCCACTACAACATAATGCAGATTTCACCATCATTGCCCCTTTATGGAAGCTAATTCCGGACATTGCGATCTTTATTATCTGTTGAGTTGTACTCCATCGGCTACAAGTTTTTGACACACCGATCATCTAGGGGCGGAGAAACAGAAGTGCAACCACGCCCACAATGTCTGTGTCTGTGGTATACCTCTTACTTGTATACTCCACCTACGGGCTCAGTCGGCCAGTGACGATATCGCGCCGCCGCCCCCTTGGGGTAGCGGTGATTTGCGTGCGCGATGACGTCACTCCGCAACGTAGGATGCGTTCCAGCTTGGAACGCGGAAGCGTTTGTATACCGTTCGAGGAGGCAGCGACAAAGCGGCTTTGACCACTCATAGGCTGCCTAAGGGATGTCCTCGTTATAACATTCTCTCCGCCCACGGACACAGTACCCAATTGGCGTCATTGCAGTACCGCCCTCCCGTCCAATGGGAGCGCACTATGCGTGATGACGTCACTAGGCGACGGTGCATGCGTTCCAGCATGGGACGCGGAAGTGCCGCATCCGTACCTATGCCGCCGATCGCAGCCCTCTATGAAAGAATCGCTAGGTCATGGCAGATACTGGGCCAACAGCGCTACGATCCGAACTAGAATTGGTACCACAACAGATAACATAGGTAGTGGTTTATCGGGTTGAATGCATTGCCAATTACCTGGTTAAGCTCAGACCCGCCCCACTAGGGAACAGATTGGTTAACCATTGACAAGCCCCCGGAACTAGGAGGAGCTATATCCCTTTTTAATCCCTGCTGTGAGCTCTGGGACTTCATTGCCAGCCGCTCACCATCAGAGCCGCAGGCACTTTATCTCTCCTCTCTTCCTCTTGCAGCTTGACTCCCCTTACTAGTAGGGCTACGCAGCCCTGTCCGGCATTTGGGGCAGCACTACTTACTTATTTTTTTGGCGTATTGGATGATTGATCCAACCCTATTAGACTACTTTTTACAGGCCACAGGCTGTAATTGGGCACCGATCCAGTACCTATAGACTTGAAACTACAGGTCTATGGGACTAGCCCTCTATTATTTTTTGAGGCACGACTCAAATCGTGTCTTTGAGGGAATCGTCCCTTGAGATTCCTTCTGAAAACGGGGAGTCGTGTTCGGCGACTTTTCTCTACTTGCCGTGAGAATCATACAATACAACCGGTCTCACTGCAATTAGTAAAGTCAATATTCCTGTAGGCTTTCATCGGTCCGCTTGCTATCTTCATCAAGCAAAGCGACCCTCCATATTTAATTTTTGAGCCTAGGGAACTATTAGGAGGAGAACCTTTGTCTTATTTCCTTTTATAAAAACAAGGACTACCAACAAGGGTCTTATTCACTAAAATAGGATTCATAGGGATTATCACATAGAATTTAGGGCAATTTTCGGCCCTGCTCCTGAAGAACCGCCCCAGACAGGGACGGAGAAACGCGTTGAGCTAATGTCCTATCCCTTAAGCAAATTAATTCTGTAACAAAACAAACGAATGGCCACGGAAGTGATCACGCACTCTTGGAGTAATTATTCCGTTGCTCCAAACTGATGTACGTCTAAGTGACCACTATAGTGACCATTCGTAATACGTACACTAAATACTTGAGCAGTCACTCGCTGTGTGAAATCAATACACAACTTTGAAGCAATACGTTTATAAGTGCCGAAACATTGCAAGCCATCTGAGTAGTCACCTACCTGCTGAGGAATTATCTCAAGACATGAAAAGAATGCTTGAGTGAGCACTGATTGACGACCCAGTCATTGACGTTGGAACACCTATATTAATATCTGAGCGATCATCCACTGAGGGGTCTAATTCCCCCATTATTAACGTCAAAATATACGTACCACAAGTGACAACGTATCTAGTATGGTGTAACATAGATCTTTTGATCAACCATATGATCCTTATTGAAAATAGCGATAATAACGGTCAAGGGGTTTCCGGCTGGGAACCAGCCACGCTAGATTGGGAACCTTCCTATTGTGACATACCGCTATAAACCAGTGACCCAGTCCCCTAATTCTGTTAATAGGGGTTAACCTGACTGGATACCTAGGGGGGAACCTAGACCCTTATTCCATCCGGTCACTGAGTCACACAGCACGATTCATGTTGTTAGTCCACGTATGTTAGTGTTTGTTATATGATTTATGTGGCCCTAATTTTAAACAAGTTATTAATAAAAGGTATCTATTTTAATTTCGTCTATATCTGTGAAGGGCATTTCTAAGGCTATATAGATTCGGAATACCACTGTGATTTTCATGTACATACTGTTATATTAGCTGTCACCACTTCAGCAATGGCCCACACAGAACACTTGTAGGATCACCTACCTATGACCTATCTCTATCAGCCTGTGGTCATTTGTTAGCTCACTGCTCACTCTGTGACAGAAATCTAGACCTCATTTAGCAAAGCAGCAATATTGGTTTCAACTCAGAGTCTTGCTTGCTCTTCCAAGTGACCTCTCTCCAGTCATGACTCATAACTTCCAATCCACCACCTCTTCAGTTCATCCTCTGTCTCTTCAAAGAGAAACAAGCCTGCTTAAAAAAACTGACCAGGTCCCAGCTAAAACTTTGCACAGATCATAAGCACTCAGGTCCACCACTTTTCATAGTTCTGCCACACTCTCCTTATTGGTGCCAAACTTCTGCCCTTTATGGACCCCCACTGTCTCCACCTGTGGGGGTGCGGAACATCAGCATCACTACACGTTCACCCCCAGTTACTGCCATGCTCTTCCTGAGCCCAACAGGTCCTCCACAAGGCCTCTGTATCTATCTCCACTCTTACTCTTACTTTGTCCGGTCATAGCAACATACATCTCTTACCCAGCCAACTTACAAGATAAAACATTATATACAGTACCACACAACATATATTCATACATGTACACATAACATATGTATTAGATAGTCCTTCAGTAAACTTGCAGTCCATTTGAAGAAGCAGGTAAAATGTAAATTATACACACCATTCATGCTCTTCACAAGCCTGCTGGATTGGAATGTGTGTATGTATGTAGCATGCATGTGTGTAGCAAGTGATTATGAGTGCATGCTTATATTTCAGTAATTTTATAAGGATTTTACATTAAAAAAGTGATTGGAAGGCAATGCCCCTTTTCATAACACAAACTAAAAATATAGTTTGCGTTGGGAGAAGGAGTGAGACAACAAAATAGGGCATATTCGTTCTTAGTGCCTAGGGCAGTATGAGCTGTAAATATATCCCTGTTTGCACTGATATTCAAGTGTACGTTTCCTTAACCTGAAAACTTAATCCTCAATGGTATGTTTCCTGCATTGTTTAAATGAAGCCAACTTCTGTAGATCTTGGAATTATTCATCTATAGCATGTGGCACACTTGCATTTCACTTTCATACTGCAGTAGGATTCTTTTTTAATGTGAGGTTCGTGTGTTGCTGTAAATTATCATTACAGTTTTCCTAGCTGAACATACACTCATCAAAAAAAATTCTGCCCCTAGAAGAAGTTGTTATATTGCTTCAAAACTCGGCATGCACTTACATCTCAGGCAGATATACAGATGTTTAGAGTTGTGGCATGATCAGATGAACGGTCTTGCCACCCGAGGCCCTAAAAGTGATTCCCCTCGTAGCCTAAAAAATGGCTCTCAGAGGTTTGTTGACTACTAAATATGCTTTTACAATGCAATTGAAGAGATTTCACACAGTTAACAGAGTTTGAGAGGGGCTGCATTAAGGAATGCGAGAAGCTGGATGGTCATATTGACGAATTGCCCGCGAACTGTTTTGTTGACCACTATCCAGAGACAGGTGACACTATTGTTACAGGCCCCTGTATCTGTCGGAACCATATCCTGGCACCTGGCTGAAGGACATTTTGGTCTCACGGAGCCTATTATGTGTACTGCCTTTGACACCCAATTCCTGTATCCTCCATTTGAAGGGATGTCGTGAACGACAAAACTGGACTGCTAAAGTGGAACTGGGTTATCTTCAGCAAAGAATGGAGGTTTAGTTTGGGCACTGACGATGGCTGTTTTCATGTCTAGAGACATCTGGAAGAACACTGGAATTCTGCCTTTAATGTGGAGTGGCACACTTCCCCCACTGCTGGTATGATGGTCTGGGGGAAATCTCATACATCAATCAGTCACCCCTAGTAGTGGTACAAGGGACAATGACAGCTCAGCGATATGTTCAGGACATCCTGCAGCCACATGTGTGTTCCTCTCATGGCAGCTTTCAAAAGACATTTTCCAGCAAGGGTGTCACAGGAATGTCTCAACAACATTGTCCCACTTTCGTGGCCTACCCGGTCACCAGATTTATGGCCAAAAGAAAATATATGGGACCATCTGGGATGCTAACTTCGACAGCCCACAAGTATGAACAATCTAGAAGCTCTGTTACAGCAAATTCGGACCGATGTACTGCAGGACACTATATGGAACCTGTATGCCTCCCTGCCCACCTGTATCACATCTTGTACCCAGGCTAGAGGCAGTACAACAGGGTACTAGAGCCTCTATGCCTGCCTGTATCACATCTTGTATCCAAGCTAGAGGTTGTACAACAGGGTGCTAGAGTCTCCATGCCTGCCTGTATCACATCTTGCATCCAAGCTAGAGGTGGTACAACAGGGTACTAGAGCCTTCATGCCCACTCATATTACATCTTGTATCCAAGCTAGAGGTGGTACAAAAGGGTATTAGAGCTTCCATGCGTACCTGTATCACATTTTGCATCCAAGCTAGAGGCAGTACAATAGCGTACTAGAGCCTCCATGCCCACCTGTATCACATCTTGTATCCAGGCTAGAAGTGGTACAACAAGGTACTAGAGCCTCCATGGCCATCTTTATCACTTCTTGTATCCAAGCTAGAGGCGGTATAACAGGGTA
This sequence comes from Eleutherodactylus coqui, assembly GCF_035609145.1. Classification (NCBI taxonomy): domain Eukaryota; kingdom Metazoa; phylum Chordata; class Amphibia; order Anura; family Eleutherodactylidae; genus Eleutherodactylus; species Eleutherodactylus coqui. The sequence goes on along the minus strand of NC_089841.1, from coordinate 214,126,883 downwards.
CTAGAGCCTCTATGCCCATCCGTATAACATCTTGTGTCCAAGCTAGAGGCTGTACAACAGGGTACTAGAGCCTCCATGCCCATCTGTATCACATCTTGTATCCAAGCTAGAGGTGGTACAACAAGGTACTAGAGCCTGCATGGCCATCTATATCACATCTTGTATCCAAGCTAGAGGCGGTACAACAGGGTACTAGAGCCTCCATGCCCACCTGTATCACATCTTGTATCCAACCTAGAGGCGGTACAACAGGGTACTAGAGCCTCCATGCCACCTGTATCACATCTTGTATCCAACCTAGAGGCAGTACAACCGGGTACTAGAGCCTCCATGCCACCTGTATCACATCTTGTATCCATCTAGAGGCAGTACAACAGGGTACTAGAGCCTCCCTGCCCATCCATATAACATCTTGTATCCAAGCTAGAGGCGGTATAACAGGGTACTAGAACCTCCATGCCTGCTAGTATCACATCTTATATCCAAGCTAGAGGCAGTACAACAGAGTACTAGATCCTCCATGCCCGTCCATATAGCATCTTGTATCCAAGCTAGAGGCGGTACAACAGGGTACTAGAGCCTCCATGCCACCTGTATCACATCTTGTATCCCACGTAGAGGCGGTATAACAGGGTACTAGAGCCTCTATGCCCATCCGTATAACATCTTGTGTCCAAGCTAGAGGCTGTACAACAGGGTACTAGAGCCTCCATGCCCATCTGTATCACATCTTGTATCCAAGCTAGAGGTGGTACAACAAGGTACTAGAGCCTGCATGGCCATCTATATCACATCTTGTATCCAAGCTAGAGGCGGTACAACAGGGTACTAGAGCCTCCATGCCCACCTGTATCACATCTTGTATCCAACCTAGAGGCGGTACAACAGGGTACTAGAGCCTCCATGCCACCTGTATCACATCTTGTATCCAACCTAGAGGCAGTACAACCGGGTACTAGAGCCTCCATGCCACCTGTATCACATCTTGTATCCATCTAGAGGCAGTACAACAGGGTACTAGAGCCTCCCTGCCCATCCATATAACATCTTGTATCCAAGCTAGAGGCGGTATAACAGGGTACTAGAGCCTCCATGCCTGCTAGTATCACATCTTGTATCCAAGCTAGAGGCAGTACAACCGGGTACTAGAGCCTCCATGACTGCCCGTATCACAAGCTAGAGGCAGTACAACAGAGTACTAGATCCTCCATGCCCGTCCATATAGCATCTTGTATCCAAGCTAGAGGCGGTACAACAGGGTACTAGAGCCTCCATGCCACCGGTATCACATCTTGTATCCCACGTAGAGGCAGTACAACAGGGTACTAGAGCCTCCCTTCAAGTATTTAGTTTTCCTTTTGCTCAGATATTATGATCAGTTACCTCTATCAACGTTACAATCACACATAGAAAGTTTCATTCAATTCCGACAACTCCTTCTAGGTGCTTGATTTCTTTTTTACCAATAAGTGGATTTTACAGAGCCACATAACTAATGTTATTTACTGAATACTAATTAGGATACAGAGAGGAATTGTTAGAAATAACTGCTATGGTGCGTGCTAGAAGGGTAAAAATGGCTAGCAATCTTGAGTTTAACATTAATGAGGGCTGCAAAGAAGATTCTCTTTAGTGGTCCATATCAGGCACACTTAAGGCTCATTCAGACAGCCAATTTTCCCATCCAGGTGCTGTCCGTAAATTTCAGAGACAGCAGTAGGACCCATTATAGTCAATTAGGCTATTGACATGAGTGGTATTTCACTCGAATGGAAAAAAAACTAACAAAAAGTCCTATTCTGGTCTGATTTATGAACAAAAATCTAACATGCAATGTCCACTGCCTGCAGCTATCGAACAACACACGGATGTGTGTCTAATGTGAGCTGTGCCGAAGAATCCCGTGCGCAACTCGTATTTGGCCATTTGGATATGGCCTTATAGAGGCAGCAAAGTCAATTCAGATCAGAGAGTCTACAAAGTTTTAACACCTAAGAACAATCCCACCAGGATTAAATGCAGATATCTTTGAGTTATATGAAATTCTATCATATATGCTTAAACAAAGATGGTCGCATCGGCTTCTCCGACTACGTGATACACACTGTGCATTAGTATGCATCATTAATCTAAGACACTACATGCTGCTGTGAATATCCAGTGCTGTCCATGTGAGCAGCATTGGCCATTCAAAGGAACAGCATTTAGTGATGCTTAATAATGCACAATGTGCCTCATGTGGTCTGAAAAGTTATGCGGCCATCTTTGTTTGTCCAGGCCTGAAGGGTAGCTCCGATACTTTTTTCTTCTCTATAAAGTCACTTCCAGTGTGATGCAGATAGTGGTTGACAGATTTTGAATATATATTTTATGCAGCAGTAGAAACACAGATTCCTACTCCAGTAATATTAATAAGTAAATACTAGCTGGTGTGAATATGTTCTCTGTTCTCATATCAAAGGGGTTAAACATCTTCACATTGAAAAATCTGCAGTCAATCCTGATTGCGGAGTAATCCCACATGCAAGTGGAATAAGAGACAGAGCACACAATCCAAAGGTCAACGATAAACCTTACTACTCAGCGAAATCAGCAGTACATTCACTTGAACTCAATCAACAGTTTTGATTGTTGCAACATGATCTGGAACACCCTGGCAACTCTATTACAGTCTTTAACGTAACACAGCCTGTTGCAACTTGCTTTGCTTCCCAAAAATGCTGTTACTTAGTTACATCCAGGTCACTATAGACAGGTTTTTATTCTATATCCGACCCACACCACCATAACGACTTCTCCCGTCCACAACGTGTTTCTGCGGAATTTGACACACAGACATCTTTGGCTCCATACTGTTCTATCATCATTATACATCTTTATGCAATCCCACCTGCTATAGTACCCAAGATGACAATCATGCTACCTCTGGTACCCTACACAGTAGTACTACTTTTTGTGATCGCCATTCAGCAAAAATACGCCTAGTTGGCAATAATGCCTTCTTTATTTCTCCACTAAGTGGTGATACCTTTCTTTGCCTCCACTCAGTAATGCTGATCCTTTTCTCTCCATTCACTAATAATACCCTCTTTAAAAAATAATGCCCCTGTTTGCCGCTTTCAGAAATACAGTAATACTATTTTTGTCCTCTTTAGAAATAAGGCCCCATTTGCCTCCTTTGAATATTAATGCCACTGTTTGCCTTTTTTTTAAATAATCCCCCCACAACAAATTCAAAATTAATGTCAAAGTCTAAAAAACTAACATATATGCAAAAATGTACATTGTACAGCAACCTGCTGTGGTACTCTCAGCAGTAGGTAGCAATGTCCATGGAAACGTTCCTTGGTTAGTGATCAGAAATCTTTAATTATTAAGATGGCAAATAGTAATGATAGATTCTGATATGAAATAGAATAAATTGTGCGAGAGGCAATGGCAGAAAATTATGTTTATATTATGTTGTGATACATATGACCTTTAGTTTTTTTTGTTTTTTTTTGGGGGGGGGGGGGGGTGGAGCCAAAAAAAGCTAAAGCAGTTTGCAGACTTTTTAGCAAAAAAGGGTGTTCAATCAACTGGCGTTGATAAGACGGCTAATGATTGCTAAATAAGGGCTCTTTCAGACTGAGAAATGTTCCACAGCATCTTGTGGAATATTCCGTTACTTGTGAAAACAGCTTAAGGCTAATATCACACAGGCGAGCGTGATATGGGGTTATGAATCCCGGCTCCATATATCACGCTCGCCAGCATGTGAATTCCCTGCGGATGTGAGGCGTTTTTATGTCAAAACAGTCTTGCATCACTTTAGCCATAGCAGAAGATTGCAGAGTTTCTTCCATTGCTTTAAATGGGAGACCTCACATCACATTGCATGCACCTAGCACGGGGTGCGATGCTGCCGCTCAAAACAATGATTGGTGCGATGCAAGAGCACACAGAAAGATAGAACATGGCGCGATTTAATTCCCACATCCAGCACGTTGCCATGCAGTAAAACATCGCTCATGTGTCTGATCCCAGTCAAAAGAATGGGGCTCATATTTGTGCGTTTTACGCAATTTTCTCACCCGTGTGAAGGCATCCTAAGGGCAGATTCAAACGAGCATGCTTTTGTCCCCTTATACGGCTGTGATAATCACAGGGACAAAACAAAACCACAAATTCCTATGGGATTTCAGTGATTTTGTTTTCACCACCAACACAGAAGGGGGTTCTTTACTGTAAGAGCAGTGAGACTGTGGAACTTTCTGCCTGAGGACGCGGTGACGGCAAAATTCATAAGAGGGGACTAAGTGTCTTTGTAGAGCTCTATGATATTACAGGATATAGACATTAGGTGACTAGCGGGGTTGATGATCTCAAATGTTGATCCAGGGATTACTCTGGCTGCCATTATGGAGTCAGGAAGGAATTTTTTCCTCCAATGAGCTAAATGGCTGCTTGGGTTTTTTTTGCCTTCCTCTGGACCAACAAGGGGGGGGGGGGGTTGAAACAGGCTAAACTAGATGGACATTGGCTTCATTCAGACTAACATACTATGTTACTATGTTTTCCCGGCTGTGATTTGTACGGCTGCAAAAGATAGGACCTGCCCTGTCTTTCTGGCATATAGTTAAACTCTGGTGCGGAGTTTGAACTGCCGGTGAAGGGGAAGAGACTCCCCTTATTTAGGCACAACTACTCTGCCAATGAGCGTAGTTGCGCCTACGTCAGTGAGAATAAGCCCTAAGGAAGGTCAAAGAACAATTAAATTAATGATGGTCCATTCAACATCTAAAACGCTGAACTTTGATCAAATAAACCAACATTTACTCGTATATTTAGTAAATACCAAAATTTTTTCTATCCAGACAATCAACATTTACTTTAAGCTGAAAGGTCTGCATGTATTCAGCGTGTTATTGGTCTGCTGTGATCTGATGTAAAACTGAAAGCTATAGAATCTGTCACTGTTTAACCCTTTCCAATCCACTGTCTGACCCCTGAAGACATTATGATTTAAGGCTGTATAGCTCCAATGTTGGAAGACGTCTGTTGGGGTTCTCTTACTGTATATTGCCAGCCTCTCTGCTGTCGGAGCCTATCCAACGTGTCACCTCATGCAGTACTGGCTTTAGCCAGCATATAGCGCCGCTGTATAAAGAGTAAGCCCCCTAAGAAAACCAGGATACTAATTGGATTGAAAAGGGGTAATGTTCAGGTGATGTAGATTTGTCGGCATATGCCAGGATAGAATTACGGTGTGTTTTCTAGGGAGGTCATTTTTTTTGAATAGTGAATGCATATTTTGCCCCGATAGTTTCAATCATTTTAACTTGTAGAACGAAGATTTATACTGACTACAGTTTAGTTATAATTACATTTTACATTAAAGCAATCTCTAAAATGCAGAAAAAATAGATATAAAAATGTGTGGTGAAGGAAACTCTTTCGATGACTTTTATGTTTGTAGATATGATTACTGTTTCATCAATATTTATCCAGTTTTTCAACGGCATTTTTCACTTACGTTTTTTGCGGGTTTTTTTCTTCAAACTGCAACGATCACATTTGTAAAAGACTGCATACTAAAAAAATTTTAAAAGGTCTAAATACAGCTTTTTGTATAGTTTTCAGAGAAGTAGTGTTTTTATCAAAACACAGCTGTTGTCTTTTTTTCTAGCATTTTTCTTCATTGGCTTCTTTATACAACTTCCAAAATGCTAGGAAATATTTTTTTACATTTTTGAAAACTCTACATACCCTACGCTTTGGTTTTTGGCATGTTTGTATTTTTTTGTGGGGTTGGAGTGGTTTTTGTCAAAACACAGCAGTATACATTTGACTTTTTTGGGTTGTTGCATTTTTTTCTATTTTTATAACATCCACAAAATGCCAGGAATAACACTGGTATAAAATGTTGTAAAAATGAAAACACCACCATATGCCACTGTCAGAAATATGCTGATTGTATATATGATTATTTATACTCCATTTTTGTCCCTTCCAGACATTTTTGAACTTTGAGTGACCTTTATTTTCCCGAGCAGAGAATCAGAATGAAAAAAAAAAAATCTGCATTTTTGTGATCTGTGCAAGGTCAGCATTTTTGTCTGTATAAAACGAAATAGCTGTGGCAATTAGTTTGCTTTCTGCCTTGTGACAGAATACGCAGGCATAGTTTCTGTCTCTAGGAATAAAAAATGAATATATAGGAATTTGTGCTATGATAGTATAAAAGATTTACTTTCCAGAGCTAAGACAGAAGCTCTTCATGACAGCTGAGGGGGCGCTCTAACTGTTTGTCCAATTCCAGGAGAAGATTTCTCTGTCTTGGCGCCGTTGAAACAAGCTTCCCGGCTGCTGTTATGCGAGTCTGATGATGCTGCCTCCCAGTAATGTGATGTTAATTACAATCTTTATCCATTGTATACAGCTAGTGATGTAATGTGGGTTGTAACCTTCATTCTTTTTATATGAATAATTTACAACACAGGACAATTATTCATCACTATGCTCGATTATCATTTAATTTGAATAAACTATTATAGTTAAACCTTCTATATTGTCTTACTCTCTTTAAAGTCGTATCTGAAGCTACGTTTTGCTCCTTGCAGCAAAACAGCCACACATGTAAAAACACCCTTAGTCATTTGCATGTCTTTTCTACATAATAACTTACTGTTGATCCATACAAAAATGTTTAAGATATATAAGAGTCAGGACACACTTGGATGCCCCAGTCATCTGTTGATGGCTTTTTAATGCAGATCTGTTGACATTAGTATTACTAAGGTAAAAAAATGAAAATATACACAATTGCTTCCAAATAAAAGTGAAACCCCAATAGAGTATATACCAGGCATCACACCAACAATTCCACACTGGAATATAATGACAGCAGCAGTCAATGTGTGATTCCAGTTTGGTCACATTTAAAATAAAGTAGACATATAGAGTGAAAAAGCCAGCTGACAAACTACTGCATCTAGCAATATAAAGAATGCTCATCGGCATAAGGATAAACTAATTACTCTGTGAGGAAAGAATACTCAACATTAGAGATGAGCGAGCATACTCGATCGAGCATTGTCCTTAGCGATTATCTCCCCGCTCGGCAGAGAAGGTTCAGGTGCCGGCGAGGGTGACAGGTGAGTTGCGGCAGTCAGCAGGGGGGAGCGGGGGGGGGGGAGAGACGGAGAGAGAGATCTCCCCTCCATTCCTCCCCGCTCTCCTCCGCCGCTCACTGCCCGCCACCGGCAGCCGAACCTTTTGTCTCGAGCGGGGAGGTACTCGCTAAGCGCAATGCATATAAATGTAAGGTAAACTAATTGAAGAAACAGAAGATCCAAACAGATATAGTTCTGCTTGGATAGTCCTGTATCCAGATCTTTCCATTTCTGAGCAAGCAGTAAAATATCTACCTAGTAGCTGTAATTGGAGGCACGTCAAAGCTCAGGATCCTTGGGAGTATCGGTGCTTGGGTAGACAATGTGGAAATGCTCCGGTCAGTAGCATCTGACACTTTTGCTAGTATTTCGTGCGCTAACAATGGCATCACTGGAGGCTTCTTGACTGTTCTCACCTGTTAATTTTCTTTATATTGGTAGATGTGCATTAGCTGGCTGTTTCGCTGTTGTAGTGGAGTAAGGGGGCAAGTCCTGGGTGGTGTGTATATACCCCGGAGCTTACTAAACTCCAGGACACAACTCCAGAGTTTGCATGAGACAGGGGCTGTCCGGGTCACGCGTACACTCCAGTACAGGAAGTACCTGAATCCGAGACACGGCTGAAACTTAATTGGAAACGGAGCAAGCAAAATCTCAGTAAGAGAGAGATGGTTGCAGAGTGTGGTCAGCCAGAACAAAATGAGGACAGACTTTGTGCAGAGTCCCTGGAAAGCCAGGTGAAAGTAACCTGGAGAACTGAAGGAGGCTAAACCCTAAGGAGAAGGGTTGGGTGAGAATCCATGTATAGAGTTACAAGGACTGTTATATTGTTTGATTTATGGACATTATCTTGCTGGAGAAAGCCTGTGTTTGTTTATGACTAAGAGTTTGGCAATAAACCACCCTGAATTACCGTCACCTACCTCTGCTGCCGCCTGACTTCCCAACGTGAAAACATACCTGTTGTTGGATACTGCTTACAATGTATATATCTATTTGCTTCCATATAAATTAATTAACACACATTTCTGCGTCTAAGGCTAATTTAACACAGCAATCACCTCTATATTTAATTCTCCATTAGATTAAAAAAATAATTTGGCCCATATATAACAAGTCAATGAGATGCAGGACATATTTTTCCTCTAAGGGGATGTTTAAACCAAAACCATAATAGCATTTACTCAAGCCTTGGTGTTTTCAAAATTATAGTGCCCAAGAGTAACTGGGTACAATAACCAGTCCCTGATGATCTTGACTAATACCGAGGCCACTTTCTGTCCAAATGAGTGGTGAGTTTTAGGGAAACCAAACCCTTAGTAGGCCTTTTGGTGTGTTTTTAGTGTGTATTGATTTCGTGGCATTAAATTGTAATTCAGTGGTCTAACCAGTGACGTGATAAAGCGGTCTTCGATAATTTCTATGGATTTAGTGATCATTTATTGTGATAACTTCTTTAATAGGTAATTGTGATCATAGTGATTCACAGATCATTCCTGGTACATCTAGGAACAAGAATCCATTTCTGATCCTATTTCGGTCATACCTGAGCTTTTATTGGTTCAGTAGTCTCTCTTGGTACATAATTATATACTATTGTGGTCCAGTGTGGGCAACTCTATTATTTAGAAATTACACAATGATATAAAGTAGAATTGAGTGTGAAAACTCTAATCCTTGTGCGGTACATCCTAGTATCCTCTATTTGGTAAAAAGAATAAAGTTTGTTACCATGTTGACATGGTACCAGCCTTCATACTTTTTTTAATCAAATGGAGGATACCAGAATATACAGCAGCTCTAGTCCTTGCCACTGCTGCATGCACCTAAATGCTATATAGCTCCATATGACTGCCAATAACGTAGTATACCATGTGGTATAACCTGGTTGTTTCTGTTTACATTTATATTGGATAGTTCAGTTGACTATGCATTCAATACATTTAGGGGCTAGAGATCCCAAACCACCCTCAAAGATTTGTGTCAAAATGACACCCTTGCTGCATGCTGTACGTTTTGCAACTGAACTATATTTACACAGATATCCAACAGCACCTTCAGCTCAGAACTAGCAGAAACTACTGGGAACCAGGTATACCCATCTAGTGTTCGGAGAATTCTGGCCAGAAGTGGTCTTCATGGAAGAATTGTGGCCAAAAAGCCATAACTTCAGTGTAGAAACAAGACCAAGTGACTCAACTATGCATTAGAACATAAGCACTTGGATACATAAAAATGTCAGCAGATGCTCTGGACTGATGAGTCAAAATATAAAACATTTGGCTGTAACAGAAGGTAGTTTGCTTGCCAAAGGGCTTGAGAGCGGTACAATAATGAGCTTCTGCAGGCAGCAGTAAAGTATGGTGGAGAGCGGTAAAACAATGAGTGTCTGCAGGCAGCAGTGAAGTATGGTAGAGAGTGGTACAATAATGAGTGTCTGCAGGCAGTGGTGAAGCACGGTGGAGAGCAGTATAACATTGAGTTTCTGCATGCAGCAGTGAAGCATGGTGGAGTGAGGTACAATTATGAGTGTCTGCAGGCAGCAGTGAAGCACGGTGGAGAGCAGTATAACATTGAGTTTCTGCAGGCAGCAGTGAAGCATGGTAGAGAGTGGTACAATAATGAGTGTCTGCAGGCAGCAGTGAAGCATGGTGGAGAGCAGTATAACATTGAGTTACTGCAGGCAGCAGTGAAGCATGGTAGAGAGTGGTACAATAATGAGTGTCTGCAGGCAGCAGTGAAGCAAGGTGGAGAGCGGTACAGTAATGAGCATCTGCAGGCAGCAATGAAGTATGGTTAAGAGCGGTATAACAATCAGTGTCTGCAGGCAGCAGTGAAGCACAGTGGAGAGCGGTACAATAATGAGGGTCTGCAGGCAGCAGTGAAGCATGGTTAAGAGCGGTATAACAATCAGTGTCTGCAGGCAGCAGTGAAGCATGGTTAAGAGCGGTATAAGAATCAGTGTCTGCAGGCAGCAGTGAAGCACAGTGGAGAGCTGTACAACAATGAGTGTCTGCAGGCAGCAGTGAAGCATAGTGGAGAGCAGTACAATGAGTGTCTGCAGGCAGCAGTGAAGCATAGTGGAGAGCAGTACAATGAGTGTCTGCAGGCAACAGTGAAGCACGGTGGAGGTTCCTTGCAAGTTTGGGGCTGCATTTCAGCAAATGGAGTTGTGAATTTGGTGTCCGCAATGCTGAGAAATACAATCAGATACTTATCCTTCAAGCAATACCATCAGGGAGGGGTCTGATTTGGTCAAAATGTATTCTGCAGCAGGAGAATGACCCAAAACATCCAGCCAATGTCATTAAGAACTATTTTCAGCATAAAGAAAAACAAGGAGTCCTGGAAGTGATGATCTGAAAGCCCCCCGGGCTGCCATTGCAGATTCCCTATCAAGCCATGACTATGGCTTGGCTTGAAAGATTGCCTGTCAGGTCAAGGTATAATGTAATACTATGGTATTACATCATACTGCAGGAGCAATGAAACTATGGCAAGTTCTTGCCCCATATGGGGGCTTAAAAAATGTAAGAATATTGTTTTAATAAAATAATAAAACTTTTTAAACTAAAATGTTATAAAAGTTTTAAAGAAAACTTTTGCCATATTTATAATGAAAAATCTAAATAAAAAATCCCAAATATTTAGCATTGCTGTGTCCATAAAATCAGATCAATCAAAGTTATGCATTATTTACCTTGCACGATGAACATCGGCAGGAAAAAAAAAGCCAGAATTGTGCTTTTTTTGGTTCCCACATCTCCAAGAAAAAAATGTTATGAAAAACTAACAAAAACTCATATGTACTCCGAAATAATACCAGTAGAAACTACAGGACGTCTCTCAAAAAAATGAGCCCTCACACAACTATCTTGACGGGAAAATAAAAAAGTTATGGCTGTCAGAAAATGGTGGCCGAAAATAGTTTAATTTTTTCCCAAGGATGTTCTATATTTTTAAAGCAGTACGGCAAAAAAAAAAAAAAAGGTATATAGATTTAATATCATAGTAATCGTACTGGTTAATAGAATAAAGTTATCATGTTATAATTGTGTATGCTGTAGAAGCAACCTGCCCCCAACCCCTTAAAGATGGCGGAATTTCGCTTTTTTTCATTTCACCCAACTTAGAATTTTTTGACATTTTTCAGTACATTATATGGCAGGTACTAATGGTGCAATGTGTCGTCATTTTTGTGACCTCCATATATTAAAGGAATGAGGGTCTCCTAACCCAAGTTTAGCACTCCCGAACAGACTAGATGAGGTGAAATGATGGTCTCTTCCTGAAGTGCGAATACCAGAGAAAAGTACCCCCATTCTCTTGACAGTCTGGGGTCCTGAAAGTGGGAACAGCACCTATCAGACATTTGTGGCATAGAGTTTCGAAATTCCATAAATGTCTCACATGATAATACCCCCATGGGATCAGTTCAATCAGACAATGTGGACCAAAAAAGGTTGTGCACCCCTGCTCTAATCAATAAAAGTACTCAAAATGAAGAATGATAAATGTAACCTAAATGCCTCTCAAAATGACATGAACCTTTCCTTTATGTGATCATGTTCCGCCCGTACATAGTGGTAAATCACTGCCAGAGTTCAGGAATAATGCACAGTAGGCCATTATCTTCTTCTTTGATTCCTGTGGAGATCCTTTCCTGAAGTAAGCTCATTACAACCCTTGATAAAATAATGAGCCATTAATTACTTTTACTATTGTTCGTTTTAAGGGAAAAGCTACAAGTATTCACAATAGTTGTTAAAGAAGCAGACAATATTAAAATGACAATGAATTGGCTGGATTACTCTGTTCTTACCATTTCCATGCACATAATGGCTATTGAATTCTTGTCTGGGGCAGTCCAACCCTACAACATTTGCCGTATATACTCGAGTATTAGCTGACCCGATTATAAGCCGAGTCAATACGTTTTACCACAAAAAACTGGTCAAACTTATTGATTTGAGTATAAGCCGAGCTATACTCGAGTATATACTAGGTAAAGAAAAATGCAATCCTTAACTCCCAGCCGGTGTCTCTGTCCATGGCAGTGCGGCAAGCTGCTTGAGACTTCTCGCCGCTGTCATCTCCCTGCTTGGCTTTCAATTCCCCTGCTGTCAGTGCTGTAAAAGTAAAAGTAAGCGCTGTGATTGAATCGAGCACCAGCCAATCATAGCCGGTGCTCTATAAACCAATCACAGCCATTCAGTGATGTAATTCAGTGAATGGCTGGGAATGATCGAGCGCCGGCTGTGATTGGCTGGCACTCGATCCAATCACAGTGCTTACTTACATAGCGCTGATGGCGGGGGAAATCGAAGCCGAGCAGGAAGATGACGGCTGGGAGAAGTCTTAAGAAGCTTGCCGCACTGCTGGGTACACAGACGCCATCTGGAAGGTGAGTATTGCACTTTTTTTTTTTACCTCACCTGAGTATGAGCCGAGGGGGGCTTTTTCGGCACAAAAAAATGTGTTGAAAAACTCGCCTTATACTCAAGTATATATGGTACTTACTATATATATATACATTTACAAAGAGGAATAGAATTAAAAAAAAAAAAAATATATATATATATATATATATCTACTCCCATACTTACGAACATGTTCCATTCCAGGAGGCTGTTTGTAAGTGCATTTGTACATATGTCCATACTGGGGTTTGTATGGAAGGAGATCAAGAATCTATCTTGCTCTCTTTATTACAGCCGATACCTGCCCACAACAGCTCCGATAAGCCATTTAAATGGCCATACTGATAATCAGGGGTCCCGTACGGCACCCCGCAATGAGATTGCTGGTTGCCGTGTAGTTGCCATGGCAGCCGGGGGCCTTCTGAAAGCCCATAGCACTGCCATTGCAGAGTGCCTATCAAGCCATGCCTATGGCACAGCTTGATAGAATGCCTGTCAGATCACAAACAACCTTATTTGCATGTAGCCAAGCTCATAACTAGAACGTTTGTAAGTAGGGAACTATCTGTATTTACAAAGAGGAGTAGAAATAAGAAAAAAGTTAGACAAGTTGCCAGGCCCTCTTAAAAATTGTGCCAATTGAACTTGGAGCTACATTAACCCTTTCCTTCCCCGTGCCATTGTCACAGGGAGCAAAATAGCAATGCAGGATTCAGGATACGATGCAGCAGATGGAGGGATCTAAATGTACAATAATTATTTGAAACACAGAAAAAGAAGTGACCAATAATAGTGATTAGCGCTAACTGCCATGAGGTTGTCATGTATGTCATAGCAGTTAGGTATGATTCTTCCACCAGGTGGCAGTTTTGTTACACTAACATCACGAATGGGTATTGTATAGAGATGAGCGAGCACCAAAATGCTCGGGTGCTCGTTACTCGGGAAGAAATTATCGCGATGCTCGAGGGTTCGTTTCGAGTAACGAACCCCATTGAAGTCAATGGGCGACCCGAGCATTTTTGTATATCGCCGATGCTCGCTAAGGTTTTCATTTGTGAAAACCTAGGCAATTCAAGAAAGTGATGGGAACGACACAGCAACGGATAGGGCAGGCGAGGGGCTACATGTTGGGCTGCATCTCAAGTTCCCAGGTCCCACTATTAAGCCACAATAGCGGCAAGAGTGGGCCCCTCCCCCCTCCCAACAATTTTTACTTCTGAAAAGCCCTCATTAGCAATGCATACCTTAGCTAAGCACCACACTACCTCCAACAAAGCACAATCACTGCCTGCATGACACTCCGCTGCCACTTCTCCTGGGTTACATGCTGACCAACCACCCCCCCCCCCACACGACGCAGTGTCCACAGCGCACACCAAACTGTCCCTGCCCAGCCTTCAGCTGCCCTCATGCCATGCTACACTCATGTCTACTTATAAGTGCATCTGCCATGAGGAGGAACCGCAGGCACACACTGCAGAGGGTTGGCACGGCTAGGCAGCGACCCTCTTTAAAAGGGGCGGGGCGATAGCCCACAATGCTGTACAGAAGCAATGAGAAATCCAATCCTGTGCCACCTCCATCTGGAGCTGCACACGTGGGCATAGCAATGGGGAACCTATGTGCCACACACTATTCATTCTGTCAAGGTGTCTGCATGCCCCAGTCAGACCGCGGTTTTTTATAAATAGTCACAGGCAGGTACAACTCTGCAATGGGAATTCCGTGTGCGCTGTCGGATGGGAAGTTTACCATCAGTTTGTCCACCAGCGCCCTGTGGTATAGCATCATTCTCGAACCCCTTTCCTCTTCGGGAATGAGAGTGGAAAGGTTCTCCTTATACCGTGGGTCGAGCAGTGTGTACACCCAGTAATCCGTAGTGGCCAGAATGCGTGTAACGCGAGGGTCACGAGAAAGGCATCCTAACATGAAGTCAGCCATGTGTGCCAGGGTACCTGTACGCAACACATGGCTGTCCTCACTAGGAAGATCACTTTCAGGATCCTCCTCCTCCTCCTCCTCCTCCTCTGGCCATACACACTGAAAGGATGACAAGCAAGCAGCATGTGTACCCTCAGCAGTGGGCCAAGATGTCTCTTCCCCCTCCTCCTCATGCTCCTCCCCCTCCTCCTCTGGCCATACACGCTGAAAGGATGACAGGCAAGCAGCATGTGTACCCTCAGCAGTGGGCCAAGCTGTCTCTTCCCCCTCCTCCTCATGCTCCTCCCCCCCTCCTCCTCCTCCTCCTCCTCTGGCCATACACGCTGAAAGGATGACAGGCAAGCAGCATGTGTACCCTCAGCAGTGGGCCAAGCTGTCTCTTCCCCCTCCTCCTCATGCTCCTCCCCCTCCTCCTCCTCCTCAACGCGCTGAGATATAGACATGATTGTGCTCTGACTATCCAGCGACATACTGTCTTCCCCCGCCTCCGTTTCCGAGTGCAAAGCATCTGCCTTTATGCTTTGCAGGGAACTTCTCAAGAGGCATAGCAGAGGAATGGTGACGCTAATGATTGCAGCATCCCCGCTCAGCATCTGGGTAGACTCCTCAAAGTTTCCAAGGACCTGGCAGATGTCTACCAACCAGGCCCACTCTTCTGTAAATAATTGAGGAGGCTGACTCCCACTACGCCACCCATGTTGGAGTTGGTATTCCACAATAGCTCTACGCTGCTCATAGAGCCTGGCCAACATGTGGAGCGTAGAGTTCCACCGTGTGGGCACGATGCACAGCAATCGGTGCACTGGCAGATTAAACTGATGTTGCAGGGTCTGCAGGGTGGCAGTGTCCGTCTTGGAGTTGCGCAAATGTGCGCTGACTCGGCGCACCTTTCCGAGCAGGTATGACAAGTGTGGGTAGCTTTTCAGAAAGCGCTGAACCACCAAATTAAAGACATGGGCCAGGCATGGCACGTGCGTGAGGCTGCCGAGCTGCAGAGCCTCCACCAGATTACGGCCGTTGTCACACACGACCATGCCCGGTTGGAGGCTCAGCGGCGCAAGCCAGCGGTCGGTCTGCTCTGTCAGACCCTGCAGCAGTTCGTGGGCCGTGTGCCTCTTCTCTCCTAAGCTGAGTAGTTTCAGCACGGCCTGCTGACGCTTGCCCACCGCTGTGCTGCCGTGCCGCGCGACACCGACTGCTGGCGACGTGCTGCTGCTGACACATCTTGATTGCAAGACAGAGGTTGCGTAGGAGGAGGGTGGTTTAGTGGAGGAAGCATACACCGCCGCAGATACCACCACCGAGCTGGGGCACGCAATTCGGGGGGTGGGTAGGACGTGAGCGGTCCCAGGCTCTGACTCTGTCCCAGCCTCCACTAAATTCACCCAATGTGCCGTCAGGGAGATATAGTGGCCCTGCCCGCCTGTGCTTGTCCACGTGTCTGTTGTTAAGTGGACCTTGGCAGTAACCGCGTTGGTGAGGGCGCGTACCATGTTGCGGGAGACTTGGTCGTGCAGGGCTGGGACGGCACATCGGGAAAAGTACTGGCAACTGGGAACCAAGTAGCGCGGGGCCGCCGCCGCCATCATGCTTTTGAAAGCCTCCGTTTCCACAAGCCTATACGGCAGCATCTCCAGGCTGATCAATTTGGCAATGTGCACGTTTAACGCTTGAGCGTGCGGGTGCGTGGCGGCGTACTTGCGCTCGCGCTCAAACAGTGGCGCTAGCGACGTCTGGACGCTGCGCTGAGAGACATTGCTGGATGGGGCCGAGGACAGCAGAGGTGAGGGTGTGGGTGCAGGCCAGGAGACGGTAGTGCCTGTGTCCTCAGAGGGGGGTTGGATCTCTGTGGCAGGTTGGGGCACAGGGGGAGAGGCAGTGGTGCAAACCGGAGGCAGTGAACGGCCTTCGTCCCACCTTGTGGGGTGCTTGGCCATCATATGCCTGCGTATGCTGGTGGTGGTGGCTCCCCAGCTGATCTTGGCACGACAAAGGTTGCACACCACTGTTCGTCGGTAGTCAGGCGTCTCTGTGAAAAACTTACACACTGTAGAGCACCTTGACCTGTGCAGGGTGGCATGGCGCGAGGGGGCGCTTTGGGAAACAGTTGGTGGATTATTCGGTCTGGCCCTGCCTCTACCCCTGGCCACCGCACTGGCTCGGCCTGTGCCCACACCCTGACT
The DNA here is from genome assembly GCF_035609145.1 of Eleutherodactylus coqui. NCBI lineage: Eukaryota > Metazoa > Chordata > Amphibia > Anura > Eleutherodactylidae > Eleutherodactylus > Eleutherodactylus coqui. The sequence continues at coordinate 214,110,182 of NC_089841.1, read as the reverse complement.
TGGGCCTCCGCGTCCTCGCCCGCGTCCACGTCCTATAGGCCTACCCCTACCCCTCAGCATGGTGTATTACCAGTAGTGCAGAAAAAGAACGCTGTAATTAAATGTGCCGCTTATTGGCCTGTGGTTGGAGGCTGACTTCGCTTACCGAACGCCAGGAAATAATTTTGCGCAAGCCTGCTGTAACACTTAGCTGGCTGCGTATGAATTAGGAGGACTACTACACCCAGCACAGACCCAGAACACTGAGGACAGTCACAGGCAGCCCAAATAGATTTTTTTTCCCCAAATGTTTTTGCAAAGGCCCACTGCCTATATTCAATAAATATATCTCTTCTCTCTCTGCGTCACCGCTACTGGCCCTGGAGTATGTCAAATAACTGCAGACTGTTGCACTGTGGACTGGAATACAGCGGTGATGTAACAGCCAACACAGAGCCAGGAAATAATTTTGCGCAAGCCTGCTGTAACACTTAGCTGGCTGCGTATGAATTAGGAGGACTACTACACCCAGCACAGACCCAGAACACTCAGGACAGTCACAGGCAGCCCAAATAGATTTTTTTCCCCAAATGTTTTTGCAAAGGCCCACTGCCTATATTCAATAAATATGTCTTCTGTCCCTGCCTCACAATATATGTGTTCTGTCCCTGCCTCACAATATATGTCTTCTGTCCCTGCCTAAGCGCTTCTGGCCCTGGAGTATTACTGCAGGGCGCAATGCTCTGCACGGCCGATATACAAAAAAAAAAAAGGGCAACACTGCAAAAAGCAGCCTCCACAGTACTGCACACGGTTAGATGTGGCCCTAAGAAGGACCGTTGGGGTTCTTGAAGCCTAAAATACTCCTAACACTCTCCCTATAGCAGCTCTGGCACCAACAGCACTTTCCCTCCTCTATGTCAGAACTCATCTGTGGCGAGCCGCGGGAGGGGCCGATTTTTATACTCGGGTGACTCCTGATTTCGCCAGCCACTCACTGCAGGGGGGTGGTATAGGGCTTGAACGTCGCAGGGGGAAGTTGTAATGCCTTCCCTGTCTTTCTATTGGCCAGAAAAGCGCGCTAACGTCTCAGAGATGAAAGTGAAAGTAACTCGAACATCGCGTGGTACTCGTCACGAGTAACGAGCATCTCGAACACGCTAATACTCGAACGAGTATCAAGCTCGGACGAGTACGTTCGCTCATCTCTAGTATTGTATATAACATTAAAAAGTAAAACATGCCATTTTCCTAATGTTTCCTTCTTATAATACTCTATAACAGGACTGTATTATAATATATAACATCTTCCAAATGTTGGAGTTACCACCCTCCGCTAAAAACATTTCCAAGAAAAATTAGGATTCACTATGAACATGTTCTGTCTCTCGTTCAGTTACAGTATATTAAAACCATTGGCGATCCTAAATCCTCTACATGCTAGAATCCTTCATCATACGCTGGGAAATAAATATTCTCTGAGACTATCCCTCTCAAAAGACACATCTGTTTTCCATACGTTTATGCCGTTCTACCAGTTATTCACAAATACGAGGTGGGTCATGTTAAAAGCCTCTCATATTCTACAATAGATCTCACTGATCCATCATTGTAGAATATCATCAGTCTAACAACAAATAAAAATATGTATTCTCCTAGCTAACGGCTCAAGGTCCCTGTGCAAAAGTTTGGCTTAAGTTCTCCCCCTACTATGTTTCATGGCTGCCGGCCATGGTCCACTCAGAACTTTCTGCTGCATCATTGGGTCTCATAAGTGGCCTATTGGTGCAGCACTAGCAGTCAGAGATGTTGCTTGTGTTTTAAAAGATTAGGAGCACATATGTTTTGCCCACCCCCTCCCCCCCATGATAAAGATACATGTAGCCCATTGTAATAGTGCTCTCCTTTGTAACCCTCATCCTTCAGGGGAATAATCTCCATGTTGTGCCCCCCAAAAGTAATACATCCATGCTTCCAAGCAATAGTGTCCATCTGTGCCTCCACAAACCAATAGTGCCTCTCTGTGCCTCTATGGTTAACACATTCCCTGTATGCCCCCTAGGGTTATTTTCTGTGTGCCCTCTAGGCTTGCCATCTTTATCACCAAAAGAAACCGACCAATGTAAAAAGGGGTGTAGTTTAGGTTGTGGTTTGGAGGAATAGCTTACCAAGACATTGGATTTTTACTCCACCTGGAAATGTGTAGATAAACTGACAACTGGCTGTTACCATTCTTGTATTGTAGTGCTATGCTCTAAGGCCCCTTGTACTAAGATGCCAGCCGCTAATGGCTCCTGTATTGTGTCACCAGTCTGCAATGTAATTAATCTCCAGTCACAGACACCCCCATGTTGGGCACTGGCCACTGACGCCTTCATAAAATGTACAGGTGCTTTGAGGGCTACTCATGACCTTACTATAGTCAGGGGCATGCATAAAACTCATGGGGCCCCACAGCAAAACTCAGAATTACTGTCCCTCCAGGAAAAATAAAAAAATAATAATAATAAAAAAATAAATATATATATATATGTGTGTGTGTGTGTGGTTATACAGGGGTTTTCAAAAATAACTGAAAAACCTAGATGTTGATTATTAACCCTTTCCAATCCAATTTGTATCCTGGTGTTCCTAGGTTGGGCTTACTCTTTTTCTGCCATTATGCAACGGCGCTATATGCTGGCTAAAGTCAGTACTGCATAAGGAGACACGTTGGATAGGCTCCAACAGTGGAGAGGCTGGCAGTATACAGTAAGAGAACCCCGATGGATGTCTTCCAGCCTTAAATCATAATGTCTTCAGAGGTCAGACAGTGGATTGGAAAGGGTTAATCCTACTCCCAATAAACTTCTCAATAATCACCCTATAGAAATAGTATCCCCTCTGTGTCCCAATCAGTAATAGTGTGCCCCTCAGTGGTTCCAACATTATTAGTGCCTCCTCAGTGGCTATAACTAGTAATAGTGGCCCCCTTAGTGATGCCAATAGCAATGTAGTCCCCCTTAGTGGATCCAACAGTAATTGGAGAACCACTATGGCACCAGTCCTTGGACTGAATCTTACTGTCTTGGTCATATAGGTATGCTTATGTCTTGCCCCTAGTGATCAAATTTTTGAAGAAGTCTCGTTCTCCAGCTTCAAATGTGTCCAGGAGCTCTAGACAGACCTCCGCCTGCCTCCTCCAATTATTAGCTGCTTGGGAACCTGTTTAGCACAAACTTTGTGATACCCCAAGTCAGTAATCATAGTTTGTGCAGAACCAAATGACACATACACCCTGAACTGTGCTGCATCTGTCGCCTCAAATGAAATCATCAGTACGCTGTTGGTTCTCATTGGTAACTAATGTTGACATATGGCCACTCCTCGGCTTATCTGCAATTTCGATTTCCCCTGCTTGAAATTGCTTCACCCCATGCTGGCACATTGTTAATGTCTATTACAGCATCCCCATAAACATTAGAGTAAGGATACTAATATACCATTTTTCATAGCCATTTACATCACGTGAAAAGATAAAAAGTTACAGACACTGAGGTATTAATTTCTTATTCACCCTCACATCAATGGACCACCAAGCACTACTATCAGCTTTAGGTCTGATAACAGAATTCTGCGAATGGGGTACATAGGATGGATGGATAGATAGCAATTTGCATTATTTAAGAACTATGCATAATTTACATACAACAATTTATACCGCAGTAACCAGAGATGAGCGAGCGTGCTCGTTTAGAGCAATTACTCAAATGAGTATCGCTTTTTTCGAGTAACTGCCTAATCGGGCGAAAAGATTCAGGGGGCGCCGGGGGTGAGCAGGGGGTTGCGGGAGGGGCGGGGGCGAGAGAGAGAGCTCCCCCCGTTCCCCCCTGCTACACCCCGCTCCACCCCGCCGCCCCCCGCCCCCCTCCGAATCTTTTCGCCCGAGTAGCCAGTTACTCGAAAAAAGCGATGCTCGTTCGAGTAATTGCTCTAAACGAGCATGTTCGCTCATCTCTAGTAGTAACATAAATGTTAAGCACATTTCTCTTCATTATTTGGTGCATCTAGTAATTAAACAAGAAAGCATTATGTTTCATTAATGGTGCATCTGCCAATGATGATAGTTACGTAGTTCTGCTGTTCACACCTAATTACCTGGAAATGCCAACATACTTCCTGAGCAAAAAAAAAAAGATCATATGCAAACTACTGTAATTCATTCCTGTCAATTAGATTTGTGGGCAAGTTTAGGATTGTCTGCTTAATTGGTGTCAAATGAAAAAAAGAGATAAAATGAGGAGATTTTCTCATCTGTTCTCATAGCCAGACAGTGTAAACGTAAACAAGACACTCTAAAAATGCACCAAATTACACACAGTGGTTCATACTGAGTTATACATTTGGCTCATGTTTTGATACTTTTCTTAACTTTATACAACTTATCGGTTGGCTTATTTTGTGCTGTTTGGTGCAACTTTGGTGCAAAGTGTCATATATAGGCCACTCCTACTTTCTCACAAAGCCATGAGCCATACCCCTTTGACACTAAGCCACTTCCTCTTGATGAACGCGACATATAAAGTGTCTAAAACACATAATACATATAGTGCAAGGCATGAAAACTTGCTTTTACTTGAGTATTAATTGGGCAAAATTCTGGCGCATTTAGCTTAGTAAATTACCTGCAATATCTCTTAACCCACTAATGACCAGGCATTTTTTTATTCCTGTTTTTCCATACCCTTTTTATCTTTCTATCAATACAGCCATATGAAGGCATGTGTTTTTGTAGAACCAGTTCTCATACCTTCTAGGTCACAACTAAAGGCCTATGGGCCAATCCAGCCTGCCACATCATTTTAGGTGGCCCATGAGGTTCGAACGCAGTAGGACCGGGTCTCCACTTGCCCTGTAGGATGTAGCCAGCATTGGGCAGAGGGGGCATTGCCAGCACAGAGAGTGGGTGGTGTCTAGGATTCTTAGCTCCCCTGCACACTTTCACAATGCTGTACAGCTCACAGCTGGTGGCACGGCTTTGCCAGCCCTATGCAGGTAGGAAAGTGTGGTCTGAAGAGGAGGAAGGGGCTGTTTGGGAGCACCTATCTGTGCAAACACGTTTTCAATAATGAATTTATACAAGACTGAGCACAGCTTACACATCACTGATGACAACCTACATGTTGTTTTATGGAGTGCTACAGTACAGGATCTAAAATCAGGCAAAGACACGTTGACCATGGGAAACCGGTGTCAAAAATACAGGCAAAAAACTAAATAAATAAGCATTTTTGAGAACTTGGTTATTTAACAATATGTTAAGGAGCAGTTACATTTATACAGTCTTACAATTACAAAAGCCCCTTTGGAGGCAACCATAATGATGATGTGTCTCCCAAAAAAGGTTGACATCCCTGTTCTAGAAGATGAAACTCTACCTTTCCTGACCCACATCATAGACTGAGCTGGATTATGGTTTTCTCCAGCAGGCTTCAGGGTATTATGTAGCTTCCTAATTGTGTAGAAGCAGTATGCGCACACTGACCAGGTCAAACACGAGGTATCAGTCTCATGTCCAAAATGGCTCTTCTGGGAGAAACATCCAGACAGGCCCTTTTATTGAAAAACGTAACACCTGCCCTTTATGGGCGTTTAACAGATTACATCAGTAACATATATATATATTCTTATTCGCTGGGTTATATAGAATTCCCCGCCTCCCCCTCTCCCCACCTCTCTCAAGTAGAAGCCTTTGTCTCAATAACATGTGGCTAAACCTGAAACTGAAAGAAGATATCTCTTTGTTGAAGAAGATTCTGTGTGGGGGATGGGGAGGGACTGGGAAAACACTCAATATTGAATACAGGTATATATATAACACTATGACCTTTAACTCTTAGAGGCTGCTTGTGCAACTTATATATATATTCAGCTAACATTATACCACACATCTTTCACCATGTCATTGTCCAGCAGCTACCATGATGAAATTGTGTGGCCATTAATCGCCACAAAGTTAAAAGTCATTACAATAGCATAATACATTTGGTTTATACAAATCAATAGACATTTTATACTAACTAATTATCATGTCTACTACAATCCCCCCTTGAAATGTCTATTCTCTAACTTTCCCTAGTAATTCCACAATCCCCTGCGGGTGACCCTCCTTGGGGTCCCAAATCTAGGCAGGCCCATCGAGCATACCAAGGTAAGCTCTCTAAGCCAACCACGGGTTCTTCACAGCCCTTGCGACTGGACCACAGCTAGCCTGGGTCCCCCGTAGTCACCGACTCGTAATTCCAAGGAGGGTGGTCTAACCCTATAACTGGAGCGCGTTGTAGGTTGGATTTAGAGTCTTCAAGGGGGTGTAGGACTTGTCCACTCCGTCTGGGGATGCATCCAGTAAACTCATTGTGGGAGCGGCTTTTTCAACAGCAGTTTCACAGGTCTTTTTGACACAGGGGACAACACAGCAGGCTAGAATAGAAAAGATAATCAGTACACATAGAACAGCAATGCCTATCTGCACCAGAATTCTCTGCCACCCGCTCATCCATGAAAAGTACTGGTCCCAAGGGTCAGTTATCCCTGAGTTTCTTTTTAATTCTTCCGATAGTGCGGTCAACTTTTTAATGGCAACTGTGACTTTACCCGTGGGTCCTGTATTGTCTGGGATGTAGGTACAACAAGTCTCCCCTATCATCTTACAGACACCCCCCTTCTCAGCTAAAATCATGTCTAAAGCCATTCTATTTTGAAAAGTCATAGTCGAGGCAGGTCCTAACTGGTCAGCTAGTCCCTGTAAGGCATCTCTGGTGTAATTTATAAATCACTGCTGGTTGTAATAAATATAATTAATCCAGTCAACGTTTTTATTTACCGTAATGATTGGGAAAATGGACTCGAATCCAGCTTTAACTTGGTCTCTAGCTTTATACTCGTCAGGTACCCCCCTTGGCTGTCCTATGGCGTCAATGTACACGTGTAAATCGAAACTACCGCCAGGAGCCTCTCTTCTTACTCTATGGTAACTATTGGGGGTATCCTCATTATCCTCAACATTATCTGACAGGATGTGGAGGGGCATAAGGGCTTTTGCTAAGGCACACTCCCCTGTCCAATTACCTTCCAGACGGGTCCTCAACCTCATGTCTCCACAAAGCCAGTAAACGTCTCCTAAGGACTGGACCTGATTCTGCGTCCATTCCCCTCCCAGTGTACTGTAGGAGGAGCAATACCCGTTGGTGAAGTTCCCCAAAAATCTTTCCCCCCCCCTTGTCTGTTTGCATAGCAGGTATAGTTTCCGGGGTAGATTATAATACTCTCCCCGGGGCAAGGCACTTGAGTGATTATGGGGTATTCCTTTTCCACATCTCACAAGCAGTGTGATTGGTGGAAACGTTCGTGAAGAGACTAAGGAAACACTTTTCAACATCTACAGGGAGATTCAGCGGGACCGTCCCCAAGTGCGGTCGGGCACTACCGCACACGTAACAGTTAGACTTGTTGCTCTTGTTGGCGTTATACCTCATCCACTCTAACCAGAGATTCTGGTCAGAGTAGCCAGTCTCTACTGTCATGACGTCTTCAAAGGTAGGGTCGGCTATGGCCATCATGTTCGTCAAGGTCTTTATTTTGGGGCGCAGGGGGTTAAAGGGGTGGTCTCGCGAAACCAAGTGGGGTTATACACTTCCGTATGGCCATATTAATGCACTTTGTAATGTACATTGTGCATTAAATATGAGCCATACAGAAGTTATTCCACTTACCTGCTCCGTTGCTAGCGTCCTCGTCTCCATGGTTCCGTCTAAATTCGCTGGCAGCTTGCTTTTTTAGACGCGCTTGCGCAGTCCGGTCTTCTCCATTCAGCACGAGCCGCTTCAGTGTGCTCCCCGCTACAGCTCTTCTGCGCATGCGCAGACGAGCTGTCACTGCTCGGGAGCGCGCTGAAGCGGCCATTCTGCACCATCCTCTGTTAGAGGAAGGTGCAGAAACTGGAGCTGCCCAGCGGAGAAGACCAGCCCAGCCCAGCCCAGCCCAGCCCAGCAGCCCCGAGAAGCCTCCCAGGTAAGTGATGGGTCGGGGGGGCTGCCGCTGCGCCGGGGGGGGGCTGCCGCTGCGCCGGGGGGGCTGCCGCTGCGCCGGGGGAGCTAGCGCTAGGCCGGGGGGGCTGTCGCTGCGCCGGGGGAGCTAGCGCTAGGCCGGGGGGGCTGTCGCTGCGCCGGGGGAGCTAGCGCTAGGCCGGGGGGGCTGTCGCTAGGCCGGGGGGGCTGTCGCTAGGCCGGGGGGGCTGTCGCTAGGCCGGGGGGGCTGTCGCTGCGCCGGGGGAGCTAGCGCTAGGCCGGGGGGGCTGTCGCTAGGCCGGGGGGGCTGTCGCTAGGCCGGGGGGGCTGTCGCTAGGCCGGGGGGGCTGTCGCTGCGCCGGGGGAGCTAGCGCTAGGCCGGGGGGGCTGTCGCTAGGCCGGGGGGGCTGTCGCTGCGCCGGGGGAGCTAGCGCTAGGCCGGGGGGGCTGTCGCTGCGCCGGGGGAGCTAGCGCTAGGCCGGGGGGGCTGTCGCTGCGATGGGGGGGGCTGTCGCTGCGATGGGGGGGGCTGTCGCTGCGCCGGGGGAGCTAGCGCTGGGGAGCCGGGGGCTAGCGCCGGTTACCTGCTGTCTGGTCGGCGGCTGCGGGGCGTCCGGTTGCCATGGAGACACAGCTGGCGGCGTCTCGGGAGCGCGCACGTCGGGCTGCAGCGAGCGACTGGGAAAGAGCCGGCGGCCATCTTGAGGAAACTTTTATAACTTGCTGAAACGCTGGAACGGTAAGTACGAACCAGCTAGAAATGTCATTTACAGGGGGGCTTAGTAATGTGTGTTTAATGGGGGGGACTGGGCAAAAAAAAAAATTAACTGCTTCCTCGAGACATCTCCTTTAAATATAGGCACGGGGCTAGGTGAAGGCCTCCATTCGGGAGCATCTACCATATCCCTTATTTTAAACTTCCCTAAGGGATCTGTCCTCCCGTACCAGTATGTCCCCAAACAATAAGTCCCCTCGTCTCCCGGGCTTGGATTTTCTATGGTTAGTGTAAGAACCATATTAAAGCCAAGCAACATGCTGAGTTCAGCCTTCCGATTCCCACTATCCTTATTATTTTTAAGGAGGGTCATACGACTAATTAGGGATTTCCCATTCTTATCTTTCCTATTTAAGGCACTTCGCGGTTCATAGGACCAGTCTGTTCCTGTGTTCCATCCCACTGATCCCCAATAGCGACAGTCTTCTCCCCAGACGTTATCAGTGACACAAATATATTGAATTCCCCGGCTGTACAAGTCATATAGCCAGCTGGACCGGGTTGAATCCGGCCCATGGTGGGGTCTTGTCTCTAGACACGGGACCACAGTACAATAGTCGAAGGAATATGTGGCCACCTGAGTGTTGGATGAGTTATACCAAAAGGTAACAGTACCCTCATATTCCTCCGACCAAGGATTCCAGTTGCCACCCTCCTCTCTCGTGATTACTGCTCGAGACCCACCTCCCACTCTGACGAGTCCCAACCAGAATAATGTCCACAGCATGACTAGACCTGGTCTCCCAGATCTGGAACTTTCTTACAGTGGGAAGCGTGGATCCAGGTGGGTCTTCCGGCTAGTTTCACAGCTGTGGCAGTAGTCAGAAGCACCTGGTAGGGACCATCAAAACGAGGCTCGAGGGAGTGCTTCCTGAGGAACTTCTTGACATACACCCAATCCCCAGGCTTCAAGGTATGGGTCCCGGTGTCCGCCTCTGGATCTGGAATGGAAGAGAACACCTGTGCATGGACCCTGGTTAGTTCTTTGGCAAGGGAAGTCACATACTTAGTCAACACATCAGATTGCAGTTGTAACTGTTGGGGGTAGTAACAACCTAACCTTGGGGCTGACCCAAACAGGATCTCATAGGGGGATAGTGCGTGATCCCCCCTGGGTGTATATCTCACACGAAACAGGGCTATTGGGAGACAGTCTGTCCAGGGTAGCCCTGTTTCCTGCGTCATTTTGAGCATTTTGCTCTTTAGCGTGCCATTAAGTCTCTCTACCTTTCCACTACTCTGGGGGTGGTAAGGTGTGTGGAACAGCAGACTGCTACCAAGGGCCTGCCAAATTTCTTTGGTGACGTTGGCAGTGAACGCTGGACCTTGGTCACTTTCGATGACCTCTGGGATTCCGAACCTGCAGACGAGTTCTGAGAGTAGTTTCTTAGCAGTAGTCTTTGCAGTCATATTGCTCACTGCGTATGCTTCTGGCCAGCCGAAGAAGACATCTACTACTACTAGGGCGTATTCGTATCGCCCGCTCTTTGGCATTTGGATGTGGTCAATCTGGATCTGTTGAAAGGGATACATGGGTCTGGCAAGGTGTTTTGCAGGAACCCTCTCCATACGTCCTGGGTTACATTCCGCACAAGTAATGCACGACTTACAGTATCGGTCAGTCAAAACTGAGATTCCAGGGTCCACGTAGTACTTCTGAATGAGGGCGTTCATCGGCATTTTGGATAAATGCGTGGGTCCATGAGCCCATTGTACCTCTGCCGGGTACAGAGATCTTGGAAGACAGGGTTTCCTTGAGATTTGATACAGCCCTCTTCTGTCTTTGGTAGCCCCCTTATCTTCCCAGATTTTCAGCTCTTCTGGCGTAACTCTCGCCTGTGCTTCTGAAAAACTTCTTACATCTGGGGTGGTAGACACTTCTGGTCCCGTCCGAGCGACCATTTCCATTGGCTGATCCTCCACTCGAGTCCCACTTCCTTCGTCTGGACCTGCTGCTGCTTCTTTAGCTGCCTTGTCGGCTAGATAGTTCCCTCTAGCTTCTGGTGAATTTAACTTTCCGTGAGCCTTGACCTTCAGCACAGCCACTTGGGTAGGTAGAAGTAGCGCATCCATCAGTTCTCCGATAGCCTCATGATGTTTCACTGGAGTACCAGCTGTCGTCAGGAATCCCCTGGTTTCCCATATTAGTCCAAAGTCGTGTGCCACTCCAAGAGCATACCTGGAGTCCGTGTAGATATTTGCAGTCTTCCCTTCGGCCAATTTACAGGCTGAAAACAGGGCTTGCAGTTCTGCTTCTTGTGCAGACATCGTTGAAGGCAGTCTCTGAGCTTGGAGGATGGTGTCTTCCGTAGTGATTGCATACCCCCTGTGAAACCTTCCCTTGCTGTCCGCGTACCTGGAACCGTCAATAAAAATTGTAAGTTCAGGATTCTGCAGTGGGGTATCTAGGACAGTAGGTAGCTGTGAGGTTTGTTGTTTCATGAGCTCAAAGCAATCATGTTCGGGCACCCCCGGATCATTTGTTTCTTTTTCCTCTTCTGACTCTACACCCCCCTCAGGAAGTGGAAGGAGAGTGGAGGGGTTGAGTATATGGCATCGGCGTAGAGTCACATTATCCGGCAGGAGGAGCGAACATTGCAGTCTGAGGTGTCTTGCTGCCGAAAGATGTTTTGGTTGCGTTTGATTGAGGATGGCCGTAATGTCATGAGGAGCTTGAACAATCAAAGAGTGTCCCAAAGCAAGGTCCAAGGTTTTGTCCAACAGGACCTGAGCAGCAAAAACGGCCCTTAGGCAGGAGGGCCCTCCACGAGCTACTGTGTCTAGCTGTGCAGAGTAGTAGCCAACTGGCCTCATTCTGGGGCCGTGAGATTGGGCAAGGACACCCGTCGCATGTCCCTGCAGTTCGCTGACGAAAAGGTGGAAGTCCTTGTTATAGTCCGGCAGGCCCAATGCAGGGGCTGTGGAGATGGCTGTCTTCAAAAGATAGAAACTTTCAAGCGCCTTGGGTCCTAGAAGAAATGGATCCGTCTTTGAAGCATCGTACAGAGGTTGCATCAGTAGAGAGGCTTCTGGGATCCATGATCTGCAGTAGGAGATTAGGCCAAGGAAAGCCTGTAACGCCCGCGCGGAGTTTGGCACTTGTATCCTCTGAACTGCCAGTATCCGTTCGTGGGTGAGGTGCCTGGCCCCCTGCGTGATGCAGTGACCAAGGAAAACCACCGAAGTGGAGCACCACTGGAGCTTGGATAGAGATGCTTTGCAACCTTGGTCGGCCAGGAAGTAAAGCAGGCTTTCCGACGCCACCTCAGCTGTGGGGAGGTCATCAGCACACAGCAAGAGGTCATCAACATATTGTAGGAGAACCACCGTAGTGTGTTCAGATTGCCATGGTGCGAGGATAGACACAATGGCTTTCGCGAACTGACTTGGGGAATTCTGGGCCCCCTGAGGCATCACGGTCCATGTATATTGCCGGCCATCATGGGTGAAGGCGAAGAGAAATTGGCAGGACGGGTCCAACGGGATGCTGAAGAAGGCATTTGCAAGATCCACGACTGTGAAGTATGTGGCGGTGGGCGGTACCCCCGCCAACAGGGTATGTGGATTAGGCACAAGGGGTGTGTCCAAAATGGTGGCCTCGTTCACTGCTCGGAGGTCCTGCACCATACGGTATTTCACCGACATCCCCTTGGGTGTCTTCTTCTTTACCGGAAACAACGGGGTGTTGCAGGGAGATTCACAGGGTATGAGTGCCCCATTTTCAAAGAGTGCCTTCACTTGCCCTGCGATAGCCTGTGAGACGGCAATCTTGAGTGGATACTGCGGCCGACGTGGTAGGCTGGCTCCAGGTTTCAGTTTAACTACCACAGGTGGCACTCGGAGTTTACCGACATCCCCTTGGGTGTCTTCTTCTTTACCGGAAACAACGGGGTGTTGCAGGGAGATTCACAGGGTATGAGTGCCCCATTTTCAAAGAGTGCCTTCACTTGCCCTGCGATAGCCTGTGAGACGGCAATCTTGAGTGGATACTGCGGCCGACGTGGTAGGCTGGCTCCAGGTTTCAGTTTAACTACCACAGGTGGCACTCGGAGTTTACCGATGTCTCCCGGGCCTTTGGACCACAGTTTATCTGGAATTCGCTGGAGGACATCGGCCGGCACTGTATTAGGGTTTTCCGTGCTGACTGCAAGGAGTAAAGGTTCTGATGCCAGAATCATCGTATCTTCTTCCGAAAAAGGCGATGATACCTTTATTCCTCCATCCTCGGTATAGGTGATGGTGGCTTGCAGCTTGGATAGCAGGTCTGCTCCCAGCAGGTTCAGCGGAGATGTCTTGTGGATCACAAACCGTGCTAACACATTAGGGAGAGAGCCAATCTGTAGGGGTTTTGAAAGGCGGTGAGAGGTAGGACGTCCTTCTATGCCCATGGTCAAGATTTCGACATTGTCCAGCAGGGTCTTGAAAGGGAAATCCACTTCCTTAATCACACTTCTGGCTGCACCTGTGTCCAGGAGGAAGGTAGTGGGACGGCCTGCAACGGAGAGGGTAACCTGGGCTTGTGGACCCGGCAGATCAATGTTGGTATCCCGCTGAGACATGGCCATAATGGACGCAGGCTTGCCACTGTCCTATTGTAGAAGGTCAGTGGCTGGAGGAGGTGGGGGAGGAAGTTGCTCTCTGGTACTTTGGCCGGAACGTCGCCTTCTTGGGGCGCGGCAGTCACGGCGGAGATGTCCAGGGCGACCACAATTGTAGCATGTACGCAGATCTGGTTGTCCAGGCTGTGGCACCCGAAATCTCTGCAGGGATGGGTCCTCTGCCAGCATTGCCAGTGAGTGTCCTTTTCCTTCTAGGCCCTTTGCTACCAGTAACAGCGTATCCATGGACAATGTCTTGTATTCCGGACGAGATGTGATGAGACCTTTCCGTATGGGTTCACGAAGTCCTGACACAAAGGCAGATGAAAGCATTTGGGCATGCGCTTTGGTTTGTGTGGAGAAGCCTAGGTCATTAAACAACTGCATCAGGCGAGTGTGGTACTTCTCCACAGATTCCCCCTTTTCCTGGGTGACGTCTTGGATGGTGGTCGCTTGATCTGCAAGACGATCCTGGGCCCACACCTTGATCTGTTCACAGAACTGAATACCGGATTCATATGTAACGTCGCTCTCCACCTTCAGTGGGTCCAGGTGCTTTTCAATCACTGGCCAGTAGATGTCTCCTGCTTTAACTTCAGTAAGGGCCTGGAGGTCCTTCCAGGTAGCACTAAAATTCTTCAGAATTTGCACCAGTCTCCGATAAAAAGGCATCAGCTGTCTCTCCGGGTCAGGGAGACTGGTGTTAAGGGTAGACGCCTGGGTAGGAGTAAAAGAAACGTACAACACAGGAGCATCAGCTGGAGGCCGGACTCCTGCGGACTTGGGAGGCTGTTGGCTGTGGGCTAAACGTGCGGGCCCTGGCATCCGGGCCCGCTAGTCTCCACTTGCGTTAATGAAGTGTTCAAGGCGGTCCTGCGCACTTCGGATATCTCTCTGTACTCCTTGGAACTCCCCCAGGAGGCTACGGGTTACATTGGCACTAGCGGGGGATGGATCTGCCCATGGATGGAGTCCGTAGCCAGGGGCAAGGCTCGGGGAACCATCTTCCCCTAACATCATGAGGGGAAGGCTGCCAGAATTGAACTGGTTGGCTTGTTCTACAGTGCCTTCTAGGGATAGAGGCACAGTGTTGGATGGCACATGAAAAGAGCCATCTGCATGCAGCACTGGATACAGAGATGTCAGAGAATTAGGATTCCCGGGTGTAGCAAGATGGCCACCGGAGGAAGGGGCGGGGCCAGGTGAAGCAAGATGGCCGCCAGAGGAAGGGACGGGGCCAGGTGCGGCAAGATGGCCGCCAGAGGAAGGGGCGGGGCCAGGTGAGGCAAGATGGCCGCCAGAGGAAGGGGCGGGGCCAGGTGAGGCAAGATAGCCACCGGAGGAAGGGGCGGGGACAGGTGAGGCAAGATGGCCGCCAGAGGAAAGGGCGGGGCCAGGTGAGGCAAGATGGCTGCTGGAGGAGGAAGGGCCGGGGCCAGGTGAGGCAACATGGCCGCCGGAGGAAGGGGCGGGGCCAGGTCCTGTCCCGGATGGGGAGGGACCGGAAGTGATGTTACCGACACTAGAAGTGGACACTAAGGAAGAAGTAACATCACGGTAAGGGCGGGGCGCCCCACAATTACTGCAGACCTCACGCCATGTGGGATTTTGAACATTACAAACAAAGCAAGTCCAGCAGGGATGGCCGCCATCATAGGGAGGGGGTATAGTGGACACAAAGGCATTACACTGTTCATGATACAAGTAATACACATCCCCCCCCTCCTTCACCTCCTCCTCCACCCAACACTGCTCATGTATCCCTTTTGCTACTCTATACCACGCCTCAGCAGACTGCAGCACCCCCCTGTCTGCCAGAGCCCCCTTTTTGTCCTTCAAAACTTTCCTCCATTGTTCTGGCTGTAACCTACCACCCCTAATCTTCTCCCATCCTGCAGCTTTCCTGATCCTCTCCCATTGTTCAGCCAACTCTGCTCCCTCCCTTTCAGCAACCAAATCACAAACTCTATGGCCTTTATCCTTACTCACTTTGTTCCCCATTTTCTAAACAACCTGCGTCTATGCCTAACCTTCTCAATCTGCTCAACTCTATTCTACCTACCAAGTCTATCGTATCCAAAGTTTCTGGACACAGTAGTGTTCCTCTTGTAAAATCTGCTTTCTTCAAATCCTTCCAATATAACCCCTCTTTCCCACTCAGATCACAATGCACATTAATTCTATAACACCGAACAGACGGTACTGACGGGATTACTGGAGAATACCCACAATGGCTCAAGGTATATGGGTCACCTACCTTAGCGACAGCCCACCCTCCACTAGTAATCCCCAACAGCACTCCCTGAACACAGTTTGGACAGGACATTTAGCTATACACAGAGACTGACGATTATATTCAGTGACCAAAGACCTCAACAATATTCCGGAGACGTCAGCTGTCACAACGCACGGCTATAATTCCCACGTATTCCTCCCTTTGTACAAGAGCATATACCGAGCTCAATCATACAAATGAATACGCGTTTTTCAAATTTACCTGCCCGCTCTCCAAGCATATTAGAGCCACCGTGCCCTATTACCTAGGGGAGTGTGGCCCTCAGGCGTGTGCCCTCAAAGCGTATAGGAACACAGACTATGTCCTGCTATACACTCGAGTCCGCCCCTCTACACACAAAAGGTTAATCCTCACAGAATTTGTCTCTTGGTCTTAGATACACAGTCTTTAACCGTCTCAGACACAACAGCCACAGCATACAAAATACCCCTAGACAGGTAACATGGTGGTTTTTCGGGTGGACAGAACTAGAGTTATTACCTGCCTTTCAGTGAAGGTCTAGTCTGGATCAGATACAGGCAGATTTAGCAGTTAGAAATCAGTTTGACACAGGTAGATAAAGCAATCTTACCGTGTTCTGTAGATTTTGGGCCCCTGAGTTCCGCGTGCTATCTGCCGGTCTCTATACGTTCCAGGCTGTGACCTCACAGATCCACCCGCTCACCGAGGGACGCCACTGAGCTGGATTATGGTTTTCTCCAGCAGGCTTCAGGGTATTATGTAGCTTCCTAATTGTGTAGAAGCAGTATGCGCACACTGACCAGGTCAAACACGAGGTATCAGTCTCATGTCCAAAATGGCTCTTCTGGGAGAAACATCCAGACAGGCCCTTTTATTGAAAGACATAACACCTGCCCTTTATGGGCGTTTAACAGATTACATCAGTAACATATATATATTCTTATTCGCTGGGTTATATAGAATTCCCCGCCTCCCCCTCTCCCCACCTCTCTCAAGTAGGAGCCTTTGTCTCAATAACATGTGGCCAAACCTGAAACTGAAAGTAGATATCTCTTTGTTGAAGAAGATTCTGTGTGGGGGATGGGGAGGGACTGGGAAAACACTCAATATTGAATACAGGTATATATATAACACTATGACCTTTAACTCTTAGAGGCTGCTTGTGCAACTTATATATATATTCAGCTAACATTATACCACACATCTTTCACCATGTCATTGTCCAGCAGCTACCATGATGAAATTGTGTGGCCATTAATCGCCACAAAGTTAAAAGTCATTACAATAGCATAATACATTTGGTTTATACAAATCAATAGACATTTTATACTAACTAATTATCATGTCTACTACAAGACCTCTCACTTAGCAACAGAAACCTACTGTACACTGACGCAGGGCAAAGCCTGAAAACAACCTCTGATCAGTAAAGTGAGTGAGCTTGAAGCGAGAATATCTGAAGAAAATTATGATATAGTAGGAATAACGGAAACATGGCATGATCATAAGTATGATTGGGTGGTGAATTTATAGGGTTACAATCTCTTCAAAAGTGACTGTTGGAACCAGAAAGGGGGAGGGGTATATCTGCATATTAAATCCTACTTAATGCCGAGGCCACGAGAAGATATAGGTGTAGGAGATGAACACATGGAATCTCTGTGGGTAGAAATATACAGGGAGGGAAAAAGGTTGGACATTGACTTGTAGGAAAGCTGCCTTTTAATAAGTGGCACTGCTGATACATTGCTACAGTTGCATATCTTAAAAAGTAATAAAACGACCTGAGTGTCTCCTTACGAAGTAATAATCCTGACCAAATTTTAATCGCCTGAGGAGTGCAGTGACTCCTCTTCTGGTTTGCAATTAGTGGGCTACGGCCATTGTGCCGGTCTTATGGCGATCGTGCCTGCTTTGTGGCTATCATGCCTGTTCTGCATCTTATAAGGTATTACATTTTTGGCTCTTTTCCAGTGAAATATCAATTAGTGGCCTGGTGCAAGCAACACAATGCAGTGACATCATTGATGTCCTGTGAGTGATCCAGGTGCTCTACAAGACAGAGAATGGTAGTGGAAGATTACTTGCCCTACCATAAGTTTTATGCTCGCAACGGAGCATATTAGCGCATGAACTAGCTTTATAGATGACAATAATCAGGCTGATACGCACTAGTCAGCACGTATTACCATATTTTTTGTGCTCGAAATGCCATTTCATACGTGTTACTCGCTTTCCGTTATTTAAAGGGCCAGCTGTCTTGGTTTCCCTGTGTTGTATGCTGGGTCACAACCCTCCCCCTTACTTTTTTTAACCTGCCACAGACTTCTATGGCAGCCTGCTGTGTAAAACGCAGAAAGATAGGGCAAGTCCTATCTTTTCTCGCGCACAGTAATTGTGCGTGAGAAACACGCTCATGAGAACGAGTCCATTTAAATCAATGGGTTCGCTTCATCCCATTTTACGGGCATGAGTTTCAAGTGTGCAAAACTGTGCACAAACACGTTCGTCTGTTTATGCCCTAAATTAAATGTGACTGTTCCCAGCAAGAGAAACCAAGTAATCTTGTAGATATGATAGCTTTAATAGCTAACAAAAGTACATGATGTTAATGCGAGCTTTCAGACTGAGGGTGCGGGCAGACGAGCGCATAAACGGCGCGTTTTTGCGACCAAACGTATATACGTGACCATCTGAGGCAATGGTTTCGAATGTATTCGTTCACATGGGCGATTTTACGACGCGTAAAAACGGCAATTCGAAAAAAAACGGAACATATGCGACCGAAATACACGCCAACACATATTCGATTGCCAAAAAGACCGTTTGCAAAGCAGGAACAAACGAAAATACACTTTCTAGCTCTGGTCGTGATCGGTGAAAAACGATCGCTCGGGCGATTATACGTTGCGCTCGTGCGAACGTAAATACGCCTACGCTCGTCTGCCCGCACCCTGACTCAGAGTCCTTCATCAAAGCAAAATGAAATGGATCTGAAGAGACGTATATATTTATACACACATACTTATGACAAGGCACAGGTATGGATGTGAATAATTTGCACTTAAAAGAATCGTCCTAAGTTATATTTAAAGTTTCATTTTAGTATGTTTTTCATGTAAAATAGCAATACTTGTAGAGACCAGTTCCCCCAATTAGCGGAGTCAGCAGTGTTCCCCATTGTCTTGCATATGTACAAAGTGAAGTTAATTATCTATTTATGATATTTGCATAAGAGATGGCAATTCTAATGCCAAAATGTCAAAAGGATATCCTTTTCTAGTAAATCAAATGTTTTATGAGCTCATAGGAGGAAAACAAACTCTGTTAGTCAATGGCGGTGACTCATATCATTAAGCCATTATCACTTTGCGGTGATATTTTCATGTGCCAAAGGCTGCGATGCCCTAAGAAAGGCATCTGAAAAGTATCCTCTATTAATTCTAAATACAGCACTTTCAACATCCCTCAGTTATGAGCCAAACACATTGCTAAATGACCTGTAGCATTCACAAAAGGAAACTCAGAGCATTAAAAGCACAACAGACAGAAGTGGTGTCATGGAAGGTGAACTGCTAGGATCGGCTCGGAACGCTTTGTTTCCAGCGGTTATTTTGTTACTGTTACTAAACAGGAGTTTAGGGAGTAACTATACTTTTTATGTTTCATCTGGATAAGTGATTTTAGTAAATTGTGTAATATATCTTGTTAAGGTACTTTGCCGCCGCTGCTGCACGCTCCTCTACTGCATCGCATAGGGCTATTCCCTTCTGAAATCTGTACATTGCATGTAGGCATGTGGTATACAGACTATACTATACTGCCTGTGTACAGCTGATTAGAGTTCCACACTCCATACAGAGGCTACATAGTCGCTCTTCTGCATTCAGCTATCTCTCTCTGTCTAGCGGCTGTGCCTGCTCCTCTGTCTCCGTCACAGCCAACTTCCCTGTATACCGCCAGTGCAGTCCGTACGCCGCTTGCTTAGAAGCAGTTTATGGATTGGAATAGCCCTATGACGTCTAATAGAGGAGCTTGCAGCAGCTAAACAGAGGCAAAGTGCCTTAAAGGGGTTTTCCAGTGAAATACTATTGATGACCTATCATCAGAATAGGTCACCACTACTTGATCGACTAGGGTCTGACCCGACCGATTAGCTGAGTGCGTGCAGGCTGCCAATGCCGCACTAACACAGAGGTCGGAATGGAAGCCTCCGCGCCAACCTCTGTGTAGTGGTTGGCGCTTGTATCTGCAGGCACAGCTCTCATTAAAATCAATGGGAGCTGTGCCTGCAGTTAAAAGCACCGGACACTATAAGGAGGTCGGCGCAGAGGCTTTCGTTCTGATCTCTGTGTATCTTGGGCGGAAGTCTCTGCGCTGACCCCCCATGTAGTGACTGGCGCTTGTTACTAAACGCACGTCTCTCATTGATTTCATGACAGTGATTTTTGGGGGGAGTGCTGCTCTTAGCTCCTCATATATTGGTTCCCCTGTATTTCTAAAAATCTGATACATTCTAATGTCATTTTTTAATGACCAACCCAGGAAGTTTCCCTAGCAGGAGGAAAATCCGGGTTACAAAATAAAGGGGTTAATGGCCCATTCTTCATGGACAATGCAAATCTTATCACTGCATTGTCCCATAATTTCAGAAATACTACTGCAAAAAGTGAACGCTCAATAGTATTCAGCCTCAATGTTTCCGCCAGCCAGAGTAAACCCCCTACTTTTGTTTCCAGAAAATCCTCCTCTAATCTAACCCATTGTTTGGAGTCCCGGTGGAAATGGCAATCAAACAGTTGCATTACTACGGAGGCCAGGTGAAAAATCCCAAGGTCAGGTAACCCTGCTCCTCCCTTACCCCTGGGTCTCATAAGTGTCCTGAAGACTATCCTACTATGGTTCCCTCCCCACACAAATCAAGTAAATGTTGTTTTCAGTCTGTCCTCCATTCATGATGTTTCCAAGATGGCCACCACATCCCTGTTGACATGTAGCTTGAAACTACATTTATCACAATTTCCTGTTCTGTACGTCCTTCCTGTGTGCATCCCCTCTAAGTGCTGCCCTGCCAGTGGTTAGCAATCCAATCCTGAAAGGTTAACAGAAAAAAAGCTATCCCAACCTGCTGCCCAACCCGTAGCCACAGGTCATATCCAGGACAACCTGTGTATAAGAACTCCTGAAATGCTTGGAGAAGGTGATGGTTTAACGAGCTACAGGCGCAAAATGCAAAGTGAAACCACATTGCAAACTTTAAGAACTTTTGACTAGCACTCATTTGACAGAAACTTTGCATAACCAGAATATCCCTTTAATAAACAATATTACAAAATTAATTAACATCACTAATCTAGATGAAAAATCAAAGAAATATCTTTACTCTTTAACCCCCTTACTGCCTCAGGGCGTAACTGTACGTCCTGGCAGGGAGATACTTAGCGCAACAGGACGTACAGTTACGCCCTGGGGATAGTGCGAGATCAGAAGGAGTCGGCTGTCATCAATACCTGGCCTCCTGCCGCAACAGCGGGGGTGCATCGGAGCAGCGACCCCCACTATTAACCCCTTCCCTGCCGCGATCTATGTAGATTGCGGCATGTAAAGGGTTCATAGAGGGAGCGCACTCTCTCTGTGATGTCATCGGAGTCTCGCGATATAATCGTGGAGAGCCTGACAAGTTGCTATGGCAACATGGCACCAGATACAGGCGTCCTGCATTGCCAGTGCCTGTGATCACTAATACAAGGGATAAGGCATTGTAGGACAGAAATCCTGCAATGCCTTATCACAGCGATCATAGGTGCTATGGTGCAAGTCCCCCACAGCGACACAAATAGTGTAAAAAAAGATGAAAACAATGTACAAAAAAGAAAAATGTTAAAAAAAAGTTAAAAAAAACCTTCTTTTTGTGCTTTTTCTCATATTAGCATATGTATATATATATTTTTTAAATTAAAGTCCAACATATTTCACATCATCATATCCATAACGATGCATACAATAAGTTGAACATGCTTTTTAGCCTGCATCGCAAAAAGTGTAAAAAAAAAAACAACTAAAAAACTGAGGCAAAATGCTAATTTTTAGCATTTTGCCTCCCAAAATACGCAATAAAAGTGATCAAAAAAGCCATATGTACCCCAAGAGGGTACCAGTAAAAACTACAGCTCCCACATAGCTCCGTCCATGGACAAATAAAAGAGATATAGAACTCTGAATGCAGCGATTTAGAAAAAAAAAATGATTTCCAAAAAAAAAAGGCTTTTTATTGCAAAAATGTGGAAGAACCTAAAAAAAATATAAGAATTTTGCTATCATTGTAATCATACCAACCTGCAAAAAAATGTATTGTGTCATTTATGCTGCATGATTAACGCTATAAAAAAACCCCAAAAAAATCTATGGCAGAATTGATGCGTTTTCTCTCCCTGCTATCAAAAAAAAATTAATTAAAGTTTTACAATATAGTCTATGTACCCAAAAATGGCACCCATAAAAACTACCCCAAGGTTCGATACAACATCTCTAACCCTCAACTCAGTAGGGGTCCCTTCCGATAGGAGCGTAGAGCCCCTCATGAGAGCCGGTAATTCTGGATTCCCCGTCACCAGCGTGAGAGGGCCGGGGCGGGAGACCAGCCCCAGGTGTGAGACAAAGCCGTTCCATGCCTCGAGTATCTGATTCAATAAGGGCGAGATCAAGGGTGTCCCCCACGCCAGTGGTGGTGGAAGCCAGAATGCGCCTGATACCAGGGCAGGCAGTTCCTCCCGTTCAAGATCTACCCAAAGTTTGGCCGGATTATTGTGGATGATGTCGAGGACATATCTGCAGATGGACACCTTGTAGTATGTAGCAAAGCTGGGCATACTTACTCCTCCATCACCTTTCCTTCTGATGAGGGTCTTGTATTTGACCCTAGGTTTGGTTCCTCCCCATACAAACTCCAAGGAGTTCTTGCGGAGCCTAGTCAAATATGTTTTGCGTATTTTTATCGGCAAGGTTTGGAAGAGGTATAAGATCCTAGGCAAGGCATCCATTTTCAAGGCGTTTATTCGCCCCAGCCAGGATAGGGTAAGGGGTTTCCATTTTTTTAGATCTTTTCCCAAACTGTCGAGCATTGGCTTAAAATTTGCTTCGAAGAGGATCGCTGGTGATGTTAATACCTAAGTATTTAATGTGATCACTCCTCCACTTCATGGCGGAGGATTTGCTAACGGCGGATGCTACTTCTGGAGGGATCGTGATATTGAGGATTTCTGATTTACTAATGTTAATTTTGAAATTGCTGACATTACCAAACCTCTCAAATTCCTTCAGAGCTATTGGGAGAGCTACCCGAGGGTTTGTGATATATATTAAGAGATCATCCGCGAAGAGAGAGAGTTTGTGTTCGGAGGAGGCTGTGTGTACCCCTCGTATTTCGGGATTACTTCTGAGGGCGTTGACCAGGGATTCCATCACCAGGACATACAGGAAGGGGGAGAGGGGGCACCCCTGTCTCGTCCCATTCTTTATTTTGAACGGTGGGGATAAGGCACTATTCACCCTTACTCTGGCTGAAGGGTCACGGTAAAGGGCCATGACCCAGTCAGTGAATCTGGGCCCCAATCCGATCTTCTTCAGGGTCGCCTCCAGGAACCCCCCAGTGTACCCTGTCAAATGCTTTTTCGGCGTCTACTGACATTAAGCACAGGGGGTCCCCCAAGAGGTGCGCCCGCAAAATCAAGATCGTTCTGATAGTATTGTCCCTTGCCTCACGGCCTAGGACAAAGCCTGACTGTTCGCGATTAATTAAGGAGAGAATGAGGGGCCTCAGGCGAGAAGCTAGAATTTTTGAGAACGGTTTAGTGTCAATGTTTAGTAGGGAGATGGGGCGATAGTTGGAACAGAGCGTATGGTCTTTCCCCTGTTTCGGGATGATTGTAATTATTGCCTGTAAGGCCTGGGATGGGAAAGAGCACGAGCCAGAGACGGAATTATAGGTGTCCGCTAGTGGGGAGGTTATAAGATCTCCAAATGCTTTATAGAAGCGGGGAGTAAACCCGTCCGGGCCAGGACTCTTTCCCAGCTTCAGGCCCTGGATTGCCTCCTTTATCTCCTCCTCCATAATATTGTTCTCTAGTACAGTCGCTATCTCTTCTGTGAGTGTTCCGGGGGCAAACCTATTCAGGTACTCGTCAATTGCCTGAGTCTAGACGTCCTCCCGGCCCCCTCGCAGGTCATACAGATTTTGGTAGTATTGCTTAAAGCATTCTAGGATGTCTCTGTTGGAGTGGATTATTCCCTTAGTAGGGAATAATCATGTCCTGTTTCACCAGTTAATGGCTTGAGAAAGACCTTAATCAGGGCGAAACGTTGCCTTGTTTTAACTATGAAACAATAAACATGTTCCTTTAACTAAGGATTATTTTTTTGCATCTGTTTAGGCTGCCCCCTCTCTGCTGCTATCGATGGAATTTTGAAGGGGCATATGTCCATAGCCCCCGAAGTTGGCTTTGCATTTTTTTGACCAATACAGAGTCTTGATAATTGTTCTCCTCCTCTAAGAAGACATTTTTGTGGGGATTAAGTAAGTGCTGTGGTCTTTTGTTGATTTTCAGAGTGCTCACAATCTGTAATGTAATTTACATGGACACATTTAACGGGTGGGTTAGTGTTCCTGCTCACAGGGGGTCTCCATCGCTACTAGGGAAAACTCATTTTATGCAGATTTATTCCTGAGTCCAATGGGAGTCGTGTTAAGGCCCATTTAGACACAATGATTATCGCTCAAAATTGGCTCAAAAGCCATCTTTTGAGCGATAATTGTTGTGTGTAACTGCACTGACATTGTGCAGTTTTCGTTAAACTGTCTCTCTTCGTTGTCTTTCAGCATGCTGAAAGACAACGAGGAGTCTCTTTAGGGATTCACAGCGCGATACAGCTGATACTATTGTTTCAGCTGTAGCCTGCTCCCTGATGACAGGCTGGGTATGAAGAACAGAGCGGTCCAGTTCTGTTCTCCATACCCAACACGTAGCGCTCGGCTGTATAACAGCCGGATGCTCGGAGCGGGGAACAGCTGGATGCAGAAGACAAGCAGGGACACCCCGCTTATCTTCTGCATCCTCTACTCCAAGCCGAGTGCTCCGTGCAGAGAAGAGCTGTATGCAGAAGACAAGTGGGGACACCCCACTTGTCTTCTGCATCCTTCGCTCGCAGCGCAAGGTGATCGCTCATCTTGAGTGATCATCTTGTGCTGTAAAATGACACAGCGATTATCGCTCAAAATACGTCTTTTGTGCCTAAATGGGCCTTTACTCCTCATAAAGTAAGCATGAGTGGCATTGATAAAATTATAAAAGATTGTAAAAAATTGTCAAACTAGAAATGTATATATATATCTATAAGCAATATTTGCTAGTTCAAATTTGCTTTTCTTCAGAGAATCTCTATGGCTATGAAAATGCATTTTCCAAATGCTGCCAGTGACTCATCATGTTAAAATATAATGTGACCTTTTCCCTTTATTTAATACAAGAAATAGGGATTTTTCTAAACTACCATCACTAGTCCACACTTTAGTGGGCTCTATCACCTCCATTCATCCGTTAGCATTTGACTTCTCAATAAAATATTAGTCATAAAATATAAATGAGCATTTTAACGAAGGTATGTTGTGTAAAGAAGCATGGCAGGCATTTCCCGAGTGTGTCAGCTGCATGTGAGACAGTGTAATACCATAGTGCCCTCTGCTGAATGTTGCCTGCATACAATGACAGGGTGAACTTTTATCTTACTAGAATTTAGATACAGGAGAGATGTGGAAAAAGAACCACAAGAACCACAATACCTTCAATGCAAGTGGACTTAAATGTCTACTATCTCTACAACTGTGGGAAGGTAATTCACCACCAACGGCGGATTAAAAAGTACAGTTACTCCGTAAAACTTGGGCTTACAGTAGTGATTACAGATGGTCACATGTGAACAACTGGCCCAGAGTAGCAGATCCTCATGCAAATAATTCACTAAAAATAATTTTGATAAACATTATCGCAATTTACGTTCATGAATAGAGATGAGCGAGCGTACTCGGAAAAGCACTACTCGCTCGAGTAATGTGCTTTATCCGAGTATCGCTCTGCTCGGGTCTAAAGATTCGGGTGCCGCTGCGGCTGACAGGTGAGTCGCAGCGGGGAGCAGGGGAGAGCGGGCGGGAGAGAAGGAGAGAAAGATCTTACCTCCGTTCCTCCCCGCTCTCCCCTGCAGCTCCCCGCACAGTGCCGGCACCCGAATCTTCAAACCCGAGCACAGCGATACTCGGATAAAGCAAATTACTCGAGCGAGTAGTGCTTATCCGAGTACGCTCGCTCATCCCTATTCATGAACCATAAAAAGCACATATGGGGGTAAAGCAGGAAGCAATCCTCAGGAATTTCAGTACAATTGGAACAATGATTCCATGTGAAAAGCTTTCCAACTAAAATAAAAGAAACAGTTGCTATGCCTTTTGCTGTTAGTAGGGTAGGGGGGACATACAGATTGTTAGCAGCCTTGACAGCAGCGTGGGGCAATCATGCTGCATGATTAGGTCCACCAGCCAATTGATGCATTTGTTCCAATTATATTATTACACGCTCATTCTCCAATGTAATGTTAATTGGGTTGTCTGAGTTCTGAACTTTCTGAAGTGTAGGAAATAATAAAATATGCTATACTCATCGGTTTGATCCCCTGCTGGTCAGGCACTGTCTCTCCAGTCTTCCCTGTCATGTTTTCTTTACAATCTGCAGAAATGCTTGAATATGTGAGCTCTGCAATCAATAGACTCAGGCCTCATTCACATAAACGTCATTGAGCGCTAAATCGCATGAACAAAGAATAGCCGCGACCAAGTTGCAGCTACTCCCCACAAGTTTACATGGCTGGCTGTGGCGTCTTGCAGTGCACTGATGCGCAGCCTCGAAATCCCTTGGCCGCAAGAACAATGAAGGGAATCCCGGCAGGGAGTCCCCGCAGAGATGAAGGGAGTCAAGGCCGAGATGAAGGGAATCCGCTGCCATGGTAATAAAGGGAATCCCTGTGGTGGGGGATTCCCTCCATCCCCGCGGCGGTGTATTCCCTTCATCTCCCTTTGCCAAACGGCTTGCATAGTCTCCCATAGGATTCTGTGGAGCCGCCGACATTGTGCCGTCAAACGATTGGACAAGTCCTATCGTTTGACAGAGAGAAATGTCTACGTCAAAAAATTGTGCCTATTGCTATATCATTGGACGGGCAATTTTTTAGGCACGTCAAAAAATCTCCCTCGTCTGAATGAACCCTTAGGAAACCATAGGTTCTTTTAGATGCAATTTTTTGACGGATTTACTCTGTGTCAAAATGACGCTTTGTGAAAGAAGCCTCACTGATTGGCTGCTGAGGGCTTTAAGGCTAAATGTCTGGAATAGATAATATTATGAGCCAACATTACAATGCATGACTCTAGTAACTGGTTACACCTAACCTTTACCAAAAGTGACAATGACCTCTTAGGTGTGTGGATAGGGAATACCCCTTTAAAAACAATATGCACACCGGATGTTTTTCCATCTGATTTTCAGACTGAAAAATCGATCTGATAACACTGGTTCACACTGAAATTGTTACTGACTTAAAGAGGTCCTAATCTGCAGTATCTTGTGCGCTGAACACGAATATGACCATGAAAAAGGTTTATTGGCTCTGGTGTTGAAGATATTTCATATATAGGGTGATGAAAAAACAAGCATGGAAGGCGTTTCTCCCAGTATCTACAAACGTTCTCTGGAATGTTGGGGCAGAAAACTCCAAGGAATGAGTAGAAGACCTGCGGATGCAGTATGAGAAACTTGGGTGCAATATGTCTCTGAAGATCCACTCCCTTCATTCCCATGTGGATTTCTTTCCAGACAACTGTGGTATGGTTAGTGATGAACATAGCCAACGTTTTCATCAACATATCACAATAATGGAACAAAGATACAAGTGACAATGGTCCAGTACCATGCTGGCTGACTACTGCTGGACACTACCATACTGGCTGACTACTGCTGGACACTACCATGCTGGCTGACTACTGCTGGACACTACCATGCTGGCTGACTACTGCTGGACACTACCATACTGGCTGACTACTGCTGGACACTACCATGCTGGCTGACTACTGCTGGACACTACCATACTGGCTGACTACTGCTGGACACTACCATACTGGCTGACTACTGCTGGACACTACCATGCTGGCTGACTACTGCTGGACACTATCATACTGGCTGACTACTGCTGGACACTACCATGCTGGCTGACTACTGCTGGACACTATCATGCTGGCATACTACTGCTAGACACTATCATGCTGGCATACTACTGCTGGACACTACCATGCTGGCTGACTACTGCTGGACACTACCATGCTGGCTGACTACTGCTGGACACTACCATGTTGGCTGACTACTGCTGGACACTACCATGCTGGCCGACTACTGCTGGACACTACCATACTGGCCGACTACTGCTGGACACTACCATGCTGGCTGACTACTGCTGGACACTACTATGCTGGCTGACTACTGCTGGACACTACTATGCTGGCTGACTACTGCTGGACACTACCATGCTGGCTGACTACTGCTGGACACTACCATGCTGGCTGACTACTGCTGGACACTACCATGTTTGCTGACTACTGCTGGACACTACAATGTTGGCTGACTACTGCTGGACACTACCATGTTGGCTGACTACTGCTGGACACTATCATACTGGCTGACTACTGCTGGACACTACCATGCTGGCTGACTACTGCTGGACACTACTATGCTGGCTGACTACTGCTGGACACTACCATGCTGGCTGACGACTGCTGGACACTATCATACTGGCTGACTACTGCTGGACACTATCATACTGGCTGACTACTGATGGACACTACCATGCTGGCTGACTACTGCTGGACACTACCATGCTGGCTGACTACTGCTGGACACTACTATGCTGGCTGACTACTGCTGGACACTACCATGCTGGCTGACGACTGCTGGACACTATCATACTGGCTGACTACTGCTGGACACTATCATACTAGCTGACTACTGATGGACACTACCATGCTGGCTGACTACTGCTGGACACTACCATGCTGGCTGACTACTGCTGGACACTACTATGCTGGCTGACTACTGCTGGACACTACCATGCTGGCTGACTACTGCTGGACACTACTATGCTGGCTGACCACTGCTGGACACTACCATGTTGGCTGACTACTGCTGGACACTACCATGTTTGCTGACTACTGCTGGACACTACCATGTTGGCTGACTACTGCTGGACACTATCATACTGACTGACTACTGCTGGACACTACCATGCTGGCTGACTACTGCTGTACACTACTATGCTGGCTGACCACTGCTGGACACTAACATGTTGGCTGACTACTGCTGGACACTACCATGTTGGCTGACTACTGCTGGACACTACCATGTTGGCTGACTACTGCTGGACACTATCATACTGGCTGACTACTGCTGGACACTACCATGCTGGCTGACTACTGCTGGACACTACTATGCTGGCTGACTACTGCTGGACACTACCATGCTGGCTGACTACTGCTGGACACTATCATACTGGCTGACTACTGCTGGACACTATCATACTGGCTGACTACTGATGGACACTACCATGCTGGCTAACTACTGCTGGACACTACCATGCTGGCTGACTACTGCTGGACACTACTATGCTGGCTGACTACTGCTGGACACTACCATGCTGGCTGACCACTGCTGGACACTACTATGCTGGCTGACCACTGCTGGACACTACCATGTTGGCTGACTACTGCTGGACACTACCATGTTGGCTGACTACTGCTGGACACTATCATACTGGCTGACTACTGCTGGACACTACCATGCTGGCTGACTACTGCTGGACACTACTATGCTGGCTGACTACTGCTGGACACTACCATGCTGGCTGACTACTGCTGGACACTATCATACTGG
Organism: Eleutherodactylus coqui; assembly: GCF_035609145.1. Classification (NCBI taxonomy): domain Eukaryota; kingdom Metazoa; phylum Chordata; class Amphibia; order Anura; family Eleutherodactylidae; genus Eleutherodactylus; species Eleutherodactylus coqui. The sequence goes on along the minus strand of NC_089841.1, from coordinate 214,080,510 downwards.
CTGACTACTGCTGGACACTATCATACTGGCTGACTACTGATGGACACTACCATGCTGGCTGACTACTGCTGGACACTACCATGCTGGCTGACTACTGCTGGACACTACTATGCTGGCTGACTACTGCTGGACACTACTATGCTGGTTGACGACTGCTGGACACTACCATGTTGGCTGACTACTGGTGGACACTACCATGTTTGCTGACTACTGCTGGACACTACCATGTTGGCTGACTACTGCTGGACACTATCATACTGGCTGACTATTGCTGGACACTACCATGTTGGCTGACTACTGCTGGACACTACTATGCTGGCTGACTACTGCTGGACACTACCATGCTGGCTGACTACTGCTGGACACTATCATACTGGCTGACTACTGCTGGACACTACCATACTGGCTGACTACTGCTGGACACAACCATGCTGGCTGACTACTGCTGGACACTATCATACTGGCTGACTACTGCTGGACACTACTATGCTGGCTGACTACTGCTGGACACTACTATGCTGGCTGACTACTGCTGGACACTACTATGCTGGCTGACCACTGCTGGACACTACCATGGTGGCTGACTACTGCTGGACACTACCATGTTTGCTGACTACTGCTGGACACTATCATACTGGCTGACTATTGCTGGACACTACCATGCTGGCTGACTATTGCTGGACACTACCATACTGGCTGACTACTGCTGGACACTATCATGCTGGCATACTACTGCTGGACACTATCATGCTGGCATACTACTGCTGGACACTACCATGCTGGCTGACTACTGCTGGACACTACCATGCTGGCTGACTACTGCTGGACACTACCATGCTGGCTGACTGCTGCTGGACACTACCATGCTGGCTGATGACTGCTGGACACTACCATGCTGGCCGACTACTGCTGGACACTACCATGCTGGCTGAATACTGCTGGACACTACCATGCTGGCTGACTACTGCTGGACACTACCATGCTGGCTGACTACTGCTGGACACTACCATGTTGGCTGACTACTGCTGGACACTACCATGTTTGCTGACTACTGCTGGACACTACCATGTTGGCTGACTACTGCTGGACACTACCATGTTGGCTGACTACTGCTGGACACTATCATACTGGCTGACTACTGCTGGACACTACCATGCTGGCTGACTACTGCTGGACACTACTATGCTGGCTGACTACTGCTGGACACTACCATGCTAGCTGACTACTGCTGGACACTATCATGCTGGCTAACTACTGTTGGACACTATCATACTGGTTGACTACTGATGGACACTACCATGCTGGCTGACTACTGCTGGACACTACCATGCTGGCTGACTACTGCTGGACACTACCATGCTGGCTGACTACTGCTGGACACTACTATGCTGACTGACTACTGCTGGACACTACCATGCTGGCTGACTACTGCTGGACACTACTATGCTGGCTGACCACTGCTGGACACTACCATGTTGGCTGACTACTGCTGGACACTACCATGTTTGCTGACTACTGCTGGACACTATCATACTGGCTGACTACTGCTGGACACTACCATGCTGGCTGACTACTGCTGGACACTACTATGCTGGCTGACTACTGCTGGACACTACCATGCTGGCTGACTACTGCTGGACACTACCATGTTGGCTGACTACTGCTGGACACTACCATGTTGGCTGACTACTGCTGGACACTATCATACTGGCTGACTATTGCTGGACACTACCATGCTGGCTGACTGTTGCTGGACACTACCATGCTGGCTGACTACTGCTGGACACTACCATGCTGGCTGACTACTGCTGGACACTATCATGCTGGCATACTACTGCTGGACACTACCATGCTGGCTGACTACTGCTGGACACTATCATGCTGGCATACTACTGCTGGACACTACCGTGCTGGCTGACTACTGCTGGACACTACCATGCTGGCTGACTACTGCTGGACACTACCATGCTGGCTGACTGCTGCTGGACACTACCATGCTGGCTGACTACTGCTGGACACTACCATGTTGGCTGACTACTGCTGGACACTACCATGCTGGCCGACTACTGCTGGACACTAACATACTGGCTGACTACTGCTGGACACTACCATGCTGGCTGACTACTGCTGGACACTACTATGCTGGCTGACTACTGCTGGACACTACCATGCTGGCTGACTACTGCTGGACACTACCATGCTGGCTGACTACTGCTGGACACTACCATGTTGGCTGACTACTGCTGGACACTACCATGTTTGCTGACTACTGCTGGACACTACCATGTTGGCTGACTACTGCTGGACACTTTCATACTGGCTGACTACTGCTGGACACTACCATGCTGGCTGACTACTGCTGGACACTACCATGCTGGCTGACTACTGCTGGACACTACCATGTTGGCTGACTACTGCTGGACACTACCATGCTGGCTGACTATTGCTGGACACTACTATGCTGGCTGACTACTGCTGGACACTACCATGCTGGCTGACTACTGCTGGATACTACTATGCTGGCTGACTACTGCTGGACACTACCATGCTGGCTGACTACTGCTGTACACTACCATGCTGGCTGACTACTGCTGGACACTACCATGCTGGCTGACTACTGCTTGACACTACCATACTGGCTGACTACTGCTGGACACTACCATACTGGCTGCCTACTGCTGGACACTACCATGCTGGCTGACTACTGCTGGACACTACCATGCTGGCTGACTACTGCTGGACACTACTATGCTGGCTGACCACTGCTGGACACTACCATGTTGGCTGACTACTGCTGGACACTACCGTGTTTGCTGACTACTGCTGGACACTACCATGTTGGCTGACTACTGCTGGACACTACCATGTTGGCTGACTACTGCTGGTCACTATCATACTGGCTGACTACTGCTGGACACTACCATGCTGGCTGACTACTGCTGGACACTACTATGCTGGCTGACTACTGCTGGACACTACCATGCTGGCTGACTACTGCTGGACACTATCATACTGGCTGACTACTGCTGGACACTATCATACTGGCTGACTACTGATGGACACTACCATGCTGGCTGACTACTGCTGGACACTACCATGCTGGCTGACTACTGCTGGACACTACTATGCTGGCTGACTACTGCTGGACACTATCATACTGGCTGACTACTGCTGGACACTATCATGCTGGCATACTACTGCTGGACACTACCGTGCTGGCTGACTACTGCTGGACACTACCATGCTGGCTGACTACTGCTGGACACTACCATGCTGGCTGACTACTGCTGGACACTACCATGCTGGCTGACTGCTGCTGGACACTACCATGCTGGCTGACTACTGCTGGACACTACCATGTTGGCTGACTACTGCTGGACACTACCATGCTGGCCGACTACTGCTGGACACTACCATACTGGCTGACTACTGCTGGACACTACCATGCTGGCTGACTACTGCTGGACACTACTATGCTGGCTGACTACTGCTGGACACTACCATGCTGGCTGACTACTGCTGGACACTACCATGTTGGCTGACTACTGCTGGACACTACCATGTTTGCTGACTACTGCTGGACACTACCATGTTGGCTGACTACTGCTGGACACTTTCATACTGGCTGACTACTGCTGGACACTACCATGCTGGCTCACTACTGCTGGACACTACTATGCTGGCTGACTACTGCTGGACACTACCATGCTGGCTGACTACTGCTGGACACTACTATGCTGGCTGACTACTGCTGGACACTACCATGCTGGCTGACTACTGCTGGACACTACCATGCTGGCTGACTACTGCTGGACACTACCATGCTGGCTGACTACTGCTGGACACTACCATGCTGGCTGACTACTGCTGGACACTACCATACTGGCTGACTACTGCTGGACACTACCATACTGGCTGACTACTGCTGGACACTACTATGCTGGCTGACTACTGCTGGACACTACCATGCTGGCTGACTACTGATGGACACTACTATGCTGGCTGACCACTGCTGGACACTACCATGTTGGCTGACTACTGCTGGACACTACCGTGTTTGCTGACTACTGCTGGACACTACCATGTTGGCTGACTACTGCTGGACACTACCATGTTGGCTGACTACTGCTGGACACTATCATACTGGCTGACTACTGCTGGACACTACCATGCTGGCTGACTACTGCTGGACACTACTATGCTGGCTGACTACTGCTGGACACTACCATGCTGGCTGACTACTGCTGGACACTATCATACTGGCTGACTACTGCTGGACACTATCATACTGGCTGACTACTGATGGACACTACCATGCTGGCTGACTACTGCTGGACACTACCATGCTGGCTGACTACTGCTGGACACTACTATGCTGGCTGACTACTGCTGGACACTATCATACTGGCTGACTACTGCTGGACACTATCATACTGGCTGACTACTGATGGACACTACCATGCTGGCTGACTACTGCTGGACACTACCATGCTGGCTGACTACTGCTGGACTCTACCATGCTGGCTGACTACTGCTGGACACTACTATGCTGGCTGGCTACTGCTGGACACTACCATGCTGGCTGACTACTGCTGGACACTACTATGCTGGCTGACTACTGCTGGACACTACCATGTTGGCTGACTACTGCTGGACACTACCATGTTTGCTGACTACTGCTGGACACTACCATGTTGGCTGACTACTGCTGGACACTACTATGTTGGCTGACTACTGCTGGACACTACCATACTGGCTGACTACTGCTGGACACTATCATACTGGCTGACTACTGCTGGACACTACCATGCTGGCTGACTACTGCTGGACACTACTATGCTGGCTGACTACTGCTGGACACTACCATGCTGGCTGACTACTGCTGGACACTATCATACTGGCTGACTACTGCTGGACACTATCATACTGGCTGACTACTGATGGACACTACCATGCTGGCTGACTACTGCTGGACACTACCATGCTGGCTGACTACTGCTGGACACTACTATGCTGGCTGACTACTGCTGGACACTACTATGCTGGCTGACCACTGCTGGACACTACCATGTTGGCTGACTACTGATGGACACTACTATGCTGGCTGACCACTGCTGGACACTACCATGTTGGCTGACTACTGCTGGACACTACCGTGTTTGCTGACTACTGCTGGACACTACCATGTTGGCTGACTACTGCTGGACACTACCATGTTTGCTGACTACTGCTGGACACTACCATGTTGGCTGACTACTGCTGGACACTATCATACTGGCTGACTATTGCTGGACACTACCATGTTGGCTGACTACTGCTGGACACTACCATGCTGGCTGACTACTGCTGGACACTACCATGCTGGCTGACTACTGCTGGACACTACTATGCTGGCTGACTACTGCTGGACACTACCATGCTGGCTGACTACTGCTGGACACTATCATACTGGCTGACTACTGCTGGACACTACCATACTGGCTGACTACTGCTGGACACTACCATGCTGGCTGACTACTGCTGGACACTATCATACTGGCTGACTACTGCTGGACACTACTATGCTGGCTGACTACTGCTGGACACTACTATGCTGGCTGACTACTGCTGGACACTACCATGCTGGCTAACAACTGCTGGACACTACCATGCTGGCTGACTACTGCTGGACACTACCATGCTGGCTTACTACTGCTGGACACTACCATGCTGGCTGACCACTGCTGGACACTACCATACTGGCTGACTACTGCTGGACACTACCATGCTGGCTTCCTACTGCTGGACACCCCACAGAGATGCTCCGAACAGCTGGACAAGAGACAGGCAGAGACGTAGTGTATGACTTGATGTTTTCCAGGTATTAACCATCAGCCTATTACTATTGCCATGCATTTTGGGATATAAACAATTATTGCAGATTACTAAGAAAAAGAGCCAATTTTGCATTTTGACTGCCATAATCATGTTGAACGCATACAAATTGATAAGAAATGACTAATTTTATTTCAGTAACATGACTTTTGTAAAAATTTGTTGACCAGTGACATCAGATGGAAATAGCACCTATTTATTTGGATATCACAGGCAATCACAAATTAGGAGCTTGGGTGATAAAAGCACAAATTTCCTCTGTTTATTCAAATAGTGCTTGGTACAGACTGGCTACTATATACTTCCGAAGAGTAGGTAGTAGCCTGTCTGTACCAAGCACTATTTGTGATTGTCTGTGAAATGGACAGCCACCTGGATCGAGTGGTATAGAGTGGAAAACATTCCCCGTTGGAACAAGGATACCGGACGAACATAAGACGGGAGCAAAAACGATCTGCTGCAAGGGTGAGAACTAGAAATGAGCGAGCATACTCGCTAAGGACAATTACTCGAGCGAGTATTGTCCTTAGCGAGTATCTCCCTGCTCGGAAGAAAAGGTTCGGCTGCCGGCGCGGGTGACAGGTGAGTTGTGGGAGTGAGCAGGGGAGAGCGGGGAGGAGAGAGGGAGAAAGAGATCTCCTCTCCGTTCCCCGCTGCTCCCCGCCCTCCCCTTTTCTTCTGAGTGGGCAGGTACTCGCTAAGGATAATACTCGCTCGAGTAATTGCCCTTAGCGAGTATGCTCGCTCATCTCTAGTGAGAACTATTTTTTTATTATTCATTTGGATAGGTGTGTTCATACAGGGTTTTTTTACTCGGACTGATAGTCTGAGAAAATAATTGCTGCATGGGCATGTTGTCATCTCTTTCACACGGACCGTAGATCTGTGTAGAAACTCACACGTGTAATTAGCCTCATAGGCTATAATGTGTCTGTGCGCTGCTCGTGAAATACACAGACGGGAAATACACCTGCGTGAATGGGCTCTAAGGCAAAATGGGGAACACCAGAGTTTTTATCTTCCTGTGGAACTGAAGCAGGTGATGTAATGTGATGGCATGGTGGTGACAGGAGGAGCGAGAAATAGCACTTTTATAAAACTGAACTTTACTGAACGTAAGTAATTTTATGCATGTTTTCACTCCATAAGGAGATTATAGCACTTTAACGTTCCATTGGGACATCATATCTTATCACAGTTATCAAAGTTATATTCAATATTTCGGGTGCATCGCCCTTACCCTTCCTCCTGAATGAAGCCATAACAAGTCACCTGTTAGGCATATTTATTGCATGTGTCTGATACCGACTCACTTTCAGTAAACTAGACCTATACCACCCAATTGGAGCTGCATCTCTACTCACAAGATGACTGACCTTGGTGACGTCAACTCTACCCTACTATGACACAAATCCTTGCTGGCAGTGTTAAGCCCCATTTACATGCAAAGATGATTGCTCAAAAGATAGCTTGAATGACAGTTTTGAGCAACCATTTTGCATAAACTACTAAGTAGCTACTTAGTAGTTTATTTGCTTTATTTGTGTGCAAATGAGGCTCCCTTTGCTGTATGCAGATAACAGCTGGAGGTCTGTTATCTACTTACAGCTCCATTGTTCTCAAGCGTAACAGCAGCTGAAATGATGTTCTCAGCGCTCCCATGGAGAATCACAGCGTGTGGTCTCTGCTATCAGCTGGCCAGCTGAATAATGGTTTTTATTCTGAACTAAAAATCATCATTCGGCAGAATAGCAAACGATGGGCGCATTTACACTCATAGTAACATAGTATGTTAGGCTGAATGAAGACAATGTCTATCAAGTTCAGCCTGTTTCAACCCCTAGTTGATCCAGAGAAAGGCAAAAACCCCAAGAAGCAAAAGCCAATCAGCCCATTTGGGGGGAAAATTCCTTCCCAACTCCATAATGGCAATCAGAATAATCCCTAGATCAACCATGATAGTTCCTACCTAAATGTAAGACTTGGAACTATAAACCCGCTGGTCACCTAATGTCTATATCCTGTAATATCCTTCTGCTCTAGAAAGACATCTAATCCCCTCTTAAACTCCTCTATGGATTTTGCCATCACCACGTCCTCAGGCAGAGAGTTCCACAGTCTCACTGCTCTTACAGTAAAGAACCCCCTTCTATGTTGGTGATGAAACCCGCTTTCTTCTAGACGTAGCGGATGCCCTCTTGTAACCGATGCAGTCCTGGGTATAAACAGATCATGGGAGAGATTCTTGTATTGTCCACTAATATATTTACAGTTATTTGATCGCCCCTTAGCCATCTTATTTCCGGGGTGAATATTCCTAATCTTGATAGCCTCTCTGGGTATTCCAATCCTCTCATTCCATTTATTAATTTAGTTGCCTTTCTTTGAACCCCCTCCAGAACTGTAGCATCTTTCCTGAGCACCGGTGTCCAGATCTGTACACAGTACTCCATGTGGGGCCTGACAAGTGCCTTATATAGTGGAAGAATAATGTTCTGGTCCCTTACCCCTATAGCTCTTTAAATGCACCCCAAGACTCTATTAGCTTTTGCAGCAGCTGACTGGCATTGGTTGCCCCAGTTAAATCTACAATCCACTAGTACCCCCAGCCATTGTTTGAACTAATTTTGAGCGATAATCGTTGTGTGTAAATGGGCCTTTAGGTAAGTTCTTGTGACCTCACATTCGTTATAAATAGAGATGAGCGAGCACCAAAATGCTCGAGTGCTCGTTACTCGAGTCGAACTTTCAGTGATGCTCGAGAGTTCATTTCGAGTAACGAACCCCATTGAAGTCAATGGGCGACTCGAGCATTTTTGTATATGACTGGTGCTCCGCTAAGGTTTTCATTTGTGAAAATCTTAGCAAATCGCCAAACTCATGTAAAAAACACAGAAATGGATAGGGCAGGTGAGGAGCAACATGCAGGGCTGCATTTTGGGCTCCGAGGTCTCACTATTAAGCCACAATAGTGGCAAGAGTGAACCCCCCCCCCCCCCCCCCCCCCGCACTGTCAGCATAAAGATCGTTCTCCTCTGCCACAGCTGTAACAGCTGTGGCAGAGAAGAACGATGTTATCCCATTGAATTCAATGGAGGCGGCAATACAGCCGGCTCCATTGAAAGCAATGGGCTGCCAGCGAGCGCGGGATGAATTTTCGGGAAGGGCTTAAAAATATAAGCCCTTACCTGAAAATCATCCTAAAATGTGTAAAAAAAAAAAAAAAATGTATACTCACCTTTCTGCTGCAGCCGGAGTTCAGCCGCGTCTGGCCGGCAGTTCTTCTGAACTGCACTGAGTAGTATTCAGCAGCCGAGGATTTAAAATCCCCGCCTGCTGAATGAGCTGCCTCTGATTGGTCACAGCCTCACCAATCAGAGGCAGCTCTCACTCACACCCATTCATGAATGGGTGAGTGAGTGCTGCCTCTGATTGACTCAGCGCAGGGACCAATCAGAGGCAGCACTCACCCATTCATGAATTCATGAATGGGTGTGAGTGAGAGCTGCCTCTGATTGGTGAGGCTGTGACCAATCAGAGGCAGCTCATTCAGCGGGTGGCGATTTTAAATCCCCGGCTGGTGATAGATCAGCAGTTCAGCACCACAGTGCAGGGGACAGCTGGAGAAGACGCGGCTGTGCCCCGGCAGCTGAAGGGAGGTGAGTACCTATTTTTTTTTTTTTTTTAAATCACTTTTAATTCATTTCCAGGGAATGGCTTATATGTAAAGCCCTTCCCTGAAAAAGAATTCAGGTGTGCCAGCAGACCACTGTCTTCAATGGAGTCGCCGGCAGCAGCAGCGGCTCCGTTGAAGAGAATGCCTGCATTTTTATTCTTTTTTACACTAAAATCTTTCTTTTTCAGGGAAGGGCTTATATGTAAAGTCCTTCCCTGAAAAGGAATGCAGGGAGCCAGCAGGCCATTGTTCTCAATGGAGCCACCGGCAGCAGCCGCGGCTCCATTGAAAACAATGCGTGCATTCCCTATGGTGCACGCATGTCCTATCTTTGCAGGCACGCACCTGCAAAGTACGGACATGTGCACACACCATAGGGAATGCAGTGTTGTAAATACAAGTGTGTTTTTGTGCGTGCGTATGCACGCACCAAAACACGCTCGTCTGAACGCATCCTTAAGGATGGTTTTCAGGTAAGGGCTTATATTTTTAAGCCCTACCCGAAAATTCATCCCACGCTCGCCAGCAGCCCATTGCTTTCAATGGAGCCAGCTGTATTGCCGGCTCCATTGAATTCAATGGGCTAACATCGTTCTTCTCTGCCACAGCTGTTACAGCTATGGCAGAGGAGAACGATCTTTATGCTGACATAATTTTTTTTTTTTTTTTTTACACATCTTAGGATGATTTTCAGGTAAGGGCTTATATTTTTAAGCCCTTCCTGAAAATTCATCCCGCGCTCCCCGGCAGCCCATTGCTTTCAATGGAGCCGGCTGTATTGCCGGCTCCATTGAATTCAATGGTCAGTGCTCGTTTAATCGAGACGAGTACCACGTGGTGCTCGTCTCGAGTAACGAGTATCTCGAACACCCTAATACTCGAACGAGCATCAAGCTCGGACCAGTATGCTCGCTCATCTCTAGTTATAAACATTAGCATTACTTTACACTCATATTTAGTAGTAGCAAGACATCCGTAAATAACTCAGGCCTTCCAGACATGCACCCGATATCTAAATTATTTCCTGGAACTCGATTTCTTCTGCCCTTTAAAGCCCATGCCCTTACACCGTGGACATGCAATGTCGAAGTCACCACTCTTGAGGTCTCACGTGAGATACTACTTTCTCTTTTTACTTTATGCCCAGTGTCTTGCTGTATCTTTACATCAGACATGCGTACATGTGCACCATATTCATTATATGACTTCTGAATAATCCAAAGTCACTTGTTGCATACACAGTAATGCAGGAATAACAAGTCCAATTTATATGGCAGGTCTTTGATGCAGTTTTTGGGCCAAACACAGGAGTGGATTCAAATAGGAAAAATCTTAAGGAAAGAGTCATGCTTTACTTCTACAGTATTTTTGATCAACTCCTATGTTTGGCTCAAAAAACCTACCACAAAAACTACATGTATGATACCAGCCGTATGAAGCTTTGGGCAATTGTAGCAGAACTTCCAAGTGGCACATTTACACAATTTTATATTTGCCCAATTTGCTTATCAGTAATTTTGTTATATGGACAAGGTTGGGTCATGGTATTTCACAGAAGTGAAAAATAAGCCTACCCTGCGCTGGCAGGACATTCCAAACTCTACATTTGTAGCTTTCTTGTGATCTATGGAGATGTATATAGCCTCATTCAAGTAATTACCATTATAAATCATTTGATGACCCTGCACTGCTGGCATGGGAAGTAGCAATCATCTCAGTCTTGTCAGGTAGTTAAAAATTGATTATCCAATGACAAAGGCATTCGCCTTACCCATTCCCTTCTTTCATAAATGTGTATCCCCTCATATGTGGCCATAGCAACAGAGCCATCCATATGGCTGCTCATGAGCACTGGGAGATATTAATGAATGAAAACCATCAAAGGTTATTCTAATTCCCTCCATTTAACTTTTAATTTGGGAATGCACATTAGCTCGGTAATTAAGTTGACCTATTCCATTGTGCTGGCATAATACTTCGGGTAAAAAGGAGAAGTGCAGACTTTCTCTCATTCTTTCCACTTCTATGCATACATGTATTTGTAGAGAGTATTAGCAATGCATGAATCATTTTTGATCCTACAAATACATAGCAGCATAAGGTCCGGACTTCTTAGGTGGCTTGTAATCTCTCTATAATGTATTAGAAACTGGCATTACAATTATATTTATATTTGTCTTGCTTAATATAAAACTTTGGGCATATTTTCACAATTGCTAAAAATACTGAACACATCAAGGCTCTTATTTCTATCACTCTGGTTTCTTAAAGGTTTTCAACTTGTTCTGTAGCTGAACCAGACCCACTTCTCTAACATCACTTCCTGCTCTGCAATTATTGGCTGGAGTTACACCTAGACGACTTCCTGTTCTACCCACCCAATTTATTTACTCTGAACATCATGACAAGAGCTCTGCTACATATTACCTGCTTCCTCCTGTGTTTAAAGCAGAAAACAGGGCATTGCCTTAAAGGGGCTGTCCCGCGAAAGCAAGTGGGGTTCAGCACTTCTGTATGGCCATATTAATGCACTTTGTAATATACATCATGCATTAAATATTGGCCATACAGAAGTTATACACTTACCCCCTCCGGTGCTGGCGTCTCCGTCTCCATGGCGCTGACCGAAGCCTTCTTCTCCCTCGATTAGACGTGCTTGCGCAGTCTGCCCTCTTCTGTCCGGCTCCGGTGTGCTCGCGCTGCAGAGGTCTTCTGCGCATGTGCAGAAGACCTGTGCGGCGCGAGCACGCCGGAGTGGCCCCATTCAACGGGACAGAAGAGCAGACTGCACAAGCGCGTCTAATCGAGGGAGAAGAAGGCTTCGGTTGGCACCATGGAGACGAGGACGCCAACACCGGAGGGGTAAGTGTATAACTTCTGTATGGCCAATATTTAATGCACGATGTATATTACAAAGTGCATTAATATGGCCATACAGAAGTGCTTAACCTAACTTGCTTACGCGGGACAACCCCTTTAAGGGAATTAGGGAGCTCCACGTTTTTTTTCATATTGCATTTTTGCAATCCATTGTTGGGTCCCTCTTGGGTTCTATGCTCAATGCTGAAAACTACATGAAGATGAAATCCGGATGGCGTTATAGGGTAGAATATGTGAATTTTTTTTTGTTGCTATTATCTTGCATAGACAGGAACATGCTTCTGTTGTCATAATGTATGTATTCATTGCAGATGTATATTTTTGAAAACTCTACAATAAAAACAAATATGATTACAAAAAAAGAATATGTGGGACAAAGACCTTATCATTCTTACACACTGGACAGAAAAGTGCCGAGAAGTAGAATAGTGTGCTGACCACCTATTTGGTATTATCCAATGGGGAATGGGATTTCCAGTGCGGGGTCTCATGAGAGGGGATAGATTGATTGTCTTGATGATTGGAAAGTATGGAGGAAGGTTTAAGTATTAGCATGATTTAGTGTTGCAGAATTTATACAATCAGGATGTTGGTACCTCAAGGTAGGGTGCTAGTATCTTGGCACTTTGATTATATTTTTTGCATTAATTACTGTATCTGTTAGCTTGCAATCTCTTGATAAACCCTACAGGTTATGGAAAAAGAGAGAAGCATATTAGGATGCTATGTGTGTTTCATTAAGGGCTTTGTATGATTGTTATAGGGAATGTCATCAGAGAGGGAGGATACCCTTGTCAGGGCGACTAACCTGCTGTTAGGCATGGGGACACTAGGGGTATGTAGGATCAAATCTCTCACAATATATATACATTTCCCCCTTTCCCACCAGCAAACTGTATCTTCAACATGCCATTAAAAAAAAAGAATGTGATTTGGAAATGTGGAAATTTTGCAAAAAGTGTGTAATTATGGGTTATCCATTCCTCATCAAGTCAAGTCAAAGAGTTTTAGCTACAATGTAGAGAGATTATATTAGATACTTTTCACTGCTCTTCCTCTTTCTAGAGGTCCTTGAAAGATATGTTTCTTTAGCCACAATGTGTGAGCAATTAACAAATCCGGATAACACTGAAAAATTATTTGAGAAATTTGGGGAATTTTTAAGAATAAAAGAATAATATTATTTTCTTCACAAAATTCTTTAAATATCTTTTCTACTTGTAAAATAAACATTATTTTAACAAGTAGAGGTGCATACTTTGTACATCATTGAGGATTGAGGAGATGCAGAATCTTATGACTAGTATAACATCAAAACTATATTCTGATAATCTTGATGTAGTCAGTTTTAGATTCATTTATATGGACTTCATTATATACATTTTTAGGACAGGATTAAACGGGGCAAGTTTAGGGAGTGCATGCTGGTGCTTTAAGAGAAGAGCTGGGAGCACATCTGAGCTCTACAGCCAGAGGCCTGGGGGTGAGCACAGCGTGAAGAGGATGGAGCCCAATGTGCTGGAGGAGAGAGATAATGGCATCCGGCCATGGCTCCCAGAGGTAGGTGAGCTGCACTGATAGTGCACCATGACACCCTCTTATAGTAATGAGAAGACAAATTTTTATTTTATATGTTAATGGACTGTCCATGTTATGGATCTCATAGAATTCAGTCCCCCTTGTATTAGCCAGAACAGTGAGAGCTCTGCCAAATATCAGCTCTCATACTGGAGGGCCCATTGATTTTAATGGGTATCATGTAATAATTCCTGTGAAATAAGACTAGCCAAGTCTTTACTTTAGAGATAACAGTCATAAATATTTTTTACAGTTATTGAAATATGAAAATATGTAATTTGAAGGTACATTCCCAGAAGCAGGCCCACAAGTGGTTCTTGCACATGGGCTCTCAATTGTGCTGGTGCCATTTTTCTTTTATGTCACTCATCTTGGCAGTGTTAACCCCTTAGTGACCAAGCCTGTTTGCGCCTTAATGACCAGGCCAAATTTTGCAAATCTGACACGTGTCACTTTAGCATGGAAAAACACCAGAAAGGTTTTGCATATCCAAGAGATTCTGACAATGTTTTTTCGCCACATGTTGTACTTCATTTAGGTGGAAAAAAAAGAGCAATAGAATTTGTGTTTATTTATTAAAAGCGCCAAAATTGGGAAAATTTTTAAAATCGTCATTTTTTCACATTTCCAACTGCAATATCTCAAATATGTGCAAACATAATATAGAAATTTTTGTTAAGATTTATATTTCCATCCGTTTACTTTATTTTGGGCGCACATTGGAAAAACTTTAGTTTTTTTTTTAACCATTTAGGAGATGTACAAATTTAACATTACTTTTCAGCATTTTGAGGAACACTTTGTTTTCCTACACCAATCCAAGATTGGAAAGGCTCATAGGAGTCAAAATGATAGATACCCCCACAAGTGACCCCATTTTAAAAACTACACCCTTTAACGTATTCACTGAGGGGTGTCATGAGTATTTTAACCCCACAGTTTTTTTTCAGGAGTCAATGAAATTTAGAAGAGAAAAACTAAAATTTGATATTTTTGCAAATATGTCATTTTAAAGACAGGAATTTTTTCTATAGTACACATGAAAATTAGGATTTGCACCACAGAATGGATACCCCTGTTTGTCCCGTGCTCAGAAACATACCCATTGTGGCCCTAATCTTACGTCTGGATGCACAATGGGGCCCAAAATGAAAGGAGCAACCAGTGGCTTTCGGAACAGAAATTTTGCTTGAAGGAGATTTAGGCCCTATTGCACACTTGTAGAGCCCTTGAGTGACCAAAACGATGGAGAACGCCCACAAGTGACCCTATTTTGAAAAGTAGACCCCTTAACGAATTTATCTAGGGGTATGATGACTTTTTTGACTTCACAGTTTTTGAATGAATCTAAGCCAAGCCGAAGGAAAAAAATTACGATTTTCATTTTTTTGGTAATTCTGTCATTTTAAAAGCAGTTTTTTTGTACAGCACATATATGAATGAAGACTTGCACCCCAAAATGGATACCCCTGTTTCTCCCGTGCTCAGAAACATACCCATTGTGGCCCTAATCGTATGTCTGGATGCACAATGGGGCCCAAAATGAAAGGAGCAACCGGTGGCTTTCGGAACAGACCTTTTGCTTGAAGGAGATTTAGTCCCCATTGCCCACTTGTAGAACCCTTGAGTGACCAAAACGATGGAGAACGCCCACAAGTGACCCCATTTTGAAAAGTAGACCCCTTAACGAATTTACCTAGGGGTATGATGACTTTTTTGACTTCACAGTTTTTGAATGAATCTAAGCCAAGCAGAAGGAAAAAATTATGATTTTCATTTTTTTGGCAATTGTGTCAATTTAAAAACTGGTTTTTTTTGGACAGTGTACATAGGAATGAAGACATTCACCCCAAAATGTATACCCCCGTTCGTCCCGTGTTCAGAAACATATCCATTGTGGCCCTAATCTACTTAAAGGAAACATAGCTAGGCCTATAATGGAAGGAGCACCCATTGGATTTCAGGGTACAACGGAATAAATTCCAGTCCCCATTGCCCACTTGTAGAGCCATTGAGCGGCCAAAACAATAAAGAACCCCCAGAAATGACCCCATTTTGAAAACCAGACCCCTTAACGAATTCATCTAGGGGTGTACTGCATATTTTGACCCCAAACTATTTGAATGAATCTAAGCAAAGCAAAAGGAAAAAATTATGATTTTCATTTGTTTGGCAATTTTGTCAATTTAAAAACTGTTTTTTTTGTACAGTGTACATAGGAATGAAGACCCTCACCCCAAAATGGATACCCCCATTTGTCCCGTGTTCAGAAACATACCCATTGTGGCCCTAATCTACTTACAGGACACATGGCTAGGCCCATAATGGAGGGAATGCCCGCTGGATTTCAGGGCAGAACTGAATAAATTCCAGGCCCCATTGCCCACTTATACAGAAAAAAAATTGACTTCCTAAAAATAATCCCTCCCCCCTCCCTCCCCCCCCCCCCGCCATCCCCATTTTTTTGGCATTCCCTAAATATTAGATAAAGGTAATAATATAAACTGCGTTTTATGTCCGAAGACGGGTAATTACGGAGGCTGCTTGGGATGGGCACATGGGGCAAGAAAACCGTGTATCCCCCCCTCCTCTCATGTATTTTGGGGGGTATTTCGTAACCTCAGCGGCGGGTATGGGGTGTAAAAAGTGGCGCTCTGTGAGGCTTTGTAATTTTGCTGTGGTGCGGCGGTCTCACAGAGAAGGCGCTCAACAAGCTGCTCCTGGAACTGCAGGAAGGCGAATGTTCCAGTGGCTTCTTGTAAATTACGGATTATAGGTAGCGGTCTGAATAACGCCGGGCTCACGTAGCCGTAGGCGGAATCTGCTTGCGAAGGCCCGCAGCGGATCCCAGCTGTGAGCCTGGCTGTGACCCTGCGTACGGCCGCGTAATGTACTGCGCATAACTGTCTACTCACACAGGCAGTCATGCGCAGTACACCGTTGTTTGTTTTTATTTCCCGCGGCGTCGCTTAGAGATGACCCGGGTACCCGTTCACAATGTGTTTGCACATGGGCTGCGGGTATATCCGCGGTCATAGAGCACAATGGGCTCTAGGTCGCGGATATCCGCAGTAAAATATAACATGCCGTGTTCTGTTTCTGCGAGTGGATTACGTAATTCCGACCCGCTAATTGGGGGGAATTGTGTAATCCAATGCATGCGATTGATCCGTGGATTACCGCTGATCAAGCGCATGCAGAACCCGTAATTCCTCTCCGGTCATGTGTGACCTGCCTAATGTTAGAGCGCTACTTTATCACGTGACCGGGGACCGCTCAACGAGGCCGCCAGTCACTGCTCCAAGCACTCAGCGACCGTTAGTCGCTGGGAGCAAGGAGATTTAAAATTTCCTGGGCTCCCCGGCTCCTGCGAATGTGTCCGGCATTTTGCCGGCGGGCGCATGTGCAGCAGCCGGAAGGGTCCATGGAGGATAATCGCATCTGGATTCAAATGCGGAAGCTGCCGAGAAGATGTTTCATCTCCTCTCACCGATCGCATCGGTGAGGGGAGATGAAACTTCCACTTTTTAAAGAACTTTTACGTGATCGCCATTATGCATTGGGTAACGGCGATCACGTGACCAGTAACCGTATACCGCGGCTGCCCGTGACATCTCCAGGCTCTTGGCTACCTTTGGTAGCCAGCAGCAGGGAGATTTTACATTTCTTGGGCAATCTTTCACTTTTGCGCATGCGTCCGCCATCATGCTGACGGGCGCATGCGCCGAAGCTGGGGTAAGGTCCACGGATCAACATCCCACCAGGGAACAAATCCGGGACCTTGGGTACGTAATTTTATCCCCCCTTATGGATACGATCCGTAAGGGGAGATGAAACTTTAACTTTTTAAACTTTTTTTAACTTTTAACTTTTTTTAACTTTATATGATCACCGTTATCCGATGGATAACGGTGATCATATGACTGGAAACCGCATACAGCCATCCCCAGTCATATCTCCCTGCACTCGGCTATCTGTGACAGCCAGGTGCAGGGAGATTTTGAATTTGCCGGGCTCGCCGGCTTCTGCGCATGCGCGCCACATCGGCACATCGCAGAAGCCAGCGGGGGGTCCCGACACCGGCCGGAGGACATCGGCGGACCTGAGGTGAGTATTTTCACCTCCCCTTATGAATCCGATCCATGAGGGGAGGTGAAACTTTTTTTTACACTTTTTTACACTTTTTTTCACTTTCCGCGATCGTCGTTATCCATTGGATAACGACGATCGCGGTATCGGGGACCGCTCACTGCAGTCCCCGCTGACATCTCCTGCCTCCCGGCTACCTACAGGAGCCGGGAGCCAGGAGATTTTAAATTTCCCGCGCCGCCGGGCCTTCTGCGCATGCGGCTGACGTAATGCCGCCTGGCGCGCATGCGCAGAAGGACGGCTACAGGGCCCGAAGCATCGGGACAGCGGGGAGCCGTGCCGCGGACCACGGTGAGTAATTTCAGCTGCTCCGATGGATCCGATCCATCAGAGCAGCTGAATCTTTAACTTTTTTTGCAGTTTTGTTTACTTTTTTGCAATCGGCGCTATCCATTGCATAGCGCCGATCGCAATGGCGGGTGGGGGGGGTCTGAACAGCCCGGGATGACAGCTCCATGCTGTCAGCTACCTGCGGACACCGACAGCATGGAGCTGTCATGTCCACAGCCCGAGGGGCTTTATTCTCTGCAGGACACATGTTTTTATGTCCTCAGAGTATAAAGCCCACTTCGGGAGGACGTAAAAAGACTATGGCCCGGTCGTTAAGGGGTTGATGGGATCTTCTGACAGATACTTAATGTCTATGACTACTGTTCAGTACAGATGCAACAATTACCACTTGACATAGTAAAAAAGTGTTCTTGTTCTTACACTATGAACAGAACAACATGTTATTATTAGGATACAGTACAACATTTCTTATTTATTATTGTATGTAACGTATGAATGACACTGTTTATAAATAAGCATCAATTACTCATACAAGCCTGATACAGACCCACATCTTTGTTTCATTTCTGATATGCTGATACATTAATCAGATGGGCACAGAGCTATTGTAGTCGGTGGATCTGGAGCTAATGTAGTAATTCTATGCAGCTATTTTCACTACAAGTTTCAAAACTCTTCTGCCTTAGGAGAAGCCATTAAACAATATTTCTCTCAGTCGCTATACTCCGGAATTAAATGTAAGGAATATCCTACTTCTGTTGAGTGTTGTTTTTGACAGTGCTGTGACAGTGAAAGCATTCTATCCATTTTCAGGCAAATGATACTTGTAAAACGTTCTTTTGCTATAAGATGATAAGTTTTGCTTGTTGTAGTAGAACTCTGCTCTAGTGGGGCTTTGTGCTGGGAATTTCATTGGCCTCAAATTGCCTAAACAAGACACAGGGTTTGGAGTCGTTCAAATCATGTTATTTAATGGGTTTGTGCCAAGAGCACAACCCTTCTTCATATATCCTATTGGTGCATATGAACGTTACAGAGCTAGGTCCCAGAACTGAGAGCTGTTTAGGAAGAGCAACTCCTCCAGGCTCGCCCAGAAGGTTGCTGGGGGCGGCAGCAGGACACTGAAAAGAAGCAGCGTGGTGACAACCTGGAGATACACATCCGCCATCCCTTGTACACCGTTACACACTGCTCCACAGATGACACCCCCCTCAGTGATAGCACCCAGCGCGGCCTGCACCTGCTGCACCCCCCCTTCCTACACCACTCCCTCCAGGTGGACTTAGTGCTGTTCTATTATTACAGCATGGAAATTTATCTGACCCCCCACCAACACCTCAACCGTAAGATCTTTGCTGTCTCCTAGTGTGTTCACAGGAAAAAATAAATTAATCTGCAACTTGGCAACTTGGTTATCAGTTTCTGGATGCTATAAATTGTGGGCATATGGCAGTGAGGGTCTGTATATCTTAGCAGCACTTTAAGGCCTCATTCACACAGGCGCGGTTTTAGTACATTATAGGCGCGTGAAAAGATTGTGTCTAATAGAACCAATGGTTTCTTATAGAACCTTCAGATGAAGGAATTTTAGACGTGCAAAATACTCACACCTTACAAAGATAGAACATGGGACTGTAAAGCTCTGTGCTGCGAGAAAAGATACCGTAGGACCTGACCTATCTTTGGTGCGTGATGCATAGGAGCTTCCATAGACTCCTATGGGAGCTGGATAACACGCACCGCGCTCCTCTGATCATGTGAATGGGCAATTTCACAGCTAATTAAGCTCGAGACTTAAAGGGGTTGTCCCGCGGCAGCAAGTGGGTCTATACACTTCTGTATGGCCATAATAATGCACTTTGTAATATACATTGTGCATTAATTATGAGCCATACAGAAGTTATAAAAAGTTTTTTACTTACCTGCTCCGTTGCTAGCGTCCTCGTTCCGATGGAGCCGACTAATTTTCGCCCTCCGATGGCCAAATTAGCCGCGCTTGCGCAGTCCGGGTCTTCTGCAGTCTTCTATGGAGCCGCTCGTGCCAGAGAGCGGCTCCGTGTAGCTCCGCCCCGTCACGTGCCGATTCCAGCCAATCAGGAGACTGGAATCGGCAATGGACCGCACAGAAGAGCTGCGGTCCACGGAGACAGAGGATCCCGGCGGCCATCTTCAGCGGTAAGTATTGAAGTCACCGGAGCGCGGGGATTAAGGTAAGCGCTCCGGTAAACTTTCTTTACTTCCCTGCATCGGGGTTGTCTCGCGCCAAACGGGGGGGGGGGGGGTTGAAAAAAAAAAAAACCCGTTTCGGCGAGGGACAACCCCTTTAATAGCTGGAAATCACCCGTTTGTGCGATTTATGCACGAGCGAGATGCATTTTTTTGCATGGCTATTTGGGCGCTAAAACCACGCTTGTGTGAACGAGGCCTAAGGAAGAACGTGTAGGAGTATGTGACAGTTTAAAAGACTATATAATTAATAAAAAGATTTTTAGACCAACGAGAGTCAGAGACCATAGAAAAAAGTTGCTTGATTGGGAATCCTATTGGAAATTCCTCTTAGGAAGTTGCCAGCCTAATGGTCTAAATCAAAGATAGGACCTTATTTTTTATTATTATTGATATGTTATTTCAAACCTTTGTATTGTTTCTAATTGCTTTTAATGCATGCTACGTAAATGTAATTTGACCTTTGAGACAATAATGTGATTATAGAGTGTGTTATATTGGGCGTGTATACCCATTTGTATTGATGTATGACTAAGGCTACATACCAGAGAGCTGTATATGGTGTGTTTTCCATGTCTGGATATTATGCCTGATGTCAATAAAGATTTACTTGATTTCATCTAATCCCTTGGTGCTGGAAAGTCTTTTCTGCTTGTGCCTCTGCTCCGGGTGTAACCAAATACAAATAATTGAACTGAAAGGCCGTAAACTGACAATTTTTGATTGTTTAATTTAATTTGCTGCTATTGCAATATGCTGTAGATTTTGTGCCCACCAATCCAGATGGAAAATCGGCTGCATATTTGCTAGTCTGAACATACACTAAGTGCTACTCCTGGTAGTGGAAATGATTCTGAGAGACCATGTAGGTACTCTGTATTCATTCAGTGCATTGCCTGCCTTGTCTCCTCACATGTTTCACCCTCAGAGCCCTTACATCACAAATAAATGCACTGCTGCTATTCTTGCTATTACATTGTTGCAGGAAGTGATCACTGGAAGAAGGGGGCACTGGAAGATTAGGGTGAGGGCCTGGCTTATTGGGGGGCAACCATGTTTCCCCTTTTTCGTGATGCTGTCCATCAGAGATGCCTCCTGGCTGGCTTTGAATCCTTCCACTTCAGTCCTGCTGAAGCCAAATGAGAAGATAAGGTAATTACCCCCCCCCCCCCCACTCATAAGTGGTATTTTTCCCCTTGTGCTGACACAATGCATAAAGTATTACTCCCCTTTTAAAGTAATATGGCCCTTTTGTGCCCCTTCAAAGTAATAATGCCCCCTTTGTTTCCTTCAAAGTTATAATGCCCCCTTTGTGCTTTCTCAAAGTAATAGTGCACCCTTTCTACCCCTTCAAAGTAACCGTGCCCCCTTTGTGCCAACAAATGAATACTGCACCCTCTATGCCTCCCCTAAGTAATAATACCCAATGTCAGCACATTTCCCAAGCCCCTTGCTTCTTCCACCTTGTGCCAAAAAGAAACATCATCCAGGCAGAGATCTGTTATGATTAAGAACTAGGCTGTGACATTAGTATGCAGCTCTGTCCCCAGACTACAATAGTAGTGGAGCCTGCCCTCATCTGCATAGGGTTCTTGACAGGGCAAGTGTCATCACATGTTATGTGATGTGACATCAGTTAACACAAGGCCATAGGTATAGGAAGGCCATAGGTACATATGTACATATATATCTATAATAGAAGCCACTTTATATTTCCATATATAACTGTGCATTCTCCCTGCTGCAGCCACTAAGAAAGTTTTATGTTGGGTCCTCCAAGCCAATGGGAAAATGGGCAGCCAGGGGTGCATCAAAGCAAGTGAGAAAGTGAGGCCTGGAGCTAAAGCTCCAAAAGCTACAAAGATAATATGGCCCTGGACAACTGGCATGGATGGAGTGGGATGATATCTCTTTATAAAGGGAAAGATCACTGAGACTCTGTTTACACTTTTTGGAGTCTACTTCCACAATATCGGCCAGTTCATGTTCCTAGAGAACACTTGGTTAACACTAGAGGAGTTTGCAGAAGGGACCCTGATATTAGGAGGTGACTTCATCATTCCCTTAGACCCAGCTTTAGATACTTCTCGGTCCAGTCTGTCCCTCCTCTCTCAAAGGCCTTGCCTGTGCCCCCTTACCCCTTTAGGAGTGGCTGGTCCTTAAAAATACTTGATGCCCTATTGACCTTCATTCCTATGTTCACTTTGTATGTATCTTTGATAAAATGCCTTTTGCAGTTCAAGCACTGTAGTATGTTCTTTGCGATGAAATCAGAATTTAAAAAAAATAACAAAAATCTGGACCTGGGCAACACAATAAAAGGGGTCACATCAGTCAGTGAATGTCACTGGCATTGGTCGTTATGTTTTATTCCCTCTGTGACTGCTTCATCCCAATCAGGTCTTTTAACCCCTGATCTCACCACTACTGGTATGTCATTGCATGCACTGGCAGCCAACAGAAGACTCACAAGCCCAATAACGCATTCCAACATGTTACCAAGGCAGTGCCATCAGTCATAGGAACATCATGCCCACAGGACCATCACATGGCTTGCCCTTGACTTACTGTAATATATGTGCACAACGTCGTATATGGTGATTATATGGTCATTGACTAGATGATGACAAAACAGTTGTAAATATGTTTGGATACCGAGCTGTCAACAGGGGCAAAAAATAAACTGCACGTCTCCCTTACCTTGATCAGTAGTAAAAAGGTTTATATTCTAGATTTCTGATACTGGTGGCAACTAGAGATGAGCGAGCATACTCGTTAAGGACAAATACTCGAGCGAGTATCATCCTTTGCGAGTATCTGCCTGCTCGACCGCAAAGATTCAGGTGCTGGCGAGGGAGAGCAGGGAGGAACGGGGGGGGGGGGATCTCTCTCTTACCCCGCCCCCCCCTGCTCACTCCCGCAACCCACTGCTTACCCCCGCCAGTACCTGAATCTTTGCGGACGAGCAGGCAGATACTCGAAAAGGATGATACTTGCTCTAATATTTGTCCTTAACGAGTATGCTCGCTCATCTCTAGGGGCAACATGGAATGCAGCAATTAATAGTATACATAGTAGTGATATTAATTATGGTCTATGTTAGTGAATTCTGCCTTGGATAACCAAGGTTGGGACCTTCAATGGTTGCCCGACCCAGTCCCCGAAGTCCAAGCTGGTCATAATAAGACTGATTTTCACTGCTGTGATCCTGGATGTGATTCTGTTATATGTTTCTACACTGAGGACAATTTTCTTAAAAACAACCGCTATCCCCACCTGTGGAAACTGTTGTGCTGGATAACTCGGCAAATAAAATTAAGTTCCATGTCTGTAGAATAGCTTTTTTCCCCAGAGGTAACTAACTGTGAATGAAATAGAGATAGGATTTGATTGGCAACAATTTATTATCAACTTTGTTACTAGCATAAAGTACTATTTCTACATGGCATGGTCATTCTTGATCGCCATGCCTTCAATAAAAGACACATCTACGGTATGTCCTTTGACTCTTTTGCAATAGTTTACATTAGTCTAATAGTAAAAGAGTAAAACTTTCTTTCCAGACTCACATCCATTACTGAACTAGACAAGAACCAGTAAACAGATTATTGGAACCCATCCTAGCATAACTAACAGAACATAAACCCCGCTGCCGGTCCTAATCACTATTTCACCTGTTGTTCTGAAGTTAACCATTTTTAAAGGCTTATGTAGATCTGTATTTGCAGTTCAAGGTCCATGGTTGTTGCCCAGTAAACATTTTTTCTCCTTTATATTCATATATTTATGAGATGGAAAAGGGAGAGGGAGAATGCAGGGGTAATGAAAAAGTGATGACATCACTGGCATGATGAGACATAGAGGATGCAGTATGTCAACATGGTGGGCAATGTCAATGAAAATGTCTGACATGTCCCCTTTAAGGCATCAAAATGGTTGGTGATGTCACAGTTAACATTACATAGTTAGCAGGGAAATCACACAGGTTGGCAGCCCTATGAAATATGCTGCACCTAGGAGTAGAGGTGGACCATGCCATAGGAATCAGAAGTCCA
Organism: Eleutherodactylus coqui; assembly: GCF_035609145.1. Taxonomy (NCBI): domain Eukaryota; kingdom Metazoa; phylum Chordata; class Amphibia; order Anura; family Eleutherodactylidae; genus Eleutherodactylus; species Eleutherodactylus coqui. The sequence goes on along the minus strand of NC_089841.1, from coordinate 214,055,781 downwards.
TGGAAGAGTGCGTGCACAGCAATCTGAAAAGAGTCAGATTTTTGTGCCGCACGTGGACTTCACCGGGGTGGGGCAATACAAGAACAGGCAAGTGGGTGAGTATAAAAAATACATCCCTGGCCTTATCACAGAAAAGACCCAAAGAACAGAGGGCCCTTGACAAACTCCCCAATTATGTCATCAGCAGTGATGACACCATGGAGCTACAAAGAGGACACTCCATGACTTCAGGTCTTCTCCTGGGTGCAGTTGCTGAAGCTGACTGGAAGCTGCGGGTCCTACTGCCCAAATTATAAGGTCAGTAGCCCTGGTGATGTTACTACCTACTATGTCCTCACCTATGAGATCATCACCTATTGTGCAGCCTACAATGGGTCACAACAGTCAATATCAATAGCATTATTCATTCGGATATAATACTATCATTGACCTCATCATATAATCAGCACTACTGTTTCTTTATCCCATGCATTGCCACTCCACAGACGACTCACCAGGCCAATGAATTCAGATGTGATGCCACCAAGGCAATGACATCAGCTGACTCTGTTCTGCAGCATCATCACTGCTATGTATTCTTACAGGAAAAAAACAGTAGGCCCTTTTAGACGGAGCGATTATCATTCAAAAATCATTCAATGAGTGAAAGTGAACGATAACCGTTCGGTCTAAATGCAGCCAATGAGCTGAGCGGCAAACAATAACTGTTCACTTTTCATTCGCAGGCATAAAAATCATCATTGGCTTGTTCACTTATCGCTCGGTTTAGGGCTCAGTCATACGAGTGGAGATTTGCGCGTTTTTCTGCAATTCGTGTGCGGGGAAAAATCCGCATGACCACGTCCATTGCCACCCATATGTTCTATCTTTTGTAGGTGTGGATTTTTTCCCGCAGATGCATTGCATTTTTTTTCACGTGGAAAAACGTGCGAATCTCCGCTCGTCTGACTGAGCCTTTAAGCAGCGCTCGTTCAGTCCTTCTCATTCACGGCAAACATTAAAGACTGAATGATTTCTCATTTGACTCGACAATGTATCTGTCTGTATAAACAAACTAACTCTGACACTGTTCGCTCATTCTCTCATTCAAACTATAAATCGGCTCATCTAATTGGACCCTATGCCTCCACTACTGCTTCATGGTGCCGCCTATTAAAATTCAACCACGAAACATAACATGATGTGAGTTGTTGAATGATTTCTAGACACATTTATCAGTGCTTACATTTAATGGAAGTAGCCAACTGATGTCAGATGGCAACCAACAACACACATTTGTGGATCTGGACTTTATTTTATAATCATTGCAATAAAGCAAACACGTCTTTATAGGAAAAAAAACATCAAAAAACTTAATTTGTTCCAGATTCAGTGCTATGCTGAATAATTTACATGAGGCCTGTTGACTTAAAAAAAAAAAAAACAAAGAAAACACCTATTGATGGATCCTATTCGTTTACATGGCGTCTATGTCAATGCCAACGTGAAGTCTCATTTTGTTTTATGGCTCCTGTATTCTTGGCTATAGCAGTAGTAATGCCCAATGACCACGATACAAGGGACTACATTGCATTGCCATATCTGTGTCCTTCCCCTTGTTGCCAACGGTTACCATTAGATTTAGCTGTGCCTCTCTTAAGGGTAAAATACAAACTGATAGAAAGTTTGTTGTTTCATTGCACAACGACCATCTGCCTTCCATATTTTTAGGCATGCTTAATAATTTAAGTAATTTGAAGTGAAACCTTCTTGAGAAATATTTTGGCTGAGAACGTGGCCAAGATAAACAGCATGTGCCAGGCTTGACTTGTTGCAGAAAGATATATTGCCTCATTTATCAAACAAGCTAATTTTTGGAACCCCTAAAAATAGCATGAAATGAGTGTAAATATGGATGTTGCAATGTATACTTGTATTTAAATAGGCTGTTTTCTACATCTCTGGCAGTTTCTTTCATTTTTAAAGGGCTACGGCTAAAGGAACATTACTGAACAGGTAAATGATTGTACATTTTGCTAACAGTCCAGTCTTGGCAGAATGCCACACAGACGGGCACCACAAATCACTATAGAAAACGGGAGCAAAATCGAATGTAAGACCTGATAATATCACAAAAGACAAAATACATCCAAAACAAATGCACACCGCTGAATATAAAAAATACTAAGGCATCTTTTTCTTACAACATTAGTACTCTGCAAACAAACACTTAAAAACATTTCAAAAAGGAAAATGAAAATTGTGGTTGGTACAATAATGGGATAAACCACGGAAAGATCTCAATGATGAGACAAAATGTACAAGGAGCAAAATAATCTCATCAAATGGAAAATAGATATATACAACATAAATGCCCCAAATATTTCAGATACAAAACCTAAAGTGCATAGGAGAAAAAGCTACACATACCTGGTACATAAAGCTAGACACAATGATATGGTATAGAGGTCAGATTATATCAAAAAGTTGTGTACCCAACTTGCTCCAGTAGGAATGCTCAAACCCTTGTGAATGGCCGCGTCAGTACAGCTTCCTCAGGATTAGGTAAAGTCCCCTGGTGCAAGCGCCGAGTCATGACTTACTCCTAGGGTGACGTCATATCGTGACATTTTCTTGGCAGAATGTTTTTGTGGGGTGGTTTGCCATTGCCTTCCCCAGTCATCTTTTACCCCTCAGCAAGCTGAGTACTCATTTTACCGAACTCGGAAGGATGGAAGGCTGAGTTGACCTTGAGCTGGCTACCTGGACCACACAGGGATTGAGCCCACAACCTTCATGAGGGAGAGTTTAGGATTGCATTTCTGCTGCCTTAACACACTGCACCACACAAGGCGCCTAGTACCCTGTGGACCACCTCTAGCTTGGATACATGATGTGATACGGGCAGGCATGGAGGCTCTAGTACCCTGTTGTACCGCCTCTAGCTTGCATACAAGATGTGATACAGGTGGGCATGGAGGCTTTAGCACCCTGTTGTAGCACCTTTAGCTTGGATACAAGATGTGATATGGGCGGGCATGAAGGCTCTAGTACCCTGTTGTACCGCCTCTAGCTTGGATGCAAGATGTGATACAGGTGAGCATGGAGGCATACAAGTTTCATGTGGTGTCCTGCGGTATATCGGTCCACATTTGCTGTAACTGAGCGTCTAGATTGTGCATACTTGTGGGCTATTGAAGTTAGCATCCCAGATGGTCCCATACATTTTCTTTTGGCCATAAATCTGGCAACCTGGCAGGCCACAGAAGTGGGACAAGGTTGTTGAGACATTTCTGTGACACCCTAGCTGGAAAATATCTCTTGGAGGCCCTGCTGTGAAACATAACACATGTGGCTGCAGGATATTCTGAACATATCGCTGAGCTGTCATTGTCCCTCATACCACTACTAGGGGTGACTAACTGTTGGATATTAGATGGGATACAGATGGGCATGGAGCCTCTAGTATCCTGTTATACCACCTCTAGCTTGGCTACAAGATGTGATACAGTGGGCATAGAGGCTCTAGTACCCTGTTGTAGCGCCTCAAGCTTGGCTACAAGATGTGATACAGATGGCCATGGAGGCATACAGTATCCTGCCGCATATCGCTATAACTGAGCCTCTAGATCGTGCAAATCCATAGACTGTTGAAGTTGACATCCCAGATGGTCCCATACATGTTCTATTGGTGATAAATCTTGAGCCTGGGCAGGCAACAGAAGTCTGCCAGTGTTGTGGAGACATTCCTGTGACACCATTACTGTGTTTGGCCGAGCATTATCCTGCTGCCTCTTGGAAGCCGCCATGAGAGGAACACATGTGGCTGCAAGATGCCCGGAACATATCGCTGAGCTGTCGTTGTCCCTCTTACCACTACTAGGGGTGACCGACTGTGGTATGCGATGGCCCCCCAGACCATCACACAGCACTGCGGGCAGTGTGCCACTCCACAGCAAAGGTAGGATTGAGGCACTCACCCCAAGGTCTCCAGGCACAAACACGGCCCTCATCAGTGCCCAAACTAAACCTGGACTCATCACTAAAACAACTCGGTTCCACAGTCCAGCTTCGTCGTTCACAGCACCACTGCAAACGGAGGTAACAGTGGGTGGGTGTTAAAAGCGTCTAGTGGCCAACAAGCTCTACACAAGTGGAAGAAGAGGTCACTACATACAAGGAGCCTCTGAGAGCCTCTTATAGGCCAAGGGGGGAACAAGATATCGGGTGACAAGACTGTTCATCTAATCACCCCACAGCTCTAATCATTTGCCTATCTCCCTGAGATGGAACCGCATGCCGAGTCCTGCAGCAAAAGGACAACTCCTGATTTGATTATATTTTTTTCAAAGAATGTATTATTTCCTTACAGTCTATAACGCACTGCTTTTGTCTCACCAACTTACAGTATATTGCGTGTACTACAAATGAAAGTACTGTGAAAAGCACCATATGTAATTTAATACATTTTAACTTCTTCACTGCTGACTTCAATAGAAAAAAAATGATGTGGCTTGAGAATTGTACGAGGCCAAACTGTTAGTCATTCTGGCCTCAGCCTTTCACAACACTGTGAACTATTTAGACATGAAATTACGTTTTATGGAGCAATTTGGCAATCAGCTATTTGATATGAAAACACAAAACTGCTGGACTTTTTAGAACGAACCTGGGAGAATATATATAAATTCTATGCAGATGTGCAGTCTTGGTCAACTCAAACATATTCTACAGTATCATTCCAGTTACTTTACCATAGATAAGGGAATGAGGTTATTTCTTTGGAAGAGATGTACACTTCACTATAGTTTGACAAGAATCCCATATCACCGAAGAGTTAAATAGTAGCAGCAGGGGATGCAAACTACTCAATAAACATATTATTTAGTGTATATATATATTCATACTTATCACGGCTGTAGAGGTTAATATGTCCTACATACTAAACCCATATCATAGGCATCAGGTTGCAAGCAAAGAATGATACTACGCAGTAAAGTTTGCTTTGACAGGGAAAAGGAAGGAAACAGATCCATCAGGATCATCTAAGTTTGTTATTACAAGTACTGAGAAGTTTTAGAACATTTGTTCTTAGTGATGTTTATAGTCAGTCCCTTTCCTGGAGATTGACTCAGTTCCTGTGAAAAGTAACTTTGCTGCAAGTTCTCTGCCCTTCCACCCCCCCAAAAAAACCTGAAAAACAACTTGGGCTTTCAAGAGCGTGAAAAATAATGGGTTCGTTATGCAATTTTCCTCTTAAGATTTCCATTGTTATTTGCCATATAGATAGTTTCACGCGACTCTGAGGGAAACAAGTCAGCATATTTTTAAAAGGTTGTTCATATGAAAAATGTAGGTTGGTGTTTATTAAGTGAGGACATTTAGGTTTCAGATGTTGGCACCGCGAGATGTCATCAGTCTGTCATCATATTTTAATGCATCCATAAAAGAAAATGACTTTTAAAATACTGGAAAATGTGAAGCAACGTTTGTCACTTACATCTAGAATCAGACAATTCCTAACGTCTGAAGCATCTTCTCTAATAGGTGGAAATGGAACATGAATTGGAAGTCTGTGCTATTTAGAAAAACCTCAGCTGCTTGATGGAAAGAAACTATTAAAGGTCCTGCCAACAATCAGCCCTAACAGCATTAAATGTCCTAGGAAGAAGTTAAAAATGGACTGTACTGTCGTCTCTAATGATGGCCACAAATCTTGCGGCAATTAATGATGGTCCGTCGGCCTAATGCTATGATACAGTCTGATTTATTGTTTTATAATATGTATGGAGTTGCACGAAAAAGTAAGTGAACCCTTTGGAATTCTTTGGATTTCTGAATCCGTAATTAATAAAATGTGGTCTGGGTGTTATCTAAGTTACAAGTACAGAACACAACAAAATGACTAAACTAATAGCACACACTTGTACTATTCATGGCTTTTACAGAGCACTTTGAGTAAACATCCAAAGTGAAGAGAGATAAAGTAAGTGAAACCTTGAATACTTCTACCAAACTTTTCCTGTAGCTGTAAATAAGATTTGTGTAATGGAGGAATATTGGACCATTCCTTCCATATGTATTTCACTTCAATATTTCTAGAGTGCCTTGCATGCAAAGCCCTCTTCAGGTCTCTTTACAGCATCTGGATAGGGTTTAGGACAGAATTCTGACTTGGCCATTCCAAAACACAAGTCATCCTCTTTTTTAAGTATTCTTCAGTTGATTTACTTGTGTGCGTTGGGTTATTTGGGAGGTGTATCATCTCTCCTTAAGGAGAGCACTTAGAAGGTGTGTGGAGACACCTAGGAGACTTATAAAAGCCATGCATGCTCCTCTGGGAAATATATGCATATAAGAAGAGATGGAACGATAACCTCTGTAGCAGCACCTATTGGATGGCAGCATTCCTTCAAATCAATGTCAGACCTTTTATACAATTCTTTAAAACAATGATTTGGAATTGAAAACCAAGCTAGAAATCCATACACAGACAGCTGTTTCAGGGGTTTTGCCCCTCATCAGTGTGCAGTAAGATTTTGACTTGGCCAGAGTTGCTTCAATCAAAGCATTGCCAATGTTTCCTCACTTGAGGCCCTGGATTACTGCCCATACATTCTCCTGTATAATGCTTTAATACATCTCAGAATGTATTGCTCTCTCAATGATCGCAAGGCATCTAGGCCCTGACGTAGCAAAGCACCACACAACCATGATGCCCCCTCCACCATGCTGCACAGTTGGGATGAGATGTCGGTGTTGGTGTGTTGTGTCTTTTTTCATCGAAACCTAGTGTTGTGCATTTGTGTTCTAGAGTTCCACTTTTATCTCACCTGTCCACAACATAGTGATATCACCAGCTCCTTCACATGGGCAAACGAGAGTCGTGAGATTCTCTTTCAGTGTAAAAGGGCCATTAGGGTCATTTTAGGCAATCCAATTCTAGTCTGAATGAGCAAAGTCTCAGGATAGGTCATTAATATGAGATTGGTGGGGGTCCAGCATCCGGCAGCAGCTGACTGAATTGGCGATGACGCTTTGGTGAGCACTGCATATGCTTCATTTGTTTACTAGGCATAGCTCTGTACATTTTGTAGCTGCTGAGCATGGTACTACATCTCAGTCCCATTCATTTGATCCAAATATGGTACGATTGACAGACCCTGAGGCTGCAACGGCTTCAACTACCATAAAGAGGTCATCCATAATCTATACAGAAGATTGGGGGGGGGGGGGTCTCTTCCATTTTGGGAGAAGTTGCATCACCCCTCTTCAATTAGTACCCCATTCTTTTTATTTAGAGTGTACAGTGTAGACTTTTGCCCCACTCCGTAATGCATACTGTCAGACATGTCAACTCACTCTGTCTCACATAGAGTGAGTTGACATGGCGAGACACCATGTACTGTAATAGGAGCAGGTTGGGCAGCCACAGACACACAATTAGGTAGTAGAAAAATGGGGAGATTGTGTAGGTTAGAAAACTTTAGTGCTATGCTAGAAAAGGGAGGAGTCAAAGATATCTACATTCCATATTCTGCAGAGACAAGTCATGGTTGGAAACAGTCTTCATGGTGGTCTGAGCTGGATGGAAGAGATGGTAAAAGTGAACAACTCAATCAGGGAGAATGTCACCTATAGGTCCCCTTAATTAATGGAGCAGTTGCGGTTGGTCTGGCTCATCTAAGACTCACACGGGGTTGAGTCCTAAATCTGTTTAATCAAGTCAGCCATCTTGGTAGCTGGTGGTGCCCCCGATCATATATATGTAATAACTATATAGGTATATGATTTTTTTTTCTTTTTTGAGGGAGAAGGAATGGCAAGGCGGGGGGACCATATGTCTTGTGGCTTCGGCCCCTGATCTTTGAAGACTAGCAATACCCCTGTTAAGAGCCATTATATTACAACTAGTATTGTGTCCACTACCTCCGCTGACCTTTTATTACTAGTAAATAACATCATGTCTTCCAATTCACGCAATCCAATTCAATTTGCCGACTATAAAACTGCTCACTATGTATGAAGCCAACCAGGGAACATATGGAGACGATCATGTAGTCTCAACACAGTACCAAGAGCAAGCAAGACAAGTATTCTTATCATGCCAGCTATGAGTCAGTAGTACGCCTTTGGTTCATTGTCTTGAAAATGACTTTGGACAGTAAGAGATTTGTGGTATTTGAGTGTCCTTTTACATGTTTTTCTTGAATAAACAAATTCATCATAGCAAACAGTTCTTATTATTGTTTCAATGTAGTTGAGTTATTTCTATTAGAGTTAAGTGCTTTCATATGTGTTAGCCCTCAGTTCAGCGTTTGGAGGAGAGAAACTGAAATCAAACTGAAAAAAACGGCTATGTTTTTTTCCCCATTGGTTCCAATGGGGTTTCAAAAAAAATAGAAAGCAAACGAAAAGGTTTCCGTTTGCTTCCATTCCGTCAGGTTTCCGTTTTTTTTAGCCAGAAAAATAACGCTGCAAATTGCGCTATTTTCCGACCCCAAAAATGGAAATCTTGCCATTTGCTTCCCGTTTTTTTTAAAACTCTATTAAAATGGGGAAAATAGTGAAAAAAATAATGGATCCGTTGTTTCAGTTTTTTCTCTTCCAAAAACAGAGCAGAGAGAACTCTGGAAACTCTGAAGTGTGAAAGCAGACTGATATAAGTTCAGTGTTTATTATTATCATAACTATAGGGGCTTATTCAGATGGGCGTATATCGGTCGGGTTTTCACGTCTGGCCGATATGTGCTGCCCCTCTCTGCAAGGGGAGGAGGTGGGACGGGACGGAAGCTAGTGCACTGAGCGCCCGCACCCTCTTTGCCCCTTGCCACTGTTTGCAATGGGAGGGGGCGGGGAGGAACTTACGTACGCCCCCGTCCCACCCCTCCCATTGCAAACAGTGGCGAGGGGCGGAGAGGCGGCGGGAGCTCAGTACACTAGCTCCCGGCCCATCCAGCCTCCTCACTTGCAGAAAGGGGCAGCATATATCGTCCGGGTGTGAACACCCGACTGATATACGCCTGTCTGAATAAGCCCTTAGGGCTCAGTCACACGGGCGTTTTTTCGCGCGATTTGCAGATCGCATAACTGATGCGCATCCGCAAATCGCGTGACAAAGGCCGACGATTCGCTGAAAAATCTGCACCTAGCAGCGTTTTTAGCGAAATGGCTGAGCGCTGCCTGCTATTCTCTGCCACAGCTGTGGCAGAGGAGAACGATGTTCGCCCATTGAATTCAATGGAGCCGGCAACGGAATAGAAATTATATGTATCCAAATAAAGGTCAACAACTAGGTAATTGAACTGATTAATAGTTTCAGATTCCTTGGGTCCCTCATCGATCATAGTGGCAGCTCAACAGCTGAGATAAAGCGTCGATGTGGCATACGGCAATGGTGAGCATGGACCCAATATGAAAGTGCAAGGACGTCTCCGTCACCATCAAATGAAGGTTAATCACAGCTAGAGATGAGCGAGCACACTGGGTAAGGTCAGTTACCCGAGCGAGCCTCACTCATCTCGAGTAACTGCCTTCTCGTTCGAGCGTGCTCCCACTCACCCCCCCCCCTTGCTCTCCTCCGCTCTCCCCCGCAGTTACTCGAAATGAGCGAGGCTCGCTCGAGTAACTGACCTCACTGAGCATGCTCACTCATCTCTAATAACAGGCATCGTCTTCCCAATTGCAAGATATTGCTGTGAGACGTGGACATTGAGACGAGCAGACAAAAGAAAACCTGATACTTGTGAGCTGGGGAGTTAGAGAAAACATCTAGAATCCCCTGGACAGATAGGGTCATTAACAAAGCTGTCCTGGACCGTATCAACCCAGAGGTGTACCTGGAAGGCAAGATCATGAGACAGAGACTGACTTACTTTGGACACGTGATGAGGACGAATTTGCTGGAGAAAGAGATGCTACTTGGAATGGTCAGTGGTAAAAGGAAACGGGGAAGACAAAAGACACGTTGGTTGGACACCATCAAGAAGGACACGGGAATGCACATCAGGCAATTGAAGGAGCTATGGAGAATAGAGAAGCATGGAGAGGACTGGCCTACAGAGTATCCAAGAGTCAGACATGACTGAACAGATACAATTTGCAGTATATATATTCCTTGATGCTTCCATCACAATCCAATGAGAGAAAGAAGCAAAACAGTCCCCCAGAAATCACCCACTTTTCCGTACATACCTCAGATAACATGAAATGACTAATACTGAGTGGTATCCTTCTGCAGCAGGGCCCTCTTCCACAGTATCGCACTACTTTGGGCCCTCCAGAGGAAATCAGCCATATCAGCAAGGAGGATTCTCAGCCTTAGGGCGAGCACCCACTGGCGTTTTTTACCTGCGTTTTGCGTTTTGCGTTTTGCGTTTTTCCTGCACAGGCATAGAGATAACATGTGTTCCTGTCCACTGGCGTTTTTTTTGCGTTGCGTTTGCGTTTTTAACATAGGAGCTGTCAGTTGCATATGTGTCCTTATTTTTCTCCATGGAAATTAATAGAAAAGCCGCGAAAACGCCGCGAAAACGCCGCGAAAAACGCCGCGGAAAACGGGCGGAAAAAACGCGGGAAACGCGGCGAAAACGCAAACGCCAGTGGGTGCTCGCCCTTATCTTGAGACTATTTCCCGGGTCAACACAATGTAGCACACTGTTGCTATAAACAACTAAGCAACTAAACAATGAAAACACAACCATTAATCTTTGAAGATCCTTCTCTGCTATAGTCCAGAAGAAGGATGTTTTGTCTGTTCTTACACTCTCTTTCATCATTAGCCTTCTACTACAACCATCATCATCCATCATACGGTTCACTGTTTGTTGTCCTTTAATGTGATATTTACAATATCAATCAATGAGACTGCGGCTGTAGGCAATTAAATGTAGAGATGCACTTGTATTTCAGAATAGCAAAATAACACAGTAGTGAATAACAATAAATCTCTATTATAAGGACTTCCCATGTAAATGGTGGATCAATAATAATAAACTAGATTGTCCTTTTCAGCAGAATTTACAATATAAAAATACGAATAATCTCCCAAATGCCTAAACAAACACTAATATAAATGCTCTTGTAATAAAGAAAGTACTTGCAGATTTTATCTCCAGAAAAGTGTGTAAAGGCTCATTTACACGCAAAAACAATCTTTCAAACAATTGAAAGATTGACAGTTCTAGCAATCATTTTGGATAACCTGTTAATGGAAACTAATGTCCATTAGCATTTTATTAGCTTCGTTTGCATGTAAATGAGCCTCCAGGAGCTGCTTGCAGATCACAGCAGGTAGTCTGAGCTCTGCAAACAGCTACTTTGTTCTCGCAGGGGCTGTCTGCAGAATACAATGTCATCAGCTGCTCTGGGCGTCTCTGTTATCTACTCTCCAGCTGAATGATGGATTTTAAGCTCACCTTAAAATCATCGCTCAGCCGAAGAGTGAACGGTGGTAGCATTTACACACAAGGATTATTGCTCATATGCCATCGTTTGAATGAATTGTGAGCGATGTAATCGTTGCGTGTAAATGGGGCTTCAGTTTGAACTTACAGGGCTTTTCCAATGACTTAAATTTGCTTCACAACCACTCTGCTCTTCATGGTTGCTGCTGACCCGGACATGTGACTGCTGCAGCCAATCACTGGCCACAGCGGGGACCTTGTGTAGCCAGTGATTGGCTGTAGAACTCACATGTCTTGGTCAGCAGCAACCAAGAAGGGCAGAGTGGTAATGATGAAGCAATTTTAAGTAATGGGAAAAAAGCCTTTAAAGGGGTCTCCAGTGAGAACAACCCCCGATTTAAAGGTCTACCTGCTGAAACTTCTAGCAATCAACTGAGATTGCTAGTGTAAGCTGCTGGTGCCTGCAGACTTTTTGAATGATTGGATGACCATGTAGAAATGACCTCTATCATATCCATGTGACTTTTACAACCTCCTAATAAACAACCCCAGCTCACCACGTTAGGCCTAGTTCACAAAGTACAGAGTTGCTGCAGATTTTAAGGTTTTGCTTCTAGCCAGTATCGGAAGCGAATTCAGAAGAGTATTATAAGTCCTTATGCGGCTTTCACATGTTTTTTCTGTAGTTTTTGATACTGCTGCTTTACGCAATACCAGAAGTGGATACAAAAACAAGAAAACCATCAGCACTGTGGCGGAAAAAGAAACCATCAAAAACTACATTTGAAAATCTCAATCAGCTCTAGGCACTTGTTCTAGAATTCGGTCCCCTACAATGTCTGAACCCAATGATAATCCTTTGAATGTGACATTAAGCTATGTCTCGCTGTTCCCAGATGTCTGTTGTGGAGGAAAAGAAGAATCAGGTACATTGAGTCTTTCACATGTTCAATCCTATGTTCCTCCTAGAGATAATTTGTGTCAGGGGTTAACCACTTCTTCTCTCCCTACGGCAATAATGATGCACTGATGTTTATAGCGGAGTTATGGGAAATACAAGTTTTCCGTCAACAGTTTTATCTGAGGTACATGGCAAGACTTACAGAGGATGGGGAAAAATAGATTGTATTTAGACACACAAGACAATGATCTGAGTGGCTGTATGAAAAAGGCCATCTTCAGCTGAAGTTTAGGCCTTGACTAGAGTTGTATACCCAACCACTAGCGGGGTACAACCCCAAATGTATATCATTGTAATATAACGGATGTCATGGGGCAGCAATGAACAAACAATAATCACTGACTGCACAAAACACCAAGACATACTCCAAAAATGTGTGTAAAACAACACCAAAATGTATTCAAATATATTGTCTTTATATATCCATGCATAAAATCAATGAAGAAGAGATGATATAGCGCATTCAGAGGGGACCTAACAACTACAGATGTGGCCTCATTTGACATGTCGACACGTCTTAAGTAGAGATGAGCGTGCATACTCGATAAGGCAAATTACTCGAGTGAGTAGTGCCTTATTTGAGTACCTACCGTCTCTAAAGATTCGGATGCCGGCAGGGGGCAGGGAGAGCGGGGAGGAACAGAGGGGAGATCTCTCTCTCCCTCTCCCCACCCCCCGCTCCCCCCTGCTCACCGACGCAACTCACCTGTCACCCGCGCCAGCAGCTGAACCTTTAGAGACAAGCAGGCAGGTACTCGAATAAGGCACTACTCGCTCGAGTAGTTTGCCTTGAGTATGCTCGCTCATGTCTAGTCCTAAGACATGATGAAAAATAAAAGTATACATGCATGTACAGCAAAAAAAACCTACATAAATTTGGTAATTGTACTGACTCATAGAATAAAGTTATCATGTCATTTTTTTGTTGCAGTTTGTGAGTGGTAGAAACAAGACTCACTGAAAGATCGTGGAATGTCGGGGTTTTTTTTCATTTTACTCCACTTAGAATTTTTTTTAAGTTTTTCAGTACATTATAGGCAACAGTAAAAAAAATACAACTCGTCCCGCAAAAAACAAGCCCTCACATGGCTATGCTGACGGAGTTATGATTTTTTTTTAAAAGGGGTTAGGAAAAAAAGAAAATGGAAAATCGGTAAAAAGGTTGGTCAATAAATGGTTAATTGCATATAATTCAATCTATATTTTCCTTGAAATGCTAAGATAGTGAAGTCGATAAATTAAGTAATAAATACAACTATAAGGGTAAAAAGGCACAGAGAAAGGTTCAGTCTTCTTGCTGAGAACCAGTGCTTCAGTGTAATATATATTTTTGCAATGTAACAGCTGGAGACTGCAATGTAGACGGATCAAATTAACCTTTAATACGTCCCTGCCACGAATGACATGGCCCCTGTAATTTAGAAGAGGAAATCCCTCACCACAGCAATGTACTTTAGATATTAGCTGGAGACAGGGCTCCAACTCAGTTCCAGAGCCGGAAGATAATAACATCCGAAGACACATGACAATAAAATAACCCGGAGTATTCATTTACATATACTTCATAAACAGCGTACGGTCAGGACCGCTCTGCTGAGGGTGTGTATGCAATCAGTAGAAGCGCCGTGGAAATGATATGTCGCATAGAACATCACCATGAAATATACAGCCAATTAGTAGGAAGACTTTGTAGTATTTCCTCAATAGAGTACCAGTAGGGATGTCTCAAAGCAGATATATTCCCCACCATAGCCCGCTGAAACCCGTAATATTGTAGCATATGGCTGTATACACGTGCTCTCACTAAGAAATTCTGCTAACATCCCTTGTGTAGCCGTGGTGCTTTGATTTCAACGTGCTTTTCATGAAACAGGCTTCATTAATTAAAACAGAGTTTATTCTTCATTTTCCCAGTGCAATTTAGAAAATGTAACAGAACTTAGACGAGTTGTTAAGCCATTTCTTCTCCAAGTTTTCACACTTGAGGTCTATCTGGAGGTTACATGCTTGAAATAACTTAGATAGTGATGCCTCTTATTCCACTGTTACCTCTGTAAAATGTCATCAAGCAGCGGTGTAACTATGGGGTTACTAGCTGACTGGCGCATAATAGGAATCCTCATGGTTTTCTGTTTCTCAACATGCAACCTCTAACTTTTTTAAAAATTGCTTACAATAGAATTTTTAAGCTTGAATCTGCCCCCTTGACTGTACAAATCACTACTTGCAGTGAAGCCCAGGTGTCACATAGCGAAGCGTGGTCACATTCTATGCGCCCTATTACAAATTATAGTTATACACAATATTGGTACAATTAGGGTGCCTTCACACCTGTGTTTGGAGTCCTTTTAAGGGTGCATTCACACGAACGTATATCGGCTCGGGTTTCACGCCGAGCCGATAAACGTTGTCCTCATGTGCAGGGAGGGGGATGGAAGAGCCTGGGCCAGGAACTGTGCTCCCGCCCCCTCTCTGCCTCCTCTCCGCCCCTCTGCACTATTTGCAATGGGGAGAGGCGGGATGGGGCGGGGCTAATTCCCGGACTTTAGCCCCACCCCCGTTCCGCCTCCTCTTGCTTTCAATGGAGCCGTGCTGCTGCTGGCAGCTCTATTGAAGGCAATGGTCTGCCAGTAGCCCCTGAAGTGATTTTCAGGGAGAAGCTTTAAATGCAAGCTCTTCCCTGAAAATCATCCCTTTTAGGCCGCCTGCAGACGAGCGGGTCGGATCCGGCGGCGAGGATTCTCGCCGTGGGATCCGACCCGAGCGCCTGCAGGGACAAGCGCGTACTCACCCGCACCCGATGGTCCTGGCTCTTTCACGTGCCGGCTGCTGGGCAGCCAGCGCATGCGCAGATCGGAGCCGGTGGCCATGTGAGTGACGTTTCTGTGCGATATTTCACGCGGCCAAACTGCGTCCGTCTGCATAGGATTGCGTTTGTTAACGCAATCCTATGCAGGCTTTGAGCGGCGGAAATCCCGCGGGATTTCCGCCCGTGTGCAGGTGGCCTTAGTGTTAAAAAAAAATAAAATATATATATATATACTTAACTGTCAGCTGCTGCCGTGTCCCCTGCTGGGATGAAGAACACATCTGCCACATGCAGCTGATGTTTTCTTCATTCCCGGGGGAAATAAAGAATTCCCTGCTACACCTGTCACAGATGTGACAGATGCGCAGGACAGCAGGGTTATGGTGCTGGCAGATCAAAACATCATAGGGATGTAGCTTTACTCCCTCACATTAGTATAAACAGGCAATGTTTCGACTATTATTCCGTAGTCTTCGTCTTTGCTTGACAAAGACTACTGAATAGTAGTCGAAACGTCGCCTGTTTGTAGGAACGTGAGGGAATAAAGCTACATCCCTATGATGTTTTGATCTGCCGACACCATAATCTTGCTGTCCTGCACTTCTATTTTGTACATTGTGATCTTTGGATTTGGATCCTGTCCATTGCAGGGCAGGCATTATATATCACATATGTGCATGTTCATGCGATTTAAAGAAGTGCTGCTGTAATACTATCTTTCCAGATGTGACAGATGCGGCAAAGGTTAATGATTGAGCTGGCTGGGTGTGGTACTTCTTGCTAGCCAATTCCCTGGATCTGTGCTCACATATAAACCCAGCTCCTGGTCAGTCTCTGCATGGCCCCTAAGGTGAGCAGTCATGAATGCTAGTCTGGTGAGGTTTGCAGTGTGATCTGGTTTATGTCCGTTTGTACGTTTAAATTCTGTCAGTTTTGTGTCAGCGTGCTGTGTGAACTCTGTCCGGTTCTGCTGGACTCCTGGTTAGTGTAGGGACTAGCAGTATAACCAGGAGCCGTGAAGTGGCCTGCTAGCTTCCACATATTGTACAACATGTCAACTACTACCTGGTATTTATATTCAGCTTCCTATCTGTTACTAGTGGTTCCATGCTGTATGCGGTGTATTCAGGCCCTGTCATGTGGCATGTGAATGCATCCTGTTCTGGTGTGTGGCTCCTAGGGCCCAGATCCGAAGACCGCTGGGCTGCCCTTATTGGGGCAATGTCCCCGCTTAGGTAGGGCCAGGTCTATCTCCCTATAGCCAGGGCCAGTTGCTTGAAACCTGTGTGTGTCCCCCTTTGGTCATGATCGTGTGGGTCCCGTGCTTTGTCTGCCCACACGATCGTAACAAGGAGTTCTTCATCCCCATAGGGAATAAAGAGTTCCCTAGCACAGCTGTCACAGATGATAGCTGCGGTAGGGGATCCAGCTGCCAGCATCGTGTAATTGTTTTTAAGGGAAGGGCTTTACATATAAATCTTTCCCTGAAAAACAAGCCAAACTCGCGTACAAAAAAACCCAAAAAACATACTCCCCTTTCTTCAGTTGCTGGGGCTCAGCCGCATCCTGCTTCCACTGTCCCCAGCTCTGCACGAAGTTCTTTCAGCAGGTGGAGAATTAAAATGCCCGACTGCTGAAAGAGCTGCTTCTGATTGGCTGAAGCGCTCAGCCAATCACCGGCAGCTCTCAGCTGTCATTCATTGAATGTGAAATTTATGCTTATCGGGTCAGTAGAACACAAACAAAACAAAAAACAGCCCACTCTTCAAATAAAAACCTAAACAATACTGAACTCTGCTTAAAATTACCGTATATTCCGGCGTATAAGGCGACTGGGCGTATAAGACGACCCCCCCCAACTGTCGACTTATACGCTGGGAATACGGTGTAGGGAAAAAAAATACTCACCTCCCGCGGCATTCTGTGGCGCTGCTGCAGGCTGTCGCTCCCTCCTCCTCACTGGCAGAGCATTGCTTTCTGGATGCGGGGCTTGAAATCCCCGCCTCCAGAAAGCTAATGCTGTGATTGGCTAACTCGGGCAGCGTCAGCCAATAAAAGCTGGCGCTGACTTAGCCAGTCACAGGCATTCAATGACATCATTGAATGCCTGTGATTGGCTAACTCAGGCGGCGTCAGACAATGAAAGCTGGCCCTGTGTTAGCCAATCACAGCCATTCAATGATGTAATTGAATGGCTGTGATTGGCTAATGCAGCGCCAGCTTTCATTGGTGGATGCTGCCTCAGTTAGCCAATCACAGCATTAGCTTTCTGGAGACGGGGATTTCAAGCTCGGCATCCAGAAAGCGATGCTCTGTCGGCAAGGAGAAGGGAGCGACAGCCTGCAGCAGCGCCGCAGAATGCCGCGGGAGGTGAGTATTGGGGGGTCTTTTTGTACAGCTTATACCTGGCGTATAAGACGACCCCCGACTATGGAGAGGATTCTCCGGGGTTTAAAGGTCGCCTTATACGCCGGTATTTACGGTATGCTAGAACGTTCATTTTCAGCTTTTTGTGAAGCTAATAGAGGACAGAATTCATAACAAATGTTTATAATAAAATATTATATTGTTTATTTCAATGTCACACATTGCAAAAGTTGACTTTGAATATCTAAAAAAAGTGTATGTTTATTTTTCTGAGAATAACGTATGCAATACAGGTACATGCAATCACCCCTTGGTGCGAGTTTAAAGGGGTTGTCCCGCGGCAGCAAGTGGGTCTATACACTTCTGTATGGCCATAATAATGCACTTTGTAATGTACATTGTGCATTAATTATGAGCCATACAGAAGTTATCAAAAGTTTTTCACTTACCTGCTCCGTTGCTGGCGTCCTCGTCTCCATGGTGCCGACTAATTTTCGCCATCTAATGGCCAAATTAGACGCGTTTGCGCAGTCCGGGTCTTCTTCTCTTCTCAATGGGGCTCCGTGTAGCTCCGCGCCGTCACGTGCCGATTCCAGCCAATCAGGAGGCTGGAATCGGCAATGGACTGCACAGAAGAGCTGCGGTCCACGGAGGGAGAAGATGCCGGCGGCCATCTTCACCGGGTAAGTAAGAAGTCACCGGAGCGCGGGGATTAAGGTAAGCGCTGTCCGGTGTTCTTTTTTAACCCCTGCATCGGGGTTGTCTCGCGCCGAACGGGGCGGGGGGTTGAAAAAAAAACAAAACCCGTTTCGGCGCGGGACAACCCCTTTAATTTTAAAAAAGGCTTTGGAAACCGGAGTATAAAAAAAATAAAAATAAAATATTATGTATATATTAAAGCAGTTGTCCCACCACTTAAAATTTGCTCACTACTACTGTGCCCTTCCTAGTTGCTGCTTACCAGGATATGTGACTGCTGCAGCCAATTACTTCTCTAGGAGGTCACTGCTGTGGTCAGTGATTGACTTTACCACGTTTCGTGGTAAGAATTTATGTAATGGACTTGGTGGAACTGCGAAGAGTCAAGTATACAATGTAAATTATGACTCTGAGACAGTTTGGGGAAAAGACAATATCAAAACTACAAACTTAATATATGTATCTCATGAAGAATAAAACGTTGCTACACAGACAACATGAAGAAGCTTGTGTGCAGCATGCCTGAAAACACAGTTGTGTCAGCTTGGTCTAGGGTAGATTCACATACGGAAACTGGGTGACCCAACACACTTAACTACTGCAGTCACCCAAAGCACAGAAGAAGCACTGCTAAGGAGAAGGTGCGGACTTGTAACTTTTCCTCAAACTTGTTTATAGCATTAGGCTGAGCTCACATGAATGAGTCAGATTGCGCATGCGGGAGGGCCGCTCCAGATTCGGCTGTGAGCCCGACCCGTGACCACTTCACTAAACTGTATTGCGGATGACCGAAAAGGCTCGCAGACAGTCATGTGCAGTACAATTTTTTCTTTTGTTTGTATTCCCCGTGCCGTCGCTTAGTGATGACATGGATACTAGAGATGAGCGAGCGTACTCGGATAAGCACTACTCGCTCGAGTAATTGGCTTTATCCGAGTATCGCTGTGCTCGGGTCTGAAGATTCGGGTGCCGGCATGGAGCGGGGATCTTTCTCTCCCTCTCTCCCGCCCGCTCTCCCCTGCTCCCCGCTGCGACTCACCTGTCAGCCGCAGCGGCACCCGAATCTTTAGACCCGAGCACAGCGATACTCGGATAAAGCAAATTACTCGAGCGAGTAGTGCTTTTCCGAGTACGCTCGCTCATCTCTAATGGATACCTGCAGCCAATACGCAATGGGAGTCAGAAGCCTCCATTGATTTCAGTGGAGGCCGTTCAGGTAGATTCTGCTGCAAAGTAGAGCATGCTGAGATTTTTCTTCCGCTCGCAGAATACGCAATTTGCATTTGCGAGTGTAAAGGAAAAATGCGCAGTTCCAATCCTGTCTTGTGTAATTGGCCTTATGTTTCATTCTAGAGTAAACTCCTAAACAAGTGCTAAGGTATTTCACTGCAAATCCCTAAAATGTGTCTCTGGTCCGTTAGGACCAAAACACCCTGGTCCTTAAGGGGCTAGAAAAAAGAATGCATGCTCAATTTTTTGGCAGTAGATATTTATGGTCAAAGTTTAGATGATGAAATGAAGATCTTGTATCTTATTATAAAGTAATTTTTAGGATAAAATGTGCTCTATTAGCTTCAAAATGAGCCCAAGATTAAAGTTTTCAATAAATAGAAGCAAAGTTATAATTTTTTTTATTGACATTTTTTTCTCATGTTTGCAACCCGGCTGTATGAATACCATGTATCACTGAGGGCTAAAATGTTACATCTGCAAGTTACTTTATGCCCTCTGTCTATCAAATTTCATGAAAATGTGAGCTGCTCGGATTTGGCATGGACTGGTCCTTTTCAGATGTTTTCTCTTTAGGCATTGGCAACAGTAATCTGGGGAACACGGAACTTGATAATCCTGGGAGGCAGCCAGAACACTGCAGCCCACAATGTTGAAATTTAGGCCACGACACAGGTCGCTCGGGCAAGGATTGCAGCTGTGCAATATCACAATCTAATAGAGCTCAATGCAGTTGTGTTGTAACTCTCAGGTTGCCGTGTCCGCAACATGCAGATCACAAAGAAAACCCAGAGAGGTGAGATTTTTTGCCTGATAACTTGTCTTTATTTAATCATTTTACCCTATTGCCTTATAGAGAATTCTACGTTAAAATGCCTGAAAAGAAAACCACCAACACAGAGAATGCTGGGTAAGTAAAAAAAAATGCTACTGACCCGAAAAACAGACAAGGGAGTAACAACATAAAAAAAAGTGCATTCCATATTTCCTATTGTAGCTAACATCTGGCTGCAGTATCTTTTGCAATGAAAATTGTGGCTTAAACACCAAAGTCTATATATGAACCACCCTTACGGTATGTTCACACAGCGGAGCTCACTGCGGAAAAATTCCATGTGCATTCCGCCTCTATAGTTTGCATTAAAATCGGCGTCTTTGATGTGGTTTTTCATGTGGATTCGCTTGCAGAATTTATCCTGTCAATGGGCAAAATCCGCAAATTCCAACATGGAAAACCTCATTTCTGTGTGTTTCTGCATCAAGAAATGACATGTCAGAAACTGATGGGGAATATATATATTTTTTTTTTTTTATAAGACCATCTCAAGGTAACCCCTACAGCCAGGACAAGAACAATATTAATAGCTGCATTTAGAGAACTAGCAAATTCTGCACAATAGATATGGGGTTTGTGTTACCAGGTGATGTATTTGTTGACATAACTGCATTTAAAAGGGGTCATCCAGGGAAACTTTTTCTTCTTTCAAAAACTAGCGCAGTGTGCATTATTAACATAGTGCCTTCCAACTTTCCTGCTACTTTCATTCCACATGTGCTCGGTCCCTGCTGGTCTTCACTTCGGGATGCAAGAGGACTGTGATAACGTGGCCAACACCAGGGCTATGTGACCAAACACTGACTCCCTTTAGTTGAAGATTAGCTGCGGCGATCATATGACTTGGTGCTGCAGCCTCTTCGCTGTGTACCTGGAAGTGAAGCCGAGTAGGTACCATGCACACATTGAATAAAAGTGGCAGGGGAGCCGGAAAGGAGTTTATGTCTTCTTATATGTTAGTAATGTCCAGTGACCCTGTTTTTGGAGAGAAAGAAAAAAAGTCTCCCAGAAAAAAAATCTTTAACCCTTTGCAATCCAATTTCCCTGCCCCCCACACACGCACCAGCTCCTATTTATTTTGGATGGAAAAGCGCAGCAACACATAAAAATGAACTATCATAACGATTTTATTTGCAATTTTTTTTTTAATGAAATCTGAGTTATGAATGTTTCATGTCAGATAGATCACTTGTAATAATCCTGTAAACATATGTCAATGTCGGAGAGCTGTCCTGCATAGTGTAACATACAGTATATATGCAGAACAGCCTCCACCATTGGAGAGCTGTCCTGCATAGTGTAACATACAGTTTATATGCAGAACAGCCTCCACCATTGGAGAGCTGTCCTGCATAGTGTAACATACAGTATATATGCAGAACAGCCTCCAACATCGAAGAGCTGTCCTGCAGTGTTAGAAACAAGTGTTGGACCTCGCCTGATATCAGAGCGATGCAGGGAAATTGGAATGGAGAACAAGGTCCAACACTAGACTAGAAAGGATTAAAGGCTTATTACAGCCATTTTTTTGTTTCAAAAATACAAGTGAAGCAGTTAATGGAGGTGTCCCATTTCCTCACTGAAACTGAAAGGTATAACATTAATAGAGATGAGCGAACACGTTCGGCCCCGCCCCTTTTTCGCCCGAACACCGAACTTTGCGAACACTTCAGTGTTCGGGCGAAAAAGTTCGGGGGCCGCCGTGGCAGCGCGGGGGGGTGCGGCGGGGAGTGGGGGGGGGAGAGGGAGAGAGAGAGGGCTCCCCCCTGTTCCCCGCTACTGCCGCCCGCGCCGCCGCGCATCTCCCCGCCCCCCGGCGGCACCCGGACCTTTACGCGCGAACACTGCAGTGTTCGGCAAAGCCGGTGTCCGGGTGCGGATGTGTCCGTAACGGACATGTTCGCTCATCTCTAAACATTAACAATACTTGCTACTCCTAGTGTCAAACACTGCATGCTATAGTTAAAGCGACCGACCCTCTGGTCCTGGACAAAAATGGCCACATTGTGCATTGCTAGTGCATCATTAGTCTGAGACCCAAATGCTGCTTTGATTGGCCAGTGTTGTCCATATGACCAGCACTGGCCTATCATAACAGCATGTAATGTCTTAGTCTACCAATGCACAGTGTACGTCATAGAAGCGGTGCAATAATCTTTGTTTGGCCAGGACCAGTGGGGGAGTTGCTTTAAAGAGGAGCTGTCATGTCCTCTGACTGAAAGGAAGGGCTGTATACAGGGGCGTAACTATAGAGAATGGAGGGGATGCGGTTACACCTGGACCAAGGAGCCTTAAGGGGGCCGTAAGGCCACTTTTCTTCATATAGGGAGCACAGTACCATGATTAAAGCATTATATTTGGGGGCCCCATTTCAGATTTTGCATGGGGGCCCATAAGATTCAGGTTACGCCTCTGGCTGTATACATTTACAGCTGCACCCCCACTAATTCCTCTGGTGTTTAAATTTTTCCTCTATTCCATCCCCTCTTTTACCCACAATTGCTCTGGTTACTTTGAGTCAGATTCTGGTCCATTGTCAAGTGGGTGGTCTCCAACAGCCAGTGTCATCCATTGACACAGTGGTGGAGACCACCCACTTGACAATGGACTAGTGTGTCAAGCTTGGAATCTAACTAGAGTTATTGTGAGCAAGGGTATATGGGGAAACTTGGGTTAAAAACAAACCCATTAGAGGAATCAGCATGGCTGTGGCAGTAATATCTACGTAGGCGATCCCACTAGTCAGAGGACATGACCTTCTCCTTAACAACTTAAATATGAACAGATCTGTTTTCACAAGTTTGTGAAGCAAAGAACCCCCCAATTACCACGGATGCAGACAGTAAACCGCGAATGCATTTTTCTGATCTGTTCTAGTCATTGCTAATACCAATAACATAATCCAATAGAGGAATGCTACAGTCCTGAGCCATCTGGGTTTGATTTGTTTAACGTCCTTAAAATTTTAGAGATTCTTGGAAATTTCCAATAAACTTATCATGCAAAATAAACTTCGAAAAACAGAAGACTGATGGCAAAAACAAAGACCGCATGGTCTATCCAGTTGGCAATTATATTATTTCCTTCTTATTTTTCGCTCAGGATAGATAGCAACACCTCTCCTAAAGACCACCTCTTAGAAGATCACTCCATTATCCAGACCACATGTGATGTGACAGATTTTCAATTCCACCATAAACTATACATAGGAGCCAGCTTGAGAAGACCAACCCCTCAGATCACTTTTCAATACAATTTTGGGTGGTCGTCTCAAAAGAGGTTTCACTGTATGTTTAGCCCAGGCATGATTAAATTTACTTACTGTTGATTTTCCAACCACATCAGCTGGAAGATTGTTCTAAGAATCTACTAGTCTTTCAGTAAATATCATTGCTTCTTGCCTTCTCCAACCATTTTTAGAATGCGACCCCCTTCTTCTTGTGTTTAGTTTCTTATTAACAAACTTTCCTCCTGAACCTCATTTATACCTTTATCATATTTGAAAGGTCAAACTGAGGGCCACATCAACATTATGGTTGTCTTCAAATGGCTGTTTGTAATTGTAAGACTGCATTTTAAAGGGTTATATTAAAAAAGGGGGTAGGAGAGAACAGACAGATGAAAGCAAGGATCTAGTCCAGGAAACAAATGGGACACAAGTCCTCCAACAGACACTTGACTCAACTGCCAAGTAGTTAGAGAAAAGGATAAATCATGGGAGTTGGCAGAGGCTGGTGAAAAGTCCCCCAAAAATTCCTTAGGACAGAGCCCATACTGATTGGGTTAGGCCGTAGTACAACGCAATGTCTTCTCTGATCCATGCAGCATGCTCACAGGATGTGGACAGGCAGGATGGAACACATTGTCCTCTGCAGGATGGTAGCAAGGACCAGAATGGATGTACCAGCCGTGGCCTATGCTACGGCAAGCAGCGCTGTACTGCAGGATAGGCTTAGCAGAAGAAGCAGACAAGGGAGTGCACACAGACTCCAGGGGCAGCAGTAACAGCTGCAGTACTCAGTCTGCATACACCAGACGTAGCAGTGTAGGACCGCGATGGTGCTTATGATCCTGGTACCAATTGATAGGCTGTAAACAAGTACACATTGGGCCACATAAAAGGGACATGGTAGCCAGATTTATCCAACAGGCCTTGAGTTTGGCATGTTGTCTAGACTAACCACACCGGAGAATACTGTGGATTTGCTGTGTGCAATATCCATTGCATTTATAGCAGCAGCATCTCATCCATACACCATAGAAAACATCCACACGGCGTTGACCTGCAATAAATTAAATCTACACCTTATCAATTCACGTAAAGTATAGTAACCGTGCAGCAATTAGGCTAGAAATTGTACAACAAAAACTGCACCATTTGGCGCGGTTTTTTTTGCCACTGCGGATTTGTCACTACAGAAAACTCATTGGACATCACCTAAAGATTTTGATCATGTCCTTTTTTCTTCACCTTCCGGCAACTGAAAATAACTTCTATTCTAAAGCTCTGGTCTTTATTTTAAGGAGAAAAATATATATATATATCCTACCAGTGCAGTTTTTGTTGTGAAATTTCTAGCCTAAAGGCCCATTTAGACACAATTATCACTCAAAAGATGTCATTTGAGCAACTTCTGAGCGATAATCATGTGCATTAACAGCGCAAGATGATGTTTATCACCTTGCGCTCCGAGCAGGGGATGCAAAAGATAAGCGGGGCCGCTTGTCTTCTGCATCCAGCTGTTCTCTGCTCGGAGCGCCCGGTTGTTATACAGCTGAGCGCTCCGAGCAAGGTATGCAGAACAGAGCTGGAGCGCTCTGTTCTTCATACCCTGCCTGTGTTCAGTGATACAGCTGAAACAATAGTATCCCGCTGTGAATCCCTGCTAAGGCTCATCGTTGTCTTTTAGTATGCTGAAAGATCAGCGACGGCTTAATGAAAACTGCACGATTATCGCTCAAAAGACGGCTTTTGCGCAAATTTTGAGCGATAATCAATAAAGGGTGAAAATCCGCTAAACTAAAACTACAAAACTGCATGTTGCAGCCAGCGACCCAGTAGTCTGGACTTATGAAGAGTGTTTGGTCAATAAGGATAGCCTGACACATTCTCACATAATAGCAAGGAATTTCTTCTTTCCAAGCGGGTGTTCATCCAACCAGGGAAAACGAGTCGTGCACCAACCTTATTTACATCAGTGAATAGCAACCTCAGCGACTTGTAGAAAGATTTTAATGACAAATATCTTTCAAGTAAACCACTGTGCAAAGAAACACACACTTAAAAATGCTTCCAGTCATATCCATAAAACAAAAACACCAGAAAGTATCAGTAATATAAAAAAGTATAAAAATACAGTTTACAGCACATACAAAACCACCAAAAATCATAACATCTGCAAAACCTATCTTTACAAACCAGTCATTAAAAAAAGGTCATTAAGGATTATATACAACTAGAAGGTGCATTGGCATCGGGGCTTTGATTTTAGGCCCACAGCTGTAATAAACACAGTAACATGATTAATACTGGATAACAGTGTAACTGCCATAAATTAAATAAGTTAGTTCACATTTTTGCTTGGCACGCCCCTTGAAGGCATAGATTAGTCTAATGTGTATTTAAAGCTGTCTTTAATAGTTCCATGTCTTTTCTTCTTTTCGATGCAACTCTTCGACATTCATAGGCCTCGTGCTGTAGAGGAATATAAGTATCCAGTAGTCCCAAGCCCTGCGGAGCAGGACTCATGAATAGTCTTGTCCAAGATGGTTTCATCTTTCCTTTGTATCCAATGAAGGCAATGCTACCTAAGGAAAACATATACTGAAGGTTATAAAACGGTCCATTTTGCAAAAGCACAACTAAAGCATAATTAGCTATTATATATATAGGGAGATATATATATATATATATATAAATAATTTTTTTATCTCTATTGCTCTAATCAAATCAATCAGCAACCTATTTCCAGACCTACTGAGAGAATATAGGTAGTTATTAAATTCTTACCAAGGCCCATTAACCTGTTTGAAGTGTCAAAATGGTCATGGCAGCAGATACACAAATAAAGCCTGAATTGTTGAGTCATTAATTTTCCTTCCCCCCCCCCCCCCTCCATCATCTCGTACTCAACTCCCCCCCTCCATCAACTCGTACACATACATACTTTAAAAAGGTAACCCCCTATTTATTTTACTCGTAGCGCATTCATGTTCCGCAGCGCTGTACATCACTTGATGTAGGGTTTTGGTCCCCACATCTGAATTCACCTATTTGTAGGTATGCTCCCCCTCCCATACTCCAAAAATATACTAACTCCCTGCACTTGTTGTCCTTGGTCAGACTTGAACCCAGGACCCCACACTGCAAGACAGTGCTAACCACTGAGCCACCGTGCTGTCCGCACACCTAGCAGGTTGCATCTTTCCTCCCAGCTCTCACCTGCAGCTCCTCACTCCCCCACACAGAAGAACCAAGTAGTAAAAGCCAAGATTCTGGGCCAAGCTAAGCTTTAGCCCTTACACTTTCATTGCCGCAGTCACTTAGAACATATGTAATACATCATTACTTTAGGCAGTAAAAAGGCATTAATTCAAGAAAATTACCTTCAATTTAAAATAGACCGGTTGTTAATGTCAAGCAGAATTTTTATGATTCCAAATCTAATTACATTAAACATGTCTTTCAGTACCTAAAATTGGCTTTCAGGATTTCCAGAAATGTATAAATAGTTTGCAGGAAAGAAGAAGAGAAGGAGAAAAAAAAAAGAAAGGGGAGGAAAAAAAGAGAAGGAAGAAAAAAAAAAAAAGACATGATATTGTACAAAATCAGTAGTCCAGTGACCATTAGGGCCAATGCTATGCACTGTACTTTATAAGAAATAGAAGGCTACACTTTGCTTGCACTCTTGAACTACTATGTGCAACTTACCTTTGTTCTGAAGCAATGCGGGTTTGGCTGTTCCAAGGGAGTACAAGTGTTGTGCGATTTTACCATAATCATCTATGTATCCACGGGATGCAATAGCTACTATTGATCTAGTCCATAAAATAAGCAGATCAAAAGTCAATTAAATGTAACAACTATTAATGCACAATGGGAAAAAAAAATCACCAAGCTAAAAAGGGGTAGTTTCATCAAAGATAGTGACCTTCAAAATGCATTTTTAAGTGGAATGAACCGCTCACCACAGGTCCCACACCTGACAGTGCAGGCAAACAGCTGCTTTTGCAAGAGAGAACTGGAGAACCATGTCTTTTCCCTTGGGTAGCAGCAGCTGTGGTATAACATGGTGGCTATTCAGATGAATGGCCGTCAGTGTATTACAAGGACGGCTCGAGTTTGGCAGACCAGGCACTGCTGGTACATCATAACTCTGAGAGGTGAACCACTCCCCTGATGTCCAAATACCCTGACAGGGGTTCTCTGCTTTACACCATACCTTCTTCTATGAAAGGTCCCCAGATAAGCTGTAACCCTAGCGATCAGCTGTGATTGGTGGAAGAATCCAGAAGAAGTGTTCCTGCACCCCTTCAGGAGAAACTAGCCTTTACATAGTTCCCATTCAAACTAATAAGCTGTTTAAAGGGTTAAAGACTGGACATGCTGGGTCTACAGGAATTGGAAACTGGTTGTAAGCCAGAGGGATTGCCACTAAGAAATATAGATTCTCACTGCAGAGAGTCTGGCCTGACCATGTATGGAATGGCTGGCAGGTGAAGAAAAAAAATTATTTATCACATTTTCTCTGCCATAAAAGGGTATTTGAAAATCGATTTTTTTTTTACAGCAGACAACCCTTTAAGAAGGGACACCGTCAACACCCTTGAGAACCATAAACTACCTGAGGGAATAGGGAATCAAGGGAGGTAGGTTTCATACTTATTGGGCGCACTGTTCCAGTGCTGTGGCAGCAGCTTGTCTCTTTCTGCACACATTTACCATTCATCTCTAGGTGAGGTGCATGCACAGAAAGTATCAAAGCTGCTGCCATGTGAGATTTAAGGGGACACAGCGCAGTCAGTATGAAAGACTCCTCCCCATTCCTTCACCTTTGACCCCCATAACTTACTTTATTGGGCTCAGAAGTGATGAGTCCCTTTAAATTTACATGCTCTGATGCTCACATATACAGTTATTACATATGTTAAATAATACCCCCCTACTGATAAAAACTAACTTCACTTGGCATAGAATGAACCTGCCTTAGTGAGCTCTTTACCATAATCTAGAGACCCCAAAAATACACCTTTATATTAGTAATTAATCTGTCCCTGACTGGGTCTGTGTTTACTAGAAAAGTTCCGAACTAAATATATAAGTTTTGTTTCACTTTTGTAGCCTTTTTTTGTTCAAATTTCAGCTCCGCATCTGTGGTGGTGCCGGTTATTTCTGGTATAATCACAGCAATGTGGCAACTCGTGTGCAACGTCAGGGTTTCCATCACAGTGGAATTAAAGATGGCCCCATCAAAAAGAAACATTGAGATTGCTTGCAAGTCGCAGTAATGCTGCTATATTACATGATTTGGGGCAGATCTAGCCTAATTGTTGTTGGCGTGTTAACATTTCTCTTCACTTGATGCTTAACCCAAAGAATCAAAAATGCGGTAACCACAAATCTCTATTAACCTTCCGAAGACAGAGCAAGTTTCCAAAAAAAAAAAGGATTTGATACAGAAAGACTTTTAAAAATAAACACATTTATACCTTTGAGGGATTCGGTTTTCTAAATATTTTTCCAGCCGCTCAAGTTCTACTTTTGAAAAGTTCAAGTTTTCCTTTACTGCTCCAGTGCAAGCGTCAATGACAACAAGGAATAGACCGACTGTTCGGAAGGGATACTTTGTGCCATTAACCTGAAAAACACATGAAGGTAACAAAAAGATTGCCAACCATAATAGGAATCCAAGCCCTGTTCTCTCGCATCCCCCCATCCAAACCTATGAGGACATTTCTTAGAATAAGAGCCTTTAATCTTTCTGAAGAGACTGAAAAGCTGGAGAAGCTGGAGAAGCTGGAGAAGCCTAAAATAGAGAGATTTCTGGACAGAATGACAGCCAAAAAGTTTAAGTCAATAAATAGCAAGTCGGCTAATATTTTACTTTCTAAGCTCAAAGGACAATGTTCTTCTCAGTGCAGAACTAAAATGTAGCATTTCCACCACCTTCTGTTGTCAGAATACTACTGACTCTACAGTTTCTAGAAACTTTCTAAACTTGTTAAAAAGAGAACCTGTTACACTGAATATACCGGCCTATGGACAAGCAGAAAGTTAGAGAACAGGAGGGGCTGACAGATGTATATGGTAGTGTGGGCAGGTTTAGTAAGTTATTGATGTGAACCCTGCTTCATCTCAGCTTAGGAGTTAGTGATTGTACTACCTGACAGCCATCTCTGTATTCACATGTACACAAGGAAGGATGTCAGTCACTGAGTGAGGGCCCCCGGAGTGAGCAGAGTCAAGACATACAGAATCGCTTTCCACAAACATATACAGGGCGATTCCAGAGGAATGGTGCAAAAGGAACGCTGATTTATTCATACATGAACTGACATACAACAGCCATGAAAAAATGACATGAAAACATAAGAACTCGTCAAGTTTTTAAAGCACCTCACAGATGTTTGTAGCGGGCACAGAAATAATGCATCTCTGCTACAGTGGAATCAATAACCGAGCATATGCTGGGAAGCATTTGAGGAGAACTGGACTGCCAACGTGACATCTGTTGGGTCACCAACAGCACCCACATCCAACATCTGCAAGGTCCATTAAAAACTTAAGTTCGGCCTCATGTCCACGGCCGGGTCGGATTCTGCATGCGGGAGCCTGCAGCTGAATACGAACCTGCCCGCACCTGAGGACCTCGCTTACCTGTCCGGGTCGTCACTGTGGATGTGTGCGGAAGCGCCAGCCGGCGCCCTGCCACACGTGCAGTATAGATTTTTCTTTTTTTTAATCTCCTGTCATCTGTGCGGGAACTGCAGTGAAATGGAGCACACTGCGACCAAAAGGTCTGCAAAACAAATCTGCATGCTTTATTTAAGCTGCAGACGCCCATGTCTCCCTATGGATGGCTTGAATTGTGGATGGTCCATGTGGGTGCCACAATTCAAATTTGCTCGTAGACATCGGGCCTTCTATCTTTTCTTGCCATTCTGGCTGTTGTAGGTCAATTCACTTATAAGTATGCTTTAAAAGGTGGTTTCACATCAGCATTAGGGCTCAGTTCAAGGTTTCCATCTCTCAATTTTTGGAGGATGTAAACCTGAAATGAACTGATCAGTTTTTCCCCCCATTGATTTGAATGGGTTTTCAAAAAAAACCTGAAGGCATTCAGTCTGCTTCAGTTCTGTTTTGCTTCAGAGAGATGGAAACCCTGAACTGAGCCCTAATGCTCTGCATGTGCCAGATCTGCCACGAAACCTCCGACCGGAGGCTCCAGCGCAGATGTGAAGCCACCCCAAGTCAATTCTGGAGAGAGAAGTCTAAGGGTGTTTTTAAATGTTTATGACATGAGTATTGTTAGTTTCCTAATGGTTAGACTAAAAGTAGTCTGCAAACATAACATTTAGCGTCTTTTTAATAAATTAAACATTAAGAAGTCTAATCTTTTGGGGGTAAGAATCCTTAGGAAGATCTCTAGATTCTTCTATAGAACGATTATTTTTACAGCCAGTGGGGTCTCCTACCGAAATAAAGGACTCGGCAGCCCCTCGTTGGATTTCTGCATTACTGAGTGACTGGATTTCCAGAGGGAGGTAGATATTATGAGGATCGCTGGTAAAGACAACCTACAATCACAAAAGAAATATATATCAATCACACATAAAAAAAAAAGAATTTACACAGAAAACAAAAATATATTTATATATTTTGTGCTTTACCTGCCATTAAAAGGAAACCAGTCATCAGGTAGAAGCACTATAAACTAGGTTATGGTGCACCTGTGGCAGGTTCCCTGGAGTCCGGGGAGGTATTTGTTATTTACCTGGCTCCCCGATCCAGCGCTGTCACCCATGATCGTCATTGCAGACCATGCAGCTGGATCATTGGCTGCACGCTCTGTACACCCCCCCCCCCCCCCATTAATTGCTATGGGAGTGCGCGAGTGCAGCCAGCGGTCTGGCTGCACGGTCCGCAGTGGGGGGAGCTCGATACATATAAGAAATATCTCCCCGTACTCCAGGGAACCTGCCACATGAGCCCCATAACTTGTAGTTTATTGGGCCATTCCGATGTGACAGGTCCCCTTTAATGGATTAACCTGTTGGTTCTCCGATGTGTTTTTTTTGGTAAATACTTTTATTACCCATGAAATAATTGGAGTATTTTTTATTAGATTATTATGTTGTGCCATTCCTCTGTTATTCCTACTGGGAATTTGTAAATAAAATGACCACTGAGAACTACCATTTCCTGTGACAGACAGTTATGTCCTTACACAGTCTACTACAGTCAGTAATGACCGAACAGCATCCGACGGTGTAGTGGCACACCAAACTGGTAACACCCAGCGGCCAGATTATTCATAGATTTCCAGGAGGATAAAGGCTCACTTACAGGCAAAGATAATCTTTCAAATGACTGAAAGATTTTGCGATCTATTTGCATAAAGTGTTAATGGCCATTAACACTATCATCTTCATTTGCATGTAAAAGAGCCTCCAGGAGCTGTTTGGAGAGCCCAGCATGTGATTAATCACATGCCCAGCTGTGTTTACAGCTGCATTGTTCTGCTTGTGGTTGATGGCAGATTACATTGTTATCTGCTGCCTCCCAAGGAGATAATAGCATGTGGTCTAGTGAGAGATAAATGTGTTTGCTTTTCCTCTCACTAGTTGAACAAAGGATTTTAAGTTCTCTAGAAGTGCTCTAAAATTGATAGATTATGGGCAATACAAGTATTTCCTGCAACAGACAGGTCCTGATCAATGATCAATAAGACTCCATACAATATTGCACCTTGCTACCTAAACTATTCCGTGTTTGGATGGCTACACAGCGCAGTGTATCCCACAGCCAAGAACAGACTGAGGTGAAATTCAGACGATCCATGTTATTTGCTCCTTCCTAAGGACAGTCGGAGCAGTTACTACACTTCAGGAACACTGGAGCCACACTCTGCAGTTCATTCATTGATTCCCGCACACAAGACTGGATGTCTTCAGCGCTGCGGCTGAAGTTTATACTAATGTTCGGCAGTCCAGCCAAAAGGACAAATACCTCAACACAGTGTGTGTGTTCAACGGAAGGCCAATTACATAACCAGCCTCTTCGGATCTGACCCAGTGATTTAACACACTTGGTATATTGGAGGCCTCATAAATATGTAGGAACACTTAACCCGTTCCTTCCCGTCTCCTAGAGAGTGCAAGAAGTGATCGGAGTGGGAGATTCTGCTAAGGAGTTTAGATCTTGAAAGATCAATAGATCGAATTCCTTTTGGATAGTTCCAATTTCTCATTCAAACTTTAAGAAATGCATTTCTTAGTCAAACATCTTGAGGTCAACCTTGTAAATTTGAAGGCTGCAGCAGAAGTATCTAATGAGTTTAATGAGTTTCAAAACCGGTTATTGGCCAAGCTGTACACTGCTCCTCAGCCGTGACGTCAGCGCCCCTATTCATCTCTGTGAATGATGCCTATTCTTCTATAGCAGAGTGGTCCGAGACCCACCCGTCCGTCCCGGATAGCTGAAGAACGCTTTTGTAATGGCTTTTATCAGATTTACTTCTTTGAGCTAATTATCCATTTCCGGGTCAGTTAGGCTTCATGCACATGGCTGTAGGGTTCTAGGGATCCACAGAGGTACAAGTGGCGTTCAGATGTCATACAGGGGCGTGTAAAAGTAGTTTTCTGCTGATTCAGGAAAGGAAAAGTACATCAAGCTCATTCCGTATCACAGAGAGAATATCCCCTCCGGGTGCGTACGGAGTTGCCCTCAACGCCAAAGTTTGGAAAAGTTGTAGCATACGTCCTTAAAAGGACTTTTAACCCCTTAACGACGGCCCCATCGGGAAACTACGTCCTCAGAAAGTGGGCTTTAATCCTAGAGGACATAGTTTTATGCATCCTCTTTGGATTAATGCCCACTGGCCTGAGGACGTGACAGCTCCATGCTGACAGTGCCCGCAGGTAGCCGACAGCATGGAGCTGTCATCCCAGGATGCGAGCAGTTCCCCCCGGTATTGCGATCGGCGCTATCGCAAAAAAGTAAACAAAACTGTAAAAAAGTAGTAATTCAGCTGCTCTGATGGATCGGATCCATCAGGGCAGCTGAAAATACTCACACGGCTTGTCGGCGGTGTCCCCCGGAGATCTGGTCGTCCCGGACCCGCCGGCGGCCTTCTGCGCATGCGCGCCAGACGATGACGTCACGCGCACGCGCAGAAGCCCGGGTGTCCCCGGCAAATTTAAAATCTCCTGGCTCCCGGCTCCTGAAGGTAGCCGGGAACCAGGAGGTGTTACCAGGGACCGCTGTGAGTGGTCACCGGGCCCGCAATCGCCGCTATCCATTGGATAGCGGCAATCGCGAAAAAGTTGAAAAAGTAAAAGTGAAGTTTCACCTCCACTCATGGATCGGATCCATGAGGGGAGGTGAAAATACTCACCCCCGGTCCTCTGCGATGTCCCGAAACCCGAAATCCCCGTCTGCGCATGCGCACCCGATGATTGACATCGGGCACGTGCACAGAGGGGCTCGAGCCCCGGGAAATTCAAAATTCCTCTGCTCCTGGCTGCCATGTGTAGCCAAGAGCAGAGGGATGTCACCAGGGACATGATCACTGTCATCCAATGGATGACAGTGATCATGTAAAGTAAAAAAAAAAGTGCAAAAAGTAAAAATAAAAAAAAGTTTAAAAAAGTTTTAAAAAGTTAAAAAAAGCTTGCGTTTCATCTCCCCCCACGGATCATATCCGTGAGGGATGATGAAATGACGTACCTAAGGCCCGCGGATTTATCCGCGGACCTTACCCCAGCTTCTGCGCACGCGCCCGTCGCCAATATGGCAGGCGCATGCGCAAAAGCCGTGATAATTTAAAATCTCCCTGCTCCTGGCTACAAAACTTAGCCGAGAGCCTGAAGATTTCACGGAGAGCCGCGGTGAGTGGTTCCTGATCACATGTTCGCCGTTATCCAATGAATAATGGCGATCACGTAAAAGTAAAAAAAAAAGGTGAAGGTTCATCTCCCCTCACCTATGCGATCGGTGAGATGAGATGAGACTTTTTACCGGAGGCCTCCGTATTTGCACCCCGACGCAATCTTCTTCCGTGAACTTTCCCGTATTCTGCGCATGCGACCGCCGGCAAAACACCGGACACATGTGCAGAAGTCGGGGAGCCCAGGAAACTTAAAATCTCCTTACGCCCAGCGACTAACGGTCGCCGAGAGCCTGGAGCAGTGACGGGTGGCCTCGTTGAGCGGTCCCCGGTCACGTGAAAAAAAGGTAGCGATCTACCTTTGGCCGGTCTCACATGACCAGATAGGAATTACGGATTCCGCACGCGTCTGATCCGCGGTATTACGCAGATCAATCGCATTGGATTACACAATTCCGCTCGCATTAGCGGGTTGGAATTGTGTAATCCACTCGCAGAAAAGAGAACGCAGCAGGTTCTATTTTACCGCAGATATCGGCAACATAGAGCCCATTGTGCTCCATGGTCATGGATATACCCGCTGCCCATATGCAACTACCTTGTATACGGGCTGCGGGTACCCGCGTCATCGCTAAGCGACGGTGCGGGAAATACAAACAACAACAAAAAAATGTGTACTGCGAATGACCGCCTGTGTGAGTAGGCAGTTATGCACAGTACATTACATGGCCGTACGCAAGCGGATTCCACCTACGGCTGCATGAGCCCGGCGTTATTCAGACCGCTACCTGTAATACGCAATTTACAAGAAGCCCCGGGAATGCTCGCCTTCTTGCAGTTCCAGGAGCAACTTGTTGAGCGCCTTCTGTGTGAGACCGCCGCACCTCATCAAGCTTACGAAGACTCAGAGAGCGCCACTTTTTACACCCCATACCCGCCACTGAGGTCAAGAAATGACCCCCAAAAAGCATGAGAGGAGGGGGGATACACGGTTTTATTGCCCCATGTACCCATCCCAACCAGCCTCCGTAATTACCCCTGTCTTTGGAAATACTACACAGTTCACATTATTACTTTTATCTAAGATTTGGGGAACGCCGAAAAGGGCGCGGAGTGTGTGCGGGGGGGGGGGGGGGGGGGAGGGATATTTTTAGGGAGTCATTTATTCTGTACAAATGAGCAATGGGTCCTGGGATTTATTCAGTTGTGCCCTGCAATCCAACGGGTGTTCCCTCCATTACAGGCCTTGCCATGTTTCCTGTAAGTAGATTAGGGCCACAATGGGTATGTTTTTGAACACGGGACAAATGGGGGGATCCATTTTGGGGTGAAGGTCTTCATTCCTATGTACACTGTACAAAAAAAAAAAAGTTTTTAAATTGACAAAATTGCCAAAAAAATGAAAATCGTTATTTTTTCCTTCTGCTTTGCTTAAATTTATTCAAATACTGTGGGGTCAAAATACGCAGTACACCCCTAGATGAATTTGTTAAGGGGTCTAGTTTTTAAAATGGGGTCATTTGTGGGGGTTCTTTATAGTTTTGGACGCTCAATGGCTCTATAAGTGGGCAATGGGGCCTGGAATTTATTCCATTGTACCCTGAAATCCAACGGGTGTTCCTTCTATTATAGGCCTAGCCATGTGTCCTTTAAGTAGATTAGGGCCACAAGGGGTATGGTTCTGAACACGGGACAAACAGGGGTATCAATTTTGGGGTGAAAGCCTTCATTCCTATGTGTGCTGTACAAAAAAAACTGTTTTTAAATTTATACAACTGCCAAAAAAATGAAAATTGTAATTATTTTCCTACTGCTTTGCTTAGATTTATTCAAAAATTATAGTGTAAAAATACACAGTACACCCCTAGATAAATTCGTTAGGGGGTCTAGTTTTCAAAATTTGATCATTTGTGGGGGTTCTCTGTCATTTTGGCCGCTCAAGGGCTCTATAAGTGGGCAATGGGCCTAAATCACCTTCATGCTAAATTTCTGTTTTGAAAGCCACCGACTGCTCCTTTCATTTTGGCTCTCGTTGTGCATCCAGACAAAAGATTAGGGCCACAATGGGTATGTCTCTGAACACGGGAGAAACAGGGGTATCCATTTTGGGGTGCAAGTCTTCATTCATGTGTGTGCTGTACCAAAAAAACAGTTTTTAAAATGACAGAATTGCCAAAAAAACGAAAATCACAATGTTTTCCTTTTGCTTTGCTTCAATTCATTCAAAAACTGTGGTGTCAAAATGGGCAGTACACCCCTAGATAAATTCGTTAAAGGGTCTAGTTTTCAAAATGGGGTCACTTGTGGGAGTTCTCTTTGATTTTGGCCGCTCAAGAGCTCTACAAATGTGCTATGGGGCCTAAAACGCCTTCAAGGAAAATCTATGTTCTGAAAGCCACCGACTACTTCTTTCGTTTTGGGCCCCGTTGTGCATCCAGACATAAGATTAGGGCCACAATGGGTATGTCTCTGAACACGGGAGAAACAGGGGTATCCATTTTGGGGTGAAAGGCTTCATTCATGTGTGTGCTGTACAAAAAAAGCTGTTTTTAAAATGACAGAATTGACAACCGAAAATCACAATTTTTTCCTTTTGCTTGGCTTGAATTCATTCAAAAACTGTGGGGTCAAAATGGTCAGTACACCCCTAGATAAATTCGTTAAGGGGTCTAGTTTTTAAAATGGGGTCACTTGTGGGGGTTCTCTTTGGTTTTGGCCACTCAAGAGCTCTATAAATGTGCTATGGGGCCTAAAACGCCTTCAAGGAAAATCTATGTTCTGAAAGACACCGACTGCTCCTTTCATTTTGGGCCCCATTGTGCATCCAGACATAAGATTAGGGCCACAATGGGTATGTTTCTGAACACGGGAGAAACGGTGGTATCCATTTTGGGGTGTAAATCCTCATTTTCATGGGCTCTATAGGAAAAAAATATATGTCTTTAAAATGACATATTTGCAAAAATATGAAATTTTATTTTTTCTCCCCTAAATTGAACTAATTCCTGAAAAAAGCTGGTGGGGTCAAAATACTCATGACCCCCCTCAGTGAATACACTAAGGGGTGTAGTTTTTAAAATAGGGTCATTTGTGGGGGAATCTATTATTCTGACACTTACGAGCCTTTGCAAACTTGGCTTGGTGCAGGAAAACAAAGTGCTCCTCAAAATGCTGAAAAGTAATGTTAAATTTGTACGTCCTCTAGATGGTTTAAAAAAAAAAAAAAAAAAAAGTTTTTCAAGTGTGCATTCAGAATAAAGTAAACAGATGGAAATATATATCTTATCAAAAATTTGTACAGTATGTTTGGACATATTTGAGATATTACGGTTGAAAATGTGAAAAAAGACAATTTTTTCAAAATTTTTCCAATATTTGTACTTTTAATAAATATACACAAATTATATCAGTCTATTTTTACAGCCTAAATGAAGTACAACATGTGGCGAAAAAACAATGTCAGAATCACTTGGATATGTAAAGCCTTTACGGAGTTATGCTACATTGAACGACGCATGTCAGATTTCCAAAATTTGGCTCCGTCACTAAGGCGCAAACAGGCTTCGTCACTAAGGGGTTAAGGTCTCTCTCACATGAGCTTTTACCGCATGCAAATATTTCACGCGGGGAGCACACAGCGGTACGAATACATTGCATACCGACAAATCTGCAGACATTATCTAGGCGTGTATGTGCACATAATATATGCCAAGATATTGCATGTAGCGTTCTTTTTTTGCATGTGCGCGTCAGGCACCGTTGAAAGTAATGTAAAGTTTGTTACCATGTTTTAGGTGCGCCAAACACGTGCGTGTAATATGCGGTAAAAAAAAAACAAAAAAAACTCAGAGCTTTTAGGCCGTATTCACACATCTGAGATAGAGTTGCATCCGAGATGGTTGAGTGCACCTAAGGCCGCTCACACATGCATGGCATTTTCAAACACACGCTGCAGCGTTTGACAGCTGTTTTTAGGGCACCCCATCATTGCGATGGGTGATGATGGGTGTTATGGAGCGCTAAAAATGGACAAAAATAGAGACGACAGCGGTCAAACGCTCGATCGCTAGTCTGCGAGGCCCCATTGAAATCAATGGAGGCATTGTACCGTGATTAGCGTGGGGTTTCAAAAGCGGGCTGTGTGAGAGTGTCATCAGTCTATGTGTTGGGCGAGATATCGCACATTAAAGGTCCTATTCTCATGTGAGACGCGCGGGGGGGGGGGGGGGAAGAATCGCACTGAATATACCCATATCACTAATAATTACTAGTTAAAGTTTACACTTGCATTAGCTTTTTTCCGTCAGGCTTCAGTAGGTTTTTTTCAGCGCTCAGAAAAGCGCATCACGCAGCAGTATTGTACCCAGTAAATAAAGCAGACACCCGATGTATAAGCCTGGGTTTATATCTGGGGCAGATCTCAGATTTGGTGAAAGAATAGACCATCACATGCAGCGCTATTACCCCTATATAGACAACACCCACCATGGACAGCCATGGCACAGATGTGCCTACGTCAATGGGGGACAAGAAAGAAGACATTCAATGAGTCACGAGGGATGTGAGATCCCTCATCGCTCCGGTAAGAATGAAAACCATGATGCCAGTGTGAAAAGAGCCTTACTTTGGTCTCCTTGTGCCAGGGTGTATGGGTGGTATAGAAGCCCTTAGAAAAGGTACAACAAGTGTATTTCTGCTCATCTTTCACACAGGTGTCCACGCTGGTTGTTCTGCAACTAGCTGCCAGGTTAAGCAACTCACATGCTGGAGTTCCAGCTGCTAAATTATAGAGCAATGTTCCAGAACAGCAATGCGATGGCAGCATTCCAGGCGTGTAAAGTGAAAAAAATACTTTATTCCTCCATACACAGCTACGTTTCGACCCTCTCGGGGTCTTTGTCAAGCTTGACAAAGACCCCGAGAGGGTCGAAACGTAGCTGTGTATGGAGGAATAAAGTATTTTTTTCACTTTACACGCCTGGAATGCTGCCATCGCATTGCTGTTCTGGAACATTGGATTATACCTAGGGGGGGGGGGGGTTTTGGAGGCTCTGACCCCCCCACGCTTTGGCGCGCATTTATTGGACTTGTTAGTCCTCTTTTGAATAGATTTAAAAATCCTGAGGTGCGCTGCGGGCTCTTGGAGCGGATTACAAATTATAGAGCAATGACTGATGGTTTTACAGAATTAATGTTAGCAGTAACCGAATCTCCAATTTTACTCTAAAACCCATTTTAGCTTACCTGAGATG
The DNA here is from genome assembly GCF_035609145.1 of Eleutherodactylus coqui. Classification (NCBI taxonomy): domain Eukaryota; kingdom Metazoa; phylum Chordata; class Amphibia; order Anura; family Eleutherodactylidae; genus Eleutherodactylus; species Eleutherodactylus coqui. The sequence continues at coordinate 214,016,136 of NC_089841.1, read as the reverse complement.
CTCCACACTTTGCGCAGGTTGCGGTTGACTTAAGCGGCATTGGTTTTGTTGCTGTCGGTGCTTTGGCATATTTGGGGTAAGCCCTGCTCATGCAGTTACTGGTTACTTTGGATCGGAACGTGGCGTTGATCATAACTCTTTCACATCCCTGAGAAGAGCAGTAGCCGTGGCTGTCGCGGGGGTGTTTTGCTTGGAGAAAGAGGAAAAGTAATCTAAAATGGATTTGAAAAAAAAAAAAAAAAAACAATTAGAATTATAGCCATTAACTATATTTAAGTGGTCCTCTTCGTTTAGCTGTCAGCAGCCATTATCTTAGTAGCTGCACAATTAGGACACCCATTTCAGACTTAACCTTTTAACGTATGAATATTTCATGCACACTGTAAACTTTAGTCAAGCTGGACATACAGCAGGCACTGTTTTTAGATTACCATCATCATTACTGTTATCCTACTTCTAAACTCTTAAAGAGCCCCTCCAGCAAAAAACAAAAAAAACACAACGCATCTTTTTCCATTCCTGCCCCATCACCTGATTGCCTGTCACACTCTGAAGGTTTCCTCTGTATATTCCAATTACTTCCTTGTACTGCAGCCCCCTGCCTGATGCTCATCAGTCACCATCTTGAAACTGAGATGTTTTAAGGTCACTCTAAGTTAATCCCATGATGCATCAGAACAGCATTAGCTGAGATTATACAATTTTTGCTTGCAGGGAGCAGTTTAAAATAATAATTACTTATGGTCTGCAGTTTATTTAGAAGAATATAGAGGGTAAACAGTCAGAAGGATAAGCGGTGATCTCCTCTATTATAACTGTGTGGCATAAACTGTGAGATCAGTAATGGACAGGAGTGCCCGTGCCCCTCTGTGAGCAATTTATGTGGCAAGTCCATGGAATACGATCACACAAGCTGAGAAACTGACTAGAAGCTGAAAGCATAACCCCAAGTAGATCTGAGCTGGTCAAAATTGAGATCACATGAGCATTGGAGAAAAAGAGGCCAAACTTTTCAGACAGAAATAAATAACTAACCAAGGTAACACTAGCTCACTTGCACAAAATGGGGGGATAGATTTGTAATCAATGAACAAAAGAATGAATGAACAAAAGAACGAATGAATGAACAAAAGAACGAATGAATGAACAAAAGAACGAATGAACAAAAGAACGAACGAATGAACAAAAGAATGAACAAATGAATGAACAAAAGAACGAACAAATGAATGAACAAAAGAATGAATGAACAAAAGAATGAATATATAATTTATCACCAGAGTGGCCCTTTAAGAGGATCATTCCAGTGAAGAGTGATAGAGTCATAAAACACCACTTAGGGCACTTCATGGTAGCAATTTTATCTGGAGTGTTTCTTTACATTTTCAAGATTGTTTATGTTAGAAGGTAATGTGGTGCCTCCATGAAGTCTACACCAATGCACCACGGGGGTCCTACCAGATGAAGGTTTCTGTATTCTGCATGTTTTGGGTCTGCTACAGGTAAGCCATGTTGAAATACCTCAAAGTTGTGGTTCTCCGAGAAAGTTGAGGTGAGCATGATGGAACACACACTGTACATGGTATGGGGAAAGTTCATCAAGAGACAGAACGTATCTTTAAAGAGAACTTGACACTATGCCAGACATCGAGATGTCAGCATGGTATCCTAATAGAACTGTACTAGGGAATGTATGGTCACCTTTCTTCTCCTGCCCCTATTGGACACTTTGAGAGGCTGTTTTAGAGTACCTCTTCTGGACCTGTGGACTCAATTCTTATCTTCAGCAGATCTGAAAAACCATATAATGCAGCGTGTCTCTGGTATTTGAGAGATTCCTGACTAGCAGAGAAGGATCATGGAAAACACAAAACCAGTGTTTGGCTTTCAGTTTAGTGGGTGCAACTGCCCTCACCAATATAGGCGTACCAGAGACTTACATAAAGCCTCTGGTGTAAAGAGGGGAGTCTTAGGGTGCATTCACAAGGGTGAGTGCAATATTGGCCCAAGAAACTCGCACTGATCGTGCGCTGGTCAATCTGCGATTGCAATGCGTTTTGCAAGAGAAACGCATAGCTGAACATGCTAATTTCACGTGTGTGAAAAATTGTATGTTTTTTCAATAGTAAAAATACAACACTTGCATCACACTGGCATGAAGTTTTTTCATGCTCCCATAGGAAATAATTGTCGATTCTAAAACAATTGCCCCCCAAAATGGGTCATCCTGCACTTTCTCTATCTCAGATAATCCGACAGAAGAATCGCTCATCTGCATTAACCCATTGAAACCAATGGATTCTTTTCATGTGCGAGTTTGTCCATATGGCAATTGGATGGAACTCCCACGTGCGTATGCACCATTAGGATCTATCCGCACAGGTAATTTTCACACACAAATATCCAACCGATACGGATGGAACTCGCACGTGAAAAAAATTTTTAAAAAAAAATTTAGTTTTAATCCATTCATTCATTGGAGTGTTTTTCCCCTCAGACCGATGGACTGAGATAGAAACATCACACCAGGTCTTATTTTTGGGCGACTTGCGTTCAAGAATCGCCTTTTTCCTAGGAGTGCCAAAAAAAGCAATAAATACAGAAGAACACATTGAAAAAGGAATACATGGTCTTGCATGTTTTGAGAATCTGGCAACAACTTACCCTGTGCTGTTATCAAAAAAGAATTTTGCCCCAGTCCGCCACTTCTGCAGTTCCTCTATGGAGGATACAGGCTGATATTCTTCAACAGGAAACGTTTGGCTCTTGACAATTTGGGACATCACCTGAAAGCTGGTGTCCGGAGGATAACAGAGACCAACTCTAAGCCAGTCCCCTCTAGAAAATAAGACAAAGAAGGGTAACAACTCCCTACTATATAGGACAGATTCTAGAAAGACATAGTATGGAATAGAAGAATCAAGTGTACAGCCATGCAATGTGCTGCCTATAAAAAGCTTCTTAGATGGTATTGAAACCAGAGCTCTGATGAAAGCACTCAGGGTCCTCTACACCTTTGGAGTGCTGACTGAAGACCAAGCATCATCACCCGGTGTCAGTGCCTAACCAAATGATCTTATGGTTAAAGAAATGCAAATACGTAGGCCGGGTTCTAAAATTTAGGAGGAAGTAGTCCTTGGAAAGTAGAGCCTGTAACTGTGAAGAATGGAGCAAATCCATATAAATAATGCAAGGTTCAGGTCATGCAATGTAGAGGAGAAAACAAAAAGAGCTGAGCATGAAGAATTTGCTTACTTGTCAAAGTTGATTAGGTAAAGGTGAGTAGTCTGCGGAGCCTGTGCGTTCCAGTGAATGGTGTAGCCCTTCTCCAGCATCACCACTGGCTGATATTGCTGGTAAGGTGCTTTTTGGTTGATTCCCCGAAGAGTCATAGGACTGGAAGGATACTCATCTCGCACAATGGACATGGTGAGGTTCTGAGGATTTCGTGCTTGAATGTAGACCTTGTGGGGAAAATATATAGTAGTAAAAATGTAGGAAATGTATAAAAAAGGTCAGTGGAGTTCAAATATCGCAAATCATTTTACCTTCCTAAGGACTCAAATTACATCTGAGCCGAATGACGATGCCGCATCGCAGGTGTGAATTTGGCCTAGCTTGTAACATTTTAGAAGTCCCAGTTGGTTTAAAGCAGATCTGAGTTTTTTTAGACGACTTTTCAGAATAAGCTGCCGTGTGTGCACATGAAGAACACCACTACTTTTGACATAAATACCAGATACAAGTCACTTTTTTTTGCCTTTTCATGCTGCACATGTAATTTTTAGTCCCCCGAGTTGGTGGGAGGAGACTGCTTCTATGGTGTTTTCTAAAGACTATATAGAGAAAACTACAAATTCCATAATGATATTATGCAGCAGTACTGAGCAGTGTGAAAAGGATTACAGTAGCTATGATGCAATAACTAACTCATGATCAGCCGCAGCAGCTAACCGTGTATGAGATACTATAGGAGTCTCTGTTTCTCTCTTGTCCTATTCCCTACACAGACTTCTATGGACAGCATGAGTTATTCTCCTTCTTGATCTTTCAAAAAATTCAAATGAGCAAAAGCGAACAATATAATCATTCAGTGTAAACACAGCCAACGATCGAACAACTAATGAGAAGTCGTTTGCTTTTCGCTCATAGTTCATGCAGGTATAAAAATAGTTGTCTGCTTGTTCACTAATCGTTCGGTTTACATGCCAATAGTTTAGTCGATCGCATTCGCTGTGTGAATGATTAAACGATTTTTTTTCGAATGACCGAACCAACAATGTATCTGCCTGTATAAACCGGCTGCACAAGTGAACAAGTGAACTCAAACATCGTTTGTGCGTTCAAACAAGAAGTCCTTTGGTGTAAACAGACCCTATCTCGGTTTTGCCATCTCAGATACTAGAGATGGGCGTCACATGACAGTAGGGAGCAAACTGGAAGAACGAACTCTAATGGTCAGCATTTTTAAGAGATTTTATAACTCAGAAGGCCAACCACCAATGAACCATGTGCAGACATCACCCTTCACATTAGCACATGAACCGAGCTAAGCAGAGTAAGGCCGAGCTCATAAGGGCAGATTAGCATTGCGGATTCCATGATCGCCACGGTAAAATGCAGGCATTTAAAAGCATGCATGTTCGATTTTTTACTCACACTCGGACACGAATTGCGTATTCTGCGAGCAGAAGAAAAATCCCAGCATGCCCAATTTTGCCGTAGAATCTGCGCCAAAAGCCTCCATTGAAGTCAATGGAGGCATCTAACCCACAGAGTAACCGCGTCATAGCAAAGCAACTACAGGAGAAATACAAACAAAACCAAAAACCCTTTAGGCCTCAAGTTCACAAGCACGCACGGATTCCGCATGGGGAATCCCGCTCGGAATCCTCCTGCGCCCAGCGTTACTGCGTACCTGTGTCTTTTTCTGTACTGCGGATGTGTGCGGAAGTGCCAGCCGGCACACATGCGCAGTACAGTCTTTTTTTTACTTGTGGTTTCCCATGGAAACCACAGCCCGCATGCAACGTCAATTGTGGACGGGCCATGGATCGGACGGCTTTCAGTGGCTTAAATGGAAGCCGTCTGTGCGAGAATCGCAGTGAAATGGAGCATGCTGTGATTTTTCATCCGTGAGCAGAAACTGCAATCGGTTTCCGCTCGTGTACATAAAAAATTATTTTTCCATAGCATTCAATGGACGGTTATTGCTGCTGAATCTGGAGTGGAACGCCTGCTCCGGATTTCGCAGCAAAAGTGGGCCTTACTGCGCATAATTACCTACGAGTCTCCAGAGTTCAGGTTAGTGCCGTTTGCAGGGTCCTCCGCTTTAAAAGTGTGGACCTGAAAGTCACTACCAGGTGACTTTCTTGGAAGCCAGCGTTACACCTCTCCGCCGCTACTGGGGCTCAGAGTGTCTAGCCGCTTTACTCACAGGTCACTGTACTGAAGCTCTTTCAGAAGGCGGGGATTTGAAATCCCCGCCTCCTGAAAGGGTTGCGTCTGATTGGGTGAGCGCTGTGACCAACCACAGGCAGCGCTGAGCTGTCATTCAAGGAATCCGATATCTATCTAGAGATCGATCTATCTAGAGATCCCCATTGAAAGCAATGGGAGAACATCGCAATCCTCTGCCACAGCTGTGACGGGGATGATTAAAACCATTGTTTTCCTATGGTGTGTTCACATGTCCGTGCTCTACAGGCGTGCAACTTCGCACACCTGCAAAAGATAGGACATGCGTGCACCGCCTAGGTCCGTGCTGCACGTAAATATTCCCCGCGGGGAGTCTCTTCCTCACTGAACACTGTGTCGGCACCGTCCTATCTTTTGCAGGTGTGCGAATTTGCACGCCTGTAAAACACGGACATGTGAACACATCATAGGAAAACAATGGTTTTAATAGACGCGCGGTTTTGTGCGCACATACGCACGCTCGAGGCCTTACTGTTCATTGTAGCAGCTGCAATTCTCAACATTAGAAAGCAGAATACACTAAGAGGGAGCTTAATCCGCTTTTCACATAAAACTGAGAGAAAAAAAAAAGAAAAAAAAAAGAACTATTTTCCTGACTTCTCACCTGTGCATATTTCCCACTGCAGATAACACCGTTCCATTCCGTAACATTGACACATTTGGGATGTCTGACCAAAAAATTATCCATTCTGGCCACATAGGTATCATTATAATTTGTCACAGAGCCATCCATGTCATGGAATATAGAGTTTTTGTCTCCATCCATGTCACCGGTTTCAAACCACGGCCCAGACTGCCCAAAGAATGCTCTTAACGACACCTGAAAAGTAATTAAAATAAGACAATTGATGCAGAAATGCTTTAGTTATCTGAAGGCAAAGGATGCGTTCTCCCCAAACCCCAACACCGGGCGAGGAACGGTATATTGGAGAGCATAAGGGAACCAACAAAGCAGCCGGTCGCCATGATCAGTTGCAAGGAATACAAGTAATTTACAAGGAGAGTTCTAGTGGTTGAGAACAGAGTATCTAACAGCACGGCTATAGGTCCTTCAGCCTAAGTGAAGACACATGTTATTACCCCCATAGTGTTTAATACAGGCAAGCTGGCCCAGAGGAGGAGCTGCAGTCTGCTCCGCCACAGATTTCTACAGTATAAAATATGGACAGAGTCCAAAGATTCAAAAACTATTGTTCCTCCTTTCGCTTTTCTTGATGTAATATAATTAGGCACAGCAGAGGAACATATGCAAGATGGCATCTCGTACAATACAATGCTGATGAACATTTTGTCTTAATTATGTACGACGTCAACACCAAAGAAAGGTCCAACATACTGCAGCAGCTGACAGATTCACAGGCCACCATGCTGCATCTGTGCTGGGAACGGGTACAATGGTAATTCAGTCACTTACATAGATGGCTGCTTTTACATCCAAACCAACAGTTTACGCCTCAAGGTAAAACCCCTCCATACATACATCTCTTAACTAACCTCCCCATATGTAATCTCCGGTGCTCACAAGACCAGTTGGTTTCGTCTCCTCTTAGCTGCTCCTCATACAACCCATTCTAAGATTTCTCCCTCGAGTCCCCCAAACTCTGGAAGTCTCCACCCAACCACAACAGACTTCCCCTCCTCTTTGAAACCTTTTAAAGCTTTGACTGTGACTTTTGTGACTTTATCATTTATTGATGACCTATCCTCAGAAGAAGTCATCAAGAGAAAGACAGTGGCCCGCCACTCGGGATTCCTGCTGATCAGCTGACGCCCAGCACCACTGTCAGTACAGACAACTCTCCGTATTGCAGAGGTCTGGCACCACTGTCAGTACAGACAACTCTCCGTATTGCAGAGGTCTGGTTTGATACTGCAGGCACAGCTCCCACTGAAGTAAATGGGAGCTGTGCCAACAGCACCAAGCCAGGCCTCTGCAATACCAACAGGTTACCAGCTTCCAATGCTGTCTGACATGGATTGACAGCAGGCCCAATGATCAGCAGGGAAGGGTTCCCGAACAGCAGACCGCTGTCAATCGCTTATTAATGCCCTATCTGAAGGAGAAGTCATCAACAAATAAGTCACAAAAAGTCCCAGACAATCCCTTTGGGAAAAAAGTCCCAAACAGCCCCTTTAGATCCTACCTCATTAGAAAAGCCTGCAACCTACCATAACCCTGCAGCCACTACAGTGTTATTGTCTGTCCCCTTCCCATGCAGAATGACAATTGTAGGCAGGGTCCTGTACCCCTCTGTTCCAATCTGTCAATCACTTTGATTGTACTTTTTTAAAAAATTTTATCTTGTGCCCTGAAACTCTTATGATATGTACGGCGTAACGGTGCATTTAAAAAATCATCATTATTGCTATTGCCCTCTGAATCCTCCCCCTCTAACATAAAAAATTATCTGCTCCGCATAAACATGAGCTTGTCCTGCAAAGCTAATCACATAATCCCCAAGACACGTGCGTGTATAGATATGTCATGTGGAAGGTAAGGGTTAAGTATTTGTGACATACACCATATTTTGTCTGGTTTGCACAGTATGGTAGTTTACTGCTCCACATAGTTGCTACATTTGTAGCAAAAACCAAAAAAAAACCTCAAATGCTAAAAGGATTCTAAATCTTAAACATCTATGAACACAAAATGTGTAGAAAACTACAATCCAACCCGCCAAAAATAAGGCCTCATACAAAAATGGTAAAGTATAGAAGTTACGCTTGGAGAAGTGAAACTTGTTTGTCCTTAAAGGGTTAAGACAGTTGCATAATCATAAAGCATCCAGTTGGCTGTAAGGACATCATGCCGTCAGCTTGGAAAGAGTTCATATCTGCAGAAGCGGGCAGTGAAAGAAGAGCGACTGTTCCGCTGAATCCCTTTGTGTGCACGGGGGGAGGCGGGGGGGGGGGTCAGGTCTGCATTCTGTAGTGAACAATGTCCGAAGTTCTAAAAGAGGACAAAACCCTCGCTGCTCTTCAGCAGGTTAAAGTATCTGGTAACCCTGAGAAGGATCCCTCAGACAGACAGCTGAGAACAGAAGACGGCTTCTATCCCCTCTAGGTTTAAAACAACATTTGCAACTTCAATGTTTGCACTTCTGGAAAGAATTACCAGACTGAAAACTCGGCCCATTACTGTACCTGGCAGGATGTAAAAAGCTTCTTTTATGCAGACGATCCCTGTGTTGGAGAATCAGGACGAGCGGTTCCTGGAATCCGACAGCTGCCATGTATTATAGACAGAAAGGAAGGTCCTCTCCCCCACAAGAGAACATGTTCTGTCATGTTGGAAATGTAAAGCCGTGCTCACATATACAGTATGGCTCGTGCTCGGCCAGCTCTACATGTATGCAGGGTACCTGAGCCTGATACAGTTGCTAACATCTTGTTTGTGCACCAGTCAGGAGGTATCTGGTGTCACATCTGATGCACCAGAAGCCATGAATGATCCCTCAGAAACTATCAGTTTCCCTCTACCACACCAGGGAGAAAAGAATGGATGGCCAGAAATATGGCAACAAGCCCTAACTCAAAAAACAGCAGGAAAGGAGATACTATGTTGCATTTGTGTGGATGACAAGTATAACATAGTAACAATGTGTAAGGCTTAAAAAAAAAAAAAAAAAAAAAAAAGCCATACACGTCCGCCCAGATCAGCCTATTATCCGGCAGTCCTCCAATGGCGCTCTCAGGCTATGCCCATAAGGCAGTGTAGAGAACCACATCCCCCTGCACCACGTTTCCTATAGGACAACCCGCATGGCAGAAATAGGGTTAAATATCTAACAAAAAGTGTAAATGTGTGGACATTATAGATTTTCTGATTATGCATAGGGTACATCTTTTCTTATCATCAGACTACAACCCGGCCCGCAGCTAATACGTATTGTAAGAGTCTGGAAATCCACAGAGCGTCTATATACACTGTACTAATCAAACACAAAACCTACAAATGGTAACTTATAGGGGTATTCCAGGGAGAATACTGCCACACTTTATGGATAAGTCTTGTGATACTACAGTCCTCTCGCACATGCGTATACAGTGAAGTACTTACACGGCTTGCAAGACTATGTTGATCTCACGCATGCGCACTAGGAAGTCACGCAAGGAGTTTATTCTTGTGCATGTGTAGTGGGAGTATTGGGACGCTATAGTCTCAATGAATGCATTGAATCCTTGGGATTTCATCATAGCCTTGTGCGGTATGGCACTCTACTGGAGGATGCACACCTGTCCTGAGCTAATGGCTCTGCCTAAATTCCCGATTTTCAAGAGGGAGACTGTGATTACATCTTATATACAAGAACACAATGGATGTCGTCTCCCCACAACTCCTGGAGAATTTTAATGCACCTGTCAGGGGGAGGTATGTTTAAATCTGTATTGTGATTGGTTGATAGGTTTTATATAATGGGTGTTAGATTGCAATTTTGTTAGCTTGATGAAGATTGTTGCACAAGGTCGAAAAGTCGTTGCCTATGGTGTGGAGAAATAAAGATGCATCATAATTGATCCCATTGTTCGCACCCCGCATGCTGCTCTTTGGATTTACAAAACTCGCATGTGAACAAAATCCGAGTCCGGATCCCCTTCCTTGGGCGTGCATCCCAAACCACTTCGCGGTTGTTGATATGAAGTGTGTGCTGCTGACCGACTACTATCTATTGGATTACTATCCTTAGGATAGGTCATCAAATGTTGATCATCTGGGATCTGTCGCTCAGAGCTGTGCCTGCAGTTCCAAGTGCTGGCCACTATGCAGAGGTCAGAGCAGAGATTTCCGCTCCTAACCCTTGTGTATTTTCGGCGCTGTCAGGGGGCACACAATCAGCTGATCGGTCAGGGTCCCAAGTGATGGACCCCAGCAGATCAACTATTGATGATCTATCCTGAGGAGAGGTCATCAGTAGTATTCTCCTTGGGAGAATCCCTTTAAAGAAACACCTACAGGTTAGATATCTGGCAGGAAGAAGAAATAAAGCACTACCAGATACTTACATTCGCTCCAAATTTGAGAAAAGAAACATTATTCCTAGGAGTGAGCTGCCAAGGATTTTTCATTAGGAAGCCAATTGCACTTGTATAGCGGTCAGATGTTGGCACAAAGTTTTTAAAAGTACTTTTTGTAAGTCGAATCGGACCGTCATAAATCTGGAAGCCTCTGATTGGAAAAGTTCTGGAAGAAACAAACAAAATAGGTCACACACACAAGCCTTAAACTGAAGGGACATAATGGGTAACTAAATGTTTTTGTGCAAAATTTTTTATAGTGCAAGCAAAAAATTTGCAATAGATCTTCTGCAAAAATACTTTTTTTGACTTCTCAACCTCTTTCCCCCTTCCCCATCACTTATTCTGTGTAGAGAGGTTATCAGTACGTGCAGAGGTGTATACACGGAGAGATCAGAGAGCAGCTGCAGCTCATATAACGGACCTTTTACATGGGCCGATAGGCTTCTAAACGACTGCATGAGCGCTAGTGTCACCGCTAAGGTCGTCAGCACTGAAAGCCTTCCCGTCGGCTCACAGGCTTCTCACCTGCTTCTCGCTCAGCGCTCCACCTCCTATGGGAAGCGCTGAGCATTTACACAATACAAGCAGCAAGCGAGCAAATGGGGTTTAAGTTGACTGATAGGAATGCAGTACGCTAGAAGAAGCGAGATATGCTGCACTTGGAAAAGAAACCATCTGGAATTTATCAGACTAATTCGCTATTTCAATTGCTGCGTCTTTGTTTCCTGCTTACCTTGAACATACCTTGCAGAGCAAAAAGTAGAGCAAAACGCGCAAATGCGCATGCAAAAAAGAATTGTTTACACATATGCTCATGTGAATATGGCCGGGGGGTGGGTGGGGCTTAAAAACTTTAAAACCTCTTTAACGCCACTCTCACACAAGCATTTTTTACAGCATTAATTGAGCGGTTTCAAAGACGCCAATCATTTTAATGAGGCCTCTCAGACGAATGCATTAGTGGCGCACGCCAAATCGAGCGCTGTATTTTCTATTCTACAGCGTTTCTGACGCTTTGCATCACCCATTGAAATGTATGGGCAGTGTTAAAAACGCTGTAAAAAACAGTGTCAAATGCGTACTATGCCATCGGGAGGGGGGGGGGGGGGATAGTGACGTCATCAGCTGGCTTAGCATGCGTGTTACTTCACAAAACATGCAGTAAAAAAAACACAAACTCTGTAAAAACGCTGCGTTTTTAAATGCAACCTTTTTGCGAAACGGCCGCGTGAGATTAGCCCACGATGCTGAAGATGTGGGGGTATAAAATTAAATAGCCTGTCACGATTTGTGCTAAACTACAAGTATTTGTTTAGTATGTGTGATTAGATCTGTGATCGTGGCTGAATACAGTAATGCATAACTTAACCGGGTCGGCTCAACAAGAGGACCCCTTGTGGAAGCAGAGCTGGGGTGGGGGTGGGGGGGGGGGGGTGATCTTATTGCATTTGCAGGTACATCCGGCCGTTCACCTCCCTCAAATAAATGGCAGATCATGAAGTACATAGTGGGCCCAATCTATGAGGTCTAACAGGAGTCAGCTCCACAGGATCAGGACAGGTTTTAACCTCTAGAGGCCAACAATTGTTTCCATTCACTGCCAGAAAGCACAGATATTGTGATTAGCACTAAATATTTGCATCTACGTGGAGCGGAATAAAAACGGTGCAGAATTCAGGACAGGCTAGGACTTTCACATCTGCAGCATGTTTGTTGAGGGATTGCCACCGATTTGCAGCCCTTGAAGCTTCCGCTACTTCTGGAGTTGGCCTTTAAACAATTCTTAGTCCAGGGTCCCAAATCACGATAAAGTGGAATAATGTATTAAACATAGTAGACCGTGCTTAACAAGTCACACGTCGAGGAGCGTTATACTTAATCCGTCATAATGAGCGCGGCCTCCGGGGCACAAAATCAGAATTGCGAAAATACAATTATCCCATAAGCATCTCTCTGCGTCCGTGAAGGATTGTAGACTCCTCGTAGGCCGCGGCGCTCCTGTGAAGCACATTCTTGGAACACAGCTTTGGTCTTAAAGCATGCCATTAATTCACAACAGAACACAAATACGTGGAAACCATTCAGACCATAATTTATGACGACTACTTCCAACTATTTTTTTCAAATTCATTTCTAAGAGTGCCTATTCGAAATGTATCCGCAACCCAAACCTAAAAGTAACAATAGGAAAGCAGTTTCCATGCACTCCAAGCCACAATATAGCTCCCACACTGAGAAATATGCATCTCGTTTCTCTATGGTATTTCCATATGTATTCCATCTACCCTGCTAATTAAGAACATAAGACACCTACTGGTCGGCCTGACTTACGGAATTCACATCGAGGGTGGGATGTTTATAGAATATTACACACACATATCTATCTCATCTGTCCTATCCATCTAGTATATATCTCATCTATCCAGTGTGTGTATATACCAGTGGGTCAGGACTGATAGAGATATTAATTGTGCATATATATTTTATATACATATGCCAAATGTAGTTGTACCTGTTTCTAGGAAGTGTGCGATTCCTATTATAGACTCCTCCGGTCCCCCAGTATTTGTTTAGGCCTCCTTGGGATCCATAATTCCTACTTTCGCCTATAAATAGAGATTCAGAAACTTCTTGGCTGGAGCCTTCATCTTTTGGAAAACTTCCATCACTGCAGAAAGTGAAAGCATTATCATGAAGTACGTGGAAAAAGAGAAAACCAGACAGTCCTGCAGACATCTATAGGCACATATACGGTATATCTCTACCTGCATTGGGGTAAATATTGGTTCTTCCTTTACTCTTTCACCAAAATGTGGTTACAAATGTGAAGTCTGTTGGAGTTAGATCAACCTCAACAAGGGGAGGAACGGGCCAACAGCCAAGCAATAATGTCTTAAACTTGAAGTATTACAGAGAATGACTTATACAATAAGAGTCCTGTTCTTCTTAATGACCCCTGGTCCAGTGTGTTTTGCCCTGGAAGCTCCTGCAGCGGTTACAAACCATTCATCGTTCACCTGACCACTCAACCAATCACTGGCCTCAGCAGTTACATGCCCACATCTTTTATATATTCTTCCTAAGACCGCCTGCACACCAACAGATTTGCATTACGGAATCTGCGGTCGGCGTCCGCACCGCAGATCCGCAGCAAATGCTGTTTGTTACAAGCTATGGAAAGACGCTTCTTCCTGCACACTCGCAGAAACCAATTTCGGTATCTGCGAGCTGAGGAACAATCGCAGCATGCTGTATTTTTGCGTGGATTCCGTGCAGACGGCTTCCATTGAAGTCAGTGGAAAGCATCCAACCCATGGCCCTTCCACAATTTACATGGCGGACACGTCGTGGATCCCATGTCATTGCCAAGCGACTGCGTGGGAAAAATAAACATTTAAGAAATAGAAAAAAAAAACAAAAAAAAACAAAAAAAACTTTAGTGCACATGTCCAACGGCAGCTCGCCACAACCATCCGCCGTGCAGAAAAACAAAATACAGGTACACAGGGTCGCTGGTCACGGTCAGATTCCGCTGCGGGCTCCCACATGTGAAATCTGACCCATTCGTCTGCAGGTGGCCTAAATGAAAAAACATTTATTAAATTGTGCCCACCCAGCCCCGGAAATCAGCAGCATAACTTCTTACAGTATGTGCAACGCACGACCGACTCACTGTAACAAGCAGAGTAAATAGGGAAATCCAAGCACAGAACATATCATTTTATAGCCTTTTCTGCTCTATAAACAAACTTTCTTCTAAGCATTGAGATCTTTCCTGATAAAATAGTTTAAAAGAGTGGTCTAGGAATGGGGAAAAAAAATGTCTTATTTTCTCCATAAACAGCGCCTCTCTTGTCTGCATGTCATGTTTGGTACTGCAGCTCATCACCATTAAAGTGAATGAAGCGGAACTTGAATGCAAGTCCCAGCACAAGTTATTACATGAGAATGGCATAACAATTTACTGTAGGATCAATTCTGTAGGACCAGAGCCCCGCTGAAAAAGCAGATAGAAACAGTCAATATAGTCAGTGGGTAAATAGAATTAAAAAAAAATGCAGACAAAGTGATCACTAATTAAGACAACACCAATTAAAGAGAAGGGAAAATTTTTTTATATATATATATATATATATATATATATATATATATATATATATAAATAATATATATATATATAAATAATATATATATATATATATATATATATATATATATATATATATATATATATATATATATTATATACACACACACACACACACACACACACACACACACACACGGAGCGTTAAAAATGATCCACACTCCAGTTATATTAAAGCTTCTGTTGGCCGCACGGTCTTATCAATGCTTTCCATTGTAGGTTGTCATCTCCTCAGTCGCTCCTGCACAGGTTATGTCAATTAATTCCCGACTACGGTGTAAGAAAAAAAAAAAATGGCTCCCCCGATTGTGATTTGCATGGAATAAGAGTAGCGTGCAGCGATTTGTTTTTTAGCCTGAGAGCAAACGGCAGAGTATGGAATGGAAATCTCCTCAGTCGCCTACCAGGAAAAAGTTCAAAAGTCAACCAACAGCTTGAAAATTGATGCGTACAGTTTTCCAGGATTCTCAAGGGGAAGTATTGGAACATTATCAGGAAAAAGGTCCAACAATCAACAGTGCTCGTTACAGTGTGACGCTCACTAAAGAGCTGAAGCCCAGAATTCAAACAAAACACTGAGAGCGGTCATTCAAAAGTGTTGTTGCATGAGAATGCATGTCGGCACACTGCTGCCCCTACTGAAGACACTCTGCAAAAACTTCATTTTGAGGTGTTAAAGCATCCTCCCTATAGTCCTGATCTTAATCATCGGGCTATTTCCCGTTTGGTCCCCTGAAAGTAGCTCTAAGAGGACAAATATTCACCTCTGATGAAGAGGCGAAGACAGCGGGGCAGTTGTGACTCGCAGCTCTGCCTAAACCATTTTAGGGAATATGAAAGCTTTCTGACACATGGACAAAGTATATTGAAAAGCAGGAGATAATGTCAAAAATAATGTATTTGTCTTTTCTAAATGTTAATTAAAATAAATTCTACTGCCAGAGTGCGGATGATTTTTGACTTCCCCCTCAGTGCGAGGGACTCATTTTAAAGCTTACTACTTCAATAATTACTACTGTAATAATACTTGGGTTCCTTAAAATAAAACTCATGCACTTTCCATTGTCAGCCACTCTACCTTCAAGCCCTAACAGGAGTATGCATGTTTAAGTGCCAGCAACAATATTCTATCATTTTTACCCTTCTGTCTTGCTCTTTATAATTAGAGTGTGTATAAGGAAAGCATGGGCAATAATCCATAAAGGGACCAAATGTCGGCCCAACTGAACGGATCATCATATAAGGTTACACAGTATACACTGTATATACATATGTCTTTAGCGGTCTTACAAGCATTGTTACTTACCTAGCAAATGTGAGACCAATTCCATTGTCCGAAAATCTGCAAAGAAATGAAAAAGATATAAAAAAAAGAACCACCAGAATATAAAGAACCATTAAGTGTCAGTAAGGCTTTAGGGTGCTTTTACACGGGGCGAACAGATGCCCGACAGGTCGTCCCAGCAATAATCATTCCTGTGTTAATGCATGGGAACAAGTATCGGGAATGAATAGAGGGGGAGCAGGCCGTTGATCATACTGGGCTGCCCACCTCCATTCACAGTACGCAGGTAGTCGGTGATAAGTGAACGACTTTACATGGACTGATACGTTGTTCCGTTTTCTGCATGCAGGGACTGAACGACAGACGAGAAGTGAAAGTTGCTACATATATTCACACTGAACGATAATCGTCCAGATTGTCGCTGGATTGCGGGAATCTGAATGATTATTCCATGTAGGCAGGGCTGTAATATACTACAATCTCTACCTAACAGACTGTACATATACTTATCACAGCATGCATATTAATGGGACTATTCTTCACACCTCACATTTGCTTTATGAACCCCCTCAAAAGTTATGAAACCTGTGAGCCTGTATAAAAACTATAGGCATGATGCCAAGTAATTACCAAATGTGGGTGTCCCATCTAAGGATGTAGGGGCACGGCTGTCATTTACATAACAGGTTACCCTAACCACCACTACCAGACTGATGATCTACAAACCCCCCCCAAGCATGGATTCATGTAAACACTGTCGGTATAGTCATACATACCCTGAATTCCTTATAATAATGTCCCCTCCTCTCACCCAAGCACCGTGGTCATTATTTTTAAAAGAAACAAGACTGTCAATCAGTGCGGCAACTCTTGGCTTCAGAGGATCAGCATCAACATGGGGGCGGAATCTGCAGAAGAGACAAACAGATTAGTGTGCATTGCTTTCTACAGGACAATACCCTTTATTTGGACTAAAGCGCTGCTGTAGCATGCAATCTAAAAATCACATGAAAGAAATTCCAAAGTGCCATCTTGTTCTAGATCACTACAGTATTGCCCCTTTTACACGGGACGATTCTTGTCTGCCCGAGCGAATGAGCCGGTGACGTCATCAGCAGCTCGTCCGTGCGCAACGAGAATCGTGCGGATCTCGTCCCTTGTCGTTCAGGGTTTCATATTCCTATGTAATACTCTGTATGATCCGTGTTTAAACTGATTATCGGTCATTTTTCCTCGTTTGAATGACTTTCTGAAGGATAACTGTACTGTATATCTGTGTAACATCAGTACGCATTGCATGTCTCTGGTTTTTACATTCGTGTTCAATTATTTGTTTGTTTTTCTTTTTTCATGCAAGAAGAAAAAAAAAAACACTTTAGCCTGATTTGTTTTTTTAATTTCCAGAACTGCTTAGCAATGATTACTGAAAAACAGAGTTCACACAGATGTCCTCCATGTGTAGTGACCCAAAACACCCATTTCTGGCAGCTCCATAATTGTCATATCTTCCATGTAGATGCACTGTGCAAAGAGTCTTGTCTTCTGTTATGTGTATTGCACAGCTGCAGCATGTAAGAGGTTAATGTCCGAAAATAGCTGGGGTATGTCTGAAAAAAGTAACAAGTCTTTCTAGTCATGTGATGATTGCTATAAATATGAGTGATTGAGAGCTAGTCTTCTGTCTTCTTCAGTGGTTGAGAGTGAAGTGAGAGTGCCGGCCACATGGGGGTACCTTCAACCCTTATGTGGTGAAGAGATGAAAGCATAGGAAAGGTACCCTGAAGACTAAGATCCCAGGAACCAACCTCTGAGGAGTGAGAGAAGAGAAGGAGTTCACCATGCAGTTGTTAATCTTCTGAGTTCAAGTGAGGGTCTGCGGAGTGTTCTGTCCCCCTCCGGTGTTTTTCTGCATCCCAGAGTGCATGTGTCCAGGAGCGGAGCATTTCAGATAACAAGACTGTAAGCCCGGTATCATCCTGTGTCCTCCTCCATGATTATCCCCTAAAGCTGTCTTTCCTGCACGAGCGAGTAAAATTATCTAACACTGAATCAGAAGTAAAGTTTGCCAGTCAATGCCCGTTCTCAGTTTCTAAGTTCAATTGTGTGTGGACTCTTATTTCCATCGCCGGATAAGCACCGGTGAGAAGGAACGGTGGCGTCACGAGTGACAACTTCTACAGTCCACTACACAACTATTTAGGTGACTGCTGACCCAGCGTTGCCTGGAAGAGGCCTAGCGGTGCCTTGGCCAGAGTTCCGTGCGTCCCTCCCGGGAGGAGTCTGGTAGAGCCACCTGGACAAGTGCCATCTCTACCCCGCCAGCTCCACGGTGGGGGTCTCCTGTCTCGGTCGCTGCACATGTGCACTTCATCTTTTTGTACACCCATTGACTTGAATTGGTGACAGTCATCCGAAATGTGGGACCAGAATAGGGCATGCTGCGATTTCTCCTCCCTTTATTTTCCCACAGTCTGAGTAGAAAATGCATGCCTGTATAGCCTCATTGACTATAATTGGTCAGTGGGCTATCCAGTGCAATCAATTACAAATACATACAGCTAACGAACAAAGAAATGAGAAAAAAAAAATAACACGCTTGTGAATCAGCCCTTTCACGCTGGCATGTGTGAATATAGGCTTGATATAACTTTGCGAGTAAGCAGAGGTCCAAATCTCAAGACGGCACAAGGCAGTTCAGGCAAGTCGAATCTAGTCAGACAGGTCATAGAGCTACTACTGTAGTTCATCCACAGAGCTGACGATCCATTGATTGGACTTTCCACCTTCCTTATTATTGACCTTCACTTTTGCCATGAAGCAATCTGTAGTGGTGCAGGTATATTGCATGATCCCAAATTTTTTTTTTAGAAATCTGTTAATAAAGCCAACCTGCTAATAAGTCTACTTTAAACTCCTCACTATTTTTCAAGATCTCTGCCTGTGGTCAGTGAATGTAAAGAGTCCTTATTCACATCCAGTGGCTTATCTAACACGGCCTTAACATCCCGGACTCCCAAGGAGGATACTGGCACCTGCCACTTTCTTTCCCCTTGCCAGAGGGCTGCAGATGACATTTGTCTTTTGATGTAGCATTTGTCTCACAGTGGAATACCTTACTGGTAACACTGTAGCAAACGCACAGCTGTGAACAGCATTAGAACAGCTCAACTTTTTAGCCACTGGTTGTAACTAGGAGGTTTTTCTTCACTGTCAGAAAGCTCAGATATTGGGAAAAAAATAAATAAAAATAGTATCATTCAAGTCGGAGGACTTTTCACTATGCAATACATAAGGCTTATTTAAATACGACACCTCCGGGGGTCTTCCTAGAATTCGGTGTTCTAATCACACATACCCATCTGTGCTCTAATCAAACGCAGCTGTCAGATGGTAAAATAAAAACGCCAACTGTATAAACTTAGAAATTCGTCAACTCTAAGGGTGGGAGGACACGATGAAGACCTAGAACTGATGACTATTGTCAGCACGGACAGAGGGTGGAAAGATCAGGAAGTAGAACACTGCCAAAGGCGATGGAGTGCTAGGAATAGGCTCCCAACAGACAAGAGCTATGCCTGTGATAAACATGCCACCACCCTGCGGACGGAGGGATGGGAAGACTTTGAAGTAGAAACTACATTCCTTTTTTTAGAGCACCCATCAACTTGAATGGGCAATTCCAGTCCTAGAACTGTACCAGGCACATTTTTTTCTTATTTATTTTTCATTTTTCTACGAATACACACATTGGGGGAAGATTTATAAAACTGGCTAAAATGAAGGCATAAGCAGTGATATTCTTGGGTAAAGCCAATACTACCGATACCAGGAATATGAAGGGTAGTAACGGTATCATCATTAAAACTCAAACCGCTCTAGACCTTCTAAGACTAAACTACAGAACCTCCATGATCAGTATACGCAGTGGATCTGTAGGAGTTCACAGTTAAACAGTCTTCCTCCCTGCCACCAGAGACTAGCCATCACACAGTGAACATACCATAGATTTTGTGCTGTCGTTTTTTAATCTTAATGTGCTCAAAATTCGGTGCTGATTAAGTTCATTAGACATCTGTCAGAGTCCCATAAGGCTGACAATCCTGGCTGCCCCACTAAGGGAGGGTATGAGCTCACTGCCTAATGTTTATACAGGGTGTAGTCAAATAGACGGATCCAGCAATATATCACAGTACTGTGGTCCTATATTGAAATACTAAGAGTACTTGGATAGGGAGGCATGGTTGCACTACATGACGGTATGGCTCAAGGGTCCCCAGAACATGGATTTCAATTTTGTGTTGTGGCCCCTATAAGAGATATTGCGTTAAACCCAACTGAAAAGTTGAAGAGTAGCCTGTGGGAAACAGAAATGTGCTTTCCATATCCAGGTCCTGCGGAATCGCTGCTATGAGTGAAGGAAAGTGCACTGGAAGTGGCCTCCATCCGCTACGATGGGGCAGATCAAGCAGGAAGTCATCCACCATCTATAGGAGATTCAGGTACCGATCTGTTTTGAGACTCCCTGGAAGGAAACAAGTCCAACAACGGCTCCGTGCATGTACTATAGCAGAAGGAGGCCACTTCCAGTATGCTTTCCTTACCTCAACCATAGCAGCGGTCCCACAGGACATGGACGTGGAAAACGGGTTTCTGCTTCTCACATGCTATTCTTCAACTGGGTTTTATTCTCTCTCATGGAGACCACAACCGAAAATTGAAATCCATGTTCCAAATGCGCATGCACCATATTACTGTGTAGCACATTCATGCCTTACTATTCAAACACGCCATTGTTATTTTAATATAGCACATCAGTATTGCCATCTAGCACTGGAACCGTCTTTTTGACTGCACCCTGCATACAGACCTTAATGAAATAGTTTATTTGTATTTAGCAAATGCATGTGGGGGGTTGGGTTGGGGGGGCTGTTGAATATCTGAATCCAAAAAATAAGAGCTGCACCCTTGTAAAGAGATTTTATTAAATTAATCCGCACAGATTTCTGCACCTAAAACAAAAGCGTTAAACATGGGCATTCATTTTAAAGGAAAATAGGAGTTCAAAGTTGGAGAAATGCAAACACAAATGCTAGCAACCTGGAGACTTGTAAGGCCTCATGTCCACGGGCATAATTGAATTGCGGGTCACTCATAGTTCAATATACCCACAGACAATGATCAGGCATTATTAAATACCTGCGGATGGCATGTTTTCCCGGTGTGCGGATCGCACGTGCCGGGAACAAAAAAAAATGCAGCATGCTCCATTTTCTGTGGATTCCCGCATGGTCAGCTTCCATTGAAGTCAATGAAAGCCGTCTGATCCGTGGCAACCCTGCAGCTGACTCTGCAATCGTGCCGCGGAACAGCAGGAGATTTAAAGAAAAAAAAAAAAGCACTGCGTATGCACACGCACGCTGGCCAGCACACCCGCACACTCTGCAGTGCAAGAGAAAAGAAGATCCGTCCGGGACGGAGAAGTCCCGCACTGCATCCAGACAGGTGAGAAAATGTCCATGGCTGCGGGCACGGGGGGATTCCACTGCGAGTTTCTGCACTTGGAATCTGCGCCTGCCCGTGGCCTAAAGATGCATAGCCAATATAATTGAGTATTAGACAACATTAAATATCACCTGGCATTGTTATCCAAGCACAGATATTCCCTCGGGTCTTCAGCGCTTGCATTTGTAGTTTTCACACCTTTATCAATAAACAAGCCCGCCTAAAAACAGGGAGGGAAAAAAAATAAAAAATTAAAATCTTTATACAAAAAGTCAAGGGGTATCTTCCTTACTAGATTATTGCAATGAATCTACTGTGTAAATGAATACAGAATACACAACGACGGCCGACGGCTCTTTCTCCACTAGAATGAATTGTCTCATCACAGACATTGGGGATCAATGCTAATAATGGCTGGTTGCCTACTGCCAAGTGTCACAGCCAATAGAGGCCATCTATACCGCTGTCGAGACTAAGGGCACTTTCACAAGGTAGTATTCTCGTTAGCCACAGTCAGTAATAAGTCCGAAAGCCAGGAGAGGTGCAAAAGTTTACATTATACTTAATGTGTAGGTCCCACTCTTTTGGCTTACAGACACGGATGCACAATAATCAGCAAATACTGATTTTTCTAATGCTACCATTACGTTAATCTATGGATTAGCGGCCTATACAGCAGTCTATATGGACATGGATGATGTTTTGGATGAGACAACCCCTTTTAAACCTTATGTCTTGAAGCTGAAACCATAAGGGGATGGGCATGAAACGCTTGTTACCTTAAAGTTGGAATGGACTCGGTTGTTGTAAAATATCCCAAGAGGTGTGAGCTCCGATTTGGTATCTGGATAGAGCCCATGGGATTCTCCGGTGGAAGACTTGTGGAACACATACCAGATCCCTGCATCCTTTACGTAAAGAGAGGTATCGATTACACAGTAGCTCTATAATCCCAGCTATTGGATAGCGACCATTGTAAATAAACCAAGAAAACTTCCCATAGCTTCATTGTACTACGTTACTCGAGGGGAATTGAGACCCTCACTTCATCCGGTCACTGAGTCACGTAGTACGATCCATGTTGTAGGTCCACGTTTGTTTTTGTTTGTTATATGATTTATGTGGCCCTAATTTTAATCAGTTGTGAATAAAAGTTATTAATTTTAATTTTAATCTATATCTGTGAAGGGCGTTTCTATGACCATATAGATTTGGAATACCACTGTGATTTCTGTACTAATATAGCAATGTTTTAATTAATGCAGAAAGTCCAATCTAAAAACTTGCCTGAGAGCCAGCCGCCGCATTACTTATCAGGTTATTGTTGGGATTTGCGATCCAGAAAGTGGATACTGCCCTAAAAACACATTCAAAAGCAATAAAAGAAGAAGGAAATAAGTAAAAGCTATAAAAATGTATAAACACTACTGAAGAGTAATGCACATTTTAGAATACAGGCAATATCCATGCCACAGTCACATAAAATCCACATTATATACACTTACATTTCTAAATGGAGGACCCCATCCGCTGCCCACTGATTGACAGCTTTGTCCCTATTACTGCTGTACATAGGGAGACTATGATCAGTCAGTGGCTGCCCCACTAAGGGGCCGTTATAGGAGGACTATAATGGGGTCCGGTAAAACTTCCGGACAGCAGTCCAGTATTTTGCCGGACTCTACAGGACGAAATAGTGTTGTGTACAACGCTATTTTGTAGCAGAAATCTGCAACACAGGTTCCGAACGGAACCTCCAATACTAATGTGAACAAACACGTATCAGTAATTCCCACAAGAATCTATAGGAGCAACAGCCATCCAAAAGATTGGAAATGGTTCAAACAGACACGCTGTGCACATCTAGGCTCTGTACTGTTAATGCTTCTTGCCGTATTGACAGTAATTTTTTTTCCTTCTATCAACCATTTCCTCAAAATTCTAAAAAAAAGTTTTACAAGTTGACAGGAGAACAGTTTGTTGCACTGCCAAGTACTCACATGCAGTCAGTGGCTGGATTAGGAACGTAGTTTCCGTATACTTTATCCCTCATAGCGGTGCACACGGTATTATTTCGGTCTGTGGGTAATAAAGTGCCTGGCTTGGTAACAAGTCCAAGGTTGTGAAACAGACTGTTCCTTTGTTCTATACCGTCCTCCAGAAAGAAACAATGTCCCAGTGTGTCATAGCCAATTGTGTCCTTGATCTGTACAAAATTAGAAAAAAGATCAGCAAGATCAACTATTCATTAAAGAAATAGTTGAGCAACTTTGTAAATGCATGTCATTACTGGGATTCTGGTTTGTCCCTGCAGAAGACAAAAAAAACTGTTATTCCTAAAGTGTGGCTTTAAGCTTGCTTCACACAGACTTCTGACTAATTTCTATATCTGTTAAGCTGGCCATACACGGGGTCCCCCGAAAATCTCATGTGTATGGGGGGGGGGGGGTTCTCTCTACCAAAATAAAAATGCACAGGAGTGTTGAGCGAATCAACATCAGCCAAAAAACTGCAATACCTTCCCATGCAATACCGGTCAGCTAAAGACTGGTCTGAGCCAACCATATACTCAGATATCGAAGCAATCGTCTTCATCTTTGTGGAAATCAAGTCTTCCTATTCTTTATATTGGTGTTGGACTTTACAGGCAATGTACACGCTACAACCATGGCAATATGTGCAAAGAAAGACTTACCCAATGAATCAAGGCCCACTTTGACAACAATTATCGCTCAAAATTCGTCCTAACAGCTTTTGAGGGATAATCATTACATGTAAATCCTACCATTGTTTGCTTTTCTGCTGAACGATGGTTTTCATGCGAGCATGAAATCCATCATTCGTGATAGCAGGGACCGCACGCTGAGTTCTCTGCGGGTAGCGCTGATAACATTGTTATTAGCCAACAGCCCGTGGCAGAACAAAGGACATGTATTTAAAGAACAGACCACCTGCTGTTCTGTAAATACATCTCCTGGCGGCTCATTAACATGCAGATAATATTAATTATCTGCTAATGGGCATTAGCACCCATTAGTAGCTTTGCAAAATGATTGCTTAAAACTGCCACTCAAACTGTCTTGAGCGAATTTTGAGCGATCATCTTTGTGTGTAAATGGGGCATTAGTCATTTACACAATTAAGATGGATATCGGATAGCTAGTGGACAGAAATCTGTCCATCCTGTATAACTCAGTAATTCAGAGCTCCAGCCACAATTTTTTTAAGCCTAAAAGTTGAAATCTCCCAGCATTCCCCTTACTGGCTTAACATCTGCATAGTGCTTGCTAGACTTGCAGTCCTGGTGCAGGAAAAGCTGTCCCACTCCATTCCCCCCCAACCAAATCTTGACATACAGCCCCAATTCTGATACTAGGTATTAACTCTGAATACCAAACAGTTTGTTTTCAAGGTCTGCCCATGTTCCAAGAAGTTACTGGATGGCTTGGCAGGGGATTGCAGCCTGTCCGATATGTATCTTAGTAAAGCTTTTGCAACAATTTCAGAATTTGGCAAGTGTTAGTTATGAAAATAACTTGAGTAAATAATTCCCGATGTTTACTGGAGAAGTAGACCGGGTTCTCAGAGCGCCTTTTGGAAAAAAGTAATTTTTTTTTTTTCCGTTCTATCCATTTTGGAGACAGCTGGTTCAAAACCAATCACAGAAGGAATTTGCACCATCTTAGATGGAAGATCTGGTAGCATTACAGCAACAGGAAATACACCACACTACATTACATCAGCGGAACGATATCCCCTGTAATATCCTGCTCATTGGCTGCCCTACAAATGGCTAGGTCCAAGTGGCTGAATTCTCTACAGCTTGACATCTCATGTACATTGATGGCATAGTAATCAGATATGGCATTAAATGTCTGGTATCTCCTCTAATACCCCATTTAGACAACGATTATCGCTCAAAATTCGCTCAAAAGCAGTCTTTTGAGAGATAATCGTGGTGTTTAAACGTGCGGTCATCATGCAGTGTTGTGCACGATTCGCTAGCTGAAAGACAACGATGAGCCTCATCAGTGCCACGCGCGGAGTTCTCAGCGGGATAATGTTGATACTATTGTTTTGGCTGATATCCTACTCAGAGGACACAACAGGAGTATGAAGAAGACAGCACTCCAGCTGTGTTCTGTATACCAGCTGAGCGCTCTGTGAACACAGCAGGAGTATGAAGAAGACAGCGCTCCAGCTGTGGTCTGTATACCCCACTTGGAGCGCTCAGCTGTATACCAGCTGAGAGCTCCGTGAACACAGCAGGAGTATGCAGAAGACAGCGCTCCTGCAGTGTTCTGCATACCCTGCTCGGAGTGGTCAGCTGGATACAATCTGAGCGCTCCGAGAACACAGCAGTTTTCAGAGTGTGTAAATGCACACAAGAAAATATTGCTCAAAAGATTGCCTTTGAGGGAATCTTGAGCGATAATCGTTGTGTCTAAATGGGCTTCACGTTAATAGAAAAGAGCAATCAGATGTTGGCAAGTCCCAGCGGTATACCTACCAGCAAGCCATTTGTTGCATGGACTGTGACGCATCTGGAAAAGCTATGGTGAATCGATAAGCCTTCCACGTAGGTTCCAGAACTGTAGCCTCCCATTTCATCGACATCGCCACACAGGTGAAAATGTACAGGATAACTGCCCATTACTTGCTGACCCATGTGCTTCAGTTCAACGTTGGACAGATGAACAGAGGTGAAATTCTGTAAAACCTAGCAAAAGGAAAAAAGTTACATAGTTGAGAAGGTTGGGAGGGGAGGAAAAACACACACACACACACACACACACGTCAACCTATAACCCTACAATGTCAATTCAGGGGAAAGAAACAAAATTTACTGAGTCTTATTGCCTCATATAGGGGAAGGTGAGGGGTGGGGGCTAGGGTGCGTGGATTCTTTTCAGACTGTAAATCTGCCAGCCAGGACAAATGTTTGGATGAAGAGCTCATCTCCAGGAATCTAGTACCTATAATTATAGAAAGACATCCGTGTCCCTCAAACCTATTTAATGAGTCAATGAATGATCAAGCATGAATCAACCGTCAGAAACCTCATGTGACAAACGTTTCATAGTCTCACTGCTCATACAGCGCAGAAGCCGTTAGTGATGATGGTGAAGCCCTGCTTTCCTCCTGACAGACAAGGTTTACTTTTCATGGTTATGGGCCTAGATATAAAGAGATCATAAGAAAGGTCTCTGTCCTGTCCATTTATCTATTGGTACATTACACCAACATCGCCCCTTAGGCCCGTCTATGCGAGCCCTTTCACGTATGCGAACAACTATAAAATGCATGCATTATTAAGGATACATGTAGGTTTTTAAATATTATACATGGGATACGTTTCAATACGTTTTGATCTGTTTTTGATATGAAAACCGCAAAAGGTTTTTCACTGTAAATTTTTTTTTCTTAGAGTTTTGTTGTTCCCATTTTTTTACCCTTTAACCACTTAAGGACCAGGGTGCTTTGGTCCTAAAGGACCAGACACTTTTTGGAGATTTTACTTATATGGTGGTTTCACGGCTCTGACATATAGGGCTATTCTGTTATACCTTTTGTCACTGATTTTTTTTCTATTTTATTAGTGATAAAAAGCTAGAAGAAAAAAAGTTTAAAATTTATAGTTGTTAGTTTTTAAAATTACTACATTTATGCTAAAATAAAGTACAGGAATGGGTTCCTCACTTTGTTTTGAACGTTTTGATACATGATTTGTATAGTTTGGAACTACAGGGTGCATATGGTTATGGTTTTGGTTGACGTCCGTGAATAGGTTTCCTTTTTTTTTTGTATATACTTTTATTTTAAATTTTATTCCGTACTTTTCCTTCTTCTTATATCTAACTATTTTTTTTACCATGTATGTTCCTCATGACATCATAAAAGACATCTGGGGTCATTCACGTTTTTTCTTGTATTTCACATTTTTCCACTGTATCTGGGGCATCCATAGGAGCTCCTGTTACAGGGGGAAGACATTCCCCTGTAGTGACAGTAGTTATTAACAGAGCTGATACATTTCCATACTTTTTTGTGATACAGAAAAGAGTAGGAAGCAATGCTTTTCAATACCGCAAAAAAAACAAAAAACTGAAATATATGCCTTGCTAAAGGTAGTCAGATGTATGTATTGACTAAGTCTGACCCACTATAGCCTATAAGTCTATTAAAGTGCTACGTTTGGTACTAAAACTGCATCTGTGTTTCACGGATGACCATACGACAGTGTGGACGGGACCCTAACCATCTTTTTCTGTTAAACTGAATAACCAAGTTTAACAAACGGTCTTGGTGGTACATCCCATCCCTCTTTTTAACTACCGTGGCCAGCTAATCTAGCCATATTCTTTTTATACACCGCTGCCTAAAATTGTACCCAATACTCCGTGTATGGTCTGACTAGTGATTGGCCTAGAAATAAAACTAATGTTCTTGTATATTACACAATTCACGGATGACCAGCTACTGGATTATTAGAATAATGTGCACAAAGGGGACGGTTATTTATGGCAGACTTCATTCTCCGGTCATATTCCCCAATTATATTCATAAAGCAGCGTTTATAGCCTTTGTTCGTTCCATACGGTCCCGCGTGTGCTTGTTTAATATAATAGAGCCCTCAGAAAGGAGCACTGGGACCAATTTTCCAAAGAGCAGGAGGGAGGAACTGGATATACAAAAATAGAGGCAAAATATAAAGATGTCAGTAAAGCATACAGGCTTCAAGAACATTGGCGCATCTTACTCCACTGGGCTTATGGAAAATGTGAGACTTATTCTGACATAAAACTGCTGCACACCACTTCATAAATGTCCCACATAAAAAGTAGTAACTCCTGTAAATAGATTCTGACAATAATTTAGATTTATTACACAAAAGCAGTACAAAATCGGCTATGTACTTTCAATATAAAGATAATCGGGTCGTTGAGGTTCGCATTAATCCCTCATTGTTTACAGTTCACGATTGAGGTTTGGATAGGTTTTTAGCATTCAGTTTTATCTCATACGTACTAGATTACGGTTTCCAAAAAGTATTGTATTTTTTCATACCTTAATATGGCCTCCGAAGGTATCAAAATTGTAGAACTGGCATTGGTTATCCCCATAACAAGTCTCCTCCATTTCTCCTTGGATGACAATGTTCCTCGTAAGGACTCCTACTTCAGCCCGCATGTCCAAACCTTCTGTGATTTCTCCCATATGGAAGAACTTGGGCGGTTCTAAAGTCAAGTAAAATATAGTATGTAAGGCCAAAAAAATGATACATGTCAATCCAGTTTAGCCTATCCTCCCACCGGTCCCACACAAAATTGACCAGGAGGAAGGCAAAAAACACAAAAAAAGAAAAAAAGGTAGAAGCCAATTTTCTCCATTTAAGTGAAAAATTCCCAAATCTTCTGAAGTAATCAGTGACTATAATATGTAATATTGTATCGCTCAAGAAAGGTGTCCAGGCCCCTCTTGTATTCTTTTATTGAGTTTGCCATCACAACGTCCTCAGGCAGAGAGTTCCATAGTCTCACTGCTCTTACAGTAAAGAACCCTCTTCTATTTCGGTGTAGAAACCTTCTTTTCTCTAGACATAGAAGGTGCCCCCTTGTTACAGTCACAGTCCTGGATTTAAATAGCTGATGGGAGAGATCTCTGTATTGTCCACTGATATAAATATTTATCAGGGGAAAATACATAGTTATTAGGTCGCCCTTTTGCTAGCTTTTTTTCTAAGCTAAATAACCCCAGTTATTTCATGGTAATTACCTCCCATATGCTAAAAATATACATACACCTGGATAACAATTTATGCATTTTCAAGGAAGGCAGGGATATAAAAGTTCAACACAGAGACAGCATTACAGACATGTGTTTATTGCTATACTACTACTCTTGTAGCCTAATACGAAGTGTATGGTAACTGCACATATCCTACAGTTGTTACATGGCAAATGTTTTTTTTCCCCCCGTTTCGAGGTATTTGAAGGCTGGCTATTCAAAGCACTAGAAGACATCATTTGCTACTGAACAGAGTTAGGAAGAACAAATACAGTCCACAGCTTGTGGCCAACACATCCGACAACTATTTCCACACAACCAGAGATTGTATGTTGTGTCGATCTACAACAAAATATGTTAAGCCGACACCAGAACCATTAAAGCGTACTTGAGTTTTCAACAAGTTTTCTAATATATAACAAGTTCTCCTTACCTTCTCATTTGCTCCTTTTTGCACCCTTCTTTCATGTCTGCAAGTCCTGACTTTTAGGTGGACTTTCCCATTTTTCAGCTTTTTGTTTCAAGGAGGGGTGTGTGGCAAGCCTAGCATTCTACCAGCAGTTCACTCATCTGCTCCTATTTCCATGCTGCCTCTGGACCAATCATATATAGCACCAAATAAAATCTACACTCTTGACCAATTAGCAGGGAGGCAGTATGTGCCTCAATCCTGTAATATACTTTCATTAAATGGTTTTGTTCTACCAGTGTAATTCAAGGCTAAAGTGCAGCCCATCTGCAATCCACTGCTTGTCGTTAGACATTTAGCTTCTCTAATAACTGGGACATTACGATTTTTCTCATCTGTGGGGGCTTTTTTGCACTCATACAGCTTTCAGATCTGCAGTCAGTGTGTACACAATCTCTACGAAATGTCCTAATGTCTCAAGTTACTAGAGGATCTGAATGCAGGGGATTGCAGAGGGGTCGTGCTTCAAATTTCATTTATAGGGGTTAAAATAAAAAAAATACTTTCAATGAAGTATATTACAAGATTGATGAGACACATGGGCTATTAGATGAGCAGAATTTGTCTGAAAAGTTAGGGCCCCTGACTGGCATATGAAACACCACTTTTGATCAATTCCCCTTTGGGGTAGGTTTGTAGACAGCTTTTGAATTTTCTATTTACTTTTAAAAAAGATGAGAAGTGGTTGGGATTATCTGGGCGACTCAAAAAAATGGTGCAAATTATATCCCATAACCACACTTACTCCTAGCGGACCTAGATTTCATTTTCAGAGCTCAAACTACACCAAAATGTAATAAAATGCCTGCGCCAGTTAGTAAAATCTTGCGCATTTTACTGTGACGAAGCATGGTTTAACACTGGTGTACATTATGAGGTATATTAGAATGCTTACCTTTATACAGGGATTATACTTTATTTAAATAAACCCCTCATTGTATGTTCTATTAGGACATTTAACTAGAAGGAGAGTCTAAATAGGGGCTCAACTTTTTTACAGATATTCGGGTCTGATGACGGAGGATTTGGGTGACTGAACACGAGCATCCACAACTTACTGTTTATTTTAACTTGAAATTGGTTACATTCTGGACAAGGAAGAAGCGTAAATTCTTCAGCTTGATACATTGAATAGTCGGTGCTTGCAACAACGATTTGATCTCCTGGCTGCCAACTGCGCACCTCATCCATGAGGTCAAGCACAACACCATCAACAGCTTCAATACTAAATCCAGAAAGGGCTTTACCTAGAGGAGATATACACAGAATGGGAAGATATTAAGAGGAACAAGGACTAAATGTCACACGAATATGTAAGAGCATAGGGGACTTTACAGAGGTCCGAAACTCCAATTGCCAGAAGAAAAAAAAAAAAGTAGGGGGGGGGGGGGGTGAGAGAATACATTACAGCGCATCACATAAATCTGCAAAATAGCTAAAGTCGGTAGATATATGCCACGTGTGTTGCCATATGCTACGAGCACTGGGCCATTAGCCTCTTGGCTACTGGTGTTGCTATGGCTAGCTCAGTTTAAAGTTACATTATGTTTGGTCTGAGCAATCTCAAAAGCCTAAAATCTGTAAGATCAAGTACAGAAGTGCAAGATCTTTCCACTTATATGGTCTTTCCCTAGTTTGTATACCCCCATTGACAGAAGCAGGAGATGGATTTGTTGGCATTAGGTGGGGTTTTAAAATGTGACCAAACACTACTCAGATGAGGAAAGAGAAGAAGTAGGAGATACGGACTTAGGGCTTATTCAGACGACTGTATATGGGCCAGGTATTCACGCCGGCCGATATACGGTCGTCCCTCTCTGCAGGGGTAGGAGGCTGGAAGAGTCGGAAGCAGTGCACTAAACTCCAGCTCCTCTCCACCCCGCGGCACTATTTGCAATGAGAGGGGTGGGGGCGGAGCTAAGTTTCGCTACTTAGCTTCGCCCCTGATCCCTGTCATTGCAAATAGTGCCGAGGGGGCCGAGAGGCAGTGGAGAAGAAGCGGAGAGGGGGCTGGAGCTCAGTGCACTGCTCCCGACTCTTTCAGCCTCCTTCCCCTGCAGAGAGGGACACCGTGCATCGGCCGGGCGTGAATACCCGGCGGATATACGGTCGTTTAAATAAGCCCTTGCATAGTACATTGGATTTCTAATTATGTTGCCGCACTGATTGATTGGACTGCATAAAAAAAAAAAATAAAAAAAAAAATTTGATTACTTGGCAACTTTTTTTTTTTTTTAATCCAGTCTCGCAAGAAAACTACACTGTCAAATATTTACCAAGTTTCCATTCACTGTATGCTTTCACAGCAAATCTCTGTCCATCCAACGTGGTAAAATCTCTCACTGCTTCTGCCCTTCCTCGAGTGCTATGGTTCTCATAGTCTCTAGAACTTTCACTGCAAGAGGTGTTACTTCCACCTACAACGCTGACGAGAGCCCAGGCTTGTCTATAAAAAGAAAGTCCGTTATACAAACATCTGCAATGTATGGAATATGTAGATATAGATGCGAATATATATATCTCCGCATATTATAATGAATGTGGCAATAGAAAAACTGATGTTTCACCAATAAGTAGCTGCATCATTGCACGACAGGCAACTCTAAGAACTTCTAAAACTAGAGCTCTCCAATTATCCATATGTACGGAGGACTGAAAACAGCAAAGGGAAGCAGAATGTTGTACAAACATTATGTAATGCTTTCATATGCTGCTAATTACTGGGATGATTGCTTTGGCATCACAAAGGGTCATAAGTAATTATAGGACTAAGAAGACATAATGAGCAGCACAGGGAACATCCGTACTTATTCCCTGTGCCATCAGGCCCACTAGGCCATTATAGATTGTGAAGCCCAGATTCCAGGTAGTATTACTTGGAGATCTTCAGGAAGCATCAAATAGGAAACCTTAACCCTTTCCAATTACGTGTCGGACCTCGGCCAACATTGAGATTTTCCAGCATAGCTCCCATGTCGAGCGAGGTCTGACACACGTTGCTCACACTATGCAAAAGAGAGCTTCAATGTTGGAGCTCTCCTCTGCTTAGTGTAATGAGATATTAGATATATATATCTTATGTAATACAAGTATTAAATCACGTTTCACTTTCAAAAAATTGCTAATGCATTAATCATCGTGACAGTTTATTTTTGTGCGTTTCTATTGTGTAATTCCAAGAAATCCACAACGCACTTTCCGACCCAAAGTAAAAAAAAAAAAAAGCTAGGGAAGATGCGGGTGGCAGGGAAATTGGATAGGAAAGGGTTAATAGAATTTACTGTTAGCGGATTTGCTGTGGATCTCCATGTGTGAATGCACCCTTAAAGAAGAAGTAAGGTCATCAGTAGTGATGAGCGAGCATACTCGCTAAGGGCAATTGCTCAAGCGAGCATTGCCCTTAGCGAGTACCTGCCCACTCGAGAGAAGAGGTTCGGCTGCCGGCGCGGGTGACAGGTGAGTTGCGGCAGTGAGCAGGGGGAAGAGAGGGAGAGAGAGAGATCTCCCCTCCCTTCCTCCCCGCTCTCCCCCACCGCCGGCAGCCGAACCTTTTCTCTTGAGCGGGCAGGTACTCGCTAAGGGCAATGCTCGCTCGAGTATTTGCCCTTAGCGAGTATGCTCGCTCATCACTAGTCACCAGGCAATGAACAAGCCAAAAAATAAATAAAAATTAATAAAAAACAAAAAACAAATTTTCCACAAACATAAGGGCTTATTTACACAAGCGTATATTGTCCCCGCCTTCCCTCACCGGCTCTCTGTCTCTCTCCTCCCCTCTGAGCGGTTTGCAATAGGAGTAGGCCGGATGGGGCGGAGCTAAGCTCCTATCCTTGTCCGCAGCCAGCAATTGGAGTGGGCGGGACAGAGCGGAGATTAGCTCCGCTCGCATCACGCCTCCTCCCATTGCAAACGCCGGAGTGGAGGAGAGAGGCAGAGAGCCGGCGGTGAGGGAGAGGGAAAGGGGGATTGCTCAGATGGAAGCGTATATCGGCCGGTCGTGAAAACGCCGGCCGATATACGCTCGTGTAAATAAGCCCTAAGACTCCATTATATAAACCTTCCTCAATCTAGTAACTTAAACATGAAGGTACAAATACCTATATCCCAAGCTTTTCACTTGATTACTACCGAGAAGACGTTGAATAGTTAAGCGAGTTTCTTGAAGCAGGTTTTTTTCTGCGGAGTCGCCCACCGCCATGGCAACAATACGACCGGCTGGAAGAGCCTTGAGGAAGTCCTGCAGCTTCTTGCTTTCGGTATCAGAAATGAAGGTGTCAAACTTTTCCATCAGTAATACTTGACCCGTTTCTTGATCCACGACTCTCACGTTCAGACCTCTAACGTACTGACCGTCAAAGTTGTACGATCCTGCAGGAAGTCCGGACGGAGTAAGAGATTTAGTTAAAAGGGTCCAAGATAGCTTTTTAGATCCATGCAACTCCAGTGTTCCACCTGGTGACACACCGATGAACTTCTTTCCAAAAGTCGGTACGCCATCTTCTTCATCTGATCTACCGTACAGGATAATATTGGCTTTGGATTTGTAGCTGCATTTCTCTGCTCCAATATGAAGCGCTCCGCCATCCTTTATTAGGATAAAACGAGTCCTAAGAGTAATGTTTTTTGATCCACTTGCATCGTCTTCAAAGACTAGTTTACCTGAAAAAGAGAAAGCACTCGAAACATGTATTATACATTTCTCATTAACCATTTCCAGTCCAGTGTTGGACCTCAGCCGACATTGAGATTTCCCTGCATAGTTCTGACGTCGGGCGAGGTCCGACACATGTTTCTAGCCGAAGTCAGAGCGCTCTTCTGCATAGTGAGTTCTCGTCGGCATATGTACATAACCCTGTACAAGAGAGCTCTGATATAAGAGAGCTGTCCTGCATAGTGTTACAAACATATGCTATACACATTAGGCTTAAAAAAAAACTTCTAAAAATCATGGCAGTTCATTTTTAGGTGTTTCTGTTGGGTAATTCCAAGGAATTAGTGCTGGGGAGTGCGCATGGCAGGGAAATTGGATTGAAGGCAGTTAATATCTTCATAAGTTTATACTAGTGTGTTTTGACTGATCCAGTTTTACTAAAAATGGAAAGCATTCCGTCCAGTTTCGTGGTGCATTTTAACCCTTTCCAATCTAATTCGTATCCTGGCTTTCCTAGGGGGCTTACTCTTTTTCTGCCATTATACAACGGTGCTATCTGCTGGCTAAAGCCAGTACTGCATGAGGTGACATGTTAGATAGGCTCCGACAGCAGAGAGGCTGGCAATATACAGTAAGAGAACACCGACGGATGTCTTCCAACACATAAGCTGTACAGCCATAAATCATAATGTCTTCAGACGTCAGACAGTGGATTGGAAAGGGTTAATAGATGGATCCATCAAAAAATTTAAAAAAAATAAAAAAAACTCAGGTAGAATGCTTTCAGTCTATTTCACAGCATTGAATAAAGACCAGTTTTCTTCTGCAGTCTGGTAGAGATGAGCAATCACTGGTTGTGGAGCTTCTGTGGACAGGAGGTCTTTGTGTTCCCCTTAGGACACCTGCATAATTAGTGGTGGTGGTTTAATTAATGTGGCTCAGCGGTTAGCTCTATTGCATTGCAGTACTGGGGTCCTGGGTTTAAAGCTCCCCAAGGACAACATCTGCACGGACTTTGAAAAACTCTATCCAGAGTTTGCCCTTGGTCAGATTTAAACCTAGAGCTCCAGCACTACAAGGCAATAGCACAAACGACTGAGCCACCACGCTTGTTTTTCCTTCTTCCTCCTCCTCCTCCTCCTCCTGCTTCAATCTGCGGAGGAAAAGCTCTTCTTCTCCCTCCCACTACAGAGAAGGAGAAGCATGGTGGGTCAGTTATTTGCCTAGTTGCTTTGCAGGGCTGCAGTCCTAGGTTCATTCTGATCAAGGACAACATCTGCATGGAGTTTGTATGTTCTCTGTGTTGTTTCTTCTTGTTCTTCTCACCCGGGGATGGAAGAGGAAAGAACGAATATGGTGGCTCAGTCATTAGCACTGTAACCTTGCAGAA
Source organism: Eleutherodactylus coqui (assembly GCF_035609145.1). NCBI lineage: Eukaryota > Metazoa > Chordata > Amphibia > Anura > Eleutherodactylidae > Eleutherodactylus > Eleutherodactylus coqui. The sequence continues at coordinate 213,980,410 of NC_089841.1, read as the reverse complement.
CTGGAGTTCTCGGTTCAAATCTGACCAAGGGCAACATTTGTATGGAGTTTTTCAAAGTCCATGCAGATGTTATCCTCTGTGACCCCAGCAATGCAAGGCAATAGTACTAACCACTGAGCCACATTCACTGAACCACCACCAGCTTTTGTCTCAAGTGGATCACAAAAACCACCTGTAGTCCCCAGGAAAGAAAATTGGAAATGAGAAACGGATTGCTTTCCAGTTGGGTCCGTCTCCCACTGACTACAACGCATGAACAAATGGATCAGTTTTTTAACTAAAAAAAAACAAAAAGCGCAGCAGTCAGCGCTTTTGTTCCAGCATGAAAAAAAAACAGAAGGAGATGAAAAATACAGAAATGGATTCAAAGTCTTCAGTTTTTCATGGGCTGCAAAGCGGAAACGTTTTCTTTACGTTTTGCCGTTCCAACGGCGAAACAGCAAAACAGAAATGAAAATGCTAGCGTGAGAAGGCACCAAGCAATACAAAAAACTATTACTCTTCTTTTTGTTTAGTTATCCCCTTTTTGTGTTTAGTTTTTTTGAATTTAACCTTCAAATCCGCAGTGCATCCGCAATTGTATTTGCGGATCGCACGCTTCCATACAGATGGATGGAGGGCATTCGTGCATCATCTGCAGTAAAATGGAGCATGCTGCGATTTCTTTTTCGCGTGTGCCATTCGCAGATCAAATCCGCACATGTTAAATTAAGTGCGCACGCCCCAGTCTTCTCTATGGGCTGCTTGAACTGCAGATCGTCCACATGGGTGACCTCCATGGATTCTGAAATTCAAATTACCCATGGACATGAGGCCTTATCCTACCCGACTCCACAGGTAGCAGGCTACAACAACTGCCTATTGTGTATTATTTTTACCCCTGTGCATGTGGCTTGCCGGCCTAGACCCCGATTCTCTACGTTGGAGGGGAGCGGCAGAGCCACTGTTGACAACCATCTTATTCCCGCTGCTTTTCCCTTATCATCGGTCTACCTCGCTGCAATAGCAACCTGATCAGTCATCAGCATTAACAATGGCACTTGTCTTATAGAAGCTGCAATGAAGGACCTGCATCACTGACAAGGTTACTGTGTAGCCCTAGCCCAGTTTTATGATTTATGCTCAAGAATTAATGATCATTAGTGAATGAAGCTGGCAAGTCAGGACAAATCTAGTAAAAAGTATACACACCTCCATCCTGGATGGTTATAGAGTGTACTGTGGCATCAGACTGCAGACGCAGAAGGTCCCCTTTTCCGATGACAACTCTCTTATTCGGGTCATGGCCGGGGTCCCAGTTACTGAGAAAGTAGCTCTGATCCGGACAGTTTTCTGCAATTAGAATCAAAAATTGGGGGGGGGGGGGGGGGGAAATTAAATTATATATAGATTAGTTATTAAAAATTTGTAGAAACTTAAATATGTATTGAAACAATAGATTTCCTTTTGGGCAGTTGCATAATATCTTCCCTGCTTCAGATTTGCCACTTTCAGAAGTGACACGTAGTGATGACATTGGAGGTGAGGGCGATACGCTTTATACGGTTCTCTGCCAGAAAGGTTGAATCTGCACACAGAAGCCCAATATGGAATTTATTAGAAGGCTTTCCTTTTGGAAACTGATATCCCTCTAAATTTTATAGCACAAGATTTGCTAAAATGAAGCGTGTAGTGAAACCATCTGGATGATGTAGTTAAACATGAGCGAGTGTGGGAGTATGGGTCACAGCAGAACACACCTGTGGCTTTAGTCACTTAGAGAGGTTTCCAGCATTGCATGTAAAGCCTCGTGCGGACCATGCCGTTCTATCACTGGGTCTATGCAAATGTTGCAGTTCTTTTACACACAGGATCATGGCTTTAAGCTGTTACAATATCCATACGGACATTAGTTAGCCAAGTTACAGGCTCTGACTAATGGTCACGCCCGGGAGGCCTCACTGTAGTTGCATTCTGGAACTGGAGAAGCCAACCAAGAATTAACTTGGATCCAAAGCCGAGCCAAGTCAATCACCTTTAGCACAAGAGATAATTCTTGAGGAAATGAAGATACATCATTCATGGAAGAACCTTGGGAAAGAATAAAGTCATCGGCCTAAATATGTAAGTCAGAGCTCTAACTACATAGCAATGCCTAATACTACTGAGAGATGGGCCTGGAATTGTGCAAGGACAGTCAGGGACAATACCACCAAAGTTTTACTCCAAGAGATGGTGTGCACCTAAGGTCATAGAGGCACCAAAAAAGTTTGGAAAGCAGTCAACAGACTTCAGATTGCTTGAGGAAAATCCTTTAGCCTAGCTGATCATTCTCCAACAGAGAACAGGGATCCCTGAGTGGATTCTAACCGGTCCAATGCTATTGCTTTCTTCAAGTCAAAGTAAGCAGAGCCAGATGCTTCTAAGAGTCTTGTCATTAAAAAAGAAAAAGAAAAAGAAAAAAAAAAAAAGGGGGGGGGGGGGGTACTCCAACTACATTTTTAAAACTTTTTTCTATCATAAGTAGGAGAAGCAAATAAACTTTGTAATATATTTTAGAGAAAAAAAAAAAAGCCTTTTCCAATTATTATCCACTTCTGCTCCGGCACCGATCACCTTCAACCACAGGCGTACCGCTAGGGGTCGTAATAGCGACCAGGCTCCTGCGCTGAATAGGAGCCAGAGGCAAGCGATTAACAGGGGCCCAGAGTCTCCAACAGCCGCTCACCTCGATAGTGATTACCAGCCTGGGTGCCGTGGCTTCCCGGCCGGTAATCACTCAGTGGCGCTGATCCCGGGCACACATTCTGATGTCAGTGTGTCCACCCGGGATCCTCCTCCCCTGACCTCTCCTCCTTAGTTCCGCAGGAGCTTTGAACTTAGTGAAAATCCATACAGACAGATCAGAACAGCTGTAGCCCATAGACATCTATGGAAGGGGAGGAGGAGAATAAATGAGCTACTGGAAGGAGAACGACAAAAACATGTAGTTGATTGTATGCGGTTTTTGCTACCAAGTTGCTGCAATTACAATGTGTTTAACAGTCAGGTAGAATGTAGAAATGAAAGCCAGACTATCAGTTACATTTGGATTTCATGAGCATAAAGTGAGACATTTGCTTCCTACATAAAACACAACAGAAGGCATGAAGACAGGCAAAGAGAAACCAAGCATCAGTCGGGCTCCGTCTGTGTTGCACATCAAGTTTATCATTAAAAGCAGTGAAAAGTGAAATTGTTGTGGCTTGCGCCTGCATCACAACTGCATCCTGACCTGACCGGGGGTCCTTACCCAAAGAAACACAGAGACTTCTATGGGCTGCAGATGTTATCGATCTATTGGTGTATGGACTTCTGTGCATGAATCTTAGCAGTACATGTAGAGGAAGTGGAGAAACAGGCATTTTCTCTAATAGGATATTTGCCAAATTGTTAAAATTCACTTTTATTATTGATTTATGCAAAACAAAAAAAAAAATAAGTTTTAAGTACTGGAATTCCTTTTAAATTAATCATGTACGATTGACAGAGTCCAATGTGTAGACTTCTGGGAAATGACAGCTGATTGCAGATACCAGGTCCCTAGCCTCCTGCTCCCATTCTATACCCAACTAGAGAACAGCTCCATGGGTGCGGCTTGTTTAGAGGGGGGAGTAGTCTGCATAGACTTCATTATACATAGAGCAGTGGGAAAGAGTTTTGTCATTGTTACGACGTAACAGGAGTGAGACAAGGAGCAAGAGAAAGCAGAGGTGTGCATGGTCAGTACTGGAGGGTTTGTTCTAGCTATCATCCTATTAGACGGGATGAGTTGTCAGGCAAACGATACCAGACAGCGTGTCCCAGTGATGCTCGCTCCTGTGCCGTTACACAGGAGTGAGTATCGTTGGCTTTGCTCTGAACGATAATTGTCCCATGAAAAGGGCCATTAGTTATTGATCAGATACTCCTAAGTAGTACAAACAGGTAGAATTGGGAGGGGTGAAACGACACATACTAAAAACTTACACCCAGGTTTCAAGTTCCTTACATATAGGACAAGTCAGTGCCTAATAAAAACGATTACTGTGGTTTCTTCTGTGAGTCATATCATTACAGTATCTATCACACATCTAGTACACAGAGACCACAATTCCGCAATTTCATGATATGAGCGAGAGGTGGATGCGTGCAGATGGCCCTTACCGTCAGGGGCGTATTTCGAAGATATTCCTAGAACAATAGCGAGGATGATAAAAAAAGTCAGACTGGAAATGGCAAAGCATATTAGAGTGTTTTTGTGCCTTCTCCTTCGAATAACTTGTGCGTGATTGTTTTGTCCATCTCCTGAAAACCCAAATGTTGTATGTGCTTCTTGCCCGGAGGAATTAAATTTGGCTGTTGCTTGAGTCTTTGGAGGAGGCGGCGGACGTAATGGAACAATTCTCCCCGGCACATAGCCCGGTGATCGCATGTTGCTGCCATTCTGAGGTTGGAGAAAGAGGCGTGAACGCCCCCTGTAGTCGGGCGCCTGCATGATCAGGTGATGGTAAGCTTGCCCTGAAATACAAAGAAGAAAGTGATCAATACAGGATGCTGCTCGCCCATTTATCACAGCAACATCTGCAGGGTTCAAAGCTGCACGTGTTCTACCCTGGCGCGTACGCATGAGGATTGGCGGCAGGTCGTTGCATACCTGCTGTGTGCACAGGCGGCACTAGGACGGAATATGAGCCCGTGTGAATGGGCCACAAATGGAGTAGCTAGTTGCGCCAGGATTTCTTTACACTGAAGTGTACGATGCCAACAGTATTTAATAACACAGAAATAATGTAGAGGACAGCAGCCGTTTCGTCATAGACATCCATGGTTTCGTTCTTCTGCTTATTAGGTATTGCCTTTTGCAATATTAGTTTCAGGCAGGAGAAAACAAGATACAATATTTCACAACCAAGAACACAAGACAGATCGTCATATTCCAAAACCAGCTGATGACTTCCCTGTAACCCTGCCTGTTGTCGGACTGAAGGTTGGAGGGAAGTTTGGCACCATTTATGGACAAATAAACATTAAATTAAGAATAACTATTACTGAACCCTCAAACATTTGAGAAGAAAATGCTACTCTAGATACTCAGATACTAACGTTAGTAACCCTAGTGCTTGTCCCCCCTAATATAATGCCATTGGTTACTGCACACAGCTAATCGCTTTATTCAATGATGAACAAGAAAATAAAAGATGGATGATGTACTTCCAGCTTATCCATACCCACTCATCAGTCCCTCTGGGATAGAGATACTGAAGTACCCTAGAAGTAGACTTGATGACTCACCATCCATAAATGTCTGGAAGTGACTTCTTATAGTCACCGATTAGTCAATAAGGATCTCATGAATGAGTTAGTGTTCTGAAAATGTTCTTGGAAGGGAGTGGAAAGTCTATTCAGGGACTCCTCCATAGAGCCAAGACCATTCTGCTAGGTAGGAGGACCCTACATCTAAGGCCACGTTCACATTAGTGTTGGCAGCATCATGTCAAAGCCTCCTACACAGAGCCAGCAGGAAATACCGGACAAAACAGTGCAGCATGCTGCGCCATTGTATCTGGGAAAATGGGACCTGTTCCGCACAGTTTGGGTTTGGCATATGCAAGATCCAGAACTTCACGTTTTGTTGTTCAGCTCAGAGGATGGAACTGAACAGCAGAACTATGGCCTCATGTCCGCGGGAAGAAAAAAAAAAAAAAAAAAAAAAAAAAAAAATCAGGCCTGCTACGGATTCTCCTGCCCCGCGGACATGAGGCATTAAAATAAGAATAAACTCACCTGCTGCAGACGGTGCGGGTCTTCCCTTCTTCATGTCCGGATCGTCTTTCTTTGGCCCGGCGGATGTGCTTGGCACGCCGGCTGCGTGCCGCACGCATGCGCTGGGCACATCCGCCGGGCCGAAGAAAGAAGATCCGGCTGCGAAGAAGGGAAGACCCGTACCGTCCGGAGCAGGCGAGTTTAATTCAGGCGTGGGTCTCCCGTGGATCCGGATGGCTTCCATAGGCTTCAATAGAAGCCTGCGGGAGCAGTCCCTGCGGGAGACCCGCACTAAAATGGAGCATGTCCGGATTTTTTCCTGCACGTGGAACCCACGCCTGCAGGGAAAAATGACATCCGCAGGTATTTAACTACCTGCGGGTGTCTAATGCATCCCTATGGGGTACGGATCCGCGTGCGGGAAAAATGCTGCGGATTTTAATTCTTAATTTCCCCGTGCACATGAGGCCCAAATGGCCTTCTCCTTTCCAAGCGAAGTAGCGCTCAATGAGTGCTATGTACTAAAGAGTGAAAGTGGAAATATTACTTTCATTATGTGACCAGGCGATCACGTGACCGCCAGGTGCCCCCTGTTACAGCAGAGCTGCAGGGTCCCAGCAGACAACTCTGACAGTGACTATTCTCACTACAGGGGGATGTGTTCCCCTGTAACTGGGACCACTATGGATGCTCCAGCTACAGTGTAAAAGTGTGAAATAAACACACACACACACACACACACACACACACACACACACACACACACGAGTCTTATATAACGTCATGAGGGACATGGATGGATGGATGTATAAATTAGTTACAAGTAAAAAGACAAAGCTGAAAAAATAAAAATACATAAAAAATAAAGTAACTGACCGCCAACCAAAACTGTCGCCATATGTGCCCTGTAGTCCCAAACTACACAAATTGTATATCAAATAGTCTGAAATAAAATGAAGAACCCATTACCTACTTTATGTTAGCGTAAATATATTATATATATATATATATATATATATATAAAAAATTTTAAGCTTTTTAAAGAAAAAAAAGGACCTATGTCATGGAAAAGGGAAAAAAAAAATGCTGCAGCAATAACTTTGGCAGCTGATGAAAAATAAATAAAATATTAGGGCAGTAAAACCACCACATGGGTAAAATCCTGAAAAAAGTGTTTGGTCCTTTAGGACCAAAACACCCTGGTCTTTGAGGTTAAAGAAGCTTACATTAGACACTTAAAAGGAGTGAACATTTTAATCTTCCCCACAATGTACTAGACTCTAGCTACATAAGATCTGGCAAATCGAATTAAAGACATAATGTAAATCCTGGATGAACAAACAGTAATGGAGGCCGTCCAGTATTAGCACTTGCCTCCCATTCTCTCATTCCACCAAGCCCACTCCCTGACTAGCCATAAAGTTATACTTCCCATACACGATCTAACAAAGGGCCATAGCGTTCCACCAAGACATGAATCAGTCAGTGCCATGCCCTACAGATGCCTGGCTCAGTGCTGGCCACTCCGTTGAGTACTTCAGGCTGTTCTATGTTGCACATAAAATTAAGCTCTGTGCTCATACACTTTCCATCTTTGGGAGGTCCCGCGACAAGTGTAATCCTGGAATACTGAACCGTCTGGATACTTAAATATCAAAAAGGAGAAACTGTAAAAAAAAAAAATGTAGAAGATCCAAACAAAACCGAAGTTTCATGCCGTATTCTGATCAATGCCAGGCATGGTCATGTAGTACCACCAGGTCTACTGTAGGCCTTTATGCTACATTAAGAGATCGGTTGTAGGATGGAAGGATTCTCAACCCAATGTGCTCCACATTGCACAGTTTATTCTACTAATTAATGTAATGTGATGAGGCTTTTGGTTGTGGAGGATACCAGAATTTTCACAGGAAAGCATGCAAAGTCCATGCAGATCTGGTCCTGGTCATTTTTAGGTTAGCATCGTCACCTGCCCATTTGCTACCCAGCTATAAAGGGTGCTGTACTCCTAAAATGTTGTGTTCTTTGCTACACTGGATTCTGGGATTCCAAGGCAGATCACAAATGCACAACATTGCATCTCATGATTTGTATTAGGAAATGTAAAGCTGCTGAAAACGCATTTATACTAGTGGGCTCAACAGCCTGCAGAATTACACATGGACTATACAGCCACAGTCACATAGGCATTCAGTTGCCCGTTCTGTTGTGGGAGCAGGAAACCAGAGCCCCTGCCCGAACGGATTCATCCTCTGATGGAATCCAACTGTCCCCATTGATTACATGCAGGCACAAAAGTCATCGTTGGCTCGTTCACTAAGGCCTGCTTCCCACGAACGGATTTACGCCGCGTAAATCCGCGGCAAAAATCCGCTGCGTTGCACCCTGCTATTAGGTTCTATTGAACCTAATAGCACAATGCACACGATGCGTAATTCCACCGCGGAATTACGCACCGTGAAATCTCCCGTTCTCACCCGCAGCATGTTCTATTTGCTGCGGGTATACGCGCTGACGGCTTCCATTGCAGTCAATGGAAGCCGTCCGTTTACGCTATCTCCCGCTGCAACCAGCGGAAGATAGCGTGAAAAAACGCTTCCCCGCCTACCGCCGCGCGTCATATGACGCGGCCGGCACGTCACGTGACACGGCCGGCCGCGTTATGTGACGCGGTGGGCGTGTCACATGACGCGACGGCGGTGGGCGGGGAAGCGTCTTCACGCTATCTTCCGCTGGTAAGTATGGGGTCTCTGGGGGGCGCCGTGACGGGCTTCGCAGCGGAATATTACGCGGCGGAGCCCGTCACGCTCGTGGGAAGGAGGCCTAATGGTTTCATTTAAACAGCACCCGTTCAGCAGTTCTTATTCACTTAAAGGGGTTGTCCCGCGGCAGCAAGTGGGTCTATACACTTCTGTATGGCCATAATAATGCACTTTGTAATGTACATTGTGCATTAATTATGAGCCATACAGAAGTTATTCACTTACCTGTTCCGTTGCTGGCGTCCTCGTCTCCATGGTGCCGTCTAATTTTCAGCGTCTAATCGCCGGATTAGACACGCTTGCACAGTCCAGTCTTCTTCTCTTCTGAATGGGGCCGCTCGTGCCGGAGAGCGGCTCCGTGTAGCTCCGCCCCATCACGTGACGATTCCAGCCAATCAGGAGGCTGGAATCGGCAATGGACCGCACAGAAGCCCTGCGGTCCACCGAGGGTGAAGATCCCGGCGGCCATCTTCGCAAGGTAAGTAAGAAGTCACCGGAGCGCGGGGATTCAGGTAAGCACTGTCCGGTTTTCTTTTTTAACCAGTGCATCGGGTTTGTCTCGCGCCGAACGGGGGGGGGCTGTTGAAAAAAAAAAAAAAAAAAAAACGTTTTGGCGCGGGACAACCCCTTTAACGAGCCAACAATGTATCTACCTGTATAAACCAGCTGACCAAGCGAATTCAACATTGTTCATTCGTTCAAACGACGTATTGTTTGGTGTAAACGCACCCTAAGGGTGAAGTCACACGAACGTATATCGGCTCGGTTTTTACGCCGAGCCGATATACGTTGTCCTCGTGTGCGGGGGGGGGGGGGGGGGAGGATGGAAGAGCCAGGAGCAGGAACTGAGCTCCCGCCTCCCTCTGTGCCTCCTCTCCGCCCCTCTGCACTATTTGCAATGGGGAGAGATGGGACGGGGGCGGGGCTAATTCTCAGAACTTAGCCCCACCCCCGTCCCGCCTCTTCCCATTGCAAATAGTGCAGAGGGGCGGAGAGGGGGACGGGAGCTCAGTTCCTTCTCCTGGCTCTTCCATCCTCCCCCCCCCCCCCCCCGCACACGAGGACAATGTATATCGGCTCGGCGTAAAAACCGAGCCGATATACGTTCGTATGACTTCACCCTAAGGCTGGATTCACACAGGGCGGATTTGCCGCGGTTCTGCCGCAGCAGATCCGCCCGCGGCCGCTAATCTCGGGATTAGCCAGCCATGTGGACGAGGTTTCTCAGAAACCTCGTCCACACGGGACGGCTAATCCACTGCAGTAAATCCGGTCGAAACCGCGGCAGCATGTCTGTTTACAGTCGGTTTTTTGTTTATTTATGTTACGGCCACCCTCTCCTCTATGGAGCGCCGGTTGCAACGGAAAAGCATGCGGCCGGACCGCTTCAAAGCCGCCGCGGCTTAGACCGCGGCGGTTCTCCCGGCGGAAGTCTTGCGGTTTTTGCTGCGGCCAAACCGCGAGATTTCCGACGAAAATACGCCCTGTGTGAACCCAGTCTAAGGGCTCCTTTCCACTTGCGATTGCGTTTTTTGTTAACGCGATTGTCAATGGGACTTTCTATTGTAAAAAAGCAACTGCGTTTTTGGTGCATTGCGTTGCGTTTTTAACATTAGAAAGTCCCATTGACAATCGCGTTAACAAAAAACGCAAACGCAAGTGGAAAGGCACCCTAAGAGTTTACAAAGTTGCGTCACTTTTTAAAGGGCGAATCAATCCTTCCAGCATTCCCATTAAGTATCCTCATTCGCGACTATGGCAGTTACCTGTTCTGCAGGTTTTAAGCGTTCATCCAGTTTTCCCCCCCAAGCCTGAATATATTAGGAACGTGCATGGGCAACAACTCCCCAAGATGGAGCTATTAACTCCGTAGTGACAAGCCCATTTTTTGCCTTAAAAACAAAGTAATTTTCTTTGTTGCATTGCAAGAGCCAGAATGCATTGACATAGCCGTAGAAGGGTGGTTTTTTTGAGAACATATATATTTTTTTTTAATGACACCAAATGTAATGTGTTGTATAACTTTAACAAAATTTCTTTTCCTTAGGGCTCTTTCACACTACCGTAGGCGTTTTAAAGCGCGCGCGCGCACCGTAGGAGCGGGTGAACGGGCGCACAAATCTAAAGTTTGTGCGTCCCTTCAGATGTCCCTGGTCTGGTGCATATATGCTGAGGCCACAATGCTGTTAGGCGGGGAGAGACAGCTTAGCTCTCCAGCTGTTTGCAATGGGAGGGGGCGGGATGGGGGCAGAGCTAAGCTGCCGCCCCCTCTCCATCCGTGGTCCGCAGCCAGCAATGGGAGGGGGTGCCCCCTCTCATTGCAAACAGCCAGAGGGGAGGAGAGAAGAGGGAGTTTAACAGTCACACTGCTAAACTCCCTCCCACCTCCGGCCGCTGTCATTGGCTCCCATAGGAGTCTATGCAGTGGCTGACATATTCCGGGCAAAAAGATCCCAGGACTATCTTTCCTGCCCGGTGCTATATTGACCAGCCGGGCGTTTTTACGCCTGTGTGATATGATGCATCAGATGGTAGCATATATCAGCCAAACAATCATGGCATTTCTCTTTAAAGACATTTTTTTAATAGCACTCACCATTATGTAGTAGAAAATGTACTTTAAAATGCGCCTCACTGGCAATTTAAAAATGCTTTTATAGCTAAATGAGAAGTGGACTTACCCGGTGCCAGAAGGGTTAATCCGGTGGTGAAGGAGTTAACCCCTCTGCACCTGTTGTCCACCTTAGTCTTCAGCAGGTTTCTTGCTTCTCCATGTTTCTTTTTGGAGCGGCGTCCAGGGATATCCTTGCACCGTGTTTGCAAGCACGGTCGGGCTGGATTACTAAGTATAAAAGTAAAAATAAAAACTATCCCGCGCCTTGGTAGAAAACCAATCTTTTTTTATTCTTATTAAAACAACGCGATTGGTTTTCTGCCAAGGCACGGGATAGTTTTTATTTTTACTTTTATACTCACTCACCATTATGTGATATCACCTATCATGTGTTGCAGTTTTGAAATTTTCAGGGACATTATCCCTTACAAAAAAAAAAAAAAAGGTTTTGTTTTTTTGTTGGGGGGGGGGGGGTATATTCATTCTTAAACTGGATTTTTCAATTAAACCCAATTTCACTTTACGGTTTTATTCTTCTTTTCTTTAGTCCCTCAAGGGGATTTGAAGATGCGATTGTTCAATTGCTTACATTACTTGCATTTTACAAAGCCTATGATAGCAGCCTATTAGGCTCTACAAGAGGAGGGGCCTAATAGGCTGAGTTACAGGTCAGACATAAAAGGCCTTTGTCAGGCTTCCAGCTGCCATGGCAACCCATTGGTAACTTGCAAGCACATTGTGGGGTGCTAAAGGGTGACCGGAGGAGCCCCTTCTCCCTAGCATCTGCTTACATGCTGCAGTTGCTATTGATTGTGGCATATATGGTGTTAAAGGGGTTGTCCCGCGAAACAAAGTGGGGTTATACACTTCTGTATGGCCATATTAATGCACTTTGTAATGTACATCGTGCATTAAATATGAGCCATACAGAAGTTATTCACTTACCTGTTCCGTTGCTAGCGTCCTCGTCTCCATGGTGCCGTCTAATTTTCAGCGTCTAATCGCCCGATTAGACGCGCTTGCGCAGTCCGGTCTTCTTTTCTGAATGGGGCCGCTCGTGCCGGAGAGCGGCTCCTCGTAGCTCCGCCCCGTCACGTGCCGATTCCAGCCAATCAGGAGGCTGGAATCGGCAATGGACCGCACAGAAGACCTGCGGTCCACCGAGGGTGAAGATCCCGGCGGCCATCTTCACAAGGTAAGTAAGAAGTCACCGGAGCGCGGGGATTCAGGTAAGCACTATCCGTTTTTTTTTTCTTTTAACCCCTGCATCGGGTTTGTCTCGCGCCGAACGGGGGGGGGGGGGGGGGGGGGGGGGCTATTGAAAAAAAAAAAAACGTTTCGGCGCGGGACAACCCCTTTAAAACTGCCAGGATCTTAGATTTCTCTGCTACTGGTGGTTAGAGCAGGAGTCTGGCTATCAGTCAGCCAAGCCACTGCCTTAAAAATATATATGTGCAGGTCTAAAGTCCTTTAGTGAGTCAGTAAAAAGGCGTATTAGCCGTCACTAAGGGATTAATAATCCCCAGATATCTGCTCCTGGGTGGGGAGAAAGGATTGGGGTTCTAGAAAGCTGAACATTTATTCTACTAGGAGCCAAGTGGCAAAAGAGGTCTTAACGTCTATGCTTGTCTATGTGCGTTTCACCCGATCGGGCCATGCAATATTAGGAGGCGGCCAAGGGAGATAAGCAACTGACTACACAGGAAGTCAGAATATTGAAAGAACATATTCTGAGCTAAAGAGAAGTGTCTGATGTGCAATTTAGTTTGCAGTGGAGAATAAACGATCGCCTTATGACAGTTTGTAAGAATTTGAAAAAAAATCGGTGGAGTTATTGGTTATTGCTAAAAGTATTCTTTTAGGGCAAAACCAGAAGAATTCTTCATTCATCTCTCAGTTCTAAGAGGAGAGAAAACAGGAACAAAAATAAGAGGATAATGGAGGAATATCTGGGATGAGAAAAGGGCATATTTTAGGGTTAGTGTTCCTTTAAGCAAAATGTAATGTAGCACTTGGAGAGGAGATCACAAAAATTGCAACCAGAAGCGAAAGTTTAGCCGTTCACATCTAAGCTGGATCAGTGAGGTTTTGTTTGAGATCGCCTGATCTACTAGATCTGTGCCTCTAGTATTCTACAGCTATTGGTGGTGGGATGTATAGCTTACCATACGTTCATAGTATATATATATATATATATGGCAGCTCTCAGCACAAGACTACAATGCCAGAGATCTACAATGCTTGCAACAGAAATCAGGACTGTAAGTTCATTTATACCAGCATGGGACCAAGTGTGCAAAGCAGATTAGGACTTTACAGACAGGTTTTCCACCTGCGGCTGCCAACATTGACTGGTATTTTTATGGAAAATATGGAACATCTTCCTCTGTAAAATGTCACACAGGGAGATGACGGAGGCTTATTGTTTCATCTGCGGCTCGTGGACGTTTCCTGTTGTCACCAGAGAGTTTCCTTGTAACATTACTTACTATATATCATATAGTTTGAGCGACTTTCCACAGTTAGCTGGAACTATTCGAATAGGTATGAATGAATGCAAACAATTTCTCGATTTTCAGGACCTGAAATCCAGCTGGTCATACACTGCAAAGAGACAGGACTGTGAGGAGATTGTACCTAGCAAGTTCTTATCACACTAGAAGGGCCGTTTACTTTTACCAATAGTCGTACAATGCCACCACTTAAAAGTGATCATACAGACTACAGGTCTATGTAAGGGTTCCTGTCCACGGGCGGGTTGGATCCTGAATGCGGAATTCCGCAGCAGAGATCAACCTGGTGCTCAGACGATGACCCGTGGGTACCTGTCCGGCGTCTTCTTCTGTGATGCGGATGTGTCAGCCTGCGCTCCGGCATGCATGCACAGTTCAGAGGATGCGGCACCATTGCTAGGCGATGACGCAGCTCACGTGGCCATTCTGCAATCAGGATTGCAGAATAGCGGTGGGACGGACAGCTTCCATTGACTTTAATGGAAACCATCAGTGCGTAGCTCGCACAAAATCGCAGCGTGCTACAATTTCTTCTCCATGAGCGGAAAAGTGCAAATAATTTTACTTCATGGGCAGGAAATCACGTTCTTACATTGCATGCTATGGGCTAGATTGGCTGCAGAGTCCGGAGATGGAATCCTGCACTGGACTCCGCAGTGCAAATCAGTCCATGGAGAGTAGCCCAAAAAATGGTGGAAATTACTGAAGAACCAGTTGCTTAAAGGGGTTGTCCCGCGCCGAAACGTTTTTGGTTTTTTTTCAATAGCCCCCCCGTTCGGCGCGAAACAAACCCGATGCAGGGGTTTAAAAAAAAAAAAAAAAAAAAGGATAGTACTTACCCGAATCCCCGCGCTCCGGCGACTTCTTCCTTACCTTGCGAAGATGGCCGCCGGGATCTTCACCCACGGTGGATCGCAGGTCTTCTCCCATGGTGCACCGTGGGCTCTGTGCGTTCCATTGCCGATTCCAGCCTCCTGATTGGCTGGAATCGGCACACGTGACGGGGCGGAGCTACGAGGAGCAGCTCTCAGGCACGAGCGGCTCCATTCAGAAGGGAGAAGACCGGACTGCACAAGCGCGTCTAATCGGGCGATTAGACGCTGAAATTAGACGGAGCCATGGAGACGGGGACGCTAGCAACGGAACAGGTAAGTGAATAACTTCTGTATGGCTCATAATTAATGTACGATGTATATTACAAAGTGCATTAATATGGCCATACAGAAGTGTATAACCCCACTTTGTTTCGCGGGACAACCCCTTTAAGGTTACTAAATTTGATTGATCACCTAATTGTTGTGCTCGCAGAACGCTATGGAAGACAGGTACTTCTAAATGGACCCTTCCTGCCCTAGCAGCTAAATCAGCAGAGGTATGCACACCAAAAGATGTAAAGCCAGTCACTGTTGGAGAAACCCCTCAAGGTTTATGGACCGCTTAACCCTCTAAGGCTCAGGACATTTTGGGGTTTAAGACCAGACCAATTTTTCCGTCTTGGTATTTCAGACCATATGGGGTGTATTGTGGTCCCATACCGGTCATGGCTCTCCATCCGGTTCCTTTGATTCCCTCTCAGAACTAATGTGGCCACTTCTGCTCAGTCAGCCACCCCACCCTTTTTAGGTAGGGATTCCTATTGGGCAGACTAGCCAATAACAAATCAGGCACAAAGTATTTAACACTTTCACGGCCATTTCTCAAATGGGGATATAGGGGAAAATTATATATGAACCAGGCCTTATTGCTGATCATTCACCCTCAGAAACATGCCAAGCAGAGTCGACAGGAGACAAAGTGGCCATTGGGTTCCAGAAATCTGTGGCAGACGGCAGAGTATTTCTTGACCTTTTCAGCTCAGCTCCGTGGAGCATTTATATAACCATCAATGTATATACAAGAGCTTGGACTGGTCTTCGTTTTGTTTCTATTAACTAGTGTTTGTTTGTCTTGCTGCAGTTTCACATACACGGGATTTTCATTGCAAGGCATACGCAATTTCATTCTGAGACCTCCAATTATCCAGAAATTTGGGTTGATTTCAGCCCTATTTAAGATAGTTTTGGGACTAGGCTTGGTTCCCAAAGATATTGGATGGAGTTCTTGGAAGGAATTCACTCTATTATGCAAGTCTAAAGGAAACCGTATGCACAGGACTCTGAAAGGAGTCCGATTTTTGGCCAGTGCACAGATTTCAGTGGTAGGCACCACGGGTGCCAGTAAGCGGTTGAGTATAAAAAAAATAAAAAAAAAACCCCGGGTCCCTGTCACCTGCCCTAACAGCACCATAAGTTGGCTTATTGTGCTTTAGGCAGGTGACAGGTTCCCTTTAACCCCTTGAGTGGCACACCCGGAAATTTTCTGGGACGAGCTCCACTGCCGATAGTGATATAGCCCGGAAGATTTCCGGGCTATGTATCACTATGGGAGCTGCAGAGCACAATGCCACAAGCTGTGACAGTGTGCTCTGCCTGCACAGTCCCACAGAGAAGAAAGCAAGGGCTTTGAAAAACCAGCAGAAGATATTGCCGATCTGCCGGCAATCTCCTGCTTCTAAGTCTCCTGCTTTGTTTACAGATTGCCATAGAGACCATCGGCTTGTCAGAAGCAAGCCGATGGTCTCTGTGGCAGGGAGAGCTGGTGCTTGGCTGTCAGAGGACAGCTAGGTACCAGCTCTTACAGCAGAGATCAGAGAAAACCTCCGATCTCTGCTGTGTTAACCCTTTACATGCTGCAGTCTATGTGACTGCAACATGTAAAAGGCTGTCACTGCAGCATGTAAAGGGCTGTCACCATCGGACCCCTGGAATGTGATCAGGGGGTCCTGATGGGTCCCTGTGGAAGTCCCCTAAAGGGACAAAAAAAAAAATTATAAAAACACTTGTCTCCCTTTACTTTGTAAAAAAAAAAAAAAAATGTGGTATCCATGCATCGTAATGACCCAGAGAAGGAAGTTAATACATTATTTAACCCCTTAATGACGTGGCCCCTTTTTTTCTTTTTCCCCCCCCCATTTCTTTTTTTCCTCCCCCATTTAAAAAAAATATAACAACTTGTCCCGCAAAAAACAAGCCCTTATATGGCCATGTCAATGAAAAAATGAAAAAGTTATGGCTCTTGAGACGCAACTGCAAAATTAGTTGAAATTTAATGATTAGACCATTTTAAAAAACCTGCCCTGGTGGGCACGACAGGGTGGTAGGAAACCCGCCACTCAAGGGGTTAAGTGGTAAGCAGCCCATCTCAAGAAGGAACACATTTACCTTTCAGCTTGGTTCTCAGAAGCATCAACATTAATATGTCTTTCTACCTATAAAATGTACTCTTGCTCTTGGCAGAATAACGGGAGGGGAGCGACTTGTCAGGGTCCTTTTACACGGGAGGATTGTTGGGTGCTTCAGTAAACAGACAGAGCGGGCCAGTCACTTCCATTCACAATAAGCAGGTTATGGTGCCATTACGGAAGGTGACGGAGTCGGTTGAGGCATTTTTTTTTTTGTATACTCACCTGCTCTGTGGATCCTGTGGTGTCCCCCTCTTCACAATGCTATGCATGCACTCTCCTATACTAGTCTATGGGGGGGGGGGGGGGGGGGGGGGAAACGCACTCAGCGTTCTCTCATAGACAAGTTTGCAGTGCCATGAGCTTGCTCTCCTATAAACTTGTATAGGAAAGCGTGCCAATGGCACTGTGGAGAGTCGGATTTGCAGTGCTGGCGTGATCCTCAGAGGAGGACACCGCTGCAATCAGGGACCAGGTAAGTTTTAAAAAGTAACTCCCCCAGCTCCCCGTCACATCCCCTAGCAGCACCAACACTTAGTTTATGGTGCTTTGAGAATGTGACAGGTTTCCTTTAAGCTGGCAATACATCTAATGACCATCTATTGTTTATGGCAGATGTCCAGAGAGAAGGATCAAGTACTTGGATTTCAACAGGACTAATTAGACCACTATCAGAGGAATCTGGCAGCGGCTTATGCCTCTTTCCTCTGTGGAGTGCATGTGTGTATAGGGGAGGGGGTCATCAGGGGAGATAATCGTCAGCTGAACACCCATGCAGTGGATGGCTACCTAGTGAGTATGGGTATTATTGTATCTTGACCCCACCGGAAGCTAGGGGTTTGAGAGGGCTTGGATGCAGGAACACCGTTGTCACACCCCTAGCTCCCGATTGGCTCAAGCCGTGAAGGCCCTAGCAGCGTGTGCATTGCTTTTTGCTTAGGGTGACGGTTCGTTTTCCACTTATGCTTACATTATAAGCTGTAAATGCTGCCATGTTACAGCTGGAACATGCCAGCCTTAACAGTTTATAATCTAAGGCTAAGAAGAAAACCAACCCTCACCCTAAGCCTGCAGGGCAGGCAAAAAGCAATGCACACGCTGCACCTCTGACTGTGACCGCTCACTCCTGTGCCACTTCTCTGTGATGCGTCCTGGCCTCCCGTCGGATGAGGCTTCCGTCCCGGCTGTGCGTTGCGGCCTGGGTGCCGGCTTGCTGCTCTGTCCAGACCGGCGCCTCTCTGCGCCGGCTGGCTGCTCCGTCCAGAACGGCGCCTCTCTGCGCCGGCTGGCTGCTCCGTCCAGAACGGCGCCTCTCTGCGCCGGCTGGCTGCTCCCCATGTGCTGGTGCCACAGGTGCTCCTGGTGCATCTTCCCCCAGTGCTATTGGCTTCCCCCAGTAATCATGCACTGAGCGGCCTGTCCCGTGGCACTGTGGGATCCCTGGTGTGGTGCTGCAGTCTACGTCTGGTGGCTGTCACAGTGTCTCCTCCTGACGCTGTGGCTTCCCTGCTGCCAGCCGCGATATAAACTGGCATTGGGGAGAGGGGGACAGGCTTGTGGGCCAACGCCGGGCAAGGGCCTTGCAGCTGGGGCTGCTGGCTTTTCAAATACATCCTTAGTGGGCTGCCAGGACCTACAGCCCAGCCAGCCGCGCAGCCAATCACGTACAGGGGACGTCACCGCCCGTCGATCTTGGCTCCACCAGAACTTCCTACTGTGGGTATGGCTAAACATTATACTCTGTTAGCTCCACAAGTACTAATAGGGCACACAGGACAATCAATTCTGACATTATCTTAATTGTCATCAGAACATGAAAATTACAATGAGAAGTCCACTGCGCTGCATTATTAGTAGTACCGAAGGCAAAATACAGTTGACTAATGTACTCACAAGTTCAATAAGTTAAATCCTGCAGCAATACTATGAAGTATAATATGGAGGTATCACAAAGTATCATCTAGTAATACAATTCTAGACACTAAACATTCCCCATATGAATGCCTTTTTGAGAAGTGCTTGAGATCTGCATTTTCTTGCTGTCAGAAGTATTTCATCCCCTCCAGAGCACACTTGTGCACTCGAACACATCAAGCCCTCCATGCCACCTGGTTTTATTTTTATTACATTGTATCGATTTTTCTTCTTCAGTCTTGTAAATGGATGACATAATAGCTTGTGTTCATGAGGAGGGGGCTGCTCCGGATGTAACATAAATCCCTTACCCTAGCTGGGGTCTACATCTCACTAAAAGCGCTGCATTGTCCCACGGGCATGCAGAGCGCCCATCTCCTCCTCTTCCCTAGTGCGGCCGTGTATACACATGTATTTGCTTCCCGTATAGATATCTTCCAGGGTGACTCATTACTTAATGTCAGCTTTCCTAGAATCAATACAAAAAGGATTCCTCAGCACTTATTCCTCCAAGTTAGCAGGAAGTCGGCTGCAGCAACAGATCTTGTCCTTTAGGTCTTCATAGTTCTATATGAGACCGTTGTGCATGAAGAACATGTACAGCAGATGGAGGGATTTAGCGTGATGCCCCCATGAAGAGGCCACCTAGATGCCAGGATCTTCTCTGCACGTTCTACAGCTTGGCACAGGATGCAGATGACCCACCTCCGCTCATTCCAGGCACACCTAGGTTAACAATAGATGGGTGAGGCTGGACTCTGTCACTATCTGCAGCTGGTTTTTATTAGGGTGAAATTCTTCATGTTTTGTACAGTGTTTTTCATATTATTGGAGAACGTTTGTTCCCCACGCTGCACCAACAGATAGCAGCTCTTGTGGCTTTTTATACGACGTGCCATCCCTCTTGCATCTGCTGTAATAACCGCTCAATGAGATTTCCATACTCTTCTCCCACCTTGCAAATGAGATGGGACAGTGACTCCTCAGACACTGCAGCGCTCAGGTACTGGCACCACCGCTCTGATGCCAGGAGAATGGCACCTGACAGCTGCAACAGTCAAGTGGTATCCGTTCCACAACAAAGACTGGGAGGACTGTGGGGGCTGCAGGAGCGGTTGGATCACTGGCACAGAGGACGAGTAAGTTAAGCGGCTTTAATATTAATACATTTACCAGCTATATAAGTTAAATAAAAATCTTCCAGCAACCAGCTGAGCCCTTCAAGTTACTTTTTTACTCCTTTTTTGTGATATTTGAGGTTGAGATAATTAAAAAAAAGTTTGGAAGTCCAAACAAAACAAAGTAAACAAAAAGATTTAAAAAAAAATAAAATATTGAGACCGAAAGTCCCCTGTGCCATATTAATTATGACATGGCACTACTCCTAAGAACTACCAAATTATGCGACTGACACCAGGTCTCCATCACTCAATAGGTGCAATCCACATTAAAAACAGATAACATAGCACTTTATGATTATATAGTTAACCCTACAACATCCAGGGTGCCTACTGCAGTCCCTTACATTTAGGCCGCCTGCAGAATTCTCGCAGCGGGATGCGGACCCGTGCCCCTGGCCACCCCTGCGGCTTACCCGCTCCCAGCGTCTCCTCTCTACGCTGTGTGCCGGCTAGCCGGCGCATGCGCAGAGAGGAGCCGGCCCGTCACCAGTGATATTTCAGTGGGGGCCTCTGCAAGACCCGCACAGAAATAGAGCATGCTGCGATTTGTTTTCCGCGGGTAATTTCACGCGGACAAGTCACGGCCGTCTGCCTAGGATTGCGTTTTCTAATGACATCCTTTGGCAGCGGCCACAGGCGGAAATTCTGCGGGAAATCCCGCCACGGAATTTCTGCCTGTGTGCAGGGGGCCTTATGAGAAATAGCCACCAGGGTACTGTTGTCATATGTCGACACCGGAAGCTAGGGGTTGACCGGGCAGAGCTAGAGGTAACGCCTTAGTCACACCCCTAGCTGTCAGTTGGCTCCTGGCCTCGGTTGTCCCGTCCCCACTGTTACTTGCCAGCTGACAGGCTCCTGCTTTGTGCGGCTGTGCTGTCTGCAGGGCCGGACCCTCAGCTCTTGCATGCCACTCTGGCAGTGCAACAGACGGCACTCTTCCTCCTGGCTGGCCAGTTACATTGCAGCGGACAAGCTGCTACTTTGTGGGGTCTGTCCTGTGTTCAGCAATGGACCCTCCAGATGGGAGGCTGCCGGGGAGAGTGTGACAGTGGGGTTGGGAGCAGACATGAGAGACCAGACAGTGACACAGCAGGGTCGGTACAGTTGCAGCAGGAGGCGACATAGCAGCCCGGTGGGGAAAGTGACAGTGAGGCCATGAAAGGCCAGCGGGAAGAGTGACAGCGGCGGCGATGTGAGTGGACATGGCAGGCCGGCGAAGAGAGTGACAGCAGTAGGCGAAATGGGAGACCGTCGGGGAAAGTGACAGTGGTGCCGGAGAGCCCAGCAGGGAGAGTGACAGCGGGGCCAGAAGCGGAGATGTACGAGCTGTCAGAGGGGAGAGCCGGTACATGTGTGTCTGGGGAGTTGTGGGTGTGGGCATAAGCCAATCCGCAGCTGTAGGAGTGACCTGCCCCAGTCTCCTGTAACTCAGCCCATAGTTCCGGTGGAGACATAATGCACCAGTACCGGCCACCACACACAAAGTAGTGAAAGGTACTACAACTCCTTATCGACCATTTTCTACCATCCAAATTGCAGCATATGCAGGACACGGTCCACAAGTGTACCTGCATATTAAGAAAGTCACTGCTCCTTCCAGCAGTCAGAGAAATAGTGCATTAATTTGGCATCAGTAGCTTGCATAGGCTTTTCTTCCTTACAATTGACCATATTTATGTACATTACAGGAATTGAGCATTAAGCAGACTTGTGGGAAGAGTTAGCGTAAGGATAAGGGGAGCCACAAGCTGGGAATGTGCGCTGTGGTTGTAATGAACACCGGCACTGGCCTTCCAAGCTGCAAGTAATAGTTTGGCATTTTCCATTTGCTTGCATTTCCACATGGATTTCATTTTGGGCTTGGGTCAGAGCTACAGATTTTATTTCCAGCATGTCAATATAATAAACTGCCACGGGTTATCAAAGTCTGACTGAGCCTCCTCATGAAACAAGTTTCCTGATATGAATGCAACCAGAAGTGATGGTTAAAACACATCTCATCAAGAAGTGCTCAGCATCAGGAGCCACCTCTTACAAAAACAGCCACAGAGAAGATCTGGCCGACGGTGCGTGCGACCCGCCGTTTGGCTAACAACTGAAGAGGTGATTTCCAAAGTGACTTAAATGCATTTTCTAAAGAAAGTAAGGCAAGAGAGTGCTTACAAACTTTTCGTGATGCCTACTACATCATTTGCAACATGTTACAGCCAAAAATCACTCACTCAACTACCTGCAAAACATTCACTGCAAAGAACACCGTTTATTCCAAACTGTCCAAAGTCACACTACAAAATTCCGTTTTGTGGAAAATGCCATTTGTTGGATTTAAAGGGGTTGTGCACTTATAAACTAAACTATTGATTGTTTAGGATAGGTACCCTTAGGAGGTATTAGTGTATCTTGACGCCACCAGAAGCTAGGGGTTTGACAGGGGGAACGACCCTCTCACACCCCCAGCTCCCGATTGGTGGAATAGGTAAAAGTCCTAAAAGGTGCCTGAATGGATGAGGGGCTGAAGCGGCGTGCAATGTAAGTGAGCTGTGCTCCATGTGTCTTACCCGACGGTGTGCTGCGCCGCTGGTAGCCGGCTCTGTGTCACTGTCCCGCTTATCTTGGCTCCCTGCTTCTGTGAGGCGCGGTTCATGTGGCAGTCCCCCGACACTCTTCGGTCCCTTGCCTTCTAACGCATGCAGGCAAGTGTGGCACGCAACTGTGTGATGCCAGTGTCTGTGCTGCGGACCCTGTAGCCTCCCTGCAGCAGAGACCACTTCAAAGTGACATAGGGTGGTGGGGGTAAGGCCGTTGGTGTGTGTGGTCCTGCACTGTGCGGCCGCCGCATACTACTCTTTCCCCCCCAGCCGTGTCGCCTCCCTGCAGCGGCCCGGTATGTGAAATTGACCGGATGGGGGTGGAAGTGATGGTGCCTCTTGCGGGCCGCCAGCAGCGCATGCAAAATACCTTTGAGGACATTTTAGTGTTGTAGCACTGAGCCGGGTTCTGCCTTGTGCCTCGGTGGAGAGGAAGGCCCTTGCAGGTGTCGTTCTTTACGATAGCAGCAGGGGACGCTGTCTGTATTTGCCGGCAACTTTTACTGGGCTTCCAGGACCTATTAGCCAGGCTGCTGTGCAGCCTATCAGCATCAGGAGGCGTCAACCCCCTGTTAATCTTGACTCTACTAGGAGTTCCTGGTGGCATCAAGATACACCAATACCCTCTTAGGATAGGTCATGATTAGTAGATCAGCAGGAGTTTACCACCCCAGGCCCCAACAATCAGCTATCCACTGAGACAATAGGCAGGCTTAGCATTAGAGGCACTGAAATGAATGGGGACTTTGCCTGTATTAGCAGGTTGGGCCACTGCAGAGAACAGAGCTGTCTGCTTCCGACAGAAATCAGCTCCGTGCACAAGCACCCCAGCGCAGAAAAGAGCTGATCAGAAGAGGTCCTTGGCATCAGTCCACGGCTGATCTATTGATGGTCTACACTAAGGATAGGCCTTTAACAGTTTATTACCGAACAACCCTTTTAAATCACATTGGAAGTCTCCTCTTCAATTACATGTAGTATTTCTAATTCCTTGCTTCACAGCAGTGCAGTATTTGTAACAAGTCTCACTTGTATTTCATAAGCACACAGTCACAGGATATGGCAGAACACCACACAAGAGGCATATGATGTACACATCCTTAGTCTATGTCATAATAGGATTACACATTTTTATTGTACAGATTGCTCCCAGGGCAGGAAATCTAAAAGTCTCCCGTTACCAATGGAGGAGTCCCAGTGATAAGTAGGGTTGCTAATGTCGAGTGATCACTGTTGAACTTGAATATACGTATTATAGCAAAGGCTTTCTATAATGGAAATATTAAACGCTTACTTAAGTTGATGAATAGCCATTGGCTGCTCAATTTAGATCATACCGTAGGAGCCATTGTTAGGCCACCAGATGGCACGGCAAACTACTGTAGCAGCCCCCACTAACATCACAGGGGTGCCAATAGAGTGACTGAGGAAGCCCTCTTCCTCTGTCTAACCACTTAGCTACTCCAAGCTCAGCCTTAGCATGGTCAGCCAACTCTGAACCAGTACTTTCGGACCATGTAAATGTGGCTTTGTGTAGAACAGGAGTTTGGAGAGTCTCCTGTCACAAGCACCCCTGGTAAAGTGGGCCAGTTTTGGACTGCTACCTAGAAGTCTGCACTGTGGGCTAGTCAAGCCATAAAAGATCTGACTAAGTACAACAAGTGTTTTTTTTCCCCAAGTAGTAACTGAAGCTGTAACTGAAAAGCTAAGTGCCTTGCAGAGGGACCATAGCTATTACACTGTCTGCTCTCAATAAGAGATCATAACCAGCAAGTCTTGAGTTCTGCTAATAGACTATTGCTGGTGGCAACCATACTGTAACTGCCAAGCTCTGTGCCTTGTATAGACTCAGTAACTAACAAGCTTGTACCTATTGTGACGCTAAATACTATGCTTTGCAACTCCTACGTTTACCGCTAGTGTACTATCTTCAAGTAGGGCCCTGCAAGTGGGTTAAGGACCACATATAAGAACTGAACCTCTTACAAGCAGTCAACTCATTATCATCACACACGAGAGCACAAAAAAAAGGTATCAGCTATAATACAGCCCATCTCTTGAAGATCACAGGTCACAGAGCATGCCCACAACATTCTCCCATAAAGGTTGATGAACATCTCCAGTCTACAGGTTCCCATGGTCAATGTGACTACAGTAAAGCGAGTGTCTGAGTATTGTTAACAGTAGCTGAGCCGAAGCAGCTGCCTCCATAATAATGTACTGAATAAGTAGTTAATAAAATAATCATCTAGAATAAGAAAGTCAAAAATGAAGAGAAGAAGAACATGTCTTTATCTGGTTTTAATAACGGAAGAAAAAAAAAATTTGAAAAAAAAAAAGGATATTACTGGAAAATTGTTCAGACCAAGTTTTCATGGATCGCTTTGCAGTAACCTCAGAAATCTCAGGTCAGTGCCATCGTGGGATTCAGTCCTTTCATTCTGGAAAGTAGTGGTGGTCCAAGATTACAAAGTTCATTAGCTCCTTCCTGCAATCATTAAGCAAGCGGAGGACTGAAGAGTGAGAAGCACAAGGCCACCTATTGGACGGTCTCAGGCTCGTTTGCATGAAGACTTCTCCCTGATGGAAGCTCTGCCAGAACAAATAATGGTATGATGCCCCTTCCCGTGTGAACGCTGACCCGACAGCGCCAATGCTTACTAGGGCTAATTTAACATGACAGACGTCCTTTAAGTAAACTTTGTGACTCCACTAGTTGTAAGCAGAATATCAAAATGCAACTTCAGTATTATTTCTCGCTTCTCTGCCAAAACACACGAACTACTAAAAAGTAAGTTTTACAGCGATCACTTTACACTGCACTTCCCTCATTTCCACAGGAAATTGCTCATAGCAGTTCTGTAGCAAAATACCGAGCATGAACAGCAAATCACCATCAAGATGTACAGCTCTAAAGAGGCGAAGGATCTTACTCCCGCTACAAAAGTATCAAAAAAGTATACAACTTCCAACATTGGAAGTTCCAACATTGGAAGCTATTGTATAACATAGCATATCCATAAAACTTCCAACATTGGAAGCTATTGTATAACATTCAGCGGGCCATGGATGGAATAGTAATCATTAAGAGGGTTGACTCACAAAGACAACTCCATCCACATGGCCCATCAGATCCTACTGAGAGCCATCCTACTACCCTATCTATGAGCCATGATGAAGGGCACTCCGTCACTTATCCTAGCCAAATCATCAGTTTGCCAGGAGAAGGAGACAACTCCTCTAACACCAGTAGTAATGTCTCTTAGTAGAGCGACTAGGGCAGGGAGGGCCTAGGCTGAACTGTAGCAGAATAGCAGCTAAAACAGAAGTCAATAGAGATACGTTGCTCTCACACTAAATTCTTCGGAGATGGAGATGGAGATGGAACCCGTAGACAAGCTTGTCGTCACAGATGTTTTCACGGCTGTATTGCAGTGGGACAGCTAACAGTCCTGCATCATATAACTGTACAGTCCCTGCTGTAAAGACTATGCTTATCAGAAAGCAAAAACCAGAGGAAGCCTTATGCAGAGATTACAGAGAACCCGTCAAATCCTAGAAAGCACCGGAAACTAAGTAACTGTGCCTGCAGAACAGGGAACATCAAGTCCAAGATGTTCTTTTTATATTCGCCAGGCTCCCCATTTCCACGCCGTCTCCTCTGGAAGTCATCATGACTCTTCTTCAGTCGTACACACTGTTCTCTATGGGAGTGCAGAAGACTGATGAACAGAGCTTAAAAACTGGTGACTTTCAAGGCGGGAACAGGAGCCTGGTAAGTATCAAAAGTGCACCCACTGACTCCACGGTCCCTCACCTATAAGCAGCATAACTTAGTTTATGGTGCTTCTAATACATAAGAGGTGCCCTTTAACCTTGAAAGGAATACTGGGAGATTTCAGCTCTGAATCCTACAGTAGACTAAATACAGTTCTTGACTACAAGCCAGGCTGTAAACCCAGAGGAGCACAAGAGAAGAGAAGCAATGTATTTCGTAATGAGGTATATAGGGCTTAGGGAGGTTTTCGATTGGACTGTGTCCATAAGACTTGGCTCACCACAAAGTGCTCTTCTGCACTGGACTTACTTTGCTCTACTTATCACATAGCTGTTTGGTGGAGATCCAGGGATTAGTACCTGTCATGACGCAGCACTTACTGCACGGCCAGCCAGAACATGACTCTATGATGAGGGACGGCAGCTCCAGCTACCATTGGTTTGGTGAAGGTTGCTGATCGTGCAGAATTTCAGGAACAGTTTGTGAAAATAGGGCTTATTTTTGTGTCCATGAAAATTAAATAAATATAACCTATTTTTTCTTAAGTCTGATGGTACTTGAGCAGTTTATTCTACTTTACCTACCCTCTTACAGCACTCTGGGAAGGTTTTCTCATATATTACTAGTAATTATTAGGAAATCATAGTACCAGTGTTGCTGGTGGCGCAAGGCACCACACAGCTCTGCTACATGCACGTCACACACACACACAGCTCTGCTACATTGTTTTCGCATATGAGCTGCACGTGATTTATGAACTTCAGCAGCTCGCTGAGGAGACATGTTTGCTCTGCCGAGATTTACAACCGTCAGCTGGTAGCTGAGGTGAAATCATGGCTTGTTGCTGCGTTGAACCCTCTGGGATGACATGTTTGCATGACAGCGAAGGTTTGTTTCAACGCCTTAAAGAGCAGTAGCTTTATGAAAAAAGTCACGCTGTGTGCACATGTTCATTTTTTGGGGTGCAGAGCACTGGAACAGGGGACCTGGTGAGTATGAAACATAGGGTATTAGTGTATCTTGATGCCACCAGGAAGCTAGGGGTTTGACAGGACTGGCATGCAGAAACGCCCGTCACAACCCCTAGCTCCCAATAGGTTGAAGTCAGGAAGGTCCTAAGCACAGTGTGTAGAGATTGTAGCGGCCCTGGGACAGTTAGGGTTAGGGGTTATTTACCAGGGAGGGTTAAATTGTTTCTTGTAAACACTTCCAACTTAGAGGTGCAACATGCAAGCATTAACAGTTAATAATGTAACCCTCACTGGAAAATAACCCCTAACCCTAACCGTCCAGGGGCCGGCAGAAATCTGTACACTGTTCAATGATACGATGCTGCAATGCGCGCTTCCCATTCCATGTGGGTTGCCCAACCGCTGCCTCCGGACAGGAGGGAGACGGAGAGCAGGTAGCAGCAGCATGCCGGAGGTTCTTGACTGCACTGTCATGCCCCCGCGGCATCACCATCATTTGCATGTGTGTTGCAGCTGGCACTGCGGAAACAGCGGGAAAGGGGCCAACGGCACTCTCCTGCCAGCGCTGCCCGACCATATACTCCATGTTCTGCCGGCGGCGCTCGGGAGACATAGCCGGTGCAGATCATCTCCGGTGCCCCCGCAGCTGCAGTGGGGAAAGGGGGGCCCAACAGAGAACAGCAGCGAGGATGTGACCTAATGGCCGGGGAGGCTGCAAAACTTAAAAGCAGGGTGGCAGCAGAAATTAATACAGCATCGGGGAGCCTAACTCCGGGGACCTGGGCACACTTACAGCAGCAGCGGGTACAACAACTGTTGCCCGGGAGCAGGGGAGAGAATAATGTTCACCTTCCAGGACCTGCAGAGCAGACATCTATGCAGCCAATGAGGTACTGGGGGCGTCACCGGGCTGTGAGTGTTCTCCACAGCACTTCTTCCTGGTGGCGTCAAGGTACACTAATACCGAAACATAGCTCCCCAGACCATCCCCGCCCCCCCCCCCCTCCCCATCTCATCTTTGAACCCCCTAACAGTTTATGGGACTTAAGGTGCTGACAACTTCCCTTTAACATGAAGGAAACAGTCTGCTGAGCGAGGTATATGATAATTAATGAAGGTTTTGGTGCAGGACGCTTTGTAAAGAACATACCCCTATTCATTTCCTGACGTTAAACAATGAATTATAAAGGGAAATACCAATGATTTCCTGTTAGGAGGTAATGCTAGGTTGTTAAGAACAAATGCATTTTATACTACAAGGTCACAGAAGTACAAATCTTAGTGTGCTTGTCCCTAGCGGTTTGGACAAAGCACATGACGAATCAGCAGAAATCTTTGTTAAAATGGCAATTATACTTACTATATAAAAAATGATTACTAAAAGGTTCTAAATAAGAGGGTATTTATCATCAGGGGAAGTACTGATCAGATTTCTGGCAGCTTTTCTTCCCTTCTCCAGTTTAAAGATGCAACAAGTGTATCAGATGTTGCACAATGTTGATACATTTGTTGCATAATTGAACACATCTAGAACTATGGAGTCACTTTTTATGATACCCAGCTACTACAGCAGACCTGGGCAAAGCACGGCCCGCGGGCCACATCCGGCCCGCTGAATAGCTCGGACCGGCCCGCAAAGAGTGTCCTGGTGACTCACCAATGAGTCCGGTGTCAGCAACGGGAAGCAGCGAAACTATGCACTCCGAAGCCTTGTCCATTTTGTTCACTTCTGTGCTGTGCTAATAGTTATTCAGGCCTTACTTATTCAAGCACCTCTACCAATGACGTAGGCTTGAATAACTTTATTAAACAGCACATAAGTTAACAAAATGGACAAGGCTTCGGAGTTTGTAGTTTCACTGCTTCCCGATGCTGAGTAAGTGATGCCACTGTAACTTCTGAGTGCCAGGATGCTCGTTGCGGACCTTGGGGAGTGCCAGGACAATCGTTCCACGCTCGTCATTGGTAAGTGTCAGGACTTTTCCCTTTGCATTGTAATTAGAATAATAATACTAATAATATTCACTTTTTAATCTCTCTTCTTGGGGCAGCTCTCTGTGCCCTCTCCTAGGAGCATACTACTGTGTATTAAAAAAATCTATTTTCCGAGGTTAGCTGTTAACCCTTAAATATGGCGGCTAACATTAAAAAAAGAAAAATTGATGCAGAATGCCGAGTTTTTAACAAAGAATGGACTTCTAAATATCTATTTACTGAAACCAAAGGTAAAGCTGTGTGTTTAGTTTGTGGAGAGCAGATAGCTGTATTTAAAGATTACAATTTGCATCGCCATTATGAGACTAAACACGGAGAGAAATACAAGAACTTGACGAAGGCAGAGCGGGCACGGGTATCTGAAGATTTGCTAGCAAAACTGCAAAGTCAGCAAGGATTTTTTAAAAAGCTTCACTCATCCAGGGATGCAGCCGTAAAGACCTGCTTTGTAGTATCCTACAAAATTGCAAGAAACAGTAAGCCATTCTCTGATGGGGAGTTTGTCAAAGAATGTTTGGTGGACTCTGCAGCGCTAATTTGTCCTGAGAAAAAAGAAGCATTCGCAAATGTGCCCCTCTCCAGGCGAACTATAACGAGACGGGTCGAAGACATAGCGGGGAATTTGGAGCTTCAGCTGCAAAAGAAAGCGGATGATTTTACCTTTTTTTCCTTGGCTCTGGACGAGAGCTGTGATATCCGAGATACAGCCCAGTTACTTATTTTTGTACGTGGGATAACAAAAAACTTTGAGATGATGGAAGAGCTGGCAGCTATGCGATCAATGAAAGATACTACAACGGGGAGTGATTTGTTTACAGAGGTAAATGCATCCATGGACAAGCTAGGACTAAAATGGAACAAATTGGTAGGTGTTACAACCGATGGCTGTCCAAATCGGGCGGCTGGAATACGGCCCCATTAAGGCAATGTGCATGGAGCCTTCGTATGTTGGTCTGGCCCTCTAAAACCATTCCAATTTCTCATGTGGCCCCATGGGAAAATTAATTGCCCACCCCTGTACTACAGAGAGATGGTGACAAGTTTTGGAGCTTTTTAAAAAGTTGCATATCATAAATATCTCTATCCTCACTCCACTCAAACCGGACCCCTTTCCTAGACACTTGAAAAGTGAAATAGGAGGCAAAACATCTGTTCTTTTTGCCACAATTTGTGTAAAAGTGCAACTTACACCAGAATGCTGCTGCAGAACCAATAATACACGTGCCCCATAGTGCTAAAGGGGATATGTTAAGACACCTGAAAAATACCCTAAAACAGAAATCGGAAGGTTATATATGCAATAAGCAAATTCAATAAACAGCCCTTTCGGCCAATGAAAGACTTCCTGTTACATGTCGCCAACATATTCTGCAGCGCTGTACAGATTGTTCTTGCTCACAACCACATGGTAACTGCATACACTGAGGCCATTATTAGCCCTAGTAATACAGGATGTATGTATAATGTACGGCTAGGCAAGTCCCAGGAACTAGGTCAACTATAGGAATAATCTTTATGGATGTAGCGCCAACATATTCCGCAGCCCTTGCTATACATAAGACTCAGCACCCGGCTCAGTTCTTTCCTATAGATGTCTATGAAACATCCTGTGGCATCACTAGAGCACCCCGCCGTCTCCTGGAACGGTTTCTCTCTAGTAAATGACTTTGTCCATCCTTAATATACACATGGCTCAATTTCATGGGATCTCATAATGAAAACCAAGGCAAGCTTGGGAGATGGCAAACTGGTAGACCCAACCAGATTAGAGACAGAAGTCTACATGGGATGGCCAACATTACAATAACTCATGGAAGTGACTTTTTAAGAGAAACTCTACATAAAGAGTGACCGGGCTGCGAGTCACGAGTTGTAGTGCTTCCTGAGAGCCCAGTACTTAATCCAGAGGTTCTAAAACAGTCTTCCGATTGACTGTAGAGCTTCATGTAAGAGCTGCTGGGGCATGTAGAATACCTATAGAACGTGAAGCTGGATTGACACGGACATATGTGTTGTACCCAGCAGGCATCGGACAGCACACGTATTTGCGCACCTCCCATAGACTACAAAACGCAGAAAGATAAAAGCGGGTCCTACTTTTTTCCACGTGTGCAGAACACGCTCATGAGAACTCAATGGGTTCTATTCTTTGTGTTTTGCGCATACAGATTTTCCACGCACGAATACCTGCGCAAACATGGTCATCTGAATAAGCCCTCACGCTGCAGATTTCCGTTCATGTGAATGAGCCCTTAGAGCCAGTCTCCCACTAGTGTGAGGTCCTGCACTGAGATCACGGGGGTTCCTCCAGAATAGAAGCCCCTCAGCACCTGCATGTCTTGTTAAGAACCCCTAGATGCCAGCATTATGTTAGGACCTCAGCTATTATTAAGGCCCCCTGCAGAGCCAGATTCCGCATGCAGAGTCCCGCAGCAGAATCCAGCTCTGCCAGCAGCGGCGCCCGCGGATACCCGTCACTTGTCTTTCTTCTTTACTACGGATGGTCCGCACTGGGAGTCGTCGGACATGCGCAGTACAGATTTTTTATTTTTTTTTAACTACTGCGTTTTCCCGTGACCTTTCTGCAGTGTGATTGGGGAAGGGCAGTAGTGGATCGGACGGCAATTGACCTTCATTGCCTCCATTCACTGTGTATCGTGCAGTGAAAAACCGCCCTCCTCCTCCAGCACGGATCCCTACTTCCACGAGGTAATGCGAGGCATTTTTGACATTAAAACATCCACAGATAAAAAAAAAAAAGTAAAAAATTTGAAGAAAATAAATGCAAATAATCGCACGTTGGCGAGAGCGATATCAGGCTGAGTTTTACACCCCGATATCGCGCTCGCCCGTGTGAAATTAGTCTAAGCGCTCCATCACATGGGTGTATTTGCTTGTGTAATAAGCAGAGAATAGAACTCATTAATCTCAATGGGTTCACCATTTCCGTATTAGACGCGCGCATTTCAGTCGCAGAAAGAAAAAAAAAAAAAAAAAACGCAGCATGCGCTACTTTTCTGTTTACCAAAGCCCCCCCCCCCCCCCGCCCCGTAGAAGTCAATGGGTAAGGGGGTTCAAAACGCAAGGAGATGCGCAATAGTATATCTGAAACTAATCAGCCATTTCAAGCGGCGTGCCTTGTTTTCAACGCGCAAATGAACGCTCTCTGTGGGCGGAAAAAAAAAAATAAAATAGTAAAATACATTGATGCACACGACAAAGAAGCACGATTTGTTCCGCAAAAACGCAGCTCTGAGCCGCCCACCAATGCGTGAAACTGTGCGCTGCAGCCATTGTCCTGCTGCGTTATGGCAGCAGGAAAGAGGAATCCGCTGACCGAATGGATCCTTCTTATGAGGGAACCGAACGGCGCCGAACAGACCTCCCTGACTAGAATGGCGTCTGCTTGGTCTCCGTTCAGCAATCCAGCATTTTACCGGATAGAAAAGTCCTTCACACAGGACTTTTCCTTCCGCCATGTTGTGTGGGGTTCTCCGAACGCAGCCGGTAAAGCTGCATCTGATTGAACCATTCAGGGTTGTGGGAAAGCTGGGTGTCCGCCTATTATAAATGATGAAGGCGTGTGACAGGGAGCACCGGACGGGCTACATTACACAGGGACAGACGCAGGCATGACGGGACTAGAAGGCACGCTCTGTGGCGACTACCAGGACAACTAATGGGGGGGTCTGTCCGGTCACAGAAGCGCTTTAATGGGTCCCAACCCAAATGTACATGTCCTATTGTTCTTTATTATCAGCTGTTTCAGTGAGGGACAAGCTCTGCCATAAGGGGATGTACAGTGTGAGCGGTCCTTCTAGTGTCCCTATACGTATGTATGAGGGAGACAGCTGGCCGCCACACATCACAAGCCCCTCAGGACGGGGCATTGTGAGGAAACTCGTGAGGAGAACAGCCGCAGCCAATCAGATCGCACCTTCTATAAATCAAACCTTCACCACAACAATAGAAGCTGAAAGCGGATTGGTCACTACGGGGCAGACGCCGCGCGAGGCCCGTACTATAAAAGCCACCCCGGACGTCCCCCCTGACAGAAGCGCCGACGACATCTATCGCTACTTACCCGAGCGCTGGAGAGTGTCACACGTGCCGGGCGCCGGGCACTGCCCTCCTTCCCATGGCACGGGCACTTCTCGGCACAGGCCACCGGCTGCTGTGGAAGAAGTTTTCCTCCCAGAAATGCCGTCTCCTGCCCGACCTGCAGCTCCGTACAACAAAGAGGAGCGGCCGGCAGCCCGTGTGTGTGAGGTGGAGAAGCGGCTGTGACTTTACCCGGCCCCCCGCGGTCACAGCAGTACCGGGAAACCTATAGAGTGCTGCGGGGGCGGCCGGCTCCTCCACTGCCCGAGACTGAACACTTTCCACAGCCCGGTCACCATATATATATGTGTGTGCTTGGTACAGGGAGGAGCCTGCGCCGCGCCCCCTGCCGGCGGCCTCTGCTACTGCAGCAGGAATGTCACTCGCAGAGAGCTGGAGCTGCTGTGTGACGAGCGCTGTCACCAGGGGGGCTTCTGATGACAGTGTTTTGGCATGCTCGTTTACCCCTCTCCAGTTTGCAATGCTACAGATTAATCCAATGTCTCATCATGTTAATAAAATAAATAAATCTTGTTATCTGTATAGCGCCAACTTATTAAACAGTGCTTTCAGGTAATTTTATTTATTTATTACCCCCAACCAAGCTGGGTACTCATTTTACTGACCTTGGAAGGATCAGTTGACCTTGAGCCAGCTACCTGAACCATTCAGGATTTGAACTTGCAACTTTCAGGTCATGAGCAAGAGCTTACACTCTGTACCACACAAGGCGCTATGTTAATGGTTTGCCACATCTCTGAGGCTGCTGGCGTCACACAGGTGCATTTGCACTTGTGATACAAAGACAAAAGAACTCGCACATATTCACACGTGCGTATTTTTCCAGCACATATCGGTTGCGCAAAAGCATTTTTTTCCCTGCGCACCAAAAGTCTCCATAGAAGTCAATAGGGATGCGCTAAAATAAGCCAGAAATAATTGCGTAGGAAAAAAAGGAACGTATCAGATGAATCAAGCATTTCAATTGGTGCGTATTTTTTGCCACACGCAAATGAACATGACTTGCAGGCACAAAAAGTACAGTAAAAAAATATAGTTCCTTCCATAAGTATGCAGCGCAGTACTACAACGCAGTAAGTATGCAGGTGTGCATAAATACGCATAGAGGTGGTCTCACGCTGCGCTCACATGTAGATTTTGATGCGGATTTCACCCTCTCAGTTGATAAGGTGATGTCTGTGGCAGATCCGTGTCCATATCTGCACCAGCGGAGCGGACTGTGGTGTACAGATTTCAAAGCGGGAAATCATCTCCAACTCCATATATGTGCACATATCCTAAGGGCTCGTTCACAGAAGTAATATTTGCGTGCGTAAGGGCTTATTCCGACGTGCGTATATCGGCTGGGTTTTCACGCCAGGCCGATATACGCTGTCTCTCTCTGCAAGGGAAGGAGGCAGGCCGGGAGCAGTGCACTGAGCTCCCGCCCCTCGCCACTATTTGCAATGGGGGCGGGGTGGAACTTAGCTCTGCCCATTGCAAACAGTGGAGAGGGGCGGGAGCTCAGTGCACTGCTCACGGCTCACCTCCTCCCCCCGCCACATATATACATGAAATAGAGCCCATTGTTCTCTATGGGTGCATATATACACAATTATGGAACGAAAAGTATAAACAACAAAAAAAAACAGGTGTACATCACATGACAGATTGCGGGAGATACGCTGTCATGTGCAGTACAATTTTGCCGCCATACGTGGCGGTACGCCAGATCACTGCCGGCTCCACAGTTGTAAAAACGCTGCATGAGCACCACAGTATTTTACGCTTACGACTTTGTGAGCCCAGCCTTAGAGAGATGCGGGAAACAGATTTCTGCTACTTTGCAATTGGGTTTTACTCTCTTTTACAGGGGCCACAATAGTAAATCAAAATCCATGTTCTGGGGCCCCCAGGAGCCTGTTCACTATGCCTTCATGTAGTGCATGCATGCCTTCCTATTCCGAGTACTCTATTGTATAGAGATATAGCGCTGGATCCGTCTTTATGCCCACACTCTGTACAGTGATATATAGAAGACAAAGGAGGAAATATTTTTAATTAAACCCCAAAATGATTGTCAACCCAAAATACTGGCATTCAAGTGACCAAAGATGTCCGTAGTATGAGGTTGGAGGGGCTAAGTATGCTTGTTGTATGGATGTCCTGGAGCTCATTGATCATGGAGGTAGCAAGTCAATACATTGATCTATGGAATGCTTTTAAACATATCGCTGTATATTGGTACAAGTAGAAGAAGTGCCGTGTTTTGCTTTGTGTCGTCTGCCATTCATTAGAGGATTTACTATATTCCTATAACTGGAAACGTCGATTTGCCATGTTGGATTTTTTCGGTTATTGTCAGGTGCAGTGTGACCTATTTGGAAATCTTTTATAACAGACAGATGTACCACGGGGGGCATGCTGGAATCATTACATCAGGAGTTCACCAGCAGATACCAGCACAGGTCAGGGTGCATTCACATGGCAAACTCGGACTGATATTGCAATTGCAAAGCTGCCATTTTCTTCTTTAATTGCAATGCATTTTGCAAGAAAAATGCATTGCATCGCCGCACATGTGATTTTTCATGTGTGTGTAAATCACGTTTTAATATTAGAGATTCAACTTGAAACTCACTCCCACAAAACATGACGAATCAAATCCATTGATTTTTATGGGTTCGTTCTTATGAGACCTGGAAATAGAAGATCCAAACAGCACGCAGAAGGCCTTATGTCCATGGGGACAGATTTGCAGCGGTTCACCCGCACGCGTGATCCGCACCCCATAGGGATGCATTGGACACCCGCAGGTAATTAAATACCTACGGATGTCATTCTCCCCTGAAGCGCGGATTGCGTGTGCGGGAAAACACCCGCAGCATGCTCCATTTTAGTGCGGGTCTCCCGTGGGACGGCTCTCGCAGGCTTCTATTGCAGCCTATGGAAGCCGTCCGGATCCGCAGCACACCTGCAGCTGAATTCCTGCTCTCCGGCGTGGGAGAGCAGGAGTTCAAAAAAAAAAAGGAGTGCACGGCGCATGCGCGTGGCACGCTGCCGGCGTGCCGAGCACATCCGCCGGACCGAAGAAAGAAGATCCGGCCGCGACGGAGGGAAGATCTGCAGTGTCTGGACAGGTAAGTAAATTTTTCTTTTTAGGCCTCATGTCCGCGGGAAAGGAGGGACCAGCTGCGGGATTCTGCATGAAGAATCCGCGGCGGGCCTGATTTTCCCCGTGGACATGAGGCCTTAGTTTGTGAGGTTTTTCTCATTAATTTCTGGGTCTTGTGCAAAAATCACAAAATGTAAATTGACAATGATGGAACTGGGAATAAAATCTATTCATTTGTATATATGACAGTTTCATATCACATGGGATGGAATAGACCAGAAGCCGCAGTAAATTCCACACCAAAATCCACAGGTTACCGCAGTGTATGATTGGAAGATACAGGCCCATTATGCTGCACCTTATTGATTTATGTAACTTCTCGCAGGGTGGAATCGCTGTAGGCATTTCACAGTGGAGTACCCACACCAATTCCGTAAGAATTCCACGGTGGCCAAATCCGCATCCAAGGCCGCTTGACGAAATCACACGATTTTCTTGCGATATGACAGTGCTACAAATTACATGTATGTGAAGCCCATGCTTTCTGAAGGATTCCTTCACATTAGTGATGTTTTGTAGGCTGCTATATTGCGAGAAAAAAAATTGAGGCATGCTAAATGTTGCCGCGATTTGAGATGTTTTGTAGCCCAGGTTTCCCTACGGAGCCTTTCTATGTGTTGCATCGCATTGCATGAAAACGTGGTTTTCATGCGGTGGGAGACAACATTTACAGTGGAAAAACTTACTGTTTCCCAGGCACACTGGCTTTAAATTTTCCCACAGTGCTTCCTGGTCAGAGGTTCAAAATCCCCGCCTCCAGGAAGGGCTGGCTCTGATTGGTTCTCAAGCGCCGCGGCTCAACCAATCACTGCAACACTCGATGAACCAATCACAGGCATCGAATTGTTGAGTATATAATCCATTGGTAGCAAAAATGCATTGTCTCTCACGTCATCGCTTCAGGTTTTTGGGTTTTGTCTCTACTCATTTACATAGTAGTGCTTTTCTTTCTATGTTCCTATTATCTCCTTAGTTTACATAACATACTAAGGCCTCATGTCCCCAGCACGCGTGGAATCCAGCCGTGCACGCAGCCATGGACGTTTTCTTACCCGTCCAGATGCGGTGCGGGCCAGATCTTCTTTCTTGTGCATGGTGGAAGCGTGCGGGCGCGCGGTGTACATGCGCAATGTGTTTATTTATTTTAAATCTCCTACTTTCCAATAGATCTGTGGCATGTCCGCAGTGTCAGCTGCGGGTGTGCCGTAGATCAGATGGCTTCCATTGACTTCAATGGAAGCCATCCATGTGGGAATCCGCAGAAAATGGAGCGTGCTGTGATTTTTTTACCCTGAGTGCGATCCGCAAATCGGGAAAAATGACATCCGCAAGTATTTAATTACCTGCGGATGCGAAATGATTGTCTATGGGCTGATTGAACTGCGGATCGCACATGCGGTGAAACGCACGGATTCCACAATTCAATTATGCCTGTGGACATGAGGCCTAATGGTCTGATATAGAGGGCACCCAACACCCATGTGCATCCACAGGTCGGCTTCACACGGACGTATTTGCACGGCAATACACAGAATAGAACCCATTGATTCCAATTTTCCTAATTTTGCACACGCATTTTGATCACGCAAAAAAACAAAAATAGAACATGCTCTATTTTTCTGTGTATTTGTACACCAGAGGTCCCCATAGAAGTCAATGTGGGGTACGCAAATGCGCGCGCAATACGCACGAAGATGTGTAATTGCCTAGGAAAAAAGGAACACATGTGGAACTCATTAAGACTAATTAGCCTTTTCAATCAGTGCATCTTTGTTTGCCATGTGTAAATGAACATGCCTTGTGTGCACAGAAAGTACAGTAAAATACGCCGTGCAAAAAAGCGTAGTTCATTCTGCCAAAACACTACACTCA
This sequence comes from Eleutherodactylus coqui, assembly GCF_035609145.1. Classification (NCBI taxonomy): domain Eukaryota; kingdom Metazoa; phylum Chordata; class Amphibia; order Anura; family Eleutherodactylidae; genus Eleutherodactylus; species Eleutherodactylus coqui. Next base: position 213,941,903 of record NC_089841.1, on the reverse strand, counting down.
TGTGCGCACAAATACACATCCATTCCATGTGAAGCCGGCCTTAGACTACCAACACACTGTCAATGCATAGTGTGTATCAGTAGTCAGCGAAGCCTCGGTGTGGCCACCTTGGTTTGTCCGAGACCAGAGAGTGGCATTAATGCGAACAGTCAGATACAGTAAGAGCAGAATCCACATACATCATCTGTAAGCTTGCAGACACAGCTCTGCTGTACATTTATGTCTATGCCACGGTGGGGAGTCTGTTCAAACTATGGCACTTCTCTGTCAGCTTGTACGCCAGTCACCTTTGTACTACCACACTGAACTGTAAATTCTACTTTCTCTAGGAATTCCACAAACTTCCACTAGATGGCGATGTAACTCCAATAAGTTATTATTTCTTTATTTAGAAACCATATCTCCTGTCACTATTTACTTTGTATGGGAAAGTTTAGAAAGTTAAAGAATATTGACAATACAGCGTCATTAAAGGGGTGGTCTCGCGAAACCAAGTGGGGTTATACACTTCCGTATGGCCATATTAATGCACTTTGTAATGTACATCGTGCATTAAATATGAGCCATACAGAAGTTATTCCACTTACCTGCTCCGTTGCTAGCGTCCCCGTCTCCATGGTTCCGTCTAAATTCGCTGGCAGCTTGCTTTTTTAGACGCGCTTGCGCAGTCCAGTCTTCTCCATTCAGCACGAGCCGCTTCAGTGTGCTCCCCGCTACAGCTCTTCTGCGCATGCGCAGACGAGCTGTCACTGCTCGGGAGCGCGCTGAAGCGGCCATTCTGCACCATCCTCTGTTAGAGGAAGGTGCAGAAACTGGAGCTGCCCAGCGGAGAAGCCCAGCCCAGCCCAGCAGCCCCGAGAAGCCTCCCAGGTAAGTGATGGGTCGGGGGGGGGCTGCCGCTGTGCCGGGCTGCGCCGGGGGGGCTGTCGCTGCGCCGGGCTGCGCCGGGGGGGGCTGTCGCTAGGCCGGGGGGGGCTGCCGCTGCGCCGGGCTGCGCCGGGGGGGCTGTCGCTAGGCCGGGGGGGGCTGCCGCTGTGATGGGGGGGCTGTCGCTAGGCCGGGGGGGGCTGCCGCTGCGCCGGGCTGCGCCGGGGGGGCTGCCGCTAGGCCGGGGGAACTAGCGCTGGGCTCCGGAACCTAGCGCTGGGCTCCGGGGCCTTCACCTGGGCTGAGGGTCTAGCGCTGGGGAGCCGGGGGCTAGCGCCGGTTACCTGCTGTCTGGTCGGCGGCTGCGGGGCGTCTGGTCGGCGGCTGCGATGCGTCCGGTTGCCATGGAGACACAGCTGGCGGCGTCTCGGGAGCGCGCACGTCGGGCTGCAGCGAGCGACGGGGAAAGAGCCGGCGGCCATCTTGAGGAAACTTTTATAAGTTGCTGAAACGCTGGAACGGTAAGTACGAACCAGCTAGAAATGTCATTTACAGGGGGGCTTAGTAATGTATGTTTAATGGGGGGGACTGGGCAAAAAAAAAATTTAACTGCTTCCTCGAGACATCTCCTTTAACCACAATTGTTACCTTTGGCTGAAGGAGCAACTTGATAATGAGCAGCTATCTTTAGGACAAGTGGCCACTGCCAGTCTCTGATCTGAATACACACTGTTAACACTAACACGCTGGCATCATTTAACCAACTGCTAATCCACGTAACTATTCAAGAAGTCCAATATATTATATATATATGAGCTCAGCACAACATTCATCCACCATTTTTGGGACATAGTGAAGTCTTAGATCAGGCTGACATATCTGCCCCAAGTGAAGTCCTGCCATATAGGTCCAACAAGTTGTTGGTTTTTACATGGTCAATCATCTGCTTTTTTAGGAGTTCCTTGTAGTTCCCATCTTCTCCTCTACAAACCTTCTTATGTATGGGTACAACACTGGCTATCCTCTAGGGACATCACCTGTTAGAAGGGACTGGTTAAACAAATAAGGGGTGCACAGTCGGCTGACATACGCTTGTGTGAATAAGCCCTAAGGCCTCATGTCCACGGGGAAAATCATGGAGAATCCGTAGCGGGTCCCTCCTGCCCCGCGGACATGAGCGCTTAAAATAAGAATAAACTTACCTCTTGCTCACTCCGGATCTTCCCTTCGCCGCGGCTTCATCTTCTCTCCGTCGCGGCCGGATCTTCTTTCTTCGGCCCGGCGGATGCGCAGGATGACGTCGGTTGTGTGCCGTGCGCATGCGCCGGCCCGAAGAAAGAAGATACGGCCATGACGGAGAGAAGATGAAGCCGCGGCGAAGGGAAGATCCGGAGCAGGTGAGTATATTCTTATTTTAGGTCTCCTGCGGATCCGGACAGCTTCTATAGGCTTCAATAGAAGCCCGCGGGAGACCCGCACGAAAATGGAGCATGGTCCAGATTTTTTCATGCTCCATTTTTAAAAAAAAATCACTTTTATTGACCATCCGCGGGTATTTATCTACCCGCGGGTGGTCAATGCATCCCTATGGGGTGCGGATCCGCGGGCAGGAGAAGAGTTAAAATCCGCTGCGGATTTTAATTCTTCTTTTGCCCGTGGACATGAGGCCTAAGGGTGTGTTTTTTGCGGGTTGAACTTCAATCTTCATTTAGCCTATTTTTGGGAACACACAACATTTGGATCACTTTTATTACTTATTTTCTAGAGGCAAGATTAACATAATTTACAATTCTTGCATGTTTTGTATTTTTAGTGGCATTTCCCACTCAGTATATACATGTTAAGTTAATTCAGCGGGTCAGTATGATTAGTGGATACCAAGTTTGTAAAGGATTCTTTTTTTTTTGCAACTTTAAAAAAATATCTATTTTTCTCTATCGCTGCATTCAAAGACCCCTAATATATATATTTTTTGTTTACAGTTCTGTGCATAGTGGTTTTTTTGCGGGGTGAGTTGTATTTTATAATAGTACCATTTATTGATCCATATGACATTTTGATTGCTTTCTGTTCTATTTTTTATAAGGCACGAATGCAAAATTTGCTAATTTTGCCATATTTTTTTCACGGCGTGCAACATAAGGGTTAAATAATATACTAACTTTTTTTCTGTGAGTCATCATGAATGCGGCGATACATACTAAAGGGGGAAATATGGGGTTTTGACGGGGTTTTTTTTTTACCATTTTTTAAAATACTTTTTATTTTTGTCCCCCTAGGGAACTTGAATATCACAATCTTTAATCATTCTTATAATACACTGCTTTACTAAAGTATAGTAATCTATATATATAAAGACGAAAGCCCTCACTGACTGACTTGCTACTAATTCTCCAACTTCCTGATGTCGTAGAAACATGAAATTTGGCACAAGCATAGATTATCTCCAAAATAGGAAAAGCAAAGGGGACCCAACTTGATTATTCAATTCTAGCGCAAAAGAATTAGCGTCCGAATTTTACGTACGTAATCTAATGCTCTCACTTTCCGATGTCATAGAAACATGAAATTTGGCACGAGCATTGATTATGTCATAAATAGGAAAAGCTTATGGGTACCAACTCGATTATTCAATTGTAAGCGCAAAAGAATTAGCGTCCAAATTTTACGTACATAATCTAATTCTCCCACTTCCCGATGTCATAGAAACTTGAAATTTGGCATGAGCATTGATTATGTCATAAATAGGAAAAGTTAGGGGGGCGTGTCTAGCAGCCATGCTGTGAGGACGCACAGAGCCTGAGCTCCGTGGCAATCCCCACCATCCTGCACCCATCCTGACTGCCCGACGAGAACAAACCACAAAAGAACTCACCCGGACGCAGGTGACCACCCCCAGCAAGGATAGGAGTGACTCAGCGGGCATCCGACGGCAAAATCGGCAGATACCGACCGCGGGCCTGCTCCCTGGACTCCGGCCCCGGCACTTCCGGCCGCGGCGGACGGCGCACGCTCCACAGCTCCCCCACATAAGAAGACCCGGCGGGACGCCGGAGCCCTCTGCAGCGGCAAAGCGCAGGACCGGGAGACCGAGCAGAGCGGCGAGAGCCACAGGAAAGCTGCGACTTTGCAGCCCTGAAGATCCGGAGGCTCCTCGCGGCACAGAGAAGGAGGAGGAGCCTCGGAGAGCGACACACACCGGCCGGCCAGCGCCGGGCTCCAGACCTGACACCCTGACACAGAGGGCACCCCGTACAATGGTGAGAGGCGGTGGGGTACTGGAAGGAAGAGGGGAAGCGACATAGCGGCCACCAGATTGCCCTCTCTGCACAACAGGGACCGAGGGGAGTACAGCCCCCCCCGCCCCCCAGCCACAACAGTAGCTCGGCACAAAAAGTACCCCACGGACAAAACGAGCAAGCACTCCCACAACTAAATAGGGCCCATTGGTAACCTGCACCACCTTAACATAAGGAGCAGGGTGGACCCCATCGTCTGGGCACTATTCTGAGCACCACCAGACCACACAAGGTGATTGCCAGCCACCCCACAACGTATGCACCTCTGAAGCAGGGAACCAACACACAACTGGCACCGTCTGCAACCCATACTACCCCAGCATAAGGGGTAAGGCGGCACCCCACCTGTTAGGACACCACTCCAGCCCGGAGTGGGCAATTGCCACCAGGCCGCACGCAATGTCTGCTGACGACCCTGCAGCCACCCTACCCCTGAAGCGGGGAACAACTAGTGTGCACCCATCTCTCCCTGCAAGGAGGTGCTGGGGCACGACCGACGGCATACCAACGTCCCGCGAAAACGCAGCCACACCAGCTGAACTCTGACCATCAGAGCCGCTACTTTCACAACCCAGCGCGACCCTCAGCTGTAATTCTGGCTGTGGCAAACAGCAAACATTGAATATACTCCACTGACAACTAGCCAAAGCAAGCAGCCCAGAAATTTCTGAATCCCAAACTTCCCACCCCACCGCAACGGAGCGTATTCATACATCTCAAACCCTCGCTCACAAGAAGATCCTCTACTGACCTCCCAGTGCATGAAGACCGCAAACATACCACCACCGCTCTCCTCCCGCAAGCGGGCCAGCTCAGAAATTTCTGAATCCCAAACTTCCCACCCCACCGCAATGGAGCAAATCCATACATCTCAAACCCTCGCTCACAAGAAGATCCTCTACTGACCTCCCAGTGCACGAAGACCGCAAACATACCACCACCGCTCTCCTCCCGCAAGCGGGCCAACCGCAAGTCTTCCAGGATGAGCCGCAATACCCCTCCACCAATAACGGAGCGTCTCAAAGCCTACGCACTCGAACCGACAGCAGACACCCCACGTCGATCACCCAGATCAGACCAGGATGCGAGCAGGGCCTCAGGCTCCGCCCCCTCCCCAGAGACCGAAAAGGAACCAACGCTCAGGCAGGTCACAGCATAGCTCCTAGAGGCCATACAAACCAGCACTACCTCCCTAACCGGTAAAATCGAGGAGGTTAAAATTGATGTAGGACTGTTGCGACAAGATATGCACAACCTCAGCAGCAGAGTAGGAGAGGCCGAGACACGTATATCGCAACTCGAAGACACCATGGCTCCAATACCAGCCAAACTCACAGAACTCGACAAAGCGGTGAACACTTGGTCCCAGCGAGCAGACGACCTGGAAAACAGGCTGCGCAGAAACAATCTCCGAATAATAGGACTACTGGAACGCGCCGAGGGTCAAGATCCCTGCTTATTCATGGAAACCTGGCTGAAAGAACTCTTGCCAGAGGCCAAATTCACTGCGGCCTTCGCCATTGAGCGGGCCCACAGGGTCCCGGGCCGCCCCCTACCTCCAGGAGCACCCCCAAGACCGATGCTGGCAAGACTCCTCAGCAGCAAAGATAGAGATATTGCCCTCCAGGCAGCGAGGCGAGTGCAGAACCTCCAATATCAGAACGCTAACATTTCTCTTTTCCCAGATTTTTCGGCCGCCCTTCAGAAAACCAGAGCGTCCTTCATAGCTGTCAAGCGCCGTTTGAGAGAGGCCGCCATACCGTACTCCATGATGTACCCAGCTCGCCTGCGCATGGTACATAATGAACGAGCCACCTTCTTCTCCACTCCAGAGGAAGCTGAGGACTGGCTCAACCGCATGCCAAGATCGCCCAGACGTCAATGATCTTCTGACAGGTTCACCCGGGAGGGGGGAGGGGGACGAAGGACTTGGGCGCTCGGTTACGGTCAGTCTGATATCCCCTATGTTTTTCAAGATTGCAAATGTATACACCTGTGCCCATTTCCTGTTTGCCCCCCTCCCCCTCACCCTCTTGACTACCACTATCCCCCCACCCCCCCTCAGACCTAAACGTCAGTGACCTCTTAACAAGCTTGCCTGGGGGAGAGGAGGTAGATGAAAGGCCTGGACGCCAGACCACGACCAATTTAACGCCCCCCATGGCCTCTAAGATAGTACACGCATACACCGGCGTCTGCTCCCTGTCTGTCTCCCTTCTCCCCCCTCCCCACCACCACCATCCTTCCATCCCCCTGAGTGCCACTCCTCAGCAGCAGGATTTAACTGAACAGGAGAAATTATAGAAAGAACCTGCTACATACTTAGTAAAAATTCTTACCGGTAAAAACAAGCACAAGAAACTCCAGTCGGGCAGAGAAGCATATGTACCTGGGATAATGGGGGCCTGGAGCTCTAAGCAGAATTAATCTGCCTGACTGTGCCCAGATCTACCATCGTTTATTGGGTGCACAGTCTTCCCCGTTATCACACGCACGTTTAAGTTAAGTTAAATGTTATGATGTTTGTAACACCTTGGCAACCTGCTATTGATGTAATCACAATTGTAAAGTTTTGGATACGTTTTTGCAGTACAATATATGGAACCTGTTTCGGTCGGAGTCGGGGGACACATCCCTCGACCCTTGCTCGGAGGGACCGGGTGGCGGACCGAGCGCGGGTTGAGCTTGATATACTGGGGAACCCCCATCTGCATAAACATAGAATCACACGAACCAAATGGCCAATATAAATATTCTCTCCTGGAATGTGAGAGGGATGGGAGCTTCTAGAAAAAGATCTATGATCTTCTCTTACATCAGAAACCACAACCCACACATAGTATGCCTCCAGGAGACACATATGATCTCTGAGAAAACAGGGCAATTACAGAAACCATGGGTCCAATGGGCTATCCACTCAACCTATTCCTCATACGCCAGAGGAGTGTCCATACTAATCCACAAGCGACTGAGATGGGAACCGGGACGCACAGTTAGAGACCCAGAGGGCAGATTCTTGTTCATCCAGGCATGGATAGAGTCCCTGCCCTACGTACTAATCGGGATATACCTCCCCCCACCGGCCAACATAACAATTCTACACCAGGCGGCCCAATTCGCCACCCAATACCCCAATGCCTCTATAATATGCATGGGCAACCTGAACCTGGTACTGGACCCCCAGTTGGATAGGTTCAGCGCCCCGCACGCTCACCCGGCCCAGACCAACCCGTCACCTCTGGCGCAATTTTTGCAAGAGGTTGGGTGGCGAGACGTTTGGAGAGTTAGGCGACCGACGACTCGCGAATACTCCTGCCACTCTGCTGGCAGGAATACTCTCTCCCGGATAGATTATTGCCTCGGGAACGCCAGATTATGCACTACAATAACCCATATTAACTACCTCCCTAGAGGCATATCAGATCACTCCCCTATACTTATAGAAGTCTCCACACCTGACACACATGCCCATAGGCATAACTGGCGCGTACACCCATTCTGGTTAAACCTATTCGGAACAAATGATAGAATCCCTGACCAACTCTCCGCTTTCCTAGAACTTAACCGGCCGGACACCGACCCGGTAGTGCTGTGGGAGACATTAAAGGCCTTCTTAAGAGGCGCTTTAAAATCATCTATATCATATATCAAAAGGGAATCCTCTAAACTAGAGCGCGAGATGGCGTTACAATATGAACGCCTGGAGGCAAGTTACATCGCAGACCCAACGGACGAACGTAGGGAGCAGTGGCTGAGACAGGGCAGGCAATACCTAACCCACCTACAAGAGAAGGCTCATAGAGCCTCCTTCTTTGTAAAACAGCGATTCTATGAACTAGGCAACCAATCCAGCAGCCTACTGGCCACCCTGGTGCATCAAAATTCGGCATCACCGTCGATACTCCGTATCGCATCGGAAACAGGAGAAATTCTCCATGAAAAAAACTCGATAGGAGCAAGATTCCAGCGCTTCTATAAGGACCTTTACGCCACTGGATTCCATGCCACACAACAAGAACTAACAAGCTTCCTATCTAACCTCAATTTCCCTACACTCTCCCAGGACCAACAGGCCCTAGTAGATGCCCCATTCACAGTGACTGAACTCTCAGAAGCCCTTCAGGAGATGTCCAACGGTAAAGCCCCAGGCCCAGACGGCCTACCAATAGAGGTATTTGCAAAATACCAAGAGACACTCTTACCCACACTACTTGATACGTACAATGCTGCCTACGAAAGCAAGTCTCTGCCCCCATCCTTCTATGAGGCCACAATCATACTGATTTTAAAACTGGGAAAAGATGCTCTAGATTGCGGCTCATACAGACCCATCTCCCTTCTTAACTTGGACTATAAACTCCTGACAAAAATGCTAGTTCGACGCCTCAATGGCGTTATTCTAGACCTGATACACCCAGACCAAACCGGATTCATGGTGGGCAAATCTACAAGAGAAAATCTGCGAAGAGTTCAGGCAATAACACAAATCAGATCAGTAGACAAAACAGACTGGGCCCTGGCTTCACTAGACGCAGCTAAAGCCTTTGATTTCATAGAGTGGCCCTTCCTGCTCCAGGTGCTGAAGAGATTCGGGTTCGGAGACCGTTTTATTCAATGGATCTCCCTAATCTACAAAACACCACTGGCAGCAATCTCCGTGAATGGCACCTGTTCTGCGTACTTCCCCCTGTGCAGAGGTACTAGACAGGGATACCCTCTCTCCCCGCTTCTCTTCGCCCTGGCCATGGAACCGCTGGCCATCATGCTACGGACGTGCCCATTGTATCACGGGATTAAAATAGGAAATCAGGAGGACCGTGTGGCGCTATACACCGACGACCTTATGCTATTCATGTCGGACCCAACAACTTCCCTGCCCCGCGCCGTAGACATCATTAATAAATTTGGAACTTTCTCAGGTCTGCAGATCAACTGGTCAAAATCCGCTCTAATGTTCGTTTCGGCACAAAACCCCCTACAACACACGGACTCACTGTGTGGATTACGAGTCTCTAAAGACTTCAAATATCTGGGTATCCAGATCACCAACATAATTTCCCGAACCCTAGACCTGAACGTTTACCCGTTAATAGACCTTTATAGATCCAAATTCAAAATATGGGGCTCACTCCCCCTATCAGTTGCAGGTCGTATTAACCTGATTAAAATGATAGTCCTACCAAAGTGCCTTTATACCCTGCAACATATTTCTGTACCAGTCCCGATGAAGTTTTTTCGCACTATGAACTCCCTCATGATCTCCTTCATATGGGGAAATTCCCGCCCAAAACTTAAGCTCTCCACGCTACAGAGACCCAAGGATGAGGCCGGGGCAGCACTCCCTGATTTATTCCTATACTACCTGGCTGGTCAACTGATACACTTAAAATGCTGGCTGAATGACAGCCCATTGCCCAATTCAGAGGCTCACCTGGCCCAGGCTCTAAACACCTCCAGCCTCTGGCCGCTGCTGGAACTACCCACCACCGTGAAGGGCAAAATACTACTCATCCATAGGCTGGCAATGCGAGTTTGGCGCCAGACTAGAGAGGCAAGCGGATTTTCTGACATAGCCGCCGACATGCCGCTGTGGAGGAACCCAGGGCTAGGGGAACTGTGGCTATTAACAGACCTAGAGGTATGGGAACAGCATGGCATAGCTCACCTAGGAGACCTTTATAACTCTAATATCCTGATACCCTTCGAGCAACTCCAGGCCCAATACCAAATACCCCGCTCCCACTTCTACAAATACCTACAGATCCGGCATGCGCTCCAAACGCAATTCCCGCCAATGAGTAGCACCATATCTCATTACCCGTTAATCGGAATATTAAAATCACAAGGGCCCCGAGGACTCATCTCGACACTATATGCCCACCTAACAACTTCAAAAGCTGCTAGGGAAATCCCTCCCGCCCTGACTAAGTGGAAATCTTTGATTCCAACGCTGACGGAAGAAACCTTCCAAGAGATATTAGAATCGCCTTTATCTGTCTCCCCCTCAGCAAATAATAAATTGACCCAACTATACATAGTTCATCAATGCTACCTCACCCCGGCAAGACTACATAAGATGGGCAGGATCCCCTCCACGCACTGCATTAGATGCACCTGCACATACGCCGATTTCTGGCATATGATCTGGGACTGCCCGCGGATCCGATCATATTGGGATGAAGTCATAAACTTGCTCTCCGCGGTCCTCGATATCCCGATCCCCGCCACCCCAGAAATCTGCCTTTTCGGAATCCTTGATGAGGAGCAGTGGCAACACTACCACAGAATATTCCTACGGGAAGTCCTGTTCATAGCCAGGAAAGTTATCGCAATGAGATGGATGGACCAGAGAGGCCCGACCGTGACAATGGGGAAGAAAACCACAAACTCGATTATACCCTACAACAATATAGTATACAAAGCCCGCAAATGCCCGGACAAATTCCAAAAGGTGTGGGGCCAATGGTGTGACTCCTCACTGACCCTGTTCCCTCCGCAGCCGCTTTCATTAGCCATATCAGCGTTACAAAGAAGGTAAAGTCCCCGTAGGGGTCGGGATGGGATCGGGAGAGTCTGCCCCGCGCTCGGTCGGCCACCCGGAGTGCAATAATATACCTCCTCCCCCCCTTTCTTTTAAAAAAAGGAAAGCACCTTGATGGCCCCGGCTCTGTACCGCAACATAACCGGTTAATAATTATAATTTGGTGTAAAGGTATACATGTCTACTTATGGCGACTCCTATAGCAGACATATGCTCTAAAATATGCCTCAGCACGGCTACATCTTCCTATATAGACCCCTCGCCACTTCCACTCTCCCTCACATACCCACCCCATGCCATTATGCTTTTCTTTAATCCTAACCAACCCCCCTATCACACCTGACCAATGAAACGCCAGAAATGATGTACACTGTAAAGCACAGGCCCGACCGGCTTATACCTCATACTCAAGGTTATGTACTGCACAATGTTCTGTTATTGTACCTGATATGTTGTTAACCTGTCAATAAAACGAGTTTAAAAAAAATAGGAAAAGTTAATGGGACCCAACTTGATTATTCAATTCTAGCACAAAAGAATTAGTATCCAAATTTTATGTATGGAATCTAATTCTCTCACTTCCTGATGTCATTTTATATAAAGGAAACGTCGCATGGTTACCTCCACATGGTGTTTCCTGGGTAATGCAAAGAACCATGCAAAATGGTAAACATATTTTTTTGCTCAGTATCTCTAAAGTAACCACGACTTCATAAGATTTTCCGTGTGAACAACAGATAAACACCAGTACCAAATTAACTCGGGCGAAGCCGGGTATATCAGCTAGTGTATTCTAAAGCCTATGAAGCTTAGCCAGAGACTGAACCTCATAGGCCACATTAGCTGGCAGACCCAGAGGCCATATTCAAGCCATAACAACCTATCGGGACTCCATGATCACATCATGGGGGTCTAATGGGAGACAGAGGGAGTTTTCTCTTGTTTTCAGCACTTTACATGCTGCGGTTATATTGACTTCGGCATATAAAGGAATAAGCAGAGTGGATCAGCGGTCTGTGGTCCACACTGGTTGAGCAAGTGCCAGGCCGTCATCCAACGGCTGCCGGCAAAGGGAGGGGGCGGGATGGGGTGCGTGATTAGCACACTAGCAACTGCCAAGTCCTGCTCCCTTCCCTTGCTGTCAAGAGGCAGGAGTTTAACACGTTAGCTCCTGCCCCCGCCCTTTGCCAGTAGCTAGCTAAGGGCAGAGAGCAAGAGGGGAAGGAGTTTAGCAGAGCTAAACTCTCACCCGGCCGACGGTATTCCAGGCTGTGGCGTATATGTGCCGCAGCCACGGCCATCTAAACAGGCGACAAAACGATAGATACAGCTGTGACTTGGTTGCGGATGCAATGTGGCCAAAAATCGCAGTGCCTGTGTGAAGGAGCCCAAAGGGCTTATTCAGATGTCCGTATATCGGCCGGGTTTTCACGCCCAGCCGATATACGGTGTCCCTTTCTGCAGGGGGAGGAGGCAGGCTGGGAGCAGTGTGCTGAGCTCCCGCCCACTCTCCATGCCTCCCATTGCAAACAGTGGCAAGGGGCAGAGAGTGGGTGGGGGCTCAGTGCACTGCTCCCGGCCCGCCTCCTCCCCCTGCAGAAAGGGACACCATATATCAGCCGGGCGTGAAAACTTGGCCGATATACAAACGTCTGAATAAGCCCTTAAGGCTGTATTGAGATTGCTATATACAAGTTGCGCCTCCCAAGTGGTAGCACCCAGTTCTCAATATATTCACGAATTTCCAGTAGAAGTAACAGAGGCAACACAATGCAGAGTTCTCAGAAAAGAGAATAGTTTCATCAAGAGGAAGAGAAGTGTTTACTAGAACAGAGCTGTCAGGAGGGCTGATAGATCTGTAAAGGTAGTAGGAAAGCAGAAGCACAATGGCATCACTAGGAACATCTTCCAATTATTTCATAATGTTTCAAGCTAGGAAGCTAAAATGCCTCAATCACAGAAGTAAAGTGCTTGTGTGTGATCGCTGCTGCCAGTCGGCGGACGGGGGTTTTTGTCTCTTCTATTTAAAATGTCTATTTTCTAGGGAATTGAAATTTTGCACATGCTTCCGTGTAATGTGCACTGAAGAGAGACGAGAAAAGCTTGGAGAAACAAATAGAGTAAACATGTCATTCAAGCTCAGCCGATCCATTTTGTATATTTTCTCGGTTTGCCAGCTATTTCATAGACTTCATTGCACTATTTGCAGTTAGAGGATAAATTGCTTTCTTTCACATAGAGGTTCTGCTTGGCTTTTTAGCCACTTGACCAAGCGGTGTCTCAGTGGCCGGGCGCTGACCAGATCCTGGAGAACCCCTTTACTATTGACCTTGCAGTGGCAGCTCATTTAAAGAACTTCAGACGCATTGTGAAGGTAGATGTGGCGACAAAATCCCTGTAGAACGAAGGTCCTCTAAGGGCGCATTCACACGAACAATATTCTCGCGCGAGTTTTCTGCGATGCGCACGAATATGAAATCTATTCTTTTGAATAGATTGATTCACAAACCCAAAAAAATCTCAGCATGTTCTATCTTTGGGCATTGCCCATTGTTTTCAATGGAACTTTCAATGATATCACACGGCACTCGCATGTTGTTCAATGTGCATGCAAGTGAGATGTGGCATTTCCCATCAAAGTCAATGAGAAACACTTGCAATCCTTTCACGCACTGGCACAAGTCGTTTCCAAAAAAATGGGAAAAAATGGCTGCGTCCTTAGGGCTTATTCTGACGTGCGTATATCGGCCGGTTTTTCACACCGATATACACTGTCCCTCTCTGCAGGGGGAGGAGGCGGGCCGGGCCGGGAGCAGTGCACTGAGCTCCCGCACCCCCTCCACCCCTTGCCACTGTTTGCAATTGGAGGGCCGGGATGGGTGCGGAGCTAAGTTCTGCCCCGCCCCCTCCCATTGTGAATAGTAGAGAGGGGGCGGGAACTCAGTGCACTGCTCCTCCCCCTGCAGAGAGAGAAAGCGTATATCGGCAGGGCATGAAAATCCGGCTGATATACGCAGTCCGAAAAAGCCCTTAAGGGGTTAATCTAAAAAGATTCTTGACTTTTAAAATGAATCTTGACAAACTGATAAATATAAATGAGTTTGTCGGTTTCAGAAAAATAAATGAAAAATGATTAGTTGCGTAAATTAGTCATTAAGTGTAATTTCCAATTCTCTGTGGTTTTGCTGATAAATGAAACGGCCTGGCTGCATGTAAAGAATCTGAATGCCTGGGCTTCTGGTCTCCATCGTGTCACTGTGGTCGTGTCACACAACACACCGCCACGTTGTCCACTGAACGTCTTATGCCAACGCTGATGCAGCTGCCTCCTCCAGATCTCATGTTCCCGGCATAACAGACGGAGTTCACACAAAGTGTAAAACATGCCTGAAAATCTGCAAATGGATAAACAGCGGCATTTTGTTGCTCATTCTGATATTTGGCCAGTACATGGCAAAACCCCACAACCCACCGTGCATGCAGCATGCCTAGTATTGTTTTTGAGCAATTTTGGTAAAACTCTTCAACTGAAACTTTGTTTTATGTGAACTCAATTTAAGAATTTCATTAATATATTTTTGCTCATTTTAGAGGAATAGTGCCACTATCTGTGCACGCCGAGGCGTAACTTGAAGCTCCTGGGCCCCAATGCAAAACCTGTAACAGGGCCCCAACTGTAATGCTTTATTCATAGCACTGGGCTCCCTATATAGAGAAGAGAGGCCTTATGGGCCCCCTAAGGCTCCTGGACCGAGTGCAACCGCATTCCTACCATCCCCTATAGTTACGATAGTGTGTGCGTGGTTTGGTCTGACATGCTGCTCCGCTCCACTGAAGTAAATATGGCTGAGCTGTAGACCGGTTTGGTACTGTTTTGGGGGGGGAAAGCCATATTTTTCTGACCCCAGACAACGCCTTAAACCCATTAGACACATGCATGTACATCATATGTATGCTGGGTTTGTATGAAGCAGGTTCCAGACCAAAGCCAGTTCCATATGCAGTGGGTGTCGGCTGTCTTTGACAGCTGAACCTGTCCACAGCAGCTGCAATTGGAGAAAACGCCAATTGTGCCTGTTAACTATTTAGGGATCGCTGTCAATTCTCTCAGTGATGTTTAAATTGCCCAACAGAGGAAGGAAGTTCCCTCTGCCACTAAAAGGGGTTATCCGCGATGAGATTACAAAAGACCATTTCTTCATCATGACAGGTTGTGACTTTGTGAAGGTCCCCAAGGCCGCCATGTATGGTTGCCTATTAATCCCTAATTATGGCAGGGCTTAAAGGGGTATTCTCATATTGGGAATAATATTTATATGTTTTCATTGGTAATGAGTAGAGATGAGCGAACCTACTCGGCCACGCCCCTTTTTCGCCCGAGCGCCGCGATTTTCGAGTACTTCCATACTCGGGCAAAAAGATTCGGGGGGCGCCATGGGTAAGTGGGGGGTTGCAGCGGGGAGTGGGGTGGATAGGGAGAGAGAGAGGGCTCCCCCTGTTCCATACTGCTACCCCCCCCCCCCCCGCTCCGCCACGCCTCCCCCCGCCCCCCGGCGCCCCCTGAATCTTTTCACCCGAGTACGGAAGTACTCAAAAATCGCGGTGCTCGATCGAGTAATTACTCGAAACGAGTATATTCGCTCATCTCTAGTAATGAGCAGTAAACAATCCAAGGGCAGAGGAATCAATATCTGAAGGACAGAGCATTTTGGAAATTAACATGCTGGCATATGCATTTTTACATTCACCCGCCAGCGATGTAAAAACGCGCGAACAGGCGCACAAATCTAACGTTTTAGATTAAAGCCCTTCCCCGAAAATTAGTGCAGCGGTTGCTTGCATCCCATTGCTTTCAACCACACTAGAGATGAGCGAGCATCATACTCGGTAAGGAGATTTACTCGAGCCTTTTTCAAGCACCTGCTGGCTCGTCCCTGAAGATTCGGGGGGAGGGCGGGGCGGGGTGGTGAGAGGGGGGTTGCGAAGGGGATTGGGAGGGAGAGAGATCTCTCTCACTCTCCTCCCCGCTCCTCCCTGCCGCCCTGCGCCCCCCCCCCCCCCCCCCCCCGCAAATCTTCAGGGACAAGCCAGCAGGTACTCGAAAAAGGCGATGCTCTCTTGAGTAAATCGCCTTACCGAGTATGCTGGCTTATCTCTAAACCACACCATAGAATACTAATAGACGCGCTGTTTTGTGCGCACATACGCCTGTACAAATGCACTCTCGTCTGACTGAGCACTCAGAAAGTTCTTGTATGAATAACAGAGGAACGGCACAGCACAGATTTTTAGGAAAAGACGCTCCAGTAATATCCTGAGGAGTATAATTATATCCTTGGACAGGAGGGCTGACAGGTCCTCTTTATTCTATAGGAAGACAAAACATAAGCGCCTTGCTTGTACATTTCCTGTAAGTGAGTCTCTGCAGCTGGTTCTGCTTCAGTAATTCCAGGAGACAAGTTAACATCACATTAAATCTGCTCTTCTAGCCTAGAAGTGACCTCACTGTCTGCATGCAGCGCTCATCTAAGCCTTCTATCTTATGGCATGCTCGCCTTGCAGTCCTGCGCAGCTCATGAGATCACCTCCACAGAGTACATTATCAGAGAGAACAAGACATGTCTTCATTCTGTCACAACCACTAACTGTCTCCCCATTAATTGCTACTGTATAATTTACTCTTGCTGTTATTCTTCCCAATGGGATCTTACTGCACGAATTAGAAAATACTGTACAGAAACCATGTAATAAAAGGGTAAGGGAGCTTTCACATGGAACGGAATATTCCGCTACAGCGTTGTGGAATACGCCGTCCCTGAATTCTGCACCAAAGTCTGCACTGCTAAATGCTGATTTTGATGGGGAATTGCTGGCAAGACGCTGCTATTTTTAATTACGCACTGAGGCTGGATTCACACAGGCGTCGGCGTTTTTTACATTTGCCCGCTGGCAACGTAGAAACGCATGAATGGGCGCACAAATGTAACGTTTGTTTGCCCATTCAGACGGCCCAGGCCCAGCACATATACACCGAGGTCGCAATGCCTCGGCGTACATACCCCTATCTTCCCCTTCCCTCCCCCTTGCGCGTTTCCTGCTAAGCTCCTGCCCCTTGTCCGCAACCAGCAATGGGAGTGTGCAGGACAGAGCGGAGCTCAGCTCTGACCCCGTCCTGCCCCATCCTATTGCAAACGCCAAAGTGGAGGAGAGAGGCAGAGAGCCAGTGAGGGGGAAGGAAGGGGGGAACTGTTCAGATGGAAGCGTGTATTGGCCGACCGTGAAAACACCGGTTGATATACGATTGTGTAAATAAGTCCTAAGGGTAAAGAACTGATTACTTTGGGTCCCCTCCCTGGCATCCCCAGCAACACAGCTCATTTTAATGGGGGAAGCCGCAGCCTACCAGGCATGCTGCAGGAGAAATGTAGTAGTACATGACAGCCATTCAACAGCAGCACAGCTCAAAGCCCACCAGTCCCCTCTCAGACATTCATTTACCCTAATAAGACATGTGAACAGGGCTTGTCTTCTTGGGGCAACCACTTTGAAAACATGCCAGAAAAAAACATATTCCCAAAATAACGCTGAATTAAAAATGCCCTAAGGGGTTATTCAGACAACCATATATCGGCCGGGTATTCATGCCGGCCGATATACGGCGTCTCTCTCTGCAGGGGGAGGAGGCTGGAAGAGCCGGCTGCAGTGGTCTGAGCTCCCGCACCCTCTCTGCCTCCTCTCCGCCCCTCTGCACTATTTGCAATGAGAGGAGGCGGGACGGGGGTGGGTTAAACTCTGGGAATTAGCTCCACCCCTGTTCCGCCTCCCCTCATTGCAAATAGTGCAGAGGGGTGGAGAGGAGGCAGAGAGGGGGCGGGAGCTCAGAGCACTGCTCCCGGCTCTTCCAGCCTCCTCCCCCTGCAGAGAGAAAAGGCGTATATCGGCTAGCGTGAATATGCGGCCGAGATATGGTTGTCTGAATAACCCCTAAAAATGATGTAACTTTTTATTTTTAAATGCTGCTACTTTAAAATGCATTTTAAAATGCCAATAAAGAACTGCATGAAAGAGCCCTTAATTGCCTTCTGCCAGGATAGAAAAATAGCTATCTACAACTTTCTGATTGGTGGGGGACTGACCTCAATCTCAAGCAATCTAACATTCTTAGAATCAGTGGGATTGGAGAGGTAAAAGAAAAACTTATTTTCTGGAGGGTGAATTTGGCGCAACCTTCAAACCTGAAAAAAATACTTGAGATTAGGTATTTTGCCAAAAAGATCTCAGTTTATTATTAAAACCAGCTTGTAGACACATTTCGTGGTATAGGAATCTCTTCCTCGGCACTTGCTGGGGTTACACTATACAAAACGTAGATATATGGTAAAGAGACAAAATAGAATAAAAAGTGACATGGACAGTGGTTGATAGAATGTGATACATTATTAAAAAAATAAGTAAGAAAAGAGAGAAAGAAAAAAACAAAATCATGAAAAATGTAAATTAAATTTGGGAAAATATAAATGAATAAATTATTTTATATATATATATGTGTGTGTGTGAACTAGGGTATGACGTTCACACAAATGATTAACATACAATGTTATAGAATGTGAGATTGTAATACTGGTTATATAAATAATACTATCAAATCAAATTAATCTTGGCAAATGTATCATGTTCTATCAACCACTGTCCTATGCCACTTTTTATTCTTTTTGGGGTCTTTACCATTTATCTACGTTTTGTACAGTTAACCCCAGCAAGCACTGAGGAAGAGGTACTCATACCTCGAAACGCGTTTACAAGCTGGTTTTTCATAATGAATTGAGATCTTTTTGGCAAAATACCTAATCTGAAGTATTTTATGTTTGAAGGTTGCGCTACATTCACCCTTCCAGAAAGTAAGGTAGCTCTACACGTTTACCCATTGGGTATTACATCATTTAGGGTGGGCAGCACCTTCCATATACAAGAAAATTTCTCCATCTCACGGCAGCAATTTAGCTCCCCACTTCCATTTTTTATCCCGTTTCCTCTTCACCGGAGTTGCTCCCTTTTTTTTTTTTCTTCCATTCCTTTGCACAATTAGTGGGAGTCCCTCTGGTCATACCTCCAACCATCAGCATGTTGCCCCCATTCCTTTGGGTTGGGGTTAACTTTCTATCTTGGCACAATTCCTTTAAGAGATTCTTCTCAATGATAAAGATTTAACTGAACGCAGAATCGGTGAAAAATGTGAGGAAAAGGTGCGGGGCAGACAAGAAATTAGATAGGCGCTTTCTTTTTTTAACATGTTCTTTTCCTTTCCACGACTTATTGATTCTTGGGTTTAGTTTTATCCATTGTAGGTGCCTGGAAAAACCATCTGGCATTGATTAGGTTTCCTGACATGGATTTTGCTTAGTATGCAATCTGAATCCCGGTTTCTTATAAAACAAACAGCGGGTCTGGAGATTTAGTTAGTATTGACAAAGGGCCGAGTTAAGACAACATAGCCGAGGATTGTTTTATTATGTGTAGCAAGCGATGAATACTGAGAACATTCTGCTTGGTTCACACCAAGTCTGCGACCTCTACATACCAGAGTGATTTGATGTGCAGCTAATGTACTTATAATGGGTGAATGACATCAGTAGGGTGATAATCCTCTACTACTCTTATTATATCATTAATGCCGTTACATCAAAGCAAAGTACAGGGGGAGTAATAATGTAATTGCCCCCATTTGTAAAACTGGCAAAATCAGATAGTCAAGCAATGACACATCATCTGGATACTTTTACTAGTAGCAATCCTTATACGTGTAGGATCATATACAGCCAGGGTTATTTTTAATTCCAGAAAAGTGTATTCAAACACATATCAGTGAAGGGGCGGTGAATCAGCCAACCCAAACAACCAATCAGGTTGCTGGAATTGCTGAATAAGGCAGAAGTCTGGTGGAAAAAGTTAATATGCGTGGGGGGCCGTAAGCCTACAGGAAGAAGGTCAGGGGATTCCCATTCTTGGGATCGGTCTCAGTGGTGAGATCCCCACCATCAGCAAATTATCCCCTATTATGTGTAAAAGGAATAATTTGTGATCCTGGTACAACCCCTTTATGTTATGCTTATTTTTAGCTGAGCCATGGACCTCGTCAAAACAGTGGTTTCCTGTTTTACATGGTGTCTACGATCTCTTAACGCTGCAGGTTACTCTCAAAATAAGAAAGGTTGGGGACTACTGCTGTAAAGTAACCTAGACAAGAGTTGGCATAAGGAAGAGAAAAGTGTCTACCACGTCTACACCCATGTTCAGTGGCAACTGTGTAATGTTTAATATTTCCTGCAGTGGATCCATCGGGATATTAACCCTTTGCAATCCAATTTTGGATTCAGGGTTTCCTAGGGGGCTTTTCTCTTTCTGCCATTATACAATGGTGCCATCTGCTGGCTAGAGCCAGTACTACGGTATGTAACATGCTGGAGAGGCGCCCAACAACAGAGCGCCCAGTAATCTACAGTAAGAATACCCTGCCGGACGTCTTCCGATATCTGAGCTGTACAGCCTTTCAATCAGAATGTCTTTAGACGGCAGACAGTGGATTGGAAAGGGTTAAACACTTGCTGCCAGGTTCCACCACCAATTAGCTGTAGGGTTCCCTGTATTTAGCTTATAGATGCTTATAGCTTATGTTCCAGCAAAAAACGATTGTCAGAAGTGAATACCCATTTAACATTGATCAATGAGTGGAACAGGTTGCCACAGGAGGTGATGAGTTCTCCTTCAATGGAAGTCTTCAAACAAAGGCTGGACAGACATCGGTCTGGGATGATTTAGTGATCCTGCACTGAGCAGGGGGTCGGACCCGATGACCCTGGAGGTCCCTTCCAACTCTACTTGTCTATGATATGCTGAAAAAGTACAAAGAACTTCATGCTCTGTAGGAAAAATCAGCAGCGCTAACAGCATCTGAACCTCCACAATCAGCTTTCCTCTAAATAGCGGGTTCCCTTTAGGGACTCGTGATTTATTATGTAGCCATTTCTGCTCACTTTATTAAGTCCAATGATAGGATCTCCGTGTTTGCTGTCAGCTCTGAAGGAGTTAATATATCTTGTCACTATATTGACGAGCCGTTACTCATGCATGAATCAATAACTTTCTGGGAATCCCGACAGCGCAGACGTCTTGCTTGAAAACAGACAGCTTGGGGAGAGCTGCATCTCTGCTGATGATGTAATTGCTGCATTGCCATCGATGACTCATGCAGCCCCGCAGGCAGAACGGCGTACTGTACTAACGGGGCTCCGCAGAATGGAAGGCTCTCACAGCAGGATCAGCAATGAGGACACAATCCTTCCTCACTGTTATGCTTGCCATGTATGTTCACATGCAAGCCCTGGAGTTTGCATGAACACACATGTACGCTGTATGTCAAATCTGGACATTCCAGCCGGTTCCTCCTGTAGTTGAACTGAGTAGATAAAAAAAAAAAACATGATTTTTTTCCCCCTATTTAATAGTTTTTTTTCTCTTCATTTAATATGTTGGCAGGAAACACCATTCCACGTCCTTTCAGTTGGTAGTGCCATGCCAGTCATTTTGCATTACCGCCTCAGTTAATCTTTTATAAGTGAATGTGTGTCAGTAATAGATGCATGTACATTACTGCGAGGACGTGTAAAACATTACAGGGGCTAAATATAGTGTATCAAAGGAATCTAGGCTAAAAACTGTATCAAAAATACAAGCTTTGCTTTATATCGCTAAAGTTGGCTGTACCCTCCTGATTTAATGTGACCGAAAAAAGCTGATTTAGACAATTCTTTAATAGTACACCAGTGATAATCGGACATGGACATTTTTTATGTTAGGCTTACAATGTATTGATTCTAATGGCTAGTTTTAATATTTCCCGCTGAACGACGCATGAGCATTTGTTTGCTTCTCGTTCGTCATTCAGTCTCTGCGTGTAGAAAGCTGAATGACGGATTGGCCCGTATAAACAGGCAGTTGTTCACATATGAATGACTGCCTGTTTATTGTGGATGAGGCAGGCGGGCCAGAAAGATCCCCAACCCGCTCCACCTCCATTCACTGTCTCTTCAATAGGGAAAATCCAGCAGCATAAAGGGTGCAAATTAGAGATGGGCGGTGGGGAGCGGCGTGATGAAGCGGGGGGGGGGGGGGGGGGTGGTAGCAGTGGGGAACAGGGGGAGCTCTCTCTCTCTCCCCCCCCCCACTCCCCTCTGCAACCCCCCGCGCAACCTTGGCGCCCCCCGAATCTTTTCGTCCGAGTAGTCAGTTACTCGGAAAAAGCGGTGCTCGAGTCCAAAAACACCCAAAAAGAGTACGTTCGTTCATCTCTAGTGCAAATTCATTGCCTAAGGGACCTCTTTATTCTCCAGCAGACCAGCAGCGATGTTTCGACTCGCACGTCGCTGCTGGTCTGCTGAAGAATAAAGAGGTCCCTTATGGGATGAATTTGCACCCTTTATGCTGTTGGATTTTCCCTATTGAACAGACTATGATTTTGGATCTGGGTCGGCTCTTGTATCTGGCATGCATTATTTAAAACCGCTCCGCTATATCTGGTTGCTGTTGAGTTCTGCTGATACCATTGCCTTTTACCACCTCCATTCACTCAGAGATGTTCGTTGCTGTCTAAAAGCATAGAAATGATTATCAATGAGACGACTTCTATGTAAGGAGAAATAGTTACTGCCCTTGGAGTCATGGAGGCAGCAGCCACAATGTAGAAGATAAAGTACGGTGCAAAAGTTTTAGGCAGATGTGGAAACAAATGCTGCAAAGTAAGAATGTTTTCAAAAATAGAAGGGGTAACAGTTTATTTTTGTTAATAAAATGCAATGTGAATGAACAAAAGAGAAATCTACGTCAAATCGATATTTGGTGTAACCAACCTTTGTCTTCAAGATAGTACAATTTCTAGGTACATTTGCTCACAAATTTTTTGAAGGAACTTGGCAGATAGGTTGTTCCAAACATCTTGGAGAACTAAGCACAGATCTTCTGTGGATGTCGACTTGCTGAAATCCTTATATCTCTTCATGTAATCCCAGACAGACTGGATGGTGTTGAGATCAGGGCTCTGTGCGGCTATATCATCACTTCCAGGATTCCTTGTTCTTCTTTGGGCCTCGTTCACATGAGCATTGTATTGCACGTGTGTGTGTGTGCGCACAAATCCGCACACACATGCATGTGCCAAAACACGTGTCAACAAAGCTGCGCGCCTATTGCCATCATTGGGGCCGCTGCTGCTGCTGGCAGCCCCATTGATGGCAATAGGATGCTGGCACACCCTACAGTGATTTTTTGGGGGAAGGGCTTTAAACAAAAGCCCTTCCCTGAAAAATCATTCCTAGCTGTAGTAAAAAATTTAAAAAAATATATACTTACCTCTCCGCCGCTTCCGGGGTTTAGGCACATTTAGTCACTTGGACTCCGGCACTGTAATGGAGGTCTTTCAGCAGGCGGGGATTTAAAATCCCTGCATGCTAAAAGGGCTGCGTCTGATTGGCTGAGTGCTCAGCCATTCATTGAATTCAATGCTATACACATGTCCGTAAAAGACAGACATGTGAACACACCATAGGGAACCAATGGTTCTAATAGATGGGTAGTTTTGTGCCCATATATACACACACATAAACACACTCGTCTGAATGAGGCCTTACACTGAAGATAGTTCTTAATGACATTGGCTGCATGCTTGGGGTCGTAGTGCTACTGTAGAAGAAATCTGAAGCCAACCAGACGCCTCCCTGATGGTATTACAAGATGGATAAGTATCTGCCTGTATTTCTCAGCATTGAGGACACCATTATTCCTGATCAAATCCCAAACTTCATTTGCCGATTGCAAGGAACCTCCACCGTGCTTCACTGCCGCCTGCAGACACTCATTATTGTACCTCTCTCCACCATGCTTCACTGCTGCCTGCACACACTCATTATTGTACCTCTCTCCACCATGCTTCACCGCTGCCTGCAGACACTCATTGTTGTACCGCTCTCCACCATGCTTCACTGCTGCCTGCAGACACTCATTATTGCACCGCTCTGCAGCCCTTTGGCAAACACACTGCTTTCTGTTACAGCCAAATATTTCTAACTTTGACTCATCAGTCCAGAGCAGCTGCTGACATTTTTCTGCAACCCAGTTTCTGTGTTTTCATGCAAAGTTGAATCACTTGTCCCTGTTTCTATGTCAGAGGTATAGCTTTTTGCCGCCATTCTTCCATGAAGACCACTTCTGGCCAGACTTCTCCAAACAATAGATGGGAGTACCAGGGTCCGACTGGTTTCTGCCAGTTCTGAGCTGATGGCGCTGCTGGACTTCTTCCGATTTGGAATGGAAATAAGAATGATGTGTCTTTCATCTGGCCGACCCACTGTGTCTACGGTCCTCAATTTTTTTCTTTGTGCCTATTCAAAAGAGCTAGAACAGCACATCTGGAAACCCCAGTCTGCTTTAAAATCCTTTGCCTGGGAGAGATCTAGCTCATTCAGGATAACTACCTTGTGTCTTGTTGCTGTGCTCAGTCTCGCGTCAGATTTGTGCATTGCAAGACGCAATGGGACCTTTAATGCATCACATGGCTGTCCCATGCCATGCGATAAGCAGGCAGTGCAAGGTTTAGCATTGAAAACTATGGGAAACACGTGCCGATCCTCTAACGCACCTGAAAGCTGCGTCGGTGGATCACTACTGCACAGAAATGATGGAAGGCGTTTTTGCCAAAAAAGGCATCACATCGCCATGAAAACGCACGTCAGCAAACACGATATCAGGCTGAGTTTCTCTGGGCCATATTACGCTCACCCGTGTGTAGATAGCCTAAGACATGAGTTACCGAGTGGATTTGTTTTTGGTGGATTTTAACATCACAGCAGGTATATTTTTCTTTCTGTCAGCGCTGTGCATAAGAATGGGTTCACATTGTGCTGGAGGTTCTGACGCAGCTCTGGCATGCATGCAGCACATTTTCTTTCGGTAAAATGCTGGGCAACTGAGCGGAAACCGAGTAGACCTCATTATAGTCAAGGGGTTCTGCTCAGTTTGCCCAGGGGATTCCCCTTTCCTACTCCCTAAACGGAGCAGGAAACCGGAACCCCCATTGCAGAAGTGAAACCATCCTTAATGAATGTTAACACGAAAAAAACTGTCGAAACTTTGAAAACTTTTTACCTAACTATCTTTCTTGAGAACTGCTCTAGTCCTGTTCACCCACCATCTTGAATCGCTCCTCAGTCGTACCGAACTTGGCGGAAGCCATGCTTAGTTTATACGCATGCAGTATGAACTAGTTGCTACTAGCACCCTCAGTCTATCTCATTCTTGTTTTCTCCTTTTAGTGGGTTGATTTTCATGACTGCCAGGCTCTGTATGGGCCTAGGATTACTTATGTGTAAGAGGGTTGGAGATTGACGTGGACTGTTATTACGCTCAACCACCCGTTTGGTATTGTAATGAACTATTGATGATGTCTTTCCTGCCTTATTTACTGACTGTCAGCAGAGAAGTGTATATGTATACATTGTAACAATGATAATTGTACACTGTAACTTTAAGACATGAGGCAAACATCCTGGCTGGGTATTTGGTCAAATGTGGCAATATGCTAAAATTCTGGCACACAGCCCCATGAGCAGGGGCACGTTATATAAGAAGATTGGTTACAGTGTCATGGTAGCAGTAGTTGGAGTCCAAGGGAGAGAGTAGCACTCACCACTAAAGCACACCATGCCAGGGGTGAGTAACGCATGGAGAATTGCTGAACCACCCAAGTTAAGTTACAGTGAGCCATTAGAAGGGCTTTGAGATTGTAGGGGATTTGGGCATGCTGTTGTACCCTGCGGAGTTTATCTGGCAATTGTGTCTAGTCGGAGACCAAGTTCTGTGTGAAGAGATAGAGGCTGAGCCACATCAAGAATGGATCCTGCAAGCGGTTGACGATCAGTGCTGAAATAATCCTTGGGTGATCTTCAAAAGATCCCCTGTACGTGTGACCAGTGTTGCGCTGACTAGCCAGTTTGCCCCCCTGAGAATACCTCTGGGGCTAAATGAGGGGTGTACTCGAAACTGTTAAGGCATCCTTACATGGAACCACTATCAGCCAAATAATCACTGGGACAAGCAAATGACAGTTGTCCCACGTACACATGGCCACCAACTGGGTGACAAGCAATAATTTGATCGGTGTTTCACTTTAACCCATTTAAACAATAATCGTTGGTTGGTGAAAAGTCACCCGGTTGTAAAGGCATGGGAAGAAATCTCTCAGAACTAATAATGAATGATTCTCACTTGTAGAGATTTCAAGCAATCACACTCTTCAACGACTTTTCTGGGCTACTGATTGGCTGGTAGTTGCTGAGGTACCCCTAATGTAGGACAAGCCACACTGAGAATCTCCTGACACTCATGTGATGGTGATAGAGGCTGAGCATGGAGGAAAAAACACACTGGAGTGTAAGCATAGAACTGTGTGGTAGAGGCTTCTCACAGTTGCCCGTGAAAGCTGAGTGTTTGAAACACTGTTGCTGCAACCCACCAAGTAGTGTTCCTCTGTGAAGAAGTGTAACTATAAAAACATGTAACCACTTAGTGTGTTGTCCTCATTGAAAGACTGTAGCCCCCATGCCTATTGCCTCATAGTGAGTTAACACTGCTGTGTCCTTGACTGTTTCATCCTTGGGTGGGGGCCAGATCATGTACTGTGACCTAAAACCATAAGGACTGACCCCTTACACATGTGTACTGGTGACTTCAGATAGGATGAGACTGACTTCCAGTCAGTGAACAGTGACTGATGGGCGGTAAGAGTGAAGTCACGTGATTGATTTCACCGATCACAATAAGGACCAAAAAAAAGCAGAAGACAAATCCATGGGAGGAGATTCAACACACTAATTTCGTATGATAAGGAGTACTACACAGAATATTAGTTAAAGGAGAATAAAAAACAAAAAATTACCAGAGTGTTTCCTTTCAAAATGTTGTCCCATCTCTAGCCGTTTTGCTCCAAGAAATAGACAGCTCCGTACATTGTACGGTGGCCCGAGTTGGTACTGCAGGCTGAGTGCTATTGAAGTGAATGAGACGCAGCCTGCAATACTAATCCAGGCCACTGCGCAATGTACGGAGCTGTCTATTTTCAACATCTAGAAGTTGATTAACTGCTTTGACGTTTCAAAAGAGATATACTGTTGCATTGTATAACTATATACTGTAAAACATATGCAAATTCATAGCCATACTTTTGGCTCCGTCAGCTATTGACTTTGGTTGGATTTTTATGGGCAGACATACAGTATACTGCCAATGTATAATAAATAAAGCTGTCCTCGTATATTACATGCTATATTTTCTCTGCCTGTTGAGAAAGACAACAGAATGTATTTATTAGCTCTTTTCCAAACGCTACCTGTACTATAAACCTATTCTGTATGAGGCACAACTGAGATCCAGTGTAAAACAATGCTGGGATGAAATAGCTCTTCTGAGCGGGAGCCATGTACTGCGCGGGTAGCGAGCCTTTAGCCTTGCAGTGATGAAACCCCCATGGAATAGCCCTGCCAACGTACAGAGTGTGCGGGATTAGTATCAGCAGGCCTAGATTTCACCACGACTTAATAAACATGCACGGCTCAATTTCATGCTAGATGTTTACAGATCTAATGCAGTATGGCACGCAAGTAAGTTGGCTATCAAAATATATCATCCTACAAATGTGAGCAGGATTGCTTATTCAACCATCTCAACTCCCCCCCCCCCCCCCCCATTCCTTTGCCAGAGGCAATCTGTGCCTTAATATAATCCAAGTAAACAAATGCTTACTTAGTGCTCTTCTATTTCAGTGATCTGGTCTCATATACCTATGTTAACCCTTTAAAGACCAGCAATTTCTCAATATCAGACAAGACAGCAAGCTAAGCAGAGTCCAGAAACAGAGTCGATATCAAAGGGCACAGAGGTCAGAACCAGGAACACACAAATGGCGGCATTGTCACAATGGTGTGGGACCAATTGCTTGAGCATCATCCATGGGGAAAGGGAAGGGGTTGGGATGCCTAATATGGCAGAGGAGTGCAGGTTATTGGGTGGGGAAAGATTAGAGAGTGTGGGCTGGCCCTTTAAATAAAGAAGCTGTGCCTGCAGTTACAGCGCCGAACACGACACAGAGTCGGAGTAGCGGCTTCTCTCACCCCCATGTATTTGTGGTGCTATCGGCAGGTGCTCGATCAACTGATCAACCAGGTTCCTGAGCAGCAGACCACTGATTAACTATTGAGGACCTATCCTGAGGACAGGTCATCAATAGTATTTTCCAAGGAAAACCCCTTTAATAGATTGCAATACCTGGCGGTTTCTACTAGGGTTCGGGCTGCCATCTGAATCCATCGACACCCCACTATTGTGTCACAGGGAAGGGGTGACGGAGCACCAGAGAGGGCTGATCATCCAGCTGGCTGCTTAGATGCATTATCAACTTTGACAGTGGCATCCACCTATCCTCAGGATAGGTCATCAATAGTTGATCGGCGGGGGTACAGATGATGAGGCAGCCGCTGTTAGCGGCGCTACACAAAGGGGTACGGAGTGGGAACTGCTGCTCCAGCTCCCATTGGTTTTAATGAAAACTGCACCTGCAGTTACAAGTGCCAACCCCTACACAGGGGTAAGAGCAGCAGCTTCTACTGTGTACCCCGTATGTAGCGGCGCTAACAG
Source organism: Eleutherodactylus coqui (assembly GCF_035609145.1). Taxonomy (NCBI): domain Eukaryota; kingdom Metazoa; phylum Chordata; class Amphibia; order Anura; family Eleutherodactylidae; genus Eleutherodactylus; species Eleutherodactylus coqui. Next base: position 213,913,460 of record NC_089841.1, on the reverse strand, counting down.
CGGGCGGACAGTATATTTTTAGGTCATCAGTAGTAGTTCCCTGGAAAAGACCTTTAACGCCTTAAGGACCAAGCGCTTGGTCCTGGGATTTAATCCCAGCCGATAGTAAAAGTACGGCGCGGGATTAACCCTTTCCAATCCACTGGCTGATGTCTGAAGACATTCTGATAGAAGGCTGTAAAGCTTCCATGTCGGAAGACGTCTGGTAGGGAATTATTGCTGTATATTACTGGCCGCCAGCATGTCCCATACTGCAGTATTGGCTCTAGCCAGCAGATGGCGCCATTGTATAATTGCAGAAAGAGAGAACCCCCTAGGAAACCCTGAATCCAAAATTGGATTGCCAAAGGGTTAAAGCCCCTGTTCTGCAATCAAGCAGAAGCAGATAGGGTTGTCAGCTATTAGTCACAGCTGAGAACCTGGAGGAGAAGGTGAAGCTGTTTTTAACCACTTCTCCTTTCCCTGGTACATAGCGCTCATTTCTTCCACTGTATGAGCTGGCAGTCACATGACCACTGGGATCCCCTGCTACAGTATAGCAGCAGACCCGCCAGTGACTACTGTCACTACAGGGGATGTTATTTTCCACTGTAATTGGGGCTCCTATGGATCCTAGTCCTAAACAAACAAACAAGTGAATGTCCCACAGAGGTCTTATATGACGTCATGGGGAACAGAAAGGGTAAAAAACATAACTACATACATCAGTAAATAAAAATTACAAAATAAAATAAAAATATATACATAAAAAAAAAAATTTACCCAAAGCCGATGCCAACCAAAACAGTCTAACGTATATCGGCTCAGTTTTCACGCCGAGCCGATATACGTCGTCCTCGTGTGCAGGGGGGGGAGGATGGAAGAGCCAGGAGCAGGAACTGAGCTCCCGCCCCCTCTCTGCCTCCTCTCCACCCCTCTGCACTATTTGCAATGGGGAGAGGCGGGACAGGGGTGGGGCTAATTCGTGGACCTTAGCCCTGCCCCGTCCCGCCTCCTCTCATTGTAAATAGTGCAGTGGGGTGGAGAGGAGGCAGAGAGGGGGCGGGAGCTCAGTTCCTACTTCTGGCTTTTCCATCCCCCCCCCCCCCCTGCCGAGAGTGACAACGTATATCGGCTCGGCGTGAAAACCGAGCCGATATACGTTCGTGTGAATGCACCCTAATGTCTATCTATCTCATATATCTATGTAATATCTATCTGTCTATCTATCTATCTAGCTCATATCTATCAACCTATCTATCTAATATCTATCTTTGTAATATCTATCACATATCTATCTATCTATATCTATCTTAAATATCTATCTATCACATATCTATCTATCTATCTCATATTTATCTACCTAGTATCTATCTATCTCATATATCTATCTAATATCTATCTTAAATATCTATCTATCACATATCTATCTATTTATCTCATATCTATTTATCTATCACATATCTATCTACCTAATATCTATCTATCTATTTCATATATCTATCTATCTAATATCTATCTATCTAACTATCTATCTCATATCGATCTATCTATCACATATCTATCTATCTATCTCATATTTATCTACCTAGTATCTATCTATCTCATATATCTATCTAATATCTATCTTAAATATCTATCTATCTATCTATCTATCTATCACATATCTATCTATCTATCTCATATTTATCTACCTAATATCTATCTATCTCATATATCTATCTATCTAATATCTATCTTTGTAATATCTATCTATCTATCACATATCTATCTATCTATATCTATCTTAAATATCTATTAGAGATGAGCGAACGTACTCATTACGAGTACTTACGCACCCGAGCACCGCCATTTTCGAGTACTTCAGTACTCGCGCGCAAAGATTCGGGGGCCAGCGTGGCGGCACGGGGGGTAGCAGTGGGGAGTGGGGGGGAGAGGGAGAGAGAGAGGGCTCCCCCCTGTTCCCCGCTGCTACCCCCCGCACCGCCACGCCTCTCCCCGCCCCCCGGCGCCCCCCGAATCTTTGCGCGCGAGTACTGAAGTACTCAAAAATGGCGGTACTCGGGTGCGTAAGTACTCGAAACGAGTACGTTCGCTCATCTCTAATATCTATCTATCTATCACATATCTATGTATCTATCTATCTAATATCTATCTTTGTAATATCTATCTATCACATATCTATCTATCTATATCTATCTTAAATATCTATCTATCACATATCTATCTATCTATATCTATCTTAAATATCTATCTATCACATATCTATCCATGTATCTATCTATCTATCTCATATTTATCTACCTAGTATCTATCTATCTCATATATCTATCTAATATCTATCTATCTAATATCTATCTATCTCATATATCTATCTAATATCTATCTATCTAATATCTATCTATCTCATATCTATCTATCACATATCTATCTATCACATATCTATCTATCTATCTATCTCTATCTTAAATATCTATCACATATCTCTCTATCTATCTATCACTGCTATATAGATTCTCAGTTCAATTTCGTACAGTCTTCAGTCCACACCTATGAATGTTGCTGACGTCCCCTGAACAGGTGCTACATGAATACTCACACACAACAATGAGAAACTCTGTCTCATCTAATGTGAACCAACTACTTTCCACACCACGGGCTAAATAGCTCTCCAATAGCTTTTCCATTATAAATTATGAGCCTGCATACAAAGCAGTGGTATTGTGTCAACTACAATAGGCATCACACGTCCTTCTTCATAAATGGGTTTTCCATGATACAGTATATATTTTTTCTAAGTATAGAGAATATTATAAAATAAAGAATGTATACTCGTTGGTCCAATCCCCAACCACTCCAGCACCGCCGCTGTGGTCATCCACACTGGGCTTTGTCTACATGGCTGCAGAGATGACATGCTCATAGAACCGTGTGGCCCAGCGCTGTACAATGCAAGACCATTGAGGCCAGCAGTCATGTGGGTATAAGGGCAGCCAGGTTAACATAGTCTGGAGGGGAGGAGCAGTGCGGGATCACGGACGATCAAACCTTCTTTATTTTATGACAGTCTCTATATTGAGAAAAAAAATGGCATATATCAAACAACCCCTTTAAAGGTGCTTTAAGATGGAACGATTCAAACAAGTGAATGATAAGGGTTTTGTCTAAATACAAGCCAACGACTGACAATAATTGTTCACTTTTCGCTCATTATGCATTTTAAGCAGCATAGAAGCCATTGTTGGCTCATTCACTTATCATTCAGTTTAAACAGCAATCATTCAGTCCCTTTCATTCACTTATACAGTGAATGTGAAGGTCTGACCCATTCTCGTTTGAACAAGCCAACGATGTATCTCAGGCTGCAGGAGTACGAACGAGAGACCGATGACGTCACTCGCTTGTTCAAACGATAATCGGCTCGTCTACAAGGACCCTGAATGCGGAGTCATAACATACATAGTAAATATAGCAAACAGGCTGGCGCTGCGGCTCTTCACTTCTTGTCCTAGCTCTAACCCATTTGCCTAGTCAAATATATTGAGCTACCTGCTGAGTTCATTATAGTGAAAAGGGTATGTCACACTCATAGATGCTTCAGGCAGCTGAGATATGGCGGTATGTTTGTCAAGGTCCTCACAGGGTCCTCACAGTAAATTGCTGGTGGTCACTGGAGATTTGCGTTCTCTTACGATATTGTGTCTGTGTCATTAATTCGCCGGCAGCCACCAGCTCTCCGGTGTAAAGACCAATCTTAGAAATCAATCAACAGTTCCTCCGTTTCATATCTGAAGTTATTCAAGTCACCTGATGTACGCTGCATAATAAAAGCTATTATATAACACGGTCCTTTCAGTGCAGGTTTCTGTGTCACCTTCTCTTGTACATCACATGAAAATGGAGCAGGGTTCTTATGCTCAAGGCGTATGTGACTTCTTCATTAATCGTACATTATAGGGGTTGTCCAGTTATAAACTACTGATGGCCTATCAGCTGGATAAGCCATCGATAATAGATTGGTGGGGGCTTGCCACCTGGGTTACCCCATCCATCTGCTGTTTGCTGGGTTGGTGTGTTCATACAATGAGCTGATTACTGCAGGAAGCAAACAGCTCTATTCCCACTGCAGTGGCCAGACTTGGTATGGCAGGCCAAATTCACATTCACTTTTGTGCGACCTGGGCCTGCAATACCAAGTCTGGCCACTGCAGTGGGAACGGAGCAGTTAGCTTCCTACAGAAATCAGCTCGGTGCACAAGCACACAGGCCCAGAGAACAGCTGATTTGGTGGGGTCCATAGCAAGAGAACCCCATTGATCTACTGTTGATAACCTATCCTGTTGATAGACCAGCAATAGTTTACAACTGGACAACCCCTTTAACTACCCAAAATGTATTATCTGTCAGAGCTTTAACTTGCTAAGGCTATGTTCACAGCTTTGAGGTACAGAAACAACTTGCTTGATGTAGTATGCTGTTCTTGTAACTCCCATTAACTTTTATAGGAGTTACAAAAGACAGTCGGCCGTTTCTGTAATACCTGACCTCCCCCAGTCACTCGGCCTGCATACAGGTGGATCAGGGTTTCCATAATTCCCATTTACTTCTATACAAATAGAGTAAGACAACCAGCTCAGCTGTTTCTGTAACTTCTAGTCATACTGGCCATGAAGTACAAAGAGGTTTGTTCATTGTGGCCACAATTGGCCAAGATGAGAAAACCCATTTAAGGTACAAATAGTATTTTAGTATGTGAAATTGATTAAAAGGATTACAACAAGCATTTGAAACACATGTAAAGCTTGTACACACTTTGTGAGCTTGTGCGAGGAACCCATGTGTGCAGGAAGCACACAGCTCTGTTCTCCATACTGGCAAGGCTTGGTAGTACAGGAAACATTCCCATTGACGTAAATGGGAACTTCGCCTGCAGTACCAAGTCAGGACACTACATTGAAAATGGAGCTGTCTGCTTCCTGCATAAATCAGCTCAATGCATGAGCATGGCAAACAGCAGATCAGAGGAGGTCTTAGACAGCGGCCCTTTGCTGACCTACTATTGATGGCCTGTCCTAAAGTTAGGTCATCAATAGTTTACAACTGGACAACTCCTTTAATGTAGAGGTGCGCAGCCTTTATGTGCTGCCATTGTTTTTAGGGGTGAGTACTTTCACACATGCAGCATCTGATGGAGCAAGGCACGTATGAAATTGAAGGTATACAGTCACAGTTTAGGGCTCATGCATATCTGTGAGAGTCCTTTCCCCCCCCCATACAAAGCATAGCTGTAATCCAACGGTGTGCATGGGGCCTATGATCATAAAAACGTTCCTTCCTCACTCAGATAGGATGCATAGATAAGTAGTGTCTTGCATATGAGCAACAGTTTCATTGGACGCCTACATCACATGATCTAGCCATATATAACATAGGCATCGTATAACCAGTGGCCGTTTTACAGCTGAGCACGGGACAGAGAAGCTGCATCACGTTTATATGCTTATATAACATGTGGTTTGTTAGGGTCAGCTATACTACAGAGGACATATTGCTACTGGTGTGAAAGCTTGTCTACTGGAGTTATATTGGAGGGAAAATTGGGGCTTGGGGAATTCTATTATGCTGTGCCAAAGAGCTGGCGAAGATACAAGTTATACTTTGTGTCCTTCTGTTATCACCTATTGTGCCTCTCAGGGATTGCAGTTGGTGGTGCTTTTTTATTAATATGAAAAAAAACTCAACAGGGAAACAGCAAATATCCGCAGTGCGTGTCAGCAGCCTCAGACATCATTCAAAGCAACCACTATGAATTATTTGCAGGCCTTAGCAATTGTTTTCTGCAAACTGCAAAGTTAGCTGATAAATTACATAAAGCTACACTAAAAAGTAAAGAAGATTAAAAAAAACGAAACATGAAGAAAGTAGGGTGTAGGGGAAGCGTTGGTGGTGGTGCTGGAGGTGGTTAAGGATGTGCTACGTTGGCACTTCAAGCAGCTCCCACTGAAGCAACAGCTCAACATTCTGCCCATGTGTACCATCCGCAGCACAACAGGTCATAGAGTGGATGGCACAGCATGCCAACACTACCACCACCTCCTCTTACTCCCAGTCACAGTCAGTCTGTACCAGTCGGTCATGATTATCCCCCCTCTACATCACCCTGTGACAAATCCCCCACAGCCTTCGAAGCGGTTTAGATGGATCAATCTGAGGAGCTGTTTGATCATTCAGTGTCATGCATGTTAATGGAGCTGTCCAAACAACCAGAGGGAGAAGACTAAGACATTGAATGCCAACCATTTGTCTTTGTACTATTTATGACATTGCTTTTATAACAAGCAGCACACCTGCTTGTCTTGCGTAGCAATATTTTTGATTTAGGAGACCCTATGTGGGCCTTCTTTTCACTGACACCCCTGTGCTACGGTTGACCCCTACATCATTGTACACTATTTTGATAAATTCTTTGGAGGGAGCACAGTGTTCCCCAGGTGTGTGGCTGTGTTCCCATGCTTTTTGCTACATTAGGGGAGGGCTAATTCGTGAACCCCATTTTTACTCCCATTGACTTTAATAGGAGTCGTAATCGTCCGTCCTGATTGTCAATGATTTTCATGAAATCGGCCGGATTCTGACATGAACCGAGTATTCCAGTAATCGCTCATCACTATTCATCAGGCAGTGTGAAGAAGCCCTTCAACAATGAACACTTAGAATATCATTATTAATAAGCATACTTAATTACCTGGCACAACCCACCGACATGTCTTCAGTGCCGTCTGGAATGCATTGCACAACACAAGAAAGCAGATTTTATATCTTGCTGCTGTCAGGAAGACCGTTAGCAACCTGAGACTGTAACCAGGATGGCTTTAGGCCTATATTTTCTGAAGCAGAAACAGGAATTGTAATTGTAAATGTAGTGATTACTTCCAAGAACGGTCCACCTCTCCAGCATGCTGCCTGCAGCACATTATATGAGACATGTAAAAAATGGATAACTATAATAGTTCCGTTATTGGGTGGGAAAACTCATTTTTTCTTAAAACATACCAATTAGGCAGGATTATATCTCATCTAGTGCTGACCAAGTGTAATAACTGCATAGTTGTTGTATTTGCCTTTTGTCTCCACCATATCTGTAAATGTATATTTTCTGTCTCATGCTCGCTGAGTGCATGTGTGTGCGTGTAGAGGGGCCCATACAGACTCTTTTTACTACTCTACAGGCTTTGGACATACAACACTGCAGTTTATATAAAACCTAATCCTCCAATCTCAATTGTGTCAGCTGGTCACTCAGGTCATCTTTGTAAGGCTACTTTCACATCTGTTTGGGGAGCAGGAAAGGGGAACCTCCTTGCAAGTGGATCCCTCTTATGATGGAACCAAACAGCACTGAATGGACCCCATTAATTATAATGGGGTCCGTTTGGTATCCGCTCAGCTGTTCGGCCTTTTACCAGTCGAAAAAGTCCTTTATGCAGGACTTTTTTCGTGTATTTTGTGCTGGATAAGCGATGCAACTTTTGAATGGAAACAATATCAAGGTCAGAAGGAATAGTAAAGATAAAGGAAAAAAGTAAGTAAAACTTATGGGAGCTGATTAGCCAAAAAGGATCAGAGATTGTAGAGATACAACAGATGTTTGAAGCCGCAGAGGTGCTGCCTGCCAGATAACGCTCCACCTAGACGGACGTAAATGTAACAGAGGGAAAGGACTAAAAAGTCTGGTGCATAGGCACAACACTGTAAACTCACTAAAACTGGAGGTCATGGATAAAGTAGTGAAGAGCTTCTCTTTACTTGGACAACGTGCAAAGCCAGCATGTGAAAATGCTTTTTCATGGGGTGAAAAAGTTTCAAGTGTTTGTGGGGATCTCAGAAGTCCTGTAAGGAACAGGGTAACCGGGACCTGAGAAGCACGACCGCTACTAGGCAAATTCATGGAAGTTTGTCACCCCCAGATCTCTAATTGTTTGTATGTTTTAATCCAGCTGAACTGAGGAAGGGGTGTCCCCCCGAAACGCGTTTTCACATTCTGGGTTTGCACGTTGTCCAATTAAAGAGAAAGTCAGAAGGAGACACTAAATATAAAGGGGGCTTTACATGGGACAACTATAAGCCAAAACAGGACCCGTAAGGGTACTGAGTAAGAAATTGCTTAGTAGTCGCTAGTCGCTTTGTTTTAGCTCACTGAATTGAAGTTACTGGTGAGCGAGTTCTCACTCAGTTTAACAGGCAGTTGTTCATCTGTGAACAGCTGCTTGTTTGCAGTAAATGGAGGTGAGCGGCCCGAAGCGTTCACCAGCACTGATCAACAGGAGCAATAAGACTTGGGAAGACTGTCAGGCACTTTTGTGCCCGTCGCTCCATACAAAAGCCTCCCTAAGGCCGCTCTCACACAGACCAGGTTTTACAGTGTTTAGTGCGGCACTTCAAACGTCGCACTGAACACTGTAAAATGCCTCCATTGATTTCAATGGGGCTTCTCGCAGGAGCCTGTCGAATGTGGTGTTTCTAACACCGCGATTTTTGAACGCTGTCTGCTCTATTGTAGTGAGTTTAAGCATTTTTTTGTGGACCCCATCACCCATTGTAATGATTAGGGGGGTTAACAACCGCCGTTCAGCACGTTTGAAAACGCCGTTCGAAAACCCTTTAAAATGCCGCGTTTAAAATGCAGTGTTTTAACAGATGCCTGAGAGCAGCCTAAGTTACAACTTTTCTTGCTGCACCAGCTCTAATACACATCTACAGAAAGGGATTGTTTTTTGTTTTGTAAGGATGGGTACTGTTCAATTTTTTTGTTTAAAATTTCTTTTAATATGTATATTGTGCACAGTTTTGCACGCTGGTACTCAAGAAGGACATATCAGAGCTTGAGCAGGTATGAAGGCGGACAACTAAAGTAATAAACGGAATGGGCGGACTACAATACTAAGAGAGGTTATCAAAATTGGAGTTATTTCGTTTGGAAAAAAGATGGCTGAGGGGCGCCCTAATAACCATGTATAGATATATCAGGGGACACTACCGAGATCTCTCCCATCATCTATTATACCCAGGACTATGACTGTTACAAGGGGGCGCCCACTACGTCTAGAGGAAAGAAAGTTTCTACACCGACATAGAAGGGGGTTCTTTACTGTAAGAGCCGTGAGACTATGGAACTCTCTGCCCGAGGATGTGGTATGGTGAACTCACTGAAAGAGTACAAGAGGGGGCTGGACGCTTTTCTTAAGTGATACAATATTACTTATTATAATCATTAATAACTTCAGAAGGGTCGGTGATCCGAGATTATTCCGATTGTCAGATTGGAGCCAGGAAGGAATTTCTTTCCCTTAAATGATGAAAATTGGCTTCTAGCTCATTGGGTTTTTTTTGCCTTCCTCTGGATCAACATTGTTGGGTAGTAGGCAGAACTGGATGGACATGTCTTTTTTAGCATACTATGTTAATAAGGCCCAGGCACTGTAAATTTATGGTGCTTGGTCCCGGGCTTCAAGCCCAGCCATATGTAAATTTATGGCAGGGATTAAAGCCTCTTGCTTCTGCAATCAATCAGGAGCAGGACAGGTTGTCAGCTGTTAGTCACAGGAGGAGAAGGGAGAAGTGGGTTTTAACCCTTTCTGCCTCCTCCTTTCCCAAGTATACAGCTCTTAATGAGTACCATGTACTAAAAAGTGAAATTGGAAGTGTTTGTTCCACTACGCGAGCCTGGGGGTCATGTGGTCGCCAGGATTCCCTGCTACAGCAGAGCTGCAGGGTCCTATAAGACTCTGATCAGCTCTGCCAGTTACTATTGTCACTACAGGGAGTGTTTTCCCCTGTAACTGGGGCTCCTATGGATGCCTCAGCTACAGTGGGATAGTATCAAATATATAAAAAAAAAAAATGTGAATGTCCCCCAGAGGTCTTATATGGGGGACATCGATAGTAAAAAGAATAACTACATACATCAATAAAAACAACAATACAGAATAAAACAACAATATATGTACATAAGAAAGAAAATAATCTAAAGCTGACGCCAACCCAAACCATTGCTGTAAGCACCCTGCAATCCAAAACCATAAATATACAGATTTTCTTTAAAAATTATAAATGTTTAAAAGAAAATTATTTTTTTTTAGCTTTTTATCCACAATAAACCCAAAAAACTGAAAAAAAAAGTCAGTGAAAAAGATATTTAAAAATAGCCCTATATGTTACGGAAAAAAACCTAGCAAAAATTATTTGGGTAGCTAAAGGAAAAAAAATTGGGCAATAAAACCACCACATGGCTAAAAATCCCTAAAACGTGTCAGGTCCTTAAGGTACAAAACAGCCTGGTCCTTACGGGGTTAAACAGTAACAAATGAAATCATTCTTCTAGCGAGCATTTACTTCTCAGCTCATGCTCCTGTGTGTTATTATCTGCATAGTTCTGGTCTGGAATGAACATTTTCAGACACTAATGACAGGAAATGTAATTTCTCTCATTAAATTTTCATCAGCACTCCCAGTTCGTCTTAATCAATATGTTATCCATGTTTGCGGTTACGTGGGGCAAGTAAGACAGGAATTAATGCCGCTATTTTCCCACTGTCTTCTATCTGGTTCCTGAATATTTTTAGCTATGGCTTCATGTACCAAGCAGGCTGATTTCAAAACACGCTGCAATGTGTCTGCTGAAAAGTTTTCTCTCTTGTATATTCTCAGTTTTGCAGGATCCGTCTATGACAAAGGGCCGTTAGTCAGCGTACAATAGGCAGAGAACTATTTATGAGAACTAGTACCTCACTAAAGTATCTAGGTCAAATATAGCAGGTACATCAAAGGTCAACTAATATAAGGGTTTGCAGTTGGTCATCAAAGGGGTTGTCCACTTCTTACAAGGGTCCCCTAACAATAAGGTGGACCCAGTTTGTCCCCTTACCGAGACCAACAACAAATGTAATCAGCAGAGAAATTTAGCAGCAAGCATTCAATTTCCCCGCAGTGGAAATGAAGCATTACATTCTGCCTACTGAAATCAATGGGCTCTCCGTGTTCTACATGGACATGATGGGTCCTCCAGAGAGGAAGACGCCCTTTGTAGCTGCTCGCTCCCTGCTCTTTCTAACTGATCTTCAGATGTAGCGGAGTGTAACTTGAGATTTAATGCATCATAATAACTTTGCTGTAACAGTTTGTATATAATTTTAATTACTTTAAGTGGCTTTTGCTGTGATAAAGGGGTTGTCCAGTTATTAACTATTGATTGCCTATTTGCAGGATAAGCCATCAATAGTAAATCAGTGGGGGGCTGCTACCCAGGACCCCCACCAATCTGCTTTCTTCTGGGCCAGTGGACTTGTGTACCGAGCTGAATTCTAAAGGAAACAAACAGTACTGTTTCCACTGCAGTGGCCAGGCTTGGTATAACAAGCAAAGTTCCCATTGAAGTGAATAGCCTGTAATACCAAGTCTGGCCAATGCAATGGGAACAGAGCTGTCTGCATCCTGCAGAAATCAGCTCAGTGCACGTATGTACAAGCTCAACTAATAGCTAATTGACAGGTGGACGGCAGACTCCACTGATTCCTTATTGATGGCCAATCCTAAGGACAGGCCTTCAATAGTTTACAACTTGACAACCCCTTTAAGAAAAAAGAACAATATTTTTTTTAACGGTTTAATATAACTTGTCACAGAAAGTTATCACAGTTGGGTTTAACCAGTGAACGATGACAGAGTTCGCTCAGGCAGCCTGTTATACAGGTAGATACATCGTTGGCTGGTTCAATCAAGGATTGTTGAGCATCGTTCAGTCATTCACATTCGCTGTACTGATGTTCCAAATGAGATGAAATTTGGACAACATCCACTGCAGACGATGCTCTTGCCATTTGTGGAAAAAAAATGTACTAGAAACAGTCGTCAATAGGTGGCGCCGTAGTGGACAAGATCTACTGTGATGGACCTGCTTCAGTGTTAGATCTGTAGTGATTACAGCTGAGTCACTATGATCAGCAGTAAAAAAAACCAAAAACATGGTTTTGAGAATGGACAGCGTTGCTGAAGACCAGGGGGGCATATTGAATATTTGTAGTGTGATTTGCATAGCTACAGCGCCACCTATTGGCGACATTTTTTACAATTTTTTTTTGTCATAAATTGCGAGTGCATGGTCTGAAGTGGCCATGTCTGAATTTCATCTTATTTGGAGTAGTAGAGCGCTCTCCAGAGGCCTCCAAGATGGAAGTTTAATTTTGCTAATCCTGTATATTATACTTTATTTTAAAAATGTGTTTGTACTTGATGGACTTTTGTCTTTTTTTGCACCCTAAGGCCTCCTTCCCACGAGCGTGACGGGGTCCGCCGCGTAATATTACGCAGTGAAGCCCGTCACGGCGCCCCCCAGAGCCCCTATACTTACCTGCGGGAGATAGCGTGAAATCGCTTCCCCGCCCACCACCGCCGCGTCACCGCCCGTCACCGCCCACCACCGCCGCGTCACCGAGCGTGTCACGTGACGCGGCCGGCCGTGTCACGTGACGCGGCCGGCCGCGTCATTTGGCGTCAGATGACGCGCGGCGGTGGGCGGGAAAGCGTTTTTTCACGCTATCTCCCGCTGGTTACAGCGGGAGATAGCGTGAACGGACGGCTTCCATTGACTGCAATGGAAGCCGTCAGTGCGTACAGCCCGTCCTCACCCGCAGAAAATAGAGCATGCTGCGGGTGAGGACGGGAGAAATCGCGGTGCGTAATTCCGCGCTGGAATTACGCATCGTGAGCATTGTGCTATTAGGTTCAATAGAACCTAATAGCTGCGGGCAACGCAGCGGATTTTCGCCGCGAATTACGCGGCGGAAATCTGTTCGTGGGAAGGAGGCCTAAGGGCTCCCCCCCACTAGCGTTTTTTTACTGCGAAATTCGCAGCGTTTTTTTTTTTCTGCAGGGGTCTTTGGGCTATGGGAGTTGTAAAGCTAAAATCGCGATTGCGCAAAATCGTGATTTTGCGGTAAATCGCGATTTTGCGCGATCGCGATTTTAGCTTTACAAGTCCCATAGACCCCCTGTAGAAAAAAATAACGTGCGAATTTCGCAGTGAAAAAAAACAGTAGTGCGTGGGAGCCCTTACAAAGTTAGTATGTTAAAACAGAGTATGGGCCTATGGGGAAATTTACCAAGACCATATACTAGGCACATCTCAGCACCTCTGTGATCTGGGGAGGTGTTGGAGATAGCGGGTTGCCTCAAAACTAGGCCCTGCTGTGTCAACGGCCTTTAGTGAACCGGAAGCTTCTGTGGCGGTGGAGACTATGGCGCTGGCCTCTGTGTGTTCCTCTTGTACGGACTAAGGCACTAGATGCTGTGCAGACTCACTTGCTCAGGGGACTAAGGCGTTTGGGCGCTCTCACTCATGACTACAGGCTCACCCCTGACTCAGGTGGGAAGACGGGACTCTCCGGACTCCTTCCTCACGACTGCTCACCCGTACCAGACCATCTCCACGCTCTGCTCCTTGTTCCGCTCTCTCTCCACGCTTTCCTCATCGCATCTCACTGCACATACGTCTGCTCTGCTTGCCTTCCCTCGAACAACTTCTCAGTTCCCTGAGCACTTCTGGTTTTCCTGTGTGGGACCTTTTCTTCTCTCCCTCTCCTGACCAATCATGAACTCCCTTTCTCTGTCACACAACTGCCTATTAGCCAAACCCCAAAACTTTCTTATAGGGCAAACAAGCCAATGAGAAATGGGGCTGCCAGCAACCAATAGCAAGGGTCAGATTTCCGTTCACTCATTGGGCACTACATTTAACCTGTTGTTGGACGTAGGTGAATGCCTGAACCACCTCACTACAGCGACAGCTTTGTGTAGGACCCTTCTGGGTCACTAGAGAATATTGTTGTGAGTAAAGCTATAGTATATCTAAAACAGCATATAATACAATCTACTACGACCTCAAACCCAACTAAAAAAGGAATTTGTTGTTGCAAAAGCATAATGAAATCAGGAAGTAGATTGTTACGCAACTAAGTTATGAAAATAACTGAAGCAAAATGCTGTTGCTATAACAATCTTCAGTCGAGGCCATCCAAGTACAGCCTGTAACAAGTGAGTTATTGTTATCCCCAGTGCTCACTGCTTCTAACAGTCGTGGTTAGCAACATTGTAACTGCACATAACATACTACCTACAGACAGTGCAAATATACACTTAGGCCCAATGTCTACTATTACGCACGGATTCCACTGCTGTATCCCACAGCAAGATCTCTGCATGCCCGCGGACATGGGGAGAAAAAGACAATTTCTTACCTCTCCGGATCCAGCGCGGGTCTCTCCCGTCACGGCTGGATCTTCTTGCTTCAGCACGGCGGATGTGTCCGGGCACACTGACCGATGCGCCTGTCGCATGCACAGTGCTTTTTTTTTTACATTTTAAATCTCCTGTTTTCCCGCAGATCCGTGGCGCGTCTACAGTGACAGCTGCGGATGTGCCATGGATCGGATGGCTTCCATTGACTTCATCAGCAGGAAAATGGAGCATGCTGCAATTTCTTCCCGCACATGTGCGATCCGCACGTGGGCAGGAAAAAAAAAACACATCCGCATGCTTTTCACTGCTTTGTGGGCGCCTATGTCTCCCTACGGGTGGCTTGATTTGCGGATCTCCCACACGGGTGCCGCTAATCAAATCCACCTGTGGACATTGGGCCGAAGTGTGAAAAAAAATCCCTCCCCTAGAAGATGTTGGAATCAAATGAAACTTTCTCTGTGTGATTGTAACATTGATATAAGTAAGTGATTAGAGAATCAGAGCAAAAGGGGAGTTTATTGCAGAAAACTGAACACTTGAAAGGTTGCTCTAGTACCCTGTTGTACCGCCTCTAGCTTGGATACAAGATGTCATACGGGTGGGCATGGTGGCTCTAGTACCCTGTTGTACTGCCTCTAGCTTGGATAACTGATGTGATATGGGTGGGTATGGAGGCTCTAGTACCCTGTTGTACCGCCTCTAGCTTGGATACCTGATGTGATACGGGTGGGTATGGAGGCTCTAGTACCCTGTTGTACTGCCTCTAGCTTGGATACAAGATGTGATACGGGTGGGCATGGAGGCTCTAGTACCCTGTTGTACCGCCTCTAGCTTGGATACAAGATGTCATACGGGCGGGCATGGAGGCTCTAGTACCCTATTGTACCACCTCTAGCTTGGATTCAAGATGTCATACGGGCGGGCATGGAGGCTCTGGTACCCTGTTGTACCGCCTCTAGCTTGGATACAAGATGTCATACGGGTGGGCATGGAGGCTCTGGTACTCTATTGGGTCGGCTCTAGTTGGATACAAGATGTGATACGGGTGGGCATAGAGGCTCTAGTACCCTGTTGTACCGCCTCTAGCTTGGATACAAGATGTCATACGGGTAGGCATAGAGGCTCTGGTACCATGTTGTACCGCCTCTAGCTTGGATACAAGATGTCATACGGGTAGGCATAGAGGCTCTAGTACCCTGTTGTACTGCCTCTAGCTTGGATACAATATGTAATACAGGTGGGCATGGAGGCTCTAGTGCTCTGTTGTACTGCCTCTAGCTTGTATACAAGATGTGATACGGGTAGGCATGGAGGTTCTAGTACCCTGTTGTACCGCCTCTAGCTTGGATACAAGATGTGATACAGGCAGGCATGGAGGCTCTAGTACCCTGTTGTACTGCTTTTAGTTTGGATACAAGATGTGATACAGGTTCCATTTGGTATCCTGCCTGGACGTCAGACGCCAGGAGCAGCGGCACGAGACGGAGGCACGAGCGGGGAGCTGAAGGGGACAGCGGAGCAGCGGAGCAGCTCAGCAGCCGAAGCAGGTGCGGGGGCAGCCGAAACAGGTGCGGGGGCAGGAGAGACCAGAGAGACCGGAGCGCAGCAGCCGCCGCCAAGAGGCCACCAGGAGTTCAGCGGAGCAGCTGGGACAGGAGGGCAGAGTGAGCGGCCGCCGGGACAGCGGGTGACGTCACCAGGAGGAGCGGAGGAGTGGAGGAGCTGATAAGTATACTCTGTGTGTGTTTGTGAGCTAAGTGTGTGTCTTCTGTGTATCTGGTTAGTTGTGTCTTCCGTGTGTGTGTGTGTGTGTCTGGGGGTCTAAGTGTTTGTGAGGGGGGTATAAAAAAAATAAAAAATTTTTGTGACTGGTTGCGCATAAGTGTCAGCGGGTAAGAGGTTGCACAGAGGCAGCAGCGTGTGAGGGGTTGCAGCAGTGGGTGAGGGGTTGCAGCAGCGGGTCAGCGGTTGCGGCAGCGGGTCAGTGGTTGTAGCAGCGTGTGAGCGGAGTGTGAACAAGTCTATCTTCACTACTTCCACAAGTAAATTGTAGATCCCCATTAGGATGAGCTCCATGCCTGGCAATGTCATCCAGTGTGCTACTTGTGCAATGTATGCGCTCCTTGATCAGCCGATTGAGGGTGCATACTGTTGCGCAAGATGCGTGCACGTCGAACATTTAGAAGCCCAAATTCTGGATCTAAATGGGCAACTGGCAACACTGAGAGCCATTGACATCATGGAAGGAGTTTGCTGCTCACTGAGCAGACACTCGCTGGGGTAGAGGCGGGGGCGGATGGTAGTACGGAAGTGCAGGGGGAGCAGGCAGTCAGCTGGGTGTCAGATAGAAGGAGGCATAGAGGGAATAGATTCAGGGAGGCTGGTCCTGAACTGGCACAACCCAACATGTCTGCAACATTGGCAGATGAGGGCAATGCCATTACAGAGCCAGCACCGCTGCAGCACGACATGCCCTCTGAACGCCAGGGGGATGACTGTTCCAGTGAGACGGGGATGGGGAGCGCAGGGCAGGCTAGACAGGTTCTAGTGGTGGGGGACTCAATTATTAGGGGGACAGAGAGGGCAATCTGCCATAAAGACCAGGATCGTCGAAAGGTGTGTTGTCTTCCTGGCGCTCGAGTTCGACACATCGCGAATCGGATTGACAGATTACTGGGAGGGGCTGGTGAGGATCCAGCAATCATGGTGCACGTTGGCACCAATGAACAAGTTAGAGGTCAATGGAGGGCCATCAAAAATGATTTCAGGGACTTAGGGTCCAAGCTCAGGGCAAGGATCTCCAGGGTAGTTTTCTTGGAAATACTACCTGTACCTAAAGCCACACTAGAATGGCAGCAGGATCTTAGGGAGGTAAACAAGTGGCTCCAGAGTTGGTGTAAGAAGGAGGGATTTGGGTTCCTGGAGAACTGGGCTGACTTTGCTGTCGGCTACAGGCTCTACCGTAGGGACGGGCTGCATCTTAATGGGGAGGGTGCAGCTGTGCTGGGGGAAAAGATGGCTAGAAGGCTGGAGGAGTGTTTAAACTAGGGACTGGGGGGGAGGGTAAAATGAGAAATAGTGGGGTAGCCAGTGTAACTAGCGATCCGGGTCCAAGCAAAGGGAATGGGGGTCGAGCAGGGGGTGGGGTTAGTACAGTTAGAACTGATAGATCAGCCATAAGTACGAATAGCAATAAAACAAATTTAAAAAACAAAAAAAATGATATAAATTGTATGACCACGAATGCACGAAGTCTGATCGGTAAAATGGGTGAGCTTGAAGCGAGAATGACTGATGAAAACTGTGATATAGTCGGAATTACTGAAACATGGCTTGATGATAAGTGCGATTGGGCGGTGAATTTGCAGGGGTACAATCTCTTCAGAAGAGACCGAAGGAACCAGAAAGGGGGAGGGGTATGTCTGTACGTCAAATTGAACTTGAAGCCGAGGCTACGGGAGGATATAGGGGTAGGAGACGAACAGGTGGAATGTCTGTGGGTAGAAATACAGGGAGGAAAAAATAACAAAATCCTGATAGGGGTCTTCTATCGACCACCAAAAGCAACAGAAGAAACTGAAAACTTACTACTAAGGCAGATAGAAGAGGTGTCAAAGCGAAACGAAGTAATTATCATGGGGGACTTTAATTACCCAGATATAACATGGGAGAACGAAACCTGCACATCTCACAGGGGTGATAAGTTCTTGAGAGTAATTAAAGACAATTACCTGAACCAACTTGTGCAGGAACCAACAAGAGGGAGGGCCATTCTGGACCTAGTACTAACCAACAAACCGGAACGTATAAAGGGGGTGCAGGTTGAGGGGCACTTGGGGAACAGCGACCACAATATAATCAACTTCCAGCTGTCAATCAATAGGAAGCCTTATCAGGGAGCGACAAACAAACTAAACTTTAGTAAAGCAAAATTTGATCAGCTTAGAACTACTATCGGTAACATTAATTGGGACAACATCCTCAAAAATATCAGTACGGAGGAAAAATGGGAAAAGTTCAAAAGGATCCTAATCGCCTCATGTGAGCAGTTCATTCCCTTTAAAAATAAAAGAAACTCAGCTAAAAGGAAACCAATGTGGCTCGACAAGACGGTACGAGGGGCAATAAACGAAAAGAAGAAAGCGTTCAAACTACTAAAGCAACAAGGCAGCAAAGAAGCGCTAAAATCATACAGGGAAAAAAACAAAATATGCAAAGATACGATCAAAACTGCCAAGGAGGAAGCAGAAAGATGGATCGCAAAAGAGAGCAAAAACAACCCGAAGCTATTTTTCAACTACATTAACAGCAAAAGGATTTGCAGGGAGAGCACTGGCCCTTTAAAAAACAATGCAGGAGAAATCATTGATGATGACGAAGGGAAAGCAAATCTACTAAACAGCTTCTTCTCAAGTGTATTCACCAAAGAAAAGGAAATGCCACACGAGATGCAGGGGAATAAAACGAACCCCTCACAAAATATCTCATACCTAACGCAGGAGGAGGTGCGGAAGCGTCTAAAGAAAACTAAAATTGATAAATCGCCGGGCCCAGATGGATTACACCCAAGGATACTAAAGGAACTAAGTGACGAGATAGCTAGGCCGCTATACCTAATATTTCTAGACACTATCAAGACCGGAGTAGTACCATTAGACTGGCGCATTGCCAACGTGGTTCCAATTTACAAAAAAGGAAGCAAAAGTGAGCCTGGTAACTACAGGCCAGTAAGTCTCACTTCAGTAACGGGAAAAATTTTCGAGGGGATTCTGAGAGACGCCATCGATGAGTACCTCAAGGAGATTAAGGAAATAACTCCTCACCAGCATGGATTCATGAAGGGTCGCTCATGTCAGACAAATCTGATCAGTTTCTACGATGAAGTAAGCTCTAAGCTGGACCAGGGAGAATCTATTGATCTTGTATACCTGGACTTCTCTAAAGCCTTTGACACCGTGCCACATAATTGGCTAATATACAAAATGAGGCAGCTCGGACTGGGCGAAAACGTGTGTAAGTGGGTAAAAAATTGGCTCAATGATAGAAAGCAGAGGGTGGTAATAAATGGCTCATACTCTGATTGGACCACAGTCGCTAGCGGGGTGCCACAGGGTTCAGTACTAGGCCCCACTCTGTTCAACATATTTATCAATGACCTGATAGAGGGGCTGCACAGCAAAATATCAATATTTGCAGATGACACAAAATTATACAATATAATTAATGCAACGGAGGACAATGTGCGGCTACAAACGGACCTGGATAAGCTGGGGGTTTGGGCAGAAAAATGGCAAATGAAGTTCAATGTTGAAAAATGTAAGGTTATGCACATGGGCAGGAGGAACGGATGTCACAAATATTCACTTAATGGGGTACCACTAGGGAAAAGTGATATGGAAAAGGATCTGGGGGTATTAGTGGATAATAGACTAAACTGGAGTAACCAATGCCAGTCAGCTGCTGCAAAGGCAAATAAAGTCTTGGGGTGCATTAAAAGAGGTATAGGGGCGAAGGACGAGAACATTATCCTTCCATTATATAAGGCACTTGTCAGGCCTCACATGGAATACTGCGTACAATTCTGGACACCGGTGCTCAGGAAAGATGTCACAGTGCTTGAAGGGGTTCAAAGAAGGGCAACTAAACTAATACATGGAATGACAGGACTGGAATACCCAGAGAGGCTATCCAAATTGGGACTATTTACTCTAGAAAAAAGGTTAAGAGGCGACCAAATAACCATGTATAAGTACATGAGGGGACAACACAAGGATCTCTCCCTTGATCTGTTTACACCCAGGACCACGACGGTGACAAGAGGACATCCGCTACGATTAGGGGAAAGTAGGTTTCATCACCAACATAGAAGGGGATTCTTTACTGTAAGAGCAGTTAGACTGTGGAACTCTCTACCGGAGGAAGTGGTGATGGCAAAATCCATAGAGGAGTTTAAAAGGGGACTTGATGTCTTTCTGGAGAAGAAGGATATTACAGGATATAAATATTAGGTTAAGCGTCAATCCGAGTATACAGGCAGGTAGGAACTATTAGGGGTTGATCCAGGGAACAGTCTGATTGCCATTAGGGAGTCGGGAAGGAATTTTTCCCCCAAAAGGGCTAATTGGCTTCTGGCCTTGGGGTTTTTTGCCTTCCTCTGGATCAACACAGTAGGATAGACAGGCTGGACTAGATGGACATTGTCTTCATTCGGCCTTACATACTATGTTACATATTGGTGCACATTTGCTGTAACTGAGCCTCTAGATTGTACCAACTTGTAGACTGTTGAAGTTGGTGTCCCAGGTGGTCCCATACATGTTCTATTGGTGATAAACCTGGCGACCAGGAAGCCACAGAAGTGTGACAATGTTGTGGGGACATTCCTGTGACCCCCTTGTGTGTGCAGGCAAGTGTCATCCTGCTGGAAATGCCTCTTGGAAGCCGCCATGAGAGGAACACATGAGGCTGCAGGATGTCCTGAACATATCACCAAGCTGTTATTGTCCCTATTATTTGACTACCAGGGGTGACCGACTGTCGTGTGCAATGGCCCCTCAGACCACCAGTGGGGACAGTGCTGCTACACAGCAAAGACAGGATTGAGGCACTCACTCCGAGATCTCTGGAGACGAACATGGCCATCATCAGTGACCAAACTAAACCTGGATTTATCGACGAAGACGTAGTTTCATGACGTAGCTCCGCCCCCATCCCACCCCTTTCCCACCCGTATTCTGTCCAATTATGAAATAGATTGAACTTGCACGGGAGAAAAACCCATTGATTTCAATGGGTTTATACACAAGTGATTTTTCTCTTGCACCAATAGTTTGAGATAGAAAAATCGCAGCATGTGCTATTTTTGGGCAATTTTTGTTCAAAAATCGCCCATTATTTCCTATGGAAGCGTGAAAAAAAAACCACATCACACTCACAAGTGGAATGCGTTTTACCATTTTAAACATATGAACTTTTCATTTGTATGAAAAACACATGTACATTGTTGCAAATTGCACATTTGTAACACTAAAACATAACACGTGCCTGAAAAATTGCTAGTAAATCAGTGCAATATTTCAGATTTTCACTGACCTACATTGCATTTACCCGTGCAGACATGGCCTATGATTTTTGTCCATAATGTATCTATGTGAATGTGATCTACTGAAAAAAAAACAAAAAAAACCACAGGCCCAGGCACTGGCGTAACTGTAGGGGATGCGGTTGCACCCGGGCCCAGGAGCCTTAGGGGGCCCATAAGGCCTCTCTTATCCATATAGGGAGCCCAGTACTATGAATAAAGCATGATAGTTGGGGGCCCTGTTACAGGTTTTGCATTGGGACCTAGGAGCTTCAAGTTACGCCTCTGGGCCCAGGGTTTCCAACTTTCCCGGACAGTCTGTTAAATACAGTACATTTTTTCACTAGCTGTAAAAAAAAAAAAAAAAAAATTAAATTGTGATTTTTTTTTTTTTTTTTGAAGCTGAAGAGCCTGTGCAAGTTATTGTGATTGTAACTATCGTTATTTTACAGCTCATAAAATAGAAATATATGTACAAGTTAAGATCCTAGGATATAGAAGACTGAGTATATGAGTAGTAGATTCCTAATCATCCATGCAGACTCTACAAGACGGTGTGTTGAAAGGACTGTCCTTAGTGTTGTGTAAAGGCATCTAATGTTGTATTTGCATTAATGATTTGCATTCAGAGTCTGGTTATATCTCATAGGGTGATAATTGTATCAAAGTTCCCTCGGTAAGACAAGAGTAAACTCAATCCTCGGGCTGAGCCTCTCGTTGTCCACCTGCAGCTCACATACTTTTCTATATATGGAATGTCTCTGGCTCCTGTAAGGAATTTAAATGAATTATTTTGGGTCAAGAATGTGAAATATTACCCAATAATAAAAACATCCACTTTGTTGCCTCTGGCACTTCCACAGATAGGCAATCTCTAAGGCTGCCCTCACCTATACAGGTCTGATTTGGGTTTTTACAAGGCAGCTCTTGAACACAAAACCAGGAGGAGATCGGAAAGAAAAGGGAAAGTAGATTTGTCCTTTCTACTTTTTATTTGCCTTTATGGTCCCAGACTTGGTTTTGGCTTCAAACATTGCATCACAATCCGTGTTTTGTTCTTTTCAGGGCTGTTATTTGCGGTTCCGGTAGGTCTTGGTGACGGCACTCTGCATCTGGCTTTGAGGAGCAAACATTAAAAAGGGGTGGTCTCGCGAAACCAAGTGGGGTTATACACTTCCGTATGGCCATATTAATGCACTTTGTAATGTACATTGTGCATTAAATATGAGCCATACAGAAGTTATTCCACTTACCTGCTCCGTTGCTAGCGTCCTCGTCTCCATGGTTCCGTCTAAATTCGCTGGCAGCTTGCTTTTTTAGACGCGCTTGCGCAGTCCGGTCTTCTCCATTCAGCACGAGCCGCTTCAGTGTGCTCCCCGCTACAGCTCTTCTGCGCATGCGCAGACGAGCTGTCACTGCTCGGGAGCGCGCTGAAGCGGCCATTCTGCACCATCCTCTGTTAGAGGAAGGTGCAGAAACTGGAGCTGCCCAGCGGAGAAGACCAGCCCAGCCCAGCCCAGCTGCCCCGAGAAGCCTCCCAGGTAAGTGATGGGTCGGGGGGGGCTGCCGCTGCGCCGGGGGAGCTAGCGCTAGGCCGGGGGGGCTGTCGCTAGGCCGGGGGAGCTAGCGCTAGGCCGGGGGGGCTGTCGCTAGGCCGGGGGAGCTAGCGCTAGGCCGGGGGGGGCTGTCGCTAGGCCGGGGGAGCTAGCGCTAGGCCGGGGGGGCTGTCGCTAGGCCGGGGGAGCTAGCGCTAGGCCGGGGGGGGCTGTCGCTAGGCCGGGGGAGCTAGCGCTAGGCCGGGGGGGCTGTCGCTAGGCCGGGGGAGCTAGCGCTAGGCCGGGGGGGCTGTCGCTGCGATGGGGGGGGCTGTCGCTAGGCCGGGGGGGCTGTCGCTGCGCCGGGGGAGCTAGCGCTGGGGAGCCGGGGGCTAGCGCCGGTTACCTGCTGTCTGGTCGGCGGCTGCGGGGCGTCTGGTCGGCGGCTGCGATGCGTCCGGTTGCCATGGAGACACAGCTGGCGGCGTCTCGGGAGCGCGCACGTCGGGCTGCAGCGAGCGACGGGGAAAGAGCCGGCGGCCATCTTGAGGAAACTTTTATAACTTGCTGAAACGCTGGAACGGTAAGTACGAACCAGCTAGAAATGTCATTTACAGGGGGGCTTAGTAATGTGTGTTTAATGGGGGGGACTGGGCAAAAAAAAAATTTAACTGCTTCCTCGAGACATCTCCTTTAAATTAAACTAATCACATGACAAAATGAGAACATTCACTTGTATTCGCAGGAAAGCAACGTCTTCTGTAGCAAGTTCAGCGGAAAAGGTTATGTTATCAGGTTATCCTTTTCCTTCATGGACTCTGAAATAACAAACTCCTGTTTGACTTGGATGCAACCGCAACGACCCGTCTTCATTTATACAAATCATATCGGTACAGGGGTGACATGGTAGGGTTATTTTAGGAGCTCTCACACATGGCAGGTTCAGAGGGGACAGACCTTCTAAAATACAGTAAGATGCAAGTAAATTGGATTTTCAATATATCCTATAGATCTGAATGGCGTTTGGGCACGAGTAGAAACAACTCCATTTACCTGTTTTGCTGCAGAAATCTGCTCCAATATGCCACATGTGACTACAGTCAATTAGATTAGTTGTTCAGAGTTGGAAAAACATTGTTATTTTCTTCCAGACACAGCACCACCCTTGTCTATGGGTTGAGTCTGGTATTGCAGCTTAGCTCACATTCACTTTAACGGAGCCAAACTGCAACACCACCCGATGACAAGGGTGGTGCTGTATTTGGAAGAAAGCCACCATGTTTTTCTAACCCTAGACCAGGGGTCCCCAACTCCAGTCCTCAGGGACCACCAACAGGTCATGTTTTCAGGATATCCTATGGAAAAAATACCTGTGGCAATGTCTGAGGCACTGACAATAATTACATTACCTGTGCAATACTGAGGAAATCCTGAAACCATGACCTGTTAGTGGTCCCTGAGGACTGGAGTTGGGGACCCCTGCCCTAGACAACCCCTTTAAGTGCATTTTTTTAAATAGCACCAAGTAAATTTTCCTCAATCCTTTATGGCACCAAAGCAAAGAGATACTGGAAATATCCATGGAATTTCTGGTCCGCCTTCACATCACACAGTTGTTGCATGTTCTTATTGAAAATGGATCATCCCATTGCAATGTGCTTAAGACCTGCTGACCATGCAGCTATAGACCTACACTGCAGAATATTAACATCGCACAGGCCAAGAGTGATCATATGCTATAATGAGTGGGTATAGTGTGTTGTTTAGGCCCCCTTCACATGGCCAATTTGTCCGAGTTCCAGATGTGTTCTTTTTCCAGCACAATTTACAGTGTTTCACGCATCTCCTAGTGTATTTTGTGTGCATTTGCACATCCCCATTGACTTCAAGGGGGCTTTTTTGCACAAATGTGCAAGAAAATGGGTCCCGCACATAAAATGCAGCATGCTCTAACTGGAAAGCAGGAAAATACACGATTGTGAACGAACCAATTGCAGTCTCTGGGTTTTATGCTCTGCGTATTGCACGCACAAATTTTGCGTAAAGACCTACGTCCGTGTGATGCTGGCCTTAGTCATACCTTTTTATTTAATGAATGGGAGTTAATGGGTGACAATGAGCAATCGTAACAGTAAAGCACTGACAAGTGAAATGAACATTGATCATCATGTGGCAATATCGCCATCAATAAAGGGTAGAGGTGGTAGTTAGTGAGCAGTCAGTTCTTGAACTTGATGTGTTGTAGGATTTAAAAAAAAAGAAAAAAAAGGTAACAATGGAAGTTGCCAATTTTTACAGCTGAAGCTTTACTATGCAAATTATGTCTTGTGGACATTAGGCCTCTTGCACACAGGCTACAAAATCATTGCCACAACAAACATTTATGTGAAGCTCATGGTTTCCAATGGGTTCTTTCAGGCTACAAAACATCGCACATGCGAAAAAACCGCATTGGAAACCATGAGCTTCACATACATGTGTTTTGTAGTGAGTTTTTGTAACCGTGTGAAAGAGGCCTTAAAGATACCCATAAGAGACCACCAGGGTCATAAGGTCTGACCCCCTGCTCAGTGCAGGATCACTAAATCATCCCAGACAGATGTCTGTCCTCCCTTTGTTTGAAGACTTCCATTGAAGGAGAGCTCACCACCTCCCGTGGTAACCTGTTCCACTCATTGATCACCTTCACTTTCAGAAAGTTTTTTCTAATATCTAATCTGTGTCTCCTCCCTTTCAGGTTCATCCCATTGCTTCTAGTCTTTCCCTTGTGCAAACGAGAGTACGGCCGATGTACCCATGGATATCCATCCGCAGATTCACCTTATTTTAGAAGTAATGTTTTTATTAGTTTTATGTACATGATTACCAAAGACACTCATACCGTAACACCAAAATGTAGCTATATCTGCCAATGTGTTCCAGACAGATATGTGATTGTTCCCAGCAAGAGAAACCACATGGCCTTGTAGATATGATACCTATTAAAGGCTAACAAAAATACATGATGTTGTAGCGAGCTTGCGAACCTCTCAGGCTCTTCGTCAGGCTAAAAATGGTTACAAGACGACATGGTTTTCTCTTGCTGGGAACAATTACATTTTGCTCTACTGGCTAACACGGTACCAAACCTTTGTTTTCATCATACCAGCCAGATATTGAATGTCTATCATCAGCTTAAAGGAGTATTTCATTTAAAAAAAAAAAAAAATAACCACAATGATGATCTATCGTAATCAAAAGGCATCAATATCAGCTGAGTGGGGACTAATGCCTGGCACTCCAACACCACTGTATCAGAACTAGCACAGCTCTCCGTACATTGGGCAGTTACCGTGAATTGCACTGTGCTACTCCAGGCCGCTGCCCAATGCACGTTGGGGCTAGTTACAGTACAGTGGATCTCACAAACAACTGATCGGTATAGGTGTCAGGTCCCCACAAACAATGATGACCCGTCTTAAAAAGTGGTTGTGTCATTACAAGAAAATAAAGCATATGTACCTTATTCCATGAGCATATGTACCTTAAACCCGTTTCGGCGCGGGACAACCCCTTTAAGTTTTTTTCCTTTAACACTACAACCCTTTTAAAAGGATAGTTGATCAATAACAAAAATACTCCTCTTTAAAGTCCTGTGTGTACTCACTGGGTTAATAGCACATTTCTCAGGATTCACACTACTAAATGCCACATCCTGGAGATTGTGTTGCAGCATTATTCAATTTTCAGGGTTTCAGATAAACAAGTTATGCAAATTAATGCAGTTTCAGGTAAATCATGACATCTGGAAACTTGATAAAAAAGGGAAAACTAGTCTGTGAAAGCAACCTTGTAGATGTTGTCATGCCCACAGAGACTACTTTGTGTCTTTTCTGTGGGTCTGGACCAAGAGGAGTGAAGACGCCTGTGAGCCATTTCATAAAAAGAGTCAAGCATCATCGCATGGCCATGTACAGCCGGTTGGTGGGCAAAATCCAAGGGTGGAATTCTTACACGGAAACATGTCGGGATGCCATATGCCGCTTCCGCCCAATGGTATGGCTGAATCAGGCTGCGGGTCGGTGGCAGAAAGCTGGGGCTTTTAGAGGTGGAATTCGCATGGGAAAAAAATTCTGTGAATTCCACCATGTGAACATCCCATGAAAAGGAATTTTCATGCTTTAGGCCTCCATCACACAGCAGCGCTGCAAAGCACCGCAATTCTACCTTCATTTTTGGCCACAGCCGACACTTTAGGATACCTAATCATCAATGAGGTGTGATAGAACAGACTCCGCTCGAAAATCGTGGCGCCGGACAGATGTCTGCTAGGCTCTATTGTAAACAATGGGAGCATTATACCGCAGCGCTCAGAAGACTGCAGTAAAAAGCACCTGCGAGGGAGGCCTTAAAAGGAAGAGTTTTCTTGCTTCTTAAATATTAATTTGTTTTATTTTCCGACAATCAAAGAAATGATCTGTACCCAGACTCCGAATATTGCCATGTGAATTGCCCCCTTATGGGTATACCCGAGTGACTGGTAACTGTATATAGCTGTAGGGTATGGGCAGTCATAGAATAACTGATATCTTTATACCAAACGGCTTGTTTGTAATCCTTAGAAATACAACTGAAGCAGAGTCATTATAGATTTTACTGGATAACATCTAAACCAATGCAGTTCTGTATAATACATGATTAAACTGTATACAGTCTCGACAGCCACAACAATTACTACACTAAATAAGGCCTTTATATGTATCCACAGTGTATTATCCATTCACAAACTGTACTAAATATTACATTGTACTGTAGTTGCATTCATTGTTGACACTTTAAGCAAACTCAAAAAAAAAAAATATTGAAGGACAGGCAACTTCATGAGGAATAAAAGTAAAAAAAAAAAAAAAAAAAGTAATTGTCGATACAAAAAGTCAAAACATTGCTTTGTAAATTGATATGAAAGAAAAAAATATATAAACACAGCCCATATAATTTATTGAATAAATGCAATTTCTTTGCAAAAAATCTATTACAAAGTCTGGTTAGAGTTGTCAGTAAAGTCTACAAAAATGCTGCCTTGCGCTTTAAGAGTGATCTACCTGAACATATTCCAGCAAGTGCATCGACTGGTTAATGGTCAGTGGTATTGTGATGTTTGCCATCCCGTATATCTGCATTTGCTACAAAAGCAGCAGCTTAATGTTACATTGGTTCTCAGTGCAAAGAGGTTTGAACCGTACAAACCAGCTATGGCCGAGTTCACATTTGTGTTTTTATGCCAACCTTTATAAGGAGTACAGAGGATTGGACAACTGATGCACCAAAAAAAAAAAGTCCAATCACTTCAGCGGAAAACCAAAAAAAATAAAAAAATAATCCCATCCGATTCAAGTGTGTTGATGTGAAGAAGAAAAAAAATTGGCAGATGCAATTAAAGAAAAAAAAAAAAGGGGGGCCCCACTTTGGAGTAGGTGGATTCCAGCCCAGTATACCCAAAGGGAGCACCTGAAAGCCCACCCTGGCTTCACCGAGGGATCTCGGCCCAATGGGCTTAAGTCTACATTACAAGAGACTGTTGCACAGCAACAGAAGAGACCGACTCTGTACTCCCCTTATTATCTCTCGATCCAGTGTTTCCACCATGAAAAGGCGTCAATCTCAAAGAAGACCACCAACTGCCATATCTGATTAAGACATGTAGAAAAATAATAGACATTACCTGCAGTAATATCAATGTACTGAAGGACTACATGGTCCGGGTTACTTCATAATCTGTACATGACATTAAGAAAAAAAGTGCAATCAGGCCATCATAAATGGATGCTTCCTCTACGACAGTCTTGTCTCCTCAAGTAAATCTGGACATTGTATTAGTGGTAAACTCCATGAATAACTACACAGGTCAGTAAGACACTTCTTCCTAGCATTTCGGAGATTCCTTCAAGAACATCAGTGGTGAGCAGCCCAGCAGATACAAGCTTTGCAGTACTTAAATCACTCTGGAAGAAGCGATCAAAAGCTACAATATTCTACTTGTGATATGCCCGGTAGGCCTCCAGAAAAAAAAAAAAACGCTTAAAAAGGTTGCCAGTTTTGGCCAAGTACTTATCCTTCTAAAGATAGAGAGAAATTCAAGAATGAACGTTTAGCGAAGATACAGTACATACTGATGTGCCATTTCGTTACTACAACCCGATTCTTCTAGGACCTGTTGGCGATGTGGAAGAGATAGAAGTCCGATTTTGACTATGGCCTAGTAACATACAGAAACCTGACTGAACGTTCACCATTCTAATACTGGTATAAAAACCTTCATTACTGGCTTTAAATGGGACGTCCAGTACCAATGATGATCAAGCCTTTGACTACTGGCTCATTCTGTATCTGCTGTAGTCAATGGGACCACATAAAACACCAATAGCCCAAGAAAAATGGAAAGGGGGAAGAAAAAAAAAAAAAAAAAGTTTCTGATCAAATGGGAGCACCTGATCTGAAGCAGGGGTACTTCTTACAGAAAGTGCCCCCAAGGGAACCTCCCCTTTATCACATTACCTGTACATCTGTTAAGGCAACCAATATAATTTGCAAACAGACCATCAGGTTTAAAAAAGGAAAGAAAAAACAAAAAACTCTATGGCTCAAAGTCCAGCAAAAGAAAAAATAGAAACATGGTTGCTTACACCCTGTGGTGGCCTGGGAGAGCTGCAAAGCATTATCGTAAAACTCGATGCAAACCTTCCACTGCCATAGGGAGAAAATGCTTTTACAAAGTAGGAATTTACAAATTGACAAGCTCTTGCGTAACAAACTGTTTTAATCGCTCGAGGTATTGTCCATAGAGTTCCACGTCGTTGTGTCCGGCTCCTTCCACCCATAGTGGTTCCACTGGCCTCTGGCAACGCTCAAACAGGGCCAGGCCATGTGAAAAGTCAATGACTTCATCTTCCGTGCCGTGGATGATCAGTACCGGGGACGTTATTTTGGAAATTTTATCAATGCTGCAAGGGCAAAAGAAAAATAAAGGTTACCTGAGAATACGCAATGAACGCGACCGCTGACAAGCTGCAAGATGACAAAACACTAACAACTTGGTAATGTAAAAAGGCTGGGATAATTCGCAAGTTGTTTCTTGGAGAAAACCCCTTATCAGATGTGATACAAGGCTCATCGCTGCGGAGAGACTCCTTAAACTGGGATCCCACAGGGCGAAATCCCGCCAGAAATCTTGTGGTTTGGCCACAGCGGAAAACCGCAAGATTTCCGCCGGGAAAGCGCTGCTTCTAAACCAGCGGCACTTAGCTGCGGGTTTTGGAGCGGCTTGGCCGCACGCTCTTCCATTGCAGTCGGCGCTCCCATAGGAGAGTGGGGCTGCAACGAAAAATTTAAAAAAAAATAAAAAATTGATACGCTGCGGCTGGGGAATCCGTACAGCAGCGCCGGCTTCTGCCGCGATAGATTGGCCATCCCCTGTGGACGAGATTTTTGACAAATCTTGTCCACATGGCTGGCCAAAAAACGGGATTAGCGGCTGCAGGTGGATTTGCCGCAGCAAAAGTCCGGACGGAATTTTCGCAGCAAATCCGCCCTATGTGAACCCAGCCTTATAATGAGTGGATCATCAACATCAGAAGGCCATTTAGTACATAAGACCTTTAAAAGGGATTCTGTCACCAGGCTCATGAAGTGTAACTGGAAGCAGAACTCAGACACAGACAGGCCGTGCCAGCTTCTCCCCACCCACATCATGTAGATTGACAGCTTGCTCTCTATACACAGAGAGGAGACAGCTGTAAGTTTGCATGATGTGCGTGGGGAGAAGCCGGCACTGCCCCACCTCTGTAAAGCCCCGTTTACATGGAACGATTATACAGATAATCATCCAAACGAATGAAACTGAATGATAATCGTTCCATTTAAACACAAACCAACGACTAGTGAGGATCGGGAGGTCCTCACTCATAAGACGAAGCTCAGCTCCACATGAAACTTCATGAACCTGTTCGATCCATAAGCTTAGCAATTTTGTGGGGTGGGGGTTAATTCACATACCACGTCTAGCAATGTAACCTTACCACCCCAGTGCAGATGCTCTCATTTGTAGAGCTACCCCATCCTCAAATAGTCTTTCTTCTTACACTACTGCGCTCCCATGCAGAAGATGGCAACTGACAGAGGGGCAAGTCACCTGAGCAGTCCATCTGCAGCCTCCACTGACCAGCTTTAGGAAGAAGCTAATGTGCAGTTCTGAGCTAGTCAATAAAGGCCTCCGATGGACTCGCTTGGGTCAGATACCATCCGCAGCCAATGTTCTGGACAGGAGAGCAGTTTAGGTCTATTCAAGGCAAGGAGGGCGCTCTACCAGACATCACTGCTGGGTGGGAATGCTATATTGGCAAATGGATTAAAGTTTTTGTTTTCTGCATATATGGAGCTTAGGTGAACACAGAATTACTTACTTGGGGAATGCATCAAAACAATAGGTTTTCTTGGTGTCTGGGAAGGCGACCCTCATCCCAGAGGTCAGAGGAGAGTGAAGAATCACAGCAGCACTTTCATATCGAGCAGCAAGGTCTACAGATGGGACAGTTCCTATGCTCTGGCCGTATATAATGACATGCTCCGGACGTATGCCATACCTTAGGGGGAAAGAAACAAGAATTTAATAGGCAATACAATACATTAGCAGGTCACATGCAGCACACAGCCGACAGTAGTACTTCGTCTGGAATCTATCAGCACCAACCATGAATCCCTTGTTACTCTACATAGGCTTCACTAGTAGCCCAATTCTGTCAGCACCTGAATGGCAGCCTGGCAACTCGCCCAGGAAGAAGTGGCATCTATGCCGCAGGTCTCCCAGGAGGGCACAGTAGTGGAACATAGTGGTGAACTCCAAGTTTTTCCAGGACTAGAATTGTCAGTTGTAGGTTAATTATCTCTCCCAACACAGCGGCCTCACAAATACCATTCTCATACATTACTCTAGTGTTGAAGTTCAGTCCCAGGAGTCCTGTCTGTAGGAGGGGGCTATCAGAATCAAGTTAGTCGGTGACTGGAATTTGGCTCCAACGGTTTTTACTGTAATGTTGAATATAAAATGTGTACAAGTACAATCTCTGTACAGCAGATCTAGAATTCTGTCTTCAGGCTCGTTGCACATTATGTATGAGCCTTGGGTTGGAGAGGTGTCAGGAGCATTTGCCAACTAGTCCCTCTAACAAAGGCTCTGACATATGGCAGGGCATGGGCATAGGTTGGCCACAGGCCCCCATGAGAGTATACATATACACTGTGCAGCAAACTAAACTACATTAGTTGGGCAATGTCCTTGTCGATACATTCACAGTGAAGACACTGAACATAATGGGAGAAACCTAATTTCTAGCATCTGAAGGTGCTTTTACACGGAAAGATCGTTCAAATTCCCGCGCTTCAGTTCTCTGCGTGCACCGATTGAACCACCAACCAAAAGTCGTTCAGATTTCTGCATGCAGAAAGTAGGCAAAACGAGAAGTGAACAATATATCGTCCCGTGTAAACAGGCAGTTCACTTATGAACTGCCTGTTTATGGTGAACGACCCATTCACTCAGTGATGCCTGTCTCTGTGTAACAGCACAGTAACTAATCACTGGGACAACTTGTCATCCCATGTAAAAGCCCCCTAAGTTAGTTAACCCATTTCATTCTAGAAGCTAAAAAGGATGTGGGGAGTGGAGAAAGGAAACTACAATCCAAGACCAGCTGCAGCAGCACAAACATGATCCAGCTTAATGATTTATGGTACTTTAAGCAGTTAGAAAGTTTCAGACTAACAATAAAAAGTTAATCTGAATGTTGTGCATGAGTGTTCACAGGAGCGGCCTGTGTCAGTACAAGGCGAGTGTCCACGACAGCACGCTTCCAGTACCGTGACTTGTAGACCCTTCTCATGAACTCCCCAACTAGCTGTGCCAAAACCCACAAGCTGCACGTATTGGGACGCCATTGCTATATTGAGACACTATTTAGGTTAGAAGTCACATCAGTTTTACACACTACGGTCTGGTATTTCCGTGAACGCCATCATATAATACTACACAGCTACTACATGTCAGGGCAGCAATGTAATGGACTGGAAGAACATCGCCACATCCTCTGAGATGTACATAGTTACGGAGTAGGGGATAGAATGAAAATAGTCTGGCAGATGGTGATCCAAGTCTGCATTCAATCGTGGAAAAGGAACCCCAAGTTTAGAGAATTTATGAGTTAGCTTAGTTCCAAAAGTTGCCAAAAAGTTTGCCACAATTTCTGGTGCCATTTAGAGCATGCCTCGTCAAATTTACGGAGACTTTTTCCACAAGTGTCTAAAGTCATCAAGCACCTAGGAGTTGTAATTTTGTTGCAGAACTCGTCATGCAGTTCCATCTCAGGCAGATATGCAAAGGATTAGAGTTGTGGCGATTAGATGAACAGTCTTGTCACTCGAGACACTAAAAGTGGTTCCACTCTTGGCCTATAAAAAGGCTTTCAGAGGCCACTCGTGTGCAGGGACTTCTGCTTGTATAGAGCTTGTTGACCACTAGTTGCCTCTACGACAGAGATTTTGCCCAGATAACAGTTTGCGAGGGGCACATTATTGGGATACAAGAAGCCGTATCAAATTGCCCACCACCTGGGTCATTGTAACCAGACTTGAGGTGTTGAGACCAGTGGATGTGTGAGGGCACACACAGGGCGACTGGGCTCAGGAAGCCCTCAGACCACCAGTAGAGAGGATCATCAGGGATTGTTAGACAAGCAAGAGCAGCTGCAACTCTGTCATCCATAGACAGGTGGTGCCATCCATACAGCCCCATGTCTGTCAGAACCATGGTCAGAGGAAGCCCCCACAACATTGCCACACTTCAGTGGCTGCCCCGTCACCAGCTTTATCATCAATAAGGGTGCCTGCACACGAGCAGAATTTCAAGCGCGTGATTTTAGGCACATAATCCGCCCCAGACTGCAGCCAATATACTCCTATGAGGATCCGCAGTTGTCCCCAGACGGACGGATGTGTATCGCGTTTTTTCACGCGCGTGAAAAAAATCTGCGACCTGTTCTAATTTTGGTCGGATCATGCGCGTGAAGCCTCCAATACAAGTGAATGGCCGCCTGCAGACGAGCGGGTCGGATCCGGCAGCGAGAAATCTCGCCGCGCGATCCGACCCCAGAGCCTGCAGGGGCGAGCGCGTACTCACCCGCGCCTGGCGGCCCCGGCTCTTTGATGTGCCGGCTGCCGCGCAGCCGGCGCATGCGCAGACCGGAGCCGGCGGCCAGGTGAGTGCGTGCTCCGCACAAAATTAGAACATGCCGCGGTTTGTTTGCCGCGCGAGATTTCGCGCGGCCAAACCGCGGCCGTCTGCATAGGAGTGCGTATTGTAATGCACTCCTATGCAGACTTTCAGCGGCGGAAATCCCGCGGGAAATCCCGCGGCGGGATTTCCGCTCGTCTGAAGGCGGCCAATGGGTGCGTTTTTTCACGCAGTACATCCGCAGTGCAGCTGCGGATGGAGTCACTGGTTGCTATGACTACAGGAAGTAGGCATGGTAGGAGGCGTCCCAACACACAGCACAGAGCTTCACAGGCACATTTCAACTGCAGATCTGTCCTTTCAGTCCCCTCATCTACCAGAGAGCAGCCAGCAGACACCAGCCTGCCACAAGCCATAATGATCGACATGGGGAAACTTGTGGCAATCATGCAGGACTTCCCCAGCCTATGGGACAGTAACTCCCCAGAATACCTCGACAAGAACAGAAAGGAACAATCCTGGCGTCTACTGTCCGCGCAGGTTTATGGGGATGCGTGGACGAACGCAGTAGAAGCAGAACAGAAGAACTTGCGTGAGTATTATTCGCTATTGCGTCAAATGTACTTTTTTTTTCATTTTAACCCCTTAGTGGCCAAGCAGTTTTACTTTTGTTTTTATTGTGCTTTTTTCCATCCCCACTTTTAACCCCTTAGTGACGGAGCTTTTTTGCTTTTTTCCTTTTTTTCCCCTACTCCCTAAAAAAATCGTAGTTCCTTTATCCATCGACGTCGCTGCATAAGGGCTTGTTATTTTTTTGCGGGACGAGTTGTATTTTGCAATGGCACAATTTATTGTACCATATAATTTACTGAAAAACCTTTAAAAATTGTAATCGGAGAGAAAAAAAAAAAGACTTTCCACCATCTTTCGGTGCGTCCTGTTTCTGCAGCGCGCAAAGTGCAACAAAAACGACCCGATATTTTTATTCTATGGGTCAGTACGATTACTACGTTACCACACTTATATAGTATTTTTATAGTACGTCCGAAAAAAGTTACATGGATCAACCATGCCCACAAAGACATCTGCTCACCGGGTGAAAGCATGTTGCCAGAATAATTTAACGGTGCTCGCACAAGCAAGGGGGACAAAACGGAGTCTGGGTGTTGGTTTTTAAGCTGTTTTCCAGGGAATGGGCAGTTCTCTAGGGGTTGGGTTTACAATAAGGGTGTCTTCCAGATTTTTCTGCGCGTTTTTTTCCGCAACACATCCGCGTATATCCGCGCGTGATTTTTCACGCATCCGCACCTATCTGCAAGCACATTTAGGTACCATACGCGCGTGAAAATCCGCTAGTGGAATCCGGAACGCTCGTGTGCAGGCGGCCTAGAGCATGTATGGGACCATCTGGGGCACCAACTTTGCTAGCCTATGAGTTTCCAAAATCTAGAGGCTCAATTACAGCAAGTGTGGAGCGATATGCTGCAGGATAGTATAGGGAACCTGTATGCCTCCATGCCCTCCCATATCACATCTTGTATCCAAGCTAGTAGTGGTACAACAGGGTACTAGAGCCTTCATGCTAACCCATATCATATCTTGTATCCAAGCTACAGGCGGCCCAACAGGGTACTAGAGCCTCCAGACCCACCCGTATCACATCTGGTATCCAAGCCACAGGCGGTACAACAGGATACTAGAGCCTCCAGACCCACCGTATCACATCTGGTATCCAAGCCACAGGCGGTACAACAGGATACTAGAGCCTCCAGACCCACCGTATCACATCTGGTATCCAAGCTAGAGGCAGTACAACAGGGTACTAGAGCCTCCATGTCTACCCGTATCACATCTTGTATCCAAGCTAGAGCCGGCCCAACAGGGTACTAGAGCTTCCATGCCTACCCGTATCACATCTGGTATCCAAGCTAGAGGCAGTACAACTGGGTACTAGAGCCTCCATGCCCGCCCGTATCACATCTGGTATCCAAGCTAGAGGCAGTATAACAGGGTACTAATAAAGATTATTATTATATTATTTGTATAGCGCCAACTTATTCCGCAGCGCTTTCAGGCATGGATAAATGCAAAACAATACAACAATTACAATATAAGGTACATTGGGTTAGACACAAATGGGTTGGGGGTGGTACAGGAGGTGGGGAACACAGGCAATAGGAAATATTATGTACAGATCATTTATCAGAAGGCAAACAGGGTGGAGCACCATAGTGAGGGGCAGGGGACTAGGTCAGGAGATTTGGTATGCTTCCCTGAAGAGGTGCGTTTTTAAGGCACGTCTGAAATTTCGTGCATCGGGAATTGTCCGGATGCCTTGGGGTAGAGCATTCCAGAGGATGGGTGCTGCTCTGGTGAAGTCCTGTAGGCGAGCATGAGAGGTTCGTATTACAGGGGTGTTTAGTCTGAGGGTGTTAGCCGATCGGAGTGAGCGCGCTGGGTGGTGTACTGACAGTAGGGAGGCGATGTATGGTGGTGCAGCGCCATGCAGAGCTTTGTGAGTGAGGTAGAGGAGTTTAAATTTAGTTCTGCAGTGGATGGGCAGCCAATGCAGCGACTGGCATAATGCAGAGGCGTCTGAATAACGACTGGATAGAAAAATGAGTCTAGCTGCTGCATTTAGTATGGATTGGAGTGGAGCGAGTCTAGTGCGGGGGAGGCCGATGAGTAGCGAGTTGCAGTAGTCAAGCCGGGAGTGGATGAGCGCAACCACGAGCGTCTTTAGCGTGTCCGTGGTTAGGAACGGACGTATTTTAGCAATATTTCTGAGGTGCATGTGGCATGTTTGGGCCAGAGATTGGATATGGGGGGCAAAGGAGAGGTCAGAGTCCAGTGTGACGCCAAGGCATCGGGCATGCCGTCGGGGGGTTATGATGGTGCCAGACACTGGAATGGAGATGTTGAGGGGAGGTCGGTTAGAAGGTGGAAAGACGAGGTCAGTTTTAGAGAGGTTTAGTTTGAGAAAAAGGGAGGACATAGTGTTAGAGACAGCGGACAGACAGTCGGTGATATTTTGGAGGAATGGTCCAGAGATTTCACGAGAGGAGGTGTATAGTTGGGTGTCGTCAGCATAGAGATGGTATTGGAGGCCGAATCTGTGGATGGTTTGTCCAATTGGGGCAGTATAGATAGAGAAAAGAAGGGGACCAAGGACCGAGCCCTGGGGTACCCCGACAGCGAGAGGAAGTGGAGCAGAGATAGAACCAGCAAAGGAAA
The DNA here is from genome assembly GCF_035609145.1 of Eleutherodactylus coqui. Taxonomy (NCBI): domain Eukaryota; kingdom Metazoa; phylum Chordata; class Amphibia; order Anura; family Eleutherodactylidae; genus Eleutherodactylus; species Eleutherodactylus coqui. The sequence goes on along the minus strand of NC_089841.1, from coordinate 213,876,079 downwards.
CACTGAAAGAGCGGTCAGAGAGGTAGGAGGAGAACCAGGAGAGAGCAGTATCCTTTAGACCAATAGAGCAGAGCATAGTGAGAAGGAGATTATGGTTGACAGTGTCAAATGCAGCAGACAGGTCAAGGCGGATTAGTAGAGAGTAATATCCTCTCGACTTTGCAGTCATCAGGTCATTTGTTACTTTTGTAAGGGCAGTTTCGGTCGAGTGTAGAGAGCGGAAACCAGACTGGAGGGGGTCGAGGAGTGAGTTGTCAGAGAGAAAGCGAGTAAGCCGGGAGTAGACCAGGCGTTCCAGTAATTTGGAGATAAAGGGGAGGTTTGAGACGGGTCGGTAGTTAGCAGCATTAGTCGGGTCCAGGGTTGGTTTTTTAAGCAGAGGGGATATAATGGAGTGTTTGAATGAGGAGGGAAAAGTGCCAGAGGTTAGGGAGAGGTTGCAGATTGTGGTAAGGTGAGTAATGAGAGCTGGGGAAAGGGAGCGGAGGAGGTGAGAGGGGAGAGGGTCGCTGGCGCAGGTGGTAGGGCGGGCAGTGGAAAGGAGCCTGGAGACTTCTTCCTCTGTCGTTGGTTCTAGCGTAGATAGTGAGTAGGTGCTGGGTGCAGTGCTGATGAAGCTGGGATCAGGGCTAACCACGCAGCTTTCAGAGATTTCTTTTCGAATGTGGTCAATTTTTTCTTTGAAATAGGCAGCTAGCTCCCCAGCAGTCAGGTCTGTCGCAGGGGCCTGTTCCTTGGGGCTGAGGAGGGAGTGAAAGGTCTCAAAGAGTTGTTTGGGGTTGTGGGATAGTGAGGAGACAAGGGAGGTGAAATAAACTTGTTTGGCATGGTGAAGGGCTAGGTTATACATTTTAAGCATGAATTTGAAGTGGAGGAAGTCTGCTGGCAGCTTTGACTTTCTCCACAGCCGCTCGGCGCACCTAGAGCACCGCCGGATGAAGCGTGTTTGGGACGTGAGCCAGGGTTGCCGTGGTCTGCGTTTGACAGCTCGCGTCACGGGCGGTGCCACTTCATCCAAGGCACGGCTGAGGGTGGTGTGGTAGTATTCGGCTGCCAGGTTAGGGCAGGGGAGGCGAGAGATGGGCGATAGGGAGGACTGAATAGCTTCGGCAAACTGTTTAGTGCGGACAGACTGGAGGTTCCTAGAGGTGCGATAGATAGGAGGGTCAGGAGAGATGCTAGGGTGCCTGATGGAGAAAGAGAGAAGGTTGTGATCCGAGAGTGGAAGTGGGGAGTTAGTAAAGTGAGAAGCAGAGCAGAGACGGAGGAAAACTAAATCGAGAGTGTTACCATTTCTATGAGTGGGGGAGTCAGAGATTAGCGATAGGCCAAGGGAGGAGGTAAGTGTTAAGAGCCGGGAGGCAGATGAGGAGCTAGAGTCGTTAGTAGGAATGTTGAAATCACCAAGGATGAGGGTTGGCATTTCACAGGATAGGAAGTGGGGGAGCCAGGCAGCAAAGTGGTCTAGAAACAGGTGGGTAGGACCTGGGGGGCGGTAAATAACTGCGACACGCAGAGGCAGTGGGCGGAAGAGGACTTCGAAGGAGTGGAAGGTTAGCGAGGGAGCTGAGGGAATGACCTGGAAGGTATAGTTTGGGGAGAGGATGATGCCTACTCCTCCACCGCGTTTGTCATCCGATCTGGGGGTGTGGGAGAACTGCAGGCCATCATAGGACAATGCAGCGGGGGAGGTAGAATCGGACTGCTGTATCCAGGTTTCCGTGAGGGCGAGCAAGTTCAAGTGTTTACTGGTGAAAAGGTCATGGATAGTTGGGAGTTTGTTACACGCAGATTGGGAGTTCCATAGGGCGCATTTGAATGGGGCAGGGGGGGGCATTTTGGTAGAGAACAGTACGGGGTGGGCCTGGGTTGGGGGAGATGTCCCCTGCAGCTAGAAGTAGCAGAGTAGCAAGGGTGAGCACATGGCTAGGGGATTTGTGTGGGTGTCTGAGGTGTTTCTTTGCAGTATTAGGGGGTTGAAGGCGTCTTAGGAAGTTGAACAGTGCATGGGAGCCATACATAGGTGAGGAGAGGAGGGAAGGGCTGATGTGGATGGAGTGTGTTGGGGCTGGGCGTTGGAGGAAAGTGTGAAGGCTTGAAAAGAGGATAGTGAAGGAGATTAGTGCAAAGAGGAGAGTATTTCCCTCCAGGCTTTGGGCAGTTGTGCATGTTACCTGTCTCCTGGTCTGTCCAACTGCGCAGTATAACTGCATCATTCAACAGCATCAACACTTGTTGCTGGACACATCAGGGGAGGCTGCCTCAGGGGAGGCATGGAGGGTAGAACTGACTTTAAAGTTCTGGCTATAGGACTTCAGCTGGGAGTGGCTTGTTACATTTCACTAGTCAACCAGCTGACCCCACCTTTAGATGGCTAAGGAACAAGATGGGGGGGGGGGCGCTTTATTGCCCTCTTACAAAAACAAACTGTGTCCAGCAACACTAAGATGAGACAGGGAGAAAACTATTTGGGGGAGGTGATGACGAAAATACGTATAGTACAAATAGAGTCAATTCAATTTATATGAAGCAATGGGACCATTGCGCACAGATTATGACAAATTTAAAGGTATCACAGCAGATTCAGTGGAGGGAAGGCAGAGCAATCAAATTCAGATGGAGCGGAGCAATGGATGAATGAAACATACCATTGCGCACAGAGCCTTCATGACCGGTCGTATCACATCTTGTATCCGAGCTAGAGGCGGTACAACAGGGTACTAGAGCCTCCCTGCAAGAGATCAGTTCTCCACAATAAAATGATCCTTTAGCTCTGATACTGTAATCACTTGCATGAACATAATATTAAGGCTGCCTGCACACGAGCGGAAATTCCACGGCGGGGTTTCCCGCGGAATTTCCGCCGCTGGAAGCCTGCATAGGATTGCGTTGACAAATGCAATCCTATGCAGACGGCCGCGGTTTGGCCGCGCGAAATCTCGCGCAGCAAACAAACCGCGGTATGTCATATTTCTGTGCGGTGCTCGCAGAGCCCTGCACAGAAACACTCACCCGCCACAGGCTCCGGCTGCTCGGCAAGCCGGCACATCAAACAGCTGGAGCCGCGGGCAAGTACGCGCTGGTCCTTGTAGGCGCTCGGGTCGGGTCCCGCGGCGAGAATCCTCGCCGCTGGATCTGACCCGCCTGTCTGCAGGTGGCTAACACAGAGAAAGTTCCATTCAATGACAACTACTAGGTGCTTAACTTTTTTTTTTTGATACTGTAGTAACTGTGGTGTAAAGTATCCCAGACAGTTTTCTGGCACAATTTGCACCAGAAAACACATTTTGATTTAGAAGTCAGCCCCGTTGTGTACACTGCTGGATGCATTTAAAAGTAGACTAGAAACAAGGTCACGGGTTTGTTCATGTGTCGGCGCTCCGTATGAACAACGCTATCCATAGGGGTGATGCCGTTCTGTCATAGGACGGATCCATTCCTGGCTGAAAATCAGGTTTCAGGTTCCAAAGACGAAACAGGAAACTAGAAACCAAAATGTAGACTTGAACATTCCTCATAAGACTTTGCTTGGTCAGTCAACTTTAGATGCCTTCAAGGATGTTCTATGCAAGTCTTGTCTATTGTCAATTTCACTCACCCCAGCAATCTTCTGTGCCTCTTCCTACATGGCCACTTCATTACAGCAAGGCGTTACAGGACAACTGCGCACGCATTCTATGTGAGGCGCCGAGCGACCAGCGATGATTCTTATGCTGGCTGCAACTGAGCGGCAAACCAAGAGTAAACAAAGAGCAGCTTTTAACGCACTTCGGGTGGTCAAACGGCTCAGTCTTGGGACCGAACTGAACAGTGCTGGGCAGACCCCATTGACTATAATGGGGTCCGCCTGCTTTCCACCCAGCTTCCCGGTTTTAGAACCGAAAAAAAAAAAAAAAAAAAAAAAAAAAGGTATCTGCAGCCGCATCTGACGGAATCTCCGAGGTTCCAATGTAGATGCAAAACCGGCTAAGACATTAAAAAAAGTCATTAACAGGAATTTGCAAGCACAACTCCAAAGCGCTCTTTTGTAGCATTTTACACTTTTGACAAAGATGAAATTCATTTATTTACAAGCCAAAAAGACAACTAAAGCGTCTACGAAGGAAACCTTATAGTATTCTTCTACAGAAGTTCAGTTAGGGACAACTATCAGATATCAACTTGGTAGCATTGGAGCTCCAGATCCTCAGGAAGAAGGCATATACTTTACTTCATATTCTAGAATTGGCCACACACAGTCAGATGCCAGCCATATCTGCTGACAACCCAACCATGTAAGGTGTATGGGTCTATGGAGGTCAGGGCAAAGAAGCGATGAGACATTGGAATCGGCCATACATTTCAGATGGCTTCCAGTTCAACCCCATGCCCATGAACACCCAACCATTACAGCCTGTACTCCGAGGCAGATAACAGCTGTCAGACACCTCTGATAAGAAGGTCTGGCATGTTGGAAGCACAATCCATGTCCCCTTCCTACATCTGCGGGAAGTCAAGGCACAGTCACACACATTGGATAGTCCGTCCCACAGAAATCAGCAGCTTTATGCAACATCAATCTAATGTGTACGGCCAGCTTAGGTGGCAAAGTGTTCAAGTCTTGCATGACCCATGACTGGGTAGAAGTTACTTTGCATAAGCACCCAAAAGCAAAATACATTTTTTTTTTGCTGTGGAAACTTTGTTTTTTAAACTTTAACTCTATCTTTTCGTTAGAAGTAATTTAACCTCCTGGTGAAATCGGCACAAGTACTTCAGATGTGTGTGGTGTTTGTATGGAATGGGTTCAGGATTCGAGCCAACTCCATACATGGCAGGTGCCGACTGGCTTCCAGCTGACACGTGGCAGGGGATGAGATCACTCATGTCCTGGCTGTTAACCAGTTAGATGCCACCGTCCATTCTGACCGTGGTATATAGATGACCCCACAGAGGAAGGGAGCTCCCTGTGGCTCCCAAACTTCCCACCTACAACAAGATAGTGAGGTGCTGTTCGAGTGTCATGGCAGGGCACAAGGTAAATTGCCAGCAAAAATACAATATACTGCAATACTTACGTATTGTAGTATAATGTATAAGCAATCAAATGAAAGTGATCAAAGAAAGCGTTATATACCCTAAAACGGTACCATTAGAAACTACAGGTCACCCTGCAAAAATATAACAGTTAACAGAAAAATAAAGTTATGGCGGGAAAGTATAAAACACCCCCCCCCCTCCATATTGCTATAATTGTACCGACCCACAGAATAAAGTAAACCAGCATTTCTTTGCAGCACTGTGTAGGCTGTAAAAAGTGACCCCCCCCCTCCTCTCGAAAAGCAGGAGCAATTGTATTTTCTTCCTCATTTCACCCCACTTAGGCCTCATGTCCACGGGCAAAAGAAGAATTAAAATCCACAGCGGATTTTAACTCTTCTCCTGCCCGCAGATCCGCATCCCATAGGGATGCATTGACCACCCGCGGGTAGATAAATCCGGCCGCGGCGAAGGGAAGATCCGGAGCGGGCGAGAGGCGAGTTAATTCTTATTTTTATGCCTCATGTCCGCGGGGCAGGAGGGACCCACTGTGGATTCTACATGGAGAATCCGTAGCGGGCCTGATTTTCCCCGTGGACATGAGGCCTTAGAAGTATATACGTTTTTCAGTACATTATAGCTTACATTGACCACTTGCAGAGATAAGGACTGCTGTGAGGTTTATAGTCTATGGGCAGTCCTTGAAAAAAAAAAAAAAATCATAAAAAGAAAAAAAAAAAACACTTAACGGAGAGGAGAAAACTAGAACAGGATGCTTTAGATGCCGCTTTTCATGATGATACAATAGAAGAATGTCTTCTATGTAGCAAACAATGGTGAGCTCGCCGTTACTACTGGCCATTATACTATGACAGCTGGCCATTGCACTTCTAGGACTGGTCTGGTTGGATTGCCTTACAACGGAAATGCCTCACCTACTTATTGTTACTTTAATCAGCCAAGCCAGGACATGTATTACCTGACACAACAAGCGGAAGTGGAGACAATGTTGGCTCAGAGAGCAAGAAGTCGCGTTAATTGCCACCTTCTATGTATAATTGACATGAGTAATATGGAATAATGAAGTTTGATGCGTGAAACCTTACAAAGTATTTCATCTGGGATGGTTTTCGCCTACTGGCCAATATTTAGTGATGACAGCCATAGAGTAAGAACAACGTCAGCAGGAGGATTGAGGTTGAGGGACCGTTCTTGTACATTAACCATTCATTTTGAGGTTTACCACATAGGGTTGACTTTTGGATAAAAGGCTGTATGACCATCTATGTGGAGTCTAGTAAGCACAATTAGCATTAGTAAGGCTTATAGCCAATTTATAGGAGTCACTCTCCTAAATGTCCATCTATAGAAGTAGCGATAGGTCCTGTCATCCACTAGTCTGAGGAGGATAGGGACCTTCTAGTGATCCAGTCTACGTCGCAGCTTATACACAAGGTTTGAGCATAGTCTTCTAGAAGCGCTGCCGATCCTGACAAACCGGTTCCACGAAGGTCTCTTCTGGCCACCAGCATTGGATGTACGTTGCACTTGGTCTTTACTGGTGGCCGGATCAGAATAGGGTTTGTCCAGGCAATATCACAGAATCAAAACGTGGGAATTCGAGGAGTTGGGGAAAAAAAAAAAAAAGTGAATATCAGTTCCGTAATAACCTTACAAGATCTGAGAATGAAGTCTTGATTAACCTAGAGCAAGGTACGTCGATAGTTCTAAAACCTTCAGACAAGGGGGAATATTGTTATTTTAGATCTTAGACAATATATGACCATTGAATAATCAGCGTTATGAGATTTCACCATCAGATGCTACAGAGGAGCCCTGGGGCTGGTAGAAGAATACTCTGGTCTTCAGTGTGGATGAGAGAGTGGACAGCGTCTCTTGTCTTCTGGGGTTATTCCACAGACAGTATCTTGTGGAAGGACAACAAATGATCAGTTCTCTAGGTTAAGAAGCCGAATGGATCCATAGGTTGAGAATGGGTTACTGGTTACTGGTTCTTGATGTAGTGCATGCCTGCTTAGTGCATCAGCAGTGAGAAGCTCTAGAGGTTTATCATCATTTTTTTGACTCCTTGGATGTTCCGTTGGGTCAATCTTTACCCTGACATGAGCATCTATATTGATAGATCCCCCATTTTTGCTTTTAATACAACTAGTCTATTTTTTATCAAATTAACTGGGTATGAATAGTGGAAAGAATATGGAGAGTCGTCAACATGCACTAAAGCTCTTGCCTACAATACTCATGCCGAGGACGTGGGGAGAATGTACCCACATCAAACAGCCCCTGTGGTGAGTACTGCTGTCATCGGAGCGCAAGTAAATGTTGGTTTATGCTCTCCTGCTGTTTGTATCTGTGGGACTGAAACATCTGTACTGCCTGCGCATCCCATTGATGCTTGTCATCTACGTTTTATATAATGTACACCCATAATGTTTGTTTGAGGGCATTTTAGTGAATTTCAATTTATTAAAAAGTCTAAATAAGAGTTCCCTAAACTTTAGTCCTCATAGACCCCCAACAGGTCATGTTTTCAGGATTTCCTCAGTGTTGCACAGGTGATGTAATCATTGTCAGTCCTCAGACATTGCCACAGGTGTTCTTACTATAGGATATCCTGAAAACATGACCTGTTGGGGTCCCTGAGGACTGGAGTTTAGAAGACACTGATCTAAATAAGTGACCAGTAGTGTAAAGGCATCCTACAACTATTCCTTCACATAAAAGGATTAGACAATTGGAAGTTTCAAATTGGGAAATTGGTAAAATTATACATCACCTGGCCTTATGGCCCTTTTACATGCAAATATAATCTTTCAAACCATTTGCATAAAGTGTTAATGGCCATTGACACCATTATCTTGATTTGCATGTAAAAAGGACCTCCAGAAGTTGTTTGCAGAGCCCAGCCTGTGTTTAAACACACAGCCAGCTGTGCAAACAGCTGCCGATAACCTTCTGTTCTCTGGGGGCTGTGGGAAGATTGCATTGTTCTCTCCTGGCTAGTGGAAACATGCCATGGTGAAAACAGCATTGTTTGCTTTATCTCTCTGGATTTTAAATTAACCTTAAAAGAATTGTTCAAACGAAAAGTGCACAATGCCAGCGTTTACACGCAACAATTATTGCTCATTTTTGTCCGTTTAAACGAATTTTGAGCAATAAATCGTTGCGTGTAAAAGGGACTTTACCCAATGTAACCTCCATACTCCTTAAAAATTGCACCTCATCTATGCCTCATCTTGTTCTTATGCAAACATCAGAAGTCTTTTCAGATTTCCAGAGGAATTCCTTATTATAGATACCTTACTGAAGATGCAAGGTGAGGAACAGGTTTACTGGTCTTCCTATTGAAGACAATCCATCAGGCTCTGAGATCACAGGCGAACAGCTAAACTCCGAGGCCATAAGACAAACACTTAGGTGATAAGCAGGGCCAGAGGCCATAAGTCATAGACGGAAGCTCTGCAGCCACAAGCCTATAGACTAATATGTATAGGTGAGGGCCAGAGGCCATAAGCCCTAGGCAAAGCACAGAGGCCATTAGTATCTATGTCAGGCTCAGAGAATAGGCCATAGGCCAAAGAATAAGAACCTTTAAGTCAAGTTCAGAGGCTATAAGCCCCAGGCACAGGTCATACAGGTCCTGGTCTGGGTATTGAGCGCACAGCCATCACCTATAATTTTGTCATTTTTGTATGGTTAAGGCAAAAGGCAGAACTCAATCCCTTAATTGGGGAAATTCTACTTTGGACTGGCTGGAGATCCTATCTGAAGGTGCTCATTTCTTCACTCAGTGGTACTACTATGCGTTGCCCAGCTTAGTACATACCTGAATTCCATCTGTTGATGGAAGCACCAGATAAAACAAAAGGTCTCATACCACCAACTTCCAGTCCAGATGCATCAACTCCCTTTCATAACCTCCAGAGACAGGGGAGCCCAGCATCTGCTGCAGGAGACTGGGGGGTGACTGCAGGCTTTCCCAGTGGCTCCGCATGGAGAGACTTACACCGGATAAGTAACCTCATGCCATTGAGTTTGGGAGCGAGACCCTGCAGCCAGCAACCTTTAGTAGATGTGGAGAAATCTTTGAAAGAGCATAGGTAGCTAAGCAGCTACCTCAGCATTTTGCAACCTGTCCCACAGCCAAGAATGAGGAAGTGAAGAATGTTACCACCTTTTAAGAGGAGCTTCCCATTTCCTGTGTGGATGGGAGGTGGACTGATGGGCGTAAGGAAGAAATCCATCTAGTGAAGAAAGTGGCGCAGTGTCCCATTCAAATGAATGGAAAGTGTACTGTAAGCAAAGCTTATATTCTGCATCATTTTAACCTTTGATACGGAGTGGCTTACCGCATTGGAGAACAAACCCAAACCACTGGAGAAGAGCACTGAAGAACAGAAAGGTACTATCCTTCACACATGCTCCTACTATAATCTACAGGTGACCTGCTGTTAAGAATCGTAAAAGGATGGCGTTCCATACAATCCCCTATGACACGCCAACCTAATACATAGTTCTTTCTGACAATGGTGGTTAGAGTCATTGAATTTCTTTGCTTGAAATTACGGAGCCAACGTCAAGTGAGACTAGTCACCAATGGCACTTGGACCCAACAACATTGTCCACTTTGGCACGAAACTGACCATACTCCTATGACACACCAGCCTAATACATAGTTCTTCCTGACAATGGTGGTTAGTCATTGAATTCCTTAGCTCAGTAATTTCATTGTTGAAGTCAATGAGACTCGTCACCAATGCCACTTGGACCCAACAACAATGTCCACTTTGTCCTGAAACGGACCATACCCCTATGACACCAGCCTATTACATAGTTCTTTCTGACAATGGTGGTTAGAGTCATCGAATTCTTCAGCTCAGTTATTTTATTGTTGAAGCAAACATCAAATGAGAGTAGTCACCGATGCCACTTGGACCCAACAATAATGACCAGCTTGGCAATGACTACACGTGACTGTTCTTACAATCTGGGTAATGGTCGAGCATCTGTAATGCAACGGCATCATGAGTCAACTGGTAACCATCTTTAGGTGCCACTTACCTCGTTCTAAGAGCAATCCAAGCAGCATCGATGTCAGCGTATAAGTTTTTCTCGGTAGGTTTTCCAGAGCTTGACCCATATCCAGAATAATCATAAGAAAATATGTTACAGTTGATCCGAGAGCCCAGTCCTATGTAAAAGCTGCTCATCTGACCGAGATCTACAGCATTTCCATGAGAAAACAGTAGCGTGTACTTGGCGCTGGGTGAGCAGCGTACAAACATGCAGGCAATGCGGTTCCCCCGGCTGGTCCTAGTCATGAAGCACTCTATAGCATCCTTTTCCCTTGCGGAATATTGCCAGTCTGCTCGTTCCGATAGATGAAGAGTCCAGCGACTGCCGCTCTCGTCACATATGAGGGTGTACGTTGGGTCTGGGGGCAAGAAGGCAAGTTTGGAGGCAATCTTCCCTGGACATGGGGGGCAGCAGAAGAGGCAGCACAGCTCACTAAATGACAGATTATTCATCTTGGTCTCTGTGGGGAGAAGAAAAAAAAAAAAAAGAATGCAATTTAATTTCTGACATTAATGATTTAGACCAGCGTTTCTCAACGTTTCCCTGCCAAGAAGCCTGTACTGAAATCCATTACATCAGAGCGCTACTGAAGTGAAGGCCGCACACTGTCCTAGGTTTATAAAAAGCACAGCATGACCGTGTGAGTGCCCCCTAGAGACGTAGCATGTACCCCCGGGGATGCAATTACATGGGTTCAGAACTAAAAACTTTAGAAAATGCAAATTAAAGTTCATTTTTCTACAGAAGTAGAATGAAAGGATACAAAAACTAACCAGACTTCATGTATGGGGGTTTAGTTTTGAAAAACAAAGACTCCATTAGGCAATTCTGTGTAAGAGCTCACTCACACGAGCTGCTTACTACGCATGTATTTTTCATACGAGCAGTCCTAAAGCCCATTGATTTACATTGGGCCATATTACACACGTGAAAACAGTGCAGCATGTTCTATTTCGGAGTGTAATAGTTGATTGGTGGGGGTCTGCCGCTCAGCTGCCCTGCTGATCAGCCGTTTATCAGGCTGCTGTCAGTGTGGACAGAGCAGGAAGCAGACAGCTCCGTCCATATTGCAGTGGCCATTGAATTAAGCTGTGTTTGCATTACCAACCTGGGTGTTGTAACATGGACACAGCTGTCAGCTTCCTGCTCTGTTCACACAGACAGCAGCATGACAAACAGCTGATCGGCAAGGAAGCTGAGCGGCGGACCTCCGCAGATCAACTATTTATGGGCAAGTCTAAGGATAGGTCATCAATAGTCAAGTCCTTTAAAACTCCTTTAACACTGAAGTTTTCCGGTTTGCTAGCATGTTACTTTCTAATGATTTTCCGACATAATATAAAGCAAGAAACTGGATATTTACATCTGATTGCTGCAGAAGAAAAAAAAAAAAAAAAAAAAAAAAGAGCACATGGAGGGATTTGCCAAGATTACACATCTATTTAGTGACTATACTGCTCAGAATGGCAGGAACTTTCTGCCTGTGAGCTGCGGGGAATTAACAAGGTAGAAATCTATGAATCCAGCTTTGTTCTCAGCCATAGTTAATATGGGGGGGGATGGGGGGGGGGCTCAACTCAGCAGATGACTGGTTACTATGACCACGAAGGAGTCTTTTTTTTTTTTTTTTTTTTTTTATTTGTATTTTATACATGGCACGGACCAAATACCACAAGATACAGATGTAAAAATAGAAAAACTACCTTGGCTGTATAGCAAACCCATCTCAAAGGCTGCATTCTTCTGCAGACACCGGGGAAACCTTGGGAAAAGCTGCAGATCTGAAATCTAATCAAGTCAGCTGCATAATGAAAAAGCAGGGCAAACTATGCCAAGCTCACCCTGGGCACCTCCATATGCCATATATAAAGGGAACGGGCGTATCTGTACACAGCTGAGGGGGAACAAGGATCCCACAAGCTGGGCTTTACTCCTGGGATAAGCCATACTTGGCAGCCCCTGTTCACCTGCTCTATGGGAATGTCACAGCCAGCTGAGAAGGGAGTGGAGACTAGCATACGGCCGGCCCGGGATCCTACGTCTGTGGCTGCATGATATGGACCCAATTTAAAAAGGTGAGTAGTAAAAGCAGAGTATTTTTTAACTCTTACTTCTATATTGAACAGCTAGGTAACAGGTGTAACTCACTATTAGGCTACCTACACACGGGCGAGCGCGATATCGGGCCAAGAAACTCTGCCCAATAGGAGTAGTTTTCCTGCGGATGGCGAGGCAGTTTTTTTGTCAGGCAACAACGCATCTGTGAAGTTCTGGTCTTCGCGCACAAGTATGATGCATGACAAGGGATCGGAAGGGTTTCCATTGATTTCAATGGGAAACCTCGCATCACACAGCATGCAAGGCATTAAAGTTCTCACTGAAATCAATGGGCGATGCGTCCAAGGAATGCGAAAAGTTAGGGCATGCCATCGCTCGCATATAAGACTCCATTCAAGAGAATGGGGTTCATAGTCACCGAGATTTGTGCGTCTCGTCCCACATGATTTTCTCAGCCATGCGAAACTGACCTAAGAGTGCATTCACACGGGCTGAATACGCAGTGTATTCATGAGCAAAAATACACTATTGCTGCGCGTTTTTCTGCCTGTTGGCAGTCGTTATATGTGCGTAAATACATAAAACCCCATTGATTTCATGCGTAAATACACAAGTTTCCTGCACATATCTGCATGTCCATTGATTTCAATGGGTTAGTACGGTACGTAACATCCATCTTCTGTGCCCCAGAACCACCATGAAGTCCTAAGATTTGTATGAAGACATTCCAGGCGTGTCGTGTTTTCAGTAAATAGCATCTTGTTTCGCATTAAAACAACGTGGATTACCGGCATTGTGATGGCCCATTTCATTGACTGAAATTGCATCAGACTGGCAGAGTTGGATAAAAGTTGGCATTATATCTGTGAAAGATCCTTTGGATAAGGCCTTGTTCACATCAGGTTGGCAGTACACCAGAGTATCTCCAGATATCTACCACCATCGGAAGCCTCTAGGTATGCCACTATATATATGTACATTGAGATTAGTTTGCCCAGAGCCAAAGCTTAAGACTTGCTCCAAAAGAGGAGTTGTATCAGTCCTTCACTCTCCCTCTCCTTTTATCATCCTTGCCTGGCTTGGGCTTCAAAAACAAAAACAAAAAAATAAAACACACCTGAACATAACTTGCACATGTGAATATTTTGTATCCACTTCTGGTCTTGGCTTCAAAAATTGCATCAAAAACTGCACATGTGAAAGCCCCCTAATACAAGTGAAGTCGGCACACGCGCCAGCCTCCGCCACTAATGCCTGCGATTTCCTGATAATTGGCCCCTGAAGCTGCCGGTCCAGGTACAGCCTGGCAATTAGCAGCAAATTGCGGGAGTTAGCAGCACTTTTGTAATAGCATCCTTATAAGGAAGCAAATCAAGTCTCCATCCAGATTCTTGCCAGCTTGCGAGTAGATGTTCAATAGTTAAAGTGGTTAATCACTATAATTACTGCGACGGGTTATAAAAACATGACATTCCGGTCTTCCTGGACCTTGTTCACACGTATCTCTGAAGTCAAGTTGTCTGGCTGTCATAGGGAGTTACAGAACCCCTCATGGATGGACTATGATTTCCATCAGACTGGACAGCCCCGCTTCACATTAGGAGGACTGGCTCACCTGCTCGTTATGTTTTAGTGAGGGCAAGAAGTTAGCCAACAAACTTCAAAGGCATCCATACAAAGCAGAGATCAAAGACCTTCCAGCTAGAAACTAATAGAGCTGTGCTGAGTGACGGGGAAGTGTGTGTCCTAGTCACAGGACTGCGGAGAATAATGCCTCGTACAAAGAGTATAGTACATTTCCATAGGCTCGCCCCCGCCCACAGACCCTTCCATAGGCTCGCCCCCGCCCACAGACCCTTCCATAGGCTCGCCCCCGCCCACAGACCCTTCCATAGGCTCGCCCCCGCCCACAGACCCTTCCATAGGCTCGCCCCCGCCCACAGACCCTTCCATAGGCTCGCCCCCGCCCACAGACCCTTCCATAGGCTCGCCCCCGCCCACAGACCCTTCCATAGGCTCGCCCCCGCCCACAGACCCTTCCATAGGCTCGCCCCCACCCACAGACCAACAGACCCTTCCAAAGACTTGCCCCTACCCACAGACCCTTCCATAGGCTCACCCCTACAGACCGACACTTCTAAACACACAGGCCAGTCTCACACAATTGGATTCAAATTGCGGATTCTTTGCCCTTACATACAGACAGACCCTTCTACAGGTTCACCCTTGAACACATTGGCCTGTCTCGCACAGCTGGATTTGAATTGTGGATTCTGTGGGCTCTGCCCCACAGCGGGTTCCGCTTACTGCCGTGAGCCCAGTCATGCACATACCCTGACAGACCCCCCCCCCCCCCCCCCAAGCCCTAGGCTCTGCCTTCCGCAGACAGACCCCCCAAGCCCTAGGCTCTGCCTTCCGCAGACAGACCCCCCAAGCCCTAGGCTCTGCCTTCCGCAGACAGACCCCCCAAGCCCTAGGCTCTGCCTTCCGCAGACAGACCCCCCAAGCCCTAGGCTCTGCCTTCCGCAGACAGACCCCCCAAGCCCTAGGCTCTGCCTTCCGCAGACAGACCCCCCAAGCCCTAGGCTCTGCCTTCCGCAGACAGACCCCCCAAGCCCTAGGCTCTGCCTTCCGCAGACAGACCCCCCCAAGCCCTAGGCTCTGCCTTCCGCAGACAGACCCCCCAAGCCCTAGGCTCTGCCTTCCGCAGACAGACCCCCCAAGCCCTAGGCTCTGCCTTCCGCAGACAGACCCCCCAAGCCCTAGGCTCTGCCTTCCGCAGACAGACCCCCCAAGCCCTAGGCTCTGCCTTCCGCAGACAGACCCCCCAAGCCCTAGGCTCTGCCTTCCGCAGACAGACCCCCCAAGCCCTAGGCTCTGCCTTCCGCAGACAGACCCCCCAAGCCCTAGGCTCTGCCTTCCGCAGACAGACCCCCCAAGCCCTAGGCTCTGCCTTCCGCAGACAGACCCCCCAAGCCCTAGGCTCTGCCTTCCGCAGACAGACCCCCCAAGCCCTAGGCTCTGCCTTCCGCAGACAGACCCCCCAAGCCCTAGGCTCTGCCTTCCGCAGACAGACCCCCCAAGCCCTAGGCTCTGCCTTCCGCAGACAGACCCCCCAAGCCCTAGGCTCTGCCTTCCGCAGACAGACCCCCCAAGCTCTAGGCTCTGCCTTCGCTCACAGTGCCAGCTGTATTTGGAGCACACGGTGTACATTACCTTGCAGCAGACCGATGAATGCCAAGTCTGCATTGTGCTTGGCTTCTCGGATAAATGCTTCGGCAGGGCTCGGTGACACTTCTGCGGGTATTTACTGCCTCACTTGGCTGAGGCCGATGACCCTTAGTAACAGGAGAGTGCCAGTTCCAGCACTCTGCATGCAGCGCCGGCAGCCTACGACGCAGCATTACTATCACATGCCATGAAGTGCTGCAGGAGGAGAACTCCAACAACCGGCTCAAAATTAATTATGGATCATATGGGAGTTTGCTGGATGAAGCGCACACGAAACAAAAGCAGAGCCCTGATCCAATTACGTGCCCGCCGCGCTCAGGGACACTCCACTACAGATTAGCCAAACTAGAATAATCCCCCGCAGGAGATGCCAGGGTCACAGCTTTAAGCACTGGGACGGATTCTTAAAGTGACCCTTAAGGTTTTGGGACAAAACTTCTGTCCGAGGACTAACAGGGAAGACCGTATATAACCTGCAGTCCCTATGCCAGGCCTTTCATCCACTGGTTCAGGGTCTCGTCTTTGGCCAGCCAAGATGGCCGACGCGATTTTGAGACTAGCTAGTAGCAACGTTAGGCTGGATTCACACAAGCAATATGCAGTGAATAGGACAGATGGACTTCAATTTACAACCGCGCAAAATAAAAAATACAACATGCTCTATTTTCCTGTGCATTTGCACATTATAACGCCCCGCGGAAGTCAATGGGGGATGCACGAATGTGCTCAAAATACGCTAGGAGATGCATGAGACAGCGCAGGAAAAAGAACAGATCTGGAACTCGAATTCCATATTTCAAATCGGTGCATATTTTTTTTTTTTTTGCTGGCCGCAAATGCGCACGCCTCGAGCATGGAAAAAGTGCAGTAAAATATGCCGAAGTGCAGGCAAAAACGCTATGCTTATGCGTGCGCAAATGTGAGTTTGGCCTTCGACTATTAGTACGCTCTACCTGCTCTCTGATTGGCCAGGGCAATCGTGGGTAGAAGCCCTTTGTTAGAAAGTTGTGGTGGCCATCGGAGGAACGCCAGAAGACAGACTATAGATACAGATATCCCCTCCAGTCCTGAAGGGCAAGTAAAGCGCCCTGAGCGCGCTAGAAGTGTTCACTGGACGGTCGCTCATCCGACAACCATCATGCCCGACTCCAGCATTATAAAGTCATCCACAGTGGATGGCGGTTTACTTTATATCGGCCTACATTTTGTTATAGGAAGCGATTAAATAATTTCCAGGACTATCTGACCCATTTCTGCCTGCATTTATAGGTCGTCCCTAAGGGCCGTGCCCATTTTAGTGTCTATGATCGTCCAGGGAGAGCGCAAATCCTGTAGAGCTGTACAGACGGTTAGCACTGCCAAGATAACTTCAGCCTGGCGCCACGTGTAATACGGGGGTCTTTAACAGGACCATTTATCGCTCACATGAGCAAATGGTGAATCCGCTCGTGCCGCCTGTGTATACAGGCAGATCAATTGGTCGAAAATAGTTCACTTATTTGGCGAATTTTTATTTATTTATTTTTTTTAACACAAGAGTAAAACACAAGGCCTGCGGAGTGAATCCGGCCTGCCCTCTCATTTTATGTGGCCCGCTGGCATTCTACTCACGCAGCCTACAGGTCCGACTTGTACACAGTGCAGACACCAAAGGGAGAGGGTAGTAGTCACAAACTACACTGCAAGACCACACCTGCAGGGTAGGTGAGCGGAATGCCTGTAGGGGGTGCTGCGCAGCCCAAGGCCAAAATGGAGGTCACCATTGCTACCGGGGCGACCCAATTAGGGCTTGAGAGAAAAATTGCTGTAGATATGCTACCTAGTAATAGCTGACAAGCTTTAGAGACTACTTAGGCCCCTATCAGGCATGGCAGAAAATGTCTGTCACACAGAAAGATTCTTGCTGAATTGCGTGAATCTGAACAATGATCCCATGCGAATGCCGGAAGTGAATGACGAACAATAATTCATTCCTCATTTCGTTTGTGCCGGCGTTAAAAAAAAACAAAACAAAAAAAAAAACCACCTACGGCAATCAGCCCATGTAAACAAGTCAGTCCATCTATGGACGACTGTCCGCTTACTGTGAATGGACGCTGGCGGTGGGGACAGTCTCTGGCGCACACCGCCTCCATTCACTGAGCGATCATCACTCCTTTGTGATAGCAGGGCAGTCATTATTGTGGGACGACTGCTGGGCTTTGGCACCCGACAATCATCCAGTGTAAAAGGACTCTTAAAGGGGTTGTACCACCTGTGGACAACCCTTCACAAACCAGGCAGGACTACAGCTGTCATAGCGGAGCGGGAGACCAGCACCCTGGCAAGACCCGGCGGGAGTATAATGTTCTGTCACTACATGGGGAAGGGGCCGTCCGCAGATTGTACAACGCGAGTGTCTTGGGCGCAGCTCACATTATGGTCACGTGCCTCCACCATTAGGTTGGGTAGGAAATCGCACGAGGTGTGTTGCAAGACGTACAAATACAAGCCCCATTCTTTTAAATGGGGTCATACACATGAGCGATGGTTTTTTTTTTTGCATTGCGGCGCAGGAAAAATAAAAAAAAACAAAACATCATGGTATGTCCCATCATCGGCGACCCTTTGGAACGCCTCGCACATTGTTATCAACTTTCCCAGCAAAGCATCGCACAGCGTGCTCACGAGTTTCCTGTTGAAAACAACCTTTAGTTGTGGGGGCTCGCTACTTTCCTGAAGGGTTGCAAGGCTGTTTCAATACAAAACCGCCTGGCATCCGTGGGCACATCGCACGCTGGTGAGCGCGATATCAGGTAGAGTTTCACGGCCCGACATCACACTCATCCGTGCGAAATTAGCCTTAGTAGGAGAAATAGCACCTTTCACAACTCTAAGGGCTCATTCACACAAAGGTAACTTCACCAAGTATTGGGCGTGCGATTTACGGTGATAGGTGGTGAATGGAGCCAAATAAAATACATTGATTTTCATCAACCCACTCACACTGGCGCTTTTTTTTTTTGTAAAATGGCGTACAATACGTACATAAAAAACCGCAGCGTGTTCTATGGTATTTAGCCACTTATTATGCACGATAGAGCGCATAATAAAACGTCGCACATACGCAATTACATTGAGTATATGCAGCAATTTAAAAAAAAAAAAAGGGGCCAGGCTGCGCATGAGAGCGTGCGCAAGATACGCTGTATCTAAGGGCTCACACAAGTGCACAAGCTGCGTACCACACATGTATTTTTTTAATGTGCAATACGTTCGTGAGCGACAAGTTGTGAAAACCCCATGATGCCCACCCGGCTGCCGCTGACCGTCACTGCAGAGACCCCGCAGGTGACTACGGCCGGAAAAAAGTGGAGGCAGAGGGGACCAACTCCCCGCTCTGCATCCCCGTCACACCTGACGCTGCGCCTGCATCCCCGAGGGGAAATACTTGATCCCAGCGTCCCATTACTCATCACTTCCATCAGTCACCCGTCTCATAGGAAGATGGAAAGGTTCTCTGCTGTAACTGTAGACAAGAATGGCGCCGGGCCGCACGATACATTGATCATTCCCGGCACGTTTGCTTCTCATCAGTAGCAGATGACGATTTGTACCTCACGCAGCTTAAGCGCCATTTAGACACAATGAGAACAGCACAGGCCGCTGATATCATCACCAGCTCGCCCGCGCGTTGACCGCCTGTCTACACTACAGGATCTGCACTGAGAACCGTGCACTGTGTGTTCAGTGTCTCACGTTGCCATGTGATATTCTGAACGAACAGCGTTTAAACTGCCCGACAAGTGAATGAGCCGCGCCGATTTTTTATGCCGGCTGAAACGGAAAGGCGAACGATTCTCGTTCCGTTCTGAGCAATAATCGCCCAGTCTGAACGCACCTTTACTTACAAAAGGTTTCCGTGTGAAGTGGCGGTGCGACAATCCAAGTACCAATCCTAACACGCTGGGGGTCGCATCTTGTGCGCAGTTACATCCTGCTGACATGTGACTCTAGCAGCCAATCACTAATTCCAACTAACACCTTTATAGGACCCTCCTTACGGCCGGCTTCACACGGGTGTAAGTGCATTTACACTGCATTCAACGGCGTCACGTATTTGCGTGCGCAACTGCATTTTTTTTTTTTGCTGTACTTCGTGGAGATTATGCGAACGCCAGAAAAAAAAAAAAAAAAAAATGAATGAACCGATTGTATTGCGCACACAGATACAGCCTCAGGGCTCATTCACACGGCCGTACGTGTAAAACGCTGCATTGATCACACAGCATATCTTGCGCCAGCGGTCATGCGCAGTGTGAATCTTTTTTTAAATTTCCCGTTCTGTCTTATAGCGGCGTTAGGTATTCCGCGCCGCACATGCGCAATATAGAACATTGTGTTCTTTTACACGCAACGTATCTGCGCTAATGTGAATGAATCAATGAAAAAAAAAATAACATACCGTCTCCGTTCGCCACGTACTGCGCGGTGAGACAACGTTGACGGGAATCATTCCCGTAAGCAAGAATCCGCGCCGTCCAATATATTTTCACAAGACTTTTTTTTTTTAACTCATCATCCAATTTTGCGCACGTTATAATTATTCTCCGGCGATGACATACGCCGCGGTGAAGTATACCAATTAAAGCGCTAATAAATCATTAGCGATGGCTGCTCTGGAGTTATAGGCGCGATTAACGTGTAAAGCCGGTCCCGTGTCAGCACCTGACGTATAGCACTGCGTGCGGTCATACGACCTGAGGAATGCCTAGGAGACGTAGCGGCAGACATGTGGCTCAGTCTGTGCCTGCCACCTACGCCCGCCCCCTCACCCTAATACCAGATGATACTTCAGAGCTGCGAGCGAGATGCTGCGAAGAAAACAGGGGATCTTAATCCCAGCTAATCCATACATTGTTCGTCTCAGAGCAACCAAAGGGTTAAATAGGCAGCAATTAAAGAGGCGGACAGTAATTTGTAGCGTAGAAGTTGGCGTGACCTGAAGCGACCTCCCGTCCGGAGCGGTATTGGCACGATGCCGCCGGTCACATGGAGATAAGACATCGCAGAAATTGGGTTATTACATTCCTCGCTTGTCGCTGGCAGATCCTGCGCCAAATCTAAAGCGGAATGCAATGCTGGCGTCCCGAGGAAGTGGCTGGTACTTTACATGACAAAGCCCGTCCAGGCGAGACTCCTTCCCAGGACGGCGAGCGGGGGAGGGGTAGATACAAAAGGAGCAGGGATACTGGTGTCAGGGACCATCGTCACCCCTTACAAGACCTTCTATTGTCACTGCGCACGAACAGCGCTGATGTAATATTTTGTCATCGGACTGCACGGCGGCCATAGTTCTGCGGTGGGCCGTAGATATACAGGTCATCCCTTATACGCCGCTGTAAGGGCCGTCCACGGCGGCACTTTCGTTTACATATGCGACAAAGTTACATGGAATAAAAAACGTTAAGTGCTCCGTCACACAGGCGCGCGATAATAGCGTATTCCGTGCGTAATACGTTGGGGTCACCTGTCATAGGCTTCTAAGTTGGCGTTTACGTGTATCGCAAGAAAGATCGCGGCATGCGAATTCCGTTCGTGTGAAGCCGACCTTAGCCTTACCTGTTGGTAAGAGGCTGCAGGGTCTGCAATGCAGAGAGCCGCGGAAGGCAGCGAGTGTCCCGTAGCGAACGTGAAGCGCCACTTTTTTTTGTGATTCCTCGCTCAGTCTCATAGCAGGGCTGCGTACGATATTGTCGCAGTGTATTGCCTATGAACAGCGTTCGCACGCACGGCCTATACAAACGTAAAGGAGCTCACGGTACGCCGAGAAGTAAAGTATGCCGCCATCTATTCCTAGCACGCATCTACACCACGCCATGCGCATGAACTCACCGCGGTGAAGAAACACCCGTGGATATGAGCCCTTAAGCACATACGCTTAAAAACGTAGATTTACATTTTTAAAACCATATGGGCGGTTTAATTTTTTTTTAAACTACATATAGAAAGAAAAAAAAAAAAAAGCATAATTTAAACTTTTTTAAAATAAAGTTTTACAGTTCAATAATTTTTCCTCAGGCACAAAACCATTTAAGAAAAACGTACAGCCATAAGTTGATCGCAATGTTTAAAAAGTAATATGATGTTTCCATACTACATTTGTGGGACAGAATAGCGCAGTGCATGACGCTTTAGGCTTTTTTATATGAAAAAAATATAAAATAAAAAACACTCCGAATGAGCAAAAATGAACAATAATCGTTCAGTGTAAACACAGCCAACGACGAACGATAGGGTAGTAACACCCCGCTGCGTTCCACGGATGCCGTACAGCGCCAATCCTGACACAATGCAGCTACTATTTCCAATAGCCAATAGTTATGACGTCATGGGAAGAGCAGCTGTGACGTCACATGAGGACACCCACGGGATAGACATCTTCTCTACACATCCCTGAAATGGCTGATAACAGCGGACAATCGAGACACCTGCAGCGCTGATCTGGCGGACACTTCAGGGTTAAGTGTCTCTTTAAAAGGTAATAAACTGCTAGTGACAAAGTTTACAGAGAAGTGTCACGTGACCACATTACAGTAAGCGGCGGCACATGACCACTTACCGGTCCCCCCCATCCCAATAATCCGGGGGGTTAGCGTACTGACCTGAGGAGTGAGCGGGCAGCAGCTGGGAAGATCGCGGCCTGTAGTGCGCGGCGGGGGGCTCTCCGTGACGTCACTCCACTCACACACGCAATGACGTCACTGCTGTCTCCCCTCTTGCTGGGCGCTCTGCGTCATACCTCGGAGAGCTGGCGCTGTGTCTGACATGCGGCGACCGGCAGCTGTGCGGCGACGTCTCCAGCACAGTCCGCACACCAGTGGCCCCGCTGCTCTGCCGCACTGCTAGCACCAGCACCAGCACTCGCCACCGAGTGACCCGGGGGGAGGAGTCCCCAGGCGCTGCTGCTATTACTAAGTAGGCGGGGCACTAGCGCCCTTCACAGCCTATCAGAACGTGAGAAAGCGATACGTCAAAGGGTGAATTTAAAGGCGGAATGAAGGAAGTTTTACCAATCGGATGTAAGCGTTCCAGCGCACTGGCCAATCACAGACCGCCGTGAGTATGCACTAAGGTTTGTATATCGAGGGGCGGGATTTGTTGTCTGTTTGAAGGACAGTCATCTAGTCCAATAGCGTGGCACTCAGCGAAAGGTGACTAGCCAATAGCTGCGTCTATTATGGTGAGCCGTGAGGACGGGTGCTGCGGAGGGTCAATTTCATCAGCATGAGTTCTCAGAAGGGAAACGTGCAGCGGTCCCGGCCGCAGAAGCATCGAAATATGACGGTGTTTAAGAACGACAAGCATGACAGCAGCACGAAAACCAAGGTGAGAGGAGGGGACAGGTGTGTCTGCTGCACGGGCGCCCCCTGCTGTCACACAGCTCCAGTGCTGGGGTCTCCATCTAGGAGCCACGTGCTTTAGGGTTACAGCGTCTTTACCTTCTAATGACCATTAGAAGTCTATATATAGAATTAAAGGGGTTGTACCAAGATGACCGGATATCCTCATCCACAGGTGTTTAAAAAACCTCTCCAGCCTCGGGGGACCTCTCGGAAAATAGTTTGGTAGCCCCTCCCCCCCCACTAATGAGGAGGTGTGGTCAGGGGCGTGGCTAGACATGCAGCTTATCACAACACAAGATTTTACCTCCATTTTTTTCTAGTCGCCCCCTATAATAGTAGCGGCGGTGCCCCTGTCTGTGGCCCCCAGTAATAGTATAGCAGCAGCGGTGCCCCTCTCTGTGGCCTCCAGTAGTAGTAGTAGTAGTAGTAGTAGTAGCAGTAGCAGTAGCAGCAGCAGTAGTAGCAGCAGCGGCGGCCCTCCTCTCTGTGGCCCCCACTAGTAGCAGCGGCGGCGCCCCTCTCTCTGTGGCCCCCACTAGTAGTAGTAGCGGCAGCGGCGCCCCTCTCTGTGGCCCCCACTAGTAGTAGTAGCGGCAGCGGCGCCCCTCTCTGTGGCCCCCACTAGTAGTAGTAGTAGTAGCAGCAGCAGCGGCGCCCCTCTCTCTGTGGCCCCCACTAGTAGTAGCGGCGGTGCCCCTCTCTCTGTGGCCCACAGTAGTAGTAGCGGCGGTGCCCCTCTCTCTGTGGCCCACAGTAGTAGCGGCGGTGCCCCTCTCTCTGTGGCCCACAGTAGTAGTAGCGGCGGTGCCCCTCTCTCTGTGGCCCACAGTAGTAGTAGCAGCGGTGCCCCTCTCTCTGTGGCCCACAGTAGTAGTAGCAGCAGCGCCCCTCTCTGTGGCCCTCAGTAGTAGTAGTAGTAGAAGCTCAGCAGCGGTGCCTCTCTGTGGCCCGTAGTAGTAGTAGCAGCGGCGGTGGTGCCCCTCTCTGTGGCCCCCAGTAGTAGTGGCAGCGGTGCCCCTCTCTGTGGCCCCCAGTATTAGTAGCAGCAGCGGCGGTGGCACCCCTCTCTGTGGCCCGTAGTAGTAGTAGCAGCGGCGGTGGTGCCCCTCTCTGTGGCCCCCAGTAGTAGTGGCAGCGGTGCCCCTCTCTGTGGCCCCCAGTAGTAGCAGCAGCAGCAGCGGCGGCGGCACCCCTCTCTGTGGCCCCCAGTAGTAGTAGCAGCAGCAGCGGCACCCCTCTCTGTGGCTCCCAGCAGCAGCGGCGGCACCCCTCTGTGGCCCCCAGTAGTAGTAGTAGCAGCAGCAACGGCGGCACCTCTCTCTGTGGCCCCCAGTATTAGTAGTAGCAGCGGCGCCCCTCTCTGTGGCCCCCAGTATTAGTAGTAGCGGCGGTGCCCCTCTCTGTGGCCCCCCACTAGTAGTAGCAGCGGTGCCCCTCTCTGTGGCCCCCAGTATTAGTAGTAGCAGCAGCAGCAACGGCGGCACCTCTCTCTGTGGCCCCCAGTATTAGTAGTAGCGGCGGCACCTCTCTCTGTGGCCCCCAGTATTAGTAGTAGCGGCGACGCCTCTCTGTGGCCCCCAGTATTAGTAGTAGCGGCGGCGCCTCTCTCTGTGGCCCCCAGTATTAGTAGTAGCGGCGGCGCCTCTCTCTGTGGCCCCCAGTATTAGTAGTA
The DNA here is from genome assembly GCF_035609145.1 of Eleutherodactylus coqui. NCBI lineage: Eukaryota > Metazoa > Chordata > Amphibia > Anura > Eleutherodactylidae > Eleutherodactylus > Eleutherodactylus coqui. The sequence goes on along the minus strand of NC_089841.1, from coordinate 213,851,614 downwards.
GCGGCGGCGGCGCCTCTCTCTGTGGCCCCCAGTATTAGTAGTAGCGGCGGCGGCGCCTCTCTCTGTGGCCCCCAGTATTAGTAGTAGCGGCGGCGCCCCTCTCTGTGGCCCCCACTATTAGTAGCGGCGGCGCCCCTCTCTGTGGCCCCCACTATTAGTAGTAGCAGCGGCGCCCCTCTCTGTGGCCCCCACTATTAGTAGTAGCAGCGGCGCCCCTCTCTGTGGCCCCCACTATTAGTAGTAGCAGCGGCGCCCCTCTCTGTAGCCCCCACTATTAGTAGTAGCAGCGGCGCCCCTCTCTGTAGCCCCCACTATTAGTAGTAGCAGCGGCGCCCCTCTCTGTAGCCCCCACTATTAGTAGTAGCAGCGGCGCCCCTCTCTGTAGCCCCCACTATTAGTAGTAGCAGCGGCGCCCTCTCTGTGGCCCCCACTATTAGTAGTAGCGTCGGCGCCCCTCTCTCTGTGGCCCACAGTTGTAGTAGAAGTAGCAGCAGCGCCTCTCTCTGTGGCCCCCAGTATTAGTAGTCGCGTCAGCGCCCCTCTCTCTGTGGCCCACAGTTGTAGTAGAAGTAGCAGCAGCGCCCCTCTCTGTGGCCCCCAGTAGTTCTGTGTTTCTCTGAAAATAAGACCCTTTCTTATATTATTATACTTACCTAGCTGGGTCGGTCTTGATCCTGCTGCCCTCTGTAGCTCCACCGCACGTCCTGAAGCCCTCAGCCGCCAACAGATGATCGCCTCCTGGTTACAGGATTCATAAATCCCACCTCCAGGAACTGCTGGCTGTGATTGGCTGAGTAGCACTTGAGAGAACCAATCAATGAAGCGCTCGATAAACCAATGCGATGGCTGTGGTTGGTTTATCGAGTGCTACATTGATAGGCTGAGGCTACAGTGGTGGATTGTGGGAGCTTCATGACATCAGAGTAGTCACAGCGGCCGCCCCCTTTCTTATAAGAGAACCAGGAAGTAAAGAGAAACACGGGGGTACAGAAGGTGGACAGAAATAAGGGGATTTACAAGATTCTGCAATTGTTAGTATTACTGTCTGCAGTAAATGTGGTCCCTGTACTAATTCAGCAACTTTTGTTAGTGGGAAACCCCTTTAAAGTTTTAAAGGGGTTTTGGCTCTCAGCCACTGTGTGCTTCCAGGTTGCTGCTGACCAGGACCTGTGACTGCTGGAGGTGGCTGCTCTGTGAACCCAAGGTTTGCTTTTCATTATGCTGTCTCTTAGACCCCATTTACACTGACAGATGATCGCTCAAACGAGAGTTTGAGTGAGAGGTTTGAGCGATCATCTTTGCATAGTCTATAGTAGCTAATTAGCTACTAAAGAGCTATGCAGGCGGAGTGGGACACTGCCACTATGGCTTGGCAAACCATACAGCTGTTCTCCATAAACAAACAGCTGCATTGTTCTTTGGGCTTACATCTCGTGTCCTGCTGTGAACTACCAGCAAGACAGGAGCTGAAAGAATCTTATCGGCGCTGCCGACTGATAATATCCTGCACCTAGAGAGCCTCGTGTAGCGCAGAGTGTAAGCTCTCGTCTACGACCTGAAGGTTGCAAGTTCAATCCCCGCATGATTCAGGTAGCCGTCTCATGGTTGACTCAGCCCTCCATCCTTCCAAGGTCGGTAAAATGAGAACCCAGCTTGGTGGGGGGTAATAAGTAATAATTGCCTGAAAGCGCTGCGGAATAAGTTGGCGCTATACAAATACCAAGATTTATTTATCGCTCAATTCAAGAAAACTAGAATTGAACGATGAACGACTCGTGCACAAAAACTACATGATGTCTGTGCATTTAGACCCAACGGTTATCCCTCAAAAGAGGGCTTTGAACAAATTTTGAGTGCGACTCGTTGGGTCTGAATGGGCCCTTAGAGGTTTGGGATGACCTTTTATCAATGAGGATGTCCTACAATGTTGCTTTGTGTGAGGACAATGTTTTCTCTTGTTTGATTACATCTGACTAGATAGAACTGACTGCGTCGGATGTTGTTACGCCATTTATTATAGTGCACGTTTTTGTTATATTAGAATGCTGTTCTTCTCCACATTGTTACAATAAGTGCTGGTTATTATTCTTCATTATCCTAGTCCATAATTACACCAAGATATTTAAGAGATGAGTTTGAACTCTTTCCGGTGAAGGCAAGATTCTTGGCTCCTCGTCTCTGCGTAATCATCCTCCCTGTGTGCGTCGTCTCACCTCCTCTCTTGTGTCGTCATCCTCCCCGTTTGCGTCGTCTCGCCTCCTCTCTCTTGTGTCGTCGTCCTCCCCGTGTGCGTCGTCTCGCCTCCTCTCTCTTGTGTCGTCGTCCTCCCCGTGTGCGTCGTCTCGCCTCCTCTCTCTTGTGTCGTCGTCCTCCCCGTGTGCGTCGTCTCGCCTCCTCTCTCTTGTGTCGTCGTCCTCCCCGTGTGCGTCGTCTCGCCTCCTCTCTCTTGTGTCGTCGTCCTCCCCGTGTGCGTCGTCTCGCCTCCTCTCTCTTGTGTCGTCGTCCTCCCCGTGTGCGTCGTCTCGCCTCCTCTCTCTTGTGTCGTCGTCCTCCCCGTGTGCGTCGTCTCGCCGCCTCTCTCTTGTGTCGTCGTCCTCCCCGTGTGCGTCGTCTCGCCGCCTCTCTCTTGTGTCGTCGTCCTCCCCGTGTGCGTCGTCTCGCCGCCTCTCTCTTGTGTCGTCGTCCTCCCCGTGTGCGTCGTCTCGCCGCCTCTCTCTTGTGTCGTCGTCCTCCCCGTGTGCGTCGTCTCGCCGCCTCTCTCTTGTGTCGTCGTCCTCCCCGTGTGCGTCGTCTCGCCGCCTCTCTCTTGTGTCGTCGTCCTCCCCGTGTGCGTCGTCTCGCCGCCTCTCTCTTGTGTCGTCGTCCTCCCCGTGTGCGTCGTCTCGCCGCCTCTCTCTTGTGTCGTCGTCCTCCCCGTGTGCGTCGTCTCGCCGCCTCTCTCTTGTGTCGTCGTCCTCCCCGTGTGCGTCGTCTCGCCGCCTCTCTCTTGTGTCGTCGTCCTCCCCGTGTGCGTCGTCTCGCCGCCTCTCTCTTGTGTCGTCGTCCTCCCCGTGTGCGTCGTCTCGCCGCCTCTCTCTTGTGTCGTCGTCCTCCCCGTGTGCGTCGTCTCGCCGCCTCTCTCTTGTGTCGTCGTCCTCCCCGTGTGCGTCGTCTCGCCGCCTCTCTCTTGTGTCGTCGTCCTCCCCGTGTGCGTCGTCTCGCCGCCTCTCTCTTGTGTCGTCGTCCTCCCCGTGTGCGTCGTCTCGCCGCCTCTCTTGTGTCGTCGTCCTCCCCGTGTGCGTCGTCTCGCCGCCTCTCTCTTGTGTCGTCGTCCTCCCCGTGTGCGTCGTCTCGCCGCCTCTCTCTTGTGTCGTCGTCCTCCCCGTGTGCGTCGTCTCGCCGCCTCTCTCTTGTGTCGTCGTCCTCCCCGTGTGCGTCGTCTCGCCGCCTCTCTCTTGTGTCGTCGTCCTCCCCGTGTGCGTCGTCTCGCCGCCTCTCTTGTGTCGTCGTCCTCCCCGTGTGCGTCGTCTCGCCGCCTCTCTCTTGTGTCGTCGTCCTCCCCGTGTGCGTCGTCTCACCTCCAAGAGTCATAACACATAAAAATACACATGGTAAATATCCCATTAATACAGTCTATATAGTGAATTTAACAACTATTTCAACATCTAAAATGTTCACAGAATCACAAAAGGGGGGAAAAAGAAAAAACGCAAGATCTCTACTTCATACTTCCTTTCCTTCCTATCCTCCTTTTTTTTTTTTGTTTGTTTAGTCTCTCGTTGTCTCTTTTGTTGTCTCTTGTCTTTGCTCTTTCACAGTAGTCTCTCATCCCCTCTTGGTCATCATCGTCTTTAAGCCTGATTGACGGGAGATGTGGAGACTTAAAAGGGGTTGAAGAGGGGGATGAGTCATCGGGCTCATTGAAATATAGGGGGGAGGGGGGAAAGACTCGCACTCACAAAGCCTGCAGCTAATAGTTGCTTTTTACTGTGTGTTTAGCTACAGAAATCACATCTCCATAGTTCACTCTTCCTGTGCACTGTCCTACGTGACTTCATGTTTGTATGTCAGACTTTTAGAGAGCAGGATCTGCAGACCTCTGTGTACAGTTCACAGAACACAGCACAACAGCCAGGCTCCTCTCACCAGTCCTGAGAGAACTGAGATGTTCACCCTACAGAGAGGAGAATAGGAAAAACACAGGATACAAGTCATAGAATGGTTAGAAATAGCTTATCATGTACACACATGGCTGCTGATTCTGAAATTTCAGTCAAATAGGCTTTGAGCATTACATCTTACTGAAGTTCTGGCTGTAACGAGAAAACCTAAATATCCTCTTGGGTCACATGCATTGTAGTCCGTGAGTCATAAAACAGTAGGATGCACATGGTAAATATCGCATTACTATAATCCATATAGTGAATTTAACAAATACTTCAACACCTAAAATGTTCAGAGAATCGCAAAAAAATAACAGCAGCATTTCTCTGCCTTGTCCTCTCCAGGTAAGCAAATATTGGTCATACAAGTGACAAGTAATGCAAATGAAAGGGCAAGAGTTACCCTTCTGATATATTGTGTGTATATACTGTATGCTTAGCTCCCCCTGAAATCCTCTAGTTTCCAACCATTGCATTATTATGTCTGAGCTCACTTCCCCTCCTTGCAGCAAGCCTGTAAACGGCCTGTGCTCTGTGTGGTCCTGAGGCATCTAGGAGACCGGCGTACTACAGGACGGTCTGGGGGAATATTACAATACGGAGCACGGGTAGTTTATAGACTGGGAGTGCGAAAGGGAAATTAGAGATAGTAATTACATCTTTAGAATCTGTTCTTTGGAATTCCAAGTTAATACTAGGGGTCTCTTGTTTCGGACCCTCTTCAATCACCCAGAGCAGACAGTCCCTCCCTCTCACCTTCTGCCTGCAGAGATTCTTATGTGGTAACACAGGGCCGCAGCACCATGTCGCCATCTCTTCTGGAAGATTTTATTGACTTAACCCCTTAGTGATGGAGCCTTTTTGTTTTTTTTTGTTTTTTCTATTTTCTTTTTTCCTCCCCCCCCCCCCCCCCCTTTTAAAAAAATTGTAACTCCTTCATTTATCTATCGATGTCGCTGTATGAGGGCTTGTTTTTTGCCGGACGAGTTGTAGTTTTCAATGGGGCTATTTAATGTACCATATAATGTACTGAAAAACTTTTAAAATATAAAAGTGGAGGGAAATGGAAAAAAAAAACCCATTCAGCCATCTTTCAGTGCGTCTTGTTTCTACAGCGCACAAACTGCAACAAAAATGACATGATAACTTTATTCTATGGGTCAGTGCGATTACTACGATACCAAACTTATATAGTCTTTTGGGGTTTTTTTTTTTGCTGTACTACCTGTATTTTTTTTTTTCTTTAAAGATATTTAATTTTTTAAACATCTTTGAAGTCTTCATCTTCAGCAAACAATAACTTTTTTTATTTTTCCATCAACATAGTTGTATGTGGGCTCATTTTGTGCGATACGTCCTCTAGTTTCCGTTGGTACCATTTTTGGAGTCGGGGTGACTAAAAAAAGTACATCTCGACGTTCACCTTGCGGGTAAATAATGCATTAGTTTGATAGATCGGACTTTTACAGACGCAGCGATACCAAATATGTATTTTTGTTTTTATTTAGATTCTTTTATTGTAAATAAAGCAAAAGGGTTTTTGTTTGTTTTTTTTGAACATTTATTTTTTTTATAATTTGTAAAACTTTATTCTTATTTTTACTTTTTTATTTATTTATTTATTTATTTATTTTCTAGTCCCCCTAGGGAACCACAACTTGCGATGCTTTGATCACTCCTGCAGTATGATGTAATGCCACAGCATTACATCATTCTGCCATCTGGCAGGCAGCCTATCAGGCCACCCCACGGGGACAGTTTGGGTATTAGTGTAATATGTCTCCACCGGAACTATGGGTGGAGACATAGTGAGTTACAGTAATGGCTGTGGTAACGCCCAAAAGCTGCTGATTGAGTCCTGTGGCTATCTGTCAGCAGTGAGAGCAGAGAGGACCAGGAGGTTTGTAGTGGCGTGTGTTAGTCGGGGGGAGGGGTGTGCCGTGGGTGGTGGAGCTGCCCGTTCAGGGGATTTAAACGCTGCCGTCAGAATTGACAGTGGCACTTAAAGGGTTAACAGCTCAGATCATCTGAGCGCCTTGTCGGGGCTGTTGCCTTCAGGTGTCAGCTGTTTCTTACCTGCGATCTCCCCCATACACGTCCTGCACCTGCAGGATGTAAAAACACTAGATGGTGGTCACTAAGCAGTTAAAGTGCCATACGGATGTCAACTAGTCGTAGACTATACAAGCTGAGCAAATATTGACTTTCTCACATCTGATATGTCAGTTATTTTTTCTTAACTGTAAAGTTTTTAAGATTGTTGCTCGGTGCGGTAAGCGTTACCTCTCTGGCACCATTATATGTATACCCTGTCCCTATACTGCTTGGGAAGTAGAATCGGAAAGGACTCATTAGGTTGATCTATGACGACCCAGGAGGAAATCCACCATCAGGAGTGATTTAAGAAAGTATCCGTGACCCAACCATACTGTAGATGGGTGTGTATGTGTGTATATATATATATATATATATATATATATATATATATATATATATATATATATATATATATATATATATATATATATATATATATATATATGAAGGGGGATTTTGCGTTATTTGTCACTTGCATGTAGGAGTACGTCCAATATTTGCTTACCCGGCTAAGTAAGTAAACTTTTTTTCCAGATGTTCTGTACGTTGATTTTAGAATTCTTTCCTTTTTAGAAGATAAACTCCAAACAACATGACGGCGTGTGCCAGCGCTGCAAGGAGGTGCTGGAATGGCGGGTGAAATACAGCAAGTACAAGCCCTTGTCTCAGCCCAAGAAGTGGTAAGTGATGCGGTGGGCTATCTAGCTCCTACTTCACACGGTTTCCACAAGCTTCCTGCTAATGCCTCTGGGAGGAACATGAAGGAGTTGGGGAAACAATAAAGCTTTTATCTGAAATCTGAGACTTTTTCCATGAAGCTTGCGGCTGGGAAGAATTGTATATGAAATCGTTCCTGACGGAGAGCCATCCTTTACCAGAGGCCCTGATGTAACTTAAGACATTGCCTAAAAAGGGAAATACACCTGCGCGGCCAATTAGCGTTGCCTTCTGAGTCCAAGCATCCTTTCATCTTGTACTCAGAAGCGCATTATTTTAGCTATTCCCAGTCATTGTTACAAGGCTTGTATAAAGAGTCTAACATTGACTTGCAGGAATGCTGCCTTCCACTAGGTGGTGCTGCAGCGGTATAGTTCCATCTCCCTTATTAGCTATTCCAATGTGACAGTGTAAGGGCCCTTTTACACGGAACAATTGTCATTCAAAAGACCTTGTCGGATTGTGCAAATTGGACCGGTATTCGTTCAGCGTAAACACGGCCGACGATTGAAGGGCAAATAATAATTAATTCACTTATAATTCGGCGTTCGTTTTATGCAGGCATCATCGTTGGCCCGTTCACAACTTGATACCTGTAAACGGCGATTATTCCCAATCACTAGTTGAGTGAATGTAAATGGCGGAACGAACAAAATGTAAACGATTTGTCTGCATGTATAATCTGGCTGCACGAGCGAACTCTGTCATCATGCGAGAATGAATGAAATGCTGGTCATGCAAGTCCGCTGCCACTCTATTCATTTTCAATGGGTCTATGGAGATAGCCGAGCGCCAAGCGGTATGCTTTACACAGGAGCGATAGTCGTTCTGTGAATGGTGGTGAAGTCGTCCCATCCGCCTGCCTTCATTCACAGTAAACGCCCATCATTCGTAGTTGAATCACTGCCTGATTGCACGGGCCGACGGTCGCTTGGTTGTTAGTTCTGCTAAAACTAAGCGCCTCCTAAAAGTGAGTGATTTCTCGCTCAGGACAGTGTTGATTGTATGCGGAACAATTATCGCCCTTATTCACGGTCCCCAGTGATAATTCGGGCTGTAATCGCCCCGTGTGAAGGTCTACGAGACGGCGTATCGCTGCGTATTTTCTCCCACGCGTTGTCCTGCGGAGTCAGAATTTTTTTTTTTTATTTCCTGCTCTGTCGCTTAGTGACATTATCTATAAATGCCGCACGTACGCAATACGTACAGCATATGTACAGCGTTTATTTTGCACTCCTAGAGAACAATAGGGTCTCTATCGCGCATAATATGCGGTACAATAGAACATGCGTTTTACGCACGTATTATATACAATTTATATACACAAGTGTGAACGGATCAATGAAGATCAAAGTACTTTCATCGACTCCATTCACCGCCTATCACGCTTGTGTGAGCCCGACCTTAGTGCTCCTAATGGCTTTGCATTAATAAACTTACTACATGACTCCATAAACTGTCTGTAAAGTTCCTAACTTTATAGGAGACCCTAATTTACATATCTTTCCATCATATGGTGCGATTTGGATAGTAAAAGAGTGTATATTTTGTCGATTTTTGCGCTATTTCAATTACAACTACTGAAGTGTATAGATATGGATGGAAACCTTGCCCTGTCATTAAAGGAAGCGTTCACGCCGCTCTGTGACTGTCCATAAGGCAGCTGTGTATAAGGCAGTGACGGAGGAGTCACAGGGCTGTGTGTCGCCACCTACTGATACTTGTGTAGGAAGGGGGAAATAAAAGGGTGGAGTCGGATATATTTACAGGCGTGGGAATATGTGTCATGTATGTAAAGCACTACACACTGTGCACAGAGGAGTACTTGCCGGGGTCCATGGTCTCTGCATGGGGTTCTGCGTCACATGTAGAGGTGTTAGCAGTTACTTTGCCTAGTTGGGGGGGGGGGGGGGGAGTTAACCGGAACAGCAAAAACATCTGTAGATCTCTGCAATGAGAAGGACAGAGGACCCTCGTGCTCAGCGGTGAGACCCCCACCAATCAGCACGTTATCCCCTATGACCCCCTTTAATCCAGGCTCCCATCATATAGTTACAGGCCGTGCCTGCATGGCATGCGCCTCTATTAACCAATAAGCGTCTTGTTTTACTACAGTCGCTTGATGTAGCGTAACATGACAATGCAGTCCTTGGAGCATAAAAGGTTGTGCGTCCTTGCGCTAATCAATATGTGTCAGGGCGACAATAAGCCCTACCCTGATTTCTGGGGAGGTGGGGGGTGTCACTTGAAATATAAACCCTACATGGAAAAAAAACAATACTCCCTTCACAGGTGCTGTCCCAGGCCCTCTCTGTGCTCTCCAGATGCTCCGGCAGTCTTACATGTCGTCCTCAGCGGTAACGGACCATTCTCGCCCTGGTTACGTAAATGCTGTGATTGGCTCAGGACCGCAGCCTCGGCCAATCACAGCCGGTGCTTGATGAACCAATCACAGCCATTCAATGATGTCATTTGGGGGAAGTACATAGTACACTAAATCCTAGACTACTACTTTCAGAGAGAGCCTGTATCCATGCAGGGTGTTAGTACCAACCTAAGGCCGGCTTCACACGGGTATAATTGTTTTTTGCACAAATGAAATGTGCGCGCGGAATACGGACACGTGAACAAACCCACTGAAATCAAGGGGTTCTATTCACTGCGTATTGCAGCAGATAATCACATTGTACTCAGCTGGCAGCCCGTGCGAAGATAATGCAGAGTGCAAAGTTCAGACCACATGCTGGGATTTGCAAACCGCTGCTGGAGGCTCATTTACACGCAAACGGAGATAATCTGCTAATGGACATTAGTGCCCATTAGTACTTTATGCAAAATGATCACTACAACTGTCAATCGTTTGAAAGATTGTCTTTGCATGTAAATGGGCCCTAAAGCTTCTCATTGGTTTGATCTCCGGTTTGTGATCCAGATCTGGGTTTTTTCTATGCAGCATACCATGGATACATATCGCTAAATCAGAGATAAGCCCAATTACTCTAGTTTCTTAGATCATCATAGTTGTTGTCGAACACCCGCGGCTGCACCTCATTCGTTATTTAGGTGGTGCTCTACTACTCTTGTTCCTATAATGCAGTTGGGGCAGTAAGCCTTCCTGCGCGCTATTGCTGTACTCCCATAGAGAAGAGCGCGGTTGCAACGGGGGGAAAAATAATAGACCTGCTGTAGCCGGGGAATCCGCGCCGCAGCGTCGGCTTATGCCCACTTTGTCGCGATGGATTGGCGGTCAAATCTCATCCACATGGCTGGCTAATCTTGGGATTAGCGGTCACACTGAAATTCCGCATGGAATTTCCATGGCAAATCCGCCCTGTGTGAACCCAGCCTATCAGTACAGGATACATTTCATCTATGAGTAATGTAGAACATACTGGCCAAAGTGGTCATAAATTGTATTGTCAACTCTTTAAAACATGCCAGTAGGATCCTCTTTAATTACTTGTCTTTATTTTTTTTTTGTCAGAGAAATTTGGGGCTAGGCAACCCTAAAAGCACTTATTTGCATCAGCTTGGCTAATGCATATTTATGAATTTTTGAATTATTATGCACATGAATGATCGGAGTATAGTCCATGCACCATCTGTCTTTTTATTGTATATGGGCATCTTTAGACTACCACAATAGGATTTTTCCTTGGGTATATCAATAGTATTTTAACTTTTTGTGAAATCCTTTTTACCTTTTTTTTTCTTTTTTTACCTTTTCAAGACCCCAAGCGTGGTTAATATACGCCACTTAATCCTGGCCAATGATAGAAGTACAGTAACTTAGTATGTAAGGCCGAATGAAGACAATGTCCATCTAGTCCAGCCTGTTTATCCTCCTATGCTATTGATTCAGAGGAAGGCAAAAAAAACCAAGAGGCAGGAGGCAATTAGCCCTTTTCGGGGAAAATTCCTTCCCGACTCCCTAATGGCAATCAGACTATTCCCTGGATCAACCCCTAATAGTTCCTACCTGCCTGTATACCCGGATTAACAATTAACCTAAGATTTATATCCTTCCGCTCCAGAAAGACATCAAGTCCCCTTTTAAACTCCTCTATGGATTTTGCCATCACCACATCCTCAGGCAGAGAGTTCCACAGTCTCACTGCTCTTACAGTAAAGAACCCCCTTCTATGTTGGCGATGAAACCTGCTTTCTTCTAGATGGTGGGAGATTAAAGCTCTTGCTCCTACAATTAAGCAGGAACAGGTCAGGTCCTCAGCTGTCAGACATAGCCGAGGACCCGGAGGAGAAGGGAGAAGTGTTTAAGTGCTTCTGCCTTCTCATTTCCAGGCTACATAGCGCACAATGATCGCTATGTACTAAAATGTGACTGCCGGGTGCTCTCTGTTACAGCAGAGCTGCAGGGTCCTAGCGCACCCTGATCAGCTCTGTTAGTGATTACTGTTACTAACAGTGGGAAGTTTTTCACTATAACTGGGGCTCCTTTGGATGCCCCAGCTACAGTGGAAAAGTATAAAAAGACAATGTGAATGACCCCCAGAGGTCTTGTATGACATCATGGGGGACATAGATGGTAAAAAAAAAATAGTTACAAAAATAAGTAAAAAAAAAATTTACAGACTAAAATATATACATAAAAAAGAAAATGACCCACCGCCAACCAAAACAGTCACCATATGCCCCCTGTAATTCAAGACTATATAAATTATATATCAAAACGTCCGAAACAAAATAAGGAACCCATTCCCATACTTTATAGTAACGTAAATATACTCATTTAAAGCTTAAAAAAATATATTTTTTTATTTATAGTTTAACCCCAAATGATCTAAAAGACAGAGGAGGAAAGTCAGTGAAAAAAGATATTTAAAAAATAGCCCTATGTATCACTGGGGAAAAAATGCAGCAAAAATAATTTTGGTAGCTGAAGAAAGAAAATAGGGCAGTGAAATTCCTATAAAGTGTCTGGTTCTTTTAGGACCAAAACACCCTTGTCCTTAAGGGGTTAACGTAGGGTTAACGGCTGGATGAATTATGGATTAGAGCGCTAACACTGTAAATGTTCGGCATTATTTGCTTTGTGGTACAAGTGGCAATGCTGAAAAGGCGCAGCACTGTAAGTCACACCTTAGAGAAACAGTCCCTGAAGGCTAAGAGACTTCTGCTGGTTCGCCGGTATCTAGAGAAACCGGTGAGTAGACTAATGACTGTGGGCGCAGCTCAGCGTGACGTCGCCGTGAGTCATTGTGCCAACACCGTCTAAGAATGTGCTCATACATGGCAGGTGAGTAAGCCTGACACTACAGCATCACCTGTAAGTCATTCCTGAAAGTTTCTCAAACTTTATTCTTTGGCTTTGAGAATACAGGTAAGACGGACATGTTTGCAGGTTTTTGATTTTAGGTCAAAGGTAACCTAACCTGTCACCAAACCAGTTCTCTTTACGTAAGGCATCTATATAAAGGGTGGAATCAAGATTTTCACCTTCTTGCCCTGCTTACTAACTTTTAGGGCATCCAAACTATTCCCACTAGTTCTGTGTTTGCAACTATAGGAACCTGCCCGGCAAATATTTTTTACCTTTTTAGGTTCTTGTATCTCTAGAAACTTTCTATCTATGGAAGTTTTGGACAAGCATTCTTTCGGGAAGTCTTTAATATATTTCATCCACCCATCGGCTATTCTATTAACATAGTATGTTAAGCTGAATGAAGACAATGTCCATCTAGTTCAGCCTGTTTCAACCCCCTTGTTGATCCAGAGGAAGGCAAAAACCCAAAGAGGCAGAAGCCAATTAGCCTATTTGGGGGGAAATTTCTCCCTGACTCCATAATGGCAAGTATCTGGCCACCTGAAAGAGGCCTTATTCATCAGCTACTCTTTTACTCTTCGCACAAGGGAATCCCGGTGCAACGTTGGAGGTCCCAGCGGTCAGACCCGCGGTGACCATACATTTATCACTTATCCCCTGGTGTTTAGTGGAAAACCCCTTTTATTAGAAGACAAGATTAATTCCTGAAGCTGAAAGTTAAAAATGATGATAACTTTTAGTGCTAAAGTTTGATCAAAAATACCAAGTGGGCACAGAAGTGTTTTTGATTATCTTACTCTTCCAATCTTCTGGGTGTTCCTGAGCTCCAGCCCTCCTCTACCTCCAGTAGGTCATGATCTGAGGATATCCCGTAGAGAGAACACAGGCTACAGTACTAAGGAAGTGCTGAGAACATGACCTGCTGGGGGTGCTTGAGGAGTGGCGCTGAGAAACGCTCCATTGTGATAATGATTTGATGAGGTCTTGGACTGTTTACTTACGTGTTTTCAATACTTTACATAACGTTCCTCAATGTTCATAAGCTAATTTCCTCTTAGGCCGCCTGCACACATTTTTGCTCCGGAATCTGTGTCGGGCGTCCGCACCGCGGATCCGCAGCAAATACCGCATAATATGGGAAATTGATTCTACCTGCACACAAACTGAAGAAAAATCGCAGCATGCTCTATTTTTGCGCAGGCGGCTTCCATTGAAGTCAAAGGAAGCCACCCGTCTGCAGTTAACATTGTGGACAGGTCGCGGATTCCACGTCCTTGCCTAGTGACAGCATGGAAAAAAATAAACGTGGGGAAAAAAATCTGTACTGCGCATTTCTGATGGCGGCTCGCTGCGGCCTTCTGCAGTGCGGATGAAGAGAAAAGAGACAGGAACATGCGGACGCCGGCTGGTGTCGGGGTCGGATTCCACTGCTGGCGGGCTTATGCAAATAAATTGCATTCTAAATACCCCTTAGTCCACGAGTAAATAACCTTCTAAAGACATCCCCCGAGGTACGTGTATCCTGGGTTGTAACCTATGGGGAGGTTTATAAACTGTCTTAGGCCACCTGCAGACTGCCGGGTCAGATCCCACTGCGAGAATTCTCGCAGCGGTATCCGACCCACGCCCCTGCAGTGACCAATGCGGCTCACCTGCTTCCGCGTCTGCTCTGCTCTGTGCCGGCTGCGAGACCCACACAGAAATAGAACATGCGTGTTTTCACGCGGACAAATCGCGGCTGTGTGCATAGAATTGCGTTTTGTAATGCACTGGCAGAAATTCTGCGGGAAATTTGTGCCCGTGTGCAGGCGGTCTTATGGTGTAAAAATAAAAATTACACAGTTTGGCATATTTGCCCTAAAATTTGCAGTCTTTGTTTCTTGCCCCTTGGGGAAAGTAGATGGGGGTCCAGCGAGGAATGATTGGCCATAAACTTTTCAACAAAAGTATCCGTTCTAAATTGTGCAAATAGCAAGTGTAGGTTTCATATTTTTTCTTAGGCCTTGCGCACGGGTGGATTTTTGCTGCGGAATCTGGGGCCGGCCTCCGCCTCCGGGTTCTGCAGCAATAACCCTCCATAGCACGCTATGGAAAAACGATTCTTCGCGCACATGAGGGGAAAACAATTGCGGTTTCCGCTCGTGGATGAAAAATCGCAGCGTGCTACATTTCACTGAGGTTCCCTCACAGACAGCTTCCATTGAAGTCAATGAAAGCCGTCCAACACGCAGCCTGCACTCCATGTCGGATTCTGCGAAAAGAGCAGGAGACTTAAAAATTTTAAAAAATCAGTACTGCGCATGTGCGCTGGTGTGACAGCCGGTATGTCCACACACATCCGTAATACAGAAGTAAGAAGACACGGACAGGTATGCAGGGTCACCAGCCACGGGCACGGGCGGAGTCCATGCTGGATTCTCCAGGCGGAATCCACGCGTGCCGAAGACAGGAGGCCTTTAGGAAAGTCTAATTATTTTTTCGCAGACATGCACTTTTTAATAAATTTTGAAGATAGGCGAGTATACAGTCTTTTTTTTAAAGTCTATCTCCCGTCCAGCCTTTAATTTTTTTTCCTTCTAATCACACAACCTTTAACCCTTTGCAATCCAATTTTGGATTCAGGGTTTTCTAGTTGGCTTTCTCTTTCTGCCATTATATAATGGCACCATCTGCTGGCTAGCGCCAGTACTGCGGTATGGGGCATGCTGGAGAGGCCCCCGACAACAGAGTGGCCAGTAATCTACAGTAAGAATACCCTGCCGGACATCTTCCGACATTGGAGCTATACAGCCTTTAATCGGAATGTCTTCAGACGTCAGACAGTGGATTGGAAAGGGTTAATAAATCTGCCCCGTAGTTTGTAACCTGTGTGTTCAGGGTAAACGGTCCTAGGATAGCATAGAGTGCAGCTACCTACCTCAGGATAATCTAGTAGGGTCATGGTACATCTAACTAAGTACAAGAAGGAAGATGCCTATATTTCTCATTCTTCCGCTGTTTAGGGCATTAGTGTCCTCTCTAATTTTATGCGTTCTCGTTGGCTGTGTTTTGCCGTTCTTCTGCGTGTGTTCTGTAATTAGACTGTCATCTGCTACTGCGAGATTATGGATCAGTCTTGGCCTTTTAAAGCTTTAATGCTGAGCAATTATTTCTAAATCTCCTTTTACTTCTATGAAGTGAACAATAGAAGACGATGACAATTGTTTCTAGACCTTATCTCCTAAGCCTGATACAGATATTACAAGCACTCGCTCTGCTGCTTACTGTGATTGTGCAGATTAATGCATTTACTGGAATGGAGCTATGCAAAGGTGGAAAACCACTACATAGAAGATCCGCCGGAGGACAGCAGTGCAACGAGGCACCAGCAACTACTTCACTCCCCGTCCCCCGATGACCTTGGCAGTAAAGAGTTTAGTATTACCAGAATGTGTTTTAGAATACAAAGCCCAATAATGGATACTTTGTCTCTTCGCTGCTTAGTACGAATAATTTTAGGCCTATTGTCCAAGATTAGCACACCTCTCCACGGACAACAAAGAACTACTTTTTGATGTTTTGGGGGCCAGGCATTCATTATTTGTAAGGAGCAACTCAAATATTGTGGTTTATACATTACTGTGTCACTGTTTTGTGTTTGTTCAGTGTGAAGTGCCTGCAGAGGACGGTGAAGGATGCTTATCACATCATATGCAAGCCATGCGCCCTTCAACTCGAACTTTGTGCCAAGTGTGGAAAAAAGGAAGACATTGTGCTGCCGTAAGTAGCGGGTCACTGACTGGTGCTGATGGCGTTCTTCTGTCTGCGTAGCCTGGAGGTGGAAGCATGGGCTGACAGAAATAGGAGGGCTACAAATATAGTGGAGGGTGGAAAGAAGAACACTTATAAGTTTAGCCTGGAGGAGAGAAGAGAGGGTGGGAAAGGGATGATCCAAATCTCTAAATATGGTAAGGGTATAAATGAGGTTCAGGAAGGAAGTGGGTTCGGAAGCTGAATAGAAGAACAAGGGGGCACAATCTGAGATTAGTTGGGGGGGCGGGGGATTGGAAACAATGTCAGGAAATATTTTCTTACTGAAACAGTAGTACATTTGTGTAACCAACTTCCAGCTGATGTGGTTGGAAAATTAATAATCCATCTAAGCTACCTGGGATTAGTATATGCCGTCGGGAAATAATGTAAGGGCAGGCTAGATGGACCGTAGGGTCTTGTTCCTCAGTTTTCTGTGATTCTATGGATAGGAGTCATTCTTGGCACATTCCATCTTGGGCCACTCTCACACGGCCGAGAAAATCGCACAAGATTTGTGTGTTGCGAGGCACACCAATATGAACCCCGTTCATTTGAATAGTGTCCTATACATAAGCGGGGGCACTCCGGTGATTTTATTTTGTTTTTCATTCATAATGCAGCTATCCCCTCAGCACATGTGGGTAGCGGCTAGCATTACTTCGGTTAGTTATTTCTTTCTGTCTGAAGCTTCTGGCCTCCTTCTTTTTCTTAACGTTTTATTTAATCTTGATTATTGACCAGCTCAGATCTGCTTTGGGTTATGGATTTATTTTCTAGTCAAATTCTCAGTTTGCCTGATGCGATTACATGATTTCTACCACAGAAACTGTGTTGGGAGGGACACAAAAACTGTCAGTTACTGATGATGCTCACACAGCTCCAGTCATACGGTTATATTAGAGGAGATCCCAGCTAAGCCTCCTGATTTTTTTACTACTTGCCTGTAGCTTATTTAGGCGACTATAGAAGGTAATGATAATTAAACTGCTCACCCCCTCCACTCTCCCCAAAAGCATGCAGAAAATGGTATAGCCTCAGCTAATGCTGTGCTGATACATCGTAGGATTGTTGTGAAAGTTAAAAAATCTCAGCCTCAAGATGATAAGCATTAAACAGGGGGCTGCACTACATGTGTACAGAGGGGAATCAGGAGTCGATCCCACGCCATACAATGTGGTGGGTGGCGGCTGTTTTTTGCAACTGATACCTGCCCACAACAGCTCTGATAAGCACTCTCGCTGATCGCAGCTGTTAACCATTTAAATGTCACAGTCAATTCTGACAGCTGGATTTAAATGCCCTGATTGGAGTTCGGGGGTCCCAAACGGCCACTGCAATAAGATTGATGTGCATACGCATTGTGCAGATTTGCAGGGTGCTGTTTGGTTGCAATGGCAGCCGGGGGCCTTCTGAAAGCTCCCAGGGCTACTATTGCAGATTGCCTATCTAGCCATGCCTGCGTCGTGGCTTGATTCCCTGTCAGATTGCAGTATAATGAAACATTATGGCATCATACTGCAGGGGTGATCAAATCATCACAAGTTCTTGTCCCCTATGGGAACTTTAAAAAAGGAAAAAAATGTAAAAATGAGTTATCTTTATTTATACAGTGCCGATATATTCTGCAGCGCTTACAAGACGGGGAGAACAGATACAAAAACCACGGTTACATAGTAATCAGCTGATGGAAAAAGTAGTGGTAAGGGTCCTGCTCCAGCGAGCTTACATACTACAAGTAATGGGGTTATACAGAAGGTAAAGGGGCTGGAGATGTGCACAGTATGGCGAGGTGGAGAGTGAGGGATGCTATATTCATAGACAATGGTCAGACCTAAGCCGTGTGACTGCAGAAACGGTGTGACTGCAGGGGGCAGTTTATGGTGGCCGGCAGGCTTTGCAGTCGGTAGGACAAGGAGCATGTTATCGGGGAGTAAAGAGGGGTTTGGCTTAGGAGATATGGTATGCCTCCCTGAAGAGGTCAGTTTTTAGGGCACGCCTGAAGTTTTGTGAGTCAGTGATTGCCTGAATAGTTTTGGGTAGTGCATTCCAGAGGACTGGTGCTGCTCTGGAGAAGTCTTGGAGGTGGGAATGAGAGGCTCGAATTAAAAGGGCACTCAGTCTGATTTTGTTAGCGGAGTAGAGGACATGGGCTGGGTGGTGGATTGAGATGAGGGAGGCAATGTAGGGCGGCGTGATGCTGTGGAGAGCTTTATGGATGAAGATAGAGTTTAAATTGGATTTTGTATTTGACAGGCAGCCAGTGCAGGGACTGGCACAGGGCAAAGGCATCCGAGTAGCGGCTGGACAGGAAGATGAGCCCGGCTGCCGCATTCAGGATGGATTGGGTGGGGGAGAGCCTGGCGCGGGGGAGACCAATCAGCAGCGAGTTGCAATAATTGAGCCGAGAGTGGATGAGTTATATTAATCCAAAAAAAAAGTAATGAAAGTTCAAAACAAAAATTTTACTATGTTTATAATAGAAAAAAATGTAAATTAAAAAAAAAAAATTCTTGGTATCTCTGCGTCCATAGAAGTCTGGTCTATTAAAGTAACGTATTATTTACCCCAGATGATGAACGTAGTCAGAAAAAAAAATTATTTTGCCGCTTCCACATCAACCTTCTGCATCACCTGACTAGCGGTGCTGGGTAGCAGGAGAAGCGCTGCGCTGGTGGCGTGAAGAATTGGAAGGCGAGGGGAACACTTTTACTGCCCAAATCAGTTGCAGATCAGTCGGTGTGGATTTTTTCAGACTATTTCGTTTTCGGAAATGTGGATTTTGCCGCGGAAATTCTGCAGCATTTCTGCTACGTATGATAGAACCCCTTGTGTCAATTTCCAGTACTTTTTTAAACGGCAGCAGATGATCGCCTAAGGTCTCATGTCCACAGGCGGATTTTTTAGCACGCTATGGAAAACTGTGGTCTCTGCTCGCAGATGACAAATCGCAGCATGCTCCATTTTCCTACGGTTCCCACATGGACAGCTTTCATTGAAGTCAATAGAAGCCGCCCGAGCCACGGCCCATTCGCAATTGACACTGTGGATGGGCCGCAGATTTTGTAGTTTGAAAAAAAAACAAAACTTGTACTGTGCATGTGCACAGGTCCTTTCGCACACACCTGCAGTACAGAACTTCAAGACACAGACAGGTACGCATGCGGAATCCGTGCGTGTCTGTGGGCATGAGGCCTTAAGGAGAACTTTAATCCCAGAGAAAGTATACTAGATAACTTGTCATTTGGGTGAGGCCCTTTAACACGATGTGCCCACCTGGTAGCACTGCTGTTTGTCAAGCAATGGTGGCATCCATCCAGAACGGCTTTTTTTTTTTTTCTTGCTCTTCTTGTTCGCATGATTTTTTTCCCCTCTGTTTTGACAAAACGACAGCATAGATTAAGGCATAATTGATCATCTATAGAGGACTGAGACAAACGAGCCAAAGTCTACTGGGGTTACATTGTTTTCTCCAACAAGTTGAAGCTACCTAGCATTGATGTAACACTTGGCCCGTCTCCTGCAGCCATGACTCTACATGTATGTATGGAACATTCCACCGGAACCATTACTCTCTGGCAGGCAAGCACATCGGACTGTGCAAACAATATAGTGAGCAGCACAATGATAGATTGAGTTGGAACCATTTTCAAGTGTTTTATTCTATTATCAAAGCAGGAACAAACCTCCTCGTTGCTGTTTCTGTACGGTCTTTGGAATAACTACCAGTATTTCACATACTGTAGTATTCACCATATCTTTAGTGCCCTCCTGATAATAAGGCTGTGGTATTCTTCGCCATATCGTTAGTGCCCTTCTGACATGATATGGCAAAGAATACCAGAGGCCTTACTGTCAGGATGGCACTAACGATATGGCGAAGAATATTGCAACACTTACTGTCAGGATGGCACTTAAGATATGGCAAGGAATACCAGAGCCCTTACTAAGTGCCATCCTGACAGTAAGGGCTCTGGTATTCTTCGCCATATCGTTAGTGCCATCCTGACAGTAAGGGCTCTGGTATTCTTCGCCATATCGTTAGTGCCTTCCTGACAGTAAGGGCTCTGGTATTCTTCGCCATATCGTTAGTGCCATCCTGACAGTAAGGGCTCTGGTATTCTTCGCCATAGCGTTAGTGCCTTCCTGACAGTAAGGGCTCTGGTATTCTTCGCCATATCGTTAGTGCCATCCTGACAGTAAGGGCTCTGGTATTCTTTGCCATATCATTAGTGCCATCCTGACAGTAAGGGCTCTGGTATTCTTCGCCATATCGGTAGTGCCCTCCCGACAGTAAGGCTGTGCTTCTGCTTCAAAAGTTTTATTCAAAGTTGACCTTAAAGGGGTTCTGTCAGCAAAACCCCTTTCTTACCTGTGCCCTGCATCCTGCCCTGCATCCCTGTACATGTTAACCTGGAAAATATTAAAAAAAAACTAAGTAAAATTACCTAATCCCGTTGTAATTCCTCCCTTCCTTGTTTTTCCTGGCGCGTGAGGGGTCATCTCCCATCGGTACCCCGCTGACGCCAGGGCTGCCCTGTAATATAAATCAGAGTCCACGGCAAGTGCACTGGGAAAGGGGGATGCATGCACACTCGCCGTTGACTATCCAAGATGTCACAGGTTAGATGCGGCCCGGGTGGCAGTACTTGCCGTCCGGCAGTGGTGGAAGCTGAAACTTTGCCAGCTTCTTCACTGCGATAGAAAGGCTGGTGAACGGTCGGGTAAGGCACAGGTGAGTATAGAGTTATTTAGTTTTGCTGACAGAACCCCTTTAAGTTCCTGAATATATTTTATTTAAGTCCATGACGCTGGGGTTCATGAAGACGTAAAGCTTTTTTGTAAGATCAGATCCTACACAGTGGCCTGTGTAGGAAAAATGTATGGGCAGCAGTGACTAGTTCTGGGTTCACCCTACCCTCAGTGACTCCATGCAAAACCTCTGTGGGCAGTTCTGTTAGATGTGACGGGAGGAAGAGCACAGCATGCAGAACTATTCTTCCAATTAAAAGAATGCGCACTTCTATAGAAGCCTGACAGACCCCATTATGAGTCAGTGGGGTCCATCTGGCCCTGTATAAGGGGGCTAGCACTGCCATTGTGGCTGTCGTTCTAAACCATGATGACAGTGTGAATGTAAGAACGTCATGAGATGTTCACAGGCCAGAGGTGCCTTGTGTTGGGAAGAGGTTACAAGTATGTTTACTCTTGGGGAAAATCCATAAAATTATTAATTAAAGAATATATGCAAAAAAATATATATATTAATGATCGGTGCCGTGTGAAACAGAATCCTTTTGAAAGACGCTGCTTTCTTGATCACTGTAAAAAAAACCGCATGCAAAAATACGCATACGCTCCCGTGAAGCCGGCCTAAATACTGGAGGCGACTCATTGACTTTTCTTGAAGAGTGTTCTTATGATGATCTGTGGCCTATGCAGAGGTCAGTTATGCAGTGAGGGGGGAGGAGGTGAGCTATGTCTATCACCTATTGTGAATGATGGATCCTGTGCCACCCACAAGATGCAGAATGCTTTGCCCAAGATGGTTAGCAAAATACTAAATACAAATAAGTCTTATTTGTATAACACCAACTTATTCCATAGCACTTTCAGGTAATTTATTTACTACCCACCCGCAAGCTGGATACTCATTTTACCGACCTCGGAAGGATGGAAGGCTGAGTCAACCTTGAGCCGACTACCTGAACCGTGTGGGGATTGAACTCGCAACCTTCAGGTCGTGAGCGAGAGCTTAGGACTGCATTTCTGTTGACTTGGCACTCTGCGCCGCTGGTTGAAAAGTGTTGTCCTCATCTCTTGCCAGGAGTAGCAGAAACAAGTTGTAAGTTCTTAAAACCCACTATAGATGGCACCATGAGCAACAGGCCACTGCCATTAGCCTGTCTGCCAGTACTGTATGCTGTCCATGGTGAGGGAAGCACAGAAAAAATAACGAGTTCACTTTAATGCTGTTTACACCGATCTGAATCCAATCACTTCTAGCATAATTAGTGTGTTGTTCCAGATACTCTTATTTTTTTTTCTTCTAAAACTTAACTTATTGAGGTAACTTTTCTTTTTTTTCCCCCCCATTCTAGAATTGCAACCCTACAACAGACAGACCCCTCCGCACCCTATGAGGGCGATGATGCCGCTGGTGAGGAAGAGGATGACTTGGATTTTGATCTAGACTTAGAGTCTGATGAAGATGATGGCGATGATGGCAAACGTACGAAGCATGTGAACGGCACACGCTGTAAAAAAGCTGCAGCGAGCGGCAGCTAACATTAGAGAAGATGCTGACCTACCTATAGCTGTATACCTATACATTTTCCACAATATCCAAGTAACATTATAAATTCACGTGGAATGGAGACGAGAAAACTTTGTATCTTTGCGTTCTGTCAAGAGGGAGGTGGGGGCGGGGTTGCACCTCCTCGTTCTGTAACTAGCCAATACATTACTTTAGTGAACTGCGTTACTATTGGTTATACTGTCATAAAGTACCAGTAACATATGTTCTTGTAATCGGGAAGTCAAGAGGGGTGTCGTCTCTCCTTGAGGAGAGCTCCCAAAAAGTGTGTGGAGACACATAGGGGGTGAGTGGGTTGTCGCTTCCCAAGGAGAGCGCTCAGAAGGGGTGTGAAAAGACACCTGAAAAGTGAGAGAGGAGACTTATACGGCTATGCATGCTCCTCTTGGTAGTTTATGCAAATAAGGAAGATAGAATGATACCTCTGCAGCGCCACCTGTTGGATGGCAGCATTCCTTCAATCAATGTCAGACCCTTTATACAGGTCTTTATAACAATGATTGGGACTAGGAAACCAAGCCAGAAAACCATACACAGACAGCTGATCAGTGCAGTCCTCTCACTATCCATTACAAGCAGGATTATACTGAAAGGTGAAGCCTAACACAGGATCAACCATGCAGAATAGGTGATTGTCACAGCTCACCTCCTCCCCCTCCCGGCACAATGACCTCTGCACAGATCATAGAGCAGTCTACCATAGAAGTCAATGGGTCAGCTCCTCTCCATTTTGTGACTGTATTCAGCATATCTCTAAGAGCTGCTGTAGAGTTGAATTCCCCATTTGTGGATAGGCTTGATTATCTTAAAAGGGGTTTTCTGTAGCGATCTGCTTCCTCTTCATACACTCTGCTTCGGCACTGATAGTGGGCACCGAAATAGATAATTGGTCGAGGTACCGAGCAGCAGACCCTAGTCGATCACCTATCCTGAAATTAAAACCATTGATCAGAATAGCCTGGAAAACCCCTTTAATTTCCCACTGTAAATTGGAATGATGGAGACTCTTTAAGCTCCCTTACGCCTACCCCCCCTTTTTTTTCTCCTGCCCCCTACATTCCCCCTCTTCGCTTTGTTTTATGTGTTGCCCCCCTTTGGTGTAGTTCTATCTCTCCATCAGACTGTCATACGGACTCTTATGTTCAACTTCTATGCTAGCTATAATATATATTTCACTAAGTGGTTATTTTTAGTTTCCCTTCCTTTATTTTTTTTAATATTGCAACATTCTAATGTATTTTCTATATTCTGCACCTTTTTTTCTATGTTCTATAATTTGTACTCTATTTAACGAATTACCGCATGTGATTACTATATAATTGTTCTTGAAATCTTTGCATACGATGTCAAAGTAAATGGCAAAATTTGATAATAGCGTGAAAACTAAAAGGACGGAATTGATAATAAAAGGCTTTAGAATTACCCAGTTGCCAACTACTGAGTTCACTTCATGCTAATGTAGAAAACCTTTTGTTTGCTGCAGGGCTTCACGTTGGTGTACAGTGACCTCTTGTGGTGAAGTGTAGTAGGTTTTTCAAAAGGGAGCTACAAGCACTCTTGGTGGTTCTTCCTTGAAGTGACAAAGCATTGTGTGGTTACAGAACGCTATCCTAATGCTATACAAGTTATAGAGCTTTTACTGAAAACTTTCATGATTAAAGAATAGTTGCCATTCTTCAGATAACATGACCTATAAGTAGTGTGTGAGCCTGAAGACTCATGAACGTGGCAACAGCCGAAACTAATAAAGGGACAAAATACACAAAGGCGTTTGCAAAATCGAAGAATTTTATATGTTCTGAATCTACAAAACAATCTTCCTGCACTTGTGATTGCATTTTTTTTATTTGGTGTGTCCGTCTTTTATGCACTTCTAAAAAAAAAGTTTCATTTATTTGTCTCCATGGTTACCTGCATTAAAATTAGAATGCACTTGCATCATGCAAGTGCAATCTGATACAGCCACAGTTTTGCATGGGCGATTTTTGTCTCGAAATGCCTCCAAAATAGGACAGCCCCAATTTTTTTTTCTCCTTTTTTTAAACTGAACCGCGTGCAGATCATCGCTAAGTGTCGCATTGAACCAGGATTGGCGAGTTGAGTTGCAGTGCGGGAGTTGGCGGTGATCTACTTGTGGTTACTGCTGCTTGTTCGCAGAGTGGATGAGCACCCCAATTCTCTCTTATTAGGCTGGGTGTATGCTACCATTATTTGGACTTTGTGTTTTGGCCTCCAAAAATATCCTGGATCAGGAGAAAACATTTGGCTTTTTAAAAAATAATTTACCCTGTGAAATTGTGAACAGTAGAAACTGTAGATTTTAACCCTTTCCAATCTACTATCTGACGTCTGAAGACATTCTGATTGAAGAATGTACAGCTCCGATGTCGGAAGACGTCCGACAGGGCATTCTTACTGTAGATTACTGGCCGCTCTTTTGTCGGGGGCCTCTCCAGCATGTCCCATACCGCAGTACTGGCTCTAGCCAGCAGATGGCGCCATTGTATAATGGTAGAAAGAGAAAGCCCCCTAGGAAACCCTGAATCCAAAATTGGATTGCAAAGGGTTAAGGTTTTTCTGAAGAGGCAAGTTTCCCGGTTTTGTTTTTTTCCTCCCAGGGTGGTAGAGAGTCTGATGTGCTGAGGTAGCGAGCTCCAGAGTAGAGGTGAGACACGGGAGAAATCCTAGAGACGATTGTGGGAGGAGAGGAGAGAAGGAGGTCTTACGAAGACCGGAGTTTGCATGTGAGGAGATAACAGCATATTGGGTCAGAGATGGAAGAGTGGGCAGGTTGTGGGCAGCCTTGTGGGTCATATATAATATCTGGAACTAGATTCTCTGGACGATGGAAAGCTAGTGAAGGAATTGGCAGCGGGGAGCAACAGGGGAAGAGATGGATTAGCTGGGCAGCAGAATTGAGGGTGGATTGAATTGGAAGAGCACAAGAGCAGTGGCTAGGCCGCAGAGAAGGATGTTGCAGTAGTCTAGGCTGGAAATGATGAGGGCATGCACTCGTGTTTCTGTTTTCTCTGGGTTGAGGAAACTGCACATATTAAATGTGCAGTTTAAACAAGAATCAGTTGTGGGACTGGTGAAAGTATGGAGCCATTGATTGTGATGTTTGTTTGGGGTGTTGAGTTACATGAGGGAAATATGATGAGTTCAGTTTTCTTCATGTGGAGTTTTAGAAAGTGGGGGGGAGAAAGGATATAGTTAATCGCCATTTTGGGAATCTAGGGATGGAAGAGAGGTGATAGCTGGGCCAGAGAGTTAGAGTTGAGTGTCGTTGGGCTACAGTATATGGTACATGAAATTGTGGCATTTAATACAACTGCTGCAAAAAAACAAGCCCTCACATAGCTGTGTCAGTAGAAAAATACGAAACGCTACATCTCTCTGCAAGCAATAATAAAAATTAAAACCGTATGTCTTTAAGGGGTTAAGATTAGAGATGAGCGAGCATACTTGTTAAGGACAAATACTCGAGCGAGTATTGTCCTTTTCGAGTACCTGCCTGCTCGTGAGAAAAGATTCGGGTGCCAGTGGGGGAGATCAGGGGGGAACGGGGGGGGGGGGGGGGGGAGATCTCGATCTCTCTCCCCTCCGCTTCCTCCTGCTCACTCCCGCAACACAGCGCCAACCCACGCTGGCACCCGAATCTTTTCTCACGAGCAGGCAGGTACTCGAAAAGGGCAATACTCGCTTGAGTATTTGTCCTTAACGAGTATGCTCGCGCATCTCTAGTTAACCCTTTCCAATCCACTGTCTGACGTCTGAAGACATTCTGATTGAAGGCTGTACAGCTCCGATATCAGAAGACGTCCAGTAGGGTATTCCTACTGTAAATTACTGACCGCTCTGTTGCCGGGAGGCCTCTCTAGAATGTCATATACTGTAGTACTTGCTCTAGCCAGCAGATGGCGCCATTGTATAATGGTAGAAAGAGAAAGCCCCCTAGGAAACCCTGAATCCAAAATTAGATTGCAAAGGGTTAAGACGCAGCTTTACATAATTGCCAACAGTCCCGATTTGGTGGGACAGTCTCGTGAATCGGCCTACAAAAAGGATAGGATTTCTGCAAACCCTGTTCAAAGGTGGCTATAGTGGGAGGTGTTTCTGTGTCCTGAATTTGGCATTCTGTATGTTGGAAAGTACGCATTAATGGCAGAACACAAATGATTGCCAGTATCCATAATCTCATGGGGAGATGGAAGTCTGTGACAATCTGTTTTACAGACATAGTGTTCAATATTTATCGGGAAAAAACAATCACAAACTTGTTATACAGCGAAGAAGTAAACCTTTCCATATCAAATTGGCATGATATATTTGCTACATAGGAAATAATTACAGACACGTTTATGAGTGTGTGATATGGACGAGTGTTCAAGCCTGACCACAGGGCTTATTGTCACCGCATACGCACGCGTATTCCCTGCGCATAACACGCGGTGAATGGAGGCAATGAAGGTCAATGGCCTTTCATTGCCTCCATTCACTGCGTATCAGTATACAGGAGAAATACATTGCAGCATGGTCTAGTTCTCCGCGAATCTTACGCAGCCCTTTATGGGTTGCGAATGAAACGCTGTCCATACACCATGCATTGCAAAGGGGCAGCATTTCGATATGCATTCCAGCTCTGTTCAGAGTGGGGAATTTGGGGAAGAGGAAAAAACAAAATCACACTGCTCATGTTCGTGACGCCATATTCCTGGGCATGCGCAGTACCAATTGCAGCCCTATGCGATCTCTGCCGGCAGAGCAAAGGGCTGTGATGCATACACATTTGCGGGATACTTGCAGCATTGTATGCATACTCCCGTGTGAATGAGTCCTTACTCCAATCAACATAGGGATCAATGATGATCTGAGTTCGAGGGTCACACTCTGGCCCGAACACTCATCCATATCATGGACGCATAAATGCACCTTGTGTGCAGTCGGCCGTAGGTGGAGAGTGGAACCAGTAAAGTCTGCAAATTGGAACCCATGGGCCTATGATGTGCTAGCGCCCCCTCCTGGTCTTCTCTCTAGCTTGGGACCGCAGACCCTTTTATATTAATATCTGCAGATCACCAGGTCAGGGGATTCGCTTTACATTTAAATGGAATATTGTAGCCTCTGTGTAAACGTTTGTGTTAAGTTAATTGACTTAAGCACACAGGCATGCAGTCCAATCACTGGGAAGTGAAATGTCAAGAGCCAGCCACTGTTTCATTGTGCATCGGGTGGAGAGAGATAACACTTGGCTTCTGCCATGAGAACAGGATCTGTGAAACTACGTCTAACAGCAGGACTTGCTATACAATAGTTGCTGATTAGGTCTTGTGCCTCAAGGCGGAAAGGAAATTGTACAGCAATCCAAAATATTAAAAGGAAGGAGATGACATCACAGGGCCGTCTGCGGCCGCGAGGTTCCCTGATAGCCCGTGTCCGGGCCGGGCGCTGAAAGATTCAGAGATGGTGATCTAGTGACATAAAGTACCGTTATCCTCATGTGACGTCTAACAGGACCGTACATTGTGCATATGTGACGTTAACCGCAGCAGCAAACAGGAAAACTGATGTTATTGAATGGTTCATAATTTTTATTAATACGACATATCTTTCATCATTCAGGATGTTGCTAGTCACAATTTTTATTGCTTTGGTTTATTAACTACCGTACTTAAGGGCATGTCCTATTTTAGCCATCAAGGGTCAACCGTTTTTGGGGGATTTTGATATCCACTTTTCAAAAGCCATATGTTGTTTTTCTTATTTCTCCATTGACAGTATGAGGGCTTGTTTTTTTTAATTTTTTTTTTTAGATTGTAGTACATTGCTGCATATGATTTATTAACCTCTTAATGGCCACCCATACGTCCTTTGACTGCAGCCGTTAAGGAGTTTTATTCTGCACTGCAGTCTTTTGACGGCAGCTGCATGAGAAGCCTGGCACAGGTCTCCTGTGCCAGGAAGAGTGGGTGCTCCGCTGTCAGGTGACAGCCTGCCACTTGCACTAACCGCGGGGATCGCAGAAACCACGGCTCCCTGCTGTTTAACCTTTTACACACCATGGTCTGTGCGGCCGTGTCATATAAAAGGCTGACAAAGGGAGGGGGCTCCCTATGTCACTCATTGGACCCCTGCAATGTGATCATGGGGCACTGATGGGTTGCTGTGGCACCTGGAGGGTTGAATACAGCCTCTGGGTTGGCTAGCTACAGTGGCCTATGATGCTCAGCCTCTAGCAGGCTTCTATAATAGATTGCAAACGGGAAACAATTGCATTGTAACTAGAGATGAGCGCGCGTACTCGCTAAGGCAAACTACTCGAGCGAGTAGTGCCTTATGCGAGTACCTGCCTGCTTGTCTCTAAAGATTTGGGTGCCGGCGGGGGGCAGGGAGCGGCAGGGAGGAACGGGAGGGGGGGGGGGGGAGATCTCTCTCACTCTCCCCCCCCCCCCCCCCCCCCCCCCCCCCCCCGCTCACTCCCGCAACTCACCGCTCTCCCCCGCCGGCACCCGAATCTTTTGAGACGAGCGGGCAGGGCAGGTACTCGCATAAGGCACTACTCGCTCGAGTAGTTTGCCTTAGCGAGTACGCTCGCTCATCTCTGATTGTAACTCATCATTACCCCTCAATTGTGTGTGGGGTGAGGGTAAGGGTCAATAGGCTGATGGATTAACTGCTTATGTGCTTTTATTGAGTAATAACTGGTTTTGTACCACTTGACCGAGTATTTTAACTGGCCTTTACATCCTATGCCGCATAGTGCATGTGTCAAACCCAGTTGTGTCAGATTGAAAACCGTGTGATTGTTCTCACTGAGAGAAAACAAGTCCCAAATTCTTCTGTGACGCTGTGACTTAGAGTTGCCCTTGAGTATGATAACTCTTACCTGCTCTATGCTATGTCTCTGACTACAAAAATGTTTTGCTACAGGTAATTCAGTCTGTCCCGCTCTAATTGAGTGGCAATAAGATCTCATCCCGGCTCTCGGTTTTTGTCCTGTTTCCTCAATATAAAGTCCCCCAACAGAATATTTACTGCACAGGATCATGTACACAACATTGGACGTGGAACATATGAATGTCCTGCTGTGTGTTGGGGATCAGTATCCTCTCCGCAGTCAGTATATGTGAGCAGGTCTTACAGCTCCTTACATTACAGGGATAAGTTCCTTTTTGTGTGTCAGAGGGCAATGCACTCCTGATTATAAAGTTCCTCAAATT
Organism: Eleutherodactylus coqui; assembly: GCF_035609145.1. Lineage (NCBI taxonomy): Eukaryota > Metazoa > Chordata > Amphibia > Anura > Eleutherodactylidae > Eleutherodactylus > Eleutherodactylus coqui. The sequence continues at coordinate 213,822,049 of NC_089841.1, read as the reverse complement.
AGGAGGTTGCCTATAACCTAGATGGGGAGGGTCCAGGAATATGATTTTCAGATGGTCATCCTTGTGTAAGGTATGATGGAGTTTCTTTGCAGTCTTCCTTAGTACCTCTAGCTGTGAATTGTAGGTCACTACCAGAGGCACCTGTCTGTTTTTTTTCTTTCTCCTTGTATTGAAGTAGTTGATTTCTAGGTATCCTGGTGGCATATAAAAGGCTGAGAAAGAGAAGGGGCTCCCTCTGTCACCCATTGGAGCCCTGTAATTTTGATTTAAAAATGTCTTTTTGAGATTGTGTAAATGTTCCTCTCTGTCTGTTGGGTTGGAGCAGATCCACTTGTATCTGATGGCCTTGCTGTAGACTATAGACTTTTTTAATGTGTTTTAGGATGGGAACTGTCCCATCTGAGGTATGTGGGTCGATCAATCTGTTTCCGATATAGGGATATCTGTATTGAGTTGTTCAAAATTTTTATGGTGGTGTCCTAAAAGTTGATTTTCAGTATATGAGTAGCTTAATGTCAGGTTTATGGTGGGGTGGAATGCATTGAATCTCTCATGGAATTTTATTAGTTCTTGTTCGGTGTTGGTCCAGATGATTTATGATGTCATCAATGTAGAGGAAGTAGGCCAATAGTTTGCTGGGGCTGGAGGCCAGAAAGTCACTCTCCAGTTTTGCCATGAAAAGGTTGGCGTATTGTGGTGCAATTTTACTGCCCATGGTAGACCCAGTAAGTTGCTGGAATATCTCCTTGTCAAAGGAGAAATAATTGTGTGTGAGTATGAATCTTGTGAGTTGTAGCACTGACTCGGAGGTAACCCCATTGGCCTCAAGGTGCACCTGGCACCTGGTCCATCTTTGTGTGGGATGTTGGAGTATAAGGACGCCACATCCATTGTGGCTAGGATAGCGCCATCGAGGAGGGGACCTATGGTTGACAGTTTGTTCAGTAGGTCTGAAGTGTCCTGCAAGTAGCTGGTTGTATTCCTCACCAGTGGTTTGAGGACACCTTCCACCCATCCTGAGATTTTTTCAGTGAGGGTTCCCATACCTGAGATAATTGGCGCCAATGGGTTGCCAGCTGTGTATAGTTTGGGAAGCATATAGAATACTCCAACCCTGGGTTCTCCAGTATCAAGTTCAAAAGTCTTGTAGAGCTCACAGAAAGGCTTCTGGTGACCCCTCTCAATTTCCTCACGTATTTCTGAGTCGGGTCTTGATCCAGTTTGGTGTAGTATCTGGTGTCCTTCAGCTGTCTGTCTGTTTCTTTCTTGTAGTCTGTATTCATGAGGATTATAGCGCCACCCTTATCTGCAGGCTTTGGTGATCTCCTTGTTCCTCTTTAGTGCATAGTTGGCCCTTCTTTCCTGCATATTGATATTCCCTTTTCTGTTTGTCCAGTATAGTAGATTGCACCTCATGTCTAAAGGAGTCTATATATTTATCCAAGGTGGGATTGCGGCCAGGAGTAGGTGTCCAATCAAACTTCTTCTCGGTCCCTAGTTTCTCCTGTGTTTGAGTGCTTGGAAGTCCTATCTCCTCTTTGTCATGAAAGAACTCTTTCAGTCTTAGTCTCCTGAAATATTCCTCCATGTCACTACAGAGTTCTTTTTCAAGTTGCAGCGTCACAGAAGAATTTGGGAGTACACATTTATGGCCATGTTTGATACCCTCAAGAATGGAATGAACCTCAGCCCAGGATTCTAGCATAAGTGGAAAATATCAAAGGTCTAAAGGAGGTCAAGAGGGATGTCCTCTTTCCAGTTTTTTTTTAAACTTCATAAAAATTCTGAACTTGACTTGTAATAATGTTGCCATCCACTAGGTGGTGCTGCATCTCCTTCCATGTGCAGGTTGAAGGAGAGAAAAGACTCCTCATAAAACTGTTACATTCCTGAGCTCAATGGACTGAATAAGTAGTGTCTCAGCTCAGTTTTTGTTTTAAGTTTTGAGTGCAAAACAGTCTCAAATTTCTGTGTGAACATTTGTATTTCAATCAAAAGGGGGTGTCCTCTCAGCATTTATATATGTGCCCCATCCAAACCAGTTTTATTTTAGCCTGAGAAACAATCAATAGAGGATCCAAAAGCTTGCTATAACATTATGTATTTTTGTTAGCCATTACAAGGTATCATACCTACAAGATTCCTTGGTTACTCTCACTGAGAACAATCACACTTTGCTCTACTGGCTAACACGGTACCAAACCTTTTTTTCCGTTATACCTAGATTGAAACCAAACATGTCATTGCACCCAGCACATGTAAATGTGTGTTCTGCAATTCAGGAGCTGCCTTGACATTTAAAGTACAGCATACTTTCTATTGTCTACAGGAGAAAATCAGACAAAGTATTCACATTGGTTTTCTCATAGCCTCGAGAGGTTGCAAGTGTATGCAAAAGGGATTCATTGCAGGAGTTACTGCTTCTAAAAGTTATTTAAAACAAACGTGAGTGTGGTTTGATTTTAAAATATGTTTTTTAAGTGTGTGTAACTTAAAATGGATAACTTAGATTGAGCGACTTTATAAGGGAGTCATTTATATTGATTTACTGTTATTTTGACTTGTATATAATATTTGATTTTTATCTGTACCATCTGCATTGAAAATGTGCTCCATGATTCACAATGCCGTCCAATGTACATCTTGTGCTGTATATGCAGTCAATGAGCAGTTGTTCGAGGGTGTATACTGCTATATGTGTGTGCCACTTAAAAATTGGGAGCCCATATCCTGGATCTAAATGCGGAACTTGCAACATTGGGATCCATTACCAAACTGGAAAATAGTTAGATGCTCACTGAGCAGACACTCTGGGGTAGAGGTGGATGGTAGCATGGGAAAGCAGAATGATCAGACAGCTAGCTGGGTTACAGAAGGAGGCTAATCCTGAACTGTCACACCAACAAGTTTGCAAAGTTGGCAGATGGGGAATGCTGTTACAGGGTTACCACTGCTGCAGCACGACATGTCCCCTGACCACAACGGTGGATGTCTGCTCCAATAAGAAAGGGAATAGGAGCACAGGGCAGGCTAGACCTGTCCTGGTAGTGGGAGACTCAATTATTAGAGGTATAGATAGGGCTATCTGCTATAAAGACCAGGATCATAAATGGTGTGTTGTCTTCCTGGCGCTTATGTTCGACATATTGTAGATCAGGTTAACCGCTTTCTCGGAGGGGCTGGCGAGCACCCAGCAGTCATAATGCACATTAGTAACAATGACAAAATTATACATAGGTGGAAGGTCCTTAAAATGATTTCAGGGACCTAGGATGTCGTAAACCTAGGGCAAGGACCTCCAAAGTGGTATTTTCTGAAATACCATGTGCCACACCAGTAGATAAGGGAGGTACACAAATGGTCCAAGAATTCGTTTAGGAAGGAGTGATGTTGGTTCCTAGAGAACTGGGCCAACTTCGCTGCTGGTTACAGGTTCTATCATAGGAATGGGTTGCATCTCAATGGAGAGGCTGTAGCTGTTCGGAGGGAGGAGATGGCTAGTAGGTTGAAGGAGTTTTTAACCTCTTAATGACATGGTCTATGCTGGTTCTAAAAAACATAATGAGTAGAGATGAGCGAACCTACTCGTTTCGAGTAATTACTCGATCGAGCACCGCGATTTTCGAGTACTTCCGTACTCGGGTGAAAAGATCCGGGGGGCGGGGGGAGGCGTGGTGGAGCGGGGGGTAGCAGCGGGGAACAGGGGGGAGCCCTCTCTCTCTCCCTCTCCCCCCCCCCACTCCCTGCTGCAACCCCCCACTCACCCACGGCGCCCTCCGAATCTTTTCGCCCGAGTACGAAAGTACTCGAAAATCGCGGTGCTCGATCGAGTAATTACTCGAAACGAGTAGGTTCGCTCATCTCTACTCATTATGTTTTTTAGAACCAGCATAGACCATGTCATTAAGGGGTTAAAAACTCCTTCAACCTACTAGCCATCTCCTCCCTCCGAACAGGGGGCGTGGCCGAGTACGCTCGCTCATCTCTAATAATGAGTTTTTGGGGGCTTTTCACTCAGAACTGGCAGAACCATTAATAAGTATGCACTTGAAATAGAAAATATTGCCAAAAACTTCTAAACTGCACTAATGATAGAAGTCTGAATAATAAAATTGAACTGGAAGTAGTAATTGTGACGGTAACTGGGTTACAGTGGATTGGAAAGGGTTAAAGGGGACTGACTGTCACCAACCTGTGATGTACTGTTAAGGACCGCTACACATGACCGGTCACATTAACCTTTCAGGCCTTGGGTTCCAAATTAGTTCGTACCTGGATGCATCACGGAGGCCAAGAACCACACAAAGAGTCGGTTTCCAGTTCTCCTCAGATACGTAGAGAGAGCCCCGGCAAGTATACAGCTCACTCTGCTTAAGGCGTACGTACTCTGAATCTTTACTAACTTTTCATAGCGTTTCTCAATACAGGAAAGGAATGCGTCATTAGTCATGGGGTTAGTCTCATTAGGTTAAAAAAAACATTACAGCATAGTGTGAGAATATATATGAAATGTCCTTCAAATGTTAATGTTATCTCGTCCTCCCTTGTGAGTTTGGATGGTCGCAGCATCTTATTAGCGCGATTCGCTCTTTTCCCAGAGCTCAGGGCGTGGGAGGATCTCTTCTGATAACGATTGTTCCAGGCTTGGTTCTCGGAAGAATAAAAACAAATCATTAGACATTGCACCGAATCTCATGCTCTAAAGTTATTTCTGCTTGAATTATTGTTTCACTATGCACAAGCTTATTTACATCTTATAATGCTCCATTTTGTATCTAGCTGCCATTTTGAGACAGATTCTTTATTTTTTATGGACCTGTACCTTCTCAATCCCCCCTAGAAACTGTCTCAAAATAAACGATACTTTATTACTTCTACAGGACGGGGTAAGGTTTGCTTTCCCTATCTCTAGTTTATGGTCTATGCCCTACCTATCATTGTTGGTCAGCTGTCCAAGGGCTAATCCCTTCCCCGACAACTAATCCTAACTAACTAAACGCGAAGACCTAATAGACACAGAAGTGATCTACAACACACATGCTACTCTATTCTAATGGCTGGGAAACCCCTGCTTCTGCTGAGACAGATCCATAAGGGGACAAATCGCCCTGTTGTATTATAGACATATAGCCATTGCTTGGGGTCTCTACATCTACGTATACGGGGGCGACAGGCACCATCTGATCTGTAAGCTTAGCACAGGAGCGTTGTATGCAGGGCACAATACAGACAGAAAGTAGCAGGAGTATGATAAGAGTAACCAGAATCCCTATTCCTATCTGCATCAAGAATTGTTTCCATTGTCCGGTCCATGCAAACCACTCATCCCAGGGGTTAGTTATCCCAAAATTACGCTTCAGCTCTTCTGACAATGTGGCCAATTTCTTTATTGCGATAGTCACTTTACCTGTGGGGCCTGTATTATCTGGAATATACGTACAGCAAGTCTCACCAATCATTTTACAAACACCCCCTTTCTCGGCTAGAATCATATCCAGAGCCATTCGGTTCTGAAAAGTCATGGTGGCTGTGGGGCCTAATTGATCAGCAAGCCCTTGAAGTGCATCTCTTGTATAGTTCACGAACCTTTGTTGGTTGTAATATATATCAACATTCTTATTGATGGTTACTATTCCAAACAGGGACTCAAATCCGGCCTTAACTGATCCCTGGCTTTAAACTCATCTGGCACCCCCCCTTGGCACTCTGATTGCATCTATATATATACATGTGGATCAAACCTGCCACCTGGATCGTCAATTTCTCTCTTAGCACGATGCGGTGTTGGATTCTCACCCTCAGTGTAGTCTTATTGATTGTATTAATTTGTTCTGATCCCTGAAACAGGGGGCTAGTGTACAGTAGTCAAAGGTGTATGTGGCTACTTGTGTGTGTTAGAGGAATTGTACCACAATGTCACTGTGACATCCACTTCCGCCCAGGTCCCCAACCCTGCCCATAGCCTGTAAAGTATATGCAGGATCATGAGTTCTGTGCTCCAGGACCCAGGACCTTTTTGCAGTGCGAGGTGTGGATCCAAGTGGACTTTCTTTCGAGCTTGACTGCAGTTGGGGTGGTGAGCAACATCTGTCAGGGACCTTCAAACCGGGCTTTTCTCTCAAACTTTTTCACATAGACCCCGTCACCTGATTTTTAGATTGTGACACTCGTCTGTATGACCTGAGAGAGAAGCAGAGACTACAGAGTGCGTTACTGACAATTCCTTGGAGAGACCTATGACAAAATTACCAAGAGAATCATTTCCCAAACTTGGCTACTGTGGCATGTACCCTCTGGAGAAAAAGAAAAACTAATGGAAGACACTCAATTCAAAATTTGCCTGTTTCCTCCATTGTCTCTTGTATCTACTTTCCCACTACTCTGTGGTTGGTAGAGTGTGTGAAAAGCCTGGAATATACACAAAGCAGACATGATGTGTTGCATTATTTCACCTGTGAAGTGTGTACCTTTGTTTGACCCAATCACTTCCGATACCCCGTATCTGCGGATTACCTCATTCATGAGCTTCTGTGCGGTTACCTGCTTATTTACTTTGGTAACAAGGTAGGTCTCCAACCTGAAAAGAAATCAACAACAAGCACATATTCATACTTCCCAACAAGTGGGAGCTGAGTGTAGCCAATTTGCAATCCCTGAAATGGGTAGAGTGGTCTAGGCAAGTGTTATGTGGCAAATTTACTTCTGCCCTGCTGCTTACGGCAAAGATCATGCAAAATTGGACAAATGATGCAGCAGCTACAGAAAACCCAGGAGCCACCCGTCCTCGTTCAAGCGCCTACATCATTGCTGCTTTGAGAGGTGCATCTTGGGGCACAGGGACCGTGGTAGGCAAGTTCTGTTGACTGTTCGCCATACACCGTCTTGTTTCTGTTGCTCCCATATTTAGTCCATTTGTCTTTTTCTTCCTTGCTGGCTTGTAACTGTAAAGTCTTTAGCATATCAAAGTCCAAGTTTTTATCATTGTCCAAAGTTTAGTCAATGTCCAAAGTTTAGTCAATGTCCAAAGTTTAGTCAATGTCCAAGATTTTTGTCAAATTCTTCTTTTCTTCTTTTCTTCCATGGCTTGAGGGCCGCTGCCTTTGCTGTGTGGTCTGTGATGGTGTTGCCTCTTGCTTCTCCGGTGTAGGAATTGGTGTGAGCTTTCCACTTTGTTAGGTAGAAGTAGGGCCTCCGTGAGACTCTGCACCGCTGCATCATTCCTAATTGGCTGTCCTGCTGAAGTAAAAAAACTGTCTGGCTTTCCATATTGGGCCGTAATCATGAGCTATGCCAAATGCATACCGTGAGTCCGTGTAAAGGGTTGCCGTCTTACCTTCTTCCACTCTACACGCCTCAGTGAGGGCCTTCAGTTCCGCTTCTTGTGCTGAGACATGCGGAGGCATTCTGCTTTTAGGACATCTTGTTGTGTGACCACAGCATATCCAGTGTGGAGTCGTCCATCCTCACCCTGGGACCATCTATAAAAAACAACTCAAAATATGCATTGTTAACAGGGGCTTCAGTAACCTCTTAAAACTTACATTTTCTTGTTGCATCACTGCTAGACAATTATGCTGATATTCTATTTCAAATAGATCAGAACCTTGTTGCAAACAATTTAAAAATAGCTGATCTGCAATACCTAGATCACCTATTCCTTCTCCTCCCCCCCTGTGAACCAGGATACTCAATTGAAAGAAGAGTAGCCAGGTTCAAAGTAGTGGCAACATTGGAAAGAATGAAAAGAGCACATTGTAGCCGGATCTGGCAGGCCAGAGATAAGTGCTTGGGTTGCACTTGCATGAGTATGCTCTGGATGTCATGAGGGGTGAGGACCACTGGGGGGGGGGGGGGGTGTAGTCCAATACCAACTCAGAAGATTTGTCAACCATTGCCTGTACTGCTGCCACCGCACACACGCATGAGGGAGCTCCTCGAGCCACTGGATCCAGCCTCATGGAGTAGTATCCAAGTGGCCGTGGTCGTCCTCCGTGCTTTTGTGTCAACACTGTCGTCACATGGCCAGAAAGTTCAGTACAGAAAAGAGTAAAGGGTAAAGTGTAGTTGGGAATACCCAAGGCTAGAGAGCTGCTTCAGGGGTGAGAGAGAAAAGAATGATTGAAAGACAGTCATAGAGTAGTTGCATGAGAGAGGAAACCGAGTGGATCCATGGGCGGCAGTATGAAACAAGGCCCAGAAAGGTGCGGACTTTGGCAACGGATGTAGGTACAGGTATGGCCTGGACAGCAGCCTTTTGTTCCTATGTCAATTGTCCAGTTCCTTGGCCTAAACAATGACCCAGGAGAACAACCTTTGTTTTGCAGAACTGGAGTTTGTCTTTAGAGGCTTTACAGACATGTTCTGCAAGAAAAATTAACAGTGTAATTGTGGCTTGTTGGCAGGCTTCCAAATTATCAGCACACAGCACCTACATCACACAGCGCCGACAGCACACAGCGCCTACATGCGGTAGGCGCCTGGCTGACCCTTCAGAGTCTTTTCTGGACTGGAAAAAGAGGGGTGTTTGTTGGAGCAGTTAGTTTACAAGACTCTTCTGAACCGGCACCTGAGGTCTCAACCCGTACCGATCCATCTGGTGAGAATTTGATGGATGCAGATAAGGCCTGTAAGATATCAGTGCCAATAACAGAGACATGAATTACATCAGGGCAGAATAATCTACAAACACCTATTAATATTTGGAATGTGATATTCCTTAAGCAAATTCATTATTAGTCTGGTCCTGCTTGCAATGTCTCATCAAATTTGAGGAAACAAAAAACTTTTACTAGTTGCTCAAGATTGTCACCCCTTCTTTGTGAACGAGAGGCTCCACCCCTTCGATACTGGCTGCTTGCTTCTTTCTTCACACCTTCATTAAAAAACTCCACAGTCTGCGCATCCACATCACAAACAAGTAAAGTCCCATGCAGAGGGAGGAAAAAAACACGTCTAACTTCTATCCCCAGTCAATATCTGCATCACACATCTTACATTCATCACAGTCGGAACACGGGTCATTAACTCTCATCCATCCATGCGGTCAAATCTGGCTCTCTCAGTCAAATGCCTATGATTCACACACACACAATGTTTGCGCTGTTACAGAGTTCAGGAAATTGTGGATACATTGCACTAGGATGCACACCGTTCACACCAGGAGATAACGCGTATGATGCAACTGTCCTCATCTTGCATACAAATGCATTCAATCACTCCCACCCCTCCCTGGAATCAATCAAACGTTAACTGTCTGTAATACTAGAGATGTACAACAGATTCCACAACAACCACTTCATCACTAATATTTCCTATAAAAGGAACACACATTTAGCAATTATGCACACGTCCAACCAATCACAGAACTGACATTTACAAAAAGAACAGCAAAAATATACCTTAGAATTCCTACCTTTCCTATTTTTATGACAGTAAGATTCACTGGATTCATTACGGGTTCTATTCTATTCAAGCAAACATAATTACTGTGCAGGGTTCTCGGCACCCAGGGGCAAACCACAGGGTTGACTTGCTCCCAACTCCCCGAATCCTGCACTCATGCAAGTTAGTGCTTAAGACATACCCAGGCATGCCCTAAAACACTTCGCTGCCACACCTATCTGTTTCTGACAGGTAAATCAGGCAACTTGATTCTGCTCACTGTGTGGATACGAGCGTTCCCAATCCCCACTAGCCGTAACACAATTAATATACCTCTGGGGTTGTGGATTACTTTTTTGAGCCACCAAGGACAAATTAAGTTTTAAGCTTTAATCTAAAAAGGTTAGCAGTGTTTAAATGTACAAAAGGGTAAGGAACATATAAAGTCCACGCAAAACTGTTATTAAAAAGAATAAAATAGAAAATACTAGTCTACGAGGTTGATTCAAATAGTCCTGGTTTTGAGGAGCATGCAGAATGATCCATAGCCCTGCATCAGATGAAACTCCTGGGTCTAACAGTCCAAATCTTCTGGATGGAAGCCAAATGTAATATTTCTGCCATATTTGCCCAAGAGGGAAACTATGGCTATCCTGTTTCATAGCATAAATTTACCAACAATTAGACCTCTAACACTGTATGTACTGGATGATTAGTCCAGCGGGTGTGTGGTTCCATGTGTTTTGGGAAGTGGATGCATTGTATCCGTGATACCATCTCTGTTCAGAAAATATAACTTGTGTCTGGCTAGGTCTCTTAAATCACTCACAATCCCAGTCATTAATTTTTCTTTGTCTCATCTCAGTATATGGCTGTCACAGTCGGTCAGTCTGCCAAATGTGTATTAGAAGACTAGGAAGAACAATGGCATCTCCTGTAATTTGCTAATTTCATTATCTCGGAATATAGGGCTTTGCTTTTCTCAAAAGCAGCAGATAGGATTAAGGACCTCCCATGTACAGTTGTGAATATTGATGAGCTCTGCTTGTCAGGATATATGCTTAAGGCCCTTTTACACTGAAAGTTTATCATTCAGAAAACAATGGAATGATAATTTTCAGTGTAAACATGGCGAATGATTGAACGGTTATTTCCTCATCGGTCATCTTATACAGGCATAAAATCATTGTTCGCTTATTCACAACTTATGTGTAAAGAGAAATTGATCAGTTATTCACATTCACTGGTTTAGTGCATGTGAACGACTGAATAATTGAATTTACAAAATTTTAAATTATTTATCTGCATGTTTAAACTGGATGCATAAGCAAACTCTGTTATAATTCACTCGTGAGAACAATTTCTTATTGTGTGGAAAAAGAGCCTTGGAACCTCCTCGCAAACCTAGAGGAGCTCTCGAGCTGGGCCAGTGGGACTCATGATAAATTCATAGAAACATGGTGCCCGTGGCGGTTCGTGGGGAGGAACAGCAACGTTTGAACTTCCATCCTGTGGCCCGCGCAGAGCAGACGAGAAGTAAAGTCCACTGCAATGGCCCCCATGATAAAATGGACCGGCTCTGGGTAGAGTCCTGTGCCTACAAATGGCCCTGTGGTCCTTCCCAGGGCACAGCCTCAGGCTGGCCCCTTTTACTGGCCTCTCTCACTGGCATCTCCTACTGGCACCTCTTAAAGTAGACTGAGATTTCTTCCCCCATCCCCCCCCCCTTCCCTTTATCCCCTCCCTCCCCACCCCTTAGGTCTGTACGTCTTCTTCAAAGTTAATAAGGGGTCAGTAACACTTTTCTTAGCTCTTTCTTCTTCATTGACACTGTACTCCATAGTTTTGGCTCACTGTTTGAATATTCCTCACCAGGGACTCAATGTCAGCTCGAATTGTTCCTTTATTACCAAGAGTGTACTTCTGTGTCCCGATGAGTTCTGTGTATATTGAGCTCAGACCTTCCTTGTGTTACTCTGTATGCATATACTGAAAAATTCTAATAAACACTGAATTAAAAAGAAAAAGAGCCTTGAACATCTGCCCAAATGCACCCAATTTTCCCACATCAACAGGTGTCTGATACAGATAGATACGCCATCTTTGTGTCGTATCACTTTTTTACAATACTGTCTAAAGAAAACTATGACATAATGGGAATAACTGAGACTTGGTTGGACAAAAGTTGTGAGTGGGTAATTAACTGGTTAATTTACAGGGTTATGCTTTGTTCAGAAGGGATCGTAAAAAACAGAAAGGGAGAGGGGTTTGTCTTAATGTAAAGTCCTGTTTAAAGCCCATACTATGTGAAGATATATGTGAGGAAAATGAAGAAGTGGAGTTTCTATGGGTTAAAATAGACTCCTTCTAGGGGAGGAATTTTTTTTTTTTTTTACAAGGAGTTATTGATATCGAATGAAACTTTCTATGTGTGATTGTAACGCTGATATGTGATTACAATATCAGGGTTAATTTATTGTGGAAAACTGAGCCATTGAAGGGAGGTTCTAGTACCCAGTTGTACCGCTTGTACGCTAGTTGTGATATCTATGAGCATGAAGGCAGCGATTTTGGAATGCGCATGACAGCGTATCTCAGGCACGTTTCCTTGTTTCTTTTGGGTATAAGGCTCAATGATTGCAATCCCACAGAAGAGCTACTGTAGAACAAACTGCTGAAAAAGTTAATGCCAAGAAAACTTGTCACTTGGAGATGATGCAAATGGTGAATAACACTTCTAGAGATGAGTGAGAATACTCGGTTCGGGTGTTTTTGCACTCGAGCACCGCTTTTTCCGAGTAACTGACTACTCGGACGAAAAGATTTGGGGGGCGGGGGGCCGCATGGTGGAGTGGGGGGTAGCAGTGGGGAACAGGGGCAAGCTCTCTCACCCCCGGCACCCCCCGAATCTTTTTGTCCGAGTAGTCAGTTACTCGAGTACGCTCGCTCATCTCTATACACTTCTTTTCCAGCATATTTGCCTAGTGTATCAGATGAATTGTACTTAGATCCTTTTCATTTGTGCTTAAGTCATACCCAGGCATGGTCTAGCATGCCCTAAAACACTCCGCTGCCACACCTATCTGTTTCTGACAGGTAGATCAGCCAACTTGATTCTGCTCACTGTGTGGATGCGAGCGTTCCCAGTCCCCACCAGCCAAAACACAATTAATATGCCTTTGTTATGGATTACTTTTTTGAGCCACCAAGGACAATTAAAGTTTTAAGCTTTAATTTAAAAAGGTTAGCAGTGTTTAATGAATATGTACAAAAGGTTAAGGAACATACAAAATCCACACAAAACGTATTAAAAAGAATAAAATAATAGAAAACACCTGTCTATGAGGTTGATTCAAATAGTCCTGGCTTTGGGAAGCATGCAAAATAATGGATAGTCCTGCATCAGATGAAACTCCTGGGTCTAACAGTTGGGGAGGTGCCCCCCTTTAGTTTTAAAGGCTCTTCAATCTGCACCTCTGCCCTCCCCGCAATGGCATCACAAGAGGCCAGCTAAGTAGATGCCCAAGTCTGCTGGATGGAAACCAAAGTTAATATTTCTGCCATATTTGCCCAGGAGGGAAACTATGGCTATTATGTTTCATAGCATAAATTTACCAACAATTAGACCTCAACACTATATGTACTGGATTATTAGTCCAGCGGGTGAGTGGTTCCATGTGTTCTGGGGAGTCGATGCATTGTGTCCGTGATACCATCTCTGTTCAGAAAATATAACTTGTGTCTTGCTAGGTCTCTTAGATCACTCATAATTCCAGTCATTAATTTTTCTTTGTCTCATCTCAGTATTTGGCTGTCGCAGTCAGTCAGTCTGGGAAATGTGTATTAGAAGACTAGGAAGAGCAATGGCATCTCCTGTAATTTGCTAATTTTTATTATCTCAGAATATAGGACTTCTTTGCTTTTCTGTACATTTATGAATATTGATGAGCTCTGCTTGAGGATATATGCTTAAGGCCCTTTTTACACTGAAAGATTATCCTTCAAAAACCAATGGAATGATAGTTTCAGTGTAAACATGGCGAATGATTGAACAATTAACATAAGTTACAATATCAAGGTTAATTTATTGTGAAAAACTGAACAGTTGAAGGGAGGTTCTAGTACCCAGTTGTACCGCTTGTACGCTAGTAGTGATATCTAGGACTACGAAGGCAGAGATTTTGGAATGCGCATAACGTCGTATCTCACGCACGTTTCCTTGTTTCTTCTGAGTATAAGGCTCATTGATTGCAATACCATGGAAGAGCTACTGTAGGACAAACTGCTGAAAAAATTAATGCCAAGACAACTTGTCACATAGAGATAATGCAAATGGTATTTGCTTAGTGTATCGGATGATTTTTTACTTGGATCCTTTCCATTTGTACAGGAAGAACTTCAGTCATCTAAGACCTGGAAATGAACGCAATTAACTTTCAGGATGTATATAGTAGTTGATAACGTCAGGCAAAAAATACATAAGTTGCAGAAAAGTGCCTGTATTGTCCTCATGTGAACCCCACATCCACCTGTATACAGTAGCTCTCTAAACAGGAAAGCAGCTGCTCCATTTTCCATTTCACTGTTGCATTAGTCTTATATTTATATTATTCTCCTCAAATAAATGGAGGCAAATTAGAGACCAATTAATCCCCTGAATTCTTGAAATGATCTATTTTTGGCATGTTCCCGCCATGGCTGAAAGCAGGGGTTATAATTAGAAGCCTTGCATGTATTTTGATGTACAAAAGATTCTCTGTGCAAACACAAATTAAGAGAGCTTTTCTGTCTAGACTCGCCAAAGAGTAGGATTTCTATTAATCACATCCTAAATTGCTCTGTGTTTGCAGTATGTGCTTGAAAGGAGTAAAAATTGTGCACTGTGTAATGAAGATGCTGAATAATTGAAAATGGGAAAAACATAAATAAGAGCCACTTATAAGGCACAATCACAGCCAATTAGTCTGTGGAGAGCGGATTGTAGAGGTTTGAATATACAGTAATAAAAGATATATATCTGAAAATGTATCCGCTTGAGGGACACTATGTGAGACTAGTTTACTTTTATTTTTCAATATATATATTGCTGATTGATACAGTAATGTTAAACCAACAAAGTAAGGTTATCCTTATCTTATAAAGTGCTGGCATACCTCCTTGTACGCGGTGGTGGTCCAACCTATAAGACCTCCACGTCCCCTGACGATGAAGGCAGAGGAACTGCAGCAGGGCTCCGTTCAAGTGCATGGGGCTGGTTGCAGCTCCCTCTACACAGCATGGTGGCCGAAACATTGTAGTGCTGAGTACTCCTTTAAGGCCTCTTTGCACGGGTGACAGCGATATTGCCGCGAGAAAATTACAGCGATTTTGCAGCTGTGTTCTGTGCGATATTACTGCATTTTCTCATGGCAATATCGCGATTTTGTGGCACGACTTTGTTGCGCTCTTTGCCGGGATTTTCAGGGGAAGGGGGAGGGGGGCTTGAAATATAAGCCCTACCCCGAAAATAAGCTCTGGCTACATTAAAAAATAAAAACAATACATTACCTAACAGGTGCTGTCTGCTTCACCAGACTTCTTCTCCGGCAGTTCTGCCACACTTGCTTGTAGTCTTCAGCCATCGCTTCCTGGTCAGAGGGTTCAAAATCATGCCTCCAGGAAGCTGATTGGTTCTTGAGCTCCGTGGGTCAGCCAATCACAGCCATTCAATGAGATGCCTGTGATTGGTTCATTGAGCGCTGCAGTGATTGGCTGAGCTGCAGCACTTGAGAACCAATCACAGGCATTGCATTGAATACATCGCATTTGAAAATAGAAATTGGGTTTTATGTAATCCCTTTAAGTACCTATACACTAATCAGGGCACGTGCCATGGTGACCTAAGTAAATATGTTCTAGCCTTGTTGACTAATAGGTGGAATAAATAAAGGGCTCGCATGCACTTAGAGCTGACACCCAGATTCTTCTATTGTAACAGTCTGGTTCAGAGCCTCTTGTTGCAACCAGTGCTGGCAGTTAGCATAGTCAGGGGAAGCCAGAGGTATGTACACAGGAACAGCTATTGCAGTATACAGGAGCAGGCAGGTAACGAAGCTTGACTAAAGGCTGAGGGCACAATAATCTCACAGAGGAAGGAGGGACAAAGCCAGGTTTTTATACTGAGTTCAATCAATCAACAGGGTGGAGCTAATAAAGCAAACAGGAGCAGGGAACCAGGACAGGCTAAGCAGAGGAGCTATCCAGAGAGCCTGAATAGCTCAGCAGGAAGAGCCGCCGCCTGGAGCACAGGAGCTCCTGGAGTCAAGTCCTGACATCTATACTGTAGAAACATGTTATCCATCTAGTGAATTTTGGCCAGTTGGATATAGCTCCCACAGGCTGGTGGGAAGTATAGTTACTGTTGTGTATAGCAGCAGAGGTTAACTCATGTGAAGACCTGCTGCATTACTGTTAGGCAATATTCCAGTATGCTGCCCCCATTTTGGGTGGAGTTGTTCTGGTGTGCAGTCCCCTTAATAGCCTCTGCTCTGATGCTGCTGTGGGGGGGTCTTCTACTGATGGTGGTCTTCTATTATCACCACCTAGTTTGGGGACTTTGCATTACTGCTGCTGGTCTTCAGTTGACTACTTTATAAAAGCCAGCTTGTCTGGGGAGAACTTTGACATCATGTCCATTGACCAGTCCATTGACACAAAAAAACACACTGAAAACAACACCTCACTTGGCATCACTGGCGTGAACAATTTGCAAAATCATGATACTGATTAGGGATAGTTACCTGCTGTGACCCTGCATCAAAACACTTAAAAGCCCAAAGTACATAAACGCAGGCATTAATAATAAAGGATTTAAAGGGGGTAAAACAAGATTTAAAAGGGTGGTACCCCTTACAAAAGGAAATAGAGATTTTTTTTTTAAAGCGGTTTTAACTAGTGTTGCAAGTCTTGATCACCACGATTTTCACCAAATCAAACTAGGTATGTCGGCCCCGATTTTTGGTGAAAATCATGGGAAAAGCGAATTTCCCAAAATGCCTGCTACAGAGGTCAGAGTGCAGCCAATCGGTAGCCAGGGTGCCTCGATGATGTCACCAAAGGGCTGCATTGGGGAACTTCTGGAGGGTAAATCAGTGAACCTAATTTTCACTTCAATTGACTTTAATGGGAGTCATAATTGGCCGTCCCGACAATGATTTTCATGACATTGGCCATATCCAGACATGAACCGATTATTTCACTAATTGCTCATCACTAGTTTTAACCACATCTCAACTGCACCATATGAATACATTCTTATAATAATTGTGCTCCATCCACTTGACTTTCACAAGAAGATGTAGCCAGATAGCGCCTCAGGTTGTCATTCAGTGGAAAACGACACTATTCTAATCCTCCAATGCAAGGGGGAGAGCTGCAGAAATAATTGGGGTCTCTCATAAGAGAGTGGTCCCAAAGGAATAAAATGCAAAAAAGCTATCAGCAAACAAAATATTTTCTGCGCTCACAAAATAGTGTGCATCCACAAATAGTATTCTGTCAAGGAAAAAATGCATAGGAGTTACACTTACTGGGGAGGAGGGGGGTATGATGACCATGAGCCCCCTCCTTGAAGTGATGTCTCCCTCTGTCTCCAAATAGCTGTTTCCACACGTATACGAGATTAAATAATAACACCTTTTATTCTCAGACTTCACTTAAAACAACGGGCAACGCGTTTCAGTGCGCACAGGCACCTTTCTCAAGCCATAATAAAACAGTATGATCGTTACATATATATAGTATATGAGTCACTTACATTGCATGCTGCTGGTGTCTCTCAATGGCCGCAGCCATATTGGAGGTGTGTCTCAATTATCAGCGTCATCACGCCGGTCACATGACCGGCGCGCTGGTGTTCCATCACTGCCAATGGGGCCTGGTGTTAGCGGCCATATTGGGGGCGTGTTATAGCAAGCCCACGTCATCGCGCCGGTCACATGACCAGCGTTCCGACGTCCCTCATTATTAGTGTCTCCCGGAGGTTGTGGTAATATTTAGAGGCGTGTTTTATCGATCGTCATCCCGCCGGTCATGTAGTCGGCGCGAATGACGTTCTGCCTCTGCCGAAAAGGCCTGGTGATAACGGCCATATTAGGGGCGTGTTATAGCAAGCCCACGTCATCACGCTGGTCACATGACCAGCGTTCCGACGTACCATTACTATTAGTGTCTCTCGGTGATAGCGGCCATATTAATGGAGGGTTTACCATTCAACAATGTAGGTCACATGATCGGTATTTTGACATACCACCTTAGAAGGGCAGAAGAGTGTTTAAAAGATCACTAGAGTCATATTTAGTATGTAATACATCGTTAGGGTCATAGAATCAACCTCTATTCAGACCCTACCCTCTGAATTAAAAATAATACCAAATCAATAAAACTGACTTCATTCTCTCTGTTATGTAGTACGTTGAAGATGCAGCTGCATCCTGCACAATGTTGTGATATTTCTATCTATACATATCAATATGGTCTTTCTTATTTTACTAATAACACAATCCATTTATAGGCTTATTCAAATGGTTGCACAGTTTGCACTTGCAAAAAAGACAATATTTTTAGTATACACCCGCATCAAGCGTTCACCATAAAAGCTTGTCTACAATAAAATATATATCATTCATACGAGATACCTCAAACTACTATACCCGATCTTATAACAACTACATTAAAACCTAAAAGCCGCTTTTACCCCTTAGATAGCAAAGGTTGCTATATTGAAACTTTTTATCAGAAAGTACTAAAAGATCTTACCATACTCTGTAATGCAAAAGAATCAACATCTGGATATAAAAATCTAAAACAAAAAAGTATACTCCTTAATTTAGCTAATAATGATCAAATCGTAATCAAAAAGGCAGATAAGGGAGGAGCGATAGTGATCATGGACGTTGACTATTATGAAAAAGAAGCTAACAGGATTCTAGAGGACACTGAATATTACACTAGATTATATGAAAATCCCCTGAAGAAAATATCCCATGAATTATATGAATTGATAGATGGAGCGTTAGAAGAACAATGCCTCACGAAAGATGAGAGGAATTACATTTGCAACAAAGAAGCTGAAACCCCATATTTTTACTTCTTACCAAAAACGCACAAAAATAAGGAAAATCCCCCAGGGCGCCCAATAATTGCAGGGATAAATTCGATAACGTGTGCATTATCGGAGTATGTAGATCATCAGCTACAAAGAATTGTAATAAATCTACCAGCATATATAAGCGACACCAGCGACTTTCTGAAAGCCTTAAAAATTAACAACTGGCAAGAAAATTATTGGCTATGCACTTTGGATGTAACATCTTTATATTCGAACATCCCACATGAGAAGGGTATAGCAGCAGTCAATCATTTTTTAACTAGAGATACAACTATGCCAGACCATCAAAAAAAGTTCATTCTTAGAGCAATTAGATTCATCCTGCAGAACAATTATTTTTCCTATAAAGATCGATTCTATATCCAGAATAAAGGAACCGCTATGGGCACGAAATTCGCGCCGGCGTATGCAAATTTATTCATGGGGGCCCTGGAGGAAGAGATAAAAGAAAAAATATTATTTTTTATCATCGCTTTATCGATGATGTGTTTTTTATATGGGGAGGAGAAGAATACGAACTAGAAAACTTTATTAAAAATCTAAACTTGAGGGAGTGGGGACTCGAGTTCACAGGAAGTTTTAGTCAAAATAATATAGTCTTTTTGGACGTCGAAATATTTATTGATAAAAAAATAATCAACACAAAAAACTACTTCAAACCCACCGACACAAACAGTTATTTAAAGTTCACTAGCTGTCACGCGAAATCGTGGAAAAATAACATCCCATATGGTCAGTTTGTACGTATGCGCCGGAACTGTACCAAAGTCGAAGATTTCATCATACAATCAGGAATACTAAAACAACGATTCCATGAAAAACGATATCCAATACAACTTGTAGAATCGGCCTACAAAAAAGCGTTGGCAAGAACAACTGAACAAGGAATAGGTGATCAGGAACGAAGAAAGAAAACGGGAAAAGAAGAGATCCATACCCTCCAATCAAGATTTATAACAAAATACAACACACAACATGGAGGAATTCGAAATATTTTGCAAAAACACTGGAATATTTTAAAAGATGACCCTTTTTTACAAAAAGATCTATCTGAAAGACCAATAGTAACGTTCAGAAGAAACAAGACATTAAAAGATATACTAGCCCCTTCCTGCCCTTTCAAAAAACAGAAAAATAAACAAAATAAAGTCACAAATGATGCGAACCAATTCCTAAAACCCATTCAAGGTACATATAAGTGTGGGATATCCAGATGTAAATGCTGTACACATATCACACATGGAAGAAAAGAGGTACCACTCTCGATAACATCTCCAAAAAAAGCACATAAGATCCAATCCTTTCTAACATGTAGCTCAAAATTTGTGATTTACCTTCTGCAATGCCCTTGCGGATTAAGATACATAGGACGCACTATCAATCCTTTACGAACACGTATCAACAAACATCGCAATAACATAGTGAACGGTTTCGAGAAACACAGCGTCTCAAGACATTTTAAAAAAGAGCATAATAAAGACGCCAGAGGTTTAAAAGTCACACCACTAGAGAAAGTGAAACCTGAAATATTTTCTCTCCTTAAAAAACGGGAGATGTATTGGATTTTCCGATTACAAACACTGTATCCAATAGGTTTGAACGAAACTCTGGAAAAAAATTTAAAAATTTTTTTTATATAAAAAAACTTTTAAACGATTAAGTCTTTTAAATTGAACAAAACATAGCCACGTTCTAGTATTTAAGGATATATAATGGCAGTAAAAATGTTTTGTTGTATGTACGTCCATAATCTATACCTTATGAATGATATATATTTTATTGTAGACAAGCTTTTATGGTGAACGCTTGATGCGGGTGTATACTAAAAATATTGTCTTTTTTGCAAGTGCAAACTGTGCAACCATTTGAATAAGCCTATAAATGGATTGTGTTATTAGTAAAATAAGAAAGACCATATTGATATGTATAGATAGAAATATCACAACATTGTGCAGGATGCAGCTGCATCTTCAACGTACTACATAACAGAGAGAATGAAGTCAGTTTTATTGATTTGGTATTATTTTTAATTCAGAGGGTAGGGTCTGAATAGAGGTTGATTCTATGACCCTAACGATGTATTACATACTAAATATGACTCTAGTGATCTTTTAAACACTTTTCTGCCCTTCTAAGGTGGTATGTCAAAATACCGATCATGTGACCTACATTGTTGAATGGTAAACCCTCCATTAATATGGCCGCTATCACCGAGAGACACTAATAGTAATGGTACGTCGGAACGCTGGTCATGTGACCAGCGTGATGACGTGGGCTTGCTATAACACGCCCCTAATATGGCCGTTATCACCAGGCCTTTTCGGCAGAGGCAGAACGTCATTCGCGCCGACTACATGACCGGCGGGATGACGATCGATAAAACACGCCTCTAAATATTACCACAACCTCCGGGAGACACTAATAATGAGGGACGTCGGAACGCTGGTCATGGGACCGGCGCGATGACGTGGGCTTGCTATAACACGCCCCCAATATGGCTGCTAACACCAGGCCCCATTGGCAGTGATGGAACACCAGCGCGCCGGTCATGTGACCGGCGTGATGACGCTGGTAATTGAGACACACCTCCAATATGGCTGCGGCCATTGAGAGACACCAGCAGCATGCAATGTAAGTGACTCATATACTATATATATGTAACGATCATACTGTTTTATTATGGCTTGAGAAAGGTGCCTGTGCGCACTGAAACGCGTTGCCCGTTATTTTACTGAAGTCTGAGAATAAAAGGTGTTATTATTTCATCTCGTATACGTGTGGAAACAGCTATTTGGAGACAGAGGGAGACATCACTTCAAGGAGGGGGCTCATGGTCATCATACCCCCCTCCTCCCCAGTAAGTCTAACTCCTATGCATTTTTTCCTTGACAGAATACTATTTGTGGATGCACACTATTTTGTGAGCGCAGAAAATATTTTGTTTGCTGATAGCTTTTTTGCATTTTATCCACTTGACTTTCATATTCCCCTTTGTTTACTGTTTTGCCCTGTCCTCCCTTTCTATCACTCTACGTTAGAGGTACTGGTGTAACTACAGGGAATGCAGTTGTGCCTGGGCCCAGAAGCCTTAGGGGGCCTATAAGGCCTCTCTGCTCCATGTAGGGAGCCCAGTACTATGAATAAAGCATTATAGTTGGGGGCCCTGTTACAGGTTTTGCATTGGGTCCCGAAGCTTCAAGTTACACCTTAACGTTAAGGGGTTAAGAGACGTTGGGGGACCCAAAGATGAACTTTTGCACCCGGGCCAATGATCCTTTATCTACGCCCCTAGTTTGAGGGAAATGCTTGTAGTTGCATTCTGACATATTTATTTGTAGTTAAGGTATAAAACAATGAATTAAGCTGAGACTGACAATCTTCAGAGGAACTCTTGTGTTTTGTGTCTTATTTAGCTCAGGTTTGGAGGTTGCCGTTACTTGTTGGGTGGGAGCTCAGCAGTATAGTGTACAGTAGCAATCGACATCAAAAGTCCACCATTATAGATTAAAACAATAATACGCTTTATTAGATACTCATTCAACATCCAGACAAAGAATAATCCACATATACTCAGAATAATATAATACTAGGACCCAACCACTAATGGCTAGACATCGAGTTGAGACAAGGAAAACAGATCAACATCCAATAAGATGTGAAAATTAGGGCGTATGATATATGTCAGGATAGCTTTAATTTGTTCAATATGCAGTCTTAACCCCTTGAGTGGCGGGTTTCTTACCACCCTGTCAGATCCACCAGGGCAGTTTTTTTTAAATGGGCAAATCATTTAATTTCAACTAATTTTCCAGTCGCGTTCCAAGAGCCATAACTTTTTTCATTGACACGGCCATACGAGGGCTTGTTTTTTGTGGGACAAGTTGTACTTTTTGATGGCATCATTTTTGGGTATATATAATGTATTGCATAACTTTTGTAAAAAAATTTGTAGGGAGATTGGGGGGGAAAAAAAACGAAATCCTGCCATTTTTTTTTTGGATTTCATTTTTACGGCGTTCAGTGTGCGGAATAAATAATGTGATAACATTATCAGCACGATTCCGGTGATACCAAGTTTATACAGTTTTTTAATGTTTTGCTATCTTTGTACATTTAAAACATTTCTTTTTTATTAAAGGTTTGCTTTTGTGTCGCCACATTCCAAGAGCCATATTAATTTTTTTCCATTGCCAGAGCCCTAGAAGGCCTTGTTCTTTGCAGGATGAATTCAAGTCTTCATTTATCTAATTTTTAGAAACATGTAAAATTTTGGTCACTTTTTAGTGCATTTTTCTACGGCAAGATTAACAAAATCTGTAATTATGGCATGTTTTTTATTTTTCACTGCATTCTCTGAGCAGTATAAATAATATATTAAAGTAATTCTACAGGCCGGTACGATTTATGCCAATACCAAATTGTAAGAGTTTTTTTTTTCTTTTTTGCTACTTTTTTTTTACAGTTTAAAAAAAAGTAATAAAAGTTTAAATGCCCCTCCTTTTGCCATATCTATAATAAAAAATCTAAATCATAAAAAAAAACAATTTGGTATCGCCGAGTCAGTAAAAGTCTGATCTATCAAAGTAGGGCATTATTTACCCCGCACTGTGAACATAGTCTGAAAAAAAAATAAAGAACACCAGAAATGCACTTTTTCAGTCACCCTGTCTCCCAGAAAAAATGCAATAAAAAGCGATCAAAAATTTGTATGTATTCCAAATTGGTACTAACTAGAGATGAGCGAGTATACTTGCTAAAGGCAATTGCTCGAGCGAGCATTGCCTTTAGCGAGTATCTCCCCCGCTCGAGACTGCAGGTTCGGGTGCCAGCGCTGGGGGAGCGGTGAGTAGCGGCTGTCAGCAGGAGGGAGCGGGGGGGGAGAGAGGGATCCCATTATTTCACCTGTGAAGTGTGTACCTTTGTTTGACTCAATCACTTCCGGTGCCCCGTATCTGCGGATTACCTCATTCATGAGCGTCTGTGCGGTTAGCTGCTTATTTACTTTGGCAACAGAGTAGGTCTCCAACCTGAAAAGAAATCAACAACAAGCACATATTCATGCTTCCTAACAAGCGGGAGCTGAGTGTAGTCAATTTGCAATCCCTGAAATGGGTAGAGTGGCCCCGGCAAGTGTTATGTGGCAAATTTTACTTCTGCCCTGTCGCTTTACGGCAAAGATCATGCAAAATTGGACAAATGATGCAGCAGCTACAGGAAACCCAGGAGCCATCATCATTGCTGCTTTGAGAGGTGCGTCTTTCCGTGCATCAGCCGGGCCATCATGGGGCACAGGGACAGTGGTAGGCAAGTTCTGCTGACTGTTCGCCATACGCCGTCCCTTTTTAGTCCATTTTTCCTTTTCTTCCTTGCTGGCTTGTAACTGTAAAGTCCTTAGTGTATCAAAGTCCAAAGTTTTTAGTCAATGTCCAAAGTTTAGTCAAAGTCCAAAGTTATTGCTAAATTCCTATTTTCTTCCACGGCTTGAGGGCCGCTGCCTTTGCTGTGTGGTCTGTGATGGCGTTGCCTCTTGTTTCTCCGGTGTAGGAATTGGTGTGAGCTTTCTACTTTGTTAGATAGAAGTAGGGCCTCCATGAGACTGCACCGCTGCACCATTCTTAATTGGCTGTCCTGCTGAGGTAAAAAACTGTCTGGCCTTCCATGTTGGGCCGTAATCATGAGCTATGCCAAATGCATACCGGGAGTCAGTGTAAATGTTTGCCGTCTTACCTTCTGCCACTCCACACGCCGCAGTGAGGGCCTTTAGTTCCGCTTCTTGTGCTGAGATATGCGGAGCCACAACTTTTAGAACATCTTGTTGTGTGACCACTGCATATCCAGTGTGGAGTCGTCAATCACCCCTTGTACCATCTATAAAAAACAACTCAAAATATGCATTGCTAACAAAGGCTTTCAGTAACTTTTTAAAACTTAAATTTTCTTGTTGCATCACTGCTAGACAATCATGGTGATATTCTATTTCAAAAAGATCAGAATCTTGTTGCAAAAAATTTAAAAATGGCTGATTTGCAATACCTAAATCACCTATGCCTTCTCCTCCCCCCCCCCCTTTGAACCAGGGTACTCAATTGGAAGAAGAGTAGCCGGGTTCAAGGTAGTACAACATTGGAAAAAAAAAAATTTGATGGATGCAGATAAGGCCTGTAAGATGTTGGCGCCAATAACAGAGACATGAGTTACATCGGAGCAGAATAATCTACAAACATCATTAATATTTGAAATGTGATATCCTTTACGCAAATTCATTATTAATCTGATTCTGCCTGCAATGTCTTATCAAATTTGAGAAGAAAAACTTTTACTAGCTGCTCAAGATTCTCACCCCCTCCTTTGTGGACAAGAGAGGGATGACCCATTACGTACTTTTACATCATCTAGCTCCACCCCCTCGCCACTGGCCGCTTGCTTCTTTCTTCACACCTTCATTTAAACTTTACAGTCTGCCCATCCACATCACAAACAAGTAAGGTCTTATGCATGGGGGAAAGGAACACTTTTATCCCCAGTTAATATCTGCATCACACATCTTCACATTCATCACAGCCTGAACACTGGTCATTAACTCTCATTGATCCATGCGCTCAAGTCTGCCCCGTCACCCCCTCATTGAAGGTGCACCAGTACATACAGATGCACAGAAAAAAAAAGGTTTGACAAACAAACATACATCAGTTGAAAAACATTGAGGTGAGTGCTGTAATGTTATAAAGTACATGATTCTATTGAGATGAGATTGTAAATGAGCTCTATTTTTGACAAATTATGGGAAAAAGTTTGCTGAGTGACTGAGACATTCTCTCTCTCTTATTTACTGAAGCTATTATATGCTATTAGAGATGAGCGAACGTACTCGTTTTGAGTAATTACTTGATCGAGCACCGCGATTTTCGAGTACTTCAGTACTCGGGGGAAAATATTCGGGGGCGGGGGAGGCGTGGGGGAGCAGGGGGTAGCAGCGGGGAACAGGGGGGAGCCCTCTCTCTCTCCCTCTCCCCCCCACTCCCCGCTGCAACCCCCCACTCACCCACGGCGCCCCCCAAATCTTTTCGCCTGAGTACGGAAGTACTCGAAAATCGTGGTGCTCGGGCGAAAAAGGGGCGTGGCCGAGTAGGTTCGCTCATCTCTATATGCTATATTAAATCCTGATATATTTTAGCCCAATTCACAGACGTGACTAACTCTAAAAACTTATATTTATTAATAACTATATTAAAACACATATACTGGGCACTACAATGACAGCACACATATACCAGGTTCCTCCAAACACCTAACAATTGTAGGAGGTGAGTACCACTGGGGGCCTGGAATTATTTTCCACTCAATAGGAGTAAGAAGTGATTGTATGTTATAACAAACACGCTCTACCCGAGATAGTTTCAAGAGAACATAGGATAATTCAAAAATCGGAGTTAGGAGTCCTGAGTTATATTGTATACAAGAAGAACAAGGTGTCGATTCGAACTAACACTTGTAATGATCAGGACAATCACATTATTAGTGGTCCGAACTCCAACTCCAAAATTATTTTATATACAAGCAAGACAAGATCACCATTTTGATTTCTCGCTTGTAACAAATAGTACTTAGACTCACTCGCTAGTAGTGGTCAGTACATAGACTTGTTTGAGTTCTCACTTGTAATGATCAGTACTTAAACTCGCTCAGTTGTAGTGATCAGTGATGAGACTCTGATCAGTACTTAGACTCGCACACTTATAGTGATCAGTACTTTAACTCTACGCGTTTCACCAATAGTTTAGTGGATCATCAGGAGGTATAGTACTAGAGTTTAAAATTCAAAGGTAGAAGAGATTCAATATATTGAGGAGACCATCAGTCTGAGTTAGAGAAAAAAGCTGAATCTCAGATTTCTAAAGATGCAGCGAGATTTATGTAATGGTCAATGTAGTGACCGGGATGGATGTCCCCATTGACCAGAACATACAATTGCTCTTGCAGTTGGGAGCCTGCGTGGGTGAATTTCTAATTGGAGGTAAATTACATGCTAGTGCTCTATAGGTGGATAATGCATAGAGGTGACAAAACTAAATGTCTTGGTTTCCCGCTATGCAAGTCGATACAGATATGGAATTTGAGCAGACAAAGCCCCCAAGGTATCGGGAGAACCTATCGGTCCGCTTGTGAGTTGGAGTCAGGCACAGAAGAAATACTCCATTAGATATATCCGGAGTATTGAATAGTTAACATACCAGAGTTAAGGCTTGGGTCAGTGATGCAGAGAGGAGACACAGTATGTGTGTCTTAATCTCCTGACTCAATTCAATGGGCTCTAGACGCCATGCATAGCTTTTCAGCAGTATGGTCTATTGTGCTGAATTCCAACCCTAAGTGCTTAAATTTAGGTCATAAATATAGGGATGAGACATAAATATATGTCTCGATCACTAGACCTAAATGCACTTTTAAACGCGGTGCATGATTTTTAAGAAGCCGGCTAAGCTTTAGTGCTAGTTCCAACCCAAGTTCTGATTCTAGTCAGCAAGTTCCTAGTCAGCAGTTTCTAGCAAGCAACCCCAGCAATTCCCCCAGATGTAGGGCTCAAGGAAGAGCAGAGAAAAAAAGCATGACCCTTCGCCTTGATAGTAGGCTAGGGAATGAGGAATGTCCTGTCTGATGCTGCTTATGTATCGTATAGACACGCCTCCAGAGGGCCGGCCTAGCCTGACCGGCCAATCGTGGCACTCAGATCCATAAACATGAGATAACTAAACTGTGAAGCGGACTAGTTAGGTAGAATAGCCCTTATACAGAGGACTATGCAAAATCAAACCCGAGGCTGGTTGCTGATCGCGTGTACAGTTACTCGATCGTCCGCCGAGCGCCGGGGGGAAGGACGCAAGCGGCGGTGTATGGCTGAGACGCGTCCCGTCCTGTTACCATAGTGACGGGGTCTTGGGCTAACGTCATCGCGTGCGTCGAGCGCACGTACAGCGCTTCCATTGGGATACGCCCACCTCTTAATGCCGTTGCCTCCTAACCTGGCGTCATGACGTGGGCCCCCGTGCTGTGCTAAGCACGTAACATGGGAGTGTCGAAACCCAATGATTTACCAGGGGGAGGGCACCAAGAGGCTGGGAGAATACCGAGCCGAACAGATCGTGACATCATGTGACACATGTGAGGTGCCAGGTGGCTTAGAAGGCCACTGGGGGCGTGAGTGACTGTCAATTTGACAGCATAATGGAGTATGAACCCCATTATTAAAATAAATAGACTAATGTCTCCCTTATGTTTATTATGTGTGTAATTCAATTATTACAGCTTATACATGAAACATAACCGCTACTGCTTCGCAATGGTATAATTTTTGATAAATGCGGAAGCGGCTTATGTTTGAAATGTAGCGAACCCAAAATGTTTAGAGATGATGTATTGGGTAAAGATTCTCTCAGGGGGATAGAGGAATAATATATGGGAGAAGCAAAACTCCAGTTTCCGAAGAAGACCCCTAAAGAAAACAATTAAAGAGCAATTGTTCATTAAGGCCTGCCGGTTGGATCGTATCACACCGATAGATCCATCCTGCTTCTTTCTGCAATAGCAAAGACTCCACATCACCTCTCCTTCCATCAGATTTTATAACTTCCATTCCCTGGAATTTCAAACAGTTTGCATCACCTCTATGCGATTGTAGAATATGAGTTGATACTGAGGTGGCTTCGTTCCTACCAATGTTGCCTATGTGTGCTAAAATCCTGCGGCGGAATTGTTGCCTTGTTTTACCTATATATTGTTTCCCGCACGTACAGGTAATCAGGTAGACAACATTGGTGGAGAGACAGTTGATAAAGTCTCGTATGGCGTACTCTTTCCCTGTTGTGGTAGACACAAAGGTGTTCCCTTTTTTTATGAATTTGCACGCCAGACAATTATTACATGTGAAAGTGCCCGCGGGAATGGAACGAGAAAGCCAGTCGCCTTGTGATTTTGGTGGTTTAAGGAAGCTCTTAACCAGGTGGTCTTTGATATTGCGGCCACATCGGTAAGTCACTTTGGGATGTGGAGGAATAAACGTTTTTACGTCTTTATCGTTTTGAAGGATATCCCAGTAGGATTGGAGTATCTCTAGGATTTTTTTATGTCCAGTGGCATAGGTGCCGATGATGCGCATTTCTGTTGACTCAAGCCGTTTCTTTGGAATGAGTAATTCATTTCTATTACAGGTGAGAGCATGTTGTTCGGCTTGATCTAAAATATAGGTGGGATACCCTCTTCGTAAGAACCTGTCTCTTAGTTTTTGGCATTCACTATTAAAAGTGTGTTCCCCCGAGCAGTTCCTTCGGATTCTTAAGAACTGCCCCTTAGGGATGCCTTTTCTCAGGGGTTGGGGATGGAAGCTGTTCCAAGAAAGTAAGCTGTTGGTTGCAGTTTTCTTCCGATACAGGTTAGTCGAGATCCTACCATCTTGTTGAATTTCAATGGTTACATCCAAGAATGTCATGGATGATTTGTTGATATCAGCTGTGAATTTTAAGTTTAGATCATTGTTATTCAACCAAGTGACAAAATCTCGGAACTGTGGTTTAGAACCGGTCCACAGGATCAGTATGTCGTCGATATATCTGATCCAAGTTACGATGTTCTTGGACCAGTCAAGATTTTCGGTGGAGAAAACGCATTTTTCTTCCCACCAGCCCAGGAGTAAATTTGCGTACGTGGGGGCGCATGGCGTCCCCATCGCGGTACCCCTGAGCTGGTGGAAAAACTTTCTATTGAACAAGAAATAGTTGTGTGTTAATACGAATTCTAACAGTTGTAAAACGAATTCGTTTTGTGCCCGATAGTATACACTTCTCTGAGACAGGAAATGTGCAATAGCTTTTAGCCCCACTTCGTGAGGGATAGAGCTATAAAGCGCCTCGACGTCAAGGCTCGCCACCCATGTATCTGGGGTAACTGAGATACCTTCAATCTGACGTAGGACATCCATCGTATCTTGCGCAAATGATGGTAAAGCTGAGACGAATGGTCTCAGTAAACGATCCAGGTAGATGCTGGAGTTTTGTGTGATGCTATTAATGCCGGATACGATTGGACGTCCTTTGAGGGGACTGGTGCCTTTATGGATCTTAGGTAAGGCATAGAATATTGCTATTCTCGGTGTGGTTGGGGTCATAAATCTGAATTCTGTTTCGCTAATGCATTTGGATTCTTTAGCAGTACACAGAATTCGATTAAGAGTGGTTTGAAAGATATTAGTTGGATCATCTCTGAGCACGGCATAGGTGGTTGTATCACTAAGAAGATCCATACACATTTCAATATATTTGTCTCTGTCTAACAAAACCACATTGCGCCCTTTGTCGGATGGTTTAATTACGAGATTCTCATTATTTTCAAGATCCCTCAGTGCTGATTTTTCTAGTCTGGTCATATTAGGGGTTTTTACATATTCAGGCTTAATTTTTTTCAGGTCTCTTAGGACGAGTTTTTCAAACAGGTCCAACTCTGGACAATTAATGACTGGTGGGTTGGATTTATTACGGAGTCTACAGTCAGTGCCGGCTGTGGTTGTTTCCTCTTCTAAACTTTGAAGGACTCTTATGGCTGGAATATCAGAACTGGCCAAACCAAGTTCGTTGGCCAATTTCTCATCCTTTATGGAGAAGTATTTTTTCCAACAGAGTTTTCTGACGAAGAGGGAGATGTCCTTTGCCCAGACGAACGGTTGGAACCGGGTCGTCGGGACAAAGGACAGCCCCCTCTTCAAGACTGAGATTTCTTGACTTGTGGGTGTGTATGCGGACAAGTTCACGATCTTCATTTCTTCACTAATTGCTGAGTCACCAGTAATCCCCTGATGTGTTTCGGGGTTAACAGAAGATGTCAATAATTTGTTTGCTGGTCCCTGCGCCCCCGTAAAAAATATTGTGAAATGGGGAGGTCCTGAGGGGATTGCTGATTAGAACGTCCTCGACCTCGACCCCGTGCCTTATTACGTCCTTGATTATGTCGAGGATAACTCAGTCTATAGGGAATTTTAGATCCCTCAGTGTCGGACTGGTCCGTCTCTGAAGAACTCATCTCTGTTCCAGAGTACCTGTTTGTGCCGAAGTATGCCCTATTCTCCTTAAAATCAGCTAGGTCTCTCATAAACAGGGAGTGTTTTCTGTCCTTAATATGTTGTGTATATTTGGAGATGTTTTCTTGTAAATTTTTTTCTAAAGGGGGATATTCTGGGTCTGTGAGAAAGGTTTTAGATTTCTCTATCAGATCTTCTAGCTGTTTCTGATCTTTAGTGAGGGCATTTTTTTCTTCCTCTAATAGAAGTTTGATCAGTCTGAGAGAGGAGTTTGTCGCCTCGTCTCCCACTTTTTGAGAAACTCAGAGTTGCGGCATCGGATAGGGGGCAATACAGAAATTCTCAAACCCCTGGGTACAATTTTGTGCTCCTCATATTTTGACAACCCTTGTATCTCCCACCAACATCTCACGTACTCCCTGTAAACTTTCGTTAGTTCTTTAAAAACGGATCGAATTGAGATACTATCTCGACTAGGGGTATAGCCTTCTTCGGAGAACACGGAATTTGCCTCAAATACCCATTCTGTTGTACAAATATCCCGTGAGAGAAAGCCTGCCATAGGTAATGAATACAAGACTTTCACAGAGGGGGCAGTTAAAGTCAACAAAAGAATATAAAGCCCAATTCACAGACGTTAGTCACGTCTGTGAATTGGGCTTTATATTTTTTTGTTGACTTTAACTGCCCCCTCTGTGAAAGTCTGATATATTTTAGAATGTGTGGGTATCTTTCAGCTCCCTCCCTGTCTTTCCTTCTCTGTCTGTGACCCTGAACAAAGAGTGAAGTCTGAAAGCCCCCACCTTTGCAAAATAACTGTTCTCTCTCTACGAATATGCATTCACCGACTGAACAAAGTTGTTTTAGTTTAACTATTCCCTGCATTTGAACTCATAAATAACACATATGCTGGGGCCTTCTGACAGCTCAACATGTTCTGCATTTTCAACCCCTGTATTCTTAAAAGCCCCCACAGGATGTGAGTGGGGTATAACTTTCTTACACCTGTATGAAAGAGACCAATATGTGCCCATTTGTGACCTCAGAACCCAGTAAGAATGTACCTTAAAACCTTTCCTAAGACAGTATAATTCATTAGATTCATTACAAGCTTCTATTCCATTAAAGCAAGCAAGGCTACTTTCCAAGGTTAGTATTGCATTCTCTCTGCTCTGTTATCTCTTGGCCTTGAGAAGCTAGACTAAGACACTGCAGCTTCAAGTAAACAATCCTTCTCCCACTAAAAGCGAGCTCAGTTAACCATTTGTACATATATATATATACATATATACACACACACATACATCTATATCTATCCACCTAGTATTATACACCTTTTCCTCTCTCTCTCTCTCTGCCACCAAAGCACATGCTTTGTAACTTTCCTCTCGACTTTGCTTGTTCCCCATACTTCTCTCCCTAACTGCCAATGTAACCTTCAGTAGACACTCTCCCGACACCCTCTTGATCACTTACTGTACTTTCCAACATTTCACTTACGGATACTTTCTTAATACGTGTACATACTTAACTTTCTCTGACTGTCACTCTGCTCCTCACTTCAGCACTTTCTAGTAAACCTTGGTCTTTCAAGGCACCCTTCTTGGTCCTAAGGACCTCCTCCCAGTCACCATGCTGTAATCTGCCATGCGGGTCGATGTCACACATTTTCATAAGAGTTTTCTTACAGTTTACAAATTGGGACCCTTGTCTCTCCTCCACCAATTTATCCGCACGGCGGCGGCCCTTGAGGGGCTCCGTCTTCTTTAATAAGGTCTTACGCATATTAGAACAACAACAATAATAATAATAATAACACGCTCCATAGAGTGCATCCTTCTGACCCGAATTGTCAGCCCCTTATGTATGGCAAAACAACTGAAGGTATCTCCTTCTATGGAACCAGTCCCATAGAGAGCATCCCGCTCAGCTAAACCATCAACAACTAACTAAACTAAAACGGAGGGTTCCTTCGTCTATGGGACCTATCTCACAGAGTGCATCACTCTCAGCTAAACCATCAACAACTAACTAAACTAAAACGGAGGGTTCCTTCATCTGTGAGACCAAATGAAAAGAGAAAGAGAAAAAAAATTCTTCAGATACAACAAACAACCTTCACTATTGCTAAAATGCTATGCACTTCAGAGTACAAATAGACTACAGACTAGTTCCTGGGTGAGTGATTGGTGCGCTTATCATGGTTAGTGGTCCGTGACGGCAAACCCGAAGCCCACGAGTTACCATGTAGAACTCTTAACCCAACCCGTCCAGTCACAAAACACAGATAGTCCCTCCTGCTGCAAGACTCCCAGCGTAAAACACAACATAAATATATGCCGGTCTTACCTGGAGTTCTGTGAGTTGATCAGGCTCGGTTTGCAGCAGGACGGCTTCCCCGTGGTGTGGATCCGGGCGTACAGGCCTGCACGGCTTCGGTTTTGTCACCCCACGTTGGATGCGCCATCTGTCAGAGAAATTTCTGCGTACAGCACCAATCAGGCCCACCCCAATGCCCCGCTGCCGGCGGTAAAAAAGAGACACCACACACGGAGGTCTGGTATAGTTCCTCACACGGGGACATGACTGCGCACTTTATTACAGATTACATGGGGTCTTATACCCTTTGGTCACGTCACTAGGAATGGGTAATGGTCTCATTGGCTCAAATTCACCGCATAACCATATATGTGAAGTCCGCATTTCCGCCTGAGGCAGTGTTAGTCATATACGTAGTTACACAGTCGTTATCTAGATACGGCTCTTCTGGGAAAACAGCCAAGCACGTGGCCTTCGTATCCGGTTCTGTATCAGCTCTGAATTTCTGGACACATCTCTCTCAGCCTTGCAAACCTTTGGAATATCTGATGTAAGGCGAAATATTACGTTTTTCTCATTTTAGCATTGAATAGAACTTGCATACAGGTATAAAAGCATAAAAAACATATGGCAATATATACATATACCCTCACACTCTGACAGCCTAGCACCAGCTCTCCCTGCCACAGAGACCATCGGCCGGCTTCTGACAAGCCGATGGTCTCCGTGGCAACCTGTAAACAAAGCAGTGCAGGAGTTCAAAAAAAGAAGCGGAAGGTTGCCGGCAGATCGGTACTATCTTCCTGCTGCTTTTTTTTTTAAAGTCCTGCACTATTCTGTGTGGGACTGTGCAGGCAGAGCACAATGCCACAGCTTATGGCATTGTGCTCTGCAGATCCCATAGTGAAACATAGCCCAGAAATCTTCCAGGCTATATTACTATGGGCAGTGGAGCTCGTCCCGTAAAATCTCAGGCGTGCCACTCAAGGGGTTAAATCACAAAAATAGTGGGGGGAAAAGTCTCTATGTTTTTGTTACTATAAAAGCTCTGTGCCTAAAGACAGAATGAACTACAGAGCAGCTGGAAGGAAGACCCCCTAGTGGCAGCCACTTCAGACATGATTTACAGTGGTAACGCAACAATATTTTTAATGCAAGTATATTAAGGAAATGATTACACTAACCCAAGCTAGTGGATGAGCACAAGTTGTCTGAAAAGTTTGTGCCCCTTAAAATTGACCTGTGTTGCAGATTTAAAATCCACAGCCTGTTTATTTATGCTTCCAATTTTCACCATAGATCTCGCTATTTGTAAAACATAATTTAACTTTCACAATATAAGTAAGTGACTTACTGTGCTACAGCTAGTGGAATCACCTCTACACTGCCTAATATTTCTCTAGTGTCCTCCATGATGCTGTTATTTATATCTGTGTGATACACAGAGTTGGAGAGCAGAATCTGCTGTTTTCTCCATGTGTAGTGTATGCAGCCATCATAACAGCAGTCTCCCGCAAGCTCAGGGACAACTGAGAATTAAATGGTCACTGAAAAATCTCTTTAAAGCGCTAGCCACTAGGGGTCTGCCTTCCTTCTAGTGTGCTGTCAAGTGAAGTCTATCTCTAGTAACAGAGATAACAAGACTGATAACAGGAAGTGGGGGAGGGTGTTCACTTATGCTGTGCATAGAAGTCTATTACCAAATGGAGGACAGATGAAAATTTAGAAATAAAGTCTGCATATAGGGAAAATATTGAAACTTACAGGAGACAGGTCAAATAATGGCCAGAAATAGTGTTATTCATCATGCGCACTTGGAAGCTTATTCTGAAAAGGTAGGTATATAGTTTATGGGTCTCAAAGAGGATGACCAGTTCCCTTTAAAAATTCCCATATCATACTTTCCATAGCTCTAAAAAAAAATCACATCAGCTTGTTTATTTCATGGAATTTAATAAAGATTTCAATGAAATTAGAATTACATGGGATGCCTTAAAAACTTTATTTTTAGGTGTCACTTCTTTAGTTAGATTTAAGAAAGTGTGAAGGGCCCTACTATATGGATTATCCCAAAAGTACATCAACCTGCTAATATATAGTGCAGCCCTCTATGGAACATAAGACTAAATGGGAAAAACTCTGCTTTTCTCCAAAAAGTTGTCAGCAGTTTGTCCTGTCCAAGTTTCAGATTGTTAGAGACACTTCTATCAAATGGTTAGTTTTATAGAGCATTCTATTCCTCTAAGAGACAGTTTCCCTCAGTTGATATATTTGAATTTTTGGAAATCGTTAATCTACCTAAATTGGAAATGGAACAAGCTGACAAGTTAGATTCCCTTGACCCGGGTATAATGGAGTAATTCCCAGCTGTAGCCATACCACCTTATAACACTCCCACAATCTTCCCTTAAATAACCCCATTAAGGACATACGCCAATTGCTTTTTGGTAATTTTGGCCACAACAGCCATTTTATTATAAACATAATTACATAAATAACATTTTGCTAACGCCAGTATTACAGTAACCAAAATGAGGGAAGGTCCCTAGAGTCCCAAAATCCATCACCTCAGCATTTACGGAAAACTAACTATAATGCTTCCCATTGCAAGTACTCTACGCGGGAGACCCAAATTTCTCTTTCAGTTGCCTCCCCATCTCCAGGAGACCCAAAATTGCCTATTGCATCCCCGCAGCAAGTTAACCAACTCAGGAGACCCAAATTGCCAATTGCCTCCAGTCGCCTAACTCCCGGCACAGAGAATCGCTAGCCATTACCAGGTAGACTCCACTATCTCTGCAGGCACTCCGCCCTGTCAGAGCCAAGAGGTGGCACACCCAACATAACTGCATCTCTCCGTATGTGTCCTGTCCATCCGCACAATATAACAAGACTGTACACATTTTACACTGTCTATTTTTGGTGTAAAGCATACGCAAAATACCTCGCAGTTTGCGTAGCATCTTGACGCAGTGCATTATACAACATGATCAACACTAGGGGTAAGGGTCGAGGACGTGGATGTGGGCTTCCGTATGAGGGTGTGGGCAGAGGCCGAGGTGAAACGCCGCATATCTAAGCTCCCTAGCTTCACCTCACAGTTTGCAGGTCCGCGTGGTAGACCATTATTAAAACCACCTTATTTTTATGCCAACTCCAAGGATGCCCACATCCGCTGCTGCTATAGCAATACAACACATTCCCCCCATTTCTCCTTTTAAAACTCAATACAATGAACCTTCCCCATCCCACAATAACTCTTCCATAGAGCGGGTGGGTGCTACTTAATGGTTCTCCTGGTGTTCTCTCTTCTCCTTCTTCTTCTTCAGTGTCTCTTCCGCTCTTCTGTATCTCCTCCTCTTTTGTCTTTTCCCCCCCACTTTTCAACTCTGCCCCTCTGTCTGTTAACCCCTTTCTCCCCACTCCCCATTAACCCTATCATGGGTGGCCTCTGCCTACAGCCCTGCAGACCTCTGCTCCAGGCCTTACTGTTTAGGCTTCTTTCACATTAGGTCTTCTGTATATATTTACCATATACGCTGGAAGCCTATGTGGCACATACATATGGTAATCAGATTCCTAAACCCCTAATTGCCAATGGAATCTACTTTGACCTCTGTTTGGGTGCTTCCTGTCAGGGTTTGTGTGTTCTTTTGCATGGAATATTGACCCTATAATTTCTGCCCATAGATAACAAACACTTAACAAGTATCACCCGTGATTCCACCTTCCTAGATGGGAGCTGTATAGGAACTCTGTGGGTCATTTCAATACATAATTTGTTTAAGAGATCCTCTCTTACCAGAGACTCAATTACGCAGTTATGAATTATAGACATTACTCACTTCTCAGAGAGAAGATAGATATGGGAAGCAGCACATCCAACCAAACAGTGAAGCACTTCCAGGCTTACAAGTGCACGATCCCACACGATGATCCGGACCCAAGGATCAAATAGCAAGAAGTCCATAGAATTGTAGTCAGATCAGCACTGCGCGGTTTTGCACTGCACTCCTCCATGTCCAATTTCAACTGTGTGTGATATTGTTGGGTGGGGTTAGTAGTAAGCGGTTCATATACATCCGGATCACTGAGCTGTGAGATTATCTCACGGTGGTAGTTGGACGTGTCCATAACCACCACCCCACCCCCTTTGTCAGCTGGTCTGATTGTTATGGTGGAATCACGGCTCAGTGATCGTAATGCTGCCTTCTCACCACTAGTTAGGTTAGACGATCTACATGCTCTGGTTGACCTCTTTAATCTCTTAATGTCATTACTGACCGATTTACTGTATGTACTTATAGCCGCATCCTTGGAAGGTGGATTTAACGAGCTTTTGACTCGTAAATCCAGCTCCCTCAAGGTAAAGCAACCTGTATGGTCTACACAACCACCCTCCTGAACGGTAGGACTGTTGGTGTCTGAAAAAAACATTTAAGGTTCAGCAAACGAAAGAAACGCTTACAGTCCAGTTCGATGTTAAACCAGTCGGGCATGTTATTTGGACAGAATGTGAGTCCTTTTGACAGAACACATAGTTCGTTCGGTGTTAGTTAAAGTCTTAGATGAAATATTAATAACAATGGACGTATCAGGAACAGTCTCACCTCCTAAGTCCGCATGCGGGAGCTCGAGCGAGTTGGAATCCTCCTTGCTCTGCCCTTCTGGTGCGATGGTGTTTGCGTCCTCCTCACCTCTTCGATGGTTTCTTGTGCGTGGAAAACCACGACCTCTCGCCGGTGGGCGCTTCTCTAAAAAAGAGACAGAGGCAGTAGAGGGATCTTGGGACGCCGCTGTAAGTAACACGTTTATGCACTATACAATTTATTCAACTTCTGTCAGGTGCTGCAATATGTTTGCTCTATTATCATGTTATTCATCAGCTGTGCTGCCTATCCCTGGCCCAATGGTCATCACTTATGGGTGGGTACAATGTCGTTGTCCTGTTTGTTATTGGGTATGTGGATTTTATCTGTATGTATATAGCTGTGGGTTGTCTGTATCTTCTTTTATGCTTGATAAGGATCCTATCTGTATGGATCGAAACGTCGCAATGTCTTGATGTTGAGGAATAAAGTTGCTACTTTTTAAGAAAACCCCGCAGTGCTGATCTGACTACAATGCTATGGACTTCTTGCTATTTGATCCTTGGGTCCGGATCATCGTGTGGGATCGTGCACTTGTAAGCCTGGAAGTGCTTCACTGTTTGGTTGGACGTGCTGCTTCCCATATCTATCTTCTCTCTGGCTTGTAAGGACCTGGAGAAGCGTGCACCCATGACGTCTATTGATTTATCTATTCATCTGGAAGGGGGACCTCCGGATATCTCAATACCATTTGCTTATTCTACGGAAGATGCGGACCGTATATTGTCCGGGACTGAGTCGGATTCATCATTCCTTAATGATCCTAATATTAGGACTACACAGCGCAATTGTGAGTCTGTTAATCGAAAATTAATTTCTTTGAAATTACATGCAATTATATCACGGGAATACTATACTGCCAAGCGCATTCCTAGGGGTTTACGGCCCCACATTCAACCTACCCTTATGGCACATGACGCTGAATGCTGTGCTCGTTTCATTAACATTACCAACAAGTACGCCTTTGATCTTAATTTGCTGAATCTCAAAATCCTACAAAAGGAAATTGTTGTGTATACCGAAGCGATACTAAGGCTGAGCTGGAGCTACAGGCGCTAATGCACAAAGATGATTGGCAAGTTTTCAAGGATAAATTGAATGAGTCTCTCTCACGATACAAGTCTGATCTTGAAGCTACCAAACGTAATAAATGGCAGAGAGACTTGAAGGACTATCAAAGAGGATTTGTATTTGGATGGCAAAATCCTAAACACAAACCTAATTCCCCAAGAAGAGAATCACGACCGAGGGGCAGAAATAGAATTTTCAGACACAGGGAATTTGGGCATCAGTCTTCCTCTTTCACCTTTGAATCTGCTGATGAGGCTACACGTGATGACCCTATTATAAGGGATAAAGCTTCCTCCTCTACTGCCTCTGTCTCTTTTTTAGAGAAGCGCCCATCGGCGAGAGGTCATGGTTATCCATGCACAAGAAACCATCGAAGAGGCGAGGAGGACGCAAACACCATCGCACCAGAAGGGCGGAGCAGGAGGATTCCAACTCGCTTGAGCTCCCGCATGCGGACTTAGGAGGTGAAACTGTTCCTGATACGTCCCTTATTATTAATATTTCGTCTAAGACTTTAACTAACACCGAACTATGTGTTCTGTCAAAAGGACTCACATTCTGTCCAAATAACATGCACGACTGGTTTAACATCGAACTGGACTGTAAGGCTGGGTTCACACTTGCCGTATTCCCGTCGGAAATCTCGCGGTTTGGCCGCAGCAAAAACTGCGAGATCTCCGCCGGGAGAACCGCCGCCGCGGCTTTGAAGCGGCCTGGCCGCTTGCTTTTCCGTTGCGGCCGGCTCTCCCATAGAGGAGAGCGCGGCCGTAACCTAAATAAACAAAAATCCGAATGTAAACAGACATGCTGCTTCATTTGAAACAGCGGCTGCGGCGGCCGCAGCCTCGGTTTCAATCGGATTTACCGCAGCGGATTAGCCGTCCTGTGTGGACGAGATTTCTGAGAAACCTCGTCCACATGGCTGGCTAATCCCGAGATTAGCGGCCGCGGGCGGTTTTGCCGCGGGCGGATCTGCTGCGGCAGAACCGCGGCAAATCCGCCCTGTGTGAACCTAGCCTAAGCGTTTCTTTTGTTTGCTGAACCTTAAATGTTTTTTTTCAGACACCAACAGTCCTACCATTCAGGAGGGTGGTTGTGTAGACCATACAGGTTGCTTTACCTTGAGGGAGCTGGATTTACGAGTCAAAAGCTCGTTTAATCCACCTTCCAAGGATGCGGCTATAAGTACATACAGTAAATCGGTCAGTAATGACATTAAGAGATTATAGAGGTCAACCAGAGCATGTAGATCGTCTAACCTAACTAGTGGTGAGAAGGCAGCATTACGATCACTGAGCCATGATTCCAGCATAACAATCAGACCAGCTGACAAAGGGGGTGGGGAGGTGGTTATGGACACATCCAACTACCACCGTGAGATAATCTCACAGCTCAGTGATCCGGATGTATATGAACTGCTTTCTACTAACCCCACCCAACAATATCACACCCAGTTGAAATTGGACATTAAGGAGGCTGTATTGAATGGGATTATAGATAGTAAATTAGTGAGCTTTTTGTGTCCGAAGCATCCAATTCTACCTATTCTGTATACCTTGCCTAAGGTGCACCAGGGCGTCCAATAATTTCGGGTCGGGGTTCTCTGTTTTCCAATGTGTCCAAGTTTTTGGATAAAGTGTTGAGGCCACGTGTGGAGAACAGCAAATCATATATTCGTGACACCATATCCTTTCTGAATAAAATACAAGGAATGGAAGTAAACGAGGGTTGCCTCCTAGACTCGTTCGATGTCATGTCGTTATAAACGATTATTGATCATCAGCATGGATTGGAGTCCGTTAGGTGGCACCTGGCGAGATCTCAGTTAACGGACAACTAGTTGAACTTTACTTTGAGCCTGCTGGAGGATGTGCTGTGTAAAAATGTATTTATATACAACGGCAGTCTTTACAGACAGCGACGTAGGACGGCCATGGGGTCAAACATGGCCCCCAATTATGCCAACCTTTTCCTAGCGCATGTGGAGGAAACACTCATCTATACCTCCCCAGCCTGGACCTTTGCTCAGGCTTGGTGGAGG
The DNA here is from genome assembly GCF_035609145.1 of Eleutherodactylus coqui. Classification (NCBI taxonomy): domain Eukaryota; kingdom Metazoa; phylum Chordata; class Amphibia; order Anura; family Eleutherodactylidae; genus Eleutherodactylus; species Eleutherodactylus coqui. The sequence continues at coordinate 213,781,376 of NC_089841.1, read as the reverse complement.
TATATTGATGATGTGTTTTTTGTTTGCAGGGGCTCTGAGGAGGATCTCATGACCTTCCACTGTGAGCTCAATAATCTCATGCCTTCTTTAAATTTACTATCACCTACTCCCATGAGGAGATTCAATTTCTAGACGTTAAGGTCATTAAGAGAAATGATAAACTCATTACCGACATGTATCGCAAGCCAACTGACAAAAATAATGTTTTGAATTATTCTAGTTTTCACCCTCCGGGTACTTGAAGATCCCTTCCCAGGAGCCAAATGCTCCGTGTAAGGAGGATAGCTGATGATGAGTTTTTTGAGACCAGATTGGAGGACATGGCAAATAGATTCCTGAATCGGGGTTACCCCAGGAATATAGTACAAGGGTACAAAAATTCAGTAAAAGAAAAATGAGAGGCGAGTTATTATCTGCTAAGAAACCGTCCAGGGGTCTCAACCGTTTTTCCTTTGTTACAACGTTCTCTACAATCAGCCAATCATTATCCAATATTCTAAAAAAACATTGGCATATCCTTTCTGTTAGTCATCCTGGTATCCAAGAGTTCCAGGAACCTCCCCTAATGTCATACCAGAGGGGAACTAACATTCGGGATAGGGTGGTATGTACCAACAGAATGGTCTCCCATGGGATGCATGATACTACGACTACCGACAGGAGGTGGTGTTTCCCCTGTATGGGCTGTGCGTCATGCGGCAATCTGATTAAGGGGGATTCTTTCACCCACCCAAGAACGGGCCGCAGATATCAAATAAAAGGTCATTTCACATGCCGCTCGACCTATGTAATTTATATGATAGTCTGCCCATGCGGTATGTTCTACATTGGAGAGACCGCGATGGAGATACGTCAGCGTGATACGTCCAAGCACAAAAGCACAGTGCACACGAAAAATAAAGATGTCCCTGTTGCTAAGCATTTTTCAGAAGCTGGCCACACAGTTAGCCAGCTTCGTTTTTGGATTATAGACGAGGTGCGTGACTCCCCAAGGGGAGGTGATCGGAAAGGCAAACTAAAGTTCCTGGAGTTAAAATGGATCCACGAACTCAACACATTAACGCCGGAGGGACTTAACTTTAATGTGGCACCATATATCTAAGCTAATTAAGCTGTGTATGGACATGTGCTGAATTTAACTGCATGTATAAATATTGTAGTGCGTTGTTATTACTTGTGTATATTATGCAAGTTGTGAGCTGCATTAGGATATAGTATACTTTTGGGATCATGCTTTTAATTTAGTGTCTTTTTGTATGCTTCTCAGGTGATGCACCAGGACCAGGACTATGCTGCCAGCTGATACGAGTTTCTTTCTTTAAACGTGGTTTACAGAATTTTTCTGAATCTATAATAAAGGAATTATTGAGCATTCATATGTTGCAGCATTTTCCTTGTGTTCCCCTTCTTTGGGTTTTTCGAACCACTGGTCAGGTGTCAAATATAAGGACTATTATATCATGCAAATGTCGAATAAAATAATTTTTCAGTTGGATTTGTTTAACATTCCCCTACTTTATTAATTTGGCTGCTACGGGTAAAGGAGCTTTAGATCGGCTCATTTACTATTATGTAACCTTCCCATGTGTAGCTTGTGCCAGACTTTGAATAGTGGAATAATACATGCAAGTGGAGCGGAATAACACACACTGATGTGATTGATAAGTTGTCATCTTTTTGCAATAATATATGGGGGATTAAATACTTTGGCCTGTATATAAGCTATAGGGGCTTTGCTTGGCAAAGCATATTTGTCATTAGCGCTATGGTTGGGTCTGCACATGCGCAGATGAGACCTTCTGCCTGTCTTTGGTATGAATGCAGTTCCTGATGACGAGTATAGTGACGTCTCCTGATGACATCAGCGGCACATGCGCGATAGGGCTCTCGGGCAAGGATGTATTCCCTGACAGTGAGGTAGTCTGACTACGTCAGTGGCGCATGCGCAGTTGGCTTGTTCTGCCCGTTAAGGATATGGGCGCTTCTCCTACTGGATGGCAGTGAGCGCCTGCACGGTAGTGATCTTGGGACGCCGCTGTAAGTAACTCGTTTGTGCACTATACAATTTATTCAACTTCTGTCAGGTGCTGCAATATGTTTGCTCTATTACCTTGTTATTCATCAGCTGTGCTGCCTATCCCTGGCCCAATGGTTATCACTTATGGGTGGGTACAATGTCGTTGTCCTGTTTGTTATTGGGTATGTGGATTTTATCTGTATGTATATAGCTGTGGGTTGTCTGTATCTTCTTTTATGCTTGATAAAGATCCTATCTGTATTACTTACTTCTCTATTTTTACCGTAATCAGCACAAAAAATACTGTTAAACCCACTAATTAAATATGCTACAGGTTTAATATATGCAATTTGTGGAGCCAAGGACTTAATTTCACTATTAAAGCCCTAAAGAGCTCCTAAAATGTCACGTAGCGAAGGCTATCGCAATAACTCATCATTAGGTTGCACATTTAAAGCACTGGCAGTTGCCCAGGGTTTTCTTGCCCCACTGGTTCTATTGTCATCTTAGCAGGTGCTTTAGTAATTGCAGGCAATTTAGAATTGGGCAAGGATTACGTCTCCCGGAAACAGCCAGCACTAATGCCTCACTACAATTGCCCAATAGGGATGCCTTATTCATTCCCATAGATTGGGAAAGCTTCCATATTTATCTAACTTTGAGGCCTCTGCCCGTATGAAGACCCTATTTGATATATTTTTTCCCCCATCACTGGCAGATCGTGTCATATTTCATACAAAATGAAATGTGCAAGTGCCTGTTAATGCTACAAATTCCCTTTAACGGTATCCTTGCAGAGCATAGAAGTTAATACATCAATGCAAATAGATATATTAGTAGCAGGGGTAAGGATTTAGGTAGCTACTACTATGGTACTAATACATACACTCATTGTCAAATAAATTCCATCCCCTAGAACAGTGATGGCGAACCTTTTAGAGACCGAGTGCCCAAACTGCAACCCAAAACAGATTTTTTTACCGCAAAGTGCCAACACGTCAGGATGCGGGGCTTATCACAACGTATGATTTTACCCTCGTTGTTCTAAAAAAGGACAGGGCTGATTCAAAATAGAGAGGTTGCGGATTTAGACTGCTTTTTGGATGCGGAAATACTGCAGTGGAAATTTCTGTTGAAAATTCTGCAGCATTTCCACATCCAAAAAGCAGTCAAAATCTGCACCCTGTCTATTTTGAAACAGCCCTGCCCATTACCGCCACATGTGGTAATAGTGACACCCCACAGCGGCCCCCAGCATAGTAGTGACACCCCACAGCGGCCCCCAGTGGTAATAGTGACACTCCACAACGGCCCCCAGCATAGTAGTGACAGCCCACAGCGGCCCTCAGAGTAATAGTGACACCCCACAGCGGCCCCACAGTATGTGCTGCAGCCGCTCCGTATCCTGCTCTCCAGCTGCTGCCGCCGCTCCCTCCAGCCTCCGCTGGTGGTGGCTGTGCTCATGCCACTGGCGCTCTGTCTCCTGCTGCCAGCACCGCTCCCTCCAGCATCCCTGCTGCTGCCTCCGGCGCTCCGTGTCGTGCTGATGCTGCCACCGATCTCTCTGCTCCGTCCCCCGCTGCTGGCTGTCATCGTGGCACCGCCCGTGGCTAACGTGATGCCAGCGATGCCACTGCAGCTTCCCCTCCTAAGGCCACACACGCCCCCAGCCTATCAGAAGCTGGGGGTGTTACAACATGTCAAACTCCTGTATTATGTCGCCACCCCTAAATTCCGGTGGCGACATAATACAAGAATACCGGGGAGCCGTGGTCCCTGCCAGTATTCACAAGTGGTGAGCGGCCGATGGCGGCGCGTGCCAGCAGGGAGGGCTCTGTGTGCCGCCTCTGGCACGCGTGCCATAGGTTCGCCACCACTGCCCTAGAAGGAGTTAAAATCGAATGAAACTTTCTCTGTGATTGTAACACTGATATAAGTAAATGATTACATTATCAGAGCAAAAGGAGAATTTATTGTAGATAACTGAACTCTTGAAGGGAAGCTCTAGTACCTGTTGTACCGCCTCTAGCTTGGATACAAGATGTGATATAGGCGGGCATAGAGCCTCTTGTATCCTGTTGTACTGCCTATAGCTTGGATACAGGTGGGCATGGAGGCTCTAGTACTACCCTGTTATACTGCCTCTAGCTTGGATACAAGCTGTGATACAGATGGGCATGGTGGCTCTAGGAAACTGTTGTACCGCCTCTGGCTTGGATACAAGATGTGATACAGGCAGGCATGGAGGCTCTAGTATCCTGTTGTACTGCCTATTGTTTGGATAAGGGCGGGCATGGAGGCTCTAGTACCCTCTTGTACCGCCTCTAGCTTGGATACAAGCTGTGATACAGATGGGCATGGAGGCTCTATTACCCTGTTGTACCACCTGTCGCTTGGATACAAGATCTGATATAGATGAGAATGGAGGTTCTAGTACCCTGTTGCACTGTCTCTATCTTGGCTACAAGATGTGATACAGGCAGACATCGAGGCATACAGGTTCCATATGGTATCCTGTGGCATATCAGTCCACATTTTCTGTAACTGAGCCTCTAGATCATGCAAACCTGTAGGCTGTCAAAGTTGGAGTCCAAACGGTTCCATACATGTCCTATTAGTAATACATATTGCGACTGGGCAGTGACGGTAATGGAAAATGCCTCTTGGAAGCCCTGCCATGAGAGGAACACATGTGGCTGCAGGATGTCCTGCGCATATCGTTGAGCTGTAGAGATGAGCGAGCATGCTCGTCCCAGCTTGATGCTCGTTCGAGCATTAGCATACTCGAAAGTACTCATTACTCGAGCTAGTACCACGCGGTGCTCTAAAGAATTTCACCCTCTCCTCCCCACATGTTTAGCGGCTTGCACATGCAGGGAAGGCTTTGGCACCCCCTGCTATGACGTGCCAACCCTGTGCACATCTCTAGCAGTGACTGGCTGGCCGGATCAGGTGACCTAGGATCATAAAAACTCAGGTCACCTGATGCTTGCCTCACACGGAGTCTGGAGGGACAGAGCTGCTGTGAATGAGGGAGAGCGTTAGTGTAGGTTAGAAGGAGCTTTTAGGCAGGGATCCATTTTCAAAGAACCCAGCAGTCCCTTTTAGCACTACAACTCCACTTTTGTGCATCATCCTGGGTGGGGTGAAACAGTGCCTGCTGCTGAGGGAGAAGTAGAATGCCGCGTATCTAAGCTCCCTAGCTTCATCTCACAGTTTGCAGGTCCGCGTGGTAGCCTATTATTAAAACCACAAATATGCGATCAGGGAATGACGTGGATAGCGGATAACACGTCCAGTAATTTATTCAACACCCAGTCTTTCACGCAGTCCACTCATGCTAGCCAAGGGACTGGACCTGTTAATCCTCATGCTGATCCTCCTTCCTCCCAGCCTGGTCACTCCAGGAAAAGGCAAAATTCAGAACAGGCATACTCACAGAAACTGTTCTCAGGTCCCTTCCCTGAGTCGCAAACAATGGTTCATGAGCCACCTGAGGAGTTTGTCGTGACCGATGGCCAAAATTTGGACCTTTCACAGTCTCAGGGTGATGAGGGTGGGGACTTCCAAGTAGTGTCTCAAGCGGTATTTGTTGATGATGATGAGACACAGTTGTCTGTCAGTGAGGTTGTTGTTAGGGCAGTTAGTCTGACGGAGGAGTAGACTGAGAATTCAGGGGAAGAGCTGGTGGATGATGAGGTGACTGACCCAACCTGGGTTGGTAAGCCTACTGAAGACAGCGCTTCAGAGGGGGAGGCAAGTGCAGCACCAGAACAGGTTGGAAGAGGCAGTGGAGTGGCCAGAGGGAGAAGCAGGGCCAGAGCAAGTAATCCCCCAACTGTTCCCCACAGCACCTCCTCGCGGCAAGCTCCCGTGCAGAGGGCTAGGTGTTCGAAGGTCTTGAGGTTTTTTAATGAGAGCGCGGACGACCGACGAACAGTGGTGTGAAAACTGTGCTGCACCAAGATCAGCAGGGAAGCCACCACTACCAGCCTGACCACCACCAGCATGCGCAGGCATATGATAGCTAAGCACACGACAAGGTGGAACGAAGGCCATTCACCGCCTGCGGGTCACACCACTGCCTCTTCCCCTGTTTCACATGCTGGTACTGAGATGCAATCCCCCTCCCAGGATGCAGGCATGAGCGTCTCCCGCCCTGTACCCACCCCTTCACCTGCACGATCCTCTACTGCCTCCACCAATGTCCCAGCGCAGCGTTCAGCTGTCCATTACACAAACATTAGAGCGCAAGCACAAATATGCAGCCACCCACCCACATGAACAATCGCTAAACATGCATATATCCAAACTGCTGAGCCTGGAGATGCTGCCATATAGGCTGGTAGAAACTGAGGCTTTCCGCAACCTCATAGCGACGGCCGTCCCTCGCTACTCGGTCCCCAGTCGCCACTATTTTTCCCGCTGTGCTGTCCCCGCCCTACATGAGCATGTGTCACGAAATATCAACTGTGCCCTCACCAACATGGTTACTGGGAAGGTCCCATTAACCACCGACATGTGGACAAGTGCTGTGGGCAGGGACACTACATCTCCCTGACGGCACATTGGGTTAACCTGGTGGCTGCTGGGAACGAGTCTGACCCTGGGTCCGTTCACGTGCTACCCACACCGAGGATTGTGGGTCCTACCTCAGTCATGATTTCTCCAGCTTACTATGCCACCTCCTCCAACCCCCCCTCCTCCTCCACCTCTCAATTACCATCTGTGAGCACATCGCCTTCAGTCGGTAGCTCGAGGCTCTGCAGCACTGCCATAGGTAAGAGACAACAGGCCGAGCTGAAACTCCTGAGCTTAGGTGACAAGAGGCACACCACCCAAAGCTGTTACAGGGTTTGACGGAGCAGACAGATCTGTGGCTTTCGCCGCTGAACCTCCTACCAGGCATGGTCGTGTGTGACAATGGGTGTAACCTGGTGGCGGCTCTGCAGCTTGGCAGACTAACACACGGGCCATGCCTGCCCCACGTGTTCTACCTGGTGGTTCAGCGCTTTCTTAAAAACTACCCCAAATTGTCTGAGCTGCGCAGCAAGGTGCGTCGGGTGTGCGTCAGAAAGTCCACCACAGATGCTTCCACCCTCAGGACACTGCAACAGCGCTTCCAGCTGCCAGTTCACCGACTGTTGTGCGACGTGCCCATGTGTTGGAATTCAACTTTGCACATGTTGGCCAGGGTTTACGAGCAGCGTAGAGCCATTGTTGAATACCAGCTGCAATATGACTGTCGGAGTAGTAGCCTCCCCAGTTCATAGAGCAGGGCATGGATGTCTGACATCTGCCATATCTTAGTAAACTTTGAGGAGTCTACACAAATGGTGAGCGGCGATGCGGCCATTATCAGCGTAACCATCCTACTGCTTTGCCTGCTGAGAAGGTCGCTGCTAAGCATTAAGGCCGACGCTTTGCGGATAGAACAGGAGATGGGGGATGACAATATGTCGCTTGATAGCCAGACCACCCTCAGGTCTGTTTCTCAGCGCATATTGAAGGAGGGGGAAAAAACTGCTGCCCACACTGCAAAGGGTACCCATGCTGCTTTCTTCACATCTGTTCAGCGTGTATGGGCTGAGGAGGAGGAGGAGACTGAGAGTCATCCTCCAAGTGAGGACACCGATGTGTTGCGTACTGGGACTCTGGAACACATGGCTGACTTCATGTTAAGCTGCTTTTCTCGTGACCCGCTCGTTAGATGCATTCTGGCCAACATGGATTACTGGGTGTTCACCCTTCTCGACCCACGATATAAGGAGAACCTTTCCACTCTCATTCCCGAAGAGGAACGGAGTACGAGAGTGATGCAATACCACAAGGCCCTGGTGGAAAGGCTGATACTAAACTTCCCATCTGACAATGCTAGCAATAGAGGACGTAGTTCAGTGGGCCAACTAGCAGGGGAGACTAGGGGAACAGGCAGCATGTCCAGCGTAGGCAGGGGAACACTCTCCAAGGCCTTTGCCAGTTTTATGGCACCCCAGCCAGACTGTGTCACCACTCCCTAGTCTAGGTTGAGTCGGAGGGAACATTGTACAAAGATGGTGAGGGACTACACAGCCGACTGTACCAACGTCCTCCGTGATCCCTGTGCTCCATACAACTATTGGGTGTCAAAGCTGGACACGTGGCACGAACTTGAGCTGTACGCCTTGAAGGTGCTGGCCTTCCCTGCCGCTAGTATGTTATCAGAGAGGGTGTTTAGTGCTGCTGGGGGGGATTATCACGGATAAGCGTACCTGCCTGTCAACTGACAGCGCCGACAGGCTTACACTTATTAAGATGAACAAAGCCTGGATTTCCACAGACTTCTCTTCTCTACCGGTGGAAAGCAGCTAAACATAAAGTATCTTTAAGCTGGAACTGGAGAACCATGCACCCTCTATCACTCCAAAAAAGGGTAGAAGTTGCTTGGTCTACCCTTCACTGATCTTCCTCCTCCTCCTCCTCCTCCTCCTAAACCAGCCTGTCAGGATGCTGAACAGCCAATTCTTCAAAGGGCCAAAAGGCTATGTAAAAACTAGTTTCTTCAGAGGGCTGCCTCCAGGCTCTGTCAAAAAATGTTTTCTTAGGGCCGTCTCCAGGTTCTCGCCCCTAATTTTGAAGAGGTTCACTACTAGAGTTCAGCAAATGTGCTGGTTCCAGCTTCATGCGCCCACAGAGTCCACAAATGTATCCCAGCGCAGTGTCCAGCTATCTGACACCGAGACAGAATGAATTGTCCTGGTTTGGCCACTCTAATTTCTTCATAGTACATGCTGTCTTTCCCTGGGGCACTGGTTAAAAAGCCCCTCGGGGAGAGGCAGGGGCTAGGACAGGCGGTAGCTTGCCTGTTGGTGGAACGCCACCTAGATCCCATTAAGCAAGTACGAGCTCTATGTTAAAAAAATATTTCAGGGGTTTACCTGCACTCTGGGTAAACAAATCTTTCAGGCGTTCGCCTATACTCGTGGTAAACAAATGTTTCAGGGGTTCACCTATACTCTTGGTAAACAAATACCCTGCACTCTTGCTCAAAAGATCTTTCAGGTTCTCACCGGCAATCTTGGTAAAAAAAAATTCTTCTTTTTAAAATGGGTTGTTTTCTTTATTCAAAATGTAGAAGTACTGGCCTCTGAGTCCCCCCTATGTGTTTTGTGGCTAATGAAATGCTGCAACGGAGGTGGCCTGGGATGGCACTTACAATCATACATTAATTTGTCTGCGATTTGTCAGCTATGAAGCACAATTTTAAAAGGGTCACACGTCGTACAGAAACTTATCCCAGCGCGGTGTCCATCTTTGGCCACTAATTTCTTTACAGTTCATGCTGTCTTTCCCTGGGGCAGTGGTTAACAAGCCCCTCGGGAAGAGGCAGGGGCTGGGACAGGCGGTAGCTTGCCTGTCAGTGGACCGCCACCTGAATCCCATTAAGCAAGTACAAGCTGTCGCTCAAAAAATCTTTCAGGTTGTTACCTGGACTTTTGGTAAGCAAATCCTTTTAGGGGTTCACCTATACTCTTGGTAAACAAATTTTTCAGGGTTTCACCTGCACTCTGGGTAAACAAATCTTTCAAGGGTTCAACTACACTCTTGGTAAACAAATCTTTCATAGGTTCACCTGCACTCTGGGTAAAAAAAATCTTTTGTTTTAGAATGGGTTGTTGAATTGTGGAGATGTGAAATACTGGCATCTGAGTCCCCTTTATGCCCATGTTTGTGGCTCATGAAATTTTGTGACGGTGGTGGCATGGGATTGGAATTATAATCATACGTTAATTTATCAGCAATTCCAATCAGCATTGTTGGCTATCACCCACAATTTCAAAGAGGGTTGCTGCTAGGCCCTGCCAACCCTCTGCAGTGTGTGTCTCCTGTTTCTCCTCATACAATACGCACTTATAAAAAGACATAAGGGTGGTGTGGCTATCAAGCGATTGTATGGAATGGGGACAGCTGGACATTGCGCTGCGAAAAATTTTAATATGCTGTGGACTACTGCGTAGGCAAAGGGGTGTGCCTTACCCCATCTGGGTTGGGGCAAGCTGGAGGCTGCACTGGTAAAAGTTTCAGTACGCTGTGGACTACTGAGTAGGCGAAGGGGTGTGTGTGCCTTACCCTGTCTGGGATGGGGACAGCTGGACGCTGTGCTGGGAAAAATTTCAGTACGCTGTGGATGCAGGCTCGTGCCTGCGTCCTGGGGGGGATTGGACAGCAATGCCAGCATGTAACACAGGAGAGGAGGCAGTGGTGTCACCCGCAGGCGGTGATTGGCCTTCGTTTCACCTAGTGTGGTGCTTAGCTAAGATGTGCCAGCGCGTGTGCCTTGCTGATTATGTAAATTGTTAGGGGGGTGACCACCAGGCTTTTGCCCACAATTTGGCTTAATAGTGTGACCTGGGAGCCTCAGATGCATCCGTGCATGCTGCCCCTGCTGTTCCGTATCCATTTCTGTGGTGTTTCCATCACTTTCTGATGTTTTCAGGTGAATCACACACCCTCCCCTATGCAGAGCATGGGTCACCTTGAAAAATGCTCGAGTCTCCCATTGACTTCAATGGGATTTGTTACTCGAAACGAGCTCTCGAGCATTACAAAAAGCTTGGCTCACATAACGAGCACCCGAGCATTTTGGTGCTCGCTCATCTCTACTGAGCTGTCATTGTCCCTCGTACCACTACTAGGGGTGACTGACTGTTGTATGTGTAGTGTCCCAGAACAACGTCCTGGTCCCCTCCATAATTGTCATACATGTATTATTTAATGCAGATGCACTTTGCAAATCTGCTATGTCAATCTTCTGTATGTGTGTTTCACAGCTGCAGCGTCTGAAGGGTTAACTCACTTAAAATCATTGCCTGTCAGCTCTGCTGCGGAATGTATCTATTCTTACTTGCAGGTTAACCCAGCACCAGCTTCATTGTCTGACGCCGTGCCGAGTTAGCCAATCAAAGCATTAGCTTTCTGCCGGCATGGAGGAGAGAGCGACAGCCTGCAGCAGCGCCGCGGGAGGCGAGTATTGATTTTTTTTTCTGCAGCGTATTCCCAGCATATAAGTCAACAGTTGGGGGTCATCTTATACGCCGGAAAATACGGTATATTCTAATCATTAGTAGTAAAACAGTTCATTGTATAAATGTAGCTCCAGAACCAAGCTCAGTACATGCTTACAGCACCAGTACCAACCTCAGTACATAGATACAATAGTACAACCAAGCTCAGTACATAGATACAGCAATAGAACCAAGCTCAGTACATAGATACAGCACTAGGACCAAACTCAGTACATAGATACAACACTAGAACCAAGCTCAGTACATAAATACAGCACTACAACCAAGCACAGTATAGGTGTACAGCACCAGAAACAAGATTAACCCCTTAGTGACGGCGCTATCGTAAAACTACGTCCTGCTGTTGCAGGACGTGTATGGAGGGAGGTAGCGCCTCTATCTCCCTCCATACAGCGCGGGCGTCAGCTGTTTATTACAGCTGACACCCGCGGGCAATAGCCGCGCTCGGTCGTTCGGCCGATCGCGGCTATCAACCCTTTAAATGCCGCTGTCAATTCTGACAGCGGCATTTAAATCCCCCGAACGCTGTTTGGGGGTCCCGCACGGCCCCCCCGCGGTGAGATCGGGGGAGCCATGCAGGTGTCATGGCAGCCGGGGGCCTAATGAATGGCCCCAGGGCTGCCTTAGCAGACTGCCTATCAAGCCATCCACACAGGGTGGCTTGATAGACTGCCTGTAAAAAAGCAGTATGACGTAATGCTATAGCATTACGTCACACTGCAGGAGCGATCAAAGTATCGCATGTTAAAGTCCGCCAGGGGGACTTCAAAGTAAAGTAAGAAAAAAGATCAATAAAGTTTTTTAAATTGTAAAAGTTATAAAAGTTTAAATCACCCCCCTTTTACCATATCAATTATTAAAAAATCTAAATCATAAAATAAAAATATGTATTTGCTATCGCTGCATCCGTAAAAGTCCGATCTATCAAAGTAGTGCATTATTTTTCCTGCACGGTGAACGTTGTCCGAAAAAAAATAAAGAATGCCAGAAATACACTTTTTTAGTTACCCTGTCTTCCAGAAAAAATGCAATAAAAAGCGATCAAAAAGTTGTATGTATTCCAAATTGATACTATCGGAAACTACAGGACATCCCGCAAAAAAATGAGCCCTTGCACAACTACGTCGACAGAAAAATAAAAAAGTTATTGCGCGCACAAAATGACCGCAGAAAATAATTGAAAAAAATTAAATATCTTAAAAAAAAAATACAAGTACTACAGCAAAAAAAAAACTATATAAGTTTGGTATCGTAGTAATCATACTGACCCATAGAATAAAAATATCAGGTCGTTTTTGTTGCAGTTTGTGCGCCGTAGAAACAGGACGCACCGAATGATGGTGGAATGTCGTTTTTTTTTTTCCATTTCTCTCCGCTAAGAATTTTTAAAAAGTTTTTCAGTAAATTATATGGTACAATAAATAGTGCCATTGAAAAATACAACTCGTCCCGCAAAAAACAAGCCCTCATACAGCGACGTCGATGGATAAATAAAGGAGCTACGATTTTTTAAAAGGGAGTAGGAAAAAACAAAAAAGCTCTGTCACTAAGGGGTTAATAAAAGAGATAAACTGTAAAGTCAAGTCAGCACCTGCCGTTTACCATTGTACAGGTCATATTAGGAAGTTCAAACTTAAAGGGGTTGTCCCGCGCCGAAACGGGGTTTTTTTTTTCAACCCCCCCCCCCCCGTTCGGCGCGAGACAACCCCGATGCAGGGGTTAAAAAAGAACAATGCACAGCGCTTACCTGAATCCCCGCGCTCCGGTGACTTCTTACTTACCTGCTGAAGATGGCCGCCGGGATCTTCTCCCTCGGTGGACCGCAGGGCTTCTGTGCGGTCCATTGCCGATTCCAGCCTCCTGATTGGCTGGAATCGGCACGTGATGGGGCGGAGCTACCAGGAGCCGGTCTCAGGCACGAGCGGCCCCATTCAGAAAACAAGAAGACCGGACTGCGCAAGCGCGTCTAATCCGGCGATTAGACGCTGAAAATTAGACGGCTCCATGGAAACGAGGACGCTAGCAACGGAGCAGGTAAGTGAAAAACTTCTGATAACTTCTGTATGGCTCATAATTAATGCACAATGTACATTACAAAGTGCATTAATATGGCCATACAGAAGTGTATAGACCCACTTGCTGCCGCGGGACAACCCCTTTAACGTATGATGGGAATTGTCAGTTCACAAACAAGAATGCTATTACTCATCATCACTCTACAGACCAAACAGTGATTATAGGACTAATCATAGGTAGTCAGTGGGAGCATAAACATATCCTGGTCTCCTCCATAATTGTCATACATGTATTATCTTATGCGGATGCACTTTGCAAATCTGCTATGTCAATCTTCTGTATGTGTGTTTCACAGCTGCAGCATCTGAAGGGTTAAAGGGGTTGTCCCGCGCCGAAACGGGTTTTTTTTTTTTCAATAGCCCTCCCGTTCGGCGCGAGACAAACCCGATGCAGGGATAAAAAAAAAAAAACAGATAGTACTTACCCGAATCCCCGCGGTCCGGCGTCTTCATACTTACCTTGTGAAGATGGCCGCTGGGATCTTCACCCTCGGTGGACCGCAGGGCTTCTGTGCGGTCCATTGCCGATTCCTGCCTCCTGATTGGCTGGAATCGGCACACGTGACAGGGCGGAGCTACGAGGAGCCGCTCTCCGGCACGAGCGGCCCCATTCAGCAAAGGAGAAGACCGGACTGCGCAAGCGCGTCTAATCGGGCGATTAGACGCTGAAGATTAGACGGATCCATGGAGACGGGGACGCCAGCAACGGAACAGGTAAGTGAATAACTTCTGTATGGCTCATAATTAATGCACGATGTACATTACAAAGTGCATTAATATGGCCATACAGAAGTGTATAACACCACTTTGTTTCGTGGGACAACCCCTTTAACTCACTTAAAATCATTGCCTGTCAGCTCTGCTGCTGAATGTATCTATTCTTACTGTGTCATGTGGTACAAGTGAGGTTATAAAAGGGAGTGTCTGAAAGCGAGAAAGGGTCTTCTTCAATCTGTGTTGGCGCAGGGTTCCATCTTACCTGCTGCTCGGAGTTAACACAGATCCGCATGAGAGCACCATCAGCTTTCATGTTGGCGAAGATGGAGGAAAAGGAAAGACTACCCATGTAGAGTGGATGTCACATGAGTGAGTCCATGCCAAAGAAAGAGAGAGCGCACAACCCCCAACATCCTACTTCATACAAACCAGGTACCCGTTCACACTACAGACATTTATTTTGTGGCCGTCCGCCAATAGGATCACCACACAGAGATACGTGATTTTGACACCCATACGGAGAATGTGCGGAGTGCTTCTAGGCTAAGCCTTCTTTTAAATAATTTTCTTGCCAGAGAGTAAGTGGAGAGGTTCTTGTCTTTTTACCTCCTTCAGAGTATATTTCATGTCCAGGACCGGTGACATATAGATAACTTGGACTATAGGGCCGTATTGTTCCTGTGTATTTTTCCTCCCAACCTCTGAGCTTCTGCCTGTAACTGCTGCTGTGAATGTACCTGTGATTACCTGTTTGCAAAGTTTATTCACGTAAAGTTTTACCGGGCCTCAACCATTCCTGAGGACCCGAGGTACGATACACTTGTCCAGTGTTTGTTACTCCGTCGCATAGAATAACAGTGTGGGAACGGTGGCGTCACGACGTGATATACATATAGACTTCCATAAGCATTTCCTCTGTTACCACTCGGTTACACTGTGACAAGGACTAGGCCTCCAGCCATACCCACGGTAAGTGGGATTGCAGAATTGGGGTCCATAGTCCGCCCCGTGCCTGTTGCAGTTTGGCATCCCTCACAGGACGTTACACATGCGATGGCTCCCCAGATCATCATTCCAGTAGGGGGGGCAGTGTACCGTTCCATAGCAAAGGCAGGACTGAGGTGCTCATCCTTAGGTCACCAGATACAAAAAGTGCTGTTGTCAGTGCCCAAACTAAACCTGGATTCATCACTGTAGACAACCCAGTTCCACTTCGTAGCAGTCCGGTTTCGTCATTCATGACACCACTGCAAATGGAGGCGATGATGGTTGGCTATAAATTACAGTACACATAATGAGTGACGTGAGACCAAATGTCATTCAGCCAAATGCCTGGAAATTCTTCCAATTGACAAAGAAGTCGGTAACGGGGATGCCACCTGTCTCTGGATGGCACATAACGAAACTATTGGAGCTGCTAGTGCTTGTTCAAGGATCAGACAATCCTCACTACTGGTGCCCTTTCGAG
The DNA here is from genome assembly GCF_035609145.1 of Eleutherodactylus coqui. Classification (NCBI taxonomy): domain Eukaryota; kingdom Metazoa; phylum Chordata; class Amphibia; order Anura; family Eleutherodactylidae; genus Eleutherodactylus; species Eleutherodactylus coqui. The sequence continues at coordinate 213,766,034 of NC_089841.1, read as the reverse complement.
AGCATCCTGAGCCTGGTTGCCTTGTGTGCATGCCCTCTTGCATCCACTGGTCCCAACACCTACTAACAGTCTGGTCAGAACGGCCCAGGTGGTGGGCAATTCGTCAATACAACCATCCAGCTTCTCACATTCCAATAATGCGTCCCTCTCAAACTTTCTGATTGCATTGTAGTGGTCAACAAGATCTACACAAGTGGAGCCTTTTTATAGTCCAAAGGTAGAACCACTGTAAGGGCCTCAGGTGTCAAGACCGTTCATCTATTCATACCACAACTGTAAGCATTTACAGTTTTGGAGCAAAAGGACCAATCCTTCTAGAGAAGCAATTTTTTTTTACAAAGAGTGTAATTACAAAACCGTTATATCCAGTGACTCAAATGTGACATCTTCTGTGATTGTAGATCCTAGAACTATAGTAACTGAGAAGAAGCGTTTCATGAGAGGCAGATAGGAAGGGAAGACTGAGGAGACAACACAGTCTAGAGTGGTACAATGGGGTAGGAAGAAGAGGGCAGCCTCGGCAAAGGAAGGAATGATCTCACACAGCAGAGGGAGGTGGAGGGACAGTTATATGTGCCTTGATTGACAGCCCTATATTGTGCTCACCCCTGTGAAGTTAGCCTTAAGACCCATTTACACAGATTGATGATCGCTCAAAAATCGCTAAAAAGCGTTCGTAAGAAGAATCATCGTTGCATCTAAACGCACGGCCATCATGCAGTTTTCGTGCACTGCTAGCTGATCGTTAAATTTAGTCCAACCTAAAAATCGTCATGCGGTCTTATCAGCAGTTTTCCACGGGCATTGTTTCCTGTCAGAGAACAAAGGAGCTGAAAGCAGATAAGATTAACTGCTTTCAGCTAAAGGCTTCATTTGCACACTAAATAGCTATTAAGTAGCTGAGTAGCTACTTAATAGTTTATGCAAAATGATCGCTCAAAGCTGTCACTCAAACTGTCATTTGAGCAATCTTTAAGCGATCATCACTCCGTGTTCAAGTTTTTTGTTACATTTTTGAACCACTATTAAAATCATATCAAAAGAAACGCATGCAGGATTAAAAACCACATGTGAATTTAAACAATACATGTGTTTTTTTTTTTAAACTGTGTGCAGGTTTTTCATGTGTTTTTTAATCGTGTGTAAAGTGTGCAATTACCGTATTTTCCAGCGTATAAGACGACCTTTTAACCCCAAAAAATCTGCTCTGCAGTCGGGGGTTGTCTTATACACCGGGTATAAAGTGTGAGAAAAAAAATCAATACTCACCTCCTACGGTGCTGCTGCAGGCTGTCACTCACTCATGCAAGCCGGCAGAGCATTGCTTTCTGCAAGTGGGGCTTGAATGCCCCGCCTCTAGAAAGCTAATGCTCTGATTGGCTAACTTAGTCTGGCGTTAGCCAATCACAGCCATTCATGACGTCATTGAATAGCTGTGATTGGTTAACCCAGCGCCGGCTTTTATTGGCTGGCGCCACGCCGAGTTAGCCAATCAGAGCATTAGCTTTCTGGAGGCGGGGCTTTCAAGCACCGCCCTCAGAAAGCAATGCTCTGCCGGCACGGAGGAGGGAGCAACAGCCTGCAGCAGCGCCGCGGGAGGCGAGTATTGATTTTTTTTCTACAGCGTATTCCCGGCATATAAGTCGATAGCTGGGGGTCATTTTATACGCCGGAAAATACGGTATATTCTAATCATTAGTAGTAAAACAGTTCATTGTATAAATGTAGCTCCAGAACCAAGCTCAGTACATGCTTACAGCACCAGTACCAACCTCAGTACATAGATACAACAGTACAACCAAGCTCAGTAAATAGATACAGCACTAGAACCAAGCTCAGTACATAGATACAGCACTAGAACCAAGCTCAGTACATAGATACAGCACTAGAACCAAGCTCAGTACATAGATACAGCACTAGAACCAAGCTCAGTACATAAATACAGCACTACAACCAAGCACAGTATAGGTGTACAGCACCAGAAACAAGATTAATAAAAGGGATAAACTGTAAAGTCGTCAGCACCTGCCGTTTACCATTGTACAGGTCATATTAGGAAGTTCAAACTTAAAGTATGATGGGAATTGTTAGTTCACAAACAAGAATGCTATTACTCATCATCACTCTACAGACCAAACAGTGATTATAGGACTAATCATAGGTAGTCAGCGGGAGCATAAACAAGGACATTGTGACTCACACGGGATGTTATGTCTAACAAGGATTGGCATTTTTTTCATCCTGTCTAGATTGCCAGTGCAGGCCCGAATGCAGCCAGCAGAATTGCCACCCCCTATACTGGGAAAGTGCTCATCTCACCTCATAGACAGTTCAGTGCCCTTGTATAAGCCCTATCTTCTGCAGCAGGCCTGCAGATTACCTATAGTGTAAAACCAGAGGTGTAAACACCAAAAAGGGTTTAAGAGGCTGGCCTCACATACTATCCTTTGTGTGGGAGTTGCCACTTCAACCAACGCCAAGTGATCTGGAAGCATGGTATAGCGTCAGAAGTGCTCCTCTGCTCGGTCAGTCTTCTCACCACTGCTTGTGCAACGGTTGAGCTGAGCATGCCAAAGTGAGGGTGCTCTGCTCAGGGGTTGTGCAGTGGCCTAAACAACATACCGTGGTACATGTAACATATGAATCTGTTGTTGTCACGGGTGACGCCTGTACTCCTTTTTGGGTCTCTCGGGATGGCATACCAAAGAAATAAATGAGACGAGTCAGGTAGCTTGTAATGGTAAAACTGGGAGTACTCAGGTTTACTAAGCTGTTTTACAAGTACAATTTCAACATACACTTGTAGATGGCAGTGATGCAGTATTACACTTGATGATGGTAGTAATGCAGAGATTTCAATACAATGTACTCCTGAAATTGTGAAGGAAATACTTCAACGTTCTCTCTCTTTTCTTACTTTCACTGACTTGAGACAATTCCCTGCTAGCTTGATTTAACTGACTGTGAGCAGGGGGTGGATGAAGGGAGATTTAAGGTGTTCTCTAGAGCATCGTGTATTGGGGCTTCGCCGAGTATATTGAAACTCACTGTTACAATGGATGATCAACATCCGGAATTTCTTCTACTCACTATCACGGAAGCACCAAGGAGCGGAAAGGGAACCTCGCTCAACCTCGGGATGATGAAGGTGAACTTCTTTCTCTCTTCTGTCTGGATCTCCTCCTCTGCTGACACGACTGACTGCACCCTCTGACACTCTGACTGGCTGAAAGCCAGAAGCAAAAAGCCAAAAGCCCCTGACTGCTCACTCACTACTGCTTTTATCTCCTCTTCTCATTCCCACACTTTTTTTCTACTCCTCCCACTCTGCATAAGGACTTGTATTATTGTTTTCCCGCTCCTGGACTCTGCACCAATGGCTGTGAAACTGACTATCAGCCAATAGGAAACCACTTGATTTAAGGGTTAAGCTCAAGGCTTGGTAGAGAAAAGGGGAGAAACAGGGTCTTTCCTACGGACGGCACCTTCTCTGTTCAGGGACGGCACATAGACAGGTGTGACAGGAGAGATGTTGCTGCAAGTGTTCTGTAGGACCCGCTGAGCCACTACACTTGTCATAGCTGCGGTGCTCCATGGCCACTCCTTGTGCTCCATTGTATAATGGCAGAAAGAGAAAAAGCCCTAGGAAATCTTGAATCCAAAATTGGATTGCAAAGGGTTAAACCCATTCATGTATGTCCCTTGCACAGCAGTGGAGCAGTGTAACAACTGGAGCCACAGAGGGAGCACTATGGGAGCCACAGAGGGGAGCATTTTGAAGGCCATAGAGGGGAGCATGTTGGGGGCCACAGAAGGGAGCATTTTTTTTGGGGGGGGAACTATAACTTAGTGGGGACATCAATAGTAAGCTCTGTCCAAGCAGAATGTGTATTAGTTTGTGGGACCACAGAAGGTGTGCTGGTATTATGATGGGCCAAAGATGGGGCATTAGTACTTTAAGGGTAAGGAAGGGGGTAACTGAGTGGTTAATTGAGGCTAATGGAGGATGGGGATAGTGTGCAGAGAAGAATAATGGCTGGAAAAAGTCTAAATGGCAGTCTGGGCCCAAATAAGGAAGAAAACGCATAACACTGTTACCTGGTAAAGAACACGTGGCGCACGAAGATTGGACTCTTTTCAGATTCCTCCGTCCTCTTCCATACACGTTTATGGGAGAGTGCGTGTGCACACGTGAACCTGAAGAGACTCAGATTTTTGTACCATGTACCAACTTTATCGGGTAACAGAACTGGATCTTGATAGCAAGAAAGTATTAAAAAAAAAAAAAACAACACCCAACTGCCTGTCACATCCCCTAACAGTGTCATAACTTAGTTTATGGTGCTATGGGGTTGTCCCAGGTTCCCTTTCAGTCCCTTTCCAGGGTGAAATAGGCAACACAATCGTCAGGGGTGGTTGTTGTCCTTCTGTTGCAAAGAGGGACAGATTGCTATCAAGGGTCAAAACATAGTTTGCAGAATTTTGTTTCTCTGTTACAGTATAAGGCCGGGCTCACATGACCGTATCTCGCACCGTGCAGACTGCGAGGTATGCCTGCACAGCACACAGCCAGTACAGATGGTCCCCGACTTGCGAACAGGTTCCGTTCCAGGAACCTGTTCGCAAGTCGAACAAATGGTTGTATGGAGGGGATCGCGGGTGGATCCCGCTCCATACAACGTCGGGTGCCGGCTGTTCTTACAGCGGGCACCCGGCGGCAGCAGTTCCAACGAGCCGCGACGCTCGTCTGAACTGTTAACACTTTAAATACCGCTCTGACAGCGGTATTTAAAGTGTTAACAGTTCTGCCAAGCGGCGCGGCTCGTCAGAACTGCTGCCGCCGGGTGCCCGCTGTAAGAAACAGCCGGCACCCAGCGTTCAGGGGGCCCGTATAGCGTTCCACGATGAGATCGCGGGACGCTGTGTGGTTGCTAGGCAGCCGGGGACCTCCTGAAAGGCCCCAGGGCTGCCTATGCAGAGTGCCCATCAAGCGCACGGCTTATTAGGCGCTCTGCATAGACAGCCCTAGGGCCTTTCAGTAGGTCCCCGGCTGCCTAGCAACCGCGATCTGACCGGACAGGCTTCTATCAGGCTTGATAGAAGCCTGTCCGGTCCCTGTACAGTATAATGTAATGCTATAGCATTACATCATACTGTGCAGAACAGATAGTTCGTATTTAGCGAAATTCGTAACTCGAATGTTCGCAAGTAGGGGACTATCTGTACACAATTACATTGTGTACTGGCTGTGTGCTGCCCATCGCCATGTACTATCTTGGCATGCCAGCATGAATAATAAGCGCCAAGATAAAACATACTGCGATGTTTCTTGCGCGCATCTTTCGTGCAATTTTTGTAAGCAGTAACATGGCTGCCTGTGGGAGATTGGTATAGCGTATTCGCTTACCTGTTACAAAGGCAGGAACAGTCCCGCAAAAGATATAGCAGGATCTATACTTGTATAGGTCTCATCAATCATATTATAATAGAGGTATAAGAACAGCACCTTGGCAAGTCCAAAAATATCAAGATGACATCAAAAAATGAACGGGAACTTACCCGATGCAAGTGGTGGTCATGCCAAAAAGGATTGGGGAGAGCGCTACACCCAGAAGTTGCCCTCAGAAACCAGTACAGACCTCTTACAGAATCTCACGCTCCCGAAGTAGAGAAGAACTTCTGGATCCACCACCAGGTACCGCCAAGGTTACTAGGATGAACAATGCAAAAAAAAATATTGTGAAAAAAGGGATCTTGCGCTCTTTATGGGGTTGGTAACTAATGCAAAGTGAAACAATATTGTTCACTTACTTCTTGGGGGATCTTCTCCCTGAAGATCCCCCTAACTTGAAGCAGAAACATTCAAGATTCCGTGCCAATAGAGACCTCCGAACCCAGTCCAGGGTGGTGTTTCAATCCAAGGCAATTATGTAATTTATGAAATGACTATTTATACCAGCACACAAAACAGCTAAATCAAACATACTACATAAAAAGGCATAGGATATGGAAGCGACACGTTTCAGAGTGTCCTACCCCTTTATCAAGCTGTCCTACTTACAGATTAGTCCTGGTGCCATTTTTATAAACAGGTTAAGGGTATAAGGACCCAGTTGGGCTGGCTATACACTAACAAACCATGCCCGCCCCTAGTGGCCAATGCACACACAATTATGCCAATAACATGTATTGCCATGGTTTGTCTTGGTATGGCCAGCTGCATTGTTGTTTCCACCTTAAGGGCGAAGTCAGACGAGCGTTTTATTATGTGCGCCTATGTGTGCAAAAAAAGCATGTCTAATAGAACCATGGGTTTCCTGTCATGTGTTCACATGTCCGTCTTTTACAGGCGCAGAATACTCGCACCTGCAAAAGATAGGACATCCATGCGCCAGGAATGTCCGTGCTGCGCGTAAAGATTTCCTGCGGGGAGTCCCCTCATCACTGAACACTGTGACAGCACTGTCACAATGTTCACTGATGATGGGACTCCCCGCAGGGATGAAAGAATTCCCTGCCACAGCTGTCACAGCTGTGGCAGAGGACCCCGATGCCTTCCCATTGCTTTCAATGGGGCTGGCGCTACTGCTGCCCCATTGAAAGCAATGGGAGTGGGTCGCTTACCCCTGCTGCGGCTGTGACAGCTGCAGAAGGGGATTCCTTGGATGTGATAACCCTGGGTGCTGTCACATCCAGGGGTTTCACCTTGTTCTCAATGGGGCCGGTGGTAGCCCCGCTGGCCCCATTGAAAACATATAGAGAAGATCGCGATCCTCTGCCACAGCTGTGACAGCTACGACAGGGAATTCCTTCATCCCATGGGAACGCAATATTCTCCCGAGGGCTTTCAATGGGGCCAGCGCTGCTGCCACTGGCCCCATTGACAGCAATAGGATGCAGGCAACCCCGCAGAGATTTTAGGAAAAGGGCTTTAAATATAAGCCTGATCGCAATTATTTTACAAATGCAAAATATTGTATTTTCTTTTTTATAGCTAACAAGAAACTAAAATCTATGCAGATCCGTGATGAAAGCAAACAAGTCTAAAGTCTAAAAGTCAACAGAAAGCGGTTATCAATTTTATTCAGCTTTTTTCTTTCTTGATGGAGAAAGTACACGACCTTTAAGCTACTTACCTCGGTTATGTAAAAATGCACAAACACAATGTAGAACTTGCAGAACAAACTGTGTCAAACGTGACTACAGTTCATGGTAATCGCAGTCCGCTGTACAAGATGTGCTGAACCAGGTGACTCTCTTCATACAGGAACACATAAGATCAGGTTCCAATCTGTAACAGGTAGCCACGTGTGCAGGACGTGAGATCGTTGGGTTCAAGCCAATTGTCCCTGTTTGACCACATCAAATAAAATAATGAAAATGTAGTAAATATACAGTTGCAAGTAAAGCTATGTGAACTCTTCGGAATTCCCTGCATTGATTAGGCTACTAATAAAATGTTGTATGATAAGTTACAATAGTAGGCAAACACAATCTAACTAAACTAATAACTAGAGATGAGTGAGCGTACTCGCTAAGGCAAATTACTCAAGCGAGTATTGCCATTTTCGAGTACATGCCTGCTCGTGCCAAAAGATTCGGGGGCACTCGCTCATCTCTACTAATGACCCAAATCGTTACTGCGGTTTGGGTTATACTGCGCACAGTTCTCGTCACCGGTGCTCAGGAAAGATGTTACAGTACTGGAGGGGGTTCAAAGACGAGCAACTAAACTAATACATGGAATGGGAGAACTGGAATACCCAGAGAGGCCATCAAAACTGGGATTATTTACTCTAGAAAAAAGACGGCTAAGGGGTGATCAAATAACTATGTGTAAATACATGAGGGGACAATACAAGGATCTCTCCCACGATCTGTTTACACCCAGGACTGCGACGGTAACAAGAGGGCATCCGCTACGTTTAGAGAAAAGCAGGTTTCATCACCAACATAGAAAGGAGTTCTTTACTGTAAGAGCAGTAGACTGTGGAACTCTCTGCCTGAGGATGTGGTGATGGCAAAATCCATAGAGGAGTTTAAAAGGGGACTTAATGTCTTTCTGTAGAGGAAGGATATTATAGGCTATAAATCTTAGGTTAATTGTTAATCCGGGTTTACAAGCAGGTAGGAACTATTAGGTGTTGATCCAGGGATTAGTCTGATTGCCATTAGGGAGTCAGGAAGGAATTTTTTCCCAAAAGGGCTATTTGGCTCCTGCCTCTTAGGGTTTTTTGCCTTCCTCTGGATCAACAAAACAGGAGGATAGACGGGCTGGACTAGATGGACATTGTCTTCATTCGGCCTAACGAACTATGTTACTATGTTACTATTATACAATTCATGTCTTTTATTAAGCACATTGACTAAATATCCATGATGCAGGGAAATAAGTAAGTGAACCCTTGAATTTAATAACCAGTGGATCCCCTTTGTACCAATAGCTTCCACCAAATGTTTCCTGCAAATAAGATTTTCACAACGTTGAGGAGGAATTTTTTATTTCAACATATTTTATTGATTTTATGTTGCATGTATAACATTACTTAACAAGTAGCATTAGTAGCGTGAAATTCACATCTCAAACTGATTGTTGCAACTATTAAAGAAAACATTATGAAAAACAATGTTATTTTGTGTAAATTCTCTTCTGTTACCTGACAGACACGGGAAGGTGGTGGGGGGGGGGGGGGGGTAAGATATTAGAGGGAGAGCGAGGTCAGGGGGGGGAGGTGAGGGTGCGGTGGGGAATCCAGGTTGAAACCCTTTGGTTTTTATTCACAGTCGCCGTCCCGTAGCCACCTAGTGAATACGGGAGTTACATGCGTCTATCCAGGCTGCCCAAGTGCGGTAGAAATTCTCTCGTCCGGTTGTGTCGTCCTGTGATCTCAGTCTCTCTAATTTCTATTTCATCCATTGCCCCTACCCACGCGCCTCTGGGGATTTCCATGTCCTGTTTCCAGAATCTGGGTATTACCTGCCTCGTAGCCATGATAAAGAATTTCAGCAGGCCTTTTTTGAGCGAGTGGGTTCCTGAGGGAGGAATGGATAGAAGTGCCACCTCAGGTGTCAGGGTCAGTGGTTCCCTGCACACCTTCCCGTATAATTTTTCCATGTCTCGCCAGATGGGTCTGATCATGGGGCACTCCCACCATATATGTATATGCCATCGAGCCCACTTCCCCAAGGCATCGCCAGCAGGTATTTGAGGCCGATGGGAAGAGGGAGCGAAGCCTCTCTGGTGTCATGTACCATCTTGATAGTATTTTAAAGTTCAGTTCCTGCAGCTTACTGGCCACCGACATCTTATGGGTGTGTTGGAATGCTTTGCTCCAGAGCTCTCCGGGGAAGGATCTGCCCAGGACCTCCTCCCACGCAGTGATCCACCCGGGGGTATGACCATCAAGTTTCTCCTCCAGTAGCTGACTGTACAGTATTGACACGGTATGCCTCGGCGCCTCTTCCCTACTGCATAGTTTCTCAAATGGGGTAAGGTTTAGGTTCCACCCCTGTTCAGGTCTCACCCTCCCCAGGTAACTACGAATCTGTAGGTATTGCATCCATGAGCCCGGGGGAGTTCCCCCTGTTCCCTGCATGTTCGCCAGGTCGCGCACGCCCTGAGTGTCTATCACCTCCCCTATTTTAGCTTCCGTTCCGAGGGGTAGGAATCCCAGGCTGCGAATGCCCAGTGTTGCAGGGATCTGAGGGTTTCCGGTTAAAGGGGTGAGGGGACCCGGGACTGTTGTCCGGCAGCCCCCTTTCCATGCCCCCAGGAGGGTGGTCATCAGACTTGAAGCCTCCGCTCTCTCCCAATTGACCCCTTTCGGGATCCAAAATGCTCCTTTTGGTGAAAAGGTGTTATTCTCGTTTTCGATTTGTACCCATAATTTATCTGATTCGTGGTGGTGTAGATCTAGTATTAGGGTTCCTATAGTGGCTTTATGGTAGAGGGGAAAGTCGGGTAGGCCCGCCCCTCCCTTAAATTTTGGCTTGGACAGGCTTTTATAACTGAGTCTTTCACAACCTCCCTTCCATATGAACCAGAGTATCAAACTTCTCAGTCTGTCGAAGAAGATTCTCGGGGGGTTACATGGTGCTGATTGGAAGGTATATAGTATCCTAGGGAGGATATCCATTTTAACTGCGCTCATTCTGCCAAACCATGACAGTGAGCCTCTAGCCCAGCCTTCCATGTCCTTTTTCAGGGTCGGTAGTAACGGCTTGTAATTCAATTCGAACAGCTGAATTGGTTCAGCTGGGATGTGAATTCCCAGATATTTGAGTGAGTCGTTTCTCCATTGAAATGGGAAAGCTGCGGCCATATTACTGGCCTCCTGTTGTGGGATAGTAATATTTAAGACTACAGATTTCTGGGCATTTACTTTATAATTGCTAAGCTTGCCAAAAGTGGCGAACTCTTGTATGATATTGGGGAAGCTTACGTGTGGTTCGGTGGCATACAACAGGAGGTCGTCCGCGTATAGTGATAGCTTTCGTTCCTCCCTACCAGTCTGTATTCCGCATATTGAGGGATTGTTCCTAACTGCGTTAGCTAATGCTTCCATGACTAAGATGTATAATGTGGGGGATAGGGGACACCCCTGTCGTGTGCCATTCCTAACCTCAAACGGGGTTGACAACTTGCCATTGACCCTGACCTGTGCCGAGGGGCAATGATAGAGGGCCATTATCCGGGCTAAAGCTCTTGGTCCGAGTCCCACCTTGCGGAGAGTTGCTTCTAGGAATTTCCAACTGATTCTGTCGAACGCTTTTTCAGCGTTGACAGATAACAGGCATAATGGGATTCTTTTCTTTCTTGCCCGGTCGATCAAGGCCAGGGTCTTTATGGAGTTATCTCTCGCTTCTCTCCCCAAAACGAAGCCCACCTGGTCTCCATGGATAGATAATTCGGGGGATTGTAGGATTTAACCTATTTGCTATCATTTTTGAAAATATTTTTAAGTCACAGTTGATGAGAGAAATTGGTCGATAACTGCCACACGACAGGGGGTCCTTCCCGGGTTTGGGTATCAGGACGATGTGGGCCTGAAGGGCTTGAGGTGGGAAGGGGCAGCCCCCTGATACCTCGTTGAAGGCTTTAAGTAGCATATCTGAGATCAGGTCTCCACAAGTCTTATAGAATCTCGGGGAGAACCCGTCTGGGCCTGGGCTTTTCCCTGGTTTAGTTTCTGAAAGCACCTGTTTGAGTTCCTCTGGCTCAAAGTCCTTTTCTAGACCCTCGGATTCCTCTGGCAGGAGGGGCCCTGGGGCATGAGAATCCAGATATTCTGATAGCCTTTGTGCATTTTGAGTCCCTGCTCCCTCCTCAGTCTCACGTATGTTATATAGTTTGGAGTAAAATTATCTGAATTCCCCTAGTATTTCTTGTGGAGCGTGGACCCTCCCCCTTTCGCTGAGTTAATGGAGTGTATGTGTGGATGTGCCATTCTTGGATGTAGAGCTTTGGCAAGCCAGCTACCGCACTTGTCCTCGTATTCGTAATAACCGGCTTTCAGTTTGTCTCTATTACATAATGCTCTTTGATCTAATATGTCTAGGATTTTGTGCCAGAGTTCCGATATCTCTGTTTGTAGAGTGGCCGACGACGCTGTTTTGTTAGAGATTTCCTTTATGTTAAGATCACATATTAATTGGGTGAGGCGTGCGGTGTGGTCTCTTTTGATCCTTGCGCTATGTGAGATGAAGACACCTCTCAACACGCACTTTAGAGTTTCCCATTTTATTGGGGCGCTTGTGGGGTCTGATTCATGATCCTTCTTAAGGTTTTCTATAGTTTTTCTGATGTCCTGTGCACATGCGGTGTCTTTGAGCAGGCTGTCGTTGAGCCGCCAAGTACGTCCCCGTCCCCCCCCCCCCCCCGGTGTCCCCCGTGCCCAAGGATGCAAATACTGGGGAGTGGTCAGACCAAAGGAATATGTCTAAGGAACACTTGGGGGCTCCGTCGAGCAGACCGTGTGAAACAAATATGTAGTCAATTCTACTGTATGAGTTATCTGCCATCGAGTGAAAGCTGTAGTCACGCTTACCCGGGTGGAGGATGCGCCAGAGGTCGATTAGGTCTTGAGGAGGAATTTTAAACTATTCTTACCTGCAAATATGTTCCATTTCCTCATTATAAGCTTTGCTTGCACGGTTCGCTTCAGAGTTTGGCGGATCTAACATGACCATGTGAGCCGTATTGCCGCACACGAATCTCTCTCCCGCAGGCACATAGCAAGTACGCAATGGCATCCAATACTTGCTACATGCCACCAATCCCCATTCACTATATTGCAGTGTATGCAAGTGTAAAATGCGCAAAAATAGTGCATACCGCAAACAGAAAAATGCTGGTGTGAGTGGCCCAATAGAAATCAATGGGCTATTGGCATCACATGTCGCTTGTGGGCACACTAAGTAGTCCGCCCCTTCTAATATTATAATGGACGGAGTACTTAGTAGCAGCACTCAATGCATTGAGCAACAGCTTTCAGTGTTGAAATCTGGAGAACGACAGGGAAGGCAAGTCTAACACTTACATCCCCGGACTCAGCAGGTCACCTACCTACAACCCATAAGCTTAGCTTATAAATCTCTAAGTAGTTTTCTGCCATCAAAAAGTTGCCAATTTTTTGCGCAAATAAGGTCTTGCTCAAAATTTTTCGGTTGTATGCCTCCCACTCCTCTCTTCCAAGGTGTCTAGGCAAAGTGTTTAGGCCACCTGCACCCGGGGTGGATTTGCATTACAGAATCCGGTGTGGGCGTCTGCCTCTGGGTTCCACAGCAAATACCGCCCGTAGCATGCTATGGAAAAGTAATTCTTTCTGCACTTGAGCAGAAACTAATTGCACTTTCTGCTCACGTAGGAAAAATCGCAGCATGCTCAATTTTTGCACGGATTCTGTCTGGACGGCTTCCATTGAAGTCAATAGAAGCCATTCGATCCAAGGCCCTTTTGCAATTAACAATGCACGAAAAGTCACAGATTCTGCGTCATCACTAGGCATTGATGCAGGAAAAGCAGGAGTTTAAAAAATAAAATCTGTACTGCGCGAGCTATGTGGACCATCCGCAGTACAGATGAAGAGAAAAGAAAGCAGGTACCTGCCGACGGCGCTACTGCTAAGGACGGATTCCGCTACAGGATTCTGCATGCAGAATCCAACCCGCTAGTGTGCGGGCGGCCTTAGACAGATTTAAGAAATGCAACTTTGCAAAGTTGCAAACATTGTTGTAGTCTCACTCCAGTAGCTGGGCGATGCAAAAAGTGACTCCACATTTCTAGATCTATTTAATAATGCAACTAATTTATCCTCCGAGTGCAACTTTTGATACATTTGTTGCAAATAAAAGCAATGTGATCTCCAGCAAAGTGGACTTCAAAAACACTACACAAGATAAATTCCCCCCATAGAGTTTGGCTGGAGTCAGGAAGGGGGCTGGGCACTGCATGGAGGAACGGGGCAGCAGGTATCAAGCACTCGCAAACGTAACTTCTCCAAATTAGCGTGATTTCACATCTGCGCTGGCACCTCCATTAGGATCCGTCACAAACTACAGGAAGAAAAAGTGCTACATGCAGAGCTTTTTCTTCCAGTAAAATGCCAGACAGCAGAGCGGAAACCAAACAGACCCCTTTATAGTCAATGGAATAAATTTGGTGCTGTTCGGTTCCTTCATAAGACAAACCCGTTCTGCCAAGGGATCCCCTTTCTTGCTCCCCAAACAGAGCAGGAGAACAGAACACCCATGGCAGATGTGAAAGCCGCCATACATGCTCTTTCGAGTGCTCTTCTGTGCCCTACAGCTTCTCCACTGGATACAATGTTTGTGACTAATCTAGAATTGAAACATGATATTTTATAACAGTCTAAGTATGCAGTCGTTCTGCTCTTTGAACGTCAGAGAAAGTCAGTTTTATTGCACTTCAATACAACTATTATATATGACCTTGATATACAGATAAATATAACCAACAATACCTGACGTTACTTTATAGTCAATATCTCTTTTTTTTCAACAAAGAAGAACACCTTGCTGAGAGAAGAGGAAGATATGTTAAAATAGATTAATTGCAGCCGGCTCATATGTAAAACTTTGTTGAGTCACCATTGAGACTACTAGATGAGAAAAAGAGAATAATTGGCAGCCACCAAGCTAGGCAAGTCATTGGTGCAGAGCAGGGAGCTCAGTCTCCTCCTTAAGTGAATACTGTTATAGCAAAGCTATTAAGAGGCATTAGATTACTCTGTGACAGAGCTTGTACCTATCCTGCTTATAGACACTTTGCACTTCTGAGCTGCTATGGATACAGTTCAACATATCTTCAAAGGCACTTTTATACATTCAACTACGAGGTGTGACTGTGAGGTAATAGAGAACCACATCTTGGGTGTAGACCATGCTGGGAAAGTAAGTATATTCTTCATTAGTAAGATCATATGCATGTATACAAGTACTAATGGTCATAAAGGAATAGAATTGGATTGCATACTTATATAGTTGTCCATTTTTGTATAAATTCAATTTAAATTTCTATTTACATATTTAGCCATTTGTGGGGATGAAGGAAGCAATCTTCTTGTCACTTATTACAAAAAGCACTGTGTGGGCATATATCATTCATTTACTGTCGTTACACTTCTGTTAATTTGTGGGTGGCAAGTGTCATATCTGCTGCATCCGGGAATTTTCATGCTGGATCATAAGTGGAGGGATCTGTAATAAACAGGAAGCATCTTTCAGAATTTTTGTATTATCGCTGTTTGTTAGTCTAATAATAATTGGAAAATCTGATCATCTGGACCTTAGTGTTTTTTGGTCTGTGATTGCATGAAAAAATATAGGACTAAATGTCTATTTAGACACAACGATTATCGCTCAAAATTCGCTCAAAAGCCGTCTTTTGAGCAATAATCGTTCTGCCTAACTACACTGAAATCATGCAGTTTTCGTTAAGTAGTTGGAATTCACAGCGGGATACAGCTGATACTATTGTTTCAGCTGTATCCCTCTCCCTGATGACAGGCTGGGTATGAAGAATAGAGCGTTCCAGCTCTGTTCTGCATACCCCACTCGGAGCACTCGGCTGTATAACAGCCAGGCGCTCCGAGCAGAGAACAACTGAATGCAGAAGACAAGCGGGGCCAGCGGGCTTGTCTTCTGCATCCTCTGCTCGAAACACAAGGTGATCATGGGGATCGTGAGTGATCATCTTGTGCTGTAAATGACACGATGATTATCACTCAAAAGACGTCTTTTGAGCGATAATCGTTGGGTCTAAATGGGCCTTAAAACATTGCTTTTATTATAATGGGTTTAAACGCAAATAATGCAACAAACAAGAACACAAAAAGCAATATTTAAAGTTGTAAAAAAAAACAACTATCTGTGGGAGTAAACTCACTTAACCCCTTGAGTGGCACGCCCGGAAAATTTCCGGGACGAGCTCCACTGCCCATAGTGATATACCCCGGAAGATTTCCGGGCTATGTATCACTATGGGAGCTGCAGAGCACACTGCCACAAGCTGTGACAGTGTGCTCTGCCTGCACAGACCCACAGAGAACAAAGCAAGGGCTTTGAAAAACCAGCAGAAGATATTGCCGATATGTCGGCAATCTCCTGGTTTGTTTACAGGTTGCCATAGAGACCATCGGCTTGTCAGAAGCAAGCCGATGATCTCTGTGGCAGGGAGAGCTGGTGCTTGGCTGTCAGAGGACAACTAGGTACTAGCTCTTACAGCAGAGATCAGAGAAAACCTCCGATCTCTGCTGTGTTAACCCTTTACATGCTGCAGTCTATGTGACTGCAGCATGTAAAGGGCTGTCACTGCAGCATGTAAGGGGCTGTCACCATCGGACCCCCGGAATGTGATCAGGGGTCCTGATGGGTCCCTGTGGAAGTCCCCTAAAGGGACAAAAAAAAAAAAAGTTAAAAAATTATATAAAAAAAATAATAAAAACACTTGTCTCCCTTTACTTTGTAAAAAAAATCAAAAATACAATCACACATGTGGTATCCGTGTGCGTCATAATGACCCAGAGAAGGAAGTTAATACATTATTTAACCCCTTAATGACATGGCCCCTTTTTTTCTTTTTTCCCCATTTTTTTTTTCTTCCCCCCTGTTTAAAAAATCACAACTTGTCCCGCAAAAAACAAACCCTCATATGGCCGTGTCAATGGAAAAATGAAAAAGTTATGGCTCTTGAGACTCAACTGCAAAATTAGTTGAAATTCAATGATTAGACCATTTTAAAAAACCTGCCCTGGTGGGCACGACAGGGTGGTAGGAAACCCGCCACTCAAGGGGTTAAAACACCCTACATAAATCTGCTTGATAAATAAACCCCTATGGGCTTTTATATAGGGCATTATTTTGCATTTTAAACCTATTATGATAAAACTTATGTTAATGCAGATATTTTCCAGTATTTTGAATGGTAACAAATCTCCTTACTTAGTGGTCAAGATAAACGCAATGTCAACAAAAAATTCTCAATTGCTTTGGACAAGACTGGAACCTGGCAGCGGATGTTCTAACTTATTGGCAGTCATATGTAATTATGGTAAAAGGCAATATAATATATATAGTTTGAATGCTGTAGCATTGGCAGCCATATCTCTGTAAATGTAAGATAACCAATAGTAGGTACGGGGAAGCGTGGATTTTTGTATTATATTCCTTGCTTTATTTCAAATTCATGCTTTACATGGTCAGGCACATTGCTGCCCATTCTTTTAAACACTAAAAACAATTAACCCTAGTTAAAAAGCACCTGATCCTTTAACCCCTTCATGATCATTGTTAAATGTCTGTTCTCTTCCCTCAGAACATTCACTTTTACATTTTACATATAACATACCTTTAATAACACTAGTATCATGCAATACAATAAATATCATTATTATTGATAAAGGACAATAAACTATTGGAATATGCACATCTACTTATCTGTAGTTAATAATCCACCTTAGATTGTTCAGGTTTAGCATTGCATTTATTGCATTTTGGTAAAACGGGGAAGGGGGGGGGGGGGGGTTCGTGGATATAATGTAGTTTGTTACTTATGACATAATCTCTTTGTTATATTATGATTCTATTTATTTCTTATGCATGTTTTTTTCTTTCTGTCCCTTTTTCTTCAGCATGCAGCAAAACCGCATGCGATAACGTTCCTTAACATGCTTTCAACTTTGATGTACACCTTCTGTTCATTCTATACTCAATAAAATTTATTCAATTATATTTAACTTTGCTTTATACTTCTGTCACAATGTGTTATTATTATATATTCAATTTATTATATTTTATATATATATATATATATATATATAACATCCAATGCGCATCTCACATTACATACATTAATGGCTTGATGTATATTTATCTTGTGCCGATATGTTATATATACTACTCTTATATTCTATTACATGATGAGATATATACATAAATTATAATGCTGTTAATTCTATTGCATACACCGTGGATACTGTGAGTTGATATTCTTTATTAGCGCTGATCCACACTATGAATTATATGCCCTATAATCTACAGAAAGTTTTCTTCTTATTAATTATATAGCATTATTCCCCTCATACAGATTTGTTTTTATGATGTTCCGATGTGAAAGATATTATATGCAATAACATTTTTTATATACATAATATTGATTCTATTCAAATAACAACCTTATTTTCGTTGCTTCCACACTCTCCCATAGTTCTTTCACATGGAACAGCAAAAGAAAAACCTTCATCTATTACCTGGAATAATATCTAGTGCTAACTATATAGTTACTATGTATCGCATTGTCTTGCATTCTCGTTATTTTACCTTATTACTAGTATAAGTATAGAAGATCTGTCTTTATGTTTAGCCCCTTTGGATATCTAGTATCCAACGTGAGTATCCAGTATCCTTCTTTTTTCATCACTGCTGATCGATCCACCTTTTGTTTCCTTTTTCTGTTGATTTTTTCAATACCATAATAAATTAAATGTTTAGTACTTCCCCCATGTTCCTCCACAAAATGTTTTTCTCCAACTATTGCAAACCTCACTATGAGTTTTTGGGAAACTAAATTCATTTTTTGTGATGCAAATCTGTTTAGGAGCCGCATGGTGTGGTATGCTCGTTATATTGATGATGTGATCATTGTCTGGAAACAAGAATCGCAGGATACTATGGGCATTGTAAGAGATAGATTTCATGCATACGTGAATAACAACACATTACATTTTAAATTCAAGTGTGAATGGAAGGACAATGAGGTCTCCTTCTTAGATTTAACTTTGATAGGATCGAGGAAATCAGGCAAAATTCTTTTGAAACCATACAGAAAGAAAACGGCAGGAAATACCATATTGCATGCACAAAGTGCACATCCCCAACATGTGAAGAGTGCAATACCTATGGGAGAAATGATCAGGGCCAAAAGAGCATGCTCCATTAACAAAGATTATAAAATTACAGAAAAATAAATAATTGAAAGACTAACGGAGAGAGGCTACAATAAAAATGTATTGAGGAAAACATCTCAAAAAATAAAAAGCAAACAAAGGAGTCAATCGTTAGAGGATAATGATCAGAAAAGAGAAACAAAAAATCAGAATCGGCTCGTATTTTCCACCATGTATAGTAGAGAATTTCATACTACTAAAAATATATTTTTAAAATATCTTCCCATTCTAAGTCAAGATAGAATAACAGACAACATCTTACGTAGTGGGGTAATGGTGGTAGCCAAAAGGAACAGAAACTTAGGGGACTTACTATCCCCAAGTTCCTTTTCTTCAAAAGCCATCAATGAAAATAAAAACTGGTTAGCGTATAAAGGTTTCGTGAATTGTGGAAGTCCCAAATGCAGTACTTGTAGTTTTGCACACAAATGTAACACATTCTCTGACAGCTCTAAAACAAAGGAGTTTCAAATAAAGGAATACATCAATTGTAACTCTTTCAATGTCATCTATGTGGTGGCATGCACGGCCTGCAAGAAATTATATGTAGGGTGTACAACGAGAAAATTGCGGGTATGCATCGCCGTACATATAAGGCATATCAATAAAGGCAATAAAAACCATTCTGGGGTGACAAAACATTTTGTGGAGGAACATGGGGGAAGTACTAAACATTTAATTTATTATGGTATTGAAAAAATCAACAGAAAAACGAAACAAAAGGTGGATCGATCAGCAGTGCTGAAAAAAGAAGGATACTGGATACTCACGTTGGATACTAGATATCCGAAGGGGCTAAACATAAAGACAGATCTTCTATACTTATACTAGTAATAAGGTAAAATAACAAGAATGCAAGACAAGGCAAAACATAGTAACTAGAGATGAGCGAGTGTACTCGGAAAAGCACTACTCGCTCAAGTAATGTGCTTTATCCGAGTATCGCTGTGCTCGGGTCTGAAGATTCGGGTGCCGCTGCGGCTGACAGGTGAGTCGCAGCGGGGAGCAGGGGAGAGCGGGCGGGAGAGAGGGAGAGAAAGATCTTACCTCCGTTCCTCCCCGCTCTCCCCTGCAGCTCCCCGCTCCGTGCCGGCACCCGAATCTTCAGGGACGAGCACAGCGATACTCGGATAAAGCAAATTACTCGAGCGAGTAGTGCTTTTCCGAGTACGCTCGCTCATCTCTAATAGTAACTATATAGTTAGCACTAGATATTATTCCAGGTAATAGATGAAGGTTTTTCTTTTGCTGTTCCATGTGAAATTTACATAAGAACTATGGGAGAGTGTGGAAGCAAGGAAAATAAGGTTGTTACTTGAATAGAATTAATATTATGTATATAAAAAATGTTATTGCATATAATATCTTTCACATCGGAACATCATAAAAACAAATCTGTATGAGGGGAATAATGCTATATAATTAATAAGAAGAAAACATTCCGTAGATTATAGGGCATATAATTCATAGTGTGAATCAGCGCTAATAAAGAATATCAACACATAATATCCACGGTGTATGCTATGACACTCAAAGGGTGGAGGAAAATAGAATTAACAGCATTATAATTTATATAATAACACATTGTGACAGAAGTATAAAGCAAAGTTATATTCAGCTTATCACGCGATTTGGGAACCATGGCTGACTTTCCGAAGGTCAGTAGACTTCAATGGGTAGCTGCGGAGGGGCGACTCGCCCGACCGATAAATAACTCAGGGACTAATGGGCGCACCGAGATCTGAGGTATAAAGAGGTTTTATTTACCCCACTGTACTCTACCTTCTTTCTCTTTACCAACCCCCCCCCTTTTTTTTTCTCTCTTTTGTGTGTTTCTTTTTTTTTCTTCTTCTCACTATTTTTCATTCTCTTCTCCCCAATACACCATATGATCAGTTCACAAGCAACACTATCAAAAGTTGTATAGTCATCCGACGACCACCACGTCCTGGTTATACCTGGGGCGGGGTGGAAGCCGGATAACAGAACAAAAGTAAGTTTAAGCAGTTATAATGTTGGCAGTTCAAATGACTTAAAGGGGTTGTCCCACGCCGAAACGGGTTTTTTTTTTTTTCAATAGCCCCCCCGTTCGGCGCGAGACAAACCCGATGCAGGGATAAAAAAAAAAAACGGGTAGTACTTACCCGAATCCCCGCGCTCCGGTGACTTCTTACTTACCTTGTGAAGATGGCCGCCGGGATCTTCACCCTCGGTGGACCGCAGGTCTTCTGTGCGGTCCATTGCCGATTCCAGCCTCCTGATTGGCTGGAATCGGCACACGTGACGGGGCGGAGCTACGAGGAGCCGCTCTCTGGCACGAGCGGCCCCATTCAGAAGGGAGAGGACCGGACTGCGCAAGCACGTCTAATCGGGAGATTAGACGCTGAAGATTAGACGGCACCATGGAGACGGGGACGCTAGCAACGGAACAGGTAAGTGAATAACTTCTGTATGGCTCATAATTAATGCACAATGTATATTACAAAGTGCATTAATATGGCCATACAGAAGTGTATAACCCCACTTTGTTTCGCGGGACAACCCCTTTAAGTAGCAACGCTAGATACGAAGATAAATTCAGCTGGAGGACAGTGTTGAAGTTTAAGGAGGCATTTATTGTGTAAAATGAGAACAGATAAACAATGTATGTTCTACATTAATTTCAGTTTAATTACCATAATTGGGGAACAGCGCGAAAATTGTTTCCAGGAGCAACATGAAAAGATAATGTTGTGTACTGTATCGTGCAAAAAACCTCAATAAAATACTTTTGAACATAAAGCAAAGTTAAATAGAATTGAATACATTTTATTGAGTATAGAATGAACAGAAGGTATACATCAAAGTTGAAAGCATGTTAAGGAACGTTATCGCATGCGGTTTTGCTGCATGCTAAAGAAAAAGGGAAAGAAAAAAACATGCATAAGAAATAAATAGAATCATAATATAACAAAGAGATTATGTCATAAGTAACAAACTAAATGATGTCCACGGAAACTCCCCCCCCCCCCCTTTTTACCAAAATGCAATAAATGCAATGCTAAACCTGAACAATGTAAGGTGGATTATTAACTACAGATAAGTAGATGTGCATATTCCAATAATTTATTGTCCTTTATCTATAATAATGATATTTATTGTATTGCATGATATTAGTGTTATTAAAGGTATGCTATATGTAAAATGTAAAAGTGAATGTTCTGAGGGAAGAGAGCAGACATTTAACAATGATCATGAAGGGGTTAAAGGATCAGGTGCTTTTTAATTAGGGTTAATTGTTTTTAGTGTTTAAAAGAATGGGCAGCAATGTGCCTGACCATGTAAAGCATGAATTTGAAATAAAGCAAGGAATATACTACAAAAATCCACGTTTCCCTGTATCTACTACTGTTTATCAGAGAAAGCCATTGGACCGAATGGTATGTGGAATGTGAGTATATCATTGCATTTAAAAACAGACAGAACAGCGGACAAGAGAGGTGAGATACTTTCTATTACGGTATATGCTAAATGTAAGATACCTTGCATTAAATTGAATAAAACAACCCTTTGGTTTCAGGACAAACCTCTGTCCCAGGACCGGAGGGGGGGCATTACCTGAAGTTGTTCTTCTCTGCAATTCCTTCCTAAAACTTTTGACTGGTTCATGCGCAGCTACAATCCATAGCAGCGAGCGTCCTTGCACATTCGCTTGTCTGTTGAAGCCCTAAATGTAAGATGCCTAGCTGTCAGGGGGTGGAACATCCTTTTAAGGCTAGCTTCACACGGGTGGATTCCTATTGCAGAATTCGCGGTTGGTGTCCGCACAGAGAATCCGCAGCAAATCGCACAATGAAAGGCATGTAAAAATCAGTTTTTCACTCAGACTCACAGATACAAATTTCATATTCCGCAAGAGGAAGAAAAAAAAATAAAAAAATCGCAGCATGCCGTATTTTACTCCAGAGTCCGTGCGGACGGCCTCCATTTTAGTCAATGAAGGCCATCCGACCCACAGTCCATACGCAATTAACACTGCATATGGGCCGCAGAAACCCGCCTCATTACTAAGCGACAGCACGGGAAATACAAATTTTGAAAAAAAAAACTGTACTGAGCATGACCGATGGCGAGCTGCCACAGTTATCCACAATACAGAAACTACAGGTACGCAGGGTCACCCGCTGGGCTCACAGCCAGAATCCGCTCTGGTCCTCCCGAGTGCAGAATTCGGCCCGGTCATGTGAAGCTGGCCGTACTGTCAGCATCCTGTGATGTCTCCATTGTTTAAAAAGTTTTTTTTAAATCATATCCTTTACTAAATTCTGGGTTTCTGAGGCGCAAGGTACTTAGTGAAATAGGCTAAGCCATTGGACACACACAGTTTACTACTGCAATGGTATCCTTAATTAGCAAGGAATATTTGACGTCTGGTGTCAGCGCAGAGGATTTAGCACGCAGTGAGGCATCTACACGCCGGCTGGGCCAAGTTTGTTTCCCAAGTATAATTAGAATAGAAATCTAAACGCTGAATCCAGTCCGATCTGTCGCAACAGTCCTGCTTAATTATACCCGCTAATATCAGTAAACTGTACTCTTGTCCTGTCCATGGGAAGCATTAATTACTTGAGTAATATCCTCACCCATATTTGTAACCAGCGCAGTATGTGAGCCCGGTATGGGGAAGCTGCACAGTACAGTAGTAATAAAAGCTCTTTACTAAGGCAACGGAAGCACATAGTACAATGATAACCAACCTCTATAATCTTCACCAAGCAGTGTTCGCAATCTTCTTACTTTCAACGGAGATATAATATTCTTAGGGTGTTCTTACACGAATGGATTCTAAGTGCAGAATCCGCGATCACCGTCCGTGCGGAGGATCCATGGCAAAACGCAGGCATTGAAAGGGAATCCCCTGCCACAGCTGTCACAACTGAGGCAGGGAAGCGCGATCTACTCCCTATGTTTTCAATGCCAGCCCCATTGACAACAAGGTGAGACCGCTGGATGGGATATCAACCAGGGGTTTCACATTTTTTACCTTCGGTCACACGTTTTTAACAAATACGATAAACGTATCGATGGCCCCATTGAAAGCAATGGGATAGCATTACACTCCTCTACTATCGCTGTCACAGCTGTGTCAGGGAATCGTGATCTACTCCCTATGTTTTTAACGGGGCTGGCGCTGCTGCCACGGGCCCCATTTACAACAAGGTGAAGCCCCTGGATGTGATAGCATGCAGGGTTTTTCACATCCAAGGAATCCCCAGCTGCAGCTGTCATATAACTGGCCGCTCTGTTGTTGGGGGGCCTCTCCAGCATGTCCCATACTGCAGTACTGGCTCTAGGCAGCAGATGGCGCCATTGTAAAATGGCAGAAAGAGAAAGCCCCCTAGGAAACCCTGAATCCAAAATTGGATTATAAAGGGTTAATATCACTTAGACAACTGTAATGGTATATTTATTGGGGTAGTTGTAGAGACACCCAAATCCGGTACATGTCTGAGCATATTGAATGATGTAAGGATAGTATTACTATCTTACTATGCTCTAACTAGGAAAACATTTTTACCATGAAAATGCAGGTCATAAAATAGAAACTGGAAATAAAGCGAATAAATTTATTATCACCAGACCAAAATTCACTTAAAAATACACACATACTTTGATTCCTTTAAAAGACAAGATGAGCTCTGTCATTACAGGGTTAAGTAACTCACAGGATGGCAAAACTACAGGAAGATCTTGGTAAATATCATTAGCATTGCACTGATTTGCATATTCAGGAAGTTGCACTGGTTTATTATACAGACTTGGCAATGTATAAATAATGGAAGAAACTTTCTAGTATGTCATAATAGAAACAGTAAAGAGTGTATGAGCTGTCCGTATGAGCTGTCCGTATGAGCTGTCCGTATGGGCTGCGCCCTCTTCAGAACTAAGGAAACTTTTCAGATTAGCACCAACCATGGGAAACCATCTACAGGAACGCATTTTAGGAGTAATTGAATCTCTTCTTGTGACATGCAGAGAAATTCCTCGTTTTGCGCTCGGTGTACAATACTAACTAACTTTAATGACAAAATTCTTTTAATTCAGGAGTGTTACAAGATCAGATTCAGCAAATCAAGGATTCCTAGCAAAACAAGAAAAAAACATGAAATGTTTGGTCTTTTTTGAGAAAAAAAACTAGTTTGTCACAACTATAGTGTGTGTAAGGGGTTAACAAAGACTACAGTTACCGAAATTTCAGTAAGCTTTTATATGACACCATGGATAGGCCATCAATGCTTGATCAGTGGGGTCTGAAAGAGAGCGCAGGCAGGAGACATCTGACAAGCTCCATGCTCCTTACAGTCATTTCTGAAGAAGGGGTGTATCCCCGAAACGCGTTATATTGCCTGTTCTTAAATTTATTAATAAAAGAAGAGTCACAGTGGCCTATAAGTCCTCATAGAATTCAAAGATAATCTTTCACCGACAAGAACTTTACTAATACTAAAATCATAAATTTTATTAATGTTTCTTAAAAAAGGGAGGGAAAGGGGGAGGGACCATATACAGACATACATAAATGAAAATACTTTTTTTGAAAATCTTGGTCCGTCTTTTGGATAATTTGACCAAATCTACACTCACTACTCTATTATCTTCCGAGTGTAGACGTTACTTCTTTTCTTATTTCACTGCCCATATAACTTACAAGTGCTATAGAGGATTAGTACCTTTTGCACAATGTTATATTGGGAAGGGTAATCATAGATATCGAAGGTGATGGGATAATTTAGCTCTGTCACCAACGCGTTATACTTATACGTCTTCTGTCAGATAAAGTCAAGAGCGTTTGTTAATATAATACCCCTAGATAGTATCAGCAGAAAGGATCAGCACTTATGTTGTGCTTTCTATATCTGTACACACTATAACATGGACAACCTCAGATTGATAACATAAAGGAGTCGATGTTTATTAGCACTTTATATTGTACTTTTTTGTCAATACACACTGTCACATCAACGCGTTTCTGTGACACTATTTTAACGTGTCACTTCATCAGGACGGACTGGCTGTGTACATTTCGAGTCATCTATTTGCTTAATTAGGGTTAGTGCTTTGTTAGCTATTCACTCTCTGAAAGGTCAAAAGACTGTACTGATGACGACAGGTCACAACTTACTGCGTACGCGACACGAAAGGAGGGTCATTGATGTTCTTTAAAAAAACAGCAACAAATGATCCGTCGTGGCTTGACGCTACCTACTCCTCTTCAAACCACGTTGATATAAAGTGGCAAGAAAGTATCCTCCTCTTCAAACCACGTTGATATAAAGTGGCAAGAAAGTATCACAACTCCTCAAAAAAGCGTATGTATGTCCACAAAAAAGGGGGTCTTAATGAATAATAAATGCAACCGCATTAGATTACTTCAGATGCTGCATATGTTATTTCTCATAGTGAATGCACAATTTCTCTCAAGACAAAACCCACATTTACGGGGTTAATATATTGAAGCCAAGCCTGCCAATGCACGATTAAATTGATAATGATAAAGATTCATGCGTCAGCTTTAAATTCCTAAGGTTATAATGTCCCTGACCTCTTAGATTGTATACCTATTTTACGCGATGCAAACCCACATTTAAAGGGTATATGCGCTTAGGTAATTAGTTCGGTCAGGAAAGGTCCTTAATAAATTAGCCTCAATTTATTGTAGTTGATATATAAAGGGAGCTTCTTGAACTAGACACATAATTCAGCTGATGAAGGAATCCATATTTAGTGAATTAGTTCATAGAAGCAAATCCCGCATAGGTATAGTCTGATTAATACTTGTGCATCAGAGAGTTTGTAGAGCCCACATTTGCGGAACATAGAGAGAAAAGTAGCCCACATTTACGGGGCAGAGGAGTAAAAGAGGCCCACATTTACGGGGCAGAGGAATAGGGAAGAAGTAAAGAAGCCCACATTTATGGGGCAGAGAGTGTTTAGGAAATCCACATTAGTGGGATAGAAAGATATAGATTAAAGTCACGTCGGCTGCATTAGATAGCAAGCAGCCAGCGTGACCATCAGGAGACTTTATATATCAACTACAATAAATTGAGGCTAATTTATTAAGGACCTTTCCTGACCGAACTAATTACCTAAGCGCATATACCCTTTAAATGTGGGTTTGCATCGCGTAAAATAGGTATACAATCTAAGAGGTCAGGGACATTATAACCTTAGGAATTTAAAGCTGACGCATGAATCTTTATCATTATCAATTTAATCGTGCATTGGCAGGCTTGGCTTCAATATATTAACCCCGTAAATGTGGGTTTTGTCTTGAGAGAAATTGTGCATTCACTATGAGAAATAACATATGCAGCATCTGAAGTAATCTAATGCGGTTGCATTTATTATTCATTAAGACCCCCTTTTTTGTGGACATACATACGCTTTTTTGAGGAGTTGTGATACTTTCTTGCCACTTTATATCAACGTGGTTTGAAGAGGAGGATACTTTCTTGCCACTTTATATCAACGTGGTTTGAAGAGGAGTAGGTAGCGTCAAGCCACGACGGATCATTTGTTGCTGTTTTTTTAAAGAACATCAATGACCCTCCTTTCGTGTCGCGTACGCAGTAAGTTGTGACCTGTCGTCATCAGTACAGTCTTTTGACCTTTCAGAGAGTGAATAGCTAACAAAGCACTAACCCTAATTAAGCAAATAGATGACTCGAAATGTACACAGCCAGTCCGTCCTGATGAAGTGACACGTTAAAATAGTGTCACAGAAACGCGTTGATGTGACAGTGTGTATTGACAAAAAAGTACAATATAAAGTGCTAATAAACATCGACTCCTTTATGTTATCAATCTGAGGTTGTCCATGTTATAGTGTGTACAGATATAGAAAGCACAACATAAGTGCTGATCCTTTCTGCTGATACTATCTAGGGGTATTATATTAACAAACGCTCTTGACTTTATCTGACAGAAGACGTATAAGTATAACGCGTTGGTGACAGAGCTAAATTATCCCATCACCTTCGATATCTATGATTACCCTTCCCAATATAACATTGTGCAAAAGGTACTAATCCTCTATAGCACTTGTAAGTTATATGGGCAGTGAAATAAGAAAAGAAGTAACGTCTACACTCGGAAGATAATAGAGTAGTGAGTGTAGATTTGGTCAAATTATCCAAAAGACGGACCAAGATTTTCAAAAAAAGTCTTTTCATTTATGTATGTCTGTATATGGTCCCTCCCCCTTTCCCTCCCTTTTTTAAGAAACATTAATAAAATTTATGATTTTAGTATTATTAATAAAAGAAGAACCGGGTATAATACCCATTGAAATATTTGTGAGTGTTGCATCAGTTAAGTCCATCATTTTTCTCCTCAGTCTACACGCTGCTCTCCATGTATATGGTTGGCATTAGTGGACAGGTAGCACCTCACTCCATTTCTTATAAGGAATATTAACCCTATAATCGCCCATCTGAAGGAATGCTTTGGAATCCAATGCTTCACAAGGTCGCAATTTTTGCCCAACGGTTTATTGTGGCAAAATAGTCGCAATAAAACTGGCAGGGAGCTGGGGTCCGGGAAGTCCCTGAAACTACCCGCAACCCCTGTCCCTACCTACTTGCCCCCCTAAGCTAGGCCCTAGGGCAACAACTGGGCGACAGTCCCCAGGCTCGCTAGGGATGCGGGGCAGGAGTCAGACACACGGACAGAAAGGCAGATCAGGCAATCCAGGTCAGCAACAGGAGAGAACGAGCTACAAGGGGTCAGGTGAAGGCAAAGTCAGGTCTGAAGCAAGCGAGTCAAAACAGGGAATCAAATCACAGGACGCCGGGAGTGAACAGCCCCCGGCACTTGCTAAAGACAGGCAGCGACAGAAGGAACATGCCCAGGTGTTATGGCAACGGGAACACGGTAACCTGCCGCGTCCCCAGCAACCCAGCTATCTAAGTGCACGGGAGTGCACGCTCGGAGCTGGCGTACCGGATCACGGCAGCCAGGGGAGGTCACCAAGCTCCGCGGCTCTGGGAGTCTCTGCACCGCTCCCCCGCATCCCTTGTAATAGGACTGGTAGTGCAGGCACGGAGACCCCCAGAGCCACCGGACCTGACAAAAGCGTTTGCGTATATAAGGCCTTACAAACATATAATAAACATAGTGATTAATGTCTTGAAGGGCTTCTCCATGATTAATGACTAAGGGCCCATTTACATGGGGCAAGTGTCGGGCAAACGATGCCTGACAGTGCGTCCCAGTGAAGCTCGGTCCTGTGCTGATACACAGGAGCGAGTATCGCTGGCATCGCTCAGAGCGTGGCCAGCAGGGAGGCCGGGGAGCATCGTCCTCCCGGCCGCCTTCATTCACTCTAAGCAGGCAGTCATTCAGTTTCAGCATGCATTTACATGAGATGACTATCATTCAAAACCTGTGGGAGTGTAAAAGGGTCCTAATTAGAGATGAGCGAACACCAAAATGTTCGGGTGTTCGTTATTCGGAACGAACTTCCCGTGATGCTCGAGGGTTCGTTTCGAACAACGAACCCCATTGAAGTCAATGGGCGACCAGAACATTTTTGTATTTCGCCGATGCTCGCTAAGGTTTTCATGTGTGAAAATCTGGGCAATTCAGGAAAGTGATGGGAATGACACAGTGACGGATAGGGCAGGCGAGGGGCTACATGGTGGGCTGCATCTCAAGTTCACAGGTCCCACTATTAAGCCACAATAGCGGCAAGAGTGCCCCCCCCCACTGTCAGCATAAAGATCGTCCTCCTCTGGCACAGCTGTAACAGCTGTAGCAGAGAAGAACGATGTTTGCCCATTGAATTCAATGGAGCGGCAATACAGCATGTTCCACTGAATGCAATGGGCTGCCGGCGATCGCAGGATGAATGGTCGGAAAGGGGTTAAATATATAACCCCTTTCCTGCAATTCATCCAGAAATGTGTTACACTAAAAATATATACCGGCGTATAAGGCGACCGGGCGTATAAGACGACCCCCCAACTGTCACCTTATACGCCGGCAATACAGTGGAGCAAAGAATAAAAAGCATTACTTACGTTTTTAGATGATCTACGGCGCTCCTGCAGGCTGTCACTCCCTCCTGGTCCACGGCAGACAAGCTTTCTCTATGAAAGGCTTTAAATCCCTGCCTCCAGGAAGACACGTGCCTTCAGCCAATCACAGCCAATGACAATGATGTCATTGAATGGCTGTGATAGGCTGTGTTTCTGGAGGCGGGGATTTCAAGCCTTGAAATCCCCGCCTCCAGAAACACAGCCAATCACAGCCATTCAATGACATCATTGTCATTGGCT
This sequence comes from Eleutherodactylus coqui, assembly GCF_035609145.1. Lineage (NCBI taxonomy): Eukaryota > Metazoa > Chordata > Amphibia > Anura > Eleutherodactylidae > Eleutherodactylus > Eleutherodactylus coqui. The sequence continues at coordinate 213,736,249 of NC_089841.1, read as the reverse complement.
GTGATTGGCTGAAGGCACGTGTGCTTCTGGAGGCAGGGATTTAAAGTCTTTCGTGGAGAAAGCAATACTCTGCCGTGGACCAGGAGGGAGCGACAGCCTGCAGGAGCGCCGCAGATCATCTAAAAACGTAAGTAATGATTTTTATTCTTTGCTCCACTGTATTACCGGCGTATAAGGTGACAGTTGGGGGGTCGTCTTATACGCCCGGTCGCCTTATACGCCGGTATATATTTTTAGTGTAACACATTTCTGGATGAATTGCAGGAAAGGGGTTATATATTTAACCCCTTTCCGACCATTCATCCTGCGATCGCCGGCAGCCCATTGCATTCAGTGGAACATGCTGTATTGCCGCTCCATTGAATTCAATGGGCAAACATCGTTCTTCTCTGCTACAGCTGTTACAGCTGTGCCAGAGAAGAAGGATTTGTCTTCTATATGTTCTCAATGGGGTCAGCGCTGCTGCCGCTGGCCCCATGGAGCGCATATAGAATGCATCCATAGCGAGCAGCGGGAGGGGCAGATTTCAATACTCGGGTGACACCTTATCTCCCCAGCCACTCACAGCAGGGGGGTGGTATAGGGCTTAAACGTTGCAGGGGGAAGTTGTAATGCCTTCCCTGTCTTTATATTGGCCAAAAAAAAGCGCTAACGTCTCAGGGAAGAAAGTTTAATTTACCAGAACACCGCATGGTGTTCGTTACGAATAACGAACATCCCGAACACCCTAATATTCGCACGAATATCAAGCTCGGACGAACGCGTTCGCTCATCTCTAGTCCTAATTTGTATTTCATTTGCCACTAAAACTTTTAAAAAGTTTGTAACTTATACACACTAATCACCTCTCTCATACTTTTGTATATTTTATGTAAAAGAGTATTTAATACCACTTTATTTTTGCTCTTCCACTCATTGGAATGTAGTGTCCCTACCTGGTATTGAGCATTTCTACCGAGGTTGAAGTTAAATCAAGGCTGTAGAGCTAAACAAAACTAGTAACAGATTAAGGCTCTGCTTACACTTCCATCTGCACTTTCCATCCAAGGACTCTATAATAAGTGAAGGAAAAAATAGAACAGCATGCTGTGCCATTCTTTCTAGTAAAAGGACAGAATCCCTGGATGGAACCTAATACAGTCAATGGGTTCGGTCAGGCTCCACTGGTTTAGTCACTGTCACACATCCAGAGGCTGTTTTATTTTCATTTTTCTGTGCCATAATGACATAAAAGAAGAGAATTGTGGATAGAGACTACCCTTTACATACAGGCCCTGTTACAGATTTTAAATTGGACCCAGGAGCTTCAACTTATGATTCTGGTTAGACAAGACAGATGTGCAACTACGCAGCATAAAGTGTGGCTGCAGCTGGAGTTAGACTTGCAAGATAAAATAAAGTGAAACCTTCGCAATAGCCTAGATTTCTGCATTAATTTAGCCAAGTTGTGGCTAAATCTCTCATTTTCTAGTCCATTTAGATGGCTGGTCTATCGCATATATACGCCACAGCCCAGACTTCCGTTGGCCGGAGGGAGAGACCTTAGTGCTGCTAAAATCTCTCCCCCTCCTTCCACCTCCCTTTTCTGACTCATCGCGGCAATAGAAGTTCTCATAGAAGACTATAGGAGCTGCTGGCAAAGGGAGGGGGAAGGACTTTAGCAGCACTTTCTATGCTAATTTCCCTCCCCTCTCTCTCCAGCCAATAGGAGCTGCCGGCAAGAGAAGGGGGAGGGACTTTAGCAATGCAAGCTGCTGCTAAACTCCCTACCCCTCCCCGTTTCTGACGGCTCTCACAGGAGACTATAGGAACGGCCTGCATATTCCAGCTCAAAAATAGGACAAGTCCTATCTTTTCCGGCCACGCTATCTATTCTGCCCATCTGAACGGATGCATTGGAATCCAGTTCTACAGGTAGTCACGATTTTCGGCCGGTGTTTAGTTTCGGCAAAATAGCCGCGATATAACACTCGTGTGAAAGAGCCCTAAGTATTATTAATATGTAGACCTGTTAGTATCCAGACTTTGTGTGCCTTTATTAAATGGGCAAAGCACCTGTGAAACCCACACTTCCAATCTCATCTCCTTAATTGTAACCTCTTTTGCCAATTAGCTCTTGGAGAAGTTATTAACACTGAAGTTCACTCACTTTTTTGCAGCAATTTTATACTTTACAAGTGTATTTGAGACAGACAGAACAAAAATATGTAAATGAGTTACTTACAAACTCTTTTCACAACATTTCCAAACAAAATTGATGTGAGTAATTACGGTATGTTGCAGCATGTTCCATCTTGGCGCATATTAGGCCTCCTTCCCACGAACGGATTTCCGCCGCATAATTCGCGGCGGAAATCCGCTGCGTTGCCCGCAGCTATTAGGTTCTATTGAACCTAATAGCTCAGTGCTCACGGTGCGGAATTCCACCGCGGAATTCCGCACCGTGAATTCACCCGTCCTCACCAACGGCATGCTCTATTTGCCGCGGGTGTACACGCAGACGGCTTCCATTGCAGTAGCACAGCGGAAGATAGCGTGAAAATGCTTCCCCGCCCACCGCCGCCGCGTCATGTAATGCGGTGGGCATGTCACATGACGCGGCGGAGGTGGGCGGGGAAGCGTTATGCGGGAGCGAGGACGCCGGATCCGCAGGTAATTATGGGGTCTCCTGGGGGGCGCCGTGACGGGCTCCGCCGCGGAATTTCGCGGCGGAGCCCGTCACGGCCGTGTGCAGCCGGCCTTACTCACACAAACATACCAAGATAGTACCTGGCTATGGGCAGCCCGCAGCCAGTATGCAATGTCATTGTGTACTGGCTGTGTGCCACGCACGTATATCTCGTAGCCCGCATGGTGCCAGATATGTTCGTGTGAGCCTGGCATAAGGCATAAACAAATCTGACCACTTAATAGCTGTATCGGGATTAATTTGAAATGGAATATTTCCCACAAATGTTGAACGAAATACCTAAGGCTAATGTTTCAAGACATAAGTACATGGACACAGAGCCTACATTACATTGTGTTACACACCTCTACAATCGGTACTAACAATACTGATTGTCTTTTCTCATATTCTATTATTTTTAACCATTTCCGGATTCTCACCTAAATTGATCCAAAACCACAGAGGGTATATTCACACACAGCAGAAAGGGGTTGATGGATTTCTACCAACCCCCTTTAGAAGTATGGGATAGTCACATACATTTCTGCATCAAATCTGCTGCAAGGGAATATACCCATTGAAACGTAAATGGCCGTTCTCAAAGGCTATTAACCTCTTAACAAATGATTTATTCCTTTTTACATCATATTGCCTTTTTATAGTGACTGTTTAGGGTACGTCTGATGCTGACTGCCTTTTGATCTGCTGCTAGTTCGGAAGAAGCGGCATACGGCTTCTTCCTCCTGAAACTTGGACTGTTGCTAACCTCATTGGGGTTCAGGGCAGCGATCAGAGACCAGTAGAATAAAATTGGTCTCCGATTGTGTTATTGCCATAGTGACCAGTCACAGCCATCACAAACTTTTTACAACAAACTTTAGTCTTTCCGGATTTTTCTTTTCTCCTCACATCTACAGCATCTAGTGCTACTGCCGCTGCTGTTAAATATCAAGCAAAACAGAATAGGCACACCTATATACAAGAGAAGCAGCGGAATAGGAAAAACAGTCTTACTTTTACCAGTATGTCATACAATGAGTCATAATGGCATGTGTCACATTTGTGAAAAAATGCCATTTTAACCCCTTAAAGGGGTTGTCCCACGGCAGCAAGTGGGTCTATACACTTCTGTATGGCCATATTAATGCACTTTGTAATGTACATTGTGCATTAATTATGAGCCATACAGAAGTTATAAAAAGTTTTATACTTACCTGCTCCGTTGCTGGCGTCCTCGTCTCCATGGTGCCGACTAATTTTCGGCCTCTAATGGCCAAATTAGCCGCGCTTGCGCAGTCCGGGTCTTCTGCTGTCTTCAATGGGGCCGCTCGTGCAGAATGCCAGCTCCGTGTAGCTCCGCCCCGTCACGTGCCGATTCCAGCCAATCAGGAGGCTGGAATCGGCAATGGACCGCACAGAAGCCCTGCGGTCCACAGAGAGAGAGGATCCCGGCGGCCATCTTCAGCAGGTGAGTATGAAGACGCCGGACCGCCGGGATTCGGGTAAGTACTACCCGGTTTGTTTTTTTAACCCCTGCATCGGGGTTGTCTCGCGCCGAACGGGGGAGGGGGTTAAAAAAAAACAAAACCCATTTCGGCGCGGGACAACCCCTTTAAGGAGTAGGGTGTTTCAGTCCTAAAGGACTACACACTTTTTAGGGATTTTACTGCCTATTTTCTTATCCTCATTTAACCCCTTGAGTGGCACGCCCGGAAAATCTCCGTGGCTTGCTGCACGGACCATGCAGTTAAACCCCGGAAGGCTTCCGTGGACAGCTCCAGTGCTGAAATGTACTGAGCACTGAGATGTCCGCTGAATTTCTGGGGTTTTTACTGCATGGGGAGTAAAAGGGACTCCCTGCAGGAAGTAAATAATCCCCTCGCACATCTGTCACAGTTGTGACAGCTGTGGGATGGGACCGCATAGCACTCCTATTGATTTCAATGGAGCCGCCGCTGCCGGCAGCCCCGTTGAAGGCAATAGGAAGCTGGCTGACCCACAGTGATTTTCTGGGAAGGACTTAAAATATAAGCCCTTCCCATAAAATCATTTCTATCAAGTGTAAAGAATAAAATAAAATATATACTTACCGCTCTGTGCTGCCGGGGCTCAGGCGCGTGTCTCCGCTCAGATCCCGGTACTGTCAACATGATCTTTCAGCTGGAGAACATAATCAAACTGCCGGGAGGGGACCGCATAGCACTCCTATTGACTTCAATGCAGCTGCTCTGTGCTGCCGGGACTCAGGCGCGTGTCTCCGCTCACGTCCCTGTACTGTCATCATGCTCCTTCTTGAATTCTATGAATAGACCGAGCGCTGCGTGTGATTGGCTGAGTGCTACGCGGTCCCATCCCGGCAGTTTGATTATGTTCTTTCAGCAGGCGGGGATTTTAAATCCCCGCCAGCTGAAAGATCATGATGACAGTATCGGGATCTGAGCGGAGACACGCGCCTGAGCCCCGGCAGCACAGAGCGGTAAGTCTGTATTTTATTTTATTTTCCAAAATTGTTATAATCTATTCTTTCTTTGCAAAAAAATATTGCAAAGCGATTGTTCTGTTCCTAAATAAATACTTGCGTGAGAAAATTGCATTGTTGACTTATTTAAAAAACCTGCCCTCTGAGGCACGACATGGTAACAGTAAACCTGCCACTCAAGGGGTTAACTAAGGGTGGATTCACACGAGCATGTTTATGTGCGTAGAATTGTGCGCACAAAAACACGCTCCTATTAAAACCATTGGTTCTCTATAGTGTGTTCACATGTCTGTGTTTTACAGGCATGCAAACGCACGTACCTGCAAAACATAGGACATGCGTGCACCATAGTGGTGTATGTCAATATTCCTCAACGGGGAGTCCCCTTGTCACTGAACACCGTGACAGCACTTTCACAGTGTTCAGTAATGATTGCACTCCCTGCCGGGAGTAAAGAATCCCCTGCCACAGCTGTCGCTGCTGCGGCAGAGGATCGCAATGTTCTCCCATTGCTTTCAATGAGACTGGCACTTCTGCAGTGCCATTGAAGGCAATGGGCTGCCGGCAAACCCTGCAGGAAATTTCGGGAAAGGGCTTTAAATATAAGCCTTTTCCTGAAAATCATCCCTAGAATGTGTTAAAATAAAAAAAAAAATATATATATATATATATATACTCACCTCTGCTCAGCTGGCAGGGCTCAGGCATGTCCAGCGTGTCTTCTCCCAGCACTGCTCTGACTCTGTTTCAGCAGGCGGGGAATTAAAATCCCCACCTGCTAAAAGTGCTGTATCTGATTGGCTGAGTGCTCAGCCAATCACAAGCAGCACTCAGCCATTCATTGAATGACAGCTAAGTACTGCCTGTGTTTGGTCACAGCAAATAGAAATCAATGAATGGCTAAGAGCTCTCTGTGATTGGCTGTGTGTTGTGACCAATCACATCTGAGCCCCGGCAGCTGAGGAGAGGTGACTAAATACATTTTTTTCGGGTACGAAAATACTACTACTATTAACCCCTTAAGGACCAGGGTGTTTTGGTCCTAAAGAACTAGATAGTTAAAGGGGTGGTCTCGCGAAACCAAGTGGGGTTCAGCACTTCTGTATGGCCATATTAATGCACTTTGTAATGTACATCGTGCATTAATTATGAGCCATACAGAAGTTATTCACTTACCTGCTCCGTTGCTAGCGTCCCCGTCGCCATGGATCCGTCTAAATTCACTGTCTTCTGGCGTTTTTAGACGCGCTTGCGCAGTCCGGTCTTCTCCCTGGTGAATGGGGCCGCTCGTGCCGGAGAGCTGGTGCTCGTAGCTCCGCCCCATCACGTGTGCCGATTCCAGCCAATCAGGAGGCTGGAATCGGCAATGGACCGCACAGAGCCCACGGTGCACCATGGGAGAAGACCTGCGGTGCATCGTGGGTGAAGATCCCGGCGGCCATCTTGGTAAAGGAAGAAAGAAGTCGCCGCAGCGCGGGGATTCGGGTAAGTAATAAACTTTTTTTTTTTAACCCATCCCTTGGGTTTGTCTCGCGCCGAACGGGGGGCCTATTGAATTTTAAAAAAAACCGTTTCGGCGTGAGACAACCCCTTTAAGGGGATTTTACCCATGTGGTGGTTTTGTTGCCCTGATTTTATTTTATTTTTTTATTTAAAATCAATAAAAATGTATTGTTGGAGAAAAAAAAAGGAAAAATAAAACAAAATAAATGACATTCGTTACGTTGAAGAACTTGTTCAGCATGGCATTATACATGTTGTTGTACGTAACATACTTTAAGATATGTTATTACATCAGGTTAAGCTAATGTTCTTATTCAAATCTGATAAAGAATAGGAAATGTTGTAAAAGAGCAATAAAATACATCATTAGTGTATTAAACAGTAACTAAGAATTGATAACTTGCATGAACCGCATGTAACGTAATTGTTTTGAGAGCTGGGGGCTATAATAAAGAGAAAATATTTGAAAATGTATGACGATCAAGACGTTCAAGATATTGAGAAATTAGTATATTTACACTAAAATAAAGCATGGGTTCCTCATTTTGTCTCAGACATTTTGATATAGCTTTGAATTACAGGGCACATATGGCGCCGGTTTTGGTTGGCATTGGGGATCGGTCATTTTTTTTTATATGTATATATTTTTATTTTATTCTGTAATTTTTTTAAACTTATTTTTATAACTGTATTTTTTAACACCTATGTCCGCCGTGACGTCATAAGACCTCTGGGGGTCATTGACATTAAAATTTAAAAAAATACATTTTTCCACTGTAGTTGGGGCATCTATAGGAGCCCCAGTTACAGGGCAAAACATCCCCTTCTAGTGACATTAGTCACTAACAGAACTGATCTAGGTCTGCAAGGACCCTGCAGCTCTGCTGTGCCAGGGGACACCCGGCAGTCACGTGATCGCCAGGTCAATTAGGGGAAATAACATTTCCACTTTCTCTCTACACTCACTGAGCATTATGTAGACTGGAAATGAGATGACAGAAGCAGATAAAAACCACAACTGAGGTTTCGACCTGCTCCTGCTTGATTGCAGGAGCAGGAACTTAAATCCCACGTGGTACTTTTGCTATCAGCCAGGATTAAAGCCCAGGACTAAAACTTAAAGGGTTAAAATGTCATTCCCAATCCCAGAGACACAAGAATCTGGGAGCTCAAATAATAACATCTTGTGATATACTTAGAACAGGAATGAATGTGTCACATCAATTTAGGTTACTCTACATCACTTACATCTCATATACTTCTTCACAATATATGGCCGAAATGTCTGATAGGTGCAGGTCTAGCCGGGACCCACAGCTATTTCATAAACTAGCCCCCAGATCCGTCCGGGTTTACTTCTGCAGCCTTAGATTGCTGGGACTACAGCAACAACCACACTGGCTTTTCTATGCCCTTTCCATAACTCCCCTCGAAGTGAATGGAAATAGCCTAAACAGCAAAGTTTAGCAAGATGTGCAGTTTCCACACTCAGAAGTTATGGAAGTAGCTTAGCTCGTTGGTGGCCACTACATTCAGTTGGCTGTTTATCTCTCAGCCATGTTTGGCTGAAGTGAGAAAACCCCTTTAAGGAATGTGCTTCTTGGATCTTCGAGGGGCATCTTAACCATGGACCAAACTTCAATCATTGGACAATGGAACTGTCACACTTCTTACCTATGGACTGCTCCAACTGTTTACTGCCTCCTCATATTGATGCTTTACATCACTGTCTCAATTACTAGACTGCTCCAATATCCTTTTCTTTACAAATATGTCACCCATTAGAAATTATGTCAAACCACCATGCCTCATGAAGAGATCTAAGTAGACTCAAAAGCGTGATGCTAATCATTTTTCTTTCTTGGAGTTAACAATTAAAAGGCATCAGCAACCAAGGACTGTCACTGGAGGTCCCATAGATGGATAGCAATGTACAGAGTACACAAACAGAAGCATGGTGGCTCAATGCTTAGTATTGGGGTGCTGGGTTCGAATCTAAAGAAGAACAATATTTGCATGGAGGTTGGACGTTCTCCCCGTGCCCCCACCCCTCCCCTCCACACACACACACACACTCCAAAAGCATACTGATAGGTTAGGTTAGAATTTAGATTGTGAACCTCAGTGAGGACAGTGTGTGATGTCTATCTCTGTACAGTGCTGAGGAATATGTCGATGCTATAAATTACGGTAATACAGTAAAAGTCAGAATGTGAATCTGTGAAACCGGTTCCACAAGGTCAAATGCCCAACTTTGTTCCTCTTTCTAGATTTTGTTCTTTGAAGATGCCCGGAAACAATCGAAGTTGGCTCAGAAGTGGGGATTTGATGAAAGCAGCATTCAAGAACTTGGCAAGAAGTAAATATCTGTTAAGGTCACTCTTTTAGTAGATCATAACAGTCTGGCAATGGTGATCACTTTGGCAAGCAGCAATATGTACCTTCATTAGTTGCGGATGCTCACCATCTCTTAGGGATTAACACTAATACATGTAGAGCAAAGGCGTAACTATAGGGGATGCAGTTGCCCTTAGGAGGCCCATAAGGCCTATCTTCTCCATATAGGGAGCCTAGTAGTATGAATAAGGTATTAGAGTTGGAGGCCATGTTACAGGTTTTTCATTGGGCACCCAGAATCTTCAAGTTACGCCTCTGGGTATAGATAGAAGGGGGGCCCAGCTGAACTTTTGCACCTGGCCATGCACTCATCCACTTGTTCGTTTTATCTGTTGCTGATTCTTGACCTGGAGGACAACCAATATGGCCAATGAATAGAGGCTCACCTCACCAGCAATGCCTCTGGTACAGAGGAAAAAACAATATCTGTTTCCCAGCGGGAGCTCCGTCCTCAGATGGCTGTTGGCAATCGGCTAAACTTCATGAGAGGAACTGTGGATATGGAGGAGGGCTTCAACCATTGAAAAGAATAACTTTATTGATTAAAACTCATACATCTAACAGGTAAACGCTGAACGCGTTTCGGCCAGACAGGGCCTTTACCAACAGCTGAGAAATGTAGTTAAAGGGGTTGTCCCGCGGCAGCAAGTGGGTCTATACACTTCTGTATGGCCATAATAATGCACTTTGTAATATACATTGTGCATTAATTATGAGCCATACAGAAGTTATAAAAAGTTTTTTACTTACCTGCTCCGTTGCTGGCGTCCTCGTTCCCATGGAGCCGACTAATTTTCGCCCTCCGATGGCCAAATTAGCCGCGCTTGCGCAGTCCGGGTCTTCTGCAATCTTCTATGGAGCCGCTCGTGCAGAATGCAGGCTCCGTGTAGCTCCGCCCCGTCACGTGCCGATTCCAGCCAATCAGGAGGCTGGAATCGGCAATGGACCGCACAGAAGAGCTGTGGTCCACGAAGACAGAGGATCCCGGCGGCCATCTTCAGCGGTAAGTATTGAAGTCACCGGAGCGCGGGGATTAAGGTAAGCGCTCCGGTAAACTTCCTTTACCTCCCTGCATCGGGGTTGTCTCGCGCCGACCGGGGGGGGGGGGGGGGTTGAAAAAAAACAAAACCCGTTTCGGCGCGGGACAACCCCTTTAACACATAACATTTGTAGTAAGATGCAAATCTATGCCCCTGATTAGAAGAAACACAGTACCTGTGTTAGTCAGCCCAGGGGAGTGTATGAGTCACTGAGTGGGTGTTTTAGGAGTATAATACTAACACCTGTTAAGTCATGAGAGCTGGGGGTAAATTTAGGGGGTTTGTATAAAATAACAGGTAGGGAGGAAAGCCAGGCATAGGAAAAAATATAAAGATAACAATAATCATGTATATACGGATGTGAAAAAAAACATAGAGATTGTATACATAGGTATATATAATATATGCAATATACATACCCCAAGTAGGAAACTCCGATGTCAGATAAACATAATTCTATACATAGAGTGTCACTGGATCAAATCTAGAACATATATAAGTTTCAATACGGTGTTTGTAAATCTATATTGCAAATTGAAAAATTAATGCCTTTTAGGGTGCGTTCACACAAGCGTGTTTTTGTACGTACATACGCACGCACAAAAACACGCTTGTATTTACAACAATGCATTCCCTATGGTGTGTGCACATGTCCGTACTTTGCAGGTGCGTGCCTGCAAAGATAGGACATGCGTGCACCATTGGGAATGCCCGCATTATTTTCAATTGAGCCGCGGCTGCTGCCAACGGCTCCATTGAAAACAATGGTCTGCCGGCACCCCTGCATTCTTTTTCAGGGAAGTGCTTTACATATAACCCCTTCCCTGAAAAAGAAACATTTTAGTAAAGGGGTTAACAGTGGGCGGCGCATCTCCGATGCCCCCCGCTGTCGCAGCGGGAGGCCAGCTACTAGTGACAGCCGGCTCCCGCTGCGGGATAGCACGAGATCTGCTATGATCTCGTGCTGTCCCTATGACGTAAGGGTACGTCCTTTTGCGGGAAGTACCCTACTCCCATGACGTACCCCTACGTCATGGGGAGGGAAGGGGTTAAACATAAGCCCTTCCCTAAAAAACCAAGAAAAGTAGTGTAAAAATTTTTTTAAAAAACATACTCACCTCCCTTCAGCTGCCGGGGCTCAGACGCGACTTCTGGCGCTGTCCCCGGCTCTGTAGTTCTCAGCTATCAGCAGCCGGGGATTTAAAATGCATGCCTGCTGGTAGCTCTAATTGTGATTGGCTGAGTGTTTCAGCTAATCACAATCAGAGCTACCAGCAGGCGGGGATTTTAAATCCCCACATGCTGACAGCTGAGATCTACAGAGCCAGGGACAGCGGCAGAAGTCACCGCTGAGCCCCAGCAGCCATCAATGGCTTTTCATTGGCTTTTATTAGTGTGAAAAATAAAAAGTACACATACTCACCTGCCGGGGCTCAGCCGTGGCTTCTGCAGCTGTCCCCGGCTCTGTAGTTCTGAACTATCTGAACAATCTCTATTGTTTTTTTTACATCCTTATATACATGATTACTGTTATCTTTATTTTTTCCTATGCCTGGCTTTCCTTCCTACCTGTTGTTTTATATTAACCCTCTGAATTCACCCCCAGCTCTCATGACTTAACAGGTGTTAGTATTATACTCTGAACGCACCCACTCAGCGACTCATTCACTCCCCTGGGCTGACTAACACAGGTACTCTGTTTCTTTTAATCAGGGGCATAGATTTGTATCTTGCTATAAAAGTTATGTGTTAACTACATTTCTCAGCTGTTGATAAAGGCCGCTGTCTGGCCGAAACGCGTTCAGCGTTTACCTGTTAGATGTATGCGTTTTAATCAATAAAGTTATTCTTTTTATTGGTTGAAGCCCTCCTCCATATCCACAGTTCCTAATATGGCCATAACACAGCTTCCACTAAGTTTAGCTAATTGCTTATTTATGCGTACATATGCCACAATATTGCTTCATAACTAGGATGACGTATGAAGGAGATAATGTCCCCCCCCCCCCCCTCCATTCTCTGCCATATCACATTAGAAAAACCTTACCAAAATTCTCCTGGCTAATGTCTACTTTAGAACAATTTTATTGAACTAGTCAAAACCCAGATACTTCTGCAAAATTATCAATTCCTTTATGAATGAAAGTCACTCTATTCCCTTTAATTATAGGTGTACGGCCTCAGTTTTTGGCCAGTTTTACATACTTCTAAGGATGGAGTCCGTGTCTGATATGTTATGCTTTATAATTTTAGTGAATTCTTTATGCCTGGAATGATTGATACCCATATCCATGCACCCCAGTATTCCTTCATCGGGACAGGAATGGAAAGGCCTCTCTTGGAGTGGTTGGAACATACTACATTCCCAATAGAAGATACATTCTCGGATGTAGACATTGCTAGGAACATGTACAGCGCAGTTGTGGTAGGTCTGCATAAATAATGTATTTTTCATTCTTATTGGCTTCAGTATCGGAAAACAGTCTACAAGTACAGTATGCAGTTATTCTTGGAAACTGAATAATTCAAAGCTTTCTTCAGATTTAATTAGTAGGCGGTAATATTATTTACCATAGGACATACAGAACAGATATGTAGCGGGAAATGTATCTAGCTGCTGACGATAGTTTTCTGGTAGAAAAAAGTTGCAGATCTTGGCTTACTACTTTTGATCAAATGTGGGCTGGCCTAGAAAAAGGAGCCTGGCCTCCTACGAAAGATTTACTGTAATTTACACCAGAAATTGGTGTACATCATAGGGCAAATTTATGCAATCCCATAGCTGGTGCAGATTTCACTTTCTGGTGCACTGACTGGCCAGAGATAGGTGCTTAAGAAATGTCACTCAAGGGCACTTTAAGACCGGCATATAAAACGATAGCCTAACTAAATTACCCTATAACTTTTATATAATGAGCATAGTATGGCTTTAGTTCTATAATCGACTCTCGCCCATTAAAGGATCAGGGTTTTCTTAATCTGGACTGTAATACAATGTAAACCTTAGTGACATTAATCAGGTAATCAATTGTAATTTGCTGTTATCCTTGTTAAGCAATTATTACACAATACTTCACACTGGATCTTAGGGGCCGTTTACATCACTTTTTAATGTATGATTAGCATGTATGTTTGACGTACATAAACAAAAACATCTACAAATGTATGTCATTTTAAGCTTTCATGTATGTTTTTTTAGCATATATGTTTCCACACTTTTGTGTCTGGTTTTACATAACCAAAGTTATATGATTTAATAAAGTTGTATGTTAGAGTTCATGTTAAGTGTATGAAAACATATAACTTTGTCCCTGCTAATTGAGTTCAAAAGTGGCCTGTACGTCTTTCTTGAGGGTTACAATATTACATGTTATAGTCACTAATTACTTCAGAAAGGTTGGTGATGCGGGGATTATTCCGATTGCCAGATTTGGAGTTAGGAAGGAATTTTCTCCTAAAATGAGAAAAATTAGCTTCTACCTCATAAGGTTTTTTGCCTTCCTCTGAATCAGCATTGCAGGATAAGGCCTTGGGCAGATGAGAGTTTTTTGCGCACAAATAGCCGCGCTATAAAAATCGCTGCTTGCGTGTGTTAAAATCGTGTGAACGGGCAGCTGCTCCAGGAGGAAAGAGAGAAGAATCCCTGGAGGGCTTTGGGGTTTCCCCATAGCAGGGAGGGAGAGAGCCAAGCTACAGGGGATTAATCCATAGCTTGCTCTGTCTTTTCCTGCTATGGGTTAATCCCCCATAGCTCCACTCTCTCTCTCTCTGCTATGGGGGATTAACCTATAGTTTGCTCTGTCCCTCTCTGCTATGGGTTAATCCCCCCAAACCACGCCCTCTATCTCTGCTATGGGGGATTAACTCATAGCCTGCTCTGTCTCTACCTGCTATGGGATATATCTGAGGGATATTCCCATAGCACGAAGAAAGGTGGCATAGCTACATGGTATGTAACAGGGATTACCCCGCTGCTTACAGCAGGACATATGAGACATGCTACCCAGAAGCATATTTTAAATCTCCCGTTGTAAATTCCTGTTAGTCCCCACGGGGATTAATAGAACCCTCTGGTAGTCTCCTCATCCCCACAGGGACTAACAGGAGTTTACAGCTGGACATTTAAAATATGCTTCTGGGCAGCATGTCTTATATGTCCTGCTATAAGCAGTGGGGAATTTCCTTTTCCTGTGCAGGAGTTTTCATAGACTCCGGCTCCTATAGGAGTCAATGGAAACTCCTGTGCAGCTCGCACCAAAGATAGGACAGGTCCTACCTTTGGTGCGCACCATGACGCTACATATGACCTGCAGCATGTTCTATTTTTGCTAGGTGCGTGCCGTTTCGCGTGCCTAACATTCTCCCATGTGAGCGCTTCAATAGGAACTTATTGGTTCCTATTAGAAGTGTGTTCTGTGCGCTGCTAGCAGGGTGAAAAAAGCGCTCATCTGACCGAGGCCGAATAGGCTCATCTGGATGTATATCTTTTTCAAGCCTAACATATTATGTTGCCATGTTTCCATAAGTTTCCTATTGGCTAATGTAAAAGCATATTTGCTTTTCCACCCCACAAAGCAGCATACAATCGTAAGGGAGGTCAAATGTAGCAAAGAGTACTGCATTTACTTTTCAACTACGTTTGACCAATATTAATTTATGGGTACATTGAGCAATTTTTTATACTTTTAAAAAAAATTAAAACATGTATGCTTGATAGAGGACTATAACATGATGTGACCTTATAAAATTTTCCAAAAAGATGAAAAAATTGAAGGCAAATGCAATGAAATTAAAAACAAAACAAAAAAAATAGTACTCACCTCTTAACCCCTTCAGTGGCAGGTTTATTATTACCATATTATGGCAGGGAAATCTCTGGGGCTTGCTGCACCACGTATGCAGTAAAAACCCCGGAAGATTTCAGATGACAGCTCAGTGCTCTACACATTTCAGCACTAGAGCTGTCCGCGGAAATTTTTTAGGGTTTAAAGGGGTTGTCCCGCGCCGAAACGGGTTTTTTTTTTTTTCAACCCCCCCCCCGTTCGGCGCGAGACAACCCCGATGCAGGGACGTACAGACAGCTTACCGGAGCGCTTACCTTGATCCCCGCGCTCCGGTGACTTCTATACTTACCTGTGAAGATGGCCGCCGGGAACCTCTTGCTTCGTGGACCGCAGCTCTTCTGTGCGGTCCACTGCCGATTCCAGCCTCCTGATTGGCTGGAATCGGCACGTGACGGGGCGGAGCTACACGGAGCCGCTCTCTGGCACGAGCGGCTCCATAGAAGACTACAGAAGACCCGGACTGCGCAAGCGCGGCTAATTTGGCCATCGGAGGGCGAAAATTAGTCGGCTCCATGGGAACGAGGACGCTAACAACGGAGCAGGTAAGTAAAAAACTTTTTATAACTTCTGTATGGCTCATAATTAATGCACAATGTACATTACAAAGTGCATTATTATGGCCATACAGAAGTGTATAGACCCACTTGCTGCCTCGGGACAACCCCTTTAACTGCATGGTTAGTGCAGCAAGCCCCGGAGATTTTCCGGGCATGTCACTAAAGGGGTTAAATCTTCCAGCAGTTCAGTGATTCCATGTGAATGCTCTGGTAGTCTCCCACAAGTTTATGTTTGTAGGCTACCATACCGGTCACTGGTCTCCACAGTCACATGACATAGTTTCTGGCGTCACGACTAAGGTTCTACTGAAGTTTGACTATAATTACTTTATTATACTGGAATGCCCCGTTTATCTAGAATAGTTTACTATTACAATATAATAAGTTCTCTGCTCTGTTTCTTTGATGCACAGATTGTTTTTATAGATTCACAGATTTGTTAAATGCATTCATTTCTTCAGCACAAGAGCTGCATTGGAAGCCGGATGGAAAACCCCTAATTAAGTAGATTACAAAATGCAGTAATGTGTAATATCTGCAGTGGTCTATAAATAAATGTATATTGGACACTTTAATATAGATCCTGGAAAAAGTTCACACATAGAGATGAGCGAGCGTACTCGCTAAGGCAAACTACTCGAGCAAGTATTGCCATTTTTGAGTACATGCCCGATCGTCTCAAAAGATCCAGGGGCTGGCGGGGCGCGGGGGGCGGCAGGGGAGAGGGGGAGGAATGGGGAGGAGATCTCTCTCTCTCCCCCTTCCCCGCTCTGCCATGCTCACTCCTGCAACTCACCGCTCACCTGCGCCGGCACCCGAATCTTTTGAGACGAGCGGGCATGTACTCGAAAATGGCAATACTCGCTTGAGTAGTTTGCCTTAGCGAGTACGCTCGCTCATCTCTATTCACACATTAATATGTATATTTTTTTCAGAAAAGAACATTGAGGAATGGCACAACCACAGCTTGTTACTTTGCTACAATACATACTGACGCTTCCATTGTATTGGCTGATGCTGCAAGTAAGAACAACAGTACTTCCCCCATTATTGGGATCTTATACCCCATTTGATAACTTTATATTGAATAAAGAATTGTTACCAGGTTTACATATTGTGCCCAGGGGTGTAGCTAAAGGCTCATGAGCCCGGGTACAGAAGTTTATCTTGGGGCCCCCCAATTTCTTTTAACCCCCTTAACCCAGAGGCGTAACTTTAAGCTCCTGGGCCCCAATGCAAAACCTATAACAGGGCCCCCAACTATAATGCTTTATTCATAGTATGGAGAAGAGAGGCATTATGGGCCCCCTAAAACTCCTGGGCCTGGGTGCAACTGCATCTCATGCATCCCTTATAGTTTCGCCAGTGATTGTGCCTATAAGCTATGGTAGTCATTGTTAGGGACTAGAGATGAGCGAACCTGCTCATTTAGGACAATTACTCTATCGAGCATCGCTTTTTTCGAGTAACTGCCTACTCGGGCGAAAAGATTCGGGGGGCGCCGGGAGTGGCGGGGCGGAGCGGGGGGTAGCGAGGGGGAACAGGGGGGAGCTCTCTCTCTCTTAGCGTTACTGCGTTTGACAGCATTTTAACACACCCCATCATTATGGTGGGGTGCAGTAAAAACGCAGAAGCACATGAAAATAGAGCAGACAGCGCTCGAAGATCGCGGCATTAAAAATGCAGGTCTGCAAAGCCCCATTAAAATCAATGGGAGCGTTCTATGCAGTTTTAGCAATTAGCGCAGTTTTCAAAACATTGTGGTAAAAAGCCCCAGTGTGAGAGTGGCCTAAGTGAGGTGTCCCATAAAAGAATGAGGGGCCTGCATAATTTGTCAGTAATAGTATTGTACACATACCTATGTTATAATGTTATTATGTTTAACCCTTTGGTATTTTTTTTTTTTTTTTTTTAATCTTAACAAAAACTTAATTGAAAACAGAGCAATGGGCCTACATTGAACCATACTGGACGCTGTAGTAGTCAACATTTATATAATGATTTTTTTTAAATTCTGGTTCAATATGCAAAACTATTAACACAGATAAGAATGTCTGGATACAAATAAATGAGTACTCAAAATAAAGATGAAAAGTGATTTACTTTTTTCACACCTAGGGGCTCAGTCAGACGAGCATAGTTTACACGCTGCTACAGCAGCATGTAAACCACGCTGCTATAGAAACCAATAGGTTGCTATGGAAGTGCTCACACAGACGCTTTTTAGAAGTGCAGATTCTGTGCTTCTAAAAAAGAACAGACAGCAAGTGCCGATTCGCCTGTCAGCTCCGTGGTGCGCGCTGTCCAGGGTGCTTACCATAGTCTCCTATGGAAGCCTTGGAAGCACGCAGCCTGCACCACGGATGTGTGACCGGACTGCTCCACGGAGCTAGAGACAGCCCGGTCACATGATCTTTTTCAGGATGACAGCAGTGTGGTTTACACGTTGCTTAGCACGCTCGTCTGACCAAGCCCTAATAAGCACTAATAAAGCAAAAAAATTGAAAATAAATAAATTACAAGGTATTTAAAAGCAGTTTTGTATGTCAGGGGAAAAGAAAAACACAGCAAAAATAAATTGACAGCCCAAGAAAAAAAAAAGGGGCCATAAAACCACCACATGCATAACGCCACTAAAAAGCTTCTGCTCCTTTGCGACAGAAACACTCTGGTTGTTAAGGTGTTAATTCTGCATCATGTGAATGCATGGTGTGTCTTGTTAGAAATCTACACAAAAATCAATCCACGTTACAAATTGTAGCAAAATCTGTCTCTAATATATGCAGATTTTGATGCAGATTCTAGTGCATGTCTGGACCAAAATCCACAACATATTTTCTGCTGCGGACATAATTATGTTCTCCAAAAGGTGACTTTCCTTTCTTGGAGTGCCTTAGGGACCTTTCATATGGGACAGAATGAGTCCGTGCGGACATTTGTGTCACAATCTTAGTCCTATGCAGCTTGATCTCCACTGGTCTTTACTTATTGGGATTGCTTGTTCAGCTGAACCAAGAACAACTGGCAATTTACTAACCATTGAATGGTTAGTAGCATAATCATTAGCTACTACTTGGTGATCATTGTTATAGTTGGAATATTTAGCATTTAAACCAAGGTGGTCAGGAGTACATTCCACATTCTGTGATTGGTTAGCAGTGGAATATACGACATTCTGACCAGTGGTGGTCCAATGGGAGCTTTGTTGATCCTTGAGACCCAGTGGGGTGAGTCATGCAATCCTTGATGTTTCATTGGGCTATTTCATCACACAGAGCTCCATCTTTATGCCATGCATAATTTTCAGTGCCAAGAGTTGGGCAAGAATTGGGGGTCCTTCTGTTAGCCAAGCATGCTTCACTAGGGCTACAAAGGGCTGTCTGAAAACAGCTGATATATTGTTTTCTCTATTTTCTCATAGGTCAGTACGGTCAAAGAGCGTTTATTGGAAAAGTCTGTATGGACCGCAATGATACATATCAAAAATATAGTGAAACTACTGAAGAATCTATTAGGGAAACTAAAAGGTATTGTCTATTCTGCAACTGTTTACAACAAGACCACATGCTTTACATGAGTCTTACATGGTTCGATAATTATCTGAGCAATCATCCTGATAAAGACAGCCTCATATCATGAACTCAATGAGCTGGTCTCTCCCTAGATGGTAAATATACATAAGGCAGGTACATGACAAAAGACCACGAGAACAATACGAACGCAAGACAATAGAATAGAAAGGACAAGACCCAAACATCCACCTACCAACAGATGCAGGGGAACAAACCATATGAGACTTGGGTGTCCACCCACCAACAGATAGGTAGGTGGGCATACACGCAAGAACTAGGCATCCGCCCACTAACAGACTGCTGGAACAAATAGAACATAAACTTGGCATCAGAAAACCATTCAGACGGGTGGTAACGAGGGACTCAAACCAGACCAAACTCAGACATAGACAGATAGACAAACTAAAAATCAGACCGACAGAACTTCTGTACAGCATGCATGCACAACAATATGACAAACAATGGGATTCAAACAGAGCTCCTGGCCTAACAAACAGAACAGGAACCAAACAGCCAGGGCTCTGGAAGACAAGCATGCACACAGCAGACTTCAGTAGAATAACCAGCACCCATGACAGGGCGTGGTCAGATTATACACCATCAAATACTTGAAGATTGGCCAACTAGGGGAACTACCTCCTTGACAAGCAATCAGAACACGCACTACAGAAGATAATGCAGCAGGGAAGAGAAAGCCCTTAGGTATTCCCAACACATGGAACCTCTGAGTGACAGAAAATGGATTCCTGATTGTGGCTGGCACGCTGCAATGCTTCTTCTCTTCTTCATCCTCAAGAGCAACTGTTTCCCAGATAGAATGGTGATTGACTGACTGGATCAAGACCAAACATAGATAAAACGGATGAGCAGATGCAAAATCCAGACTACCAGCCAAGTCACACTGTGACAAAGCCTCTAATCTCTTTACGAAAGCCAATGAATTAAAAGTATTTTAGGCTCTCACCATCAAATAATCAAAAACATATGAAAGCTATACATTTTACAGACAATTTACTTTTGATGGAAACTAACAATAACTCATAATGTGACCTTAAATAATGATCAGAATTGATTATGGTTTCCTATGTGGTACAAATGTTCTGTCCAATGGGCATTTATTCCTTCTGGACAAGTGTGTGATATGTTCAATATCCTCTTCCCAACATCCGCCATCCATGTTCAGCAGATGTTGGGCGTCATTGTATAGAGTGGGTGTTAGTGGTGGTCAAGAAAAATATGCAATCGGTTTCCCCATTTTCAGCAGGTGTCTAAGGGGCTATGATGTCAGTTGTCGACCATGACGTTTCCAAAACTTAGATAGATGTCTCAAAATATTTTAAACCACATTTCTGCTTATAGATTGAGGTCAAAATATGAAAAACTTTCACCAAATATGATTAGCCTTAAAGGGACATCTGTCACTAGGCTCATGTTATGTGCATCACAGGCAGCATGATGTCCAGACAGGCACCCCCATTACAGGGATGTAGGTTTTATTTTGAAACATTGTGGCAGTCTAAAACAAACAAACAAAAAAAAAAAACGCGATCGAGAAAACTGCCAAAATGGGGAGAAGAGTCAGTTATGTGGCCTCGCCAGCTTCTCCTTGCTAGACCTCTCTCTGTTTGTAGATAGGGAGAAACCTGTCAATCCAGATGGGGAGAAGCAAGTGTCGCCCCGCCTCTGGGACTCTTCTACCGTTCCCACCGACTTTTAAAGTAAATGTTTTCTGAAGCACCTCAGAATAAGACAAAAATCCCTGTAATTTGGGTGCCTGTCCAGACTTCATGTACATGAGGTGCAGATAGCATCAACCTGGAGATAAGTTTCCTTAAAACAAGTGAGGACTTTAATAATTGCTTTAATGGAATCAGCTGAAATCGTTTTATATACATTTTCATGACAGAAAGGAAAGTGCAAGTCTATATTTCACGCTATATTTTCACAGGTTTGTAGACGTTCTCAAAAAGAAAAAAGTGAGTATACAATCGCAAGTATATTAAATCCCATTCTTTACACTTTGGCGTTATTGGCCATTCCCTTATGTACTGTGATTCTGTTTCATAAATTCAGCTGTTAAAGAGAATGTATTGTCAACTATTGACCAATTATGTAAATCAAGTTTTCTTCTTAAACATATTTTTATTAATTGTTGGTGCTTTTTCAGTTTGCCATGTTATTCATTATCTATATGAAATCTTGGCCCGCTTTTTGTTCTGTAGATAGGGCCTTCATCAGGGATTTCTGGATGTCATATATCCAAGCAGTCTGGGCCTCCACCCCTCTCTCTCATTACTGGTGGGGAGGGATTTGCAACAGAAAGTGGCAGGAGGGGAGCATAGGTGAGATACAAACTGAGAGAGGTGCAGGTCGGAAATAGTAGGCGGCAAGGACTTGGTCTCTAGTCTCTCTTCCTTGCCCTCCTACAGATCTGTGTGGAGAGGAGAAAAGGTTTGGGGGAATAAAAAGCGGCAGGGGTGGGAGGGAAGCCCGATGGAGATATAACTTGACAGTGGCACTGTGAAAAAGCAGAGGGGAAAGAATAGGTGTGTATGGGGTTTTTCAGTGCTAAGTTTTAATTTGCGGAAAAAAAGTAGGTAAATAAGTTTTTAGATCTGATGCAATTTGTGTACCGAGGGCTACAACTGTAGAGAAGTCAAATTTCCCACGGCCGATTTCTCCAAGACCATTAGCAGAACACAATGCTCATTCTGTCAATGGATGAAGCAGTGGGGATGTCTTGATGCCCATTAGCGCATTGCTACTGTCCATTTGTCCTCCCCATTGGTAGAATACATCCATTATTAAAGAAAAGTAACAAACTTCCAATGTGTGACATACCGTGACCTCCCTCCATACAGATCAAGAATGAAATGTTCATAGATAATAGTTTCACTTGCTACTTATCTTTTGATCATCTCAAGTCAAACCTCCAATTTCATATGACATTTATTTTACAAGTTCCAGTTTTATGTAAAAGAGCAACACTGGTGTTATTACTATGTCCTGCCTTCTGTGCTCAGTTCTCAGTGCTGTGTATGGAGAAGCTATGCTGCAGACAGCTTCTCCCCTTCACATTGCCCATTCCCCACCGCCGGACCTGATGCACTATCAGGGTCTTAGTGCATCAGATTGGGACATTCACTACTTTACACCTGATGCAATGAAACCCTGACAGTGTATCAGGTCTGGTGGCGTGGGGCACTGTAAATGAGTGAAGTGTTGTAGCACAGAACAGCTTCTCCATACAGAGTGTCGTGGACTCCATACATAGCGATGTGGAGCACCAAAGGCTGGATACAGTAATAGCACCAGCGCTGGAGACAGATCTTGGGGCACAGGACCAATTAGGTTTGCAAATAAATAAAATCTAAAAGTAGACATGCATTAATAGACTCTTAATATGGAGCTTAATATGTAGTTGCTCTTTAAGGTATTTTGTAACATTTTTTTTTACATCTCACTGTATCAAGTGCTCAAGTTCTGCTCTTTGTGTCTAGTTTATAAGCAAATTACACAGAAAAAGCAACTTAGACTATAGAGGAATTATAGACTAATTGCGATGTTCTTGTGGTTGTTAGTAATACATTGTATCTTTTAATTGACTTATGTTAGGTGATCATTTTAATAATGTAACCTTTATTACTTTCTTAGTATGACAGAGTAAAAGCCATTATAACTCCTCGGTTTGCAATATCCTGCAGTGAAAGGTTGCTGAATGAGCTTGGCAAATTTGCTGAGGAGCAGAATCTACATATACAGGTATAAGTATGTGAACCACATGACATAGTGAGTGTAATGTATGTAATAAAAGAGGTTGTCTAGTTTAGAAAATCCTCCTCTTTCCCTCCGCTCACTAAAACAAAGTGACTAGTGGCCGGGTTGGTTCTTGCTTAGTATGAACAGGCAGTCGTTCACCTTTGAATGTCTGCCTGTTCACAGTGAATAGAGGTGGGCGGCAGGAAGTTGTCCCAGATAAAGCCACCCTTACTGCAGACTGGGCAAAGGACAGAGACTGCGGCTTCAGCATGGTGTATTACAGCCTGACACAGGACAATGAGAAGGAGGAGGGGCACATGGCTGATCTCCAGGGAGACGTACAGAATATGTCTTGAAATATATTTTTAGTTTTAATTGTGATATAAGACAAAATAGGATCAAAGGAACAGAGGAAACTAAAGACAGAAGAGTTGGGATTCTTTTAAAATCCTTTTGTGCATTTTCTATGTTTAGAAAATGTTCACCTATTCCCACAAAATCAGGGGCAGGCATGCATAGAATTCACAAGGCCCCATAGCAAAACGCAGAATTGCCCTCCTTACCCTCAAAAAAGAATTATATTAGCGGCAGCATATCTATAACACAGCAGGTTTAGATACATCAGCTCAACTCTACTAACCTAAATAATTCAGTCACCATATAAGTCAGATACCAGCAATGCATCATGATAGTGATTACAGTGCAGTTACCTCCACTGATTACAGATGGCGTCTTGTCTGGTTTTCTTTATCTGGGCCTAGATGACATAAAGATTTCCTCTAGCTGCAACTCATCTCTGCACACTCTTACCATCCTGCCACTGCCCCCAATGAACTTTTCAGTAACTCCCCCATAGTACTAGTGTCTCCTCTGTGGCCCCTCAAAAGCACTGATATCCCCTCTCTGTGTCTCTACAAAGTACTGTTGTCCCCTCTTTATGTCCGTACAAAGCATTGGTGTCCCTTCTTTGTGGTCCCACAAGGTAACTGAGCCCCATTCTGTGTTTCCCCCTTCCCCTGAATGTCCAGCAGGACAACTTTCACTTACAATGAGGGGAAGAGGAAGTCACAGCCTCCTGAAAAGTCATGCTAGGGGACTGTCCAAGTATGAAACACAGCTTCCTGGACTCCATATCACCTAAACTATAAGCACTAGAGATGAGCGAACCTACTCGTTTCGAGTAATTACTTGATCGAGCACCGCTATTTTCGAGTACTTCAGTACTCGGGTGAAAAGATTCGGGGGGCGCCGGGGGGCGGGGGGAGGCGTGGTGGCGCGGGGGATAGCAGCGGGGAACAGGGGGGAGCCCTCTCTCTTTCCCTCTCCCCCCCCCCACTCCCCGCTGCAACCCCCCACTCACCCACGGCGCCCCCCCGAATCTTTTCGCCCGAGTACGGAAGTACTCGAAAATCGCGGTACTCGGGCGAAAAAGGGGCGTGGCCGAGTACGTTCGCTCATCTCTAATAAGCACCATAACTTTGTTTATGGTGCTTATAGTGAATGACAGGGTCCCTAATTTTTCACATTTAGCATGCTTCCACAAATTACAGTAAATTTTGAACTCTTCTCTTAGAGTCACATCAGTGAGTCCCCTGCAGAAATTAAAGAGGTTCTAAGACTGTTTCCTGATTACAAAAATTATACTGAAGTATATGATAGAAATAAGCTTCTGACAAACAAGGTGAGTTTACATTTTGTCTTCTTTGCTGGTTAATTGCTTGGAGTTTCTCATGGGACCAAATATTCAGCAACAGGCACAATATGCCTTACCTGAATTCTGCACCAAAATCTGCACTGCTAACTGCGGCTTTTGATGCGGAATCGTCAGCAGGATTCAAATTTTAGTGCTGAATATTCCGTAGGAAGCATGGAATTCCGTAGTTCCAGATTTCGCTGCGTGCTGCAGCATAATTCTATCCTGTGTGAAAGGTCCCTTAACCTCCCTTTTATCCAAATGGCAATACAATATCTGATTGTTGCCGAGTTGTTATCTAGAGATAACGAGCAAGTAAAACTATGGTCACTTGCTAACTGCCAATTTAATTTCCGAGTGAAGCATTACTCATAGAATACAACTAGACTCATCTAAATTTGGCTTCACATTGTGTTATAGTGTGTGTCAAGCCTTTCCACCCAGGGTTCCATCAGAACTTGCCGAAAACTGCATTCAGACTGAATCTTGGATGGAAATATAGAGTTTAATTTAAAAAAAAAAAAAAAATTAAAAAATGGTCAAGTGTTCTGCACACCGTACACCTAAATCAACCCGATGCTTGTGGAAAGGAAATCCACGGGACTTGCTAAACGGAGACCAGAGATGGAAGGTTTGGTTTTCATGTGACTTGGTTTCTGATCCGGTCAGTTTGTTTTGGGGGACAGAATAGTGTCGTTGACTACAAAAAAAAGGTTGTGTGTGACGGAAGCTGAAGGCCCCCTTCACACGGGTGTATGCGTATTTGCACATGCCTGAGAGCAATTTATTTGCAGACTGAACAATGTATTTTTGTGCTCAGACATGGCGTATTTTACTGTACTTTTTGCACCTGCAAGGCATGTTCATATGCGAATGAAAAACAGGGGAGCACCAATTGAAATGGCTAATTAGTCTAATGAGTTGCAGATGTGTTCTTTTTAGTGTGCAATTACGCAGTGTTTCACGCATGTCCTAGCGTATTTTGCACATATTTGTGCATCCCCATTGATTTCTCTGGGGACTTTGGGCGTGCAAATGTGCAGGAAAATAGAGCATGCTGAGCTTTTTTGGGCAACTGGAAAAAAAAAAGTGCATATGAACGAATTCATTGAAATTAATGCGTTCCATTCTCTGCGTATTGCACATTTTTATGTGCGCAAATACACCCCGTGTGAAGCCGGCCAACAGTGCTAAATCATTAGCTAACGTTTAATGATGCATTTAAACCTTTTTCGGTGCATTTTACCCAACATAGTGTTGTATCTTCTGTGCAACAGAGTTAAAGATCATTTCCGTTGTATGGAGCGAAAAGTACACCACTGTAGGTTCTTGTACACTCAAGGCTGAATGCTTGTTTGGCATCAATGAGAAAAGTAATGTCAGTTCAATGATTCTATCTCTTTGGTGTAATCATAGTATGATCCTGAAATAGGCTCTATTAAAGGAACACTCCAGGAGATGTGATACTCTGTGTAAAGTGACTCTTTGGTCCCGGACAAACAAGAATGGCCAAACGGTTTCTCCGACTACCTGATGCACACTGTGTATTAGTATGTATTATTAGTCAGAAAAGTGGTTTGACCATCTTTCTTTGTCCAGGACTGGGAATGGCTTTAACATCTACGCAGGAGACTCCAATTGGAGGATCCAGTGCAGATCCAGCATAAAATGAAATAGTACAAAAAAAAAATCTGCACTATTTTATCCTTGAAAATGGTGAGCAGCATGATGTAAGCTCAATGGACCCCATCATAGTCAACTAGGTCTGTTGAGGGCGATTAGTTTCCATCATGCAGATGGAGCAGATGAGAGTTATCATACTGAAGGGCAATTTCAAGTCGCAGCGTCACAGAAAATTTCGGAGTACAAATTTATGGTCATGTTTGATACCCTCAAGAATGGAATGAACCTCAGCCCTGGATTCTTGCATAAGTGGAAAATATGAAATGTCTGAAGGAGGTCAAGAGGGATGTCCTCTTCCCAATCATTTTTTTTTTATTTAAACTTCATATAAATTCCGCACTTCACTTGTAAGAATGTTGCCATCCAATAGGTGGTGCTGCATCTCCTTCCATATGCAGGTTGAAGGACAGATAACATACATCATAAAACTGTCACATTCCTGAGCTCAGTGGACTGATTAAGTATTTATGTCTCAGCTCAGCTTGTCTTGTGTTTTAAGTTTTGAGTGCAAAACAGGCTCAAATTTCTGTGTGTGAACATTTGTATTTCAATCAAGAGGGGTGTCCTCTCTGCATTTGTATATTATATATGTGCCCCATCCTAACCAGTTCCATTTTAGCCTGAGGAAGGATCAATAGAAGATCCAAAAGCTTGCTGTAACATCATGTATTTTTGTTAGCCATTAAAAGGTATCATATCTACAAGATTACTTGGTTTCTCTCACTGAGAACAATCACAGTTTTCATCATGTGATGGACACATCCCAGTCTGACTTTTTGTTTTCTGGTTAACATGAAAACGTAAATGGAATGCCACAACAACAACACAAGTGTGAACAATGCCTTAGTGTATACATTTGTCCATAAATATAGTGTGGTCATAACTAACTGATATGTATATTATTGATATATTCTCTTTTCCTTTTTTGTTTGCTATGTCAGACAGTTATGGCTCACGGCTGCTACCTGACTAATGAGGAGCTCCATGTATTTAGAGAGAGGGGTGCTGCAATATCACATTGCCCTAATTCAAATATTTCGTAAGTTCATGTCAGATTATGGAAATTTCAAACAATATATGACTTTTAGAATTCATGATGAGCATTTATTGTGTACCTCAAGTTCAAAAGTGTTCGGCTCAGTTATGAGTGAATTAGGGGTGATCTTTAAACAAGGTAGGCAAGCTGCAATAAAAACATTTCCTTGCAGTCCACAGCTTGTCATACCATCATTAACATATTGATTGCTGTAAAGGTCTGTTTATAAATTTTTGCCTCCAGACGTCATGGGAAATGACAGAAATCTTTAATTCTTCCATGGCTGCCGATTCTAAGGAGGAACCCTGCGTTAACAGAAGAGATATTTACTCAAAATTCATAATTGTGAGAACAGAAAGTAATAATATTCAGCATGAAAGTCACAATTTCTTTCCAAATTATTTTTTAAAAATTCTGAGAGGAAAAGAATTATGAAATAGTAACTCACGACTATGAAATATTAAATCATACTCGTACCTGACATAATTATGAGGTCAAAAGTCCTAATTTTATTTTGTTTATAAACAATTTGCAAACTTTAAGGCCTCTTTCAAACGGGTACTAAATCTCACTACAAAGCGCATGTATGTGAAGCTAATGGTTTCCAATGGGTTCTTTCAGGCTACAAAATATCTCTTAAGTGAAAGAACCCATTGGAAACCATAGGCTTCACATCAATCGTTTTGTAGCGATTATTTTGTAGCCCGTGTGAAAGAGGCCTGAAAGCTGCATACCCTTCCATGAAAGTTTTCAAGCAATGTTTGACAGCAAGGCATAAATTTAGCATGTACAATAATAAAGTGTCTAAAGATTATGACTTAGGGTGGCTTCACACGAGTGTGTGCATGTGCGTACATAGGTGCGCACCCCTGCACATGTAAAAACACGCGTGTGTGAAGGTCCATTGCCTTCAATGGATGACAGGCCAGAGCAGCCTGTGATTGCCTGAGCGCCTTAGCCAATCAGAAGCAACTCTTTCAGCAGGTGGGGAATTCCCCCGCCTGCTGAAAGATCTTCAGTGCAGAGCCGGAGACAGCGCAGACAGGACGCGGCTGAGCCCCAACAGCTGAAAAAAGGGGAGTATGTTTTTTTTAAATTTTTTACACTAGTTTGCCTTGTTTTTTAGGGAAGGGCTTATATTTAAAGCCCTTCCCTGAAAAACAATTACAGGATGCCGGCAGCTGAATCATCTGTGACAGCTGCAGTAGGGAATTCTTTATTCCCCGCGGGTATGAAGAATTCTTTTGCCGCATCTGTCACATCTGTGATAGGTGCAGCAGGGAATTCTTTATTCCCCGCAGTGATGAAGAAAACATTTGCTGCATGCGGCAGATGTGTTCTTCAACCCCGTGGGGGATAAGTAAGTGTGTGTATATATATATGTATATATATATATATATATATATATATATATATACACATATATTCTTAACACTAAAAGGGATGATTTTTCAGGAAAGAGCTTATATTTAAAGCCCTTCCCTGAAAAACAATTACGGGGTGCCAGCAGTCCATTGCCTTCAATGGAGCCGCTTGCAGCAGCCGCGGCTCCACTGAAGGCAATGCACGGACCTTCACACATGTGTCTTTGCACTTACAGGGGTGCGCACCTATGTATGCACACGCACACACTTGTGTGAAGTCACCCTGAGTCTAAAATATTACTTACTTAGAAAGTAGTAATGTCTTAAAATAATATTTGTTGGCCTCGGGTTTGTTCCATGTTGTATAGAAAGAGCTCTGGTTTGAGACTCAAAATATTGCTCTACCAACATTGGCTAGGAAAGCATAGAATTTAATTCATATATCTTTTCTACTACTTGCAGATTGTGCAGTGGCCACCTTGATGTTCGAAATGCTCTAAATCATAGAGTTAAAGTGGGGTTTGGGACTGGTAAGAGATGAATTTTATGAAGTTTCTAAAGCACATACTATTGACATTGATCTCTATTTTTAGTAATACATTCATGAAAACATTATTGTAAGAAGATCTAAAACTATAAATGTAACATCTCCATTAGATGTTGCTGGCGGATATTCCGTATCCTTACTTGATGCTATACGTAAAGCAATAGAAACTTCCAAAATACTTTTCATGGAAAGATCCAAATGGGACAATAATAAAACAGAAAATGAAGTGAAGGGAAGCATGACACCAAAGGGAATAAATAGAGATGCTCAAAATGACAAAATGGAAAAGAATAATGTTTTAAGTTACAAGGAGGCATTCCGGCTGGCAACTCTTGGAGGAAGTGAAGGTAAGGCCACCATTTTAAAGAATACGCAGGTGGTTTTTTTCATCTAACGTGTTTCCCCGAAAATAAGACAGCGTCTTATATTAATTTTTGTTCAAAAAGGTTTAACTTTTTTTACATGTATAGCTGCCTGGACACTATTTAAATTGACTTTTTTAATTAACTGTTAGCAGGGCTTAATTTTGGAGTAGGGCTTATATTTCAAGCATCCTCAAAAAGCCTGAAAAATCATTTTCCATCCTCAAAATTTCTGGAAAATCTTGCAATGTCTTATTTTCAGGGAAACAAGGTAGTAAATATTTAGTATTCAGTGGACTAAGAGGTTGCTGAGTGACGGATTTATAGAACAGTCATCAATTTTCCAACGTCCCCACATTCTTAAATATCCCCTATAGAAATATCATTCGATCAATACATCATGTGAAAAATTGCATGTTCAGCGATGTGATGATCTCCCAAATTGCAACGCACTCGCAGTCAGTGTTTTACAAGTGCAATATTGGTCTGAGTTTCTCAGGCCGATATCATACTCAACCCTGTTAATGTTCCCTCAACTTTCTCTTCTTTATGTATTTATTCAGAGCCATATATCGCTGTGTTTTAAATGATTCTGGATTAGATTCTTATTATCTTCTTAATTTCTTTCCAGCTTTGAGCATTGACCACATAATTGGGAACTTTGAGGTTGGCAAGGAATTTGATGCACTGCTAATCAACCCTGATGCTAAAGACAGCCCCTTCGAAGTATTTTCTCATATCCCTAAAGAGGTATCAGCATTCAAGTATTTGTATATTTTATTGTACATATGATTCTAGGTTGCACATACCTCCAGTCTACCATCAAGACTGGAGGCTCTACTTTTCATTCCTGTTTTATTTTTTTGGTGAACCTCACCACAAACTCTATTTCACTAACTACTTGGAAGGCATTCTTCAGAATAGTGCTAGGGTGCTAGAGGGTGTTTTGGACTTATATATCGGGGTTGTGGTCTGGACACTGACAGGGGTTTGGGGCCTTTACTTTAGGTTTCCAAATTGATACAATTGAAATCCTCCATTAGGAAAATTTGAATCACCATCTAGTTCCGGACCCAATCAATAACCATCACATGTAGAGATAAGCAAATATACTCGTTTCGAGTAATTACTCGATCAAGCACCGCGATTTTCGAGTACTTCCGTACTCGGGTGAAAAGATTCAGGGGGCGCTAGGGGGCGGGGGGAGGCGTGGCGGAGCGGGGGGTAGCAGCAGGGAACAGGGGGGAGCCCTCTCTCTCTCCCTCTCCCCCCCACTCCCCGCTGCAACCCCCCCACTCACCCACGGCACCCCCCAAATCTTTTCACCCGAGTACGGAAGTACTTGAAAATCGCGGCACTCGGGCGAAAAAGGGGCGTGGCCGAGTAGGTTCACTCATCTCTAATCACATGCAATAATGGGATGGTGTTTGGGGGATTTTTGATTATCGTATTCCTTTTCATGGGAGACATCATTCTCCACTTCCCCTGACGACCACCATATTAAGATAGCAGGACAAAGAATATCTCTAGCCTTCATCTCTATTCTTTGAGTATTTGAACCGATCAGGTGTTAGTTTCTCAAGTTGACATTCATGGTAGACTGGCTTTTATTGCAGAGATTACAGAATTTGGTTCACTAAGGCTCCTTATGAGCCGCTAATATGATAGAAACACATTGAGCCAGTGAGCACTGATTTAACGCTTTCCAATCCACTGTCTGACATCTAAAGACATTATGATTTAAGGCTGTACAGCTCCGATGTTGGAAGACATCCATCAGGGTTCTCTTACTGTATATTGCCAGCCTCTCTGCTGTTGGAACCTATCCAACTTGTCACTTCATGCAGTACTGGCTTTAGCCAGCAGATAGCGCCATTTTATAATGGCAGAAAAAGAGTAAGTACCCTAGGAAAACCAGGATACAAATTGGATTGGAAAGGGTTAAGGAATATCATGTCCAGCAAAACCCTGAGACTAGTTACTCTTTGAATTCAGTCTGCATAATCTATCTATCTAGTGGATATAGTGACTACAATGATTTATTATTAGTCAGCACATGACTCTGACACTGTCTAGCCCCTGGTCTGCTTAAGTGGGTGGAGTTCTTCATTTCAGAACCTCCATCTTTATGCTCTACGTATTTCTGTGGACCAGTCCTTTCTAGTTTGGCTATTAAAACACACATTTGGATGGGATGTTGGTTGAATATCTAGACCACTAATTCTGCCGTGTATCTGTGACCCTAGAGGGATGGATTAGAGGAGTTACTTCCACGTGTGTTTGTCCTTTTTAGCTTTGCTATTTTGGCGTACATATTATTAAAAGTTAAGTTTTACAGCAATTTCTACAGTGAAAACATTAAATATAAATAAAGTTCTCTGCCGCGGTGAAAGCTAGGTTCACATCTATTCGGTTTTCTGCTTTTCTGTTCCATCCTGGAGCAAAAAATAAATAAAAAATGGAAAAAAATACCCCACATCTTGTAAAATCCAAGTTGATATTAATGGGCCTTTTTTCTTCAAAGTTTGCTTTAGTTCGCCTCTTTCTGCTTGGCTTCCGTTTTTTTTTTCACAGAAAAAAAAATTAAACAATTGACCCGCGTACCTTTTTTTCAATGCAAAATAAAGGAAGCTGGATGGAAGAGTTTTTTATTTTCTTTTTTCTTTTTAACATTGCTATTAGAGATGAGCGAATGTACTCGTAACGAGTACTTACGCACCCGAGTACCGCCATTTTCGAGTACTTCAGTACTCGGGCGTAAAGATTCGGGGGGCGCCGGGGGGCGGGGAGAGGCGCGGCGGTGCGGGGGGGAGCAGCGGGGAACAGGGGGGAGCCCTCTCTCTCTCCCTCTCCCCCCCACTCCCCACTGCTACCCCCCGTGCCGCCACGGCGCCCCCCGAATCTTTACGCCCGAGTACTGCAGTACTCGAAAATGGCGGTACTCGGGTGCGTAAGTACTCGTAACGAGTACGTTCGCTCATCTCTAATTGCTATCAATGGAGGATGGACACAAACAAGCTGTTCCATTGGTATCTGTTTACTAGAAGTGTGTATGAGCCGTTGTAGAATAAAGCAACATTACAAAGAAAAATTGGATCTGTTACAAACTCCTCAGAACAGATTTCTAAGTGGAAACTATTCATTTTTGTGATCGATCCGTTTGCTTCGATTTGCATCAGACCGCCATTTTTTGGTTTTGAAATAGAAAAAAAAGAAAAAAAAAAAAGACAGGTCCATTAATGATGAATAAAAAAAAACGGCTGATGTGAACATAACCTTCCAGACACATAAGAAGCCACATCTCTATTTATGTTGTTTATTGCAGATGTCAGTAGCTGAACAGACTTTTGCCACTAATTTGACCTTTTAGAAACATTTCAGCTCAAATCTACAAAAAAAGCGGAAAAACTTTGCCAATAGTCGAAACAACCCTACATTACTGGGGAAAAATTTCCATCCTGCTAAAAGAGGGTGAAGGAGGTGTGTTTCCTGCAGTTGTACGTCAGTTGTACGGCCCCTCCGATCTGCCAATTCTGGGCCCCATTTTTAGGCGTGCAACATGGTTGCAACAATTTCCTAATTAAATAATGCACAGGGTGCACTACTCTCTGATTGGCCAGTGCTGATCATGTTAGCTACTCTGACCAATCAGAGAGCAGGTATAGCGCATTAGAAGTCTAACACTAACGTACTGTGGGGATTATGTAGAAGAAGATTGTGTTGGCCATTTTGGATCAGAGGGACAGCAGAGAAGAACAGCTGCAAGCAATATACGGTACCTCCCTTATTGTCTACTCGCCCCTACAGCACTCACCAGTCAGATGTGATGGACATCTTCCATAATACTTCTTTCTCTGGTTTATATCACAACTGCCTGACATTAGTTCGTGGAATTAGCGATAGCGGAGTGTTGTTTTCATTGGGGAGACATTGCATGGCACTCGCGTGCACCTAGCACATGGTGCGGAGCTGCCGCATGCTCACTCAGGTGTATCACCTCATTTAAAAGAATGGGGTTCACATTCGTGCGTCTCACAACAAACAAATCTCACACGATTTTCTCGGCAGTGTGAAAACGGCCTAATATAGCACAACGTCAGGAAGGCATTTAGAAAGCCACCATATATTTTATGTACATAAAAACTGTGCAATTTTATTTTTATTAGGAAATGCTGCAGAAGTTCCTCATCCTCGGTACGTATACACGGAATTTCTGTTTAATTACTTAATGTGGCTTTTCAGTCAGCAAAACTCAATCAACAGCCAGGACGCTTTGATGGGGTCATCAAGTGTGTCCTCTATCTTGCATATGGGCAGCAGTTTCATTGGACGCCTGCATCACATGACCTAGCCATATATACATTGGAACAGTGTAGCCAGCGGACATTTCACAGTTGAGGACAGGACAGTGCGTTTCAGCAGCCTCAGTCATACTTCAAAGTCAGCAGTCCAACCAATACAAGTTATTTGCATGCCTTATGCACCTAGCAGTGCTTTTCTGCAAACTACGAAGTAAACTGATAAGTTACAGAAAGCTACACTAAAAAGTGAGCACAAAAAAACTTACTAAAAAAATGAATAAAAAGGAAATATGAAAAAAGCATATGGTGGAGTGTTAGAGCTCCATACACACTGCAGTGGCCAGAGTTGGTATTGTAGGTTTCAATTGGACTCAATGGCTAACTGAGGATCAGTCATCAATAGTTTAAAGATAGGCAACTCAATTAACTAAATTACTCTAGCTACACCTGCAGAATGATGTATTAAAAAATTTAGCATAAAATGTTGGGTCGTGTTTAATTCCTATGATTGATATGTTTTGACTATTGCACTTGCTCATCAATTGTCTACTCTAATTTACTGTAGGTGACGACAGGAACATCAAAGCAGTTTATGTGGCTGGAAGATGCACAGTTCCATTCTCTAGCAATACCTAAAGTAGCCTAGTATATTTTTCTTAAATTTCCTATGAGATTTACTTTTAATATGAGCGCCACCACCAGGTTAACCATTGTATTACAATATTCACTTGGCATTGTAAAATAATTGATGTCATTTCTTAAATATTCTTTAAAGGAACTACCCTGTTTCCCTGAAAATAAGATATACCCTGAAAATAAGACATAGCATGATTTTCCAGAATTTTTGAGGATGCAAAATGATTTTTCAGGCTTTTTGAGGGGATGCCTGAAATATAAGCCCTACTCTAAAATTAAGCCCTGCTAACAGTTAATTAAAAAAGTTAATTTAAATAGTGTCCAGGCAGCTATACATGTAAAAAAGTTAAACCTTTTTGAACAAAAATTAATATAAGACACTGTCTTATTTTCGGGGAAACACGGTACCTACATACCAATCGGAGTTCTAGTATTTATTTTGGCTCACAAATTCTTAGTACTATTTTAATATTTTGCTATTTTAAGAAAAAATAGAAATATATTATTTTTTCAGTGAAAAGTTTACTTCTACTTTATCATTAAAGGGCCAGTCTGGCACAAGCACGTTTTTTCCTTCCCTGCACCTCTCAACTGTCTGTCACACTCTGTCTTCTGTTGGGCCTCGTGTGGCGCTAAGTGTTAAGCTCTTGCTTATGACCTGAAGCATGTGAGTTCAATCCCTGCTGGCTCCAGGTTGACTCAGGCTTCCATCCTTCTGAGGTCGGTAAAATGAGTACCCAAATCTATAAATGACCTGAAAGTGCTGCGGAATAAGTTGGCGCTATACAAATAACAAGTCCCTTTCCCCTTTCTGTGTATATAGCAGTCAGTTCCATGCAGTGCAGCCTCCTGTCTGATGCTTACCATTGACCATCTTGATGTTGAAATTTGTCCCTGCTTTCTCTTTGATTATTCTTTGCCATTAATCCCACCATGTATACTTTCTTGAGTATCCAGCTTTCGCATGTATATGTACTTATTAGGCAAATAAGTTCATTGATTATTGGGATCTTTGTTGTGATGCTGATAACTTTGCTCTTCCATATCTTCGCCATTCCTTGCATTGCACTACGACCAAGGCTGATTTCGTCTGTTAGATTTCAGGCCTCGATTCGCCACTGCAGTCGATCTTGGATCTAAGGAAAGTGAAATCTTGGACTGAATCAATTTCTTTGTGTTAATGAAGATGATGATTTAATTCCACATCCTTTTCAATATCATATGTTGCACACAGCATTGCACATCTGCAAGTTTCCTGAGCTGTGTGCCATGTTATTCATTGGACGCTGCTAATGGACAGGTTTGGTCATGTTCCCCAACTATCGATGACCATGACCAAGAATCGAAAAGTGAACCGTGCTTCTTACTACTTTGCACTGCTCTCACGACATGAGGCTGTAAGTAAGTGTTCCATTACATGGTTTCTAGCCTACCTTTTCATAAAATATAGAAAGTAGCCCAACAGTTTTGTACAGTATGCTGTTACATTTTTATGGGTCAATCATTTTTTATTAAACATTTATACAAGCAAAACAAATATGATAATCCAGAAGAAAAGAAAAAATAAGGACTTGGTCCTCAGCTGATGCACGGAAGTTTAACATTACTACAACTTATTTTCATAGCTGATTGTAACTGACAGATTACCATGTAAAATAAAATATAATTAAGAAAACTCACATCCAAGACTCCTGGAATGTGTCTATTGGGGGAGCAATGGGTGAGGTGAAGGGTTAGATGGAGAGGGGGGGGGGGGGGCGATAGGGGAAGAAGGGGGGGGGGTGAAGGGAATGGGCCCCACTCACTTCTGTGGTCCCGAATCAAGGAGACCATAAAACAACCATCATTTCTGCAATCTCCTGATGAGGGCTTCTTTGAAACAGTCTCTCCTGAGCAGGGGCTCAGCATCCTGTCTCCAGCCATCTCTTAAAGGGATCAGATTCCCTCATGTATATCCACGGTCTCCAGATATCATATATCCTGTCATGCTCTGTCCCATTGCCTACTACTCCTTCCTCCTCATACCTCATTAACACGTTAAGTTTCTCCACCCAGATGATCGTCGTAGGGGGAGAAGTAGAAGCCATTGGCCAGGGATGGACATCATCACCACAAGCCTTGGCAGTTCAGACTCAATCTTGGCAACAGATCCAGGGAGCACCAGGAGGAGAGCCATCTCCGCTGGGAAGAACACCAACCGCCTTGGTCATGGTGTTGTAGAGTTGCTCCAGAGGTCCCTTATCGGGGAACACTTCCACCATATATGCAGCATAGTTCCTGGGCTACCCTGGCATCTTCAGCACATGGGGGAGATCTGGGCATCCATTTGATGCAGCCTCGACAGTGTCCTATACCAGCAAGAGAACACTTTAATGCTCTGCTCCTGGAGTCTACCAAACGCAGTGCTCTTATGGCACAAGAGGAGGGCCTTTTGCATTCGAGCCTGGAGAGGCCCCTTCCAAACTTTTTCTCCCAAGCTCCAGTGTAACCCGGAAAAGTGTCCCCTGCCTCGCCAACTAGTAGCAACCCGTATATTACTGAAACCCCATGCTTGGTTGGGAATGACGACATGGCATGAGCGGTAGGCCCGTGCAACTTCCAGGTACCAGGGATCCCACAAAACCCCTCACCTGGAAATAACTAATCCATGCCCCTGGGGGGATTGCAGACTCCCCTAGAATGTCTCCTAGAGGTTTCACCCCCAAATGGGTCGCAACATCCCTGAGTCGAGGGATCGGGGATCTAGGGAGTACTAGAATCGAGGTATTATGAAACATGGCTGGGAACTGAGGATTGGCCACCGTCAGAGTAAGAGGCCCCGGAGAGGACACCAAGCCCAACCTCGGGATGAATATTCCCCACACCCTAAGTGTACCCAACATAAAAGATGAGAGGGCTGAAAGTCCTCCCAAAAACTGCCTTGGGATCCAGGGGGCCCCCTGTCCCTACCTTGTATTTGTCTCGTGCTCTATTTCCACCAAAAGTTTAGATGACCTGCTTTTAACAGGGTGAGGATGAAATTAGCCAGACAGGCCTTCTAGTACAATGAAAAATCCCTCTACCTCAGGGCGCATGAGAGGCTGTATTTTAAACGAGATCTGCGACCCATCTACACGAAATTACTAATCAGAGATCATA
Source organism: Eleutherodactylus coqui (assembly GCF_035609145.1). Lineage (NCBI taxonomy): Eukaryota > Metazoa > Chordata > Amphibia > Anura > Eleutherodactylidae > Eleutherodactylus > Eleutherodactylus coqui. Next base: position 213,698,670 of record NC_089841.1, on the reverse strand, counting down.
TGTTGAGAAGGTATTGCCGACCGAGGTGGACCGGCAGGGTCTGACACAGATATAAGAACTTCAGAAGGGAGTCCATTTTGATTTCGTTGACCCTACTGGTCCATGATATAAAGAGCGGGTTCCACCTTCCCAATACCCTCTGAGGCTGGCCAAGTACGGCTGAAAGTTTTTCTTAAATATCTGAGTTGGGTTCGCAGGGAACTGTACCCCCAAATACTTAATTGAGGAAGATCTCTACCTGAAGGGGAAGGCCTCCAACATTTCTTCCACCTCCCAGTGGGGAAGTGTCACATTTAGCATATCTGATATTTGTACATTAACCTTAAAATTACTTTCTCCCCCGTGTCTCTCAAATTCCTTCAATATGACGGGCAATCCCACCCGTGGGTTTGACAGGAACAGGAGGAGGTAGTCAGCAAACAGAGCCATTTTATGCTCAGAGGGTCCCACCACCCGTCACCACCCACCACCCATCCCACCGTCCCACCACCCGTCACTGATCCATTCTTCCTAATGGCATTGGCTAAGGATTCCATTGATAGGACATAAAGCAGAGGCGAGAGAGAGCACCCGTCGGGTCCCATTATGGATCCAGATGGGGTCTGACAAAGCTCCATTTACCCTAATCCTGGCCGTTATATAGAGTCATAATTAGAGATGAGCGAGCATACTCGCTAAGGACAATTGCTTGATCGAGCATTGTCCTTAGCTAGTATCTCTCCGCTCGGAAGAAAAGGTTCGGCTGCCGGCGTGGGTGACAGGTGAGTTGCAGCAGTCAGCAGGGCGGAGCATGGGGGAGAGAGGGAGAGAGAGATCTCCCCTCCGTTCCTCCCCGCTCTCCCCCGCCGCTTCCTGCCCGCCGACGGCAGCCGAATCTTTTCTTCCGAGCGGGCAGGTACTTGCTAAGGGCAATGCTCGATCGAGTAATTGTCCTTAGCGAGTATGCTCGCTCATCACTAGTCATAATCTTCTCTCTCATCCTCAGCCCCAGCCACACCTTTCGAAGGGTCCCCTCGAGAAAACTCCACCTGACCCTGTCGAAGGCCTTTTCCGCGTATTTTACATTTTTAGAAGTATACTACACTGTTCAATATATTTTTAGTTATTTTAGAGCTCTGTATGTGAAAATCAGATCACCAAATCCCCTGTATAACGGTAATAGTAAACAATAATACTAGATTGAAGGGTTTTTTTAGTTCTTTGACCAGAAATAAGGGAGCTCTAATCCCTAAATAATCATAGGCTGTTGGACTTCTTATAAAACAGTTGTTGAACAGGCTTAAAGAGTTTTGATCTCTGGGATTCTAAAGCAAAGATAAAAGTTCATGCATTCAGGTCACTGATTTACAAATAAGCTTGAACTTTAAACAATAAAAGTGTCAAGCTAACCAGATACTTCAAGAGTAAACATGTTCCCATTCTAGCATTACAAGTATGCACATGATATGACCTTTAGCAATGAACATGTACCAGTGCACCGTGTTAGTATTTTTATTACTTTCACAGCAGATATGTGCAACAGTAGTTATACCAGGACATGCAATAAAACAGGCAGAGAGGAGAGGGAGTTCCTTGTGCCAACCACTCAGGTTAGAGATTTTGACACCGATATTACAACATGCACTAGTAGAAGAAAGCCCATCCCGAGACGCAACAGCAATATATATATATATATAATATATATTTATTATGCAGACCCCTTCACTTCTTTTTACATTTTGTTATGTTGTGGCAAGTTAAAAAACAAACAAGTCTTTCCCACCATTCTGCACTGAATACCCCATAATGACAAAGTGAGAACATTAGAAATCTTTGTAAGTTTTCTAAAAATTAAATTGCTGATTTTTATCATACCGCTTTCCATAAAAACAGAACAAAAAGATTTAAAAAGTTAGATGCACCCCAGAATGGAACCAATGAAAATATCTCATCTCATAAAAAACAAGCCCTATGGAGCCCCATAGATGGAAAAAAAAGTTGTGCGTTTCTGAATATAGCGATGCAAAAACAATTGTTTATGGAAAATGCTTTTATTGTGCAAAAGATATAAATTTGGTATTGCCATAATCGTACTGACCCACAGAATAAGCTTAACATGTCAATTACACAGTACAATGAACAGCATACAGAAGAATATAAAACAAGCTTTTTGTACATCTCTTAAGGGCCTAAACAAACGAGCGTAGCTCGCCGCTCCAGAACGTATTTGCGGATGAAGAAGTCAAAATTCTTTTTTACTATTTAAATTTAGCGCCATTGCGTGAACTAAGAAAACAAACCCCCCCAGAAATAGAGGTTCTGCCCCATCTTTTGTCGCACGTAATATTGCATGAGAATCGCACTAGTCGAAAAAAAACCATTGAAATTAATGTTTTCTTTTTGTCCCGTTTTGCGGGCGTCATTTTCCACACCCACAAAACGGGACGAAATCACGGTCATCCGTTGAAGCCCTAAAACACACAATAAAAAGTGATAAAAATAATCTTTACTCCAAAATGATACCAATGAAAGCACAAGCACATCCAACAAAAAGAGCCCTCACACAGCTCCATAGACAGAAAATTTTAAACATTATGGCTCCCAGAATATGTTGGCACAAAATATAGAAAATTCAACAAAGCTGTAGAAAAAAAACAACCCGCCGCCACATGGACGCACACCACATATTATACAGTTATCCATGGCTTCTCAGCAATATTTATAAACATGAGGCTCTTTGATACATTTTGATCAAACTGTATAAACCCACTAACCACTTCACAGCCACCTCTTTTTAGTAGATCCCTACACTACCGGGCACAGCTTTGTTCGGCAACCCCTGCCACCACAACACAGCAGAAGGAGCAACCCAGCCCAACACTCCCACTACTGCCAAGCTTTGCCACCATGGCTCTGGGTCCCCCCACCCCCAGACACTGCACCATAATAACCGAGGCCACCATGCAGCACTACACCGTGTGAACAGGACTCTAGAGCTTACCCCTCCATATCTTCCCAGAAATGGTCTGAGAACCAAGTAGGCAGTTGCCCCTTTTGCAGTCTCCTACTAATTAAAAACACCTGTGCCGAATAGGTTGGAGTGCTAGCTCAAGCAAAAACCAGAAGAGGGCAGACTATGCAAATTCAACAAAGCTGTAGAAAGGAAGACATGGGCGCACATCCACATATTATACATCGATCTAGTGCTTCTCAGACATATTTATGAACATGCCATGCTGGATGCCGCTGCCTGCAGAGGGGTAAGTATATCTCAGCCCTATGTAAGTGGAGCTGTCCAGTAACCAGACAACCCCTTTAACCACTCAAGGATACTGCTTAGTTTGAGGGAGTAAATAAACGTCACAATTTTTCCATAAATCAATAATACAAACAAAGATTAGAAACTTTTTAATATAGATTTTTTTTTTTACAAAAAAATGTCTTCTTCACTTACCAGCCGTCTCTCCCCCCTCTTCCTACACTGATCCCTCTCTCTGCATTTACTGACAGAATCGCTACACAAAAGTCCTTACACTAAGGGCTTATTCACACAGGCGTATATCGGCCATGTTTTCACGGCCAGCCGATATACGCTGCCCCTCTGATGCATTACTTTACAATGCATCAGTGCACAGGGGCGAATTTCTGTGACATAAAAGCGCCCTCTGCTGGCTGCGTAGACTCCCATGGGAGCCGATGACAGCTACTGGAGAAGGGAGGTGGGAGGGAGTTTAGCAGCGTGACTCCTTAACTCCCTCTCCTTTCTCTCCGCCCCTTGCCGCTGTTTGCAATGGGAGGGAGCGAGGTGGGGCTGAGCTAAGCTCCACCCTGCCCCTAATTGCAAACGGCGGCAAGCGGTGGAGAGGGGGCGGGAGCTCAACACACGAGCTCCCGCCCCGTCCCACCTTCTCCCCATTCAGAGAGCTGGACAACAGCAATACGCCGAGCCCCGAATCACATAGTAGCGTATATCGGTCGGCTGTTTTCATGGGCGGCCAATATGCGTTTGTGTAAATAAGCCCTTAGGTCTCATTCACATGGGTGTATGGAATCTTGGTTTGTAAAAAATGCATCGTTTTCACTGTATGTGTATGCGCATTTTTGGTGAGAATGTAGTTTTTTTTTACTACATTCACATTGCATCCATATTGACTGTGTTTTTCATGTGCGCAAAAAGGCCCAATTGAGGTCACCATCTCCTGGCAACATGCATGAAAAACGTAGAGAATTGGCACGTAACATCTGTTTTCACTGTAAATTTTTACACTTCCAAAGACTTCCATGGGCAATTTTGGTTCGTGGTATGGGCCAAAATAGGACAACCTGCATATTATTTAACACGTACAAAATACAAGTGTAAATACCACACATCAATGAGTTTGGATTCAGTCAGTAAACGATACGGACTTAGGGCGCAACTACGTACAAAACGCGGCTGGGGTGGTAAAAACGAAACCCCTGAAATCCCATAGAGAACAGTGGTTTTATTTTGTCGCATTATACTGTATACGGGCTCATATACGCCTGTGTGAATGAACCATAAAGCTGGTTTCACTCGGCCGAGAAACTCGTGCGAGGTTTGGGCAGTTGCGAGACACACGAATCTCGCACGAATATGAACCCCATTCTTTTGTCCTACCTTCTGTGTTCCTAGGGATGCTTCAATCATTGTTTTCCCCCCAGTGGTTTAAGAAATATTCTTTTCATTTTTCTATCTAGGAAGTAATATATACTGGTCTTTAGCGACATCTTGTGGCTGTTTATGGGTATTGCAACAAACAAGAGATTGAAACCCTAGTCCTCTCCACATTATTAATATTAAGAGGCATTCATGAGCAGCAGTTTGAAGGGGGGGGAGGGGGGGGGGGATTGTGTCCAATACATCATTTAAAAAATGTATGCATTTTATTATCATTCATCATGTAGTAATAGTAGTAGGGGCAGTAGAATAGATAAAATGTTCATGGATATCTAACCAAATACATACAGCAGAACAGGAAGAGGAGTTGGTGGGATAGTTATTTTGGTAATAGATGTAACGATTATTGCCTCATTATTACTGGATGCCCTGGCTCTGTGTTCTGCCAATCTAATCTTTGTCTTGATATGTCCAACATACTTTAAATGACAGGAAGAACAACCCGATAGAAAAACAAGATATTACTAACACTTCTAATACATGGCTTGGATATAAGGGTCTTTTTCAATGCGGTGATACTTGTTAATAAATACAGAAAACCTGTTTTCTTTTCTCAGATGTTACTTTCAAAACATATAACCGTAGAAGTCACACGGCTTGTAAGTCACACATGTTTATCTAGTGGGTTGTTCTTCCTGTGATTTAGGCTGGCTGCACATGAATGGCTCGAATTCCACATGCAGAAGCCCGCAGCAGAACCCAACCCTGACAGCAGCCGGTGTCTGCGCGTACCTATATATTTTTTCTTTATCTGCACTGCGGATGGCTGCTGACATGCGCAGTACAGATCTTTTTTTTAAATGTTTCTTTTTCCTGTGCCGTCCCTAGGCGATAACATGGAATCAGTGACCATTCCGCAATTGTGGAAAGGCTGCAGGTTGGACAGCTTCTATTGACCTCAATGGAAGCTGTCCATGTGGAATCAGCACTAAAATAGAATACGCTGCAAGCTTTCCTCCGTTTGTGGAAATCGCTATTCGATTCTGCGAGTGTGCAGGAAGAAGTGATTTTTCATAGCATATAACGAACAGTATTTGCTGCAGATCTGCTCTACACCTCGTATTCTGCAATGCAAATCGTTCGTGTGCAGGCGGTTTTACAGTATGTCAGATACCATTTGCAAGTTAAAAGCCAGATTGGCAGAACACATAGCCGGGGCGTCCAGTAATGCCACGCCATTCAATATCTCTGCTGTTTCTCAACATTCAGAGACCAACATGCAGGCAACACCTCTGCACTATATATAATAGCCATAGAAAGGGTTAATCCGCCACACATTAGCAGAAAAGGATTTCATATCGGGAAGTTTTTGGATTATTTAGTCCTGCCCCCGTACACCACTTGGCCTCAATTCGAGGTATCATCTCATGTATCATGTTTATTCTTTTGTTTGTATTTTTATCACATGTGTGTCTTATTTATGCAAATGTAATCTAAATACATACAACTGGGGGGGGGGGGGGGGGGGACACAAAATATACACCAAAATATAGCCTGTCTCCAGTGACTGACTTACAAGGGTGCACCAGACTTTCTGCATGAGAATACAAATTCCTCTCTTGAGCCTTGAAGGCACAGAACAGTGGATACGCCCTGTGGATACTGACGCTCTACCCCTCCCTATGGGAAGATGTACCACTGCTAAGCATTAGTCTTGTTACATACGGCTGACGTGATATCGCCTTGAGAAAATTGTGAGGTTTTTGTCGCCCTGAATAGCCTAAGACTGGACAGATAGAGATATTTTATATTAAGATCTCTTATTTTCATTCTGTAAGGCCCCATCCCATGGGCTTATTTGCACACATAAAATGTGCGCCTGCAATATGCAGAGAATAGAACCCATTGTTTTTAAAGGGTTCATTCAATGAAGCCTGCTCCATTAGCCTACACATTTGCGCATCAAAAGTCCCCGTGGAACTCAGTGGGGATGCCCAAATGCATGCACAATACACTAGGAGATGCATGAAATACTGCAGAATTGTGCACGAAAAGGAACCTATCTGGAACTGATTAGACTAATTGGCCATTTCAATCAGTGCGCCTTTGTCTCTCGTGTACAAATGAACGTGTCTTGCAGGCAGAAAAAAATACAGTAAAATACACCAAAGCGCTTGCAAAAAACATAGTTCAGTCCCCAAATATGCTGCGTTCAGGAGTGCACAAATCCGCATACGCTCATGTGAAGGGGGCCTGAGGGCTTATTCAAATGAATGAGATTATTGCACACGTTTTGTGCAATGTGATGCGCACAAAACTCACACAAATATGAAATCCATTCTTTTAAATAGATTAATTCCCACAAGTGATTTTTCCCTTGTCCTATCTTTGGCCGTTCCCTCGGAACACATCGCTCATTGTTTTCAATGGGACCTTAAAAGAAATCGCACAGAAATCGCATGCAGTGTGATGTGCATGCGAGTGCGATTTTTTTTAAACATTTTTTTTCTCATTGAAGAATCGGAAGAGGTAGCTATGTTTTCATGCGTGGCGATGCGAACTTTAACCCCTTAAGGACATGGCCTATTTTGGGCTAAAGGACGCAACGATTTTTGGCGGATTTTCATCTCCATTTTTCAAAAGCCATAACTTTTTTATTTTTCCGTCGACGTGGCCGTATAAGGGCTTGTTTTTTTGCGTGGCGAGCTGTAGTTTTTATTGGTGCCATTTTTGAGTACATAGGCTATATCGTAAAACTTTTCTTATTTTTTTTATGATAACAGGAGAGAAAACGCAATCAATCAATCATGCAGCATAAATAACACCATACATTTTTTTTTGCGGGTCGGTACGATTACAATGATACCAAAATTCTTATATTATTTTTTAGGTTTTTCCACCTTTTTGCAATAAAACCCCCTTTTTTTGGAAATCTTTTTTTTTTTCTCTATCGCAGCATTCAAAGTCCTGTAACTTTTTTATTTTTTTTATGTACGGAGCTCTATGAGGGCTTATTTTTTGCGAGACGAGCTTTAGTTTTTATTGTTACCATATTGGCGAATGTACGGCTTTTTTGATCACTTTTATTGCAGTTTTTGGAAGGCAAAATGCTAAAAATTAGCATTTTGCCTCTGTTTTTTAGCTTTTTTTTTACGCTTTTTGCCGTACAAAATAAAAAGCATGTTCAACTTTTTGTACACTTCGTTATCGACGCGTCAATACCAAATATGTGCCATTTTAATTGTTTTTTTTTACCTTTTTTTATGCTAATATTAGAAAAAGCACAAAAAAACGTTTTCTTTTAAATTTTTTTTACATTTTTCTTTTCTTCTTTTTTTTACACAATGTGAGTCCCTCAGAGGGACTTACATCACTGCACTTATGATCGCTGTGATAAGGCATGGCAGGGCTACTGCTCTGCCATGCCTTATCGCTTATACAGCGATCATAGGCATTGGCACTACAGGACGCCAGTGTCTGGCGTCCTGTTGCCATGGCGACAGGCCGGGCTCTTTGCGATAACATCGCGAGAGCCAGCTGGAGACTACTTAGATCACAGCAGGGAAGGGGTTAACAGCGGGGTGCGCATCTCCGATGCCCTCCTGCTGTTGCAGCGGGAAGCCAGCTATCACTGACAGCTGGCTACCGCTGTGGGATAGCGCGAGATCAGTCATGATCTCGCGCTATCCCGATGACTGAAGGGTACGTCATTTTGCGCGAAGTACCAGCCTGCCATGACGTACCCTTACGTCATGGGGCAGGAAGGGGTTAAGCAAAAATGCATTTCTGCTTCGTAAACATCACACGTTTGCAAGCGTGATATCCGGCCCAATATGGCACTCGCTCGTGTAAATGTTGCCCCAAGATATGATTGCAGGGACACACAGCAGCAATTCCTATCCCACAACATTGTAACCTGAATGGCATAGTTGTGCCTCCCCCTACTGCACATTGCTGTTGCTGCATCTCTCTGCTGCCCTCTGCTGCCTCTAACAGCACTGTGCATTGCCAGGACATCAGTGCTCCAATACTTTTATTCTTTCTCTGTATATCTTTTTTTTTAATTTATAGAGAACAATAAGCTTTCTATTTCTTGTCCCTCCTCCTCTCTAACGCCTCGATAAAGGTTTCCTAGATGTCAGTATATTGGTCATGGTCTATATCTGGGTCTCATAGTCTAGTATGAAGCAGAATAGCCTGGATCACACAATCCCATCTATGCCTAATATGCCATTCTGTACTATTAATGAGGGAGCCGGCTGCCTTGAAATCAATGGATGGCCATTATCTTGTATGGTTGCTATGTAACGCTGCATGAATGAGCACTTACCAGATTCATAGCCGCGTTTCCTAGTAGTGGGACCCACTTCAATCAGCGTTTAGCCGGGGGACTTGCCGTCTGAGAAGAGGTGTATTGTAGACAACAATAAGGAAGGAATAAGTGCTTCTTTGACTGGCTACACAATATTTGGAAGCGTCTACTAGACAAAACTCCTTCTTGCTTGATTATTGCTTGAGGAAAAGTAAAGGGGTCACAACTTAAATATTCAATGCTAAGTGCAAAAGTATTGGAACCCCTATGTAATGTACCAAATCTAATTCTCTAACTTCCCGGTGTCGTACAAACATGAAATTTGGAACAACCATTCTTTAGGTCCTAAATAGGAAAAGTAAAGGGGTCACAACTCGATTATTCAATGCTAAGTGCAAAAGTAAGTGCACCCCTATGTAATGTAACTTCCCAGTGTTGTACAAGCGTGAAATTTGGCACAAGCATTCCTTAGGTCCTAAATGAGAAGAGTAGGAGGTGGCGCATTCTGCAGAGGGACATCGGTGCATGCAGCCTGAAGAGAATCTAACGCTTCTCTATGTGTATACATATTTTATTCCTCAGTTCCTCTGAAGTAACCACGACTTCATAAAATATTCTATGCAAACAACACGTAAATACCTGTATCAAATTAACTCAGGCGAGGCCGGGTATATCAGCTAGTTTGACAATACAAACTACTAACACTTCTATTTGTGAAAGCATTCTTACTTTGCAGAATTTTTCCCCCATACCTGCCTAAAACTTTTGCACAGTACTATATTTGTCTACTAGGTCATATACACTAGGTCATATACCTTGCATTGCACTGCGATTTTATGAGTAGCAGTTCTGGAATATACAAAGTGGGACACAACAATGAGCCCAGCACCGCACTGTAATGGAAGCTGTCCAAGAAAATCTGTGTTGATCACAGCGCAACTTTCATTTTACCTCAGCAATATAAGAAATGAAAACTCAGCTGTGATTGGTTGCTATTGGCAACAAAAATTACAGGGGAAGTTTTTGATTTTTAATTCCACCAGTATTTGTCGCCTGGTGCTGAAGAGCGCTCCTGCAAAATGTCACTCAAATCGGACCAGAACTGTGCATCCGTATACAACACAAACAGATATTACGCTTTATAGATAAGATATGTATATTATATACAGTCATTTCAGTTGTTTGTTCCATCAGCACCTGATCCGGAGACGTTAGTGTAATGTTGACTCAGTCATTCAGGCCCTTAGGCACTTTTTTGTGCGCTCAGTATGCAGAGAATAAGCATGTGTGTATTTTGTGTCCGCATTTCAGTTGCACAAAAAAATATGCAGCGTGCCTTATTCTCCGGCACAGTCGCACACGGAAAAAGAACATATTGAATTCATTACACTAATTGGCCATTTCAATGTCTGAGAGCATCACTGCATGCTTTTTTTCCATGCGTAAATGTGCACGATTTGCGCACACAAAAAGTACAGTAAAAAACGCACTTTGGCGTGCAAATACACGATGCCCATTCAGGAAAACGCAGCACAAATGTGCACGGAAATAAGCACACGCTCGTGTGAATCTGTCCTTAGGGAGGTTTCAGATGGCTGTAGGCGCAACAGAGCGTAGTTGCGCCCGAACAAAGAAAATTTCGTCCTCTTCTCCGGCTGTTCAAACTCCACGTCATCACACAGGAATATAGGAGCCGCCAGATCTTCCCCGCACGATGTATTCACTAAGGCAGGTCCTATCTTTGCGAACAGCTCGGAGCCGGCATGCAACTTGCGCTCACATGTCCTATCTTCTGTAAGCTGTGCTGATTCAGCGCGCCTAACATTCTGTCGTGTGAACACCGCTATTGGGTCCTATTAGAAGCGCGTTCTGTGTGCTGCTAACAGCGCGAAAACAGCGCTCGTCTGAACGAGGCCTAAGAAGGCGGCCCATACACGGATACTGATCAGCTCCCAGTAGGATGTGGTCCTTGGAGTGACTAGTACTCAGCTAATACGCCCTGTAGTGGCGACCGTCTGTCTAAGCCCTAACAATGGGACATTTTTCTGAAGCCAATCCTAGTGGTCCAGATGGAGCGGATTTGGCGTGGAGTTTCCGTGCGGATCCTCTTCTTAATGGGGGTGAGTTCTGTGCAGGAATATGTAATAAAACCCGTTTCGAAATCCGGGTTTGGAGGCTAGCTTTTGGCTGCAAATCAGCCCCCGTGTTGACACGGCATTAGGCCGCCTGCACAAGGGCAGATTTGCATTGCGGAATACGGAGCGGGCGTCCGCCTCCATATTCCATAGCAAATACTGCCCATATCATGCTACTGAAAATCTCTTTTACCTCAAATGCGATTTTCCACTCGCGGATGAAAAATCGCATAATGTTCTATTTTTGCACAGATTCCACGCAGATGGCTTCCATAGACGTCAATGACATTGCGAAAAAAGCAGAGGCTTTAAAAAAATATATATATAAATCTGAACTGCACATGTCCGACGGTTCGCTGCATGGACCATCCATAGTGCAGAGAAGGTTAAAGGAAGTCAGGTATGTGTGGGTGCCGGATTGGCACAGGGGTCAGATTCCGCTGCAGGATTCCGCATGTGGAATCAGACCCACCCTTGTGGCCTAAGAGATCTGCAATCTCTTCCTAATATACAATTTATTGTGAGAGTTTTGAACTATTTGATTTGCATTGATAACTAGCAGCATGCGACCCTCTTGTGATCTCTGAAGAGATTCAGATGGAAGATTTTAATTCTCCTACATTAATCGCTCTTCGTGAAATATTGTCTCCGTTGAACACCGTCTTCTATAACATGATAGCAGCAGCTTGTGATGTCAAGTCTATTTCAGCAGCACGTTTCGTCAGTCACTGCAGTGATGTAGCTAAATAATGGTTACTAAAAGCATGATCGCATGTCTGTCTCCACTAGGGGCGTAGCTAGAAAAAGTTGGACCCCACAGCAAACTTTTGAACGGGCCTGCACTTTCCACTAACCATCTAGCTGTCACACTCACTGCATCTAAGAGGTTAAACAGCCCAATCCCTGCCCTTGCAATGTTTTGCATGACATAGGGGGCGCTTCGGCATGTGGATATAACTGTACGTGCTTTTGCAGGAACTTGCTGCTGAAATAGATGTATAGTTATGTCCACTTGCAGGAAGCGGTTAATGTCTTTTAAAGGGAATCTTTGACCATATTAGTGACAGAAAGAAAGAAAGAAAGAAAGAAAGAAAGAAAGAAAGAAAGAAAGAAAGAAAGAAAGAAAGAAAGAAAGAAAGAAAGAAAGAAAAAAACAGAACTCGCCTTCTAAATATCCCTCCGTTTCAGGGCCACCAGTCTAGCACCCACATCTCCAGTCTCAAAAGCTCCTGCATCGGTCATATGCCATACCTAGCTCACATGATTGCTGCAGCCAATCACTAAGCTCAGTGGTCATGTGCCATTCATACACACGTGACCGCTGAGCCGACTGACTGGCTGCACTGGTCAAGTGAACTATGCAGGATCTGCCAGGACTGCAGTGGTGGCACTGGAACATTGGGATATTTAAAAGATGAGTACTGTTTTTCTTCTTTCCTGTATCTTGAGGCCAGACAGGGTGGTGTCGGTGGCAGCAGCATCCAAGCTGGCAGGAGTGGTGCCATGGTGCCAGCATTGGGGGAAGTGCAGCACCATGTATCATGGCAACATTTGGGCACAGCGCTTCCCAAGGAGGGGAGGAGTAAACCACCCCCTGATATGCGGCGGCGTTGGATCAGTACAAAGTGTGGACATGAATTGCAGGGAGGGAGGCGAGCCACAAACGCTGATGGTGCGGACCTTGCAGCAGCTGCTATGGCTACTACAACTATAGTTCCAGCTCTAATCTCCATTATGTCCTATATTTCCTAAAGAAAAGGCTATTAATTCATGTAGTGCTCTCAAAGATCTTGAGTTTATATTTGGCCATATGAGTCATTATTAAAGGGCTATTGACATCTGATGAAGCCATGGCAAATAACTAGGATATATCTATCATTACTTTATGTTCGACCAGGGTCTTATCTTTGGAACTCTTTTTGAATGAAGGACCCACAATGCTACGACCCCTTCAAAGTTTTCAAGGGACTAAAGAGCTCCAGCACGGCCCTATTTACTTGAGTGGAGCTGTGCTGCAGTACCCCTACATAGCGGGTGTCGGGGGTGTACAGGGGCGAACTGTGAAAGTACTGCTAAATAAGCACTGCAGTGCATTAATTCTCAGGAGCAGAGATGGCCCATGAAAGAGAATCCATTGGGGGTAAAAGAACATTGGAACCTATGGTTGATGGTTCTGCCGCAGATCTGGCTCAAAAAAATGGAAGAAAAGGTGCTGCATGGAACACTTTTTCATTCGTCTAAAAAACCAGCCAGCTGGGCGGAAACTGAATGGACCCCATTATAGTCATTGGGTTCTATTCGGCGCTGTTTAATTCTGTCCTGAGATCGAACCATTCAGCCACTGGATTCGCCTTTTTTGCTCACCAAAGTAGAACCCCGGGTGCTGATGTGAAACCACCCTTAAAACGAGGTGCCTCCGCTTTTCATGAATAGCAGACAACCAAATTAGGTCAAATGTCATGGTGTCTCTAAAAATAACATTTAGTAATATTTACAGTGTACTATTTATAAAAAATGAAAAAAAATGATTCCATTCACACATGTATACAAATAATTGTGCAAGTCCAAAACTAGCTAATTTACTAGCAATTGGAAATAACAGCCATAAAACTATTAAATCACGGACTTAGTTCAGTCCTGGAAAAAAGCATTAAAAATAAGTGTGAACATAAATGATTGAATGTGATATATTTACATCATGGGTGTGGGAGATCATTCAATGCCTCACAGTGTGAATATAAGAATGTCCCTGGTAACCCCATGATCTCACTAGCTGTGACATCACCAAAGCAGTGATGTTGGCCCCTGTAGTGTAATTACCCACTATTCAGACTTATAAGGAAGGCCCCTAGCCCTGAAAATGAGCTACCCCTGCTTATGGGTGTAGCTGCTGTAGATCCAAGTCCAGCAACAGCTGCAGGACCTAGCACTTAATTTATAGTCCTCACAATCCATCGACCTGCCTGCTCGGAGGTTCAGCATCACCTGTTGTGGCAGAACGTCTAATGTATGAAAGGGCCAGAAGCACCAAGTCTTCTTGCTCTCAGCCTATGCCCATTGGGGCCTGGATTTTTATAAGGGCCCTTCCTCTCCAATCTGGACCTTAGCAACAAGCTCCATAAGGTTCCAGTGTTCTGGTATTATATTGTCTATTCCCACGTTACTGACCCAGCTTGTATAATTGACCTTGTTCATTAGTCTGCTGTCTGCCCTGATTTTTCCTGTTTTCTGTTGCTTACCATACATTGACCGACTCAACTACTGCTGCATCTGACTACTACTTGTATTTGCTGACTTGACACTGCATCTTCGTGGCTGTCACATACACTGTTTCTGGTCAACTGTTGCTCATGGAAATTACTCCTGGGGTATCTATCTGGGAATTCCCTGCAGCAAAGTCCAGATCTATGTATAGGGTTTAAAGCTGAACTACCCAAGAACCCTTAGACTCTGCTCTTGGGTTTAGCCATAAGCCTAATCCGTAGCAACCAGTGGGTCCACATCATCTCCAATAAATGGCATTACAATAGTGACATTCAACCACTAGTCCATCACCATACATAATCACCTCTAACAAGGCAACACATTCTGGGGCTTTAAGGGGAACACATCAAGTAATGTCACTGCCCATTATGATGGCATCATTGTAAAGACATCATTGGCCCTATGACATTGGCCCCCTTATTGGGTCATGATATCTTCACATACTTTGGTGTCCAACCTCAGACCCAATAACCCGTGTCTCCGAATGAATAAAAAAAGTTTTTGTTAGGCAGTGAAAGCGGCCCAGAGTAAACCAGGGGATTGGAGAAGAGGTTGTGTCAGTGGACAATTGAATTAGTAAGGTCCCACTTCTGGTATCCCCATGATCTGCAGAATAAAGGCTCACTAGACTACCATGGCCACTTTTTGGCAGTTCATCACCCTTTTGACTTCACCACCCCAATGGATGTGAATGCCACTGTGTCGGAAGTCATAATTGACAATGACAGTCCAAGAATCAGAATCAATGTTACTGGTGGTGGTGTGGCAAAAGTTGACATCACCAAGAGTGCCAGCATCATAAACTGAGTGCCAGCACCCACAGTTGCCATAAAGCTGCAGACAGGGAGCAGGAGTGGCTGATGTCTTTGGGTCCATTTAGAGGGTAGGGGTTGTCAAGGACATGGGCACCCATTGGGTACCATTGTGTGCAATTATATCACAGAGTTGGCAAAGAGAAAGGTGGCGCAGGACCAAGGCCCCAAAATGGATGGTGATGTAATAGGTGAGGTGGTGACATCACAAGGAGTGGCAGTGCCCGCAACTGCCGTACAGATGGGACAGCCGCACTGAAGAGCAAGAGCGGCCAATTGCAAAGGTGTAATGTATCTGCTTTAAGTCTCCATTGCAATTAAAGATACTGTGTGTATGATGTCATGTGAATTGTGGTAATTGCGTTGGTTACATCTCTAATGATGGCATTATCAAGGTGAAGGGATTTTGTTGGTGACAAGTCAAAGTAGGTCCTAAGTACATATGATAGTGTCACAAGAGCGGCCATGACCTACGGGGCACAGTCAGTGACATTGCCGGAAGTGTCTCCCATGTACCAATAGGAAGGATGATTCCTTCTGAGTAATACCATTGTGCATGTTTTATATGACAACTTGTTTAGCGTTCATTTAAGAAGGTCACTTCAAGGTTTCATAAATAGGCATAGCATTGCACAGAGGACTTTTTTTGGGTATGTGCCGGGAAAAACTTTCTAGTGCAGCTGATGGAATGTTGGTATTATGAGATTCAATTCCTCAATTGCTGAACCTCACCCAGAAGGAGTGGGAAGATTGGAGGGGAGCCAAGTGCCAACAAGTATTGCCTGCTTTCTGCCATAGCACAAAGGCTTTTAGTCATCAAACTGCTAATTTGACTCATGCAGTCGTCAAATTCACACTCTATTTATTAATTTCTAATCTTGCCGACGACCATAAGAAAGTGCAACGTGTTGGGTTTTTATTACTTTCTTTTAAGGAAAACTGTCTAAAACCTCTGCACAAAATAGCTATCAGCAAACAACTTCAGATGGGAACACTATACCCATGTGGATCATATTTTCCACATACAAATGTAGTCCTAATCATCCGAACAAGCGGGCTCTTTCTCTAATAGCAGCATTAATATTAAAATGTCCTGCTAAAATACCGCGATTCTAAGTGCTCCATGAAAACTTGGACAGTTCATTATTACAATAAATATGCATGGATCCTATGTTGCCATCAGCAGACTTTTATTCATTTGGGCACTGCAGAATTATTTCAATGGGCGTGATGGGGGTGGGGATAAGCTCCGCCCCCATCCCGCCCCCTCCCATTGCAGACACTGGAGGGGAGGAAAGAGGCAGAGAGTCAGTGAGGTGGAGAGAAGGGAGGGGGGACTGCTTAGATGGAAGCATATATCGGCCGGCTGTGAAAACGCCGGCCGATATATACGCTCGTGTAAATAAGCCCTTAAAGAGGTATTCCGATGCTTCAAAGTAACAGTTATATGCTTCATAAGGTGATATCATAGAATTTTGCAATATAATGCCATAACTAGTTTTACAAAGCTTCAGAGATATTGCTTTACCCGTGGTCCCCCACCCCACCCCCACCTGGTTCTCCATTGGCACCAGTAGTTACGACCTGTACGCTCCGCTGTTACCGGTCAGGCATGCTCAGTGCCTTCAAATTCTGTATTGTCGACCTAGTTTGTACAGTTGTGAATGCCCACGTCAGTAACTGGCAATGAGGCATTGTGGGGGATGTAGTTTTTGCAGTCCTCGGCCCATTTTAAGTAACAATGTGTTAATTTGAAGCTAGCAGCAGTAGCGCATGGCAGCAAAAAAAGGTACTAAAGTTCAGTGTGTATGCATCGAATGAACACAACAGGCAACAAATTACGTTGCATCTAGAGATGAGCGAGCATACTCGCTAAGGACAATTGCTCGAGTGAGCATTGTCCTTAGCGAGTACCTGCCCGCTCGGAAGAAAAGGTTCGGCTGCAGGCGCGGGTGAGCGGTGAGTTGCGGCGGTGAGCAGGGGAGAGCGGGGGGAAGAGAGGGAGAGAGAGAGATCTCCCCTCCGTTCCCCCCTGCTCTCCCCCGGTGTTCCCCGCTTCCCGCCGGCACCCGAACCTTTTCTTACGAGCGGGCAGGTACTCGCTAAGGACAATGCTCGATCAAGTAATTGTCCTTAGTGAGTATGCTCGCTCATCTCTAGTTGCATCCATTAAAATTAACAATAATTAAAAAAAGAAAAGAAAGACACAAGTCACACAATGGGGTTACCCAAATAGAAAAATGTGATGTCCTTGTTACCCATAATAAGAAATACTGAGATCTTGTTTTTTCCAAGGAAAAATAACCAAAATGTCCCTGTGATGAGCAGCTTGCAGCCCTCGTCTCCAACTCCTGCAGTTGCATTAACTCTTTCTATGCCCTAAACTTCTAAGTAAAAGAAAGCCCCATTCTGGACCTCAGCAAAGTGGTGAGAAGCCACAATACATGTTTATTTTAGCCGCCCGCTATCATTCACTGTATACAGGAGTCGCCCAAAGATCGAGTGACTCTTTTTTCTGCATCCGACAGTCATTTAATTTTTGGTTCTGATAAAAAAACAATCAATTCCGATTTGTCCCCCGGTGCCCGGCAGCGGCTTGTACATGGGATGACTATTGCCCAAATTCACGGTTTCCAGCAATCTAGGTGGGGGAGGGGCAAGTTAAGGGCCAATTTGCAGCAGAGGCACAAAGGAGGATCATAGGCATTGGGAAGGTGTTTTAATGAGTGCACAGCAGGTATTCGAGAAAGGAGGGAGAGTGGTAGTGACAAGGAGGGGTAGTATGGATAAGGGTAGGGTGGGAGGGAGTGATAGCTGGCTGATAGGGAGGGCGAGATGGGAGCGTGAGCTAGGCAGTTCTGAGATCGCGGTTCGCTTTCATGTCTAGCTGCAGCGGACTATCAGCAGCACAGGACGAAGGTCCATCAGATGAAAATACATTATCACGAGGCAAGCGACGGTTCTGGGTAGAGCATGCATCATGGACGGCATTCTCACAAGAGAAGCCACCACTTGTTGTCAGAGTCAACATCAAACTTGATGGGGACATTCAGAAATGGCAGTGTAGGCACAGGAGAGGATGCAGTCAGCGAGCCCGAGATTTGTCCAGCGGTCGTCGGATCGATGAAGATCATGGAGCTTTTCCCAGGCGCAGTAAGGAACAGCACGTAACAACGTAGAATACGAAACGGTAACATGGCTCGATGCGGAGTCAGAGGACGGACGAGCCAGTGAGTGGATTTGTCAAAACGCTTGATGTTCTGCTTCAGTGGTTGTTTCTGGTGATAGTGAATTTGTGATAGCGTTAAATTCACTTTTAAATTCTTTGGATCCCGGGGGCTTGGTTAGATTTGGAAAATCGCTTTTACTTGTTGATTTGGTCCAGTGGGCTTGGTTAGCCCACCTGACGTGGAAAAGAAGCATTAAAATTGCTTTGAATTTTTGATGAAAACAGGGGGCTTGCTTAGCCTGCCTGACGTAAAAAACGAAGGTAGCGTTGAAGATTTTAATTTTTTGATAAGAAAAGAGCTTTTAGTGTCCTGTGGGTTACCAGAGGGCTTGGTTAGCCCACATGCCGTGGGCGTACCTGACGAGATGGTGGTCGTTGAGCATATTGTGTGGTTAGGAGCGTCCTTAAGACATAGGTGTTGTGATGCTGGTGCATATAATGGCCAGCATCAATACTGTAAGGGTTTGGAGGTAATGGTCTACACGAACACCATTTACAGCGCATACAAGCTGCATCGTGGTACGGCCCAGGGGCGCTATGTTGAGAACTTTCAGCATCAACACGCCACGGTGGGTACTACTGACATAGCAGTGCACGCCGGTGAAAAGCTAGACCCTGCAACCGTGGTTTGACAGGTACCACAGGAAGAGGAAGACAAGGCTTCTTTGGGAGTGTTTCTCTAGGGGGTTCTTCATGCCACACGTCCCTCAAGGGTCACTAAGGTTGAGGAGTAATTTGAAGTCCGCGACAGATAACGTTGATTTGGCTAGGAAAGAACTTTTAAAGCGGGCATGGCGGTCCTCATTCGGTTTAGATCCCAGGAAGGAGACAAGAATAGTCCAAATGACGCCATTCTTTGTACACATCTTTGATGGCGCACTCATCATTTATTGTTTCCCTGCTGGAGAGCCGTAAAGGATGGTATTTCAATAAAGCCCGAAATGTTTTTCATTATTGGGCGGTAGGTTATATGTGATTGCTGATGGGATCTCTTATTTCGTGTTATTTTTGAGTTATTTAGTTACTTTTTGGAGTGGTGGCGGGTATCAGTGGTCATTCACTATATAGAAGATTTTTTATTTATTGCCCGAAGGTTTCACTGTTGTGTGAATTGTTGTCTTAGTAACGTCTTTTCAGAGGTTGATGTCGCAGGCCGGCGTCCCATTGTCCGAGCTAGACTGAACTAGATTGAACTTGATGAAGATGGTATGGGTTTCTCAGATTGCCGAGCAAAAAAGTGGCGCAAAGTAGACACAAAGGTTACTTTTCACCAAATTCAAGTGCTTTAGAGTTGCCGAAATGGGTGTGTTAAGTTATCTCTATGGGTCGTCCTTTTCGAGGAGATGGTCCTTGGCAATGGTGGGAGTTTCGGAATTGCATCTTTTTGTTTGCATAACAAGGGGATGGAGAGCTATCTCCATGTATGACGTATTTAGCTAGTAGCAAGATCTTTCAGGTGCGGTGGGAGCCGTTGGTTTGGGTATTTTTGGCAACCATGGGTGCAGGGCTCCCTGCTCAGGTTGGTGGAAAGAGAGGGAGATGGTTAAGATTATAGTAGGGTGCAAAAAAATTCCTGTAGTAAGGGCTCTGGAAGTATGGAGTGCTAAGCTGGCTGATCGGAGGTTTTTGTTTTGGGCAAATATTGAGTTGGTGGTAATGGTGAACAATTGTCAATCGCTATTATCGCCCCCGGTGTTGACTCTGCTGGGACATATGTTTTTTTACAGTGTTGTTAAGTAGCCATTTATATTTGCACCACAAGTGTTTACAACTTAATGTGAAATTTCAGGCAAAACATGTTCCAGTCGTCAGGAAAAGGCGGCTGATGCTCTTTCTCATTTTTTCGGATGTAGACATTTAGGGAACTTTACCCACTGGCGGATTCCGAAGGGGTACGTTGCCCTTCTACCTTATGAATGATAGAGGATAGCTGCTAAATTGGTGCGGTCTTTGGCAGCCGAGAGTACTTGGAGGAGTTATAAAATGATTTGGCTGATTGGTTGTCATTTATTGGTAGGGTCATACCGGAGGGGGAGCAAACAAGATATGTGACACTGGACATGTTGGCTGGTTGGCGGACAAGGCATGCTTCTATGGGGATAGAAAAAGGCATTGGGTGGACCTTGCAATTTCTATACTTGCATTTTTTTATCCTTGCATTTTTTATTGAGCTTGCATGGGAAAAGAGGCGTGACAAAGGAGGTGGTCGTTAGTCAGACCATCAAAGGTTGGTAGTACTAATGGGGGCGAATTGACAAGCGCTGCCCAGTCTCCTTTTCTTTATGATGTTGGATCTTGGGTGTGTTGAGCAAGGTGTGGGTAAAGGCTCGTGAATCTTTGTGGTTTAAGGTGGTTTTCCTGCTGGCATTTTTCGCGGCACTACCACAAGATTAAGCTTGGTGGTTGGAAGTGCAGGAATGTGGTAGTGCTGGTAGAAGGATTGTAAAGTAAGATATCAACATTTGCAGATGACACAACACAAGAGGACGCAAGGCGGTTGCAAGACGATCTGGATAAATTGGGGACTTGGGCAGAAAAGTGGAAAATGAGGTCTAACACTGATAAATGTAAGGTTCTGCACATGGGCAGAGGAAATACATGTCACCATTACACACTAAATGGGAAACCACTGGGTAACACTGACATGGAAACGGACTTGGTGAAATAGGAAGGATGCCAAGAGCACAACTTTAAAGCTGAACACGGCCCGACAGATGCATGCAAAGCCACCACAGCAGGTCCCAAACCAATAAAGACCCCAACCGTAGTATCCATAGATGAAGTAGATGGTAGTATCCTTGGTGCTTTTTTTTTTTTTGTACGATTAAAAATTGCCTTTAATTCCTCCAAATGATAAAACAACGTTTAGACCTTTAAGGCCTTAGTCAGACGGGCGTTTTTAGCCGCGATTTGCGCATGCGTCCGGCGATTTTAGAAAACCATTGCTTTGCAATGGTATCGGACACATGAGCGCTTTTTATGCGCTCGTCCGATAAATTATAGAACAGAAATCGCAGATCGCACCTATCTGCGATCTGCGATTCCTGTTCCCTTCTCTATATGCGCTCAATGGGGCCGGCGGCAGCAGCGCCGACCCCATTGAGAACATATAGAAGACAAATCATTCTTCTCTGCCACAGCTGTAACAGCTGTGGCAGAGAAGAACGATGTTTGCCTATTGAATTCAATGGAGCCGGCAATACAGCCGCTCCATTGAAAGCAATGGGCTGCCAGCGTGTGCGGGGTGAATTGTCGGGAAGGGCTTAAATATATAAGCCCTTCTCTGCAATTCATCCTAAAATGTGTTAAAATAAAAAAAAATTGTATACTCACCTTTCCGCTGCAGCCGGAGTCCAGCCGCGGCTGCTGTCAGTTCTCCTGAACTGCTTCTCGGCACTAATCAGCCGGCGGGGCTTTAAAATCCCCGTCTGCTGAATGATCTGCCTCTGATTGGTCACAGCCCTGACCAATCAGAGGCAGGTTTCACTCACACACCCATTCATGAATTCATGAATGGGTAACTGACTGCTGCCTCTCAGCGCTGAGCCAATCAGGGGGCAGGTCTGACTCACACCCACTGCAGGACGGCCGCACGGAGCTCCGGCTGCCGGGAGAAGGTGAGTATATATATATATATTTTTTATTTTTACACATTTTAGGATGAATTGCAGGGAAGGGCTTATATATTTAAGCCCTTCCCGACAATTCATCCCGGGCTTGCCCGCAGCGCATTGCTTTAAATGGAGCTGGCTCTATTGCCGTCTCCATTGAATGCAATGCGCTGGACAGCTCCGGCCTGTTTCTAATGAAACGCGGCTAGGAGCAGATTTTCGGGCGATTTGCGCGCACCGGTCACGCGATTTGCGGATGCGCATCCGTCATGCGATCCGCAAATCACGTGAAAAAACGCCCGTGTGACTAAGGCCTTACGAGGCCTTTTTCAAGTATAAAATTAACACCTACATGCAACATTTAATTAAATACAAAGATCATCCAATCATAGTGAAGCTCATACCCATACGATACCACCCATTACAAAATATACACAGATATTTCCTATCAGTAATTACTGACCACATTATTAAACTTTTCCACTGTTGTCATCATGGCGATCTCCCGCTGTGGGCATCTGTCAGCGCGTCCAAATCTTGTTACTGCGCATGCGCCATGACCCATCATCCACTGCTTAACACCGGAACTCAGCGGCAAACTCAGTCTACTCACAGAGATCCATCGCACATGCGTGAGATCTCCCGGGACTTTGGAACAACTAATGTTGCCATAGATACCCGCAACACATCCCCACGCATGTGCGGTGCTCATACAGGCCGCACGGACTCCATCTTGGATTCTAGCAGATTAAATATATCTTCCAATGATGCTTTAGATCCCCAACTTAACAGTTGTCATCATCTTGTTTAGTACCCGACGTTTATAAGATGCTCATCATAAATTCATGCATATAAAGATTTTTCCTATATTATATATATCTATATCTAAACCACAATTCGTTATCATATAATTTCAAGCATTTTCATGGCACCACGGATGCTGCCATCTTCTTTATCTATTGATACTATGGAAACGGACCTGGGGATTTTAGTTAACTGTAATTTTAACTGGAGCAACCAGTGTCGGGCAGCTGCTGCCAAAGCAAATACGATCATGGGGTGCATCAGAAGAGGTCTAGGGGCACATAAATATTGAATATGGTTCTTCCTCTTTACAAGTCACTAGTCAGACCATACATGGAATATTGTGCACATTTTTGGTCACCGGTACTCAAGTAGGACATATCAGACCTTGAGTGGGTAAAAAGGCGGGCAACTAAAACGGGGCGGACTACAATACCCAGAGAGGTTATCAAAATTGGGATTTCGTTTAGTAAAAAGATGGCTGAGGGGCGACCTAATAACTATGTATAATATATCAGGGGACAGAGATCTCTTCCATCATCTATTTATACCAAGGACTGCGACTGTAACAAGGGGGCACTCTCTACATCTAGAGGGAATAAGGTTTAATCACCAACATAGAAGGGGGTTCTTTACTGTAAGAGCAGTAAGACTGTGGAACTCTCTGCCTGAGGAAGTGGTGATGGCGAACCCATTAAGAGTACAAGAGGGGCTTGGATGCCTTTATTGAGTGTAATATTATTACATATTATAGTCACTAATTACTTCAGAAGAGTTGGTGATTCAGGGATTATTCTGCCAGATTGGAGTCAGAAAGGAATTCTTTCCCCTAAAATGAGAAAAATTGGCTTTTACCTCATTGAGGATTTTTGCCTCTCTCTGGATCATCACTGTGGGGTAAATAGGCTGAACTAGATGGACATGTGTCTTTTACAGCATTACAAACTGTTACTATGTTAATTATTTCATGGTCAGTAATACTTTTACAATTAGTTACTTTAGAAATAAAAGTCTATAAAATCAAAGACATATGTCTGCACTCCCATGTGTCGGGCCCATCTTGTGGCCTTCATTACTCTTCCCTGAGTGCGCTCAGTACTTCAATTTGTCGGTATTATGTCTTAAATGCATTCTTAACACTATCATTTAAGGTCTCCTTCACACAAACATATTTGCGGACACAAAATCTGCACACGCTAAACACAGAGACCAAAACCCATTGATTACAATGTGTTCATGCTCAAAAGCGTGTTTTGAGGTCCTACTCTATTTTCCTGCGCAGCAAGTGTGTCACAGTAGTCTATGGCATGTGCAAAAATACGAAGAGGAACAGGTTGATGCGTCCAGAGCCTATTCTGTTTCTATAGTGTGACAATCCCATCTTATCTACATCTCCACTTGTACAACAGAGCTGTCCTGAAATTCCTTACCCAGTCTACACAGCAAAGCAGAGAAGCTGCAGAAAAATATTTCCATCTTACTGTATCTCTGCTAGCAGCCAGTCTCAAAATTGACTACTTGGGGATTTTTTTTAAATGGACAATCACATGAAAAATAATAAAAACACCAAAAATCCAAAATTTTGTTCATAATGAAAACTTTATTTAAATAATGTTGGGTTTAAAAAAAATGGAAGAGAAAAAGTGTCCGTGTTTTCCTGCACTAAGAAAGTCTTCTGAAAAGATTTTCGGTGTTGTACATGCAAGTGCAGAACACAGCCCCGAGCCAAGCTTGCACCGTAGGAGCAGGACGGTTCCCTTCCAGCTTCAGATGGAGGGCTGCCAGTTCTCACATTGCTTGGGCCATTTCTGGCAGCTCTTTTTTTTCAGCTCCATTCATTTAACAGATGTCAAACGAAAGGTCTTTTTCTCTACAAAAGAGCATGAATTGTTGGTTTCTCCAGTATGAGTCAAATGCAAAATGTCAAGTCATTAATGTGCGCCTCGCTCTACTCCTCGTATTGTGCATTAATAACTGTTCCCTTGCAGACAAAGGCATTGTGTCTCCGTTCTACAGGCTTCAAGTGTCAAATCTCCAGTCCAGAGATCAGCATTGAGGTTTCCTAAAAGACAAGCTAAGGCCGGCTTCACACGGAGAGAGAATAGAACTCATATCAATGGGCTCGTACACATTTCCCGTTTTCGCATGCGTACGCGCAAATAGGACCTGCTCTACTTTTGTGCATATCTGCTCACCAAGGGTCCCCATAGAAGGTGGTGTGCAGATACACACGCAAAGGTGCAATACACCACGCAATTTTGTGAAAAAAAACAAAACAAAAAAAAAAAAAACACATCAGGACCTCATGCTAGCCATTTAAATCAGGGTGCATTCACCTGCATGCAAAGAGTACATTAGATATGTGTGCAAATGAACATCGTTTACAGCACAAACCCGTTGGAGACGTTCTGCAATTGAGCATAACTGAGTGAAGCTGCCCAAATACATTGAAACACGTCCCAACCTAATCCATGAGAATGCATTTCTCGTCATACAAACGTTTGTGCAAATACACGCACCGGAGCAAGGTTTCAAACCGACCATAATCAGCATGTTGCACATATTAGTGCAGTTTTTGCACACGTGCAACAACTTATATGTGGAATTTAACGGCATTTTGCGCAGTGTCACACCCGTCCCCTTGCATAATTCTGCACTTGCAATTGACATTGGCTGTGCAAAACGTAGGCACACAGGACAGGACCTTTTTTTTGTGCACGTGCCCAAAATGTGAGCGCAAAACACACTTATGAGAACTAACCCCTTGCAATCAATGGCTTCTATTCTTGGTTTTTCAGCATGCAGATTTTGCGTGCGCAAATACGGCCTTCACACGAGCATATTTGTGGAACGCACAATGCTTTTATGCATGCTTACAAACTGTACTGTCTTGTTCCTTCCCATAGGGCATGTTCATTTTTGTATGGCATACAAAGACGCATCGCTTTAAATAGCTAATTAGTCGGAGTTCCAGATGCGTTTATTCGAGCGGAATTGCACAGCGCCTAGCGATGACGCAGAATTCGCAACCTCTTCACAATGTTATTGCGGAAGGGACGCGGATCGGACAACTTCCATTGACTTCAATGGAAGCAGTCCATGTGGAATCCATGTTGTTTATGTAGTCATGCAATCTCTGCCCAACGTTCTTGCATAATCAGATTAGCTGCACATTACTATGAAAATAGTCCAACCAATAGGAGCAGACAAACACATTTTCATTAGTGGATTCATTATTGGTAGAGTATGTGACCCGCTGAAATAAGATTTGGTAGGTAGCTGGGAGGTTCCTTGGTACTAGTGATCCTACTGATTATAGCTTTATGGGAGATGGGTAGATGCGAGTGTGGTTGGGTTTGGCAAGGTGGATTTTTATTACACTTTTCCCTCCCTCTCCTCCTATACCATGCAATTCAACTGACCTCTTAAATTATGTGTAAACCATGAAGAACATAAGAGTTCAAGAGGTTAATATAATTTTGTGGAATGCGATTGGTCTGGGGGAAAAAAACTAAAAGATGTGCTGAATTCTCATCTATTCAACCAGCTATGGCCTCTTGTTCAGTGTGTTTCTAATAGACACTGTACTCTTGCTTCACCATTCTGTATAGGCCCCTTCTTCATTGTGTACTCGAGTTAGTCGCATGCAGTAAGTGTACCGATTCATAAAAATCACTTAAATGTGAGTTACCTTTTATAGATTCCATTTGTCTTAAATGTACAAGTGGAAAATATATATTTTTGTGGATAGAATATCCCTCTGTATTCCTGCAAATGCATTACAAATTCTATTACCTTTTGTGGCTTGAATGCATCAAGTAGTGGTATGGTTATCAAAATTTGGACCCCCCCACCTAAACTAAAACAGCTGAGGGGCGACCTAATAACACTGTATATCAGGGGACAATACAGAGATTTCTCCCATGATCTGTTTAGACCCAGGACTGTGATGACAACAAGCGGGTGCCCTCTACATCTAAAAGGAAAGAAGTTTCATCACCAACACAGAAGGGGGTTCTTTACTGTAAGAGCAGTGAGACTGTGGAACTCTGCTTGAGGGCTTGGTGACATCAAAATTCAATAAACGTTCAAAAGGAGCCCGGATGCCTTTCTTGAGCGTTACAATATTATGTCAATCATTAGCAACTTGAGAAGGGCTGTTGATCCAGGGATTATTCCGATGCCAAGATTGGAGTCAGGAAGGAGTTGCCCCTCCCCTTAAATGGAGAAAATTGGCTTCTAAATAATTGGGTTGGTTTTTTTTGCCTTCCTCTGGATGGGAAGGGGGTGGGGATGGGCTGCACTGGATTGACATATGTCTTTTCGGCCCCAATTACACAAGACGAGCTGTCAGGAAAACGATGCCCAGAAGCGCATCCCAGTAAAAGCTCACTTCTGTGCCGTTACACAGGAGCAAGTATCTCAGGCATCATTCAGAGTGCGGCCACTATGGAGACGGATTGGTCTTAGAGCATTCTACCCCCATTCATTGTTAGCAGACAGCCGCTCAGTGTAAACTGCAGTCGTTCGGTTTCTGCATGCATTTACATGGGACGACCGTTGTTCAAATTCCCACAGGAATTTGAACGATAATCATGCCGTGTAGATGGGCCATTACTTATGTTACCATTTCCCGAAGCATCTTGAATAATCAGCATAGAAGAAAAGGTCAGTTAGAAGACAGTGGTATCTGATCTATGGCAGCAATGCTTAAGTGAGGTTCCAAGGGGGGGGGGGGTCATATTCAAAATGGACAGCAATGGCAGACATGATCCCTCTGTACATAGTTTTTATTATTTACATAATACAATATAGCATAAATGCTGAATAGCATGATTATGTGCAATACATAAATATGAACTATCTGTACACATTTGCATATCTAGTAACTCAGAACAGAAATAGAAGTTTTAAAAAGCAAGAAGAAAAAAATCTGATGCTTAGAAGGAGTAAAATGAGTCAAGGGCAGAACACAGAACGGAAAAAAAAATCCAAGTGAGGCTGAGTGAACATACATAAACTATTTACAGATGAGAACAGGCAATACCACAACACTAGTCTAAAAAAAGATTCTCTCATCTAAAAAAAATTAAAGAAAAAAATGAACATCTCATACAAACCTTCCATTATAACACAGAAGTGATATTATCAGACAAGCATCAGTGACGTTTACTGTCTTTTCTAGAGTAGTTTTTGTACAAAGCTGTAGATAATGCAGCCCATGCAATAAAACCAAGAAAATTACAGTCCTACACCCAAATACAATTGAAAATAAACTATAAAAAAAAAGGTGAGCAGCCCCCCCTCATTGTGGTTCCTGATAGCACTCATGGAAGAGCTAAAAAAGAAAAACACATTAAAAAACGAAAAACACACACCTCCACCCCATACAATAAAATGGATCTACAGCAGCCAAGTAAGGTATGGTTTTCATGCAAATCTGTGCAAATGAATCACATTGTAAAACCTCCATTAATGGGTAAAATCCATTAGATTACCTTACTAAATCCAAAAACAACGAAACGAAGGTGTGTGCACAGCAAACTAAAAAAAAAAGAAAAAAAAAAAAGAAAGAAGGGGTTGAAACCATGGGCTGGTATTCTTGGAATTAAAAAATAAATAGAACTATAGAATTTTCTGGTTGCCTTAATTAGAAGTACAAACAGAAAAGGCACTGTAGGGTTCACAACAAATACCATAAAACCCTGCAGGATTAGAATGCACCAAACAAACAGCGGTGACCGTAACGTGGAAATACCGATGAACTTTTTTTTTGCAGCTGAGCAACTGCAATAAGTTTAGAAAACAGACAAAATAAGTCCATTTCCAAAGAAATGAGTAAATAGCTGGAAGTACTAAAGCATATAATGCAGGAGACTCAACTGAACAGTGTATGGAGTCTAAACACCAAGTGTTGGGTGACAAGAGGCGGTTCAGAAGAACAGCAGCATGGAGCCTCCTGATAAGTCGCCGTTGGATGTGCTCTGCTTCTATACTCATGGTGCAAGAACGCTGGGAACTCCGGGTCATCCAGCATTGTGTGTGGGAAAGAAAAACTAAAAAGGAAAAGAAAAATCGATGCAGCTGTGGTGCACACACATCCGAGTCCTTCTGGCAAGCCCATCTCCCAGTCCAGACACTAGTTATATGTAATCGCATATATCTACTGCAGGCATGCAGATATTAGGCCTACATTTTGGCACATTCACTAGTTAACGTTTCCTCAACCAGAAAAGCAGTCAACAAAAAAAAAAAAAAAAAAAAGGGTAAAATCAGTACTGTTCCATCAAAAGTTGTGAGAGCTCAGGAACACAAAAAGGTAAAAAAGGGCTGTATCATCTATTCATTCAATTTTGCCTGTAACACTCAAAACATCCTAAAATAGAGAAAAAAAAATTGTAGACATCACAAAAAATGTTTTAACATTTGAAAGAAACAAACATGCATCTGCTCTTAATGTTTCCCTAGGATATATTAAAATCAGAACAAAAAAAAATTAATAAAGTCAGTCAGTCTTCATAAATTGTAGGTTTATATTCTCTGTATTTTTTCTGCCACAACAACGGGGTTTTCTTTCCTTATTTTCGCTGCGGCCTCTGCTTTATAATCGTAAGGGCAGTTGTGCTTGTCAGAGTAACGGTGAAGTCCACAAAACAAATTCCCACAGCGACAGTCAAAACCTGAGAGGAAGAAGAATAACCAGTTAGTACAGCTGAGGGGGTAGCACCACCAGTGGTTGTATTCAGCTCAGAAGACTTCATACACCATACCCATTCAACGGTTTGATATGGCACAAGTGCATGTGGAGACTCTGTGCAGCAAGAAACTCATTGTCTTGTGGCCTCTTGGCAACATAAAAGGGGGGGGGTTCACATGTCAGACCTGATGATTTTGGTGGGGATTTAATGCTGAAATCTGTCAAATTTCTGCAGCAGAAGAAAATAAAATCTACTGTGGAAACAGACACACAGGATGAGCTTATTGAATGCCAATGGGGCTAATCCTCAAGTGGATCTGGTGGGTGGAACTATAAAAAGGGGTTCTGAAGCATACTTCGCATCAGTTATCAGATTAGTAGGGGTGCTGGGTGTTGGTCTTACACAAATAAGCAGTTTGAAGGGGCTGCAGCATTCATGCCAGAGCTGCAGTCTTTTCTGGTTTGAGATGTTACCTTCATTGGCAATGTGGACTATGGGTTTCAGTTGCAGTACCAGGTACTACCACTATGCAATGGACAGCACTGCAACCAATACTCAGTGAAGAGTCTGCAGCATTTGCCCAGTTTGAACAGTTGGAGTGGGGGCAAAAGTTGGACTCCAACTGACCTGATATTGATGGCATATCATGAGGATAGGTCATCAATACTTTAATCCCCCCCAAAAAACAAACAAAAAAAAAAAAAACACAAAACACCCCTTTCATTGCTCACTCTGATGCAGTATTTCTCCAATATGTAATTACTGAAATCACTCTTCAGGCCAGTTTCACATGAGCTTATTATAGGCGCACATAGTTGGGCCAGGTCACAAACAGGTACATCACATCCTTCCCTTAAAAACAACCTTTTGGCTTAAAGAGAAAATTCTGCACCAGCACCAGAAGGGGTGGGGGGATATTACCTGCTGTCCCGACAACCGGCCTGTTCCAGGGTCCGATTTAAGCTGTTCAAGATGACTGATGCAATCTCCAGGCCACCTAATCCCACAGTTTATTGGTAGTGTTAGACTACCAGTGCACTATAACTGTTCTGATTGGCCAGAGTTGCTCACTTGATCAGTGCTGGCCAATCAGAACACACAATGTGCATTCGGTAGCTAGAAAATTGCAACAGACATGTTGGACAGCCAAAACAGGGTCCAGAACCAGTGGGTCGAAGTGGCAGAGAACAGCAGGTAATGCGCCCCTCTGTTCCTTGGACAGAATGGTCTCAGAATCTAAACTCACTTCTCCCCACTGTGTCCGATGCTGCAGTTCTGTATCTCCCTTGCGACAGTTGACAAGCTGCAGCAGCTTGTGCATGAAGGGTCACAGGCTGCTGCAGCCTGCAAACCCCATGCCACAAAGGAGACTCAGAGCTGGACACAGCAGGGATATTGGAGGCAAGTTTAGGACCGTTTATATACATCTCCCCCCACCCTTTACACATGGCTAGCCCATCTATACAAAAACAGACACCCCTTTTAATGCATTACCATTATTTTCCATATATACCTACAGACTGAACTGGTGCGCACATTAGAAATTCTAGGTAAAGAAAATACAATACCTGTAAGACCAATCTTCTTCCTGCACATAAAACACCTGTTCTTCTTTGGTTTGGGGAGTTCTGGGGACTTTTCCTCATTCTGAGATGTACTGGGCTGAGATACTGAAGGACTTGGCTGAGTCACAACTGAAACGCATATGAATGTATTAATGTTGGAACGTTGATGAATTAGGACACAACGGATTAACAGACTCTCCAGTCTCACATCCCTTAACTACGCAGCTGCTGCCTGCAAATAGTCATTTTAAGCAACATTATAGCTTATTCCAAAGCACAGCTAAACCTATAAGCCATAGTTTTACCTAGTTGTGTTTTATAAAAAAAAAAAAAAAAAAAAAAAAAAAAAAAGGGGGGGGGGGGTTGTTCGGTTGTAAACTGTTGATGGCCTATCTTCAGACTAGGTAATGAATAGTAGATCAGATTTTTTGGTGGGGATGGGGTCGGTCGGTCTCCTGGGACTACTGTTGATCAGCTGTTCACCAGGCTGATCTTGTGCACGGAGCAGATTTGTGCAGGAAACATACGGCTCTATTCTCACTACAGTGGCCAGGCTTGGTATTGCAGGTACAGCTACCATTGAAATTAAAGGCATGTTGGCCATCAAAACCAAGGCATGCCACTGCAGTAGGAACAGAGCCGTTTGCTTCCTGCAGAAAGAAGTTGGCTCAGTGCACTGGCCAAGAGAACAGCGGATCAGTGAAGGTCCCAGGTGACAGACCCCTGACAATCTACTATTGATGACCTATCCTGAAGATAAGCCATCAATAGTTTACAACCCCTTTAACCCTCCTAACATGAACTCTAGGAACTTACAAGACAAAAACGCACAATATTACAGTAACATTAAATATAATCACGTACATGAATTCAGAAAAGCAACCTTTGCAGTGGAAAAAAAACAAAAACCAAAAAAACCACACACACCTTCATAACATCTATGACAGACGAATCTGTAACATCAACAATTTGTTCATAAAGTAGTGTCGATTAAGGCCTCATGCACACGGCCGTGACGGGCTCCGCAAGCGGAATATCGCAGCAGAGACCGTCACGTCGCCCTCACCCCCTCCCCCAAAGACACCATACTCCCCTCCGGATCCGCTGCTAACTCCCACGTGATGCGGCCAGAGGGACACGTATTCACGCTATACTTCCGGTGTGCTACAGCGGAAGTATAGCGTGATGGGCGGCTTCCATTGACTACAAATAGGACATGCCGTAGGTAATTTCACACTGCGGAATTCAATAGAACCTAATAGCTGTGGTGAAACACGGTGGAAATGCGGCCGTGGGCATTAGCCCTCAAGATATTGCTACTTCTATATCCCCATGACCATAGTGATATTACCTATTTAAATCAGATTACCCCACCAATACCTATGATACAAACTATATACATACCTGGTTCTGAGGAGTCTGTTTTTGGAGAAGTTGCATTATCTTCTCTTGAAATGCTCATTTCTGTCATTTGCTGAGTTACAGGTAAAGCAGCCACATTTCTTAAGAAAAAAAAAAAAAAAGATAGATTAGAATTAGGCAAAATAAAAAGCCCTGCATCCAACCACAAATACAGTTTCTGCAGACACAATGTATCAAATTGAAGAAAGATGTATTCACGATTTGTGCAGACTAAATGTATCAATTCCAAATAATCTCCAGTTTTAATAAAAAAAAGTAAACTAAGGTTGTATTAAAAAACCCAGCAATGTGTTCCAGTTCCTTAGGCCAGTCTCACAAAGGCATTTGTAAAAATGCCATGCTTCACAGCATTTTGGAATAATGCACCCCATTACTGCAATAGGTGACGCGGTTTGTTAAAAAGCCCTGGAACGCACCAAAATAGAATGGACAGCATTTGATTAGTGCGGTATTAGGAACATCACGCTAAAACACTCATCTGAGAAGCCACAGTGAAATAGATGGTGCTCAGTACAGCGTTTAGCAGGTGTTTCAAATGCTCGCTAAATCCCTGTTTAAAAAACAAACAAAAAAAAAAAGCCTGTGAGAGAGTGGCCTTACCATATGAAAAAAAACCAAAAAAAAAACCAGCCAATTGCTATCAAATAAATGTTTTTTTACTACAAAGAGGTGAAAGCTCAGCGACATAGGAGCAGGTTATAGGAGGGCTCCAATGCTGCATGGGAGCTGCATACCTGTGTAATCCGCACAAGATTTTTAGGATGCAAACCAAGAGGGTTTTCCCTTATACATTGAAAAAGGTGAATAAAGCTTTGAGTCCAAGATTTGTGGAAAAGCAAAAAAAGGCACTAAGGCTGGGTTCACACAGGGCGGATTCCCGTCGGAAATCTCGCGGTTTGGCCGCAGCAAAGACCGCGAGATTTCCGCCAGGAGAACCGCCACGGTTTAAGCCGCAGCGGCTTTGAAGTGGCCTGGCCGCTTGCTTTTCCGTTGCGGCCGGCGCTCCCATAGAGGAGAGCGCAGCCGTGACGAAAATAAACAAAAAAGAAAAGGTAAATAGACATGCTGCTTCTTTGGAAACCGCGGCTGCGGCAGCCGCGGTTTCAGCCGGATTTACCGCAGCGGATTAGCCGTCCCATGTGGACGAGATTTTTGAGAAATCTCGTCCACATGGCTGGCTGATCCCGAGATTAGCGGCCGCGGGTGCATTTGCCGCGGGCGGATCTGCAGCAGCAAAACCGCCCTGTGTGAACCCAGCCTAACAATTGCAAAGTAAAACCATACATGGCGTTTACCTGTTGTGTTCTGAACTCTACGCATTATGTAAACAACGAGTTATTCACTGGGCGATACATTCGGCATAAGGAGTAAAAAGCTGAACATTTGCCTCCATCACACACGCCCCAGTAGCAGTCTTGGCTAATACACACTGGACGCACTGATTAAAGAGTACCTGCTTTTCCAGAAAACTTTGACATGTCAAAAAAATAAATAAATAAAAAGGATTGCAAACGCTTCAAGCAGGCCCACAGGTATATAGAAGCTTCCTATAACCTCTATGAGGCAGGCTTCATCAGCCGTAGATGAGTGAACATAGGAGAGGGGCATAAAACTTGGATGAGTACTGCAGCCCCCTCATTCTGGGGGTCAGCAGGTATCTCAGCAGTGGGACTCCCAATGATCAATACTTTTGACATGTCAAAAAAAGTTTGTGTGAAAGTGCAGATACCCTTTACTTAATCTCAGATTAGAAAATAGTCTCCATTTACCTGGATTTGTCAGAAGGGCTGCCAACATCACTGTCACAGTTGTTTAATGTAGTTTCTACTCTCTGTATAGCTGCAGATTCTGCGGTTGGACTATTTGAACCACTGGCTGCGCCTGGATGAAAAAAATAACCAAAAAGCATATTCTTCAGTCCATTGCTAGTTCTTATGTACTAACATATGTGAGTGTACGGTCTAGAACGGATGGTTACTGATACAACGTGTGCTCCGTTATACAAATGACTATCACTATCCAGAACACCGGTCCCATTTACAGTCCGCACAAAGG
Source organism: Eleutherodactylus coqui (assembly GCF_035609145.1). Taxonomy (NCBI): domain Eukaryota; kingdom Metazoa; phylum Chordata; class Amphibia; order Anura; family Eleutherodactylidae; genus Eleutherodactylus; species Eleutherodactylus coqui. The sequence goes on along the minus strand of NC_089841.1, from coordinate 213,664,145 downwards.
GATGTCATCAGCTTATGTATAACCAACAATGGCACAAGCCTGGGGGGGGGGGGAGCATACAGTTAACAGGAAAACCACCCAAAACATATACGAAAGTATTAACTGTATGGTAAAGCATAACAGAAATGTATTTCAACACAAAATATTTGGACCTTAGTTAGTTTGCTCCCATTCCAGTTTACATACAGATAATTAAGCTTAGCTACATGGATGAGAATCAGTTTTCTGCTTATTTCAAAGGCAGAGGGAAATCAGACAGTACCGAGCCCCTCTTTAGGCATTTCTAAGGATATGAAAGAATCACTGATAGAGCAATAGATCTGGTATACTAGATGAAATGCTTTTAATTTACCGTTCCTGACTATTCACTATTACTTCAACGGGACATTTATTGGCCCTTTTACATGGACCGACGGCCATGTAGACTGCATGAACGCTGCTGTCACCGCAGAGGTAGTTAGCGCTGGTGCAGAGCATTTAGACTTATTGCTGGATCGTGGGCTTCTTGCTCAGCTGTTTACCTTCTATGTAGAGTGAGGAGAGTTTACATAGAATGGTAGAGTTGGAAGGGACCTCCAGGGTCATCGGGTCCAACCCCCTGCTCAGTGCAGGATCACTAAATCATCCCAGACAGATATTTGTCCAGCCTTTGTTTGAACACTTCCATTGAAGGAGAACTCACCACCTCCTGTGGTAACCTGTTCCACTCATTGATCACCCTCACCGTGATGAATAGTGTTTTTTTTTGCATTTACCATAAACAATCATCGATCAGATTCGTTCATTTGAACAAATTTGAAGCAATAATTGTTGTGTAAGTGGGCCAATGCCTGAAATTTTCAGTCATGGCATTACTATATAATTCGGGGAGAAGGCAGAACTTTACCGATGGAAAGGCATCAGCTCTATAAAAATAAAAAGTCGTGAAAAAGGGACAGACAGCAGCGCAGAACCATGGATTTTATAGAAGACTAGCTGATATACCCGGCTTCGCCCGAGTTAATTTGATAGTTTACGTGTTTGCACTAAAATGTTAATGAAGCCGTAGTTGCTTCCAAGAAACTGAGGAATATTATATGTATACACAGAGGAGCGTTAGATTCTCCTCAGGCTGCGTGTACTGATGTCCCTCTGCAGAATGTGCCACCTCTCCCACTCGCCTCACTTAGGGCCTAAAGAATGCTCGCACGACACCAGAAAGTTATATAGGGGTGCACTTTTGCAATTAGCATTGAATAAGCAAGTTGTGACCCCTTTACTTCCCATTTAGGACCTAAAGAATGCTCCTGCCAAATTTCATGTATGTAAGACATTGGGAAGTTGAGAGAATTGGTTGCGAGTCAATATATACTTGGCACCTATCAGAGTAAGTGACCCTGCACTGGAATCACTGAATGCACAAAAATCTCACCCATTGCTTCCAATGGGTGAGAGGGAGAAAAGACAAAGCTAAAATGTGAGCTTTCGTGTACAGCGTGATTTTTAATTCTTCCTACTGAAGAATTACATGCAATTTTTCACGCATGCATAAATTGCGATGTACTCATCTCACACATCGCTGCGCACTCGCAATGAACACTACGGGTTTACACGTTTGCACATGTTAGTGCACCCCAAAGGATAAGGCAGAAGCAGATAAGTGTAAATCAGAGGCGCAGAGAATTATGTTGCCATGACTACTAATGATGGAAATTAGGATAATCACTAACTATTAAAAGTATGTTACATTGACTAAGTCAGCTATTGGGGAGGGCCCGCTTCCATTTTGGGTCCTGCTATAATGCCACGGTGCCGCATCCAAACAAAAGACTGAGGAGAGCCCGCATGTAAAGCTGACCTTGACTGTTGGGGTAGATTACAGCCATTATGGATACCAGCACAGCGCCATCATCTTATACTTTGTGTCTCCTGAAAGGCTTCAGAAAAATCGTCACATGCATATGTAACCGCTACTCATTGTTCAGATTTGCGTTTGAAGCGTCTCTTGGACTTTTGTAAAGGAGCAGTTTAACTCCATATTATAAGGGCTCATTCATGCGGCCATACACGTAAATGCCGTGTGTATTTCGCATGTTACCGCTGTGAGAGCCGGGTAGGGCAGCCATTGTGCACTGCGCGTGACAGTATATCTCTCATTTTTATTTCCCGCTCTATCGCTTAGTGGCGTTTATTATCCGCCCATGGAGAACAAGTGGGCTCTACTGCACAAAAAACGTGAAATAGAACACACTGCATTCTTTACAAGGGGATTCTATGCAAAGAACGAGTAGTGTGACTGGGACACGTGAAAACCAATGTATTTGAATCGCCGTGATGTACCGCGTATTATACGCAATTCAAAAATGCTCATGTGTACGAGCCCTGAGGCTGCACTTACACGGGCAGTTTTATGGCGCACGTTTTGTGCGTTGTAAGACACAAAAAAAACACAACTATAGAAATAGAACTCCTATTCAGGTTATTTTCCTTTTGCAACACTGCTGCGAGAAAAAGAAAGAAAACTGCAGAATGTCCAATTTTGGCACATTTCCTATAGAGTCAAGACTTGCACTCGCGTGTGGCATGTGGGCACGGCGCAAGACAATTTTGCTATTAAAAAGTGCCGCAGCAATGGGTGATTTTTCGCACGTGTAAAACCCGTATGTACAGCGATGCGTGTGAAACTAAAACACAACTGCATTTTTGAAATTACGATAGCGGACAGAGATTCTTTGACGGATGTTGCACCCACCCATGTATATACAGGATTATAACAAGGTAGCCCTTTAACCCCTTGAGTGGCGGGTTTCCTACCACCCTGTCGTGCCCACCAGGGCAGGTTTTTTTAAATGGTCTAATCATTGAATTTCAACTAATTTTGCAGTTGCGTCTCAAGAGCCATAACTTTTTCATTTTTCCATTGACATGGCCATATAAGGGTTGTTTTTTGCGGGACAAGTTGTGATTTTTTAAACAGGGGGGAGGAAAAAAAGAAATGGGGAAAAAAGAAAAAAAAGGGGCCATGTCATTAAGGGGTTAAATAATGTATTAACTTCCTTCTCTGGGTCATTACGACACACGGATACCACATGTGTGATTGTATTTTTGATTTTTTTACAAAGTAAAGGGAGACAAGTGTTTTTATAATTATTTTGAATAATTTTTTAACTTTTTTTTTGTCCCTTTAGGGGACTTCCACAGGGACCCATCAGGACCCCTGATCACATTATGGGGGTACAATGGTGACAGCCCTTTTACATGCTGCAGTCACAGACTGCAGCATGTAAAGGGTTAACACAGCAGAGATCGGAGGTTTTCTCTGATCTCTGCTGTAAGAGCTAGTACCTAGCTGTCCTCTGATAGCCAAGCACCAGCTCTCCCTGCCACAGAGACCATCGGCTTGCTTCTGACAAGCCAATGGTCTCTATGGCAACATATAAACAAAGCAGGAGGTTGCCGACATATCGGCAATATCTTCTGCTGGTTTTTCAAAGCCCTTGCACTGCTCTGTGTGGGTCTGTGCAGGCAGAGCACACTGTCACAGCTTGTGGCATTGTGCTCTGCAGCTCCCATAGTGATACATAGCCCGGAAATCTTCCGGGCTATGTTGCTATGAGCAGTGGAGCTCGTCCCGGAAATTTTCCGGGTGTGCCACTCAAGGGGTTAACCCTTTCCTATCCACTATCTGAAGTCTTCCTACATTTTGATTGAAGCTTGTACAGCTCCAATGTCAGAAGACGTCCGCCAGGGTATTCTTACCGCCTATTGCCAGCCACTCCAGTGTCGGAGCCTATTTTGCTCACACACACTAGCTTTAGTCAGCAGATGGCACTGTTGTATAACAGCAAAAAGAGAAAGCCTATTAGGAAACCCTGAATCCAAAGTTGGATTGGAAAAGGGTTAAGAACAAACCAGTTACCATGTCAGTAAGGAGGTGGATTGCATTAAAGACTTGGGCGGTGGTCAGAGATCGCGTCACTGAGGTTTATCTTCTCCATTTTTGATGCAACAGAAGATCATTTTGATCCCTTAGATGTTGTTCCACCAGTCCATCTAGTCGATGGAAAGTTAGTCGGGCTGCAGGATCAGACTCTTGCACGGCGGTTTGCTCTATTTGTGGCCAGAACAATCCCAATTTTCGGCGGAGTGGGTATTTAAGCTACCAAAAGCCTCTCAGAGGGCTGCCTGATCCGAGAGGCATCAGAAGTCTAAGTGAACACAAAACCCTTCTTGTGCTGCCCCCTCCCACCTAACATCTACATGACTACTTCTAGTTTGATACTGGAAAATGTTTAACCCCTTAAGAGTTGGATTTACCTCCTAACTTTCAAATCACCGTGGCTGACTGAGGGCTTGTTGAGGAGACTAGTTGTATTTTTCAGTGGCAGCATTTAATGTACTAGGAAAATAATGCATTACTTTGCTAGACTTTAAAGATTTTTTAATGCCTCATATTCTACATAAAACTTTTTTAAACTCAAACTTTAGTCCCCATAGGGGACTTGAACATGGGGGTTGTTTTATTTGCTCCTGCAGTATAATGCAATACCTTAGTATTACATTATACAAAGAACAGACAGTTTATCAAGCCATGCTCCGGGCAATCAGCCAAGGCAGCCTTCAGAAGGCCCCTGGATGTCATGGGAACCAAATGGCATATCACAATAGCATGATGGAGGTTTGCTTCCCTCAGTCTGTAGAATAGAATAGCTTCCCTTCACAACACTTGGAGGACGGCGGTTGCATTTAAGTGGGGAGAGAGCATTATTGAAAATAAGTCATATGTAAGGCCGGTTTCACAGCTGCGTTGGAACATCCGGTCGGAGATTGTCACAGTTCCGGCCCAAAATATCAGAAGAAAAGTCGCTGCACGCAAAAGCCGGGCAGAAAGTGGATGGACCCCATTATAGTCAATGGGGTCTGCTCGGTGCTGTTCAGCGTGGGGGATTCTTCTTCACCGCTTCCCGAACTGAGCAGGAAAGCGGAATCCCCAGCTCAAGTGTGAGACCACCCCATTAGGGACACCTCATACACGATAGTGCAGTAGTGTATGCAGCGCCCTCTACTGTTATATCGCTAGGTGAAGACTGATTTCTCAGCCCCAGATTCACCTACCAGCATAGCAGAAGAGTATGTATGTACTTCTCTGAACTACAGAGAGCTTCTTACAGGCAGAAGCGTCCCCTTCTCTCCATGTTGCACCCCTCCCCTAATACGAGACTATAGGGATGGGGAGGATTATAAATCCTGTAAACGCTGCTACTAATGTGCATTTAATAAACAAGCGGTGTGCAGGGTGTTGAGTGCCACATACAAAGTTCACTCCAGACACAAATGGAAACTTTCACCTGTGGCCAATCTTGGGCTACAGAAAGCCTTTGTTCAACACGTGTCATGTGGCTAAAATAGAACCCTTGTATGTTGTGACATTGTGACCCAATGAAAGGGAATGTGGTTGTTGCAACTACACTGCCTTATATCAGGCCTCATCTTGTGGCCAAAGGGCTGCAGTGTCCCGGAGCTATATCGCAGCCCAAGTGGCCACGAGATATTTAGTTTACCTGAATGTGGCTGTTCTAGAGATCCTCCTCTGCAAACTACTAGAGGACAGCAAAGACCTGAGATGGCCAGAACAGAGCAGTATTAGGACGCTTTCACACGGGCTACAATGTCGCACGATTTTTCGGAGAAGTGACGGCACTACAAGATGGTTTGTGAAACCCATGCTTTTCAATGGTATCCTTCACATGCAATGTTTTCACTGATGCCATGTTGTGAGAAAAAAAAAATATAAAATTGCGGCATGCTCCATCTTTCTGCTATGTTCTATTTTTTGTAGCCAACGTTTCCCTATGGAGCCCCCTTGTTTATCACACCGCATGAACCTGAGATTTTTGTGCCAAGTGATACATTTCTAAAACACAAAAAACTCTTATTAACTTTCTTGCGAGGTAGCAGCGACGCAAGATTTTTCACAACCCCCCCCCCCCCCCCAAAAAAAAAACACATCGATGATGCTTCACAATCACAAAGCGGTGATATCACTGTCGGCCATGTGAAAGAGGGCTTATTGTGAGCCAGTATAGCATAATATATAGCTGTCAACCACCCCACACAGCGACTTCACAGCCCTGCTGAGCCTCCCACAAGTGTTACATGCTGTGTGTCACTGACAGCTGGAGAGACGGGAATGCAGACAATAGTCACTATGTCAACATGGCCACCAACAGGGTGACAAGAGACTTCACTTACTAGTAGCCAGTTATGTTTCAGCCCCCCCCCCCAAAAAAAAGGGCAGGGGGTGGGTCGCTGGTCGACCAAATGAAGCCTGGTGTAAAGACAGTCTGCATCTGAACAGCTTGAATAGGTTTGTATGGAGGGGTCCCCGCCGCCCACCCAAGAATATGTTTGCAAACTAATGAATAAAAAGCAAACGAATGAATGACACGTCCCAGCGAGCATCTGATAATAGTGGCTCAGTGTACAGGTTTCCTAAGCATTTGTCTTTTACGATGAATGGGTTGAGGGAAGCCCCCTGAACCAATCCCATGTCTGTTCTCCACCGGAGCCCTTTCCATACTGCTCCAATGACGCAGTACCTTTACATCAGAGGAGAACTGCCCGAGTTTCCATATTCCAACCGTAATCTACTGAAGAGCTACTCATCAGTCGGGTATGAGCCTGTATCTGTAGGCGTTGTGGCTTACCCATCGGGCTGATTCGGCCGCTGTTCTGTCTCTGCAGATGCTCCTTATAACATACAGAACACATGCCATTTGTTCTAGGGTTCCCATAGAAGCCGCATCCCGTGTTGCACAGCATTGGGCCTGGCGTCTGATTCGTCTCCTGAGCCATTTTCTCTGTGCTGTAAAGACAGAAAGGAAAGTGGTTTTAATGATGAAAGGCAATTTTTCAAACAAAAGAAATATTCTGATGCAAATGAGAGAACTAGGAGACGCCGGGGGTCGGGGCGGTCTCACAACTGCGCTCACAGTTCTGCTTTCCTGTTCAGGGAGCAGGAAAGGGAATCCCCGCGGCCGAACGGCTCTGTCTCTGGACGGAACAGAACCGCGCCGGACGGACCCCATTGACTATATCAGAGTCCATCCGCTTTTGGATGGAAGACAGCATTGCATGCAGCGCTTTCTCTTCTGGCATTTTGAGCCGGATCTGTGACTGAACCTCCGGTTGGAAGTTACGTTGCAGATATGAGATTGCCCTAACAAGCATATACCCCAGGGGCAAACAAATCAAATGGTTTGCCTTGTGCCAACTTGTTTAGAGCAACGAACCATCATACAGACATAGCAGAACTGGGAAGAGGCAGCAAGGACTGCATGGCGGATGTTCTTGGACACAAAGCCAGTACTCTAACAATCCATGTAGCAGAATAGGATACTCCCTAAAGGGGTGTTCCAATCTTGGCTTTTCATAACCAAGACTGAAAAGTGTTCCTGGCCAGGTGACCGGTGACTCCAGTAAGGGCTCTTGCACGAGGGGCTATTTGCACATGTAATACACAGTAACTAAATTACTTTCAACAGTGCCCCCCCCCCTCATCCTGCACCGCACTAAATGTGCATGTTATAAAGAACATTACATACACTATCTCGGTGCGTATTATGTATGCATACATGCCAACATAGTGTCTAGGGCTTTGTTACATAGTAGGTTAGACTGAATGGAGACAATGTCCATGTAGTTCAGCCTGGTATGGCACGCAGCTGTACACAATGTAATGCGTACAGCAGCGTGCTCCCGGCGCGGGCGATACACATGCAGTAACGCGCTGGCGCGAGAGTCCCGACCATGACAATAGCCAAGTGCTTCGGCGCAGCTTGCTTAGCCATTAAGCCACTTAAGCACTATTAGCGCAGTCTCAAGCACTGCGCTAATGGTGGTACAACGCTCCCCATTTCAATTGGGCCTAGCAGACTTGCGCTCGAACGCAGCTTTCCTAACACCACGATTTGCAAGTACTGTCTGCTCCAGGTTTAAGCTTTTTCGCCTTTTTTTAAAACGCACATCACCCATAATAATGAGGTGCGTTTAAAAAAAAACGCTATCAAACGGCGGTTAAAAACACTGCCTGAAACCGCGGTAAAATGCTGCGGTTTCAAGCGGTGTTTTTCTGAATGTGTGAGCAGCCTCATTGAAGTTCACGGAAGTTAAGGAACCAGCGCAGCGCACTACCCCACGCCGCTATCATTCATTTCAATTAGATCTAAGCAGACAGCGCTGCCAACAGGGAGTCAGAAACAGGGAAGCCCATCACTGCCATGAAAAACCCAGACAGGAACACCCTCTTCTGTAAAGTGGCAAATACATATACGGAAACATCTGCCATGTGGCCTCATTTATCAAAACGGTCTAGAAGAAAACCTGTCCTCGTTGCCCCTGGCAACCACAGCCGCACTTTAACTTCTTAAACCTCAAGCAAAATGAAACAGTGCTGTGATTGGCTGCTACGAGCAACAAGGACCGGTGTGCCCAAAATGTGTTCATGTGCCAGTGAGGATGCCCACGAGGTCATCTCGCTTTCTAAGACCTTTGACCATACTAAAATGTGCGATAATTGTTACGTCTAAACGCGAAGCCATTGTGCGCTATTTGTTCGCTTTGTTGGACACTTACTTTCAACCAGCATAAAAACCTTCGCTGGTTTGTACACTTTACGGCGTCTAAACGCTCCCCGCTCAGGCGAACTTCACAAGGGACCAGTGCGATATTGGGCCGTCAAACACAACCAGACATCGCGCTCGCCAACACGCGACATCTCCACGGATGAGGGGCATTTTTGTATCAAAAACGCCTCACATCACTTTGGCGAAGCAGCGATCCTCAGGCACGGCTGACAGCGGAGCGTTTCTTATTGTATTCAATGGGAAACCTGGCATGGCACTCGCATGCACTCGGCACGTGATGCAATGCTGTGCCAGCCCCATGGGAAACAATGGGCGATGCGAAGGGATGAAGCGAATTGTTTCCTTATCAGAGTGTTTTGCAGGAACATATCGCTCATGTGTATGACCACATTCAAGAAAACGGGGTTCATATTTGTGCGTCTCGCAATGCACAAGTCTTGCGCGAGATTCTCAGCCATGTGAGATTGGCCTCAGTGTTCCGCATAAAATGAGAAGCGCTGAGCAACAAGTGAGCGCTAGTTTGCTTGTCTAAGGGCGAATGCACACGGGTGGATTTGAATTGCAGAATCCGGAGCAGGCAACCACCCACGGATTCCGTAGCCAAGACCGCCAATGGCATGCAATGACAAAAATGATTCTTCATGCACACGAGCAGAAACCAAGTGTGATGGGGAAAAAAACAAAACAAAAACAGTATGCTCCTTTTTTTTTGCGAAAAGAAATCTGCACTGCACATGTCTGCCAGCGAGCCGTGCGGACCATCCGCAGTGCAAAAAGAAGAAAATTACAGCAGATACGCACGGATGCCACCGCTGCCAGCACCGGATTCCGCATGCGGCCTAACATTCTGCATGACCAACTAGCGCCAAAGTCACCCACTCGCTTATCTGACAGTCGTCTTCTGTGAATGGGGCATTATTACGGGCAATATTCTGGTCTGTATTGTCTGACAATGCCCACCTCCCATCACACTGAAGCACATGGGATGAATGACCTGGCCCTGCCAATCCCAATAAAACCAGCAGTGTTACCCAAAGGGTTACAAAACAGCCACAAGCTGGAAGCTATCAGAGTGAAGCCCATTGTATCCCAACCCGCCCTGCAACCTGCATAAGCACATTCCTGCTGGATCACTATGGCTGCAGGCTGATCGCCCATCAGCTACCCAAAAAGGTGCCAACGGGTGAAGGGGAACTAGCCGTCCCCACAGGCAAAACTGATCACCTTTATCATGCATGCCTTCAGGAGCGAGGTAGTGTAACCAACCTAAGGACCTTCCTGGGAGAGGTAAATATATATACACACACGTATTTATCTAGAGATCAGCCACAGATCTGTACATTTAGTTCCTGCAACTTTATTAAAAAAAAAGTTTTGGGTGAGCACGGGAGGAGGGGAGAGAGCGGTGCCAACCGGCGAGCCGTATAAGAACAGTTATTCCACTTTGTGATTAAAATAGCTTGTAGTAGAAGATAAGACGCCAGCAGAATCTTGTTTACAGGCGGCGCTCCCCCAGCCAGCAGCGAGCCCCCTGCTTGTGCTCCTGTTTCTCAGAAGCGGGGGTCACGTGGGAGGGAACATCAGCTTCCGCCTGTCACAAGGCTGCAGTGTGACAGGCTGATCCGCAGGCTCAGACACAGCAGCCTCGTCAACAGGGGCCTCTGAAATCAGCTGCTATTTATAGCCCAGAGAGCGCTCTACTGTACATGGCCAGCAGAGGTCACCGCAGCCTGGCACCAGCAGATCACAGATCCAGAGGGATTACCAGCGGATAACAGATCCCTGGAATGTCTGGGAGGATAGATAGAAGTGCGACTGTTAACCCCGAACCACGCCACAGAAAGCGCCTATTGTTTTCCCCGGTGATGACGTCATCGGGACAACCTCCCTGACCTTACACGTCCCAGGAACTCGCTCAGCAAGTTACGCAAAACAAGGATGCGTAAGCGGTCCGGTGCCAAGTACACCCGGCTGGAAAATATACCCATCCAAAAAGGGCGTTTTCCTCAAAAGTGAGTCAAACAACACCGGCTGGTAGCCGCAGGCCACATCCAACACTGCGGGTGTATATATAGCACGGATACATGACGTAGGATAAGCACGTTATGTATGGGAGGGGATATATAGCCATGCCAAGTACACAGGCAGCGCCAAGTAGAGGAGACGCGCCAAACCTTGCCATGCCAAGTAAACAGAACACACCATACGTAGAGGGGGACACGATACGCAGCCTTGCAATACACCTAGCTCATGCCAAGCAGACAACCTGTGCTATACAAGACCCCATATCCACAGCCCCGCCAGCCATACAGGACCCATATCCGCAGGCCCCGGTGTCCGCCATATCTGCAGCCCCGCCAGCCACACAGGACCCATATCCACAGGCTCGCCGGCCCCCGCTTCCCCCACATCCGCAGCCTTGACGCCCCCCACCCCCACATCTGCAGCCCCGCGATATCCACAGCCTCGCCAACCTTCGCATTCCCCAGATCCGCAGCCTTGCGACATCCCCAGCCTCGCCGGCCCCCCCGCGACATCCCCATATCAGCAGCCCCGCGCTCTCCACAGGCTCGCTGGCCCCCGCAACCCCGCGATATCCACAGGCTCGCTGGCCCCCGCGATCCCCATATCCGCAGCCCCGCGATATCCACAGCCTCGCTGGCCCCCGCGACCCCCATATCCGCAGCCCCGCACTATCCACAGCCTCGCTGGCCCCCGTGACCCCCATATCCACAGCCCCGCGATATCCACAGGCTCGCTGGCCCCCGCGATCCCCATATCCGCAGCCCCGCAATATCCACAGCCTCACCGGCCCCTGCAACCCCCAGATCCACAGCCTCGCGACACCCGCAGTCTCACCGGCCCACGCAGCCCCGCGATATCCGCAGCCTCACAGGCCCCACCAGCTCACGCAAGCCCCGTATCCGCAGCATCGCGATATCCACAGGCTCGCTGGCCCCCGCGACCCCCATATCCACAGCCCCGCGATATCCACAGGCTCGCTGGCCCCCGCGACCCCCATATCCACAGCCCCGCGATATCCACAGGCTCGCTGGCCCCCGCGATCCCCATATCCGCAGCCCCGCGATATCCACAGGCTCGCTGGCCCCCGCGATCCCCATATCCGCAGCCCCGCGATATCCACAGGCTCGCTGGCCCCCGCGATCCCCATATCCGCAGCCCCGCGATATCCACAGGCTCGCTGGCCCCCGCGATCCCCATATCCGCAGCCCCGCGATATCCACAGGCTCGCTGGCCCCCGCGATCCCCATATCCGCAGCCCCGCGATATCCACAGGCTCGCTGGCCCCCGCGATCCCCATATCCGCAGCCCCGCGATATCCACAGCCTCGCTGGCCCCCGCGATCCCCATATCCGCAGCCCCGCGATATCCACAGCCTCGCTGGCCCCCGCGACCCCCATATCCGCAGCCCCGCACTATCCACAGCCTCGCTGGCCCCCGCGACCCCCATATCCACAGCCCCACGATATCCACAGGCTCGCTGGCCCCCGCGATCCCCATATCCGCAGCCCCGCAATATCCACAGCCTCACCAGCCCCTGCAACCCCCAGATCCACAGCCTCGCGACACCCGCAGTCTCACCGGCCCACGCAGCCCCGCGATATCCGCAGCCTCACAGGCCTCACAGGCCCCACCAGCTCACGCAACCCCCGTATCCGCAGCATCGCGATATCCACAGGCTCGCTGGCCCCCGCAACCCCCATATCCACAGCCCCGCGATATCCACAGGCTCGCTGGCCCCCGCGACCCCCATATCCACAGCCCCGCGATATCCACAGGCTCGCTGGCCCCCGCGATCCCCATATCCACAGCCCCGCGATATCCACGGGCTCGCTGGCCCCCGCAACCCCCATATCCACAGCCCCGCGATATCCACGGGCTCGCTGGCCCCGCGATATCCACGGGCTCGCTGGCCCCCGCGATATCCACGGGCTCGCTGGCCCCCGCGATATCCACGGGCTCGCTGGCCCCCGCGATATCCACGGGCTCGCTGGCCCCCGCAACCCCCATATCCACAGCCCCGCGATATCCACGGGCTCGCTGGCCCCCGCGATATCCACGGGCTCGCTGGCCCCCGCGATATCCACGGGCTCGCTGGCCCCCGCGATATCCACGGGCTCGCTGGCCCCCGCGATATCCACGGGCTCGCTGGCCCCCGCGATATCCACGGGCTCGCTGGCCCCCGCGATCCCCATATCCACAGCCCCGCGATATCCACAGGCTCGCTGGTCCCCGCGATCCCCATATCCACAGCCCCACGATATCCACAGGCTCGCTGGCCCCCGCAACCTCCATATCCACAGCCCCGCGATATCCACGGGCTCGCTGGCCCCCGCGATCCCCATATCCACAGCCCCGCGATATCCACGGGCTCGCTGGCCCCCGCGATCCCCATATCCACAGCCCCGCGATATCCACGGGCTCGCTGGCCCCCGCGATCCCCATATCCACAGCCCCGCGATATCCACAGGCTCGCTGGCCCCCGCGATCCCCATATCCACAGCCCCGCGATATCCACAGGCTCGCTGGCCCCCGCGATCCCCATATCCACAGCCCCGCGATATCCACAGGCTCGCTGGCCCCCGCGATCCCCATATCCACAGCCCCGCGATATCCACAGGCTCGCTGGCCCCCGCGATCCCCATATCCGCAGCCTTGCCAGCCCCCGCGACCACCGTATCCGTAGCCTCGCCGGCCCACAGGATGTGATCTATAGACATCCCTTTACAAGACAACACGGTAGGACGACCACCAGCAACTAGAGGAGATCACAGATGGAGCCGGCAGGGACTACAGCAGCGGAGACCCAGCTCTACCCGCGGCGGCGCAGGACACACGGGCCGGGGGCAGGCCTCAGGGCGGCGGAGGACACACGGGCCTTAGAGCGGCGGGGGCGGCGCAGGACAGGCAGGCCCCACGGCCCGGGCTGCCGGCAGCATCTGGACACAAAGAGGAGGAGGAGCCTGCAGACAAAGGAGGCAGAAGCGGCTCCACCATGGAGACAGGAAGCCGCGGGCAGGCTGGGGGTTGTAGTCCTCCTCCTCCCACAGAAGCCCTGAGTCATCGGGCGGCAGACATGGCCGCCGCCGCCCCGAAGGCCGGGACCCCCCGTAGAGCAGAGCGGCCCAGCTGTTCCCCGCTCCCCCCTCCGCCGCCATATAAGGAGCCCCCCGCGCTGTAACCCCTCCGCCGGGCGGCCCGCACGTCACACAGGCCGGCGGACGACTTACATTAGGCTTGAGGCCGCGGCCGGGCGGGGTATCCTCACAGTGGCGCCGCTCTACGCGTCTTGTACGGTGCGCTGCCTGACAGGGCCGGGAGCCCCTCCTCTTCCGCACGTCGTCGGTATACTCCGCGGTGTCTGCCGGCACTCGGCGAGCACGTCCCTCCAGCCAGCCGTCCGACCGAGGCGTCCCCAGAATGTGTCTCCTGTGTGTGAGAGAGCGTTGTGGCTATACACCGCCAGGGGGCGGAGCTGAGCACTACTGCTGACGGAGGCGAAACTCCCTCCCACACCTTGTTCCAGCGATCACGTGGGCCGCCGCGGCCAATCAGAGCGCTGCTGACTGTTGTAGCCCGGAGCGCTGGGCCCGGTGATGCACGCTGCAGCTCTTACAGCATGGAGCGTCATCGCTTAGTCACGGTGGGCAGCTGGCGGCTGCCGTCCACCGTGGGGGCAGCAGTGAGACGGGAGGAGCACACCTGCACGTGAAGGTCATCAGTCTCATCACAGCCCCACTGGCTGATAACAGAGAGCAATAGAATGTGCACAATGATGACATTAGGCCCCTTTCACACACATTTGAACACGTATCGATGTATGCCACGGACGCCAATGATGGTTTTTCACATTTTCACAATGCATTAACCCTTTGCAATCCAATTTTGGATTCAGGGGTTCTTAGGGGGCTTTCTCTTTCTGCCATTTTACAGTGGCGCCATCTGCTGGCTAGAGCCAGTACTGCGGTATTGGGCATGCTGAAGAGGCCATCAACAACAGAACGGCCAGTAATCTACAGTAAGAATACCCTGCCGGACGTCTGGAGCTGCACAGCCTTTAATCAGAATGTCTTCAGATGTCAGACAGCGGATTGGAAAGGGTTAAAATGAAAAATAAAGCAACTTTGCAAATACTTCTGTTTTCTTTAATATTTGTATATGCTATTCCTTGGCAGCCTATACATTTCACTCCAGCTATTAGCACTCTCCCCAAAATCACTTCCCACTCCTCCAGTATTACCCGACCCTCCAGTCTTATTTTTACCTTAAAGGGGTTTTCCAATTACTTAAAACTGCTCCACAGCCCCTCTGTCCTTCCTGGTTGCTGTTGACGAGGACATGTGACTGCTACAGCCAATCACTAGACACAAAGTGATCTCCTATAGCCAGTGATTGGCTGCAGCAGTCACATGTCCTGGTCAGCAACAACCAGGAAGGGAGGAAGGGCTGTGGAGCAGTTTTAAGTAATTGGAAAACCCCTTTAAGGCCACCTTCACGCGGGCAGTAGAAGGAATTGCTGCAGAAAGTCTTCGGGGTTTGCAGTACAAGTCACGTGGAGAAGACTTCAGAAATTTTCACATGGTGTGGAAGTTTTTTGCGGGAAATCCGCACCATTTTTGAAAAACACTATACCGCGGAATTCAACCCTCAACATCGTAGGGTTAAATTTCGCAGCCGATCCGCAATTAAAAACGTGGCCAAATCAGCACCTCCAGTATCACCGTTATCCACCAATACTTTTCCCCTCCCCTCACTTCTGCCACCGGCCCTATTGGAAACATGTGGAAGCCCCTGGATGCAACAGCCACGCATCCATGCAGGGCTGAAGGAATCCCCTGCCGCAGCTGTCACAGCTGCCGCAGGGGATCACAATGTTCTCCCATTGTTTCCAATGGGGCCGGCGCTTTCTAAAGGCAACTAAATACATTGGGTATTAAGAGTGGATTCAGACGACCGTATATCGGCTCAGTTTTCACGCCGAGCCGATATACGGTGTCCTTGTGTGAGGGGGGGGGGGGGGGGGGGAGGATGTAAGAGCCAGCAGCAGGAACTGAGCTCCCGCCCCTTCCCCGCCCCTCGCCACTATTTTCAATGGGAGGGGCGGAGCTAAGCGGGGAGACTTGGCTCTGCCCCCGTCTCACCCCCTCCTATTGCAAATAGTGGCAAGGGGCGGGAGCTCAGTTCCTGCTGCTGGCTCTTCCATCCCCCCCCCCTCACACAAGAACACCGTATATCGGCTCGCCGTGAAAACCGAGCCAATATACGGTCATCTGAATCCACCCTTATACTGTTATGGGATGCAAGAAATTTAATCCGGCTGCGGGGAACGCAGTGAACGCTCTACATAGCACTGCTGTGGAAAGCGCAACCCCCCCTGTCCACGAGCGGAGAATCATAGCGATTTTCCGCTCGCGGCCGGCAAATCGCAGCATGCTGCGAATTGCCGCGATTCTCCACGGTCAGCCTATCTGTCAGATTGGCTTCACTGCGGAGATCTGTCAGCTGGCTCCTGCTCCCAGGCTGCCGGGATATCGCAACGCCCGTGGACAGGCGGCCTAAGTGGTAAGTCTCGGGTCCCGAGCTTTCCTTTCCGTTCCGTTCCGTTCCTTTCCTTTCCTTTCTGTTCCGTTCCTTTCCGTTCCGTTCCGTTCCGTTCCTTTCCTTCCCTTCCCTTTTTCTCTCTCTCTCTCTTTCTCCCCTTCGCCCAACCAGCCAAAAAATTTGCCAATGAAGCGCGCTGCATCACGGCCGGGAGTGCCCAAAAAGAGGCACGTCACAGCGGGGAGGAGCCAAAAACTGGGGCGGGGTCGAACACGGCATCATGCTCGTTCGAGTAACGAGCACCATCGAGTACGCTAACACTCGAACGAGCATCGAGCTCGGCAGAGTACGTTCGCTCAACTCTAGTAAAAATACATCCATAAAAAAGTCGCACGAAAAGTATCCATAGCCTCAAACTTTAGTCACGAAGGGGCTATAAAAATTTTTAAAAAGCTGAAGCCTGTCCGTTGAAGTTTTCATCTGGTATTTAGCATGCGCGCCCTGAAATGCCATCTCGGTGTTAATAACCTCTTGTTGCCAGCCACACTTCCAATCATTAGCATTGTGTTATCTGGAGCAGCCCTGACTCTAGGGCACATCATTATCTACGGTGCACTGCAGATGAAAGCGCGCTTTACAGATCGTTTAGGTGCGTTCATGAAGATTGTCTTCTGCGTAACCTGTTTAGAATCTCCGGCTCTCGTCGAGGGTATAAAGGCTTCTATCTATTGCAAATAACATGGAACCTATGAATCCATTCTAACAGTAGGCTGCTGCCTTTTATACGGGGTTCGTGCATATGTGAACGGGCCCAGCGTTCCAATAGATTGGCCAGACAGCAAGTTGTTTTTTATGTTTTACTTGATTACATATCAAATAAAAGATCCTTATTGTGTTTTGTTTCATGTGCGCTACTTTGATCTGTGGCTGTGCTTTTGGTATTTGGTGGTACTTTCCATCTCTCTGTTTACAGTAAGTGTACCGCCTCTATGCGCCGATGCGCCTTTTATCCTGTCTTGCTTTGTTTTGTACTTTAATTCTATTGTACGTGACTGTTATTGTTTTGTCTATTTACTGCATCTTGCGCTCGCCATTGTGTTGAGTGGATCATGAGAAAAGGAGGTTCACCCAATCATCTGCTTGCGTGCAGTTGCTGGTGATCAGCCGACAAATGAGAAAATGTTGGTTTGTTGGTTGGTCGCGGCTTTTATGCAGCACCAAAATTGTCGGCAGCACATCGCCCCGGGGTAAACGGAGATGTGCTGTGAATACAATAGACCTGTACATTCTTGAATGATCACCCACGGTCACTTTCACACGAGCGATGTGCTTTCATGCTGGATCAAGAATATCGCATGAACGAAGAATAGCTGCGTTCAAAACACGGCCAAAATTTGTGTTTTCTCGTCCATTCACATGAGCGGCTCGGTGTAAATACGCCACAGCACGGAAAACCCATGGACGGCATAAATCCTAGGAATGACTTCTAATAGTTAAATAGTGTCAGCTGTGATTCTTTTCACATCGTTAGACGCTGCAAAACCTCCTCCTTTTTCTTGCAGCTCCCATAGGATTCTATGGGAGCCACCAGTGTATATCAACTGAAAGACATGGCAATACCTATCTTTTTCGGCTGCGTATAAAATCGGTCACCGTTTTTGGTTGCCGATGGCCTATTATTCATGGGGTGAATCGCTCGTCTGAATGAATACATTGGAAACCAATGCTTCAGATGGTCGAGATTTTTGATCGCGGCTATATTAGCTGTGTAACAACGCTTGTGTGAATAAGGCCTAACATAAAGCTGATCAGTGCCTAAGGGTCTGTTTACACCAAACGGTTTATTGTCCGAGTTCTGTCGGGCAGTCTGTTTATACGCAGATATACGCATATATATGGGCAATTTTACTTAAATGCATGCACACACATGCACAGTCTTCTAGCAGTAACATGCAGCAGAGGCCCCATTGCAGTTGGTGGGCTGTTTGGGTGGCCATGGGAGTCTTGGGCCATAGGCCACCCAAACCACCCACAGTGTAATCAGCTACCCTGCACTATAGTCTCCAGTCTTCCCCCAGTTGGCTTTGCCTCTGTGTTCACTGCATGCAGAGAAGACTTCAGTAGTTGAGAACAATCTTACATCGTAATATTTCCAAATGGGGTTCTAGGGTTCTCCTTTTAGCAATGGTGGAGGGAACCAAATCATGGAAAACCTGGTAGGGTTACCATTGTAAGGAGAAAGACTTTAGATCTGACAGCTTGAAGCTAATGTGCAGTTGAAGTGGAATTTCACTATGATGTTCCACAGGGGAATACTATCTCTTTTTACTGTCAAGGTTCGATTCATCTCCAGGCATTTAGCAGGGAAATTGGGCACAAGTTCTTGGAACACTGTTGTGACCATGGCTTTTAGGTTTGCCGTGTGCTCAGATACGTCCCTGAGCCTGAACGTACACCACCACGCACAATTTTGAAAGTGCTCAAGTTTGTTCTGCAGTTGTAAAGTTTCTTCACGGACATCCACTGGGTTCTGCTGTCACGTTGACTGCAAGGATGCTACTTCATCCACTCTTATAAGATATAAGTGCAGTGAATAAGTTCTGTATTATCTATGGTTAGCTCAGAGATCATCTTTGTGGAAGTTCAGTTAAGTTCCTTCTGCAATGACCACCAGAAAAAGGAAGTAGGAGAAGGTGGTGGCCATGGTCAACCAACAGTGACACATACTTTCCTTCTTCACTGTCTGGCTGTAAAATGTCTTTCAGATAGAGTTCGGTATGAAGGTATCAGTAATAGAGGGATTAGGGAAAGTATGGTCGATAATAACCGGAGTTTGTTACACAGATATACACCACAGTGTTGGCAGGAGTAAGACGGAAGTGTAGTTCATACTTAGCAAGTGGTCAGTACACAAATAGTAGCAGGTCTCCAGGAAAATAGCAGCTAAGCAGTATGAGCTAGACTAAGGCAAAATCATAATTCAACTACTAACGACCACCTGTCTGTCTGTGCGTGAGTGAGTGGACTTTTTTAAGTGACTTACATGCTCCGCCCCTGATCACATGGTGGTGACATCATCAAAGGTCCTTCATTCTCAGTGAGGGACTTACATACTCTGCCCCTGATCACATGATGGTGACATTATCATAGATCTTTCCTTTCTAGTGAAGGACTTACATGTTCGCCCCCTAATCACATGATTGTGACATCATCACAGCTCCTGTACGCACATGGCTGCTGTCCGGCTAGGTGTTCGATAGTATTGCATAGCAACTGAGGCCGCAGGGCGTTTGTAGTCCACCTGAAATCTGCACAAGGATGCAGGACCATTGATGACATCACTGTCATGTGATAAGGGCGGAGCATGTGACTCCCTTGCTAGGTATAAAAGACCTTCACCATCACCATCATGTGGTCAGGAGGGGAGCATGTAAGTCATTCACCCGGGATAAGCATCACGTTATCACGGGCGGAGCACGACTGTGACGTCATCACAGGTCCTTCATCTCCAGCGCTGCGCTGCTTCTGGTCCTTGTTGTATGGAATGACCAATGTATGTAGCAGTGCTGTGTGTGTGATGTGCATGTAGCAGAGCTGTGTGGTGCATTGCACCACTAGAAACACTGGTACTATAATTTTCTAATAATTACTAGTAATCATACAAGGACGAAGTGCTAAAACCAAAAGAAGTCCAGAGGTAGAGCTAATTAGGCAATAAAAGCAAAGCAAGGATTTCCCAAAAATTTCCAAGAAAGGAGCTGTCCGCCAAAACAAGTAGCTCAGTAAGAAAAGCTACTGCCGGGATACAGGAGTCTTCTGATAGTTGGCTGCTACAGGTTCTCAATGGATAATTGTGAGGAGTCGGAGCATGATTCTTGGGGGAGTCTGGGTGCTCTATATGGGCACTTTGCTGGCTGGTGTGGCACTGCTAGCCTCAGAAGTCCCCCTTTCTGTGATCTGTCCTCTTCTCTATGCCCTAAATCACCCTTCTAGTTTCTGGCTTTGGTACACAGCAGTGAGTATAGCTCATTTGTCCAGTGTTGTGTGTTACATGGCAGCAACACATCACGCTAGAGCTGCGGTCGAGTAGCCATCTATGCATGTCGCTCAGAGCTGGTTTCTATCAGTGGGTATGACACATAGGCAGTAACATGACCACAGCGCTAATGTGATGCAGCACCAACCAAAGCTGTGGTCTTATGAGTGTTGGCCAATTTCCACTATAGATACTGCCCTCTCTGTAGGCTATGGGCATACATACAGCAATGTCTCTTAATTAGATCCACGGCACAGGAGCCTCTTTGCAGTGTGCCCTGCTGCACTGCAGAGATGGTGCACTGGTGCATCCTGGGTCCACTACGCCCCTGATGGTAATTTATATTATTACAAGAATCTCATAGTAGTCACCCTAGTCTTCGGAAAAAAAAAAAGTTTTCCTCAATTTAAAAGTTCTCTTTATAGCAGCAAACTAACCCATAACATTACAGAATATCCTCATTTATTGTGGTTCTTTTGGATTCAGCAAGCGCTGGTAACTTGCCAAGATTTTTGTTACTTCTTATATTTAGATCCTTAGTAGAGATGAGCGAGCGTACTCGGAAAAGCACTACTCGCTCGAGTAATTTGCTTTATCCGAGTATCGCTGTGCTCGTCCCTGAAGATTCGGGTGCCGCTGCGGCTGACAGGTGAGTCGCAGCGGGGAGCAGGGGAGAGCGGGCGGGAGAGAGGGAGAGAAAGATCTTCCCTCCGTTCCTCCCTGCTCTCCCCTGCAGCTCCCAGCTCCGTGCCGGCACCCGAATCTTCAGGGACGAGCACAGCGATACTCGGATAAAGCAAATTACTCGAGCGAGTAGTGCTTTTCCGAGTACACTCGCTCATCCCTAATCCTTAGTAAAAAAAAAATACAAATGTTTTCAATCAGACTTTTATTAAAAAAATATTAAAAGCTTCAGGGAAATTTAATATCTGTTTGCACCACAATTCTGGTGTTTAAAAGTCAAATTATGGTGCATGTCCCATTTGTGCGATAATTTGAGATTTTTATGGGATGTGGGCGAGGTACAGCAGGAGGGGGGGTCCACTGTGGGATAATAGATTTCTAATTTCTGCCAGAAATTTGCATAAATTACAGAGCAGATCTATGCCTGCTTATAGCAGGTGTAGATTTTAATTCCTGGCATAAGGGCTGCTAGAGCTGTGCCAAATTTATTAAGAGATGTGTGCCTCCTAATATACTTGGCACATCGTACTCCAATGTGTTTCAGTTTAAAGACTGGAGAATGAATTGTCCTTCTAAGTCAATCTTCCTCAAATTTAGTAACAAAACAAAAATTAAATACATAACATATTCCCTTTAAAGGGGTTGTCTGGGACTCTTACTATGGATGATCTATGCTCAAGACAAGAATATGAATAGTGGAAATAACAACACCAATGGCACTGCTGTGTGGGAAACCAACACTGAAAGCTCCAAACACCAAGATTAGGTCCAACAAAATGAATTGAATCATCAAGGCGAATGATATAGTACAATACGTTTCAACCCTTTCACAGGCCTTCATCAGGTACATGATACTCCATCTGGTTTGACCTCACAAGGCCTCCCCTTCATTACTTTTAGGTTCAAAAATACAAACATTAAAATCAATGTTAAAATGTGTTAAAATATACAATCTCAATCCCCCTCCTTTAACCCCTTAAGGACCAGGCTGTTTTGTACCTTAAGGACCCAACACTTTTTGGGGATTTTACCCATGTGGCGGTTTTACTGCCCTATTTTGTTTCCTTTAGCTACCAAAATTATTTTTGCTGCGTTTTTTTTTTCTGTGAAATATAGGGCGATTTTTATTTTTTTATTTATTTATTTTTTCACTGACTTTTCCCCCGTTTTTTAGTTTTATTGGGGGTAAAATGCTAAAAGAAAAATTATTTTTTTAACATTTATACTTATTTTTTTTATTGAGTATATTTACGCTAAAATAAAGTATGGGAACGGGTTCCTCTCTTTGTTTCGGACATTTTGATATATAGTATGTATGGTTTTGGTTTACAGGGCGCATACGGCGATGGTTTTGCTTGGCGTCGGCTTTGTGTTATTTTCTTTCTTATGTATATATTGTTGTTTTATTCTGTCATTTTGTTTTACTGATGTATGTAATCATGTTTTTTTTTACTACCTATGTCCTCCATGACGTCATATAAGACCTCTGGGGGACATTCTTTTTTTTTTCTATTTGACACTTTCCCACTGTAGCTGGGGCATCCATAGGAGCCCAAGTAACAGAGGAAAGCAACCCCTGTAGTGACATTAGTCACTGGCAGAGCTGGCCAGGGTCTAGTATGACCCTCCAGCTCTGCTGTAGCAGGGAACCCCGGCGATCACATGACCCCAGGCTCCCGCAGTGGAAGAAACCCTTCCACTTTCACTTTCTAGTACACAGTACTTATTGAGCACTGTGTACTCGGGGAAGGAAAAGGCAGGAAGGGTTAAATACCCCTCCTGCCTTTTCTTCCAGGTTATCAGCTGTCACTAACAGCTGATAACCCAACCTGCCTCTAATTGATTGCAGAGCCAGGAGGCTTAAAGCACGGCCGTAATTTTACTATCGGTGGGGTTTTAAGCCCAGGACCAGGCGCTGTATATTTACCAAGCCTGGTCCTTAATGGGTTAATATCAAGACCACATTTTAATTGAAACAACCACTAAAAGATAATAAAATATATAACATGTCATCACCCTCCAATGTCAACCCTCAAACTTCATCATGTCACTAACTTGAGACAAAATGACCATTGCTACCAAAGGCTCTTTCCAGCATTCCCGATCCATATGGAATCACTTGAGCATATACTCATATCATTGCTGAATCACATCAACGGCCCCATGTCAGTTAGACGTCTGCACGAGAGCTAGATGAATCGATTGTGCTGGCATCAAACCTACAAATCAGCCCATGCTTTCAACAATCCTGGATGACACCATTAGCCTGCAATTAGGTCAATAGACTGCAGCAGCACTCTGCATGCAAATCCACAGATGCTTCTGGATGACGTATCCTATCACCTAGGAGACCCGAGACGCTGGTCAATCTGAAGGAAAATAGAGAAATAATGATCAGAGTGGCAGATAAGGAAGGAGTCATTGTGATACAGAATTGTAATGCCGACCTCGCCCCAGCCAATAGGATTTTATCAGCTAGTAAATATTATAAGGCTTTGAATGAAGATCTGTTTAAAAACTGGAGTCTAATTAAATGGCTTTGATACATAAGGCATATAAAGAGCAGATTCTCTTCTTTTATCATCTCCCTATGGTCCATAAAGATGAAGAAATCCTCCAGGACAACCTATAATTGGGGCCAATATTTTTACAGCCAGTTGTAGCCTCCCTTACTTCTTATTTGAGAGATTCCTCCCATCTCCAGGGGATTGCTTGGAATAAGGATTATGATGGCATTGTATTCACAGAAAATACATTAGGTTTGAGGCAGTCAAACACTATTTGACAGAAAATCCTCAAATTCTAGAGACTCAAAAAACCTTTTTGTTAGAGTGTCTGGAATTTTTTCTTACTCCTGGTAAGTGTGTACGGTGACACTGCGACCTCTGATTGGCCGCTGCAGATACCTGACTCCCGCCAGGCCATTTACCAAGAAGTCGCTGGCTATACCGGCTGTGGCTCTCAGCTGTGTTCCAGGGCACCTGGACAGGTAAGTATGTCCTATTTTAGGTTGGGCTCAGTAAGTGGACGGAGTTTGTTGTAATGACTAAACCCATTTAGGTGCCTGACATTTATCTTGCGTAAAGCTACCCTAAGGCCTCATGTCCACGGGCAAATTAAGATTTTAAATCCGCAGCGTTTTTCCCGCATGCGGATCCGCGCCCCATAGGGATACATTAGACACCCACAGGTAGTTAAATACCTGCGGATGTCATTTTTCCCTGCAGGTACGGGTCCTGCGCGCAGGAAAAAATCCGGACATGCTCCATTTAGGTGCGGGTCTCCCGCGGGGACGGCTCCCGCAGGCATCTATGGAAGCCGTCCGTATCCGCAGGAGACCCGCGCCTGAATTAAACTCACCTGCTCTGGGCGATGTGTGTCTTCCTTCCTTCGCGGCCGCAAACTTCTTTCTTCGGCCCGGCGGATGTGCCCGGCGCACATCCGCCGGGCCCAAGAAAGAAAATCCGTCCGCGAAGAAGGGAAGACACGCATCGCCCGGAGCAGGTGAGTTTATTCTTATTTTCAGCCCTCATGTCCACGGGGCAGGAGGGACCCACTACGGATTCTCCATGAAGAATCCGTAACGGGCCTGATTTTCCCCGTGGACATGAGGCCTAAGGATGCGAACACATGTGGCGTGAATCCCGCATGACTGCATAGAAATTCAGCGTGATTTCCACGGCAGAAAGGCAGCTTCAAAAGCCACGCCGTCCCGTGAGAGTTTTGAAGTGGCTTTGCTGCCTGTATTCCGCTGCAGCCATCTCTTCCCGTAGGGAGGAAAGAGCCCGCAACGGAAATGGCAATTAAGTTAACATGTTGAGGCTTGGAATTCCGTGTCGGCATGTCAGTTTCAGCATGGCGTGGCCGCAACGGCTTGTCTGCAGCATGTGGACGAGATTTTTGCAAATCTCATCCACTTAGGCTTGAGTTTAAGTTTGCAGGCAGAATTTCCATGCGAAAAGTCCACGGCAATTCCGCCCTGTGTGAACCCAGCTTAAAGGGATTGTCCGGCCATAAACATTAGGTCTCATTACTTCTGTTTGCCCAATACAATGCACTTTGTAATATACATTGTGCATTGTAAATTAGGCAAACAGAAGTTATTCACTTACCTTTTGGAATGCCCCCCCCCTGTGTTGCTCCTCGGTTGCCATGGGTTCCGACAAGTCTCTTGTCCTCTTCTTGTCGGGACGACGGGGACAAGCTTCTCCAGCACAGCTCTGCGCATGTGCAAAAGAACTTCAGCCACTGGAAAGCTCAGTTCTGCCTGCAGGGGAGGCATGGCTGCTGGCTCTTCATCTCCAATGAGTGGAGGGGCGGGCTCTCGTGGGGCGGGGGGGGGGGGGTGGAGAGGGAGAGATGAATGGATGGATGGATGTGTGCAAGGGAGGGGGGGTGCAGTGATGTGTGTGTGTGTGTGCAGGGACCCGGCTGACAGAAGTCGGGGGGGGGGGGGTCATTGTGAGAGGGGTCGCTGTGGGAGGGGCACTATGAGGGCATGTGTGTGTGGGGAAATGTTTTGTTTTACTTTACTTTAGCAGGGTGGGGGGGGGGGCAGTAGGTAGCTTTGCAGTGGGGGGCTGCAGGAGAGTTCTCTCTCGGCTCTCCCCAGCCCCTCTCCATTCACTATACACTGTGCTGCTGTTTACACTCATGGTAGGATTTTATCGTGAACCATGAGAGTATAACAGTCTCCCCTGGCCACACCCCCTCTGATTATAGTATGCAGCAGGGGGGGGGGCCTGGGCGGGGAGAGACTGTAGATCAGTTCAATAGAGGTGGGCATGTCGTGGGCGGGGCTAGGACGTGAGCTGAGGGAAATCCTGCCTTTTCATGTCTCTTACTACCATCGAGAGCGTGCACACAGAAGAGGGAGAGCGCAGAGCATTGTGGGAAGGTAGCACAGAGGCGCCATCTTTGAAAGCTGCAGTGAAGAGCAGAATCTAAGGTAAGAAACTGACATTGCAGCTGATCTGCTGGCCGGTTTGAGCCCCTGTATGCTGTCTGTTACTATCCTTACTGAAAGGAAAGCAGCAGCATTATAAAAATTTTTACCCTGTGTGGCCGGACAACCCCTTTAAGGCTGCTTTTGAAAGTAATCTAGCTAAAACGGAAAGTGTCAGTAAGGAAGCCGACTGCTGCTCTAAACACCAATGACAACAAAAACAGAAATAAAAATGCCAATAAAGTACAGAAGCGTGAGCATCTTTATAAGAGTATACACAAAAATTAGCAAGATATTAAATAATTGGAGTATTCTGCAAAGACAGACAATTCATGGGGAGGTTCTTTCTGAACAACCACAAACTTCTTTTCAGAAGGACAAATTGATAAAAAGTATCATCGTTCCCCAGTAGGTTGCGAAGGAATCAGGAAACCATCAGGAGGTGGAGCCTTTCGGGTCCTTCCAGGAGGTCTCTTATTGTGGAGTAAAGAAATGTTCATATTGGGGTATTATTAAAGATGGGTTGAGAGAATTCTAATCCTCATCTACCAGGGAGACGTTTTCAGTCAGAAGGTCTCTCTATTGTGGGTCATATTATGTAGTCTATCTAAGTAATTGCACATGTGGTCTACAATATAAGGGCGCCCACCCACTGGCGTTTTTTTTCCCTGCGAAATTCGCAGCATTTTTTTCTCTGCAGGGGTCTATGGGACTTGTAATGTTAAAATCGCGATAGCGCAAAATCGCAATTTACCGCGAAATCGCGATTTTGCGCGATCGCGATTTTAACATTACAAGTCCCATAGACCCCTGCAGAGTAAAAAATGCAGCAAATTTCGCAGGGAAAAAAAACGCCAGTGGGTGGGCGCCCTAAGGCAGGCAGACTCAAGAAGGTCTGAGCAAGAGCAAGAACGAAAATTGGATTACATGATCAAAGTTTATCTAGACACCTTTATTATAAACATGGAGGCTATTCTTAATTCTATTACTGTCAAATGTATAGAACAATGTACAACGTTTATAGCCAATAGGAAAGTTATTTTAAATTAGAGAACTTTTTCATATACAGTGCTTATCTCCCCACAGGTTAAATGTGTTTTTAGAGGAGGTTTGAGCATATAGTCCTCCATTAGCAGTTTTTTCTTTGTCCATATTGCATCTCTTGTCACATTCAATTAGGGACTTGTTTAATTTATGAGATGTATGAGGAGCAATATCAAGTTTTTGTAAACTGGAGTTTTCTTCGCTTTTCATTTATTGTTTAATTTGAGATTATAGAAAAAATATATGTTCTTTTATATAGATTCATAGACTGGTAGAGTTAGAAGGACCCCCGAGGCATTGGGTCCAACTCCCTGCTTAGTGCAGGATCACTAAATCATCCCAGACAGATATTTGTTCAGCCTTCGTTTGAACACTTCCATTGAAGGAGAACTCACCACCTCCCACGGTACCCTGTTCCACTCATTGATCACCCTTACTGTCAGAAAGTTTTTCTAATATCTAATTTGTGTCTCCTCCCTTTCAGTTTTATCCCATTGTTTCTAGCCTTTCCTTGTGCAGATGAGAATAGGGCTGATCTCTCTGCACTGTGACGGCCCTTCAGATATTTGTAGGCAGCTATTAAGTCTCGGCCATTTTTGTGAAACATTTGTAGATTCTTTAAACGTTCCTCACAGGACATGATTTGTAGACTGCTCACTATCCTAGTATGTTTTCTCTGAATTTGCTCCAGTTTGTCTGTGTCTTTTTTTTAATTGGGGTGCCCAGAACTGAACACAGTATTCCAGATGAGGTCTGACTAAGGAAAAGTAGAGGTGGACAATTACCTTACATGATCTAGACTCTATGCTTATCATAATACATCCCAGAATTGTATTTGCCTTTTTTGCTGCTGCATCACACTGTTGACTCATGTTCAGTCTGTGATCTATTAATATACCCAAATCTTTTTTACAAGTGTTGCTGCTTAGCCCAATTCCTCCCATTCTGTATGTGCTTTTTTCGTTTTTCTTGCCTAGATTTGGACCTTGCATTTCTTCTTGTTAATTACCATTCTGTGAGTCACCACCCACTGTTTAAGCATATCTACATCTTGTTAAATCCTCTCTCTCTCTTCTCTAGCTTTAACTATCTCTCCTAGCTTTGTTTCGTTGGCAAATTTGATCAGTTTCCCTCAATTCCCTCCTCCAGATTATTTATAAAAATTTTGAACAACCCTGGGCGTAGGACAGAGCCTTGTGGCACCCCACTTGACTTATTCTTCCAATTGGATGTGCAGCCATTTATGACCTTTCTGAGTACGATCATGCAGCCAGTTGTGAATCCACCTAACAGTTGCCTTTAGAACTTTAGTTGTTTTTAGAACACTGAATGGTAAGAAAAGTATAGGGAGAGATGTATTATCATGAGGAATCTATAGCACTTGTATTCATTTTTGACTCCTAACATATGGGGACTACAGAGAAGCTTTCCAGCATCTCGCGTCATCAGGCTGCTGCAATAAGAACAGAGCTATCTGCTTTCAGTGCTATCTGCACGGACAGTGGATACAGGGCTTAGCTGATTGGTAGGCAACCCAAGCAGCGGACCCCCACTGATCAATTATTGATGATCTATTCTAAGTCATTAATAGTAAAAGTCCCTGGCAACCCCTCTAAGTTTAACTATAGATAGGAAGTGATTCTGGGTGTATCAATCTTCTGTATAGCTCAATATGTTTATTAGTATACTCTATCGTATAATACAATAGTACCCATACATGTGTCACCAGAAAGCAATGTATGAAATATTTAATCACATGGACAATGCCCTCAAATGTGTAAATCCAGAAGATCCAGAAATTGGATACATAAGAATGATTCACATTAGGCACTGCAAGGAACGTTTACTGCAGACAAGTTATTTGGCGCATACCTCAGACTCAACAACTCATTTACCACAAGTTCCTATGGCTATTTCTTTTCAGATGGCATTGGAGACAAGTGTTTATTTATTAGCTGCAGTAGCTGTTTGTATTTGTACTAGTCAGTTCTAGACTATCTCAAATGTCAGGGATTACTCAAGAAACAACTCTGTTGGACAAGTAGGAGAAAGGGCACACAGTCAGTTTGTCTTATTTGACAACACGGCGTGATCCTGTTTGCTACCTACTATAATCTATTTTGGATACAGACTGCAACAGAACCAGTTTACCTCCTGTTGTGTTGTAGTGTGAAATATCAACTGAGGTCACCTTAAATAGATACCAATGTATCTATTTATTCAGTGCAAATAGGTTTTGCCCATTTAAGCTCCCAAACTATCAAAATGTTTCTATTAGGAACACAAAGCAAGAACATGCTATAACGTGCACCAACCAGCACTACAAACATAGCATTATGTGTTGGATTTGTACAAGTTCGGACGTCTTTTAAAGGCTATCATGTACTGCATCAAGTAAAGGAACAGAATAATCTGTTTCAAGTAGATTTCTCTTAGAATTGATAAATGGAAAAAGAACAGAGAGTAATACAAGCTTTTCAAATGAGTCAGGCAAGTCATAATAATCTATCAAGGACTTGACATAGCCTGCATAGAATATAGCAGTACTCTCAGGACACTGTATACCTGTGCTTAATAGAGATGAGCGAGCACCAAAATGCTCGGGTGCTCGTTACTCGGGACGAAATTTTCGCGATGCTCGAGGGTTCATTTCGAATAACGAACCCCATTGAAGTCAATGGGCGACCAGAGCATTTTTGTATTTCGCCGATGCTCGCTAAGGTTTCCATGTGTGAAAATCTGGGCAATTCAAGAAAGTGATGGGAACGACACAGCAACGGATAGGGCAGGCGAGGGGCTACATGTTGGGCTGCATCTCAAGTTCCCAGGTCCCACTATTAAGCCACAATACCGGCAAGAGTGGGCCCCCCCCCCCCCAACAACTTTTACTTCTGAAAAGCCCTCATTAGCAATGCATACCTTAGCTAAGCACCACACTAGCTACAACAAAGCACAATCACTGCCTGGATGACACTCCGCTGCCAATTCTCCTGGGTTACATGCTGCCCAACCCCCCTCCCCCCTGCACGACGCAGTGTCCACAGCGCACACCAAACTGTCCCTGCGCAGCCTTCAGCTGCCCTCATGCCACACCACCCTCATGTCTATTTATAAGTGCGTCTGCCATGAGGAGGAACTGCAGGCACACACTGCAGAGGGTTGGCACGGCTAGGCAGCGACCCTCTTTAAAAGGGGTGGGGCGATAGCCCACAATGCTGTACAGAAGCAATGAGAAATATAATCCTGTGCCACCGCCATCAGGAGCTGCACACGTGGGCATAGCAATGGGGAACCTATGTGCCACACACTATTCATTCTGTCAAGGTGTCTGCATGCCCCAGTCAGACCGGGCTTTTTAATTCATAGACACAGGCAGGTACAACTCCCTATTGTGAAGTCCCTGTGGACCCACAGCATGGGTGGGTGCCAGGAAGCCACCGGCGGTACATAAAAATATCCCATTGCATTGCCCAACACAGCTGAGGTAGTAATGTCGTGCTTAATGCAGGTGGGCTTCGGCTCACACTGCATGCCCCAGTCAGACTGGGGTTCTTTACAAGTGGAAACAGATGCATTTATAATTCCCTGTGGACCCACAGCATGGGTGGGTGCCAGGAAGCCACCGGCGGTATATAAAAATATCCCATTGCATTGCCCAACACAGCTGAGGTAGTAATGTCGTGCTTAATGCAGGTGGGCTTCGGCCCACACTGCATGCCCCAGTCAGACTGGTAATATGTACCTTAACAGTAACCGCGTTGGTGGTAATGTGGTGGTGACTGCGGACCTAGTAGCGCGGTTTTATTTTGTTGGTTTTCGGAATGTGGCCAGGATTAAGTGGGCCGTGGCGGGGGATTTTTTTGAGGCACTACGTGTCCTCTCCACGTGTCCGTGGTTATATGCACCTTAACAGTAACCGCATTGGTGGTAATGTGGTGGTGACTGCGGACCTAGTAGCGCGGTTTTATTTTGTTGGTTTTCGGAATGTGGCCAGGATTAAGTGGGCCGTGGCGGGGGATGTTTTTGAGGCACTACGTGTCCTCTCCACGTGTCCGTGGTTATATGCACCTTAACAGTAACAGCGTTGGTGGGAAATGGCCTCGCCGCCATCATGTCTTTGGGAAGCCTCTGTTTCCACACCCCAGAGACATACCATTAGCAGCGGTATAGGCAGAGCCCATAATTAGTAACATTTCAGCCGTAGCATTAGGACAGGCCCCACTAACATATCACTAGCAGCATTATAGGGGGAGCACAGTATTAGTTCCATTTCAGTAATAGTAGCACTCAAGACAGGCCCCAGTAACAATTCCGAAGCAGCAGTACAGTGGGAGCGCAGTCTTCGTTCCATTTCAGTAATAGTAGCACTCAAGACAGGCCCCAGTAACAATTCCGAAGCAGCAGTATAGTGGGAGCGCAGTCTTCGTTCCATTTCAGTAGCTGCAGTATAGACAAGGCCCAAGTTACATTTATGTAGCTAAAGTGCAGGCCAACCCCACACACCTTTCTGTACCATGAGTGCAGGCGAAGAACATAGAAATTGCTATGATTACACTGTAGGTGAGTGCCCAAAAAAATTGGTGTACCAACAGTACTAATGTACCTCAGTAAAAATTGGCCATGCCCAACCAAGATGGCAGGTGAAACCCATTAATCGCTTTGGTTAATGTGACTTAAGTGGTAACTAGGCCTGGAGGCAGCCCAGTTTAACGAAAAATTGGTTCAAGTTAAAGTTCCAACGCTTTTAAGAGCATTGAAACGTATAAAAAATTTTTAGAAAAATTATATGAGTGAGCCTTGTGGCCCTAAGAAAAATTGCCCGTTCAGCGTGATTACGTGAGGTTTCAGGAGGAGGAGCAGGAGGAATATTATACACAGATTGATGAAGCAGAAATGTCCCCGTTTTGGATGGTGAGAGAGAACGATGCTTCCATCCGCGGGTGCAGCCTACGTATTGCTTAGGTATCGCTGCTGTCCGCTGGTGGAGAAGAGAAGTCTGGGGAAATCCAGGCTTTGTTCATCTTGATGAGTGTTAGCCTGTCGGCACTGTCGGTTGACAGGCAGGTACGCTTATCTGTGATGATTCCCCCAGCCGCACTAAACACCCTCTCCGACAAGACGCTAGCCGCAGGACAAGCAAGTACCTCCAGGGCATACAGCGCGAGTTCAGGCCATGTGTCCAGCTTCGACACCCAGTAGTTGTAGGTGGCAGAGGCGTCACGGATCGGCTACGTACTCCCTCACCATCCTTTTACAGTGCTCCCGCCGACTCAGCCTTGACTGGGGAGCGGTGACACAGTCTTGCTGGGGAGCCATAAAGCTGTCCAGGCCCTTAAAGACTGTTGCACTGCCTGTGCTGTACATGCTGCTCGATCTCCGCACCTCCCCTGCTACCTGGCCCTCGGAACTGCGCCTTCTGCCACTAGCGCTGTCGGATGGGAATTTTACCATCAGCTTGTCCGCAAGGGTCCTGTGGTATAGCAACACTCTTGAACCCCTTTCCTCTTGGGGAATGAGAGTGGGAAGGTTCTCCTTATAGCGTGGGTCGAGCAGTGTGTACACCCAGTAATCCGTAGTGGCCAGAATGCGTGTAACGCGAGGGTCACGAGAAAGGCATCCTAACATGAAGTCAGCCATGTGTGCCAGGGTACCTGTACGCAACACATGGCTGTCTTCACTAGGAAGATCACTTTCAGGATCCTCCTCCTCCTCCTCCTCCTCAGGCCATACACGCTGAAAGGATGACAGGCAAGCAGCATGGGTACCGTCAGCAGTGGGCCAAGCTGTCTCTTCCCCCTCCTCCTCATCCTCCTCATGCTCCTCCTCCTCCTCCTGAACGCGCTGAGATATAGACAGGAGGGTGCTCTGACTATCCAGCGACATACTGTCTTCCCCCGCCTCCGTTTCCGAGCGCAAAGCATCTGCCTTTATGCTTTGCAGGGAACTTCTCAAGATGCATAGCAGAGGAATGGTGACGCTAATGATTGCAGCATCGCCGCTCACCACCTGGGTAGACTGCTCAAAGTTTCCAAGGACCTGGCAGATGTCTGCCAACCAGGCCCACTCTTCTGAAAAGAATTGAGGAGGCTGACTCCCACTGCGCCGCCCATGTGGGAGTTGGTATTCCACTATAGCTCTATGCTGCTCATAGAGCCTGGCCAACATGTGGAGCGTAGAGTTCCACCGTGTGGGCACGTCGCACAGCAGTCGGTGCACTGGCAGATTAAAGCGATGTTGCAGGGTGCGCAGGGTGGCAGCGTCCGTGTGGGACTTGTGGAAATGTGCGCAGAGCCGGCGCGCCTTTACGAGCAGGTCTGACAAGCGTGGGTAGCTTTTCAGAAAGCGCTGAACCACCAAATTAAAGACGTGGGCCAGGCATGGCACGTGCGTGAGGCTGCCGAGCTGCCGAGCCGCCACCAGGTTACGGCCGTTGTCACACACGACCATGCCCGGTTGGAGGCTCAGCGGCGCAAGCCAGCAGTCGGTCTGCTCTGTCAGACCCTGCAGCAGTTCGTGGGCCGTGTGCCTCTTATCTCCTAAGCTGAGTAGTTTCAGCACGGCCTGCTGACGCTTGCCCACCGCTGTGCTGCCACGCCGCAAGACACCGACTGCTGGCAACGTGCTGCTGCTGACACATCTTGATTGCGAGACAGAGGTTGCGGAGGAGGAGGAGGAGGAGGGTGCTTTAGTGGAGGAAGCATACACCGCCGCAGATACCACCACCGAGCTGGGGCCCGCAATTCTGGGGGTGGGTAGGACGTGAGCGGTCCCAGGCTCTAACTCTGTCCCAGCCTCCACTAAATTCACCCAATGTGCCGTCAGGGAGATGTAGTGGCCCTGGCCGCCTGTGCTTGTCCACGTGTCCGTTGTTAAGTGGACCTTGGCAGTAACCGCGTTGGTGAGGGCGCGTACAATGTTGCGGGAGACGTGGTCGTGCAGGGCTGGGACGGCACATCGGGAAAAGTAGTGGCGACTGGGAACTGAGTAGCGCGGGGCCGCCGCCTCCATCATACTTTTGAAGGACTCCGTTTCCACAACCCTATACGGCAGCATCTCAAGGCTGATAAATTTGGCTATGTGGACGGTTAACGCTTGAGCGTGCGGGTGCGTGGCGGCGTACTTGCGCTTGCGCTCCAACAGTTGCGCTAGCGACGGCTGGACGGTGCGCTGACAGACATTGGTGGATGGGGCCGAGGACAGCGGAGGTGAGGGTGTGGGTGCAGGCCAGAAGACGGTAGTGCCTGTGTCCTGAGAGGGGGGTTGTATCTCAGTGGCAGGTTGGGGCACAGGGGGCGAGGCAGCGGTGCAAACCGGAGGCGGTGAACGGCCTTCGTTCCACCTTGTGGGGTGCTTGGCCATCATATGTCTGCGCATGCTGGTGGTGGTGAGGCTGTTGGTGGTGGCTCCCCGGCTGATCTTGGCGCGACAAAGGTTGCACACCACTGTTCGTTGGTCGTCAGGCGTCTCTGTGAAAAACTGCCAGACCTTAGAGCACCTTGGCCTCTGCAGGGTGGCATGGCGCGAGGGTGCGCTTTGGGAAACAGTTGGTGGATTATTCGGTCTGGCCCTGCCTCTACCCCTGGCCACCGCACTGCCTCTTGCAACCTGCCCTGCTGCTGCCCTTGCCTCCCCCTCTGAAGACCTGTCCTGAGTAGGCGTTGCAAACCAGGTGGGGTCAGTCACCTCATCGTCCTGCTGCTCTTCCTCCGAATCCTCTGTGCGCTCCTCTCTCGGACTTACTGCCCTCACTACTACCTGACTGCAAGACAACTGTGTCTCATCGTCATCGTCCTCCTCACCTACTGAAAGGTCTTGAGACAGTTGCCGGAAGTCCCCAGCCTCATCCCCCGGACCTCGGGAACTTTGCAATGGTTGTGCATCAGTGACGATAAACTCCTCTGGTGGGAGAGGAACCACTGCTGCCCAATCTGAGCAGGGGCCCGAGAACAGTTCCTGGGAGTCTTCCCGCTGCTGAGCATGTGTCATTGTAGTGGAGTGAGGAGGCTGGGAGGAAGGAGGAGCAGCAGACAGAGGATTTGGATTTGCAGCACTGGACGGCGCAGAACTGTGGGTGGACGATAGGTTGCTCGAAGCACTTTCTGCCATCCACGACAGGACCTGCTCACACTGCTCATTTTCTAATAAAGGTCTCCCGCGTGGACCCATGAATTGTGCGATGAATGTCGGTACGCCAGAAACGTGCCTCTCTCCTAATCGCGCAGCAGTCGGCTGCGATACACCTGGATCAGGAGTTCGGCCTGTGCCCACACCCTCACTTGGCCCTCCGCGTCCTCGGCCGCGTCCACGTCCTCTAGGCCTACCCCTACCCCTCAGCATGCTGTATTACCAGTGATTTGATTTCCCAGGCAGGAAATAAATTGGCGCAAGCCTGCAGGCCAAATATCCTTTTTTCCCTTTTTTTTTAAAAGGAAAGGCCCACTGCGTCTATTCAATGAATAATAAGTTTAATAACTGTGTTGTGCCCCTGCAAATGTGTCACAGAACTTTAGTGTTGCAGAGTTATTAACTACAGCTGAGCAAGGAATTTCACAGGCAGGAAAGAAAGTGGCGCAAGCCTGCTGTAAAACGTAGCTGGTTGCGTCTGATTTTTTTACGTTCTCCACGCAGCACACACGTACCCAGAGCCCTGAGGACTGTCAGAGGCAGGCCAAATATCCTTTTTTCCCTTTTTTTTAAAAGGAAAGGCCCACTGCGTCTATTCAGTGAATAATAAGTTTAATAACTGTGTTGTGCCCCTGCAAATGTGTCACAGAACTTTAGTGTTGCAGAGTTATTAACTACAGCTGAGCAAGGAATTTCACAGGCAGGAAAGAAAGTGGTGCAAGCCTGCTGTAAAACGTAGCTGGTTGCGTCTGATTTTTTAACGTTCTCCACGCAGCACACACGTACCCAGAGCCCTGAGGACTGTCAGAGGCAGGCCAAATATACTTTTTCCCCTTTTTTTTTAAAAGGAAAGGCCCACTGCGTCTATTCAATGAATAATAAGTTTAATAACTGTGTTGTGCCCCTGCAAATGTGTCACAGAACTTTAGTGTTGCAAAGTTATTAACTACAGCTGAGCAAGGAATTTCACAGGCAGGAAAGAAAGTGGCGCAAGCCTGCTGTAAAACGTAGCTGGTTGCGTCTGATTTTTTTACGTTCTCCACGCAGCACACACGTACCCAGAGCCCTGAGGACTGTCAGAGGCAGGCCAAATATCCTTTTTTCCCTTTTTTTTAAAAGGAAAGGCCCACTGCGTCTATTCAATGAATAATATATGTCTTCTGGCCCTGCCTAATCAATTCTGTCCCTGTAGTATTAATGCAGGGTGCAATGCTCTGCACAGCCGATTTTGAGAAAAAAAAAAATGCAACACAGCTAACAGCAGCCTGCACAGTACTCCACACAGTTAAATGTGGCCCTAGAAAGGACCGTTGGGGTTCTTGAAGCCTACACTCACTCCTAACACTCTCCCTGCCTAACCACCACTTCTGTCCCTAATGCAGGGTGCAATGCTCTGCACAGCCGATTTTGAGAAAAAAAAAAAAAATGCAACACAGCTAACAGCAGCCTGCACAGTACTGCACACGGTTAAATGTGGCCCTAGAAAGGACCGTTGGGGTTCTTGAAGCCTACACTCACTCCTAACACTCTTCCTGCCTAACCACCACTTCTGTCCCTAATACAGGATGCAATGCTCTGCACAGCCGATTTTGAAAAAAAAAAAAATATATATACACTGCTAACAGCAGCCTGCACACGGGTAGATGTGGCCCTAAGAAGGACCGTTGGGGTTCTTGAAGCCTACACTCACTACAAACACTCTCCCTACAGCAGCACCAGCAGCAGCACTTTCCCTCAGCTAACTCACAAGGCATCTGAGGCGAGCCGCGGGAGGGGCCGATTTTTATACTCGGGTAACATCTGATCTCCCCAGCCACTCACAGCAGGGGGGTGGTATAGGGCTTGAACGTCACAGGGGGAAGTTGTAATGCCTTCCCTGTCTTTCAATTGGCCAGAAAAGCGCGCTAACGTCTCAGAGATGAAAGTGAAAGTAACCCGAACATCGTGTGGTACTCGTTACGAGTAACGAGCATCCCGAACACGCTAATATTCGCCCGAGCATCAAGCTCGGACGAGTACGTTCGCTCATCTCTAGTGCTTAACCCTTTCCAATCCCACTGTCTGACGTCTGAAGACATTATGATTTAAGGCTGTACAGCTCCAATGTTGGAAGACGTCCGTCGGGGTTCTCTTACTGTATATTGCCAGCCTCTCTGCTGTCGGAGCCTATCCAACGTGTCACCTCATGCAGTACTGGCTTTAGCCAGCAGATAGCGCAGTTGTATAACAGCAGAAAAAGAGTAAGCCCCCTAGGAAAACCAGGATACAAATTGGATTGGAAATGGTTAATATTTTCTTTTTATTGTTGCAAGAGTACACCACAAAA
Source organism: Eleutherodactylus coqui (assembly GCF_035609145.1). Taxonomy (NCBI): domain Eukaryota; kingdom Metazoa; phylum Chordata; class Amphibia; order Anura; family Eleutherodactylidae; genus Eleutherodactylus; species Eleutherodactylus coqui. The sequence goes on along the minus strand of NC_089841.1, from coordinate 213,626,799 downwards.
TGTTACTATCTTGCCAATCCTCGGATTTTATGGTTTGTCTATGTTGGCCATCCTGTGCAACATATTAACCAGATTAATTCCTAGTGAATGTCATTGAACTCTTGTATTTGATAACGAAGTTGATGTGACCACATTCGTACCTTGTTAATTATTTGCCACTTTAGATAACTTTGATAATAACCAAAAGGTTAACTGATTTAGGGCTCTTTCATATGGGCGCTGCGATTTTTGTCCGCCCGTGTTGTGGCCGAAAATCACATGAACGAGGGGCAGCTGCTTCTCATTTTCTCCTCCATTCAGATGGCCGGGATGTGGCGTATATACTAAACTGCTAAACTCTTTCCCACTTCTCCACCACTTGCCAGCTGCTGGCAAAGGGAGGGGGCAGGAGCTTGGCAGAGCTACTGTGCTAAACTCCCTTCCCCTCCATGCACCATCCTATGGGAGCTGCCAGCAAGGGGAGGTGGAGGGACTTTAGCAATGTGAGCCGCTGTTAAACTCCCCCCCTCTTCCCTTTTCTGATGGCTCTCATAGACTCCCATAGGAGTCTATGGGAACAACCAGCATATTCATGCAAAAGATAAGACAAATCCTACCTTTTTCGGTCGCACATAAAAGGGCCGGCCGGAATGCACACCGTATGTGTTATCTTGCCCAGCTGGCTGATTTTATGTGCCAGAAAATGGCCCATCTGAATGGATGCATGGAATCCAGTGCGTCAGATGGTCACGATTTTTGGGCAGTGTTTTATCGCGGCAAAATAGCCGTGATAAAACGCTTGTGTGAAGGTAACCTAAGGCCCCCTGTCCACGGCAGTGTATTCACTGGCGGTTTACCGCCGGCGAATCACGCCGGCCGACGCTTCCCATAGCACTGCTATGGAAAGCGTTGGCACCTGTCTACGAGCGGAGAATCATCGCGATTCTCCGCTCGCGGCGGGCATTTCGCAGCGGTCAGCCTATGTATTAGATAGGGCTGACGGGCGGAGATTCAGCGCAGGCTCCTACTCCCGGGCGGCGGCTCCCGGGGCGGAGCTTCGCCCGGGAGTCCGCATCGCCCGTGGACAGCCGGCCTTAATTAATAAAAGTTTTACAGCTATATTATAGGAAATAAAGATATGTTTGCACTTAGACTTCATACACATAATAATTAATTTAGTAAATGCAAAACATCACATTAGCAATTGTAAGCTTTAAAAATGCTGCCTGGTAGTTTTGGTAATACTTAAGCTGCTTTAACACTAAATTATCGTTCGAATTTCCGTGATCCAGCAAGAATCTGAATAATTATCGTTCAGTGTAAATGCATGCACCGACTGAATACCTGTCAAAATATTGACCAGCTGGTTGGTAAAATATCAGATTATGGGTGTATAAATAAATAATTAAACCATTAAAAACCTAGTGCATCTAAGGGCTTATTCACATGGGCATATATACACTGCCCCTCTGATGCATTGCCTTACAATGCATTAGTGCAAAGAGGCGTATCTTCGCGGCGTGAAAGCGCCTGATAGGGTGCTTTCATGCTGGCGGCAGCAGCTGCATTGCTTCCTATAAGAGCCTATGCTAGCTAAACTCCCTCCCCCTTCTCTTCTCCTCTCCGTCCCTTGCCGCTGTTTGCAAACGGCCGGAGGGGAGGAAAGAGGAGGTGAGCCAGTGAGGCGGAGGGAAGGGCGAATGTTTCCCCATGCCCCACTTTATGGCAGCCTTGGCGTATAAGCGCAGGGCCATTTGCCATTCAGGCATTTTTACAGTGTCAGCGGGCACACGTAAAATGCCTACGGCCATGTAAATGAGTGCTAAGTTTCATGGGAGATTAGAAGAGGGAAAAGAAATAACCATAAATACACCATAGGGAAGAGAAATGCATATCGGTGGGAATGTATATGTATATAAAAAATTATATATATATATATATATATATATATATATATGAATATGACATATAGATGTTAAAAGTATATTTTAAAGGGATATTATCTAAAAATTGTTTTTATATGTACGTATGAATTATTTAATAGTAATGCTGTTGTAATAATATAACAATAATATATAATATATACTTGAAATGTTTTTTAAAACTTAATTTAACCCATTGGGTTTCAAAGTATTCAGATAAAAAAATGCAATATATCTCCATGGATTTTAGGCATAAGAAATATCCGTGGGGTATTTTTTCCAAGGGTGTAATGCGCACTTTAGTAATGTCCTTGCTGTGATAATGAAAAAAAATGCTTAGGCACACTGTGGAGCAAATAACCTCTTGCAATGTTACAGCGGTGTTGATTAGCTCTAATCCTAAAAGAATTTGTGGTTTATTAAATTTTTTAGGGGGATTGGGTAGAAAAAAATAGATTTTGCCATTTGCTTTTTTAGTTTCATTTTTAGGGCATTTTATGTGTAAAATAAATAATGTGATAACACTCATCAGCACGATTCTAGCGATATCAAGTTTATACAGTTTTTTTTTAGGTTTTGCTATATTTGTATACAAAAAACACTTTTAAAAAAAGATTTGTCGCCGCATGCCAAGAGCCATAGCATTTTTATCTTTCCATTAACGGAGGTCTATGAGAGCTTGTTTTTTGCAGGATGAGTTCTAGTCTTCATTTTTCCAATTTTTGGAAAAATGTAACATTTCGATTGCTTTTTATTCCATTTTTTTAGAGGCATGATTAACAAAATCTGCAATTCTGGAATGTTTGGTATTTTTAAGATTGCGTACTGTGCAGTATAAAGGATATGTTAAATTAATGCTGCGGGAACGTGTGATTATGTCACTACCAAATTTATATAGTGTTTTTTTTTTTTTACCTGCTTCCGGTCATCTCAAAATAAATAGTTCTATATTGCAAACTTTGAAAAAAAATCTTGCCTAATGCGCTGGGAAGTCGGTCAGCTACCAGTGGTTCTCAACCCTTTTCAGTCCAGCGCCCCCTTTAGGTATTGGGATGGTGGCCAGCGCCCCCAAGCCTTACTAGTTTAAACCCAGTAAAAGTTTACCTTGTTCACAAATTTAAAAGTACAAATTAAAATACTCAATACTTTTTTTTTGGAAAGTTTAATAGTGTTTAACAGATTCACATTAAGGCCTTAGTCAGATGGGCGTTTTTTCGCGCATGCGCATGCGATTCGCGCATATATAGAACCAATGGTTCGCTATGGTATCGGTCACATGTCCGCTTTTTATGCGGATATGCGATAAATTATAGGACACGACGATTCGCAGATCGCGCCTATCTGCGTTTGGCGTTTTATGTGCACACCAAAATCATTTTTTTCGCTGGCCAGTCTAAGTTTCATGCGCATTTTGATGCGCACGGCGATTTTTCTCCGGTCTGACGAGCGTTTTGCTGCGACGATTAACGCGGCTAGGTGCAGATTTTTCCCGCGATTTTTCGCCCCCGGTCACGCGATTTGCGCATGCGCATCCGACATGTGACCCGTCTGACTAAGGCCTTATTGTGAAAACATGTCTCTAAAAATAGTATTTTAGTCAGCTACATTTTAGCTGCTGAAATGTAGATGCTAAATATTTAAAAACAGGTTAATTAGTGGATACAGTAATAAATAGGTTTTATTGGAGAAGATATTTTTTGGGGGGAAGCAAGCAATACCATCTTTAATTATCATTCGATAGAAATGTACAGCATATGAAGAAAATGCAAGATACACTATAATCCTTAATGGTCAGAAGACTAATTAAAATGCAAGAACAATGAAATCTGACTAATAACTATGGTTGCCACAGTCAATCTGTGTCATTAATGGCCGCATTGGGCCTACTGAGTGGACGCCAAATTCATGATATCTGGTTCTATCTTCATCAACAGCAGTCTCAAGTCACCCCTTATACATATCTGAAGTTTGTTTCTCACTCTTGTCAGGAGCTGCTGAACCGCGCTGAAGCCCCTCTCCACTAAGTACGTAGATGGAAAAGCTAACCCAAGCAACTTAACTTCCTGCCATAGGATAGGATAGGAATTCTTCACTTTCACCCAAAAACATTCATAGCCACATTGTTGGAAAAGTGCTTGGGCTTCTCTGTTGTGTTTCAAGTTGATCAACTGCTCTTGTAATCTGGGATGAAATTCTCCTACGTCTGCTGAAAATAAATTGAGTACCGACGTTGGTATTTCAAGGGTACATAGATCATGAAACCTAGTTTGCATGTCTTCTTTGGCTTGTTTCAGGTGTGAGCAAAAAAATGTCTAAGTCTGCATCTTGAAGTTTGTCTCCGTCTTTGCGTGCAATTTCTTAAAGACTCGGAAACTGACAGAGCTCGCATCGACTCAGGTTATTGGTATGAAGTCCAGTTTGGCTATGAAGGAAGAGATTATACCTCAAAATGAAATTCATTTTGTCTCCTTGCAGCTTTGTGTTGACCTCGTTGAGTTTGTCAAATATGTCTGAGATAGGCAACGCCAAGACGTCGTAGTTCGATTGCATCACAAAGGCTCAGGTCAATCGGCCGAAGAAACTCGACTACCATGTCAAAAAGTTTGTGGAAGCGCTGTAACCACTTTCCTCTTGACAGCCACCTCACTTTGGTGTGTAGGAGTAGATATTCAAATTCTTCATCATGGTCTTGACAGAGCTTGCGGAAAAGACATTTGTTCAAAGCTCTTGTTAACAGCACTAATTACATAGCGCAGAGAATCATGCAATCTCTCTAAATGTGTAGCAACAAGGTGTTGCCAATGGATCACACAGTGGACTGCCATTATGCCAGGTACAGCAGATTTTAAATGGCCTATAAATCCGCGATATCGACCAATCATGGATGCTGCTCTGTCGATTGCACAAGCAAGTACATTTGTTAAAGGGATGTTTTTTTCTTGGAAAAATTCTTCTACTCTTTTGTATATAGAGGAGCCTTTTGTGTCAGTGGTTACATTTCTGGTAAACAACAGTTCCTCCACTACCTCTTCATTACGATTAATGAAACGAACGTAAGCTAGCAGCAATGCTTTATTGTCTCTAACCATTGACCCATCAATTTGCAAATTTTGTGTTCTTTAAAACATCCAAAAGCGTTTCTTCCACATCAGCAACCACCTCATCAATTCTTCTTGAAACGGTGTCATTACTCAAGGGAATCAATTTCACCATGGCACACGCATCAGCCCCCAGCATAGTACTGACAATCTCTTTAACTATGGGTAACAAAAGTGTTTCCTCAATAGTATGTGATTTGCCACATTGCACTATAAATTAAGAGACTTTATAGGAAGCAAGGAGACCTTTGTCAGCATTGAGAGCAGATTTTCCAAATAGCTTGCCTACAGCGCTGCAGTTCTCAAACGTTAACTTTAAACCTTGGAAAAAGGAAATAGGCTTACACACTTTGCCTGAATGCATTTTGCAAGGTGATCACTTAGGCTCAAAGGCTTCATAGCTTCATTTGAAAATGCCTTTTCACAAACAAGGCACAAGGGAAGCCGTCCGTTTGTAGGAGAAGAGATGAATCCGGATTTCAAGTATTCATTTGAATATTGATGGCATTTCTTCTTCTCATCTTCTTCTCTGCCTTTTTTTATAAAGTATGCTTCAAGAAAGCACTGCTTACATCACTCTATCATATAATGATGTATGATTTTTATAACTCCATGACTCCGCTACAGATCAATCACACTGGATAACGTAAAGAACAACCTAACCCGCTGTATTCCATAATGCCGCTGATTGGCTGGAACTTTCAATTGTGTGGGTCTCTGGAAGTTGTAGTTTATTTCAGTGTTCTGAAAAGATACTTGGTGTCCACTAAGACTACAACACCTAAAGACCCACAAAAGTGACAGTTTCAAGCGGTTCCAGCCAATCAATCGCATTATGAAATACAGTGGGTTAGGTTCTGCTGTAGGTTATCCAGTGTTGTGAAGTGTGATTGATTGGTAACAGTGGGATGGAGTTATAAAAGTTATACATTATATGATAGAGGTGCGTAGGCTGCACACAACTCCCATTACACGTTAGTGATTCATATGGAAATAATTGCCTTGGTTTTCGTCAGTTTCAGATTTCACTGATTGTTTTCGGATGGATTATCAATGAAAACTGCGGTATCACTGCTAATTTTTAGAAACCGCCCCTTTATGTTCCAACGTCACCCTGCCGCCCATTTTCGGTCCACCACCCCCTTGAAAAGTAAAAACGCCCCCTGGGGACAATAACGCACACATTGAGAAGCACTGAGCTAAACGACCTGCACAAGCAGGTGATGTCACCGCTAGATGTTCGCGCTCATGCAGAAGGTTTAGACAGGCAGATCATCGCTGAGAAGTCCTCATGTCTCGCTAACTTCTCGCTCAATGCTTCACATTCCATGTGAAGCACTGAGCGGGGAGCGTTTAGATGCAGTGAGAAGGGAGTGAACCAGTGATGATCTTTATGCTGGGTGAAACTGAGCGAAAAATGAAAAGTAAACAAATAGTGCGCAGCGGCTTTGCATTTAGATGTGACAATTATCGCGCACCTTCGTTGCGCCATAATCGTCCCATGTAAATGGGGCATTATACACATGTTTTTATTTTCTTCGAAAGCCGCTAGTCTCACACCATTTATCTTTAAAGCCTAGACACACACACGCATGCATATGTTGTGTATATACATACATATACACACACATGCACTTTCATTTACATACACTAGTGCTTGAAAATCAAAATCCTTCTTTGGAAAGTCTTGCTTATAGCCATCTCTGATTTATTCAAGCACATTTCAATTGTTTTTCGTATTGCTACTCTAGCTGTTTGTGCTAACATACGCTGCCAGGTGCCATCAAGAGGAAACCAAGGGTGTTCTTGCCTGCAGGCGGAGAACAATAGGGCAATTTAGCAGTGATTATTATGAGTTGACTGGAACTGTGAATACATGCAAAGGAGATATATAAAATGTTTGTAAACTTGTTACTTTATGAAGGTAAAACTAAATTCTCTCTTTTATGAAGCAATGCTTAATGGGGTATTACCATCTCGGCCAATAACGACTGAAGAATAATTGAATCCTCCTTAACTCTGTAATCTGACATTACTGTGTGCATTCTACTTGTCTTATGATGCTGTGTTTTAACTCTACTGTGAAACGAGTAAATTCATGATCCCCGAACTGGGCCATAATTGTGTACATGTTGTGCTTTCCTATAACTTCACCATCTTTATTATCCCTGTACAGTGACATCACTGCATTCATTACCTATGTGTTGTAAAACGACTCATTACCTCTGTACAGTGATGTCACTGTGTGGATGCTGTGACACCACTGTAGTCCTTAGCTGTGATGTCATTATTTGTGACATCACTGTGCACAGTATTCCTATGACACAGTTTATAATATAATAAATCACAGTTGCATCTCACAATCAGCAGCACACGCTCTGCTGCACAATCAATCCAAAAATAATAGGTCCGCACGCAAAGCTTCCATAAAGAAAAATGGTTGCTGATATATGATTTTGCATGCATGCAGTTTTTGAGCATATACTTAATTCTATGAACTTGATATGTCGTATGCCTTTCTTCCGCCTGTCTGCTGCACATTGGAGACTCATCTCTTTTGTTTTGTACATCTTTTTAACTGTAAAGAATAAAATATAGAATTTTTTTTTATGGAAGCTTTGCATGCTGACCTGTTATTTTTGCTATGACACAGTTTGTATTATCTACGCACTGTGACATCACTGTATTTATTATTCCTGTTTAGTGACATCACTGCATTTTCCCTGTAAATAAAGCAAAGCACCAATAAAGGTCCTTTTAGATTCTTGTTTGAATGAGCGAACAAGCAAGTGACATCACGGCTGTATAGTTCATACTCATGCAGACAGGTAAATGCATCGCTTTCTTATTCAGAATCCTTCAGTTTTTGTATAAGTGAATGAGAAGGAGTGAACAAGCGCTGTTTAAACCGAAGACAAGCGAATGAGCAAACAATGATTTTTATGCCTGCATAAAATGAATTGCGAACGATTCTCATTTGTTGTTCAGTCATTGGCTTGTGTTTAGACCAGAGGTTCCCAAAGTAGTCTATATGAACCCCCAGGGGTTGATTTAGACTTGCTGGGGATCAATGTCAGCGAGAAAAACATTTGGGGGTGCACGAAATGTAAATGGGGGTCTACGTGAGCGGACTCCATTTAGGCAGGTCATCATGAACATTTAGGCCGCCTGCAGACGGGCGGGTCGGATCCGGCGGCGAGGATTCTCGCAGCGGGACCAGACCCGAGCGCCTGCAGGGACCAGCGCGTACTCACCCGCGCCCACGGCTCCGGCTGTTTGATGTGCGGGCTTGCCGGGCAGCCGGCGCATGCGCAGACCGGAGCTGGCGGAGGGTGAGTGACGTTTCTGTGCGGGGCTCTGCGAGAACATGCCGCGGAGAGATTTCGCACGGCCAAACCGCAGCAGTCTGCATAGGATTGCGTTTGTTAACGCAATCCTATACAGGCTTCCAGCGGCGGAAATCCCGCGGGAAATTTCTGCTCGTGTGCAGGCGCCCTTAGGCTTTCTGTAAATGATATAGTACACCTTACACAGATTCTGTACATAATACTTATAATAGACATAGAAATTACTTACCTCTTTGATTTCTTTGATATTTCATAAAATTGTTTATGTAGAGTTTGCGCAAAACATCTTGGGCTCCCGCGATAGACCTGTGCAGCCGCTAACTTACCTATAAAATGTTTCTACTGCGCATTATTTTCACGTGATCAACCAGAGCCCAAGAAGTTTTGCACAAACTATACCTATCTGGTTGGTGGTGTGCTATGCTTGTTAATATGCAAATTTTTACAAGATTTCATACCGGCATACATGTTTTTCTATTTTACAATTATCCACTCTACAAAAAACCCTGTCTAAGTAAGCAGCACTGTGCCAGTTGTGAAAAACCCATTTGACTTTAATAAGTTAAAGGGGTTGTCTCGCGCCGAAACGAGTTTTTTTTTCTTCCATAGGCCCCCCGTTCGGCGCAGGACAACCCCAAGGGATGTGTTAAAAAAAAAAAATTTATTACTTACCCGAATCCCCGCTCTGCGACGTCTTCCTTCTTCCTACTTCTTCCTTCACCAAGATGGCCGCCGGGATCTTCACCCACGATGCACCGCGGGTCTTCTCCCATGGTGCACCGTGGGCTCTGTGCAGTCCATTGCCGATTCCAGCCTCCTGATTGGCTGGAATCGGCACACGTGACGGGGCGGAGCTACGATGACCAGCTCTCCGGCACGAGCGGCCCCATTCACCAGGAAGAAGACCGCACAGCGCGAGCGCGTCTAAAAAAGCAAGAAGACATCAGAATTAGACGGATCCATGGCGACGGGGACGCTAGCAACGGAGCAGGTAAGTGAATAACTTCTGTATGGCTCATATTTAATGCACGATGTACATTATAAAGTGCATTTATATGGCCATACAGAAGTGTATGACCCCACTTGCTGCCGCGAGACAACCCCTTTAAGGAAAATTCAATATTAGGCAGGCAGGGAGTCTATCGGAAACAGAAAAAAATGGCAAGTGGTCTATGGGGCAAAAAAGTTTGGGAACTTCTGGTTTAGACCGAACGGTCATCATTCACTTTTGCTCGTCTGACCAATTTTTTGAAAGATAATCATTAGTTTTAAAGGCACCCTATCCTTCAACAGTGAAGATGTCACTTCAGGATTTTTGCCTCCTAGAGTTCAAAGAAAAAGCCAAATTTGAGACGTATATGAGGAAAAGATTACAATAGAAAAGAGAACACAGACTGCATAAGGAGAACTGCATGAAGAAAATAACATTTGTTAGGTGCCCAAAATGAACATTTGCTGGTTGACTCTTTTGCAGCATGTTTCGAGCACTGTGGAGATAATGGGATGGTCTGGGAATACTGTGCAGTTTGAAAAGTAGAACATTTATATACAGGGTAAAAGGATGGCTATTCCATGCCAAGCAGAGGATTTGTGGTGACAGCAAAGTTTGAAGCACTGTCATTATTTCTAGCCTCCCAACATATTAGGCCTGATTCACACTAGCATGAGAATCGCGCAGAAGTTAGCAATGCAAAAAATTGTGGCTAACCGCGAAAAATAGCATGAATGGGCCTTTTCCCACTATCAAGTCCCGAGCTTAATTAGTGGAGAAATTGCCCATTGTGAGCTGCACGTCACTGCCCGCTGCAGGGAGAGAGAGGTTCCCCTGCAGGGGAGAATAAGGAAATCCTCTGCTGCTGGGGATTTTCCTTATTCTCCCCTGCAGGGGAATTCCTTCACTCCCCGATATGGGGGAATTCTCCTGTAGCAGGGAGAGAGAGAGGGCCGGGTTAGAGAGGTTATTCCAGGGATTCCTCCATACAAAGAAGAGAAAGTGCCGGGCTAGAGAACAGTTCCCCTCTAACCCCGCACGCTCTCTCTCCCTGCTACAGGGATTCCCTCATTTTCCCCTGCAGGGGAATTCCTTCTCTCCCTGCAATGGGGAATTCCTCATTCACCACTGCTGTTTGGAGTTTGGGGACAGCTGAAGAGCAAGTTTAAAATGTCCCGCCGTAAACTCCTGTTAGTCTGTGCTGGGAAGAAGAGAAGCCCTGGGGCAATGAAGGGAACCCCCGGGGATCCCTCTCATTCCCGCGGGAACTAATATTAGCTAACATCCGGACATTTAAAATGTGCTTCTGTGTTTGGCGGTGCGGCAGCACTCCCTCCATCCTTATCTCCCTTCATCTCCTATTTTCATGGTTTAAAAGTGTAAACTAAACAATCTGAATATTTACCTAATCAACCTCCCTTCTCCTTTGTTATCCAACTACCATAGGAGTCTATGGAAACTCCTGCGCATTGCGCACCAAACATAGGTCAGATCCCATCTTTTCACGCAGCAGTGAATTTCAGTTGCGGAATTTCAGTCACGCACGGCCCATTATTTTACATGTGATTTTTTTTTTTTTACACACCTAAAATTCTTTCGTCTGAACATTTCTATAGGAATCCATTGGTTCTAATAGTTGCGTTTTTTTTGTGCTTGTACCTGCACTAATACGTTCGTATGAATGTGCCCTGAAGTAAACATAAAGTCAAACAGGTTCTTGTCTTTTCTGAAACTTTACTTGCATGTTCCTTCATTTATGAAAATGCATCAGCAGCACAATGCAAACGTTCACCTATTCAGGATGAATCCATGAGAATTCCAGGCAGCATGAGGGGAAGGCCAGCATCTTAACACAACATATTTTGGGTAATATGCTTGAGAAAGAAGTGGACCTCCAAAACTCCATGAGGGTTTATTCACCCGGGTGAGAATCTCGTGTGAGTTTAGTGTGTTGCAAGGCGAACAAAACTTTCACAAATATGAACTATATTCTTTTGAATGGACTTATTCACATAAGTGTTTTTTTTAAAGCAGCATGTTCTATTCTTTGGCGTTCCTTTGCAACGCCTTACCCATTGTTTTCAATGGGACCTTCAAAGACATACATGGCACTCGAATGCCGTGTGATGTGCATGCGAGTGCGATGTGATGTTTCCTATTAAACTCAATGAGAAACACTTGCAATCCTTTAATGCGCGTGAAACACACCTGAGGATCACAATTTCACGGAAGTGATGGGAATGAAAAACGCCTCGCATTCACGTGAAAAACTCACATTGGCAAGCAGAATATTGGGATGAGTTTCTCGGGCACAGGGGCGGATTCCACTGCGGGATCCGACCCGATCATGTGCAACCGGCCTTCATTAGATTTTCTATTAATTTTATAATTGTTTTGAGGAATAATTCTTAGTTCTTCCAAACATCTCAAAGTTAGAAATATTACACAATAGAAAAAAACACAAACTTCTATACATGAAGGAGGTTGAAGGCAAGGAGACATGGAGCAATCTAGGGAATATAGGGAAGCTATCGCTCCAGAACAGAAGCATCTTAATGAAGGGCAGTTGGGAGGAATGTTGTGATTGTAAATATGATACATTGTATTCCCCTAGAAAGTTTCCTCTTTGCTTCAGAATTTTCTTTTGTTTTGTCTTGAAAGATTTCCTAAGCAATTCCACGACATTGTCTGTAAAATGAGATCCAACTATATTGAATTAATGATGCCAGAATTATTTCGTTCAACAATAGGCTTTTATTTTCCCAACTTTATCTGCCGCAAAATGCTCTACTGCTTTAATGCATTTCTGTTTCTAGAGCCTGGGGCTTCTTATCCCTTACAATCATTGCTTTTGTCTGCACACCCACTTTGCTCTCTGTAGCATCCAATACTCTGTCAAGCGGGGTCTCCAGCCTTACAATTCCATTAACAAGCCCCATTCTCTTAAACGGTGTTCACTGCACATTTCATTTTATGCAATTCTTATGACGATTTATAACACTAAAACACACGTTAAAGTAGTTGGTGATGATCAATAAGACATAAAAGTTTTATACATAAAAGGTCAATTCAGAGATTATTTTACATTTCTGTCATTTTATATTAATATATTCATTCAGTAAAATGGAGTATTAAAAGGGTTGTATTATCCCCAAAACCCATTTTTGAAATGAAGCCAGTATGCATGTCTGACTCCAGATCACCAGAGTAGGTTGTACCTGGCCATTCAGTTATCCTATAGGAATATAGCATTACAGGTCATCCATTTAAATAAATGGTTGTTTATGGAATATATAGGCGGGCCTTGTCCACCAGAGAAGAGCCACTGAGGGCAGATTCACATGAGCGTATGCGGCAGAGGTGTAACTTGAAGCTTTTGGGCCCCAATGCAAAATCTGTAACAGGACCCCCAACTATAATGCTTTATTCATAGTACTGGGCTCTCTATATGGAGAAGAAAGGCCTTATGGGCCTCCCTAAGGCTCCTGGGCCCCGGTGCAATCGCATCCCCTGCATCCTCTATAGTTATGCCCCTGGTATGCGCCTAAGTGCAGCATTTTTGCAGAACGAACGTTGTTTTTTTGTGCACTCATCAACGTATTTTACTGTACTTTTTGCACACCGATGCTCCAAGCCATAATTAGTCTAATGAGTTCAAGATGTGTTTCTTTTCCTGTGCCATCACATGCTCTAGTTTAGGCTCCGCTGACCTTCATTGAAGATCAAGGGCTCATTACATTAGAACTGCAATGTATATAAGAAAAACTCCAGCTCACGGATATCATGACTTCTTTATTATCAAACTTTTATTAAAATCCACAGCAATTCCGTAGACATGTTCTATGCACCAATGTGTTTCAAACACATCTAAGCAATCATAGAGTAGTTTCACATCTGCTTCGAAAGCTCCAAATGAAGGTTCTGTTGCAGATCCAGCTGCAAATACTAGAAGAAAAAGCACTGCCTGCAATGCTTTTTCTACCATTCCAAAACCAGGCAGCTGGGCGGAAAGCGGGAGGACTCCATTATAGTCAATGGGGTCCACCCGGTGCTGTTCTGTTCGGGCCAATGTAATTTGATCAAATTATATACCAAGAACCTTGCGTTATTTAATGTGGTTAGAGTATTGATAATTATAGGACTGTATACTCAGATAGTAAATGTATTATGAGTTTTGTTGCCGTCTTTTGGTTTCTGACTCACTGATTGACTGACTGACTGACTCGCCACTAATTCTCTAAATTCCCGGTGTTGTACAAACGTGAAATTTGGCACAATCATTCTTCAGGTCCTACATAGGAAAAGTAAAGGAGTCACAACTTGATTGTTCAATTCTAAGTGCAAAATTTCGCGTCCCCCTATGTAATGTACCTAATCTAATTCACTAACTTTCAGGTGTCGTAAAAACTTGGAATTTGGCACAACCATTCTTTAGGTCCTAAATAAGAAAAGGAAAGGGGCCACAACTTGATTATTAAATTCTAAGTTCAAAAGTAAGTGATCCCCTATGTTATGTACCTAATCTAATTCTCTGACTTCCCGGTGTTGTACAAACTTGAAATTTGGCACAACCATTCTGTAGGTCGTAAAAGGAAAAGTAAAGGGGTTACAACTTGAGTATTCAATTCTAAGTGCGAAAGTAAGTGACCCCCTGTGTAATGTAACTAATAACACACATCTGAACCGCACAAACATGAAATTTGCCACAACCATTGTTTATGTCCTAAATAGGAAAAGTAAAGGGGTCGCAATTTCAACATTTAATTTTAAGTGTAAAAACCTGAAAATCCACGATACATGACATAGTTCTTTTATCAGAAACCATAAAGCCTAGGGAAATTATTTGTATAGTGAGGAATATCTATTTCATCTCTCTGTATATATACTGAGGAGAATCTACATCACCTCTATGTGTATATACGGAAGAGACTCTAATGCTCCTTTATGTGTATATACTGAGGAGACTATACCTCACCTCTATGTGTATATACTGAAGAGACTCTAACACTCCTCTATGTGTATATACTGAGGAGACTATAGCTCACCTCTATGTGTATATACTCAGTAGAATCTAGCTCAACTCTATGTGTATATACTGAGGAAACTCTAACGCTCCTCTATGTGTATATACTGAGAAGAATCTAACTCATCTCTATGTGAATATACTGAGGAGAATCTACCTAATCTCTATGTGTATATACTGAGGAGAATCTAGCTCACCTCTACGTGTATATACTGAGGAGACTCTAATGCTCCTCTATGTGTATATACTTAGGAGACTATACCTGACCTCTATGTGTATATACTTAGTAGACTCTAGCTGAACTCTATGTGTATATACTGAGGAGACTCTAACGCTCCTCTACGAGTACTTACTGAGGAAAATCTACCTCACCTCTATGTGAATATACTGAGGAGAATCTAGCTCACCTCTACGTGTATATACTGAGGAGACTCTAATGCTCCTCTATGTATATATACCGAGGAGACTATAACTAACCTCTATGTGTATATATTCAGTAGAATCTACCTCACCTCTATGTGTTCATACTGAGGAGACTCTAACACTCCTCTATGTGTATATATCGAGGAGACTATAACTGACCTCTATGTGTATATACTCAGTAGAATCTACCTCACCTCTATGTGTTTATACTGAGGAGACTCTAACACTCTATGTATATATACTGAGAAGAATCTAACTCATCTCTATGTGAATATAATGAGGAGAATCTACCTCACCTCTATATGTATATACTGAGGAGAATCTACCTCACCTCTATTTGTATATACTGAGGAGAATGTACCTTACCTCCATGTGTATATACAGAGGAGAATCTACCTTACCTCCATGTGTACATACTCAGGGGACTCTAATGTTCCACTATGTGTATATACTGGGGAGAATATAAATGACCTTTACGTGTGTATAGTGAGGAGAATATAACTGACCTCTATGTGTATATACTGAAGGGACTCCTCTATGTTTATATACTGAGGAGAATCTACCTCACCTCTATGTGTATAAACTGAGGAGAATCTACCTCACCTCCATGTGTATATACTGAGGAGAATCTACCTCACCTCTATGTGTATATACTGAGGAGAATATAACTGACCTTTACGTACGTGTATATACTGAGGAGAATATAACTGACCTTTATGTGTATATACTGAAAAGACTCCTCTATGTTTATATACTTTGGAGAATCTATCTCCCCTCTATGTGTATATCATAAGGAACCTCACCTCTATGTGTATATACTGAGGGGACTCTAACGTTCCACTATGAGGAGAATATAACTGACCTCTATGTGTATATACTGAAGAGACTCCTCTATGTGTATATACTGAGGAGAATCTCATGCTCCTTTATGTGCATATACTGAGGAGAATATAACTGACTTCTGTGTATACACTGAAAGTCTGTAAAGTACATAAAGAAGTGACCATGGACTGCAGGGATGGAGCATGTCTTTAAGGCTAAGATGGGGCTGCGACCTTCAGTCTGGTGGTAAATTTGAATAAAAAGGGACACATTCTGCAGAGGGACATTGGTATATGCAGTCTGAAGAGAATCTAATGCTCCTCTATGTGTATACATATTTTGCACTTTGCTTCCTCTTAAGTAACCATGACTTCATAAAATTTTCCATGGAACAGCACGTAAACACCTGTACCAAGTTACCTTGGGTAAAGCCGGGTATATCAGGTTTTATATATAATATATATATACATACATACACACACATATATAAAAATAAATTAAACAAATACAGACACATGACTAATTCCCAGGCAGAGGTGCCAGCATGGACTGGCCACAAGCCAAAACACTTGTCTGATTTACATACATGAATCTCCTTTCCTGATCTCTAACGTTTTGGTCATAAATTGCGGTATATTAAGATTTTCAGCACTTTATGCCATTGTATAAATTTTACCTTTTAGTTCCTCACAACGAGCTCCAAGGAAATGAGATCTCACAATATTAACACATTTCAAATCCATGAGCAGGTTGTAATTCACATTTTCTCTTTCACAGCATTTTGATGTGTTCTTAGTAAAAGCTCATTCATCTTGTATATATGTTAGTTCATAATTAGGGATGAGCGAGTATACTCGCTAAGGCACTACTCGCTCGAGTAATGTGCCTTAGCCGAGTATCTCCCTGCTCGTCCCGAAAGATTCGGGGACCGCTGCAGCTGACAGGTGAGTTGCGGCGGGGAGCAGTGGAGAGCGGGCGGGAGAGAGGGAGAGAGAGATCTCCCCTCTGTTCCTCCCCGCTCTGCCCTGCAGCTCCCCGCCCCGCGCCGGCCCCGAATCTTTAGGGACGAGTGGGGAGATACTCGGCTAAGGCACATTACTCGAGCGAGTAGTGCCTTAGCGAGTATACTCGCTCATCCCTATTCATAATTGAATTCACTCCAATTGTGGTGAGAAATCTAAATTAGAACTTGTTGAAATGGAGAACAGGTGCACTTTTGGTGCGCTTTCGTGAAATGTCATTTGTTCTATGTATGCCAATCCACAGTTCAATCCATTTTTAGGGCTTAAACACATGCACATTAATAATCACGGCCGCATAACGGGACAAAGGAAAACCACTGATCTCAATAGATAGTGTTTTCTTGCCCGTTAATTTTGCATTGCGAGAGAAGATAGGGCATGCCCTAGTGAATACTACATGCGGTGAAAGGTAGGGCAGGGCTTATCTTTCTGCAGTTTGTTTTCAAACTCCTGCGCTATGGCACAAATTTGAACAGCCAGTGAAGGGGAAGAAATTTCCCTTATTCAGGGGTAACTATGCTCTGTGCCGGCGAGTGTAGTTGTTCCTATGGCCGTCTGAAACTACCCTTAGGCTACAATCACAGGCAAGCGTCATACCAAAAAGCCCAGCCAGATATCCGGCCTGCCGATGTGCATTTTTCATTTAAAAACACCTTGCACTGTTTCTGTGAAATTGTGATTCTCTGGGCTTATTCACACGAGCGTATGAGCGTTCTGGTGTTGAAGGATAGTATCAGGGAGAGATTGGGGAAGTACGGAGAGCTAGCATCAGGGACAGCATTCCTCTGGTTGTTATTTTGGTTCCAAACCATCTGCCCCGATCTTCACTGCCGGTTTTATTATATTCATAATCAGGCCATTGTATAAATCCTACCTTTTATCCCTTCACAACAAGCTCCAAGGAAATGAGATTCCACGATATTAACACAATGCAAATCCATGAGCAGGTTGCAATTCACTTTTCTTGCCACAATTGGAGTGGATTGAACTGTGGACTGCCATATGCAGGACTAATGAGATTTTAATAAACACATCAAAAATACACGTTCTCAATGGGAACAAAGTCCAGTTCACATTTCTCACCACAATAAGGCTACATTCACACAGGCGAGAATCTTGCCCACGTTTTGTGCGTTGCGAGACGCACGAATATGAACTCCATTCTTTTGAATGGACCTATTCACATGAGTGATTTTCCTTTTTTTTCCCCCTACATAGATGCTACAAGGATGAAAAATGTTCTCGGAATGCCTCATCCATTGTTTTCAATGGGACCTTTAACCCCTTCCCGCCACAGGACGTAAATGTACATCCTGGCAGAGGGGTACTAAACACAGCAGGACATACACTTACATCCTATGGATAGCGTGAGATCAGGAGAGATCCCGCGCTATCCGGCAGTAGGAGCCGGCTGTCTCTGATAGCCGGCCTCCCGCTGCAACAGCGGGGGTGCATTTGGACAGCGAACCCCGCACTTCCCTGTAGTGATCTATGTAGATCACGTCATGTAAAGGGATCACAGAAGTAGCGTGCTTCCTCTGTGACATCATCTGACTCTCGCAATGAAATCACGGAGAGCTCGACGGGTTGCCATGGCAACAGGACACTAGATACAGGCGTCCTGCAATGCCATTGCCTATGATCACTATAACAAGCAATAAGGCATTGCAGGACAGACGTCCTGCAATGCCTTGGCATACACATCATAGGTGTGATTGTACAAGTCCCGTACAAGGACAAAAAAATAAAAATAATGTAAAAAAAAAAATGTAAAAAAAATCCCCTCTGGCTATTTGCAATGGGAGGGGTGGAACGGGGGCAGAGCTAAGCTCCCGCTCCCTCACCACCCCTTGTCCACAGCCAGCAATGGAAGGGGGTGGGACAGGGCGTAGGTAAACTCCCTCCCACCTCCCTTTTCTGGCCACTGTCATTGGCTCCAATAGGAGTCAATGGCAGTGGTTGTAGTCTGGCCAAGAAGATAGTTCTAGGACTATTTTTAAACCGCGGGAATATGCCTGTGCGATCTGATGGATTGGAATCCAATCTTACTGGCATCTCTGTCTGCAAGATTATCCCTGAGACGAAGAGGACACTGGGACTCAGACAAGAAGATAACAAGTAGTGCTGAAATATGAACCAAGACAGACAGAATTAAACAAGGCAATAGCCAAGACATAAGACGCACCACGCCCAGGACGAATGTAAGCTTTCGTTCACACAAGGAGCAGACTGTGGAACAGAGTAAAATATAGTATAGCCTAAACCTCAAACAAAAAGATAACCTCACCCCAACTACTCAGACAATAACCGCGCTGCCTAAAAGCGAGGTTATCGCCTTGATAAAGGCGGCCCGCATCTCGTGCCTCAGCCACTTACTCTAGCAACTAAAAGAAGGAAAACACCAATGAACAAACAGAAGCACCACTTAGCTTCACAGCAGAACTCTTACCACCACAAACACGTCCTCTCTCCACACAGACTGAGAAAATAATCAGCAGCAACCAGACCCAGAAGCAGAGGTAAATAATGACCCAGGTAATGCAAGCGGACAGACAGAGTTCCACAAACAGCAAGGTAAAATCCCCATACAAAACCAGAACAAAATCAGTGATGGGGAAAACACTGAGGGAATATCAGCAAATGAGTAAAGTAACACATAAAGAAGTAACAAACCACAAAAACATAAATGTCAACCTGTCCGACAGACTGGAACATTGCAGCAAGTCCCTCTACTCGTCAACACCACCATGCCACAACCCGTTGCGGCCAACAGACCATGACAGCAGCTCCCCTCTGCGGAGGAGCCACAGGACCCTTCGGATCTGGTTTATTAGGATTCCAACAGACCGTGACACTAACTGGACAATCTAGACTAGACTAAAAAAACTATGTACTTAGAACTAGAACAGGGTATTCTAGATTAAACGCATATTGTCATACCCCAACAGCAACAACAGTACAAAGGCCAGGGATATTTATACAGAGGCTAGCCAATGAAGAACTCCACCCTTGTGAGGTTTAACTGAGCAAATTGACTTATTCCCGTTTGACAGGTCAGCTGTGAAAACAGTTGCATAACAATTGCCTCAATGACAAACTAGAAAGCAGGAAATAACACAGCAGGAGAGCTCTTGCTGATCATAACACATTGCTTCATTTTCCTGGAAGCATTGTGGAACATCCAGGAGGTCTCAGTCTGCAGTGTTTTTTAAAAAGCAGTACTTCCTTAATGGTGTCCTTCTGAATTCTGGCTTGGTTTTCAATTCCCAATCATTGCTCTACAGACCTGTATTAAGGTTTAAGCATTGATTTGAAGGAATGCTGCCATCCAATAGGTGGCGCTGCAGAGGTGTTGTTCCATCTTACTTATTTGCATATTACCCAGAGGAGCATGCATTGCCTTATAAGTCTCCTCACTCACCTCCCTGGTGCTCGCCCTAAAGAGAGAAACCTTCCAGAAACAGGAACAGAGGTTTTTACAGTTTGTACTGTCTTCTGTAGGTTATTTTCTATTAACTAGGCAGAGTAGCAAAGGTTCGGAATTTTCATTTATTTGTCTAAATGTAGGCTGATGCACACCCAGGCTCTTAGCAATACTGTTGTAGCCTGGCGTAGCGTTTTTGAACTCATGTCACAGCGTTTGACAGCACTTTTTAATGCCACCATCATTGTGATAGGCGATGAGGTTCATTAAAAAACGTGAAAACGCAGAAAAGTAGAACACTTAACGCTTGAAAATTGTAGCGTTAGAAACGTCACGTTCGGGTGCAGGTCTACGAGGCCCCATTGAAATCAATGGCAGCATTGTACTGTGATTAGCGCAGCACTTGGGACGCCATGCTAATTGTGGTTAAAAAGCAACCTGTGTGAGAGCGGCCTAAGGCTGGGTTCGCACGGGGTGGAATTTACGTGTAGACTTTCTGCACGGAAATTCCCCCGGCAATTTTTATCCTGGGATAAAGCAACAAAAGTGGACGAGATTTGCAAAAATTTCGTCCACATGCTGTGGTGAAGCCATTGCGGCCAAGCCGTGCTGAAACTGGCATGCCATGCAGAATTTAAAGCCGTGGCATGTCAATTTTATCACCATCTGCGCTGTGGCCATCTCCCCTCTCCAATTTTAAATCAGTAATGTCACGGCACATCGTTGGGTCTCTCCTGCTCCTGGGGTTGCGGTTGGATGTTCCCGACTGTCATCAGCTACGTCTGCCCGCTCCTACCCCTTTTGTAAAGAGCCAGCATGCATTCCCTATTTCCGTCCACCACCAATGACCAGCCAACCCCTGCCAAATTAAACATCCTCCCCTCATACATTTCTTCCGGTTCTTTGTGCCGGATCTGTGACGGAACCTCTGAATGGACCTATGGCCTTTTTGTATGTAATATATATATATATATATATATATATATATATATATATACAAAGCTACAACTGATTCTGTAAAGCATCTATTGAAGATATCTTTAAAAAAATGTGTCCCTCGGATAAAATCTTGCATATAAAAAATAAATGTCTGCACATCCATCAAATAAATTAAGTGTGAAGGTACACAATAAGCCATGTCTGCAATAAATACTATAACAAACATGTGCTTCAACACATGACACACTTTATATGTGTAAACACATTGTGTCAATGAACTCATCAGGGAATGTCTCCTGTCACTAACTACTCAAAGAAAAAGTATCATTGAACATGACACGCTAGATAAGGTCATTTAACAAAGGATATGTACCAGCATTGTGAATCTAAGCAATGATGGCGAAATACATGGAAATAAACTAACTTTATATTCAACTAGAGAAGAAGAGGTTTTCAGAGAAAGGGTCCTTTAATATGCCACGACTGTTGGGTGTTTAAGTGCCCAAAAATCGTCCCAATGATTATAATCAGTCCTGTGCTTTCACACAGAAGTGATGATTGTTTAATGACTGGAGGTAGAATGCACAATCCAGTTACATAGTAACAGTGTGTAAGGCTGAAAAAAGACATATGTCCATCCAGTTCAGCCTGTTACCCCTCAATGTTGATCTAGAGAAAGGCATTTTAGGGGAAAAAATTCCTTAACAACTCCAGTTTGGTAAAAAGAATAAATCCCTGGTCTAACAACTAGAGATGAGCGAGCACCCAAATGCTCGGGTCCGCGTTATTCGAGTCGAGCTTTTTGTAAAATTCGAGAGCTCTACTCGAGTAACGAACCCCATTGATTACAATGGGAGACTCCAGCATTTTTGTATGTGGGACGCCGGATGCCGACCTTTTTTTTCTAGTCTCTCTCGCTCTCTCTCTCTATTCTCTCTCTGTCTTCTCTTTTTTCTCTCTCTCTTCTCTCTTTTCTCTCTCTCTTCTCTTGCTCTCTCTTCTCTGTCTCTTCTCTCTCTTTTCTCTCTCTCTTCTCTCTCTTTTCTCTCTCTCTCTCTTCTCTCTCTCTCTTCTCTCACTTCTCTCTCTCTCTTCTCTCACTTCTTCCTCTCTTCTCTCTCTTCTCTTTATCTTCTCTTTCTCTCTCTTCTCTCTCTCTTCCCTCTCTCTTCTCTCTCTCTTCTATCTCTCTCTTCTCTCTCTCTCTCTTCTCTCTTCTGTCTCTCTTCTTTCTCTCAGAAATTTGCCAATGAGGCGCGCTGCGACGAGGAGGGGCCAAAACAGGTGCACTGGGGCGGGGTCGAACACGGCTTGATGCTCGTTTGAGTAACGAGCACCATTGAGTACGCTAATACTCAACTGAGCATCAAGCTCGGAAGAGTATGTTCGCTCAACTCTACTAACAACCCTACTGAAGTAATCAGTTATATAACATATAATATTGTTACACTCCAGAAAGACATCCAGGCCCCTCTTAAACTCTTTTAGTCAGTTTGCCATCACCACGTCCTCAGGCAGAGAGTTCCATAGTCTCACTGCTCTTACAGTAAAGAACCCCCTTCTAAATCAGTGTAGAAATCTTCTTTTTTCCAGATGTAGAGGGCGCCCCTTGTTAAGTCCTGAGTATAAATAGATGATAGGAGATATTTCTGTATTGACCCCTGATATATTTATACATAGCTATTAGGTCGCCCCTCAGCCGTCTTTTTTCTAAACAAAATAACCCCAAACTGGTATCACATTTGCTGTGCACCAATCCAGTGAAACAGACCCCATCACTATAGAGTCCTTAAATATAAAAAACAAGGGTCTGTCTATCACATTACTTAATTCCCTTAGACCCCGGGGGGTGTATGCCATCCGGACCCAGCGATTTGTCTATTTTAGTATTTTTAAAGCACCTCTGCACTTCTTTCTTGGTTAGACTGGTGACCTTTAACCCCTTGAGTGGCACGCCCGGAAAATTTCCGGGACGAGCTCCACTGCCCATAGTGATATACCCCGGAAGATTTCCGGGCTATGTATCACTATGGGAGCTGCAGAGCACAATGCCACAAGCTGTGACAGTGTGCTCTGCCTGCACAGACCCACAGAGAACAAAGCAAGAGCTATGACAGAAGCAGAAGATATTGCCGACATATCGGCAATCTCCTGCTTTGTTTACAGGTTGCCATAGAGACCATCGGCTTGTCAGAAGCAAGCCGATGGTCTCTGTGGCAGGGAGAGCTGGTTGTTAGCTGTCAGAGGACAGCTAGGTACCTGCTCTTACAGCAGAGATCAGAGAAAACCTCCGATCTCTGCTGTGTTAACCCTTTACATGCTGCAGTCTATGTGACTGCAGCATGTAAAGGGCTGTCACTGCAGCATGTAAAGGGCTGTCACCATCGGACCCCGGAATGTGATCAGGGGTCCTGATGGGTCCCTGTGGAAGTCCCCTAAAGGGACAAAAAGAAAAAAAAAATTTAAAAAAAAAAAAAGTTTAAAAATTATAAAAAAAATTATAAAAACACTTGTCTCCCTTTACTTTGTAAAAAAATCAAAAATACAATCACACATGTGGTATCCATGCGTCGTAATGACCCAGAGAAGGAAGTTAATACATTATTTAACCCCTTAATGACATGGCCCCTTTTTTTCGTTTTTCCCCATTTTTTTTCCCTCCCCCCTGTTTAAAAAATCACAATTTGTCCCGCAAAAAACAAGCCCTCATACGGCCATGTCAATGGAAAAATGAAAAAGTTATGGCTCTTGAGACGCAACTGCAAAACTAGTTGAAATTCAATGATTAGACCATTTTAAAAAACCTGCCCTGGTGGGCACGACAGGGTGGTAGGAAACCCGCCACTCAAGGGGTTAATGGAGAATTTACTTTTATCACTCTGCATTTCATCTGACATTTCCTTTTCCTAAGTGAATACACTGGTGAAAAAAACTAACATTTGCTTTCTCATCACCCTCTACTATTTTTCCCTCATTACTAAGGACAACACTTTCCGTTTTAATTTTTTTTGCTATTTATGTAGTTGAAGAACAGTTTAGGGTTAGTTTTACTCCCTTCGTCAATGAGTCTCTCTGTCTCCATCTTTGCTGCTTTTATTTCCTTTATACATAATTTATTTTTTTCCATATAGCTTTTTAATGCTTCTTCGCTGCCTGCTTGTTTTAGTAATTAAATGCTTTATTTTGCCGTTTTTTCCCCCCTATACATCTTTATTGAGCCACATTGGTTTTCTCATATTCCTAACCCTTTTATTCCTTAAAGGTATGAACCCTTCACAGTGAGTGGGGGCTTTAAACATGATTTTACATAAAGACAAATCCTTCCCCTTTTTTGTTTCTAACGATCTCTTCTAAACAAACTATAGACCTGTAAGTTCACCGCCCAGTCACAGCTTTTATCCAACCAGGTCTCTGTTATTCCTACTGTGTCATAGTTTTCCTCAGACATTATTACTTCCAGTTTTTCAACTTTATCGGTCTGACTTCTATCATTACTCACCATGCAGCTTAGAAAGTTTTGGTTACTTTTTATTTAAAGTGTATCTCTATTAAATGTTCTGCCAGATCTAATTGTACTAACACCCCCCCACCCACTCGCGCACACACACACACTCCACCCCCATTTTCATTATTTAGTCCAAGTTCACTTTTTACATTATCTTCTTTTCTATCTCTCTAGTTGCCTTCCCTACAGTCCCTAGTTTAAACACTCCTCCAACCTTCTAGCTATCTTCTCCCCAGCACAGCTGCACCCTTCCTATTGAGATGCAGCCTATCCCTCCAGTAGAACCTGCAGCCAAACAGCAAGGTTGGCCCAGTTTTCCAGGAACCTAAATCCTTCCTTCCTACTCAACTCTGGAGCCACTTGTTTAGCTCCCTAGTCTCCTGCTGCCTTTCCTGTGTGGAACAGGTAGTATTTCAGAAAATTCAACTTTGGAGGTCCTTGCCTAAGCTTAAAGGGGTTGTCCCGCGCCGAAACGGGTTTTTTTTCTTTTCAACAGCCTCCCCGTTCGGCGCGAGACAACCCCGATGCAGGGGTTAAACAAGAACACCGGACAGTGCTTACCTGAATCCCCGCGCTCCGGTGACTTCTTACTTACCTGCTGAAGATGGCCGCCGGGATCTTCTCCCTCGGTGGACCGCAGGGCTTCTGTGCGGTCCATTGCCCATTCCAGCCTCCTGATTGGCTGGAATTGGCACGTGACGGGGCGGAGCTACAAGGAGCCGCTCTCCGGCACGAGCGGCCCCATTCAGAAAAGAAGAAGACCCGGACTGCGCAAGCGCGTCTAATCTGGCGATTAGACGCTGAAAATTAGACGGCTCCATGGAAACGAGGACGCTAGCAACGGAACAGGTAAGTGAAAAATTTCTGATAACTTCTGTATGGCTCATAATTAATGCACAATGTACATTACAAAGTGCATTAATATGGCCATACAGAAGTGTATAGACCCACTTTGTTTCGCGGGACAACCCCTTTTAAATTTTAGTTCCCTGAAAAAGTTTTCTTTTTTAAACAATTATTTTTATTGAAAATTTTCCAATATTCAGAGGAATAACAGTATGAAAAATTATACTGGCATATTATGGATGAGTTATCAGTAGAGATGAGCGAACACCAAAATGTTCGGGTGTTCGTTATTCGTAACGAACTTCCCGTGATGCTCGAGGGTTCGTTTCGAACAACGAACCCCATTGAAGTCAATGGGCGACCAGAACATTTTTGTATTTCGCCGATGCTCGCTAAGGTTTTCATGTGTGAAAATCTGGGCAATTCAGGAAAGTGATGGGAATGACACAGTGACGGATAGGGCAGGCGAGGGGCTACATGTTGGGCTGCATCCTAAGTTCACAGGTCCCACTATTAAGCCACAATAGCGGCAAGAGTGGGCCCCCCCCCCCTCCCAACAACTTTTACTTCTGAAAAGCGCTCATTAGCATGGCATACCTTTGCTAAGCACCACACTACCTCCAACAAAGCACAATCACTGCCTGCATGACACTCCACTGCCACTTCTCCTGAGTTACATGCTGCCCAACCGCACCCCCTCCCCCCCACAGCGCACACCAAACTGTCCCTGCGCAGCCTTCAGCTGCCCTCATGCCACACCACCCTCATGTCTATTTAGAAGTGCGTCTGCCACGACGAGGGACCGCAGGCACACACTGCACAGGGTTGGCACGGCTAGGTAGCGACCCTCTTTAATAGGGGCGGGGCGATAGCCCACAATGCTGTACAGAAGCAATGAGAAATACAATCCTGTGCCACCGCCATCAGGAGCTGCACACGTGGGCATAGCAATGGGGAACCTATGTGCCACACACTATTCATTCTGTCAAGGTGTCTGCATGCCCCAGTCAGACTGGTTATATGCACCTTAACAGTAACCGCGTTGGTGGTAATGTGGTGGTGACTGCGGACCTAGTACCACGGTTGTATTTTGTTGGTTTTCGGAATGTGGCCAGGATTAAGTGGGCCGTGGCGGGGGGATGGTGGGGGGGCTCTCTTGTAGTGTCGGTAAAGGTGAAATTCTTGGACTGCCGCCAGACGAACCAATGCAAAGGCATTTGCCAACAATGTTTTCCCTGTTGGAGGAGGAGGGGGATGTTTTTGAGGCACTACGTGTCCTCTCCACGTGTCCGTGGTTATATGCACCTTAACAGTAACCGCGTTGGTGGTAATGTGGTGGTGACTGCGGACCTAGTACCACGGTTGTATTTTGTTGGTTTTCGGAATGTGGCCAGGATTAAGTGGGCCGTGGCGGGGGGATGGTGGGGGGGCTCTCTTGTAGTGTCGGTAAAGGTGAAATTCTTGGACTGCCGCCAGACGAACCAATGCAAAGGCATTTGCCAACAATGTTTTCCCTGTTGGAGGAGGAGGGGGATGTTTTTGAGGCACTACGTGTCCTCTCCACGTGTCCGTTCCATGTAAGCAATAGTAGCACTCAAGACAGGCCCCAGTAACAATTCTGAAGCAGCAGTATAGCGGGAGCGCAGTCTTCGTTCCATGTAAGCAATAGTAGCACTCAAGACAGGCCCCAGTAACAATTCTGAAGCAGCAGTATAGCGGGAGCGCAGTCTTCGTTCCATGTAAGCAATAGTAGCACTCAAGACAGGCCCCAGTAACAATTCTGAAGCAGCAGTATAGCGGGAGCGCAGTCTTCGTTCCATTTCAGTAGCCTTAGTATAGCCAAGGCACAAGTGACATTTATGTAGCTAAACTGTAGGCCAACCCCACACACCTTTCTGTACCATGAGTGCAGGCGAAGAACATAGAAATTACTATGATTACACTGTAGGTGAGGGCCCCAAAAAATTGGTGTACCAACAGTACTAATGTACCTCAGTAAAAATTGGCCATGCCCAACCAAGATGGCAGGTGAATCGCTTTGGTTAATGTGGCTTAAGTGGTAACTAGGCCTGGAGGCAGCCCAGTGTAACGAAAAATTGGTTCAAGTTAAAGTTCCAACGCTTTTAAGCTAATTGAAACTTATAAAAATTGTTCTGAAAAATTATTTGAGTGAGCCTTGTGGCCCTAAGAAAAATTGCCCGTTCAGCGTGATTACGTGAGGTTTCAGGAGGAGGAGCAGGAGGAGGAGGAGGAGGAATATTAGACACAGATTGATGAAGCACAAATGTCCCCGTTTTGGATGGTGAGAGAGAACGTAGCTTCCATCCGCGGGTGCAGCCTACGTATTGCTTACGTATCGCTGCTGTCCGCTGGTGGAGAACAGAAGTCTGGCGAAATCCAGCCTTTGTTCATCTTGATGAGTGTTAGCCTGTCGGCACTGTCGGTTGACAAGCGGCTACGCTTATCGGTGATGATTCCCCCAGCCGCACTAAACACCCTCTCCGACAAGACGCTAGCCGCAGGACAAGCAAGCACCTCAAGGGCATACAGGGCTAGTTCAGGCCACGTGTCCAGCTTCGACACCCAGTAGTTGTAGGGGGCAGAGGCGTCACCAAGGATGGTCGTGCGATCCGCTACGTACTCCCTCACCATCCTTTTGCAGTGCTCCCGCCGACTCAGCCGTGACTGGGGAGCGGTGACACAGTCTTGGTGGGGAGCCATAAAGCTGGCCAGGCCCTTAAAGACTGTTGCACTGCCTGGGATGTACATGCTGCTCGATCTACGCACATCCCCTGCAACATGGCCCTCGGAACTGCGCCTTCTGCCACTAGCGCTGTCGGCTGGGAATTTTACCATCAGCTTGTCCGCAAGGGTCCTGTGGTATAGCAACACTCTCGAACCCCTTTCCTCTTCGGGAATCAGAGTGGGCAGGTTCTCCTTATACCGTGGATCGAGCAGTGTGTACACCCAGTAATCCGTAGTGGCCAGAATGCGTGCAACGCGAGGGTCACGAGAAAGGCATCCTAACATGAAGTCAGCCATGTGTGCCAGGGTACCTGTACGCAACACATGGCTGTCTTCACTAGGAAGATCACTTTCAGGATCCTCCTCCTCCTCCTCCTCCTCAGGCCATACACGCTGAAAGGATGACAGGCAATCAGCCGGTGTACCGTCAGCAGCGGGCCAAGCTGTCTCTTCCCCCTCCTCCTCATCCTCCTCATGCTCCTCCTCCTCCTCCTGTACGCGCTGAGAAATAGACAGGAGGGTGCCCTGACTATCCAGCGGCATACTGTCTTCCCCCGCCCCCGTTTCCGAGCGCAAAGCAGCTGCCTTTATGGTTTGCAGGGAATTTCTCAAGATGCATAGCAGAGGAATGGTGACGCTAATGATTGTAGCATCGCCGCTCACCACCTGGGTAGACTCCTCAAAATTACCAAGGACATGGCAGATGTCTGCCAACCAGGCCCACTCTTCTGAAAGGAATTGAGGAGGCTGACTCCCACTGCGCCGCCCATGTTGGAGTTGGTATTCGACTATAGCTCTACGCTGTTCATAGAGCCTGGCCAACATGTGGAGCGTAGAGTTCCACCGTGTGGGCACGTCGCACAGCAGTCGGTGCACTGGCAGCTTAAAGTGATGTTGCAGGGTGCGCAGGGTGGCAGCGTCCGTGTGGGACTTGCGGAAATGTGCGCAGAGCCGGTGCGCCTTTACGAGCAGGTCTGACAAGCGTGGGTAGCTTTTCAGAAACCGCTGAACCACCAAATTAAAGACGTGGGCCAGGCATGGCACGTGCGTGAGGCTGCCGAGCTGCAGAGCCGCCACCAGGTTACGGCCGTTGTCACACACGACCATGCCCGGTTGGAGGCTCAGCGGCGCAAGCCAGCGGTCGGTCTGCTGTGTCAGACCCTGCAGCAGTTCGTGGGCCGTGTGCCTCTTATCGCCTAAGCTGAGTAGTTTCAGCACGGCCTGCTGACGCTTGCCCACCGCTGTGCTGCCACACCGCGCGACACCGACTGCTGGCGACATGCTGCTGCTAACACATCTTGATTGTGAGACAGAGGAGGAGGAGGAGGAGGAGGGTGCTTTAGTGGAGGAAGCATACACCTCCGCAGATACCAGCACCGAGCTGGGGCCCGCAATTCTGGGGGTGGGTAGGACGTGAGCGGTCCCAGGCTCTGACTCTGTCCCAGCCTCCACTAAATTCACCCAATGTGCCGTCAGGGAGATGTAGTGGCCCTGCCCGCCTGTGCTTGTCCACGTGTCCGTAGTTAAGTGGACCGTGGCAGTAACCGCGTTGGTGAGGGCGCGCACAATGTTGCGGGAGACGTGGTCGTGCAGGGCTGGGACGGCACATCGGGAAAAGTAGTGGCGACTGGGAACTGAGTAGCGCGGGGCCGCCGCCTCCATGATACTTTTGAAGGACTCCGTTTCCACAACCCTATACGGCAGCATCTCAAGGCTGATGAATTTTGCGATGCGGACGGTTAACGTTTGAGCGTGCGGGTGCGTGGCGGCGTACTTGCGCTTGCGCTCGAACACTTGCGCAAGCGACGGCTGAACGGTGCGCTGAACTACACTGCTGGATGGGGCCGAGGACAGCGGAGATGAGGGTGTGGGTGCAGGCCATGAGGCGGTAGTGCCTGTGTCCTGAGAGGGGGGTTGCATCTCAGTGGCAGGTTGGGGCACAGGGGGAGAGGCAGGGGTGCAAACCGGAGGCGGTGAACGGCCTTTGTCCCACCTTGCGGGGTGCTTGGCCATCATATGTCTGCGCATGGTGGTGGTGGTGAGGCTGTTGGTGTTGGCTCCCCGGCTGAGCTTTGCGCGACAAAGGTTGCACACCACTGTTCGTCGGTCGTCAGGCGTCTCTGTGAAAAACTGCCAGACCTTAGAGCACCTCGGCCTCCGCAGGGTGGCATGGCGCGAGGGGGCGCTTTGGGAAACACTTGGTGGATTATTCGGTCTGGCCCTGCCTCTACCCCTGGCCACTGCACTGCCTCTTGCAACCTGCCCTGCTGATGCCCTTGACTCCCCCTCTGAAGACCTGTCCTCCTGAGTAAGCGTTGCACACCAGGTGGGGTCAGTCACCTCATCGTCCTGCTGCTCTTCCTCCGAATCCTCTGTGCGCTGCTCCCTGGGACTTACTGCCCTTACTACTACCTCACTGCAAGACAACTGTGTCTGATCGTCATCGTCCTCCTCACCCACAGAAAGTTGTTGAGACAGTTGGCGGAAGTCCCCAGCCTCTTCCCCCGGACCCCGGGAACTTTCGAATGGTTGGGCATCAGTGACGATAAACTCCTCTGGTGGGAGAGGAACCGCTGCTGCCCAATCTAAGCAGGGGCCCGAGAACAGTTCCTGGGAGTGTTCCCGCTCCTGAGCAGGTGTCATTGTAGTGGAGTGAGGAGGCTGGGAGGAAGGAGGAGCAGCAGACAGAGGATTCGGATTGGCAGCAGTGGACGGCGCAGAACTGCGGGTAGACGATAGGTTGCTCGAAGCACTTTCTGCCATCCAGGACAGGACCTGCTCACACTGCTCATTTTCTAATAACCGTCTCCCGCGTGGACCCATTAATTGGGCGATGAATGTGGGGACGCCAGAAACGTGCCTCTCTCCTAATCGCGCAGCAGACAGCTGCGACACACCTGGATCAGGAGCTTGGCCTGTGCCCACACCCTCACTTGGCCCTCCGCGTCCTCGGCCACGTCCACGTCCACGTCCTCTAGGCTTACCCCTACCCCTCAGCATGCTGTATTACCAGTGATTAGATTTCCCAGGCAGGAAATAAATTGGCGCAAGACTGCAGGCCAAATATAATTTTTGCCCTTTTTGGAAAACGAAAGGCCCCACTGCCTCTAGTGAATGAATTATCTAAGTTTAATAACTGTGCTGTGTCCCTGCTTATGTGTCACAGAACGTGAGGGTAGCAGAGTTATTATAACTCTTGGAGAGCAGGTATTTTTTTTTCCCAATTAAGGAAAGCAAATGGCGAAGCCAGCAGTAAAGCGTAGCTGGGTGCGTATGATTTAGCAATGTTTTTCACGCAGCTCACACGTCTCCACAGGCGTAAGGACGGACACAGGCTGGACAAATAGATTTCTTTTCAGTTTTTTCCCACCAACAGGCAGCACTGCGTATATTCAATGAACCTGAGAAGTTTAATAACTGTGCTGTGTCCCTGCTTATGTGTCACAGAACGTGAGGGTAGCAGAGTTATTATAACTCTTGGAGAGCAGGTATTTTTTTTTCCCAATTAAGGAAAGCAAATGGCGAAGCCAGCAGTAAAGCGTAGCTGGGTGCGTATGATTTAGCAATGTTTTTCACGCAGCTCACACGTCTCCACAGGCGTAAGGACGGACACAGGCTGGACAAATAGATTTGTTTTCAGTTTTTTCCCACCAACAGGCAGCACTGCGTATATTCAATGAACCTGAGAAGTTTAATAACTGTGCTGTGTCCCTGCTTATGTGTCACAGAACGTGAGGGTAGCAGAGTTATTAACTGTGGCAGAGCAGGTATTTTTTTTCCCAATTAAGGAAAGCAAATGGCGAACCCAGCAGTAAAGCGTAGCTGGCTGCGTATGATTTAGCAATGTTTTTCACGCAGCTCACACGTCTCCACAGGCGTAAGGACGGACACAGGCTGGACAAATAGATTTGTTTTCAGTTTTTTCCCACCAACAGGCAGCACTGCGTATATTCAATGAACCTGAGAAGTTTAATAACTGTGCTGTGTCCCTGCTTATGTGTCACAGAACGTGAGGGTAGCAGAGTTATTATAACTCTTGGAGAGCAGGTATTTTTTTTCCCAATTAAGGAAAGCAAATGGCGAACCCAGCAGTAAAGCGTAGCTGGGTGCGTATGATTTAGCACTGTTCTTCACGCAGCTCACACGTCTCCACAGGCGTAAGGACGGACACAGGCTGGACAAATAGATTTGTTTTCAGTTTTTTCCCACCAACAGGCAGCACTGCGTATATTCAATGAACCTGAGAAGTTTAATAACTGTGCTGTGTCCCTGCTTATGTGTCACAGAACGTGAGGGTAGCAGAGTTATTATAACTCTTGGAGAGCAGGTATTTTTTTTCCCAATTAAGGAAAGCAAATGGCGAACCCAGCAGTAAAGCGTAGCTGGCTGCGTATGATTTAGCAATGTTTTTCACGCAGCTCACACGTCTCCACAGCCCGTAAGGACGGACACAGGCTGGACAAATAGATTTGTTTTCAGTTTTTTCCCACCAACAGGCAGCACTGTGTATATTCTATGAATAATAACTGTGTTGTGGCCCTGCCTATACAATTCTTTCCCTGCAGAAGCCCAAAAAAAATGCAGCACAGCCAACAGCAGCCTGGACAGTACTGCACACGGATAAATATGGCCCTAGAAAGGACCGTTGAGGTTCTTGAAGGCTACACTCACTCCTAACACTCTCCCTGCCTATGCAGCACTTCTGTCCCTAATGCCAGGTGCAACGCTCTGCAGAGCCGATTTTGAGAAGAAAAAAAAATCCCACTGCTAACAGCAGCCAACACACAGCTATCAGTGGCCCTAATAAGGACCTTTGGGGGTCTTGAAGCCTACACTAACTACCAATTCTTTCCCTACAGCAGCTCCGGTACAAACAGCACTGTCCCTCATCTAACTCACACCGCATCTGAGGCGAGCCGCGGGAGGGGCCGACTTTTATATTAGGCGAACACCTGATCTCGCCAGCCACTCACAGCAGGGGGGTGGTATAGGGCTTAAACGTTGCAGGGGGAAGTTGTAATGCCTTCCCTGTCTTTCAATTGGCCAGAAAAGCGCGCTAACGTCTCAGGGAAGGAAGTGAAAGTAACCAGAACACCGCATGGTGTTCGTCACGAATAACGAACATCCCGAACACCCTAATATTCGCACGAATATCAA
Source organism: Eleutherodactylus coqui (assembly GCF_035609145.1). NCBI lineage: Eukaryota > Metazoa > Chordata > Amphibia > Anura > Eleutherodactylidae > Eleutherodactylus > Eleutherodactylus coqui. The sequence goes on along the minus strand of NC_089841.1, from coordinate 213,593,556 downwards.
GCTCGGACGAACGCGTTCGCTCATCTCTAGTTATCAGCAATATTTGATCTGGCTTGATAAACAATACCAAGTTTTGGTGTTCAATTGTAACAAGATTTTCGATCCTCTTATTTAACAGGGCCTCTCAAGGTTTTTTTCTCAGGTTATGGTAATTTACTGAATAAATTAGAGAATATGTTCTAATCTAGAGTCTTTCGACTCGACCGCAGGACCACCATATGTGGAACATGTCTCCTGGTGAGGAGCAACCTCAGAAGCACTCTTTGGAGTAGCCAAGAACCGCATGTGCTATTCTAGTGGGAACTAAGTACCAGCACAGTAACATTTTGTATGATGTTTCTAACATAAGTGTATTCCAGGCAACACAGTTTGTTGATCTCCACATTTGAGACCACTGATCCTCCTCTAAGGTATTACCTATATCTTGCTCCCATCTAGATACATATGGCAGCTGTATGCGTTACGAGGTATCCTCAAGTAGATTTGTGAGATGAGGCCTTTTGCTTATGGCTATTTAAGACGGAATGTTTCGAAGGGGGTTATAATTAATGGGTAGAGATGAGCGAACGTATTCGTCCGAGCTTGATATTCGTGCGAATATTAGGGTGTTCGGGATGTTCGTTATTCGTAACGAACACCATGCGGTGTTCCGGTTACTTTCACTTCCTTCCCTGAGACGTTAGCGCGCTTTTCTGGCCAATTGAAAGACAGGGAAGGCATTACAACTTCCCCCTGTGACGTTCAAGCCCTATACCACCCCCCTGCTGTGAGTGGCTGGGAAGATCAGATGTCACCCGAATATAAAAGTCGGCCCCTCCCGCGGCTCGCCTCAGATGCCTTGTGAGTTAGATGAGGGACAGTGCTGCTGGTACCGGAGCTGCTGTAGGGAGAGAAATAGCAGTTAGTGTAGGCTTCAAGAACCCCAAAGGTCCTTATTAGGGCCAGTAATACCTGTGTGTTGGCTGCTGTTAGCAGTGCCTTTTTTTTTTTTTTCTCAAAATCGCCTCTGCAGAGCGTTGCACCCGGCATTAGGGACAGAAGTGTTGGATAGGCAGGGAGAGTGTTAGGAGTGAGTGTAGCCTTCAAGAACCTCAACGGTCCTTTCTAGGGCCATATTTAACCGTGTGCAGTACTGTGCTGGCTGCTGTTAGCAGTGCTGCATTTTTTTTTCTTCTCAAAATCGCCTCTGCAGAGCATTGCACCCTCCATTGATACTACAGGGAAAGAATTGTGTAGGCAGGGCCACAACACAGTTATTATTCATTGAATATACGCAGTGGGTCCTTTTGGTGTAAAAAAAGGGAAACAAAATCTATTTGTCCTGCCTCTGTCCGTCCTAAGGGCTGTGGACACGTGTGAGCTGCGTGTACAACGTTAAAAAATCAGACGCACCCAGCTACGGTTTACTGCTGGCTTCGCCATTTGCTTTCCTTAATTGGGAAAAAAATACCTGCTCTGCCAGAGTTAATAACTCTGCTACCCTCAAGTTCTGTGACACATTAGCAGGGACACAGCACAGTTATTAAACTTCTCATGTTCATTGAATATACGCAGTGGGTCCTTTTGGTGTAAAAAAAGGGGAAACGAAATCTATTTGTCCTGCCTCTGTCCGTCCTAAGGGCTGTGGACACGTGTGAGCTGCGTGTACAACGTTAAAAAATCAGACGCACCCAGCTATGGTTTACTGCTGGCTTCGCCATTTGCTTTCCTTAATTGGGAAAAAAATACCTGCTCTGCCAGAGTTAATAACTCTGCTACCCTCAAGTTCTGTGACACATTAGCAGGGACACAGCACAGTTATTAAACTTAGATTATTCATTCAATAGAGGCAGTGGGGCCTTTCGTTTTCAAAAAAGGGAAAAAATTATATTTGGCCTGCAGTCTTGCGCCAATTTATTTCCTGCCTGTGAAATCAAATCACTGGTAATACAGCATGCTGAGGGGTAGGGGTAGGCCTAGAGAACGTGGACGCGGCCGAGGACGCGGAGGGCCAAGTCAGGGTGTGGGCACAGGCCGAGCTCCTGATCCAGGTGTGTCGCAGCCGACTGCTGCGCGATTAGGAGAGATGCACGTTTCTGGCATCCCCACATTCATCGCCCAATTAATGGGTCCACGCGGGAGACGGTTATTAGAAAATGAGCAGTGTGAGCAGGTCCTGTCCTGGATGGCAGAAAGTGCTTCGAGCAACCTATCGTCCACCCGCAGTTCTGCGCCGTCCACTGCTGCAAATCAGAATCCTCTGTCTGCTGCTCCTCCTTCCTCCCAGCCTCCTCACTCCACTACAATGACACCTGCTCAGGAGCGGGAACACTCCCAGGAACTGTTCTCGGGCCCCTGCTTAGATTGGGCAGGAGTGGTTCCTCTCCCACCAGAGGAGTTTATCGTCACTGATGCCCAACCATTCGAAAGTTCCTGGGGTCCGGGGGAAGAGGCTGGGGACTTCCGCCAACTGTCTCAAGAACTTTCTGTGTGTGAGGAGGACGATGACGATGAGACACAGTTGTCTTGCAGTGAGGTAGTAGTAAGGGCAGTAAGTCCGAGGGAGCAGCGCACAGAGGATTCGGAGGAAGAGCAGCAGGACGATGAGGTGACTGACCCCACCTGGTGTGCAACGCCTACACAGGACAGGTCTTCAGAGGGGGAGGCACGGGCAGCAGCAGAGCAGGTTGCAAGAGGCAGTGCGGTGGCCAGGGGTAGAGGCAGGGCCAGACCGAATAATCCACCAACTGTTTCCCAAAGCACACCCTCGCGCCATGCCACCCTGCAGAGGCCGAGGTGCTCTAAGGTCTGGCAGTTTTTCACAGAGACGCCTGACGACCGACGAACAGTGGTGTGCAACCTTTGTCGTGCAAAGCTCAGCCGGGGAGCCAACACCAACAGCCTCACCACCACCAGCATGCGCAGACATATGATGGCCAAGCACCCCACAAGGTGGGACGAAGGCCGTTCACCGCCTCCGGTTTGCACCCCTGCCTCTCCCCCTGTGCCCCAACCTGCCACTGAGATGCAACCCCCCTCTCAGAACACGGGCACTACCGCCTCATGGCCTGCACCCACACCCTCACCTCCGCTGTCCTCGGCCCCATCCACCAGTGTAGTTCAGCGCACAGTCCAGCCGTCGCTTGCACAACTGTTGGAGCGCAAGCGCAATTACGCCGCCACGCACCCGCACGCTCAAACGTTAACCGTCCGCATAGCAAAATTCATCAGCCTTGAGATGCTGCCGTATAGGGTTGTGGAAACGGAGTCCTTCAAAAGTATCATGGAGGCGGCGGCCCCGCGCTACTCAGTTCCCAGTCGCCACTACTTTTCCCGATGTGCCGTCCCAGCCCTGCACGACCACGTCTCCCGCAACATTGTACGCGCCCTCACCAACGCGGTTACTGCCACGGTCCACTTAACAACGGACACGTGGACAAGCACAGGCGGGCAGGGCCACTACATCTCCCTGACGGCACATTGGGTGAATTTAGTGGAGGCTGGGACAGAGTCAGAGCCTGGGACCGCTCACGTCCTACCCACCCCCAGAATTGCGGGCCCCAGCTCGGTGGTGGTATCTGCGGAGGTGTATGCTTCCTCCACTAAAGCACCCTCCTCCTCCTCCTCCTCCGCAACCTCTGTCTCGCAATCAAGATGTGTCAGCAGCAGCATGTCGCCAGCAGTCGGTGTCGCGCGGTGTGGCAGCACAGCGGTGGGCAAGCGTCAGCAGGCCGTGCTGAAACTACTCAGCTTAGGAGATAAGAGGCACACGGCCCACGAACTGCTGCAGGGTCTGACACAGCAGACCGACCGCTGGCTTGCGCCGCTGAGCCTCCAACCGGGCATGGTCGTGTGTGACAACGGCCGTAACCTGGTGGCGGCTCTGCAGCTCGGCAGCCTCACGCACGTGCCATGCCTGGCCCACGTCTTTAATTTGGTGGTTCAGCGCTTTCTGAAAAGCTACCCACGCTTGTCAGACCTGCTCGTAAAGGCGCGCCGGCTCTGCGCACATTTCCGCAAGTCCCACACGGACGCTGCCACCCTGCGCACCCTGCAACATCGCTTTAAGCTGCCAGTGCACCGACTGCTGTGCGACGTGCCCACACGGTGGAACTCTACGCTCCACATGTTGGCCAGGCTCTATGAGCAGCGTAGAGCTATAGTCGAATTCCAACTCCAACATGGGCGGCGCAGTGGGAGTCAGCCTCCTCAATTCTTTTCAGAAGAGTGGGCCTGGTTGGCAGACATCTGCCATGTCCTTGGTAATTTTGAGGAGTCTACCCAGGTGGTGAGCGGCGATGCTGCAATCATTAGCGTCACCATTCCTCTGCTATGCATCTTGAGAAATTCCCTGCAAAGCATAAAGGCAGCTGCTTTGCGCTCGGAAACGGGGGCGGTGGAAGACAGTATGTCGCTGGATAGTCAGAGCACCCTCCTGTCTATTTCTCAGCGCGTACAGGAGGAGGAGGAGGAGCATGAGGAGGATGAGGAGGAGGGGGAAGAGACAGCTTGGCCCACTGCTGACGGTACACCGGCTGATTGCCTGTCATCCTTTCAGCGTGTATGGCCTGAGGAGGAGGAGGAGGAGGAGGAGGATCCTGAAAGTGATCTTCCTAGTGAAGACAGCCATGTGTTGCGTACAGGTACCCTGGCACACATGGCTGACTTCATGTTAGGATGCCTTTCTCGTGACCCTCGCGTTGCACGCATTCTGGCCACAATGGATTACTGGGTGTACACACTGCTTGACCCACGCTATAAGGAGAACCTTCCCAGTCTCATTCCCGAAGAGGAAAGGGGTTCGAGAGTGTTGCTATACCACAGGACCCTTGCGGACAAGCTGATGGTAAAATTCCCAGCCGACAGTGCTAGTGGCAGAAGGCGCAGTACCGAGGGCAAGGTAGAAGGAGAGGTGCGGAGATCGAGCAGCATGTACATCCCAGGCAGTGCAACAGTCTTTAAGGGCCTGGACAGCTTTATGGCTCCCCACCAAGACTGTGTCACCGCTCCCCAGTCAAGGCTGAGTCGGCGGGAGCACTGTAAAAGGATGGTGAGGGAGTACGTAGCCGATCGCACGACCGTCCTCCGTGACGCCTCTGCCACCTACAACTACTGGGTGTCGAAGCTGGACACGTGGCCTGAACTAGCGCTGTATGCCCTGGAGGTGCTTGCTTGTCCTGCGGCTAGCGTCTTGTCGGAGAGGGTGTTTAGTGCGGCTGGGGGAATCATCACAGATAAGCGTAGCCGCTTGTCAACCGACAGTGCCGACAGGCTAACACTCATCAAGATGAACAAAGCCTGGATTTCGCCAGACTTCTCTTCTCCACCAGCGGACAGCAAGGATACGTAAGCAATACGTAGGCTGCACCCGCGGATGGAGGCTACGTTCTCTCTCACCATCCAAAACGGGGACATTTCTGCTTCATCAATCTGTGTCTAATATTCCTCCTCCTCCTCCTGCTCCTCCTCCTGAAACCTCACGTAATCACGCTGAACGGGCAATTTTTCTTAGGGCCACAAGGCTCACTCAAATAATTTTTCTGAACAATTTTTAAAAGTTTCAATGCGCTTAAAAGCGTTGGAACTTTAACTTGAACTAATTTTTCGTTACACTGGGCTGCCTCCAGGCCTAGTTACCACTTAAGCCACATTAACCAAAGCGATTAATGGGTTTCACCTGCCCTCTTGGCTGGCCATGGCCAATTTTTCTGATGTACATTAGTACTGTTGATACAGCAATTTTTGTGGGCCCTCGCCTACAGTGTAATCAAATGAATTTTTAGCCCACCTGCATTACAGCTGACGTTACCTCAGCTGTGTTGGGCAATGCAATGGGATATTTCTATGTACCGCCGGTGGCTTCCTGGCACCCACCCATGCTGTAGGTGCACACGGAGTTTTTACTACATCTGTACACTTGAAAAGAACCCCAGTCAGACTGGGGCATGCAGTGTGGGCCGAAGCCCACCTGCATTAAGCACGACATTACTACCTCAGCTGTGTTGGGCAATGCAATGGGATATTTTTGTGTACCGCCGGTGGGTTCCAGGGAGCCACCCATGCTGTAGGTGCACACGGAGTTTTTACTACATCTGTACACTTGAAAAGAACCCCAGTCTGACTGGGGCATGCAGTGTGGGCCGAAGCCCACCTGCATTAAGCACGACATTACTACCTCAGCTGTGTTGGGCAATGCAATGGGATATTTTTGTGTACCGCCGGTGGCTTCCTGGCACCCACCCATGCTGTGGGTCCACAGGGAATTATAAATGCATCTGTTTCCACTTGTAAAGAACCCCAGTCTGACTGGGGCATACAGTGTGGGCTGAAGCCCACCTGTATTATGCACGACATTACTACCTCAGCTGTGTTGGGCAATGCAATGGGATATTTTTGTGTATCGCCGGTGGGTTCCAGGGAGCCACCCATGCTGTAGGTGCACACGGAGTTTAACCTACATCTGTCCACTTGTAAAGAACCCCAGTCTGACTGGGGCATGCAGTGTGGGCCGAAGCCCACCTGTATTAAGCACAACATTACTACCTCAGCTGTGTTGGGCAATGCAATGGGATATTTTTGTGTACCGCCGGTGGGTTCCAGGGAGCCACCCATGCTGTGGGTCCACAGGGACTTCACAATAGGGAGTTGTACCTGCCTGTGTCTATGAATTAAAAACCGCGGTCTGACTGGGGCATGCAGACACCTTGACAGAATGAATAGTGTGTGGCACATAGGTTCCCCATTGCTATGCCCACGTGTGCAGCTCCTGATGGCGGTGGCACAGGATTCTATTTCTCATTGCTTCTGTACAGCATTGTGGGCTATCGCCCTGCCCCTTTTAAAGAGGGTCGCTGCCTAGCCGTGCCAACCTCTGCAGTGTGTGCCTGCGGTTCCTCCTCATGGCAGACGCACTTCTAAATAGACATGAGGGTGGTGAGGCATTAGGGCAGCTGAAGACTGCGCAGGGACACTTTGGTGTGCGCTGTGGGGGGGAGGGGGGGCGGTTGGGCAGCATGTAACCCAGGAGAAGTGGCAGTGGAGTGTCATGCAGGCAGTGATTGTGCTTTGTTGGAGGTAGTGTGGTGCTTAGCAAAGGTATGCCATGCTAATGAGGGCTTTTCAGAAGTAAAAGTTGTTGGGAGGGGGGGGGGGGGCACTCTTGCTGCTATTGTGGCTTAATAGTGGGACCTGTGAACTTGAGATGCAGCCCAACACGTAGCCCCTCGCCTGCCCTATCCGTTGCTGTGTCGTTCCCATCACTTTCTTGAATTGCCCAGATTTTCACACATGAAAACCTTAGCGAGCATCGGCGAAATACAAAAATGCTCCGGTCGCCCATTGACTTCAATGGGGTTCGTTATTCGAAACGAACCCTCGAACATCGCGGGAAGTTCATTTCGAATAACGAACACCCGAGCATTTTGGTGTTCGCTCATCTCTATTAATGGGGAGTTCGTATATCGGAGAAGAAAGGATACAAAATACTTAAGTTGTAGGTAATGAAATATTTCGGAAGGCGGTAGGTCATAATTTTTCTGAAGGGTGGGGAATGCTACAATGCCATTCAATGAGAGTAAATGGTATATTTTGGAAATACCTTTGTTTGTCCAAATCTTAAAGGAAAGAGAGGCGTCTCGGGCTGGTGGAAATAGAGGGTTGTGCAACAATAGTAAGAGGGGTAAATGAGGGGAAATCAACTTTCCAGAATATTTAAGAGAGGAGTCTAAAACTTTAAGGGAGTGCTTCATAATGGGGTTAAAAATTGCAGGCCTATGGGATGAGAGGATCCATAAAATCGAATTAACGGTGAGAGGATGTATCTCTATAGCTTTTAGAACAAGCCACCTAGGGGCATTAGTTGTGGAGTGGAGGGAGGCTAGCTGGGCCACCCAGCTGCATGATAGTATTTTAATAGGTTTGGGACTTCCTGAAAAACTTGTTAAGGACTTTCTACCTACCTCTTACTTTGTCATTGGTGCCAATGTGTATTATGATTGCTAGATTCTCAACAGCCCCTCCCGATCTGCGATGTGTAGAACTCGAGCACCAGGAAGACAACACATTTGAGAATCCCAGTCTTTGTGGCAGATTGCCCTGTCTGTGCCCCTAAGTATTGATTCTCTAACTACTAGGTGCTGTCTAGCCTGCCCTGCACTCTTATTCCCTTTCTTTCTGGAGCAGACATCCCCCTGGCGTTCAGAGGGCATGCTATGATGCAGCAGTGCTAATCCTGTAATGGCATTTCCCTCATCTGCCAACTTTGCAAACTTTGTTTGGCATGTGCCAAGTCAGGACTAGCCCCCTTGGCACTCTTCCCTCTACCCTTTCTTATAACTGTCATCCATCTAGCTTTCTGATCATCCTGCACTACCATCCACCCCCACATCTGCCAAGGAGTGTACGCTCAGTGAGCAGAAAACTCCTTTCCATATTGTCAGTTTTGCAAGCTGCACATTTAGATCCTGAATCTGGGCCTGCACATGAGTAACGCGCTCACATCTCGTACAGCAGTATGCACCCTCCAACGGCTGTTCAAGGACTGCATACAAGGCACAAGATGTACACTAGACGGCATTGTCAATCATGGAGCACATTCTAAATAGGGATTTTACAGATTAAATTAAAGGGGTTGTCTCGTGGCAGCAAGTGGGTCTATACACTTCTGTATGGCCATATTAATGCACTTTGTAATGTACATCGTGCATTAAATATGAGCCATACAGAAGTTATTCACTTACCTGCTCCATTGCTGGCGTCCACGTCTCCATGGCTCCATCTAATTTCGGCGTCTTCTGGCTTTTTTAGACGCGCTTGCGCAGTCCGTGCTTCTGCCTGGTGAATGGGGCCGCTCGCACCGGAGAGCTGGTCTGCGCGTCGTCATTGTAGCTCAGCCTCCGTCACGTGGTGCCGATCAGTCAATTAGGTGGCTGTATCAGCAGTGGAACGCAAGGAAGGAGAAGAAAATCCATGGTGCACCATGGGAGAAGACCCGCGGTGCACCGTGGGAGAAGACCAGCGGCGCCATCTTTAAAAGAAGAAGCTGCAGAACGCTGATGCAAATAAGCGAAATGTTATTTTTAAAAACTAACCAATGCTTTCTTTTTAACAGGGCAGAATGCGGGGGTAAGTGGAAAAAAAAAATTCGATTTCGCCGCTGGACAACCCCTTTAAGTAATTTATGCAAATAAAAATTAACAGTAAATAGAAGTAAAGGCCCTTTTAGACAACTCTTTTCGCTCAAAAATCGCTCAAAGCCATCTTTTGAGCGTTAATCGTTGTGTCTAACTGCACTGACATTGTGCAGTTTTTGTTAAGCCTTTGCTGATCGCTGATCTTTCAGCGTGCTGAAAGATCAGTGATCAGTAATCAGGAATTCACAGCGGGATACAGCTGATACTATTGTTTCAGCTGCATCCCGCTCTCTGAAGACAGGTGGGGTATAAAGAACACAGCTGTTAAAGGGGTTGTCCCGCGCCGAAACGTTTTTTTTTTTATTCAATAGGCCCCCTGTTCGGCGCGAGACAAACCCAGGGGATGGGTTAAAAAAAAAAAGGTTTAGTACTTACCCGAATCCCCGCGCTGCAGCGACTTCTTACTTACCTTACCAAGATGGCCGCCGGGATCTTCACCCACGATGCACCGCGGGTCTTCTCCCATGGTGCACCGTGGGCTCTGTGCGGTCCATTGCCTATTCCAGCCTCCTGATTGGCTGGAATCGGCACACGTGACGGGGCGGAGCTACGAGGACCAGCTCTCCGGCACGAGCGGCCCCATTCACCAGGAAGAAGACCGGACTGCGCAAGCGCGTCTAATCGGGCGATTAGACGCTGAAATTAGACGGCACCATGGCGACGGGGACGCCAGCAACGGAACAGGTAAGTGAATAACTTCTGTATGGCTCATAATTAATGCACGATGTATATTACAAAGTGCATTAATATGGCCATACAGAAGTGCTGAACCCCACTTTCTTTCGCGGGACAACCCCTTTAAGCTGTGTCCTTCATCCCCTGCTCGGAGCGTTTGGCTGTATAACAGCCGGGCGCTTAGAGCAGGGAACAGCTGGATGCAGAAGACAAATCATTGATTTAATAATTTTGTTTTTACTCACTCTCGCATTTCGCAAAAATTACACAATTTTCTTGTCCGTGTAAAACCACCCTTTGGGCTCCTGCACACTGGAGAGGGCAATATGGTCATCGCAATCCTTCTGAAAACCCCTAGATGCGAGGTGCTGTCACAGCCGCAGCAGGAGATTGCAATGTTCTCCCATTTATTTCAATCGGGCCGATGCTGCTGCCGCAGGCCCCATTGACAATATTTGGAAACCCCTGGATGTGTCAGACTCACATCCCTGCGAGGCAGAAGGATTTCTCTGCTGTGGCTGTCACAGCTGCAGCAGGGGATCGCGATGTTCTTCCATTGCTTACAATGTGGCGGGCGCTGCTGCGATATCGCGACAATGGGCGATATCGCGAGAAGAAAGGAGATGCTGCAATTTTTTTTCATGCAACATTGCAGGAGTGAAAACATCGCAAATGAGAATGCAACCATTGAAATATGTTAGTTTCATAATTCTGCGTTTTCACTTACTCTCGCATCACACGATTTTCTCGCCAGCGTGAAGGAGCCCTAAAGCAACAATCACAAAAAAGCCATGTGTAAAGATCGTTTGTCCCCAGCTAGTCAAATTCAGTCATTTTGATGTAGGGCTTTTATTCTGAAGACCATTTGTCAGATTTACAAATGCTGACTAATAGTGTAAACTCGGACTAGACAGTCTGAAAATGTGCCAGATTTATCACAGTGGCTCACATTTGCTGCATCTTTAGACACTTTGTCTAACTTTACACCGCCTGTTGGCTGGCTGAGTTCCTGGTAATATTTTGGGGGAAGTTTTTACACTATTTTCATGCATGTTATTGCATTTAAGTCACATCCTTAAGAAATGCCCCCATGTCTACCAAGGCGCAAAAAGAATCTGAAACACATTATACATTTGGTACCGGGCATATACAGTGTGTCAGTTTATTCATGCAAAATGAGCCAGAATTTGGGTGCATTTAGCTCAGTAAGGCCTCATGTCCACGGCCGTATTGCCAAGACCAGCAGCGTTTTACAGTTGTTTGTCCGCCGGCATAGACCACGCATGATGGCGAGTCTACTGCGTATGCCCGCGTAGCACACGTTCATAGTCACGCACAACTGTGGCTCTTATTTTTTCTCGTGTGTATCTACATGCAATGTCTACACGCACATATGCACGGATCAATGAAAGTCCATTGACTTTCTTTGGCTCTATTCACACGTAACACGCGGTGAAAAAACGCCCGTGTACATAAGCCCTAAATATCTAGCATGTGCACAGTCATGGTCTGCTTTATGAGATAACAAATTACTAGATTGGCCACCAATATTGTTGCCACGGCATTAACACTATATGGAAAGTAGGTGTAGAGTTGTTTTTTTAGTAAAATAATGTAAATTTTGGAGCCTGCCTACAGTTGGGCAGTGGTTGGTGCTCTGTTTTTCTTGTTTTTCTTCTATTCCTCTACTATAAAAATCTTAGATGGCGCCCATTTATTGTTATCCCTGGCTTTTAATTCTCCATCAATGCTACCACACCGCTGTAAATGTATACCAGCAGTGCACAACTCCAGTCATCAAGGAACCCCAACAGGTCATGTTTTTAGGATACCCTACCTGTGGCAATGTCTGAGGCACTGACAATAATTACATCACCTGTGCAATACTGAGGAAATCCAAAAAACATGACCTGTTGGGGTTGCTTGATGACTGGAGTTGTGCACTGCTGGTATACATGGGCTGCACTCATCCTATTAATTATCATGGCTGTTAAGCTGCAGATACTAATTGCTATTTTATTGAATGGCACTCCCCCAGCAGCACCCCATTTTTGCAGATTATCTCTTTACTGTTAGAAGACAGAAACCGGTCCATCTTACCCCTGAGGTATGCCATTTGGGAATACTTATTAAGGAATTGTAGTTGTAAGGCTATTACTATGCTGTGGATGGCTAGAAGGTCCTTACGCAAGACTGTAGCTAAGGAGGAAATTTCCCCCAAATGTAAGAAGGTCAGCGCTGTCTGTATCCCTTGGCCTTTAAAGGCCCATTTACACGCAACGATAATCACTCAAACTTCATTAAAACGATGGCAACGCGATTTTTGTGTCTAAGAATCAATGTGTGTAAATACTCCCATCGTTTACTCTTCAGCTGAACGATAATTTTAAGGTGAGCCTAAAATCCATTGTTCATCCGTAAAGTAGATAGCAGAGACCTGTGTTCTCCATGGGAGCGTCTGATTACATTGTTTTCATGCCGTCAGCCCGTGACAGCCCGTGCGAGAACAAAGGGGCTGATTGCAGAGCTCAGACCACCTGCAAGCAGCTCCAGGAGGCTTATTTGCATGCAAATGAAGCTGATAAAGTGCTAATGGACATTAGTGCCCATTAGTACTTTATGCAAAATAATCGCTAAAACTGTCAATCTTTTAATCGCTTGAAAGATTGTCTTTGCGTGTAAATGAGCCTTAACATATTACCCCACTCAAGGATGATGTAGTGATTCACAAGGACTCAGCAAGTGCAGCTGGAACAGGCGTTGACTCAGATTGAGGCATCTAGCATAGCAGTTACGGTCTCTCAAAGAGGTTAAAACCAATTAAGGTACGGAGCTTGGCAGTTCTCAGTAGTAACAGAAGCAGTCTCTTGTCCTTGTTCACAATGTAACCTATAATAGGCATTTTAGGTCTCTACACTTTGTTCACAGTGAAACTCACACAAGTTGCAGCACTTTTTAGGCTAACTAGGTCGCAGTCTCAGGTTGGTCACTTACTTAGCTTGTAGCTGCCCACAATACAAAATATAGGCTGGAACCACTTGAAATATCCAGACCCAAGTCTCCTCAGAAGTGCTTTTAATCAATAACTCTGAATAAAATGTGTGTCAAACATCACATTAGCATAACATAACCACATAGTGAAATTTCCCATTTAACTTCACCTGGCATAACAACAGGTCAAAGGATGCATTTAGCTGGAAGAGGGTGGCTAAGTGCTCTGACAGTCCTATGAGGGTACTCCTTTACACTCTATATTGGTTTAATGAGTGCTGCTCTAGTACTCCACTCTCAGAAGTGGTGATTAGAGATGAGCGAACACCAAAATGCTCGGGTGCTCGTTACTCGGGACGAACTTCCCGCGATGTTCGAGGGTTCGTTTCGAATAACGAACCCCATTGAAGTCAATGGGCGACCGGAGCATTTTTGTATTTCGCCGATGCTCGCTAAGGTTTTCATGTGTGAAAATCTGGGCAATTCAAGAAAGTGATGGGAACGACACAGCAACGGATAGGGCAGGCGAGGGGCTACATGTTGGGCTGCATCTCAAGTTCACAGGTCCCACTATTAAGCCACAATAGCGGCAAGAGTGGGCCCCCCCCTCCCAACAACTTTTACTTCTGAAAAGCCCTCATTAGCATGGCATACCTTTGCTAAGCACCACACTAGCTACAACAAAGCACAATCACTGCCTGGATGACACTCCACTGACACTTCTCCTGGGTTACATGCTGCCCAACCGCCCCCCTCCCCCCCCACAGCGCACACCAAAGTGTCCCTGCGCAGCCTTCAGCTGCCCTCATGCCACACCACGCTCATGTCTATTTAGAATTGCGTCTGCCATGACGAGGGACCGCAGGCACACACTGCAGAGGTTGGCACGGCTAGGCAGCGACCCTCTTTAAAAGTGGCGGGGCGATAGCCCACAATGCTGTACAGAAGCAATGAGAAATAGAATCCTGTGCCACCGCCATCAGGAGCTGCACACGTGGGCATAGCAATGGGGAACCTATGTGCCACACACTATTCATTCTGTCAAGGTGTCTGCATGCCCCAGTCAGACCACGGTTTTTAATTCATAGACACAGGCAGGTACAACTCCCTATTGTGAAGTCCCTGTGGACCCACAGCATGGGTGGCTCCCTGGAACCCACCGGCGGTACACAAAAATATCCCATTGCATTGCCCAACACAGCTGAGGTAGTAATGTCGTGCATAATACAGGTGGGCTTCGGCCCACACTGTATGCCCCAGTCAGACTGGGGTTCTTTACAAGTGGAAACAGATGCATTTATAATTCCCTGTGGACCCACAGCATGGGTGGGTGCCAGGAAGCCACCGGCGGTACATAGAAATATCCCATTGCATTGCCCAACACAGCTGAGGTAACGTCAGCTGTAATGCAGGTGGGCTAAAAATTCATTTGATTACACTGTAGGCGAGGGCCCACAAAAATTGCTGTATCAACAGTACTAATGTACATCCAAAAAATTGGCCATGGCCAGCCAAGAGGGCAGGTGAAACCCATTAATCGCTTTGGTTAATGTGGCTTAAGTGGTAACTAGGCCTGGAGGCAGCCCAGTTTAACGAAAAATTGGTTCAAGTTAAAGTTCCAACGCTTTTAAGCGCATTGAAACTTTTAAAAATTGTTCAGAAAAATTATTTGACTGAGCCTTGTGGCCCTAAGAAAAATTGCCCGTTCAGCGTGATTACGTGAGGCTTCAGAAGGAGGAGCAGGAGGAGGAGGAGGAATATTAGACACAGATTGATGAAGCAGAAATGTCCCCATTTTGGATGGTGAGAGAGAACGTAGCTTCCATCCGCGGGTGCAGCCTACGTATTGCTTACGTATCCTTGCTGTCCGCTGGTGGAGAAGAGAAGTCTGGCGAAATCCAGGCTTTGTTCATCTTGATGAGTGTTAGCCTGTCGGCACTGTCGGTTGACAAGCGGCTACGCTTATCTGTGATGATTCCCCCAGCCGCACTAAACACCCTCTCCGACAAGACGCTAGCCGCAGGACAAGCAAGCACCTCCAGGGCATACAGCGCTAGTTCAGGCCACGTGTCCAGCTTCGACACCCAGTAGTTGTAGGTGGCAGAGGCGTCACGGAGGACGGTCGTGCGATCGGCTACGTACTCCCTCACCATCCTTTTACAGTGCTCCCGCCGACTCAGCCTTGACTGGGGAGCGGTGACACAGTCTTGGTGGGGAGCCATAAAGCTGTCCAGGCCCTTAAAGACTGTTGCACTGCCTGGGATGTACATGCTGCTCGATCTCCGCACCTCCCCTGCTACCTTGCCCTCGGTACTGCGCCTTCTGCCACTAGCGCTGTCGGCTGGGAATTTTACCATCAGCTTGTCCGCAAGGGTCCTGTGGTATAGCAACACTCTCGAACCCCTTTCCTCTTCGGGAATGAGACTGGGAAGGTTCTCCTTATAGCGTGGGTCGAGCAGTGTGTACACCCAGTAATCCGTTGTGGCCAGAATGCGTGCAACGCGAGGGTCACGAGAAAGGCATCCTAACATGAAGTCAGCCATGTGTGCCAGGGTACCTGTACGCAACACATGGCTGTCTTCACTAGGAAGATCACTTTCAGGATCCTCCTCCTCCTCCTCAGGCCATACACGCTGAAAGGATGACAGGCAATCAGCCGGTGTACCGTCAGCAGCGGGCCAAGCTGTCTCTTCCCCCTCCTCCTCCTCCTCCTCATGCTCCTCCTCCTCCTCCTGTACGCGCTGAGAAATAGACAGGAGGGTGCTCTGACTATCCAGCGACATACTGTCTTCCACCGCCCCCGTTTCCGAGCGCAAAGCAGCTGCCTTTATGCTTTGCAGGGAATTTCTCAAGATGCATAGCAGAGGAATGGTGACGCTAATGATTGCAGCATCGCCGCTCACCACCTGGGTAGACTCCTCAAAATTACCAAGGACATGGCAGATGTCTGCCAACCAGGCCCACTCTTCTGAAAAGAATTGAGGAGGCTGACTCCCACTGCGCCGCCCATGTTGGAGTTGGAATTCGACTATAGCTCTACGCTGTTCATAGAGCCTGGCCAACATGTGGAGCGTAGAGTTCCACCGTGTGGGCACGTCGCACAGCAGTCGGTGCACTGGCAGCTTAAAGCGATGTTGCAGGGTGCGCAGGGTGGCAGCGTCCGTGTGGGACTTGCGGAAATGTGCGCAGAGCCGGCGCGCCTTTACGAGCAGGTCTGACAAGCGTGGGTAGCTTTTCAGAAAGCGCTGAACCACCAAATTAAAGACGTGGGCCAGGCATGGCACGTGCGTGAGGCTGCCGAGCTGCAGAGCCGCCACCAGGTTATGGCCGTTGTCACACACGACCATGCCCGGTTGGAGGCTCAGCGGCGCAAGCCAGCGGTCGGTCTGCTGTGTCAGACCCTGCAGCAGTTCGTGGGCCGTGTGCCTCTTATCTCCTAAGCTGAGTAGTTTCAGCACGGCCTGCTGACGCTTGCCCACCGCTGTGCTGCCACACCGCGCGACACCGACTGCTGGCGACATGCTGCTGCTGCTAACACATCTTGATTGCGAGACAGAGGTTGCGGAGGAGGAGGAGGAGGAGGGTGCTTTAGTGGAGGAAGCATACACCTCCGCAGATATCACCACCGAGCTGGGGGTGGGTAGGACGTGAGCGGTCCCAGGCTCTGACTCTGTCCCAGCCTCCACTAAATTCACCCAATGTGCCGTCAGGGAGATGTAGTGGCCCTGCCCGCCTGTGCTTGTCCACGTGTCCGTTGTTAAGTGGACCGTGGCAGTAACCGCGTTGGTGAGGGCGCGTACAATGTTGCGGGAGACGTGGTCGTGCAGGGCTGGGACGGCACATCGGGAAAAGTAGTGGCGACTGGGAACTGAGTAGCGCAGGGCCGCCGCCTTCATGATACTTTTGAAGGACTCCGTTTCCACAACCCTATACGGCAGCATCTCAAGGCTGATGAATTTTGCTATGCGGACGGTTAACGTTTGAGCGTGCGGGTGCGTGGCGGCGTACTTGCGCTTGCGCTCCAACAGTTGCGCAAGCGACGGCTGGACAGTGCGCTGAACTACACTGGTGGATGGGGCCGAGGACAGCGGAGGTGAGGGTGTGGGTGCAGGCCATGAGGCGGTAGTGCCCGTGTCCTGAGAGGGGGGTTGCATCTCAGTGGCAGGTTGGGGCACAGGGGGAGAGGCAGGGGTGCAAACCGGAGGCGGTGAACGGCCTTCGTCCCACCTTGTGGGGTGCTTGGCCATCATATGTCTGCGCATGCTGGTGGTGGTGAGGCTGTTGGTGTTGGCTCCCCGGCTGAGCTTTGCGCGACAAAGGTTGCACACCACTGTTCGTCAGTCGTCAGGCGTCTCTGTGAAAAACTGCCAGACCTTAGAGCACCTCGGCCTCTGCAGGGTGGCATGGCGCGAGGGTGCGCTTTGGGAAACAGTTGGTGGATTATTCGGTCTGGCCCTGCCTCTACCCCTGGCCACCGCACTGCCTCTTGCAACCTGCCCTGCTGCTGCCCGTGCCTCCCCCTCTGAAGACCTGTCCTGTGTAGGCGTTGCACACCAGGTGGGGTCAGTCACCTCATCGTCCTGCTGCTCTTCCTCCGAATCCTCTGTGCGCTGCTCCCTCGGACTTACTGCCCTTACTACTACCTCACTGCAAGACAACTGTGCCTCATCGTCATCGTCCTCCTCACACACAGAAAGTTCTTGAGACAGTTGGCGGAAGTCCCCAGCCTCTTCCCCCGGACCCCGGGAACTTTCGAATGGTTGGGCATCAGTGACGATAAACTCCTCTGGTGGGAGAGGAACCACTCCTGCCCAATCTAAGCAGGGGCCCGAGAACAGTTCCTGGGAGTGTTCCCGCTCCTGAGCAGGTGTCATTGTAGTGGAGTGAGGAGGCTGGGAGGAAGGAGGAGCAGCAGACAGATGATTCTGATTTGCAGCAGTGGACGGCGCAGAACTGCGGGTGGACGATAGGTTGCTCGAAGCACTTTCTGCCATCCAGGACAGGACCTGCTCACACTGCTCATTTTCTAATAACCGTCTCCCGCGTGGACCCATTAATTGGGCGATGAATGTGGGGACGCCAGAAACGTGCCTCTCTCCTAATCGCGCAGCAGTCGGCTGCGACACACCTGGATCAGGAGCTCGGCCTGTGCCCACACCCTGACTTGGCCCTCCGCGTCCTCGGCCGTGTCCACGTCCTCTAGCCCTACCCCTTCCCCTCAGCATGCTGTATTACCAGTGATTTGATTTCACAGGCAGGAAATAAATTGGCGCAAGACTGCAGGCCAAATATAATTTTTTCCCTTTTTTGAAAACGAAAGGCCCCACTGCCTCTATTGAATGAATAATCTAAGTTTAATAACTGTGCTGTGTCCCTGCTAATGTGTCACAGAACTTGAGGGTAGCAGAGTTATTAACTCTGACAGAGCTGGTACTTTTTTCCCAATTAAGGAAAGCAAATGGCGAAGCCAGCAGTAAACCGTAGCTGGGTGCGTCTGATTTTTTAACGTTGTACACGCAGCTCACACGTGTCCACAGCCCTTAGGACGGACAGAGGCAGGACCAATAGATTTCGTTTCCCTTTTTTTACACCAAAAGGACCCACTGCGTATATTCAATGAACATGAGAAGTTTAATAACTGTGCTGTGTCCCTGCTAATGTGTCACAGAACTTGAGGGTAGCAGAGTTATTAACTCTGGCAGAGCAGGTATTTTTTTCCCAATTAAGGAAAGCAAATGGCGAAGCCAGCAGTAAACCGTAGCTGGGTGCGTCTGATTTTTTAACGTTGTACACGCAGCTCACACGTGTCCACAGCCCTTAGGACGGACAGAGGCAGGACAAATAGATTTCGTTTCCCTTTTTTTACACCAAAAGGACCCACTGCGTATATTCAATGAACATGAGAAGTTTAATAACTGTGCTGTGTCCCTGCTAATGTGTCACAGAACTTGAGGGTAGCAGAGTTATTAACTCTGACAGAGCCGGTATTTTTTTCCCAATTAAGGAAAGCAAATGGCGAAGCCAGCAGTAAACCGTAGCTGGGTGCGTCTGATTTTTTAACGTTGTACACGCAGCTCACACGTGTCCACAGCCCTTAGGACGGACAGAGGCAGGACAAATAGATTTCGTTTCCCTTTTTTTACACCAAAAGGACCCACTGCGTATATTCAATGAACATGAGAAGTTTAATAACTGTGCTGTGTCCCTGCTAATGTGTCACAGAACTTGAGGGTAGCAGAGTTATTAACTCTGGCAGAGCAGGTATTTTTTTCCCAATTATGGAAAGCAAATGGCGAAGCCAGCAGTAAACCGTAGCTGGGTGCGTCTGATTTTTTAACGTTGTACACGCAGCTCACACGTGTCCACAGCCCTTAGGACGGACAGAGGCAGGACAAATAGATTTCGTTTCCCTTTTTTTACACCAAAAGGACCCACTGCGTATATTCAATGAATAATAACTGTGTTGTGGCCCTGCCTACACAATTCTTTCCCTGTAGTATCAATGGAGGGTGCAATGCTCTGCAGAGGCGATTTTGAGAAAAAAAAAAAAATATGCAGCACTGCTAACAGCAGCCAGCACAGTACTGCACACGCTTAAATATGGCCCTAGAAAGGACTGTTGAGGTTCTTGAAGGCTACACTCACTCCTAACACTCTCCCTGCCTATCCAACACTTCTGTCCCTAATGCCGGGTGCAACGCTCTGCAGAGGCGATTTTGAGAAAGAAAAAAAAAAGGCACTGCTAACAGCAGCCAACACACAGGTATTACTGGCCCTAATAAGGACCTTTGGGGTTCTTGAAGCCTACACTAACTGCTATTTCTCTCCCTACAGCAGCTCCGGTACCAGCAGCACTGTCCCTCAGCTAACTCACAAGGCATCTGAGGCGAGCCGCGGGAGGGGCCGACTTTTATATTCGGGTGACATCTGATCTTCCCAGCCACTCACAGCAGGGGGTGGTATAGGGCTTGAACATCACAGGGGGAAGTTGTAATGCCTTCCCTGTCTTTCAATTGGCCAGAAAAGCGCGCTAACGTCTCAGGGAAGGAAGTGAAAGTAACCGGAACACCGCATGGTGTTCGTTACGAATAACGAACATCCCGAACACCCTAATATTCGCACGAATATCAAGCTCGGACGAATACGTTCGCTCATCTCTAGTGGTGATGCAATACAGTGCAAAGAGGCATATTGAATCTCTTTGTGTTCTGGCTTTTTGAGTACCGCTCCCTGCCAACACAGCGGCAAACATGACCTGACCTTCAGTTCTAGTTATAGTCACCTACTCCTGTGAAGCTCAGTCTTCTGACTCTTCTACTTCAAGGTTACTCTGAAGCTTCTCTCCTTCAACAGCATCTGAAACCCTTACAGCCAGCTGCAAGCCTCCAGGCAGTGAATCCTATCATCGAGCAGCAGGACAAACTGGTTTGATCAGTGTATCTTGAAAGAGTGGCTCCTCCACCCTGACAACCTCTAGGGGCTCCACCAGCCATGGAGTTACTGCTGTCAACAGGATATGATTTGTTGCTCCCTGGGTTAAGCACTATAGCACAAACCTGGAACCCAGGCTTTGGTGGTACTGCATATACTTCTCATATTTACTGTAAGGCACCTGTACTTGAGAAATGGGTTACACAATTATCTGTGGCTCTCTGGATGGGTTGGTAACTACTAAACCCTCAATGCTCGTTTTTCATTTGGCGTTGACTTGCTCTGGCCAATGGCAATTTCTTTTTGTAGCCTCAAGGGACCTGACATCCCTGGGATGTCCTGACAGGCCTCAGCACCTGAGAGTCCAGGCCATGTGGTCTCTGAAACCATGTTCACTTCTTCCTCTGGCCCTTTTAAACTGAGCAATTTCAGTTGTAAACTCATGCTTTTTTTTCAGATCCATAACATCTGTGGCAAATATTTGGAACACCGCCATGGCATTGTGAAGGCACTCATCCTCAGGACCGTATCCTACCAACTGCACTCAATTATAAGATCATGTCTTCGAGTAAATTTCCCTCAACTCTGTATGTGGCCCTTAATATGGGTCAGCTGGAGCAGATGTTTATGCAGATTGAGGCACAGAATTTGGTGGTTGTCAATTGGCAACAGAAACAGTTTATTGGTCGAGCTCACAATGTAACTTGTAGTAGGAGTGGTAAGCCTTCACACACAGTTCACAGCGAAAATCATAGATGGGGTTTTTACGTTGTTTGGGTCATAGACTGAAATCACTCTCTTAATCCAGAGCGTGTTGCCTTGTACCCTCCGATGAGGTTGAAAGTAGTTGTGACTGCTTCCAATCTTTCAGGACCATGCCTACTTAGGAGTGCTCACTCCAGCAGGCCCAATCACAGCAGCAGTCCAGGCATAGGTAGCAGCCCATAACCACTCAGATATCAGGGTCTCTGTGTCTGTTCAGCAGGTTGAACTCCAACCACAGATCCTCCTCACTGCAGACTACAGCTTACAACACAAGTGTGCTAATGTTGAGGACTCTAGGGGTCAGGTATCTTCTACCAGGTCTGCCCATTGGCTCAGCATAGGGCAGATTGTGGGGTTTTATTGTATACAAGGTATTGGCATTACAGGTATTGGGAGCCTTCGGACAAAGGCTCTATAACAGACCTTACCAGATATAGAGCATTGCAGATTTGTGGTGGAACAGAAGGATGACATTCTTTCTTGGTCCAACAGCAAACTTTAATAAACTTTTATTTACTTAATTACAGATGAGACTGGTCCATTCAAGTCAATGGTGTAAAAAAAAAAAAAAAACATGGACAGCACACTGATGCCATCAAGATTCAGAAAAAAAAGAATTTGGCGTGTTTCTGGTTTTTTTTTGCCGATGTGAAAAATGGATGGCATATGGAGTAGAAAATAGGTACATGGACCAAATACAGGCTGAATATTGAGGCCACATGGTACTGCACAAGGATGGGAAAATAATTTTTTTTTTGAGGACTTAAAGGGTCACTCCAGGAAAAACATTTTTCCATATTTGCCTGCCTCACCTGATTGCCTCACTCTAGTGGTCTCCTATGTCTATTGCAGTTACTTTCATGCTCTGCAACACTGTGATTACTTTCTGTTTTACCTAAATAAGCTACCATAAGTATACAGTCAGGAAGATGAGCTGTGATCTCTTCTATCATAACGGTGTGACAGGAGCTGTGTGATCATCATCAGTAACTGTGATAGAAGCATCTGTCATCTTCCAGGCAGTTTTTGTGGAACATTCCATGTAATAGCATAACAGAAACTGAGAAATTGACTACAAAGTGAACACATAACCCAAGTAAATCTGAGTTGGTTAGAATTGAGATCACATAACCATCTGAGTAGAAAGAAGCCAGGAGTTTCAGATAGAAAGGAATAACTAACACAAGCTCACTTGTATACAGGGGCGTAAGTAAAGGCTCAGGGGCTCTGATGCAAAAGGTGAGCTGGGCCCCCCCCCCTCTATCTGTACCTGTACCCATACCTAAACCATGCTGCACAGAGACATAACTTGAAGCTTCTGGGCCCCAATGCAAAGCCTGTAACAGGGCCCCCAACTATAATGCTTTATTCATAGTACTGGGCTCCCTATATGGAGAAGAGAGGCCTTATGGGCGCCCTAAGGCCTCATGTCTGTGGGGAAAATCAGGCCCGCTACGGATTCTCCATGGAGAATCCGCAGCGGGTCCCTCCTGCCCCGCGGACATGAGGGCTGAAAATAGAATAAACTCACCTGCTGCGGGCCGTGCATGTCTTCCCTTCTTCGCGGCCCGATCTTCTTTCTCCGGCGTGCCGGGCACATCCGCCGGGCCGAAGCAAGAAGATCCAGCCGGGAAGAAGGGAAGATACGCACGCCCTGCAGCAGGTGAGTATATTCTGATTTTAGGTCTCTTCAATAGAAGCCTGTGGGAACCGTCCCCACGGGAGACCCACACCAAATGGAGCATGGTCCGGATTTTTTCCTGCACACGGATCCGCGTCTGCAGGGAAAAATGACATCCGCAGGTATTTAACTACCTGCGGGTGTCTAATGCATCCCTATGGGGCGCGGATCCGCGTGCAGGAAAAACGCTGCGGATTTTAAATTAGAATTTGTAAGTGGACATGAGGCCTAAGGCTCCTGGGCCCGGGTGCAACTGCATCCCCTACACCCTCTATAGTTACGCCCCTGCTTGTATATACTGCGGGAGATAGCTATATAATAAATGAATAAACACATTTATAGGTGGCACTTTAACACAGACTTGTTGGAACAGCAGTGTACACGTAATACATTATATCACTTGTACGTTTTAGGCCAGCTGCACACAACCCGGTCAGATTCCACATGTAGGAGCCCACAGCTGAATATGTCTCTGACTGTGGACGGTGACCCTCTGTACCTGCCTTCTCTTGTATTGCAGATGACTATGGTGGCTCGCCATCAGTCATGCATGGTACAGGTTTTTCGAAAAATATTTGTTTTTCTCACGCCGTCGCAAGGCGATGACACGGGTACCCGCGGCCTTGTTTCCAATGTCAATTGGGGATGGGCTGTGGGTCAGATGGCTTCCATTGACCTCAATAGAAGCCGTCTATGCGGATACTGCAGAAAAATAGAACACGCTGCGATTTTAAATCCGCTTAAGGAAATTGCAATCGCTATCTTCTCATATGAGCAGATATGCGAATGTTTTATTCCTTCAAAGTGTGTGGAATACTCCGGATCGTCCGTGCTGGTGACGATTGTGGTTTTTGCAATTCAAATTTGCCCCTGTGTAATTGGCTTTAGGGTACATTTATAGGCGCGATTTCAGATCGCCTTTACATTGAACCAATGCTTTCCAATGGAAGCAGACACATGTCCGATTTTTAAATGCGCAAACAAAATTTTGCCTGTAAAAAATAGAACAGCGTTTATCGCATGTGTTAAAAACATGTGACCAAAGGAAAAAACGTGAAACCCCTGGATGCTGTCACATGATGCCAATAGGGCTGGCAGCAGCAGCGCCAGCCACATTGAAAACATAGGGAGTACATCGTGCTTCCCTGCCACAGGCTGAGTGCTGCCTCTGATTGGTCACAACGCTCAGCCAATCAGAGACAGCGCTTTCTGGAGGTGGGGATTTTTCAATCCCAGTCCACTAGAATACAGAAGAAGACTGCCGGAAATGGGGAGAAGAGCTGGACAGCGCTTCTGGGTGAGTTAACATTTTTTTTTTCTACAGCTAGGGATAATTTTTGGGGTAGGGCTTATATTTAAAGCTGCCCTCACCCCCCTTCCCCCCGAAAATCATTCCTGCAGAGGTTTCCTTCATCCCATTTCTTTCAATGTGGCGGCAGCAGCACCGGCCCCATTGAAAGCAATGGGATAGCATTGCACTATTCTGCCACAGCTGTCACAGCTGTAGCAGGGGATTCCTTCATCCCCATAGTCCCTGTGGGGATAAAGGAATCCCCTGCCATAGGTGTGACAGCTATGGCAGGGAAGCACGATCTACTCCCTATGTTTACAATGAGGGCGGCGCTGCTGCCGCTGGCCCAATTATGACAAGGTGAACCCCTGAATGTGACAGTATGCAGGGGTTTCACATCCAAGGAATCCCCTGCTGTGGCTGTCACAGCTGCAGCAGGGGGTATGGATCACACTATTATGTGTGATTTTTATGTGCGTTTTTTTTTTTGCTTCGTTTATGCAATTTTTAACACATGCGATGTGCGATTTTTTTTTTTTTAAGGCACATCTATACATGCGCTAAATAATTGCTTGTGTGACTGCACTCTTGGACTCCTTTCCTACTTTCTGCTCTGCTCCTTATTTGTTTGTTTTCTTCTTTCCCCACAGCAAACAAGTGTCCCATGTGTGAGACTAGGAACTTATTATTACCAGTTCCAACCCATTGGAAGATGTTACGGGGGGACATGATGTGTGATGTTTTTTTCAAACCGCAACATTTTAGATCCCTTGTAGCATTGCAATCAATTGGTAATAACAGCAATATTGGGAAACACCTGTGAAAACTGTATAGATGGGTTTACATCTTCTAATTCATGTCTAGTTGTCTATAAGAACATTCTCCAGATCTCTTTCTTTAGACTTGTGCTATACTTTATATTTGTGGGACTTTAAGTTTTAGTAACAGAACTAAGCGCTTTGATTCTTGATGCAGAAAGATCCAGGACTTTGTTATTCACTATAAATGCTTTATGCTTTTCGTATCCTAAATAAATCTTTGGGATTACGCCAAATGGGTTTCCTTTCTTTCTTTTTCTCTATTCATGTATATAAATTTGAAGAACTGCTTGATATCTTTCCAAAGTAAAAGTGGCCCCAAACAAAGGAAGCTCTGTAAATTGCCAGCCACGATATATGTAGACGCTGCCAGGAGAATTTCTATGCCAAGTTATAAACCGGGCAGATAGTCATCACAGTAACTCTTTAAATGTTCTCGATTATAATGATTGTGTTTTATGGGCTCATAGGATAATATACAGTATGTTTGACATAGACAATGCTAATTTGATGTAATGTGTTCATGTGAAGCAGAAGAAAACGTGTTGAATGAAGCACTTGAATGTATGTCATTATTTGATAATTGACTCATTTATATGGCATGTAGGTTAGACATATCATAAAAGCCATATTTGTAGGAGTTTTTAGTGGTGAATATGGAGCGGAAGCAATTAGCTCTGACCCCGGTGTAGTGGCCAACAGTTGTAATTGCAGGTACTATTCCCATTGACTTGAAGGAAAGTTTTGCCTGCAGTCACAATTGCCGGCTATTACACCACAGTTACTGCTTCTGCTCCACTCCTTCGTATTGTGGTGCTGACAGCGGGTTTACAATCAGCTGATTGGCTGTGCTCCCAAGCCCATATTTATGACCATTGTAAAGGGAACCCTAAGACCTCGCTACCTAATAAATGGCACCTGGTAAGGAAAAATCCGATGTGGATCTGACAGTCTAAGTACTTATGTATACAAAGTCTTACAGTGCTTGCAGGATCCCGCATTTAGGGGAGTTTCTTATGTGGCCAGCTGTTTGCTTTTAGTTTATAGTAAACTTCATACCAGTTTAGTTTTTGGTGTTTTTGTTTTTTTTGTAGTTTTTGGCATTATCTGAATATGGTGTGTTTTCATAGTGTTTTTTTGCAATAGCAAGTTTCATGAAAAGCACTTAACCCCTCATTGTCAAGCCTATTTTTCGCCTTAATTTCTTTTTTCTAATGACAAACCCCCTTTAATACTTATCTAATCCTCCCCCGTCAGTCTTCTTAGCACATCTTCTCCTCACCAATCTTCTCTTGGCTTCTCAAGTCCCCCGGGTCACCTCACCGCAAGCCGGACGGATCCTCTTCTTCCCGTTTTGGAGCATCCATTCTCGGCATTCTCCCTCCTGCATGGCAATGTATGCTATGTGAATAGTGATGCAGCGTTCTCTGCCTAGCAGAGAATGCCAAGCAATTGCAGAGACTGCGCGTGTGCGCTGTCTTGCTGCGAGTGTTCATATACTATTGCAGCGAGACAGCACGCATGCGCAGTCTCGGCAAAGCGCAGCATAGGATTCGGCATTCCCTGCCAGGCAGTGAACGCTATATCACTAGTGACTGGGTACACTGACCTGCAGGAAGGAGACTGCTGAGAATGGACGCTTCACAGGAAGAAGAGGATCCAGCTGGCTGGAGGTGAGGTGACCCAGAGAACTGGAGGAGCCAGGAGACGATCAGGGAGGAGACTGATGGGGAGGAATAGGTAAGTATTGAAATTTTTTTCCAATGACAGAACCCCTTTCTGCTATATGGCGTACATTTACGTCCTGCTGGGTTGGGGAATGTATGAAGGCAGATCACGGGGCGACCTCCCTTCACACAGTGCAGGTGCCAGCTGTTTATTACAGCCGACACCCAGCGGTAACAGCCCGACTTAGCCGCGCAGCTGAGCAGAGCTATTAACCCTTTAAATGCCACTGTCAATTCTGACAGATGCGTTTAAATCCCCTGATCGATGTTCGAGGGGGCCTGTACGGACCCCTCCGAGCAGATCGCAGGAAGTCATGGCAGCCGGGGGCCTTCTGAAAGGCCTGTTTTGGTAGAATGCCTATCAAGCCATTCCCGTAGGGTGGCTTGAAATACTGCCTGCCCGATCCGATCATAGTATGATGTAATTCTATAGTCATCTAAATCTTCAAAAGACAGTATATAAAGCCCATTAGTGAGGTCAGTAAAAAGGTGTATTGGCCGTCAGTAAGGGGTTAAAACTGTAGAAAACTGCAGAAGCAGAACAAACTACTGCGTGAAATCGCAATTACTGATTAAAACAGGGTAAACCCAGGCGTAGCAATACTTGATTGTATACTGCAACGATTAAAGCATATTATCGCCTTCGGTGCCACACTGTTCGCAGCACATTTTCGCTGTCACACCGCACGGTGACTTGATGTCTCAGCACTGAATCATGTGCAAAAACATTTGTTCTGGCTGCACTCTTGTTAATCTATGTAAACTGCAGTTAAAGCACCTTCAAATGGTAAAATAAATTGGTAATTTCAGAGGCGTCAGCTTGTCATGGCTCTAAATGTGTAAATACACAAATAACAAGCATTAAAGCCTAAGCAGATAAACCTGCAAGCATGAATCACTTGACCTCGTGGCGCGATATAACTCTGGGCTGTGCGGCTGGGAGTGGACTATATTATTAATATGGTAAATGCTGATTCATCGAGATGTTAGCATTCTTGTGTAATGACAAGGTCTATCGGCATGCCATCATTCCGGTATCACGTTTCAAAATATGTTTATGTTGAACGCTGCTGTATATAGCATGTGGAGTACCGGGTCAACACAATGCCTATTACCATAACAATAAGACGGCTCTTCATGCTTCCCTATTCAATATTAAGACACGCAAGGTTTTATCAATGTTAAAGGGCTTGTCTCAGGGAGAATTCATAAGGGAGAATTTCTGCAAGCTCTGTTCATGTCGAAAAAACAATGTATATAGCGCCAGCACTTCTCAGAAAAAAATATACCTTTATTAGATTATATCCGTAGAAAGGTAAAAATGTTCACATGTGTGAACAGGGAATAACAGATTTTGGAAAACAAAAACAGCCTTAGGCTAGTTTCACATGACCGTTCTATCGTGGCGATTTTGCCTTGATAAAACACTGGCCGAAAATCATGAACATCTGATGCATTGGATTCCAATGCATTTGTTCACATGGGTGATTTTCCGCTGCGTAAAATCGGTCGGCCGGCCGCTTTTACGCCGGCCAGAAAAGATAGGACTTGTCCTATCTTTTGTCGGAATACGCCGGCAGCTCCCATAGACTCCTATGGGAGCCTTTGAGAGCCATCAGGAAAGGGAAGGAGGAGGGAGTTTAGCATGACTAGCTCTGCTAAGCTCCCGCCCCGTCCCACCCCCTCCCCTTGCCAGCAGCAGGCAAGGGGCGGAGAGGGGGAGGGAGTTTAGCACGACTAGCTCTGCTAAGCTCCAGTCCCGCCCCCTCCCCTTGCAAGCAGCAGGCAAGGGGCGGACTGGGGAAGGGAAGGGGGATGGAGTTTAGCAAAGCTGAACTTTCTCTCCTGGTCGATGGTATTCTGGGCTGTGATGTATGTACACTGCACCCGGATGTCTGAATGGACATGAAAAGGGGAGATGCAGCCACAACTTGGTTGTAGCTGCCTCTCGTTCATGCGATTTTCAGCCTCGATGTGGGTGGCCTAAAATCGCAGTGCCCATTCAAAAGAGCCATTAATCATAATATGTAACCTGTACAAGAAGAGCGTAATTTAAAGGTAACAGATATGATACAACAAAGCATAACCACTCCTACTAATTATTAAATAATGAGGAAATGAAAAACCTAAAAAGCAACTAAAAAATATATAAAAACATTAGTATAAACATAAAATCAGATCTAAAATTAGGACCACGGGGAAATCTGTTTTTTAACTGCATAATCCAATAAGCCTCTATTTAAACCAATCTCCACCTTTTGCTGGCGGAACACCCTTTCAATGCCAGTGACTGTAAATGAGGAGATATCCCATGGAAGATTTCCAAAAAATGTCTGGATGCTGTAGACAGGGAATGCCTCAATATATCTGAGGAGGGATTAGAGCCAGATATTTACTGATGTCCATTGCTCACAACAGATTGTACATTCTGTAGTGTAGTGGTGTTACAATTTATAAATTATTATAAAAAGTCTAGAAGGCCATAGAGGAAGAAAATGTTATAATTGGTTTTAATAAAGACCATATCTGATTGGGCAGATCTGACACAACCTTTAGTCAGGAGCCAGTTTTGAGATGTCAAAGTATTATTGTTGTATAAGCTAGAAGCTATCATGTTGCGTATTGTACGCATCTTCTCGGCAACAAATTTGATACCTGGCTGGAAAATTTGGGTGAGGGACTCACCCAGCATAAGAATAGGGAGATTTTTAGTATGATTTGTGTAATGTCAAATAAATCCGCATGTAGTATCAGGGGGGTCTGGTGTTGCCTGAACTGTGTCAAACTATTGGATTGTCCTTTAGATTGTGCCAATTAGTCATATCTGGTTGTTGACACTGCTATATTTTTGGCCCCATTTACGATCCCACTGTGGTAACCACGATGGCCTAATCTGTCCGGAATAACACAACACTCTTGAGTATAATCTTTATCCAATGAAAATGCCCTTTTGGCTCTGAAAACTCTCCAACTGGGAGATTTATAACCCCATGAGCCGGATGACAACTCAGTTCATGTAATAAGGAGTTGGCAGAGGAGGGCTTCCTATACAATTTAGCATTAATTTTATTTGATAAAGAGTCTCTAGTAAAGAAGGCATCAAGAAAAGAGAGACAGAAGGTTGCTGAAAAGTTACAGACCAAAACAATATTATTGAGATAGGAAACAAAATCAGAAACCAAACCGGGGGAATCTTGACAGATAGGTAGGAGGTCGTCTAGATATCTTCTATACCAACAGAACTTTTTCTGAAATAGGTTATGAGAGGCATATAGACAAGACTCCTCCCATAGAAACGTATAAAAATTAGCGAGGGACGGGTAGAATGATGAGCCGATGGTGCAACCACAAGCCCAAAGAAAAAAGTTTCTTGTCAAGCAAAAACAAATTGTGAGAAGGTAAAAAAGATGTAACATATAGCATACTCCTTTAGACCTGAATAGTTGCTATGGTATAAGCATCCAGATGATATCTGAGGGCATTAATGGCTCCAATATGTGTAATAACTATATAAAGAGAGACAACATCGATGGTGATCCAAGAATATTGAGCAGACCATTATAATGTATCTACCTGTAACAGGGGCTTGGTATCTTTAATATAGCCTAGAATTTTGGCTACCAATGGTTGTAGTAAATTAATCAAGCCATATACTGAGGCGTTAAAACAATAAGTCATTACTAGCCATAATTGACTGTAAAGGAGGATGAAAGACATTTTTGTGAATTTTGGGTAAATCATGAAATATAGGGCATATCGGAGAGTTTACCAACAGATAACCATATCGTTTTTGGACTATTATCCATGAATTCAAACCTTCCTGCAGCAATTTGGATAAAGCGATTTTAAATTTCTGTTGGATGAGTAGTAAGTGACTGGTATGTGGAGATGACAGATAGCAATATAAGTAAAACAATATAAGTATAACTGTAGAAAAAACTTTCGGACAGTGAGGGTGATGAATGAGTGGAACAGGTTGCCATAGGAGGTGGTGAGTTTTCCTTCAATGGAAGTGTTCAAACAAAGGCTGGACAAATATCTCTCTGGGATGATTTAGTGATCCTGCACTGAGCAGGGGGTTGGACCCGATGACTCTGGAGGTCCCTTCTAACTCAACCCGTCTATGACTCTAAGTACTTCACCTCATATAAACCTTTGTCAAGTATCACAATAGAATAGCCCTTTGTTGCAGGGTGGACTGTAATAAAAGGATTGACAGCCATACCTTGAAGTGCTTTTCTTTGGATTACAGATATATTATGTACTCTCTGGTTACATCTGGAATATAAATTGGTAAGTTCTTTTTCCACTTGAATTTAAAGAGTCCAAAACTAAAGTTCTTGTTAGGAGAGGAAAAAAATCTGGATTGGATGTTTTTGATTTATTAATGGTTGTAGAAAACACATTCACAGGAGAGATGGGGGCATCTTGTAAATTGATGAGAGCTAGAGTAGTTAGTTGTTCATCAAACATCATCTCCGAAGGAATAGCTTGTTGTCTGTGGCTAGTCGAAGAATGTACTTGATCCGAAGCGATGGGAATAACTGGAGTAGTGTTTTCATAGTACGATTATTGGAAATGTTTCTTCACAGTTAATAGTCGTATAAATGTATCCACCTCTTTGATCGTCTGATACAAGTTCATATTACAGGTGCAAAATTGAGACCCTTGGAAGGAAAGCTAACTGTGCAAAAATCTAAATTGTCACTGATAAATTGGCAACTAATGAAACATCGTTCACATGGGATGTTATTGTTCGGGATTCCACATGTAGTAGTTGTTCTTTTTGGTGTTTTCTACCGCCTCTACGTCATCACTTTTTGATGGATTTTTGGCAGTATGCTGGATGTTTGTAGAGGAAAAATGAAGAGTCTGGTGAGCTGTAGATGAACAAGCTTTCTGTTTAGTAGATTGGCCCAATGTTCGCTACGCGAACACAAAATGTCTGGAGAAATAGTTGTAAATGTTTTAGGAGCCGTCGAGCCAAGAATTCGGCTTGAACTGTTCCCCGTCCACAGCTTGGTCCTCCATGGTTTAGGGACATGGTAACAGTCAAACTAGTAAGCACTTGATATGAACGTCGTTTAGCAACGCTAGACTTAACATAGGAACTTTAACCTTGCCTCACAGGTCACTCAATATATTAAACTCAAATTTTATGATTTTACGGTGGTGGTGAGGATGTCACAAATCCAAGGACACCAAAATCATCCAGCAAGAGTCACGCAAAGGGGTCGAAGTGTGGTGCAAGAAAAAGCCTGTAGGCTTTTCTGTATTAGATTTCAATCTACAAAATAATTGCTAGAATCATTATACGTGTCTGAAAAATCAGGTTGAACATCAGACATATCCAGATCTGAAGTAGGAAAACTCAAATTTTTGTTGTGGGCATTAGACTCCTTTAAAATAGAATTTGGCTTCCTGTTAGGCGTTTTGTGCTGTAAGTGCCAAGTATATGCAGCATTAGTCCGTCTCGTTCAAACTTGGATTTTTGGATAGAAGTAATATAATCCTCTAGTTTAGAGAGGTCATCTAGTAAAGATTTGCACAATGCCATATAATCTTTATGAGTTTGAGATAATTGTAGTGAGGATCAAGGTGTTTAAGTTTCTCATGTTTATCCCGCCAAATACTCAATTGCTGTGTCATCTGTTTTTCCAAGGCGTTCATGAGGCTTTTTATATTACTATAGGTATCATCATTCACATTAGACTGTCCAGAAAACAGTTCAGCAACTTTATTTAAACATGCCGGGTTAGTTGAAACTGGAAATGACACGGTAGACGAAATATCCATTGTAGGAGAAGTCATAAGCAATAACTCACTGTCAATAAAATATTAACTTGCTAATACCATGGAGTATGGCAAAGATTCAATATGTCTGTACAGAACAAATACTGAATGGGAGCTCATAAACAATGGAAGTATATATAACACTGAAAACGTAAAATACAGCTCACCAAAAATCTTACTCCTCAGCATTATGCTGCGTCAGTTTGTCCAGGAAAATTTTGGATGGTATGTCAGAAGACTTATGGACCCCATTATAGTCTGGCGCTTCCAGTATTTTTATTATTCCTATAACAGAGCCAAAGAACAAAAATTATACCAGAGCTCCAAAGGAGCTAACAAATGTGACCTTAGGTAATAAAATAAACCCTTTATTTTTTAATCCACTGAATTCCTTAGATTAAGCTGGCATTTCTTGAACATTTATTTGTACCCAATAAGTGGACCATGTCAAGAGACCTTAAAGCTGTTGAAGATACCTTTTTTTTTAAATTCGTGCTTCCCATATGTAAAAATATTAAAACATTCTATACTCACTTCTTCCCTTTTCCCACAGGTTCAAATTTTATTTGACTTAATTCTACAGTTTTTTAGTCCCCTAAGGGGACCTAAACTTGCTATTGTTTGATCTCTTCAGTACTTCAGTATTGCGGTATATTATATTTTTAACCTTTTTCTTAAATACATGGCAGCCATGGGAGTCTCCTTTAGAGCCTGGTCTAATCTAGCAACCATCAGCACCCCACACTCGCATTGTTGGGAGGCTGATGGTGAGTCAAAGGGGTGTCCCGATTCCTCTAGCTGACAGCTTACATGCCACAGTCGGCATTGGCCCTGGATGTAAGCTATTAAAGGGACTTGATTGCTTCAATTCTTTCTGTTAGTTGTCAGTTGTGATCTGTGATCACTTCTGTTTGCGGCGGTTACCTGTTGCTTCAAACAGCCAACACGTGCCAGATATGCGGAGGTATTGGATTTCTTCATATCCAACCCACACATCTGTGACATACACTTAGATCACAGAGGACAAACAGGTTAGTATCTGCTATTTCTTGAGATAAAGAAACATAAAACAATAACTGCTTATAATGACAGATGCTTTTTTTGTACTTTAAACTTAGATTTCAAAAGGCCTGAACCATAGTCCCTTTGCCCCACTGAACCGAGTTTGCATGCTTGTAGCTGGGAGAAATATGTGTTGGCCAAAAGGTTTATAAGGTGTATAACCAGCTGAAGACTGCCTATATTCTTGATCCCATTCAATGGGACAGATTTACGACAAATTATGTGGCCTAAATTGCGTCAAACGTTGCAGCAAATTGTGTCAAAATTTTGGTGAAATTTTTTGCGTAAACTAAGCCAATAAATGGGTGGCATAAACTTAGAGTAGACAGCCTTAAACTTCAATAGCTTTACCATTCAGCTGTGATGAATCTGGCACATTGTAAGACTGTCTGTCTTAGTCTGCACTGCCTAACTTTTAGACAGTATTAGTAAATGTGGTCCACAGTCTTCTGACCACAAAATGCGATTTTCAAATAAACTATAGCGAGTGACAATTGTTTTACAGATCTGCAGGAAGTTACAATCTAAGTTACAATTTTATTAAGGAACTGACATTTTATTTAACTACCTAATATTATCTAGAACGTGTCTTCAGAGGTGGAGCCTTATGTTATGCAGGTAATTAAACCAAATCTTAATTATAGGTTTAAAAGGTAATAAAATGTAAATTTTTAGTGTCGGTAGTCATACAGAACTCCCCTGTTTACCATTTATGTTGTGCAATGGAAAGTTGAGAAAATGTTCTCATAATGACGATTGTGAAACCAAGATCTTTCTGTCTTTCTTTGCATAACTAATAAGCTACATGAAATAATGTGAAACCATTAGGGCTTCCCTTCTAATGTAGAAATACCTTTCCGAGTAAATATGCAATAATATGCTACAATTTGAATAGTTGTAAGATTCCTTTTTTGCTACAATGTTTCAACTTGTTTTTTTTTTTTTTTTAAAGATTGTAGATCAATAGTTATTTTTGAGAGAAAATAATTTTTCCATCATGTCATCATGTTAATAGGTCTCATAAATTGCTATTTTTTTTATTAAAAAAGAGAAACGTTTGGTACCATGTTAGACAGTCAAAAAGAATTTGATTGTTCCCAGTAGAGATGAGTGAGCATACTCGCTAAGGCAAACTACTTGAGCGAGTAGTGCCTTATGCGAGTACCTGCCCGCTCGTCTCTAAAGATTCGGGTGCCGGCGGGGGAGAGCGGTGAGTTGCGGGAGTGAGCAGGGAGGAGCGGCGGGGAGAGAGGGAGATCTTCCCCCCGTTCCTCCCCACTCTCCCCTGCTGCTACCCGCCCCCCCGGCACCCGAATCTTTAGAGACGAGCGGGCAGGTACTCGCATAAGGCACTACTCGCTCGAATAGTTTGCCTTAGGGAGTACACTCGCTCATCTCTTGTTCCCAGTAAGAGAAACAAAGTAATCTTTGGATATGATACCTTTTAATGGCAAACAAAAAAAAGATGATGTTACAGCAAGTTTTCAAAACTACTTTGGTTTCTTCAACTTTACAGCCTAATGAAGAAACCAAAGTAGTTTCAAAAGCTTCATCTCTTGTTATTAGCCATTAAAAAGTATCATATCTGTATCCTCTCCCCACACCACAATCCCTAACCTATTGGTGGAACTGTCCAGGTTTGGGTCTGTCTCCGGACTCACAATCAATAACTCAAAATCTAAAGCCCTTAATCTCACCCTACCCCTAAATCTGGTCTGCCAACTTCAATCAAATTTCCCCTTTCAACGGCTTTCAGGATCACTGGGCTACCTGAGCATAAGTCTAACTATATACCCCAAATTATATCCCTCTCCTTCATAAGCACAGGCTGCTCCTAGAAAGCTGGAACCACTATCATATCAAATGGATAGGAAGAGTAAATTCTTTGAAGATGACACTCCTTTCTAAACTCCTATGTTTCTTTAGAACTCTTCCAGTTGATGTACCAGGGCACATTCTGAAAACATTCCAACAAATGCCCCTTCGATTTATTTGGAAGGAATCCATTCCATGTGTTCTACTTTATATAGGCATAGACTGCAAGGAGGATTGGGTATACTAAACTTAAAGGATTACCAGGCAGCACAGATAGGCCAGTTAGCTCTTCTCCATACTACTAATAATGCCCCACTATGGCTGTCTTTACAGGCAACCGAAGTCTATCCACTCACTCTTGATTCAATTTTGTGGACCCCGCCATTACATAGACCCACTATTACAAAACACTTTCTTAAAACCTGGGACTTCATTAAATACTCTGGAAATCTAACCTCTCTCCATTTACCCCTCCTGCCACTTCTATGAACCCCCGCTGTATACCTTCAGACATACACTGAACAAGACCTTGTTCACAGCAAGTATAGTCCATACCTTCAATCCTTTAAAGTCTGGACCGATAATGGTCGCACCAAAATATATCACTTGCTTTTGCTGGAGGGCGTTACCTTGTTTCCCACCCTCCAGAGAAAGTATAATCTGCCATCCTCTGAAATATTCCGATACCTACAACTAAAACACTTTAAAACCTCCTTCCTTGAAAATCCAAAATCCCCTTTGACTTTAGCCCTTGTTGAGTCCTATTGCCCCAAGTACCAACATGTCAAGGGCCTTATTTCACAGATATACTCTAGACTTGTCCATTCATCATCGTATACAATTGACATATGTATCATGCTGGGAAAAAGATATAGGTAGTGCCCTCTCAAATGAAGACTGGTCCTGGAAATGCACTAATAGAAGTGCCCGTAACATACTAATGCTGGAAACATTGTTTGAAGTTTTACTACATTGGTACTTAGTTCCCACCCGAATAGCTCATGCAGTGCCAGGTTACTCCCCAAAATGCTTTTTGTGGTTGTTAATCCCCAGGTGACATATTTCATATTTGGTGGTCCTGTCCCAGAAGTAAGAGACTCTGGATCAGAGTCTACTCATTATTCTACACAGTAACCAACTGCAATATTCGGAATTATTGTAAAAATATAAAGGAAAGGAAAATTGAAAGAAAAACCCTTTCCGCATATTATTATTATTAAAAAAAAGTATATTTGGTATCGCTTTATCCATAAATGTCTGAGCTATTAAAACTACACATTACTTATCCCACACAGTGAACGTTGGAAGAAAAAAACAAAAAAAAAACACAGATGTTTTTGGTCACGCTGTCTCCAAGAAAAAAATTTAATAAAAAAACATTAAAAAGTCATATATACTCCAAAATGATACCAATAGAAACTATAAAACTACAGCATGTTCCTCACAACATGAGCTCTCCCACAACCATATTGACAAAAAAAAAAAAGTAAAACTTTCAGAAATTGATGCAGAATCGAGAATCTCTTTGAAAAAAATGTATTTTTGAAAAGTAGTACAGCAAAAGTAAAACTTTATAAATGTGATATCATCGTAATCGTACTGATTCGCAGAATAAAGTTGAAGTTAACATGGTCATAGCCTCACCAATCAGAGGCAGCTCTCACTCACACCCATTCATGAATTCATGAATGGGTGAGTGCTGCCTCTGATTGGCTCAGCGCAGGGACCAATCAGGGGTAGCTCTCACTCACACCCATTCATGAACTCATGAATGGGTGTGAGTGAGAGCTGCCTCTGATTGGTGAGGCTGTGACCAATCAGAGGCAGCTCATTCAGCAGGCGGGGATTTTAAATCCCCGGCTGCTGAATACTACAGAGAACAGTTCAGGAGACCTGCCGGCCAGACGCGGCTGAACTCCGGCTTCAGCGGAAAGGTGAGTATACATTTTTTTTAAAATTTTTACACATTTTAGGATGATTTTCAGGTAAGGGCTTATATTTTTAAGCCCTTCCCGAAAATTCATCCCGCGCTCGCCGGCAGACCATTGCTTTCAATGGAGCCGGCTGTATTGCCGGCTTCATTGAATTCAATGGTCTAACATCGTTCTTCTCTGCCACAGCTGTTACAGCTGTGGCAGAGGAGAACGATCTTTATGCTGACAGTGCAGGGGGAGGGGGGGGGGGGGGTCTACCCAATAAAGGCCTTTTTACATGGGACAATTATTGTTCTGGTTATTCAAAACCCTGCACTCCCCCTAAATTTTGAACGATGATCGCCCCGTGTGAAAGCATGTTTAAAATCCTGAACGATTTGTTCAGTGTAAACAGCAGCCATACAGTATGAACGACCGCTGCTTACAGTGAATGAAGAAGGGCAGGGGGCGAGCGGGGGGAGAGCGGAAGAAGAAATCTCCTCCAGCCACCTCGCCTTTCTGCTGGCCACGTTGTGAGTGCTCCAGCGATACTCTCTCCTGTTTAACATCATGCGAGTGAGGATACACGGGGCGAGTGTCCGGCATCGTTTGCCCAACACTCATCCCATGTAAAAGGGATTTACGCTAGTGTGGTTAAAAATACATAGAGACCTTTGCAGATACTCCTAGAGCACTTCTGCTATTGATACTTGATTTACTTGTATGAATTTCCATCTTTTCACAGTGATAATGCAAAAGTTCTTGCAACATTTAACAGATTACCATGTATACGCGCCTAATTCTTCCATACAGAACAGCTGCTCTGACCTACCCGTGCCCCTGTTTTCTCACTCTGTTCTTTGTTATACTGCTATGTATGTTATACTGCTCCTTGTTTGAGTTGCCAACAGCTGTAGAAACAAAATGATGAAGATTGGTTTTACAAAAGTATAAAATGTACTGTAAATCTCAATAGCATTTTTACTGGAAGGACATTACATAGAATCATAGAATGGTAGAGTTGGAAGGGAACTCCAGGGTCATCGGGTCCGACCCCCTGTTCAGTGCAGGATTCACTAAATCATCCCAGACAGATGGCTGTCCAGCCTCTGTTTGAACACTTCCATTGAAGGAGAACTCACCACCTCCTGTTGTAACCTGTTCCACTCATTGATCACCCTCACTGTCAGACCATTTTTTCTATTATGTAATCTGTGTCTCCTCCCTTTCAGTTTCATCCCATTGCTTCTAGTCTTTCCTTGTACAAATGAGAATTGGGGTGATCCCTCTGCACGGTGACAGCCCTTCAGATATTTGTAGACAGCTATTAAGTCTCCTCTCAGCCTTCTTTTTTGCAAGCTAAACATTCCCAGATCCTTTAACTATTCCTCATAGGACATGATTTGCAGCCCGCTCACCATCCTGGTAGCTCTTCTCTGAACTTGCTCCAGTTTG
Source organism: Eleutherodactylus coqui (assembly GCF_035609145.1). NCBI lineage: Eukaryota > Metazoa > Chordata > Amphibia > Anura > Eleutherodactylidae > Eleutherodactylus > Eleutherodactylus coqui. The sequence continues at coordinate 213,554,969 of NC_089841.1, read as the reverse complement.
TCTATGTATTTTTTAAAGTGGGGTGCCCGGAACTGGACACAGTATTCAAGATGAGGTCTAACTAAGGAAGAGTAGAGGGGGATAATGACCTCACATGATCTATACTATGCTTCTCGTAATACATTCCAGAATTGTATTTGCCTTTTTGGCTGCTGCATCACATTGTTGACTCACATTCAGTCTATGATCTATTAGTATACCCAAGTCTTTTTCACATGTGCTGTTACTTAGCCCAATTCCTCCCATTCTGTATGTGCTTTTTTCATTTTTTTTGTCCAGATGTATAAGATGCTTCCCATTCTTCCTTCTTCTAGTGATTGTTAACGATTGTGCTTTGAGAATCTCATTTCGCAATATTTCCCAACCTTCTTGGACACTTCTGTCCTTAAGAACATCCAGCCATTGGATTCTTCATACACCTTTCTGAGTTCATTAAAATCTGCCTTTCTGAAATCCAACCTTGAGGTCTGAGTTTTCTCAGGTCTTCCACCCTTTTTATCCAAAATTCAATGATAGCATGATCACTATCTTCTATGGTCCTCAGCCATTCCCTCCCAGTTGGTAAGAATTAGATCCAATATAGCAGATCCCCTTCTACCTTTTGGAAGATAAAGTTGTCAGCAAGAGCGGATAAGAATTTGTTGGATCCATTACTATGATTAACTGCAGAGAGCAGAGGCAAAGAGGATGTAGTCTATGTCTAGGCTGTTCTTTCTTTTAGTAATTGTTATATCTGTACAGGCCATTGGAACAAGTACACAACCTAAATAAGGGCTGGATGGTAGAAAGGGGAGTCAGGATATTCATACACGACCAGACACCAACAACAAATAAACATAAACCAGACATGCATACCAACACCACAGGTCAAATACTTACCAATGTACTAAACAGACAGAAGATGAAAATATCTATAAGTAGGTATTGGTTTGTATTTTGGTCAGTATCTTGCGAGTCCCTTTTTTGTAGTTGTAGCCAACTACAAAAAAGAGGGGACCCTGCCTACAAGTGGGGCGATCGTTCTGATAGGGACAGCCCCATGCTGCAACCTAGGGGCCAAATGTTCGCCCAAAAAGTAATGCACATGAGCACAAGACAAGGGAAATAAAACATTGACGTACACTGAACAGGACCTTGTTCATACCAAGTGCAGTCCACACCTTTAGACATACACTGAACAGGACCTTGTTTACACCTAGTGTAGTCAATACCTTCAGACATACACTAAATAGAACCTTGTTCACACCGAGTGCAGTCCACACCTTCAGACATTCACTGAACAGGACCTTGTTCATACCAAGTGCAGTCCACACCTTCAGAAATACACTGAATAGGACCTTGTTCACAGCAAGTGTAGTCCATGCCTTCTGACATACACTAAACAGGACCTTGTTCACACCGAGTGCAGTCCACACCTTCAGACATACACTGAACAGGTAATCGTTCACACCTGAAGTCTGCTCACTTCAAAGACAGATAGAAACGCCACTCAGAACCTGATGCATGCTTAGATAAAACAGGAGCTCGTTTAAGTGCCCACACACTGAGAAATGGGAAAGAGCATCAGACATCAATCTGACATAAAAGGAACATATTATCAGATATCACCCATCTGACAACGTACAAGACATCAGATGTCTGGAGGCCGCACATGATAAAAGGGAAGGGAGTAGGGCCCACAAAACATGCAACCAGGGAGATCAGGTGTCCAGACCATCTTCAGGGAAGGTGAAGGAAACACCTCAAACAAGCAGCATGCATAACACCAAGTACTGAGTGGAAATGAGATAATGGATAAATGTCCAGCAGCCTGGTTCCATTTCTTCCCCAGCTAAGCATGGTGTAAAGGAAAATGCAATTCATCAAACCAGGTAACCTTCTTTCATTGTTCCACAGTCCAGTTCTGATGCTCAAATGCCCACCGTAGGTCATTTTAACAATAGAGAAGGGTTAGCATGGACACTCTGACTGGTTTTTCGGTTACACAGCACTATATGCATCAAGCTGCAGTGCGCTGTGTCTTTTTGGTCATAGTTAGGATTGAACTTTTCCGCAATTAGCTGAAAAGCTAGCTTCAGTAGCTTTTTTATGGCCCTAAATGAAGATGACCCTTAGAGGTCTTCTATGGGATCAGGCCAGGTAACCTTTACAATTCTTATGCACATCAGTGAGCCGTGAGCACCAGTGACCCTGTCACCTACTCACCGGTTGTCCTTACTTGGACCATTTTTGGTAGGTACTAGCCACTGCATACTGAGAACTTCACCAAAGACCTGCTGTTTAGAAGATGTCCTGAACCAGTCATCTAACCATCACAATTTGGCCATTATGAAAGTTACTCACATGTATGCCCATTTTTCTGCTTCCAACACATCGACTTCAAAAACTACTTGTTGCCTAATATATCCCATTTCTTGCTAGGTTGCATTCTAATCAATGTTATTCACTTCCCTTGTCAGTGATTTTTAATGTTATGTCTCATCTTACTGTGTGCACTATATACATGATATATAATGTTATACTGTATACACACTTCAACATGAAAACTATCTGCATAAAAGCTTTATTACTAGATTAACCCCTTAATGACGCGGCCTCTTTTTTTAAATTTTCGGTTTTTTCTCCCCCCTTTAAAAAAAAAAAAAGCGTAACTCCTTTATCTATTCATCGATGTCGCTGTATGACGGTGCGTTCACACAAGCGTGTTTTTGTGTGTACATACGCAAGCACAAAAACATGCTTCTATTTGCAGCAATGCATTCCCTATGGTGTGTTCACATGTCTGTACTTTGCAGGTGCGTGCCTGTAAAGATAGGACATACGTGCACCATAGGTAATGCACGCATTGTTTTCAATGGAGCCGCAGATGCTGCCGGCGGCTCCATTGAAAACAATGGTCTGCCGGCACCCCTGCATTCTTTTTCAGGGAAGGGCTTTACATATAGGCTCTTCCCTGAAAAAGAAAAATTTTAGTGTTTTTAAAAAAAATTAAAAAAAATTACTTACCTGTCGACCACTGCTGTGTCCCCCGCAGGGATGAAGAACACATCTGCCGCATGCATGTTTCCTTCATCCCCACTAGTTAAAAGAATTCCCTGCTGCTACAAATTCTTTAATTCTCTACTGCAGCTGTCACACATGTCAGCTGCGGTAGAGGATTCCACTGCTGGCAATTGATTTCTGGGAAGGGCTTTAAATATAAGCCCTTCCCTGAAAATCAAGTAAAAGTAGTTTAAAAAACAAAGACAATAGATACTCACCTCCCTTCAGCTGCCTGGGCTCAGCTGTGTCTTCTCCTGCTGTCCCCTGCACTGTGGTGCTGATCTATCAGCAGCCGGGGATTTGAAATCCCTGCCTGCTGAAAGAGCTGAATGTGATTAGCTGAGGTCCTCAGCCAATCACAGGCAGCTCTCCCCGAATAAATGATGGGCGAGAGCTGCCTGTGATTGGCTGAGCACCTCAGCCAATCACATTCACCTCTTTCAGCAGGGGGGGATTTTAAATTCCCGCCTGCTGATAGATCAGCACCACAGTGCAGGGGACAGCAGGAAAGACACGGCTGTGCCCCATCAGCTAGCTGAAGGGAGGTGAGTATCTATTTTTTTTAGTTTTTTAAACCACTTTTACTTTATTTTCAGGGAAGGGCTTTTATTAAAAAAAAAAAATTAATTTTTTTTACTATTTTAAAAGGCTTTTCAGGGAAGGGCTTATAAAGCCCTTCCCTGCAATGCCACTGACAGCCGCCGGGCTCAGCGGAGACTTCTGCCACTGTCCCCGGCTCTATAGCGTTGCTGAGCTATCAGTAGCGGGGGATTTAAAATCCCCGCCTGCTGGTAGCTCTGATTGTGATTGGCTGAAGCACTTCAGCCAATCACAATCAGAGCTACCAGCAGGCAGGAATTTTAAATCCCCGGCTGCTGATAGTTCAGAACTACAGAGCTGGGGACAGTTGCAGAAGCCATGGCTGAGCCCCGGCAGGTGAGTATTTTTTTTTTCTTCACTATTTGACGCCATTGACGGGATGCCGGCAGAAGGATTCTCTACTGCAGCTGTCATGTGTGACAGCTGCACTTGAGAATTAAAGAATTCCTCTGCTGCATCTGCCACAGATGTCGCAGATGTTGCAGCAGAGGAATTCTTTAAACTAACGGGGGTGAAGGAAACATCTGCCGCATGCGGTAGATGTGTTCTTCTTGCCCGCGGGGGTCACAGCAGCGGCGGAGAGGTAAGTTTTTTTCTTCTTCTTTGTTTTGCACTAAAATGTTTCTTTTTCAGGGAAGGGCTTATGAAGCCCTTCCCTGCAATGCCACTGACAGCCGCCGGGCTCAGCGGTGACTTCTGCCACTGTCCCTGGCTCTATAGCGCTGCTGAGCTACCAGTAGCGGGGGATTTAAAATCCCCGCCTGCTGGTAGCTCTGATTGTGATTGGCTGAATCACTTCAGCCAATCACAATCAGAGCTACCAGCAGGCAGTGATTTTAAATCTCCGGCTGCTGATAGTTCAGAACTACAGAGCTGGGGACAGCTGCAGAATCCGCGGCTGAGCCCCGGCAGGTGAGTATTTTTTCTTCTTCACTATTTGACGCCATTGACGGGATGCCGGCAGCAGGATTCTCTCATGTGTGACAGCTGCAGTTGAGAATTAAAGAATTCCTCTGCTGCATCTGCCACAGATGTCGCAGATGTAGCAGCAGGGAATTCTTTTAACTAGCGGCAGTGAAGGAAACATCTGCCACATGCAGCAGATGTGTTCTTCTTGCCCGTGGGGGTAACAGCAGCGGCAGAGAGGTAAGTTGTTTTTTTTTCTTTGTTTTGCACTAAAATGTTTCTTTTTCAGGGAAGGGCTTATATGTAAAGCCCTTCCCTGAAAAAGAATGCAGGGGGGTGGGAGAGCATTGTTTTCAATGGAGCGTCCGGCAGCAGCCGCGGCTCCATTGACAAGCACGCAGCTGTGTTCACACGTGTTTTTGCTCGTACCTAGGTGCTGACATATGTACGCACCTAAGTAGGCACAAAAACACGCTCGTGTGAACGCACTCTGAGGGCTTGTTTTTTGCGGGACAAGTTGTAGTTTTCAATGGTGCTATTTAATGTACCATATAATGTACTGAAAAACTTTTAAAAATTTCTAAGTGGAGTAAAATGAAAAAAAAAATACAACATTCCGCCATCTTTCAGTGCGTCTTGTTTCTACGGTGCACAAACTGCAACAAAAACGACATGATAACTGTATTCTATGGGTCAGTACGATTACTACGATACCAAAATTATATAGTTCTTTTTTACAGTACTACTCTTTTTTTTCATAAACATTTAATTTTTTAAAGTTATTTTCTGCCACCATCTTCTGCGCGCAGTAACTTTTTTATTTTTCCATCAACATAGTTGTGCGAGGGCTCATTTTTGCGGGATGTTATATAGTTTACGCTAGTATCAATTTAGAATACATACGACTTTTTGATTGTTTTTTATTGCATTTTTTTCTGGGATACAGGGTGACTGAAAAAGTGCATTTCTGGCGTTCTTCTTTTTTTTTTTTTTTCGACGACGTTCGCTGTGCCGGGTAAATAATGCACTACTTTGATAGAGCAGACTTTTACAGACGAGGCAATACCAAATATGTATTTTTCTATTATGATTTAGATTTTTTAATTATAGATATGGCAAAAAGGGGGTGATTTAAACTTTTACTACTTTTTTTTTTTTACAATTAATAAAACTTTATTGATCTCACTTTCACTTTTCTTTTAAGCCCCCCTGGGGGACTAGAACATGCGATGCTTTGATTGCTCCTGCAGTATGATGTAATTCTATAGCATTACGTCATACTGCGATTTGACAGGCAGCATATCAAGCCACCACATGGGGATAGCTTGATATGCAGTCTGCTAAGGCAGCCTTGGAGCCTTTCAGATGGCTAATCCCAGGATTTACCAGCCATGTGGATGAGATTTCTCAGAAATCTCGTCCACACGGGATGGCATATCTGCCGCGGCAAAGCCGGCAGAAGCTGGCGCTGCGGTGTGGATTCGCTGGCCGCAGCATGTTCGTTTTTCTTCTTCTTCCACTGTGGCCACGCTCTCCTCTATGGGAGCGTCGGCCACAGCGGAAGAGCGAGCGGCCAGGCCGCTTCAAAACCTGCGGCTAAGTGCCACGGGTTTTGCAGCAGCGCTTCTCCCGGCGGAAATCTCGCGGTTTTTCGCTGCAGCGAAACAGTGAGATTTCCGCCGGGATTCCGTTGTGTGTGAACCCAGGCTTAGGGTTCCCCACAGGTAAAAGTAGAAGGGTATTAAGTCAGGGGAACAAGGAGAGAATTCAACAGCACCTCTTTGTCCTATTCAACATGTTGGCAGAATGTCATCAAGATAGGCTCTCACGGCTCAGTGGTAATCTATAAGCACATGCGTATGGATCAATGAAAGTCCATTGACTTTCATTGACTTCATTCACTGCTGTGCAACGCGTGCGTAATACGCGGTGAACACGGTGATGGACATGATGGACACTTCAAAAAGTCACACAAACTACTATACCTTGAATACAGTCTCAGAGTTTTAATGAAGACCTGCTTTTAAGAGTTTAGGACCACTAACCACTGGCTCATTAGATCTACATGTTACATTGTTGCCTGCTGTAACATATACAAACTGCTGTGTAAAGTGTAACATATTACTAAAACGTCTTTCCTTCCTTAAACTGTTAGCTCCCTATGCTTTACAATGACGAATCTTTCACGGGTGACCTAGGCTGAAGGAACATGTGGTGAAGTCATCTTAATCTTGCTTGCAGTTGTTTCATTTCATCCTATTTGATAATTGTTATATGCAGCTGCCGCTTCTGTGTCTTTTTTGGCAGCAAGTTCTAAATTGTACTTCTATAGCCCCATCATCTGTCGATGTTCACAACAGAACAAGTGCCACATTGTCACCCTTTTTGTTGAATTTAGTTAGGTATCAGCTGTCAATGAGTAAATACCAGTTGGAGTAGATTCTTCTCCAGTTATTTGGGAATGTAATTCCTATGTTGCTGTCAGTAATCTTTTTAGGTCTGTAAAGTGTTTTTTTGGAGTGTTTCTGAACTCACAGTCACTGGATGTTATATAGCTTGGGAAAAACAGAGGCGTAGTTTTAGGGGTTGCAGGGTTCGCAACTGCGACTGTGCTCCTAAGCTAAGGGTCTCACAGGTCCCCCTTTGCCACACTACTAAGGGCTCTTACCCACTGGCAATACGACTTTCCTGCGATGCGAGAGTGAGTAAAAACGCATGATAATGAAACCAATAATTTTCAATAGTTTCATTCTTATGGCAAAGAAGAATCTGCATATCGCCCACTGTTTTCAATGGGGCCGGTGGCAGCAGCGCTGGCACCATTGAGATCAATAGGAGAAGTTTGCAAAGCAGGCTAGGATTTCCCCCCCCCCCCCCCCGCCCCCGAGAAAGGGAGAGAGTGGGGGAGGCGGAGGTACATGGGATCTCTGACATGTCTCCTCATATTTGGAGACATAGGGGGCAGGGCTAGTGGGTTTCCCAGAGAGCAGTGTGTGTGGGGAAGGGGGGGGGGGGGGGGGTGGAGCGGTTATCATAGTGATCCCTCTCTAGCCAAGTAAGGGAGCGGCGCTAGTGGGTTCCGTGGGTCAATTAAAGCTGCAGATTGTTTTCTGCTGCATGTGGATGAGATTTTTTAAATATCATCTACACTACCTGTACTGTAAAATGCTAAACATATTCTGCAGCATGTATACTACATGTAGATGTATCCCTAGGATGGATATATCACCCAGCACCTCTAGCATACCCCTAGAGATAATACTTCTGCAGACTTTGTACATACAGCGAGAAGCACAGGTCATGCTGGTGGTCTCAGCAGTGGATGCAGAGGACTGCAAGCGCATTGTGCTTGTAAAATGAAGAGAAACTGTTGGAAAATAAGAATCACCAGCACCAAATTGAGATTTTGGGTAAAAAAAGCAACATTTATGAGTTGCCATCTGTGTCCTGATGCAACAATATAGCACCCTGTCAAGGAAAACCCACCTCTGAATACCAGCCATATACAATGAACATTGAATGCAACTCCACACACAATGTCCTTATTGTACCTTAGTGTATGGTCCTTATATGTGCCAACACTGGAGATGGAGCTGGACTTTAGCCATATTCAGTGTAGGACCCTATCAAATAACAACTCATAGATATGTCACCTCACGTATTAAGAGAGATAGATATACAAACAAGCACACTGGCGTAACTATAGGGGATGCAGAGGATGCGGTTGCATCGGACCCAGGAGCCTTAGGGGGCCCATAAGGCCTCTCTTCTCCATATAGGGAGCCCAGTACTATGAATAAAGCATTATAATTGGGGGCCCTCTTATAGGTTTTGCATTGGGTCCCAGGAGCTTCAAGTTACGCTTCTGCGTTAATGGGTTAAGAAAAGCTGGGGGGCCCCAAGAGAAACTTTTGCACCCAGGCCTATGAGCCTTTAGCTACGCCCCTGCACACACATATACTTCATGTGCGTTTAGACAGAACAAACAAAAGTGAACAATAATTGCTCCATCTAAACACAAGCCAACGTCTGAAAGACGAATGAGAATCACTTTCAGCCGGCATTAAAATCATCATTGGCTTGCTCACTTCTCGTTGCGTTTAAACACTTCATGTAGGAATGTGGGTTAGAAATGCTATCTTTTCTCCTTAGGGAGAGCACCTAGATGGTGAGTGAGGAGACTCAAAAGGCCATTCATGCTCCTCTGGATGATATGCAAACAAGGGAGATGGAATAATACCTCCACAGTGTCACCTACTGGAAGGCAGCATTCCTTCAAGCCAAAGTCAGACTCTTCATACAAGCCTTGTAACAATAACTCCATGTACAGACAGCTGTTTCAGGGTATTTGCCCTTCATCAGTGTACAGTAGTAGTCTAGCTTTGCTAGTGAGAGGCCTGGGATGGGGGTCAGAAACGCTATATTTGTTCTTTAGGGAAACAGCTGTCTGTACATGGATTCTGGCTTTGCTTTTAATTCCCAGTCATTGTTACAAGGCTTGTATAAAGAGTCTAACTTTGGCTTGAAGGAATGCTGTCTTCCAATAGGTGGCACTATTATTCCATCTCCCTTGTTTGCATATAGGAATATGAAACACTGAACGCAAAGTTCACGATACTCAACAATGATCTTCCCATCTAAACAGACTGCCCGAGCGTTTATGAGCTGGTGATGACGTCACCAGCTCGTTCGTTCTGGCAAACGAGAATCATGCAGTTTAATCATGCAGTGTGTAAAAGAGCCATTACTGTTTCTGCAGGCAGCTGATGTCTATCCAGGGGTCATTGTCTCACTGTCCCAGATTTCGCCAAGGCTGCTGTGTGCACCCTTTGCAGACTCTCTCTCCCTCCTAATCCTCCCAACTGCTGAGCTGTAGGTATGAGATTACAGCAGCTGGCAGAAGATGCCCTCAGTGAAGAGGTGTCATGGACTACTGAGCACTTCTGCATACCAGGCACAGCTGGCAGAAACGGAAGAACAAGGAGGCCACTGAGAAGCACTGCAGAGGGAGACCTGCTGCAAGTGACCCCTGCTGCATTGAATAAATCATAGAGGCCACTGACAATCATGTGTCAAGCACACATGATCACTGCCCAATCATTAGCCTCAGTGTTGATCACAGTGATTACATGTGCTTGCCACTTGATTGTACTACCCTGGAAGTCAGCGGAGGACCACTGCCACGCAGACTACAATAGTCGGGTGATGAGTATGAGCTGTTTTTTTTATTTTATCCAACTACTTTAACTTTTTTTTTACAATTAAACTCATTGGGGGGGGGGGGGGAGCAGCTACATGATGGTATTGTGCACAGAACGCGTACTCGAAATGTCCTCCATCTGCTACGAGAGGGGCAAATCATCCAGGAAGTCATCCACCATCATCTGCGGGAGATTCAAGTACCGATCCATGCTGAGACTCCTTGGAATGAAGACAGGTCCAACAAGGTGATTACGTCAAATTCCAACCCCCACACTAACACTGAAATTCTCATTGTTTTCTGATTGGACCATGCTCTTACCAGTAATTCGCATTGCATCTGCACTGAATCGGTGCTTCACTAACATGGTCCCGCAATAATAGCGTTAGACCTGGTCACCATGCATGTACCATAGCAGAAGGAGGCCACTTTAAGTACGCTTTCCTTACATCAGTCATAGCAGTGATCCCACGAAAAGAAGATTTCTGCTTCTCACATGTTACGCTTCAACTTTCCAATTGGGTTTTATTCTTTTACAGGGGCCCAACACAAAATTGAGACCCATGTTCCATGGCCTCCAGGGGCCCGTACTCTATATGATCATGCAACGCATCCACGTCTTTCTATTTAATTACACTATCGTTATTTCAACATTATTACGGTATAGAAATATAGCGCTGGATCAGTCTTTTTGACTGCACCCTGCATAGTTCAGCATCTCTTTTGTTATGTCTAGAGATGAGCGAACGCGTTCGTCCGAGCTTGATATTCGTGCGAATATTAGGGTGTTCGGGATGTTCGTTATTCGTGACGAACACCATGCGGTGTTCTGGTTACTTTCACTTCCTTCCCTGAGACGTTAGCGCGCTTTTCTGGCCAATTGAAAGACAGGGAAGGCATTACAACTTCCCCCTGTGACGTTCAAGCCCTATACCACCCCCCTGCTGTGAGTGGCTGGCGAGATCAGGTGTTCGCCTAATATAAAAGTCGGCCCCTCCCGCGGCTCGCCTCAGATGCCGTGTGAGTTAGATGAGGGACAGTGCTGTTTATACCGGAGCTGCTGTAGGGAAAGAATTGGTAGTTAGTGTAGGCTTCAAGACCCCCCAAAGGTCCTTATTAGGGCCACTGATAGCTGTGTGTTGGCTGCTGTTAGCAGTGGGATTTTTTTTTTCTCAAAATCGCCTCTGCAGACCGTTGCACCTGGCATTAGGGACAGAAGTGCTGCATAGGCAGGGAGAGTGTTAGGAGTGAGTGTAGCCTTCAAGAACCTCAACGGTCCTTTCTAGGGCCATATTTATCCGTGTGCAGTACTGTCCAGGCTGCTGTTGGCTGTGCTGCATTTTTTTTGGGCTTCTCAAAATCGCCTCTGCAGAGCATTCCACCCTCCATTGATACTGCAGGGAAAGAATTGTATAGGCAGGGCCACAACACAGTTATTATTCATAGAATATACGCAGTGCTGCCTGTTGGTGGGAAAAAACTGAAAACAAATCTATTTGTCCAGCCTGTGTCCGTCCTTACGGGCGGTGGACACGTGTGAGCTGCGTGAAAAACATTGCTAAATCATACGCAGCCAGCTACGCTTTACTGCTGGCTTCGCCATTTGCTTTCCTTAATTGGGAAAAAAAATACCTGCTCTCCAAGAGTTATAATAACTCTGCTACCCTCACGTTCTGTGACACATAAGCAGGGACACAGCACAGTTATTAAACTTCTCAGGTTCATTGAATATACGCAGTGCTGCCTGTTGGTGGGAAAAAACTGAAAACAAATCTATTTGTCCAGCCTGTGTCCGTCCTTACGCCTGTGGAGACGTGTGAGCTGCGTGAAAAACATTGCTAAATCATACGCAGCCAGCTACGCTTTACTGCTGGGTTCGCCATTTGCTTTCCTTAATTGGGAAAAAAAATACCTGCTCTCCAAGAGTTATAATAACTCTGCTACCCTCACGTTCTGTGACACATAAGCAGGGACACAGCACAGTTATTAAACTTCTCAGGTTCATTGAATATACGCAGTGCTGCCTGTTGGTGGGAAAAAACTGAAAACAAATCTATTTGTCCAGCCTGTGTCCGTCCTTACGCCTGTGGAGACGTGTGAGCTGCGTGAAAAACATTGCTAAATCATACGCAGCCAGCTACGCTTTACTGCTGGGTTCGCCATTTGCTTTCCTTAATTGGGAAAAAAAATACCTGCTCTCCAAGAGTTATAATAACTCTGCTACCCTCACGTTCTGTGACACATAAGCAGGGACACAGCACAGTTATTAAACTTCTCAGGTTCATTGAATATACGCAGTGCTGCCTGTTGGTGGGAAAAAACTGAAAACAAATCTATTTGTCCAGCCTCTGTCCGTCCTTACGCCTGTGGAGACGTGTGAGCTGCGTGAAAAACATTGCTAAATCATACGCAGCCAGCTACGCTTTACTGCTGGGTTCGCCATTTGCTTTCCTTAATTGGGAAAAAAAATACCTGCTCTCCAAGAGTTATAATAACTCTGCTACCCTCACGTTCTGTGACACATAAGCAGGGACACAGCACAGTTATTAAACTTCTCAGGTTCATTGAATATACGCAGTGCTGCCTGTTGGTGGGAAAAAACTGAAAACAAATCTATTTGTCCAGCCTCTGTCCGTCCTTACGCCTGTGGAGACGTGTGAGCTGCGTGAAAAACATTGCTAAATCATACGCACCCAGCTACGCTTTACTGCTGGGTTCGCCATTTGCTTTCCTTAATTGGGAAAAAAAATACCTGCTCTGCCACAGTTAATAACTCTGCTACCCTCACGTTCTGTGACACATAAGCAGGGACACAGCACAGTTATTAAACTTAGATAATTCATTCACTAGAGGCAGTGGGGCCTTTCGTTTTCCAAAAAGGGCAAAAATTATATTTGGCCTGCAGTCTTGCGCCAATTTATTTCCTGCCTGTGAAATCAAATCACTGGTAATACAGCATGCTGAGGGGTAGGGGTAGGCCTAGAGGACGTGGACGCGGCCGAGGACGCGGAGGGCCAAGTCAGGGTGTGGGCACAGGCCAAGCTCCTGATCCAGGTGTGTCGCAGCCGACTGCTGCGCGATTAGGAGAGAGGCACGTTTCTGGCGTCCCCACATTCATCGCCCAATTAATGGGTCCACGCGGGAGACGGTTATTAGAAAATGAGCAGTGTGAGCAGGTCCTGTCCTGGATGGCAGAAAGTGCTTCGAGCAACCTATCGTCTACCCGCAGTTCTGCGCCGTCCACTGCTGCCAATCCGAATCCTCTGTCTGCTGCTCCTCCTTCCTCCCAGCCTCCTCACTCCACTACAATGACACCTGCTCAGGAGCGGGAACACTCCCAGGAACTGTTCTCGGGCCCCTGCTTAGATTGGGCAGCAGCGGTTCCTCTCCCACCAGAGGAGTTTATCGTCACTGATGCCCAACCATTCGAAAGTTCCCGGGGTCCGGGGGAAGAGGCTGGGGACTTCCGCCAACTGTCTCAACAACTTTCTGTGGGTGAGGAGGACGATGACGATCAGACACAGTTGTCTTGCAGTGAGGTAGTAGTAAGGGCAGTAAGTCCCAGGGAGCAGCGCACAGAGGATTCGGAGGAAGAGCAGCAGGACGATGAGGTGACTGACCCCACCTGGTGTGCAACGCTTACTCAGGAGGACAGGTCTTCAGAGGGGGAGTCAAGGGCATCAGCAGGGCAGGTTGCAAGAGGCAGTGCAGTGGCCAGGGGTAGAGGCAGGGCCAGACCGAATAATCCACCAAGTGTTTCCCAAAGCGCCCCCTCGCGCCATGCCACCCTGCGGAGGCCGAGGTGCTCTAAGGTCTGGCAGTTTTTCACAGAGACGCCTGAGGACCGACGAACAGTGGTGTGCAACCTTTGTCGCGCAAAGCTCAGCCGGGGAGCCAACACCAACAGCCTCACCACCACCAGCATGCGCAGACATATGATGGCCAAGCACCCCGCAAGGTGGGACAAAGGCCGTTCACCGCCTCTGGTTTGCACCCCTGCCTCTCCCCCTGTGCCCCAACCTGCCACTGAGATGCAACCCCCCTCTCAGGACACAGGCACTACCGCCTCATGGCCTGCACCCACACCCTCATCTCCGCTGTCCTCGGCCCCATCCAGCAGTGTAGTTCAGCGCACCGTTCAGCCGTCGCTTGCGCAAGTGTTCGAGCGCAAGCGCAAGTACGCCGCCACGCACCCGCACGCTCAAACGTTAACCGTCCGCATCGCAAAATTCATCAGCCTTGAGATGCTGCCGTATAGGGTTGTGGAAACGGAGTCCTTCAAAAGTATAATGGAGGCGGCGGCCCCGCGCTACTCAGTTCCCAGTCGCCACTACTTTTCCCGATGTGCCGTCCCAGCCCTGCACGACCACGTCTCCCGCAACATTGTGCGCGCCCTCACCAACGCGGTTACTGCCACGGTCCACTTAACTACGGACACGTGGACAAGCACAGGCGGGCAGGGCCACTACATCTCCCTGACGGCACATTGGGTGAATTTAGTGGAGGCTGGGACAGAGTCAGAGCCTGGGACCGCTCACGTCCTACCCACCCCCAGAATTGCGGGCCCCAGCTCGGTGCTGGTATCTGCGGAGGTGTATGCTTCCTCCACTAAAGCACCCTCCTCCTCCTCCTCCTCCTCTGTCTCACAATCAAGATGTGTTAGCAGCAGCATGTCGCCAGCAGTCGGTGTCGCGCGGTGTGGCAGCACAGCGGTGGGCAAGCGTCAGCAGGCCGTGCTGAAACTACTCAGCTTAGGCGATAAGAGGCACACGGCCCACGAACTGCTGCAGGGTCTGACACAGCAGACCGACCGCTGGCTTGCGCCGCTGAGCCTCCAACCGGGCATGGTCGTGTGTGACAACGGCCGTAACCTGGTGGCGGCTCTGCAGCTCGGCAGCCTCACGCACGTGCCATGCCTGGCCCACGTCTTTAATTTGGTGGTTCAGCGGTTTCTGAAAAGCTACCCACGCTTGTCAGACCTGCTCGTAAAGGCGCGCCGGCTCTGCGCACATTTCCGCAAGTCCCACACGGACGCTGCCACCCTGCGCACCCTGCAACATCACTTTAAGCTGCCAGTGCACCGACTGCTGTGCGACGTGCCCACACGGTGGAACTCTACGCTCCACATGTTGGCCAGGCTCTATGAACAGCGTAGAGCTATAGTCGAATACCAACTCCAACATGGGCGGCGCAGTGGGAGTCAGCCTCCTCAATTCCTTTCAGAAGAGTGGGCCTGGTTGGCAGACATCTGCCATGTCCTTGGTAATTTTGAGGAGTCTACCCAGGTGGTGAGCGGCGATGCTACAATCATTAGCGTCACCATTCCTCTGCTATGCATCTTGAGAAATTCCCTGCAAACCATAAAGGCAGCTGCTTTGCGCTCGGAAACGGGGGCGGGGGAAGACAGTATGCCGCTGGATAGTCAGGGCACCCTCCTGTCTATTTCTCAGCGCGTACAGGAGGAGGAGGAGGAGCATGAGGAGGATGAGGAGGAGGGGGAAGAGACAGCTTGGCCCGCTGCTGACGGTACACCGGCTGATTGCCTGTCATCCTTTCAGCGTGTATGGCCTGAGGAGGAGGAGGAGGAGGAGGAGGAGGATCCTGATAGTGATCTTCCTAGTGAAGACAGCCATGTGTTGCGTACAGGTACCCTGGCACACATGGCTGACTTCATGTTAGGATGCCTTTCTCGTGACCCTCGCGTTGCACGCATTCTGGCCACGACGGATTACTGGGTGTACACACTGCTCGATCCACGGTATAAGGAGAACCTGCCCACTCTGATTCCCGAAGAGGAAAGGGGTTCGAGAGTGTTGCTATACCACAGGACCCTTGCGGACAAGCTGATGGTAAAATTCCCAGCCGACAGCGCTAGTGGCAGAAGGCGCAGTACCGAGGGCAAGGTAGCAGGGGATGTGCGTAGATCGAGCAGCATGTACATCCCAGGCAGTGCAACAGTCTTTAAGGGCCTGGCCAGCTTTATGGCTCCCCACCAAGACTGTGTCACCGCTCCCCAGTCACGGCTGAGTCGGCGGGAGCACTGTAAAAGGATGGTGAGGGAGTACGTAGCGGATCGCACGACCATCCTTGGTGACGCCTCTGCCCCCTACAACTACTGGGTGTCGAAGCTGGACACGTGGCCTGAACTAGCCCTGTATGCCCTTGAGGTGCTTGCTTGTCCTGCGGCTAGCGTCTTGTCGGAGAGGGTGTTTAGTGCGGCTGGGGGAATCATCACCGATAAGCGTAGCCGCTTGTCAACCGACAGTGCCGACAGGCTAACACTCATCAAGATGAACAAAGGCTGGATTTCGCCAGACTTCTGTTCTCCACCAGCGGACAGCAGCGATACGTAAGCAATACGTAGGCTGCACCCGCGGATGGAAGCTACGTTCTCTCTCACCATCCAAAACGGGGACATTTGTGCTTCATCAATCTGTGTCTAATATTCCTCCTCCTCCTCCTCCTGCTCCTCCTCCTGAAACCTCACGTAATCACGCTGAACGGGCAATTTTTCTTAGGGCCACAAGGCTCACTCAAATAATTTTTCAGAACAATTTTTATAAGTTTCAATTAGCTTAAAAGCGTTGGAACTTTAACTTGAACCAATTTTTCGTTACACTGGGCTGCCTCCAGGCCTAGTTACCACTTAAGCCACATTAACCAAAGCGATTCACCTGCCATCTTGGTTGGGCATGGCCAATTTTTACTGAGGTACATTAGTACTGTTGGTACACCAATTTTTTGGGGCCCTCACCTACAGTGTAATCATAGTAATTTCTATGTTCTTCGCCTGCACTCATGGTACAGAAAGGTGTGTGGGGTTGGCCTACACTTTAGCTACATAAATGTCACTTGTGCCTTGGCTATACTAAGGCTACTGAAATGGAACGAAGACTGCGCTCCCGCTATACTGCTGCTTCAGAATTGTTACTGGGGCCTGTCTTGAGTGCTACTATTGCTTACATGGAACGAAGACTGCGCTCCCGCTATACTGCTGCTTCAGAATTGTTACTGGGGCCTGTCTTGAGTGCTACTATTGCTTACATGGAACGAAGACTGCGCTCCCGCTATACTGCTGCTTCAGAATTGTTACTGGGGCCTGTCTTGAGTGCTACTATTGCTTACATGGAACGGACACGTGGAGAGGACACGTAGTGCCTCAAAAACATCCCCCTCCTCCTCCAACAGGGAAAACATTGTTGGCAAATGCCTTTGCATTGGTTCGTCTGGCGGCAGTCCAAGAATTTCACCTTTACCGACACTACAAGAGAGCCCCCCCACCATCCCCCCGCCACGGCCCACTTAATCCTGGCCACATTCCGAAAACCAACAAAATACAACCGTGGTACTAGGTCCGCAGTCACCACCACATTACCACCAACGCGGTTACTGTTAAGGTGCATATAACCACGGACACGTGGAGAGGACACGTAGTGCCTCAAAAACATCCCCCTCCTCCTCCAACAGGGAAAACATTGTTGGCAAATGCCTTTGCATTGGTTCGTCTGGCGGCAGTCCAAGAATTTCACCTTTACCGACACTACAAGAGAGCCCCCCCACCATCCCCCCGCCACGGCCCACTTAATCCTGGCCACATTCCGAAAACCAACAAAATACAACCGTGGTACTAGGTCCGCAGTCACCACCACATTACCACCAACGCGGTTACTGTTAAGGTGCATATAACCAGTCTGACTGGGGCATGCAGACACCTTGACAGAATGAATAGTGTGTGGCACATAGGTTCCCCATTGCTATGCCCACGTGTGCAGCTCCTGATGGCGGTGGCACAGGATTGTATTTCTCATTGCTTCTGTACAGCATTGTGGGCTATCGCCCCGCCCCTATTAAAGAGGGTCGCTACCTAGCCGTGCCAACCCTGTGCAGTGTGTGCCTGCGGTCCCTCGTCGTGGCAGACGCACTTCTAAATAGACATGAGGGTGGTGTGGCATGAGGGCAGCTGAAGGCTGCGCAGGGACAGTTTGGTGTGCGCTGTGGGGGGGAGGGGGTGTGCGGTTGGGCAGCATGTAACTCAGGAGAAGTGGCAGTGGAGTGTCATGCAGGCAGTGATTGTGCTTTGTTGGAGGTAGTGTGGTGCTTAGCAAAGGTATGCCATGCTAATGAGCGCTTTTCAGAAGTAAAAGTTGTTGGGAGGGGGGGGGGGCCCACTCTTGCCGCTATTGTGGCTTAATAGTGGGACCTGTGAACTTAGGATGCAGCCCAACATGTAGCCCCTCGCCTGCCCTATCCGTCACTGTGTCATTCCCATCACTTTCCTGAATTGCCCAGATTTTCACACATGAAAACCTTAGCGAGCATCGGCGAAATACAAAAATGTTCTGGTCGCCCATTGACTTCAATGGGGTTCGTTGTTCGAAACGAACCCTCGAGCATCACGGGAAGTTCGTTACGAATAACGAACACCCGAACATTTTGGTGTTCGCTCATCTCTAGTTATGTCACATCCATATGGCCTATGTTTAGTTCAGTCCTTGTTCCTGGTATTCAACAAAAAAGCCACAGCGCTCAACTCAATGCTGCATCCTCTTAAAACAGCTCATTGGTTGGGGCATTGGGAGTTGGGCTCTTACTAGAGATGAGCGAGCATACTCGCTAAGAGCAATTACTCGATCGAGCATTGCCCTTAGCGCTCGGAAGAAAAGGTTCGGCTGCCGGCGGCGGGGAGCGGCGGGGGAGAGCGGGGAGGAACGGAGGGGAGATTTCTCTCTCCCTCCCCCCCCCCCCTCCCCCCTGCTCACTGCCGCAACTCACCTGTCACCTGCGCCAGCACCTGAACCTTTTCTTCCGAGCGGGCAGGTACTCGCTAAGGGCAATGCTCGATCGAGCAATTGTCCTTAGCGAGTATGCTCGCTCATCTCTAGCTCTTACCAATCTGATATGGATGGCCCATTCTAAGGATAGATCATCAACATTTTAGTCCCGGAAAAAACCTTCTGCCCATTCTTTTTTTCAATGTGCTGATCGATGACTTGACCCAAAAGTTTTCAGTTTTGTTTTTTTTAGTTAGTAGTTCTATTATGGTTACATTGCACAATATAACCTCTGTATAAGAAGTCTTGAGATGATTAATTTAATGAGGTTTTGCTATTTGTTTATTATTCTTGTAATTTCAATGAAAAACCTTTTCAATAAAAAGTGAATGTTCAAAAAAAAAAAATCTAAATAACAAAAAATCTATCTAGGTGACTCCTGGTGATGATGCTGCCACAACAAAAATACAAAATGCAACCCCACCACAAAAAAAACAGCAATCCTAGAAAGAAATCTAAGGACTTATTTTCCAAAGCATTGCTTTCAGTTGAGGTCTACAGCTGCTGTGTCGTATCAGGTCATTTAAAAAAGAAATATATAATCTGCCTGACCTGGATCTTGGTAATTGCACTTTGGGTAACTTGAATCGTATTACTTTTAAAGCCAACAGGTGGGGTGGGGGTGTTGAAGTTGAAGATGCTTATCAGAGGATGGGCTTTGTGGGCTGGACTCTGAGTCAGTTTTAACAGTTGTCTTACAGTCGAGTCATAATTGCCTCTTAACACTTGGCTATTGCACAAATATTGTGTTTATGCAGAAGATTTAATCATCAGTTTAAGGAATGTGTCAGACGCTCGAACCACATGATGGCATGAGTCCTCGTGTATAAAATCTGAAACCAATGCAAATTAGATGCTCATCCATCGTATAGAACTACTACAAATGGCATTATCTCTTGTCATATGCCACATCTGCCTGTATGTCCACGTATTTAATATCTCTCTCTTATATTATCTATGTATGTGGCCTTTTACACTGAACGATAATCGTTCAGTGTAAATACCGACAACGACTGAACAACGAACAATAATTCAATAATTGTTCAGTTTCTGCAGTTATAAAAAATCAAAAACCGACCGGCTTATGTGAACAGGCAGTCATTCATCTATGAACAACTGCCTGTTTACTGGGAATGGAGGTAGTCGTCTGGAGCAATCTCCAGCCCGCTCCGCCTCTACTCACTGAGTGATCCTCACTCCTGTGGGACAGCACAGGAGCGATTATTGTTGGGGCGACTGTCAGTCTCTAAAGCGCCCAACAGTTGTCCCATGTAAAAGGACCTTAAGGCACGTTTGGTGCATACCTTACATTCAAGTGTATGTGTCAGAAAATCCTGGTGCTTAAGCTGAATGTAAACATAGTGTAGTGGCCCAGAGTTGGGAACTACAAAAGCAAATGTGGTAATTACTGTTTAATTGCGGGTATGTGACTTTAAGGCCCCCTGTCCACAGGCATTGTGGTATCCCGCAGCAGCTGCCGCCTGGGAGCAGGAGCCGCAGATGAATCTCCAGCGGTCAGCCTAATCTGATAGATAGCACGCTGTGAATTGCCGTCCGTGAGCGTAGAATCGCAATGATTCTCTGCTCATGGACAGGGGGACGGCGCTTTCCATAGCAATGCTATGGAAAGCTTCAGATGTCGTGACAGGGTGCCTAAAGCTGTTAATTTTATGATGGTAACCATTATCATCTGCCTGATAACTTGCAGCGGTCCTGATTGGCTGCCCATTCCCATTGGCATTTCACCACCCAGTAACAGGCCTGTGATTGGTGGATTTGATTCCTGTCAGGAAAAGAGCAGTCAGTTAGGAGGAGTTCGGGTTTGGACATTGAAAAGAGAGGAAGCAAAGACCAGAGCAGAAGAGTAAGGATAAAACCAATGCGGTGAGAAGGCAGAGGTGTGAGTACTGACAAAAGAGGAGAGTGTTTGAAACAGCAAGGAAATAGGAAAGATAATTTGTCAAGAGGAATTGACAGTAAGAAAGAGAAATAGCTAAAAGAGGAAATTCAAGGAGAAAAACTGGTAGAGAAAGCATAGTGTAAAGAACTAAAGATGTGATTTCTGTACTCATACAGATGCGGTTCCTGTACTCATATGAAATTTATCTACCTCGAGAAATGATGTGAAATACTAATTTATTGAAGATCCAGCTCCACAAATAAATTGTTATTCTGTTTTACCATTTATCCTGGAGTCCGTTCTCACCACCAGACCTTCTGCAGTGAGGTACCACACCTTCAGGGAAAAGGACTCTTTCCCAGTTTATTTCTTTCTTTCTTTTATTTTTAGTTATTTTTTTGTTACCGGAACCGGTTTAGACCGGTATACGGGCTGGTGTCACGAACAACATAATCAACCACCATATCCTGCCCGACTTACGGGTAGCATCACACCAAGCACACTAAACTAGAGACTTGTAGATTTTTATTATTCTGTTGGTTGCTGCCATTTGTGAGGTGGGAGAACAGCGGAGCTACCGTTGCCATTGCCTACGACATACATGACCACACAGTACTCTACAAACCTAACAGATGCTATCTATCAGGCAGATATATGTTGTTCAGCCCATCCACACATCAGAACATAAACACAAAATGTGAACATAACTTAACTATGTAAACAGCAATCATAGTAAACATTTTTGTGTCATTGGCACATTTTGCAGATAAGCACAAGCAGATCTCACA
Organism: Eleutherodactylus coqui; assembly: GCF_035609145.1. Taxonomy (NCBI): domain Eukaryota; kingdom Metazoa; phylum Chordata; class Amphibia; order Anura; family Eleutherodactylidae; genus Eleutherodactylus; species Eleutherodactylus coqui. Next base: position 213,533,702 of record NC_089841.1, on the reverse strand, counting down.
GGCCTTTCCATCATATCCCAAAGATGTTCAATGGGGTTACAGTCTGGTGAATTTAGGGGCCAAGGCAGTGTGGAGAATTCATTGATATGTTCCTACAACCACTCCCTATTGAGCTGAACTCGATGATATGGAACGTTGTCCTGTTAAAAGACAGCACAGTGGTTGGAGAAGACTTCCTGAAGATGATCAGCTAAAAGTTCTCTGTAGTTTCCACCATTTAAGGATAGTGGTATTATGACCAACAGTCCTAGGCCATGCAAAATGCTCTCCAGAACATGACACCACTACCACTGGCCTGTTGAACCCCCAAAGGTACACTCATGGGATATGGCCGACTGTATGGTTTAGCAGGAAACAGGATTCAGCACTCCGGTTGACCTTTTGTCATGTGTACAAAGTTCATTGACATCTTTCCTGGACCTATGCAAGGTTTTCTTGGTGATGATGTGGGGTCATCTGGATCACTCTTGTTGGTCTTTGGCTATTGAACCTCAGTCGACACAAGGTATGCAGCATGGTCATTGTGGAAATCTGTCTAACTTCCCTGCTGTTGTACTGCTGTTAAAGTTGGTCCACTGTGACATTTTGTTGCTGAAATATCAGATGTGCCACCTAACGCTTTCCTCTGGGATCAACCACGTGGCCTGCCAGTACATTATCTGAGAGCAGATTGTGACTCGCCCATCACATGATACAGTGTTACTAATCACAAGATGTTGTGCGTCAACTGTTCCTAAGGCAGTAATAGTTCAGTGTATATAGTGGCAACATATTCTGTAGTGTTTTACATTTAAGGAGATAACACATAAGTCAAGTAAGCAATAATAAAAACAAATGAACAAAAAAACAAAAGGATAGCGATCCTTGTTCATCAGAGCTTACAATCTAAATGGGGGAAACAGATACAAAATAGGAATTTAAAAGTTCGGCCTTCTAAACATCATTTTTAGCCAATTGACTATTTTCATCCTGTAAACATCCCAAAAATGCTATAGGATGTTTAAGGCTGAAAAAAGGGAATTTGTTAAAAATAATGTTGAGAAAGCCGAACTTTAAAGGGGTTGTCTCGCGGCAGCAAGTGGGGTTATACACTTCTGTATGGCCATATTAATGCACTTTGTAATATACATCGTGCATTAAATATGAGCCATACAGAAGTTATACACTTACCTGCTCCGTTGCTAGCGTCCCCGTCTCCATGGCTCCGTCTAACGCTGTCTTCTCCTTCCATTTAGACGCGCTTGCGCTGTGCGGTCTTCTGCTGTGTTCAATGGAGCTGCTCTGGCGTACTCGCGCCGGAGAGCTGGTCTGCGCATGCGCAGAAGACCTCGGCGGCGCGAGCACGCCGGAGCGGCCCCATTGAACACAGCAGAAGACCGCACAGCGCAAGCGTGTCTAAATGGAAGGAGAAGACAGCGTTAGACGGCACCATGGAGACGAGGACACCAGCAACGGAGCAGGTAAGTGTATAACTTCTGTATGGCTCATATTTAATGCACGATGTATATTACAAAGTGCATTAATATGGCCATACAGAAGTGCTTAACCCCACTTGCTGCCGCGAGACAACCCCTTTAAAGTACCTATGTTGTATCTGTTTTCTATCACAAAGTAGATGTAACATCAACTGATCTTCCCAGAACTATTGTAGGAATAAAAGAATGCAGTCTATCTATAAGCAGAGAGATGTTGAGGGAACACTTCACTAACTTACTTGAATTCAAGTCTCCAGGTCCAGATGAATTACATCCTAGGATACTGAAGGAAGCAGCAGTGGTAATTGCTGAACCACTCACTGTGATCTTTAAAAACCCCTGGAGAACAGAAGTCCCAAAGAATTGGAGAAGGGCAAATGTTGTCCCTATCTTCAAAAAAGGGAAGGTGGATCCAGGAAACTACAGGCCTGTGAGCCTCACTTCTATACCAGGAAGTACTTGGATGAGAATGCAAATAAGGAAGATGGAACTATTGGATGGCAGTATTCCTTCAAATCAATGTGACTTTTTAATAAGTCTTAACAATGATTGGGAATAGGAAACTAAGCCAGAAAACCATACACAGACAGCTGTTTGGGGGTGTTTGCCCCTCATCAGTGTGCAGTAGGTTTCTTGCTTAGCTGGTGAGAGGCCTGCGATGTGGGTCAGGAGGGGTGTTTTGTCTCCTTAAGGAGAGTACCCCTGAAAAACCCAATGACACAAAGCTAGGAGGGATATGTAACACTAGAGAAGAGAGAGGATTAAAAAAGATGTTCACAAGCGTGAACAGTGGGCAGCGACTAACAGAATGGTATTTAACAGGGAGAAATGCAAAGTCCTACATCTGGGCAACAAAAATTAAATGACGGAATAGAAGCAAACAGTTCCATTTGAAACCCCATTGAACTAAATGTGGAAAAAAACTCATCGATTTTTTTCAGTTTTATTTCAGTTTCTCTCCTCCGTAAATGGAGCAGAGAGATAGAAACCCTGAAGTGAGCCCTAACGCAGGTGTGAAAGCCGCCTTGCACAGTGCATTTAGCCTTGGGTATTTATTGTATTTTATGCTTCGCTATGGCATCAGAAAGTGACTAATATTTGTCTGAATCATTCCTCTTTTGCTTTGTTTGCCTCTGTTATATAATACTGATGTAGGAAAGTTAACTTTGACATTTAACTTTTAAAAAATTGTGATGCAATGTTTTCTAGCCTTTTCAACAACTTTTCAATGACTTGTTGTCCTAAGATAACTTGTTGCAGCAACTTATCAGCGTTGGGTTAAACCTTGCTACATCTGTATCAGTTCAATTGTGATTATATCAGATGTTGTAACAAAGCTGCTAAACACCTTGCTGGTCAGTTATATTTAGGTGTTTGGTAATTATAAACCAGAGAATAAGGCCTCCTGCCCATGGACAGAGCGGGATACGCCCATGGTTTTATGCTGCGGGAATCCCGCGGGGTAAACAAAAAAGTCCCCGTACGTTTTTCCGCGGTCTCCATTAATACTATATTAATGGAGACCTCCCGCCGTGGAAAAACGCATAAAATAGAACATGCCGCGATTTTTTTCCCCTTGGATTTACATCAAAATCCGCGGCAGAATCCCGCATGTGAGGACTGAGCCATTACGTTCAATAGAACCTAATAGCTGCGTTATTCCATCATGGAATTACACCGCGGGTGACACAGCAGAAATCCGTCCGTGGGAATTAGCCCTTAGGGTAAAGAGGATTGTCTTCACTGTGTGATATCTCTCTTTCGGTATTACAGAGCTGTGCACATGTAGGATAGCCAAGTCAGGGGTTGGGGTTGCAGAGGTGCAATGAAAGACACCCCTCAGAGGAGTGGTGCAGTAATCAGAAGCATGCAGGTCTGCTAAACAGAAGTTTTCTCCAATTGAGGCTTAGGCTGGGGGTTTCTCAATATAGGTACAACTTATGATGGTTTAAGTTCAAGGCACAAAAATGGAGCCGCTTCAAAAACTAAGTTATATCTGAAGCACCAAGCATTTGTACCTTGAAGTTGCAGGAAACCATGATGACCCTGTTAGTTTAAGGGATTTAATTTGCTTCCTTAACCCTTTGCAATCCATTTTTGGATTCAGGGTTTCCTAGGGGGTTCTCTCTTTCTGCCATTATACAATGGTTTCATCTGCTGGATAGAGCCAGTACTGCAGTATATGACATGCTGGAGATGCCCCCGACAACAGAGCGGACAGTAATATACAGTAAGAATACCCTGCCGGACGTCTTCCAACAATGTAGCTGTACAGCCTTCAATCTGAATGTCTTTAGACATCAGACAGTGGATTGGAAAGGGTTAAGCCTGCGGTCCGTGGGACTGTTTAATAACACCGCGGATGATCAGCTGCAATGATGATTGCTACATAGCCTATGAATATTCTGTCCCTGGTGGTGTTTAAGACTTTCAGTCTCTTTCACAGCTTGTGTCCTGCCAGGCATCTTACAGAGGACAGTTTATGTCCTGCAAGGCTTGCGTTCAGCTTGGTTACCACCAGTCTAACTTAACTACTTTCCCAGTGGGATAGACAGCTTTCTCCTCAATATCCTCTCCTCAGGGCAGTTTGTTACACCCCCTCAGCCTTTGGATGTTGGCTGCTATCAATCTTCATTGGAAGTGCCGGGAGTGGAACCCCAGGTTATCAGCTTATCACGCACATACTAAATTTTGAAAGGGGTTGCTTCTCATGAGGCAACCAGGGTTCCCTCTAAGCTGTACACTCTTGAATTTGCGTTATTAAGAACTAGTCAACATGTAAAGTCAACAGAACTGGTTGCACAGCGCTGCAGCCATGGTTCCACTGACTCTATCCCTGTATTTTTTTTTAGATCTACCTCTATTCTTCCGGTTGACTCCTCTAAGGTCTAGCTCAGGGTATGGTCAAGTAAGAGGTCCCCACCGCTCACTGCCAATGGGTGTTTGTTGGACTCTCAATCAAGCTCAATATTACCCATTGACAGTGAGTGATGGGGACTGCACACTTGACAAATTAACAGCATTTGGAGCCAGACCTGAAAAGAGCCTATTCGGATTATTGCAGCTAGGTAAGACAAAAAATAGGGTAGAGTTAAAAGGGCTGCGGCTGCAGAGTTAAACATCCAGACCCACTTTACAACAGGACAGGTCCTCTTAAAGATTGTAAGCCATAGGGACGGCTAGAGCAATTATTGGTCTTGTTGAGCCTCATTTGTAGCTTATTTTTGGCTTTTCCAAAGCAACACAGGTTAAAGCGACCCTCAAGTTGCAGTTCGAATTTCTGTCTGGGAACAGGAAGGAGAGGAGAGTAAAGGACCAGCAGTTATAAGTCTCTGCTGCTCCTCCTATCCAACAATTCTGGGCCCTGCTTTTGGCTGTACAAAATGACTGCAGCAAATTTCTAATTTCCTAATGCATACTATGCATTGCTCTCTGATTGGCCATTGGTGATCATGTGAGCAGCTTTAGCCATTCAGAGAGCAGGTATAATACACTGATATTCTAGCACTACCAATGCTCTGTGGGGAATAGGTAGTCTGAAGATTGCGTTGGCCATCTTGAATGACCAAATCTAGGACCTGGAATCGATGAATTGGAGGGACAGCAGACAACAAATGCAGGTGATATATCCCTGCCCCCCCATTGGCCCTGAGACATAATTTTGTCCTGAAACTGAGGGGTCAGTTTAAAGCAAACAGTGGAGACAACCTATTTCACTTCAGAAGAAGTTGTCGAAATCAAATAAAACTTTCTCTGTGTGATTGTAACACTGATATAAGTGATTAAAATATCAGAGCAAAAGGAGAATTTATTGCAAAAAACTGAACTCTTAAAGGGAAGCTCTAGTACCCTGTTATACCACCTCTAGCTTGGATACAAGATGTGATATGGGGGGCATGGAGGCTTTAGTACCCTGTTGTACCACCTCTAGCTTGGATACAAGATGTGATACGGGAGGCATGGAGGCTTTAGTACCCTGTTGTACTGCCTGTAGCTTGGATACAAGATGTGATACGGGAGGGCATGGAGGCTCTAGTATCCTGTTGTACCACCTCTAGCTTGGATACAAGATGTCATACGAGGGAAATGGAGGGTCTAGTACCCTGTTTTACCACCTCTAGCTTGGATACATGATGTGATATGGGCAGGTATGGAGGCTCTTGTACCCTTTTGTACCACCTCTAGCTTGGATACAAGATGTGATATGGGCAGGCATGGAGGCTTTAGTACTCTGTTGTACCACCTCTAGCTTGGATACAAGATGTGGGCATTGAGGCTCCAGTACCCTGTTGTACCACCTCTAGCTTGGATACAAGATGTGATATGGGTGGGCATGGAGGCTCTAGGAATCTGTTGTACTGCCTCTAGTTTGGATACAAGATGTGATACGGGGGGCATGGACGCTCTAGTACCCTGTTGTACCACCTCTAGGTTAGATACAAGTTGTGATACAAGGGGCATGGAGGCTTCAGTACCCTGTTATACCATCTCTAGCTTGGATTCAAGATATGATAGAGGTGGGCATGGAAGCTCTAGTACCCTGTTATACCACTTCTAGCTTGGATACGCGATGTGATACGGGTGGGCATTGAGGCTCTAGTACCCTGTTGTACCACCTCTAGCTTGAATACAAGATGTGATATGAGTGGGCATGGAGGCTCTAGTACCCTGTTGTACTTCCTCTAGGTTGGATACAAGATGTGATATGAGTGCGCCTGGAGGCTCTAGTACCCTGTTGTACTTCCTCTAGGTTGGATACAAGACGTGATACAGGCGTGCAATGCGGGCATGGAGGCTCTAGTACCCTGTTGTACCGCCTCTAGCTTGGATACAAGATGTGATACGGTCAGGCATGGAGGCTCTAGTACCCTGTTGTACCGCCTCTAGCTTGGATACAAGATGTGATATGGGTGGGCCTGGAGGCTCTAGTACCCTGTTGTACTTCCTCTAGGTTGGATACAAGACGTGATACAGGCGTGCAATGCGGGCATGGAGGCTCTAGTACCCTGTTGTACCGCCTCTAGCTTGGATACAAGATGTGATACGGTCAGGCATGGAGGCTCTAGTACCCTGTTGTACCGCCTCTAGCTTGGATACAAGATGTGATATCGGTGGGCATGGAGGCTCTAGTACCCTGTTGTACCGCCTCTAGCTTGGATACAAGATGTGATATGGGTGGGCGTGGAGGCTCTAGTACCCTGTTGTACCGCCTCTAGCTTGGATACAAGATGTGATATGGGTGGGCGTGGGGGCATACTGGTTCCATTTGGTGTCTTGAGGCATATCACTTTACATTTACTGTAACTGAACCTCTGGATAGTGCAAACTCGTAGGCTGTTGAAGTTGGCGTCCCACATGCTCCCATACATATTCTAAATCTAGCGCTAGGGCAGCCACGGACATGTGACGATATTGTGGAGGCATTACTGTGACTCCCTTGTGTGTGCGGCCGAGCATTATCCTGCTGCCTCTTGGAAGCCGCCATGAGAGGAACACATGTGGCTGCAGGATGTCCTGAACATATCATCATTGTCCCTCATACCACTACTATGGGTGGACAACTGTCATATATGATGGCCCCCAGACCATCACACCAGCAGTGGGGGTAGTGTGCCACTCCACAGCAAAGGCTGAGTTGAGAAGCTCATCCCTAATTCCCCAGACACGAACACAGCCCTCCTCAGTGCCCAAACTAAACCTGGATTAGTTGCTGGAGACACTTTGTAGTAGTCCAGTTTTGTCACTTACAACACTACTACAAATGGAAGTGATGGTGGGTCGGTGTCAAAGGCAGTAAACTTAATGAGCACCATGAAACCAAATGTCCTTCAGCCAAGCGCCTGGAAATGGTTCCAACAGACTCAGAGGTCAGTAATAATGACGCCCCCTGTCTCTGGATGGCGGACAACGAAACAGTTGGAGCTGCTCCTGCTTGTCAGATGATTGGACAATCCTCTCTACTGGTCGTCTGTTGAGTGCACTCTGAGCTTGGTTGTCTTTTGTGCTCTCAGGCGTCCACTGGTCCCAACACCTCCTAACAGTCTGGTCAGAACGGCCCAGTGGCGACAATTCATTGCTACGACCATCCAGCTTCTCACATTCCAATAATGCGCCCCTCTCAGACTCTGCTAACTGGGCGAAATCTCTTCTCTACGTCGTAGAGTCTAGTGGTCAACAAGCTCTACACAAGCAGAAGAAGAGGTCACTACACGCAAGGAGCCTTCAAGAGCCTTTTATAGGCCAAGGGGGGAACCAGTTTTAGGGCCTCAGGTGACAAGACTGTCCATCTAATCACCACAACTCTCATCATTTGTATATCCGCCTGAGATGCAACTGCATGCTGAGTTCTGCAGCAAAACACAGCTTCCAGGTACCTGATTCTTTTTTACAAAAAGTGTACAATAAATACTACTGCTCCTTTTAGCATTTCCAGTCAACTACTAAACTTTCCATTATGTTCTGTAACTACTCTGTAAATGTGTATTAATATAAAGTAGTAATTTAGTAAAACTAATATTATGTAAATTGCAACTTTTCTATGATTATAAGAAAATGGTAAGAAATTAATTGAAAAGATTGAGAATAAAGTTTGACTTGCTCTGCTAAAACGGAGGTGATATGCCTCTACATATAAATATCAAGTTATCTGCTAATTAAAGTTAGAACTGTGCTGGGAAAAGAAGGATTAAGGAATAATATTTTACATTTTCAAATAGTTCGAGGGGAAGGATTATGTTACGTGATGACTTTGTCACGCACATTGATTTCGTTTACTCACTGTATGTTTTAAAATAGACACAGGTTTCAAAGAATCTTATACCTCCCTCTAGTGGTCACTTACAATATAGCGTATGCTTTACTATTTCTACAGTAAATTATATAGCTATCAAGATCAACTTCGAAGAAGGGCTACAGTATAGCAAAACTTGTCTTTTTCACAAGTTCTCATGATTGTTAGAAGGTGAATGCAGCAGAGAAATATAATAATAAGAGCTGTAAATTTGAGTTTGGTATATATGCTAAAGAAATTAATATATTCAAATTCTGGGGTAGTTGGGGGTGCCTGAATCTGTTATTGGGATTGGGAGAGAAAAGTGGAAAGTGCTGTATTAGGCCAGTCTGTTAGGGCAATAATAACATGGTTCTAGTTTTCTCTCGTCTCCCTCTGCTATGGGAGTATATTACTATTTTATGTATAGTTTTTTGTAATAAGTGTAATTGTCATGAGAAGATAAAAAATGATCAATACAATATGCAAAGGAGGAAAACATAAATATTTATATACAATGTTCCCTCTAAGCCTTTCTTGCCTTCTTAATTAGGTGATATAAAGGCCCATTTACATGCAAAGATAATTTTTCAAACAATCATTTTAGCGATCATTTTGCATAAAGTGTTAATGGACATTAATGTCCGTTAACACTTTATCATCTTCATTTGCCTGTAAAAAGGCCTCTGGAGCGGTCTGCAGAGCCCAGCCTGTAGACTGGGCACTGCACACCGCTCCATTGTTTTCGTCGGGGCTGCCTGCAGATTACAATGTCATCTTCTATCTCCCACTGAGAACACAGCATGTGGTCTGTTGAGAGATACTTTATCTCTCCGCTACTGAATGATCGATTTTAAGTTCACCTTAAAATCATCGTTCAGACAAAAGTACACAATGCCCGCGTTTACATGCAACGATTATCGCTCATTTGTGGTTGTTCAAACTAATTTTGATCGATATTCGTTGTGTGTAAATGGGCCTTAAGACAGTAGCAAATATTACTGTATAGCAATAACTAATTTGCCATAAATAGCTATTGTAGTTAATGGGTTTATGGTGATGTCCCTTGGGTCTAGGGCAGAAAACAAATGAATGTCTTCAAACCTGGTGATCTAGGGTTAATGTCTGCATCTCTGGTGGTCTAGGGCAGATAAGGGGTAAAAGGGGTTATTCCATAGCAGACAGGATTGTTGAGATGGCAATACCAGACCCTTTGGCACAGACAGAGGTTGTTGAGATTACAGAAACAGCTGCACTGACTCTTCTAAACTGTCTTCATAACTCCCATATAAGTGAAGGAAAATTACTGAAACAGAACAGCACAATGAACTATGCTGCTTTTCTAACTCCCATTAACTTCTATAGAAGTTAAGGAAACAGTGTATAAGAACTATATTGGTTGTTTCCGTAATCCTAGCCACCAGTGGCTACTTAAATGAGCTGGGACAGGGTCTAGGAACCTCCATTCTGGCAAAAGGTGCAGGTCGCAGAGGTGGAACTTCCACCTACCAGATATTTAGTGCCATAAATGTCTAGGATGGGAATACATCTTTGACCCCTTTATCACTGATGGTGTACATTGTACTTCACAAGTATGATATGGGCTTAGGAGCTGAATTATTAGTCATAGCGTTATCCATGGCGATAAATCGCCTGCGGATCATGCTATGAAAAGCTTTCAATAGGCTAACTATGGAAAGCGCAGCCCGACATCCACGAGCAGAGAATCATAGCGATTCTCCACTCGCGGGATTAAAGTTGCGGCTTGCTGCGATTCTCCACGGTGAGCCTTTCTATAGATAGGCTCATCGTGGAGACCTGTCAGTTCTCCCTCCTCCTCCCCCGTGGTGGAATATCCCTAGCGATATTCCGTCGTGGCCGTGGGCAGGGGGTCTAAAACAGATGACACCTGCCTGCAAGGGTTGGAATGAGGGATAACTCTGATTCCAGCTTCTGAAACACTTAGATGTCAGGGTCAATGCTGATCACAGAATCCAAGCTGTTAAACGGGGGCATCCTCCATCATGTCGTTGCTTCAGGCCTCCTGCACACGGGCGGATTTGCATTGGGGGATTTTGCCCCATAATTCTGCAGCACATCCAGCCCGTAGCATGCTATGAGAAAACGCAATTTCCTGCTCACAAGGGGAAATCGATTGAAGTCAATGGGAGCCGTCCATCCCGCAGCCATTCTGCAATCATCATTGCAGAATGGTTGCAGGAGCCGCATCATTGCCATAGCGCGGCATCCTTTGTACTGCGCATGTGCCAGCTGGCGCTCCAGCCAGCACATTTGCAGCAGAGGAGAAGACGGCGGAGAGGTAAGCTTTGGTCTTTGGCTGGGCACCCCGGTTGAACTCCGCTGCGGGAATCCCGCATACGGGGTCCAACCCGCCCGTGTGCTTGCGGCCTTATGATCAGTGGGGTTCTAACAGCTGGGAACTCTACTAATCTCAAGAACGAGGGTACTGACAGTCCCAGATAAATGGAACAGAGGACAAGCATGCATGCTCTTGCTCCATTTATTACAATGAAAGTCCTGCAAATTGCCAAGTACAAGCACTTGGCAATCCTAGGCCCTGTCATTGAAATGAATTCAGTGAAAGACGAGGATAGGGGATAACTTTTTATCTTGGAACAATCCCTTTTAGGCTGACACTACAGGAATAATACACTACACTTCAGAGGTATAGCAATGTATTAAACCAGCTATCAGGATATTCTATGTTCAAGTTGCTTTGAGGGACTAAAAGCAAATGTAAGGAAAAGTTCAGGTCCATAAAAGTCCAAATTATAAAAAAAATATAGTGTTATTTTGTGGTGTTGAACGTCATGGGAAAAAAGGGCATATAATGCCAGCATTGTGTGTGTGTGTGTGTGTAGGGGGGGGGGGGGGGGGGCTTGGTTACCCCACTTCCCAAAAAATTTTGCTAAAAATTGATCAAAAAGTCATATGTTCCCCAAAAGAGTAGCTGGTCCCACAAAAAAAACAAGACCTCACACAGTTCCTTTGCAAGAAAAATTTTAAACAAGTAATATGACTCATAGTCAGAAAGTAATTCATTATCTTTTTTTAACATTTTTTTAACTTTTAAAAGTAGTAACAGGTAAAAACTATATAAATGTGGTATCATTGTCATTGTTCTGACCTACAAAAGGAAGTGCATGTCATTTTTTTCACAGGGTGAAACCATAAAAACAAAACAAAAAACTATGGAATAATTTAATTTGTCTTCCACTGTACCCCATCATTTCTTTAAAGTTTTCTAATACATTATCTGGTACCATTAAAATGACAATCTGATTTTCAGACAAAATTCTGTCCTGGGACCTGAGGGGCTCAGGGTTATTATGTCTGCACTTGTTCTTATGCTGTCTGTCTAGGGGTCATGGTTCCCATTTTTACTGATGCAAGATGGTCAACAGTCTTCTGATTACTTAATCCCCATAATGTATTGCTAGTGTTAGATTTCCAATGCACTATTCTCCGATTGGCCACTGCTGCTCATATGATCAGCACTAGCTATTCAGAGAGCAGTGCACACTTGGCATTCGCTAGATAGAAAATTGCAGTGGCCATTTTGGATGGCCGAAAAACAAGACTGAAACCTGTGGATCTGATGTATGGCAGAAAGAAGAACAAGTACAAGTAATATACTCTCTCTCTCTGCTCCCGGGATTGAAACTTGTGCCAGATACGAGAGGGTCACTTTAAAGAACACAACAGATCCCACAAAAAACAAACATATGGCTATGTTGATGAAAAACTAAAGTTATGGCAAGGATGAAAAACTGATAATGAAAAAGCCAAAAAAAAAGGCTGGCCATGAAAGTGTTAACTCTGTAGTGCCTTCTTTCTCTCTGTAGGGTGTAGAGAAGGGGGCTCAGAGTCTATGCATTGCATCATGAGATGATGAGTGGAGGTAGAGCATTCCAGAGTATGTGAGAAGCACAGGAGAAATCTTAGAGATGATGGTTGGAAGAACAGACAAAAGGAAAGTAGTGACGATGATTTTGCAAGGATCTATCAAATGTACTGGAAGCCAGTATCTAGGGGGAATTCAAATGGTTAATAACCTTGTTTTCCATGGAATGCACAGGAACTCACATTACTTACCATTGCATATCTCACCACTAGACTATCAGAAAGGTACTGGCCGACCAAGAAGAGCCAACAAAATAGCAGGACACACTAACAGACTGCGGTAATTTGTGTTGCCTTGTGTGCTATTCACACATATACACAGGCAGTAATATACTAGATGCAAGCTTGTAACATTGGATACACCAGATCCCCATACACTATTTCTTAACATACCACGCATGCTCAGTTTGATTGTTTGAAAAGTCCATTTATGTACTCTGGGTACGTATAACATAAATATTTCCTTACCTACAATGGCTATATCACTTTCTTATCTGATGTCCACCTAGAGAACTGTCTCAGGCTGCATGAGGTTGTCTGCTCTTTGCAACTGTTGGCAGCTCCAAAGCAATTGATCACTGTGTATCAGTCTCCTATCTGTCCTCACTGGGATCCTGTAACGTTCAGTTAGAGGTTCATGTGAACAGAATAGATGGGATAACTCTTGTGGCTAGACTGCGTCCTGACTGCAATGAGAACACCGTAGACTTGTAAGAGCCCATGTATCCATATAACAATTGGATATTTGAGGTAACTCACTCACCATCCACTGATCAAGTAACGTATGTGCCTGCATTGGTGACATACCATAATATTCCAACATTTCACTATTCATCTGCCAGACAACTGTATGCAGATATGAGCCATATTTCATATTGAGATGTTATATAAACACATTACTACTTATCTTCTCTAACACAAATACTCTTAAATTCTCTGCTGGTCCTTAAAGTTAACAGGAAACTTTTTACCCTTTTGACCTTAGCACTGCAATTCTAAGTGATAAACTAAACATTCATGAAATCTTAATGAGATGGGAAATTAGTCTATTCTCATATTTCAACAAGTGACATTACACCGCAGTCTTCTCATTGGCAGATACACCACAACTGGTGCAAGACGTTTATCCTAAAATCGTTTTTATTTGTCACTATTTTTTTTTTCAAAAAGTACCTACGGTAGCAGAGAACATTTGCCTGGAGCAAAAAGAAGGAATGCCCAGACACAAAAAGCTTGTAGCCTCTGAAAATGAAGGTAATGCTACACTGATTATGTAACTTTATTTCAGTTTACTTATTTTAGATGTTTCTTTTTAACTTTGTCATTCCAAGTTTTAGTACTATTTATACTACTATTTATGCTAGTACTATGTATACTATTATTTATACTACTATTTATACTATTATTTATACTACTATTTATGCTAGCACTATGTATACTATTATTTATACTACTATTTATACTATTATTTATACTACTATTTATGCTAGCACTATGTATACTATTATTTATACTACTATTTATGCTAGCACTATATATACTGTTATTTATACTAATACTATTTATACTACTATTTATGGTAGTACTGTATACTCTATTATTTATACTACTATTTATGCTAGCACTATGTATACTATTATTTATACTACTATTTATGCTAGCACTATATATACTGTTATTTATACTAATACTATTTATACTACTATTTATGGTTGTACTGTATACTCTATTATTTATACTACTATTTCTATTACTTTAGTATATAGTTGGAAGCAAATATATTACATTGAGTATAATTAAGCTTTGCTATTTGTAGGAACATGTTTGAGTGTACAAATGACAGACAGATAGATAGATGTTCATGAGATAGATGGTTAGAGAGATAGATAGATATGAGATAGATAGAGATAGATAGAGAGAAAGATGGTTAGAGAGATAGATAGATAGATGGTTAGAGAGATAGATGGTTAGAGAGATAGATAGATATAGATAGATAGATGGTTAGAGAGATAGATGGTTAGAGAGATAGATAGATAGATAGATGGTTAGAGAGATAGATGGTTAGATAGATAGATACCGTGTTTCCCCCAAAATAAATTAATTGTTAGCAGGGCTTAATTTTGGAGTAGGGCTTATATTTCAAGCATCCTCAAAAAGCCTGAAAAATCATTTTGCATCCTCAAAAATTCTGGAAATTCATGCTATGTCTTATTTTCAGGGTATGTCTTATTTTCAGGGAAACAGGGTAGATAGATAGATAGATAGATATGAGAGATATATATATATATAGAGAGAAAGATGGTTAGAGAGATAGATATAGATAGACAGATGGTTAGATAGATAGATAGGAGCTAGATGGATAGATGGATGGATAGATGTTAAGATCGATAGATAGGTATAAGATAGATAGATATGAGATAAATACATAGATAGATAGATAGATAGATATGAGACAGACAGACAGATAGATAGATAGATAGATAGAAAGATGGTTAGAGAGATAGATAGATATAGATAGATGGTTAGATAGATAGATAGATAGATAGATAGATAGATAGATAGATAGATAGATATAGATAGATGGTTAGAGAACTAGATGGTTAGATAGATATGAGATAGATAGATAGATAGATATGAGATAGATAGATAGATAGATAGATAGATAGATAGATAGATAGATAGATATGAGATAGATAGATATGAGATAGATAGATAGATAGATAGATAGATAGATAGATAGATAGATATGAGTTAGATAGATAGATAGATAGATAGATAGATAGATATGAGATAGATAGATAGATATGAGATAGATAGATATGAGATAGATAGATATGAGATAGATAGATAGATAGATAGATAGATATGAGATAGATAGATAGATAGATAGATAGATAGATAGATAGGAGCTAGATGGATGGATGGATAGATTTTAAGATCGATAAATGTATAGATGGATAGATGGTTAGATAGACAGATACCATGTTTTATTGCGTGTTGTTCTCTTTAATGGTCATTAAATTAGATTTCTTTTTCTTTTGGATGATTTCACATACAGGTGTAAGTTACAGTGTTTGTTCTAGTTTTTCATTCAGTTTTTTGAAGCAAGGCCAAGTGGATCCAGCAGGAAAAATATTAGAAGTTCTTCCTTTACATTTCCCATTCCTTCTGAATTCACTCCTGATTCCTCAAAAAACTGCATCACAAACTGCCACAAAAATGGTGTTGTCACCTTTTTTAAACTCTGTGTGTAAAACCCTCCTGTAGTTCAAATTCTGAAGCTGTGTTCACATGCGATCTCAGAAAACTGCGGCAAAAGATGCTGTGTGGTTGCAATGTGTGAACCGAACCCGAGGGAACCACATTTACTCATATATCTTGGGTACCTTTTTTTCAATACATTTTCTAATCTATCTATTGTATATAGTGCTTTGACCACTAGGTTTGTTATTTAAAGGGGCTGCCCCACTCTTTACTATTACCTATCTTCAATGTAGGCTATCAGTAGCAGATTGGCAGGGATCTGCAGCTCAGGATTCCAGCTGATCCCTGGGTCGGTTACTGTTGGTACAGAGCTGTCTGTGCCAGAAACAGACAGCTCCACACATTGCGCAGTGGCCCCAGCTAGTATTCCATGCTGAGTCCCATTGAAGGGAATCTCTCCTATAATATTTTTATACTAAGCACTGTGACTGTAAAAAAGAGGTATGTTTAGAAGGTTTCTTCACCTACATAGAAGGGGGTTCTTTATTGTAAGAGCAGTGAGACTATGGAACTCTCTGCCTGAGGATGTGGTGTTGGCAAACTCACTGAAAGAGTACAAGAGGGGCCTGGACACCTTACTTAAGTGCAACAATATTTGTATATTTACATTTATATCCATTTAATTCCATTCTGCCATTTTTCAAGTGTAACAAATAGCACAGCCAGTCGCCCTATTTCTATGTGAAAGCGGGAAATGTAGCAGAATGGAACAAAATTAAATGGAAATATTTAAGTTTTTATTGAAAACCCACTGAAATCAATGGGGAACAAAACTGAACCATTTAATAGCGTTTTTATTTCAGTTTCTCCTCAAACAGAATCGAGAAATGGAAATGCATAACTAAGGCTAACATCAGTGTAAAAGAGCCCTTACGTCAGTGGTATAGCCACTGATTCATTCAGAAGGGCTGTTGATTCGGGAAGTGACATATTTGTCTGGCTGACAGATTTGGAGTCAGAAAAGGAGTTTTTTGCCCAACATAAGGAAAATTGGCTTCCCATGTTTTTTTGGCCTTTATCTGGATCAACATTTCGGTATAAAATGCTGAACTGGATGGACACAAGTCATTTTTAAAGGGGTTGTCCCGCGGCATCAAGTGGGTCTATACACTTCTGTATGGCCATATTAATGCACTTTGTAATATACATTGTGCATTAATTATGAGCCATACAGAAGTTATCAAACGTTTTATACTTACCTGCTCCGTTGCTGGCGTCCTCGTCTCCATGGTGCCGACTAATTTTCGGCCTCCGATGGCCCAATTAGCCGCGCTTGCGCAGTCCGGGTCTTCTGCTTTCTTCAATGGGGCTCCGTGTAGCTCCGCCCCGTCACGTGCCGATTCCAGCCAATCAGGAGGCTGGAATCGGCAATGGACCGCACAGAAGAGCTGCGGTCCACGGAGGAAGAAGATCCCGGCGGCCATCTTCACCGGTAAGTATAGAAGTCACCGGAGCGCGGGGATTAAGGTAAGCGCTGAGCGGTTTTTTTTTTTACGTCCCTGCATCGGGGTTGTCTCGCGCCGAACGGGGGGGGGGGGGGGGGGTTGAAAAAAAAAAAAACCTGTTTCGGCGCGGGACAACCCCTTTAAGCCTTAAAAATGATGTTACTGTGCTTTTTAGTGTGTGTCTACAGTTTATACACAATGGCTATGGAAATAATTCAGTGCAAAATAGTAATCTATGCTTTTCTTTTTGCTCACAGTACAAATTGAGGTGGAAGAAAATGAAGGTAAAACTTCCTGCACTCTATACTCTATTACAAAAGCAACACTTTCTTCCAGCAGCAGCGCCGCACTTGTTCACAGGTTGTGTGTGGTATTGCAACTTAGGTTTGCTTTGCCTCCAAACCAATGGCAGAAGCTTAATTGACATAATTTTCTCTCTATACTTGCTTGCTTGATAATACTCTAGTTTATTGTATTAACCCTTTCCAATCCACTGTCTGACGTCTAAAGACATTATGATTCAAGGCTGTACAGCTCTGATGTTGGAAGACATCCGCCGGGGTTCTCTTACTCTATATTGCCAGCCTCTCTGCTGTCGGAGCCTATCCAATGTGTCACCTCATGCAGTACTGGCTTTAGCCAGCATATAGCGCCGTTGTATAATGGCAGAAAAAGAGTAAGCTCCCTAGGAAAACCAGTATACTAATTGGATTAGAAAAGGTTTTTAATTTAATGTCATTAATTTAATTTTCTTTTATAGAGCGTCTAATTATTGCTTTTTGTTGAAGGAGAAAATGAAGACTCTGAAGAGGAAATTCAACCTCCGAAACGGAGAGAGAAAAATTGGAGAGTACCTGATATGAAGCCTTGGTTGGCAGAATCTGATGACGAGAATCAACAACCCACAAATGAAGAGACAAATGAAGAGGATGGAGAAAACAATCCCGAAGGAAGAAGAGGAAGAAAAGGGAAGAAAGGAGGAGCAGCTAACCGGAAAGCAAGGGAGAATGCCAAGAAGAAGAAAACGGATGAGGAGTAATGATACCTTACTTTACCTTGTTTTATATTATGCATACAACATACTGAAATTATCACCATGGTTGCGCCTTTCAATTAGTAATAGTAAAACTTTACTAGGTCACTTTTTCAGTTCATCTCTATGGAGATTGCTTGCCAGCATGGCCAGCTGATAGCCAACCATCATAATGCAATTTCCATAACTGACATTTAAGATGGTGTTAGTTTAAAAAAAATATATCTTTATTATTATTTAGTGAAGACGAAGATGACATAACTGAAGAAGAAATGGATAAATTAAAAGAAGCTGTGGAAGAGAAAAAGAAACTGATTGCCACTATAAGGAACAAACCTTGGAAGATGAAACAAAAGCTGGAAGTTCTAAAGTAAGAATTGCCTTAACATTTCAAAGATTTCTCAATGATCCCTCTATACCTAGGAAATTCAATTGAAAGTCCTGAAGTTTGGAAGCAGCAGTCTATGGCAGTAATACAGTATTTGAAAGAGGTTTTTCTGTCTGCTTTATACAAAGCTTAACCCTTTCCAATCCAATTTGTATTCTGGTTTTCCTAGGGGCCTTACTCTTTTTCTGCTGTTATGCAATGGCGCTATATGCTGGCTAAAGCCAGTACTGCATGAGGGGACACATTGGATAAGCTCTGACAGCAGAGAGGCTGGCAATATACAGTAAGAGAACCCCGATGGACATCTTCCAACATCGGAGCTGTACAGCCTTAAATCATAATGTCTTTAGACATCAGACAGTGGATTGGAAAGGGTTAATTCTCCTCTAAAACTTACCTTTGCTGATCTTGCAAGATCACTAGCTTTATTACCACTTGTTTTTTGATTTCTAGTTATTCCTTTAAGTACACCTCCACTGAACTTATTCCAGGATTGGAACCATCTTCTATAACGTTTCTTGGCTTCATAGGTGTAACCTCTCTGCCCTTGCTCTTCCAGGCCTCTATTAGAATTATTGTCTGTGACCACAATCATTAGGCCTGTTAGGAGAATATGTCCTGAAGTCTTGATTGACAGATGCTTACAGGAGGTCAGCACGTATGGGGTCTATGAATATCACACAACACATGTCCATGTACTCAGTCAGAGAATCAGAGAGTTGGAAGCGACCTCCATGGACATCGAGTCCAACCACGTGCTTAGCCCTTTGTATCCTGGTTTTCCTAGGGGGCTTACTCTTTTTTTGCCGTTATACAGTGGTGCTTTATGCTGGCTTAAGCCAATACTGCATTAGGTTCAATGTTGGATAGCCTCCGACAGCAGAGAGGCTGGGAATATACAGTAAGAGAACCCCGACAGATGTCTTTCAACATCCGAGCTGTACAGCTTTAAATCATAATGTCTTCAGACGTCAGACAGTGGATTGGAAAGGGTTAATACAGGATTCAATAAGTCATCCCAGGCAAATGCCTGTCCAGCCTTTGTTTGGAGACCTTCATTGAAGGAGAACTCATTGATCACCTTCATTGTCAAAAAGCTTTTCTAATATCTAGTCTGTGTCTCCTCCCTTTCAGTTTCATCCCATTGCTTCTAGCCTTTCCTCTTCCAAATGAGAATAGGGCTGATCCCTCTGCACTGTGACAGCCCTTCAGATATTTGTAGACAGCTATTAAGTCTCCTCTCAACTTAATCACCTTACTGTATATTGTTTTTTGCAAGCTAAACATTCCCAGATCCTTTAACTGTTCCACATAGGTCATTGTTTGCAGACCGCTCACCATCCTGATAGCTTTTCACTGAACTTTGTCAATGTCTATTATGAATTGGGATGCCCAGAACTGAACATAGTACTCCAAATGAGATCTGACCATGGAAGAGTAGAGGGGATAATTACCTCCCGTGATCTAGACTCTATGCTTTTCTTAATACATCTCAGCATGTGTCTTTATTGCTGCTGCATCACACTGCTGACTCATGTTCAGTCTGTGATCTATTGTGTATCCAAGTTTTTTTTTACATGTGCTGTTGTTTAGCCCAATTCCTCCCATTCTGCATATGCTTTTTTTCCTTTTTCTTGCCCAGATGTAGGACTTTGCATTTCTCCCCGTTAAATGCCATCCGGTTAGTCACAACCACTGTTCCAACTTGTCTAGATCTTTTTGAATCCTCATTCTCTTCTCTAGCTTTAGCTATCCCTCCTCGCTTTGTGTCGTTGGTTAATTTGATCAGTTTTCCCTCAATTCCCTCATCTAGATCATTTATAAAAATGTTGAACAACACTGGAACCAGGACAGAGCCTTGTGGTACCCCACTTGAGACATTCTTTCAATTGAAAGTGTGGCCATTTTTGACCGCACTCAGCCAGTTGTGAATGCAATTAACAGCTGCCCTGACAATCTTATATTTGGTCATTTTTTCAACAAGGAGATTATAGGATACTTTGTCAAATGCTTTTCTAAAGCCACGATATGCTATATCTCCTGCATTATCTTGATCAACCCATGGGTGATTTTGTCATAGTAGGAAATTAGATTGTTTGTTACAAACTCATGCTTATTCTTATAAATATGTAATAGCATTACTATGGGCCCACAGTGCACAGGGATCCAAGAGTTGAAGGGCCCAGCCTGCTGAGTCAGCACAGCAGTCAGATCCCTGATTTTAATTTAATTTAGTCTGATTAATTACAAAATTGGGGCCCAACTTCAGTGCTGACCCAGCAGCCCGGGTCCCCTTCCCCTCCTTTACCCCTGTGCAGTGGGCCTTGGCACCTGCCCAGGTTTGCTGGTTACTGGCGCTGTCCAATGCAAGTTGCACTTGAGTTTCTAGGACGCAAGTCGCATGCAGACCTCTGAATAGGGCTTTAAACACATTACCAACGCTGATGCATTCTAGCTAAATATGAGAATAATAGGGAGATTTCTGCTACTGATGTGTTTAGCCCTACATTTTAATCTTACTTTTTCTACTTGTAGGGAAGCTCAAGAATTTGTGGAAAAATTTGAAGGAGCACTTGGAAAGGGAAAGGGGAAAAAGTTTTATGCCTATAAAGTCATGATGCTTAAAGTAAGTATGCACAAATTTGTCAGTAAAAAACAGATAACCAGACGAACTATAGGTCAGCACAATGAGAATCTCCATATATGCATATACAAGTTGGATACTCAGGAAGGCAGGCAGAACTATGGTGCTGGAGAAGAAAGCTGCGTATAGCATGGTCAGCAATGGTTACCAACAAGTTGATCCTAGAGCGTATCAAACCAAAAGTATTGCTAGAGGGCAAAATCACCAAACAGCGGCTCTCATACTTTGGTCATATCATGCGAGCCAATTCTTTGGAAATGACATTGATGTTAAGCACAGTTAGTAGGTTGCGAAGAAGGGGACGCCTAAGAACACGCTGGTTGGATGCAGACAAGGCAGATACAAACATGCATAATGAAGAACTGAAAGAAACAGTCAAGGATAGGAAAGCATGGAGAACGGTAATCCATAAAGTGATCGAAAATCGACCATGACTGAGCAGATTATCATCATCATGATTTGTTTAACCCCTTAAGGACCAAACACAGTAAAATTACAGCACTTGGTCCTGTAGTTAAATCCCAGCCAAGAGTAAAAATATGGTGCAGGATTAAAGCTCTTGTTCCTACAATGTAGCATAAGCAAGTCAGGTCCTTACAGCCAAGGACCCTGAGGAGAAGGTAGAAGGGGTTTTTACCTGCTTTTGCCTCCTCTCTTGCAGACTACATATCGCTCAATGAGCACTATGTAGTGAAGAGAAAAAGTGGAAGTGTCACTTCCGTTATTCGACCCAGCGATCATGTGACCGCCCGGGTGTCCTAGCAGACCCAGATCAACTCTATCAGCTCTGTTAGTAACTGCTATCACTATAGGGGGATGTTTTCCCCTGTAACTCTGGCTCCTATAGATGCTGCTTCTATGGATGTCCCAGTTACGGTGGAAAAGTGTGACATTAAAATAAAGGACAGTGTGAATGACCTCTTGAGGTCCTATATAACATCATGGAGGACATAGATGTTAAAAAATAGATACGAAAATAAGTAAAAACAAATTACAGAGTAAAATAAAAGTATATATAAAAAAGGAAAATGATCCACTGCCTATGTGAAACAATTTGTCGCCATATGCGCCCTATAATCCGAGACTATATAAATTATATATCAAAATGAGGAACCCATTACTGTACTTTATTCTAGCATAATGTACTCATGTTAAAAATAAACTATAAATTGAAAAAAAAACATTTTAGCCCTTAAAAAAAACAAACAACAACAAAAAAAAAAAGACAGTAAAATCACCAAATGGGTAATACTCCTTAACAGTCTTTGGTCCTTTAGAACCAAAACACCCTGGATCTTAAGGAATTAAAAATCCATTTGCAAGTACCAAATTAAGGTATTCTCAGTTGGTGAAGAAATTTTCTTTAACTAGTAAGCTAATTTACAAGGCAAAGTGAGAGCACTTGCTCTGGAGGACGGAGCATGTTCATGCATTACTGCAGACAGCACATCAATTTCAATGAAAAGCATCTAATGCTTAATTACCTTTGAGGGCTCAGTCTGACGAACATCAAAAATTTGCGTGATCGAAGCGGGCGTCACGGTTTAAAAATCGCACTTGGGTGCATTCAAAATTCGCACATAAAGTGCGGTGCCATCGCTATCCCTTGCTGCAGCTATGACAGATACAGCATGGGATTCCTTGGATGTAAAACCCCTAGATGCTATCACACACAAGGGGTTTCACCTTGTGGTCAATGGGAGCCGACGGTAGCCCTATTGCAAACATACAGAAAAGATCGTGATCCTCTGCCACAGCTGTGGCTGAGGATTTCTTCATCTCCACAGGGAGCCCCCTCATCACTAAAGACTGTGACAGTGCTGTCACAGTGTTCAGTGATAAGGGGACTCCCAGCGGGGATGAAAAATTTCCCTGTCACAGCTGTGGAACAGGAGCGTGATGTACTCCCATTGCTTTCAATGGGGCCGGCGCTTCTGCAGCCCCATTGAAAGCAATGGGATGACGGCAAGCCCTGCTGGGATTTTCAAAGAAGGACTTTAAATTTAAGCCCTTCCCTGAAAATCATCCTTAGCTAAAAAAAAAGGTAACTCACCTAGAAGCGCTGATCGGCTCTTCGCTCCATCCACGACAGTGTTCTTCTCTCTTGAAAATGCCCGACTCCAAAAAGCGCTGCCTTTGATTGGCTGAGCAGTGCTGTCTGGAGGCGGGTATTTTCAATCCACGACCACCAGAAGAGAGAAGAACACTGCTGGGGATGAAGTGAAAAGCCAGTCAGCGCTTCTAGGTGAGTTGCCATTTTCTTTTTTACAGCTAGGAATGATTTTCAGGGAAAAGCTTATATTTTAAGTCCTTCTCTGAATATCCTTGCAGGGCTTACTGTCATCCCATGCTTTCAATGGGGCTGCAGAAGCGCTGGCAATGGGAGAACAACGTTCTCCTGTGCCACAGCTGTGACAGCTGTGGCAGGGGAATTCTTTATCTCCAGGGGAGTCCCCTTGTCACTGAACACTGTGACAGTGCTGTCACAGTGTTCCGTGATGAGTGGACTCCCTGCGGAGATGAAGAAATCCTCGGCCACAGCTGTCACAGAGGATCACGATCTTCTCTGTATGTCGTCAGTGGGGCCGCCGCTGCTGCCGCCAGCCCATTGAAACCCCTCGATGTGACAGCATCCAGGGGTTTCACATCCAAAGAATCCTGATGCCGCAGTGAGTTGCGTTTTGCAATTTGCTGTTCTATTTTTTACCAGTGCAAATTTTTTGTGCAGGTAAAAATCGGACATGTGACCGCTGCCAAAGAAAAGCATTGGTTCTAATAGATGCGAATCGCAAATGCAAAAACATGTGCAACACAAAACGTTCATCTTACTGAGCCCTGAGATGGGGCTTTTGGGGAACTGAACACCTGCTGATGCATTCCCTCACAGATAATATTTGATCGCTGGGGCATCTAAGCAGCAAGATACCCTGTGATCAGCTTGTCCAAAGTGGAGACCCCTTTTGAGGTTCCAGATTTCTTGAGGTGTAAGTGCCAGAGTTTAGCACTCTATTAGAACTCTTAATTAGAGATGAGCGAGTATACTCGCTAAGGCTAGAGATGAGCGAGCACCAAAATGCTCGGGTGCTCGTTACTCGAGACGAACTTTTCGCGATGCTCGAGGGTTCGTTTTGAATAACGAACCCCATTGAAGTCAATGGGCGACCCGAGCATTTTTGTATATCGCCGATGCTCGCTAAGGTTTCCATGTGTGAAAATCTGGGCAATTCAAGAAAGTGATGGGAACGACACAGCAACGGATAGGGCAGGCGAGGGGCTACATGTTGGGCTGCATCTCAAGTTCCCAGGTCCCACTATTAAGCCACAATTTCTACTTCTAAAAAGCCCTCATTAGCAATGCATACCTTAGCTAAGCACCACACTACCTCCAACAAAGCACAATCACTGCCTGCATGACACTCCGCTGCCACTTCTCCTGGGTTACATGCTGCCCAAAACCCCCTGCACGACCCAGTGTCCACAGCGCACACCAAACTGTCCCTGCCCAGCCTTCAGCTGCCCTCATGCCACGCCACACTCATGTCTATTTTTAAGTGCGTCTGCCACAGGAAAAGCAGGCACACACTGCAGAGGGTTGGCACGGCTAGGCAGCGACCCTCTTTAAAAGGGGCGGGGCGATAGCCCACAATGCTGTACAGAAGCAATGAGAAATATAATCCTGTGCCACCGCCATCAGGAGCTGCACACGTGGGCATAGCAATGGGGAATCTATGTGCCACACACTATTCATTCTGTCAAGGTGTCTGCATGCCCCAGTCAGACCGCGGCTTTTTAATTCATAGACACAGGCAGGTACAACTCCCTATTGTGAAGTCCCTGTGGACCGACAGCATGGGTGGCTCCCTGGAACCCACCGGCGGTACATAAAAATATCCCATTGCATTGCCCATCACAGCTGAGGTAGTAATGTCATGTTTAATGCAGGTGGGCTTCGGCCCACACTGCATGCCCCAGTCTGACTGGGGTTCTTTAGAAGTGGAAACAGATGCATTTATAATTCCCTGTGGACCCACAGCATGGGTGGCTCCCTGGAACCCACCGGCGGTACATAAATATATCCCATTGCATTGCCCAACACAGCTGAGGTAGTAATGTCATGTTTAATGCAGGTGCGCTTCGGCCCACACTGCATGCCCCAGTCAGACTGGGGTTCTTTAGAAGTGGAAACAGATGCATTTATAATTCCCTGTGGACCCACAGCATGGGTGGGTGCCAGGAAGCCACCGGCGGTACATAAAAATATCCCATTGCATTGCCCAACACAGCTGAGGCAGTAATGTCGTGCTTAATGCAGGAGGGCTTCGGCCCACACTGCATGCCCCAGTCAGACTGGGGTTCTTTAGAAGTGGAAACAGATGCATTTACAACTCCCTGTGGACCGACAGCATGGGTGGGTGCCAGGAAGCCACCGGCAGTACATAAAAATATCCCATTGCATTGCCCAACACAGCGGATGTAACGTCAGCTGTAATGCAGGTGGGCTAAAAATTCATTTGATTACACTGTAGGCGAGGGCCCACAAAAATTGCTGTATCAACAGTACTAATGTACATCAGAAAAATTGGCCATGGCCAACCAAAAGGGCAGGTGAAACCCATTAATTGCTTTGGTTAATGTGGCTTAATTGGTAACTAGGCCAGGAGGCAGCCCAGTTAAAATAAAAATTGTTGGAGGTGAAAGTTTCAACGCTTTAATGAGCATTGAAACGTATAAAAATTGTTTAGAAAAATTATATGACTGAGCCTTGTGGGCCTAAGGAAAATTGCCCGTTCGGCGTGATTATGTGAGGTTTCAGGAGGAGGAGCAGGAGGAGGAGGAGGAATATTATACACAGATAGATGAAGCGAAAAGGTCCTCGTTTTGGATGGTGATAGAGAACGATGCTTCCATCCGCGGGTGCAGCCTACGTATTGCTTAGGTATCGCTGCTGTCCGCTGGTGGAGAAGAGAAGTCTGGGGAAATCCAGGCTTTGTTCATCTTGATGAGTGTAAGCCTGTCGGCACTGTCGGTTGACAGGTGGGTACGCTTATCCGTGATGATTCCCCCAGCCACACTAAACACACTCTCTGACAAGACGCTAGCCGCAGGATGAGCAAGCACCTCCAGGGCATACAGCGCGAGTTCAGGCCACGTGTCCAGCTTCAACACCCAGTAGTTGTAGGGGGCAGAGGCGTCAACGAGGACGGTCGTGCAATCGGCTACGTACTCCCTCACCATCCTTTTACAGTGCTCCCGCCAACTCAGCCTTGACTGGGGACCGGTGACACAGTCTTGCTGGGGAGCCATAAAGCTGTCAAAGGCCTTAGAGAGTGTTCCCCTGCCTGCGCTGTACATGCTGCCTGATCTCTGCGCCTCCCCTGCTACCTGGGCCGCGGAAATGCGCCTTCGGCCACTAGCGCTGTCGGATGGGAAGTTTACCATCAGTTTGTCCACCAGCGCCCTGTGGTATAGCATCATTCTGGAACCCCTTTCCTCTTCGGGAATGAGAGTGCAAAGGCTCTCCTTATACCGTGGATCGAGCAGTGTGTACACCCAGTAATCCGTAGTGGCCAGAATGCGTGTAACGCGAGGGTCACGAGAAAGGCATCCTAACATGAAGTCAGCCATGTGTGCCAGGGTACCTGTACGCAACACATGGCTGTCCTCACTCGGAAGATCACGTTCAGGATCCTCCTCCTCCTCCTCTGGCCATACACACTGAAAGGATGACAGGCAAGCTGCATCTGTACCCTCAGCAGTGGGCCAAGCTGTCTCTTCCCCCTCCTCCTCATGCTCCTCCCCCTCCTCCTCCTCCTCCTCCTCTGGCCATACACGCTGAAAGGATGACAGGCAAGCAGCATCTGTCCCCTCAGCAGTGGGCCAAGCTGTCTCTTCCCCCTCCTCCTCATGCTCCTCCCCCTCCTCCTCAACGCGCTGAGATATAGACATGAGGTTGCTCTGACTATCCAGCGACATACTGTCTTCCCCCGCCTCCGTTTCTGATTCCAAAGCGTCTGCCTTTATGCTTTGCAGGGAACTTCTCAAGAGGCATAGCAGAGGAATGGTGACGCTAATGATTGCAGCATCCCCGCTCACCATCTGGGTAGACTCCTCAAATTTTCCAAGGACCTGGCAGATGGCTGCCAACCAGGCCCACTCTTCTGTAAATAATTGAGGAGGCTGACTCCCACTGCGCCGCGCAAGTTGGAGTTGGTATTCCACTATAGCTCTACGCTGCTCATAGAGTCTGGCCAACATGTGGAGCGTAGAGTTCCACTGTGTGGGCACATCGCACAGCAGTCGGTGCACTGGCAGATTAAACCGATGTTGCAGGGTCCGCAGGGTGGCAGCGTGCGTGTGGGATTTGCGGAAATGTGCGCAGAGCTGGCGCACCTTTCCGAGCAGGTATGACAAGTGGGGGTAGCTTTTCAGAAAGCGCTGAACCACCAAATTAAAGACATGGGCCAGGCATGGCACGTGCGTGAGGTTGCCGAGCTGCAGAGCCGCCACCAGGTTACGGCCGTTGTCACACACGACCATGCCCGGTTGGAGGCTCAGGGGCGCAAGCCAGCGGTCGGTCTGCTCTGTCAGACCCTGCAGCAGTTCGTAGGCCGTGTGGCTCTTCTCTCCTAAGCTGAGTAGTTTCAGCATGGCCTGCTGACGCTTGGCCACCGCTGTGCTGCCACGCCGCGTGACACCGACTGCTGGCGACGTGCTGCTGCTGCTGACACATCTTGATTGCGAGACAGAGGTTGCGTAGGAGGAGGAGGAGGAGGGTTTAGTGGAGGAAGCATACACCCCCGCAGATACCACCACCGAGCTGGGGCACGCAATTCGGGGGGTGGGTAGGACGTGAGCGGTCCCAGGCTCTGACTCTGTCCCAGCCTCCACTAAATTCACCCAATGTGCCGTCAGGGAGATATAGTGGCCCTGCCCGCCTGTGCTTGTCCACGTGTCTGTTGTTAAGTGGACCTTGGCAGTAACCTCGTTGGTGAGGGCGCGTACAATGTTGCGGGAGACGTGGTCGTGCAGGGCTGGGACGGCACATCGGGAAAAGTAGTGGCGACTGGGAACCGAGTAGCGCGGGGCCGCCGCCGCCATCATGCTTTTGAAAGCCTCCGTTTCCACAAGCCTATACGGCAGCATCTCTAGGCTGATCAATTTTGCAATGTGCACAGTTAACGCTTGAGCGTGCGGGTGCGTGATGTCGTACTTGCGCTTGCGCTCAAACTGCGGCACTAGCGACGTCTGGACGCTACGCTGAGAGACATTGCTGGATGGGGCCGAGGACAGCGGAGGTGAGGGTGTGGGTGCAGGCCAGGAGACGGTACTGCCTGTGTCCTCAGAGGGGGGTTGGATATCAGTGGCAGGTTGGGGCACAGGGGGAGAGGCAGTGGTGCAAACCGGAGGCGGTGAACGGGCATCGTCCCACCTTGTGGGGTGGTTGGCCATCATATGCCTGCGCATGCTGGTGGTGGTGCCTCCCCAGCTGATCTTGGCGCGACAAAGGTTGCACACCACTGTTCGTCGGTCGTCAGGCGTCTCTGTGAAAAACTGCCACACCGTAGAGCACCTTGACCTCTGCAGGGTGGCATGGCGCGAGGGGGCGCTTTGGGAACCAGTTGGTGGATTATTCGGTCTGGCCCTGCCTCTACCCCTGGCCACCGCGGTGGCTCGGCCTGTGCCCACACCCTGACTTGGGCCTCCGCGTCCTCGCCCGCGTCCACGTCCTATAGGCCTACCCCTACCCCTCAGCATGGTGTATTAGCAGTAGTGCAGAAACAGAACGCTGTAATTAAATGTGCCGCTTATTGGCCTGTGGTTGGAGGCTGACTTCGTTTACGGAACCCCAGGAAATAATTTGGCGCAAGCCTGCTGTAACACTTAGCTGGCTGCGTATTTATTTGGAGAAATTTTACCCCCAGCACACACGGACCCAGAACACTGAGCAGAGTGACAGGCAGGCCAAATAGATTTTTTTCAAATCTTTTTTTGCAAAAGGACCACTGCGTATATTCAATCTATATACACTACCGTTCAAAAGTTTGGGGTCACCCAAACAATTTTGTGTTTTCCATGAAAAGTCACACTTATTCACCACCATGCGTTGTGAAATGAATAGAAAATAGAGTCAAGACATTGACAAGGTTAGAAATAATGATTTGTATTTGAAATAACATTGTTTTTACATCAAACTTTGCTTTCGTCAAAGAATCCTCCTTTTGCAGCAATTACAGCATTGCACACCTTTGACATTCTAGCTGTTAATTTGTTGAGGTAAGCTTGTGAAATTGCACCCCACGCTTCTAGAAGCATCTCCCACAAGTTGGATTGGTTGGATGGGCACTTCTGGCGTACCATACGGTCAAGCTGCTCCCACAACAGCTCAATGGGGTTCAGATCTGGTGACTGCGCTGGCCACTCCATTACCGATAGAATACCAGCTGCCTGCTTCTGCTGTAAATAGTTCTTGCACAATTTGGAGGTGTGTTTAGGGTCATTGTCCTGTTGTAGGATGAAATTGGTTCCAATCAAGCGCTGTCCACTGGGTATGGCATGGCGTTGCAAAATGGAGTGATAGCCTTCCTTATTCAGAATCCCTTTTACCCTGTACAAATCTCCCACCTTACCAGCACCAAAGCAACCCCAGACCATCACATTACCTCCACCATGCTTAACAGATGGCGTCAGGCATTCTTCCAGCATCTTTTCATTTGTTCTGCGTCTCACAAACGTTCTTCTTTGTGATCCAAACACCTCAAACTTGGATTCATCCGTCCACAACACTTTTTTCCAGTCTTCCTCTGTCCAATGTCTGTGTTCTTTTGCCCATCGTAATCTTTTTCTTTTATTGGCCAGTCTCAGATATGGCTTTTTCTTTGCCACTCTGCCCTGAAGCCCAAAATCCCGCAGCCGCCTCTTCACTGTAGATGTTGACACTGGTGTTTTGCGGGTACTATTTAATGAAGATGCCAGTTGGGTACCTGTGAGGCGTCTGTTTCTCAAACTAGAGACTCTAATGTGCTTATCTTCTTGCTTAGTTGTGCAACGCGGCCTCCCACTTCTTTTTCTACTCTGGTTAGAGCCTGTTTGTGCTGTCCTCTGAAGGGAGTAGTACACACCGTTGTAGGAAATCTTCAATTTCTTAGCAATTTCTCGCATGGAATAGCCTTCATTTCTAAGAACAAGAATAGACTGTCGAGTTTCAGATGAAAGTTCTCTTTTTCTGGCCATTTTGAGCGTTTAATTGACCCCACAAATGTGATGCTCCAGAAACTCAATCTGCTCACAGGAAGGTCAGTTTTGTAGCTTCTGTAACGAGCTAGACTGTTTTCAGATGTGTGAACATGATTGCACAAGGGTTTTCTAATCATCAATTAGCCTTCTGAGCCAATGAGCAAACACATTGTACCATTAGAACACTGGAGTGATAGTTGCTGGAAATGGGCCTCTATTCACCTTTGTAGATATTGCACAAAAAACCAGGCATTTGCAGCTAGAATAGTCATTTACCACATTAGCAATGTATAGAGTGCATTTGTTTAAAGTTAGGACTAGTTTAAAGTTATCTTCATTGAAAAGTACAGTGCTTTTCCTTCAAAAATAAGGACATTTCAATGTGACCCCAAACTTTTGAACGGTAGTGTATGTCTTCTGTCCCTGCCTACACAATTCTGTCCCTGATGTGTGTGACGGAACTGCAGTGTTGCACTGTTATTAAGTGCAACAGAGCGGTGATTTCAGAGCCAGGAAATAATTTGGCGCAAGCCTGCTGTAACACTTAGCTGGCTGCGTATTTATTTGGAGAAATTTTACCCCCAGCACACACGGACCCAGAACACTGAGCAGAGTGACAGGCAGGCCAAATAGATTTTTTTCAAATCTTTTTTTGCAAAAGGACCACTGCGTATATTCAATCAATAAGATGTCTTCTGGCCCTGCCTACACAATTCTGTCCCTGTAGTATTACTGCAGGGCGCAATGTTCTGCACGGCCGATATACCAAAAAAAAAAAAAGTGCAACACTGCTAACAGCAGCCTCCACAGTACTGCACACGGTTAGATGTGGCCCTAAGAAGGACCGTTGGGGTTCTTGAAGCCTACACTAACTCCTAACACTCTCCCTGCCTAACCACCACTTCTGTCCCTGTAGTATTACTGCAGGGCGCAATGCTCTGCACGGCCGATATACCAAAAAAAAAAAAATTGCAACACTGCTAACAGCAGCCTCCACAGTACTGCACACGGTTAGATGTGGCCCTAAGAAGGACCGTTGGGGTTCTTGAAGCCTACACTAACTCCTAACACTCTCCCTATAGCAGCTCTGGCACCAATATCACTGTCCCTCAGCTATCTCACAACGCATCTGAGGCGAGCCGCGGGAGGGGCCGATTTTTATACTCGGGTGACACCTGATCTCGCCAGCCACTCACTGCAGGGGGGTGGTATAGGGCTTGAACGTCGCAGGGGGAAGTTGTAATGCCTTCCCTGTCTTTCAATTGGCCAGAAAAGCGCGCTGTCTCAGAGAGGAAAGTGAAAGTAACCCGAACATCGCGTGGTACTCGTTACGAGTAACGAGCATCTCGAACACGCTAATACTCGAACGAGTATCAAGCTCGGACGAGTACGTTCACTCATCTCTAGCTAAGGCACATTACTCGAGCGAGTAGTGCCTTGGCCGAGTATCTCCCCGCTCGTCTCTAAAGATTTGGGGGGGGGGGGGGGAGAGGGAGAGAGAGATCTCCCCTCCGTTGCTCCCCGCTCTCCCCCGCCGCTCCCTGCCCCCCGCCGACCCCCGAATCTTTAAAGACGAGCGGGGAGATACTCGGCTAAGGCACTACTCGCTCGAGTAATGTGCCTTAGTGAGTATACTCGCTTATGTCTACTCTTAATATTTAGCAACCGAAAGATCTGAAAAGAAATGCAATTACCTCTAGCAATTATAGTTTAACTATTACTAGAGATGAGCGAACGTACTCGGATAAGCACTACTCGTCCGAGTAATGTGCCTTATCCGAGTACCGCTGTACTCGTGCTGAAAGATTCGGGACGCGCTGCGGAGCGGGGAGCTGCAGGGGAGAGCCGGGAGGAACGGAGGGGAGATCTTTCTCTCCTTCTCTCCCGCCCGCTCTGCCCCGCTCCCCGCTCCGACTCACCTGTCAGCAGCGGAGCGCCCCGAATCTTTCAGCATGAGTACAGCGGTACTCGGATAAGGCACATTACTCGGACGAGTAGTGCTTATCCGAGTAGGTTCGCTCATCTCTAACTATTACTAAAAAAACATGTAAAAGTTTTTTTTATCATACTTTTTTTCATGCATTTTTTCCCCCTAGAAATGGATGAAGTTTCAAAGAGATTTTGAAAATTTCAAAACTGCCTGCATACCGTGGGAAATGAAAATTAAAGAAATTGAAAGTAAGTTAATGACATGCTAATAAAATCAAATGAAAACCTTAATTTGGATTAGATCTTTAGGAACCCAGAACAGCACATGTAATAAGTAAAATGCTGCTAATAAATTAACTAGAGTGTTAATCTACTTACTACAGTAATAGAAAATGCCACAAACCCAGATTTTCATTATGTTGATTTGCTTTCATGTAATGAACACTTTTAGGTATTAAACATTAACCTTCGAAATAGCAAATACTTGTACGGTTTTAGGCTCATTTCACACAACTTGCAAAAAAAGTTGTTTTTTCCTCACAGAACATTCACAAGGAATTCTTCATACATTTTTACGGTGTATTTTCATGTGAATTGAATTTCTCGCATTGCATTGAAATGAATGAAATCTGCAGTTAATTTTCCGCTCCTGGTGAATAAGGTTTGTTCAAACCCAATTCACTAACATTGTACTGTAATGGTTGCAGAAGTTTGGTGCAGAAAAATTTTGCAACTAGTATACAACGTGTGAAACTGGACTTATGATCTGTGACAGTTGCCATAATAGCCCATATTGGCCCTTCCCTAATCTGTTTGACTAAAGCTGCCCATAACAACCACTGGACAAACAATTTATCTGGAAGATGTTTTTTTCCCCTGCTGCCTCATTCACGTGAACGTTTGGTTTGACCGAAAACTGCATACGCCCGTGTCAATGAGCCTATACTGGCATCTTACAGCCTGCGTAGTGGTAAGGAGGGCTTTTGGTGCCAGAGGATGTGCCAATAAACTACGTTATCTTGGTCATGATTTTAAGGAATAAAATAAGGACAGTGCCTTGGAACCAAAGAAAACAAGCAAAGTTCCCGGATGGTTCTTCCAGATCTTCACATAATCCACTCTGGTGGAGAGACGCATGGAAAGTAAAAAATACACTCCCCCATCAAACAGGTGTGGGGGGGGGGGGGGGGGGAGACAATTAGTAAAGACTTGCTAATGCGCTCGGACACTAGGTTAGGAGGATCAGAATAAACTTACCCAGCAGGTGGGAGGGAGATCAGCTGGTGGCCAAAAACTCTTTCCCCTCTGTAGTTCCAGCAGCGTCCTCCATCTAAGTGCCTCTTATACAGTATATAGTTGTCTTTTATCCCTATCTCTTATTGCTTGATAAGGGTTACTTCTATTAGCCAAAACGCAATAAAATGGAACCTTTGGATTTACCCTCTGGACGTGGACCCAGCGTGTTCTGTATACAAAGTGTTCCTGGAACTTCAGAGGGGAGAGAGTTTTTGGCCACCAGCTGATCTCCCTCCCATCTGCCGGGTGAGTTTATTCTGATCCTCCTGACCTAGTGCCCGAGCGCATTAGCAAGTCTTTACTAATTGGTCATGATTTTACTAGGGCAGTAAACTGAATATTTACGAAGGAAAGCATAGTTACAACTCTTAGGCTGGGTTCACACAGGGCGGATTTTCCGCGGAAATTCCGCGTGGAATTTCAATGCGGAATTTAGCCGTGGCAAATCCGCCCACGGCCGCTAATTTCGGGATTAGCCAGCCATGTGGACGAGAGTTCTCAGAAATCTCGTCCACACGGGGTGGCCAATCCGCAGCCGCGGTTTCAGAATATGCAGCATGTCCATTCTTTTTTTCATTCCGCTGCGGCCACGCTCTGCTCTATGGGAGCGCCGGCCGCAACGGAAGAGCGAGCGG
The DNA here is from genome assembly GCF_035609145.1 of Eleutherodactylus coqui. NCBI lineage: Eukaryota > Metazoa > Chordata > Amphibia > Anura > Eleutherodactylidae > Eleutherodactylus > Eleutherodactylus coqui. Next base: position 213,499,666 of record NC_089841.1, on the reverse strand, counting down.
CCGGGCCGCTTCAAAGCCACTGTGGCTTTTTCCGTGGCGGTTCTCCCAGCGGAAATCTCGCTTTTTTTGTTGCGGCCAAACCGCAAGATTTCTGACGGGAATCCGCCCCGTGTGAACCAAGGCTTACATAATGGCTTTCTCAGTATTGCATGAGGTCATATATCTAACCTGCACTCATATAGTCATGCATGTGGCATTTTGACGGACAATCAGTCATCAGTTCACATTTCAGTAGAGATGAGCGAACGTACTCGTCCGAGCTTAACATTCGTGCGAATATTAGGGTGTTCGGGATGCTCGTTACTCTTAACGAGCACCACGCGGTGTTCGGGTTACTTTCACTTTCCTCTGTGAGACGTTAGCGCGCTTTTCTGGCCAATTGAAAGACAGGGAAGGCATTACAACTTCCCCCTGCAACGTTTAAGCCCTATACCACCCCCCTGCTGTGAGTGGCTGGGGAGGTAAGGTGTCACCCGAGTATTGAAATCTGCCCTTCCCGCGGCTCGCTACGGATGTATTCTGACATTAGTTCAGGGAAAGTGGTATCGTGTTGGAGCTACTATAGGGAGAGTGTTAGGTGTATTGTAGGCTTCAAGAACCCCAACGGTCCTTCTAAAGGCCATAAATCGTCTCTATATGCGCTCAGTGGGGCCGGCGGCAGCAGCGCCGACCCCATTGAGAACATATAGAAGACAAATCCTTCTTTTCTGCCACAGCTGTAACAGCTGTAGCAGAGAAGAACGATGTTTGCCCATTGAATTCAATGGAACCAGCAATACAGCAGGTTCCACTGAATGCAATGGGCTGCCGGCGATCGGAGGATGAATGGTCGGGAAGGGGTTAAATATATAACCCCTTCCCTGCAATTCATCCAGAAATGTGATACACTAAAAATATATACCGGCGTATAAGGCGACGGGGCGTATAAGACGACCCCCCAACTGTCACCTTATACGCCAGCAATACAGTGGAGCAAAGAATAAAAAGCATTACTCACTTTTTCAGACGATCTGCGCCGCTCCTGTAGACTGTCACTCCTTCCTGGTGTTCTGCGGTGCTCCTGCAGGCTGTCGCTCCCTCCTGGTTCCCGGCAGAGCATTGCTTTCTCTACGAAAGGCTTTAAATCCACGCCTCCAGAAACACACGTGCCTTCAGCCAATCACAGCCAATGACAGTGATGTCATTGAATTGCTGTGATTGGCTGTGTTTCTGGAGGCGGGGATTTCAAGCCTTTCATAGAGAAAGCTTTAGTCCGTGGACCAGGAAGGAGTGACAGTCTGCAGGAGCGGCGCAGATCGTCTGAAGAAGTAAGTAATGCTTTTTATTCTTTGCTCCACTGTATTGCCGGCGTATAAGGTGACAGTTGGGGGGTCGTCTTATACGCCCCGTCGCCTTATATGCCGGTATATATTTTTAGTGTATCACATTTCTGGATGAATTGCAGGGAAGGGGTTATATATTTAACCCCTTCCCGACCATTCATCCTGCGATCGCCGGCAGCCCATTGCATTCAGTGGAACCTGCTGTATTGCTGGTTCCATTGAATTCAATGGTTAACATCGTTCTTCTCTGCCACAGCTGTTACAGCTGTGCCAGAGGAGAACGATCTTTACGCTGACAGTGCGGGGGGGGGGGCCCACTCTTGCCGCTATTGTGGCTTAATAGTGGGACCTGTGAACTTGAGATGCAGCCCAACATGTAGCCCCTCGCCTGCCCTATCCGTTGCTGTGTCGTTCCCATCACTTTCTTGAATTGCCCAGATTTTCACACATGAAAACCTTAGCGAGCATCGGCGAAATACAAAAATGCTCCGGTCGCCCATTGACTTCAATGGGGTTCGTTACTCGAAACGAACCCTCGAGCATTGCGAAAATTTCGTGCCGAGTAACGAGTACCCGAGCATTTTGGTGTTCGCTCATCTCTACATTTCAGTCATTAAAAATTCCCTGTTGCCAACATTTTGTAGGAAACCTCTTTAAATATGGATAAAGATCGGATATTGGTCTTAAAAATTGGAGAGACATGCCCATGAAATTCCAATATGGCTGCACAACTTTGAAACTTTTGAAGTAGTTATGAGTTATGTCTACAAGACACAACATTGCTTCTTATGATTGCTATTACAACCCTAACTATACAATATATTTCTATAATCAGGTCATTTCGGATCTTCAGTTGCGTCTTATTTCATTTTTCTTCGTTGGATGTATGGAATCAATATGATACTCTTTGGACTAACATTTGGTCTAGTCATGGTGCCTGAGGTATTGTATTCAACTTCTCTATCCACAGTTTAGATATCCTAGTTTGTAATGAGTAATATGTAAGTACAATCTTCATTATTTATTGGGAGATGAATAGAAATCATGGCCATTATGCCTATTCATATGTTATTCTTCCTTTAACGCAAATCTGTCACCCCCCTACAGCACCATAAACTAAGCTATGGTGCTGTTAGGGGAAGTGGCAAGGAGCCGGGTGATGTCTTTTCTTATCCTTACCTGCTGTCCTATTCCTATGCGAGTAAAAGAAATGAAAAAGGAGGGTGGAGCAAGACCCAGTGAGGGTGGTGGAATATTTCTGGAGTACAAAGTGTTTCCAATGATGGAGTTTTTCGAATAGTGGAGTTGCTGCCAACCAGATGACGCTCCACCAGTGTGGGTGTGAGTGTAGCGAAAAAGATGTGAAAAAAACTGGTATGGAGGCGCAACCCTCTAAGCTACTAGAAGATGAAGATCAAGATCCAATGTGTGATGGTGAAAGCACTTCTTTTTTATTTAGTTTTTCACAAAGCACTTCTTTTTCTCCCCTGTCCTCCTGCACACAGGACCTCCGACACATCCAATACACCTTTGGAATTGTGTCACCCCCAGGCATCCTGTTGTCCTATCCAGCCGAACTGACGAAGGGGTTCATCCCCGAAATGTGTATTCTATTGCTGTTTTTTAATTTGTGAAAAAATAAAAAAGAGGTCCTTTCACCATCACACATTGGACCTTGATCTTCATCTTCTAGTAACTTAGAGGGTTGCGCCTCCATACCAGATCTTTTCACATCCTTTTCGCTATTCCTATGCTGACTTTTTTCCGGTTGATGTACAACCGCTCTCCCATACAGGTCTAACGGAAAGCGTGCACACAGCAGTCTAAAAAGAGTCGATGTGAGCATGTAAGTATAAAAGATCCATCACCCGACTTCTTGTCACCTCTCCTAACAGCATCATAACTTGGTTTATGGTGCTGTAGGGAGGTGACAGGTTTCCTTTAACTGAGTTAGCGAATGTATTGAATTTCGAAACTGTGGCCTCCAAAGATCTGCACTCACAACATCATAGATCCCTATGATGCTGTGAGGTTGGGTCAGTAGACCTTCAGTTGGGCCAACACTCATCTGTAATATGGGCCCAAAAATGTGCCAATGTTTTGCTCGTCTGAAAGTGACCTAATGGTTGGTTTCCACAATGCAGTAAATGTATTGAGTCGTGCTTTTATGGGGATTGTGTACAAGCCTTCAATACGTTTGCCCTGCCTCGTGAGTTAAGCTGGGTTTCCATGGTGTGGTAACCACATTTGGCTTAGACCCAGCCACCCACTGGGGCCAATGGCTGCACAATTATGCCGATAATACTGCCCTTTACCAACAAAATCTTCCACCATTGGCCACCATGGGTTGGTTTTTGGTTGCACGTAGTTACTGCAGCTTGGAACCCATCCTAACTCACACAGGCAAAGGTTAAGTATTGTGCACTTGTACAAATCACCATGCAAGCACGACTCAATACATTTCTTGATAATTTGGGGTGGGAATAAAAGTGCTGAAAGTAATGTAATCATTACATTTCTTGCTTGTTTTTTTATTTTCCACACTAGGTTTTATAACCGATGTCATGATTACAATCATTCCTCAGATTTATTTTATTCCCACAGCAACTCATCATGGAAGCATCGGCTCACATTACATTTTATTGTGGTATTTGGCATGTTTAGGGAGGTATTTTATGTTGCACTGTGCTATATGTTTTGTACTTCGGGTGAGCTACTTTGTGCTGCACTGTGGCATTTGTTTGGGAAAGTATTTTGTGCTACATTTTAATAGGGTTTTAGTGTTTTAGCCCCATGTGCTCTGCTTAACAAGTTTTACTTACATCTGCCGGCCCTTCACTAGACAGTAGACCCAAGTAAGTAGCGAAAAGTAGTTGAGTGTCCCATATCTATAGGGACAGTTGTTTAAGGTACACTTTAATAGCCACTTCTCATATCTGTCTGAACTATTTAGCTATCTATCGATAAAGGATATGTTCTTGATACTTTTATTTAATGTCATATCCTCTCATGTTTATCCACTTACAGGCATTAATGGGGAAACCATATGGTTCAATTCCAAGAAAGACTGTTCCGAGAGCTGAACAACCCTCTGCTATGAATTTTGCCACGCTGTATGATTTTAGTGTAAGAGATTTTTCTATAGAGTTTCATGAATGGATGTTTTCTCAGATAATACAAATGTTACATAATTCTAGTATGGATATATGGATCCTTCCTTGCATTGTGTATGCATTTGATTTGACTCTGTTTTTACTTCTTATAGGGACTTGCTCAATATTCTGTCCTCTTCTATGGTTATTACAACAGCCAAAGAACTATTGGATGGCTGCAGTTCAGGTTACCTCTTTCTTACCTATTAGTTGGAATTGGCACCATTGCCTACAGTTTCATGGTTGTTATCAGAACGTAAGTACGTTTGGCATGTGTGGTTCTAAGTTCTTATCCAATAAAAAAAAGAACAAAATCACAAATACTTAAAATCAAAACATGTTACATTTCCCACTATGAAATATTCAATTTTTCTGATAGAACGTGCAAAAAATACTTTTTCAGTTGGAATAATTATTAAGAAATGCTTGTGTGCAGATATCGATGTCACATACTTGTTATGGCGCATTTCTACTGTTCTTTTGATTATTTCTCATATAGTTGTTGTTAGCCATTTAGTCGTTCACGACCCTCGGTGACCCTAAAGAGGAGCTCCCTCCATGCTTTTCAGTTTTGTACTGCTTCTTTCAGTTGTGTGATATCCATGCCAGTATCAGCTTTGACAGTATCAGCCATCATGTTCTTTGGCGGCCGGGTCTTCTGTTTTCACTGGTCTGTCCAAGCATTACAGATTTTTCTTGCAACTCTGCTCGCATTACATGGCCAAAATCCGTGAGCTTGAGCCCGATCATCTTGCCCTCCAGTGATATATCGGGTCTTATACGATTCAGGACTTCTGTTTGTTACTCTCGCCGTCCACACAGCAGCTTTCGCCAGCACCACAGCTCAAATGCATCAGTATCCTTCTATCAACTTTTTTTTGCAGTCCAGTTTTCACATCCATACATGGCTGTGGGGAAAACAGCGGTTTGCGCTATCCTGCACTTAGTTGTGATGCCAATATCTCTACTTTTCCTGATTTTGTCCATGTTTAGCATCTCGCTTTCCCCAAATGCTATCCTATGTTTTATCTCTGGCATAGATTCTACATCCTGGTCAATTATCGAACCAAGGAAGGTGAAGTCTTGCCTCTTTGTTGATTTTGACTTGAAATTGGCCATTTTTTGTAGTTGTCATAATTTTTGTCTTCTTTTGTTTACTTCTCATAATGTCTACTTAATGTGTCCAGTGCTGATGGTTACATACGCTTAGTAGCTCAGTCTGGATCTTCTTGTACATAGATGGCGGTACAATACTTGTTATTATACGGGCCAAACAATAAGAATCAGCACTCAAAGAGGCTTCTTATCACCAGCACTGGACACATTCGATGGATGCTTTGAGAAGAAAACAAAAGAGCAGGTGGAGGTACCATACGAAGTATGTAAGAGGAAAATCTGGCACACAATTTTTTTTTAAGATTACTCTAATTGATTTTACAAGATCTAACATAGAAATTTAACATTTTAGTCATAAAATTCAAATTCAGTTGCAGTTGCATAACCAACCCTAACATGTCTAGGAGTGGAAGACCTTCACCCATGGCTTATGGGTCTGTCATTTGATCCCTCACTCAAAGGGGTAGACCCTTTTTATCTGATTATTGATGATGTATTGTGATACTGTTAGAAAGTGGAAAAAAAATCAGATTTTTTTCTAATTCTAAATATGTTTTGTTAATTTTCTTTAAGAATGGCCAAGAATGCTAATGACGATGGTGGAGGAGATGATAACAGCTTTAATTTTAGCTGGAAAATGTATACAAGCTGGGATTTTCTCATTGGAAACCCTGAAACAGCTGACAATAAATTTGCATCTATTACAACAAGTTTTAAGGTAAAACAATAATTCCATTTGTTGTTCTCAGTCCTCAGTCTAATTAATGTGATCTAGACAATCTGCATTTTACTGAATGTATGACCGCATCTCTACATCTCTAAGGTCATCAGAGGTATGGAATAGGCATAAGAATTAACCTCTCAAGAGCTTTAAATGGTATAATAATGAGTTAAAAATCTTAATATATTAGAATCTTCCAGTTTCTATATACCCAAGTTTTTATAAGTTATGCTTATATTATAGAGTTACAGCAGTTGTCCCACAAAGTCAAAAGAAGACCTGCAGTAGAGATGAGCGAGCATACTCGCTAAAGACAATTACTCGAGCGAGCATTGCCCTTAGCGAGTACCTGCCCACTCGGAAGAAACGATTGGGTGTCAGCGGGATCGGGGAGCGGCGGGGGAGAGCGGGGGGTAACGGAGGGGAAATCTCTCTCTCCCTCTCTCCCCCCCCCCGCTCCCTCCTGCTCACTCCCGCAACTCACTGCTCCCCCGCGCCGGCAGACGAATCTTTTCTTCCGAGCAGGCAGTGCTCGCTCGAGTAATTGCCTTCAGTGAGTACGCTCGCTCATCTCTACCTGTCAGCTCTCTTGACATGTTTGTTTTAGTAAATATCTGTATTCCCCATAAATATAACAATTCTAGAGACTCTATATTTTCTTAGAGATCTGTTTTGCTATTTTTCTGTTATTCCTCTTCAACATTTATGAATACATTGACAACTGGGTGTTAATATTTGGGGTTCTATCCCTACATAGGCTGATACAGACACAGGATAAATAATTGTTCATGCATACTGGTCATTCCTCCTCACTGCTCATAAGAGCAGAAAATTCACCTGGAGTGAAAAACAGCGCTCTGTTATAGTAGCTTTCTCTGCTCTCTGTCCTACTGATCCCATCACTGTCATAAAGCTCTAATAGCTCAATGGAAAAGCAATGAATGCTCATTCACAACAGGGAAGCAGGCTAGTGGAGGAGTCAGTTGGCTTACTCTGACTGACAGAATTTGCTGATATGCCAGTCCTCCAGTCTGCTGTGCCTTGAAAAACAAGCATATAAAACAAACAAGCAGAATTTTTTAATGAAAATCAATTACAAAAAGTCTTCAATTCCAATAGATTTAAAAAAAAAAACTGTGCAAAGGTATACATAGCCTTTAAGCGGCTAAAGTGAATGGGATATTGAGCATCTGCACTCTGGCATGAAACCTGTATGGCAGGGCAGGGAGCCTGTATGCTAATTTAGTACAGAACCCTACAGCCTTTGTGCATTACCACACAGGCTCCACTGAACTCCGCATGTACATACAGAGTTTAATAGACTATGCACCACTTTTTTCTGCCCAGTTCCATAGGAAATCTGAGGCATTTGAAGGTATAGTAGAGGACTCATGCGCCACTATGGATGTCCTATTATGGCTATAGAAAATGGAGCTGTAATAGATCCATGTGCATAATCCCTTAATGACCAAAGAATCACCAATAGGATATTATAGCCTATAGCTCCCTCATCCAAAACTAGGTAGGAGAGGAGATGCATTGAGAACTAGTGGTGCAAAGAAAGCTAAGATGCACCTTACTTCTCTAAAAGTAATGTGGTTGAATACCGAAAGCTACCTTCTACTTCGGGTACAATTCTATTTTGTTGTTACGCTTTTGTTTTGTAATGTATAGTGCAAAAGTAATATTTTTCTTCTTACCTAATTGTATACAAGAATAGAATGTCTTCTACAATTTTAGAACAAGAATTTTACTTCTTCTACAGGAATCAATCCTAGAAGAACAAGAAAACAGGAAAGAGGAAAACATTCATTTAGTCCGATTTCTCCGAGTCCTTGCAAACTTCCTAGTTCTGTGCACACTGGCTGGCAGCGGTTATCTCATTTATTTCGTTGTGCGTAGATCCCAGCAATTTGCCTTGGAGGGTCTGGAAAACTATGGTTGGTGGGAACGAAATGAAGTTAGTATCATTTTTTAAATTCTGTACCAAAATCTTTATAATGTAATGAAGGATGCAGGTAATGTGTGCTACAATAAAGAGATATAATGATAACAATACAATATACAAAATGTACATCTCTACACCAAGAACTAGCTAACCACATGACACACAATCCATAAGATATGCCAGAATTTCCCACACAGGGCATCACATATATGAAACCAAAAACCAACACCAAAGACCCACCACAATACAGACCAATCACACGTCTACCAACACTCTACAAAATGTTGATTTCTTGCCTCACTAACAAAATGTTGAGGAACACAACGTTCCTACTAAGCAACAAAAAAGTTGTAGAAATCACACGGGATGCAAAGAACTCAGTTATTGTACGGCAATCACACAAGCGTTAACATGACACACCTGGACTACAAAAAAGCTTTCAACCTCATCTCTTACACTTGGCAGATACACATACGACATATTTGCAAAACACTTCCAACTTTCATCTCATTCCTTCAAACTACAATGTGGCCCTGGAGAACAACACTACATCTCACACTTCCTCACATATCCGTAAAGCCAAACCAAATATACATTAGGCAAGGAATCTTCCAGTGCTCACTTATGCCTTTGGAGTTATTCACTGAACGCACACAGAACAAGAACAACTCATGGGCCAAGAAGGAGCTCCATGGTAGGCACGCCTTTGACCTCAGTTGGGATCATGTTGAAAAAACTGCATCAAACTGCTGTCTGGCTCGGGGAAACTTCTTTGGAGAAATAGAGGGGTTCATGATTGCCATACAGGATCTAGTCAGAAACACAAAAAACACATCCTAAAAGACATCACACTTATTGATGACATGTGCAGAAAATGCCACATGGTGCAAGAAACCATGCAACACCTCTAGTTGCAAGCTCTTGGCACAAACAAATTATTTAGACTGGGTTCACACAGGGCGGATTTGCCACGGAAATTCCGTGCGGAATTTCGCTGCGGCCGCTAATCCCAAGTTTTGCCAGCCATGTGGACGAGATTTGTCAAAAATCTCGTCCACACGGAACGGCCAATCCGTCGTGGCAAAGCTGCCAGAATCCAGTGCTGTGGAGTGGATTTCCCAGCCGCAGCATGTCTGTTTTTATTTTTTTGTCCGTTGTAGCCTCTCCCCTCTATGGGAGCGCCGGCTGCAACGGAAAAGCATGCAGCCGAGCCACTCCCAAACCCACAGCTAGGTGCTGTGGGTTTTGAAGCAGCGCTTTCCCGGTGGAAATCTTGCGGTTTTTCGCTGCGGCAAAACCGCAAGATTTCCGCCGGGAATATGACAAGTGTGACCCCTCCCTTACACAGACATAATGAAATAGCAATTATAATCCATCACCACAGTGCCTGTTTTAACCTCCTTCAAGTACTACTTCTCTGTGAGAACCAATATGTTTGTGTGCCTCACTGCTGCTGTAACTATTATGCTTGTGTCTCACCATAGTTGTAAACATTATGCAACTGCGGCTCTTAAAGTTCATGTTTAGCACTGCCTCTGTGACATTCTTACACGGTCATATACATCTAAAAGACAACTGTTTTGAGCGCCCTACTAGGCTGCCTTGTACCCTTGGTGCATCTGTGAATTATTTTGCTAAAGTTTGGGAAAGTGGTGGGAAAATTTGGGAAAGTGGTGCTGGCCACTGGGTAACCACAGGAGATGTGGTTGCTTCTGGACCCAGGAGCCTTAGTAGGGCCATAAGGCCTAGCTTCTCCACAAAGTAAGCCTATTAGTATAAATAAAGCATTATAGTTGGGGGCCCTGTTATAAGTTTTGCATTGGGCCTTGGAGCTTAAGTTACACCTCTGGGTGCAGGACTGTATTATGATGAATTTAGCCAGAGGAGAATTAATAAAGAACACATCTGTGGCACCTTTAAGAAAATCAGGTGAGCAGCACCCCACTGCTAGACTAAACTCACAGCTAGCTCCTGGTAATGGAGACCACTGCCAGCACCACAGCCTTGTGAACACATCAAAAAGGTCATATTTTTGTTTCTAGACTACAGGTTTCACAGGGACGTATTTGCACATGTATTTGCACGCACAAAGTTTGTGCACACAATATGCAGGTAATATAACCAATTGATATCAATGGGTTTGTACACATTTCCGTATTTTGCGTGCACATTTTGGCTGCGCTAAAAACATGTTCTATATTTCTGTGTATTTGCGCACCACCAAAGCTCCCCATAATAGTCAATGGGTGTGTGTGCAAATGAGTACCTAGAACCCATGAGACAAATTAGTCATTTAAATCGGTGCAACTTTGTGTCCCACACGTAAATGAACATGTCCTGCGGGCAGAAGAAGTACAATAAAATACACCGATATGCACGCAGAAAAAGCCTCATTCAGGGCTTTTACCCATTATTGCTTTCTTTAACGCTGTGATATTGCTGCGTTTTTTAAAATGGGACTTTCTAATGTTAAAATTGCATCGCACAAAAAATTGCAAAAGCACAAACTTGCGATTTTTGTGCAATCCGATTTTAACATTAGAAAGTCCCATTGAAAAAAACGCAGCGCTATCACAGCTTTAAAAAAATGCTAGTGGGTAGAATCTCCTATAGCGCAAAAAAGTTGTTTTTAAATATGCGCAATTGTGCATACTCTTGTGTGAAGCTGGCCTTAAAAACAGGTCCATAGTGTGTAAACATAATAAAGAGCTCATACTCACCGCTCCCTGATCATTCTTTACCTGCGGCTCCGTATCTCCTCAATGACATCATGCTGGCAGGCTGCAGTCAGCCTGTGCTGACTTATAAAGGGTTGCTGCAGCCAATAACAGAGCTCAGCAATAAACTCTGAGCTCCATCATTGGCTGCAGCAGCAGGCTTACGGGACGTCACAGGCTGACTGCAGCTTGTAAACAAAACAGCACAACAGAGGCCCGGAGTCGCTGGTGAAGGGCAAGCAAGGAGAGGTGAGCATGACCTCTATGAGTTCTTTATTATGTCTACACACTTGGGAACCAATTTGTAAAAAGATTTTTATCTTAGACAACCCCTTCGAAAGAATCCCTAACGCATCACACACAGCGGAATTATTTCCATTTCCTGAAGGTTTTCAATGTCTCTGCTTGCTATAAAAACTTTCATTGTTTGCTACCAAGGGATAAAACTGTATGCTGGTGATATAATAGACACACGGGTGCTTGGCTTATTACAAGACCCAGTTGTGATTACTGTACAAGTCTTGTACATGTGAGTCATCACTCTACCAGTACAAATGGCAGAAAACAATATACAGTAAGTTGATTGACAGCAAGCAGAGATCTTGGAAAGCACGAGGTATTGATACACATGGTAAATTGTATTGTATAACTTTTCATCCTACATTTGCTTCTACAAACCAGAGCAGTATACTTATGTATGATATGTATAGTTTAGAGATGAGCGAGTATACTCGCTAAGGCACATTACTCGAGCGAGTAGTGCCTTAGCCGAGTATCTCCCCGCTCGTCTCTAAAGATTCGGGGGCGGGCGGGGGGCGGGGAGCGGCGGGAGAGAGCGGGGAGGAACGGAGGGGAGATCTCTCTCTCCCTCTCTCCCCCCCCCGCTCCCCGCCACAACTCACCTGTCACCCGCGCCGGCCCCCGAATCTTTAGAGATGAGCGGGGAGATACTCGGCTAAGGCACTACTTGCTCGAGTAATGTGCCTTAGCGAGTATACTCGCTCATCTCTAGTATAGTTATATACTCTGATCCTGACGATAAGGAGTATTTGCGCTTCTTGTTTTGGTAGGTGAACACTGTTATGTCTCTGTTAGGAATGTTTTGTCCAACAATGTTTGATGTTGTCAGCGGATTGGAGAACTACCACCCCCGTATAGCTCTGAGATGGCAACTTGGACGCATATTTGCCCTGTTTCTGGGAAACCTCTACACTTTCCTCATCGCTCTCATGGATGAAATTAATCTTAAGGTACAGTGAAAGAAACTCTGGAGAAGTTTACAAAACAACAAGTTACAAAACATATCAAAACTTTTTTTTTGTTTTGTCATTTTTCTAGCGTCAAGAAGAAAAGATTGTGCAACATAACATGACCCAGTGGTTCGCCAATATTTACAATGCGTCTTATTCTGAAAACTCAACTGGTCCTCCTTTTCAAGTTGACCCATCAGATGTTCCTAGAGGACCCTGCTGGGAGACAATGGTGGGCCAGGTTAGTGACGCTCGGAAAAGTGAAATAAATGTGCTGAACTTATGAATTTACGGGTGGCTTTAGACAAGTGTATTGCAAGATATGCTCGCTCCTGTGGAACTTTATTGCGCAGTGAACAGGGCTACTATGCGTGCAAGTCTGTGTACAATATTGTGTGTATTTGCTACTTCACATGGGTGGGGGAATTACCCTCCCCCTGATTTAAATGGTTATTAAGCTAAAGGAGGTGGTGGTGGGAGGGGGTTTGCGCAGCATATTCTGTATACCCGCATGTATATACGTGCTCATTTGTGCATTTCCCATAGACTTCACAATAAATCGCCAGCAAATCACGCTGTGTGAAGCTTTCCACAGCGGGATTTAAATCGCAGCATGCCGCAATTTGCCGGTGAGCGTATCTATCAGATAGGCTCACCTGGGAGACCTGACAGCTCTCCCCCTCATCCCCCGCGGCGAAATATAGCTAGCAATATTCCGCCTCGGCCGTGGACAGGGGGCCTACATATATATGTGTACAACTTCTGTAGTATTTATTATTGTGTACAATTGATGGAGTATTTATTCTCTTGTCGATAATTCAAAATAAAAAAAACAAATGTTGCAACTTTCAGTATTGTAGTAAGAAAACAATGATGATTCATAGAAATATAGAACATTAATGACTGATTGTGTTCCTATGTAGAAGCATTAGGTGAAATGTATTTTATCAACAATCCATATAACAACGTCGTATGTAGCATAGGAAACTTTAGGTGAGTCTTTGCTTCCAGCAGCTGGGTGATACTATGGGCAGCAGGATGTTAAAGTGGATTAGGTCACCCATGCTGCTGTAAGCACAGTACAGAATGGGGGGGAGGTCCGATGGGTTGGTAAAATATAATTTTTTTTTTTTTTTTTTTCCAAATACTTTTTATTAAACATTTTCACATAGTACACAGTATTTTAATCTCACATGCGATGCTTGTACATAGGTTATACATTAAGTTCTTTGTCTTGTTGTAATACAATTATTGAACACTTGAACAGCATTATGTCAATTCCTCACATGACATGTTTATATATTTCAATAATAAAACATTTCTTGTGTTCCATCAGTTAGTTGTGTTTTACCGGTTATATCCTATCTTTTGGAAAAGAAAAGGGATTTTTGAGTGCATAACATGCTTAAATCAGTGCGTTTTGAAAGCGAGAGATCTTGAGATTTCAGTATTCTAACCTGTTAAAATGTTGTAATTTTTTACTATAACAAACTTAAAACAAACCTAAAACAATTCACAACTTACTTTCCTGCCAGTACTGCCATGTATCATTGAATTTATTCAAGCAATTATTATTTTTAGCATGCATTTTCTCATAACAATAGTGATCTGTCATCATATCCAGCAAATCTTTTATTTTTGGAGGGTGTTCCAGCCTCCAGTTTCTTGCAATAATATTTTTTGCCGCCAGTAGAAAATGGCAAATCCACTTCCTCTTCTTTCTAGGGATCGATTCACAGCCCAAGAGCAAAATGGCTAACTGCGGGGAAAATGTTAAACTCTCTTTCGTGATACTCTGTATATTATCAAATATCTCTTTCCAATATATTTGGATCTTGGGACAGGCCCAAAACAAATGTAAAAGTGATCCTTCGTTTCCGCATCTCCTCCAACATTCATTTTTTACATTGTCAAAACATTTTGCTAGTTTTAATGGTGTGTAATACCATCTTGAGATCACTTTTTGGTGGGTTTGGATTAAGTTAGCTGAAAGGGTGGCTTTGTTTGCCCATGTGAATGAACTCAGCCACTGTGTCGGAGAGAAGCTCTCTCCCACATCCCGTTCCCAATTTATCAAATGCATTTTTTTGATATTGCTCATGTTTCCGGAGACGCTATCATATACTAGCCTAGTCAGTGAACTTTGAGAAGATTCACACCTTTGGAGTAGGGTCTCCACTTGTATAGGAAGAGAGCATCTCTCCAATCGGGAAACATTCAAAAAGGAAGCCACCCTCGCATAGGAAAACAATTCTGAGTCTGGTAGGTTGAATTTTTCTTGGATTGACTTAAATGTAAGGGGTTTATTATTTTCTAATAATTCTGTTACGGATTCAATCCCTTTCTTTTTCCACTTCTTTATGTTTACGTCATGAACAAAATACTGGAGAATTTCTATAGGTATGTATAGAGGCGTGATGCGTGGTGCATTCTTGAATTTGTATGCTAAGTCTTTCCAGCATTGTAAAGTCAATTCCATCATAGGAGATATATCTTGCGTTTCCAATGCTGGGATAGTTTTGGGGTACAAGTTTTTGATAATAGAAGCTTTAATAAGTAGCCCTAAGGGTCTGTTATGGTTCTTGTATTTTTCTATTTGTCCCCAAGGAGGGGTTTGTGAGTTTCTCAGCCAGGCGCTAGATTGATTTATGATAATAGCCTGATAGTATGTTGATAGGTTTGGGACTCCCAAACCTCCTTGTCCTTTTCGTAGGTATAGAATTGATGCCGCTATCCTGGGTTTTTTCTTGTTCCAAATGAACATTTGTAGTTGTTTTTGGAAATTTGCAATTATACTTCTAGGTATAGGGTAGGATAATGTGCGAAAAATGTAGAGGATTTTAGGCAGGATCAGCATCTTATATAATATAATTCTGCCTATCCATGAGAATTCTTTTTTCTTTAAGTCTTCCAGTTCTGTATTGAGTGTATTTAGTAGTGGGTCCAGGTTGGAAGATATGTTTTTTGCTCTAGATTGACATATTTTGATACCCAAGTATGGTACTTCTGTGTGCCATTTAAAGGGAAATTCTTTCTGGATGGCTTTTTTCAGTCCTTTTTCTATATTGAAATCAAGGATCGATGACTTGTCTGAATTTAGTTTGTAGTAAGATGCCTCGCTAAATTGGGTTATGCATTGTTGGACATTTCTTAAGGAGCTTAGAGGATCGGTAAGAAATAAGAGAATGTCATCCGCGAAAAGTCCTATTTTATGTTGTCTTAGGTTGGTTGGTATTCCTCTGATATTTACAGCTGATCGAATTGATTCCGCCAATGGTTCAATGAACATCACAAATAGTAAGGGAGATAGGGGACATCCTTGTCGGGTTCCATTAGTTATGCTAAAGGAGGAGGACAGTGTTCCCTCTACCAACACCTTTGCTGAGGGATTTGTATACAATGCTTGAACTGCATTCAGATAGGTACCACTCACTCCAAACTTTTTGAGGACCGCAAATGCAAATCCCCAGTGTACCCTATCGAACGCCTTCTCCGCATCCAGGGAAAGGAGGAGAGAAGGCGTCCGACTCGGGCCCACCATTTCTATCAGATTTTGAGTTCTACGTGCACCATCTGACGCATTTCTACCTTTTGTGAACCCCACCTGATCGCTATGTATGATATCTGGTAGTACATCTAGCAATCTCAAAGCTAATATTTTTGAATAGATTTTTGTGTCTGAATTTAAAAGCGATATAGGCCTAAAGTTTGCCGGGGAGGTGGGTTCTTTTCCCGGTTTGGGAAGTGCTATTATCGTGGCCTGAAGCATTTCCTCTGGCAACGCTCCCTTTTGCATAGATTCATTGAATATGGTGACCATACGTGGGGATAAAATAGATGTGAAGATTTTGTAATATTCGTTGGACAAGCCGTCCGGCCCTGGTGATTTATGGTTTTTTGCAACATTTATAGCTTTATTTATTTCGTTTATAGATATTGGTTTATTTAGTTCCTCTTTTTTCTCTCCTATTGAGGGTAATGAGATATCTTTTAGAAAATTTTCTATGATTGTGGATGTTGGCTGGGGTGTTGTATCACAATTTTTTAGGTTATATAAATTGGCGTAAAATTCCTTGAATTGTTCCGCAATATGTTGCGGGTGGGATATCTTCGTTGCTGGATCCTTACTGCATTTTATATAGGGGATCTTTACCTTTGTTGGTCTCGTTTTGGCTAAGTTGGCCATTAACTTTGAAGGTTTGTCAATGTTGGAGTAGTAATTAGCCCTTAAGTAGGTCATATTTTTATTGTAATTGTCCAATAGTTCTTTTCTTAATTCCTCTCTCAAATGCATCAGGACCGATAAGGGTTTGTTTTGGGGTTTTCTTGTTCAATTTTTTCTTGTTCTTGTATCTTTTCCAACAAGGTTTTTATTTTTGTTTGTTTGCTCTTTCTCTCTTGTATTTTTAGTTTTATCATAACCCCCCTAATTACTGCTTTATGTGCATTCCATATAACAGAATTATCTGTTCCTTGGTTTTCATTTAATTTAAAATATTCTAGCAGGGCTTGTTTGATTTGTTCTTGAGCTTTAGGTGTTTTGAGTAAATTTATGTCATTTCGCCATATTTTGAATTGGCTGGATGGACTTCCTATTTTGATATTCATATATATAGGCGCATGATCCGACCATGTGGTCGTTCCTATCATAGATTCTAATATGGACGTGAGTGTCCACCTATTTGTTATAATTAGGTCGATCCGTGAAAACGTCCTGTGCCTTGGTGAGAAGAATGTATATTCTCTTGAGGTGGAATTCAGGCATCTAAAAGTGTCGTATAGACCTTCTTTGTTTAGCCATGGTTGCAGGACTGGTGCAGTTCTTTTTTGTGCTGTGGAATCAATTTCCTTATTGGGTATAATATTGAAATCGCCACATATAATTAATTTTCCCTTTTGGATTTTCCTAATTTTCTTAATAAGTTTATTCAAAAAGGATATTTGAGAACTATTGGGCGCATATACATTTGCTAGCGTGATTGGTGTTTTATTAAGACTGCCCTGAAGGACAATATACCTCCCCTTCAAGTCAATTATTTGTTTTTCTATTGAAAATTGTACACTATCCCTAAAGGCAATTGTCACTCCTGCGTGTTTTTTGTTACCAGCATTGGCCGAGAAAATTTGGGGGTAATGTTTATTTTTGAATTTTGCTGCGGCCAATTCTGTGAAGTGTGTTTCTTGTAAACACAAAATGTCTACCTTGTTTGACATTGCGTCCCTCCAGATCATAGACCTTTTAAAGGGAGTGTTCAATCCCTTCGTGTTCTGTGAATATAGTTTAATGGACATGGTATATTTTAATTAGCAATCTTCTATAAAGAATTATCTTAGCAGTGCAAGTTGTGAACAAAACATTGTAAATCTCGTATACAATATCAACTATAGGTCTTCTTTTAGGTGACCGCTTATTTGTGTAAGTGTTACGAAATAATAGTAAGACCTGTAACATGAAACAATAAACTTTGTATACAGCCTCAGGGTGAACCTGGTGTATTTTTGGGGGGTGAAAGTTCGCCTTGCAGGGTAAAACCCCTTTTACTCACTCATTTGTAGTCCCGGATAGTCCAACTTGCTTGAATTATTCTGAGTTTGGGTGTGTTTCCCTTGGTGGGGTAGAAGGCAAAGCGCGTCTGCTGGTCCCATTCTTCGGTTTTGTGGTTTCGGTTGTTTGCATCGGGATGTTCCATTTCTCCAGGATTTTCTCTCCTGCTTCTGGTGAAGAAATAACATGCATGACGTTGTTTTTGTGTATTATGATTTTTGTCGGAAACCCCCATTTATATGGGATTTTGGCAAAGCGTAGAGTTGCAGTTACTTGCGCAAAAGTTTTCCTCGCCTTTATTGTAGTTTGTGACAGGTCTGCATAAAGACTGATGTTCTCATATGGGGATGGCAAAGATTGGATGTGCCTCACTGTTGCCATCAATTCTTCTTTTTTATGGTAGAAATGTAATCTTGCAATTACGTCTCGAGGTATTGCGTCTGGCAGGAAGCTGGGTTTTACAAGTCTGTGTATCCTGTCAATTGTACACTCTTGGCTAGTAGAGTTTGGTAGGACCTTTTTTATCAGGTTGGTAAGATATTGTTTTAACTCTGGTTGGGATACTTTTTCTGGAACGCCTCTGATCTTTATGTTATTCCTCCTGCTCCTGTCTTCTAGGTCGGTTAATTTGTTTTTAATACTTTCTACCTCTTCCTCCAGCGCATAATGTGCGTCTATCAGTTTGTTATGTGAAGTCGTTATTTCACCCATTTTTGCTTCCGCATGGTCCGCACGGACTTCTATCTCATGTATGGAGTTGTTTACTGTAGCTGTCAATACTTGTATATCCTTCTGCAAGGATCCATGCAGTGCTAGCATCATATTTTTTATAAAGTCCTCTGATGCTGGGTGTTTAGAGGATGGGACATTTTTGATTAGTTCTTCTCCAAAAAATAATTTCTGGTTGAGTGGGTTGGGAGAAGTTGAGAGCCGAGGTCTCATTTTCTCTGGGCTTGTGGATGGGGAGGAAGATGCAGACAGAGAGGGAGACTGTGTGCCTGCCGGCGCCATTTTGGGAAGCTGAGCCGACACATTTTGGAGCTCTTCAGCTCCTTCACTCACCCCACTGCAGCGCAGATCTCCCGCTGTCCCTCCGTTCCTTCTGCCTGGGCTGACAGCTTCTTTCGGAGATGATGTTCTGGGACGTAGTTCCCCTCCGCTGGTATCGGAGCTCGTGCGCGGGACGGCGCCATTTTGATCAGCAGGAGATGTTCTTGCCGGGCCGCGGGATGAGAAGAAGTCCGACACCTTGTGGATTGGCGTCTTTCCTCCTCTTCTCTTCGGCATGGTGTTTGGTGAGTCTTTAGACGCTTTGCTGTTCAGTTTGGACGTGATGGGAACGCTTTGTGTTGCTATGCAGGGGTTTTAGCAACGGAGCCCGGCTCTATGCGACTATCTTCTGCTGCATCAGGCCACGCCCCCGGTAAAATATAATTTGATGATGTATATTAGTTAAAATAAAACAAACTCATGGGTTCAAATTATGCCAAAAAAGTCACAAATGATGATGTTCAGCAAAGCCGTACAGTATTCTGGCACTTTTCTTGTCACAAAGTGAATTTGAAAAGTAAAAAGACAAGTGGTCGCGGTCTTCAAGGAAATATAATGCTAGTCAAACTTAATAGTAAACATCCTGAAAATGGTGCGCATTTTGGTGAAATCTACGCTTGCTTCTTCACATCGGCGTGCATTTGTCCCGTTATGGGGCTGTGATAATCACAGCTGCATAATGGGCTGAAAAGGAAACATTGATTTCAATGGTTTCATTTTCACCATTTAATAGTGCGGGCGAAAAAGATGGGACTTACCCTATCTTTCCTGCACATAGTATTAACTACATGTGGGAAAGATAGCGCAGGACCTATCTTCCCGCTGTTTTAGTCAATTCAAGGGGCGTTCTGAGATCTTCAATGGCTTTTCTGCTGCTTTCCAGCTATCCCACAAAATGGAATGTGATGTATTGATACATTTCCCGGTATTCTAAATGATACCAATATGTTTACTGTTTACCCTGCAGCTTATTTTCATTTATAAATAGTGGGGCACATTTATTAAGAGTTACATTTTACACCCCAGTTTGAATTACAGTACAATAGAGTAAGGCCTAATGCCCACGGGCGGAATTCTGCCGCGTTTCACTTGGCGTAAATCCGTGGCATTACCCCGCAGCTATTAGTTTCTATTGAACCTAATAGCTCAATGTTCACGCTGTGAAATTCCACGACGGAATTCTGCAGCGTGAAAGAAACCGCAGCATGTTCTAATTTCCACAGAAAAACGCACGTCCGGTTTCCACTGTAGACAATGGAAGCCGTCCATCACGCGATACTTCTGCTGTGAGCACAGCGGAAGTATTGCGTGATTACGCATCACCACCCTCCGCCAGCTGCGTCATCGCTCACTGCCGGCGCGTCATGCTCTGTATTGTGCATGCGCTCCGACGCGTCAGATGGGACTCACGTGGCGGATCTGAGAGGTGAGTATGGGGTCTTTGGGGAGTGCCGTGTCGGACTCCGCTGAGATATTCTGCTGGCGGAGTCCGCCCGGGCCGTGGGCATGAGGCCTAAGATGTGCCACCAGAATTCTTGCCGTTGGGTTGATAAATAACCATCATTTTGCTATGCAGGCAACCCTTATTTGTATAGAATATATAGAAAACTTTACAAGATATACAACTTGCAGACACTTTTGGAAATGGCTGTGGTGTGACTCGGCCGGCCTACATAATGTCTACCTGTGTCATCTTATTCAAGCAAAGATGCACCAAATGAAATGGCTAATTAGGGCTGCTTCACACGAACATATGGTTACAGCATATTAAGCATGCGTAATACACTATACCAGTCTGCCATAGGCTCCCATGTTGCTGCTCACACATATTGCGCAAAATATGTGTGCAATAAAGATCGCAGCATGTTCTATCTTGGAGCGTAACATAGCAAAATAGTGCATGGCAGGACATCTAGAACCCTCAGTCTAATGAGTTCTAGATATGTTCTTTTATCTGCACAATTACAGTGTTTCACGCATCTCCTAGCATATTGCCCTTCACAGATATAGATTAAAATTTAATGACTTTTATTAGGATATTCTAAAAAATGTGGGCTCACATTTAACACTTATAAACAGTACAAAAAAGAGAGACAGGTAACATATAGACAAAGAATAGGCCCTAATAGAAATATGTAGGGTAACGTATCTCTCAGATAGATTTTTTGAAGATCGATACCACTCATAAATGTGGAAGAGGATAAAGGTCCAGATGGAAAGAGAGTAGTATCCAAATCCAGAGAATATTTGTACCTAGATACAAATGTGATACGAGGAATGGTACCTCTTTAGGGCACGATGTTATAATGTATATTCATGTTGCTAAAACAATTTTTTGACTTCCCATTAGTAGCACAGTTGCCGCATATACGGGTGCTAGGTGCATGGGCTCATTACAGGTCAGAGGTGCTGACCAGGACGTTAAACGGCTCGCTCGACGCGTTTCCCTGCCCTTGTAGGGGGCAGTTCCTCAGGAGCACGGGTAATGATTGCCCATAAATACGTGTTTCTAGGATTGTCGTATGGAAGCAATAGAGCAACAGGATTGATGTGTCAGGACATAGTCCTGCTATAGTTTAGTCCTGCTAAGGTGATGCCACCTGTTTGATATTTCCTGTATGATTACGGTTACCACTTCTTACTAGTCACTTCCGTCGCGGCATCTGTATTAGTACCGCTGTCGGACTCTCTATTTGCGTGTTAAGAGAGAGAGAGGGTCTTTCACTCGGTCTGGCATACACATTAGTATATACCAGTGTTTGAGTATCTCAAATGATGCCTCCAGATAGCAGATGGCGACCGCTAATCAAGCTTAGTCATCAGCTGCTGGAGCAATGCCAGATGGTGCCCTCTTCAGAAATTCCTGCAATATCTATTAGGGTGATCGCATTGGTCAGTAGATTACAATGACCGGTATAGATTAATGCAACACCCGAATAGAGATAATTCTGGCACTCGATATTAGCTAAAGTGAGTGCTCTTTTATGGTCTCTAGCCGACCCTTTTAACACAGCTGGTAACTATCCCAGCTGTGTTATAATGAGGGCAATGCCTTCACAGGTGAAGCTAAAATAGATAGCAGTATGTGCCTCAGATAGAATTAGCTTCAGAGAAGAGGCGATTATTTTGGCTAGGTTTGGGGGATAATGCCCCGTTCAGAGTTCTATCATAGAGACCAAGAAAGACAGAACCCCTTCAGTGTCTATCCTAGCTGGATTAGACAGGGGTAAGAAGCAGGGACAGAGTAAGAGAGGTGGCGCCTGCGGCTCTGATGGTGAGCGACCGGCTATGAGGTGCCAGAGCTACTGACAGCGTTTAAGAGGGGGTGTAGCTCCTCCTCTAAGGGAGGAGTTGTGTCATCCAGCCTATTGGGACTCCAGGGGGCGGTAGTAGTTATCCCTAGGAATGCCCATCTTGTCATTATGCCTGGTTTACATGTTTCCACATAGTAGAGCGATAGTATAGTGGGGCAATGTTGTAAGTTCTTCTTTGGTGGTTCCTTCTTTCCCATCCGATCATTAGGAACCTCAATACGATGTCCTATAATGGGCAGCCGTTCCTGAGCTTCCGCGTTCCACCGTGGAACGCATGACGCGCTGCGTGATGACGTCATCACGCAGCGTGCCTCCTCATTGGCTAGAATATCGGGACGGGTGGAGCATCATTTAGATGTACCTCCTATGTCAAATCTCGGTGGTTTCACATCACGATCCGTCCCTACAAGGTACAATTATGTCTGTCCTATTATAATGTCCTGCTGCACGCAGGGTAAGCCGCACGGCGCAACGTTTAGTGAACAATATCTCAAACATAACATCCCTGTGTCATCTGACAGGGTATCACTCAGGAATGACAGTGAGGTGTGTGTGTGTGGGGGGGGCGGGGGGGCGGGGGGGGGCGTGGTTTAGATTCGGACCTATCCTCCCTGAATGCTGGCAGAGCATTTATGTGTAATAAAGCTCCAGAGGAGGGAAAGATCCTGCCACTCTATAGGTTGACATATTAAACCGGCAGAGCAGTAAAGAGGAAAAATTTATGTTAGATTGACACATCAATCCTGTTGCTCTATTGCTTCCATACGACAATCCTAGAAACACGTATTTATGGGCAATCATTACCCGTGCTCCTGAGGAACTGCCCCCTACAAGGGCAGGGAAACGCGTCGAGCGAGCCGTTTTACGTCCTGGTCAGCACCTCTGACCTGTAATGAGCCCATGCACCTAGCACCCGTATATGCGGCAACTGTGCTACTAATGGGAAGTCAAAAAATTGTTTTAGCAACATGAATATACATTATAACATCGTGCCCTAAAGAGGTACCATTCCTCGTATCACATTTGTATCTAGGTACAAATATTCTCTGGATTTGGATACTACTCTCTTTCCATCTGGACCTTTATCCTCTTCCACATTTATGAGTGGTATCAATCTCCAAAAAATCTATCTGAGAGATACGTTACCCTACATATTTCTATTAGGGCCTATTCTTTGTCTATATGTTACCTGTCTCTCTTTTTTGTACCGTTTATAAGTGTTAAATGTGAGCCCACATTTTTTAGAATATCCTAATAAAAGTCATTAAATTTTAATCTATATCTGTGAAGGGTTTCAGTAAACATTATATAGATTTTCATACCACTGTGATTTGGTCCTAGCATATTGCGTATGCAATTGAGCATCCACATTGACCTCTATGGGGACTTTGGGTACGTAAGTGTGCTTGAAAATTTACACAACAACGGAAATGCGCCTGAAAACCACACACTTGTGAACGAACGCATTGAAGTCAATGGGTTCTATTATCTTCGTATTGCGCAAATTTTGCATATGGAAATACCGCATGCGAAGGGGGGGCTTACACACATACACATATCCTCTACTGGATTACATTATGTATTAGGAAACTTACACCGTCATCTATGTATGAATGTCATCACATATGAAACAGGAAGTATACTTTATATTGTCACTCTTGCCGTAGTATTAGGGTCGCAGCAGATTGAAGATATCTGTACTTGCTAATATAGCTCTGTGTAATGCTACTATATTCTGTCTTTTTACATATAGTAGTTCTATTGGTTACAGACCTTCCAAACTTCACAGTTTGTTTCTTCTTCTAGGAGTTCGTACGACTTACTGTAAATGATATCATGACAACGTATGTCACTATACTGACTGGTGACTTCCTACAAGCCGTTTTTGTACGCTTCTTTAACTACTGTTGGTGCTGGGACCTGGAGTACGGATGGGTATGTAACTACCAACATCATCTGCACCGTTCAGCATCAGTTTAGCTTTTGCTATAAGAAAATGATGTATATTGATGCTTTCATTTATATTCATTTCTGTTAACAAACCTTATAATTGTTTTACATCATCACACATCTCTAATGCATAGGCAGTCATAAAGTGTTGTCTATTTTGGAGGTATTTCCCACTCCAGCAAAAACTATGTGGATTTTCAAAGAAATCAAATAAATAGTCTGCCACAGTTTGAAAAATGTAGGAGGAAATGACAATGAACGCACATGCTAAAGTTTTGTATTGTGGTTCCCACAGGAACCGTCCTAAGAAGACCTTGAACGTGACCTCTAGTACAGTTAGAGTGGGTTCACACAGGGCGGATTCCCGTTGGAAATCTTGCGGTTTGGCCGCAGCAAAAACCGCGAGATTCCCGCCGGGAGAACCGCCGCGGTTTAAGCCGTGGCGGCTTTGAACCGGCTTGGCCGCATGCTTTTACGTTGCGGCCAGCGCTCCCATAGAGGAGAGCGCGGCCGCGACGTAAATAAACAAAAAAGGAGAAGTAAACAGACATGCTCAATCTTTGGAAACCGCGGCTGCGGCGGTCGCAGCCGCGGTTTCAACCGGATGTACTGCAGCGGATTAGCCGTCCCGTGTGGACGAGATTTCTGAGAAATCTCATCCACATGGCTGGCTAATTACGAGATTAGCGGCCGCAGGCGGTTTTGCCGCGGGCGGATCTGCTGCGGCAAAACCCCGGCAAATCCGCCCTGTGTGAACCCAGCCTTACACATACTTGGGGTCTTCTTGTCTAGAACAGTGTTTCTCAACTCCAGACCTCGGGGATCCCCTACAAGCAGGGATGTAACTGTAGGGGATGCAGTTGCACCCGGGGCCCAGGAGCCTTAGGGGGTCCATAAGGCCTCTTTTCTCCATATAGGGAGCCCAGTACTATGAATGAAGCATTATAGTTGGGGGCCCTGTTACAGGTTTTGCATTAGGGGCCCAGAAGCTTCAAGTTATGCCTCTGACAACAGGTCATGTTTTCAGGATTTCCTCAGTGTTGCACAGGTGATGTAATTATTGTCGGTGCCTTAGACATTGCCACAGGGGTTCTTACTGTAGGATATCCTGAAAACACGACCTGTTGGGGGTTCAAGAGGACTGCAATTGAAACACTTGTCTAGAGAATTCTTCCATCAGTCTTGCTGCTTCTTTCTTTGTTGCTCTGATACCAACATAATAGCACTTCAAGGAGCTTTCTGATATAATGTGATATTATGTGACCACAACATGTGATTCCACATACTAGTACCGAATATAAGACCTTACCCACTCAGAAAGTCATGTTTTTGGGCGGTGTGCCGTTCGTGTATCTATAGACAGTCCATGCCCCGTTATAGCCTATGAGGCTATACAATGAGTAATTTTTCATATGGACCAATGAGCCATGTGAAAAAAGATCTCTGTGTGTCCTGGGACAGATGGGACATTGTTACTATATTTCTTTGGGGTCATCATAGCTTATTGTGCACCTTTAGGGCTCCTGTCCACCTTTAGGGCTCCTGTCCACCCATTAAGGTTCGCCTTGCGTGGCAGATGGGCTCACACGAATTTAATCAAATTGTGCGCTAAGAACCCTGCATTTTTAAGCAGTTAGTATAAATAAAAGTTGTGCATTTTCTCGTAGTTATTAAGTTGCATCAGTGCTGAAGCATGTGTATGCTAAATAACCTGTAGGTGACATCATGTCTGTTGTTCAAGTTGTAATATACCTCGTATTTATCGCTATTTATCAATAACATGCAATGTGGCTTTGAGTGCTGGGGGAGCCCAGGGTGCCGGTGTGGTTCACCTATGAGGTGCGGGGCAGCCCGCTGGATTTAAATATGCCGTCCTGGTGCACTACATGTACTATGTGCCCTAAAAACCTATATATGCCGTTTTTGTGCAAGAATAGTACTAAGCAGCTACCCCCCTCTATATAAGCAGCTACCCCCCCCCTATATAAGCAGCTACCCCCCTCTATATAAGGAAGGTGGCAATTATGTCAAGAGGCTGAGGAAATATCACTCCCTGCGGCCTTCCCCTTCTTGTCCCTAGTGTTGAGTACATAATAGACATACATGCACTTACTGTATATGTAAATTAACAATCCTCAGTTTTGCTTTGTATGTTAAGAAAAAAAATACTAAATTCTAGTAATTTATGCATTATGGTTTTTATTTTTCCTTGCAGCCCTCATACTGTGAATTTGATATCAGTGGTAATGTCTTGGGGCTGATTTTCAATCAAGGAATGATTTGGTAAGTACATGTTATTACATTGCTTATAACTGCAATAAAAGCTCAAAGTATTTGGCTTCAGTGTTTTCCGAACGACATATACCTTTTTTTTTATAGATTCCGGACAACCATATACTGTTAGCGCAAATTTCTAAAATATGCAACTATATAATGTACGATGCTGTGCTTGGTATGGGCTGAAATGAGCAAAACCAAGCTTACTACATAGATACAGTACCTGTCATGTCACTGCCAGCACACCTTTACTACAGTTGGTTCTATTCTACTAGCTAGGGTTAATATCTACTGTACTGACTAGTTAAGGTTAATTAGTTCTGTTGCTGTTAGCTAAGGTACTGACTGGTGATTGATAGCCCTGCCAATCAGCTTCTCCCCTTTCCCTATATAATTTGGCTCTCCCTGGCTGGAAGTGCCGGTTTTATTTCTGTGTTTCTGGTCTAGTCAGCATCCTCAGTTTTCCTGTCTGTCTTCTGTCTTCTGGTTACTTCCCCGTGTTCCTGTTTTATTTTGTAGTCTGTGTATTCTCATCTTTTATTTGTTGTCAGTTACTGTTTGTCCCTGGTTTCTGTACTTTGGTTCCCTCCTCACTCTGAACCCAGCCTCATGCAAGTAGTGGGGTCGTCCCTTTCGGGATGGGTGCTCCGCTTTGAGGCGAGATCTGTTGGAGTGCTTCATTCTGATTATTACCACTTGGTTCTGTCTACTCCTGTGTGAAGCCACCTTACTAACTAGCATACTCACCTGTCCTGACTACTCCAGTATCTTATCACCAATGGTTTTGTCAGCCGTCTAAGACAAATATGATAGTACGAGAATCATATAATTTCATAAATATGATATCAGAACCAAGCTTACAATATAGATGTGATATCAAAAACAAGTTTACTATGTAGATACAGAAAAAAACTGCAAAGTAAATTAAACTCCATGCTGTGGAGTTTACGTCCACAGCATGTCAACTTATTCTGTGAATTTTCACTGTGGATTTCACATTTTCAAATGAGGGGGGGGAAATCAGCAGAGAATCCAATCCAATCCAACAAAATATGTTACAAAACTACAGACATATTTTTTTCAACAATTTTTTTTTCTGTGGAATCACAGCAAAAGCTGCAGCAGATATTCTGCTCAAGAAACAAAAGGTCCTGTGTAATTGTCAGGTTGTGCTGCCTGGGATCGATAATTTAATTCAGCTGGCCGGGTGTGGTATTCTCCAGCCAACCAATCCCCTAGTCTGCTGCACATAAATAGCAGCTTCTCTTGCCAGATAATGCTGGTCATTTTATCATGTTTATGCATTCTGTGTTAATCCCACTCTGAGCTTGGTTTTATGCATTTAGTTTGTAGAGTGTCTCTCACCTTCCCCGAGGACAGTCTGCACACCTGTAGTCCCTGTTTGCATCATATGTAGACCCCCTCTCCTCTTCCTTTTGACAGGTGCGGCCTTCAGACATCTGATGTGTCAGATGGATGATGCCTGTCACTGTTCCCTGTATGTCAGTATGGTGTCTGACTCTTTCCCATTGGTGTGAGGACACTTGGGCTAGCTATGGCTTGATATTTGTATTCATGAGAATTCTGAGTGGAATCTGGTTCTGTTATGTGAACAGCGACATGTTCTTTGTCTGTGCAGGTGGCTGGACATGTGGTGAGAACTGTCCTGTTCAGTGTGCATTGGTGTGAACAGCGATTGGTTCTGTATGTCTGTGCAGCTGGACAGACAAGTGGTGTGAACTGTCCTGTTCTGGTTTGCATGCAAATCCTGGTGGGTTGGTGTGAACTGTGTCCTGTCCTGTTGTAAATCATTTACCTTTTCTATGCAAGTTAGGTCCTAAGGTTCCAGTGTGGGGTCGTCCTTACCAGGACGATCATCCTGCTTGTAGGCAGGTTTCCTGGGGTTAGTTGTCTCAATAGAGTAGGGACCTGCGAGACAATGAGGACCCTTGAAGTGGGCTTGCAGGACTAAGTGACTTGGCCACTGAACGAACTAATAACTTTTTACTTATTACAGCAATTCTATCTGGTTATAGAATATGGTGTGTGTTTTGGTCGGCAGTGCATGAGCATGGAAAAAAGGACGTAACAGTAATACAAGTCCAATCAACCCCTGAGCATAAATGTATAAATGAGACTTTGCATGCCAAAAATTGCACCAAATTTTCAAATTTTGTCACAAAACAAGGTGTAAGCTTAGGCGACTAACAGGTAGTATAAAACTAGACAAAACATTCTAAAAAGTGCACCAGATTTATCATCCAGCAAAGTTACTATCTGGTGTATTTTCAGACTATCTAGTCCAAGTTTGCCCTGTCACAAGTGTATTCTCTATGTAATTTATGCACAATACATAATTCATATTTTCATTTTCTTTTAGGATGGGCTCATTTTATGCTCCTTGCCTTCCAGCCATTAATGTATTTCGTCTTCACACGTCCATGTACTTGCAGTGCTGGGCAGTGATGTGCTGCAATGTTCCTCATGCGAGAGTGTTTAAAGCTTCCAGATCCAACAATTTCTACATGGCCATGCTGCTCTTCATACTCTTCCTAGCCATGTTGCCAGTCGTCTATACCATTGTTTCCATCCCACCATCTTTTGATTGTGGGCCATTTAGGTAATCGGCGTCATAACTTCTCATCTCACACTTTGATATGCAACAACATGTTCTGTACCTACTATATCCTTGATCTTCAATCAACAGGTTTCTTTGCCGTTAGGGACACAAACACTAGAATTTATGAGGACAGTAGACCTGGTAGATTAATGTGTATGATCTAATCATTACCTTATGAATGTCTGGCACATACTGAGAACATTAGGTGCATGATTATACGGCACTATGGTTCTGCTCACATCACATTTGAGCCTTGAAATATATGTCGGGAGGATTTCCTGATGTACAGTTCTATGCAAAAGTTTAAAGCCCCATTTACACGGGACGAACTGTCGGTTAAACGATGCCCGACAATGTATCCTAGTGATGGTCGTCCTATGCTGTTACACAGGAGTGAGTATCACTGGCATCACTCAGAGTGCGGTCAGCATGGAGGTGGCGTGGCCGGGGAGCGCTCTCTTACCGCCCGCCTGCATTCACAGTAAGCAGATAGTCATTCAGAACTGAACGGCTGCTATTTACTCTCTCCCAGCCAGCCACATACTGCTGTGGACATGCGCACGCTGGCACGTCACAGCGGAGAGGGGTCAAAACGGGGAAGGGTCAAACACGGAGTTGTTCTCGCTCAAGTAACAAGCACCATCGAGTATGATAATACTCAAACGAGCATCAAGCTCGGTTGAACATGTTCGCTCAACTCTAGTCTTTAGGCAGGTGTAGAAAAAATGCGTGACAGTAAGAATGCTTTCAGAAATAGAAGTGTTACTAGTTTATTTTTGTCAATTAACAAAATGCAAAGTAAATGAACAAAAAAGAAATCTACATTACATCAATATTTGCTGTGACCAACCTTTATCTTCAATACGGCATCAATTCTTCTAGGTACACTTGCACACAGTTTTTGAAATAACTCGGCAGGAAGTTGTTCAAAAAGTCTTAGAAAACTAAGCACAGATCTTCTGTGGCTGTAGCTTGCTCAAATCCATCTGTATCTTCATGTAATCCCAGACAGACTGGATGTTGATGAGATCTGGGCTCTGTGGAGCCATATCATTACTTCCAGGACTTCTTCTTCTTCTTTACCTGAAGATAGTTGTTAATGGCATTGGCTACATGTTTGGGGTGGTTGTGCTGCTGCTGCAGAATAAATTTGGAGCCAATCAGACGCCTCCCTGATGGTATTACATAATGGATAAGTATCTGCTGGACTTCTCAGCACTGAGGATACCATGAATCTTGACCAAATCCACAACTCTATTTGCTGAAATGCAGCCCCAAACTTGCAAGGAACCTCCACAGTGCTTCACTGCTGCCTGCAGACACTCATTATTGTACCTCTCTCCACCATGCTTCACTGCTACCTGCAGACACTCATTATTGTACCTCTCTCCACCATGCTTCACTGCTACCTGCAGACATTCATTATTGTACCTCTCTCCACCATGCTTCACTGCTGCCTGCAGACATTCATTATTGTACCTCTCTCCACCATGCTTCACTGCTGCCTGCAGACACTCATTATTGTACTACTCTCCAGCCATTCGCAAATACACTGCCTTCTGTTACAGCCAAATATTTCAAATTTTGACTCATCAGTTTAGAATACCTGCAGCCATTTTTTCTGCACCCCAGTCACTATCTTTTCAGAGTTGAGTCGCTTTTCCCTGTTTCTACATTGAAGGTATGGCATTTTGGCCACAATTCTTCCATGAAGACCACTTCTGGCCAGACTTCCCCAAATAGTAGATGGGTGTACCTGGGTCCCACTGGTTTCTGCCAATTCTGAGCTGATGGCTCTGCTGGACGTCTTCTGATTTCCAAAGGAAGTAAGCATAATGTGTCTGTCATCTTTTGCAGTTAGTTTCCTTGGCCAACCACTGCCACTACGATTTTGCCAGTTTTGCCAGTTTCTTTGTGCTTCATCAAAAGAGCTTGAACAACTAACCTTGAAATACCAATCTGCTTTAAAATCTTTGCCTGGGACAGATCTTGTTGATGCTGTATAACTATCTTGTGTCTTGTTGCTGTGCTCAGTCTTGCCATGGTGCCTTCCATAACCCCCCCTTTTTTAGCAGTGTTTGCTTGTTCCTAAATTTAAGCCTCCTACGCAGCTGTTTCTGTTTTTAGTTAATAACTGTGTTTCATCATTATCAACTTTTTGGTATAACTAGTAGAGATGAGCGAGTATACTCGCTAAGGCACTTTACTCGAGCGAGTAGTGCCTTAGCCGAGTATCTCCCCGCTTGTCTCTAAAGATTCGGGGGCCGCCCGCTCTCCCCGCCCCCCGCAGGCCCCCGAATCTTTAGAGGCGAGCGGGGAGATACTCGGCTAAGGCACTACTCGCTCGAGTAAAGTGCCTTAGCGAGTATACTCACTCATCACTAATAACTAGTTAATCATACACCTGACTATAATCCTACAAAATCCCTGACTGTGTGCAAGTGTACCTAGAAGAACTGATTCTTTTTTGAAAGGGAAGAACAGTCACTTCAAGTGTTGATTTGATTTAGATTTCTCTTTTGTTCAATCACTTTGTATTTTGTTAATTAACAAAAATAAATTATTAACACTTCTATTGTTGAAATCGTTCTAACTTTACAGCATATTTTTCCCACCTGCCTAAAACCTTTGCACAGGACTGTATATGTCAGATGAAAGGCTCCGTTTTTTTTGCCACTGAACTGGCTTACAATGGCATACATCACACACAAGATATACATTATTAACTAGATGCCTCTGTATAGAATAATATAGTCTGGTAGACTATTCTGTACTGCAAAACAAGAGGTATGCTGAAGTATTCCAGCCTGGCTGATCCCAAAAGAGCACTTTTTTTGGCTTTTGTGGGCTGGAGAGAGACTTGTGGGCATTTGCCATATATTCCATGAGATTTCCCAGGGCATATGCCAAACATAGGGCTGAACTAAAGAATGAATTATCTTGTAAGACATTCTAGGTGCTTAATTTTTTTGACAATGAGTGTATATAAATCTCAAAGCCACTAGAGGGCACTGTGCTGTTTATGTAAAATTTCAGACTAACTAAGAGGAAAAAAGAACATTACCAAATGTTATAGTTATTCATATGGCACCAACAATCAGTAGAGGAGGCCAGACTGGTAATATTCAAATCATTGGAGAGATGGTCTGTCTCATTGGAGTTTACAATCTAAAGCCAGGTTCACATGGCCATATTACGGATGCATTTTAGCGTCCCTATTGCAACAGGAAGACCTGGAATCCCTTAGACAAACCTAGGATGATCTAAACCTCACTATCAAAAAGTTTTTCTAATATCTAATCTGTGTCTCCTCCCTTTCAGTTTCATCCCATTGCTTCTAGTCTTTCCTTGTACAGATGAGAATAGGGCTGATCCCTCTGCACTGTGACAGCCCTTCAGATATTTGCAGACAGCTATTAAGTCGCCTCTCAGCCTTCTCTTTTGCAAGTTAAACATTCCCAGATCCTTTAACCGTTCCTCATAGGACATGATTTGCAGACTGCTCACCATCTTGGTATCTCTTCTGTGAACTTGCTCCAGTTTGTCTGTCTTTTTTACATTGGGCTGCCCAGAACTGGAGGATTTTTTCTATATCCTGGGTTCAGTTTGTATCTAATCTGTCATGCAATCCACAGTGTGATATGTTGATACTTTTTCAATAGCGGTCAAGCATAAAAGTCATGTAAAACCAAAATATTTAGGATGAAATCAGTAAACACATATAAAATGTACAATGGGAAGTGTAATCTATAAGGCCTCATGTCCACGGGCGGGACAGATTTCGCATGTGGAAGCCCGTAGGTAAATCCGACCCTGCCGGCAGCAGGGTCCGCATGTACCTCACATTTTCTGTACTGCAGATGGTCCGCACAGGTTGCCGTCGGACATGCGCAGTAAAAATTTTGTTTCAAATCTCCTGCTTTTCCTGCGGATGAGACAGCCTCCAGTGACTTCAAGGGAAGTCGTCCACATGGAATCCTCGCTAAATTCGAGCATGCTGCAATTTGTTTTCGACATGTGGAATCCGGAAAACAAATCCGCATGTGTTAATTGAGGTGTGGACGCCCCATGCTTCTCTATGAGCGGCTTGAACTGGGAATCTTCCGTGCGGATTCTGCAAATCAAATCTGCCCATGGACTTTGGGTCTAAATAAATACACCATGACTTATGGGGCTATACTGATACCAAATCATTTGCTGGTACTGACCTGGATCATCTATTACTTGATAAAATCAGTAAAGGGTATATTTTGGCAATTGCTTTAAAGGGAACCTGTCAGCTTGAACAGGCTGTCCAAACTGCATGTTATAGAGCCGGAGGAGCTGAGCAGATCGATATATTGTTTTATGGGGAAAGATTCAGTATAACTTGTGTTTTATTACTTTATATCCCTGCTCATTCTGAGCTTAGAGGTCCAGTGGGCGGAGCTATCAGTGATTATTCAATTCAGCTGTCAATCACTGATAGCTCCGCCCACTGGACCTCTAAGCTCAGAATGAGCAGGGATATAAAGTAATAAAACACAAGTTATACTGAATCTTTCCCCATAAAACTATATATCAATCTGCTCAGCTCCTCCTGCTTTATAACTAACTCTCTAGAGAATGGACTGCACTTTCAATGTGATAGGTTCCCTCTAGAAACATGGAACCTGGATGTAGTACGCTTGTTAATGCTAACTCTAAATCTTTTTTTATTAGTGGAAAGCAGCGAATGTTTGAAGTTATACAAGAGACCTTACAGCACGACTTCCCTGCATGGTTTGCAAAAGTATTTGGCTATGCTTCCAACCCCGGACTAATTCTACCATTCATTTTGCTAATGGTGTAAGTAAGACCGTGGGAGGGTAGAATAAAAAGAAATATTGCATTTATGATTAATAAATACATAAGAATATATGATTAATAACTAGTATAATTTTTCTTCGCACCTCTAACAACTGACCAAATAAAGTGATGTACAGATGTAGCAAGCGTTAAAATAACCGGTGTTGCACTTTATGCCCGGTGTTACCAACACAGCATGCCAGGGACGGCTGGTTTTAGACAAAATGTGGCCTTGGGCAAAGTTAGTAATGGGGCTCTAAATACTGAAATACTGCATAAACAACACAGTCTCACTCAGGAAATTCAGGTGGTGGTGTGCAGAATGTTAAAGAGATGAACTCTAGTACCTCCAGGGGTGTTGATAGGGTTTAGCAAAAATGTAATTTATATTCTTTTCTAGTTATCAAATGCCAGGACTAAATATTACGCCCATACAATTTTTGAACAAAATGCAATATATGATTACCAATAATAGGACCACACCATGACCACTACCAGTACCACTATATAGTGAGTGAGTAATATCAAAATACCACAACATAAGATAAGGGTATAGAAGAGAGGAAAAAGCAACTTGTTGAACTGAAAACTTAAAAGAGTTGTGCCATCAAACACAACCTCTTTCAGAATATGTCGTCTGGGGCAAACAACCGCTGGGACCCCTCGGTAAACAGTTGATTTTAAATAAAAGAACCATAACCAGTCAGACATTTCACCTGAAATGGGTGATGTACTATTAACTCCTTCAGTGGCAGGTTTATAATTACCATGCCAGCGCAGCAAGCCCTAGAGATTTTCCTGAGGTAATTCGAAGTGGCAAACTTGTACAGTGGCACAATAACTGTGTGTCCTGGCCAACATTTCAGCACTAGAGCTGTCCACGGAAATCTTCTGGGGTTTAACTGCATGGTCAGTGCAGCAAGCCCTGGAGATTTTCCGGGCGTGCCACTAAAGGGGTTAAAGGAGAAGTGACAGTCCACCTAAATGTGAGCCGCAATTGCAACGTGGCACTCTGCTTTGGCTTGTGAGGGAAGGAGGGTTTTGAGCAAGGGATCTCCCTTTATGATGTTCATGTGCCCTATTTATTTAATTAATTGGAGAATAAATGCAAATTTTACATAGACACACACATTTTGAGGCATTTTTTACACCCATTCACATCTCGTGATCAAGTGTGTTGCAGTTTAAAGTTTCTGCCTAATCATAGAGGCATCCAGATGCCTTTCATTCTGGAGCTTTGTTATTGAGCACAGAGAGGACAATAAAGAGACCCCATCACCTGAACTTAGCTATTCTTTTTATTTTCAAACTCTCTAGCTACCCCACCCCCACAAACCAATCTTTAAGTAATTGGGCTCCATTAAAAAGGACTATTGTACATACCACCCTGTATCTTAACCGATTTTCCAATAACGTCAGCCAGCACTTTTGGTTCACGACTATTGGCCTGTCCACGGCTCCAGACAGTTTCAGGATACGAGACCCTGTGTTCTGGATACAACTGCGCTATTTACTGCTTTAACAGGGCAATAAATTAATGGGTTACTACTTCATTTAAGCAGCAAATAGTGCCATTTTGGTTAGAATTTGAGAGCTCACGATAATTTCTGGCATTGCAAAATTGTCTGGAGCTGCGGAGCATGCCAAAAGCCATGAACCAAGAGTACCTGGGTGACCTGCTCGGAAACGTTGGGGTGATGATATGGGGTGGTAAATATTAATTTTTTTCAATGGGTCTCTAAGAGTTAGATTGATCAGGGAGGCTGGATAGCTAGTGAGTTTTTAAATAAAAGTGAATAAGATGATAGGGTCCCTTTAAATTCTGCAGCCAAACTAGCTCACTTCTTGTCTAGACAGACCCTTTTGGTCCACATGTCTATGTGTAAGTGTCTATGCATAAAAAAAGCATTATTCTTTTGTTACAATTATTTAGCATTTTTAATTGCAATAGTAAAATTTTAATTTTAAGAGCTCATTAGTATATTCATTGATATATTGATGTTTCATTCACATTTTTACATACATTATATGCACATACACTCATTATCAAAAGAATACAGCACCTAGAAGTTGTTGTTTTGCTGCAGGTCTCGGCATGCGGTTCCATCTCAGGCAGATATGTAAATGATTAGAGTTGTGGTGTGATTAGATGAACGATTTTGTCACCTGAGGCCCTAAGGATGGCTGTCCATGGGCGTTGCGAAGTCCCGTGGCAGACCTCCGCCGTGAGAGCCGCTGCCGAATCTCCGCCGGTCAGCCCTATCGCATGATGAGAATTGCCCGCCGTGAGCGGAGAATCACAATGCTATGCTATGGAAAGCGTCGGCCGGCGTATACATGTCTGTGGACAGGGTGCCAAAAAGTGGTTCCCTGCTTGGCCTATAAAAGGCTCTCGGAGGCTCCTTGGGTGTAGTGACCTCTTCTTCCCCTTGTGTAGAGCTTTTTGACCACTTGACGCCTCTAGGATGCAGAGAAGAGATTTAGTCCAGTTAAAGGGTTTGGAATGTGAAAAGCTTGATGGTTTTATTGACTAATTGCCCACCACCACCACTTCATTATTTTAGCTTTTTTCACCCATAAAGATCTTTAGTTTGATTTCCAATGGAATTGTACAGATAACGGGTCACATTAAAGGAGGAAATCTGAAATGATTCATCTTTGTTGGGTTTTTTAATATAACAAAAACATGACTTTTTAAAAGGGGTGTTTGGCTTTCTTATATCCTGTATCTATACATAATATAGACATAGACACGCAGACACATATATACATACAGATATACACACACGTACAGATATATACAAATACACATACAAATATATACACATATGCAGGCACATATAGTTATGCTATGTATACACATACACGTGGGTATATACATACAAATATCAATAGAAGCAGATATACTGTAGCTTCTGCAGTTGGCCACTTAGCCCCTCACTTGTACAGGCTCATAGGTTTCTTGCAGGGACAGCCTGTAGGTGGAGCTTCCCGATGATCCCTTACTTCATCTGCTCCTGTCTGCCAAGTGTGTGGCCAGGACCCTTGTCCAGTAATAGGAACAGGCGGCGGTCTACAAACTACTTAGCAGGGCAGCTAAGTGGCACCCACTTTATGCTGGGAGGTTGCAAAGACCTGTCTGCTGTGCACTTGCACACGTTGCAAGGCCAGTGCCTCAGATTGCCTGGGGCCCCCATTGGGGATGAGAGCCCTGGACAATTACCCAGTTTGCCGACCCTGTTGCCAGGGTACGGAACTAATGAACGTTTGGAGTAACAAATATTCATTTGGCACCTGGTAATCTATATGCCCATCTTTCCCTAGGGTAGATAGATATTCAGAGGCCAAATACAAAATGTAAGCATGTAATCTAGCTAACACATGAGAGTAGCTATGGGGGAATTACAGCTACATCTAGCTGTAGAGCGTAAAAGAGCCCAAAGACAACAATAGTACTATAAATGGTGCATGGTAGTTGGGGGATCTTGGTACAGAATTTTCTTCAGTCCATCATTTTTAGTTATAGGGGCATTCAGGCGATTCAAAGTGAAAGTTTTATATGCTGCATGAGGCGATAGCATGCAATTTACAATGTAATGTTATAACTTATTTTACAAAGCGGCAGAAATATGGCTTTACCCGGGGTCTCCTTGCCCGCTTAGTTCTTCATTGTTATCCAGTGGTTATGACCTGTATGCTCCTCTGTTTTACTGGTCAGGTACGCTCAATGTCTTCAAATTCTGTAATGAAGACAGTTCGTACAGTTGTGAATGCACACTTATCAGTACTGGCAATGGGGCATTGTGGGAAATGTAGTTATTGCACTCCTGGTGGCCATTTTGAAAAATAATGTAAAAATGTGAAGCTGGCTGGAAAGCAGCAGTGGCGCAGGTCAGAAAAAAAGGTGCTGGAGTTGACGTTTAATGATTTAGATGGACGTTTAGAATAATTGCAAAAAGTGCAAACCTTTAGGAAATTTTAAAACTTTTGCCCAGTCTCTGGAATACCCCTGTAAGTCCCTCTTCCCCCCATTAAGTCCCTCTTCCCCCCAAATAAAGGAAACATTAAAAAAAAAGGTCAGCAATTCTGGTCTTGATGAAAGCAATCCCGAAACTGCTTGGATAGCCCAATGTCATAATCTTAAATGTAATGAGTCTTTGTTGGACCAAATGTCTCATGTCTTCTCTGCCTACAGCTATTAACCCTTTCAAATCCACTGTCTGACGTCTTCCTACATTCTGATTGAAACTTGTACAGCTCCAATGTTAGAAGACGTCCGACAGGGTATTCTTACCGCCTGTTGCCAGCCACTCCGCTGTCGGAGCCTCTCTGGCGCACACACACTGGCTTTAGCCAGCAGATGGCACCCTTGTATAACAGCAAAAAGAGAAATCCTTTTAGAAAACTCTGAATCCAAAATTGGATTGGAAAGGGTTAATAATAAGCCTTGGATAGTGATCATTCATTAAATGATCTTAGGATCAATGAGTAGCATTTGCACTCCTTTCTCCTTATGTAACTATCTCCTAGTATATAAGGTACCTAGTGTTACCTTGGTTGGTTATTCCTTTCTATCTTAAACTCCTGGATTCTATGTCCTCAGATGGTCATGTGATCTCAATCCTAACCAGCTCAGATCTACTTGGGGCTATAGGTTCATTTTCTAGTCAGTTTCTCAGTTTGTGTGATGCTATTACATGGAATGTGCCACAGAAACTGTCTAGAGTGGGACACAGACACTACTATCACAGCTACTGTTCAAGATTAGAGATGAGCGAGCCTACTCAGCCACGCCCCTTTTTCGCCCAAGCACCGCGATTTTCGAGTACTTCCGTACTCGGGCGAAAAGGTTCGGGGGGCGCCGTGGGTGAGTGGGAGGTTGCAGTGGGGAGTGAGGGGGAGAGGGAGAGAGAGAGGGCTCCCCCCTGTTCCCCGCTGCTACCCCCCGCTCCGCCACGCCTCCCCTGCCCCCTGGCGCCCCCCGAATCTTTTCACCCGAGTACGAAAGTGCTCGAAAATTGCGGTGCTCGATCGAGTAATTACTCGAAACAAGTACGCTCGCTCATCTCTATTCATGATCACTCTGCTCCTGTCACACAGTTATAATAGAGGAGATCATGGATCATCCTCCTAACTGCATATTTATGGTCTGTAGATTATTTAAGTGAATATAGGTGGAAACGTCATAGCCTCTAGCTAATGCTATGCTGATGCATCATGAGATTGGTATGAAAGTGAAAGAAAAAGGTTAGCATCAAGATGGTGGCTGATAAGTATCAGACGGGGAGCAACAGTGCAGGGAAGAGGCTGCAATATGCAGAGTAGACCTCCAGAGTGTGACAGCGGAGGCGGACAAGGATAGAAAAAATGTGTCTTTGCTGGAGTGGCCCTTTTTAATATTATTTGTTTCTTTTTTGAGTATGATATCAAATATTAGCAGGTTTGTTAACTTGTTATTTTATGACTTTCATTTATCTCCTGTCTAGCATGAGTATATATTACCTTAATGCTACATCAAAAGGACATCAAGCAACAATTCTGGAACTTAAGAAGAAACTGCAAAGCGTAAGTAGAAACATGCATCATTGTATTATTTTATGCTGACTACTTCATGGTAATTTCATCTTATAGCAAGCTGAGGAAAGCAAGAAGAGAAGTAAAAAAGCAGCAGAGAAAGCAGCAGAAGCCAAAAACGATCCTCCTGGTAAGTCTTCAGACGTTAATGGGGAAATCTGATAAAATAATATTATAATATGTCAAACATACTGTGCATGCGAAAAGTTCAAGTGCCAGAAATCTCTTTGTGAAGACAATGGGGTCTGAACCCTCTATTGTGGACATCAGTGGTGAGTCCTGGAGCCCAGACTTGGAAATGTGACCTTCTTTTATGTGCAATCATGTTACACAACAGAAGATTATTTGGGCTAGATTTTTATCGTACGATGCAAGTACAATATGGATTACTATATTTTTTGGGCTATGAGATGAACTTTGTAGCAACATCTTGCTAAAAAGTCCCCGCATCTTATATTCTGCAGTCAGTGGATCCCGCAGCAACAGACACCTGATTAAGCACTCTGCCTGATCATTGAGAGAACTGTAGGCTGTTCATAGCTAGATAGTTGGCTCTTCCCGTACGTGGCACTGACCTATATGATCAGTGTAGGTCAGCACATTGTGTTCAGCTCTCTGTCTTGGAAGGTACTGTGCGGTGATATAGGACTCTACAGTTCTTTCCCTCACTACCTGACAATAACCTGCATGTTCACAGCAGGGTAGGAAGAGAAGCTGTATATGCTGTGCACATATCACTAGAGCCTGGGAAGGTAAATAAGACACCAGATTGTAGATAAGGTTGGATTTCTGATTGAAAGCAACTGGCGATAAACATACATTACAGAAGCTCCACACACGTATGGTGTGCGGCATATATGTGTGGCACACATTGGGTGTCCGTGTATGTAGCAGAATCACAACCATCTTTGACAGCTAACACCCGCCTGAAACAGTTGTAGTCAGCGCTGTCAACTCTTTAAATGCCGTTGTAAATTCTAATAGTGGGATTCAAATGCCCCAATCAGCATTTGGGGGTCCTGAACGCCCTCCAAACCCCCCCAAAATAAGATCGCCGGGAGCCGTCTAGGTGTCATGGCAGCTAGTAGCGTTCTGTATACTAGTATAGTACATTGTAATGCAGTACTATGGTACTGCATTACACTGTATAAGTGATCAGATGATCGCAAGTTCAAGTTCCCTGTGGAGACTAAAGAAAAATGTAAAAAAAATGTAAAATAAAGTTTTTTAATTATTATTTTCCCTGTTGTCACATTAGAAAATCAAAAGATATTTACAAAAATTAAGCAGTGGTATCCCTGCATCAGTAAAAGAACAAGTGATTAAAATATCACATTATTACAGGGGTTTTCAGTGCCAAAATGGAAGTTCTGAAAGTTCTGAAATCTAGGAGATATGGCTAAGTGGTGTCAACCAACCTTATACATTTTATCGGCTGCTCTTGATGCTTTTCTTCGGCCCACACAGCCACCGATCTGACACTGTTTACATGCATCGTTTCTGCAGTAAACACAGCAGCAGACTGTTACCTACAACTTCCAGCATGCATTGAGCTTGTTTATTGGTCAGCGCTGTAGCTCCGCCCACAGCTCACGGGTCCTATAACGTCCAGCATGCATTGAGCTTGTTTAGCTCCACCCATAGCGCACGGGTCCCACAACTTACCAGCACCAGCCTCCCTCTCAGAGTGCATTACAAAGAACCAATAACAATCCTTACTCGCCCTTTAGACACATTCTGACTAAATAAAATGTAATTAGAGTATAATTTAATAAGTATTGATTGCGCCAGTCAGTGTCTATTAGCATGGCAGCAGACAAGCAGAGGTATCATTTGAAGAAGAGTATTTAAAGCAATAGGAATAAGATCACAACAATAGATAGGTTACAAAGTGTTTTCGATCCATCAGAGTATAGCAAAAATAATAAACGTTCATCTTCACAAGGCCTCAAAAATCACTGCGGGGGTTGCCTGCATCCCATTGCTTTCAATGGGGCTGCAGTAGCACCGGCCCCATTGGAAGCAATGCGCATAGAGCTTTGGTCAGGCGCATGTTGCACATCCGCACATTTTGCACATAGGTGCGCAAAAAAATGCTCGTCTGACTGAGCCCTAATAGGTAATTACGATATGTATCGCCACCAAAAAATATCTATTTTGCGCAATAATATATTTAAAACAAATAAATCTTCCTACCAGAAGGTTGCTTTAACCCATTCCTTGGACCAGCAAGAAAGTTTTAATGACTATGGCATATTTTTATTCTATGTTCTGTTGTCTAAATGGGGCTGCATCCTGTGATCAGATGCATCTAATAGTCCAAAAAACATGGTATGTGTTTTTTTTCCTTCTGCCCATCTTGTACTTGGCATAATTACCTATTTTATAAATAGAAAATGTACTTCTGCCACTGAGTTGGTAAACATAGTTTGAACGCAGCTATTACAGTGACTCCATTAAGCACATTAGGAAGAAAAAGAAAGTTGCTAGAAAAAAAATCACAAGGTGGGACTTGTCATCTTACATACTTGTGCTGAGCATCTTATGGCTCATTTAGTCCTAGCCTAGTCTAGTCTCTTTGACGACATAGACTGACAGACTCTTCCAGCTCAGGGGTGTAACTCTGGGGGATGCAGGGGATGCACCCGGGCCCAGGAGCCTTAAGGGGCCCATAAGGCCTCTCTTCTCCATATAGGGAGCCCAGTACTATGAGTAGAGCATTATAATTGGGGGCCTTGTTACAGATTTTGCATTGGGCCCAGAAGCTTCACGTTACGCCTCTGGTCCAGCTGATAGAGGTAGGTCTAGTCCCATACATTCTAGGCACTGCAGGTACAATATGCTACAATACTATATACACAGACAAGACAGCGCTATGTTTAGTAATAGAAGCATGTTTAATTATATGTTGAGAATATAACACAGTTAGTCCCCTACTTGCGAACATTTGAGTTACGAACTTTGCAAGATGCGAACAATCTGTTCTGTACATTGGGATGTAATGCTATGGCATTATATCATACTTTGCAGGGACCGGATAGGCTTGATAGATGCTGGTCAGATTGCTGGATGCTGTGCGGTTGCTTGGCAGCCTTTTGAAAGTCCCCAGGGCTGCCTATACAGGGCGCCTATCAAGCCGTGCGCTTGATAGGCGCTCTGCATAGGCAACGCTGGTGCCTTTCAAAAAGCTCCAGAGTGCCTAGGAACCACATAGCATCCTGCGATCTTATTGTGGGACACTGTACGGGACCCCTGAACATCGGGTGATGGGTGTTGTTACAGCTGACACCTGGCGGCAGCAGTTCCGATGAGCTGCGCTGCTCATCGGAACGGTTAACGCTTTGTCTGTTCTGACAGCAGCATTTAAAGTGTTAACAGCTTCCTGGAACGGAACCTGTTCACAAGTAGGGGACCATCTATACATCATTATCTATGTCAACCAGGTCTATTGGATGTAGTTTTAAAACTTTTAAAAGTGATTAATGCAAAAGAACAGTCACCACTGTGAATGATCATATCCTATTCCAGGAGGTGAACCCAATAAGAATGATGGCTCAGCAGCAGGCCCTAAAGGGAAGAATCTTGAAGTTCCTCCTCGGATTGCTGTAACTAGACCGCCTCCATCTAAGGGACCACCAGTGCCTTCCTGAAGACCAGACTTGGCGAACAAAATGTGTTGTCATTACATCCAACATGGAATAATATCAGACGTTGCATACAATCATTTTTATGTATATTGAAAGATAGTATTTATATTGCCGCATTCCAAAACTACATCTGTAATTATAAAAGGCTTTAGAAGCTCACGGATCACAAGCAATGATAACACAACTTGTTGTTCTCTGTTTAAACACTGGGATTAGCACTTGTTAGCACTTGTTGTCACGGTTTGGAGATGGGTTGACCATTGTTTGCCATCTTTTGGCTTTATAAATCCATTGTACAGTAAGTCTTCAATAAATCATTCCCAATTTAGTCAGTCTCAGTGTCTGACTGTCATTTGTACAATATGGCTGGTACAGAGTACATTGCTTCTGACAGTTGTCCTTGAGGTATAAGGATTATATATATTTTAAGGAATCCATCTTTTCTTCTACAGTTGGGCCAATGTCTCTTTTTAATCACCTAGGCAGAAACAGTCTTTATTTATATTCTAGCCCTTCACAGAAAAGACGTTAATAAACTGAAATCTTGAATTTTATTGGTTATCGTTAAAACATAGGGCTGGACAAAACACACAGTAACATAACAACAAGACCAACCAGTGGTATCCTAGATGACTGAGCAGTCAGTATGTGCTCACAGGGAGGTCTAGTACAAAACCATATATTTATATTTTGATGGTAGAAATATTGGGAGGATATATCCCTGATCTGGGGGTCTTATTGATTACTGTATTCCCTTTAAAATGGATTAGGTGGGAATTGACCCACAGACATAAAAAAGGAAATATGAATCGGACCTGAAGATGAAAACCTGACCCAGAGACTATCACCTCTCAGTGGAGACCCTCTTATGCATCCGAGACACAGTGACTTAATTATGGGATCAATTTTACCTGTCCCTTGCAGTATTGTAGTTCCTGTTTACCTCACCTTCTGCCAAATCCTATTTAGCTCTGACTAATAAATTATCTTTTCACCTGCTGATGGTGTGAATTTCACCGTGAAATAAACCTCACCTGGATTCTTTTCTACATGCCTCCTCAGTTGAGTTGACGTGGTCTGACATTTCTTGGTGTGGCTACAGTTTAATCCAAATATACACTGTGAGATTGTCTTTAGAGCCTCATACCTGCAGTCTACATACCTGATATTAGACAGCAAGTGAACATTGAGTTCTTCAGACTGAAAGCATGAAAAATTGTCAAGTATGAGGATCTGAGCGACATTTACAAGGGTCAAATTATTTTGGATAGATGACTAATCTCAAAAACAGAAGCTCTTGTGGGAATGTTCCCAATATGCAGCGGTTAGGACCAAAAGTGGTCCAAGGAAAGACAGCCATTGAAGCAATGACATGGTCATAGGCTCTTAATGCTTATTGATGTGCTTGGGAGTGAAGGCTAGCCTGTGCGATCCCATCACACAGAAAAGCTACTGTAGCACAAACTGCCAAAAACAATTTGTGCTGGCTATAATAGAAAGGTGTCAGAACATACCGTGCATCACAGCTTGTTGTGTCTGGGGCTTTGTAGCCACAGACCAGTCAGAATGTCCATGCTAACCTCC
Organism: Eleutherodactylus coqui; assembly: GCF_035609145.1. Taxonomy (NCBI): domain Eukaryota; kingdom Metazoa; phylum Chordata; class Amphibia; order Anura; family Eleutherodactylidae; genus Eleutherodactylus; species Eleutherodactylus coqui. The sequence continues at coordinate 213,455,052 of NC_089841.1, read as the reverse complement.
GTTTACTTCCAAAAGTATCTAAAATGAGCATGTAAGCATCAGTACTGCACCATGGAGTAATGCAAAAACTCTTTAGGAATGGTTTAAGGAACATAACAGAAAGTTCACGGTATTGACTCAGCCTCCAAATTCATTTAGGTTTCAGTCCAACTAAGCATCTGTGGGACGTGCTGGCAAAACAGGTCGGATCCATGGAGGCTCCATCTCAGAACTTACAGGTTCTAAAGGATCTGTTGCTAATGTCTTGGTGCCAGATACAACTTTCAAAGGTATTGTAGAGTCCATATCTTGAGGGGTCAGAGCAGTCTTTGGTTGCATGAGTGGGTCCTACACAATACTCAACAGATGGTTTTTTAGTTATCTCTAATTGGTGTATATAAAACTCACTTGAAATTGTAGAGAATGGTCATGAACAGAGTACAAAAGTAAATGCTGAAATAAAATATGTTCCTATAACTTGGGCAAGGCAGATTATGTTGCTGGTACCCCCTGCGACCCTGGGCACTGCACACCAGCTCTACCTAACTACATCCTTGGAACAGATGAAGAGATAAGTAGAAATGTTAGGCCGGTTTAATATCTGCTTCCGAACCTTCGGTCGAAGATTCAATCAGAGATCCAGCTCAAAATACTGTTAGAAAATGCGCTGAATGCAGCACTTTTTCTTGTGCCCAAGGGCTGGGCAGGTGAGCGGAAAGTGGGCAGCCCCCATTTTGGTCAATGGGGTCTGCCCAGTTCCGTTCAGAGCAATTCAACCATGGGGAATTCCCTTTCCTGCTCCCTGAACGGAGCAGGAAAGCGGAACCCTGAGCGTAGATGTGAAATCAGCCTTACCCATAGCAAGCAATCTGATATCACTAGTACAAAATAAAAACACCACTGAAATAAGTAAGCAAACTACCAATACAAAGAGACAAAAGTTTTACTTTTATTGGTGTCCAGAATGTAGTTGAGTAGCCAGTTACACACAACAAATTCTTATATATTCTTGGGAAATATAACTATCTTCCACTAATATCTAAAAGTACATCAATTTCCAACATTGACAATTCTCGTTATAGTATGCCATGTGGATTCATATAGTACCATTGAACAGAACACCACATTCATTTCCAGGTAAAAGTAACCTACATAGAACATACAAGAAGTACAACTAGTGATTACTGATAAACATGGTCGGAGATTTTTTGTTCAAATACACCAGAAAGATCTGGCTTATGTTGTCATTTCATAGGAACGTATTAATGAAGTTTTTAACATTTCAGCAAACTGGCAGGGAAAGATGCTTCACAGCTTTACGAGTTCTTCTGTGGGATCTTCATGGTAACTGTTTTCACTTCAGTGTAATGATGGAGGCCATATTCACCCCTATGGAGAGATAATATTTACATTCATAACACAGTTAATAGATAACAAAAGCAGGGGCAGGGAGGTAGGAGCCTCATGGGCCGGACCTCCTGTGCATATTTAGACCGCCTAGACCCTCTCTTAAAACTCCTGTCGATTGTAGGGAATACAGCAGACACACTCACAGTGGCTGCAGCTCCTTTCCGGCTTGCGTGAGATCTTGCACTATGATGTCCCCCACCGCCCCTAGGCACTCACTCTATTCTGAGTACTGGCACTGAGGTTGGGGCAAGAGTGGTAACGTCATGCTGTGACCTTGGTGTGAGGTCACATGCAAGCAGGACAAGAGACAGCAGCCACAGAGGGGTTCACTATTAATATTTAGAGCCATAGAGTAGCTCCTATTACTAAGTGGTGGCCCTATTACTAAGTGCAGCTAAATAACGGGTTAATACTAAGTGGGCCACAGAGAGGGGCTTATGATAAAGTGGGGTTGCATATGGATTCTTATTACCAAGGAGGTTGCATATGGGGTCTTATTACTAAGTGGGATCACAGCAGGCACATTATTACTATGTGGGGCCCCGAAAACTTGATTAGCAGCAGCACGGTAGGAGAGCACACAAAAGCAAGTCGTAGATGGAAGTCTCAATGGTGGTCTGCGCCCAAGGAGAAGAAACCCAAAACTCCAAAAAGAGATGACATGACATGTGATCACTGGAGGTAACTGCACTGTCATCACTATCCTTTTGTAGAGTCCGCATTTTGGTACATTACATGGTAACTGTATTATTTAGAATTATACTAGAGTTGAACAGCTGTATCTATGCCCTCCACATTAAAACAAATTGCCTTATAGAATACATATATATAATTTTGTCGCGGTTTCTGGTGATGTCTTTATGTTATGAGCTTGGTTCTCAAACTATATTTATGTAGTGAACACGGTTCTGGTGTTATATTTTATACTGGGGTTAGCTCTGGTGCCATATTTATAAACAGGTTCAGGGTGGAAGGATACAGTGGGGCCAATCCACCCCCACCTGAGGTTGCGAATTACACAATTTTGCTAGTAATTTGGGTGGCTATGGTTTCCTGGGTGTGGACATTTGCACTGTAGATTTCCACCCTAAGGGCGCCCACCCACTGGCGTTTGCGATTTTCGTGCGTGAAAAACGCAGCGTTTTCGGCGCGTTTTTCGCGGCTTTTTCCGTTAATTTCCGTTGACATTCATGGGTGCATTAAGAGAAAAATAAGGACACATATGCAACTGACAGTTCCTATGTTAAAAATTGCAACGGACTGAAAAAAAAAACGCCAGTGGACAGGAGTACATTCAAAACTAATTGCTCTTGAGAAAAAACGCAAAACGCAAAGGAAAAAAAATCGCCAGTGGGTGGAAGCCCTAAGGGCGGCTTCACGCTGTTGCGTTTTTGTTTACGCATTGGTGTATTCTACTGTACATTTGTACCCACAGGACAAGGTTTTTGTGCACAAGACACAACCACACCCTGATTTAAATGGCTATTAAGCTTAATGAGCTCCATATGTGTTATTTGTTCAGTGCAATTGTGCTTCTATGGGAACCTTCGGTCTCAAATGTGCACAAAAGTAGAACATGCTGCGGTTTTTTTTTCCCGTGCAAAAAAGGTAATGTGAGTGAACCCATTGAAATCAATGGGTTCCATTCTATGTTTATTCGCATACAAATGTTGTGCACGCAAATACATCCATGTGAATCCGCCCAAAGGGTGTATTCCAATATGGTGGATTTGCTGTGGATATTCCACAGTGGAAAATTTGCAACAGATCAGCCCCAAAAATCTTTGCCAAAAAATGTGGATTTTGCTGCAAATGCTGACACTAGAGATGAGCGAGCATACTCACTAAGGGCAAATACTCAAGCGAGTATTGTCCTTAGCGAGCACCTGCCCGCTCGTGAGAAAAGATTCGGGTGCCGGCGGGGAGTGGCAGGGGAGAGCGGGGGGAAGGGCGGGAGATCTCCCCCCCCCCCTTCCCGGCTCCCTCCTGCTTACTCCCGCAAATCACCGCTTACCCCTGCCAGCACTCAAGTCTTTTCTCAGGAGCGGGCAGGTACTCATAAACGACAATACTCGTATTTGCCGTTGGCGAGTATGCTGGCTCATCTCTAGTTGACACGGATTTTGGATGCTGAGCCGCAGCAGATTTCGCCTCTTGAATTAAAGGTCTGAAATCCTCTGTGTATACGAATAGAGCTCTCAAATTTTACGAAAAGCTCGACTCGAATAACGGGGACCCGAGCATTTGGGTGCTCGCTCATCTCTAGTCATATTATGTCACTAAATGATTTGTTTGTTATTTACGTATGTGTTTGCCCTTGATCTTCTAATATATAATATTTTGTATTATTTACGGCATATATGCTGATTACATTACAGATACTCTTTATATATTGTATGGGGTATATGTTGATCCAGAAATGAGAGCTTAGCCTTTATTTTTGTTGACTGTTTGATATACCATCATTGGTCGCACAGACTTTCCTGCCCCATATTGTGAGGGCGGTGTTGATTTTTATTTTTAAATGTTTTTATGCTTCGTTTTTTCATTTTGGGTGTGCGCTTTTTACATATTGTATCTCTTTCCTTTTTTTGTTTCATATGAGACAATAACACCAGATGACAGGCATAATTGCAATAGATGGACCTAAAGAATGGCAGTGCAGCACAACTCCACATTTACAGTGTATAACATATAGTATTAACTAGAAGGCCCGGATTGTTTTCCTGTGCTGTCATGCCTCCCAAGATGATGGTTTTCTCACATACCTGAAATCTAATGAGGCTATACTGCTGCAGGGTATCTATTACTACATAACTAGGTCCATTTGCCATTCTAGAACACTGAGAAGTCTGAGAAAACTGACTGACAACCCCCATTGAAAGTGAATTGCTGGCCATATTTGTTGTCAATGAGTTTTCAGTAATGATTAGAGATGAGCGAGCGTACTCGGAAAAGCACTACTCGCTCGGGTAATTTGCTTTATCCGAGTATCACTGTGCTCGTCCCTGAAGATTCGGGTGCCGGCACGGAGCGGGGAGCTGCAGGGGAGAGCGGGGAGGAACGGAGGTAAGATCTCTCTCTCCCTCTCTCCCGCCCGCTCTCCCCTGCTCCCCGCCGCGACTCACCTGTCAGCCGCAGCGGCACCCGAATCTTCAGGGACGAGCACAGCGATACTCGGATAAAGCACATTATTCGAGCGAGTAGTGCTTTTCCGAGTACGCTCGCTCATCTCTAGTAATGATGATCCAATACTTACAGACTTTACAAAACTAAATTATATTTACAGCTGATTCTTCTATCTTAGTAGAAATGCTTCTAAAATGTAATATTTTCCATATTTCTTCTAGGGTCTAAGAACATGAAGTTGTTCTGCTCGGCTGCAGTATGTGAAGCGCCATAGTAAAATCTATGGGGGATAGTTATGTAAAAACATAGAGACGCAGATGATGTATGGAGATGTATTGACAAGTCTGCTGGCTTCACAGCCAACATCTCCCAGCATTCAATGCTGTCTCATAGTCTTTACAAAACTCGATCTGCTGATTTGTATTCCGAGATGTGTATTTTTACATCCGATACTCTGTCGTCTGATGTAGCTAAGCTGCTCAGGGTAATGTGTCAGCCAACATAAACTGAACATGATAACACAGGCTGGAAAGCCGGATTAGTAAAAAGTAAGTAATGTAATTTATTTGCAAAGTTACAGAACTTTTGTACATTATATGGCCATGCAAACTATACGGAACTCTCAAATTATATTCAGATACAAACAAATAACATAGTTAAACATCTTACTACTAGAGATGAGCGAACGTGCTCGTTTAGGGCAATTACTCGAATGAGCATCGCTTTTTTTGAGTAACTGCCTACTCAGGCGAAAAGATTCGGGGGCCGTCAGGGAACGGGGGTTAGCAGGGAGGAACAGGGGTGAGCTCTCTCCCCCCCCCTGCTCACCCCCCGAATCTTTTCGCCCAATTAGGCAGTTACTCGAAAAAAGCGATGCTCTATTGAGTAATTGTCCTAAAAGAGGACGTTCGCTCATCTCTACTTACGAACCATTTAATACCTAAGAGCTTACATACAACTGTGAAATATAGCATAAGTCATTGCTGGGTTCTCTAACATAGACAAGGATAAGTGGCCTTTGGCACAATGATCATAATGCTTGTTGGTGAGCATTGTGAAATGCTACATGACCCACAATAGAGTTTGTATCATTATTACTCTTAGGCTAGAAAGTGCTACAATCTATTTGTAATAACTTACATTTCACGTCCATTTCCAGACATCTTAAACCCTCCAAATGTGCACTGAGGGGACATGGCACTGTAGCAATTTATCCTGCAAAATATAAACACACGCACCCATTATATATAGCATTTCTGTAGTTAGAGTTAGTCAACCTCATTTTTATCTATAATAGTTTTGCTACTACACAATGCAAGGTCATTAGTCTTGAGCGAACCTAAACAGTCAAACTCTCTCTCTCCCTCTCTCCCCCCCCCCCCCCCCCGCTCCCTCCTGCTGACAACCGCTACTCACCACTCCCCCGCGTCGGCACCCGAACCTTCAGTCTCGAGCGGGCAGGTACTCGCTAAAGGCAATGCTTGCTCGAGCAATTGCCTTTAGCGAGTATACTCGCTCATCTCTAGACCTAACCAAACTTTTTGTCGAAGTTTGGCAAACCGACTGAACTTTTCAAACATTTGATCGACACTACAGATAATCATTACCTTTACCTTTTGCCACTCTAACATACAACAGCACCTAGGCATTCAACTATTGTAAATGTTGAAGTCATTATTAGCAGGACTGCAGTACTATTAGAAAAGCCTCTGAAAATGCATAATATGACTAAAATAATAGGGCACCGCACATTGGGTGTGGCCAGTACCATGTCCCTCTTGGCAGACCCCACATCTCCTGTCAGTTTCCAGGTCCTCATAGGATGCATGTGTGCACCTGGCCTGCCTCTTAAAAGGCCAGATTGTGCACCCAGCTTTCCAGTCCCCAACCAATCTTAACAACTACTAAGCTATTTAGAGGTACTCCACCCATCAGCAGGAGCCTCAGTAATCAGTCTCCATAACTGTGTGAAGGTGCAAGCTTGCTTCTGTCTGATCTTCTCGTATTTGATTTGTGTCTGAATTTCCCAGCTTTCCTGATTTCACTAATCCTGACCTTGGCTCATTATTTGACTGTTGCTTGCCCTGACCCTTGGCCTCATCTACATTGTGAAAGTATTCTGGTACACATTAATTTTAACGGGCACCCTACAATGCACTGGTTTTCTTGCAGCAGCACAGCAGAGAAATCAGCATAGTAGTGTCCTTGGTGACATCAGCTGATTTCTCAGGGTCTTTGGATAAAAAGACAGTTGTATACCACATACTGTTTGTCTTGTACAAATATATGGCATATGTCATATACACAAATCCCTATAGTAGCATTCCTTGTTTATTTTCTTATACACTATTAGGGAATTCTGAGTTACGTAATAGAGAGACCTCTATTTAGGATCCTCACTTCTTGGCCAGATTGGATATCCGTAACAAAGAGTGGCTCTTTTGGAGGACCTGTCCTGTCCTGTATTATATAGATAACCCATAGAATTGAATGAAAACTGTATAACGCCTAATTTTCTCCTGTGGTGGCACTGCTAGGTAATAGTACACTTATTGTCAGGTATTCCCTCAGATTGCAGTTGATTGCTTACGGTCCAGGAAGGGTTTTTTGATCTACGTATTGTCTAGTGACCATTCTAACACTCCAAGCAGAGAATCCCTTTAAATCTCTTAAATACCTGCATGATCCAAACAAACTCATAGTAGTTAATACTAAATGAGTGTTGATGTCCAACTGTGCAAATAGTATAAGTAAAAAGCTATTTAGTTAGTTGGTAGTGTCATTAAACAGATGGCTGGGAGTCCCAGCAGGAGGTCACTATGTGATCTCCTTATTGTCAATCCTTCTAACAATTTATGATTGTCCAAACTGCAGAACTCATTTAACCTTTTCCAATCCAATTTGTATCCTGGTTTTCCTAGGGGCCTAACTCTTTTTTTTCTGCCATTATACAATGGCCCTATCTGCTGGCTAAAGCCAGTACTGCATGAGGTGACCCGTTGGATAGTCTCCGCCAGCAGAGAGGCTGGCAATATACAGTAAGAGAATCCCGATGGACGTCTTCCAACAACGGAGCTGTACAGCCTTAAATCATAATATCTTCAGAGGTCAGACAGTGGATTGGAAAGGGTTAAGGGCCAATTGTTTACATGTAGCATCGTTGTATATTCCACCAGTGATTAATATCAACCCCTATCAATATCAATGAGCTATATTCCACAAGCGGTTCATTGCAACCCCCATGATATTCCACACTTTACAGTTTAATTTCATCCACTGAGTTAGTCTATGAAAATATCTAGGAATACGCTAGCCAGATATCTGATATTGCCAACTTTCAAAACCTCCATTAAACATCCTCTTCTCTGAAGTTCTGCCACAATGCACCATATCAAAGCCATGAACTGTCAAGAAGTGAAAAACTTTGTCCATGTTGTTGAGCATATTTTTCTCTTCTGCTTGAACATGAAACTCATTTACTAAAACAGATATTTTAATAGCATTTCCTTTCTGAATTGTCATTCCCCGTTTGATACAGATTTGGAATGGAGATCAAAGAGTGTGTTTTAGAAACAGGAGAGCGTAAACTAGTACATGATCCTTCCTAATAGAAGCGCATGAAAAGTCTACTTGTTGATGGATCTAGTATTTCCATTGCCCAACAGTCATTCGCCACTCAACTGAAGGTAAAACTACTGAATAGAGGAAGATTTTACTTTTACAATTTCAGGCTCTAGAAGTGACAAAAATGGAGATGTTTTAGAACAGTGAGAACATAATTCTATGTGAAAACACAGATACAAAATTATACATTCATATGAAAACTGTTTTTTTTTTAGAGCCAGTGGGTAATATCTGTTATACGATGGGTCCATCCAGCTTTATTTTATGGCAGAAGCAGAAAATTAGAGAAAGAGCTACTTGCAGTACATAGACTTTGAGCAAAAAGGAGAAATGAAATACCGTATATACTCAAGTATTAGCCGACCCGAGTATAAGCCGAGTCAATAAGCTTTAGCACAAAAAACTGGAAAAACTTAAAGACTCGATTATAAGCCTAGCTATACTTGAGTATATATTAGGTAAAGAAAAAATGCAATACTCACCTCCAAGCCTGCGTCTGTGACCCCGGCGCGATGGTCTCCCCGGCGGTGCGGCAAAGTGCTTGAGAATTCTCCCTGCTGTCACCTCCAGGCTCAGTTATGAATTCCCCCGCTGTCAGCGCTGTGTGAGCAAGCGCTGTGATTGGATCGAGCGCCAGCCAATCACAGCCATCGCTCAATAAACCAATCACAGCCATTCAGTGATGTCATCCACTGAATGGCTGTGAATGATCAAGCGCTGGCTGTGATTGGCTGGCGCTCGATCCAATCACAGTGCTGACCTTCACAGCGTTGACGGTGGGGGAATTCAAAGCTGAGCAGGGAGAATTCTCAAGCAGCTTGCCACACCTCCGGGAAGACCATCGCGCCGGGGCCACAGACGCCGGCTGGGAGGTGAGTATTGCAGGTTTTCTGTAGTTTTTTTTTCCCTCACTCAAGTATAAGCCAAAGGGGGGCTTTTTCAGCATAAAAAAATGTGCTGAAAAACTAGGCTTATACTCGAGTATATATGGTACCTGTCTGTCTGGGTGTATATGTATATATTAGGCATGTGACTGGAAGGAGTGTATATTTCACTCAGATGCTTAAACTAGGTGAAACGAAAATCCAAAAAGGTGGTTTTGTTCAGCAAACTTAGTTTGTTGAGCCATTGTTTCAGTGTTTTACTACTGGATTTTTATTGTAGCAATGGGTAGGTTGGCAGTGGGACCCATCACTCCCTCATCCAGTCCAGTACGGAACTTTCCTGATTCCTCAGTCAGCTCAACCGATTCTATATATAATAGAAGTCTGTACAGAATTTTTAACGTAATCCGATAAAAAAGCTCACAAGGTGGTGTCCAATGGCCTTCACTTACTTTAATTAAGTAATAATGGCAGTAATATTTCCGAGCTCTAGAGTGTAAGTTTGCTTCAAATGATAGTGCACATTAATTAAAAAATTGCTAGCTTAATAAGCATTCTTCACCCAGAGGACAGTCGGGAATTCTCCAAAATGGGATTAAATAAGTGTACAAAGACCCAAAGAGAACTAATGAATGACACTGGGGGTTGTTATAGGGTTGGTTGTATACTAGAGGGGTATAATTGTCTACTATGACTGTACTTGAATGAATGATTAAAAAAGAGCTGATATTAATGTTTAACCTCAGAGCTATCTGTTGGCAGCTTCAATCAACTCTTACGACTCTGGGAAAATATGTGACCTATTAACATCACCATGAAGCAAACAATTCAGATTCTAAGTTCTTAATAGTAGCCAAATAAACCTAAAGGCAACAATATCATAAACTCTTTTGATTCAGCAATATTCTTTTCAGCCCTCCCTAGCAATAAACAGTTAAAGGGGTTGTCCCGCGCCGAAACGGGTTTTTTTTTTTTCAACCCCCCCCCCCCCGTTCGGCGCGAGACAACCCCGATGCAGGGACGTAAAAAAAAAACTGCTCAGCGCTTACCTTAATCCCCGCGCTCCGGTGACTTCTATACTTACCGGTGAAGATGGCCGCCGGGATCCTCTTCCTCCGTGGACCGCAGCTCTTCTGTGCGGTCCATTGCCGATTCCAGCCTCCTGATTGGCTGGAATCGGCACGTGACGGGGTGGAGCTACACGGAGCCGGCATTCTGCACGTGCGGCCCCATTGAAGACAGGAGAAGACCCGGACTGCGCAAGCGCGGCTAATTTGGCCATCGGAGGCCGAAAATTAGTCGGCACCATGGAGACGAGGACGCCAGCAACGGAGCAGGTAAGTATAAAACTTTTTATAACTTCTGTATGGCTCATAATTAATGCACAATGTACATTACAAAGTGCATTAATATGGCCATACAGAAGTGTATAGACCCACTTGCTGCCGCGGGACAACCCCTTTAATAATGCGGTAGATATGGGGTATTCATTTACATGTAATATTATCCAACTTTAAAATGAAAAATTCTGTCTTTCTGATGAGAGCGACAAGGTGCTCCATTTCATGGTCTATGGAAAACTTTTAATGCAGCTCCTAAATACCCGACAGGTAGAATGCTAAGAGATTTAGAGAATGTTTCTTTACTAGTAGTTAGGGAAACAGTCCTGCAAGAAACTCACTGGGGCAGAAGTTGTCTCAATGCATCATCACCTGCAGATCAATTTGTTTTATGAGCTTTGGGACCATGTAGGGATCATTTAAAAAAGAAACACACTTAGAGCTTATTTGCACTAGCGTATATTGGCTGCCATTTTCACGGCCAGGCGATATATTCTTCCATCTAAGCAATCCCCTTTTCCCTCCGACTCACCAGCTCTCCCCCACTCCTCTGCTTGCAATGGGAGGGGGCGGGAGCGTGGTTGGAGCTAAGCTCCACTCTGTCCCTCCCACTCCCATTGCTGGCTATGGACAAGGGGCAGGGAGGGGACGGGAGCTTAGCTCCGCCCCATCCCGCCCACTGTCATTGCAAACAGCTCAGAGGGGAGGAAAGAATCAGAGAACCGGTGAGCGGGAGGGACAGCGTATATCGGTTGAGGTGTGAAAGCCCGGCTTATATACGCACGTCTGAATAAGCCCTTATAGTTATACCGCATAATTAACTGTTTATCGCTAGGGCTGAAAAGAATATTGTTGAATTAAAAGAATTTATGATATTGTTGCCTTTAGTTTATTCATGTATAGTTAAGTAATAAGAAAAATTAGCTTTATGTCTAACATTAATCAAATGTGCATGGGCAGCTTAACAAAGGGGATAATAACCATCCAACCGGAGCACCACCTATAGAGCCAACGTCCTCCAGGGTATTACACAGGAGAGGGAGTGAAGGCCTTGTGGTCCTGAATGAGGTGCTTGGAGTAGCCTGAACCATCCATCACCAGTGGTCTCATTCTAATGTTTCGGTATGCAGTGTTTGCTGTACACCGCTGCTGTCTATAGCTCATGTCACTTATCATGCTCCGCTGCTGTCGCTGCACATGAATAAAGGCTGAAGGTCAAATAAAAGATATCAGCCTTTCAACATCAAAGGTCGGATCTTACGGCAGCTTCCAATTATCAACTCTTATGACTCAAGACTAATATGTGACCTGCTAAATGTAGGTCCACATGGGTCAGATTTGCTGTAATTTCAACAGCAAATCTAGAATAAAGCTCAGGGAAGACAAATTTGCACCAATTTGTGTGGATTTGCTGCTACAGATTTTTCTGTGTGTTTACAAAGAAGATGAAAAATAAAATCACTCTTTTAAAATCCACATTTTGCTACAGAATTGTTCTTCAAAAAGAAGGATCACAACTATGTCTGACATGTCCATTTGGAAGAATTTAGGTCTTCAAGTGGACGCTAACATTTCACACAACTTCTGCTCATCTAATAGCCTAAATGTGTATCATCAATTTTGTAATATACTTCTATTACATTTTTTTGTTCTAACACTGAAAATTTGAAATGACTGCCACTATGGGGTCTCCCTTCCAGCACCTTTGCAATCCACTGCCTGTTGCTCGGCAGTTAGCTTCTGTAGTAACAAGGACATGGGGACATTGCTTGCTACAATATGCAACAGAGGGGCAAGGATCCGAATGCTGCCTCACATGTAATTGGACCAGGGCTATACAAGGTAGCATGAGAAGTGTGGAAGAGGAAGTCCCGGCCAGTACAGTACTAGCAGGAGAGTTGGCTAAGGACATGCCCCACATCTGTAAGTAAATTGCAAACAGCAGAGCTGCAGAAAAATAGGACAATCTACATGAAAACTCAATTGACACACCTTATCCGGCACCAAAGCAGCGACCAATGAAGATCTGAGCTGCTTTTAAGTTTTTTTATGAAAACTCAGGTATACTTAAATAACTTTATTGTAAGACAGATATTATTGGGGTAAGTATTTTAAAAGATGCTACAATGTAACATTGGAAGATCTGACCTGGAATGAAACTGTACCCTTTCTGCTTGTCCTTGTATATTATAGCTCCCTCCCCAGTGCAAACCTAACATATAATAATATCTATCCATCCTCATAAATGAGCAGAGCTGGCAGAATAGAGGAATTTCCTGTTTCCAGAGTAGGAAGTCTATTGTTTTCCTGGATTAATCCTAACCACCCTTCGTTAAACATGTTGAAACCATTCCATAGTAAACATGTGAAAAGTCTAAAATGCATCACAAAAAGTTTTAATTTGTGGTACTTGGTACAAACCTTTAACAGCTTTATTTCTTTGGGTGAATTCTGTTCATTATGTTTTGTGACATTTATAGACATCACATGAAACATTTAACAGCACTGAGGAGTATTCAGTACTCATACTCTATTACCTGTACAAACCAGATAAACCTTTAACATACAGTATTCTATATAGCATTTTAATGGTAGTGTGAACAGGACCTAATGAGACACATGTTAATGTTTTCCTCATTGCTTTAACATTGGGTCCATCTCTCACTAGTAAGGTGAGCTCTCCTGTGGAACACTATAAACCTTCATATCTGCCCTTGGGGTTTTGCTTTTCTGCTTAATTTGGGGAACAGGAAAGGGGAATTCCCACACCCAAATGGCTCCATCTTTGGACAAAGCCAAACAGTGTCGGATGGCCCCTATTGGTTATAATGGGGTCAATCCACTTTCTGCCCAGCTGCCCGGCTTTTGGTTGGAAGAAAAAGCATGCAATGCTTTTTCTTCTAGTATTTTGAGCTGGATCTGTGGCAGAATCTCCAGCTGGAGGTTCCAATGCAGATGTGAAACCAGACTAATATTTTTTTCCAAGAGTAGTTTGAACATTCTGAGTGCTCCTTCCACCAGGGTCGGGGACCTTGAGATATTCCACCAAGTTGCGCAGTGATTGTTGCTTGTTCTGCTGTGGGTCCGTGCAAGGCTACTCTAAGTCACAGCCTGTCTGCCTATACCCAACACATGGGGTGGCACTTATTGCTGGGTGATTTGTCCTAAAAATAAAATCTCATTTTTTCACACCTATAGATGATTAAGTTTTAAGCTTGATTTTCTTAAATATTATGTCAAAGTGGTAGCTTCTACTTTTGCTCTATGCAAAACCTAAAAACAAAGCTGGGTTTATATAGGGGCAACAGAGTAGCTGAGAAACTTACCAACAATTATATGGACCAAGAAAATTCTTTGGTTTTTTTGGGGGTGCACTAATATTGAAATATACAATATCCTCTAAAACCATGAGCACTACCATATGTAATAAGGGACCGAGCATGACTGTCCTGTGTGGATGGGAGTTCACTACCCCCCATTTATGTGCATTGCACTGTGCTTTATTATAGATTTTCGGAGTGGAAAATCTGCTACAACTCATCATATGGCTTAAAAGTGGGCTGGCATAACTAGAATGTCTAAGCACATGAATACAGTGTGTACCTGTGGCAGGACCTGATAGGCAACATTAAAAGTAGTATTAAAGTACTGCACTATACAGTACAAAAGACCAAATGATCACAAGTTCAAGTCACCTGTGGAGACTAGATAAACGTGTAAAAAGTAAGTTAAAAAAAAGTTAAACATTAAGAAATGAAAAATGTAAAGTTCCAAAAACACTCCCCTTTTCCAATTTTTCTAAATCTAAATAATGGAAAACCCCACATATTGCAGTGTTCATAAAAGTCTAAACTATACAAATATCAATATGTATCCCACATGATGAACACCATATCTAAAAAAAATACTGAATGCCAAAACTGCAGTTTTGTTTTTGTCACCCTGGCCCCCCAAAAATTGAATTGAAAACAATCAGATATATGTATGTACCCCAAAATAGCACTTATAAAGTCTACAGTTCTCCATGCAAAAAAATGAGCCATCACGCAGCCCAATTGATAAAAAAAATAATGTTCTGGGTCTCAGTATGGCGATAGAAAGAAATTTTTTTTTAAAGTTTTTTTTTTTTTTTTAAAGTAGTAAAACATTAAAACTATATAAATTTGGTATCACTGTAATCGTATGGACCCGCGGAATTGAGTTTGTATGTCATTTTTACTACGCCATGAACGCCATAAAAACGAAACCCTCCAAAATATTACACTATTGTATTTTTTCTTATTATCCCACTAAAAATTTGCAATTGTTTTTCAGTACGTTATATAGAACATTAAATAGTACTATTAAAATATACAATATAACTCATCCTGCAAAAAATAATCCATCACACAGCTGCATTGGTGTAAAAATAGAAAAGTTATAGCTTTTAGAAGACGAGGACAAAAAAAAAGAATCTCTGATCTTGAAGGGGTTAAATCTGTTGCATCTTGTGTGTCAAGTAACCATTCATTCAGGAACAAACACTCTTATAGAAACCCAGTGATATAGATCAAGGCACAGATCCTCCTAGGCAGAGAGTGCAGAGGTCAGGAGTATAGTCTACAATAAGGCAGTGTGCAGTCTCACTATAGACACCACATACACTCGAATGAGCAGCACACAGTATAGACACAGTATACACCCCCTCCTGTGCTGCATATATAATGCTGACAGCCTTTATACATACGTGCAGCTCTCCACTAAATTTTGCACAAGTGCAGTCAACCCCAACCCAGCAATGACTCCCAAAGTCTATCTACCAGCCCACCGCATCACACAGGCTCTCTTAGTCCCTCGGCCTCCGAAATTCACCATAGGCTAGCTTGCCTGTTCTGCACACTCATAGTAGGTCACTTAAGCAACACACGTGGTCTGCACCACACTACCCTTCTGAAGCCAAAACCTACCCTGTATATCACCTCCTCTGCCCTTTTCCTTCAATGTTGCATCAGGCTTTGTTTTGGCCCATGCTGACACTCACCTCTGCCGGTAACCCAAAAACAATGGTGCCCGGAGATACTGAGAGGCTTACAACAAAAGGCTAACAGGCATAACATGGAGGCACATGACAAGAGAGCAACAATGCATATTTAAACCCTAAACCTATGCCTCTTGTATTGCACATTGTTGGAAAGATCCACCTGAAATCAATCTCCCTCAGTTGCTTGAACCATGTGATACACTTCCAAATTGCTCTCCTGTGCATCCACAAATTTAGGTAAATGTAGTACTTTCAGTACTGTTTGACTTTTGAAAGTCATTGATAATAATTTCACCTTAAGCTCTTACATGGAAAATTGTTGGCTTACCAAACAGTTCCTGCTTGAAGAGCGGTAGAAAGGGTCATCGCCTTATCAAGGTCTTTGGTGAACACTCCAGCAGCCAGCCCATATGTGGTATTGTTTGCCCTCTTTATTACTTCGTCAACAGTTTTGAACTTCAGAATTTGCTGTACTGGACCAAATATCTATGGATGTAAAACAAAATCATATTGACATATTATATAATTTATCATGTACATCATGTGTTAGGAGAGCATTAGCATTTCAATGAAGATTTCTACCACTTCACTACTCAAACTGAATATGTTCTTCAGATCAATGAAGGTCCCAGCAGCAGAACCCTTATCGTTACCTCATTAGAGGGGTTGTAGCAAAATCTAAAGATATCCCGCATTCATGAGATAGGACATAACTAATGTGACTTTGACGCAATCCTGAGAATGGGGGTACAATGACAGTACTGAAAATTTCTGACTACAAGCACCCGGCAATCTCTGGTGCTGTCATTGAAATGAATGGAGCGGCAGAATACATGCGTGTCAACCACTCCATTCATGCAGGGACCGTCGGGACTCCTGTTCTAGGGACTAGTGGGAATCTCAACCGTCAGACCCCAGCCAATCATAAAGTTCTATTCTGTGGATAGGGAATAACTTTAGATTTTGGTACAACTCCTTTAACTATGCTTTCTGTATTTTCTATACTTTCTATCTATATTGGTTTTAAGGTTGGAGTTTCAACTTTTTGCATCCTTCTTGCATCTTGAATTATATTATTTTATGACCTTCTGTAACCAGGGAAGTAAAATCTGGCCAAACATTTGGCTACTAAAGGGAAAACATAATAGCACATGCCAGCCATTCAAATCAATAACCAACTATGCGTGTTTGTGAGATGCTCTCTGCTCTGGTTTATAGAGGAGAGCGTCAAGTGGGGAATCCTTCTCTGATATCCATATGCCCTAGTAGGGTATATGGACAGGGGTCATCATCATAAGGCTGTGTTTACACAGGCAATTTTCACTTGTGAGTTCTGTCTGATTGTGAGATGGACAGAAGTCGCACATGAAAAAGAACCCATTATTTTCAATGGGTTAAAAAACATGAGCCTGAGATCAAAAAATCACAGCATGTCCTATTTTTGGGAGATTCTTGTTCGAGGGTTGGCCATTATTTCCTATGGCAGACACACAAAAAATGCATTGCAGTTGCAGGCCATGTAATTTGCATGCAAGTAGTATTCGTTTCTTATCATTTTGAGTAATGGAACCCCATGTGATTTTGTTTTTCACATGCATGAAAAACACATGCACATTAATGCGAATTATGCATTTTTAACACCAAAATGCATTACATGTGCAGAAAAAATGAGTGCGATGTAGGTTAGATTTTCACCGACCTACATCGCACTCACTTGTGTAAATATGGCCTTATTTGTGTATGAACACAGCCCCAGAATTTCCCTCTCAATCTCCAATGGAATGCAACAGACCATTGGCTCTGTCGACCCCTGCACCAGAAATCTTCAAAGAATGTGAAAACCTGTCCAAGTGTTGCCTTCAGGACAATGTACAGGGGTTGTCATTGTGACTCAGCCCTTATAACTCAGGCTGTTTTTTCATAAGGTTGTCCTAAGGCTCAATATTCATCATGTATTTGAGCTTATGAAAACACCATTTAGGAAGGGATTCCGAATTTCCGAACATTTGAAATGGAAAACCTTGAATAGAATTTTTGGAATAGATTAGAAGATTCACTTGAATTACGGATATACATACCTCTTCTTTGGCAATGCGCATGTCATCCTTAACATTTGAGAAGACTGTAGGCTGGATATAGAAGCCTTTATTGCCCCATGGACCACCCCCACATTCCAGTTTTGCTCCTTCTTTCTTTCCACTTTCAATTAAGTCTAGAATTCGGTCATATTGCTCCTTGTCAATCTGAAATATAAAATGATGAAGAATATTATTTTTGCAAACAATTTAGCAGAATGACAGGTAAGGTGGCTCAGTTATTAGCACCGCTTCTGTGCCGTGCTTGAGTTGTAGGCTGAACTCTGAACAAAGGCAACATCTAGATGGGTTTTTTATGCTCTTTTTGTTTATTCTTCTTGTTCTTTTCTCTCCACTGGAGCCAAACAGACAAGAGCGGCAGCTCAGTTGTCAGCATTGTTGTTGTAGGTTCAAATCTGACCAAGGGCAACATCTGGATGGAGTTTTTCAAAGTCTGTGCAGATGTAATTCTTGATGGCATTTGAACCTTGGACCCCAGAACTAAAAGGCAACAGTGCTACAACTGAGCCACACTCACTTTATTTGTAAAACAATTTTCTGACGATTTTTGCATATCATGACCGGATCTTGCAAAAATCGGCACACTTTTTTTTTACCCCTATTGATTTCAATGGGAGTTGAAATCAACTGTTCCGACTTGCGATAATTTTTTAAAATCAGGTTGGGCAATCCAGACCTGAATATTTCATGAATCGCTCAACACTAATAATATGTACCCAACAACGATCCTATTAAAAATACATCTTGTCTCACAAAAAAACAAGCCCTCATATGGCTTTGGTAACAGAAAAATTAAAAAGTTATGGCTCTAAGAATGCAGTAATGACAAAAACTTAAAAATTGGTTGGTCATTAGGGCATAAAATGGGTTCACATTGCAGTGATGGTAGCCTTCACTAGGCCAAGGGTTACCATGCCCACAGTTGGCATACTGCAGTTATGTTGGGCCGATGCTGAGCTTGAGGGGGGGCCCCACCTCTTGGTAACAGCATAAATGCCGCAGTCAGGAATGGCAGTGTAAGTAGTTTGTCAAACAGCCACAATCAGTGCTAGCTCTAATAGCTCCTGTTTGTGGCAGGTATCAGTTGTTTTAAACAGAGTATGCAGTGGGCTTTGCTACAGAGCCCACTTACCCAACTTACACCACTGTGCTGTACATGTATATCACAGATGGGGAAGGGGTTAAGTAATGGAATTGCCAATAAATTGTATTAAGATTTCTTGCCATGACTTTGACTCTAGAGCAACACAATGCCTATAGTGATGACAATAATTCCAGTTTAGCCCAAGAATTAATAGAGCATATAATTCTTTTTCATCAATCTCAAGTTTCTTTTTTTTCAGTTTTTTTAACTTGTTTATCCTGTAACTCGAGCCAAACTCCATAATGCACAATGTAGAGTCAAGATAATGAGAATGGCTATAAAAGCTTCACGCTTGACTGAAATGCAAGGGAAATTGCTTCCTTGAAAAAAAATTGTTAGGCCTTGTACCTTTTTCTATTCTACATGTTATTTTTAGTCAAGTCCTCACTGGCTTTATTTGGCCGTGGGTTGTCTAACTGTATTTGCACAATGTAATTAATGACAATGTAATATAATATTGTCTTCTAGTTTATATTAAGCAACAGAAAGGTAAAGCCAAATACTGATTGATTGTCAACAAGCATTTAGGAACGAAATATTGCAAATATGTTGTTATTTAGTTCTTCCCCATAGAAAAAGCATGGACAGCATTCCATGGTAGGCCTACTAAAGATACCCTTCTTCGGAGGTAGACACAAATCAGCAATAACATTAAAACCATTGATAAGTGAAGAATAATGATTGAGTGACACCTGTCAAGGAGTGGGATGTATTACCCAGCAAGTAAACAGTCTGTTCTTGAAGTTGATGTGTTGGAAGCATGATGCGAATTGCCCCGATTCTCCGAGGCCAGCCTATCTATCAGATAGGGCTGACGCGGAGAATCGGCGGCGGCTCCCGCAGTGGAGATCTGCCGCGGGACTTCGCATCACCCGTGGACAGGGGGCCTTAAGCTGACAGTGTTCCCGCCAAATTTGTGCTTACTTCACCTCTTGATTTATAATCCTATGTAATTTAAGGCATGCATTTTGTACGGTGTGTCCATATTTTTGTCCACCACCTGTAAGTTTTATATGTCCTTGCAGTCTGGGGTGATGATCCTATGAATGCACACTGCTGCCAGGTATAGACCCTTAGGCAACCTTCACATGTGATGTAATCTCTGCCTTCCACAACCGAAAACCCACAGCAATTACTCTGGAAATCAGCAGTGGCCAAATCCGCACCCAAATAGTGAAAAAACACAGTCACGTCCTGATGTATTACACCGCAATAACTGTATTCAGTAGCAGTCTCTAAGCCTTCCACCGCACTAAAAGCACGTTAATTATACGCTGCTTATAAAGAACCATTTGTTTCCAAATACTTTATCTTACGAAATCTTGTCCGTAAAATGCCCTGCAGCCTGTAGGAACTTTGAGTGAACTGTTAGACAAAAACTGAACTCGCAAACACTAAGAAGAGATTGTTTGTTTTCTGAAAATAAGACATAGGGCCCCTGCAGACGAGCGTAAGTGCAAATACACGTGCTGCTGTGCCACATAATTGCGTACCGAAGAAGTGTTTTTTTTTGTGTGAGTAACCACATATATTTTTTTCTCGCGTTCACAATAGCTGCGCATTTGCGCGCTAATATAAATATGCTAGCAATACGTCATGCTGTCATCATTGACTCAGCCCCCTGCAATCACCCATAAATAGTCAACATGTCTGGCGTGACACCATCCTGTGGTGTTTCTGGTACTTTGTGGGTTTATGAGTAAGTAGCTGATGTTAGAGCACGGGCGTAACTATAGGGGATGTGGTTGCACCCGGGCCCAGGAGCCTTAGGGGGCCCATAAGGCCTCTTTTCTCTATATAGGGAGCCCAGTACTATGAATAAAGCATTATAGTTGGGGGCCCTGCTACAGGTTTTGCATTAGGGCCCAGGAGCTTCAACTTACGCCTTTTCGTTAAGGGGTTAAGAGAAGTTGGGGGGCCCTAAGATAAATATTGGAAACCCTGACCTTTGAGCTTTTGCCTACGCTCCTGGGTTGAAAACATGTCTTCTGATGATGAGGATGTTCTTTTGTCTTGGTTGCTGATTTGGACAGTCACGTGAGATGTGGGAGGTTGTTCCTAGAAGGAGGAGTCGGACGTCCTCCGATGTCCAAGAGTGCCGGCCTCCGCTCACCTAAATTGGTGATCATTTCCACCTCAACTCGGTTGGGCTTCCAAATTGAGATGATCATAAACAATCTGCAAGACAGCCACCGTGCCTTCCCTGCTATCAGCTGCAAACTTTATAGTGTAGTGACAGGTGGCGGCGCAATTATGGCATTTCGCACGTTCGTGCACCCTCCTATGGGGCCTTTGGTGCACAAATGCGCAGAAAAATAGAGCAGGTCGCGTATTTTTTCGTCCAACGGAAATGCACGCGCAAAAACGAGTAATGTGAGTAATCAGTGGATTCTATTGACTATGGATGGATGTATTTGCGCTAGTATTTGTGCGTTTGTATATGTGTCCAATACACAGAGAATTGAACCAATCTTTCACATGAATGATTTGTTTTGCATGCATTTCGGTTGCACACAAAAAAAATATGATCTGCTCTATTTTCCTACGTATTTGTGCACCAAATGGCCCCGCCTTTTAAATCATGGAGGGTTTGTTGTGCACGCATATGAACACGCCCTGCGCATTGCTAAGTGCGAACCCGCGCAAATCAACCTCGTTCACTGCGCAAGTACGTTACTCTGAAGCGAGCGTTACTCTGAAGCCACTGTTATGTAGTTGTAAACTAAAGGGAGCATCTTATCTATGTTGACAGTTCAAGCTTTAGTGTATTGCGTGCGGAATGCACTGCGCAAATATGTTCGTGAGAAGGAGCCCTTAGGTTGTAGATATTTTTCTATCGCAGATGATAGTCTGAAAGGACACCTACGAAAAAGTGGGCCAAAAAGGGCGAATAATATTGCGCATTCTCTGCTACTTGTTGGAATCCCATCTACAACGGCCTCCGCGTTCTGCCGTATGATCTCCGTCTGCTGGATATGGACTTCTTACTTGTTTTTGTATAAAGCGATGTACACATCGCAGTATAATCAGCTAGCAGTTCACGCGGTGTCATCGTGGCCGGGCCAAGGACTGAAGACAACACCTTGGACTGGGGCCAAAAGCCAGACTAGTTATTTTCTTGCACAATTTGATCCCTAAGCAAAGAAAGCCTGGGAACCCGATAGATTCACACAGCGCCGCTGTAGCAGCTCTTACTTCCGTGTACGATTAGAATACCTTCTGGCATCATTATGCAAGGCACTCTTTTATTACAGTACGAAGTGACGGACTCCACGCTGGAAACTAAATGTGTGACTGACGGCGGTCTCTGATAAACGTGTATTTCGGCGGTGATTATCGCGGCCGCATAACGGGACAAAACTAACTCACTCATATCAATAGCTTCATTTTCACTATCGGGAAACTCCCCCGTTAATTGTATCGGCGAGAGGAGATAGGACCGTCCCTATCTATCCCGCGCGTAGTGAATACATCATGAGGGGAAGATCGGGCAGCACCTGTCTTCCCAAAGTGATTTTCAGACTCGGACCCCATGGGGACAGGGCCCAATGTAATGGATGACAATCTGTGTAGTGCGCTGCGGAATATGTATGTACCATATAAGTGAGCACAATAGTGCCTACTGAGCCCAACAGGCTGATCAGTCCCACAGATTAACTCACAAAGAGTTAATGCGACAAAGGAGAAGAGAAGGAATGCAAAGAGCAACCCAAAGAATTGTGATAGGACAATAATGATAAACCAGATGCTGAGTGTGATTCAGCCCGGCTGGAGAGATGATCCACAATGCTCCACGGCTCGAGAGCCATCCTTGCCAATACCGTGCCACACGCGGTAATATGGTCGCCCGACAAAGCCCTTGTGCTACCGGAGAGATATCTCCGCATGTGCAACTTCACAGCACCACCTTTCACACAGGATGGAATATTCCTCAGTAGCGCTGCAGAATACGCCCTGCCGCAGAATACGCCCTGCCGCTGAATACGCCCTGCCGCAGAATACGCCCTGCCGCTGAATACGCCCTGCCGCTGAATACGCTATGCTGCTGAATACGCCCTGCCGCTGAATACGCCCTGCTGCCGAATATGTAGCCTTACAATGCGCATTGCTAACATGCAGATTTTCATGCGGAATTGCAAATAACAGAATCCTGCCAGCAGTTCTACAGTCGGCTGTGTGGAATTCTGGGAGGGCGTGTTCCCCAACGCTGGTGCAGAATATTCCGTCCTGTGAAAGATCCCACACTGTGCCTATAAGTACAAGTGTCCGTTGTGTAGCTGTTTAACTCCCCAGATCAGACCAGCTATCTCATATGTAAAAGATCTGTCTGTTTGTGTTGTATACAGATCCACAGTTCTCGACCGATTTGAGTGACATTTTGCATGAGCGCTCTTCAGCACCAGGCGACAAATACTGGAGGGGTTAAAAATCTAAAACTTGTCTACTTCCCCTCTAATTTTTGGTGCCAATAGCAACCAATCACAGCTCATGTTTAATTTCTTGTACTGCTGAGGTAAAATGAAAGCTGTGCTGTGATTGGTTGCTATGGGCAACACAGATTTTCTTTTAGACAGCTTTCATAATAGCGCGGTGCTCGGCTCATTGTTGTGTCCCACTTTGTATATTCCAGGACTGCTAGTCATAAAATCACTGTACATATTAGTGTAAATATATATACACAACATAGGGTATATGACCTAGTATATACATATATACACAACACAGGGTATATCACCTAGTATATACATAACGCAGGGTATATCACCTAGTAAATACATAACACAGGGTATATCACCTAGTAAATACATATATACACAACGCAGGGTATATCACCTAGTATATACATAACGCAGGGTATATCACCTAGTATATACATAACGCACGGTATATCACCTAGTAAATACATATATACACAACGCAGGGTATATCACCTACTATATACATAACGCAGGGTATATCACATAGTAAATACATAACGCAGGGTATATCACCTAGTAAATACATATATACACAACGCAGGGTATATCACCTAGTATATACGCAACCCAGGGTATATCATCTAGTATATACACAACCCAGGGTATCTCACCTAGTATATACATATATACACAATACAGGGTACTGTATATCGCCTAGTATATACATATATACACAACACGGGGTATATCACCTAGGATATACATATATACACAACTCAGGGTAAATCACCTAGTATATACACAACACAGGGTATATCACCTAGTATATACACAACACAGGGTATATCACCTAGTATATACACAACACAGGGTATCTCACCTAGTATATACATATATACACAATACAGGGTAATTCGCCTAGTATATACATATATACACAACGCAGGGTATATTACCTAGTATACATAGATACACAATGCAGGGTATATCACCTAGTATATACATATATACACAATGCAGGCTATATCACTTAGTATACATAGATGCACAACACGGGTATATCACCTATATATATATATATATATATATATATATATATATATATATATATATATATATATATATATACAACGCAGGGTATATCACCTAGTATATACATATATACACGACACAGGGTAATTCACCTAGTATATACATAACACAGGGTATATCACCTAGTATTTACATATATACACAACGCAGGGTATATCACCTAGTATATACATATATACATAACACAGGGTATATCATCTAGTATATACATATATACACAACGCAGGGTATATCACCTATTATATACATATATACACAACGCAGGGTATATCACCTAGTATACATATATACACAACGCAGGGTATATCACCTAGTATATATACATATATATATATACACAACACAGGGTATATCACCTAGTATATACACAACACAGGGTATATCACCTAGTATAAACATATATAAAGGACACATGGTATATCACCTAGTATATACATATATACACAACGCAGGGTATATCACCTAGTATATACATAACGCAGGGTATATCACCTAGTATACATATATACACAACGCAGGGTGTATCACCTAGTATATACATAACGCATGGTATATCACCTAGTATATACATAACGCAGGGTATATCACCTAGTATATACATAACGCAGGGTATATCACCTAGTATACATATATACACAACGCACGGGTATATCGCCTAGTAAGATAATAAAAATCAATGTCTATATGCTTGCGGGTGACAATAATTAGCCTATCAGTAAAATTCCCTCTTCACGACCACTACGTAATTATGAGATTAAAAGCCCAAATGTACCTGTGGCCCCTGGTCTGTTGTGGGTGCGAGGGTGTCCCCCAGAACACGTTTCTTAGCTCTCTCAACACTTCTGCGCACAAATTCTTCATAAATGGGTTCTTCCACAAATAGTCGAGATGCAGCTATACAACACTGCCCCTGGTGGTAGAACAGCGCATGGTGCGCAGTCTCAATGGCGGCATCCACTGCCAGAAAAAGTATAACACATCATGTGAGAAATAGATAAAGCAACCGTTTTTTTTCAGGTTTAGTATAAATGGCTAAAATCGTAGGTGACTGTTTCAGCCGTGTCAGTGACAATGCCGAACGCATGAAAGGGTCTCTGATCAGACCAGTCATAACCGTCATATTGAGGCTGGTTTCACATCGGCGCTGGAAATTTCAGTCGGAGGTTATGTCGCAGGTCCAGCACAAAATACAACTGTTGTTTCTTCTGGGCAGCTGAGTGGGAACCATACCGACCCCATTATAGTCAATGGGGACCGTTCTGTGCTCTTCAGGTCTAAGACGGAGACGTTCGACCATGGGGATTCTCCTTTCCTGCTCCCCGAATGGAGCAGGAAAGGGTAACCCCCAACACAGATGTGAAACCACCCTAACATGGGTTCAACAGCAGCATTTACATATTTGTCATAGGGGCGCTATTACTTATAACATTAGCGACAAGTAATAAACAGTGGCAACAATGTAGCGATACTAACAATCCGCATCAGCAAAGATGACAAGTGGACTTTTTCCTCCAAGCTCCAGTGTGACTCTCTTCAGGTTACTCTTTCCAGCGGCTTCCTTTATCAGCTTTCCAACCTAAACAGATAGAAAAAGAAGTAGATCAAGTAATATCTAAAGAATTTTTTTTTTCAAATGTAATGGAACTCAGTCAGAATTGTAACCACTATTCAGATACGCTGTTCTTGCAGCTCGAAAGACCATTTCTGTTTGTCTTGTTTTTTAATGTTTTTAGAAGACAAAATAGCTGTGTGTTTTTAATGGGTGCTGCTGAATACAGTGTGAGGCAAAAGTCTGGACACACCCACTTAATGGGTGTAATCCTGAGAAAAATTGACTTCCAATGTTTGAACGTATTAATTGGAAGGGAGGCTAGATTTTTTTGTTGGAGGAGACTATTTGGCGGCCATTTTGAACTTTGCCATATTGAATTCAGCTCAGGTTTTTCAAATGCAAAGGAGGTCATGTGATATTTCAAACTTGGCTAGAATTTACTCAAAAACATGCTGGGATCGAGGATCTTTCTTTCTCCCCCACTATGGCATTTCCAACAAGCTTAGTCTACCTACATCACAATTTTTCATCCAGTCAGTTTTCATGCTTTCATTCAGCACTATATATACTGTTGGGTTGTATTATCTTCTACATCAAAAGCCAATGCACATGGGTTTTATATGGACAACGTTCTTAGGCCGTCTTCTAAGTGAAATGGGTGTCATACCTGAGTTGATCCAGTGAAAGCAACTTTATCAATGTCCATGTGATGTGATATGGCAGCTCCGGCTGTGGGTCCAAATCCAGGAACTATATTAACTACCCCTGGTGGAAAGCCTGCCTACAAAATAAAAGAGAAACAAAGAGACCTATTTACTTCCCATTCAGAAGTGTATGGCTAGAATCACAATGTGATAGGCAATAGACTGAAGGTCAATATAAAACATAAGCATTTCTATATACAGTTATACAATGTCAACTTGCACAAAATCTCTGAATCTATACAATTTATTTTAATGGCGCTTGGATTTGACTAGCAAAGTAAGAATGTTCTCTCTTAAATACTGGCTACCAGCAGGAAGGTAGGTAGACTCGAAAGCAATACTTTGTGCTGACCTGTACTCCAAAGGGTGTCCCAAGTTTGCTAATACTTGACTGTTGTTCAAAGATTGAAACGCGTCACTTACTGGCCACAAATAAAGTTTGTACCGTCTTACAACTTTATCCCCAGTCTACCGTTTGCACTTTATGTTCCTTTTTGACTGAATGATTCTGAAGGAGAATCGTTTGTACAAGTGAACGAGCTGGAGACGTCATCACCAACTCGTTTGCTCTCGTTTAGATGGGCAGATTCATCCTTGAGAATCATTCTCTTCTCATTGAGTTTTTCACATTTCCTCTGAATGCAAGGAGAAAGAAATGCAACGACAAGTCAACGAGCCAACGATGATTTTTATTCCGGTGTCTCCTGCGTCAATGTGAATAGGGCCGGCAGTGCAGAAAAGGATACTTACCTGCGCTGGAACCCTTGCGAGAAGACTTGCTTGGGCTCTATCCAGAGTGCCATTAAGTCACGCTCGTGTGCATGAGGCCTAAGTCCTAGCTTTTCTTTTTCTTTCCCTGCACATATTTGACAGCTTGCCGCTCATTAGTATCACTTCTGGAGTGCGACATTGACATACAGGGCAACCAAGTACATTTTTTTCCGTTTGGAGGTGAGCTTTTTAGATGTTGCTCGCTGCTAGACCTCCTGCTGAAAAGTTAGTATAGTAAGACCCCCTGTCCAACGCCGGCGAATTCACAGTCGTGGACAGGGGGCCTAAGTCAGAACTTAGGGTAGATCTTAGGCCAGATTCACCCGGTAGGCCCCCTGTCCACGACCGTGAATTCACCGACGGTAAATCGCCGGCGAATCACATAGGCTGAGCTTTCCATAGCGTTGCTATGGAAAGCACTGGCCCCCCGTCCACGTGTGGAGAATCATTGGGATTCTCCGCTTGCAGCCGGCAATTAACAGCATGCTGCGAATTGCCCCGATTCTCCACGGTCAGCCTATCTGTCAGATAGGCTGACCTGCGGAGAACCGTCTGCCAACTCCTGTTCCCGGGCAGCGGCTCCCGCGGTTGAGATTCGCCGCAGGATGCCACAACGCCCGTGGACAGCGGCCTTACTTTGCGGTCTGGTTCAGAGCAGTGCCAAACACGTTGAAAAAAAAAATAGGTTTCCAAAAACAATGTTTTTTTGTTCTAATTTTTATTTTTCCTTAGAAGAAGCTGATATGGACAGCTATATCACACACAGGAACTTCGTGTAGCTCTGCTACTGTTTGTAAAACACTTGATCAGCCATTCACATACCTCTTTGATTAGTGATCCCATGTACAGAGCAGTCAATGGTGTTTGTTCCGCTGGCTTGACGACAATAGTATTGCCACAGCAGAGCGCAGGTGCGAGTTTCCAAGAAAACATTACAAGTGGAAAATTCCACTATGGAACAAAAAGATATTTTATATCATTATTATTACTACAGAGAAAGTATTTTAGAATATTTTTACAGCACGTCACAATTAACAAATAAAATAACAGTTTACTAAGGGTGGTTTCCCACCTGTGATGGGGATTCCACTTTCCTACTACGTTCAGGGGAATCCCTGTGGTCCAAAGGCTCCATCTCAGAACTGAACAGCGCCGGATGAACCCCATTGTCTATAATGGGGTCAGTTCGCTTTCCACCCAGCTGCCTGGCTTTTGGATGGAAAAAAAATGCAGCGATTCCAAGTATGTTTTGGGGTTTTTTTACTTCAATTTTTTTTAATTATAAATGTGGCAAATGTTTTTTTTTTTACTTTTATTACTTATTTTTTTAATAATTAATGAAAGTTTTTTGAACTGATTTCAAAATTCTTTTTAGTATCCATAGAGGACAAGAACTTGAGATGGTTTGATCGCTCCTGCAGTATGATGGAATACCATAGCATTATATTATACCGCAATCTGATAGGCAGTTTATGAAGCCATACCACAGGCATGAATTGATAGGCAATCCACATTACAGCCGTGGGGGCTTTCAGGAGGCTCATTGTATTAAGACCAGCCTTAATTGTAAGTACAGCCTAATGTTTAATGACTCATTATTAGAGATGAGCAAACCTACTCGGCCACGCCCCTTTTTCGCCCAAGCACCGCGATTTTCGAGTACTTCCGTACTCGGGCGAAAAGATTCGGGGGGCGCCGTGGGTGAGTGCGGGGTTGCAGCGGCGAGTGGGGGGGAGAGGGAGAGAGGGCTCCCCCCTGTTCCCCGCTGCTACCCCCCGCCCCCCCTTGCAGAGAGGGGCAGCGTGTATTAGCCGGGCCTGAAAACCTGACCGATATATGCCTATCAGAATAAGCCCTATTTAAGGGCTTAAACAGACTTAAGTAACTTTATCAAGTTTTGCGGCCATTGACTTGTCCTATCTTTCTCGCCTGTATGTTTTAGACGTGCAAGAAAAGACATGTCTTGCCCTATCTTGATATTTTTTTTTATGGTGCTCAATAATGCGAAATTTAAATGGTAAAAAAAACAAAAACTGAATTTTGACTGGCTCATGCGTAAATATGCTCTATAGCAGCAAGCGTATTTGTGCATACGTTTGTCTATTTAAGGCTGGACACCCACTGGCGATATTTTCTATCTTGCGCTGCGAGAGCAAGTGAAAACACTTGCCTCGCAGTGCAAGAAAGACGCCTCAATGAGACCAGGATATCGCCAGTCTTTTCAATGGGGCCAGCGGCAGTAGCGCTAGCCCCATTGAAAAGATATGGAGAATACCGCGGACTTCTGCCACAGCTGTCACAGCTGTGGTAGAAGTGCAGCATGCTATCCCATGGCTTTCAATGTGCCATTGAAAGCAGTGGTTTGTGGCAAACCCTGCAGTATGATTTTCAGGGAAGGGCTTGAAATATAAGTGGTAAAAAAAAGTTTAAAAAAAAATAGTCACCTATCTGCCGCTCAGAGGCGTCATCCAGCTGGCTCCCCGACACTGCTATCCAGCACTTTCAGCAGGCAGGGATTTAAAAATCCCCGCCTCCTGAAAGGGCTGTGCTGATTGGCTGAGCGCTTAGCCAATAACAGCTAGTGCTTAGCTATTAGC
This sequence comes from Eleutherodactylus coqui, assembly GCF_035609145.1. Classification (NCBI taxonomy): domain Eukaryota; kingdom Metazoa; phylum Chordata; class Amphibia; order Anura; family Eleutherodactylidae; genus Eleutherodactylus; species Eleutherodactylus coqui. Next base: position 213,425,292 of record NC_089841.1, on the reverse strand, counting down.
TCAGTGCTCAGCCAATTACAGATAGTGCTTAGCTATTCATTCATGAATAGCACTATCTTAGCTATTCATTCATGAATAGCACTATCTTAGCTATTCATGAATGAATAGCTAAGCACTATCTGTAATTGGCTGAGCGCTCAACCAATAGCTAAGCCCTTTCAGGAGGCGGGGATTTTTAAATCCTCGCCTGCTGAAAGTGCTGGATAGCAGTGACGGGGAGCCAGCTGGAGCTCGCGGTCCCAACGGGGACAAAGGAAACTCCTGCCACAGCTGTGACAGCTGTGGCAGAAGTCCGCGGTATTCTCCATATCTTTTCAATGGGGCTAGCGCTGCTGCCGCTGGCCCCATTGAACAGACTGGCGATATCCCGGCGTCATCCCATTTTTTTTCTCTCATTGTGAGGTGAGAGTTTTCACTTGCTTTCGCAGTGCAGTGGAGAAAAAAACGCCAGTGGGTGTCCGCCCTAAGCCTTAATGGTGCATCTTTTGCACTTTGTATTATTCCAATGCATCTAAACTAAAAAATGACTGCCATATACATCTCTTATGCATACTTATGTATCGCTATGGTTACAGACTACAAACAAACCCTTGTGTAGTCTGTTCTTGCAGTTATGTGTGCTGCTTTACATATATGGGAGTAACACGTATGTCAAATCAAGCAAAATAACCAATATCCAAGTGTGTATATAGCATCTGAAAGCTAGAATGTCTTAAGCTACCTTTACACTGGGTGACTGTCGCACAAATAATATCTGGGAACAGCAAATTCAGGCAATAATCGTCCCATGTACAAACGGCACTGAGCAAGAAATCGCTCACTTGGTGGCGTTGCTTGGTTTTTAGCTCACCCAAGAACAAAGCAATCTTCGGTCCATGTAAACAGGCAGTCGTTCATCTATGAACAACTGCCTGTTTGCAGTAAATGAAGGTGAGCAGTCGGAAGAGATCTCTGACTGGCTCCGCCTCCATTCTCTGTGGGACAGACTATGGGACAGCCATGTAAAAGGACTTTTAAACAGATATTTGGAAGCTTTTGTTTGCATTAGACCATTGATAATGTAACAGTATGCTGCTTGCATCGCCTACTTACGGGGATGATTTGACCGCATACTCCAACAGGTTCATGTCTTGTGAAAGTAAAGAAATCTCCATCTACAAGTCAAAGAAGTCTATCAATGAAAATGATTATATTCTTTCTTCTGGAAGATATCAAACAGCTTTAAAATAACATACCCATAGGTACTGTGCGGCCATGATTTTTGTCTGCCCAGCCTGCACAGTAGCGCAGGGACTTAACAGCTCCTGGCATGTCTGCAAAGTAGGATGCGGTAAAGGCCTTTCCAGCATCAATGCATTCCAATGTCTGAAAAATAAAAAAAAAATCTTCAGTTTATACTCAAATACACACACACACATACATACATACACACACACACACACACACATACATACATACACACACACACACATATATATAAAGAACATTTTCATATAGCATAATATTGTCATGTTATAACATGACAATCACTTACAGCTAGTATCAGGACGTCACGTTCCATCAGGTCTGCTAACTTATTCAAGAGTTTACCCCTCTCAGAAGCATCCATCCTGCGCCATGGTGACCCCAACTGGAATGCTTCTCTTGCTGCTTTCACCGCTTTATCTATATCTGCCTATAGCCAAAAAAAGCACTAAGTTAACAATTGAAACTCTTAACAGCTTGACTAAAATTAAAAGAAAGGAATTCATATTTGAGCAGGTAAGTCACACTCCCAATGGTCCAGAAATCCAGGATATACTAAAAGGGTTTGATTTATTCCGATATGGAAGGGGTGGCTCATGCAAACAACTCTTCTATAATCTGTACTACGGCATATGGATGCCACAGAGAGTGGCGCTCTGGTCACTCTCTATAAACCAGAACAGAGAACTGCCTTGTAATAATAGCTTCTGGTCTTATGAACCAGATCTGTGCATGTATAACATGGGTGGACACTAGAGATGAGGGAACATGCTCGTCCGCGCTTGATGCTGATTCGAGTAGTAGAATACTCGATGGTGCTCGTTACTCAAGTGAGCACCACACCGTGTTCGAGAAAATTTTTTGGCCCCTCCCCGCTTTACCACTTCCTGCTGTGACGTGCCAAGCGTGCGCGTATCTACAGCAGTGTCTGGCTGTGGGAGAGAGAGAGAGAGAGAGGGAGAGAGAGAAAAAGCTCGGCGCCAGGCGGGTCCATTGAAAAATGCTCGAGTCTCCCATTGACTTCAAGGGGTTTGTTACTCGAACAGAGCTAACAAACATTACAAAAAGCTTGGGTCGAATAACGAGCACCCGAGCATTTTGGTGCTCGCTCATCTCTAGTGGACGCTCATCTGAATGGCCACCATAGAATACTACATTACCCCTACAGCAGCTGTTGCAAGGGAAATACTTTGCTGGCTACAGATTTCCCAGTTAAATCAGTTGTTTCCAAAGTCCTGACAGCTAGCTGCAGCAGTCTGTGTATGGGATATCAAAGGCTGCTGCAGCCAATGACAGAGCTCAGCAATCGATCTATAAGCCCTGTTATTGGCTGCAGCAGCTTGTGACATCCAGTGGACAGACTACTGCAGCCTGTAAACATTATGTCAGAGCAGAGACCTGGAGCTGCTGGCGGGGAATATTCGGGGAGAGGTAAGTATGAACTGGTTTATTATTTCAGGGCATGGGGAAGCTGTGACTGTAACAAGGGGGCATCCAAGATGTCTGCAGGAAAGGTTTCTACACCGACATAAAAGGGGATTCTTTACTGTAAGAGCAGTGAGAATATGGAACTCTCTACCTGAGGATGTGGTGATGGCAAATTCAATAAAATAGTTTAATAGGGGTCTGGACACCTTTCTTGAGTGTTACAATATTATATGTTATAGTCACTGATTACTTCAGAAGGGTCGGTGATCCGGGGATTATTCCGATTTCCAGATTGGAGTCAGAAAGAAATTCTTTTTCTTTGAATAGGGAAAACTGGCTTCTACCTCATTGGGGTTTTTGCCTTCCTCTGGATCAACATTGAGGGGGTAATAGGTTGAACTGGATGGACATGTGCGCCTGTTATTATAAATCATATTGTAACCGGACAACCCCTTTAATCCAGAAAAAGGGAGAATCAATACGTTGCTTACCTTATCTCCTTCTTCCACCTCGCATATCTTCTCCCCTGTGGCTGGGTTGATGATGGGGAATTTCTTTCCACTGACTGAATTATGCCATTCATTGTTAATAAAAATCTGTGTGAAAAAAGCAATCCCATATAATATACTGTCAGCACTGTAATGTCTCTTCTGAGATCTCCGAGACAACGTGTACCACCGTTATTATGTATATGTCAACGTAGACTTTACAATTTAGAAGAATGATCCAAACTTTTTTTATTCCTCTATCACTAACTTTTTTTTTTAAATAGTGGATGTTTCAGCCTATACTTACATAACATCTACTGTATGTTAAATCTGTTGAATTAGAAAGGAATGTGAAGGAATGCATAAAATTAGCCATGAATGAATGTAATCGGCCATCTAATTTGTATGCGAACAGCCCTGTTTTCCTCTGATGGGTAGGTCAGGTATCTGTCCTTGCCACTTGTGTTCTTTCAACATATGCACACCTGGCAAAAATAAGGCAAGGTACCCAGCAGCTAAGCAATCACAATAAGGGCGGCTTCACACAGGCATATGCACAATTTTGCGTGCTTCACTGCAACATATTTGCATTATGAATGAGGCTTTTTTGCACGAGTGTTGCCGTATTTTACTATACTTTTTGCATGTTTTTTTTGCGCCCAGGACACCACCACACCCCGATTTCAATAGCTATTTAGTCTAATGAGTTCCAAATGTGTTCTTTTTATTCTGAACTGTGCAATGTTTCACGCATCCACCTGCGTATTGCGTGCGCATTGGTGCACCATAGACTTCTATAGGGACCTTTAGAGCAGGTTCTATGTTTTCACATGCGCAAGAGCAAGAATGAACGCATTGACATCAATGCACAGGAAAAGGGAGTAGGTCCAATGTAGGGTAAAAACTCTTTCTCTTAATTGAAAAATTCAGGCAGACATAGAGGAACAAGAAGAATGTGCCATCTTATATGTTTCAGGCAAGCATGCTGTCGTTAATCATGCCTATGAAACATGTAAGATGGCGCATGCTTCTTGTTTCTCTATATCTGTCTGAATTGAAAAAAAAAAAGAGTTTTTACCCTACGCTGGACCAACTCCCTTTTCCTGTGCATCTGTTGTGGTTTCCAGCTATTCCTTGCACGGGAGTCACTGCAGAGGAGCAGGTTTCAATTCCATTGATATCAATGGGTTATATTCTCTGCGTATTGCACGCACAAATACATCCATGTATAGCCACCCTAACAGCTACATTGGGGTTCATGGATGTGGCTACATTATGGCTCTGTGCATGTATATTTAGAGTTAAATACAGGACTGGATAATGTTATATGAGATCAAGAAAGCCATTATTAAAGCAAACTTCCTTATCTAACAGGATATAGCTGATCTCCTCATTAATTCCTGCACAGTTCTGTATTACAGTTCAGCCATGTGCACAGACTATGACCAGCTTATCATAGGAATCTTCCGAAATTGGGGCTTTTTTTTCTAAATCCCTTTTGTTAAAGCATAAATTTGGAAATGTAGATATCAATAATCTGAACGTGAATGCCAGTTAGGTGATAATTCCATATAATTGCATTCCTTGCTAGTGAAAATGTAATTGGACGGCGTGTTAAATACTCAAACAATTTATGAAGACTTTTTTGGAGAGTGATTATTAAAAAAAAACCAAAAAAAAAACTCTTGGCTGTGATACTGAAGGAGTCTTGCCAAAAGTCACATATTCGCCTCAGATGTGAGTAGGCAGGTTTACTTTGCCTCATTATGCAGCCTCCATGCTGTGATCATCTGTATATGGTCACATATTGATTCTCCCATGCATGGCAAGTTACTTATTCATTTCAAAGGAAATTACATGAGAAACCACGGGAAGCTTTGCCTTGATTAGTGAGAAATGCCGGGTCACAGACTTAGTTACATTTCTTTTTCTTATTTTCAGTGCATTCAGCAATAATGTGTATGACACAGTGAAGTGAGTTGTACAGTAGTTCTGCCTGGATATCAGGCACACACTGTGCTCATTTCATTCCACACTCAGCTACTGGACCTCTGAATTGACCTGCCTTGGCCACGTCGATGAAGGACTGTCACTTTGTTTTAGACAGAGCCATCTCTGTTTGCTAGTGTGTGAATTACAGTATTGTCTAGACTCATCCATCATCCATGGGCCGCTGATATGTAACATTAAATGATGATTACTAAATTCTAACTTATATAGTATGCCCCAACTGCAACAATCTGGGTCTTCTATTCAATCCACAGCTTTGACCTTCTACAGCAAACTTAAATTGTGTGCTCATAATGACAGGTATGTTTCATATTCGCCAAAGTGACATTATAATTATTTTGTATCTGTTCTCAACTTAGTCATGTTTTAAATGAATGATGTTTTTAATAAGTAATGAACATTTTTTTGGATTCCCTATGTGGTCACCTTGCTGCCCAACACATAGAGGACCTGGTGCTTCCTCATTGCTTTTACCACTTGAAAAAAATGTGACAAGGAGCATATTAAATATATTAAAATTCCAAGGAATTGGAAAAAGAGTCGTATATTCACAACTACATAATTAACTCATCTTTATCAGATCATTGTATATACAAAAAGATTTACGCATACAGGAACGATAGGGTACATGGAGACATGGAAACCCTAGATAGATTATTTCCAGGTGGAAAATCAGGAGGGTTCAACACGCATGATAGAGAGTAGAGGGTCCTCTCAGAATAGATTTAAGCATGAGTATGTGTATCTCTTGAAATTACAAAGAATACATTAAATAGGATTCAATCATTTTGTTATATTCCACTATGAAAGATTAAACAACTATAAATGAGGGTGGATCTCCCCTCCTCCCCCTCCCCTCCTACCAGGAATCCCACTTCCCCACCCCAGCACATTCAACCTCAACCCCCTCTTCTTACCTCTCCTAACCTCATCTTACCCTCCCTCCCAGATATGTCCTAACAACAAAAACCCACCAGTGATATCTACCCACCAAACCCTACAACCAATTCTCCAGATGCTAACTGCAGTATCTAAGAAACGCCTCCGAACAACCAAAATCACTTCCTTCTTTTCATCAATACTTCCCAACAAAATGAACATCAAGAAAGAAGGAGACGTAGAAGAAGAGGTAAACTGGAAACGCCTCAAAAAGATCAAAAGTATGGATGTAGAGACAAAAATAAAGATGGAGCTTGAGATGTGGGGTGTGTTTCTACCACTCCGTCAGCATAAAATTGGGTTATTTGCAGATGATGTAGTGGTGCTTATAACCCATCCATTGTCCTCTCTCCAGGCAGTAATCAAAGTAATAAACAGATTTGGGCAAATCTCATATTACAAAATTAACTCCCACAATTCTCTTAACATCCCCAAAACTTTCAAGGAGATCATTAAAAAAGAATTTCCTTATTCTTGGGAATCGGGACAGGTTCTGTATTTGGGAATAAAAATCTCCCTCCCCCTTAGCGGTATGCCTGCAATGAATTTCAACTTAATGCTTGGCTCACTACAAAAAGAACTAGCTACATTTGACAAAGTGGAACCCTCGTGGTTGGGGAGAATAGTACTCTACAAAATGATGGTACTCCCAAAAATTCTTTATATTTTTAGAACCATGACGATCCCTCTCCCCCAGAAATATCTAAAAGCGCTCCAAAACCAAATGATGTCATTCATATGGAAGGGAAATACACCAAGATTAGCAGCTTCCATACTCTATTCCTCTAAGGGGTGGAATGGGTGTCCCAAATCTCACAGCATACTATAGAGCCAATTTAATAAAACAAATTAGAGCCTGGTGCACACCTTTAGTTACCATAAGTTGGCCAGAAATTGAAAGACACCTAGGATGGGGCTGGGATCTTCGAACTGTTTTACTGGCAGCTACACTCAACCCAAACATACAATTACCAAATTTCCCTACTATTAAAGGGGTTCTGTCATTAAAAACAAAAAAATATATACTTACCTATTGCACCCCAGGCAACCTTACCTCTCCTCTTCTCCTCCCAAATCTTCTCCTGGATCGTCTAGCAGCCTGTGTCACGTGACATGTAGCTGCCTGATTTAGCTGGATCCGGTGATGCAACGTACATTGCGCTACATTCTGCTTCCTGAATATCAATGTACGCATACGTCACTAGTGACGTAGCGTTCATTGCCCAGGCAGGAAGTGCGGAATACACGGTTGGTGTCCCTTTCGCCATGGGAAGTATTGGGTGTAGACCACTGTTGGGCTGCTTGACAGCCAGGTGACGCCCCCACTTCCTCATTGGCTGGGTGCATTGATAGGGGGTACTGGAAGGCACAGGGGAGAAGGCACAGCAGCGGAAGCGCAGAGGAGGTTCAGAGCGGGGGCCCGACGGCGCCGGAGCATCAAGGGACAAAGCAGAGCAGCGGGCCAGCAGCAGAGGCTCCTGCGACACAAGGGAGCTTCAGAGTGGGAGTCCTTCAGCGCCGGAGCATCAGGGGAGAAAACAGAGCAGCGGTACAACAGCGGAGGCTCACAGCAGGGGAACGACACAGCTGGAGCAGCGGACCAATAGTGGAGGCTACAGCGCCGCAGGGGAGTGTGACAACAGGGGACGGAGAGCGACGCCGGAGAGCAGAGCATCAGCAGGGCAAATTGGCCAGCATTGCATGTGATCCGTGGCATCGGCAGCAGGGACTGTGGCGGCAGCGCTGGCGGGATGTGTGGGGGCGCCCAACATGATTGCTTCATGGCTTAGCAGTGTAGGGGTAGATTCAGACGAGCGTATATCGGTTTGGTTTTCACGCTGAGCCGATATACGGTGTCCTTGACTGCAGGGGGGGGGGATGGAAGAGCCAGGAGCAGGAACTGAGCTCCCGCCCCCTCTCTGCCTCCTCTCCGCCCCTCTGCACTATTTGCAATAGGAGGGGGCCAGACGGGGGAGGAGCTAAGTCATGTCGCTTAGCTCCGCCCCCATCCCACCCCTCTCATTGCAAATAGTGGCAAGGGGCGAGAGCTCAGTTCCTGCTCCTGGCTCTTCCATCCTCCCCCCCCCCCGCACATACATACATTTAGGGCTCATGTCCACGGGGAAAATAGGATTTAGGATCCGCAGCGGATTTCCTGCATGCGGATCCGCATCCCATAGGGATGCATTGACCACCCGCGGGTACATAAATACCCGCGGATCGTCAATAAAAGTGATTTTAAAAAAAATGGAGCATGAAAAAATCTGGACCATGCTCCATTTTCATGCGGGTCTCCCGCGGGGACGGCTCCCGCGGGCTTCTATTGAAGCCTATGGAAGCTGTCCGGATCCGCGGGAGACCTAAAATAGGAATTTAAAGCATTTACTCACCCGCAGCGGACCGCGAAGCTCTTCTCTTCCTCACGGCCGCATCTCCCTTGCTTCGGCTCGGCGGATGTGCCCAGCGCATGCGCGCGGCACGTCGACGACGTGCCGGCGACGTGCCGCCGGCGTCAGGAATTCATCCGCCGGCCGAAAATGAAGATCCGGCCGTGAGGAAGAGCAGAGCTTCGTCGCCCGCGCCGGAAAGGTAAATGCTTTAAATTGCTATTTTCGGCGCTCATGTCCGCGGGGCAGGAGGGATCCGCTGCAGATTCTCCATGGAGAATCTGCAGCGGATCTGATTTTCCCCGTGGACATGAGGCCTAAAAGGGCTGTAAGATTTTTTTTGCAAAGGGGTGGATGCACGGCAATAAAAACAATAAACACAGGTGGCAGGACAAGTATTGTAATGCACGCACACACAAAATATGTATAAAAAAAAATCTTATGGCCTCCTAAATGTATGTTTGTATATACATATATATGTGTGTGTGTATATATAATATATATATATGTATATGTATGTATATACAAACATACATTTAGGAGGCCATAGGATTTTTTTTTTTAATACATATCTTGTGTGTGTGTGTCTCTCTCTGCTTGTGTATATACACGCATATACATACATATATCTACGTGTGTGTGTGTGTATATACACACATATATACACGCACATCACAATGCATTGTTCTCACAAAGCGCATAGCACTTGCATATTTGCCTTGCGCAATGTTGGTCTGAGTTACTTGGACTGAAATAGTGCTCACTTATGTAAAATCAGCCGAAGAGAATGAATGTAACATCACTAAAGACATAAGGGAATATTTTGCCCTCTATTGTCAGCATGCTATTATCGTGTCCCTCAAGTGTCAATGCATAATGCATCCCATGTGGCAGCGTGCCCACCCATATCACATCTTGTATTCAAGCTAGAGGCGTTACAACAGGGTACCAGAGCCTCCATGTTCACCCATATCACATCTTGTATCCCAGCTAGAGGCGGTACAACAGGGCACTAGAGCCTCCATGCCTGCCCGTATCACATCTTGTAACCAAGCTAGAGGTGGTACAACAGGGTACTAGAGCCTCCATGCCCACCTGTATCACATCTTGTATGCAAGATAGAGGCGGTACAACAGGGCACTAGAGCCTCCATGCCTGCCTGTATCACATCTTGTATCCAAGCTAGAGGCTGTACAACAGGGTACTAGAGCCTCCATGCCTGCCTGTATCACACCTTGTATCCAAGCTAGAGGCAGTACAACAGGGTACTAGAGCCTCCACGCCTGCCCGTATCACATTTTGTATCCAAGCTAGAGGCAGTACAACAGGGTACTAGAGCTTCCATGCCTGCCCGTATCGCATCTTGTATCCAAAATATAGGAGGTACAACAGGATACTAGAGCCTCCACGCCTGCCCGTATCACATTTTGTATCCAAGCTAGAGGCGGTACAACAGGGTACTAGAGCCTCCATGCCCCCCGTATCACATCTTGTATCCAAGCTAGAGGCGGTACAACAGGGTACTAGAGCCTCCATGCCCCCCGTATCACATCTTGTATTCAAGCTAGAGGCGTTACAACAGGACATACATACATACAATAAGACCAGCTTTACATAGATGTAAGTGTAATTGCGCACACTGTTGTGCAGGTTTTTATCTCTCTGAGGGCAGCCGCACACAGGTGTAAGTGTGTGTATATATATATCCATATGCATCTTGATACATATACACAGATACATTTATATATACATACACTCATACAATACATTACATGGGGAATATTCAAAGGGGAAAAAAGACAGGTATGTGTTTCCTGTTTTACCATGTGGAGTGACTACTGTGAATGATTGCTGTGAGTAACTACTGTGAGATGGTAAGGAAGATCTGGAAGCGATGGGTGTTCAGGGACAGAGAGGCAGGGAGAAACTCTAGCAGATTTTGGGGGACTGCAAGCTCTATTCACTGCACTAGATCACTGGATGGGCGGAAGTAGCTTTGTGAGGGCAGAAGTGGTCAGCACAGCAAGGGGTGCTGGGAGATGACCTTCTAGCAGGAGGGGCTGAACATGTAAACAGAGCATGGAGGTGAAAAATGGAGATTAGGTAAGTACAACTACTGAAAAAAAACGTTTTGTATGTGTTATTTACCACAGGCTGTGTCGGCAGGGCAGATTTACTGGAGAAAAAAAATACAGATTGTAATGACAGAACCCCTTTAAAGCCTCAGTAAAAGCATGGATCCATCTGGTAAGAATTTCCAAATCCCACTACCCCAGAAAGCAAGCACCTATCCCAATCTAAACTTTAGAGCTACTAATCCCCAATATAACAATAAAAAGCTGGAAGAAAAAGGGGATACGTTTCATTTCAGACATACAGGAAAATTCTGATCTTAAACCTTTTGATAAACTGCGTAAAGAAACGAATCTCACCAGCTGCGACTTACTCCAATACCCACAAATGAAAATGGGCTCACAAAAGTTCTAGCTCATTGGAGGTGCACCAAAAGGTGGTAACAAGATGGTATTATTTTCCTACGGGTTTAGCTAGACTTTTTCCTGGTACCACTGGAACATGCTTGAGAGAATGTAGGGAGGAGGGATCCCTCTTCGATATATTTTGGAGGTGCCCACCGATCCTCTCCTTGTGGAATTCGGTGTTTACGAAAATTTTTAAGGTTACGGGTATAAAAAGTAAACTGAAACCGCAAGTGGCCATACTGCTGTTAGGCATGGAGGAGATAACCCCCCCCCCCAACAAAGGAAGCTTATAGCATATATCATATATTTTACTCTGTGTTAAGCAGCTGATAGCCAAAGGTTGGAAATCCCCTAACGTGCCTTCAACGCAAAATCTAATTACTGGTAATGTGCTCTCAGAACATTGTTCGTATGAAAAATTATTTGCCCTAAGACAAAACAAGATACTTAGCTTTGAAGAAACTTGGCAACCTCGGTTACACAGCATCAAAATGGGATGATTTAAAGTAGTAAAACAGGGATAAAAGTAAAACCTAGAGGTATTACAGCAAAAGTCCAGAACACAGAAAATCATAATTTGTGTTGTTTTGGAAATGTATCTCTCCGATCCCTCCCTTCTCTCCCACCCACCCACTTTTCTTTTCCTTTAAACGCAAGTTTAAGTATATTTTTCTTTTGCAGGAGGCAAAAGTTTGATGTATAGGTTTAATAACTAATTGCAAACTGTAAAATCTTTTCGGTGATGTATAACCTGACATCTCAATCAAAATATATTGGAGGAAAAAAAAGTATGAATGTAGAAAGTGGTACCCAGGGAGGCATATTGAACATCTCCCAACACACCCTAACAGCAAGTAAGAGGGAACTATTGAGTAAAGGCTTGTCTTTTAGCAGCTTTATACTGGTCACCTGGTTAAAACTATTAAGTTTGTGAAATGGAAAGTGTGGGCAACCTATGGTGTAACATCTTTATATACAAATATAACCCCATGATAAAGGAGTATGGGCTATAAAACACTTTTTAAATTCTGACACTTTAATGCTCCCTAAAGAACAGAAATTTTTATTGAAAGCTATCTATTTTATTTTAAATAATTATTATTTTAAATATCAAGATCAATTTCTTCATTCAAACTAGAGGGACCGCAATGGGCACCCAATTTGCACCAAGTTATGCAAACTTATATATGGGGGCTTTTAAAGACAGGTTTTTAGAATATCCACGTATTATATTTTACCACAGGTCTGTAGATGACATATTATTAATATGGGAAGGTATGATGATAGGGCAGTCCATCTATATAAGCAGTATTAACCCTTTCCAATCCACTATCTGACATCTAAAGACATTCTGATTGAAGGCTGTACAGTTCCGATGTCGGAAGACATCCAGCAGGGTATTTTTTCTGTATATTACTGGCCACTCTGTTGTCAGGGGCCTCTCCAGCATGTCCCATATCACAGTACTGGCTCTAGCCAGCAGATGGTGCTATTGTATAATGGCAGCAAGAGAAAGCCCCCTAGGAAACTCTGAATCCAAAATTGGATTGCAAAGGGTTAACCAGGATAACTGGGTTCTGAAATTTACAGGAAATTCCCATGATAAGTAAATAGTGTTTTAAGATGTAAAGATTTTATAGATCAAAACAGGATTTGCACAGAAGCATTTTTTTAAACAGGTAGACACCATCAGCTAATTATATTTTAATAGTTGTCACCTGAAGTCTTGAAAAGCCAACGAACCCTACGGGCAATTCAAAAGAATCTGCAGAAACTGCACTAAAGGAGAGAGTTATAAAAATCAATCCCGTATTTTATTTAGGAGGTTTCTAGAGAAAAGCTGTCCAAAACAATTAGTGAATGTGGCACTGCAGAAAACAGGCAAGTTGAGTCAGGTAGAATGCCTAGTTGAAAAAAAGAGCAAAAAAGTACTAGGTGAACCAAACATTTCCTTACTTGCGACAATATGCAACATAGGGAAGTTAGAGAAATCATAAAAACATAGTAGAATACTTTTGAAAGCAACTCTGTATTAAGGACCGTCCTACCCAAAAACCCTGGGATGGGATTTAGGAAAAGCAAGTCCTTAAAACATATTCTGGCTTCAACAGTTCCAAGAAAAAAAGAAGATACAAGGAGGGGCTCCTACATTTTTTCTACATGGGGGGCGCCCTTTAAGTGTGACAAGTAGAGATGAGCGAGTATACTCGCTAAGGCACTACTCGCTCGAGTAATGTGCCTTAGCCGAGTATCTCCCCGCTCGTCCCTAAAGATACGGGGTCAGTGTGGCTGACAGGTGAGTTGCGGCAGGGAGTGGGGCAGAGCGGGCGGGAGAGAGGGAGAGAGAGATCTCCCCTCCGTTCCTCCCCGCTCTCCCCCGCCGCTCCCCGCCCCCTGCCGGCCCCTGAATCTTTAGGGACGAGTGGGGAGATACTCGGCTAAGGCACATTACTCGAGCGAGTGGCAAGATTAGGTGCAAATGTCATGGGGACATCAAACACCATAGAAACATTGTAGAAGTAGTAGACAAAGAACCAACATTTGAAATCAAACAACAACTGGATTGTGGCTCCCGCTTTGTGGTTTTTTTAATGGAATGTACACGTCAGTTGAAATATGCGGGAAGAACCACTAATCCACTAAGAGAGAGAATGAATAAAAACAGGTCTAGCATCGTCTATGGGGTTAAGAATCACAGTGCATCAAGACACTTTATGACAAACCACAATAAGAATCCCACACATATGTCGGTTACACCCTTAGAACAGATACCATATGGGAATTTTCTTAGACTCAAAAAGAAAAAAAACTCCTGGATTGATCGTCTAAACAGTCATACCCCATACGGCTTAAACGAGGTTTTAGAACAATTTCTAATGTATGACCCTACTCCAGAAAATGTTGTGCTCCAACTGGTTTTATTAGACCGAGTGATGCGGATAGCCATCCTAACAAATTATGTTTTATAGTTATATAGTTTATAGTTTTTTTATTTTATATTTTATACATTTCAGAGGAAGTGTTTTATAAAAGGTTTTATTATATCGATGATGTAGAGTCTCATAGAGATGTGTGATTGTGTTTGCGGATTGCCAGGAAAGTTCTTAGAGCCCATGGCGAACATGTCCATAGGCACCTATAAACCCATGGCCTTTTTGCATATACAAAAAGTTTTTCTGCGTTGGTATACCTTCTCTTTCATAGCATAGCTTTCCTATGCAGAGGGACATAATGTAGAAAGCTGGTATTAATTACAGTAATTTGTGGGAGGAGGGTCAGCAAGCGGAGTAAGGCCTTATGCACACAAGGCCAATTGAGCAGTGGAATTTGTGCTTGTCAGCGGGCGATCCGTTGCTCAATGTGCCCATTTATGTGTGTGGGGATTCCTCTCTCCAGCGGATTTTATTTGCAACCGCTCCGTGCCGAAATAAATTCGCAGCATGCTCTATTTGTAGAGCAGATATGCAGGGACGGCTTCTATTAAAGTCAATGGAAGCCATCCCTCCCGCGGCACTTCTGCAATGATCATTGAAGAAGTGTTGCGGATCCACGTCACTGCCTAAGCGACGGCACGGTGTCCTCGGTACTGCACATGTGCGCAGGGTTGCATGCACGGGAAGATTCCGTGCAGGATTTCCCACACAGTATCCGTGGGTGCCAGTGTGCATGAGGCCTTAGGCTGGCTTCACATGTACAAAATTGTTGCCTATTCACCATATTGCAAAACTGCAGCAATTCACTGTAAAGTGGTGAAGTGCGTCAGTTCTTCCTGCTTGCTTATTATCGGCTTGGTACACTACAGCAATGTGTGAACCGAACCTTACGCTTCAAATAGGGGGTGGGGATGGCAAGCTGATTTTTCTCCCCGGTGGAGGGAAACCTAGCTTCACTTGTGATCGATCGATCGATCGACCGCTCGATCTTAATATTTCTCAATCTAGCATAAAATCGAAAACAGTATTTGAACACAGAAGACTCTTCTCATAATATATTCATGCCATTTAAGTCCATGCATTGTAGGAAAGTGTATTAACTACTGTACTGGAGACTGGATATTGTGTGCCTAAGGCTGCCACACCTAGGTTCTGTGAATGAAGACCTTTGTCCTGCATAGTTCACCAGTGCTATAAACTGAATCCTTGACAATGATTCTTCAACTGCACAATTCAAAGGTACAGATCAAAAAGAGGGCTGCAAGTGACATTATCCGTATGAATGAAACATTCCAAGGAATTCTCACGGTGGAGACTTCAATATTATCCTTCTACAACATAAAAACATGACCTCCAGTTACAATTGCAATAATATTACATGTATTCAACTAGTATGGGATACAAAAAACAACTTTTATCTCTAATCTGCATCAGGGTGGTTTAGTAGTGTTTTTATGGAAAACTTTCACAGCAGTTTTTGTTGCAGTTTTTTAAGCCAAACCCCAATGGATTCAGCAGAAAAGAGAAGTTTAAGATCTTACTTTATGTTTCCCATATTTTTTAAATTCACTTCTGCTGTTGACTCGTAGAACTGCAGGAAAAACTGACTCAAAAACTGACTTTTTCCAAAAAAAGCCGTGTGTGAAACCACCTTCACAGTAGATTCATTATTTTGCATGCTCAACAAAGGAGCATAAGCATATATTCCCATGGAAAGCCAACTGCATGATGGGAGATTTTGAACCTTCGCGTTGGGCTAAAGTCTTTATGCTCTAATTGAGATGCATGACGGGTCGGATATGCTGTGTGTCAAGAAGAAAATCATTTCTCCTTAATCCTAAGGTCACATGAACAGGTTGGAATCCACATGCAGGTGGTTGCAGCAGATTCCGGTCGGTCACCCTGTGTACCTGATATCTCTACGTATTGTGGATGACTGCGGTGGCTTGCCGGCAGTTAGGTATGGTACAGAGTTTTCCTCATTGTTTGCATGTCCCAAGGCGCTGCTAAGCAATGATAAAGGTACCCGCAGGCCATACACAATGCTAATTGGCTATTCTGGTTCGGACTCCTTTATTGACTTCAATGGAGGCTGTCCGCACGGAGTTTGTGGCAAAATAGAGCATGCTGCAATTTTTCTTCTGCTCATGGAATACGCAATTCGTATCCAAGAGTGTGAAGGAAAAATTGAAAATTTACGCCTTTCAATGTTTGCGTTTTGCCGTGAATCCTCCGAGTGGATGGCAATCACAGATTCCGCAGTTAGAATCCGTCCGTCTGAGAGCCCTATGGTGAGCACCTAGAAGGTGTGTGAGGAGACATCTAGGGTCACACGTGCTCCTCTGGGAAGTATGCAAATGGAAAGATGGAACAATACTTCTGCAGTGACACCTATTGGAAGTCAGCAATCCTGCAAGTCAATGTCAGACTTTTTAAACTATTATATAATGCTCTATCTATCTATCTATCTATCTATCTATCTATCTATCTATCTATCTCATATCTATCTATATTATATCTATCTCAAATCTATCTATATATCTAATATCTATCTCATATCTATCTATCTAATATCTATCTCATATCTATCTATCTATCTAATATCTATCTATCTATCCATCTATCTATCTCATATCTATCTTTCTATCTATCCATCTATCTCATATCTATCTATATTATATCTATCTCATATCTATCTATATTATGTTTATCTATCTCATATCTAACTATTTATCTAATATCTATCTCATATCTATCTATATATCTAATATCTATCTCATATCTATCTATCTATCTATCCATCTATCTCTTATCTATCTATCTATCTATCTATCTATCTCATATCTATCCATCTATCTCATATCTATCTATCTATCTATCTATCTATCTATCTATCTATCTATCTATCTATCTCATATCTATCCATCTATCTCATATCTATCTATCTATCTATCTCATATCTATCTATCTATCTATCTATCTATCTATCTATCTAATATCTATCTATCTATCTATCTCATATCTATCTATCTATCTATCTCATATCTATCTATCTATCATCTATCTCATATCTATCTATCTATCTCATATCTATCTATCTCTCTATCATCTATCTCATATCTATCTCTTTATCTATCCATCTATCTCATATCTATCTATATTATATTTATCTATCTATCTCATATCTATCTATATATCTAATATCTATCCATCTATCTCATATCTATCTATCTAATATCTATCTATCTATCTATCTATCTATCTATCTATCTATCTATCTATCTATCTATCTATCTATCTATCTCATATCTATCTATCTATCTATCTATCTCATATCTATCTATCTATCTATCTCATATCTATCTCATATCTATCTATCTCTCTATTATCTATCTCATATCTATCTCTTTATCTATCTATCTATCTATCTATCTATCTATCTGTCTCTTTCAGGGCTTTTACCGACTAGCGTTGTTTTTTAAGCTGCGATATCGCTGTTTTTTTCAATGGGACTTTCTAATTAGAGATAAGCGAACCTACTCGGCCACGCCCCTTTTTCCCCCGAGCACCGCGATTTTCGAGTACTTCCGTACTCAGGTGAAAAGATTCGGGGGGCGCCGTGGGTGAGTGGGGGGTTGCAGTGGGGAGTGGGGGGGAGAGGGAGAGAGAGGGATCCCCCCTGTTCCCCACTGCTACCACCCCCTCCGCCACGCCTCCCCCCGCCCCCCGGCGCCCCCCGAATCTTTTCACCCGAGTACTGAAGTACTCGAAAATCGCGGTGCTCAATTGAGTAATTACTCAAAACGAGTATACTCGCTCATCTCTATTTCTAATGTTAAAATCACATCGCACAAAAATCTCAAGTTTGTGCTTCTGCATTTTTTGTGCGATGCGATTTTAACATTAGAAAGTCACATAAAAAAAACGCAGTGATATCGCAGCTTTAAAAAAAATGCTAATGGGTAAAAGCCCTCATATCTATTTATCTATCTTGTTTTTTATAACTATACCATATACATATTAAGCAGTATAAAACATTATAAATAACCTTTTATGACCTTCTTTTTCTCTAAAGCCATTAAATGAGCCTGCGTACCAGAAGGAGCAGGTCGTTCTTTGTTAAGTAATTTTCATTTCCTTCAAGAGCGAATTTTGATCAATAGCCAGAGGTTTAGCCTGGGTAATTATGTCACACTCCTTATTAATAGCAGTTACGGTATGTTCAGTTATATTTTGTAATTCTGTGGTGAGGTAATGTTCTTCTTTTTCTGAAGATCCTTTTATTTCTTCTTGATTTAGGATAATTTCTCCATTAATCATCTGTAGTAATGTGGTTATGGAACGTCCCAACTCTCTATGTTATGTGACCGGGTTATGGCGTAATCCCAAAACTTGGTGTATAACGATTCATGCCCATTGAGTGGTCACTGGTTTGTGCTTGTGATCTGTTCAGTGCATTGATAGCAAACTCTACTGTCAGCAAACAAGACTTGGTGTCACTCGACTTTGCACCTTGGATGATGATAGTAAAGTGGCAGATCTGTGCAGGAGTTTCTGTTAGTGCCTGATACATCTATATGGGGTTTGTAAAGTACTGGCCCATGAGCATGGTCCCGTCCTACTCTGGTCCATATCACAGACAAGAATCAGAAATGCAATGTCCTCTGCCTATGGGTATTAAGCAGCACACAGAAATGCGTCCGTGTGCTGTCTGATGCAAGCTGCGCCCAACAGTCTTGGGCACAACTCGCATGTACCCGTGTACAAGGGTTCAAACCTGCGTAAATCTGCAACAAAAACCACAGTAAAACTGCACCATTTGGCTGGATTCACACAAGCATACGAGTATTTGCGCCACGTTTTTGTACATCGGGCATTGTGTATCTGCGTTCTTACTGTACTTTCTGCACGTGCAAATCCTAAGCATTGCCATGCACAAAAAAAACCACAGCCATACATTGAAAAGGCTAGTTAGCCTAATTAGTTTCTTATTTTCTATTTCTCTTTGCAAATGCGTTGGAAAATAGAATACGCTGCAAATCTTTTTGCATGACGAAATTGCGCACGCAAAATATGAGCTTGTGAGCAAACACATTGAAATCAATGGGTTATATTCACTTTAGGTGTGAACTTAGCCACTACAGATTTCCAGCATATTTGCTGCGGGTTTTATGCTGCAGTAAGCCTGCAGCAGATACATGCGTGAAGCTGTTTGTGGCCTCACTTAGTAATAGGACTACCTGGGTGCCCCCACTTAGTAATAGGAAACCCGCTGTCCACCCAAATTGTAATATTGACTCTCTTTGTGGCCTTACTTACCCCCTCTGTGTGCCCCAGTTAGTAATAACCGACACCCCATGTGAACCCACTTAGTAGTAGAACCCCCTAGGTGACTCCAGTTAGTAATAAGACCCCTCAGTGTCCATACTTAGTAATAGGTCTTTGCTCCTATGCATGTTTAGATCCACTAGGTTCAGCTCCTAAAACTCATTGCGTGAAAGGGGTTAAATTCAGTAAAACACTCACACTGGAAGGGGTTAAATTCAGTAACACACTCACACACTGTTGACTATTCTGAGTCTCCCACTCTCTGATTAGCTGCAGTAACACTGGTCGAAGACCGCAAAGGCTGAACATGTCATCACTAACTGTAAACCTATTTGTTTCAGAGAGCTCCATAAAGAAAGCTGAACAGCGCTCCAAACGTATGAAAAATGTGAATGCGCGATAATAATCCTGATTACCAACCATCAGAAGAAGCAGAAGGCCCTTCCAAAGTGCATTGTCAAAAAAGGATCATTTAATTCCATAAACGCAGGTGCAACATTTCGGCTGAGTAAAGCCTTATGGTTCAGGGAACTGTAATTACACTTTTTTTTATCATTGCCATTACACTGACAACCTGATGGCTGAATTTTTTGCAACCGTGACCTTGTGGTCGTGGCAACCTGCGACTGATACTGTGACCCCATTAGGTTCAGTGCCAGTGCAATGTCACTGCGGAACACAGCAATTTTGGTCAAGCGACAGCTTGTTGCAGCCAAAATCGTTGTGAAACCCTCACCTAAAGCTTATTCATTGCATAATGAAAAAGTTATGCAACTTTTCAGTATACTTTGTGTTTCAATTCCTTACCCTTTTAAAGATCTCTACCAGCTGTCAGTGAATTGAAACATTTTTGAACATTCAGAGAGGCTGCCAAGTATTGCTCCTTGGGGTGCATTAGAGTGATACGCTCTATTGCAGTTTTGCTATAAAATAGAAAAAGAAACTGAAAAACAGCAGAGATGTGCAAAACTGCTGGAAAAAAAGCCATAATATACGGTCACAATAGAAATGCTGTGGAATTTCTGCTGGCTCCTACGGCACCATAGGAATGGGGGAACAGGTGAGTATAAAAAAATGCATCTTCCAGAACTCTGTCACCAGAACGAACTTAGCTTATAGTGCTATTTGGTGGCCATAGTTTCCCTTTAACAAATTTGTATCTGCGTGGGCGCACATGATAAGAAATAGTTGGGAGCTCAGCATAATTTTCCATTCGCTGACAGCAAGTAGACATTTCGACAAAAAGTTTTGTGAAAGTTGCACAACTTTTCAGTTTAACCCAATGATTTAAACTAGACAATCCCATATTTAGGGGCATATCCTAAATATCTGAATGCACATTTTTATAATCACTGCCGTGTGTTGATGACGGACTTACATTTTTGGCTCGCACTGTACATTCATCAAATGTTCCGAACGATCAGATACTTTAATATCATCACGTTTAAACACCGCAAGTGAATTATACTAATAGGCTCTATCTCTGGTGTATGGAGACCGGTCTAAGCTTGTGCAAGCATTGTTATCAGTGAAACTATTGTTAAAGGAAAATTCCATGCGTGTGGAGTAATGGAGCTCGCCCTCGCTGTTTGTGCTCCGGGACACATAGACCCTGAATTTAGGAGCAGATTGCAGCATTGACCAACTTTCTACCTGCTCACTGAGCCCCATAGTAGTTTTAAGAGCACTCAGCATGACATTCTGCAAGAAACTTAACTCGCCGAACAGGGCGGACATTCCCAGGGCTTCATTCCAGCACAATTTGAGGGTCTGAGTACACAAGGTCAGTATTCAGTTAGCATTGACATATGCTGCAGGGTAGACTTTATGCATTAATCACTATAGCTTTTTTTGGAGTAATGGAACATATTTGTCTCCTATCTTCTGCTTGTCTTTCTTACAGATGTCAGAGAGTTAAATTCGTCCTTCCACTACCTGTAAACCGCAGGTAACATATTGCCCGAGTTATGCCAGATGACAAACTTAGCTCTGCTACGCCTGTATTCTAGTAGAGTCAGATACAAGATTTTATATAGCACCTTGGCCTGCTTTCAAGCGAAAGAAAGTGTCCTAACGTGAACTTGGAGGCTGCTTGTAAGCATGTGAATGTTTTGTTAAGTGTTATTTCTAGTTTGCTTATGTTGAAAAAGGTCACTTACATAACCACCCCTGCACTGAGGCTATTAACCTCTTCAGTGCTGCACTCAAAGGCTTTGCACACACAAAAAAACACATATGGCCAGATTTTAGAATACTGGAAAAATATAATATTTGTATATAATATTTCTATCTTTCTAACATGTTAGTAAATCCAGCAGTGTAAACATGCAAAGAGCAGTAGAAACAGATTTAATGTATGGTTGCTTACCTTGGTGTATTTGATTTCCAAGTTGCTGAGAGGAGTAGGCATGGAGGGACGCTTCTTTTCAGATGACATGTTAAGCTTATTTACTGCAACACAGGTGAAATAAAGTACAGTATTAGTCAAGCTGAGGGTTTATCTTGACTGAGGACTTGGCTTTCTTTTTTTTGTCTTTTAGTTCAGTTGGGTTACATGAGGATTTGCATACAAAGCTGGGATTGGACAAACCCATTTATAGTCAAGAAGAGGACTTCTACAAGTAGCACCACCCCCAGTATGCTTTCACTTTGGCTGATATATACAGTGATGTCCCAGCTATACCGTATCTATCTATCTATATCATATATATATATATATCTATTTAATATCTATTTATCTCATATCTATCCAATCCTATTATCTATGTATATATTTAATATCTATGTATATAATTCTAGTATCTATCTATCTAATTTTATTATCTATCTATCTAATTCTATTATCTATCTCATATCTGTCTAATTCTATTATCTATATATATCTCATATCTATCTACCGGTACCTATTTATCTATCTCATATCTATCTATCTCATCTCTATCTATCTATCTCATATCTATCTATCTATCTATCTATCTATCTATCTATCTATCTATCTATCTATCTATCTCCTATCTATCTATCTATCTATCTATCTATCTATCTATCTATCTATCTATCTATCTATCTCATATCTATCTATCTAATATCTATCTATTTCTCTATCTCACATCTATCTATCTATCTCATCTCTATCTATCTATCTATCTATCTCATATCTATCTATCTATCTATCTATCTATCTATCTCCTATCTATCTATCTATCTATCTATCTATCTATCTATCTATCTATCTATCTATCTCATATCTATCTATCTAATATCTATCTATTTCTCTATCTCACATCTATCTATCTATCTCATATCTATCTATCGAATTCTATTATCTATGTATATCTATCTATCTATCTATCTCATATCTATCTATCTATCTATCTATCTATCTATCTCATATCTATTATCTATGTATAGCTATTAGAGATGAGTGAACCTACTCGTTTTGAGTAATTACTTGATCGAGCACCGCGATTTTCGAGTACTTCAGTACTCGGGTGCAAAGATTCGGGGGGCGCCGGGGGGCGCGGGGGAACAGGGGGGAGCCCTCTCTCTCTCCTTCTCCCCCCCACTCCCCGCTGCAACCCCCCACTCACCCACAGGGCCCCCCGAATCTTTTCGCCCGAGTATGGAAGTACTCGAAAATCGCGGTACTCGGGTGAAAAAGGGGCGTGGCCGAGTACGCTCGCTCATCTCTAATAGCTATCTATCCACTGGAGTAACTATAGGGAATGCAGGGGATGCCTTAGGGAGCCCATAAGCTCTCTGTTTTCCATATAGGGAGCCCAGTACTATGAATAAAGCATTATAGTTGGGGGCCCTGCTACAGGTTTTGCATTGGGGCCCTGGAGCTTCAAGTTATGCCTCTGTATCTATCTATCTATCAATCTCATATCTATCTATCTGTCTAATTCAAGTACCTGCGTGCCTAGCTTTTCTGCAAGAAAGTTGGGGCAGGGCCTATCTTCCTGCCTTTTTTTTTCAAATTTGCACACAATAGCGTGGAGTTTGAATAGTTAAAAACAAAGCCCCGGTTAATGTGGTAATATGCTCTGTAACAGAGAGCATATTAGCAAATGTGCCCATTAGTTTAAGTCCACGGGAACTCTACAGAACTCTAGATTCAGTGGAAACCTTTAAACAAGGATGATGTGTTTGTGTCTCTGTCTATCTATCATTGTAAAGGCTCTTTCACCGTATTTTTACAGCATATTCCACTGGCAGATTTTGTGCATAGAATGCGCTGTACCAATCTGCCATAGGCTCCCACGCTGCCGATCACAGATATGGCGCCAAATACGCTCGCAATAAAAGTCGCAACATGTCCTATCTTGGCACGTATTACGCGCACATACACTCCAAGACAGTGCATGGTAATCAGCAGCCCATAGCAAGCAGACAATGTCATTGCGTACTTGCTGCGTACCACGTAACTGTCATATTCGGTCGGCATGCAGTGAATTATGCTCATGTGCAGCCGGCCTTAAGCTTCTCCGTTTGCCATTTCTCTAGGATGTATTTGCACTGCCTGAGGGCTTCATCATACAGATGCATAAAGTGCTAATTTGCGCAAGCAGAAATTACGTGCGCAAAATGCAGTGAATAAAACCCATTGATATCAATGGAGTCTTTCTTATTACTCTTTTTTGCGTACTCACTCATTTCTCTTGCTGGTCTCCTGGACCTGCTCTATTTTCCTGCATATTTGCGCACCAAGGGCCACATAGAAGTCTATGGGAGGTGCACAAATATGTACACAAAACACAAAAACATGCTCAATACACTGTGCAATTCCGTGAAAACAAGAACACATTTAGACCTCATTAGACTAAATAGTCCTTTAAATCAGGGCGAGGGGGTGTCATTCGCACATGTGAACATGCCCTGTGCGAGCAAAAAAAGTAAAGTTCTATGTGCCGACACGCGCGCAAGTCAACCTCATTCACTAAGCAAGTCCATTGCACTGAGGCGAGCGTATTTGCGCACACACTCCTCTGAAGCTGCCTATAAGCCCTTCTACAGATAGGCGTGATTTAGCCCTGTTATGCAGCCATGATAATCACAACCGCATAACGGGATGAAACCATTGATTACAATGGTTTCGTTTTCACTAGCGGCATTCTCTGGCGTTAATACTACGTCCGAGAAAAGATTAGGACTTGCCCTAATAACTACATGCCAGAAAAATAGGGCAACACCTATCCTCCCGCTGTTTTTTTCAATCTCTCTCACGCGCTAGCGTGGAGTTTGAAGAGTCCGAGGGGAAAAAAAAAATTCATGCGCAACTACGCTCCGTAGCAATTGTGTATTTGCGAATACGCTCACGTGTTTTTGCCTTAATGCTGTACTTTTTTTTTTTTAAAAAACATTAATTTTTATTGAGAAATTTTCAATATACAAGGAATATGTAAGCAGAAAAAGTTGTACAAGCATATCCTAGTTGAGTGATCACAAAACTAATTCTGTTCAGGTATTATACAAAGTATATTAGTAAAAATTTCTCGCTTTTTGCTAGTGCTTTTCTTGTAGGTGTATTTCACTGAGCACAGTGGCCTGGCCAGGGCCAAAAAACAGTTCTAGAACGAAAAGAAGGATGAATGGGGGAGTCTTAGGGGTGGGGTGAGGAGGGGGGGGGGGGTCTTCTCTCTCGGGAGAAGGGAGGGGATGCTACAGGGCTATGTTTTTTTGGTGTTGTATTTTTTTATCAGGAAGTTGATGGGTTAACCTCTACTTCAGGGAGGGCGTAATCTATCCATGGAGTCCAAATACTCAGAAATTTGTCATATTTGTCTTCTGTTATGGAGGTTAATTTTTCGTTTATCAGGTACCAGTTCATTCTATGTTTAACCTCTGAAAAGCCTAATGACGCTCTTCGCCAAGAATGAGCTATAGTTTGCTTTGTAGCTAGGAAAAAGAACGAAATCAGTCTTCTAGAAGAGGGAGGCAAATTTAACAGGGCTTCCCATGGATTTTTAAGTAAATTGTGGTAGGTTACTGAGTATATTAGGGAATATGTTCTAATCCAGAGCCTTTTAACCCGAGGGCACGACCACCATATGTGGAACATGTCTCCGGGGGAGGAGCAACCTCGGAAACAATCTTTAGAGTGACCTGGTTCTGCATGTGCTATTCTTGTGGGGACCAAATACCATCGTAGGACTATGTTATAAGATGTTTCCAACATTAGTGTATTTATGGCGCTGCCATTGGTAGATCTCCAGATTTGAGACCACTCGTCTTCATCTAAGGTATTACCTATATCCCATTCCCATCTTGTTACATATGGTAATTGTGCACGGTACGTGGTATGTACTAGTCTTGAGTATATTTGTGAAATAAGGCCTTTTGCTTGTGGGTGTTTAAGGCAAAATGTTTCGAAGGGTGTAATAGACAACGGAGAACTAGTGTTCCTAAGAAGAGTAGATATAAAACTCTTAAGCTGCAGGTAACAGAATATTTCAGAGGATGGTAAGTCTAAGTATTGCTGAAGGGTGGGGAATGCAACCATGCCTTCTAGTGAAAGTAAATGGTATGTTTTGGAAATACATTTATTTGTCCAATTCTGAAACGAGAGAGGGGAATCATATACTGGGGGAAACAAGGGATTATGCAAAAATGGTAAGAGGGGTAAATGAGGGGAAATCAGCTTTCCGGGATATTTTACGGAGTCCCAGATTTTAAGGGAGTGTTTTATAATGGCATTAGAAATATTGGGTCTATGGGCCGGGGGGGGGGGGTCCACAAGATTGAGTCCACTGTGAGAGGGTGTATCTCACTAGCCTCAAGAGTAAGCCACAAAGGAGCATTAGTTGTGGAATGGAGGGAGGCCAGCTAGGCTACCTGGGCTGCCTGGTAATATCTTAATAGGTGTGGAACTCCCAAGCCTCCCTGCAGCCTATGTCTATACAAAGTGGAATGCGACACTCTAGGAGTGGAGTTCTTCTATATAAAGCGGAGGGTCATCTGCTGAAGAGTCTTCAGGATGTACCCAGGTACTCGAACTGGGAGAGCGCTAAAAAAGTAAAGAAGCTTACGGAGGAATGTCATCTTTAGAGAATTCACTCTACCAATCCATGAGATATGGTATCGGTCCCAACTTTCTAGAAGTTATCTGAATTTACGGAGGAGTGGGATATAATTTTGTGTGTACAATGAGGCATAGGAGTTTGTCAGATTTAGCCCAGCGAACCAGACATCCACTTGAAAGGAAAGTTGGATTGAATGAGACAGACCATTTGCGGGGATATTGTGAGGTTGAAGGCCTTCGACTTAGCACCATTAATCGTCAACCCAGAGAGTGACCCAAATCTGGACAGTTCCGCCATAAGGTTAGGGATAGAAGTATGAGAAGAGGAAATTATTGCCAACATACCATCAGCAAATAAGCTGATTTTATGGTGAATTGAAGAAATTTCAATTCCCCTAATGTCAGGGTTGTTTCAAATTTTTATTGCTAGAGGTTCTATGGCTAGTATGAAGAAGAGAGGAGACAGCGGACACCCCTGTCTTGTGCCCCGTTGGATCGGAATGTGGTCTGAGCAGAAGCCTTTATAGCGAACAAATGCTTTAGGGCAGGTGTAAAGAATGCGCAACCATGTTAGAAATACCAGTTTAGTTAAAACCTTCCATGGATGTCTTTTACTTGTACTTGGAGAACACAGCAGCACACAACATACCACTACTTTAGGGAGGTTCTGGAGGAAAAACAGCCTGCAGGCAGCTGCTCATGTTGAAATCTGACAGCACGAAAATTACCAATCAAGCCCATAATTAAACTATACAAATATGTTTATGAAAAACACCAGCCCAAAAATGGCTAAATAGACCATACTCTGTAGAAACATGCATTCTATAGAGTAATGATCATAATTGCACTAAAGAGCTCTATCTCCGAATCTATGACTAACATGCCGGCTAATCACATAGTTACTGAACATTTCCACAAACCTTCCAACACAGAAAATATTCTTTATTTCTTGCATAAACTATGTTTACTGAACAAAAACAATACCGAGGATGAGGTAGAGATATGAGTATACCGCTTGTAAGCAAAACACAATCAGCAACCCACACTTACAATTACAGGATGTCGAGTCCATACTATGGGCAGACGGCATACATATTGCAATAACATGTAAAAACCTCTTCATAACATGTGGGCATCACAAACAACATCCAAACCAACAGTAAAATAAGATCTATAGGCATAAATAAGAGTTTGCTCTTAACACCCCAACATTGTGAGGCAATGTACCATAGGTGCTGCTTTATCGACTAGAACTTTTTTACTTATTAGGCTATACTTTAGGTAAAAATTGCTTTATTTTTGAAAGTTTTTGTAAGATTGTATACGCATTGTATAAGAATTTTTAAGACAAATACATGAAAAGTTAAATAATGGCAAGTTGATACATTTTTAACATTTTCCAATCCAATTTGTATCCTGGTTTTCCTAGGGGGCTTACTCTTTTTCTGCTGTTATACAACGGCGCTATCTGCTGGCTAAAGCCAGTACTGCATGAGGTGATACGTTGGATAGGCTCCGACAGCAGAGAGGCTGGCAATGTACAGTAAGACAACCTCAACGGACATCTTCCAACATAGGAGTTGTACAGCCTTAAATCATAATGTCTTCAGAGGTCAGACAGTGGATTGGAAAGGGTTATTTGCGCAACTTGATGCAAAAGTAAAATATTAATTGTTTCCTCCATTCTTATATGTTTAGGCCCCCTGTCCACGGGTGTGATTTTGCATTCTGCGAATTGCCGCAATTCTCCGCGGTCAGCCTATCTGTCAGATAGGCTGACAGTGGAGATCCGTCTGCCGGCTCCTGCTCCTGGGTGGCGACTACCGATACACAGCGGGATACTGCAACGCCCGTGGACAGGGGGCCTTAGTTTAATACTTGCCACCTAACTGTCACACGTTGGACAGGCTTTCCTGAAGATTTCAGAGAATATCTGTGGCAATATTCGGTCATATAGCCAGAAAAGCAGGCATTGATTTTGGACTGAAAAGACTGGATTAGATTTGGTGTTTTATGGCATCCCAAAAGTGTTCAATGGGGTTGCAGTCAAGGCTTTCTGCAAGCTGATCAAGTTTCCCCACAACACACCTGTCATACAGTTATGTTGGTGTAGAACGCAAGTACAGCGCCCTTCACGGACATCACAACGTGTCAGACCGAGACGTAGTTAATGTCCTCAATGCACCAATATAGACATATATTATATCACCAAAACATGGGGAAAACTAAATAAGGGGAATAACGGTAACAGAAATACAGGAATGGGAACGCTATCCCTTAGTAATTTTGGTGTGGCAGGCCCTGCCTAGAAGCAGGGTGATCGCCCCAATAGGGGAAACCCAACATCAGGAATCTAGAAGCCTAGACAGTCCCTAGATGAAGATTAGAAAAGACGTTTTATGCAGATGTGAAGAACAATGCATATAATTAGTATTTAGTAGAAATGAAATAGCCCCATGCAGAATTAATAGCCATAGTTACTGACAAAAATCCGCTGTTTCACCAAACACCTCAGGCGAGACAATAACTGGCACTCATGTAGACGCAGGCCCAACTTCCATTATTGCTGATTTGCCAGGTAGGGGAAATACCTCCCTGTTGGCCAATCAGCACATACACCACAGCAGATGTTGTAGCAGGGTTTTGAAGAGGGGCAAAATATACACTGAGCCCACTGAGGGATTTCCAATGGCCAACACCTTAGAGACTTTCTGTAGTAACAGGAAGAGGGCACTCATCAGCGGGCAGTTCTGAATGACAGGGCACATGTGCTGAAAGTGTGGTCAAGTAGGCCAGGGCTGATATCTTGACATAACCCTGGCTTCACTTCCTGACTGTGGGCGACACAATGCAACATACTAGACAGTGTTCTCTAGGCTTCTGCCAAACCCAGATCCATACATCAAACTGCCCAATAGTGAAATGTGATTAATATTGCGAGGGAATACATTAATGTAGTATCTGTGCAGGATATACGTCTTGTCTATGTGATGTCACCAGTGTTGCATCTTGCTCCTAGGATGTCCATGTCACTAAAAGCCATGGTAGGAAAAGTTAAGACATGGAAAACAGTGGTGCCCCTGGAACATGCTTTCCCCAGCCTGATCTCTGCAGGCTCACCTGAGGACCTTGTTGTCTCACTTTGTATTTGTGTTCTTTTATGGAAGCAATAATATGAGTGCTCACAAACTTTCTGGCTCCCTATACTTCCTCACAGTCCAGTTATGGTTCCCAGGTTAGTAAGTGGACTTCATTGCATCCTACCACCCTTGTTGGTGCTGGATCTTGCTACTGGTAGTCATGGTGCTGTTGCCACTTCTGTTGGGAACCAGTATATTCTATACAAATGATATATCAAAGATGCAGTAAGATTCCTTTTGTTATCTCCCCTGGGTGCCAATACCTATTTCTCGTCCTAGTATAAAGAACAGTATACCTTCAGCATTTCCTTGGCCTTTCAACTTGTTAGGTTGTGCTGCTGGTATCTGTTGTACCACATAGGTTTCTAGCAGCACAGCCCCACAGGTGGTGAATGATTGAGCTAGCTGGGTGTGGTGATCTCCTGCTAGCCAATCCCCCGGGTCTTTGCTCACATATAAACCCAGCTCCTGTCGGTGTTTGTTTGGTGTTCAGGGTGAGCAGTCATGTTACTTCTCTGTTGCAGTTTGCTGTGTGGCTTGTGCCTGTTCTGTGCAGCTTGCCATGTGACTGGTGTCCAGTGTTTGGCTGGTGGCCAGACATTAGGTGTGGATAGCCCTGTAGGGTGAATATGGTGTGAACAATGTCATGTTCCGTATGTCTGAGCAGGTGGCTAGACATGAGGAGTGAACAGTCCTGTTCTATTTGGTTGGGTGTCAGGCATGCTAACCCTAGTGTGTTGCTGTGTAAATGCTGTCCTGTGCTGCCTGTCTAGTGTCTTGCTAGAGTAGGGACTGCAAGATAAGTGGGGCCTTGCAGCTTAAATGTACGAACTAACACCTTGCTTTTATATTCAGCCTACCATCTGCTGTGGAGTGCGAGGTTGTGTGGTGAGTTGTGCATTTTATCAGTTCCACTTGGTTGTGAGTATCCCCCTGTCAGGGAGAGCAGGGCTGAGGTTCCAGCGTGGGTCCGCCTTTATAGAGGCGATCGCCCTGCATAGTAGGTAGGGCCATGTCATCCTCCCTGTGGCATAGGGTCAGTTCCCTCCTAGACTTGTGTCTCTGGGTCACATTTGTGTGGGCCACGTCCTTAGTTGCCCATACAAACGTAACACAACTGCTCATTTGGCTAGTGTGGTGTACTTGATTCCAACTGCTAGATTCTGAGACCAAGTTGGTTGAGTAGGCTCAGGAGAAGCGAAAAATTCTTAAACACAACTTCCCTAGCGTATGCCACCAACTGAGACCTGGAGCAGTAGTAACAAACAGGACCCAATGATGGTAAATGTCAATAGGAGTGCACCTCAAGGATGAGCATATGATCTCATGAGACTGCTTCGCATGATTCAGGAGATCACTGCTGGCATATTATACAGCATAACGGATTAAGCCATCCTGTCTGGTCTACCCATGTTCTTTGAAGATACCTCCAAAGAGCTACTGAGCGCCAACACCCCCCACCCCCACACACTATTAGTTCTTATTATGTATGCATTGCAAGGAACAGACATGCAACTGCACAGCACCTTACTTTGAATCACAGTTGACCTTTGTTGCGTGAAGCTGAAGCCTACTGGGAGTAATGATCAGACAGAGTTAATAATTCTGTATTTTTATGTAAGTACAGGTGAAGTGTGAGACAGCCAAGTTATGAAATGAGAAATTGGGAAATAGCCTGGAGAGTGGGGGTTGCATCAGTGGGTGTAAGTTACAGCATTGTGGAGGACTGCCATATCTATTCTTGTCCTCGTAAAATATTAAAATTCACTAATTCCTATTCTTGTGCAAACAACAAAAAGGTATAATTCACCTTCCTTATTAGAATCACGTAATTCTTTTTTCGATGGGTGTAAGAATAACAGTATAATGCGAATCTAGGGGAATAATTAATGGTGGATTAAATGCAATACGCAGTTAATAGAACCTATTGATTTCAATGCGTTTGGTCACATTTGTGTTTTTTAAAAACGTGAATTTTGCTGCAGATCCACATCAAAAAGCATGTCAAAATCCACACCGATGGCGTTTGGCGCTTTTTTGATGACGATTCCAGTGCAGAAAATCCCTACGATTTTCCGCTACATGTGAGCGTACTCTTAGGCCTTTTTCATACAGGCATATTTGTAAATGTACATGATACGGATCTGTCATATGGGCATATTATGAATCAGATGCATCACAATTCCATCAGTGTTTCATCTGTATTTGCATCTGTATTTGTAATCATTGGTATTATTTTCTATTGAGCAAAAATAGATAATTTTTTTTCAAATAGAAAATAATAGAAATTAATTTGAATCTAGAAGCAAATATGGAGCTAATAGGGATGGAATACAGATGCAATGCGGATGCCTGAGTATTTTAATCACTCTACATAGACTTTAATGGGTATATTTTTCAGCAAAAACAGACAAAAGTAGCACATGCTATGTATATTAAACACGGGCATGAACGTGAATAGCCCTTATTGAATGCACATATGGAATATGCTTGCCTGCCAGGAGTCTTGACATTGTTGATAAATGCGCCCCAACCAGTTCACATATTGTTCTTGTCTCTTAGGGCAAAAACACACAGGCGTATGTGCAATTATGGTCGCCACTACGGAGTGTAGTTCCCATTAACCATTTTTTTTTTGTTTTCAGGCTAATCAAACTCCGCGGTATAGTACACGAGTTCGAAAAAAACTGTGGGAAGATAAGTCCTGCCCTATCGTTCCCACACATAGTATTAACCCTTTGCAATCCAATTTGTATCCTGGTTTCCTAGGGGGTTTACTCTTTTTCTGCCATTATATAATGGCGCTATATGCTGGATAAAGCCAGTACCTCATGAGGTGACATGTTTGATAGGCTCCAACACTGTTGTATTTTGAATAGTAAATAAGCCCCAACATGCTGGCATTCCGAAGCATGCCAGTGTTTTCATAGAAGAGAATAATATGTAAAATTAAAGAGGTATTGTAATCTCAGACTTTTGTGGTATGTCCACTGTATATGTCATAAAAGTCTGAGACATGCGCCTATCAGAGGTGTGACCCACACCTATCTCCTTTTTAGGCCCTCACCACCAGTGCTGGAGATGCGGCTGCTCTGAGGAGAAGGAGAGCAACAACATTAGATGTGCAAAGGACTGTGTAGCAGTGACAGCAAGACATTCTGCAGCGTGGAGGGTGCTAGCTTTAGGAAAACAATACAGGCTGCAGGAAGGGAGCTGTGATACCCCCTGCGAGCACTGTGGAGTCTGGCTGTGCCATTTATTATACAAAGGCACTGTTACGTTTGTGTGGGCAAATAAGCACCAGGCCCACACGAACGTGACCCAGAAAGGGTTAGGGACCCCCGGGAACAGTGTCAGGAAACGGACTCCGACTGGACGTACTGGCAGAAGACACAAACCGACCGATGACACACACTTGCCATGCATACCTGTACACATGAGCAGATGTTATAGCTGTAATAAATACAAGGTATTGGTTCATATGTTGGCCAAAATACCTAAGCCCGCAAGCAGTGATCAAGGCTTCTCGATGTTTTGTGGGTCTCTATACTAGCAAGACAACATGTACCAGAGGACCCAAAGGGTCGCACTAGACTAGAAATGGCAAACGACTCAGCAGGACAAAGCAGAGACAAACTGACATAAAACTGACAGAAAATAAACGTAAGAATGGACATGAACCAACAAGACACCAAACACACTAGGGATAGCATGAAAGACGGAACTCCACAGAACAAGAGTGTCCACACCTGATGTCTGGCCACCTGCACAGATAATGGACCAGACACTTGACCAGACACTGTTCACATAACACATATACAGGCATGCAGGACAACAAACCCTAGAGTGAAGGAATACCGGCTTCCTCTTGCATAGGTACTGGTGTGTATACATATATATATATATATGCAGCAGACCTGCAGGGATTGGCTAGCAGGAGATCACCACATCCAGCCAGCTCAATTATCCCTCACCTGTGAAGGTGTGCTCCTGGAACCCTGTAGAACAACAGATCCCAGCAGCACAACATAACAGCTACCATTTCAACACTACAGGATTTAGAGAAGAGTGTCACAGTGACACAGCAAGAGAACGAAAGGTCAGATTGGTCTCAAATCGCAAATGGACCAAGCTACTCTGGAAGGACATTGCAGAAGTTTACCTCACAAAGTTGTAAGTGAGGTCAGACCTCAATAAAGACTGTACATGTGGACATGCACAGAGAGACAGATAGGGACTACACTGGCCTACTAGTTGTTATATGCAATTTTGCATGACATCAGGAAAAGATTGGGCTAGAACATTTAGGAAAAAGACTGCAACTTTACAGTATACGAGCCAGAGACTTTTTGGGACCTTAGTTGCTTGCCATCATGTTAGTTGTGGACTATTCTTTGGACGAAACTATAGCCTGTGTGCGGCAATCTGCGATCACTGAGCTGTTACTTATTGTTGAAGCCTCATTTACTCATTGGTTAAAGTACGTTAATGATATTGTGATTTCTAGCTGTTAAACTGAACATATATGATAATAGACGTTGTTGCTAGTTAGCAATAGTCAGGAGTGTAGAACGGAACTATTAGAGATACATAACTTTTACAACTGGTTACTAAGGTTGCATAATTGTATTCCTTTGTGGTTAATCGTTGTATCATGGTACCTGTGTTGCCTTCCATATAACACAACAGGAACACTCCTTTAAAGTCCCTATATGGGAAAAAAAAAAAGAATACAGAAAAAAATGCCCAAAAATGTAGTCTTTGAGCCCCAAATTGTCCCGTTTCTTAAGCGGTTAAAGAAGTTTTCCTACTACAGTCAGTGATAACATATCACTGAGAAAAAGGAGAAAGGGAAACTTGTAAAAGTGCTAAATGCCATTCCCTTCCTTACATAAGAGAAGGTATGTATCCTTCAACTGAACTGTATATGACATTTTATTGTAACTGAATATCTATGCAATCTAAACAAGTATACGCTGTAGTGTTGTGTATATATGCTGTGTAATTGTGTGCTTCATGCAGCATCAGAGTACCTTGTGTACCGAGTTGTAGGGGGCTGATGGACCATGTTAGGCAGCTAAACTGCCATGTCCTAGCAGAGTAGCTAGCAGCTGGAATGGTAATTTCCCTGGCTGCCAGCAGGCACAAGGAGGCGCCAGCATCAGCATAGGCCTAAGAGTAGTCTGACCCTAGCATAGCTGTGAGTGCTATGCAGCTGAAATTCTGTGCCACAATGCTGATGGAAGGAAGCTAAAGGGATGTTATTTGAAGGTGGTATTTGGCACCAGTCAGGTAGTGTATAGTGGAACTGCATGAGATACCTGCGACCTGCTATGGCTTGTAAGAGTAGGTGGGCCAAGCTTGACCACTGAGGAACAATCGTTGGGTTGAGAGCTGAGCAGTGTGCTGGAGCAGTGCCTATATGTGAGGCAGCTCAAGTTCTGACAGAGACCAAGAGTTGAATAAATGCCAGAATGGTACAGATCAACAAAGCCTTGGCTATAGTTGTATATATCTTGTATATTTCTGGGCTGGGCTGTGTAAGACCTTCAGTCCAGTGAGAGTTCAGCTCTATGCGATTGTGTGGACTGTTTGATAGCTTCAGTCCTGGGGTGAATTGAGGTTATGAGAATCTGTGGATTAGGTCACACTCTTAGCCCTGTGGTAAGCTACAATGAGGCCTGTGTTGACTCTGTGAGTCTTTCAGTTCGGAAAGTAAACTAGTCACCCATTTATCATACCCGCCCTGACACCTGTAAAGTGGCCTGAATTTGGCACAGGCCAGTGAGGGAGCAGACTGGCCAGAAATAGTAGGACTAGTACAAATTGCCTTAGTGCATGCCAATAGGTTAGAAAAAAATCATAGAATGGTAGAGTTGGAAGGGACCTCCAGGGTCATCGGGTCCAACCCCCTGCTCAATGCAGGATTCACTAAATCATCCCAGACAAATATTTGTCCAGCCTTTGTTTGAACACTTCCATTGAAGGAGAATTCACCACCTTCTGTATACAGTATAGATAAAACCGATCTGGTCAGGGTTAGGCCCTAAGGCGTCCTCAAACTCCGGAGAAGTAGTGGAATCTGGAGTTTATCTTTGCTATGGGACCCCTTTTTTCTACTAGCAATATCCTATCACTTTCTGCAGTGGGAAAACCCTTATAAGACTTCCATCTTATGTTTCAAAATGCAACTTAAAGGAATAATCTGGTTGTGAAGTGACTTTTCAAAAATTCCACATATGAAAGGTGTTTGTGCCATATGCACAGCTGTTTATGGGTATAAACTGAGCAGCCATCAGCGTCTTATCCTGCGCTCTGCTTCTGATGGTTACCTGCATTATTTTTTTCCAAGTTGGCTATATTAAGCACAATTCCCCACTTCCTTTTTTTTGCTGCTAATCCTTGCCCTGCTATTGGTCAGCAATCCAGTCCCAAGAGCTGAACAGAAAAAAGTGCCTGATCATTCCTACTGAGCAAGCCTGACATGTAGTGCTGGAACATCTACAGATCGTATCCAGGGCCACCAGTGAATAAGTATGAGGTGCCAGGAGAAGGTAATAGTTTTTAGAGCCACAGACACAAAATCCAGAGCAGAACCACAGTGCAAACTTTAATAATATGTGATTAGCATTCATTTGACAGCAACTTTGTGTAACTGGAGTCCCCCTTTAAGATACATATTTGCTATTGTAAAACTAAAATTAAATGTACAAAAACAATTGTTTTATACTACCGCAAATATTCACCCACAATTGAAAGGTTCAAAACCTGCCTGAATTCCTACTCATAATTTACATAGTTACATAGTTCCAGTTCTACTGTATTTACATGAGCTGAACCATCTTGATTGTTAGCACATCAATTAGTTCTTTTCATAGCAGGTGTGGTGATCACAATATTGACATTTACCGTAAATAGTGCCAACTTCAGTAGCTGTTTGCCATGTTGTGCCTGTTCCATGGCTACCCAGTGTTAATCAAATAAAAACGAATACAATAATTGTAGTACAAAAATATATAACAAGCTAGGTCTATACAGCGACTCTGGCCGCAACACACAACCAGAGATCGGAATATTGCAATGTGGAGGAATCTGTATGGAGCGCTGGTTGGGCAAGTGCCCTAAAGCTGTATTCACTTTCAATAGGACTGTGCGGATAGCTGAGCGGCTATCTTATGTCTCTGTAGGGGACTTGAACCTGCGATGCTATGATCACACTGATAATAGTACTGCAATGCATTATAGCTAATCACGGCGATCACAGACCATGACATACCCAGATGCCACTGTCTGGCGTCTGGTTGTCATGGCAACCCATCAGCTTTGGATTTGAAACAAAGTCATCAATATGTAATTGAAGTGTAGACTTACAGCTTTAATTCAAGGAGTTCAAAAAAATATTGCATTAACCCTTTATGAATTACAGACATTTTTTTACATAGTCCCTCCATTATCACAGGCTCAAAAATAATTGGACAAACTGACATAATCAGAGGCCGCACCATCACTGTTTGGAATTCCTGGCATCATGGCCACCAGGATATGAGCTCTGATGCCAGGAGAACAGGCGATGATGATTCAGCCTCTGATTGGCAGGCGGTGGTCAACTGTTAACAGTGATTGGGTGAATCATTAGGCTGCAGCGCTAGATCGCCGGCACTGAGGGCAGGTAAGTACTGTTTATTTGCCTCTATATTTATAAAGTTAATTTTAACGGGACAACCCCTTTAAATCTGAAAGTCTACACTGAAATCGTATCTTGAAGGCTTTGTTTCAAAGCCAATGTTGCGGTATGCAGAGGCCAAATTCTGAAAATTGTGCCAGTGTCCAAAAAGTTCTGGTCCTGACTGTAAATTCAATTTTTGAGTTCTATAACACTACTTACCACTTTGTAAATATAACATTTTTCTTGCTAGATGATAGTTTCACTGCCAGAGCAATTCTGTAAAAAGAGAAATGTTAAGAGAAATAGATTAATAAAACAACTTTTTGTTATGGTAAGTACATTGACACTTGTTCATTTTATTAAGCCTTTTTATAGGGTTTCTTTGGGATTGAACATTTGGACAGGCCATGCTCTACAATTATCAGTGGTCCCAGGAGTAGGAATCCCACCAATCAAATGTTGATAGTCTATAATTAGAGATGAGCGAATGTACTCGGTAAGGGCGATTTCGCAATCGAGCACCGCGATTTTCGAGTACTTCACTACTCGGGTGAAAAGTACTCGGGTGCGCCGGGGGTGAGCGGGAGGTTGCAGAGGGGAGTGGGGGGGGGGGGAGAGGGAGAGAGAGAAGGCTCCCCCCTGCTCCCCGCTGCTACCCCCCGCTTCACCGCGCCTCCCCCTGCCCCCCGGCGCACCCGAGTACTTTTCACCCGAGTAGTGAAGTACTCGAAAATCGCGGTGCTCGATTGCGAAATCGCCCTTACCGAGTACGTTCGCTCATCTCTATCTATAATAGAATATAAGTCATCAATATTTATAGGACTGCCCTTATGCGCTTGGTGTGATCTTATCATGATACTGATTCAGAAAGAAAATAGCAAGTGTCCAGAATTTTCTCCATTTGTAGATAATTTGTCTAACTGTGAATTGATGTACACTCAGGTCTTTAGCCATGCTTATGTGGCCCTTTAAAGCTTTATACATTTCTCTAAAAAATCTTCTGAGACCTGAAAATTGTTTGCACCGAGAAAGATGCTTCACACTAATCAATTTTTATTGAGAAGAACAGATTTGTCAGTAACCAGGCTTTGTGTGTCTTAACTTAATGAGCACAGCACTTGTGAAACTCACACTTACAATCTTCTCTTCTCAACTGAAAACCTTTTGCCAATTAGCTTTTGGAGAAGTCACAAGATATTTTTCAGGCAAGTATTATTGATGACCTATCCTCAGGATAGGTCATCAATAGTTAATCAGCTGGGGTCCACCCCTTGGGAACCAAGCCAATCAGCTCCACCACACACAGGGATATGAAGTGGAAGCAGATGCTCCGACCCCTGTGTAATGTCCGATTGCCGGTGCAAATCTCATTAAAATCAAAGACAGCTGTGCCTGCCTTCACCAGCATTGCCCACTATGCAGAGGTTGAAGCTATCTTCTTCCTCTCTAAACACAATTGTGTAGTGTTGCTGACCATGGGTGCCTAATCAGCTGATCAACCAAAGTCCTGAGCAATGGACAGCAGTCGATTAAGTTGGAGGCCTACCCTGTTACCAAGTCAACCTCGCAGGTAACCGCAAAGAAGCTCATGAATGAGGTGATCTGCAAGTACGGGGTACCGGAAGTGATTGCGTCAGACATAGGTACACATTTTACAGGTGAAATAATCTAACACATCATGTCTGCCCTGGGTGCATCCCAGGCTTTTCACATACTTTATCATCCACAGAGTATTGGAAAAGTAGAAAGGATGAACGGTGAAATTAAAAATACAAAAAGCTATGGAAGAGACAGGTAAATCTTGGACAGAGTGTCTGCCCCTGGCTCTCTTTTCAGTAAGATATATACCTAATAAAAAGACAGGATTATCACCATATGAAGCTTTGTTTGGGTGTGCACCAAGATTGGGCCTGCATTTTCCACAGCAGTTGCAGGCCCAGTATGGTGTGCTAACTGACTGTTATGTCTCTTAGTGCTCGTCTGAAGGTAACGCACAACCAGCTGTTTTCCTCAATTCCAGATCCTAACTCCCTTGAGGGAACGCATGACCTACAGCCCGGAGAGTGGGTGGTCGTAAAAAGGCATGTAAGGAGGGCTCTGGAGCTTAGGTTTGATGGTCCGTATCAGGTGCTATTGACAACAAGCACTTCTGTCAAATTGGAAGGCAAAACTAACTGGGCACACGCCTCTCATTGTAAGAAAGTACAGAACTCAGAGGAAAAACTAGGTGGTTACTAGCGTGTTATCAGGTATACTGATACTGTAAAGTTATGAGTTTTGTATTGCATCCTTTACTAATACTTTTTACTCTGTTTTTTTGAGTGTTTGCAATTTCTGGATATTCCACAATATGAGAAGACAAGCCAATAATTTGGAGATGCTTCCCCTATGATGTCGTTAAAACAGCCATCTTAAAGAGCCTTTTTGATGGGAATCCGGCAAGAAGAATTGAAGAATAAAATGAATAAGTCCGACATGGGTGGAATAGAACCCTGGAATGTATCATCATCTTATTGACTCTTTCTCAATGGACAATTTTAAATGGGGGATTTGTGAAGGCCTCAGGTCTGAATATGATTTGTTTTCTCTGTAAGGTAACAGGTTGTGTAACATAAACCACTTCTTTACACAGCTAAACAGAATTTTTTGGGTATACTGCCAGCAGAGCAACTCAGCAATAGTTTCTAACCACATATCCCGTTTTCCTAAAATTAACAATGGAATGTAACATTGGAATGTAGAAACACAAGTTATTGTTCAAGATAACATCTCTAACCAACTATATGTGTTTATGTAAAAACAAGTTCATCGGGCATAAAACCCACCCTGCTTCATGATACTATATTAATTAGTAGTATATGTAATAAAGGCAGACTGCTTTGCACATAGCTTGGTCTCTGTGTCATTGCTTTCTCCCGGCCGCTGCAACTAATTCGGAGCCCGGCAGCATATCAAGGAGAGCATTGAGAAAATCCCAACATTCACTATACCAGTGAATGTGAACATCTCAATGATCGCTGTTAATACGCAATGACATGCAATTATTTTTACCCCTGCATAAAAAGAACGACAAATAAAAAGCTAATGAATTCTTGTTCACCATTCAACGATTGGCCATGCTTACACACATGCTCCAACAATTTTTTGTGCGACAATCCTTTCATGTAAAAGGGCCCTTACTTATTCTCCCAGAATTGTGAATATTTACTCAATGTGCTCAATAAAAGATATGAACAGTACAAAATTTTTGTGTGTTATTTGTTTAGTTAGATTGTGTTTGTCTATAAGTGTGACATAAACCCCAACTATTAATCCAAACAGAAATGCGGGGAATCTTAAAGAGTTCACTTACAATTTCTTGTAACTGTATGTCCTTGATTCCATATTATAGAATAGTTTTAGCTATTTAACACTGTCAGCAACGAGAGAATAGTAGTATTGTTTTTTATTATCATTACCAGATTACTTAAGGCCCTTTTACATGCAACAATTATCACTTAAAATTTGTTCACACGAGCAAAAGTGAGCGATAATCGTTCAGTGTGAATGCCAAAATAATTGCTCACTTGTCATTCACTGTTTTTTAACATTACTTGTCAGACAGCTTAAAAAACCTTGTTGGCTCGCTGGCTTGTCCTGTGTGACAGCTCCCCGCACAGCGCTTCCCATAGAAAGTGAATCGCTTAGCGAGAAGTGGATGAGAAACCCGCGAGTCGGCAGCATGACTTTCTGTTTGAATGCTCTGCACACGAGCTGACGACATTAGCGGTGACGTCAGCGCTCGTGCAGTTGCTTAACAGATTGTCGGCCCTGGTAAAAGGGCCTTCAGTCTCCATACAGTGACTGCTGATCACTTAAAATTTATTACACTTCTTTATATTTAATTTTTTTGGTACTTTCTAGAAGGTGACTTGCACAAAATAGCTGCGTTCACTATCAAATTAAATGCTTTAATATTTCATGCCAATGCTTGAGTACAGAAGTTTTGCGGACTTTGTACTTTACACAAACTTCCAAAGGGCACTCTGATAAATCCATTAAAATCATGTACTCTGTATACTCTAACAGCTCGCAACTCCTAGATCAACTACAGTGAACCTGGGCAAACCCCAGAACTAATATCAAAGCACCATTCATGTTCACCATTTTGCCAACTATTAAGTTATTAGTGTGATATGTGAAGGATAACATTGTTAATGATTAAGCATTCTGTTATCTTAGGTCTGAACTCGAGCAACCTTTAATACAACTAGATTGACCCCAACATAAAATGTTTGAAAAATGGTTGTAAATGTTTTAAGAACTGTCGAGCAGAGGATTTAGCTTGGCTGAGTGTATATACATGTGTGTAGCAGAGCTGAGTATATATACATGCGTGTAGCAGAGCTGAGTGTATATACCTGTATGTAGCAGAGCTGAGTGTGATGTCTTTTCTGTAATCTTACATAGGACTGCATGTAAATAACCCTGACTGTAAACAATTCTTTTAACACAATGACCACCTTAGCTCTGCTGCACCAGGTATGGCAGAGCTGAGGGTGTTGTGTGCATGCTCATTGGCTTGTCATAGGTCAGCCTGTAATACGTAGTTGGTACACACAGCAGTGACTACCTTGGCTCTGCTACATCTGCCCCTTTTGTATAATGTAGTTATTGGTGGATGACATAGGTCATATGACTTTCTTTCTCTTCTCACAGACTTGTGTTAGTAGCTGTCATGTGACCTCTGAAGTAACCGCATCTTGGCATTCTTTCTGATGGTCTCCATTACTGCAGTGTTGGTCCTGCGGCTGGTATGTAGTGTACGGGTTCGGCTAGAGCTTTCTCAAGAGCCTCCCTGCAAAAATGTGTGCACTAAAACCAACCCCCCCCCCCCCACCGCACCCTTTCTGGGAAACAGAAGTTCCAGCTTGTTTAGTTGGCATCAAGACCTCTTATCACCTCACACTGTTTATTTCCTAGCACTTGTCTTTCATGTTGATATCAAAGTTCCATGTTTATTTCCTATTGTGTTTTCCCGAAAATATGCCCTAGCCTAATTTTTCAGGATTTTCGGGGAGACTTGAAATATAAGCCCTGTCCCAAAAGAAAAGCCCTAGTTACATTACATTAAAAAAAATGAATACAGTACCTAGCAGGCTCAGTCCAGGTCCCCACCACTGCTCTCCAGAGACCTGGTGCAGTTCCTGCAGTCCTCGGCTGACACCACAAGATCAATTCCTGGTTACAAGATTCATAAATTCTACCTCCACGAAGTGATGGCTGTGATTGGTTCTTCAAGTGCTGCATTGATTGGCTGAGCCACGGTGCTCGAAGAACCAATCACAGCCATCATGTCATGGAGGTGGGATTTATGGTTGTGATTGGCTCAGCCAATTCACAAATCCCACCTCCACGATGGGTGTGATTGGTTCATTGAGCACTGCATTGATTGGCTGAGCAGCGCTCGAAGAACCAATCACGGCCATCACATTGATTTATTAAGCACTGCAGTGATTGGCTGAGCAGTGCTCAAAGAACCAATCACAGCAATCACGTTGTAGAAGTGGGATTTATGAATATCCATGTTGATATGCATGTCGCTTAACAATCCCTAGCTGAAGCACAACAGCGCCGCTAGACTTAACACAGGAACTTTGACCTTACCTGACAGCTCACTCAATGTATCAAAGTGAAATTTTATGATTTTATGGTGGTGAGGATGTAACAAATCTAATGACACCAAAATCATCCACCAAAGGTCACGCAAAGAGGTCAAAGTGTGGTGCAAGAAAAAGCCTGTACGCTTTTTTATATTTGATTTGTGTCACACCGAACACACAGGGAATTTATTTCTATTGCCTGCTCCTAATATTAGTAGTCTTACACTATATTTTCAAATTCACACCAATTTTCCCACTTATCAGGCCTATGGCTTTATTCAAGATCCAACGTACTCTGTATACTCTAACATCTCACAAGTCCTAAATCAACTACAGTGAACCTGGGCAAACCCAAGAAGTAATAGCAAAGCACCATTCATGTTCACCATTTTGCCAACTATTACGTAAGTTGTGTGATATGTGACAGATAACTTTGGTAATGATTAAGCATTCTGTTATCTTAGGTCTGAACTCGCACAACCTTTCATACAACTAGATTGACCCCAACATAAAATGTTTGAAAAATGGTTGTAAATGTTTTAGGAACTGTCGAGCAGAGGATTCCGCTTGGCTGAGTGTATATACCTGCGTGTAGCAGAGCTGAGTGTAAATACCTGTATGTAGCAGAGCTGAATGTAAATACATGCGTGTAGCAGAGCTGAGTGTGATGTATTTTCTATAGTCTTACATAGGAGTGCATGTAAACAACTATGACTGTAAGCAATTCCTTTAGGCTCTACTACATCTGACCCTTTTGTATACTGTGATTATTGGTGGATGATGTTGGTCATGTGACTTTCTTTCTTTTCTCACGGTCTTGTGTTAGTAGCTGTCATGTGAAGAATATTCACATGGGGCAGACTATTCCACAGCAGTGTTGCAGAATATGCTGTCCCTGAATTTTGCGCCAAAATGTGACATGTCCCTAAATTTCGCTATTGCGAAAATATTTCATCCTGTGTGAACACTGATCACAAATTCTCCTACTATAGAACCCTGTGGGGCACTTTTATTAACCCCTTAAAGGGGTTGTCCCGCGCCGAAACGTTTTTTTTTTTTTTTTAAACCCCCCTCCCCCCCCCGTTCGGCGCGAGACAACCCCGATGCAGGGGTTAAAAAAACACACCGGGTAGTACTTACCCGAATCCCGGCGGTCCGGCGTCTTCATACTCACCTGCTGAAGATGGCCGCCGGGATCCTGTCTCTCTGTGGACCGCAGGGCTTCTGTGCGGTCCATTGCCGATTCCAGCCTCCTGATTGGCTGGAATCGGCACGTGACGGGGCGGAGCTACACGGAGCCGGCATTCTGCACGAGCGGCCCCATTGAAGACAGCAGAAGACCCGGACTGCGCAAGCGCGGCTAATTTGGCCATTAGAGGCCGAAAATTAGTCGGCACCATGGAGACGAGGACGCCAGCAACGGAGCAGGTAAGTATAAAACTTTTGATAACTTCTGTATGGCTCATAATTAATGCACAATGTACATTACAAAGTGCATTAATATGGCCATACAGAAGTGTATAGACCCACTTGCTGCCGCGGGACAACCCCTTAAAGGACTAAGGCCTCCTTCCCACGAACGGATTTACGCCGCGTAATTCGCGGCGAAAATCCGCTGCGTTGCCCGCTGCTATTAGGTTCTATTGAACCTAATAGCACAATGCTCACGATGCGGAATTCCACCGCGGAATTCCGCACCGTGAAATCTCCCGTCCTCACCCGCGGCATGCTCTTTTTGCCGCGGGTGTACGCGCTGACGGCTTCCATTGACTGCAATGGAAGCCGTCCGTTCACGCTATCTCCCGCTGTAACGCAGCGGAAGATCGCGTGAAAACGCTTTCCCGCCTACCGCCGCCGCGTCATATGATGCGGCCGCTGCGTCACGTGACACGGCCGGCCGCATCATGTGACACGGTGGGTGTGTCACATGACGCGGCAGCGGTGGGCGGGGAAGTGTCTTCATGCTATCTTCCGCTGGTAAGTATGGGATCTCTGGGAGGCGCCGTGACGGGCTTCGCAGCGGAATATTCCGCGGCGGAGCCCGTCACGCTCGTGTGAAGCCGGCCTAAGTGCGGTAAATATACAGGGTGTTAGATA
Organism: Eleutherodactylus coqui; assembly: GCF_035609145.1. NCBI lineage: Eukaryota > Metazoa > Chordata > Amphibia > Anura > Eleutherodactylidae > Eleutherodactylus > Eleutherodactylus coqui. The sequence continues at coordinate 213,380,488 of NC_089841.1, read as the reverse complement.
TGGGGTTACCACTGCAGAGTCTGCTTATATGATAAGATAAGCAAATGCTATATAGCTTAAAGGAGAAAACAACATTTAAAACTAGACAGATAAGAGAATCACTGTCATAGGATGGATTCTATCAAATGTTAAGGCCCTTTCATGCGCAACAATTATCGCTCAAAATTCAGGCAAAAGCCATCTTGTGAGTGATATTCATTGTGTGTAAATATGCCCATCTTTCACTTTCCTGCTGAACGATGATTTTCAGTTCAGCATGAAATTCATCGTTTAGCAGAAGAGCTGATACGATGGACTGCACGTTGTGTTCTGCCCTGTGGCAGAACAAAGGGAATTTATTCAGAGAACAGCAGGTGGTCTGTTCCCAGAATACAGCTCCCTGTGACTCACATGCTACTAATTGGTACTAATTTGCATTAGTACCAAGTAGTAGTTTATGCAAAATGATCGCTCAAAAGCCATCATTAATTCTTAAGCCCCATTTACACACAAAGATGATCCCACAAAATTCGTTCAAAAGATAAGATAAATGACAGTTTGAGTGATCATTTTGCATAAGCTGCTAATGGGTACTAATGCCCATCAGTAGCTTATTTGCTTCATTTGCATGTAAATGAGGTTCCCTTCACTGTATGCAGAGAACAGCAGGTGGTCTGTTATCTGCATGCAACCCCCTTGTTCTGCCACAGGACTGCAGCTGAAAACAATGTTATCAGTGCTCCCCTGGAGAATTATAGCCTGTGGTCCCTGCTATCAGCTGCCCGGCCGAACCATGGATTTTAAACTCAACATAAAATCATCGTTCGGACGAAAAGCAAAAGATGGTAGAATTTACACGCAACAATTATCGCTCAAAAGACATCGTTTGAGAGAATTTTGAGCGATAATCGTCCCATGTATCTGGGGCTTTACGTTCTGATGCCCATGATCATGGAGGCATTGCAGACAGCTTTCATTCCACAAATGCTGGTTGAGGACTCAGTCACACGGGTGCATCAGCGCCCGTGTTACTGCAGATAGCAGACAGACGTACCTGAAGACGGATGTCTCTCTGCAGCTCCGGAGGATAGAACATGTGACTGGCTACATTGCCAGTCATGTGTTCTTTCATCAGCGCTGCAGAGAGACGTTCGTCTTCAGGTACGGCCGTCTTCCTCCTGCAGTGAGGGCTCAGTCACACTGGCGCATCGGTGCCGCTGCAGCCGTGTGACTGAGCCCTGACTGAGCAAAACCAAAAACTTTAAAAGGAACAAGAAGATATAGGGGGAGCGAAATGGCCAATTTTGTTTCTATTGGTAGGGAAGAACAAGCAGCATCAAGATACACCTGACAAGTTTTATCGTCTGGTTGATGAAAAGAAAAGGTATTTTAAAATCCAAGATGCCAAAACTATTGGTAGTTCCATAATACTTAAATATGTTATCCACACATCATGTGATTCTGCTATGGGAAAGGGGCTCTATCCAAGACTTTTTTTCCACCAACCTTCATTTCACTTTGGATAACTGTATCTTAAAATGTCTTTTCTTGTATACAATACATTGCAGTAGTTTGAGCTGTAAGATAAGTGCAGATATATTCACTGTTGACTGAGTACTCAGGTAGCAATAATTTACAAGTAGGACCCATAAAGTAATCTAGTAGTAGAGTACAGTGCAGCCAGCAATGAGGGCTGTGGTCACATGGTTCTAAGTCAAAGATAGCAGTCAAGCCATGCAATGACTGATGTAGTTATGGCCTCTCAATACTGTTAATAGCAATGCTACACTCATTGTTTGGCCCTGCCGTATCATCCCCTTCCATCTCTGGTTTAGTTAACACTGTGTAAGGAGAAATAAATAAAATATAGTGTTTTTATGACTCAGCATTGATTTGGATTGTGAGCAGTGAATACTCAATTAAACTTGCTCACCGCTGATGTTGCTGCATTCATGTTGGCCCCATTACAAACGGTATTGTAGGATCCTATGAATAATTGTTATACAGTACACATGTAATCGGAGGCTTTTGTCACTTCTGATTTACAGCATACCCAACTTTCAGCTGACTTTTCAGAATAAGCTGCCATGTATGTGTAGATAAGGAACACTATATCTAGCCATTGTGTGACTTGTATCCTGCATTTTCCTCACCCCCCGTTCCCCTCTGCAGGCAATACATCTGATTTTCAGTTCTCTCAGAACTGATGGGAGAAGTATTAGCTGTTGTGCTTTCTTCTGCACAGAGAACTGCAGATTTTGCTCTCCAATTGTTTGTAACACACATAGAAATATATCATCATCATGTTTGACAGCATACAACAGTACTCAGCAACAGACATGTGAATAAATAGCAGTGAATCACTAACCATTAGCTCTAACAGCATGCCTGTGTGAGTCTGTCTGTTTCTCCTCTTCCCCCTTACCTCTGCTCTCATAGATTTCAATAGTAGGATTACTCATCCCCTCCAACACTTCCTGTTCTGCCATTGTGCAGTCTCCAGTAATAGAGATTACATAGAGATTACATCACTTGACAGTAGGCAGTGGACAGTAAGATATGAGTTAGGAAGACCCCTAGTAGTCATCGCTTTAGGGCTTATGCTCACGGCTGGATTTCTGCCGTGTTTTACATGGCAGAAATCCATGGCGTTGTTCCGCAGCTATTAGGTTCTATTTGCTGCGTATTCCCGTGGCAAATAGAACATGCCGCGGTTCATTTCATTCTGTGGAATTCCGCAGCGTGAACATTGAGCTATTAGGTTCTATTGTACCTAATAGCTCAGTGTTCACGCTGCGGAATTCCACAGCATGAAATGAACCGCGGCATGTTCTATTTGCCACGGGAATACGCGTGGCCTGCTTCTATTGTAGTCAATGGAAGCCGGCCATCATGCTATAGTTCTGCTGTAGCACAGCGTAAGTACCGCGTGAATACACATCCCCGCCCACCGCCAGCCGCGTCATCTGACACTGTTGGCGCGTCATGCACTGTACTGCGCATGTGCGACAGCACTAGGGATGGGACTAACGCAGTGGATCCGGGAGGTGAGTATGAGGGGGTTTTGGGGGCACTGTGGCGGACTTCGCTGCGATATTCTGCTAGCAGAGTCTGCCATGGCCGTGGGCATGAGGCCTCAGGGTGACTACCCATAAGCGTTTGTGAATTTGATGCGTTTTTTTTTTCAGGTGTCTATGGGGCTTTCTAATGTTAAAAAATGCATTGCGGCAAAATCGCAATTTACCACGAAATCACGATTTTGCACGATGTGATTTTAACATTAACAAGTCCCATAGACCCCTGGAGAAAAAAGAAACGCTGCGAATTTCTCAGTGAAAAAGAACTGTAGTGGGTAGTCACCCTAAGGCCGCCTGCAGACGGCCGGGTCGGATCCAGCTACGAGAATTCTTGCAGCGGGACACGACCCGAGCCCCTGCAGAGACCAGCGCGGTACTCATCTGCTCCCGCGACTCCGGCTCTTTAATGTGCCAGCTGCCCAGCAGCCGGCGCATGCGCAGAGCGGAGTCAGCAGCCGGGAGTGACATTTCTGTGTGGGGCTCTGCGAGCCCCGCACAGAAATAGAGCATGCCGCGATCTGTTTTCTGCGCGTGATTTCACGCAGACAAATCGCAGACGTCTGCCTAGGATTGCCTTTTCTAACGCAATCCTATGGCAGCTCCCACAGGCGGAAATTCTGTGTGAAATCCCGCCGCGGAATTTTCGCCTGTGTGTAGGGGGCTGTAGAGAGCTATTTTGGGACAAAACATCATTCCAGGTAGATAAATAAATAAAGTTAGTTGCACTTTTGCTAGTCAAGTAAGCAGAAGTTGTTTACGAAGTTAGTTTTTATACTTATTTAATACTTAAAGACTTTCATTTATTATAGCCTGTGGCCATGAGTGCTAAAGTCAATTAATGTTTATTCACATTTATTCACAATGTTTATAGCCAATTTATGTGCATCATTATACAAAAATCCAGAACAGATACAGTCTTACTTGTTTTGTGATGACTAATCATATAGGACCTCTAGTACCTTGGTGTATAATCTAAATGTCTGTAGTGGATACAAAAAAAAGGAAAAACAGTCTATTCTACATACTTTTCCTTCTTTTCGGATCAATTTCTTGGTTCATAAAACTACCACAAAAACGTCATGAGTAATTCTAACCTTAATCCTTCTAAACCTATTATGTAATCACTAGTTGCTTAACTCATTTGTTTTGTTCATGAGCCTGGGAACTATCTTCATATTAAATCTGATAACACGAATACAATAACTGATAATCTGATAACGATTCAATTTACTGATAATATCATAAAACTATGCTATTTACTCATAAAGGAAAATTCTGCTGCAGAAGTAGGTTATTGAATGTCTTCTTGACCGTATGATGTATGTTTACGTCATGCGGTCATGAAGGGTGTATGGAGCAGGCTCATGACCTGAGCCCGTTCTCTACTCATATCTGCCCATGACAGACATGATCAGACTTAGCTATGATCGTCACCAATAACTCCTTAGATGCTATGGTCAATACTTTAATCTTGAAATGTTTTAAGCCCAGTCTATATCCTCCACGTGTTTGGAAGCAATGTACTTAGTGTAGAAAAAGGATATCTATCACGTCTAGATTAGAGATGAGCGAACGCGTTCGTCCGAGCTTGATATTCGTGCGAATATTAGGGTGTTCGGGATGTTCGTTATTCGTAACGAACACCATGCGGTGTTCTGGTTACTTTCACTTCCTTCCCTGAGACGTTAGCGCGCTTTTCTGGCCAATTGAAAGACAGGGAAGGCATTACAACTTCCCCCTGCAACGTTTAAGCCCTATACCACCCCCCTGCTGTGAGTGGCTGGCGAGATCAGGTGTTCGCCTAATATAAAAGTCGGCCCCTCCCGCGGCTCGCCTCAGATGCCTGGTGAGTTAGATGAGGGACAGTGCTGTTTGTACCGGAGCTGCTGTAGGGAAAGAATTGGTAGTTAGTGTAGGCTTCAAGACCCCCCAAAGGTCCTTATTAGGGCCACTGATAGCTGTGTGTTGGCTGCTGTTAGCAGTGGCATTTTTTTTTTCTCAAAATCGGCTCTGCAGAGCGTTGCACCTGGCATTAGGGACAGAAGTGCTGCATAGGCAGGGAGAGTGTTAGGAGTGAGTGTAGCCTTCAAGAACCTCAACGGTCCTTTCTAGGGCCATATTTATCCGTGTGCAGTACTGTCCAGGCTGCTGTTAGCTGTGCTGCATTTTTTTGGGGCTTCTCAAAATCGCCTCTGCAGAGCATTCCACCCTCCATTGATACTGCAGGGAAAGAATTGTATAGGCAGGGCCACAACACAGTTATTATTCATAGAATATACGCAGTGCTGCCTTTTGGTGGAAAAACAAGTGAAAACAAATCTATTTGTCCAGCCTCTGTCCGTCCTTACGGACGGTGGACACGTGTGAGCTGCGTGAAAAACATTGCTAAATCATACGCACCCAGCTACGCTTTACTGCTGGCTTCGCCATTTGCTTTCCTTAATTGGGAAAAAAAATACCTGCTCTGCCAGAGTTATAATAACTCTGCTACCCTCACGTTCTGTGACACATTAGCAGGGACACAGCACAGTTATTAAACTTCTCATGTTCATTGAATATACGCAGTGCTGCCTTTTGGTGGAAAAACAAGTGAAAACAAATCTATTTGTCCAGCCTCTGTCCGTCCTTACGGGCGGTGGACACGTGTGAGCTGCGTGAAAAACATTGCTAAATCATACGCACCCAGCTACGCTTTACTGCTGGCTTCGCCATTTGCTTTCCTTAATTGGGAAAAAAAATACCTGCTCTGCCAGAGTTATAATAACTCTGCTACCCTCACGTTCTGTGACACATTAGCAGGGACACAGCACAGTTATTAAACTTCTCATGTTCATTGAATATACGCAGTGCTGCCTTTTGGTGGAAAAACAAGTGAAAACAAATCTATTTGTCCAGCCTCTGTCCGTCCTTACGGGCGGTGGACACGTGTGAGCTGCGTGAAAAACATTGCTAAATCATACGCACCCAGCTACGCTTTACTGCTGGCTTCGCCATTTGCTTTCCTTAATTGGGAAAAAAAATACCTGCTCTGCCAGAGTTATAATAACTCTGCTACCCTCACGTTCTGTGACACATTAGCAGGGACACAGCACAGTTATTAAACTTCTCATGTTCATTGAATATACGCAGTGCTGCCTTTTGGTGGAAAAACAAGTGAAAACAAATCTATTTGTCCAGCCTCTGTCCGTCCTTACGGGCGGTGGACACGTGTGAGCTGCGTGAAAAACATTGCTAAATCATACGCACCCAGCTACGCTTTACTGCTGGCTTCGCCATTTGCTTTCCTTAATTGGGAAAAAAAATACCTGCTCTGCCAGAGTTATAATAACTCTGCTACCCTCACGTTCTGTGACACATTAGCAGGGACACAGCACAGTTATTAAACTTAGATTATTCATTCACTAGAGGCAGTGGGGCCTTTCGTTTTCCAAAAAGGGAAAAAATTATATTTGGCCTGCAGTCTTGCGCCAATTTATTTCCTGCCTGTGAAATCAAATCACTGGTAATACAGCATGCTGAGGGGTAGGGGTAGGCCTAGAGGACGTGGACGCGGCCGAGGACGCGGAGGGCCAAGTCAGGGTGTGGGCACAGGCCGAGCTCCTGATCCCGGTGTGTCGCAGCCGACTGCTGCGCGATTAGGAGAGAGGCACGTTTCTGGCGTCCCCACATTCATCGCCCAATTAATGGGTCCACGCGGGAGACGGTTATTAGAAAATGAGCAGTGTGAGCAGGTCCTGTCCTGGATGGCAGAAAGTGCTTCGAGCAACCTATCGTCAACACGCAGTTCTGCGCCGTCCACTGCTGCAAATCCGAATCCTCTGTCTGCTGCTCCTCCTTCCTCCCAGCCTCCTCACTCCACTACAATGACACCTGCTCAGGAGCGGGAACACTCCCAGGAACTGTTCTCGGGCCCCTGCTTAGATTGGGCAGCAGCGGTTCCTCTCCCACCAGAGGAGTTTATCGTCACTGATGCCCAACCATTCGAAAGTTCCCGGGGTCCGAGGGAAGAGGCTGGGGACTTCCTCCAACTGTCTCAACAACTTTCTGTGGGTGAGGAGGACGATGACGATGAGACACAGTTGTCTTGCAGTGAGGTAGTAGTAAGGGCAGTAAGTCCAAGGGAGCAGCGCACAGAGGATTCGGAGGAAGAGCAGCAGGACGATGAGGTGACTGACCCCACCTGGTGTGCAACGCTTACTCAGGAGGACAGGTCTTCAGAGGGGGAGTCAAGGGCATCAGCAGGGCAGGTTGCAAGAGGCAGTGCGGTGGCCAGGGCCAGGGGTAGAGGCAGGGCCAGACCGAATAATCCACCAAGTGTTTCCCAAAGCGCCCCCTCGCGCCATGCCACCCTGCAGAGGCCGAGGTGCTCTAAGGTCTGGCAGTTTTTCACAGAGACGCCTGACGACCGACGAACAGTGGTGTGCAACCTTTGTTGCGCAAAGCTCAGCCGGGGAGCCAACACCAACAGCCTCACCACCACCACCATGCGCAGACATATGATGGCCAAGCACCCCACAAGGTGGGACGAAGGCCGTTCACCGCCTCCGGTTTGCACCCCTGCCTCTCCCCCTGTGCCCCAACCTGCCACTGAGATGCAACCCCCCTCTCAGGACACAGGCACTACCGCCTCATGGCCTGCACCCACACCCTCATCTCCGCTGTCCTCGGCCCCATCCAGCAGTGTAGTTCAGCGCACCGTTCAGCCGTCGCTTGCGCAAGTGTTCGAGCGCAAGCGCAAGTACGCCGCCACGCACCCGCACGCTCAAACGTTAACCGTCCGCATAGCAAAATTCATCAGCCTTGAGATGCTGCCGTATAGGGTTGTGGAAACTGAGTCCTTCAAAAGTATCATGGAGGCGGCGGCCCCGCGCTACTCAGTTCCCAGTCGCCACTACTTTTCCCGATGTGCCGTCCCAGCCCTGCACGACCACGTCTCCCGCAACATTGTGCGCGCCCTCACCAACGCGGTTACTGCCACGGTCCACTTAACTACGGACACGTGGACAAGCACAGGCGGGCAGGGCCACTACATCTCCCTGACGGCACATTGGGTGAATTTAGTGGAGGCTGGGACAGAGTCAGAGCCTGGGACCGCTCACGTCCTACCCACCCCCAGAATTGCGGGCCACAGCTCGGTGGTGGTATCTGCGGAGGTGTATGCTTCCTCCACTAAAGCACCCTCCTCCTCCTCCTCCTCCGCAACCTCTGTCTCGCAATCAAGATGTGTTAGCAGCAGCATGTCGCCAGCAGTCGGTGTCGCGCGGTGTGGCAGCACAGCGGTGGGCAAGCGTCAGCAGGCCGTGCTGAAACTACTCAGCTTAGGCGATAAGAGGCACACGGCCCACGAACTGCTGCAGGGTCTGACAGAGCAGACCGACCGCTGGCTTGCGCCGCTGAGCCTCCAACCGGGCATGGTCGTGTGTGACAACGGGCGTAACCTGGTGGCGGCTCTGCAGCTTGGCAGCCTCACGCACGTGCCATGCCTGGCCCACGTCTTTAATTTGGTGGTTCAGCGCTTTCTGAAAAGCTACCCACGCTTGTCAGACCTGCTCGTAAAGGCGCGCCGGCTCTGCGCACATTTCCGCAAGTCCCACACGGACGCTGCCACCCTGCGCACCCTGCAACATCACTTTAAGCTGCCAGTGCACCGACTGCTGTGCGACGTGCCCACACGGTGGAACTCTACGCTCCACATGTTGGCCAGGCTCTATGAACAACGTAGAGCTATAGTCGAATACCAACTCCAACATGGGCGGCGCAGTGGGAGTCAGCCTCCTCAATTCCTTTCAGAAGAGTGGGCCTGGTTGGCAGACATCTGCCATGTCCTTGGTAATTTTGAGGAGTCTACCCAGGTGGTGAGCGGTGATGCTACAATCATTAGCGTCACCATTCCTCTGCTATGCATCTTGAGAAATTCCCTGCAAACCATAAAGGCAGCTGCTTTGCGCTCGGAAACAGGGGCGGGGGAAGACAGTATGCCGCTGGATAGTCAGGGCACCCTCCTGTCTATTTCTCAGCGCGTACAGGAGGAGGAGGAGGAGCATGAGGAGGATGAGGAGGAGGGGGAAGAGACAGCTTGGGCCGCTGCTGACGGTACACCGGCTGATTGCCTGTCATCCTTTCAGCGTGTATGGCCTGAGGAGGAGGAGGAGGAGGAGGAGGAGGAGGATCCTGAAAGTGATCTTCCTAGTGAAGACAGCCATGTGTTGCGTACAGGTACCCTGGCACACATGGCTGACTTCATGTTAGGATGCCTTTCTCGTGACCCTCGCGTTGCACGCATTCTGGCCACTACGGATTACTGGGTGTACACACTGCTCGATCCACGGTATAAGGAGAACCTGCCCACTCTGATTCCCGAAGAGGAAAGGGGTTCGAGAGTGTTGCTATACCATAGGACCCTTGCGGACAAGCTGATGGTAAAATTCCCAGCCGACAGCGCTAGTGGCAGAAGGCGCAGTACCGAGGGCAAGGTAGCAGGGGATGTGTGTAGATCGAGCAGCATGTACATCCCAGGCAGTGCAACAGTCTTTAAGGGCCTGGCCAGCTTTATGGCTCCCCACCAAGACTGTGTCACCGCTCCCCAGTCACGGCTGAGTCGGCGGGAGCACTGTAAAAGGATGGTGAGGGAGTACGTAGCGGATCGCACGACCATCCTTGGTGACGCCTCTGCCCCCTACAACTACTGGGTGTCGAAGCTGGACATGTGGCCTGAACTAGCGCTGTATGCCCTGGAGGTGCTTGCTTGTCCTGCGGCTAGCGTGTTGTCGGAGAGGGTGTTTAGTGCGGCTGGGGGAATCATCACAGATAAGCGTAGCCGCTTGTCAACCGACAGTGCCGACAGGCTAACACTCATCAAGATGAACAAAGGCTGGATTTCCCCAGACTTCTGTTCTCCACCAGCGGACAGCAGCGATACGTAAGCAATACGTAGGCTGCACCCGCGGATGGAAGCTACGTTCTCTCTCACCATCCAAAACGGGGACATTTCTGCTTCATCAATCTGTGTCTAATATTCTTCCTCCTCCTCCTCCTGCTCCTCCTCCTGAAACCTCACGTAATCACGCTGAACGGGCAATTTTTCTTAGGGCCACAAGGCTCACTCAAATAATTTTTCAGAACAATTTTTATAAGTTTCAATGCGCTTAAAAGCATTGGAACTTTAACTTGAACCAATTTTTCGTTACACTGGGCTGCCTCCAGGCCTAGTTACCACTTAAGCCACATTAACCAAAGCGATTAATGGGTTTCACCTGCCCTCTTGGCTGGCCATGGCCAATTTTTGGGATGTACATTAGTACTGTTGATACAGCAATTTTTGTGGGCCCTCGCCTACAGTGTAATCAAATTAATTTTTAGGCCACCTGCATTACAGCTGACGTTACCTCAGCTGTGTTGGGCAATGCAATGGGATATTTTTATGTACCGCCGGTGGGTTCCAGGGAGCCACCCATGCTGTAGGTGCACACTGAGTTTTTAATACATCTGTACACTTCTAAAGAACCCGTCTGACTGGGGCATGCAGTGTGGGCCGAAGCCCACCTGTATTACGCACGACATTACTACCTCAGCTGTGTTGGGAAATGCAATGGGATATTTCTATGTACCGCCGGTGGCTTCCTGGCACCCACCCAGGCAGTGGGTCCACAGGGAGTTTAACCTACATGTGTCCACTTGTAAAGAACCCCAGTCTGACTGGGGCATGCAGTGTGGGCCGAAGCCCACCTGCATTAAGCACGACATTACTACCTCAGCTGTGTTGGGCAATGCAATGGGATATTTTTGTGTACCGCCGGTGGGTTCCAGGGAGCCACCCATGCTGTAGGTGCACACTGAGTTTTTAATACATCTGTACACTTCTAAAGAACCCGTCTGACTGGGGCATGCAGTGTGGGCCGAAGCCCACCTGTATTACGCACGACATTACTACCTCAGCTGTGTTGGGCAATGCAATGGGATATTTCTATGTACCGCCGGTGGCTTCCTGGCACCCACCCAGGCAGTGGGTCCACAGGGAGTTTAACCTACATGTGTCCACTTGTAAAGAACCCCAGTCTGACTGGGGCATGCAGTGTGGGCCGAAACCCACCTGAATTAACCCTTTCCAGTCCACTGTGTGACCTGTGAAGACATTAGGGTTTAAGGCTGTACAGCTCCGTTGTTGGTAGACGTCCGTCGGGGTTTTCTTACTGTATATTGCCAGCCTCTCTGCTGTCGGAGCCTATCCTACGTGTCAGCTCATGCAGTACTGGCTTTAGCCAGCATATAGCGCCGTTGTATAACAGCAGAAAAAGAGTAAGCCCCCTAGGAAAACCATATACAAATTGGATTGGAAAGGGTTAAGCACAACATTACTACCTCAGCTGTGTTGGGCAATGCAATGGGATATTTCTACGTACCGCCGGTGGCTTCCTGGCACCCACCCATGCTGTAGGTGCACACGGAGTTTTTACTACATCTGTACACTTATAAAGAACCCCAGTCAGACTGGGGCATGCAGTGTGGGCCGAAGCCCACCTGCATTAAGCACGACATTACTACCTCAGCTGTGTTGGGCAATGCAATGGGATATTTCTGTGTACCGCCGGTGGGTTCCAGGGAGCCACCCATGCTGTGGGTCGACAGGGACTTCACAATAGGGAGTTGTACCTGCCTGTGTCTATGAATTAAAAAGCCCGGTCTGACTGGGGCATGCAGACACCTTGACAGAATGAATAGTGTGTGGCACATAGGTTCCCCATTGCTATGCCCACGTGTGCAGCTCCTGATGGCGGTGGCACAGGATTCTATTTCTCATTGCTTCTGTACAGCATTGTGGGCTATCGCTCCGCCACTTTTAAAGAGGGTCGCTGCCTAGCCGTGCCAACCTCTGCAGTGTGTGCCTGCGGTCCCTCGTCATGGCAGACGCAATTCTAAATAGACATGAGCATGGTGTGGCATGAGGGCAGCTGAAGGCTGCCCAGGGACACTTTGGTGTGCGCTGTGGGGGGGGAGGGGGGGCGGTTGGGCAGCATGTAACCCAGGAGAAGTGTCAGTGGAGTGTCATGCAGGCAGTGATTGTGCTTTGTTGGAGGTAGTGTGGTGCTTAGCAAAGGTATGCCATGCTAATGAGGGCTTTTCAGAAGTAAAAGTTGTTGGGAGGGGGGGGGGCCCACTCTTGCCGGTATTGTGGCTTAATAGTGGAACCTGTGAACTTGAGATGCAGCCCAACACGTAGCCCCTCGCCTGCCCTATCCGTCACTGTGTCATTCCCATCACTTTCCTGAATTGCCCAGATTTTCACACATGAAAACCTTAGCGAGCATCGGCGAAATACAAAAATGTTCTGGTCGCCCATTGACTTCAATGGGGTTCGTTGTTCGAAACGAACCCTCGAGCATCACGGGAAGTTCGTTCCGAATAACGAACACCCGAACATTTTGGTGTTCGCTCATCTCTAGTCTAGATGTAATGGAAATATTTATTGAAAACAGTAAAAAGCCATTAAAGGCCCCTTTAGACACACTGATTCTCGCTCAAAAGTCGCTCAAAGCCGTCTTTTGAGCAATAACCGTTGTGTCTAAATGCACGGATATTGTGCAGTTTTCGTGTACAATTCGTGCCTCGCTCAATTCTAGTTTTCTAGAATTGAGCTATGAACTGTTATCAGCGGTGCAGGCTGTTATCACAGTAGGACGCGCTGATAAGATTCTTTCAGCTCATATCTCGCTGGTAGTTCACAGCAGGACGCAAGTGGTAAGTGCGGAGAACAATGCAGCTGTTTGCTTATGCAAAAGAGCTGTATTGTTCGCCAAGCGATAGCGGCAGTGTACCGCTCCACTTGCATAGCTCTTTAGCAGCTAATTAGCTACTATAGACTATGCAAAGATGATTGCTTAAAACTGTCACTTAAACTGTCGCTTGAGTGATTTTTGAGCGATCATCTATCAGTGTAAATGGGGTCTAAGACATGGTCCAAAGAGGTGTGCATGCGTAATCCCTTTGGTTCTTTTTCATAGCATAACAAACTCGTGATTAGAACAGCATTTAAAAACAAAATGGGGCAACTATTCAAAATACATTATTTAGGGTGAAGTCACACAAACGTATATTGGCTTGGTTTTTACGCCGAGCCGATATACGTTGTCCTCGTGTGCAGGGGGGGGGGGGGGAGGATGGAAGAGCCAGGAGCAGGAACTGAGCTCCCGGCCCCATCTCCGCCTCTTCTCCGTCCCTCTGCACTATTTGTAATGGGAAGAGGTGGGGCGGGGCTAAATTCTGAGAATTAGCCCCACCCCCGCCCCACCTCTCCCCATTGCAAATAGTGCAGAGGGGCGGAGAGGAGGCAGAGAGGGGGGCGGGAGCTCAGTTCCTGCACTTGGCTCTTCCACCCCCCCCCCCCTGCACACGAGGACAACGTATATCGGCTCGGCGTGAAAACCGAGCCGATATACGTTCATGTGACTTCACTCTTAAAGAGATATACACCCTTAATGAAAAACCTTACATTGGACAAACAATTTCTGTGTATAATAGGGTGACTTATAGCAACACAGAAAAACAAAAATCAAACAAAAAATTTTTTGCTTAATTATTTCTAAAAATGATGTGTCTGTTATGTTGTGAACAAGAACCATACTGGTTTGAAACACACAAGTATACATACCTTTTTGAGCATTGCTGTAATGGTTTTTACTTTTTTCATTAAAGGTTTTTATTACATCACGATCTAGGGCCTCACGTGGCGCAGTGTGTTAAGCTAGCAGCATGCAGTCCTCACACTCACGACCTGAAGGTTGCGGGTACCCACATAGTTTAGGTAGCCAGCTCAAGGTTGACATTTACCTTCTGAGATCAGTAAAATGAGTACCCAGCTTGCTGGGGAGTAATAAACAAATTACCTGAAAGCACTACAGAATAAGTTGGCGCTATACCAAATAACAAGTCCCTTCCTACCAGATATCCTTTTTCCTACATAGCTTTCCTTTTCGATTTTTGGCCACTGTTTATTATTTTCAAGGAGGCCAGAAGTTCAGTATTATCCAGAAAAACTGCAAAGTAATATCCCCTATGATCTCTCTGGCCATCCTTTTTCCAATTTGAAACCATAACAGAGAGTTGAGTTCTTGAATGTTTTTGAGACCCTATAAAAGTTAATGCTTCTGTTAAAGTAATCACTTAATTTAGGTTATACTCAAAGGGTAGCATAGCCTTATCATAAGGTATGCTTACATATTATTCGATGCCTTGGAGAAGAAAATGTGAAACACTCGAATGATGTCTGCATGCTCTTCTGTTTTATTGTTACAATGCAAGAGATTATATAGTGTGGCAACCCCCAGAAAATCAACAAGTCTGCAGCATGTGGGATACTTCTCTATTAGTAAAACATCACAAAGGTTAATTATGACAAAGCTGCATGCTCAGCGTCTGAGACCCTGTTGGTCAAGTTTCACTACAATGCGTCTTTTGCACACATACTTCTTGCTATGCACACAACAGTAATGCATAAAATACATAATACAATACTTTCGCACTACTTTGTAGGGAATTAAAGAAACTAGTGGAAATTACAATTGGTATTATGCACAGGAAATCTAAAATGGTTGAAGAATGCTATTTTGCTGGCACATGAGAAAGGAATATTGCATTTAATTGGGATTTCTATAAAACCATAGTGAGTAAGGATTGATTAATGAGAAGCCCAAGTACTTAATATAGCCTGCAGTCCATGTTTATAATGGAAACTCATTAGCTAATCCTGTTTGTACATGATTACTATATGAGAATTAGTCATGTTTGTTATATAATTGATAGCAAACGAAGTTTACGATGTACTTCATTAATTAGGTGCACATGAGCCCTACGGGCAAAGACCTGGTATGGAGCTGAGGCATAGGAGTGCTGTGCACCATGTGACTGGTGACATCCAATCACAACCTCAGGAAGGGTTGCTATTGTTTCACAGAAAATCTGAAGCAATTGTACTATCTAAGGCTGTTTTATTAAAGATTGCAGTTAACAATCAATCAGTTATAATATTGATTGGCTAGTCCTTTTAAATCTGGTAATTTGTCTAGTTTTAATGAGTGAGTAGCCTTTATTACTTCTGTATGTGTAAACGGGAAGTTAATTGTTCAGTGAACAACCTTCATGTAGGCAAATTTGAGGTGCTTAAGAATCTCACCCGTTAAGAGGTTAGAAAGTATGGGAGGACATTTTTTTAGATTATAAAAAGAATTGTAGCAGTCCCTAAAATAAGCCAATATAGTTTGGAGATTGATCCTTTTTTAATTACCTGAGGCCAAAATGTATGCCATACTTGTTTCTGTTGTCTTTGTTTCAGTTGCCATAGAATAGGTTATCATTAGTTGATAGGAGGGCATCCACTGCTCTTGCTCCACTTGGTCCTAGCCCCTGCATTTACTGCTGCAGGGCCAGATGTCCGCATTGGGGTCGGAACCGGAAGTGCCATTGAAGGTATAGCTTCCATTGATTTCAACAGTCCTCCTCTCCTCAATATTTGATTGCTTTCAATAGTCCTCTTTTTGGAGTTAATGAGAGTACGAGATTAGTGGCGCTCCAATACAGCAGTGGAGAAGGAGAAAATATATAAAGAAGTGCTGGAAAAGAATGGGATGGGACTCACCCCAGATGTAACCGGACCCTGCGAAGAAGGTCTCGGTTCGTCTAATGATCCTGGATAGCAGATAATATCATGTGTTGATCCAAATCACTGGTCTGAATGACATCCCAAGGGGGGAGAGCGTCACGGGGTAGCTCTAGGAGAGGGCAAGAAACAGTACGGTGCAAGAAAAAAAGCCCTGATACTCCAGTGAATTGGTATGCAGAAAGAACAAAAAAGAACAAACTTCGTAGGGGTGTCCGTAGAATTGACACCCCTAAGATCCTGGTTGGCATGTAGTAAAGCAGGTGATAGGGTCGTGGTAGTAGGATTCCAAGGCAGCAGTTTTATTTCTTATATAGATTGCAACAAGTTTCGGCTACACAATTTAGCCTTTATCAAGCATACAATAAAAATAAATAGGTATATATATATATATATATATATATATATATATATATATATAAATAATAGGGATTACCTTATCATATGGGAGCTAGGTGGTCCGTTCTGAGTGGAGCCTCATTAGCTTCCCTAACTCATCCACAGGAGCAGAGAAATCCACACTCGTCTCAGCCAGATTGATAAGACTGCTATTAGGGAAGTTTGCTCTTGCCTGACCTCTGACAGCAATCTTCAGACCTCTATCAAGGGAGGGAACCATAAATTCCAGGGCATCCAGTCTGTCAGAGCGATAGATTGAGCCTACTTTTGATGGCAATGAGAGTCAAGAATGAAATATTTCATTTGTAAGCCCCAACTTTGTCAAGTTGAGCAAACACCTCTGAATGAAGGGAGTACTCACCCACAAATGTCTGAGATGATCTGCCCACATGTTCCATTAACCAAATATTTGGCTGAAATGTCGTCTTCGTATGCCGCTGCCTAGGTCAAAACCCTTGCCACTCCTGTTAAAAGGGCTTGGGGCCTTGTTTCTCCTTGGTGTTTTATGTAAGCCACTGTGGTAGCATTGTCTGACTGGATTCTCATAGCTCTGGCCGAAAGCAGCTAATGAATAATGGAGGCAAGCCATAGAAATCACTTTAAGTCCACTGGGATTGGTGAATGACTCCCTCCTGTTGAGAGTCCAGAGACTGACATGGGCACCCAATCCTCTGATGGATTAATCAGTAGTAAGAACTACCCCTGCAGGGCAGTCTTGCTCTTGTCTTGTTACAAGTTTGTTCATCAGAGAAGTGAGCTCTTCATTTGCTGAGTCAACTTGAATGTCTGATCCATGGAGTTTTTCTTCTGGTTAGATTTCTCCAGCCATTCTGACCGAAGACGTCTGAGATGCCCCTTGGCCCACAGAACTGTGTTAAGAGATCTTAACCTGGGACCTTTTGTACCCAAACTGAAAATCATAACCATAGGCCAATTAGCTGAGCCTTTGATGCCATAGAGGAATATTCTGAAGCTGAAGTTTCCTCACCTACAGTTTTGAGAGGAGCACCAATCCTGTAGGTTTTTCCTGAGTTCTCTTATGGACCAGGCAAACCACTAAAACCAGAATCATCTCCTGGGATGTATCTGAAATTGAGGACCATGATTCCCACCTAAAACTGTCTCTACAAAGTTGGTCATCACATCCATCAGGAAACGATCTTCATTTCAGCAGGATAAATGGTGATGCTTCGAAGATCTCACACTGGAACTCTTTCTGCTGAGAGCTACATAAGTCTTCACTAGACATCATCCTAGTGAAGGCAGTATAAAAATACTTAACCCCTTAACGACCAGCCCATAGTGTTTTTACGTCCTCCCGAAGTGGGCTCTATTCTCTGAGGACGTAAAAACATGCTTCCTGCAGAGAATAGTGCCCCTCGGGCTGTGGACGTGACAGCTCCATGCTGTCGGTGTCCGCAGGTAGCTGACAGCATGGAGCTGTCATCCCGGGCTGTTCGGAGACCCCCCCCCAACCCCGGCATTGCGATCGGCGCTATGCAATGGATAGCGCCGATCGCAAAAAAAGTAAATAAAAGTACACAAAAGTTAAAGATTCAGCTGCTCTGATGGATCGGATCCATCGGAGCAGCTGAAATTACTCACCCAGGTCCGGCACGCTGCTCCCCGCTCTCCTGCCGCTCCGAGGCCCGAAGCCGGTCTTCTGCGCATGCGCGCCAGGCGGCATTACGTCAGCCGCATGCGCAGAAGCCCCGGCGGCGCGGGAGTTTTAAAATCTCCTGGCTCCCGGCTCCTGTAGGTAGCCGGGAGGCAGGAGATGTCAGCGGGGACTGCGGTGAGCGGTCCCCGATACCGCGATCGCCGTTATCCAATGGTTAGCGGCGATCGCGAAAAAGTTAAAAAAAAGTTTTAAAAAAGTCAGTTTCACCTCCCCTCATGGATCGGATCCATGAGGGGAGGTGAAAATACTCACCCCCAGTCCTAAGCGGTGTCCCGATGTCCCGGGACCCGAATCCCCGTCTGCGCATGCGCGCCCGATGATTGACATCGGGCGCGTGCACAGACGGGCTCGAGCCCCGGGGAATTTAAAATCCCTCTGCTTCTGGCTGCCATGTGTAGCTAGGAGCAGAGAGATTATACCGGGGACATGATCACTGTCATCCAATGGATGACAGTGATCATGTAAAGTGAAAAAAAAGTGTAAAAAAGTTAAAAAAAAAAAAAAAGTAAAAAAAAGTTTTTCAAAGTTTAAAAAGCGTACGTTTCATCTCCCCTCATGGATCATATCCGTGAGGGAGGATGAAAGTACGTACCTAAGGCCCCCAGATTTATCCGCGGACCTTACCACAGCTTCTGCACACGCGCCCGTCGCCAAAATGGCGGGCGCATGCGCAAAAGCTGTGGATTGCCAGGATAATTTAAATTCTCCCTGCTCCTGGCTACAAAACGTAGCCAAGAGCATGGAGATTTAATGGGGGTCCGCGGTGAGCGGTTCCTGGTCACGTGTTCGCCATTATCCAATAATGGCGATCACGTAAAAGTAAAAAAAAAAATTTGAAGTTTCATCTCCCCTCACTGATGCGATCGGTGAGAGGAGATGAATCTTTTTACCGGAGGCCTCCATATTTGCACCCCGACGCAATCTTCCTCCGTGGACCTTCCAGGATTCTGCACATGCGATTGCCGGCAAAAAGCCGCACACATGCGCAGGAGTCGGGGAGCCCAGGAAACTTAAAATCTCCTTGCTCCCAGCGACCAACGGTCACAGAGAGCCTGGAGCAGTGACGGGTAGGGGCCTCGTTGAGCGGTCCCCGGTCACGTGATAAAAAGGTAGCGATCTACCTTAGGCCGGTCTCACATGACCGGATAGGAATGACGGATTCCGCATGCGTCTGATCCGTGGTAATACGCAGATCAATCGCATTGGATTACACAATTCCGCTCACATTAGCGGGTCAGAATTGCGTAATCCACTCGCAGAAAAGAGAACGCAGCAGGTTCTATTTTACTGCGGATATCGGCAATATAGAGCCCATTGTGCTCCATGGTCGCGGATATACCCGCAGTCCATACGCAACTACATTGTATACGGGCTGCGGGTACCCGCGTCATCGCTAAGCGATGGTGCGGGAAATACAAACAAAGGTGTACTGTGCATGACCGCCTGTGTGAGTAGGCAATTATGCGCAGTACATTACGCAGCCGTACGCAGGGTCACAGCCGGGCTCACAGATGGCATCCGCTGTGGGCCTCGGCAAGCGGATTCCGCCTGCACCCGCGTGAGCCCGGCGTTATTCAGACCGCTACCTGTGATACGTATTTTACAAGAAGCCCCAGGAACACTCGCCTTCCTGCAGTTCCAGGAGCACCTTGTTGAGCGCCTTCTGTGTGAGACCGCCGCACCTCATCAAGCTTACGGAGACTCACGGAACGCCACTTTTTACACCCCATACCCGCCACTGAGGTCATGAAATACCCCCAAAAAGCATGAGAGGAGGGGGGGGGGGATACCCGGTTTTATTGCCCCATGGGCCCATTCCAACCAGCCTCCGTAATTACCCGTCTTCGGAAATACTACACAGTTCACATTTTTACTTTTATCTAAGATTTGCGAACGCCAAAAAGGGCGCGGAGGGGGAGGGGGGGAATTTTTAGGGAGTCAATCTTTATTCTGTACAAATAAGCAATGGGGCCTGGAATTTATTCAGTTGTGCCCTAAAATCCAACAGGTGTTCCGTCCTTTATAGGCCTTGCCATGCGTCCTGTAAGTAGATTAGGGCCACAATGGGTATGTTTCTGAACTCCGGACAAACGGGGGTATCCATTTTGGGGTGAACGTCTTCATTCCTATGTGCACTGTACAAAAAAACTGTTTTTAAATTGAAAAAATTGCCAAAAAAATTGAAAATCGTAACTTTTTCCTTCTGCTTTGCTTAGATTCATTCAAATACTGTGGGGTCAAAATATGCAGTACACCCCTAGATGAATTCGTTAAGGGGTCTAGTTTTCAAAATGGGGTCATTTGAGGGGGTTCTTTATAGTTTTGGCCGCTCAATGGCTCTATAAGTGGGCAATGGGGCCTGAAATTTATTCAGTGGTACCCTGAAATCCAACTGGTATTCCTTTCATTGTAGGCCTAGCCATGGGTCCTGTAAGTCTATTAGGGCCACAATGGATATGTTTCTGAACACGGGACAAACAGGGGTATCCGTTTTGGGGTGAAAGCCTTCATTTATATGTGTGCTGTACAAAAAAAACTGTTTTTAAATTGACACAATAGCCCAAAAAATGAAAATCCTATTTTTTTCCTTTTGCTTTGCTTGAATTTATTCAAAAACTGTGGGGTCAAAATATGCAGTACATCCCTAGATAAATTCGTTAAGGGGTCTAGTTTTCAAAATGGGGTCATTTGTGGGGGTTCTATATGGTTTTGGGCGCTCAAGAACTCTACAAGTGGGCAATGGGGCCTAAAAGGACTTCAAGCAAAATCTATGTTCTGAAAGCCACCGATTACTCCTTTTATTTTGGGCCCCGTTGTGCATGCGGACATAAAATTAGGGCCACAATGGGTATATTTCTGAAAACAGCACAAACAGGGGTATCCATTTTGGGGTGTAAGTCTTCCTTTATATGTGTGCTGTACAAAAAAAGCTGTTTTTAAAATGACAGAATTGCAGAAAAAACGAAAATCACAATTTTTTCCTTTTGCTTGGTTTGAATTCATTCAAAAACTGTGGGGTCAAAATATGCAGTACACCCCTAGATAAATTCCTTAAGGGGTCTAGTTTTCAATATGGGGTCATTTGTGGGGGTTTTCTATGGTTTTGGGCGCTCAAGAACTCTACATGTGTGCTATGGGGCCTAAAAGGACTTCAAGCAAAATTTCTGTTTTGAAAGACACTGACTACTCCTTTCATTTTGGGCCCCGTTGTGGACTCAGATATAACAATAGGGCCACAATGGGTATATTTCTGAACACGGGAGAAATAGGGGTATCCATTTTGGGGTGTAAATCCTGATTTTCATGTAAACTATAGGAAAAAAATATGTCTTTAAAATGACAGATTTGCAAAAATATGAAATTTTACTTTTTCTCCTCTAAATTGAATTAATTCCTGAAAAAAAACTGTGGGGTCAAAATACTCATGACCCCCCTCAGTGAATACATTAAGGGGTGTAGTTTTTAAAATTAGGTCATTTGGGGGGTATCTATTATTCTGACACTCATGAGCCTTTCCAATCTCGGCTTGGTATAGGAAAACAAAGTGTTCCTCAAAATGCTAAAAAGTAATGTTAAATTTGTACGTCTCCTAAATAGTTAAAAAAAAAATGAAAGTTTTTCCAATGTGCGCCCAAAATAAAGTAAACGGGTGGAAATATAAATCTTAGCAAAAATTTCTATATTATGTTTGCACATATTTAAGATATTGCAGTTGGAAATGTGAAAAAATGACGATTTTTTCAAAATTTTCCCAATTTTGGCGCTTTTAATAAATAAACACAATTTCTATCGGTCTATTTTTTCCGCCTAAATGAAGCACAACATGTGGCGAAAAAACAATGTCAGAATCGCTTGGATATGCAAAACCTTTCTGGTGTTTTTCCATGTTAAAGTGACACATGTCAGATTTGCAAAATTTGGCCTGGTCATTAAGGCGCAAACAGGCTTGGTCACTAAGGGGTTAAATGCAGTATGTAAAAGAAATGCTGACCACAAGCTCCAATTGCAAAAGGAATTACCTATCGTGTTTCCCTGAAAGTAGGTCCTACCCCGATAGTAAGACCTACCCCATTTTAGGGGAGGCTCGAAATAGAAGGCCTCCCTGAAAATAAGACCTAGCTAACAAAAAAAAATCAATATTCTCCTGGTCAGCGGCATCCTGATGGTCTTGGCGGCGCTGCAACATACTGAAGAGTCCTCCCAGTCTGCCATTTTAGCTTCTTTTGGTGACAAGGCTTTGAATACCCCAGCTCCAGAAAAGCGAGCGCTGTGATTGGCTAATCGAGCACCGGCAGCCAATCACAGCCACCGCTCAACAAGCCAATTACAGCCATTTAGTGATGTTATTCCGTGTTTCCCCAAAAATAAGACACTGTCTTTTTGCGGTTAGCACACCTCATCAATGATGAGATATGCTAAACCCCGCTGTGTGCCGCAGGGAGCCGGAAACTTAATTAAAATTGCGGCGCTTTGCAGCGCTGCTGTGTGAGAGCGGCCTAAGAGAGAATGAAGCACAGGAGGAACATTAATGTTGTCAGGTCCGGAGCTGAATATCAGGTCAAAGCACTGTTTCAGATGCCCACAAGCCTTAAACGCATATGTTAGAGGGCTACAGTAATCGGAACTCAGGTACGAGGCTAAATGCCAGCTTGTTGTGATAAAAACTGATATTGGCCTCCCCAGTTATGATGGTGGCCTCAGTGTGAGACCACTATAAGTGATGCAGAAAGCGTTCAATGTCTACTCATCTGACTGATAATTAAGTTAGCAATGAACACAAAAGTTTAATATCAAAGTCACCACCTTTGTTACACATGCAATACAAATATATAGCAGTGGGTTATAACAGGCTTAGAATATAAATAGATACAACCTACTTACTGTTATGTAATTACTTCTCAGTTGCCTCAAGCTGCAAGAACTGTGCCAGTAGTGGCACGCGCATACATGCCAATCATTACTGGCAGCATCCAGCCATAGAACACTGCAGGCTGTAAGGTAGGAAAACTGCCAAGGAGTTAGAGCTGAACACCACGCAGCTGAGCATCTGTGTCTGTGTGTCTGTGCAGTGTGTACAAGTACTGCACAACCGTTTACGAGAAAATCACCTGCATAATTACATGGTCAAGAAAACAGCATACTCAAGCCCAACACTAGATGGGAATAAAATAACCCCTGGGATAGGAGCTTTCTGTGTCGGATAGTAAAAATACACAAGGACGGGAGCAAAGGCCCTTCTTATAGGGTTTGTCCGAAATTTGAATTAACTCTTCCTGTCACCTGCCCAAAGCATTTAGTAGGGCAGGGGTGCACAACCTTTTTCTGGTCTTGCAAGCGCCACAAGGGTATTCCCATCTGAGACATTCATAGTATATTCTAAGTTAGTGCTATAATAAATCAAAGTTCCACTTCCAGGACTCCCATCTATTTGAAGAATGGAGGTCACCTTTCCCCCACACCAATCAGCACTCCAGAAAGGAGGAGACACTGCAGGTGGCTCTCTCCATTGTAGATGATGGATGTCGAGGTAATGGACTGGCATTTCATAAGTCCTATAAACTACAATCGAGAGAGCTGTACTCATATATGATGCCTCTAGCTCATATACTCATTTCTGGAGTGCCAAACGGGTCAAGAGACTTTATTTTAATATATAGGGGGCCCAGATATGGCTGCACAGTGCACCCCTAGTATTAGTCTGTTCTTGTTGCCCTGCTGTGTGCCACTCCTCTTCACCGTTACATGGAAACTACATGTGATCTGCCACCATAGATATTTTATGTGTCCAGATGATTGGGGCTGAACAGAATGGTACTGTGGGACTCCCAAGTACAAATAAAAAAAGGAAATAAGTAAATATATATATATATATATATATATATATATATATATATATATATAGAGAGAGAGAGAGAGAGAGAGAGAGAGAGAGTTTTTAAAATAATTGTTATTTTATTGTTAGTTTATGTTTTTATCAAGCGGAGAACAGAAGATGCTGGATGGAGGGTCTTGGATATCAAGAATTTCATCGAGAGACTTACTAGGACCTGCACAATTTTAAAAAAAACATTCCGGCAATTCTAGGAAACACCCTTTAGAGGTTATTTCCTAAAATTTGTTGTTTCTGTCAAAAGAAGTCAAGCAGTTACTAGAACTAATTAGATGTTCTTTTTCCACAGAAGGGAACGGCATACCTGTCATTTTCAAATAAATTATTGCAAATGTAATTTGTTATCATTTTGGACTATTACATCACTTGTAACTTTCTGTATTTGTAATGGAAATAAAATATTGATATGTCCATGCATGGAAAATAAATAAAACTTTACAGAAAAAAAGTAATTTTCACAATTCTGTAGAGATTGGTAGCCACAAGTGCTCTGGAACATGTACTCATGTGTTTCCTCAGCTTCCCTGTGATCTATTGTTGACTTAAATAATAAATGAAGTGTTGTGATTGGTAGAAGAATGTTGGCTCCTGTAGTAGAATGTTGGCTTTGTTAGTAGTTTTGAATATGCCAAACTGCTAACACTGCTAAATACTGTAGATCTTGAGGAATCAAGTTTAGTCATACCTATGTTGCTGATCACACTGATAGGATAATAGAGAAAACAAGATCTGAATCACTTACGTGTGCTAGTGAGTTTTTGAGTGTCACCTGGGTGTTCCTGAATCATGGAAATGTCCTAGATTCTTGGCCTCAAACCTTCCCTTGCTCTTGATAGTTGGAACATAGTATGACACCTTTTGTAGCACCAGTTGTAGTGAGATCTGCAGTATATGAAGCTCCCACTTCAACCTGCTCTAGCTTAGGCTAGTTTGCCTGGCACAGGATAGAGCTAAAATCCTAGTCTTATTTAAAAGCTAAGATTTATGGGTGCAAACCAGATCAATAATTCAGTACAGAAAACAAGAGAGATTCCAGTGGTTGATCTGACTAGATGACCATGAAATGGATGGGTGACCCTGAAGAATAGGTGATCCATTAGCAGACATAAGACCTACAGATTTTGGAAGCAGCAGCAAAGGAATCTGAAGTTTTTTGATAAAGGACTATTCAACGAAGCTATCTGCAATTCTTGAATCTACAATCAAGGCATGTATCCTAGAGAGGCTTGAAGCCCACAATGGTGGGAACTGATAACTTGCTACAATACAAACAAAGTGTTAGATCTAATTTGATATCCCTATTCTCACCTAATAGCTTCTCCAACCTCACAGGACACGCTGGACAGTTAGAGCACAGTTGGTCTTTTTGCCCACAGTAAAAACATAGCCCTTGGTGCAAATGACAACCTCTATCTTTCTGGGACAGAGTTATACAATCCTACTTCCTAGGCTTCTCAGATTCATCTGTGCAAGGAGAACTAAAGATCGGAGCGAAAAGAGGATACAAATGAGCATGTTCTCTTTCTGAAGACCTTTCTTGGAAAGGAAGATCAGAGAAGGGATATTAATTAAATCCTCAAGGGCTGAGGGCAGATCACATCCTGCCAATTCATCTTTGAGGTAGCCAGACAATCATCATGAAAATCTGCCACTAACATCTAATTTTTCCATGCTAATTTGAAAGCCAGGATACAAAACTGATGGAAAATTGCCTAACCGTGAATCTTGGTGTTCCAGGCACAGCAATACAGAGCCTGCAAATGGGACACAACCTGATTTTCAGTTTGAAGACTTTTAGAAAAAGGTTGTCTCTTTTTAAAGCTATTCAACCGTTAGATTGAGAAGCAGAGTTGAATATTTTTGATAAAGTAGCACTGACTAGAAACGTTTCAGATATACCATTAATGTCTCATGCAGATCTTGGCTTTCACCTTGCTTTACTTTCTCAATATGATATTTTATTCATTCTTCAACAATATTTAATTAGTTTGCAGAAATTTAAGTAATACAATAAAAGTAGCTTTGAAGAGGTGCGTGAAAGACTGTCAGTTAAGATAATTGAAACCTACCTAGAACAACTATAAACAGTTAAATACTATTAAGAATGGAAGAGGTGGGAGGAAAATAATAAGTGATAAATAGAAAAGATTAAAAAAAAAGGGAAAAAAGGGAAAGGGTAGGCCCCTATAGTGGACAGGTTTCTATCATAAGCTATGCATGAAAAATCCATGAGGATCCAGTGTTTAAAAATTTATTATAGATATTCCTAAAGATGCTTGTGTGTTTTTCATTGACCTCAAATATAATATTTTTGCACTATTTAGCACTGAATCTCCAAACCCGAAATGTTTGTTATTAGAAAGTATTTATGCCAAGTATTAATCACTATATTCTGAACTGCAATAAAGTTTCTCAACAATAAAAAACTGTTTTTATTATTAACATTGTATGTAAGGCCAAAAAAAGACATATGTCCATCCAGTACAGTCTATTACCCCCCAATGTTGATCCAGAGGAAGGCAAAAAAAAATCCAATAAGCTAAAAGCCAATTTTCTCCATTTAAAGGGAAAAAATTCCTTTCTGACTCTAAGTAAAAAAATGTATCAGTTTGTCGGACATTTAACCCTTTCCAATCCACTGTCTGACCTCTGAAGACATTATGATTTAAGGCTGTACAGCTTTGATGTTGGAAGACATCTGTCGGGGCTCTCTTACTGTATATTGCCAGCCTCTCTGCTGTCGGAGCCTATCCAATGTGTCACCTCATGCAGTACTGGCTTTAGCCAGCAGATAGTGCCGTTGTTTAATGTCAAAAAAAGAGTAAGCCCTCTAGGAAAACCAGGATACAAATTGGATTGGAAAGGGTTAAAGCCTGTGGCAATTACAATTGCTCAATAACCAACATTCATGCTAGTCATTAAAATAAACTTGTCATTTGCAAATACGTTGTAAAACTATAAACTAGATTAAAAAAAATGCCTGCCTAAAGAATCGGGATCTAAAAAAATCAGTTGACCCATGTATTTCTATTGAATAGTTTTTGTCCGTAAAGCGGGTGAACACCATACTAAAAGCTTTCATTGTTTTAGAATGAAAGATAGCCCATGTTATTCCTAGATTCACTACATGCCTTCCTATCCATATTTCTCCGAAATCTATAAAACACTGATGCAAAGTAAGACGTAAAAAGAAAATAACATTCCTACGCGGTCTTAAAAAATAGTTTCATCTACATTTGTATATTGGGGAATCATGTTTATAGCAATTTCCACGTATATCTTTGTAATAACTAAATTGCTCCCTGATGCTTGAACAGCGGAGGGTAAGGTCATCCCCACTCTTTAGTCCTTTCACCAGTAAAATCCATTAGTAGGAAACAAACCAATGTTTTCAGCAGTCACATATTTTCATTAAAATAATTGCTTAACCTCTTAAAGATGAAGCCGGTTTTGGAGAGAGGAAATGTTTTCGTTTTCGCCTCTTCACATTCTGTCAGTCATAACATTCCTTTTTAAATGGTGGACTACATGAAGAAGACATTTTTTTTACACTGTTTTTACATGGATTATTATAACTACAGAGATACCCAATGTATATATTTATATTTGTTATTGGTTGTTATTAAACAAAAAAAATTAATGACTTACAATGTGTTGCTTAAAGTTTTATGCGCTGTTTTTATTACTTATTATTAACATTATTTCATTCTTTTTAACATTTTTCAGTACATTTAGCTGATTTTGAAACATTTTCGAACAATAATGTAATATCACATGTTTATTTGACATACAATAATTGCCAATGCCTATAAAATGGACAGTTAGGCTTGTTTCACACGGGCGATTGCGATATGGCTGCGAGAAAATCACGGCAAAATCATGACTTTTCCCCCACAACTTTTAAGCATCAGCGCTGCTTTTTCTTACAAAAATAATTGAAAACCATTGGTTTCATAATTCTGCGTTTTTACTCACTCTCGCCCACTTTTATCACTCATGTGAAACCACCCTTATTCTTAGAGTATGGCCGTTTTCAATGAATAGCTCTGGCGGCCTTCACTAGGCCTCAAACTGTCTGTATAAAACCACCAGCAATTGAAATACTGAAAAAGGTGCTTAAAGGTTTAAACAGCCAGTGAAAGAGGTTTTACCAATCCCATCCATTAGTAAGGAAGAGTAGCAGTCAATCACAATGATGTATCTGTATATCCAGGATTTTTGGTATGTTGCAGGAAAGGGTTAATATTCAGATATTTACCAAAGATTCGCCAAAAATGTAATTTAAAGTCAAACAAAATGCCAAAACTGCAGCTTGTAGTCTTCCAACATTTGGCAAACACATGTAGTCTTTTGCTTTATTCACAACTTTCTAGAAAAAAAGTTTGGTGAGCATACTTCTTGAGGAACAGATGTAGAAGTGAAAGTGAAGTCATGCAAAGTAAAGAGTAACTCCTGTGGTTACACATCTTTAATAAGGAGTCACGGTCCTATCTTTTATTTTAGCTTTGCTTTGAGTGTTTAATGCCTTTTTTCCTTTTCTAATCTACCTATTACACAGATCAGGTCAGTATGTGGCTGTTTACCATTTTAGTTTGAAGAAACTGAGCAGAAAAAGCCTTCTACCAAACAGAAAAGTATAACCTGACTATTACAATTGGGGTGATTTCTATACTTTATCTGTAACCTCTATATTGGTTTGCTCCATCAAGCCTTTACTGTGTAGTTCAGTGTATAATGACCATGAAAGCATTTAGTCTAAAGTTAGTCAAGGATAATCCATGTGGAAGTCTTTACTAATTGAAACTTCCTCCACAATTAACTTTGAGCTGTCTACAAATAAGATCCAGTTATATTACTAGTGTAAGTTTTTGGCATTTCTTTAAAAAAAAAAAGTCTAATAAATAATTGGTGTATTTTTTTACAAAATCCAAAATTGACCACATTGAGGCTACATGGAGACCTATGAGGTGCTAATTTGTAATTTTAACTATCAGCTGTAGCTTGATAGTTAATAATGGGCAATGATGCTACAAAAAGTTTTTATGTAGCTCCAACTTTAGGGTTGTGTGAAGTACTAAGATATTCATGTAAACCTGAAAAAATATGCAAGAGAATAACTACGCAATCCTAAAGCCTTTTCCTATGGTTAGCCCTGCTTCATAGCTTTTTCTCAACATTTTTAAGACTTATTAAAAAATGACAATAATTTCATGTATTTTTGCAAATTTGTTTGATGATTTTTTTTATACAGATATGTTTTTTAACCATTTTTTTTTTTACTATAGAAGAGTCTAAGGTTTGAAAAAGGCACACTTACAGTATGGTGCGATTTGGAATGAGCAAAGAAATCTCAACACAAAAATGCCACTACAATAAACACTATGTTGGCATTGCATTTCATAATTCTCTACTGACTTGCAGCTAACATCTTGATCCACTGTTTTTTGCTAGAAAAATTACCAACATAATGGCTAAAAAATGCGGTGTTTTTTTGCCAAAGCAGTCCATAAGTGAAGTCAAGTTTAAGCGTGCATTCGGTTGCCCACTAGCAGGCTGACATAATAAAAAATGCATTGTCATTAGAAGGGTCTGAAGGGCCCGTACAAAACATCATTTTCTGCAACACTTCTGTAATAAATATCACATGCAAGTGATTTATCATTTGTGTTCACTTTCACCAACATTTGCCTACACAGCCGAAATCATTCTGTTTCCCAGTTTTTCCTTAGTTTTTCCCATATTTTTGCAAAAACTCTACTGTGCAGCTATTGATTTACCATTACAAGACATATCCCAGAGAGACCAAGTCAGTTACTTGTGGTCACAGGAGCTGATAACCCAACCCCATTAGAATACATATGTGTCACAAGCTTGTCATACTGTATTTAAAAAGCTACACATATTGTGATAATTTAAAAACAGAGCAAGAAATCAAAATTTACTTCAGCGTATTAATAGTATCTTACATCTATACAAATATAAAAGTTTTATTATACTGAGCCAGTGTAACGAGAGTTAATTGGTTGTGGGGTCAAATCCACCGTTTTTGGAAAAGATTTTGGTGTTTTGCTCTACAGTTAAAATTCAATTATTGTGATTTATTTATCCTGAAACGAAGGACCGAACCGAAGCATAAATATTAGTCCTTTTTCAGCCATTAGACTGATTTTATTAGGGTATTGTCCATTTTCGTGCTTTGTACACAGAACAGAACAATATTTTCTAGGTACAGAAATCACCATGAATTGCCAATTCTAGGACAAGTCTGCAAGACATATAAAACAACCTCTTAGCATCTCTAGGTTTTATTCTAGATAGGTGATCTGAATGATTAAGTACATATTTGCTTGTAAGCACTACCTTAGAACAAAAGTTTTAGCATTTCTTAAACAAATGTCTTATTTACCTGGTTCTATGTCTATTACATAGTATTCTCAATATTTTGAATACATAATAAGAATCAGAGCATGCACACTGTAGTAAGGTTTATACTTTTAGAATATGGAAAGATCTATCGCTTATCTATCTATCTATCTTTTTCATATCTATTCTATCCATATCTATCTCATATCTATCTATCTATCTATCTCATATCTCATCTCTCTCATATCTCTCTATCTCATATCTATCTATCTATCTATCTATCTATCTATCTATCTATCTATCTCCTATCTATCTATCTATCTCCTATCAATCTATCTATCTATCTATCTATCTATCTATCTATCTATCTATCTATCTATCTATCTATCATATCTCATCTCTCTCATATCTATCTATCTATCTATCTATCTATCTATCTATCTATCTATCTCATATCTATCTATCTATCTATCTATCTATCTATCTATCTCCTATCTATCTCCTATCTATCTATCTATCTATCTATCTATCTATCTATCATATCTCATCTCTCTCATATCTCTCTATCTCATATCTATCTATCTATTTATCTATCTATCTCTCATCTCTATCTATCTATCTATCTCTCATCTCTCTATCTCATATCTATCTATCTATCTCTCTATCTCATATCTATCTATCTCATATCTCTCATCTATCTCTCGATCGCATATCTATCTATCTATGTATCTACCTATCTTCATATAGTTGTATACAGATTGATCTACCTATCTCATATCTACTCCTCTATTTGTTTGCACAGCATAAAACCTAAAATCAGGCAACAAAAAAAACTTTAACTACTGATTAATTAGATAGAAATAATTGCATATGCTGCTCTATGCAATAGACAAATACAGCAAAAAAGATTGTAGTACATAACAATTAAACCATTATGTTCGCAGAATCATCTAAGTAATTAACTTACTAGACAAGCTTACATAAATGGAAAGGAATTAACATAGTTTGACAAGTCTAAATGAAGTTAATCTAACATGCTGCATTGAAGAGCGTATGATATTTACCTTGAACATATGGTGGTCAGGTATTTTAGTTCATCTGGAGGGAGCGCACTATGTAACATGCTTTTCATGCCATGCTGGGGTTGATTCTCATGATCCAGTTGTGAAAGGAACAATTTATTCAGCAATGCAGGAGTCGCCAGTAGAAGTTGTGGCACGTACCACTCATCCTCTTAACCATGAAATATGTATTGTCATCTTGACATGTTCACCATTTCTCTTCCACCATCACCTTCATGCCATCCCACAGCTTTTCTCTTGCAAATTGAGTTGAAAAAAATAGTTACCTAGGAAATTGAGGAAGTTACTGGTAATCATTCTGTTATTAGGAAAAGTGATTGAAACTTTAAAGACAGAAACTCGGGAGGTGAAGTAAGCCCCAGCTACTGTTTGTCTTGGACAATTAGGAAACCAGATGAAACCATAACAAAAGAGAAGCCCAAGAGGAGTTGCAACGTGCTTAAACATTAGGGACTTAATTGTGTGTCAAATACTTGTGAAGCCAAATACTTGGGTGTCAGGGATGGTAACTGTTTATAGGAATGATACCTTTATGGGCTAAATGGAGATATACTATACTATAAATGTTCAAGGCACAGGGAGGGGGAATAGCACATTTAAAGATGCTGCACATAGATATAAGGAGGAATTTCATAGGTCAGTCTTACACCTAAGTAGTGTATTGTGCAAAAGTTTTAGGCAGGTGTGGAAAAAATTCTGCAAAGTAAGATTTTTTTTTTCAAAAATAGAAAGCGTCTAATTAGCGCCACATTTATTCTGCAGCAGGACAACGATCCCAAACATACATCCAATGTCATTAAGAACTATCTTCAGCATAAAGAAGAACAAGGGGTCCTGGAAGTTATGATATGGTTCCCACAGATTCCTGATTTCAACATCATCCAGTCTGTCTGGGATTACATGAAGAGACAGAAGGATTAGAGCAAGCTACATCAACAGAAGATCTGTGCTTAGTTCTCCAAGATGTTTGACAAAACCTCCCCGCCGAGTTCCTTCAAAAACTATGTGCAACTCAGAAGAATTAATGCTGTTTTAAAGATTAAGGGTGGTCACACCAAATGCTGATTGAGTTTGTATTTCTCTTTTGCTCATTCACTGTACATTTTGTTTGACAAAAACACTATTGACACTTCTATTTTTGAAAGCATTCTTACTTACTTTGCAGCATTTTCCCCCACACCCGCCTAAAACTTTTGCACAGTACTGTACATACAGTGGGCGGCAACTAAAAGAATAGTATTTAACAAGGAGAAATGCAAAGTCCCACATCTGGGCAAGAAAAATGAAAAAAGCACATACAGAATGGGATGAATTGGGCTAAGCAGCAGCACATGTGAAAAAGCCTTGGGTATACTAATAGATCATAGACTGAGCATGTGTCAACAATGTGATGCAGCAGCCAAAAAGGCAAACACAATTCTGGGATGTATTAAGAGAAGCATAGAGTCTAGATCACGTGAGGTCATTATCCCCCTCTACTCTTAGTCAGACCTCATCTGGAATACTGTGTCCAGTTCTGGCACCCCACTTTAAAAAAGACATAGACAAACTGGAGCAAGTTCAGATCAGAATTACCAAGATGGTCAGCAAATCATGTCCTACGAGGAATGGTTAAAGGATCTGGGAATATTTAGCTTGCAAAAAAGAAGGCTGAGAGCAGACTTAATAGCGGGCTACAAATATCTGAAGGGCTGACACAGTGCAGAGGGATCAGCCCTATTCTCATTTGTACTATGAAAGACTATAAGTGATTGGATCAAACTGAAAAGGGAGGAGACACAGATTAGATATTAGAAAAAACTTTCTGACAGTGAGGGTGATCAATGAGTGGAAGAGGTTACCACAGGAGGTGGTGAGTTCTCCTTCAATGGAAGTCTTCAAACAAAGGCTGGACAAATATCTGTCTGGGATGATTTGGTGAATCCTCCACTGAGCAGGGGGTCGGACCCGATGACCCCGGAGGTCCTTTCCAACTCTACCAGTCTATGATTCTATGACATAGGAGTAAGATTCACCAAATTTATTAAGAGTTGTATGCCTCTCAATACATTTGATGCACCTTTGTCTGTGCACCAGAAATTTAAAAAACTACAACTGTTATGATTTGTTGTAGTTATTGGCATAAATTATAGTAATTCTGTAGTTTTCAGGGAGGCCATACTCCTCCTGCTAAGCCTTGTCCACTTTTTTAACCCCTTAGTGACCACCCTATAGTGTTTTTACGTCCTGCAGCTGCAGGACGTGTATGGAGGGAGGTAGCGCCGCTATCTCCCTCCATACAGCGCGGGCGTCAGCTGTTTATTACAGCTGACACCCGCGGGCAATAGCCGCGATCGGCCGTTCGGCCGATCGTGGCTATTAACCCTTTAAATGCCGCTGTCAATTCTGAGGTCTCATGGCAGCCGGGGGCCTAATGAATGGCCCCAGGGCTGCCTTAGCAGACTGCCTATCAAGCTATCCACACAGGGTGGTTTGATAGACTGCCTGTAAAAAAGCAGTATGACGTAATGCTATAGCATTACGTCATACTGCAGGAGCGATCAAAGCATCGCATGTTAAAGTCCCCCAGGGGGACTTCAAAGTAAAGTAAAAAAAAAGATCAATAAAGTTTTTTAAACTGTAAAAAAAAAAAAAAGTTATAAAAGTTTAAATCACCCCCCTTTTGCCATATCAATTACTAAAAAATCTAAATCATAAAATAAAAATATGTATTTGGTATCGCCGCGTCCGTAAAAGTCCGATCTA
This sequence comes from Eleutherodactylus coqui, assembly GCF_035609145.1. NCBI lineage: Eukaryota > Metazoa > Chordata > Amphibia > Anura > Eleutherodactylidae > Eleutherodactylus > Eleutherodactylus coqui. The sequence continues at coordinate 213,346,623 of NC_089841.1, read as the reverse complement.
TCAAAGTAGTGCATTATCTTTCCTGCATGGTGAACGTTGTCCGAAAAAAAAAATAAAGAATGCCAGAAATACACTTTTTTAGTTACCCTGTCTTCCAGAAAAACCGCAATAAAAAGCGATCAAAAAGTCGTATGTATTCCGAATTGATACTATCGGAAACTACAAGACATCCCGCAAAAATTAAGCCCTTGCACAACTACGTCGAAAGAAAAATAAAAAAGTTATTGCGCGCACAAAATGACTGCAGAAAATAATTGAAAAAAATTAAATATCTTAAAAAAAAAATACAAGTACTACAGCAAAAAGAAAACTATATAAGTTTGGTATCGTAGTAATCATACTGACCCATAGAATAAAAATATCAGGTCGCTTTTGTTGCAGTTTGTGCGCCGTAGAAACAGGACGCACCGAAAATGGTGGAATGTCGTTTCTTTTTCCATTTCTCTCTGCTTAGAATTTTTAAAAAGTTTTTCAGTACATTATATGGTACAGTAAATAGTGCCATTGAAAAATACAACTTGTCCCGCAAAAAACAAGCCCTCATACAGTGACGTCGATGGATAAATAAAGGAGCTACGATTTTTTAAAAGGGAGTAGGAAAAAACAAAAATGGAAAAAAGCAAAAAAGCCTGGTCACTAAGGGGTTAAAACAGCGATGAAAGGTAGAAAACCCCAAAAAGTGCAAATTTTATCACAAATACGGGGTGCCCTAAAAATTATGACTTTTTTATCCCTGAAAACTGGCATAAATGACTTAACCCTTGAAAGTACGTTCATTCACATTTACTAGATGATAAGCAGTATTAAATAATACATATTTGTTGTTGATTATAGAAGTTGTCCAGGATTAAACAGTGCTGCTATTCTTGACTGTATCTGGTATTACAACTCATCTAAATGTTTGAGCTTTAGGGATCGGGCACATAACAATCCAACATGCCTGATCCTTCATTCTACTAACATTTACTATCACAGAAAGTTGGGAAACTCCAATGCACATTAGCGAGTTGCCCAATATTGCAGAAATCGTGAGATTTGGCTGACGATTATCTAATGTGTAGGGCCACTTTTACTTCTCTAGTTAGTGATCACTGACTCAGCTAAGTTGATTTTGACCTGTTTTCTGGCTCTTCTGCTATTTAACAAACCAGCAGTGTTGCTGCTGCAAACTGAATACCACATTAACCTTTTATACTAACCCTGTGTCTGTCCTGAGATCAATCCCGTGTCTAAAGAATTTGATCTTCATTGACTTGAATGACCCCTGCCTCTACACAGTAGAATTGTATAGCCTGTGGACCAGTCCTCTGTAATGCATCCATGTTATAACTAAATAGGTCTGGACATGGCGTCAGTCATATAACCCTTGACATTCAGTTAGTAACAGGATTATATGACATACATGAGCTGGGTCAATACACAGTGCACATCATGGGCTAACTGAGTAGTACTAAGGAAGGAATAAGGATTGCTGGTGTGGGTTTTTAAAAAAAGCTAGAGACATGGTGTAATAAAAAAAAAGACAAAAAAAGCTGAATGAGCTTTAAAAGTAAATCCTTGATTAGTTCACATATAAGTAGTGTGAAAATTTTATTGTCTCTAAGGGCTACCACCCACTGGCGATGTTTTCTTTCTTGCGCTGCGAGAGCACAAGAAAACTCTCGCATCGCAGCGCAAGAAAGAGGCCGGTATAGAACCGGCATATCGCAAGTGGTTTCAATGGGGCCAACGACAGCAGCGCTAGCCCCATTGAAAGCATAGGGAGAATGCCGCGGACTTCTGCCACAGCTGTCACAGCTGTGGCAGGAGTTTCCTTCATCCCCGCGGGGACCACTGGGATGAAGGAATCCTCTGCCACAGCTGTCACAGCTGTCACAGCTGTGGCAGAAGTCCGCGGCATCCTAGCCCATTGCTTTCAATGGGATCGGCACTGCTGCCGATCCCACTGAAAGCACTGCTTTCTGCCAAGCCCCGCAGAATGATTATCGGGGAAGGGCTTGAAATATAAGCCCTTCACGGATAATCATCAATAAGTGGTAAAAAAAATAAAAAAAATTATTACTCACCTCTCCTGCGCTCAGCCGCATCCTCCTGCTGGCTCCCCGGCACTGCTCCCAGGCACTGCATTTAAAAATCCCCGCCTCCTGAAAGGGCTGTGCAGATTGGCTGAGGGCTCAGCCAATAGCAGCTACTGCTTAGCTATTGGCTGAGCGCTCAGCCAATCACCCATAGCCCTTAGGTATTCATTCATGAATAGCTAAGATATAGCTATTCATGAATGAAGTAATCATCCTAGTGTGTAAAGGGACCTTCACTGGCAGTGGACAAGGGAATTGTCTCACTGTACTCATAGATGTCTATTAACAATAGGCATTCTGTCTTGTTTTGGCGAGACAGATTATTTAGCTTAACTCAGTAAAAAGAGCTATCTTTCTTAGCTCCTGAATGGCTCTACTGTGGTTTCTGCCTTTCGATCATCTTTGTGCTCTACTACTGTACTCTGACACTGTAGAGCAGCCCAAAAATGAGTGGAGAGCAGAACAGACCGGGACTGCCCCCTTTGAATTTCATGGTCTCATCGCTCCAGTAGTTCTATCACTGTGCACTTTGAACTAGCTACTCGGTGTGTGACCTGTTGCCAAAACTCCTTATATTTAAGATTAAAAATAAAGAACCATTTCCATCCTTCAAACTGTATCCAGCTTTCATCATTTACATAAAGGAGCCAGCTCATAGAGTCGGCTCATTCGCGACCAACCCCTCACTAAAGTCTGGGGAAAAGGAAAGGGTGAGGAGAAAGCAGAGACTCACACAAATGCTCTGCTGGTGCTTATAGTGTGTATTATACTGTATTACAGCTATTAAAATAACATATACACTGCTTAGTACTGCTGTACAGTATCCTCCATGCTGATATTATTTATGTGCTACAGCGGGTATGGACCCACTAGGCAACTGACCAATTTGACTTTGAGCTACTCCTGAGGGCAGCACCTAAGGATCCACTGGTTTTTACCCTTTAACTACTCCCATTGGGATCTAGTCTTAGCTACAAGGGCCCCCAGGCCATTACCACAAGAGTAGTCTTGATACAGTGGCAGCTGACTGCGGTACTGAAAGGACAGGTGGAGACATAATCAATATTCAGGCCAAGGTCAGAATAGGCGAGTTCTTGCATAATGGTGAGGCAGGCAGAGAAAATATCAGATGACACACTGTTCACACATGGACACAAAAACCGGTCACATGCAATGCATATGAATGACACATGGAAATATGCATGCATTGCAATTGGTCATTTTTTCACTCACAGAAATCAGACAATCTAGAAGGAATAAGACTTTAGGGCTAATTTCATTAGTTAAGCAATTGATCAACTAAACATAAGACATAAGGTGGAAATACTAATCAGAGAAACAAACTTGCTGGTTGGCATATAAGTGATGTATAACATGTCTGCCTGTCCCTAAGTAATGTATCACATATAAGCCCATCTTTAGCTGGTGTATAACACAGCTGCCTGTCTCTAGGTCATGCATTATGCCGCTATCTATAATACCCTTGTCTGAAACCAACCTAAGTAGGTACTATTACTGGAAGAATGGAGGCCCTTTTATAATCAACGATTATCTCTTAAGGCCCATTTACACCAGCCGATGATTGCTAAAAAAATCACTAATCGGAGATCGTTTCAGCGATCATTGGCGCATCTAAACGCACGCCCATCGGGCGCTTTTCGGGCACTGCTAGCTGATCGTTAAGTTCAGCCCAACCTAAAAATCACCGTTCACTCTTATCAGCAGTTCTCCGCTGGGAGTGCTGATAGGATCTGAGCGCAGATAATAGCCCTCAGGCTAGTAACTGCATTTAGCTAAGGCTTCATTTGCACGCTGAGTAGCTACTTAATAGTTTATGTAAAATGATCGCTCAAAGCTGTCACTCAAACTATCGTTCGAGTGATCATCGTCCCGTGTAAATGGGCCTTTAAACCGCTGAACAAACTGACAACATTTTTGTATAAAATAACTCGCACCTAATCATCTCTATCTTCCCTCATGAACTAAAGTAAACTTAATAGCAGCTGTTTGCTCAGGTGGGTGTGTGTTTATGCAAGGGATTATCTGGCCAGCAGATTCCATTGTCTTCTAATGACATGAGTAAACAATGTACTCATTGTGTATGCAAGGCAAACAGAACCCCATCAGGCAGCCAATCAAAAGACTGGACGAATTCCATTCAAATGAAACATCTTTTGAGCGGCTTCACAATGTTTTTTATGCCTGCTAAAAACCTGTGGCTAATGACAAGTGAACGAATCGTGCATGACTGCCTGCATTTACATGTAACTATTATCGCTCACTTTCGTCCATTTAAACTAATTTTGAGCAATAATTGTGGTGTGTAAAAAAGCCTTCAGAGTTATAATTGATTGATTTTCCTCTGAATATGGGTGACAGTATTATGCATATTTTAATATGGATCAATAATGTATCTTCAGAAATTATAATAATCTGGAAGACAGCTGCTCCACTGAAGGCCCATTTAGGCACAATGATTATCGCTCAAAATTCACTCAAAAGTCGTCTTTAGAGCGATAATTGTTGTGTGTAACTGCACTGACATCGTGCAGTTTCCGTTAAGCCGTCGCTCATCGTTGTTTTTCAGCATGCTAAAAAGACAACGATGAGCCTTATCAGGGATTCACAGCAGGATATAGCTGATACTATTACTTCAGCTGTATCCTGCTCCCTGATGACAGGATGGGTATGAAGGACAGAGCGGTCCAGCTCTGTTCTTCATACCCCACTCAGAGCGCCCAACTGTATAGCAGCTGGGCGCTCCGTGTAGAAAACAGCTGGATGCAGAAGGCAAGCAGGGACACCCCGCTTGTCTTCTGCATCCTCCGCTCCGAGCGCTCGTCTGTATAACAGCTGGGCGCTTGGAGGGGGTATGGCTGGCAGCGCAAGGTGATCGCTCATCTTGAGCAATCATCTTACGCTGTAAATGACACAACAATTATCGCTCAAAAGTCGCTTGAGTGACATCTTTTAAAAGATAATCCTTGTGTCTAAATGGGCCTTTACTCACACTTAACTATTCATTGTTCTGTCTAACAATAAAGCTGTTATTATGTTAATGCATTTAAGAAAATCAAACAATGAAAAACAAATTGAAAGATAACTTTTCTTATTTAAAACCAGCTGCTGATTCTATCTATCTATCTATCTATATATCTATCTCATATCTATCTATCTATCTATCTATCTCATATCTATCTATCTATTCTCCATTTCATTAAGGGGTTCAATAAATCAGTGCTCAAACCACTTTTATTCTTCTGCTTATTGAAATGAATGTACAGATACATGCTTACTTACCTTTTCTGTTGACTCAACTTATCTTGAAATGTGTGCCATGATAGAACCAACTTTGAAAAAAAACATGATTTTGTGTTACTCTTGTCACAAGATGTCTATCCTACATGTGTCTGTTGGGGTCACCCAGTGATGGTAGTGTGATTTACTCCCTGTCAAATGTTTTGCATGTTGCAATATTGTATAGAACTGCTTTCATGAAAAAGTCGATTCCTTAACTAAATTTGAGCTAAGATAGGGGGGACACAAACAGCATTGATCACTCATTTTTAAATATCTAGTTTAGAAACTTGAATTTATACATTGAAGTGAGAATGCTAAGAAATTTTTAAGTGCATCACCGAAGGTACCCTTTAATAACTTATTGGCATTTAAGAAAGGTTGGGAAAAAGAACTAGGCAAAACGTTTAGAGAAGAACAATAAGCCAATGTTACTCTGACATACAAAGTCTCTAGGTCTAGCAAAAGCCAGGAACTCAACTATAAGCTGTTAACTCAATGGTTTAGAAACCAATGGGACCAGCCTTTTACACACAACGATTATCACTCAAAATTTGCTCAAAAGCCACCTTTCGAGCGATAATTGTTGCGTGTAAATGTGCCCATCTTTTACTTTTCTGCTGAATGATGGGTCTCAGTTCGGCATGAAATCCATCGTTTAGCAGAACAGCTGATAAGATGGACCGCACGCTGTGTTCTGCCCGGGGAGTGCTGGTAACAGCTGATTAAATTGTTTCAGCTGTCAGCCCCGCGGCAGAGAAAAGGGAATTTATTCAGAGAACAGCGGGTGGTGTGTAGTACTTCCAAGTCATTAGTATCAAGTAGTAGTTTATGCATCTTTTGAGTGATCATCTTTGTGTCTAAATGCACTGTAACGCTACTTTCATTGTTTCCAGGCTCTCTGGCACAGACTAATAAGAGCCCATTCAGATTTTTTCTCCTAGCCATGCGCTAGCTTATTCCCAAATTATGGAAATCAACATCACCTCCCACAGGGCTACAATAGATAGAGATATTAGATGAAATAACGCATATGGAAGAGATTGCAGCAAATGATGATAACAAACATGCCAGCTTTTATAATACTTGGGAAGCTTGGATAACATTCCATGCCTCCCCGCGCATGGATGTTTGGTTGGTATTGGGTGTTGCGACCCCATAATCACAACTTACTACATTTTTCATCCTTCACTCACCATAATATTACTATAAGGGGCTCTAGCCCCACAGGTTGTCGGACATCCCCCCCTCCCCTAACACCTCCTCCCTCTTTCCACCCCCAGTTTCCTCAAATTTTGCCATGCTATTGAGTTAAGGTCTGGGCGCGCCTGGCGTAAGCGTAGACCTATTTTTTCTTTTATTATTGTTAGTGTTTAATAAAATAAAAGAATTATATAGTTTGAGTCTAACAAGGAATTACATCATATAACTGTTGATGCATATCTTGAATGTAAACTCATTCCTCTATGTACCTTGTAGTTCTTCCATAAAAACTTTTGAACTATAATAACCAACATTTAATGCACCAGTCACCTCACTCTTGATCAGGTGCTTGCGTCATACTTGAGTCGCTAAACAAAAGCCAGGGAGAGAGGTTGAGAATCTAATAATGCCCCAGACTACTCTGTAGTAAAGGACTGCCATCTGAGGTTTCTAGCCTATTTTACATAAGTGACCTTGCACACGTGTGGAATAATTCTGGGAGATGCATCTAAAGATGCAGAAAATTCGGCACCAAAATCTGTAGGTGTACATGCGGATTTTGGAGCAAAAATCCGCATCGGCAGATTAAGCTACGTATTGTGGAAATATTCTGCAAGTATGAAAGGTCCCTTAGGCGCACAGCAATATCAAACGCCGATTTCAGTGCTACTGGTGAAGTGTGTGCAACAAGGGAGGCATGTGTACCTGTCCTCCATGTCAACACTCCTCTTGTGCTACTGGTTAATAGCCAGAGAGACCCTGACAGATGTCTTTTTAATAAGTTTTTCTATTATTTATTTTTATTTTAAATGGAAACTTTTAGGCGCTGTATGCATGTTTGTGTCATTATATGCAATTTCAGTATAGATAGTTGACTAACTTAAAACTTCTAATGAGGTTTAACATTTTAATTTCCTACAATGTAAACAAAAACTGATTAACTTGTGTCGCTATCACTGTTTATTCTTGTCTAACTTTCCAAGACTCACGAAGGAGATCTGACAGGTAACTGAGAAGTAAAATATTGTCTGCTTGTATTATCATTGCTTTACTTTGTCTAATGAGGTCAGCTTTTTCCTAGCCACTGTAGAAAGGAAATGAAGCGATGGGATGAATCAGGGTAAAGGAGGTGCTATGTGACAAGTTTAGGTGTGACATGATTGAGCGCTAACCGTTAGAGACATTGAGAGAAAAAATGGACAAATTAGAGTAATATGGAGAAGCTGTAAGTAAAATGAAAAGTTAGATTAAACAAAAAATAACCTCCAGTCCAGAACACACAGATAGAACAAGATTAAACACAGAGAATTGTCTTTGCATGATGACTTGCAAAAACCTTTAGCACAAAGCAAATGAATGATTAACCTGGGATTTGGATGTAGTTACATCCAGAAGCATTTCAGTGAGTGAATGTAATCCCTTCTGAAAAAACACAAAAATCGATTAAACTGCATGCCTACTGAAGCATCATGTATGAACTACCCTACAAGGAATATATTACATTTAGGCTCGAGCTCCTTGGTCATATTTTGTTGAATACTGCTAATGTGTCTTTAAAAAATGCAGTTCAGTTCATCTTTTCTTTTGTACTTATATGACCCCCTGTATTGGATGGTTCAACGCTAATGACTTGGCTACTATTTCCTCTGTGTAACATGTAATGTCATGAGGACACCAAGGATAATTGAATTTTGTAGAATAGCAAATTTTATTACTATGGTGAGGTCACAAGATGTGTCATTTCATAATGTATCAATTCTTAAAATATCAACTAGTCTGGATGGAACGCAACTGAAGTATAGCTGATTTTGTGGGGGAAGATAATTAGCAAATTACTAGTTTGTTTCCATTAGCTGATCTTTGTTACTGTCATAATTGTAAATAAGAGGGCACAAAGGGCATTATAGGACCTATTTACTTAGACTGGCATGACACGCTCTGGTCTAAGTATAAACTGCACCCGGCAATAAGCAATAAATGTGTTAAGAGGCTCAAGCCCTGCCCCCTAGACAGGCTGTGCAGTTGGCAGCTGTGCCGTCTAGACAGGCTGCGTGGTTCTCAGCTGTGCCCCTAGAACTGCCCCACACACTTTGGGAAAAAGTAGCAGTGCATGGTGTAAATGCCAGAAAGGTTACAGTGTTGGCTTGTGCACTTTTGGACATCAGAATTCTTTATAAATGTTTCTGCTTTAAAAGTCTTCCTATGCCCCTTTCTTACTTTCTTTTGGTTCCTGAACAAATCTTACACATATAAGGATATATAGAACTTGACTAAATGGGACAAGAGGGAAGGAGGTGGTGCTTAATGGGCCTTCTATTGGCTCCCACGGCTAGACGTCCGGGGGAAAACCAATAGGGAGGAATCATTGGGCGAGACATAGAAGAGGTTGAAATGTTTATTCATGCTATATACAAGCAAATGAAGGGACAGTAGAAGACATCAAACTAGCATTGTCATCACGTATGTGGAAAATGTCTCTGTATTTATAAAAATGTTCAACAGCTAACGACCTATTTTCAAATGTCGAAAGTAATTACATATGAATGTTCAATAAAATCTTTTTGAACATAAAAATCTTCCTATGGATAGATGATAGCATTCTATTTTGGCACAACCCTTTTAAGTGCACAGTGAATAAGTAGTAACACTATAAACAGCTAGATGATAAAGCTTTTTTGATATGTAATTAATTAAGTGTGAATAACCTGAGTGCTGAGGGCCACTTGTGACCTGCTATGCCATTGTATGCAGCTCCAAACTATCTGGACATAAAAATGACTCCTTTCTGGAGTATGCATCGGGGAGAAGGGGATCCCCCTTCTTCCAATAAGTAGGAAAATGGGTGCCCCAAGTGTTTATGTTGCCTGCGGCAAATTGTGAAATGGTGCCTCCCCCTCTTGCAACCCACCCTTCCTCACTTTACAGCCATTGAAAGTGCCAATACACAAGATACACAACACATATTTCAACCATTGAGACTTGTCTGAAGAGACAGAGTAATGGTGCCCCCAGTAGTGGCCCCAATAGTAAGTGTCCCCCTTAATGACTTCAGTGGTAATAGTGATCCTGTTAGTGGCACAAATAGTAATATTGACCCCATTAGTGATTCTACTAGTAATAGTGGCCCCAATAATAATAGTGACACTAGTAGTAATATTGACCCCATTAATGGCCCCGGTAGTAATAATGACCCTGTTAGTTGCCCCGATAGTAGTAATGACTCTATTAGTGGCACCAGTAGTAATAGTGACCCCCATATTGGCTCCAGTAGTAATAATGACCCTCATAGTGGCCCCAGTAGTAATAGTAACCCCAAATAGTGGTCCCAATAGTAATAGTTACTCCGATAGTGGCCCTAGTATTAATAGTGACGGCCATAGTTGCTCCAGTAGTAATAGTAATTCAATCACTCCATGTGTAGCTCCAATATGATGGCCCCTTCTGCTGTCATGAGTCTGTGATCCCTGACCTCTCCCCCTGTCATCTGCACTGCATACAGTACTGCAGATGCCAAAAGGAGAGAGGTCCCTAGGTAGAAGTCCTGGAAGTGAAACCAGCATCTATCAGACATTTATGACATAAACTTTCAATATGGTTTCAGATGGTAATATCACATTGAGTTTTATTGTGGCCCTTTGGAGTAGTTCCATATGACAATGTGTCGCTCAGAGGTGCTAACAGAAAAGGTTGTACAATAAATAGTTAATGAACCATAAGAACAAATCCATGCAAATAGGGTTTACAGTTTAGTTTGAAAAAAGTGTTCTGCTTTATTCAACATGCCACAAAATACCTGTATTTTATGGCACATTGAATAAAGCAGAACACTTTTTTCAAGGTAAACTGAAAACCCTATTTGCTTGGATTTGTTGTCATGGAGCTGCTGAGAGTGGGCGGAATGTCTTAGCCAGAAGGAGTGTGTCTACGGGAGCGGTCAGGTGCAAGATCCGTGGAAAGGTGAGCTCATTTTTCTTTTTTCTCTTAATGAACCATACTTCATGTTCAACACCTAGATCAGCTATAGGTTTTCATACTAAAACCAAAATGATAATTTTTTGGATCTCACTAATTTTTAATAAGTTCATTTTGTATTGGTGTTTTTCCCATTCTAACAGAGTTTTTCTACATTTTGGTGATAAGAATAGAGCAGTCTAGTGAGTTACTCTTGTCATACAAAAGCAGGAACCCAACAGAGACCTGATGAGCCTCATTATAACTCAATGGAATCTGTCAGTACTTACTGGAGTCTATTTGTAACCAGATCCATCATAGCTGTCATGGCTTCATCATGAATGGAAGCCATGACACTAATATGAAAAGAGCTTTAGATGCAACCTGATGTAAAGATTAGAGATGAGCGAGCACCAAAATGCTCAGGTGCTCATTACTCGAGACAAACTTTTCGCGATGCTCGAGGGTTCGTTTCGAGTAACGAACCCCATTGAAGTCAATGGGCGACCCGAGCATTTCTGTATATCGCCGATGCTCGCTAAGGTTTTCGTTTGTGAAAATCTGGGCAATTCAAGAAAGTGATGGGAACGACACAGCAACAGATAGGGCAGGCGAGGGGCTACATGTTGGGCTGCATCTCAAGTTCCCAGGTCCCATTATTAAGCCACAATAGCGGCAAGAGTGGGCCCACCCCTCCCAACAACTTTTACTTCTGAAAAGCCCTCATTAGCAATGCATACCTTAGCTAAGCACCACACTACCTCCAACAAAGCACAATCACTGCCTGCATGACACTCCGCTGCCACTTCTCCTGGGTTACATGCTGCCCAACCCCCCCCCCCCCCACGACCCAGTGTCCACAGCGCACACCAAAGTGTCCCTGCCCAGCCTTCAGCTGCCCTCATTCCACGCCACCCTCATGTCTATTTATAAGTGCGTCTGCCAGAGGAAAAGCAGGCACACACTGCAGAGGGTTGGCACGGCTAGGCAGCGACCCTCTTTAAAAGGGGCGGGGCGATAGTCCACAATGCTGTACAGAAGCAATGAGAAATCCAACCCTGTGCCACCTCCATCTGGAGCTGCACACGTGGGCATAGCAATGGGGAACCTATGTGCCACACACTATTCATTCTGTCAAGGTGTCTGCATGCCCCAGTCAGACCACGTTTTTTTATAAATAGTCACAGGCAGGTACAACTCCGCAATGGGAATTCCGTGTGCACCCCACAGCATGGGTGGCTCCCTGGAACCCACTGGCTGTACATAAATGTATCCCATTGCAGTGCCCTGGACAGCAGAGCTAACGTCAGATTAAATGCAGGTGGGCTTCGGCCCACACCTTTCCGAGCAGGTATGACAAGTGTGGGTAGCTTTTCAGAAAGCGCTGAACCACCAAATTAAAGACATGGGCCAGGCATGGCACGTGCATGAGGCTGCCGAGCTGCAGAGCCGCCACCAGGTTACGGCCGCTGTCACACACGACCATGCCCGGTTGGAGGCTCAGCGGCGCAAGCCAGCAGTCGGTCTGCTCTGTCAGACCCTGCAGGAGTTTGTGGGCCGTCTGACTCTTCTCTCCTAAGCTGAGTAGTTTCAGCACGGCCTGCTGACGCTTGCCCACCACTGTGCTGCCATGCCGCGCAACACCGACTGCTGGCAACGTGCTGCTGCTGCTGACAAATCTAGATTGCGAGACAGAGGTTGCATAGGAGGAGGAGGAGGGTGGTCTAGTGGAGGAAGCATACACCGCTGCAGATACCACCACCGAGCTGGGGCACGCAATTCGGGGGGTGGGTAGGACGTGAGCGGTCCCAGGCTCTGACTCTGTCCCAGCCTCCACTAAATTCACCCAATGTGCCGTCAGGGAGATATAGTGGCCCTGCCCGCCTGTGCTTGTCCACGTGTCTGTTGTTAAGTGGACCTTGGCAGTAACCGCGTTTGTGAGGGCGCGTACAATGTTGCAGGAGACGTGGTCGTGCAGGGCTGGGACGGCACATCGGGAAAAGTAGTGGCAACTGGGAACTGAGTAGCGCGGGGCCGCCGCCGCCATCATGCTTTTGAAAGCCTCCGTTTCCACAAGCCTATACGGCAGCATCTCCAGGCTGATCAATTTGGCTATGTGCACGTTTAATGCTTCAGCGTGCGGGTGCGTGGTGGCGTACTTGCGCTAGCGCTCAAACAGTGGTGCTAGCGGCGTCTGGACGCTGCGCTGAGAGACATTGCTGGATCGGGCCGAGGACAGCGGAGGTGAGGGTGTGGGTGCAGGCCAGGAGACGGTACTGCCTGTGTCCTCAGAGGGGGGTTGGATCTCAGTGGCAGATTGGGGCACAGGGGGAGAGGCAGTGGTGCAAACCAGAGGCGGTGAACGGCCTTCGTCTCACCTTGTGGGGTGCTTGGCCATCATATGCCTGCGCATGCTGGTGGTGGTGCCTCCCCAGCTGATCTTGGCGCGACAAGGGTTGCACACCACTGTTCGTTGGTCGTCAGGCGTCTCTGTGAAAAACTGCCACACCGTAGAGCACCTTGACCTCTGCAGGGTGGCATGGCGCGAGGGGGAGCTTTGGGAAACAGTTGGTGGATTATTCGGTCTGGCCCTGCCTCTACCCCTGGCCACCGCACTGGCTCGGCCTGTGCCCACACCCTGACTTGGGCCTCCGCGTCCTCACCCGCATCCACGTCCTCTAGGCCTACCCCTACCCCTCAGCATGGTGTATTACCAGTAGTGCAGAAACAGAACGCTGTAATTAAATGTGCCGCTTATTGGCCTGTGGTTGGAGGCTGACTTCACTTACGGAACGACAGGAAATAATTTTGCGCAAGCCTGCTGTAACACTTAGCTGGCTGCGTATGAATTTGGAGAACTACTACACCCAGCACAGACCCAGAACACTGAGGACAGTCACAGGCAGCCGAAATAGATTTTTTCCCCCAAATTCTTTTGCAAAGGCCCACTGCCTATATTCAATCTATATGTCTTCTGTCCCTGCCTAAGCGCTTCTGGCCCTGGAGTATGTCAAAGAACTGCAGAGTGTTGCACTGTGAACTGCAATACAGCGGTGATTTCACAGCCCAGACAGAGCCAGGAAATAATTTTGCACAAGCCTGCTGTAACACTTAGCTGGCTGCGTATGAATTAGGACAACTACACCCAGCACAGACCCAGAACACTGAGGACAGTCACAGGCAGCCCAAATAGATTTTTTTCCCCAAATTCTTTTGCAAAGGCCCACTGCCTATATTCAATCAATATGTCTTCTGTCCCTGCCTAAGCGCTTCTGGCCCTGGAGTATTACTGCAGGGCGCAATGCTCTGCACGGCCGATATACCAAAAAAAAAAAATGTGCAACACTGCAAAAAGCAACCTCCACAGTACTGCACATGGTTAGATGTGGCCCTAAGAAGGACCGTTGGGGTTCTTGAAGCCTAAAATACTCCTAACACTCTCCCTATAGCAGCTCCACCAAGATACCACTTTCCATGTGGTATCTTGGTGGAGCTGCATCCCCTATAGTTACGCCTGTGCCCCTATCCTGTGGATATGAGAGAACTTGCAATTATGCTATAACCCCTTTAAGATACTAAAACATAGACATTTATAAAAGTGAGATAAGTGAAATTCATATATGATAAACTGCAGATTACAAGAGGAAGAACACTTTGCTATATGAACTCAGATATAATTTGCAGATTTGTCATTTTATCATGACATATTATCAATAAATATATTGTTCATAAAACCAATTACAACATATATTTACTACAGTAGTTTTATGTAACTAATACTTTTTAAGGGGATTTTGCTATATTCACATGACCAGATCACAAAATATTGTACTCTACATTCGTGGGCATTTCTATTTATGCACACATTGTATGTATCTGAGCAAATTAGGACAAATGCACCCCCGGATATCTTATTTGCATGACCCCTGTATGTTTATTGTGTTGTACTAAATCATCACCTAAATCCTATAATTGGAAGGTTAAGACATATTCTATTTAAATATAGAATATGCAAAAGTCCATTCTAGTAAATTATAGTCCATCATAGTAAAGCAGAATCATCAAGAAATAACTTGCTCGTCTGAAGTTTTGTAGTAAGGGTTGATTAGAATATAATATCCATAGGCCGCTTGGTTCTAATAAGAACTATTCTATTTGGCATTCTAAATGGAAAATATTGTGAGATTATGAAAAAAATGCACCCTTTTCCTTACAGATTAATGGCAGATGGGGCATCATGTGGTTAGAACAGTTCAGAAACAAAGTCAGAGAGAGAATGTCTGCATTCTTTGGGATCTTGAACATGCATTCTGTAAGCGAGTAATACTCTAGATATTTGTTGCAAATAGATCACACTTTGCACTTGTATGCCTTGATAGTTGGAAAAGTACGCTGAGGCCTATTTACTTAGACAAGCATTTCACACACCAGTCTAAGTAAACACTGTCCCAGCTATGAGTGACAAATGTATTAAGAGGTGCAATTTGGTGCTCCGGATGAAAACCTATGCCAGCTCTGAGCAGGAGTAGGCTTTTGGTGTAATCCACGCCAGTTTCTCCATGACTTAATAAATAGGTACCATGGTGTATTAGCAGACTTATTCTCTTTATTCGTTGGCAAAACTCTGTCAAAAAGTCAGAATTTAGTAAGGGGAAACAAAATTGTTTGATAATATTGTAAGGGTCTGAACTAGCAGATTGACTTTCCATTGTTTCCTGCCTTGTTTTGAAGCTGAGAAGAGCATATTCTTCATCTTTTAGGCTTACAGATGTTGTAATTGTTGTCTCTTAAAGGGGTTGTCCCGCGCCGAAACGTTTTTTTTTTTTTTTTCAATAGCCCCCCCGTTTGGCGCGAGACAAACCCGATGCAGGGGCTTAAAAAAAAAACCGCACAGTACTTACCAGAATCCCCGCGCTCCGGTGACTTCTTACTTACCGTGCGAAGATGGCCACCGGGATCTTCACCCTCGGTGGACCGCAGGGCTTCTGTGCGGTCCATTGCCGATTCCAGCCTCCTGATTGGCTGGAATCGGCACACGTGACGGGGCGGAGCTACGAGGAGCCGCTCTCTGGCACGAGCGGCCCAATTCAGAAGACAGAAGACAGGACTGCGCAAGCGCGTCTAATCGGGCGATTAGACGCTGAAGACTAGACGGCACCATGGAGACGGGGACGCCAGCAACGGAACAGGTAAGTGAATAACTTCTGTATGGCTCATAATTAATGCATGATGTATATTACAAAGTGCATTAATATGGCCATACAGAAGTGTATACCCCCACTTGCTTTCGCGGGACAACCCCTTTAAGTTCACTTTACACGGGGCGACTGTCAGATGCATAAGAGACCAACAGCTGTCCCAGCAACTATTGCTCCTGTGCTTTTACATAGGAGCGATAGTCATTCTGTGAATGGAGGTGGAGCGTGTAAGAGACCTCTTCCGGGCCGCCATTCATAATAAACAGGCAATCGCTCAAAGATTGAGCAACTCCAGTTTACACAGTCCAACTGAAACTTGGTTATTAGGTGAGATAGCAACCATGTGACTTTGACAAATTAGTGATTTGTCGCTCAGTAACCTGTTGGCGGCCACTTGTACATAAGATAACTATCACCAAATTTGCTCTTTTAAGCAATAAGAACAGGTCAACTACATAGCAGCGCCTTTCAATGCACTGAGCGGCAGCACTGACAGGGGAACGATAGGGAAGGTTAGTATAAAACTAACATCCCCAGACTCCACAGGTCACCTGCTTTCAGCCAAAAGTTTAGCTTATGGGACTAAAAGTAGGTGACAGACTGCCTTCAAGTTCAAATAATTACACTTCTACTGTAGTCCAATGTGCAGCATGATCAGTAAATACTGGGGCAACCAGGTTAGGTACAGTCATCACAATGTGGCATTGATTTAATGAGTGTTGGTTTTGATCATGTAGTGTTGACCATGTGGTTTTGATCATAGTCCAGATTTCATCTTCATTGTGAGACTGTGGGAGAGCATTTGTTTGATATTCAATTGTGTCCCACAGATTCGTGATTAGAGAGATCTAGGGAGAATGCTGGCCAAGAAATCACCTGGACACCTTCCAAAGTGGGCCTGCTGATACTCACTGTGTGGAGAAGCATTTTATTATGCTGGAAAACAGCATTGGATAGGCCACCAAGATATGGTAATGCAATGGGCTGCAGCACATCATCCACCTAGTACTAGGCAGCTCTTGAGCAACACCCCTGCTAAGCCTTCACTACATTGGTGCAGTGTGAGTGATAGTGTTTGCAACGGATGGCTTGGCTGCAAACCTGCCTCAGCCAAATTTTGAGAAACTGTCATTATCTATATTAGAGCACTCAAATCCATTCATACATTTCGTTGAATGTTGCCAGAATGAAATATGTTTCAGTATCTGTTTTTTATATAAAAAATATATAAAGAAAATTAAAGGTAATGCAACACCCCAGAGGGGTGACTCCGGACACTTGACTAATGTGAAGAGCTGGGAGGGATAAATGTTGGCTTGTCATGGTGGCACTTACCAGGCTCTGGTCCCAGAGGGATGACATGTAGCCAAGACCAGAGCAGGATTGCAGACCACCTTCGACACCCCTAGGATAGGGAATGTCCATAAACGGCTTGATGGGGCTAGTAGCAGTTATCACTCATGACGCCACCATTCCCACTCACCGGTATGCTGCGCAATGGAGAAATAACCAAGAGACTTGTATCTCAGGTCCTGTATCTCAGGTCCTCAGGAACGGTTAGGGCCCAGTATGACTTTACTTAAAGGATAAATTTTACAAAACAGGTATTCAAGGTAAATCAGGTACAATTCTTTTTTAATGCAGCCAAGCTAGGGCTCAGAGGTAGGGAGGATACACAGGATGAATACAGTCCTACAGTCCACGTTATCTGTACGGTACCACCCCTGGCCTGGGAGCACTCCAGAGGAGGAAGGGAGTAGGGGTCACTCCACAGACACTCCAACAAACAATTATTTAAAGTAAAAGAATAACAATAACACCCCACAAGGCAGGCACATGGGTGTCTCAGTAGGGTACCTCTATGCTGTGATCCTGACTTTGGACGGCCACACAGGAAAAACCTGTAGTGTGAACTTGTACCTGTGCAATGGGTTCCTCTATACAGAACTAGTTTAAAGTGCTCTCTCTCTGATGGTGAGTCTCACTCTATTCATGTCCAGACTTCACTTGCTACGGGATATCTCTCCTCACACCACATGACATGACAAACTGATATATCTACATGCAGGCAATAATTTTATTAGAGTTAACCTCTCAAGCGCCGCAGCTGTGCAAAACACACACTAGATATGACAAGACAGGCTTTGCACAGTGCATCTATATAGGACAAAACACGTATGACATTTATGGAGGGGACCAGGATGGTGTTCTGGGCCACTACAGTAATACATTTTCTTTAAAATAGTCACATATTATATGAAGCTACTTAGGACGGCCCCCCCATGATGTTTTTGCCCCTGGGCCTCCACCATGCCTGATGTGTCCCTCCCTCTCACAGTACCAGTTTGAAGATATGTTATGGCTTGTTCACATCAGTGCTAGGGAATTTCATTTCCCTGCTCTAGTTGGGGCAGGAAAATGGCACCCCCTGGCCAAACTGAATGGCGCTGAACAACTCCCCATTGACTATAATGGGGCTGTTTGATTTCTGGCCAGTAGTCCAGCGTTTTACCAGAATTTACAGGACAAAATAGCGCTGATTGCAGTGCTATTTTGGCTTGTTTTCTAGTGCAAATCCGCGATGGAGGTTCTGAATGGAAACTCTGATGCTGATGTGAATGAACCCTAAAGGCTCATTTAGATGGTACGAGTGTCGAGCAAATGATGCCCGACACTCGTCCCCAAATACACTCGCTCCTGTACTGTTGCATGTATTCACTGTATGTATCCCCTAAAACATAACTTTTATTAAACAATATTTAAAAACGTTTTGGTGCCTCACTGACACGACATCACATACAGGAACAAAACACAAAGACTAAACTGGCTTGCTCACAGTTGCAGCCAGCAGGGAGGCGGGGAGGCTACAGGAGATTTCCCTCTTTGGTCTCCCCTGTCCCTCTCCATTGACTTAACATAAAGGCTGTTCAATACTGAACGGCTGCTATTTACACTGAATGATCATTGTTCAGCTCATCGTCCATCGTTTATGCAGCATAAATGATGGACAATGAGCTAATCGCTGATCTTCAGTCTAAATAGCAGCCGTTCAGTACTGAACAGCCGCTATGTTAAGTTAATGGAGAGGGTCGGGGGAGCGCGAGGAGAGAACTCGCCTCCAGCCTCCCTGCTGTGAGCCAGTGATACTAGCTCCCGTGCAGGTGCACAAGAGCAAGTATGTGCGGGAACGAGTGTCGGGCATCAGTTGCCATCCTAAATGGAGCTTAAGACAAATTTCACAATCACAACAAAAAAGTTACAAGATAGAAAATTACAGCAGATTATACAATTATGTCTCATTTCCTGGTTTAATATGACTGATTAATTTGTCTATTTTGTATACAATAATCTGGACACTTGTATTTTGTTACAGACATATTTTCTGGTCAATACCAGGTCATGCTTAGAATCTGTCTTTCCATAATAAGATGGCACACATCTCCGAGCTAATCTCACTTGAATTCAAGCATTGTGCGTCCCACTGTAGTATCATTACACAGTTATACACTGTTTTAGCAGCTATTATAAAATGCTCACTCTGTGCTGGAGATTCGAGACATTATAAAACACTATCCAATTGTTTAAAGAGGCTTAAGTCGTCAACTGAGAAGAAGTCATTGACTGAGGGAAACAGAAGAAAAGATACATACAGTATCTTATAGTGCTTTGTTCTGAAGTAGCAATGTTGTTTACAATGTATGAACATAAAAACAACATATATGTTACTATTAAAGATTACTGTGAATTTTCAGTGTATACCCAACCATTCCCTCCCTGGGGTTCTATCTAGTTTGCTGACAAAGTCATCCAGAGAGAACCCTGAATAAAACCATCAGCTTTCATTACTGCAAGCTTTGGTCTCTGTTTGAGTAGGTTATGGTTTGTTTCTGGCATTTCTGCCAGACACATACATGGCTGCCGCACCTTTAAACTCCTCCTCACTGCATGTTGTCTGAGGGAGTAAGGGGGCCTATCTAACATTTATCGCCTATCTGATGAATAGGAGATGAATGTTTGAGGTTCGACTATCCCTATAAAGTGTGAGAATTATAGTATACCGCTAAAAATGTCTTCAGCATAACAGAATCAGTATGATTTTATAATGATGATAATAATTACAATAATAGCAATACTACCACTAATCTACATTTATATAAAGTTGATATAAAAGTCTTCACACCCCCTGTTAAAATGCCAGGTTTTTGTCTTGTTAAATAATCCGACAAAGATGAATCATTTCAGATTTCTTTCCACCTTCAAAGTGACCCGTTATCTGTACAATTCCACTGACAAATGAACTGAAATATTTTAGGGTGGAAAAATTAAAAAAGCAAGCTAAAATAATGTGGTTGCATAAATGAGCACACCCTACAACTAATACTTTGTTGATGTACCCTTTGACTTTATAGCAGCATTCAGTCTTTTTGGTTAGGTGTCTATCAGCATGGCACATCTTGACTTTGCCCACTCTTTCTTGCAAATGCCCTCCAAATCTGTCAGATTGTGAAAGCATCTCATGTGTAGCGCCCTCTTCAGGTCAGTCCACTGAACTTCAATGGGATTCAGGTCTTGGCTCCGGCTGGACCCTTACAAAACTTTCATCTTCTTCTGGCGAAGCCATTCTTTTGTTGATTTGGAGGTCTGCTTTGGGTTGTTGTCGTGCTGAAAGGTGAAATTCCTCTTCATCTTCAGCTTTTTAGCAGAAGGCCTGCTAAATAAATTTACTGCTTGAATATTTGCATTCTAGATATCAATGCATAGAGTTGCTTGTCCGAAAAGGTCACAATCTGAAGTGACTAGAGATGAGCGAGCACGCTCTTCTCGAGTAACTGCGGAGCAGGCGGAGGGCGGTGGTGAGCGGGCAGCGGCAGGGGGGGGGGGGGGGGAGAGTGAGAGAGATGCTCACTCGAGTAACTGCTTTATCCGAGCGTGCTCGCTCATCTCTAGAAGTGACCATTAACCAGATCAGACAAACAAAACTGATTCTTAAAACAATGACAGCACTAAGCTTCAAATATACATAGGGCCCCAGTTCAGTCTTAAGACAATGATGATAGATTTGCATGATTAATTAGACAATAGATCACAAGACTCTATAGACAATGGTGACACTAAGTGTTGATATTAACAGCAGGTCTATAATACTCAGTTACACAATCCTTATAATTTATACATTGAACATTAATGGCTGTATGGATACAAGATGGAGGGCTACAAATAGCCAATTATATTTGCACCACACTATTTGAGGTTAATTAGTCCTGCAGCTGTAGCTGAGGTAGTGGCTGATGATTGACATTTCTGTCAGCCAATCCTTTTTTTCCACTTCCTATATAATCTAACTCTTCCTGGCTGGCAGTTGCTGGTTATTTTCAGTGTTCCTTGTGCAGTCAGCTTGCTCAGTGCTCTTGTGTGTCTGGCTCCTGTGTTCAGGTTTCTTCTCCATTTGTATCAGTTTGTCTGGTATTCCGTTGTTCTTGTCTTTTAGTTATTGTCAGTCTCTGTTTGTTCCTTGGTTGTCAGTACTCTGGTTCCCCTCGAACCCCCGACCTGTCTTCGTGGAAGAAGTGGGGTTGTCCCTTTCGGGATGGGTGCTGCCACATGCATTTAGTCTGAAGGGTTCAGAGTGCCCCGCTCTGTTCATTCCCTCTCATTTTTGTTCGTCCTGCGTCTAGCTACTAGTATAGCAAACTACACGGCCGTTCTGGCTGCCTTCATACCAGGTGACCTCAGGTTTCCGTTGGCAGTCCAGGACGAACATAACACCTCCCTTCAAGTATTCAGTTTTACGCAATAATCTCTTTTTGCTCTGATTCTGTAATCACTTATATCTGTAAAAACTCTTATATTAATGTTACAACCACACAGAGAAAGTTTAATTCGATTCCAACAACTCCTTCTATGTGCTTGATTTTTTTTCCCAGTGAGTGTAGTTAATCTGAAGGTGTATGGTAGGCAATGCCCCTCCTGATAAGTCACACCTCCTTCCCTTGCCACTTTTCTAAAGTGGAAACAAAAGTTAAAGGTCATAAAATTTGGCATAAATATGGTATGCACCTAAATTTGTGAATTTTATATGCCAATAAACTGGCATACCTATAAATGGCTGCATAATATTGCCCCACTGAGATACAAGGAAGGAACAGATAAGACACTTGGACAATATACATCACTCCGCTAAGTAAAACTGGATTACATAAGAAGCCATCACCGATATAAAAAGAAAAATATATACCACATATAAATGTATATACTGCCTCTGTATAGAAATATGCAATTCATGCAGTAGAAAAATTGTTTCCCCAATGATCGCCACCCTACAGAGGCCAAAAGAATGCTCTTGTGGCCTCCATCAGTGTAGTGGCCCCGAACTAGTGGGGCCCCTCCATAATGTTATATGTCTGTCTCGTGCCATTGTCCTGTAAGTGTCTTAATTGTAGTGCACATTCGGTATGTGTATTGCATCTCTGCAGCACTGAATGGATTAATGTCTGGGTTATGTCTGGAAAATGTATCTTGTTGTGTGTCATGTGACCTTGTGATATATGTGTGTGCAAGATGCAAAGTAGGGAGTCGGAGTTGACCGGTAGAGTGTTGGAGGGAGAAAGAGAGGAGCCGGGAGAGGGATCACACAAATAACTGGGACTGTGGATTGTCCCGATTACCATTAAAAGTCCTCCCTGTCACACCACCTTCTAGAAGTGTACTGTGTGCCTAACAACTGTTGTACATTGAAACTTTGCTGAAGTTACAGTAAACAGACATTACCAACCATTCCTGGTTTGTCCAGAAAGCATCCCAGTGTGTGGACTAAGTTATTTACTTCACTGACATTCACCGCAGAGGACGGAACAGTGGCGTCATGAGTGACAAGAAGATCGCAGGTAACTTCCAGTTACATTTTCCCAGTCATCTCCCCCAGGAGTAACTTGGACGTGAACCGAGGAGGGGAGGAGATGGTAGAACCACCCGTGACAAAACCCTTATCTACCCCACCATTTTTTTGGCTGTGGGCCCGCTCCTCGGACGCTGCATCAGTATAATAGAGGCCTTTGGACATGTTCAATGTATATGTAGGAAAACATACAGGGGAAAGACAGTGTGAAAGGATCTTAACCTTTTCCAATCCCATTTGTATCCTGGTTTTCCTAGGGGGCTTACTCTTTTTCTGCCATTATACAACGGCGCTATATGCTGGGTAAAGCCAGTACTGCATGGGGTGACACGTTGGATAGGCTCCGACAGCAGAGAGGCTGGCAATATACAGTAAGAGAACCCCAACGGACGTCTCCCAACATTGGAGCTGTACAGCCTTAAATCATAATTAGAGATGAGCGAACGTACTCGTCCAAGCTTGATACTCGTTCGAGTATTAGCGTGTTCGAGATGCTCGTTACTCGAGACGAGTACCACGCGATGTTCGAGTTACTTTCACGTTCATCTCTGAGACGTTAGCGCACTTTTCTGGCCAATAGAAAGACAGGGAAGGCATTACAACTTCCCC
Source organism: Eleutherodactylus coqui (assembly GCF_035609145.1). Taxonomy (NCBI): domain Eukaryota; kingdom Metazoa; phylum Chordata; class Amphibia; order Anura; family Eleutherodactylidae; genus Eleutherodactylus; species Eleutherodactylus coqui. Next base: position 213,323,392 of record NC_089841.1, on the reverse strand, counting down.
CTGCGACGTTCAAGCCCTATACCACCCCCCTGCAGTGAGTGGCTGGCGAGATCAGGTGTCACCCGAGTATATAAATCGGCCCCTCCCGCGGCTCGCCACAGATGCATTCTGACATTGTTCAGGGAAAGTGCTGTCTTGCTGGAGTTGCTATATGGAGAGTGTTAGGAGTTATTTTAGGCTTCAAGAACCCCAACGGTCCTTCTTAGGGCCACATCTAACCGTGTGCAGTAGTTTTGTATATCGGCCGTGCAGAGCATTGCGTCCTGCAGTAATTTTACATAGTGCAGGGCGAGTAGTGGTGAGGCAGGGACAGAAGACATATTTAGTGTATATAGGCAGTGGGCCTTTCCAAAAACATTTGGGGAAAAAAATCTATTTGGGCTGCCTGTGACCGTCCTCAGTGTACTGCGTCTCTGCTGGGGGTAGTTGTCCTAATTCATACGCAGCCAGCTAAGTGTTACAGCAGGCTTGCGCAAAATTCTTTCCTGGCTCTGTGTTGCCTGTTACATCACCGCTGTATTCATGTCCACAGTGAAACAGTCTGCAGTAATTTTACATAGTGCAGGGCTAGTAGTGGTGAGGCAGGGACAGAAGACATATTTAGTGTATATAGGCAGTGGGCCTTTCCAAAAACATTTGGGGAAAAAAATCTATTTGGGCTGCCTGTGACCGTCCTCAGTGTACTGGGTCTCTGCTGGGGGTAGTTGTCCTAATTCATACGCAGCCAGCTAAGTGTTACAGCAGGCTTGCGTAAAATTCTTTCCTGGCTCTGCTGTGCGTTCCGTAAGCGAGGTCAGCCTCCAACCACAGGCCAATAAGCGGCACATTTAATTACAGCGTTCTGTTTCTGCACTACTGGTAATACAGCATGCTGAGGGGTAGGCCTAGAGGATGTGGACGCGGGCGAGGACGCGGAGGCCCAAGTCAGGGAGTGGGCACAGGCCGAGCCAGTGCGGTGGCCAGGGGTAGAGGCAGGGCCAGACCGAATAATCCACCAACTGTTTCCCAAAGCGCCCCCTCGCGCCATGCCACCCTGCAGAGGCCAAGGTGCTCTAAGGTGTGGCAGTTTTTCACAGAGACGCCTGACGACCGACGAACAGTGGTGTGCAACCTTTGTCGCGCCAAGATCAGCTGGGGAGCCACCACCACCAGCATGCGCAGGCATATGATGGCCAAGCACCCCACAAGGTGGGACGAAGGCCGTTCACCGCCTCCGGTTTGCACCACTGCCTCTCCCCCTGTGCCCCAACCTGCCACTGAGATCCAACCCCCCTCTGAGGACACAGGCACGAGTGCCTACCGGCCTGCACCCACACCCTCACCTCCGCTTTCCTCGGCCCCATCCAGCAATGTCTCTCAGCGCAGCGTCCAGACGTCGCTAGCGCAACTGTTTGAGCGCAAGCGCAAGTACGCCGCCACGCACCCGCACGCTCAAGCGTTAAACGTGCACATAGCCAAATTGATCAGCCTGGAGATGCTGCCGTATAGGCTTGTGGAAACGGAGGCTTTCAAAAGCATGATGGCGGCGGCGGCGGCCCCGCGCTACTCGGTTCCCAGTCGCCACTACTTTTCCCGATGTGCCGTCCCAGCCCTGCACGACCACGTCTCCCGCAACATTGTACGCGCCCTCACCAACGCGGTTACTGCCAAGGTCCACTTAACAACGGACACGTGGACAAGCACAGGCGGGCAGGGCCACTATATCTCCCTGACGGCACATTGGGTGAATTTAGTGGAGGCTGGGACAGAGTCAGAGCCTGGGACCGCTCACGTCCTACCCACCCCCAGAATTGCGGGCCCCAGCTCGGTGCTGGTATCTGCGGCGGTGTATGCTTCCTCCACTAAACCACCCTCCTCCTCCTCCTCCTCCAACGCAACCTCTGTCTCGCAATCAAGATGTGTCAGCAGCAGCACGTCGCCAGCAGTCGGTGTCGCGCGGCGTGGCAGCACAGCGGTGGGCAAGCGTCAGCAGGCCGTGCTGAAACTACTCAGCTTAGGAGAGAAGAGGCACATGGCACACGAACTGCTGCAGGGTCTGACAGAGCAGACCGACCGCTGGCTTTCGCCGCTGAGCCTCCAACCGGGCATGGTCGTGTGTGTAAACGGCCGTAACCTGGTGGCGGCTCTGCAGCTCGGCAGCCTCACGCACGTGCCATGCCTGGCCCATGTCTTTAATTTGGTGGTTCAGCGCTTTCTGAAAAGCTACCCACACTTGTCATACCTGCTCGGAAAGGTGCGCCGGGTCAGCGCACATTTCCGCAAGTCCAAGACGGACGCTGCCACCCTGCGGACCCTGCAACATCGGTTTAATCTGCCAGTGCACCGACTGCTGTGCGACGTGCCCACACGGTGGAACTCTATGCTCCAAATGTTGGCCAGACTCTATGAGCAGCGTAGAGCTATAGTGGAATACCAACTCCAACATGGGCGGCGTGGTGGGAGTCAGCCTCCTCAATTCTTTACAGAAGAGTGGGCCTGGTTGGCAGCCATCTGCCAGGTCCTTAGAAACTTTGAGGAGTCTACCCAGATGGTGAGCGGGGATGCTGCAATCATTAGCGTCACCATTCCTCTGCTATGCCTCTTGAGAAGTTCCCTGCAAAGTATAAAGGCAGACGCTTTGCACTCGGAAACAGAGGCGGGGGAAGACAGATAGTCAGAGCACCCTCATGTCTATATCTCAGCGCGTTGAGGAGGAGGGGGAGGAGCATGAGGAGGAGGGGGAAGAGACAGCTTGGCCCACTGCTGAGGGTACCCATGCTGCTTGCCTGTCATCCTTTCAGCGTGTATGGCCTGAGGAGGAGGAGGAGGAGGAGGAGGAGGATCCTGAAAGTGATCTTCCTAGTGAGGACAGCCATGTATTGCGTACAGGTACCCTGGCACACATGGCTGACTTCATGTTAGGATGCCTTTTTCGAGACCCTCGCGTTACACGCATTCTGGCCACTACGGATTACTGGGTGTACACACTGCTCGACCCATGGTATAAGGAGAACCTTTCCACTCTCATACCCGAAGAGGAAAGGGGTTCGAGAGTGATGCTATACCACAGGACCCTGGCGGAAAAACTGATGGTAACATTCGCATCCGACAGCGCTAGTGGCAGAAGGTGCAGTTCCGAGGGCCAGGTAGCAGGGGAGGCGCAGAGATCAGGCAGCATGTACAGCGCAGGCAGGGGAACATTCTCCAAGGCCTTTGCCAGCTTTATGGCTCCCCAGCAAGACTGTGTCACCGCTCCCCAGTCAAGGCTGAGTTGGCGGGAGCACTGTAAAAGGATGGTAATAGAGTACGTAGCCGATCGCACGACCGTCCTCGGTGACGCCTCTGCCCCCTACAACTACTGGGTGTCGAAGCTGGACACGTGGCCTGAACTCACGCTGTATGCCCTGGAGGTGCTTGCTTGTCCTGCGGCTAGCGTCTTGTCAGAGAGGGTGTTTAGTGCGGCTGGGGGAATCATCACGGATAAGCGTACCCGCCTGTCAACCGACAGTGCCGACAGGCTTACACTCATCAAGATGAACAAAGCCTGGATTTCCCCAGACTTCTCTTCTCCACCAGCGGACAGCAGCGATACCTAAACAATACGTAGGCTGCACCCGCGGATGGAAGCATCGTTCTCTATCACCATCAAAAACGGGGACCTTTTAGCTTCATCAATCTGTGTATTCTATTCATCCTCCTCCTCCTGCTCCTCCTCCTGAAACCTGACGTAATCACGCCGAATGGGCAATTTTTCTTAGGCCCACAAGGCTCAGTCATATAATTTTTGTAAACAATTTTTATACGTTTCAATGCTCATTAAAGCATTGAAACTTGCACCTGAACCAATTTTTATTTTAACTGGGCTGCCTCCAGGCCTAGTTACCAATTAAGCCACATTAACCAAAGCGATTAATGGGTTTCACCTGCCCTCTTGGTTGGGCATGGGCAATTTTTCTGAGGTACATTAGTACTGTTGGTACACAAATTTTTTTGGGCCCTCGCCTACAGTGTAATCCTAGTAATTTTTTGCTCACCTGCATTAAAGCTGACGTTACATCAGCTGTGATGGGCAATGCAATGGGATATATTTATGTACCGCCAGTGGCTTCCTGGGATCCACCCATGCTGTCGGTCCACATGGACTTCCCATTAGGGAGATGTACGTGCCTGTGTATACTTATAAAAAACTCGAGCCTGACTGGGGCATGCAGTTTGGGCCGAAGCCCACCTGCATTTAATCTGACGTTAGCTCTGCTGTCCAGGGCACTGCAATGGGATACATTTATGTACAGCCGGTGGGTTCCAGGGAGCCACCCATGCTGTGGGTGCACACGGAATTCCCATTGCGGAGTTGTACCTGCCTGTGACTATTTATAAAAAATCGCAGTCTGACTGGGGCATGCAGACAGCTTGACAGAATGAATAGTGTGTGGCACATGGGTTCCCCATTGCTATGCCCACGTGTGCAGCTCCTGATGGCGGTGGCACAGGATTATATTTCTCATTGCTTCTGTACAGCATTGTGGGCTATCGTCCTGCCCCTTTTAAAGAGGGTCGCTGCCTAGCCGTGCCAACCCTCTGCAGTGTGTGCCTGCGGTTCCTCCTCATGGCAGCCGCACTTATAAATAGACATGAGTGTGGCGTGGCATGAGGGCAGCTGACACTTTGGTGTGTGCTGTGGACACTGGGTCGTGCGGGGGGGGGGAGGGGGGGGGGTTGGGCAGCATGTAACCCAGGAGAAGTGGCAGCGGAGTGTCATGCAGGCAGTGATTGTGCTTTGTTGGAGGTAGTGTGGTGCTTAGTTAAGGTATGCATTGCTAATGAGGGCTTTTCAGAAGTAAAAATTGTTGGGAGGGGGGGCCCACTCTTGCCGCTATTGTGGCTTAATAGTGGGACCTGGGAACTTGAGATGCAGCCCAACATGTAGCCCCTCGCCTGCCCTATCCGTTGCTGTGTCGTTCCCATCACTTTCTTGAATTGCCCAGATTTTCACAAATGGAAATCTTAGCGAGCATCGGCAATATACAAAAATGCTCGGGTCGCCCATTGACTTCAATGGGGTTCGTTACTCGAAACGAACCCTCGAGCATCGCGAAAATTTCGTCTCGAGTAACGAGCACCCGAGCATTTTGGTGCTCGCTCATCTTTAATCATAATGTCTTAAGATGTCAGACAGTGGATTGGAAAGGGTTAAGGCAGTTCCCTACTTCATTATGTGGGGATTTCATGCTGGCTGTCATTTTATTTCCTTTTGCCTCCTGAGGTGATAGATTTTGACTGTTATTTGTACTTAAAGGGGTTTTCCAGGCACAAAATGGAAATTCTAAAAATGCTAAAATCTAGGAGGTACAGCTGCAGCGTACCATAGGGACACCCTGGACACTTGACATACATGGGGAGCTGGGAGGGTTAAGTGTTGGCTTGTCATGACAGCATTTACCAGCCTCCTTTCCCAGAGGGATGACTCGCAGCCAAGGCCAGAGTATGTCTGCAGGTTACCAAAGACACCCCTAGGATAGGGAATGCCAATAAACAGGATGATGCATTCACAGGTAGACTATGATTTTATTAAGATTAACCCCTCAGGCACTGCAGCTGTGCAACATACATACTGGAAATGACAAGACGGGATTCGCACAGTGCATCCACATAAGACAAATATGTATGACATTTATGGAGGGGACCAGGATGATGTACTGGGTCACTACACAGCTAAGTAATGATACCTCGTACCTTTGATCTGCTGCACCTTACAGCCAAAATTAATAGCTTATTATGTTTGTGTTACATTAGTTTTGCTGACCTGTAATCCTGAACGCACTCTGAAAGCAGTTCGGAAGCAATACAAATCAGCACACAGACTGATGATAAAGTCAAGAGGCGCTGTTGCAGAAGAGTTCATGACTTCTCTACAAGTTTGCTTACTCTCAGTTTGTTTTTTCTGTTTTCCAGGAATTAAAGCACCCACAAAACTATCAGAGATACCGGGATTCAGCCTTCAGGAAACAGACAGATATGTTGTGCAAGGCCAGAACGGGATTGGAGTGTACTGTGCTGTAGTGTGTGTCCAATATGTGAATGTAAGGGGGTGTAAAAGTATATTTATGCATATGTATTTGTTTCTTTTATTACATATAGATTTGTGTATATGTAAATACATGTGTGTGCACACTATGGTGGACATTTTTTAATGCAAATCTCCCAGGTGCCATAGTACCTTTGAAACCCTCTTCCCTACAGCCCTCTTCACTGCTGAGAGCTGTCCTTGCACCAAGATGTTGTCCATGGACTGCAGTGGTATCAGACAGCAAACAGGACTACAGGGACAGGGAGATCAAAATAAAAAAAATCAAATCATAGTATTTGTATAGTGCCAACTTATTCTGCAGCGCTTTACCCCCCACCAAGCTGGGTTCTCATTTTACCAACCTCAGATGGATGCAAGGCTGAGTCAACCTTGCGCTGGCTACCTGATTCATGCGGGGATTGAACTTGCAACCTTCAGGTCGTAGGCAAGAGCTTACACTCTGCACCACACAAGGCTCATAGATGTGAGAATCTGCATATTGGTCTGGAATCGATTTTGAAGGGGATATTCATCTTTAGTAAGATCATGTAGTACGATTTATGCACCTTTTCCGAATGCCATGATATCACTTCTCAAAAGTATAATCAAGGGTTCACTCACACAGCATTATTCACTATGCCGTGGCTTTCAGTCCCAGGGTTCCATCTGCATTGCTGAAAATGATAGTCATACGGAACGTCCAATGGGACTGTAGACTTTGGCCTACTGCACACGGGCGGGTCGGACCCCGCATATGAGATTCCCGCAGCAGAGTTCGACCCGATGCCCGGCCGGTGACCCCAGCTGACCTGTCCGGCGGCTTCTGCGAGCACTGCGTATGTGCCCGTCGGCAGACCATTGCGCATGCGCAGTAGCCGCTGACGCTGGGGGGTGATGCGTGTCCAGCGATACTTCTGCAGTGCTCACTGCAGAAGTTCCGCGGGACGGACAGCTTCCATTGACTTCAATGGAAGACGGCCGTGCGTAATCTGTACAAAATCGCAGTATGCTGCGATTTATTCTCCGCAAGCGGAAAATTGCATTCGATTTCCGCTCATGGAGATGAAATGGCACCTTACCATTGAATGGTATGGGCTGTATTCACTGTGGAGTCTGGAGGCGGATGCCCTCTGCGGACTCTGCAATGCAAATACGCCCGTGTGCAGGAGGATTTTAATGATTCATTTTTAGGGGACAGAATAGTGTAGTTGACTCTGCTTATCTGTCCTCCTAAAATAAGTGCAAAAGAATGGAAACCATGTCTCACACAGCAATATTAGTGCATGAAAGGTAGGTCCCAGTGGTGGAGGGCTCAGCTCTGCTGATCACCAGTGCATGTGGAAATAACGCAGCTTTATGCAGCTTGTTTCCAGGAATCCAGGTAGGGTGAATATAAGTGCTTTTATTTTGAAAATAGTAAACAATAATAATGGCAAAATGTATCACTATCAGAACGGAGAGCTTCGTCAGGCCACTGTTATTATGTATTGTTTTCAAAACAAAAACCCCTATACTAACTAGCATTGATTCCTGGAAGCACGCTGCTCGTCACAATGTGCTAGTTCCAATATCACAAGGGAACATAGTACCATAGTATGTTAAGCCAAAAAAAGACATATGTCTATCAAGTTTAGCCTACTAACCCCCAATGTTGATCCAGAGGAAAGCAAAAAAAAAAAAACCAATGAGCTAAAAGCCAATTGTCCTCATTTAAGAAAAAAAAAATACTTCCTGGCTCCAATCTAGCAATTGGAATAATCCCCGGGTCACCAACCCTTCTGAAGTAATCAGTGACTATAACACGTAACATTGTATTGCTCAAGAAAGGCGTTCAGGCACGTCTTATACTCTTTTAGAGACCACGTCCTCAGGCAGACAGCTCCATAGTCTCACTGCTCTTACAGTAAAGAACCCTTTTCTATGTTGATGTAGAAACCTTCTTTCCTCTAGAAGCAGAGGATGCCCCCTTGTTACAGTCACAGGTGTGAGTAGTAGAGCCAATGTATAACGGCTAGTGTAGTAGCTGTCAGGTGTAAGGGATCAGCATTCTGCAAATGGAAACAGTCTTTCGCTGCTGTGACCTGCAAAGATGTAAAAAGTAGTGAGGGCAAGAACTGGTAACCGGAGTGTAGTTCCTTCTGAAAGGGAAGTCTGTGAGGCATTGGGTAGTCCCACAGTGATCTGAAGACGTGCCTTCATTGCAGTTTATGAGCTCATACAGGATATCCCACAGTTGCCTCAAGTGGGACTACTGCAGTGTTTAAGGGTACTTTTTATAAACCTGGTCAACCATGATTAAAGAGGTTTTCCAGTCAAAAATACTATTAGAGATGAGCGAGCACCAAAATGCTCGGGTGCTCGTTACTCGGGACGAAATTATCGCGATGCTCGAGGGTTCGTTTCGAGTAACGAACCCCATTGAAGTCAATGGGCGACCCGAGCATTTTTGTATTTCGCCGATGCTCGCTAAGGTTTTCATGTGTGAAAATCTGGGCAATTCAAGAAAGTGATGGGAACGACACAGCAACGGATAGGGCAGGCGAGAGGCTACATGTTGGGCTGCATCTCAAGTTCACAGGTCCCACTATTAAGACACAATACCGGCAAGAGTGCCCCCCCCCCCTCCCAACAACTTTTACTTCTGAAAAGCCCTCATTAGCATGGCATACCTTAGCTAAGCACCACACTACCTCCAACAAAGCACAATCACTGCCTGCATGACACTTGGCTGCCACTTCTCCTGGGTTACATGCTGCCCAACCCCCCCCCCCCCCCCCCCCCGCACGACAGTGTCCACAGCGTACACCAAATTGTCCCTGCCCAGCCTTCGGCTGCCCTCATGCCACGCCACCCTCATGTCTATTTATAAGTGCGTCTGCCAGAGGAAAAGCAGGCACACACTGCAGAGGGTTGGCATGGCTAGGCAGCGACCCCCCCATAAAAGGGGCGGGCCGATAGTCCACAATGCTGTACAGAAGCAATGAGAAATCCAATCCTGTGCCACCTCCATCTGGAGCTGCACACGTGGGCATAGCAATGGGGAACCTATGTGCCACACACTATTCATTCTGTCAAGGTGTCTGCATGCCCCAGTCAGACCGCGTTTTTTTAATAAATAGTCACAGCCAGGTCCAACTCCGCAATGGGAATTACGTGTGCACCCACAGCATGGGTGGCTCCCTGGAACCCACCGGCGGTACATAAATATATCCCATTGCAGTGCCCTACTCAGCAGAGCTAACGTCAGATACAATACAGGTGGGCTTCGGCCCACACTGCATGCCCCAGTCAGACTGGTAATATGTACCTTAACAGTAACCTCGTTGGTGGTAATGTGGTGGTGACTGCGGACCTGGTAGCGCGGTTTTATGCAGTTGGTTTTCGGAATGTGGCCAGGATTAAGTGGGCCGTGGCGGGGGGATGGTGGTGGTGCTCTCTTGTTGTGTCGTTAAAGGTGAAATTCTTGGACTGCCACCAGACGGACCAATGCAAAGGTATTTGCCAAGAATGTTTTCATTGTTGGAGGAGGAGGGGGATGTTTTGGAGGCACTATGTGTCCTCTACACATGTCCGTGGTTATATGCACCTTAACAGTAACAGCGTTGGTGGGAAATGGCCTCGCCGCCATCATGTCTTTGTGAAGCCTCTGTTTCCACACCCCAGTGACATACCATTAGCAGCGGTATAGGCAGAGCCCAGAATTATTAACATTTCAGCGGTAGCATTAGGGACAGGCCCCACTAACATATCACTAGCAGCAGTATAGGGGGAGCGCAGTCTTAGTTCCATTTCAGTAATAGTAGCACTCAAGACAGGCCCCAGTAACATTCCCATTGCAGCAGTTTAGGGAGATAACAGTCTCTTTCACATTTCAGTAGCTGCAGTATAGACAAGGCCCCAGTCACATTTATGTAGCTAAAGTGTAGGCCAACCCCACACACCTTTCTGTACCATGAGTGCAGGCGAAGAACATAGAAATTACTATGATTACACTGTAGGTGAGGGCCCAAAAAAATTGGTGTACCAACAGTACTAATGTACCTCAGAAAAAATTGGCCATGCCCAACCAAGATGGCAGGTGAAACCCATTAATCGCTTTGGTTAATGTGGCTTAAGTGGTAACTAGGCCTGGAGGCAGCCCAGTTGTACGAAAAACTGGTTCAAGTTAAAGTTTCAACGCTTTTAAGAGCATTGAAACGTATAAAAATTGTTTAGAAAAATTATATGAGTGAGCCTTGTGGCCCTAAGAAAAATTGCCCGTTCGGCGTGATTACGTGAGGTTTCAGGAGGAGGAGCAGGAGGAGGAGGAGGAATATTATACACAGATTGATGAAGCAGAAATGTCCCCGTTTTGGATGGTGAGAGAGAACGATGCTTCCATCCGCGGGTGCAGCCTACGTATTGCTTAGGTATCGCTGCTGTCCGCTGGTGGAGAAGAGAAGTCTGGGGAAATCCAGGCTTTGTTCATCTTGATGAGTGTAAGCCTGTCGGCACTGTCGGTTGACAGGCGGGAACGCTTATCTGTGATGATTCCCCCAGCCGCACTAAACACCCTCTCTGACAAGACGCTAGCCGCAGGACAAGCAAGCACCTCCAGGGCATACAGCGCGAGTTCAGGCCACGTGTCCAGCTTCCAAACCCAGTAGTTGTAGGTGGCAGAGGCGTCACGGAGGACGGTCGTGCGATCGGCTACGTACTCCCTCACCATCCTTTTACAGTGCTCCCGCCGACTCAGCCTTGACTGGGGAGCGGTGACACAGTCTTGCTGGGGAGCCATAAAGCTGTCCAGGGCCTTAAAGAGTGTTGCACTGCCTGTGCTGTACATGCTGCTCGATCTCCGCACCTCCCCTGCTACCTGGCCCTCGGAACTGCGCCTTTTGCCACTAGCGCTGTCGGATGGGAATTTTACCATCAGCTTGTCCGCCAGGGTCCTGTGGTATAGCAACACTCTCGAACCCCTTTCCTCTTCGGGAATGAGAGCGGAAAGGTTCTCCTTATACCGTGGGTCGAGCAGTGTGTACACCCAGTAATCCGTAGTGGCCAGAATGCGTGCAACGCGAGGGTCACGAGAAAGGCATCCTAACATGAAGTCAGCCATGTGTGCCAGGGTACCTGTACGCAACACATGGCTGTCTTCACTAGAAAGATCACTTTCAGGATCCTCCTCCTCCTCCTCCTCAGGCCATACACACTGAAAGGATGACAGGCAAGCAGCATGGGTACCCTCAGCAGTGGGCCAAGCTGTCTCTTCCCCCTCCTCCTCATCCTCCTCATGCTCCTCCTCCTCCTCCTCACCGCGCTGAGATATAGACAGGAGGGTGCTCTGACTATCCAGCGACATACTGTCTTCTCCTGCCTCCGTTTCCGAGCGCAAAGCATCTGCCTTTATGCTTTGCAGGGAACTTCTCAAGAGGCATAGCAGAGGAATGGTGACGCTAATGATTGCAGCATCGCCGCTCACCACCTGGGTAGACTCCTCAAACTTTCCAAGGACCTGGCAGATGTCTGCCAACCAGGCCCACTCTTCTGAAAATAATTGAGGAGGCTGACTCCCACTGCGCCGCCCATGTTGGAGTTGGTATTCCACTATAGCTCTACGCTGCTCATAGAGCCTGGCCAACATGTGGAGCGTAGAGTTCCACCGTGTGGGCACGTCGCACAGCAGTCGGTGCACTGGCAGATTAAACCGATGTTGCAGGGTGCGCAGGGTGGCAGCGTCCGTGTGGGACTTGCGGAAATGTGCGCAGAGCCGCCGCACCTTTACGAGCAGGTCTGACAAGCGTGGGTAGCTTTTCAGAAAGTGCTGAACCACCAAATTAAAGACGTGGGCCAGACATGGCACGTGCGTGAGGCTGCCGAGCTGCAGAGCCGCCACCAGGTTACGCCCGTTGTCACACATGACCATGCCCGGTTGGAGGCTCAGCGGCGCAAGCCAACGGTCGGTCTGCTCTGTTAGACCCCGCAGCAGTTCGTGGGCTGTGTGCCTCTTATCTCCTAAGCTGAGTAGTTTCAGCACGGCCTGCTGATGCTTGCCCACCGCTGTGCTGCCATGCCGCGCGACACCGACTGCTGGCGACGTCCTGCTGCTGCTGACACATCTAGATTGCGAGACAGAGGTTGCGGAGGAGGAGGAGGAGGAAGGTGCTTTAGTGGAGGAAGCATACACCGCCGCAGATACCACCACCGAGCTGGGGCACGCAATTCTGGGGGTGGGTAGGACGTGAGCGGTCCCAGGCTCTGACTCTGTCCCAGCCTCCACTAAATTCACCCAATGTGCCGTCAGGGAGATGTAGTGGCCCTGCCCGCCTGTGCTTGTCCACGTGTCCGTTGTTAAGTGGACCTTGGCAGTAACCGCGTTGGTGAGGGCGCGTACAATGTTGCGGGAGACGTGGTCGTGCAGGGCTGGGACGGCACATCGGGAAAAGTAGTGGCGACTGGGAACTGAGAAGCGCGGGGCCGCCGCCGCCATCATACTTTTGAAGGACTCCGTTTCCACAACCCTATACAGCAGTATCTCAAGGCTGATAAATTTGGCTATGTGGACGGTTAACGCTTGAGCGTGCGGGTGCGTGGCGGCGTACTTGCGCTTGCGCTCCAACACTTGCGCTAGCGACGGCTGGACGGTGCGGTGCGAGACATTGGTGGATTGGGCCGAGGACAGCGGAGGTGAGGGTGTGGGTGCAGGCCAGGAGACGGTAGTGCCTGTGTCCTCAGAGCGGAGTTGGATCTCAGTGGCAGGTTGGGGCACAGGGGGAGAGGCAGCGGTGCAAACCGGAGGCGGTGAACGGCCTTCGTCCCACCTTGTGGGGTGCTTGGCCATTATATGTCTGCGCATGCTGGTGGTGGTGGCTCCCCGGCTGATCTTGGCGCGACAAAGGTTGCACACCACTGTTCGTCGGTCATCAGGCGTCTCTGTGAAAAACTGCCAGACCTTAGAGCACCTTGGCCTCTGCAGGGTGGCATGGCGCGAGGGTGCGCTTTGGGAAACAGTTGGTGGATTATTCGGTCTGGCCCTGCCTCTACCCCTGGCCACCGCACTGCCTCTTGCAACCTGCCCTGCTGCTGCCCTTGCCTCCCCCTCTGAAGACCTGTCCTGAGTAGGCGTTGCAAACCAGGTGGGGTCAGTCACCTCATCGTCCTGCTGCTCTTCCTCAGAATCCTCTGTGTGCTCCTCCCTCGGACTTACTGCCCTTACTACTACCTCACCGATAGACAACTGTGTTTCATCGTCATCGGCCTCCTCACCCACTGAAAGGTCTTGAGACAGTTGCCGGAAGTCCCCAGCCTCATCCCCGGGACCCCGGGAACTTTCCAATGGTTGGGCATCAGTGACGATAAACTCCTCTGGTGGGAGAGGAACCACTGCTGCCCAATCTGAGCAGGGGCCCGAGAACAGTTCCTGGGAGTCTTCCCGCTCCTGAGCATGTGTCATTGTAGTGGAGTGAGGAGGCTGGGAGGAAGGAGGAGCAGCAGACAGAGGATTCGGATTTCCAGCAGTGGACGGCGCAGAACTGTGGGTGGACGATAGGTTGCTCGAAGCACTTTCTGCCATCCACGACAGGACCTGCTCACACTGCTCATTTTCTAATAAAGGTCTCCCGCGTGAACCCATTAATTGTGCGATGAATGTGGGGACGCCAGAAACGTGCCTCTCTCCTAATCGCGCAGCAGTCGGCTGCGATACACCTGGATCAGGAGTTCGGCCTGTGCCCACACCCTCACTTGGGCCTCCGCGTCCTCGGCCGCGTCCACGTTCTCTAGGCCTACCCCTCAGCATGCTGTATTACCAGTGATTTGATTTCCCAGCCAGGAAATAAATTGGCGCAAGCCTGCTGTTAAACTTAGCTGGCTGCGTATGATTTTTGTTTAAGTTCTCCACCCAGCACACACGTACCCAGAACGCTGAGGACTGTCAGAGGCAGGCCAAATAGAATTTTTGCCGTTTTTTTTTTAAAGGAAAGGCCCACTGACTATATTCAATCAATAATAAATGTGTTGTGGCCCTGCAGTGTGTCACAGAACTGCAGTCTTGCACTGTTATTAACTGCAGCAGAGCGGTGATTTCCCAGCCAGGAAATAAATTGGCGCAAGCCTGCTGTTAAACTTAGCTGGCTGCGTATGATTTTTTTTACGTTCTCCACCCAGCACACACGTACCCAGAACGCTGAGGACTGTCAGAGGCAGGCCAAATAGAACTTTTTGCCCTTTTTTTTTAAAGGAAAGGCCCACTGACTATATTCAATCAATAATAAATGTGTTGTGGCCTGCAGTGTGTCACAGAACTGCAGTCTTGCACTGTTATTAACTGCAGCAGAGCGGTGATTTCCCAGCCAGGAAATAAATTGGCGCAAGCCTGCAGGCCAAATAGAATTTTTGCCCTTTTTTTTAAAAGGAAAGGCCCACTGCGTATATTCAATCAGTAATAAATGTGTTGTGGCCCTGCAGTGTGTCACAGAACTGCAGTCTTGCACTGTTATTAACTGCAGCAGAGCGGTGATTTCCCAGCCCGGAAATAAATTGACGCAAGCCTGCTGTTAAACGTAGCTGGCTGCGTATGATTTTTTTTACGTTCTCCACCCAGCACACACGTACCCAGAACGCTGAGGACTGTCAGAGGCAGGCCAAATAGAATTTTTGCCCTTTTTTTTAAAAGAAAAGGCCCACTGACTATATTCAATCAATAAAATATGTCTTCTGGCCCTGCCTACACAATTCTGTCCCTGTAGTATTACTGCAGGGCGCAATGCTCTGCACGGCCGATTTTGAAAAAAAAAAAAAAAAGTGCAACACTGCTAACAGCAGCCTCCACAGTACTGCACACGGTTAGATGTGGCCCTAAGAAGGACCGTTGGGGTTCTTGAAGCCTACACTAACTCCTAACACTCTCCCTGTCTAACCACCACTTCTGTCCCTGTAGTATAACTGCAGGGCGCAATGCTCTGCACGGCCGATATAGCAAAAAAAAAAAATGTGCACCACTGCAAAAGGCAGCCTCCACAGTACTGCACACTGTTAGATGTGGCCCTAAGAAGGACCGTTGGGGTTCTTGAAGCCTACACTAACTCTTAAGACTCTCCGTACAGCAGCTCCAACACGATACCACTGTCCCTCAGCTATCTCACAAGGCATCTGAGGCGAGCCGTGGGAGGGGCCGACTTTTATACTCGGGTGACATCTGACCTCCCCAGCCACTCACAGCAGGGGGGTGGTATAGGGCTGGAACATCACAGGGGGAAGTTGTAATGCCTTCCCTGTCTTTCAATTGGCCAGAAAAGCGCGCTAACGTCTCAGAGAGGAAACTGAAAGTAACCCGAACATCGCGTGGTACTCGTTACGAGTAACGAGCATCCCGAACACCCTAATATTCGCCCGAGCATCAAGCTCGGACGAGTACGTTCGCTCATCTCTAAATACTATTGATGACCATCAATCAATGAGTCATCAATAGTTGATCAGCCAGGGTCTGCCGTTCAGGACCCTGACTGATCAGCTGTGTGGGCACATGCTGTCAGCGCTGCAATAACAGAGGTCGGAGCGGAAGCCCCCACATCGACCTCCTATGTAGTGGCCATTGAAATCAAAGAGAGCCGTGCCTGCAGTTACCAGCGCCGGCCACTACATAGGAGGTCAGAATAGGGTCTTCTGCTCCGACCTCTGTGTATTTGGAGCGGTCGGGGTCATGAGCGGCGCACCCCAGCCGATCAACTATTGACCTGAAAACCCCTTTAACCTGTGGGTGTTGCATAAGAAGAACTCCCGGTTGTCGGTCAAATGTCTGATGCGCGATCTTTTAGCAGCCATATAGATAGATAGATAAAATTGTCAGGAAAAAAACTAAAGAATTCATGAATTCCATTTAGAAATAAGGTTTTCTTGTATAGTAAGGTTATGCATTGCAACAACCACAAGAGGGAGTTGCATTACTTTTTAAGGTTACAGCATACTAGAGCAGATACAGCATCATAGTGAAGATCAAGGACAAAAGTTTTAGCTGTGGGATCTGTCATTAAGGAGTATTTGTCATAACTCTTCTATACAAACAACAAATTGATGTTGTTCACATCTAAATAAAATCTGTAAAAGGCGCTCTGACACGGAAGGATGCTAAAATGAGCTGACTCACAAACATTCCCATCATAAGCAGAATGTTGTGCATACACTGCATGGAGCCCCGGCATGAACCACACTATGTGCTATTGGGGTCCATCTACATCTCATATAGCTATGTCCCAGGGGGGCACACAAAGCTACAGTATGGGCACATAGCAGTCCATGAGTGCCGTATTTTTGTAACTTTTGTCCTCACTTGTTGAATTTGAAAAGTGACATGAAAAGTGGACGTGGTCTCCTAGAAGAAGTAGCTTAGGCCACATTCATTAAGTGGGATGAGAAAAGATTGTACTTTATTAGGGCAAAAATCTATGTCTCCTCATATAGCAGATTTAAAAATTGCCCCTAGTTTATTAAAATGTGTGTACCTTGGCATAGATGCAAATGGGAGGATGGAACAACACCTCTGCAGCGCCACCTATTGGAAGGCAGCAATCCTGCAAGTCAATGTCAGACTTTTTAAACAAGCCTAGTAACAATGATTGGGAACTGTGAGCCAAAGCCCAGTCATTGTTTTAAGGCTTGTTTAAAAAGTCTGACATTGACTTGCAGAAATGCTGCCATCCAATAGGTGGCGCTGCAGAGGTATTGTTCCATCTTTGCATTTACATATTTCCCAGAGGAGCATGGATGAACTTATAAGTCTCCTCACACACCTTCTAGGTGCTCTCCTTAAGGAGAAACAATACTGTTTCTGACCCTTGGCATAGATCTCACAAGTGACTTTCTTCATTTTGATTGGTGTAAAGTATGCCATTATTAGTAAATGTGGGCATTTTTTATGTATCAATTATCAATTTTACAAGCAAATATAATGATCGTTCATTTATAGAGATGAACGAGCGTACTCAGTGAGGACAGCTACTCGAGCGAGTATCGTCCTTACCAAGTACCTGCCTGCTCGCCCGCAAAGATTCAGTTGCCGGCGGGGGTGAGCGCTGTGTTGCAGGAGTGAGCAGAAGGGAGCGGGGGGTGGGGAGGGCACCCAAATCTTTGCGGGCGAGCAGGCAGGTACTCAGTAAGGACGATACTCGCTTCAGTATCTGTCCTTACCGAGTACGCTCGCTCATTTAGTATTTTGTGATTTGCTTTATTCATAGAAATTCACTGTTGCTAACATTTTCAAGTGGAAATGACCCATCATTCCTGTAGTCCGACCTGCAAAACCTGGAAAACCCAGCTGCTATAGTGAATAATTATACCTCCTTCAGAGCAGCTATGCCAGTTTTGCTGCTATAGTGTTTGAATTTAGCAGTAAGACAGTAATATTACTCATTTCTGTATAATTTCAGATATAAATGTTACATTATATTTAAATAAATCTTGTTATTTGTATAGTGCCAACTTAGCACTTTCAGGTAATTTATTTATTACCCCCCACCAAGCTGGGTACTCATTTTACCGAACTCGGAAGGATGAGTTGACCTTGAGCAGGCTACCTGAACTATGCAGGGATTAAACCTGCAACCTTCAGGTCGTGAGCAAGAGTTTAGGATTGCATACTACTGCCTTAAAACACTCCACACCACACAATGCTCATGTTATATGAAAACTTTATAACAAGAGTTTATCGACACATTCTGTATATATATATATATATATATATATATATATATATATATATATATATCAGAGTAACAAGTCTTCATGAATGTTTTTATCTACAGATCTATTACTTATTTCACTATATTGTTGATTAAACATTTTTACCGATTAGCTGCTATATGGATAGTAATTTACTATCTGTCATACTAGAGATAATGTTTCCTCTATGTCTGTGAGAAAGAACTATTCCAGTCCTACAATACAGAATGTTGAGCTCCTCCTTCCGCTTCCTCGCTGGCCTCCTGAAGTTCTGTGTTTTCATCCTGTCCTTTAGGCCTCGGATGTTTTAAAAAAGTTTAGTAGCAAGAAAGAATTGACTGCAAAGTAAGACGTGTCTGAAGGATAAAGTGGTTTAGGTTAAAGGGGTTGTCCCGCGCCGAAACAGGTTTTTTTTTTTTCAACCCCCCCCCCCCCCCCCCCGTTCGGCGCGAGACAACCCCGATGCAGGGACCTAAAGAAAAAACCGGACAGCGCTTACCTGAATCCCAGCGCTCCGGTGACTTCGTACTTACCGGCTAAAGATGGCCGCCGGCATCTTCTCCCTCGGTGGACCGCAGGGCTTCTGTGCGGTCCATTGCCGATTCCAGCCTCCTGATTGGCTGGAATCGGCACGTGACGGGGCGGAGCTACACGGAGTCGGCATCCTGCACGAGCGGCCCCATTGAGGAAAGCAGAAGACCCGGACTGCGCAAGCGCGGCTAATTTGGCCATCAGACGGCGAAAATTAGGCGGCTCCATGGGAACGAGGACGCTAGCAACGGAGCAGGTAAGTGAAAAACTTCTGATAACTTCTGTATGGCTCATAATTAATGCACAATGTACATTACAAAGTGCATTATTATGGCCATACAGAAGTGTATAGACCCACTTGCTGCCGCGGGACAACCCCTTTAAGAGAGACAAAGAATGGAAATAAGACCGTTAGTAAACAAATTAACTTATTTTCTGACTTCGAAACAGTGCTTTTACTCAATGCGGAATGATACCACAAGGCACACCTAAGGCCGCCTGCACACGGGCGGAAATCCTGCGGCGGGATTTCCGCCACTGAAAGCCTGCCTAGGAGTGCATTACAATACGCACTCCTATGCAGACGGCCGCAGTTTGGCCACGCGAAATCTCACGCGGCAAACAAACCGCGGCATGTCCTATCTCTGTGCGGGACTCGCAAAGCCCCGCACAGAAATGTCACTCACCCGGCCGCCGGCTCCGCCGGCGCATGAAAGAGCCGGGGCCGCCGGGCGCGGGTAAGTACGCGCCCTCCCTGCAGGCGCTGGGGTTGGGTCCCGCGGCGAGAATCCTCGCCGCCGGATCCGACCCGCTTGTCTGCAGGCGGCCTAAAGAGGCAGAAAATTCGGTACCACAATCCACATCTATGCATGCAGGCTGTGAAGCGGAAATCTGCAGCAGCAGATAAAGGGTTTCTTTATACGACCACGTTTGCACAGGTATTTGAACACGCAAAACCTGCGCGCTAAACACAGAGAATAGAATACATTGATTTTAATGGGTTCGTTCTCATGAGTGTGTTTTAGAGCAGAAAGAAGTAGGACCTGCTCCATCTTTCTGCGATTTTCCATAGAAGTCTATGGGAAATATGTAAATATGCAAGGGGAAGGGTGAAGCACTGCACAAAACACTGGGGAAAGAACACATCTTGACTAATTAGCCTTTTAATCTACGGAAAGGGTGTGTGGCTGGCACGCATGTGAACTGGCCATGCGTGCGCAAAGCATACAATACTGCAAAAGACAAGCCCTCCGCCTCAAGTGGAGAGAAGTCAGGAGAGACCAGGATTGACCAGGAGTAGAAAAGCTAGGCGTGTGCTAGCTCTTTAAGAAGTGGAACGTCCGCTTACACGCATCCTATGGCGTGGCCATGATAGACGTAGTGATAGTACAATTTCCATAACTGTTTCTACATGTGAATTACACATAAGGGCCTTGTGTATTAAGCTTGTTTCCTCTCTTGTTCCGAAAATTGTTCAGCTAATTTTTTTTCTCATTCTCGAAGGGGATATACTTTTGGGAAGTTGAAGTTATTATTTGATAGGACATAGATAGGTTATGACCCCTTTGTTTCTTTAGCAAATATCCTAAATATCTCTGGGTTTCCTGGGGTAGAGTAAGTTTATATGTGTTTAGAAAGTGTCGTACCTGTAAGTCCTTGTAAAAGTCCCGTTTGGGTAGAGAAAACTGTGTAACTAGCTTGAACAATTGTGCCACTGTTTTCCAGCTGGAGTGACTTAGGCCTCATGTCCACGGGGTAAATCAGGCTCGCTACGGATTGTCCATGGAGAATCCGCAGCGGGTCCCTCCTGCCCCGCGGACATGATGCTAAAAAATAAGAATATACTCACCTGCAGCGGTCTGTGTGTGTCTTCCTTCCGTTGGGGCCGGATCTTCCTTCTTCGGCCCCGCGAATGCTCTCAGCACGTCAGCTGCGTGCCGCGTGCATGCGCCGAGCACATTCGCCGGGCCGAAGAAAGAAGTTTCCGGCTGCGAAGAAAGGAAGACCTGCATCGCCCGGAGCAGGTGAGTTTAATTCAGGCGCGGGTCTCCTGCGGATCCGGACAGCTTCCATAGGCTTCAATAGAAGCCTGCGGGAGCCATCCCCGCGGGAGACCTGCGCCTAAATAAAGCATGTCCGGATTTTTTCCTGCACGAGGGACCCACGCCTGCAGGGAAAAATGACATCCGCAGGTATGAGGCCTCATGTCCACTGGGAAAATAAAATTTAAAATCTGCAGCGGATCACCCCTAAAATTTCCCATAGGAATGCATTGACCACCCGCGGGTAGATAAATAGCCGCGGATGGTATTTTAAAGTGATTTAAAAATCTCATGCGCGTGAAAAAAAATGCTACATGCTCCATTTAAGTGCGGATCACGCGTGCGGGAGCTCATAGAGCTTATAGCTCAATTGATCTCCCGCATGAAAAAAAAAAGGAATTTAAGCTCATCCGCACTGCATCCGCAGCAGAAATCCGCGTTACATATCCGCAGCGGATCTGATTTTCCCCGTGGACATGAGGCCTTAAACTACCTGCGGATGTCTAATGCATCCCTATGGGGCGCGGATCCGCGTGCAGGAAAAAACGCAGTGGATTTAAAATCCGTGGACAAGAGGCCTTAGATAAGGAATATATAGAAGAAAAATATTTATGGGGATATGTGTTGCAGGTAAAGTTCAAGGAGTGCCCGTATTACAGTGAAACTCTTTCCACGATGTACAAGACAGCAGAGATAAGGCAGAGTTTCCAGAGGTTAGTAAGAGTAAGGCTTTCACTATAGTAGGGTAAGCCACTGGCATAACTATAGGGGATGAAGGGGATGCCGTTTTCCCCCCAGGCCAAGGATCCTTAGGGGGCCCACAAGGCCTTTCTTCTCCATATAGGGAGCCCAGTACTATGAGTAAAGCATTCTAGTTGGGGGCCCTGTTACAGGTTTTGTATTGGGGCCCAGAAGCTTCAAGTTATGCCTTTGGGGTAAGTGAGAGAGTCCTCTATGTGTACCCAATGATTATTAATTTCCATCCTACATCAATATGCCACCTGAGAGATATGTGTCGCCAAATGGCAATTCCAATCCCCTAACTAAATAATTTTTTGTGGGTAAGTGGTAGGCAATACGGGGTTTACGATTGGCCCAGACAAATGCCGATAAGATATGCTTCATAGCATGAAAAAACAATGCGTATCTTCTACAGGAAGGGTTTGAAATAAATAAAGTAGTTTGGGTAACAGCAACATTTTAAAAGGCGCGATTCTACCCAGACAGGATATTTCCAATTTAGTCAACCCTTGAGTTCCAGCGGTAACGACCTTATTAGGGTCATAATGGTGCTTATAGAGCTCTTTACTCAGAGCTGTTATTCTAGTCCCCAAATATTGAATGCCCTCCTGTTGCCAGTCTAGGCTATATTTCCTTGTCATGAAGTCCAGAGACTCGGTTGAAATATTGAAGGTAAAATCTGAGACTTCTATATATTCAGTCTATAATAAGAGATTGTCTCAAGTTTTGGGTTGTAAGGAGCTTTCATATTTCATCCATGAAAGTCTACGGCTCTTCTGTACCTCTATAACACCATGTGGCGGCATACAGACCTTAGCTATACTGTTTGATGTTCGTAGGTGGGCCCCTTATTGAAAAAGAAAATGGGCATAAATATATCTAAACTTTTTCTTTTATCAGTGAGACCTGTGAGTCATTACTTTGTAATGCAGGCTTCAATTGTCTCAAGCTGAGTGGGCTGTAATGTACTCGCTGCACCACTTCTTTTCCAGGAATGTTTTGTTTCACAAGTGAATAATTATATTTTCCAGAGGAACATAACCTTGAAATGGCAAAAAAGCTGTAATGTTTAGAGTTCTGTTTTCCTGCAAAGAATGTGCATTTAACCTCAATGTACAGTGGAAATAATGGACACTGCTCTCAAAACCGTGAGCGAATTCTGACTTTGTTCTAGTAAGTAAAGCAAGGAATTCATCTGATGTCAAGGTCCACATGTAAGCAAATTTCCTAGAATATAAGTATAAAGATAGAAACACAAAACTTTGGTCAAATAATTTGAGCAGTGGTTTTGGTTTTTAATGTCAAGGACTGGGGTCCGGGTACGGGAAGTCCCTGAGAAACTGCCCACAACCCCTGTCCCTACCTACTTGCCCCCCTGGGCTATACCCCACAGCGACAACTGGGTGACGGACCCTATGCTCACTAGGGATGCGGGGCAGGAGTCAGACTAATGGACAACGAGGAAACAGACACAAAACAGGTCAGGCAATCCGGGTCAGCAACTGGAGAGAACGCAGTACAAGGGGTCAGGCGAAAGAGAACTCAGTCCAAGCAGTAGTCAAAAACAGAGCATCAAATATAGGATATGCGGGTGTAGCAGGAAGACCTAACATACACTGGCACTGGGGAAAGGAACACCGAACATTTAAACGCAATCGGAACTCCTGCCACAGCAGCTGATTGGGGCAGGGAGCCTGACAGCAACAGGAGCCAATCCCAGGGCGCTGGGAGAACAGCCTCCAGTGCCTGCAAACGAAAGGCAGAGGCTCACACATCACCCAGAGAGTCCAGAGCAAGGATCCAGACATAGCGCAGCGAGTGCAGATCAGAGATCCAGACAACAAACAGCGAATACAGAGCAGGGTGTCATGGTAACGGGAACGCGGCATGGGGCAGTAACCCGCTGTGTCCCCAGAACCCGGCTAACTAGGCGCACGCCCCCTGTGTATGGGATCATGGCGGCCAGGGGATGTCACTAAAACCGGGGGTCCCCTGCGCCGCACCCCCGCAGCTCGGGAACTATGACCGGTGGTGCGGGCACGGAGACCCCGAGAGCTGCCTGACCTGACATTTAACTATTAGAACATATTTAATAAATGGAACCAAACTAATGGAGCCAATCAAGATGCTAGCCCATACACATATCACATTCTGCCCACGTTATAGCTCCACACTGCTCTGTGACTTACTAGTACAGTCTATCTTAATGGGGTTGGCTCAGAGGCGTAACTTGAAGATTCAGGGCCCCAATGCAAAATCTGTAACAGGGCCCCCAACTATAATGCTTTATTCATACTACTAGTCTCCTTACATGGAGAAGATAGGCCTTATGAGCCCGCTTTAGGCTCCTGGGCCTGGGTGCAATCGCATTCCCTGCATCCCCTATGATCACGCCCCTGGGTTGGCTCAAGAAGACAACCCATTTTTATAAAGAGGTTGGTGTCGGTAACCGGCGGTAAGCCTTAGGTCTGGCTTCTCTAATGCCCCTATGATTAGTTGTTAACACTAGAGAAAAGCACGATCAGTCACATATTTCCTTAGTCAGATGAATTTCCATCTATGTCATGCATGGATGCATTTAGAGGGGTCTGGTGGAGTAGGCCTCCTCTATAATATCCATATGCCATGATAGGACACATAGATACGTTTTTTAGAGTGAGAAACCCCTTTAAACTCTTAATATTTACTAACTCTTCTTAACTCACCTTTGTCTGTCACTCCCAACAGTTCCCCAACTACAGAGCTGTGATCAACTTATCTGCAACCCTTTTCATTAATCTCCAGATACCACCCCATGTTCAACCTTCTCTCTGCCAATGATCTCCTCTATTGCTCTGATCACCTCCTGAAACTCCCCTATAGAAGAGTTCTTCGTTCTTTTTTGAAATTGGCCTCTATAAAAAGTCACATCTGCCCTGCATAGAACATGGTCCAAAGTCACTGCTCGATAAGTATTCTTCTACTGTTTCTGATGGTTCCTTATAGCCGGTAAGCTTGTCTGGACATGCCTCCACACTGTCTTAGATTAGTCTTCTTGCTTCATGAATTCGAATATAAATTCTCTTATGTTATGCTGTAGGTGCTAGCGGAAAATGTAGTAGAAGACATTTATCACCGCATTAATGCCATTAGGACATTAAGAAGTTGTTTGAATGACTTATTTATGAAATCCTCTACTACTTTTTCTAACACACTCCAATGTGTTTGGGGAAGTGGGCGGGGCTTCAGAATTGTGCCGAGGGGAGTTCACTTATCAAAGATGTTGAAAATTAGAAAACATTTACCCATAATGCCTCAATTTCCCAATTTGAAATAAAAAAAAAATATTAAAATGAAAGAAATGAAGTGATTTGTTGTTACATTCAAAACAACCCTAGGGCTTCGGATGAATTGTATCTGAGTGCGTTTTTGTACGCATCAAATATACACACACAATGCACAGAGAATACAACCCAGTGATGTTAATGGGTTTGTAGTGTTCCAGCGGGCACTACAAAACACACACAGCACACTGTCCTGTCTTACCTGTCTGTATTCCATGCTAGATACAGAAGGTGCCATCTGTGGGAGTGACCCTGTGTCTCCCCCTTCTGCTCTAAGCATTGAGCCCATCCCTGATGTCATCTGGCTCATCATTGGCTGACAGTCAGGTTTAATCTTACTGGTGCAGAGCCCAAGGGCAAGGAAGCTGCTCTTAGTCCCTATGCAGGAGGAGGAGTTAGGAAAGTGCGGTAAGGAAAGGGAGAGGTTACAAATAGGAGAAGCGAGAGCAGTTAAACAGTTATCGTCAGAGTCAGAAAGGAAGAGGACGTCAGACAGTGAGAGGGAGGAGTGCAACACGTTTTGACCCAAGGTCGAACACAGTTAACACCTGTTCCCTTGGCATCCCACAGCAGAGGAAGAGAAGCATCTCTCTGAGATCCACTTCTACAAAAATAGTGAGTCATAACTTTCCGGTGAAGTCAAACCGTGATCAGTCTTCTAGTCACTGTATACAACTGTATTTTCACCAAGTACTTTAATCCACTGTGTTCATTGCAAATGACCTCAATTAGTAAATCTGCTCAATCTCGGATTACTAATTTGCTGTACTCGTCTCCGTTATTTCTGTGGCATATCATCTGGAGAGTCCAATTAGAGTGTGGTGTCACCGTGACAAGGAATAGGCCTCCAGCCATACGCACAGTAAGTGTATTGGGGTGTTACAGGTTCATTCTCATTAACGTGTTTTGTGAGGTCATTTCATGGAGGACCTGGTCTACCATTTTATGTATTGTGTAGCAAAGGCCTCAATAGAAGTCTACAGGAGGTGTGGAAATATGTCCTCAATGCAAGTGCAAAACGCAATATGCTGCACAACATGATAACACATCTGGACTTCATTAGGCTAACTAGCCTTTTAAATCAAGGGAGAGGGATTTTGCACGTGCGTGTGCAAAAAGTACACTGCCTCAATAGCCTTGTTCACTGCGCCAATACGCTGTGCTGAAGAATGTGTAATTGTGCACACGGTCGTTTGAAGGAGACGTAATTATTAGAACAGTTTTTGCTGCATGTATGGGCATGATGGGGGGGGGGGGGGGGGATGGAAACAGGCCTGATTGTTTCCTCCTAATTCACGGGATATCACTTCTCTCAAAGCAGTTCAACAAAGAACAATGTAATCAGATCTTGTGTTCCCTAAAGGTAATAAAGTCATTTGCAGCTATTAGATAAAGCAGTGAGCGATGACTTTATAGCCAGCAGAATGGGAGCGTGTCAGGACATCCTGCCGTCACGGCACCCCCAATGCCTTCTACCGCTGCAAGCAGTGAATACGTCCCTATAGAGAGAACACGTACATCCAGCCACAGTCCATGCTACTCTTCAATCCCGGGAGCAGGTAGGGGCAAAACTTCTGATGCAATATTAAATATATGCTAACGCAGATGACTCCTTTAAGGGCTTAAACAGATAGGCGTGTTTTAGTCCTGTGATTTTCACGGCCGCATAACGTCACAAAATAAAGCATTGGTTTCAATGGTTTCGTTTCTACTATCGGGATCCTTGGGCATACTTGCGAGAAAGATAGGGCAGGACTTGTGTTCCCGTTTTTATTTTTCCAATTTGAACGCGCTAGCGTAGAGTTTAAATAGTCCGGAAGAAACTACACAAAACCTGGTCCATGCGCTAGTACACTCTATAGCGGCGATGTATTCGTGCATACCCCACGTGTTTTTACCCTAAGATCCACACTAAGTACCCCTCCACAACTTGTAACTTGTGTATTTTCTGCGCTGTGTAAATGTAGGTTATAGTAAGAGAAGTTATGTGATATGTCCGTCCAGCAGGTACATTGTAGCAGGGATGTTAGTAACTACTGGTGTCTGCGTTAGGCCACCTGCAGACGGCCAGGATCAGATTCCCTTTGCCCAGCCAGTGACCCCCACATACCTGTCCGGATCTGTATTGCGGATGTGCAGCTGGCACACTGGTGTACATGCACAGATTATGCCGTGTCATCACTAGGCGATGACGTGGATCCCACAACTTTTCAGCAATGATGATTGCGGAAGCGTCGCGGGGCGGACGGCTTCCTGAGGTTTCAATGGAGGTTGTCCGCACGGAAGCCATGTAGAATCGCAGCATGCTGCAATTTCTTCTCCGAAAGCGGAAAATCGCAATCAATTTCTGCTTATGAAGAGGAAATCGCGTTTTGCCATGGCATGCTATGGGCGGCATTTGCTGCAGAATCTGGAGGGGGCCTAAAGGCTGATTTAGACATAACGATTTTCGCTCACAAATCACTCAAAGCCATCTTTTGAGCGATAATCGTTGTGTCTAACTGCACTGACATTGTCAGCATGCTGAAAGAGATCTATCAGCCTTATCAGGAATTCACTATTGTTTCAGCTGTATCCTGCATTCTGATGACAGGCTGGGTATGAAGAACACAGCGGTCCAGCTGTGTTCTGCATATGACGCTCGGAGCACTCAGCTGTATAACAGCCGGGCGCTCCGAGCAGAAAACAGCTGGATGCAGAAGACAAGCGGCCCCGCTTGTCTTCTGCATTCCCCCTCGGAGTGCAAAGTGATCGCTCAACGTTTGAGCGATCACCTTACACTTAAAGGCACACAACGATTATTGCTCAAAAGTCGCATCGCATTTTTTGAGCGATAATCATTGTCAAAACCAGGCTTTAGTCTCTTCAGTGCAGTATCCACTAGATTAGTCAATAGGGCCAATGCTCCTATCCTAATACAATGCCTGGGCTGACCTGGTGCTGATTTCTGACACTTTTATAAGTAGAAGAATATTGAGACTCCTGCTCGCCACCGATTTGGATGTGTCAGAAAAAAATGGCACAAGAGCATCATAAAATGTCATTTTTTACAAAATTGCTGTAAATGTATTAATAAATCTTCATTGAGCCCCCCGTCCGCTCTTGCGACATAGTCTATTTTTGCATTTGCACATCTAGGACACTGTAGGCATCTATTTGTACGCCCGATTAATGCAAAATTGCACAATGAACTATGAACAGCGCAATTTCGTGGGGAAATCGATGACACTGGGGATTAATTAAGCTGTACAGCCTTTCCAATCACAGAACAGTAAAACGCAAAAAAACATGCATGATAGGGACACCTTTGCAGTGCAAAAAGTCCCGCTATCACGAGCGTTTTTGCATATATAGTCATCCCTAATAGACAAAAATTAAAAAAACAAGGATTTACACATATTCCTACTCTTTAGGGCCCATTTACATAGCCGTAGGCTTTTTACGTGCGCCTGCCGGCGCTGTAAAAATGACTGAGCAGCAAAGGACCTGGCGCATATACACCGAGGCAGCAATGCCTTTGGGCCTGTGGAGACATTCCCCTCACCTCCTCTCTCCTCCCTTATGGCCGTCTGCAGAGGGTAGATCCTGGCAGGGGAGGAGCTAAGCTCCCGCCCCTTGTATGCAGCCAGCAATGGGAGGGGGCGGAATTTATCTACACTACCCCTCCCCTCCACCCCCCATCCCGCCTCCTCCCATTGCAAACAGCGGCAAGGGGTGGAGAGGAGAAGAGAAGGCGTAGGGAGTTTAGCGGTTGTTAGAGCATCACTGACCCAGTGATTTTGTGCTTGAGAACAGAGCATTCTAACTCCGAAATGCGTTGCACTGTCCACTATAGCTTTGTCTAATAAATTTATATTCATTTCAACTAAGATGGCTCTGCTTCTCTCTACCAGCTTTTATGGACCTTTTTAGTCCACACACTTACACGTGTCCGTTTTCAGGTAATCACCTTCGGCACCTCATGGGTCACTCTGAGTTATTTTGTCTTTTTCACTTGACTTGATATTGCCTCTGGGGGCACTGTCCCCCAGTTCTTCTCCTTGCATGCTCTCGCTTGATGTCCTCATCTAGAATAGGGTCTCTCTATTGCCTGTGACTACCACAATTTCTCTGCACCCTTCTGTGTACTTATTCACTATAAGTGATCCCAGGTATACTCACCACTGGCCATCTACAAGAGGCGCTGTCCAGCTCTTCAACTTTGCTTCATCTGTGTTAGCATATATTTAATATTGCATCAGAAGTTTTGCCCCCTTCCCGCTCCTGGGATGGAAGAGTAGCACAGACTGTGGCTGTATGTACGTGTTCTCTCTATAGGGACGTATTCACTGCTTGCGGCAGTAGAAGGCATTGGTATGTGTGCCGTGACGGCAGGATGTCCTGACACGCTCCCATTCTGCTGGCTATAAAGTCATCGCTCACTCGTTATCTAATAGTTGTAAATGATTTTATTACCTTTAGGGAACACAAGATCTGATTACATTGTTCTATCTTAAAGGGCGGTTTCACATCTGCATCAGGGACTGCGCTTTACAGCTCTGTTTGGCCGTACGGCTCCGTCTCTGGATGGAATCGAAAAACACCGGACGGACTCCATTGACTATAATGGGGTCCGCCTGCTTTCCATTCAGCTGCCCAGTTTTTCGTCAGAAGAAAGGGCACAGCATGCAACGCTTTTTCTTCTGATATTATCAGCCAGATCTGCGACGGAACCTCCAGCTATAGAGGTTCCAACGCAGATGTGAAACTGCCATAATTGCTTTCAGAAAAGTGGTAGCTAATGACTTAAGAGGAAAAGACGACACAAAATAGGTACTGCGCCTCCATTATATACAGTAAAAACTGTTCTAAGAACGAGGTTAAAGGGCTTGTCCCGCGAAACAAAGTGGGGGTATACACTTCTGTATGGCCATATTAATGCACTTTGTAATGTACATTGTGCATTAATTATGAGCCATACAGAAGTTATTCACTTACCTGTTCCGTTGCTAGCGTCCCCGTCTCCATGGTGCCGTCTAATTTTCAGCGTCTAATCGCCGGATTAGACGCGCTTGCGCAGTCCGGTCTTCTTCCTTTCTGAATGGGGCCACTCGTGCCGGAGAGCGGCTCCTCGTAGCTCCGCCCCGTCACGTGTGCCGATTCCAGCCAATCAGGAGGCTGGAATCGGCAATGGACCGCACTGTGCACCGCATGGTGCACCGTGGGTGAAGATCCCGGTGGCCATCTTACTTAGGTAAGTAAGAAGTCGCCGGAGCGCGGGGATTCGGGTAAGTACTGGCCGTTTTTTTTTTTTTTATTCCTGCATCGGGTTTGTCTCGCGCCGAACGGGGGGGCTATTGAAAAAAAAAAAAAAAACCGTTTCGGCGCGGGACAACCCCTTTAAGTGACAAATAGCTACAAATTACTTCACTTCTTTGATTTTATTTATTTTTTTTTTTTGCAAATTAGTAAATCGAAGCATTATAGTTAAATGTTTTCTAATTTTGAAAATTTTTAATAAGTGAACCCCTCTTGGCACAATTCAGAAGCCCCGTCCACTTTTCCAAACACATTTGAATGTGTTAGAAAAAGTAGTACAGAATTCATAAATAAGACTTTCAAAGTAGTTTACATTAGGACCATGTTCTATGCAGGTCTGATGTGAATTTTTGTAGAAGCATATTTTAAAGAAGAAGAACAGAGAACTCTTCTATAGCGCTATTTCAGGAGGTGATCGGAGGGGTAGAGAAGATCATTGGCAGAAAGAAGGTTGAACATGGGGGTGGTATCTGGAGATTAATGAAAAGGGCTGCAGTTAAGTTGATCACAGCTCTGTAGTTGGGGGACTGTTGGGAGTGACTTGCGTGCGCAAAAATTACAGTATGAAGCGCAGTTGTGTGCACAAATATCCTTAATTCCACGAAACTACATGGAAATATGCATGCTCACATGTGAATCCGACCTAGGGGTTAATATTTTCTTTTAAATGCCAATTTTTTTCTTTTTTGTGGCATAGATTGGGGTTTCCTATGATACCAGGAAAGGGCTAGAATTATTTATCTTTTACTTTTTATATAGAGAACTAATTATTAAGAAATTATAGTACCAGTGTTTCTGGTGCTGCAATGCTACATGGTACATCCATTCTGACCCTACACATCACACACAGCACATTACACACGCAGCTCTACTACATCCATCCTGATTCCCACATATTACACACACAGCATATTCCCCACAATGCTCTACTACATCCATCCTGATTCCTGCACATTACACACACACAGCTTTGCTGCATGGTACAAGAATTATGATCTCCACACATCACATACACAGCTCTACTACATCCATCCTGATTCCCACACATTCCACATACAGCATATTACACACATAGCTCTGCTACATTCTGATTCACACACATCACACACACACAGCTCTACTACATCCATCCTGAACCCGCACATCACACATACAGCACATTACACACACAACTCTTCTACATCATGATTAACACACAGCTCTGCTACATGGTACATCCATTATGATCCCCACACATCACACACACAGCTCTACTACATCCTCCTCCAACAACAGTGATGTCACTGCAGGTCCTTTAGCTCACCGATCTCTGTGGTGGAGGGAGGTCGATGTCTCGCATCAGGACCGCTGAGTTGTGTCTGAGATAATAATGGCTTAGCTATAGTCTCAGTCTGTTATTTTTGTCCTCCCCTTCCAAGAGCCCTAGCTATGTTGTTCTTCTGTTGGTCAGGCTTTGTGTTTTATATATGTTATAGGACCTTCGATGACATCAACAGGTGAAGGAGTGATGATGTCACCAGCAGTGGAGCATGAGAAGCACTTACATACTAACTGACTGTTAGTAGTTTGATAATGGGCAGAAATAGCGTAAAATTCAAATTTTCTAAGGTTTTTCTTTATTTCTAATTTAATGTAATAAATTTGAATAGAGAGTGGGTAGGGGGTGATCTGAGCTCCCGATCTGCATATATACAGAAGCCTGGGGAAGCTGGGTATAGATCCACCTGTATTTTAAGGACTCCATGCATGCAGTACTGCTGGAGTAATCGATCGAGGCTCTGCCGTAACGGTTGGTAGCGGCAAGTGTGCTCAGAATAGTCAATCCATGAGTAATTGGTGATAGAGGTGGGATCGATAGGCATCGTCCCCTCTCCTCTTCCTCCAAGAGAGGGCATGAAGGGGTTAAAGAGACTTGTCATAAGATTCCGAAAACATCTCAGTTTTCAAAACAATTTCACTATCTCTTGATCAGTTATTGTAGCAATTCCAAGCAAGAATTTACCCAGAAGCACTTCTTCACTTCTAATTCAGCTTCAACAAAGACTTATTTATTGGCAAGAGAAAATAAGAAGTGTGAAGTGATAAGACGGCTCTGCCCACAGGTTTGTAGGTCAGTCTTCACCGAGCCTCTGTCAGTACCACTCCTCATATTGGTTATCCTCTGACAAAGCTGACGGTCACAGAATCTACCAGAAGTTGTAGAACAACCGAGGTAACGTGAACCCAAGTAGGAAACTGTTACTGTATGTTATTTTAGTGCATTAGTACATATGAAGATACAGACATTGGAGAATGGAGGCTCTAGAGACCCCACTCCTGCATAGCATATATTAACAAGGCAATTTGCACTCTACACAGGGAGATGTTGTGAGCTGCCGGATACATTATTTTTAGAGATGAGCGAACGTACTCGTTAAGGGCGATTTCGCAAACGAGCATCGCTATTTTCGAGTACCTGGCTACTCGGGTGAAAAGATTCGGGGGGCACCGGGCGGCGGCGTGGTGGAGCGGGGGGTAGCAGTGGGGAACAGGGGGGAGCTCTCTCTCTCTATCTCTCTCCCCCTCCACTCCCCTCTGCAACCCCCCGCTTACCCCCGGCGCCACCCGAATCTTTTCACCCGAGTGGTTATTTTTGCAAAAAAATAACATTATTGATCTAAAGTGCGTTGTGCTTTCTCTATTTCATTGAAATTTGAAAGTGAATATTTATCTTTGATCACCTTTTTAATCTATATAGTTTCAATATTCTACAAATCCCCTTGTTTACATAGATCAGTCTTATCTTAGAATTCTGTATCATGCTATTCTTTTTTTTTTCTTCCTGGAAATGAAAAGATTGGAAATGGGAAGATGGTACACAGCCTCTACAGCGTCACCTATTGGAAGGCAGCATTCCTGCAAGTCAATGTCAGACTTTTTAACAAGCCTTGTATCAACGACTGGGAATTATGAGCCAAAGCCAGAATAACCATACACAGACTGCTGTTTCTGGGTTTTGCCCCTCATTAGTGTGCAGTAGGTTTCAGGCTTGGCTAGTGAGAGTTCTAGAGATGTGAGTTATAAGCATGGATGGCCTTATACGTCTCCTCACACCTTCTAGATCAGTGATGGCGTACCTTTTAGAGACCGAGTGCCCAAACTGCAACCCAAAACCCACTTATTTACTGCAAAGTGCCAACATGTCCGGGGGCGCGGCTTATCATGATGTACGATTTTACCCTTGTCATTCTAAAAATGACAGGGCCGCTTCAAAATAGACAGTGTGCAGATTTTGACTGCTTTTTAGATAGGGAAATACTGCAGATTTTCCTCAGTGGAAATTTCTGTGGAGCATTTCCTCATAAAAAGGGGGCAAAATCTATTTTAAAATAGCCCTGCCCATTTCTGCCACATGTAAACATACCCCAGCGATAATAGTGACCCAAGCGATAATAGTGACCCCCCCAGCAGCCCCAGTATCACAGTGACCCCCCCACAGCAGCCCCCAGTATCACAGTGACCCCCCACAGCAGCTCCCCGTATCACAGTGACTGCCAGCAGCGGCCTCCCAGTAGCACAGTGACCCCCTGCAGCGACCCCCGAGTACCACAGTGACACCCCTGCAGCGGCCCTCAGTAGAACAGTGACCCCACCCAGCAGCGGCCCCCCAGTAGCACAGTGACCCTCCACAGTGGCCCCCCAGTAGCACAGTGACCCCCCGCAGTGGCCCCCCAGAAGCACAGTGACACCCCACAGCAGCCCCTCAGTAGCAAAATGACACCCCACAGCAGCCCCTCAGTAGCATAGTGAAACCCCACAGCGGCCTCCTAGTAGCACAGTGACACCCCACAGCGGCCCCCCAGTAGCACAGTGACACCCCACAACGGCCCCCCAAGACCCACATACTTACCCCCTCCTCTTCGTGGAAGCGCCGCTCCTCCTCTGCCTGGCGCGCATATTAACTTTTTCCACACCACTTCTGCCCTATTCAGCAATTCCAGCAACCTGATTGGTTGTTTGGATTGGCTGATTCACAATTCCAGCAACCTGATTGGTTGTTTGGGTTGACTGATTCACCAAACAACCAATCAGGTTGCTGGAATTGCTGAATAGGGCAGAAGTGGTGTGGAAAAAGTTGATATGCCTGCAGGACGCCTCCTCCCCCTGCTCTCGCGGAACCAAGTAGGAGACATCGGGGGAGGGGGGAGGAGGATCTCGGCTGCACACTGACGTCAAAGAGTGCGCCGGGATCAGCACAGCTAGCAGCGCTGCTTACTGAATGCCGGCATGGGAGCCGCGGCCCCTGCCGGTATTCACTAACGTGGTGAATGGCCGACGGCGACGCGTGCCAGCAGGAAGGGCTCTGCATGCCGCCTCTGGCACGCGTGCCATAGGTTCGCCACCACTGTTCTAGATTATCTCCCTAAGAATAAATAACCCCCTTCCAGACCCATGTCTATAGGCCTCTCACCCAGCCAGCCAGAAACCTACTGCACACTGATGAGGGGCAGCCACCCTGAAACAGCTGTCTGTGTATGGTGATCTTCTCCTTCTGGAGACAATTCTGTCATTGGAGGTTGAAAAGGTAGCTTTGTGCAAGTATTAGCGCATAGTACTGTATGTTTTGTGCTCGCAGGTTGAGTTCAAATGCTCGCTCGACCCACCCCTTCCGTGGTTTAAAAACCTAATGAAGTCCAAATATGTTCTTTTCTTCACAGAATTGCACAGTGTATTGCACATTTGCACATATATTGAGTGCGTATTTTCACACCTCTGTGGGACCCGTGGTGTGCAAATAAGCAGGAAAATAGAGCAGGACCTATTTTTTGTGTGAGCCCGAAATGCGCGTGCAAACCACACTCATGAGAACAAACCCATTGACATCAGTGGGTTTTATTCTCTGCTCATAAAAAACACAGTTATAGGGCTCCTGCAGATGAGCATAGGTACAGATAGACTTGCGATAGCGGGAGATATTTGCGCTGTGAAGAAGGCGCTATGGAGGGCTATCGTCTGTATTGGCGCTTTACTGCACTTTTCTGCGCTGCCAGGACTGCTCACATCGGCGCAGGACACACTCAGGCAGTGATATATCAGGCTGTGCAGCCTAATTAGTCCCCGGTGGGTTCTACTTTCTGTGTGCAGAAGCCCATACTCATCTGTGTTGCTTCTGGCTCTAGCCTCTGCAGCCATACTCATGCCGTTCACCCTCTGACTTCCGAGTACAGTGATCATGTGTTGAAATACGGCTGTCTGAAGAATCCCTAAGGAGACTTTCTTCTTTGTTACATTATTTACCTGCTTATTTAGGGTTTATTTACAAGAGCATATAACGGATGCTGTTTTCACGGTCAGCCAATATACACTATCATCTGAGCTGCCTTCCCCTTTCTCTCCCCCTCGTCGGCTCTCTGCCTCTCTCCTCCCCTCCAGCCATTTGCAATGGGAGGTGGTTGGGCTGGGCGGAACTATGCTTCACCTTTCCCCTCATTGCTAGCTGTGGACAAGGGGCGAGGGCCTAGCTCCACCTCCATCCCACCCCCTCCCATTGCAAACAGCCGGAGGGGAGGAGAGAGGCAGAGATCCGGCAAGAGGGAGGGAAGGGGGTGAAACAGCTCAGATGATAGCGTATATCGGCCGGCCATGAAAACGCCGGCCGATATACGCTCCTGTGAATAAGCCTTAAATGTGATGGTCGATTATAACAAATCCAAATTTCTTCTTTTTTAGGAGGATTGTTCAACATGCTTTTTTTCACTAATGCGGAAATCACTTTGTCATTAGTGACTTTTTTAATCGTCCTTTTAATAACAAAGAAAATCTGGAGAAAAAGAAAACTTCCTCCTGGCCCGTGGGGCCTGCCACTTCTCGGAAACTTATTACAGATAGGAGAACTTCCTCACTTGTCTTTTCTCAAAATGAAGGAGAAGTATGGAGACGTGTTCCGCCTGAAGCTAGGATTGGTGCCGGTAGTGGTAGTAAGTGGCTTGGAGACTGTTAAAAAGGTGTTGCTGAATCAAGGAGAGCAATTTGGTGGTCGTCCAAAGCTTTACACCTTCAGCTTGGTTACTGACGGAACGAGTTTGGCCTTCTCGGAACATTTTGGAGATGCTTGAAAGCTGCAAAAAAAGATAGCAAAAATGTCACTGAGGGAATTTTCTAAATCATCCAGATCTTCATTATCCCGGAGCATTTTTGAAGATTATGTTGCTGAAGAATCTAAAGCTCTTATGGAAACTCTGCTAGTGAATTCCGAAAAAGGCTACTTTGATCCATCCGAGAACATCACCTATGCTGTAGCCAGTATTGTAGCTGCTTTATGTTACGGAAAGCGCTACAGTCACGATGATGAAGAGCTTCTTGGAGTCATCCAAATAAGTGAAGATGCCCAGAAGGCGTCAGGCTCCGCTGCAGCGGCAGACTTCATCCCAATCCTACGGTTTTTGCCTTTGCCTGGAATAAAAGCACTATTAGAAGCAATTGACAAATTCAACGACTTCACTAGAAAACGTGTTAAAGAACATTGTGAGACCTACAGCAAGGTTTGTAATACTGATATTCCAATTGCTTTTAAGAAGCACAATGGTAAATGTCTTCCTTGAGACAAATCTTTATTCGACATTGTTACTTATGCAGGTTTTCACATTACAATT
Source organism: Eleutherodactylus coqui (assembly GCF_035609145.1). Classification (NCBI taxonomy): domain Eukaryota; kingdom Metazoa; phylum Chordata; class Amphibia; order Anura; family Eleutherodactylidae; genus Eleutherodactylus; species Eleutherodactylus coqui. Next base: position 213,287,085 of record NC_089841.1, on the reverse strand, counting down.
AGTGATGGCACATCACTGGGATATGGCATCACTTACTGATCTAAGTAGGTCCAACCGCTTGGATTCCAATCAATCCTTAGTATAAGGCCTCTTTAGGATAAGTGAATTTGCAGAGGCGCATTTTGGCCATTCAACCCACAGGTAAAACTCCTGCCGGACCGTCGGGTTCTGAGGCCGGTGACACAGTTGTACTCATCTGTGAGTTTTGCGCGCAAAAAAATAGAACCTGCTGTATTTTTCTGCATTTTGCGGAGCATAAGTCCCATAGAAGTCTATGGGAGGTGCACAAATATGCAAGAGGAAGGGTGTGCCATGCGCAAAGCACAGGGAAACAAAACAGCTGGCTCTTATCAGGTTTTAATAGCCATTCAATTTTACGGGTCACATGTGCTGTGAACTGGCCCTGAGCGTGCAAAAATTAGAGTACTATGTGCGGACTAGACAGTGCCAGACTGTGTAGGGACACCCTGTGTTGGCATGAGAAGTCATAACACCCAACTTTCAAATTATTTAGACATTTTCAAGAGGAATGACAGAGGAACAACACAAAGTTCTAAGAAAATGTGCTGAGAAGTATGTGCTCTTGTGGTCAGTAGATGTCTCAGAGATCACATGCCATACTGCAGGCCATATCATTTCCATAAGGGAGCGCCATGCGAAGCCATAAGATTAATAAGCCAGTTAGGTATAAATACATCACAATTAAATAGTTACTACAGTGCTATGTAACATGGTGTCTGATAGAGTAGGTCATATTTATTTTTCGTTGGCTTTATATGGAATTTTACATAAAAAAGACCCCCATACGCCTCTATGTGGAACTGGAAACAGCTTTTCGCTAGGCATATGGTATACTAGGGCCCCATCGAAGTCTGTGGGTGCCCTACTAGGCCTTCATACTTCTTGAAGGTTATACCGCACCATAATAAGCTTATCTTCATGAGGCCTACTGCAGTTTGTCTAAGGCCTCATGTCCAAGGCATTCCTTTTTTTTCACGCGGATGTACTGCGAATCGTCTGTGCGGGAAAAAAATTTTAAAAAATCGCAAGCCCAAAGTGACTGCCTTCCCCCTCCTCCCTACCTCCCTGCTTGGTCTTCAAGCAAGCACTAAGGGATCTGCCTCAAATTTGCAATGCATCCGTAATTCAATTGCGCATGCATTGCGGATCGCTCGCTTCCATAGAGGTCAATGTAGCTCATCGGCACGGAATCCACGGTAAAATGGAGCATGCGATTTCTTTTCCACATTAAGAAAAAGGACAACACATCCGCGTGTATGCATGGGGAGGCTCGAGCTGCAGATCTTCTGCACGGCTGCCGATCACGGATTCCGTAAATCAAATCCGTCCATGGACACGAGGTCTTACTACGTATATAATGTAGGGTTGAGGACATAAAGGCCCATATATGAAAACTAGTGAAAGATAAGAAACGAGGAGTTGCCCTTGGCAAGCAATCACGTCCCTTTTTATTTTTGCTGACTTTGCTAGACCAATGACAGTACCGCTTTAATTTGATTGGTTGCTGATGTTTTCCATACCTTCTCTTTCTTTTTGCATTTGCTACAGGATCACATACGAGATATCACTGATGCGTTATTATACTGCTGCAGCCAGAGAAAGTCGCAAGATAAGTTATCTGCTTTGTCGGATGCTCAGATTCTATCGACAGTGAATGATTTGTTTGGAGCAGGTGAAGGATTGAAAATCAAATCTTGTCTTCACCTAATACGCAATTTAAATTTACCTCTGCAGAACTAGTACACTTGCTGCCGGATGCACGGACAGGAGCAGGTAGACCGTAAACAGCGGTCGAAATAAAACTCTGGTTTTCTGACTTGCTTTCCTATTCCCAATCATTGTTTTACAGACTTGTTAAAGACTCATACATTGATTTCAAGGAGTTCTGCCATCCAATAGGTGGCGCTGCAGAGATATTGTTCCAGCTTTCTTATTTGCATAAATTAGCCAGAGGAGCGTGCATGGCCTTATAAGTTTCCTCACTCACCTCTCAAGTGTCATCTCATACACCTACAGGGTGTTCTCCTTGAGGAGAGACGATGCCATCCCACAACCCACTCACCCCCTAGGTGTCTCCACACACTTTTCGGGTGCTCTCCTTAAGGAGAGACGACACCCCACTTGACCCAAATAAAACTCCAGCACTTTCATGGATTCCAGAATTGCTATGCTATGAATAAGAACTCTGTTCGAAACATGTAAGCGCAATTTTGGAAGTTTTTTTTTTATCCATGAAATTTGAATAAAACGCTACTTTATGACTCCTACCCACTTGCATTTTTTTTAACCCTGCATTTTTAATGCAAATGTCAATGGGACTTTCTAATGTTAAAGACGCATTGCAAGTTTGTGCTTTGTGATTTTTGCGCGATGCATTTTTAACATTAGAAAGTCTCATTGACATTTGCGTTAAAAAAAGCAAGTGGGTAGGAGCCCTTAGGGCGAAGTTAGACAGCCTATGCGCGCAAAAAAAAGCACATCTGATAGAACCATTGGTTCCCTATGTAGTGTTCACATGTCCATCTTTTACAGGTGCAAAATATTCGCACCTGCAAAAGATAGGACACCCGTGCACGCTGTCACAGTGTTAAGTGATGATGGGATTCCCCGTGGGGACGAAAGAATCCCCTGTCACAGCTGTGGCAGAAGACCGCGATGTTCTCCCATTGCTTTCAATAGGACCAGTGCTGCAGCCGTCCCATTGAAAGCAATTAGATGCAGGCACTCCCGCAGTGATTTTCAGGGAAGGGCTTGAAATATAAGCACTTCCCTGAAAATCATCCCTAGCTTGTGTAAAATATAAAAAAATATATATACACATCACCTCTCCGCCGCTTTCAGAGGTTGAAAGCAATAGGCACGTAGCTACGGTCAGGCGCAGTTTGCACATCTGTGCAGCGCATTTTTTTCCCACACATAGGTGCGCAAAAATTTAAAAAAAAAAAAAATCACTTGTCTGACTGAGCCCTTCGGCTACTTTCACCCAGGCCATTTTTACAGCATTTAGCGCAGCGTTTGAAACACGGAAATCAGATTTTGTGTAAACTGTTAACATTTTATTTTGTGCTTTCTTCCTAAACATTTTATAAGTTTCTATGATCATCAAGTTTCATCCACAATGGACAAGACGGAACATGTGATGTGCGACTGTGTAAATTGCAGGACGGCTTCTAATGTTTCCCGAGAGCTAGGGATTCCACAGACGAACGTATGCGCAAATACGCTCACCGCAACGGAGCAAATTTGTGCATGAACACCTGATTGTTTTAAACCTGCCATTGACTTGTATAGCAGCTTTCCGCATAACATTCAGAAAGATAGGGCAGGGCCCATCTTTTTTCGCTTGTTGTATTTGCACACAAGAAAAACGCTAGTGAGAACAACCCCATTGAAATCAATGGATTTGCTTCATCATGTTTTATGGGCGTAAGTTTCACATGCGCCAAAATGTGCAAACACTTTCGTCTGTGTAAGCCCTTATAATTGTTTAGGCAGCAAGTCTCTGGGAACCCATTACCTACATGTGCCCTATAGATGGACACCACATCTAAATACACTGATATTCTATCATGAAAATTGAAATACAACTAATTGAAATATATTCATTTATCACACTTCAGCGGTTCTTCCATATCTTCAACATATTATATTTCTTTTCTTCGTAGGTTATGACACTTTATCTGCTGCTGTACGATGGTCCTTCTTATATTTGCTTAAATATCCAGAGATTCAAGACAAAATTCATAAAGAGATAGGTAAATGGCATTAATATCTTTGTTTCCTGCTTTGCTCGCATTTGCAAGTAGTTTATAAGGCAGTAAAATAGAACAGAAGCATAATAGAATGCCCAGCACTGTCAACACAATACAACTGTGACTTAAAGGGGTTGTCCGGGACTGTGGTACCAGCAGCCTGTCCTAGGATGAGCCTTCAATATCTGATCAGTGGGGGTCTGACTCTTAGCATCCCTGCCAAGTCACTGATTGAAGGGGATGAGGTGCTCGCTGGAGTGGCAGAGGCTCTTCATTCAACTGGTTGGTAGAGATGCCAACTGTGGCTTACACCAAAGAAAGGGAGTCCTACAGCAAAAAATTAATTATTAATTATTGGGTCCAGTTTTGCCACCTAGGACAGGAGAGCCTGGTGTTTGTTTCTCGTTCCATGTCCTTTAATATGATTCTTGGGCCAGTTCTCTACCTCCTTTTTTGCTAACAATGCAGACCCTCTTTGGAGGAAAGTTCTGCTAACCCAATAGTAAAATGGATGGTACGATCAGAACTAGGCCCCCCTCTTTCCAAGACCCCCATAGCAGTCTCGTGGTCTACCTCTATGGTACGTATGCCCTTGGGTACCTGGATTCATAATTCAACTGATCAGATACTGATGGCCTATCCTACAGTATGCCATTATTATTACAGCCTTGATAAACCCCTTTAATGTCACTGTACTTTGAATGGAGGGAGCAGTGGGGCTGTTGGGGTGCCGAACAGCACTTTACAACAACCTTGTATTTAAGCAGTTGTCAAAGCTTGAACGTCTGGTTTGACTCCAGGGACCCCAGTGATCAGCATATAGGCAAGATTGTATTATTCAACCTACTATATTCTGCTTTTAATATTTTTAATGACCTATCTGTTAATAAATTCTCAATTCTAATTGCAGATACTCTAATTGGAGTTGGTAGAGCTCCAAGGTTTGATGACCGACACAACCTGCATTTTACAGAAGCATTTATACATGAGGTCTTCAGGCATTCAGCGTTTTCTCCATTTACGTTACCACATTGGTAAATTTTACAAATACTGTTGAGCAAAATCTGTAAATCATTTACCTACCTCTGTTAGGCCAAATGCACATTGTCGTGTTGGGTTCCCCATGCGGGATCCCACAGCGAAACCCGATCCGGTGCACGGCCTGTGACCCCTGCATACCTGTCAGGATGTGCTGCGGATGTGCTGGGCATCATGCTGGCACACATGCGCAGTGCAGACAATGCCGCTGCTAGGCGACGACACGGATCCCACGGCCTTTCCGCGATGATGAAGGGCCACAGGTCGGACAGCTTCCATTGCCTTCAATAAAACATAAAACTTTTATTAAATAATTAAAAATATATAAAGATGTCCAGAAGGAAGGGACTAGATAAGATAGAAAAAAAATGTGTAAAAAGGGAGAAGCCCCTGAAATTCATCCTGTATTGTCCTATGGTGTCTGCTAATAATATGGAGCACCAGCCCCAAAAGGGGTGACCCTGTATTGGAACCTCATCATATACATCCTTAAAAAACCCTAAATTAGGTGACAAAGATAATAAAGGGCTAAACAAAAAAAAAAAAAACAATAAACATCATTGATCATATATTTACCTATGAGATCTTGGGTATTTAGTGTGTTCTTTTCTATGGCGATATATATTTGAGGTGACATTTTGATCCATGGAGCTACATCTTAAAGTAATGAGGATCCACATCTCATAGTAACACCTTTATCTATAAGGAGGTAGGAATTTAAATTTTGCCCTTTTTGATGGTAACGTCTATTTAAGGTGGCATAGTGATCTGAGTAAGGGTGACCTGCTGAAAAAACTGCTTCTGATTGGCTGGGGCCCTTGGCCAATCATAGGCAGCTCTCGCCTGTCCTTCATTCAGCGAAAGCTACCTGTGATTGGCTAAGGTGCTCAGCCAATCAGAAGCAGCGTCTGTGATTGGCTGAGCACCTCAGCCAATCACAGGCAGCTCTTGCTGAATGACTGACAGGCAAGAGCTGCCTGTGATTGTCCTTTGCTGCATCTGTCACAGATGTGCCAGGTGCAGCAGGGAATTCTTTTTCCTTGCAGGGTTGAAGGAAACATCTGCCGCATGTGCAGATGTGTTCTTCATCCCCGCGGGGACACGGCAGTGGTGAACAGATAAGTATTTATTTATCTTGACACTTGTTTTTCAGGGAAGAGCTTATATTTAAAACTCTTCCCTGAAAAACAATTACGGGGTGTCGGCAGACAATTGCCTTCAATGAAGCCGCCGGCAGCAGCCCCAGCTCCATTAAAGGCAATGCACGGACGTTCATACATGCGTGTTTTTGCGCGTACAGGGGTGCACACCTATGTACGCAGATGCACACGCTTGTGTGAAGCCACCCGAAGTGAGTGCATTTAGTTAGGCCACTCTCACAGAAGGGTATAACAGCATTGAGAGCAGCATTTTACTGCATATTTTGTGCAGTAACAACACAGGCAAAGCAAGCTGATGACGTCACCATTCGCCCCCCCCCCCCCCCCCCCGCGGTGGCATAGTAAGTAGAGTTAAAAACACACCCCAATTATTTCAATGGGTGATGCAAGGCGTCAAAACCACAATGCAATGCTTGAAAATAAAGCATACAGCATTCGGTTTAGTGCGCGTTATAAATGCTGCGCTAAAACGCTTGAGTGAGAAGATGCAATAAAATGTATGGAGGTTTACGACAGGGTTTTTAGCAGGTGTTAAAAATGTCTCCTAAACGCTGCATAAAGAGGCCTGTGTGAGAGAGACCTTACTGTGACACCGGTCTACAGCTTGAGTCCTTGTGATACAAAATAATATTTTGGTGAAATGCATAGAATATTTTTAATTATTGGACTACACATGAGTGTTATACACTATCAGATCGAGTGTATTATTGGTATATATGAATATTATTCCGGCCTTATAATAAGGCCATCCTGATATATTGGAAATATTCTGCATAGTGGTTGATTCTACTCTGCGCATGTTTTCAGCTATCTTCTTATAACCATCTACTTATTTGATATATTTAAAAAGACCATAGATGTTTTTCTTTATCTGTAGTTTAAGTTTTCTTTGCTTGTTTTTTTGTTTTGCCCATTTTTTTCTTTGACCCTTAATTTAGTGCTTATTTGGGATATGTAGATTTCAGTACGGGGGGGTCGCCACTTTTGGGGCGGATGCTCTGTATTGATAGCGGACACCATAGTGCACTATAGGATGTATTTCAGGGCCCTCCCCCTTTCTACACATACTTTTTTTTCTATTTTTTTTCTGGTCCCTCCCTCCTGGACACCTTTTATACATTTTTAATTATTTATTAAGTTTTGGGTTATTCTGATAAAACATATAGCAGAGACTTCTGTGATTCCTGATTAATTTGTGCTGGATAACAATTTATCTTCACTCCAAAGGGTTGTTGTTATTTCTTGAATTCTGTGATATACTAAATTAATCTCGGACAGAAAGCCTGGACGTGAATAAAAATGAAGTGTGAATGCCTTCCAAGAAAGCCATGGATAAGTGTGTAGTTATCAATTCACTTTACATTGCAGTACCACCACAGACACTGATTTGAATGGCTACTTTATACCAAAAAATACCTGCATATTTGTAAACGTGTATCAAGTGCTTCATGATCCGTGAGTAAAAATCTTTGATTTCAAAGTCTACTTATATGGACTATATGATATTTAAGAATTGTAGTCACAGACAGTCCCAAAAGCTTTCTTTTCTCCTTAGGAAGAGCACCTAGACGGTGAGTGGGGAGACTCAAAAGGCCATTCATGCTCCTCTGGGTAATATGCAAATAAGGGAGGTGGAATAATACCTCCACAGTGCCACCTATTGGCTTGAAGAATGCTGCCTTCCAATAGGAAAAATATAGCATTTCTAACCCCCATCACAGGCCTCTTAGTAGCAAAACCAGACTCCTACTCTAAACTGATGAAGGGCAAATACCCTGAAACAGCTGTCTGTGCATGGAGTCTGGCCTTGCTTTTAATTCCCAGTCATTGTTACAAGGCTTGTATGAAGAGTCTAACTTTGGCTTGAAGGAATGCTGCCTTCCAATAGGTGGCGCTGAAGAGGTAATATTCTATCTCCCTTATTTGCAGATACTGTAGTCCCAAGGCACTTTTGTCACCCCAGTATCCCTTTTAGCCTATCAATTGACAAAGAAATGCAGTTGAGCATAAGGCTGGATTCACACATGCAATTTTTAATGGAGCGATACACAAGCGTGAATACAAAAGAGAAAAGTATATGAGTGGTTACAACATTTAGACTTCGTTCACATCGCATTTGGATCACATCAGGAAAATTCCCCAATTTATGGGCTAAATATACAACCTCATGGTATCCATTGTGTCTATAGGGGTCTATGGAACATTTTACTCCCAGTGCATTTGATTAGTATGCACACATAACAAGGCGTGAGTTTTAATAGTTTTAACTGTGTTGTTTTTTACCTGTATAGCATTTTGGTTTATGACATTTTTATGCTGTATTTGAGCTCATTGGCTGTTACCCGCTGAAAGCGTATATCGTTTTGTTTTTCCTGGTGTCTTTATCTACAGGATTTTCAATAGAGATTCAAAAACTCACAGCAAAAACTTGTACTAGATGATCCAAGTTACAGAATGCCCCTAAAAACATGTGAACCCCTCCATCCCAATCAAAAAACGTCATAAAAAATTTTCAAACTGTTACCATTTTTTAACATGAGTAACAAAAAAAAAAAAAAAAAGAAAACTGCATGCGTGAATCCAAACATTCTCATTGGATAGCTAAATTTACATGTCGTTTCGCTATTATATATCTAGAATTTTTTTAATTGGCCTTTTTTTTCCCAAAAAAGAACAGACTAATAACCTTTGTCAATGTGTTGCAGAGCTCAATGGAAGGATCCATACTGTTTTAAACCAGAACGATTCTTGGATAAGGAGGGAAAACTGGACAAACAGAAGGCTCAAAATGTTATTATTTTTGGAATGGGTGTTCGAAAATGTTTGGGGGAGGAGCTTGCCCGAAATGAACTGTTTTTGATCTTATCTATGATTTTGCAAAGGTTAAAATTGGAAAAGAAGCCATCAGATGAATTAACATTTACACCAATTAATGGAATGAATCTCAAGCCAAAAAAATATGTGATGAAAGTTTTAGCACGTTATTAGTAGAGATGAGCGAGCACCCAAATACTCGGGTCGCGTTATTTGATTCGAGCTTTTCGTAAAATTCGAGAGCTCTACTTGAGTAACGAACCCCATTGACTACGATGGGAGACTCGAGCATTTTTGTATGTGGGACGCTGGGTGCCGAGGTTTTTTTTTTTTTTTTCTAGGGGTGTCTCTCTCTTTCTCTCTCTCTCTCTAATGACGCGCACTGCATCGCGGCGGGGAGGGGCCAAAACAGGCACATCACAGCGGGGAGGAGCCAAAAACTGGGGCGGGGTCGAACATGACTTGATGCTCATTCCAGTAACGAGCACCATCGATTATGCTAATACTCAAACGAGCATCAAGCTCGGCAGAGTATGTTCGCTCAACTCTAGTTATTAGCCTCACATTGTCTAATACTAATATCATTTGGAATATATATTACAGCATTCACTGATTCCTTCTATCAGCTTATCTGTTCGTGAATTTACACATTAATTTTTGAATGCAAATTATTTGCTTGTGCAAATAAATAATGTTTTTTATAATGACATTTCATATTAAATGGATACTTTATAAAGCACAATCAATGTTTAACAAAAATAAAAAGATTTTATGTTACATTACGTTATTAGTTCTCGGTGGTGCACCACCTACGGAGAAGTACCCTTCCATTACTGCCGCATTTGGCAGATCTGCCAGCCCCCTGCATACACCCTGTGATCTCCCACAAGTGATTAGTAATTAGAGATGAGCGAGTATACTCACTAAGGCACATTACTCGAGCGAGTAGTGCCTTAGCCGAGTATCTCCCCGCTCGTCTCTAAAGATTTGGAGGCCGGCGCGGGTGACAAGTGAGTTGCGGCGGGGAGCAGGGGGGAGGGAGAAAGATCTTCCCTCCATTCCTCCCCGCTCTTCCCCGCCGCTCCCCGCCCCCCGCCGGCCCTCGAATCTTTAGAGACAAGCGGGGAGATACTCGGCTAAGGCACTACTCGCTCGAGTACTGTGCCTTAGCCAGTATACTTGCTCATCTCTATTAGTAATACAACGGACTTCCAAGAATGGATTCCAACAATATCTCATGCACTCAGGGTTAAATTTGTGGCCATAATATGAGTCCAAACATGCACTTGTGTGAAGACCTTTTCTACACACCAGCCTCACACTGGACCAGCTAGCAGCCAGCAGGTGGAAGATGGCGCAGAATGATGGCAGGTAGATATTGAGTTGCAGTAAAAGTTAAACTTTGCTTAAAGGCACAGACTGTAGCGTAAACAAGCATGCCGGTTACAGTCTATAATATACAGTACTTACACAACAATTCAGCTTTGCAGCCACTCACAATAGGCACCGCCCTTAGTTACACATTGAACTGCAATCTATTGACAGGGCAGGCTGCAAAGAGAAAACATACAGTATTTTTTTGGTCACTCCACCATTAAGCAGGGGCAGGTCACTGGTATGAGCCAGCCTTCTGTTCCTGCTCTCACCCTTCTTGCTGGACAAGCGGTAGCATTTCTTTTTACATTCTGGCTGTTTTGCTGGGAATCCATTAATAGATGCATCTTTCAGGTCTGTCTGTTTCTATGTAAGTCTTATTACTTTGTAACCTTGCTCTGCTCTGGACCTCACAAGCTGTAGACTGGACTATATAGTCTTTATTCCTCCCTCTGTTTGCATAGAATAGAGGAAATTTTTTTCTTTATTCCTCCCTCTGTTTGCATAGAATAGAGGAAATTTTTTTCTTTATTCCTCCCTCTGTTTGCATAGAATAGAGGAAATTCCCTAACACTTGTTTATAGCTACCACGTTTCCCTTAAAATAAGGCCTACCCTGATAATAAGCCCTACGCTGGTTTTCGGGTGAGGAGGGCTTGAAATATAAGCCATACCCCGAAAATAAGCCATAGCAACACTATGTGACAAAAAAAAAAACAATACTCACCTAGCAGTGCCGTCTGTGTGACTCCCACTGGGCTGCAGTGCTCTGGCAGGCTTCCGTGCGGTTCTCAATGTCGAGGGAGCATCTCTTGCTGGTGACGGGGCTTGAATACCACGCCTCCAGCAAGCAATTGCTCTTATTGGCTGAGGCGGTGCTTGATGAACCAATCATAGCCCTTCATTGAATGATATCAAAATAAGACACTGTACATCTTTTGGGGCAAAATTAATATTACACAGGGTCTTATTTTCAGGGAAACATGGTAGGAGAGGGACATCAGACAACCTGTATTTTATAAGCAGACATGTTAATTAGAAACAAAACAGTGGCCTCTAGTGGCCACAAAGAGCACTGCAGTCATATAGAACCATGTCACACAACAAGCTTTAACAAAAAAAAGAAGGGGGGGTTGGTATTAGGTAAAGCGAAAAAAAAGGAGCGTACCGGGTAAAACGAAAAAACCTTCAATTCACAGCTAGAGGTACTAAGGAAAGCTGCAAAGAAACTCCATCATACGTTATACAAGGATGATCTGAAAATCATATTCCCAGACCCTCCGGTTCTGTGTTACAGGCAAACTTCAAATTTAAGGAACCTAATAATCAGGAGTGCATTGCCCTCTGACACACAAAAAGGAACTTATCTCTGTAATATAAGGAGCTGTAAGACCTGCTCACATGTACTGACTGAAGACAGGATACAAATCCCCAACACACAACAGGACTATAAGATCCCAGGGACATTCACGTTCCACGTCTGATGTTGTATACCTGATCATGTGCAGTAAGTGTCCTGTTGGGATGCGATCTCAGTGCCACACAATTAGAGAGGGAAAGACTGAATTACTTGTGGCAAAACAATTTTGTGGTCACAGACACAGCATAGAACAGATGAGTTATCATACTGAAGGGCAATTTCAAGTCGCAGCGTCACAGAAGAATTTGGGAGTATAAATTTATGGCCATTTTTGATACCCTCAAGAACTCCAGATGGCGGAGAGGTCCAGGCCACCTTTCCTGACCCTGGGTTCTAGATGTCCCTCCCTACCTGGTGGGGGGGAATCCAGTGTCATTGCACAGAGCACAGAGATATGCAGGAGCAAACAAAGAGGAACCAGAAGCAGACGTAAGCAGCAATAACATATATAAGGTATAGATAGACAGATTCCAGAAGAAGGCACGCAGGAATCTGGGAAAAACGCTAAGAGACAATGCACTGGTTAGGTGCACAACGAACTGCATTCAGACACAAACTAAGACAGGAGCTTGCAAGCAATCACAGGAATGACATCAACAGCAGGCATCATGGGTGTAAGAACTGTGCATGTGGAACCACTGTGTCAACCTACTAGGTAGGTGAAGATCCATTCCAGCTCGGCTGACAGCCAACTCCAGCATGGGAGGTAAGATACCAGATGACCAGCCCCTATATGGATGGAAACTAGGGAAGGTATCTTGCCCTGAACTGATATCCAGGAGAGGGAGACCCTTGCCTATAAGTGGAGCACTCGTCCCGATAAGGACAACCCCACGGTCTTCCTCTAGGCGCTGACTTACCCTGTCAGGCCAGAACGCCTATAGGACAAAGATACAGCAACACCGGAAAGTGCAGAAACAAAGGAGGAACAAACTGGTAAGGATAAACAGAGAAGGAGACAACGGGAATAACAGACCACAGAGTACACTAACGAAAAACACAGAACACAAGGTAGCAAGGTAACTTCTAAAGCAGCGGCTGGAAATGTAGTGAAGGGAACAAACTCTCATAAACACTGCAGCAAGGTCTGAAAGGCCCAGGACAGATATATAGGGTGGTGATTGGAAAAGATGCATCAGCTGAACAGGAGGCCTGAAGCTATTAACCCTAGGAATGCTGGAAGAGAGTGAATATAGGCTCAGGGAACGGATAGAATGGGATGACACCCATGTTTGCCAGACACAGAAGAAGAAGATTGTGTCTGAACAGTGCACCTAACAATGGGTACAGACTGGATGGTTTAAATGGGAAGCTTGATTACAAATCCTCCCAAGCAGAGTGGAGGAGCCAGACACAGTAACCCTGTGACTGCTGGAAGAAACAGAATCAGGAGACCCTGGCCTCCTGGACCTAACAGTTGGAAACACTTTTACCATAAAAAGTATAGCTTTATTGAAAAAAATTACACAAAAAACATGAATGTAAAAATGGAAAAGGTGCACGAAGAAGCTGAGTATCACTCAATAAAACAGGCATTAGTATGTAGGCTGCCAGCAATTAGACAAGAAAATGACAGCCATAAGGGACAGCTGGTAAGTCAAATACACAAGGTCCCCTGGTCTGGTTGAAATAATCTTGGTAGAGAAAGGGTGAGTGAAGAGACACAGTCTGTAGAAAGATCTCTTGTCAACCCAATCAGAACACTATCCACAGCAAAGTAGGCTGGAGCCACGTGGCGTGACAACTGGCTCCACATAATCCCTATATAAATATGTGTTTGATTTACTAGCTAAATTATGAACACAGTGTTGCTACTGTATGCAACAAGTAAATAGACATGCACTCACAAGCGCTCAAGGTATTAGCTGAATGTCAAGCATAAGGAGAAAAGAACTTCATTTGTATAGCCTGAAGGAAATAGGGCAAACATGATCAAAATCTTTAAATATGGTAAAGGTATAAATAAGGTTCAGGACGGAAGTATCTTTAATATGAAGTTAAACAATAGAACAATCTGGGATTAGGTGGGAGGAAGATTTCAGAAGCAACGTCTGGAAATATTAGTTTCTACAAACATTAGTTAAAGGATACAGCTTAAAGATGAGCGAGCATGCTCGGATAAAGCAGTTACTCGAGCGAGCATCGCTCTTCTCGAGTAACTCTTTACTGGTCTGAGCAGGCTCAGGGGGCAGGGGTGAGCAGGGGGTGGCGTGTGGTAGTGTGTGTGTGTGTGGGGGGGGGGAGGTCGGAGAGTGAAAGAGAGCTCTCTCTCTACCTCCTGCTAACACCCACCGCTCCCCACTCACCCCCGCCAACCCCCCAAGCCTGCTCGGACCAGTAAGCAGTTACTCAAGAAGAGCGATGCTCGTTCGAGTAACTGCTTTATCCGAGCGTGCTCGCTCATCTCTAATACAGATTTCTTACGTTTTTTTCATCTCACATTCTTTCCCTCAATAAACAGGTGGATACGCAGTATATCTGTTGGATCATATGATTACAGTGGGAACGTCCAGTCTTTTCCTTTTCCTGTAGGTACAAGACAATATCCATCTAGTAATCTGCTGGTGGCTAATTATTTTAACTTAAATATTGTTTGATTTTTATGGCGAATAAAATAAAAGTGAAGTTTTAGCTGAATTACATCCAGAATACTATTTTGCTCATGCTTTCAGAGTGATGTTTAATGTTGCATTGTTTCCTCTTTTCAAATAGTGTACTATTCAATAGTTTCAATAGTTTTCTCTTTTCTAAGCAGTGTCACTATTTTTTGCATTGTCTTCTATGGATGATGGAAGGAATATGGCTTCCTAACAGTGCCGAGTTCTTAAAATTGGACTCCAGTCAAAATATCAAGTACATTATTCTCCACCCCAGTCTTGAAAATAGAGTTTGGCCATTATTATCCCATACTAAGGCAGACTTTATACATCAGCATTCAATGCCTTAAAAGCTCAGCAGTTCAGCAGCCTACCTATAACATGTGGTCCGCTGCTGAAACCGTAACGTTACACCAGATGCACTCGCAGAATCAGTCAGCGCTCGAAGCTCCATGACAATGTGCTATCAGAAAGGGTGTTTAAGGAAGCTGGAGGTGTGATAACTGGCAGACGCATCCACCTGTCCACAGACAATGTGGATCGCCTGATGTCTATAGAAATGAACTAGGTGTGGCTTTCACCTGACATCTGCACCCCCATGGCAGATTCCACTGATTAGTTGGCATGCTGGCAATTTTTACTCACATATGACTGAGCATAGATTTATATCAAAGACCACACTGTGCCCTGAAGGTACTGTCGATGCTGGTGGTGTTGCTCTCCTTCTCCTGCCTCCACCATGTTTCCTCCTTCTACATCCCCCTCCAATGAAAAATATGTTAATATGGAAATATGGAGCTACAGCTCTCATGTTTACACGAGGAGCATACTCAACCCTAAGGCAGGGTTCACACAGGGCGGATTCCCGTCGGAAATCTCACGGTTTGGCCGCAGCAAAAACCGCGAGATTTCCGCCGGGAGAACCGCCGCGGTTTAAGCCGCGGCGGCTTTGAAGCGGTCCAGCCGCATGCTTTTCCGTTGCGGCCGGCGCTCCCATAGAGGAGAGCGCGGCCGTAACATAAATAAACAAAAAACCGACTGTAAACAGACATGCTAAATCTTTGGAAACCGCGGCTGCGGCCGCCGCAGCCGCGGTTTCAACCGGATTTACCGCAGCGGATTAGCCGTCCCGTGTGGACGAGGTTTCTGAGAAACCTCGTCCCCATGGCTGACTAATCCCGAGATTAGCGGCCGCGGGCGGTTTTGCCGCGGGCGGATCTGCTGCGGCAGAACCGCGGCAAATCCGCCCTGTGTGAATGCAGCCTAAGGCCTTAGTCAGACGGGCGTTTTTAGCCGCGATTTGCGCATGCGCATGCGTCCGGCGATTTTATAAAACCATTGCTTTGCAATGGTATCGGACACATGAGCGCTTTTTATGCGCTCGTCCGATAAATTATAGAACAAAAAATCACAGATCGCACCTATCTGCGATCTGCGATTCCTGTTCTCTTCTCTATATGTGCTCAATGGGGCCGGCGGCAGCAGCGCCGACCCCATTGAGAACATATAGAAGACAAATCATTCTTCTCTGCCACAGCTGTAACAGCTGTGCAAGAGAAGAACGATGTTTGCCCATTGAATTCAATGGAGCCGGCAATACAGCCGCTCCATTGAAAGCAATGGGCTGCCGGCGTGCGCGGGGTGAATTGTCGGGAAGGGCTTAAATATATAAGCCCTTCCCTGCAATTCATCCTAAAATGTGTTAAAATAAAAAAAAATTGTATACTCACCTTTCCGCTGCAGTCCAGCCGCGGCCGCTGTCAGTTCTCCTGAACTGCTTCTCGGCACTATTCAGCCGGCAGGGCTTTAAAATCCCCGCCTGCTGAATGATCTGCCTCTGATTGGTCACAGCCCTGACCAATCAGAGGCAAGTTTCACTCACACACCCAGTCATGAATTCATGAATGGGTGAGTGACTGCTGCCTCTCAGCGCTGAGCCAATCAGAGGCAGGTCTGACTCACATCCATTCATGAATTCATGAATGGGTGTGAGTGAGACATGCCTCTGATTGGCTCAGCGCTGAGCCAATCAGGGGGCAGGTCTGACTCACACCCCCTTCACACCCACTGCAGGACGGCCGCGCGGAGCTCCGGCTGCCGGGAGAAGGTGAGTACATATATATTTTTTATTTTTACACATTTTAGGATGAATTGCAGGTAAGGGCTTATATATTTAAGCCCTTACCGAGAATTCATCCCGGGCTCGCCCGCAGCGCATTGCTTTCAATGGAGACGGCTGTATTGCCGTCTCCATTGAATGCAATGCGCTGGACAGCTCCGGCCCGTTTCTAATGAAACGCGGCTAGGAGCAGATTTTCGGGCGATTTGCGGGCGACTTGCGCGCACCGGTCACGCGATTTGCGGATGCGCATCCGTCATGCGATCCGCAAATCGCGCGAAAAAACGCCTGTCTGACTAAGGCCTAAGGGTAACTAGCCACTAGCATTTTTTTTCCGCTGCGAATTTGCTGTGTTTTTCTTTCCAATTGCCAATGGGACTCTCTAATGTTAAAAACGCAACGTGACGCAACGCAACTTGTGTTTTTAACATTAGAAAGTCCCATTGACAATTGGAAAAAAAAAGACGGCGAATTCGCAGTGGAAAAAAAAAAAACGCTAGTGGGTAGTCACCCTAAAGGACAGTTGTTGCTGGTGGAACTGGTAATGCTCTCCTTCTGCTTCTGCCATGTTTTCTCCTCATTCTCCTAAAACAAAGTCTTTCTAAAGCACAACAAACATTTGTAGCTCTATAGCTTTCCTTGAAGCAGGCCCGTGCTTGGCTTTTCTGTTCACCTGGTAGAATTTGCCCTTTGCAAACTTTATGACATTGCTTTTAAAGCAAGCAGCACCTCTGTTGTCTTGCATAGCAAAATTTTTGTTAGCTATACAGCTCTTTCTTGGAGCAGGGCCATGCCTGAGTGTTGTCATGTCCTGGCAGAATTTATCCATGTAATATACATGACACTGCTTTTAAAACGAGCAGAACACCTTCTGTCTTGCTTGGTGCAATTTTTAATCTAGAAGACTCTGTGTGGGTCTTCTTTTGTTTTCAGTGACACTCCTGTGCTACGATTGGCCCCTACACCACTCTACAGTATTCTGACAATTTTTTGTAGGCGTACAGTTTTCCCCAGATGCGTGGCTGTATTCCTGTACAATTTGGATAGCTTCGGCTGTATGGGAGACCTTCTGGAGGGCAAATTATTGAACCCGATTTCTACTCACATTGACTGTAATGGGAGTCGGAATCAACCGTTCTGATTCACAATCGTTTTCATGAAATCGGCCTGGCACCAACACAAACCAATATCCAACTAATTGCTCATTACTATTCATTCCACACTGTCCTGTTAAAGAAGCAATGTAGAGATGTTGTGTGCAAAAAAAGTTTAAGTAAAAGTCATCTACACGTGGAGTAATCTTCTGGTCTTGACCCCACCTCTGTCTTGATTGCACTTCCTATAAAAGCCTGGCCATGCCACTTCCTCAGTGCGCAATTACTCTGCTCCACAACACCATTTGATCAAGCTTCACCAGCTTGTTCCTCTGCTTTTTCTGCAAGACCTCCTGATACTGACTTCTGGCTTCCCTTCTGACTATGCTACTCGCCTCATCCACCTGTACTGCAAAAGAAAACCTCCTGATACTGATTCTGGCTTCCCTTCCGACTACGCTACCCACCTCATCCATCTGTACTTCAAGCCTAAGACCTCCCGTTGCTGACTCCTGGCTCTTCCTTGACTACTCTCCAGGCCTGCAGCTACTACCCCTGAAGCTCCAACCCAGTGTCTGAAATCGCTACAACATACAGTATGTGAAATAGTGCTTTTGTTTCCATAATTTTGCTGGTATCTCCTGCCGGAAGTGGGATATATGGGATGTAACTTAGCTGGGATATTTGCCTCTTAGAAGACCTAATGAATACATAGTATTCAAAACTTGGCAGAAATTCTTCAGTACTTCTAGACAGAAATAGACAAGTTGATGTTCAGCTGCCAGCACTTAAATGGAGAAATGCTTGCGTTTTCTTTTTTTTTTGTCTATTTGTGCTTGACATTTACCGCGTTTTCTAGTTCTTTGTAATGATGCACCTTGAACAGGATTCAGAAACTAAAAAGGAACAATTTTCTGTTTATCTATCAGGTAAAAATAAACGATACAGGAAGCTTCAGGTACTCATCTGCTTTGTCATATAGTATATAATTTCCATTCATGAAAGGAAGGCATGTTGAGGGTTTCACAGTGAATGATTCCTGAGAAAATATCTTAGTCGTTTAGTGCTCTCAAGAAAGATAATCTATCTGTATCATTCTATCTAAGATGCATTCCGCAGAAGATCCAACAGAATATGAATAGTAACATGTCATATCTATTGTGAGATTTATTCTGCATGCTTACGCATTTGCAATACTAATTGCAAGCCTCCAAGAATTATTTAATGGTGATACATGATGTGGGCATTTAAAACACTACGCAAGTACAGCTATAGTTGGGACTTAGTAAAATATAACCTTAAACTCCAAGTTACCAGGAAATTAAAACACCCCCTCCCCCCTCCCAATAGACCCCAGAGAATGATCCACCAGGAAATGGTCCCCCAAGGCTTATAGCTTACATACTGAAGCTAGCCATCATCTGTAGGTGCAATGAATGTAGACACTGCTATGACCTTCCCTTCTTAACTCTTTAAGGGCCCAGCTGTTTTGTAACTTAAGGACCAGACACTTTTTAGGGATTTTACTCATGTGGTGGTTCTGCTGCCCTTTGTTTTTTCCTTTAGCTACCAAATCTATTTGTGCAGCATTTTTACCATGACATATAGGGCGATTTTTTTATTATCTTTTTCGCTGACTTTTTTCCCCAGTTTTTTAGTTTTACTGGTGTAAAAAACAAAGATTTTAATATCTTTTAGTTTTTTTTAATTAGTATATTTATGCTAAAATAAAGTATGTGAACGGGATCCTCATTTTGTTTAGGACATTTTGATATATCGCATGTATGGTTTTGGATTACAGGGAACATATAGAGACGGTTTTGGGTTATTTTCTCTAATATATATATATATATATATATATATATATATATATATATATATATATATATATATATATATATATATATATATTATTCTGTAGTTTTGTGTTACTTATTTAATTATTCTTTTTACTATCTATGTTCCCCATGACATCATATTCGACCTCTGGGGGACATTTACATGTTTGTTTGTTTTTTTGACATTTGCACACTGTAGCTGGGGCATCCATAGGACCCTCAGTTACAGGGAAAACATCCCCTGTAGTGACATTAGTCTCTGTCAGGGCTAATAAGGATCTTCTGGGACCCTGTAACTCTGCTGTGCCAGGGGATCCCGGCGATCACTGACTCGTGTAGTGAAAGAAAGAATATTCCTTTCACTTTTTTAGTACATCGTGCTCATTGAGCTCTGTGTACTAAATAAAGGAGGAGGCAGAAAGGGTTAAAACTAACTTCTCCCTCCTCCTCCGTGTTATCAGCTGTTAGTAACAGTTGACAACCGATCCTGGCTCTGATTGATTGCAGAAGCAGGAGGCTTTAATCCCCACCGTAATTTTACATACGGCTGAGCTTTAAGGCCAGGACTAAGAGCCGTATATTTACAGTGCTTGGTCTTTAATGGGTTAAACAGGACCTATCGGGTTCTCTGGCAAGTGAGATGAGCTGTATATCTTTACAGCCACATCACCCACTGTCTTTATTTTTGTTTTAGTCCAACTTACACTGTTCATCTTCAAAGGCTTCAGTTACTTACAGAAACCTAAACTAGTCCACTGTCAAGGGGGGGGGGGGGGGTCTCCACCACTCCCACTTAAGAGTGGATTAATGTCGAGCTCCATAAGCACAGGAATCTTTTGCAGGCAAACGGGGGCTAGAACCAACTAAAAGCAGTCCGTGATTAGGGGGGATGCTGCTGTTAAGGTATGTGGCCTGTACCACTTGCCTGAGCACCTGAAAGGTCATCTTTCATTTAAAAGGACTTTGAAGTTTATTTTCTACTTTGGATTTTTTTTACTTTTGCTTCTAAGTAAAAAAAAAAAGCTGCTTTCTTTGCAAACTTTCTCTTTAATTTTTGTAAGTGAAGGAATACGAAGAAGATATATAACTAGTATTGCCCCCTCAGTAATGACCAGGAGAATAAAATTACCATGTTATTGAACAGAGTGAATATTATAAAACCAAAAAAAGTCAAAATTATGTTGTTTTTTTTCACCTTCCAAAAAGGAGATCAAAATGTCAGATGCACCCCTGAATGACATTAGTAAAATTAGTAAAACTTGTCCTACAAAAAAATAGCACTCACTTTTTCATGAATAGGTTTTTAAATGCAGTAAAACTAAAAATAAACTATTTTTAAAAATTGTGTTTTTATTATGCAAAAATACAAAAACCTAAAAATAAATGCCATATTTTTTGGACAATAAGACACTTTTTTCCAAGAAAACTTTGCTAAAAACTGTCTGCATCTTATATAATGAAGTCACCTATCCTGCGTAGCCTTCTAAATTTAACAGACCACAGTAATAGTGGTCTGCAGGACCTGTCTGATATTATGATCATGTGATCAGATGAATTGGAGGAGATATACCTGTTTAGCATGAGAGCAGAAACAAAACAGAATTGTGCTTTTTCTACACCTTGGCTCCAAAAACATGTAATACAAAAATGGTCCCAGTGAACATGTCAACTCATTCCAAAAAATTAGCTCTTAAGTTGCTCTACAGATAAAAAAGTAAAAAAGTTATGTGTCACTAAATATGGCAGCACAAGGAAAAAAAAATCTGTGAAAGAGGTTTTTCTTATACAAAAATAGTGAAAAAGCTGCACACAGGGGAAGGGGGCAACAGTGGGCTGGTCAGGTCCTGACTTTAATTTTTTTTAAAGGTACGCAATAAAATAAAAACAATACATACTTACCTCCTCTGTCGCTCCCCAACCACTGTGTTTTGCCAAAGCTTACACTGGCATACATATCACACAACTGAAAGAAGCAGTGCAAAACCGAAAAACGTAAAAGACTAAACAGCTAACAATAACAACGTGGACATAAAGAAGACTTTTACTGTGTGAGCGTCACTATAAGCAGCAGTTACGGTGTAAAAAAAAAATTAAATCTTGTTATTTGTATAGCGCCAACTTATTCTGCAGTGCTTTCAGGTAATTTATTTATTACCGCCGACCAAGCTGGGTTCTCCTTTTACGGACCTCGGAAGGATGGAAAGCTGAGTCAATCTTGAGCTGGCTACCTGAACCATGCAGGGATTGAACTTGCAACCTTCAGGTCGTGAGCAAGAGCTTACACTCTGCGCCACACGAGGCTACTGTAAAGGCATCATGAAAATTTGAATACTACTATGTTTGGGACTATAATTTGAATTATTACTATTATAGAAGGAGAGCTTGCGTAAAGATGTAGATAACAAGGAGCCAAACATAATAACATAGTTTGTAAGGCCAAATGAAGACAATGTCCATCTAGTCCAGCCTGTTTATCCTCCTGTGTTGTTGATCCAGAGGAAGGCAAAAAAAAACAAGAGCAGAAGCCAATTAGCCCTTTTGGGGGAAAAAATCCTTCCCGACTCCCTAATGGCAATCAGACTATTCCATGGATCAACCCCTAATAGTTCCTACCTGCCTGTATACCCGGATTAACAATTAACCTAAGATTTATATCCTGTAATATCCTTCTGCTCCAGAAAGACATCAAGTCCCCTTTTAAACTCCTCTATGGATTTTGCCATCACCACCTCCTCCGGCAGAGAGTTCCACAGTCTCACTGCTTACAGTAAAGAACCCTTTTCTGTGTTGGCGATGAAACCGGCTTTCTTCTAGATGTAGCGGATGCCCTCTCGCTACCGTCGCAGTCCTGGGTATAAACAGATCCTGGGAGAGATCCTTGTATGGTCCCCTCATGTATTTATACATAGCTATTTGATCGCCCCTTAGCCGTCTTTTTTCTAGAGTAAATAATCCCAATTTTGTTAGCCTCTCTGGGTTTTCCAGTCCCGTCATTCCATGTATTAGTTTAGTTGCCCTTTTTGAACCCTCTCCAGCACTGTAACAAATTGTATAAAATTCTGCAGAGACACGTTATAGCTAGAGATGAGCGAGCACCAAAATGCTCGGGTGCTCGTTACTCGGGATGAAAATTTCGCGATGCTCGAGGGTTCGTTTCGAATAACGAACCCCATTGAAGTCAATGGGCGACCCGAGCATTTTTGTATATCGCCGATGCTCGCTAAGGTTTCCATTTGTGAAAATCTGGGCAATTCAAGAAAGTGATGGGAACGACACAGCAACGGATAGGGCAGGCGAGGGGCAACATGTTGGGCTGCATCTCAAGTTCCCAGGTCCCACTATTGAGCCACAATAGCGGCAAGAGTGGGCCCCCCCCCCCCCTCCCAACAATTTTTACTTCTGAAAAGCCCTCATTAGCAATGCATACCTTAGCTAAGCACCACACTACCTCCAACAAAGCACAATCACTGCCTGCATGACACTCCGCTGCCACTTCTCCTGGGTTACATGCTGCCCAACCCCCCCCCGCACGATCCAGTGTCCACAGCACACACCAAAGTGTCCCTGCGCAGCCTTCAGCTGCCCTCATGCCACACCACCCTGATGTCTATTTATAAGTGCGTCTGCCATGAATAGGAACCGCAGGCACACACTGCAGAGGGTTGGCACGGCTAGGCAGCGACCCTCTTTAAAAGGGGCGGGGCGATAGCCCACAATGCTGTACAGAAGCAATGAGAAATCCAATCCTGTGCCACCTCCATCAGGAGCTGCATACGTGGGCATAGCAATGGTGAACCTATGTGCCACACACTATTCATTCTGTCAAGGTGTCTGCATGCCCCAGTCAGACTGCGTTTTTTTATAAATAGTCACAGGCAGGTACAACTCCGCAATGGGAATTCCGTGTGCACCCACAGCATGGGTGGCTCCCCGGAACCCACCGGCGGTACATAAATATATCCCATTGCATTGCCCATCACAGCTGAGGTAATGTCATGTTTAATGCAGGTGGGCTTCGTCTCACACTGCATGCCCCAGTCAGACTGGGGTTCTTTAGAAGTGGACACATGCAGTTACAACTCCGTGTGGACCGACAGCATGGGTGGCTCCCTGGAGCCCACTGGCGGTACAAAAATATATCCCATTGCAGTGCCCTGGACAGCAGAGCTAACGTCTGATTAAATACAGGTGGGCTCCGGCCCAAACTGCATGCCCCAGTCAGGCTCGAGTTTTTTATAAGTATACACAGGCACGTACATCTCCCTAATGGGAAGTCCATGTGGACCGACAGCATGGGTGGGTCCCAGGAAGCCACTGGCGGTACATAAACATATCCCATTGCAGTGCCCAGCACAGCTGATGTAACGTCAGCTTTAATGCAGGTGGGCAAAAAAATAATTGGATTACACTGTAGGCGAGGGCCCCAAAAAATTGGTGTACCAACAGTACTAATGTACCTCAGAAAAATTGCCCATGCCCAACCAAGAGGGCAGGTGAAACCCATTAATCGCTTTGGTTAATGTGGCTTAATTTGTAACTTGGCCTGGAGGCAGCCCAGTTAAAATAAAAATTGGTTCAGGTGCAAGTTTCAACGCTTTAATGAGCATTGAAACGTATAAAAATTGTTTAGAAAAATTATATGACTGAGCCTTGTGGGCCTAAGAAAAATTGCCCGTTCGGCGTGATTACGTGAGGTTTCAGGAGGAGGAGGATGAACAGAATACACAGATTGATTAAGCTAAAAAGTCCCTGTTTTTGATGGTGATAGAGAACGATGCTTCCATCCGCGGGTGCAGCCTACGTATTGTTTAGGTATCGCTGCTGTCCGCTGGTGGAGAAGAGAAGTCTGGGAAAATCCAGGCTTTGTTCATCTTTATGAGTGTAAGCCTGTC
Organism: Eleutherodactylus coqui; assembly: GCF_035609145.1. Taxonomy (NCBI): domain Eukaryota; kingdom Metazoa; phylum Chordata; class Amphibia; order Anura; family Eleutherodactylidae; genus Eleutherodactylus; species Eleutherodactylus coqui. Next base: position 213,262,967 of record NC_089841.1, on the reverse strand, counting down.
GGCACTGTCGGTTCACAGGCGGGTACGCTTATCCATGATGATTCCCCCAGCCGCACTAAACACCCTCTCTGACAAGACGCTAGCCGCAGGACAAGCAAGCACCTCCAGGGCATACAGCGCGAGTTCAGGCCACGTGTCCAGCTTCGACACCCAGTAGTTGTAGGGGGCAGAGGCGTCACGGAGGACGGTCGTGCGATCAGCTACGTACTCCCTCATCATCCTTTTACAGTGCTCCCGCCGACTCAGCCTTGACTGGGGAGCGGTGACACAGTCTTGCTGGGGAGCCAGAAAGCTGTCAAAGGCCTTAGAGAGTGTTCCCCTGCCTGTGCTGTACATGCTGCCTGATCTCCGCGCCTCCCCTGCTACCTGGCCCTCGGAGCTGCGCCTTCGGCCACTAGCGCTGTCGGATGGGAATTTTACCATCAGTTTGTCCGCCAGGGTCCTGTGGTATAGCATCACTCTCGAACCCCTTTCCTCTTCGGGTATGAGAGTGGAAAGGTTCTCCTTATACCGTGGGTCGAGCAGTGTGTACACCCAGTAATCCGTAGTGGCCAGAATGCGTGTAACGCGAGGGTCACGACAATGGCATCCTAACATGAAGTCAGCCATGTGTGCCAGGGTACCTGTACGCAACACATGGCTGTCCTCACTAGGAAGATCACTTTCAGGATCCTCCTCCTCCTCCTCAGGCCATACATGCTGAAAGGATGACAGGCAAGCAGCATGGGTACCCTCAGCAGTGGGCCAAGCTGTCTCTTCCCCCTCCTCCTCATCCTCCTCATGCTCCTCCTCCTCAACGTGCTGAGATATAGAGATGAGGGTGCTCTGACTATCCAGCGACATACTGTCTTCCCCCGCCTCCGTTTCCGAGCGCAAAGCGTCTGCCTTTATGCTTTGCAGGGAACTTCTCAAGAGGCATAGCAGAGGAATGGTGACGCTAATGATTGCAGCATCGCCGCTCACCATCTGGGTAGACTCCTCAAAGTTTCCAAGGACCTGGCAGATGTCTGCCAACCAGGCCCACTTTTCTGTAAAGAATTGAGGAGGCTGACTCCCACTACGCCGCCCATGTTGGAGTTGGTATTCCACTATAGCTCTACGCTGCTCATAGAGCCTGGCCAACATGTGGAGCATAGAGTTCCACCGTGTGGGCACGTCGCACAGCAGTCGGTGCACTGGCGGATTAAACCGATGTTGCAGGGTGCGCAGGGTGGCAGCGTCCGTGTGGGACTTGCAGAAGTGTGCGCAGAGCCGGCGCACTTTTCCGAGCAGGTCTGACAAGCGTGGGTAGCTTTTCAGAAAGCGCTGAACCACCAAATTAAAGACGTGGGCCAGGCATGGCACGTGCGTGAGGCTGCCGAGCTGCAGAGCCGCCACCAGGTTACGGCCGTTGTCACACACGACCATGCCCGGTTGGAGGCTCAGTGGCGCAAGCCAGCGGTCTGTCTGCTCTGTCAGACCCTGCAGCAGTTCGTGGGCCGTGTGCCTCTTCTCTCCTAAGCTGAGTAGTTTCAGCACGGCCTGCTGACGCTTGCCCACCGCTGTGCTGCCGTACCGCGCGACACCGACTGCTGGCGACGTGCTGCTGCTGCTGACACATCTTGATTGCGAGACAGAGGTTGCGTAGGAGGAGGAGGAGGGTGGTTTAGTGGAGGAAGCATACACCGCCGCAGATACCAGCACCAAGCTGGGGCCCGCAATTCTGGGGGTGGGTAGGACGATAAGAGCGGTCCCAGGCTCTGACTCTGCCCCAGCCTCCACTAAATTCACCCAATGTGCCGTCAGGGAGATATAGTGGCCCTGCCCGCCTGTGCTTGTCCACGTGTCCGTTGTTAAGTGGACCTTGGCAGTAACCGCGTTGGTGAGGGCGCGTACAATGTTGAGGGAGACATGGTCGTGCAGGGCTGGGACGGCACATCGGGAAAAGTAGTGGCGACTGGGAACTGAGTAGCGCGGGGCCACCGCCGCCATCATACCTTTGAAAGCCTCCGTTTCCACAACCCTATACGGCAGCATCTCCAGGCTGATCAATTTGGCTATGTGCATGTTCAACGCTTGAGCGTGCGGGTGCGTGGCGGCGTACTTGCGCTTGCGCTCCAACACTTGCGCTAGCGACGGCTGGACGGTGCGCTGAGAGACGTTGGTGGATGGGGCCGAGGACAGCGGAGGTGAGGGTGTGGGTGCAGGCCAGGAGACGGTAGTGCCTGTGCCCTGAGAGGGGGGTTGAATCTCAGTGGCAGGTTGGGGCACAGGGGGAGAGGCAGCGGTGCAAACCGGAGGCGGTGAACGGCCTTCGTCCCACCTTGTGGGGTGCTTGGCCATCATATGTCTGCGCATGCTGGTGGTGGTGAGGCTGGTGGTGGTGGCTCCCCGGCTGATCTTGGCGCGACAAAGGTTGCACACCACTGTTCGTCGGTCGTCTGCACTCTCAGTGAAAAACTGCCAGACCTTTGAGCACCTCGGCCTCTGCAGGGTGGCATGGCGCGAGGGGGCGCTTTGGGAAACAGTTGGTGGATTATTCGGTCTGGCCCTGCCTCTACCCCTGGCCACCGCACTGCCTCTTCCTACCTGCCCTGCTGCTGCACTTGCCTCCCCCTCTGAAGACCTTTCCTCAGTAGGCGTAGCAAACCAGGTGGGGTCAGTCACCTCATCATCCTGCTGCTCTTCCTCTGAATCCTCTGTGCTCTCCTCCCTCGGACTTACTCCAATTACTACTACCTGAGTGATAGACAACTGTGTCTCATCGTCATCATCCTCCTCACCCACTGAAAGCTCTTGAGACAGTTGCCGGAAGTCCCCAGCCTCATCCCCCGGACCCCGGGAACTTTCCAAAGGTTGGGCATCGGTCACGACAAACTCCTCCAGTGGGAGAGGATTCGGAACCATTGCTGCCCATTCTGGGCAGGGGCCCGAGAACAGTTCCTGGGAGTCTGCCTGCTCCTCAGAATGTGTCATTGTAATGGAGTGAGGAGGCTGGGAGGAAGGAGGAGCAGCAGCTAGAGGATTCAGAGTTGCAGCAGTGGACGGCGCAGAACTCTGGGTGTTCGATAGATTGCTGGATGCACTTTCTGCCATCCACGACAGGACCTGCTCACACTGCTCATTTTCTAATAAAGGTCTACCGCGTGGACCCATTAATTGTGAGATGAATGTGGGGATGCCAGAGACGTGCCTCTCTCCTAATCCCGCAGCAGTCGGCTGCGATACACCTGGATCAGGAGCTCGGCCTGTGCCCACACCCTGACTTGGGCCTCCGCGTCCTCGCCCGCGTCCACGTCCTCTAGGCCTACCCCTACCCCTCAGCATGGTGTATTACCAGTAGTGCAGAAACAGAACGCTGTAATTAAATGTGCCGCTTATTGGCCTGTGGTTGGAGGCTGACTTCGCTTACGGAACCCACAGCAGAGCCAGGAAAGAATTTTGCGCAAGCCTGCTGTAACACTTAGCTGGCTGCGTATTAATTAGGACAACTACCCCCAGCACAGACGCAGTACACTGAGGACGGTCACAGGCAGCCCAAATAGAAAGTTTTTTTCCAAATTTTTTTGGAAAAGCCCACTGCCTATATAGACAGTATACGTCTTTCACCTTTTTCACTGTCCCTGCCTCAGCACTACTGGCCCTGGACTATGTAAAATTACTGCAGACTGTTTCCATCTGGACAGGATGACAGCGGTGATGTAACGGCCAACGCAGAGCCAGGAAAGAATTTTGCGCAAGCCTGCTGTAACACTTAGCTGGCTGCGTATTAATTAGGACTACTACCTCCAGCACAGACGCAGTACACTGAGGACGGTCACAGGCAGCCCAAATAGAATGTTTTTTCCCAAATTGTTTTGGAAAAGCCCACTGCCTATATAGACAGTATACGTCTTTCACCTTTTTCACTGTCCCTGCCTCAGCACTACTGGCCCTATACTATGTAAAATTACTGCAGACTGTTTCCCTCTGGACAGGATGACAGCGGTGATGTAACGGGCAACGCAGAGCCAGGAAAGAATTTTGCGCAAGCCTGCTGTAACACGTTGCTGGCTGCGTATTAATTAGGACTACTACCCCCAGCAGAGACGCAGTACACTCAGGACGGTCACAGGCAGCCCAAATAGAATGTTTTTTCCCAAATTTTTTTGGAAAAGCCCACTGCCTATGTAGACAGTATATGTCTTTCACCTTTTTCACTGTCCCTGCCTCAGCACTACTGGCCCTATACTATGTAAAATTACTGCAGACTGAGGACGCAATGCTCTGCACGGCCGATATACAAAAAAAAAAAAAAAAGTGCACCACTGCAAAAAGCAGCCTCAACAGTACTGCACACGGTCAGATGTGGCCCTAAGAAGGACCGTTGGGGTTCTTGAAGCCTAAAATAACTCCTAACACTCTCCCTATAGCAACTCCAGCAAGACAGCACTTACCCTGAACTATGTCAGAATGCATCTGTGGCGAGCCGCGGGAGGGGCCGATTTATATACTCGGGTGACACCTGATCTCACCAGCCACTCACTGCAGGGGGTGGTATAGGGCTGGAACATCACAGGAGGAAGTTGTAATGCCTTCCCTGTCTTTCTATTGGCCAGAAAAGCGTGCTAACGTCTCAGAGATGAAAGTGAAAGTAACTGGAACATCGCGTGGTGCTCGCCTCTAGTAAGGAGCATCTCGAACACGCTAATACTCGAACGAGTATCAAGCTCGGACGAGTACGTTCGCTCATCTCTAGTTATAGCCAAGAGATATTGTCATGGTGGTCTGGGCCAAATGTAGAAGGAAAGCAAAACTTAATGACCCCAGTCAGAGAGGACGTCACCTGTGATATAATGGTACTGTAATCACTTATACAGACTGCAAAGCATCTGTGTAGAGCTGGTATCTACCATTATATGGTCACTGTATGGGAGTAATATTGGACTTTGAATAACTTTTTTTCTTCAACAGTATGGTGATATTATGTAAATCAAAAGTATCTACAAGACTACTTGGCTTGTCTGAGAACAGTTACATTGCGCTCTACTGGCTAACACGGTACCAAACTTTTTTCTTTTTATCTTTCAAACTGTAATGCAGGTGTCCTAAAAGAAGCTCAGGAGAACAGAAACTACCCATATAGCAGGAAGCAAAAATAGTAAAACATTAAAAAAATCATAAATTTAGTACGGCTGTAATTGTACTGACCCACAGAATAACATTAATGTTTTATTTTTCCTGCACAGTGAACACTGTAAAAATGAAGCAGAAAAATACCAACACTACATGATGAAAAATGCAGTGAGGGCACCAAAAGCCATTTTCACACATGGCACCATGCAGCCTAAGGCTGGCCCTGCAGTCCTGTCATACTCTAGGAAGATTTCTAAAAAGTGCAGATTCAGGGTAATAAAGATTGAGTTTTGTTTATCTGCTAACTTCTGCTGTGTTCTAGAAAAATATATGAAAATCAAAAATCAGCAAGAAAAATGACATTTTTAAATTTGTCGTCCACTTTACTTTAGTTCTCGTAAAACATCTAAAAAGTTAATAGAATTTGTATGAGGGGCTGCTGATAAGTCTTTGGCTTTACCCATAAAGAAACGAGATGGGAAGATGAAACTTTACATTTATTCCACATGTTGTCAACACACTTCTTATATCGGTATTCCAAGTTCTGTAAGCCTTGCAAAAAGAAGAATTTTGGTTGTGCCTCAAACCAGTCATCCGTCGCAGCCATGGCATCAGAAATGGTGTGAAATTTGGTACCCTTAAGGTGTTTCTTCAGGTTTGGAAACAGATGATACTTGGAGGGAGCTAGATCTGCTGTAAAAGGTGGGTGGTCAACCAGCTGGAAGCCTAGCTCCACCAGTTTTGCCGTGGTCACTTGTGCAGTGTGAGTGGAGGCGTTGTCTTGCAGGAACAAGATTCCTTTGGAGAGCTTGCCGCACCTTTTGGCCTTCAGAGCTGCCTTCAATTGGTCCAAAAGTTCAATGTAATACCTTGCATTGATGGTGGAACCATTTTGAAGGTAGTCCACCAGCAGCATGCCCTCTTTATCCCAGAACACAGACGCCATCACCTTAGTGGCTGATTTTTGAACCCTGACCTTTTTTGGGCGAGGAGAACCACTGTGCCTCCACTCTTTTGACTGCTCCTTGGTTTCAGGGTCATACAAATAAATCCAGGTCTCATCCATACTGACCAGTCGATCCAAGAAGTTCTTATCAGTCCAGAAACGCTGACAAATGGACTGGGAAGTTTTCACTCGCATGCTTTTCTGATCTGTTGTCAAACATTTGGGGACCCGCTTTGCAGATAACTTCTTCATGTTCAAATGTTCATGAATAATGACACAAACACGTTCACGAGAAATCCCCATGATGTCTGCTATTCCTTTAGCTGAAATTGGCTGGTTCTCCAGTATGAGGTTGTGCACAGCATCGACGATCTCCGAAACAACAAGCTCTCTCAGTCGTCCAGGACGCTCCTGATCATTGGTGCTGAAGTGGCCCGTTTAAAAATTGGCAATCCAGTTCTTAACTGTAGAATATGAAGGGCACTGATGCCCCAATGTTTGCCACATATCACCATGAATATCCTTCGTGGACTTTCCTTGCAGAAACAAGAATTTTATCACTCCTCTGCTCTCATTTGCTGTAAATATTGCCTTAGACTCCCCCATTTTGTTTTCCCGCGTGCCTAGATCACGGTTGCCATATGTTATAAACACAACATTTTAAAAACATATATTAGACACATAAGGCTTTCATGTGATGTAACATTCGTTATCATTCAAACAGAAAAAGAACACAAAGCCAAAGATTTATCAGCACCCCCTCATAAATGCCATTTTGAAAACTTTGAGGAGTTCACTTTTTAAAATGGGGTGACTTATTGAGGTTTCTACTATATAGGCCTCTAAAAGTAACTTTACACCTGAATCGGTCCCTTAAAAAAAGTGAAATTGGATATTTTCATCAGAATTAGAAAACTTGCTATAATTACACGTTCTGACTTCCAAAGTAAAAGGACACTTTTAGAATGGAAGCAACAGACAGTGCACATATGGTAAATGCTATTTTATGTGGTATGATCTGTCTTACAAGCAAAAAACTCAAAACCTGAAAAATGCAAATTTTTCAAAAAATTCTAGAAATTTAGAATTTTTTAAAATAAATAAACTCCAAATGTATCGGAAAAAAAATCACCACTAAAGTACATGTTATGTCTGTGTAGGTGATGTGGACAGCGACATACATGAACACAACCTAAATAGAAGACAGAACAGAAAAGGAAAGAAATATGCACTGGAACGGACACCAACAATGTACATAGACCAAACGTGCATACAAATAGCTACAAAGACAACAGATGCCAAAATACTTATCAAATGTTCTACAACTACTAGGCAGAAGGAATTGGTTTGTATTTTGGCCAAAATACATTAGCTCACAAGCCCATGACAAAGGTCCTTGTTTTCTTGTGAGTCCCTACTCTAGCAAGACAACTAAAACCCCAAAAAGAGAACCTTGCCTACGAGCGGGCCGATCGCCCCAATAGGGACGGCCCCACACTGAAACTTAGGGGCCTGGATCACCCTAGATGGTACCAGAGAAGAACACCAGACATGACTCCACTGGAGTTCTGAGACGTAAATTTCAAAATGATCAGCACCATCTAGTAAGAGGAGCTGGTATTTATGTGCACAAGACCGATGGTGATTGGTTGGCTGGAGAACGCCACATCATCAACAACCAAATCACCCACACCTCCAGCAGGGTGCTCCTGGAAACCCATAATACTACAGTTCCTAGGAGCCCAATGTAACAGTAAAATGTGTCATGAAAAAACAATCTTATAATTACTTGCATAAGTAAAGGCATTCCAAAGTTATTACCCCTTAAAGTGACACATGTTAGTTTGGAAAAATGGGACTTGGTTAGGAAGGCCAAAACTGGCTGCAGGGGGAAGGGGTTAAAGTAATTAAAACTCATTCTTGTAATAATATAATCCCCATTATTCAAACTGTTCACTAATTTAGAAGCAATTCATATCCCTAGTTAACACCAGATATCTCTCATAGTTTGTGATGGTGGCTGCTGTAGCACAGGAGAGTGCAACTATAATTTAACTATGAACAGATAAAATAATGCCAGTTTAAGGCACATTGGGCCCAACAGAGGAGTGATACTGAGGATTTCAGAGCCTTAGATCATGTACATGTCTACCACATTGAACTCTACGAGTACTGAACACATAGGTTCAACATGAACATGAAAGGAAAAGGGATTTAAAAAATGACACAAAAAGTGGTAAACTCCACCATCTGGACTCCTTTATAGTTTCTCAACTTGTGCTCCTCAAAGATGCCACAATACAAAGACACACTTTAGGGCTATATAATACACAGAATGTTCATAGACTGAAGAGAACGGTGGCACGATGCATTGCAGCTGGTGGAAAGTCTCCATCTAGTGGTTTTTTTAGGGTATATTATTCTACTATGAAAGTCTTAGAAGAATCCTGTTTCTGTCTTCGGCTGGCATCATGCATGCAGTTCTTGATGCAGAATTTGAAATATTTTATTATCGGAACTTCGGGGTCACTGTATTTTAATAAAGTGGCCATTCAGTGTAATTCTAAAAGATTCTATGGAATATGTATGTCTACAGCCCAGATACTGGTATAAATACATTAGCAACATTGACTGTAACTTACAAAGTTTGTGAGCATTCATAACTAGGTCCTGGTGGTTTAGCTGACCCAAAGGCCCCTATGCATAGGAAGCCACCAGTATTACAAGTTGCACATGGTAGGTTGGGCCCTGTTACAGATTTTGCTCTGGTCCCAGGAGCTACAAGTTGTACCTCTGCCTGCCTGCTTAAAATAATAATGGCTATGAATTATAGACAGGGATTCTTTACTATAGGAGCAGTGATACTATTCTCTGCTGGAGAAAGTTGTGATATTTAATTCATTACAGCAGGTTCCAGTGGGGCCTACCTGCCTTACTTAAAAATATATATTAGAAGTTATAGGTATGAGATTTGTAGAGATGGGGAATTGATCCATGGATTTATTGTGATTGCCATATATATCATTAGCCCCAGAGGCGTAACTTGAAGCTTCTGGGCCCCGGTGCAAAATCTGTAATAGGGCCCCTAACTATAATGCTTTATTCATAGTACTGGGCTCCCAATATGTAGAAGAGAGGCCTTTTGGGCCCCCTAAGGCTCCTGGGCTTGGGTGCAACCGCATCCCCTACACCCCCTATAGTTACGCCCCTGATTAGCCCTAGTACGGGCAATTGGTATCTGGCTCAAAATGATTTTTGCTTGACTCTGGATAGGATTAGGGTTTGGACTTAACTTTATTAACATTATCAACTACAAAATGCAAAAATTGCTCCCCAGAAAGCATAAAAAATGTTAACAGGAGAGAAAGGGTGGGCTGGAAAATCAACTCTTCTTTCGCAGGGGACCAAGAAAAATAGGCCACCATTGTGATGAGGGAACATTATCAGCTAGGACAAAGGAGAGGATACTTGAGCCACCGTGGCAAATTCCCTGTAGGCCTACTATGTCCCTTAAATACTGTAGACATTGCACTTATGGCAAACTTTGCATAAATCAAAAGTACAAGCAAAGACGGGAAACTTTGTAATACATCTTTTACCACTCATTAGCCACTTCTCCTCCTGCACTGATCATTCAATATCAAATCACTGCTAACATTTGTATTGAAAGATGAGATGATTAAAAGCTTATTAACAGCTCAGATGACATGTTGTCCATAGTAGTCAATACAGAGGAGAAGGGAGGAGGATGGAGACAGAGGCGGAGAAACAAAGAAATGCTGCTTCTACTTCCAGTAAGATATCTTTCTCACTCCAGTGCTGGATTCACAGTTGCATTGCTCAGTACGGTACTGCTGTGTAATGTCCTCCATGCTGCTGGATCTCCTCTTCTCTGTGTGCAGTGTATGGTAGACATCAAAGCAGCTATTGTCCACCCTCTAGCTCAATGAAAATTGACAGTTAGGGATGGAGCCCGCAGGGGAGAAAACTGGTGAGGAATTCCATATACTGTACAAGTCCTCCAATAATACACACACCAGTGTCTTCATGGATTAATGCAGAACTGTCTAAAAGCACACAGAGGTTGCAGTATGAGTGTACAACCAAGACCCATAATACAGTTGTGTGTTTCAGCCCTTAATATACAATATTTTCAGGGCTTTTAAAGTATATATGAGATCTGTTCTCTTTCATCTGCTTTTTCAGATCTGGTATTTGCAATCTGCCTCTGATAGTCCCCGTTGCATAGTGGACCTATGAAATATAATAAAATAGTATATATTTAGTTACAACTTCAGTATACATATTACTAGATGGAAGAATTAATACTGGTTAAACATTACAAACAGAATTGTGATTGATGTTTAAATAATCTCTCTTTTCCTTTGACGTGTTTCTTATCAGATAAGTTAGTGAATTGCATACTCATGCACAGGTCATTATTCGTACTTTGGACCGTCATTTTTGCCTCTCGAGGTTCCTGACCAGCTTTAGGGGCATGGAACCATATTATGTAATTAGGATGAGTTCACACAGCCCAGAATTGCTGCAGAATTTCAACTGCGAGTTTCACACGGAAATTCCACAGAAATGTCCAGTACAGAGTAAATGAATGAGGCCATAACAAACTAAGTGCACTTAGACCATATTTGCTCTTATTTTTGAGCTGTCCCCCCCCCCCCCACTCCCCTCTGCAACCCCCCGCTCACCCCCGGCGCCCCCCGAATCTTTTCACCTAAGTAGGCAGTTACTCGAAAAAAGCGATGCTCGATTGCGAAATAGCCCTAAACGAGTACGTTCGCTTATCTCTAATCTGGATCTCATTAGGCTATATATAGCCTTTTAAATCAGGGTGGATTTTTGTCTGCTAGGAGGGCTTCTTTAGACAACCATATGTGCAAATACGCTCGTCCTAACACGATGCATACGTGCATGAATGAATCCTTTTTGCAGCGCACAGTATTGTATTTCTTGCTCACAGACACATTATTAGTTTAGTCTGGTATAAATAAAGTGTGATTATTGTATAATAACAAATATGTAACATTCTAGTATACTTGGCGCTAAGGTTTTATACAGGAAAATCTGCAGCAAATCTGCAACAAAAACTCGCATGTGTTAGATGTAAATTTCCCTTCCATTAGTGTTGTGTACAGAATCTCATGTAAATTTGAAGTCCCAACACCTACAGTTCCTCATCTCCTGTGTCCCAATGCTAACTCTTTCTATACTCTGAAGTATAGTGCTGCACGGATGTCCAAAAAATGCGAGTGAACAAAGCTGCATGTCCATTGCTTTCAATGGGGCTGCCGCTGCTGCCTGTATAATGGGATACAGGCAACCACTGCAGTGAATTTCGGGGAAAGCCTTTAAATATAAGCCCTTCCCTAAAAATCATCCCTAACTTGTGTCGGGGCTCGGCACGTCTAGCCGCTTGGCTTGCCGGCACTGTACTGAAGCTCTTTTAGCAGGCAGAGATTTAAAATCCCTGCCTCCTGAAAGGGCTGCATCTGATTGGCTGAGAGCTCAGCAGACCTAGATCAGCTCTGCCAGTGACTATTGTCACTACAGGGGGATGTTTTCTCTTCTAACAGGGGCTCCTATGGATGTGTGAAATTAAAAAAAAAAAAAAAAAAGACAATGCGATTGACACTCAGAGGTCTTATATGACATCGCAGGGTAGATAGATGTTAAAAATTTTTTTTTACAAAAATTAGTAAAAAAAGTTTACAGAATAAAATAAAAATATATACATAAAAAAGAAAATGAACCAACGCCGAACAAAACCGTTGCCATATGCGCCCTGTAATCCAAAAGTATACATATTATATATGAAATAGTCTGAAACAAAATGAGGAACCCTTTCCTGTACTTTATTTTAGTGTAAATATACTAATTTTAAAAATAAATAACTATAAATTTATTTTTTTTATTTATTTTTTTTTCCAAATATTTTTTATTGAACAGTTTTTTCATTAAGTAAGTATACGTACATGTACAGATACTTAGCAATATTCACAACAGCTAGCAAGATATAGCGTTAAATGCTAATAGTATCATGTAAAGTTGGATTATATTAAACAACGTATTCATAGATAGATTAGTTGTCGCCATTGTAAATAAGGGCAATTTGTTCTCTAGATATGTATACAAAATAAAATCAATACAAACATTTTAACTTGAATTGCTGCCAAGGTCCCCATTTGCTATAAAATTTAGGTGACGAGTCATTATTCTTTGCATATATTTTTTCAAAACAGTGGTGGTCGGATACTGTATCCAGTAAATCTCTCAAGAGGGGCACGGAAGTCGTCCTCCATTTTCTTGCTATGTTATTTTTTGCCGCTAGGAGGAAGTGACACATCCAGATTCTTTTGTCTGGCGGGAGTGAGTCGCTTTCCAGGAGAAGGAGAGCCAACTGCGGGGATTTAATTGGTCGAGTTCCAGTTATGAGTCGGATGGTGTCAAAGACTTCCTGCCAGTAGCCTTGGATCAAGGGACAGTCCCAGAATATATGGTATAGTGAACCTTCGAGTCCGCAGTTTCTCCAACATTCCTTGCTTGTGTTTGGGTAGCATTTGGCTAGTCTTGTGGGCGTGTAGTACCATCTTGATAGCACTTTGTAGTGTGTCTGGAGTAAGCCAGCCGATATGGTTGCTTTATTTGTTATCTCGAAGGCTTTCAGCCAGTGTTTGATCTGAAAGTTCTTCCCAAGATCTCGTTCCCAATTGAGTAGATGAATTTTTTTGTTGTTATTTATATTTCCTACGATGATATCATAAAAGGTCCTTGTCATTGAGGTTTGTGAGTTGGAGCATTTGTGGAATAAAGTCTCTAGATTATTTGAGAAGGAGAGCGATCCTGATCGGAAGCTACTGAGAAGTGATAAAATTTTCAGGTAGGAAAAGGCCTCTTTGTCCGGTAGGTTGAATTGGAATTGGATAGATTGAAAAGATCGAGGTTCACTTCCAGTCAGGAGGTCAGATATGAGATTGATTCTGTGTCTATACCATTCCTTTAGGTTCAGATCTTGTGTATAGTAGGTTAGAGTTTCCAATGGGAGGTTGGTTGAAGAGATTTTAGTAGTTTCTTGGAATTTGTGCGCCAGAAGATTCCAGCAATGTAGAGTTGTTGACATTAGAGGTGAGAAGTCTGGTTCTATGCGTAGAGGCGGCAATTCTGGATTGAGAGTGCCTATCACTGCTGTTTTAACGAGGAGACTCAGAGGTTTGCCCTGATTTCTCTCTCTCAATGTGACACCATGATGGGATTTGTGAATTTTTGAACCAGTTGGCTGATTGACTCAAGATTGTTGAGTTGTAATAAGCTTGGAGGTTGGGTACCCCCAATCCGCCCTGCTTTCTATGCTGATACAGAATGGAAGAAGCCAACCTGGGCCTCTTGTTATTCCAGATAAAACTTAGCAATTGTTTTTGAAAGATTGCTATTGTTTTTTGGGGAATTGGGTGGGACAACGTGCGAAACAGATATAAAATTTTTGGTAAAATGAGCATTTTGTATAAGGCCATTCTACCGAACCAGGATATCTCCCTTCTCCCCAATTCATCTAACTCCCCTTTGAGTGCGGAAAACAGTGGGTTCATGTTTTGTGGGATAATCTCTGATACGGTGTTACAGAGTTTAATTCCCAAGTAGGGTATAGTCGTTCTCCATTGAAATGGGAATTCCCTCTGTATGCTCTCCTTCAAACTCTTATCTATGTTAAATCCCATAATCTGGGATTTGGTTAGGTTCAGTTTATAATATGAGACTTGACTAAAGCGGGAGATGCACTCATAAACTTCTCTGAGAGAGTTCAACGGATCAGTTAAAGAAATAAGGACGTCATCCGCAAAAAGGCCCATTTTATGCTGTCTCATGTTGATTGGTATCCCCTTGACTCCCAAGGAGGTTCTAATCGTTTCAGCTAGGGGTTCAATTATCATGGTAAATATTAAGGGGGAAAGGGGGCAACCCTGACGGGTTCCATTTGTTATCAGGAATGGCTCAGACAAAGCTCCGTCCACCAAGACTCTCGCGGCGGGCTGAGTGTAGAGGGCTTGTACCGCTCGTAGAAAATTTTCACCCACCCCAAATCTTCGGAGAACGGCAAAGGCGAACCCCCAGTGGACTCTGTCGAACGCCTTCTCCGCGTCCAGGGAAAGGAGGAGAGAAGGCGTCCGACCCGAGCTTATCAACTCCACTAGATTTTGGGCTCTCCTCGCACCATCCACCGCATTTCTGCCCTTTGTAAATCCCACCTGGTCGTCATGTATGACTCCAGGAAGGAGTTCCAGAAGTCTAGTTGCTAAAATTTTGGAGTATATCTTCACGTCGGAATTTAGGATGGAAATGGGCCTAAAGTTTGCTGGTGATGAAGTCGATTTTCCCGGCTTGGGGATGGCGACAATCGTAGCCTGTAGCATTTCATCTGCCATCTTGCCTTGATTCATCGAGTCGTTAAAGATGGTCGCTAGATGTGGCGACAGGGAGAGTGAGAACCTTTTATAATATTCATTTGATAGGCCATCTGGGCCTGGGGATTTGTGCTTTTTTAGTCCACTGATGGCTTTAGCTATTTCTGGGATAGATATTGGTTTGTTTAAGGGGCCATTCTCTAACCTCAAAGAAGGGAGAGACACCCTCTGCAAGAATTTCTCTATAAGATCTGTTGTTGGTTGGGGGGTATTTGAGTCATTGGCTAGATTGTATAGGTTGGCATAAAAGGTTCTAAACTGATTCGCTATCTGTTGGGGATGGGTGATTTTTATAGTAGGGTCTCTAAGTGAATACAGAAATGGAATTTTTGATTTAATTTGTCTCTTTTTGACTATTTTGGCCATTAATTTTGATGGCTTATCTATATAAGAATAGAAATTTGCTCTAAGAAAGGTAAGATTGTTGGTATGTTTGTTTAAAAGGATTTTCCTTAATTCCCCTCTCATAGCCATTAACTCTGCGTGTTGAGTGTCTTGGGGAAATTCTTGTTGGGCTTTCTCTAATTTTACAATGTTCTTTAATAGGGAGTCAATTTTTATTTGTTTATTTTTTCGATCTTGTATTTTTAATTTTATTAAGACTCCCCTGATAACCGCCTTGTGAGCGTTCCACAGTGTGGAGTTGTTAATATCTGGTGTGGCGTTTATGGCAAAGTATTCGTCTAGTGCGGTTTCAATAAGTTTTTGGTTGGAAGGAGAATTAAATAGGTTTATGTCATTTCGCCAGACTCTGGCTGGGTTGAAAGGGGCATTGATCTTAAGTTTTAGGTAGATAGGAGAATGGTCAGACCATGTAGTGGTGCCTATTGATGAATTGATAACGGAATTGAGAGTCCATCTATCCACTAGCATAAGGTCAATTCGCGAGAACGTTTTGTGCCTTGGGGAATAATAGGTAAACTCCCTCGAGGAGGAGTTTAGACATCTGAAAGAGTCATATAAACTTTCTCTGTGGAGCCAGGATTGAAGTGTGGGGGCGGTTCTTATTTTTGCTGTTGAGTCTATGTCTCTATTTGGAATAATGTTAAAATCACCGCAGAGGATAAATTTTCCTGTGCGGGACTTTTTGATTTTTTTAAATTAGTTTGTTTAGGAAGGCTATTTGCGCCTTGTTGGGCGCGTAGATATTAACAATCGTTACTGGAGTTTCGTCTATTTTTCCTACCAGGATGAGATATCTTCCCTTGCTATCAGCGATTTGTTCTTTAAGGGAGAAGTTTACTGACTCTTTAAATGCGACTAATACGCCTGCGTGTTTCTTTTGAGCATTAGCAAAAAAGATGTTAGGGTAACATTTGTTTAAAAATTTAGTGGAAGAGAGGTGTGTAAGATGCGTTTCCTGAAGACAAAGTATATCGATGTTTGCTGATCTAGCGTCCTTCCAGACCATTGCCCTCTTAAAGGGGGTGTTTAGACCCTTAACGTTAAATGAGCAAACATTTAATGACATCTTGACATATAAATATGCATATTGTGTGCGGGGTAACCTTGGCAGCATGTTTAACAGTGTAAGTAGAAACTTGAAAACTTACAACAATACAAGCAGGTCTTCTGGGACGTATAGGCGAAGATTTGCGGACGTTGTTCTTAGAAGTAGAAATAGCGTGCCTATCGGATAGGGTGCAGAGAAATAATTCTTCGTTTAAATATTTAAAGACCTGAGAACAGAAACAATTTAAACAGAACAATATAGCAGGTATAAAAACCTGATTCATTTGGGGGGAAAGTTCGGCAAACAAGTGACGGCCTTTTTCCTTGTTTTGATAGCATGGAATTACCAGCGTATAAAATATTCAGGTTGGACATGTTGCAATTTCCTCACGGAGGTGTGGTAGGGAGAGTGCGACGGTTAGGTGCCCTTTGAACTCTTTGAGGTTTTGCTGTTTGTGAGATCTCTGGCAAAGGGATGTTCCATTTCAGAAGTAGTTTTTTTCCTTCGTCTGGAGAAGATATAACTTGAGTTGTATTATCTCTGCGATTATCAATTTGATAGGGAAGCCCCATTTGTAGGGTATTTTGGCGGTTCGCAGAGCCAAGGTTGTTTGCGCAAAGGCTTTCCTAGCTTGGATTGTGGATTGGGATAAGTCCGCATACAGGTGAATATTGGTATATGGCGGAGTTAAGGGGCCAGAGGATCTGGCAACCGACATGAGCGCTTCTTTTACATGAAAAAAATGTATTCTGGCTATTACATCTCTAGGCGTTGTATCTGGAAGAAAGCTTGGCTTAGCTAATCTGTGCGCTCTGTCTATGATGCAGTCATGTTCGGTAGCGTTTGGAAGAAGATGCTTAATTAACTTGATGAGGTAATTTGTGAGGTCAGGTTGTGTAACGCTTTCCGGTATACCTCTAAATTTCACATTATTCCTTCTGCTTCTATCTTCCAAATCTGTCACTTTGCTTTTAAGAAACTCCACTTCCTCCTCCAGAGAATAATGTGCATCAATAAGATTATTATGGGATGATGCTATTTCTCCTATCTTGTTTTCAGCATGATCTGTACGTTGCTCTAATTCCTGGATGGACTCGCTAAAAGTATTGGAAAGAGCTTTAATGTCTTTCTGTAACGAGCCCCGCAGGGCTAAGATCATGTTTTTGATAAAGTCTTCCGATGCGGGAAGGCTTGAGGAAGGGAGGTCATTTATAGGGTCTGCTTCTGTTTGTATTTGTACAAGCTTATTGCAGGTGGTGGTATGTGGGGACATACGGGGTCTCTGTTTTTCTGGGCTATTAGAAGGTGTAGCTAATTTGGATGCCGACATGTTATGCAGGGAGTGTGAGTGCTGCGACGCCATTTTGTTTTTTGCTGTGATATTAATGGCGGGACTGTCATCATCATCATCATCATCACTCACCCTGCGCTGAGATGCCGGCTTCTGTTGGTTAGGAGACAGCTTCTTCAAGCCGATCGCTGTGAGTTCTTCACTATTTGAAGTGCCTGCGATGTCCTCTCCAGCTCCGGCGGCAGCAGCGGAGCTTGCGGGACTTGCGGACCCCGGGGAGATCTCTCTCACTGTCGGCTCAGTCTGTCCCGAGCCGCGGGAGGAGAAAAAGTCGGAGACCTTCTGCAGCGGTGCTTTGGCTGACTTTCTCTTCGGCATGATGCCCAGGGAAGCCTCCGGTAAGGATCTAAAGATATCTGAGCTGCTGGTAATGCTTTTTTGCCGCTTTTTAGGCTATCGGAGAGCGGAGCACAGGTTTATGCTTCCAGCTCTGCTCGCGTCCAGGCCACGCCCCCCTATAAATTTATTTTTTTAAAAACACTTTTTTTGGTTCTTACCCCTAATAAAATTCTAAAAAAAAAATGACAAAAAGGAGTGCAAAAAGCTAGAAAAAATAACCCTAAGTATCATGGGAAAAAATAATTTTGGTAGCTGAAAACAAAATAGAGCAGTAAAACCACCACATGGGTAAAATCCCTAAAGAGTGTCTGGTGCTTTGGGACCAAAACACCCTGTTCCTTAAAGGGGTTGTCTCACGAAAGCAAGTGGGGTTAAGTACTTCTGTATGGCCATATTAATGCACTTTGTAATATACATCATGCATTAAATATGAGCCATACAGAAGTTATTCACTTACCTGCTCCGTTGCTGGCGTCCCCGTCTCCATGGCTCTGTCTAATTTCGGTGTCTTCTTGCTTTTTTAGACACGCTTGCGCAGATGGGTCTTCTCCCTTCGGCTCGGCTTGGCAGCAGCTGCGTTTTTGCTCCGCCCCCTTGTACGCGTCATCGCTTAGCTCCGCCCCCGTCACATGTGCCGATTCCAGCCTCCTGATTGCGCGAGACAACCCCTTTAAGGAGTTAATACTTTAGTGTTTTTTCCGTACACTAATATTGCGCTGTGAAATATCGGACAGCCACTTGAGGAGAGCATTTATCATAAAGAACCAACGAGGCTCATAAACTAAAGTTATACAAATACTATATATTTTTGACTAGGCAGAAGCAGCTTTGGATTAAATTCCATTCCTTATGGTACAATATGACAAAAAAAGACTTCATCGCATATAAAGTATCTCATTAGAAGCAATTCAACTAACTTACACTTGACGAGCTCAAATTCCATTTTCTTCATGTCTGCAGTTCTGCACTGTAAAGATGAATTAACAGTTGTTAGTGCAGTTACATACTTGCCAGAACTGCGCTATTAAACCATATGTATTGTAGAAGAATCCAAGGCTACACTGAGTGTGGCAAGAACTAACAAGCCTTTTAATTGAGGGATTACAAAACCCAGCATCGCTTTCTATAAAATGTCAGAAGTTTAGAAGACAAACTATGTAATAAGTCAGAGCAAAGAAGAGTTCTGTAATTGTATACTTTAGGGGAATTTTACTTGAACTGGTACTTTATTTGTTGCTCCAAGTACAGAATGCTCTGGAACGCAGTGTACAAAACAATTGAAGGTGCACACCCTTTCATAAATTTGGGGCATGAGATCTTAGTCATCCAGTGAGCTCGCTTGGGCCATTCTGTGGGAGACCATGCCCACTTTGGCGAAACCTTGCCCTTGTGATGAGTGGGCAGCATATTTGTCAAAAAGTGTCAAATTTTCGTGGGAATACAAGTTGTACAAAGCTTAATGTCTTTTTTTCTTGCCAGAAAATTGGTGTAAAATTTCTGAAAGTGATGTAAATTGTAGTGAAAATCTATACCATAACTCCTCATAGCTGCATAGATTTCATATTCTTGTGCACACTGTCCAGATATGTACCAAATTTATTTTCAGGCCTTAGTAAATGTAGCAATTTTCTAACATTCAAATATTAGAAAGCTTATCTGGCTCTGTTCACACAACTGATTGGTTTGTTATAATGTGCCAGTTTAGGCAATCCTGGAGACAGAGCAGAAGTAGACATTTCTTTTATGTCTTGGACTTGGCAAAATCTAGGCAAGGGCTAGATGGAGGTACAAATGAGGCTCTGTTACTATGAGGCAAAATAGGGCATTGTTACTTAATGGGGACACACAGGTGGCACTGTAACTATATAAGGGCACAAAGGGGGAAATAATACAGTAGAAGAGCTGAATGGGGGTACTATTATTTAATAGGGGCAGAAAGAGGGGACTGTTACTTTGTAGAGCACTATTGGGCAGGTACTGTTATTGTGTATAGCACCAAGGGATCATTACTACCATCCGGCTCTCTTGAAGTTTGTAGGTGAGGACGTGCTTGAAAGGAGAGGAGCCAAAATGTCTATACATTAAATACTGCAAAGTTGAGTCATGGCTGAAAACAGTCATCATGGTGGCCTGGGCTGGATAAAGAAGACAGATGAAAGTCAATAACCCCAATCAGTGAAGCCATCATCTGTGATCAGTAAAGGTAGCTGAACTATAAGTGCTTATAAATTCAGCAGAATATAATATATACATACACACACATACATACACACTGTATATACAGATGTAGCAATGTTTAACTTGTTGCAACAACTTATCTTAACACAATAAAAGCCACGGAAAAGCTAGTAAATCTTCTGCGCCACAGTTAATTTAATGCATTAAATGTCAAGTTAAACTTTGCTACATCTATACCTACATTTATGTTTATGCATAATTTGTATTACTTTATTGGATGAGGGGGTCTAAAATATACCTTTATAGACCCTAGCAACACCACTGGAACCCATGCATCCCAGAGTAAGCCTGAGGGCAGGTCCAAAATTTGCCCTGGAACCCATAGGACTCTAGTTATACCCTTGCTTAGCAACAAAACTTTAATCTGTCACACAGCTCGTACAGAATCAATCCACTACTGGTAAAAGAAGCCGCCAAGTATTTGAGTATGTGAGGGAATGGAAAATCACTGCCACATAGTAAATAACTACACATTCTTTTACAGTACATTCATTACAGTTATACAGAATGGGGGCTGGCTGAGCAGAAGCATAACTGCTGGCTGAATAACTGTGGCCAGTCTCACTTGCCATATGAGCAAGCATAACTGACAAAAGGGGGAACATGAGCATTGGACAATAAATATCCATTCTGTTGGATCCTTGTTTCCTCTTACAGTGGCTCTTAGGTGACTGTCCTCCTGGCCCTATATACCTTAAATGTTCAGTGTTGACAAAAATTGGCCTGGTCTGACAATAAGAGTGCAATTTAAGAGGTTTTCAAGTTTGTATTACAGAAAAGGCTTATTCACTGTACAATGAAAATACAGTATTTACACAGATATAAGCTAGAGTTCAATTCCTTACCATTTTCAAATGCTTTGCTTACAGTGAATAGAGACATTCTTGGTTACACAGACCTTCTTAATCACGTCAGGATTCTTAACAAAAGAGAGATCTTAAGAAGCCGGACACCTTTATCAGTTGGACTGGACATGTTTTTACCCTCTGGATGTGAACAAGAATGTTTCAATTTACTGACATCAAGTAGAGAAGAGAAACTGAAACAAAATATAGGTTGCCTCAAAAGTGTGAATTTTGTATAAAAGTTTTGAGGGAAAGAAGAATCTGTTAGGCCATGACCCCAATATGATGGCCATTTTGAATGCTGCCATCTTGGATTCAACCTTAATGTTTCCAATGGGAAGGTAGGTGTGTGATATATCAAAGTAGCAGAGAATTTCGCCAGAAAACAATGGCATACTTTATTTTATCATAACTTTATTCATTCTCATGTTAGCATAGTGATTTTTTTTCATTGCAAGCAATATAAATGATAACGTTTTTACAGAATGTGTTAAGATTGTCTTTATATCAGGTAAAGGAAGCACATGTGTCATCATAGAAGATTTCAATCAGTGCCACCCAACAAGACCTTCCATTACTCACAGTGCAGTTGCCAAACTTCTTTCCTATTTCAGAGAAACAGGTTCTATCGCTGCTAAACCAAGACCTGGATGATCAGAATCGGTACTGATGAATGAGGCCATAAGAGCGGTTGCAGACGCTTTATTAGTAATGGCTTTTGGTCATCCAGATTGTGGTCTATCAGCAAGACTACTGTCCGTTTGTGCTGCTAGGATCTGTTGTTCTACAGGGTTCCAGGAGCACAGCTTCACAGGTGAGGGATAATTTAGCTGGCTTGGTGTGGATTTCCTCCTCCCAGCCAATCCCCACGAGTCTGCTGCATATATCTGTATATCTATATATCAGGCCCTTTGAAAAAGGAAGCTGGTATCCCTTCACTCCAGGGTTTGGTTTCCTGCATGCCTGTATATGTGTGTTGGTGTGTTAACTGTGTCCTGTGCTGCTGGATCATGTATCATCTCTAGGCTAATGTGTCCCTTAAGTTCCAGCGCAGGGCCACCTTTATCGAGGTGATTGCTCTGCTTTCAGGCAGGGTTCTGGTCCATGTCTCGTTAGAGTAGGGACCTCGAGACACGGGGACCCTTAAAGCTGGCTCGCGACTTAATTAACCTGGCCAATTCACAAACTAATTCCTCGTATTTATTACAGCAATTCCATCTGCTTATGCGTGCGGGGATGTTTGGTGAGTGTGTTGGCTGTTTTTCAATTCTATGTTATGTCTGTCCATGGGTCCAGGTTCCCGTATACAGTTCACTATTCAGTTGGTGTTTCTGCCAGTGCGTCCGGTTTCAATACGTTACCCTTCCTGCGTCTAGCCACCCGTATTTCAAGTTTCCGGCATCTGAGTTGGCTGCCCTCTGTACCCGGTTCCTGTTGGCAGTCCAGGACAAACGTTAACAATTACCTTTTCTATGAATTTGTAAATAAGTTTGGCTAATGCACTGCGGTAATGGGAGGTCTGGTTGCGTGGCATTGATTGAAATTAGAGGCGATGACACATATGAGGAACTGTGTATATGGAGGAGGGTTTCAACCATTAAAAAGAATAACTTTATTGATTAAAACACATACATCTAACAGGTAAACGCTGAACGTGTTTCGTCCAGACAGTGGCTTCAGCGTTTACCTGTCAGATGTATGCGTTTTAATCAATAAAGTTATTCTTTTTAATGGTTGAAGCCCTCCTCCATATCTACAGTTCCTCTCATGATGTTTATCGGATTGCCAACAGCCATCTGAGGACGGAGCTCTGGCTGGGAAACATATCGTTTTTTTCCCCTATACCGGAGGCACTGCTGGTCAGGTGAGCCCATATTCATTTTTTATCCTTTTTTACATAGATGACACATATGCTTTGTTCACTTGACACAAGGACGATCTCAACATATTTGTCTTGAGGTAACACCATCATTCACATTGCCAGTAATGAAGACAACTTACTGTTGTAACATACAAATAAATAAAGTTATATTAAAATGAAAAACTCTGTTGTTTTTCTGGTGAAATTCTCTGTTAGTTAATTTATCACACACACCTTCCCATTGCAAAAATTAGAGTTAAATCCAATATGGCAGCATTTAAAATAACAGTCATGTTGGTGACATGGTCTAACGGTTACCACCTTCCCCCACAGCTTATATGCAACATCGGATCACCGTCTGCCCAACCTTTTTCATTCTATATACATGATTCTACATTTTTGAGACACCTTTTATGTTAGGATGTTGCAGAACTCAAGCACACAGCATGTCAGAAGACATTGCAGCTTCTCGAAATACCGATGCTTTCTCCCACAGAGATGTATAGCTGCTTGATTAAAAAGTACCTTTTCAGATTCTAATTTTTCCTTCAGTTCATTTATTTCAAGAAGAAGAGATGTTTTTTCTTGTAGCCACTGTTCTTTTTCCATTTCCAAATCCTGAGAATTAAAGGTCTGATAAGTATTTATTTAGTTGTAAAACATTAAGGCCTCATGTCCACGGGGAAAATCAGGCCCGCTACGGATTCTACGTAGAATCCGTAGCGGGTCCCTCCTGCCCCACGGACATGAGCGCTTAAAATAGGAATTTAAAAGAATTCACTCACCCGCAGCGGGCCGGGAGGGTCTTCTCTTCCTCACGGCCGGATCTTCTTTTTTGGCTGGCGGATGAACTCGGCACGCCGGCGGCACGTCGTCGGCGTGCCGCGCGCATGCGCCGGGCACATCCGCCGAGCTGAAGCATGAAAGATCCGGCCGTGAGGAAGAGAAGACCCTCCCGGCCCGCTGCAGGTGAGTTAATTCTTATTTTTGGTCTCCTGCGGATCCAGACGGCTTCCATAGGCTTCAATAGAAGCCCGCGGGAGCCGTCCCCGCGGGAGACCCACATGAAAATGGAGCATGGTCCAGATTTTTTCATGCTCCAT
This sequence comes from Eleutherodactylus coqui, assembly GCF_035609145.1. Lineage (NCBI taxonomy): Eukaryota > Metazoa > Chordata > Amphibia > Anura > Eleutherodactylidae > Eleutherodactylus > Eleutherodactylus coqui. The sequence goes on along the minus strand of NC_089841.1, from coordinate 213,239,260 downwards.
TTTTTTTAAATCCCTTTTATTGACCATCCGCGGGTATTTATCTACCCACGGGTGGTCAATGCATCCGTATGGGGTGCGGATCCGCGTGCGGGAGAAGAGTTAAAATCCGCAGCGGATTTTAATTCCTCTTTTGCCCGTGGACATGAGGCCTAACACTAGAGATGAGCGAGTGTACTCGCTAAGGCAAACTACTCGAGCGAGTAGTGCCTTATGCGAGTACCTGCTCGCTCGTCTCTAAAGATTCAGGTGCTGGCGGAGGAGAGCGGTGAGTTGCGGGAGTGAGCAGGGGGGAGCGGGGGGAAGAGAGTGAGATCTCTCCCCCGTTCCTCCCCGCCAACACCCGAATCTTTAGAGGCGAGCGAGCAGGTACTCGCATAAGGCACTACTCGTTCTAGTTGTTTGCCTTGGTGAGTACACTCGCTCATCTCTAATTAACACCTTTTTTTATCTGAATAACAGATGAAATTTGTCAGGTTTAGGCCGAATGCAGACGGGTCGGATTCTGACTGCAAGATTCTCACAGCAGGATGCGACCCTGTGCCCCTGCAGTGACCTCCGGCTTCCCTGCGGATGTTCCGGCTAAAATAGGACATGCCGCGATTTTTTTATTACGCATGTTTTCCACGATCAAAATCATGGCTATCTGCATTGGGTTGAGTAAACCAATGCAATCCTATGGTAATGTTCAATTGTGGAAATTCCGCACAGAATCTCACTGCAGAATTTCCGCCAGTGTGCATTCAGCCTAAGTGTTGCATTATAACTTACCACAACCTACACATTAAATTGGTATTCCCATTTCGGGAATCCTATTCACCTATAAGATGTCTATTTCCAAAACGCTCCATTCTCCAGATATTGATTCCTCCGCCCTCTTGTTGTTTACTGCTCGTTGCCAGACAAAATAGATAAACTCTTCTATGGAAAGAAATAGCGGAGGAGGCTGGCTCTTGCGCATTTCTTTCATCTGGCTACCAGCTACCGTTGTGACCAATCAGCAATAAACAACCTAAAAACAGAAATTATCTGGAGAACAAAGTATTTTGGAAATTAACATCTGAAGGGTGAGTGCATTATTTTGCAATTTCGAATACATTGAAATAGCATTCCTGAGATGGTACTACCCCTTTAATAATAACTGACTATAAAAAAATCCACACCCTCACTTCCTACCTCCCCTCATATAATGATATACAAAGAAAATAGTGAATTGTCACTTTAGTTGGCCACTGGAGTCAGACCTTTGGAAGCGTAATTCTGTTAACAGTCACTAGTAGTGCTAGTTAGTTTGAGCATTAATTTTTCTATCTATTTGCACTACCCTAGATTTGCGATACTGTTTTTAATTTTGGGGGTTCAGGATCGCCAGGGTAATTTTTGGGTCAGTTACCTCGGTACTGCCAGCCTGCACCCCCACTCAAATGCCACTTGGTCACCTCAGGGCACCGTGGCTGTTTTACAGCACACGAGGAGATCAGCATTCCACTAATGCTGTCTGGCGGGGAAGAGGCACTCACCACCTTTAGTGTGTATCTCCCGCATGTCTGCTGATCCCCCAACATTGCCAGGGAAGATCTGCAGCTTTCTGTTTTGCACGGTGTAGGTCCAAGGACCAATATCACCGTCACGGACTTAAACACTGGGTACGGGTGGGGTGTTACCTTGGAAAACGGATGAGTATTCGGTGAGAGAGGTGACAGCGAGGGTGCACCTCCCACCGATCCCCATTTGTTCAGGCACGCCCACCTATACTAGTGTTTGGTACCATAGGAAGCTAAGGCTGCCTCCTAGTTTTTAGGATCCAGGGCGTTGAGTCCATAGAGGTGGCAAACCATCACATTAGTTGGTGCCATCCATAGTTCAGTGTGATTATATATCTGCTCATGTTTTCCAATCCACTGTCTGACGTCTTAAGACACAATGATTTAAGGCTGTACAGCTCCGATGTTGGAAGACGTCCGTCGGGGTTCTCTTCCTGTATATTGCCAGCCTCTCTGCTGTGGGAGCCTAATCAATGTGTCACCTCATGCAGTACTGGCTTTAGCCAGCCTATAGCGCCATTGTGTAGCAACAGAAAAAGAGTAAGCCCCCTAGGAAAACCAGTATACAAATTGCATTGGAAAGGGTTAATTAGACACACAAATAAAAGTTAAGTTTTAGATCCTCTCTGGAAAGACCACACTGGTAATACTATTATAACAGTGGATGTAGATGAGTCAACAAACCTATAAGATGAATTTGCACCCCATGAAGTAAGTATGGCATATGACAGCTCACCTTCATTTTATCCTGAAAGTGTTGTGATTTTTCATCCATGACTTCATGATAGGCTTGTATTCTGATCTTCAGGGTTCTCATTTTATCCTGGTAATGATTTCTAAGGCTAAGGGAGATCTGTTCCTAAAACCAAATTTCATACTAGTAATTCACTCATGTATTTTTTATAAAAAGGGGAACAATTTTAGTTTGTTGAACACAAGGCATTCTCTAAATATCTTAAATTTTAATGGTAAAATTACTTCTGATTGATACTCAATAATTTGGCAAATGAACACAATATTGTTTTATGTTTGAACCACATAATAGATTAATTTCATTAAAGGGGCCAAGTTATCATAAACAATCAATTAAATGATCAGCCCATTGCTGCGGGTCTGACTATAGAGACACCTGACAAACCTGATTTTACATGTGGAAACTGCAGCACCCAGACATTATTGTATTATAGTACTACACGGTAGCCATTCAGATGAATGGTAATTAGAGATGAGCGAACGTACTCGTTACGAGTACTTGCGCACCCGAGTACCGCCATTTTCGAGTACTTCAGTACTCGCGCGCAAAGATTCGGGGGGCGGCGTGCCGGCACGGGGGGTAGCAGTGGGGAGTGGGGGGGAGAGGGAGAGAGAGAGGGCTCCCCCCTGTTCCCCGCTGCTACCCCCCGCACCGCCACTCCTCTCCCCGCCCCCCGGCGCCCCCCGAATCTTTGCGCGCGAGTACTGAAGTACTCGGAAATGGCGGTACTCGGGTGCGTAAGTACTCGTAACGAGTACGTTCGCTCATCTCTAATGGTAATCCATGTAATACGTGAATTGTACAACTCTATTAGAGTTGCCATAGGGCATATGAACAGATCTTTATATATCTGGGTATTATATCCATGGGGTTCAGGTGCTGATATAGGGGGGTAGCCCCTCTACAGAGCATATTGTCTATTTCCTCATTAAGAGGTATTAATGGGGAGTGTATGCCACCTAGTGGCTGAGTTGAGAACCACCTTTTTTATATCGTTATGCTGTTTTAATTTCCAAGCCAGCCGTTGGACAGGAGGGGGTCAGGTGAACAGCACAGAGTGGCCAGGGGCTGAAACGGAAGCTAGTGTATCTCCTACAGGGAAGTTGAGTGGTGTGGAGCAATGATATAAGAGACAAGCTGCCATTGGAACTCTCGGAGAAAAGCCCTACAGGCCCGGGAAGACGCCACTGCTGCCTACACTAAAGCTGAGTGGATTGGTCCTCTGGAATACCCATGCTGTGTCTGATGCTGCTCTGTGGTGCCTGGTCCTTGTTCTTTCCTGTATGGTGGTCCAACGCCCACGTGAGTTATAATAAAGTTATCGTTTCAACAGGAAAGAGAGGTCTTATCCTTCAACCCCAGGCCTACAATGGAGAGTCTAGCCCAGGTCGATAGCTTTTCATAAACAAACATGAATTTACTGAGACCCCCAATGATAATTGGAACTAAGTGGGCACAAGTGCTTGGTTGAGCTCACTTCTTCTTTCCTAATAGAGAGCTTATTAGGCCATCTTCAGCTAACCATGGCCTTCTAAGGGGAGAAAGTGTCAGTGGGTGTTGAAGGGGAACATTGCTCAACCAATAGCTTGTGCCCTTGTGTTCTAGTAGTTGTGGGGGTCTTCGTTACTGAGCCCCGAGAAAAAAATCTCTAGCATGTATTTCTCTATGACATGTCAGAAGTTTAATAACATTGACTATAGTAATAGTAATAGTAATGCTATCTTCAAATAATTATAACTTCCTTGTATATATAAATATTTTCCTCTAAGGTTGGAACTACTTTTACCTGCTGTTTCTTTGTATTGCTATCAATTTCTTTAATGATATCCATATACTTTAATTTCATTTTCTGCATATCATCTGCTATCTGAAATAGAAGGAAATTATAAACCAGCAGAAACATAATAGATCTACTTCTGGACTCAGAACTTGGAAGCAACCAAGTTGGAGAAGACAAGAGGAACTTGAATTTAAAATGGAGATTCTGAAAATGGTGAAATCTAGGCAGTACAGCTAATTAGCAATTAGCGGTATCTGTACCTTTTATCTGCCACTGTGAACCCTCTTCTTGATTAGATGCAGCTGCCATTGCGTTTGCATGCATCCCTTACACAGTAAACACAGCAGCAGACTGTTACCTACAACTTCTAGCGTGCATAGAACTGGTTTACCGGCCAGCACTGTAGCTCCGCCCCCTGCTCACAGGTCCTACAACTTACAGGCACCAACCTCCCTTTCACCGGGAGTGTCAGAGAAAGCTGGCGGAAGCTGGCAAACAGGAGCTTCCGGCACTCTGAACTGCACATGAGCAATACAGCGCAGTGTGTCCTTCCCATCATGCACTGCTCACAGGATGTCAGGGGCTATGAACAGGGGAGGAAGTAGCAAATGCAGACAAGATGTCAGAGAAAGTGGAGATATTTCTCAGGCAGAGGGTCACGTAACAGATAGAAAATGAAGAAAGTAGCTAGACCAGATACAGTGAACCTATTACAAAATGACTTATTGTAATGATGGACATTAGATTTTAAATGTTAGTCGGTGCCCTTTAGGCTGCCTGTTCATGGGCGAGGTGGAATATCGCTAGTGATATTCCACTGCAGGGGAGCAAAGACAGGTCTCCGTGGTGAGCCTATCTGTAGCCATAAGGCTGATGCTACTTGGTGACTTTGGCTGGAAAATTGCAGGTAATGATTTTCAGTGAAGTTGCATTACAACTAGAGATGAGCGAGCACCAAAATGCTCGGGTGCTCGTTACTCGAGACGAACTTTTCGCGATGCTCGAGGGTTCGTTTCGAGTAACGAACCCCATTGAAGTCAATGGGCGACCCGAGCATTTTTGTATATCGCCGATGCTCGCTAAGGTTTTTATTTGTGAAAATCGGGGCAATTCAAGAAAGTGATGGGAACGACACAGCAACGGATAGGGCAGGCGAGGGGCTACATGTTGGGCTGCATCTCAAGTTCCCAGGTCCCACTATTAAGCCACAATAGCGGCAAGAGTGGGCCCCCCCCCCCCCTCCCAACAACTTTTACTTCTGAAAAGCCCTCATTAGCAATGCATACCTTAGCTAAGCACCACACTACCTCCAACAAAGCACAATCACTGCCTGCATGACACTCCGCTGCCACTTCTCCTGGGTTACATGCTACCCAACCCCCCCCCCCACGACCCAGTGTCCACAGCGCACACCAAACTGTCCCTGCCCAACCTTCAGCTGCCCTCATGCCACGCCACACTCATGTCTATTTATAAGTGCGTCTGCCAGAGGAAAAGCAGGCACACACTGCAGAGGGTTGGTACGGCTAGGCAGCGACTCTCTTTAAAAGGGGTGGGGCGATAGTCCACAATGCAGTACAGAAGCAATGAGAAATCCAATCCTGTGCCACCTCCATCTGGAGCTGCACACGTGGGCATAGCAATGGGGAACCTATGTGCCACACACTATTCATTCTGTCAAGGTGTCTGCATGCCCCAGTCAGACCGCGTTTTTTTATAAATAGTCACAGGCAGGTACAACTCCGCAATGGGAATTCCGTGTGCACCCACAGCATGGGTGGCTCCCTGGAACCCACCCGCTGTACATAAATATATCCCACTGCAGTGCCCAACACAGCTGAGGTAATGTCGTGCTTAATGCAGGTGGGCTTTGGCCCACACTGCATGCCCCAGTCAGACTGGGGTTCTTTAGAAGTGGACACATGCAGTTACAACTCCCTGTGGACCCACAGCATGGGTGGCTCCCTGGAACCCACCGGCGGTACATAAATATATCCCATTGCAGTGCCCAACACAGCTGATGTAACGTCAGCTGTAATGCAGGTGGGCTAAAAATTAATTGGATTACACTGTAGGCGAGGGCCCCCAAAAATTGGTGTACCAACAGTACTAATGTACGTCAGAAAAATTGCCCATGCCCAACCAAGAGGGCAGGTGAAATCCATTAATCGCTTTGGTTAATGTGGCTTAATTGGTAACTAGGCCTGGAGGCAGCCCAGTTAAAATAAAAATTGGTTGAGGTGAAAGTTTCAACGCTTTAATGAGCATTGAAACGTATAAAAATTGTTTACAAAAATTATATGACTGAGCCTTGTGGGCCTAAGAAAAATTGCCCGTTCGGCGTGATTATGTGAGGTTTCAGGAGGAGGAGCAGGAGGAGGAGGAGGAATATTATACACAGATTGATGAAGCAAAAAGGTCCCCGTTTTTGATGGTGAGAGAGAACGATGCTTCCATCCGCGGGTGCAGCCTACGTATTGCTTAGGTATCGCTGCTGTCCGCTGGTGGAGAAGAGAAGTCTGGGGAAATCCAGGCTTTGTTCATCTTGATGAGTGTAAGCCTGTCGGCACTGTCTGTTCACAGGCGGGTACGCTTATCTGTGATGATTCCCCCAGCCGCACTAAACACCCTCTCTGACAAGACGCTAGCCGCAGGACAAGCAAGCACCTCCAGGGCATACAGCGCGAGTTCAGGCCACGTGTCCAGCTTCGACACCCAGTAGTTGTAGGGGGCAGAGGCGTCACAGAGGACGGTCGTGCGATCGGCTACGTACTCCCTCACCATCCTTTTACAGTGCTCCCGCCGACTCAGCCTTGACTGGGGAGCGGTGACACAGTCTTGCTGGGGAGCCATAAAGCTGTCAAGGGCCTTAGAGAGTGTTCCCCTGCCTGTGCTGTACATGCTGCCTGATCTCCGCGCCTCCCCTGCTACCTGGCCCTCGGAACTGCGCCTTCGGCCACTAGCGCTGTCGGATGGGAATTTTACCATCAGTTTGCCCGCCAGGGTCCTGTGGTATAGCATCACTCTCGAACCCCTTTCCTCTTCGGGTATGAGAGTGGAAAGGTTCTCCTTATACCGTGGGTCAAGCAGTGTGTACACCCAGTAATCCGTAGTGGCCAGAATGCGTGTAACGCGAGGGTCACGAGAAAGGCATCCTAACATGAAGTCAGCCATGTGTGCCAGGGTACCTGTACGCAACACATGGCTGTCCTCACTAGGAAGATCACTTTCAGGATCCTCCTCCTCCTCCTCAGGCCATACACGCTGAAAAGATAACAGGCAAGCAGCATGTGTACCCTCAGAAGTAGGCCAAGCTGTCTCTTCCCCCTCCTCCTCCTCCTCCTCCTCCTCCTCTCCGAGCTGAGATATAGACAGGAGGGTGCTCTGACTATCCAGCGACATACTGTCTTCCACCGGCTCTGTTTCCGAGCGCAAAGCGTCTGCCTTTATGCTTTGCAGGGAACTTCTCAAGAGGCATAGCAGAGGAATGGTGACGCTAATGATTGCAGCATCGCCGCTCACCACCTGGGTAGACTCCTCAAACTTCCCAGGAACTGGCAGATGTCTGCCAACCAGGCCCACTCTTCTGAAAAGAATTGAGGAGGCTGACTCCCACTGCGCCGCCCATGTTGGAGTTGGTATTCCACTATAGCTCTACGCTGCTCATAGAGCCTGGCCAACATGTGGAGCATAGAGTTCCACCGTGTGGGCACGTCGCACAGCAGTCGGTGCACTGGCAGATGAAACTGATGTTGCAGGGTGCGCAGGGTGGCAGCGTCCATGTGGGACTTGCGGAAATGTGCACAGAGTCGGCATGGGTAGCTTTTCAGAAAGCGCTGAACCACCAAATTAAAGACGTGGGCCAGGCATGGCACGTGCGTGAGGCTGCCGAGCTGCAGAGCCGCCACCAGATTACGGCCGTTGTCACACACGACCATGCCCGGTTAGAGGCTCAGCGGCGCAAGCCAGCGGTCGGTCTGCTCTGTCAGACCCTGCAGCAGTTCGTGGGCCGTGTGCCTCTTATCTCCTAAGCTGAGTAGTTTCAGCACGGCCTGCTGACGCTTGCCCACCGCCGTGCTGCCACGCCGCGCGACACCGACTGCTGGCGACGTGCTGCTGCTGCTGACACATCTTGATTGCGAGACAGAGTTTGCGTTGGAGGAGGAGGAGGAGGAGGAGGGTGCTTTAGTGGAGGAAGCATACACCGCCGCAGATACCACCACCGAGCTGGGGCCCGCAATTCTGGGGGTGGGTAGGACGTGAGCGGTCCCAGGCTCTGACTCGGTCCCAGCCTCCACTAAATTCACCCAATGTGCCGTCAGGGAGATATAGTGGCCCTGCCCGCCTGTCCTTGTCCACGTGTCCGTTGTTAAGTGGACCTTGCCAGTAACCGCGTTGGTGAGGGCGCGTACAATGTTGCGGGAGACGTGGTCGTGCAGGGCTGGGACAGCACATCGGGAAAAGTAGTGGTGACTGGGAACTGAGTAGCGCGGGGCCGCCGCCGCCATCATACTTTTGAAAGACTCCGTTTCCACAACCCTATATGGCAGCATCTCCAGGCTGATAAATTTGGCTATGTGCACGTTTAACGCTTGAGCGTGCGGGTGCGTGGCGGCGTACTTGCGCTTGCGCTCAAACACTTGCGCTAGCGACGGCTGGACGGTGCGCTGAGAGACATTGCTGGATGGGGCCGAGGACAGCGGAGGTGAGGGTGTGGGTGCAGGCCAAGAGACGGTAGTGCCTGTGCCCTGAGAGGGGGGTTGGATCTCAGTGGCAGGTTGGGGCACAGGGGGAGAGGCTGCGGTGCAAACCGGAGGCGGTGAACGGCCTTCGTCCCACCTTGTGGGGTGCTTGGCCATCATATGTCTGCACATGCTGGTGGTGGTGAGGCTGGTGGTGGTGGCTCCCTGGCTGATCTTGGCGCGACAAAGGTTGCACACCACTGTTCGTCGGTCGTCTGCACTCTCAGTGAAAAACTGCCAGACCTTTGAGCACCTCGGCCTCTGCAGGGTGGCATGGCGCGAGGGGGCGCTTTGGGAAACAGTTGGTGGATTATTCGGTCTGGCCCTGCCTCTACCCCTGGACACCGCACTGCCTCTTGCAACCTGCCCTGCTGCTGCCCGTGCCTCCCCCTCTGAAGACCTGTCCTCAGTAGGCGTAGCAAACCAGGTGGGGTCAGTCACCTCATTGTCCTGCTGCTCTTCCTCCGAATCCTCTGTGCGCTCCTCCCTCGGACTTACTGCCCTTACTACTACCTCACTGATAGACAACTGTGTCTCAACGTCATCGTCCTCCTCACCCACTGAAAGGTCTTGAGACAGTTGCCGGAAGTCCCCAGCCTCATCCCCCGGACCCCGGGAACTTTCCAATGGTTGGGCATCAGTCACGATAAACTCCTCTGGTGGGAGAGGAACCACTGCTGCCCAATCTGAGCAGGGGCCCGAGAACAGTTCCTGGGAGTCTGCCCGCTCCTCAGAATGTCTCATTGTAATGGAGTGAGGAGGCTGGGAGGAAGGAGGAGCAGCAGCCAGAGGATTCTGAGTTGCAGCAGTGGACGGCGCAGAACTCTGGGTGGATGATAGCTTGCTCGAAGCACTTTCTGCCATCCACGACAGGACCTGCTCACACTGCTCATTTTCTAATAAAGGTCTACCGCGTGGACCCATTAAATGTGCTATGAATGTGGGGACGCCAGAAACGTGCCTCTCTCCTAATCCCGCAGCAGTCGGCTGCGATACACCTGGATCAGGAGCTCGGCCTGTGCCCACACCCTGACTTGGGCCTCCGCGTCCTCGGCCGCGTCCACGTCCTCTAGGCCTACCCCTACCCCTCAGCATGCTGTATTACCAGTAATGCAGAAACAGAACGCTGTAATTAAATGTGCCGCTTATTGGCCTGGGGTTGGAGGCTGACTTCGCTTACGGAACGCCAGGAAATAATCTTGCGCAAGCCTGCTGTAACACTTAGCTGGCTGCGTATGAATTTGTAGAACTACTACACCCAGCACAGACCCAGAACACTGAGGACAGTCACAGGCAGCCCAAATAGATTTTTTTCCCCAAATTTTTTTGCAAAGGCCCACTGCCTATATTCAATCAATATGTCTTCTGTCCCTGCCTAAGCGCTTCTGGCCCTGGAGTATGTCAAAGAACTGCAGAGTGTTGCACTATGAACTGCAATACAGCGGTGATTTCACAGCCCAGACAGAGCCAGGAAATAATTTTGCGCAAGCCTGCTGTAACACTTAGCTGGCTGCGTATGAATTTGGAGAACTACTACACCCAGCACAGACCCAGAACACTGAGGACAGTCACAGGCAGCCCAAATAGATTTTTTTCCCCAAATTTTTTTGCAAAGGCCCACTGCCTATATTCAATCAATATGTTTTCTGTCCCTGCCTAAGCACTTCTGGCCCTGGAGTATTACTGCAGGGCGCAATGCTCTGCACGGCCGATATACCCAAAAAAAAAAAGGTGCAACACTGCAAAAAGCAGCCTCCACAGTGCTGCACACGGTTAGATGTGGCCCTAAGAAGGACCGTTGGGGTTCTTGAAGCCTGAAATACTCCTAACACTCTTCCTATAGCAGCTCCACCAAGATACCACTTTCCGTCCTCTATGTCAGAACGCATCTGTGGCGAGCCGCGGGAAGGGCCGATTTTTATACTCGGGTGACACCTGATCTCGCCAGCCACTCACTGCAGGGGGGTGGTATAGGGCTTGAACGTCGCAGGGGGAAGTTGTAATGCCTTCCCTGTCTTTCAATTGGCCAGAAAAGCGCGCTAACGTCTCAGAGATGAAAGTGAAAGTAACCCGAACATCGCGTGGTACTCGTCATGAGTAACGAGCATCTCGAACACGCTAATACTCGAACGAGTATCAAGCTCGGACGAGTATGTTCGCTCATCTCTAATTACAACCTTCCTAGACTGCAATGCAAGATGCTTCCTTTTTAACAGTTGAATTGCAGCACTGAAACAGTAATGCAAGAAGTCACACAAATTTTTGAAACTTGTGTCATAAAAACCATAGTCACCATGTAGCCTTAGCCCAATCCTTGGCTCATAAACTGTGAGGAGGTACGGGGGCTCAGTGTCTGTTGCCTTGCAGCTCTGGAGTCCTGGGCTTAAATCCAACCAAGGCAAAATCAGTATGGAGTTAGTGTTCTCCCCGTATTTGCATGGGATTCCTCCAAGTACTCCAGTTTCCTCCTGCACTTAAAAAAAATACTGATTGGTTAATTAAGATTCTGAGCCCACTGTAAGTGATGACAGTCTGTGTACATCGGAATATGCATGTGCTATATAAATGAGTAATGTAAAATAAAAATATCCACCACTAACAAAAATATTTCATGACATCAAATATTTAAAGGTGCACATACCCTTTGTTCCTTTGCTACCATTATGTATCTTTATTATGTACATTTTGGGCTTATACCAGTGGGTAGGAATTGGACATAATGCTATGTCCAGCTTTAATAATGCTCATGGGGACGATCAATCTCTCCAAGGCTTAAGGCCCATTTACACGTAATGATTATCGCTCAAAATTTGTTCAAATGACCAAAATGAGCGATAATTGTTACATATAAAGGCTGCCATTGTGCACTTTTCATTTGAACGATGATTTTAAGGTGAACTTAAAATCCATAGTTCATCTACAGATTTATCTCTCAGTAGACCGCAGGCTGTAATCTCCGTGGGAAGCCAGCAGATAACATTGTAACCTGCTGGCTGACGCAGCGAGAACATTGCCTCTATGTGCACAGCTGGGCATGTGATTAACCACACGCTGGGCTCTGCAAACAGTTCTTGGAGGCCCTTTTACATGCAAATGAAGATGATAAAGTCGTAATGGCCATTAGCACGTTATGCAAAAAGATCACTAAATCTTTCAATCTTTCAGTCAATTGAAAGATATCTTTGCGTGTAAATGGGCCTTTAGTCTATTCAGCTGGTTATCTTACATGAGATGATGTCATTTTGTGGCTGCAACTACTTTACTATTTCTAGAAAAATGTTAACGTTAGCTAGGATAAGAAAGCCACTAGAACATCAGAGATCTTACATTTTAGTCCATGTTCACACTGTGCCACAAGCTCCTCTTGAAGCCTCTGGCACAGATCCAGCACACAATCCTGGACGAAATATCACAGCATGCTGCTCTATGTCCTCCAGGAAAATTTTGGCTTGCATGCCAGAAGCCAGACAAACCCCCATTAAAGCCTGCTAGTGTAAAAGGTCCCTTCTTTAAGTCTTCCCTGATACGCTTTATGCTTAAGACTTTCCACCTTTTCTAAGCCCATTGTTGGAGGTCCATAGAAGTGAACACCTTTTTCCAGATGTCATCTCAGTAGAGCTCTATGCCAATTAAAAATTAGTTCTTCTTCAATCCAAACCTTGCTAATATACATCTTTGCCAGATCATACGGAATGTAGGCCTGCCCTTCATTGGTCTGGCATTCAGACAGTTCATGGCTTTCATTTAAACAAGAATTTGTAAAGTTTTGAATATCTGCAAAAACAACAAAAATATAAACATTTACATATTGTTATAGGAGGTTGGTATGTTTTAGTAGCATCATGTTACCAGTAAACTTATAATAGTTTTTTTTTTTTTAAGTTTTTTTAATTGTTCCATTTGGAGCAGCACAATGGCAGAAGCAAGAAAAGAAGAAGCCCAGGTGGCTGGTGTCTACAGCTGTTGTCCTACAACACGTGTATTAGACGTCCTAAAGATTACCCTCGTGGCAGTATAACTATCTTGAGGCTAACTAATTGCCATGGTTTCATGGAAGTACAGGTGACGCACATAAAAACCATAAGGGAGATTTATTAAGACCGGGCATTTCATACCCTGGCCCTATGGTATTCCCAATGGCAGAGGCATATCGGCTCCTCTGTGTGCCTACACCAAAATCTTCGCTAGCTGGGAGCTGGAATAAATTTCTGGTATTATTTATACCAGTTTTTGGTGTAAGTTATACAATGTTTGTTTGTCTGTGGCGGTCACACTCTCTTGTAACACGCCACACCTTTTTGGGGGGGAAAGTGGCGCAGAGAGACATAGTGGCAAAAAAAAGTCGTAATTTTATTTTATAATGAGGACTTGTGTGAAATTTTACCAAAAAAAACTTTGCTAAATATCTCCCTTATATTTTGTCTGTATTTTCTGCAAACTATGGCAATTAATAGCAAGAAAACTGTATTTTTTTAAATAACCACAGCACATCCATTACATGTGAATATACCCTTATGCAGCTATTATTCGCTATTTCTAGAATTATGAGATTATACATGTTTATATCTATAGAAGAAACTAGGAATGAGGAGAGGTTTTTAGCTTAATAATAGGCTAACACTTCCTGTTCAGTAGGGAAAACTTTCCAGCAATCGTCTTATCATTACAGACCGGATTACTATGAAAGCTAACACCTATATATAGATAACACAGGATCTACAGCTCACAACTTATGATGGTCACAGTTTATCTACTCCCCCTCCCTGCACAGTGACCTCTAGGGTCTACATTTTACATGTCTGAATTCATTTAGGTCTGTTGACTATAGACACAATGTGGTATGGTGGTAGTGGGGAAGAAGGGGAGTCTAAAAGAACATTTACGTACAACGATTATCGCTCTAAAGCCATCTTTTCAGCAATCGTTGCTTGTAAATGTGTGCCCATCGTGCACTTTTCGTCCATCTCTGAGTTCCGCTCCACATAAAATCCATCATCCCTGATAAGACAGACCGCACACTAAGTTCTCCATGGGCAGTGCTGATAAGAGCTGATAAGATACTTTCAGCATCTTTCCTGATGGAGAACAATAGTGATGTATTTAGAGAACAGACCACCCGCTGTTCTCTAAATACATGCAAATGAAGCTACATTGCTTCTAATGGGCTGATTAACCCATTAATAGTTGACGCAAAATGATCACTTTAAACTGTCAGTTTATGACGAATTTTGAGTGATCATCTGTATGTGTAAATGGACCTTCAGTTTGGGGAACAGCCCAGGAACTACAGTATGGCCTACTTGATCCACCTGTGTGCTTGCTAGCATAAATCTGATGCATTCATTTCTATTGCCCAATAGAGAGATTAATAAGCAGCAGCTATATGCCTCTGACTCTACTTACCCAACATGCCAAAGCTTGATTAACCTAACAGTAGACATCAGGGGACAGTCAAGCTGCCTTCATGCACAATAGATTGTCGCCAGACACTGTTTATACCAGTTGAACCAAACATTATATGACATGACTACTTCACCAACCTCAGGCCAAATGCACATGGGTGCAAATTCCACGGCGGGATTCCACGGTTGCACGCTGCCATAGAATTGCATTGGTTTATGCAATCCTATGCAGAACAAAATCGCGGCATGTCCTATTTCAGTGAGATTCTTGCACTTCTGTGTCATTGGTGATGCGCAAGCTCTGCACTGCGCATGTGTGGCTGTGCGCCAGCTGCGGGTCAATGCAGGGGCAGGGGCACGGGTCACATCGGAATCTGACCCAGACATCTGCATTGGGCCTTAAATGGGATGTGCAAGTGTTTGAAAGCTACCCCCTACCTACGCAACAGTAGATAACTTTCAAACATTGCACAACCCTGTTAATAAGGCCCTATGTACAAAGGCTGCGAGAAAGGTTTTAAAAGTGTATGCTTTGGTTTAAGACAATCACACTTTAAGAAATGATACCTGTAGTAGACCTAAGCTGGCATCTAGCATACAATACCGAAGGCTTTAGTTATAAGTGCTATTATGCGATTACCATTACTAAACATTAGCAGATATAATTTGATATACTGTATTTCTAAAGTCAATTCTTTGTTTCCATGAAAATATAACCTCTATCCAGTTGCCTTGTTTCTTCTTTCATGCCTTTCCAGCAATTCAAAGAGGTCAGCTTGCTTGTGTAAATTCCAATCTTGCTGAACCAAGACTCACCTTGTTTTTCTGGACCTGTAATTACATTCAGAGTTTCTGAAGCAAATTAATCTTTAGGGCTCATGTCCACGGGCAAAATATGATTTAAGATCCGCAGCGGATCTGCCGCATGCGGATCCGCATCCCATAGGGATGCATTGACCACCCGCGGGTAGATAAATACCCGCGGATCGTCAATAAAAGGGATTTTAAAAAAAATGGAGCATGGAAAAATCCGGACCATGCTCCATTTTCGTGCGGGTCTCCCGCGGGGACGGCTCCCGCGGGCTTCTATTGAAGCCTATGGAAGCCGTCCGGATCCGCGGGAGACCTAAAATAGGAATTTAAAGTATTTACCATCCGGCGCGGGCGGGGAAGGTCAGCTGTTCCTCACGGCCGCATCTTCCTTGCTTCGGCTCGGCGGATGTGCCCGGCGCATGCGCGCGGCACGTCGGCGACGTGCCGGCGACGTGCCGCCGGCGTCAGGAATTCATCCGCCGGCCGAAATTGAAGATCCGGCCGTGAGGAACAGCTGATCTTCTCCGCCCGCGCCGGATAGGTAAATGCTTTTAAATTCTTATTTTCGGCGCTCATGTCCGCGGGGCAGGAGGGACCCGCTGCAGATTCTACATGTAGAATCTGCAGCGGATCTGATTTTCCCCGTGGACATGAGGCCTTAAAGCAAACCTTGAGGCTGCTTTCACACAAGTATAGTACTGCAGCATTGTTTGTGCCTGTATTGTGAACCAGACGAAAAAAAACACAGAATATGGCCATATGCTTACCGATATACTGATACCGGAGGGCAGGCATATAACCACCTATCCTCCTACATGCAGACAGCCAAACTACTAAATGTTAGAGCAAGTAACACACGTGAAGGACACTGATGAGCAGCCACTCATAAACCCTCCTTATAGAGGGGTGGCAGTTTAGTGCTTATTCCTACACAAAAAATTAGATACAGAATGTCAGACTACATGGTATATGTAGTGCACCATGCAGGCTTGCAACCTATTAATTACACCATGTCAGTATCGAGCGGGTTGCCCTGCACCAAAAAAAGAGAACCCCATTGGCACTGGGACCCTGGGCTCCCAGAGAATTTCTAATAGATACTGATGCGAAGTATTAGTTGCTATTTTGGCCAAAATACATAAGCTCGCAATCCATCGTCATGGGTCCTCGTTTACTTGTGAGTCCCTACACTAGCATAAGTCAAAAGAACCTGCTGGATTCCAAAATGGTGTCATTAATTGGGTGTAATCCTGCATGGTGCACTACATATACCTTATGGTCTGACACCCTAAATCTACTTTTTTGTGTAAGAATAAACACTAAGCAGCCGCCCCCCTCAGTATAAGGAGGGTGTGTGAATGGCTGCTCATCAGTGTCCTCATATGTGTAATTTGCTTCACCATTTAGCAGTTTGGCTGTCTGCATGTTGGGAAATAAGTGGTGTATATGCCTGACCTCCGGTATCAGTATATTAATAAGTATATGGCCTCTTTCTGTAATTTTTTGTCTATCTTTATAATTCCCTTTCTGTGATTTTTTTGACGTATGTTAGTGTAGGGACTCACAGTAAGTGAGGACGCTAGACGATGGGTTGTGAGCGCACGTATTTTGGCCAAAATATCAACTAATACCTCCCATCTATCAGTATTAATCAGTAACATGCAATGTGACTTTGAATGCTGGGGGAGCCCTGGGTGTCATTGCTGATGTGGTTCACCTCTGGGGTGCAGGGCAACCTGCTGGATTCAAACATTGTGTCATTAATAGGTTGTAAGCCTGCATGGTGCACTGCATATACCATGTGGTCTGATATCCTGTATCTACTTTTATGTGTAGGAATAGGCATTAGGCAGCCAACCCCTTCAATTTAAGGAAGGTTTGTGAGTGGCTGCTCATCAGTGTCCTCACATGTGTAATTTGCTCCTCTATTTAGCAGTTTGGCTGTCTGCATGTTGGGGGATAAGTGGTGTATATGCCTGCCCACTTGTAACAGTATATCAGTAAGTATATAGTAAGTATAAGAATGAAAGCAAAAGTTACTAATCTATTTAGTTTTTCATTAAATGGTTTTTCCCATCTTATGATGTGAAGGCATAGCTCTAATGTTAACCCTTTCCAATCCACTGTCTGATGTCTAAAGACATTCTGATTGAAGGCTGTACAGCTCCGATGTAGGAATACGTCCGTCAGGGTATCCTTACTGTATATTAATGGCCACTCTGTTGTCGGGGGCCTCTCCGGCATGTCACATACTGCAGTACTGGCTCTAGCCAGCAGATGGCCATATTATATAATGGGAAAAAGAGAAAAACACCTAGGAAACCCTGAATCCAAAGCAGCAGTTTGATTTACAAACTTAAAAATATATATAATCAATCACAATATACAATATACTCATATAAATAACAGCACTATACTAAAATCCCCCTAGTTAGTATCAGTTTACTGCTAAAGTAATGAAAGCATTGGTGACGTTACACGTCATGCACTGTGTTTGGAGGCTGTCAGTCGGGAGGTGTAGCATCACTCCTTAAGGAGAGCATCAAGAAGATGAGTGAGGAAGATGGAACAATACCTCTGCAGCGCCACCTATAGGATGGCAGAATTCCTGCAAATCAATGTCCGACCCTTTATACAGGTCTTGGGAATAATGATTGGCAATTGGAAACCGAGCCAGAATCTATACACAGACAGCTGTACTGTATTGCTTACTTTTGGCTTCCAGATACATGGGTTGCCAAGGAATGAAAAATTAAAATTTGCTTAAAGGGCTAAAGTCAATGAGATGTTCATATACAATAAACTAACTAAACCAGACAATACCACAAATATTTAAATCAAGACACTTACTTCCAATTGATTGGTTATCTATAGTGATACTCTTGATTATACATGATGGGTGAGCTTTCAGCTCGTCAAACAGGTTGATAGCACTACCAGGTAGATCAGAAGGTAACATTACTGTTGATAAACAGGGTTCACTGTCACTTCTATAGGAGATTCCCGATGCCTGTGAAGTAGATGGTATTGCATCCTTTCCCCACGTTTCTGGGAAAGACATACAGTAATAATCTTTAGAAACAGATTCAGCATCAAATATACAGTAAAGGTATATATATATATATATATATATATATATATATATATATATATATATACACACACACACATATACATAACAATTTATATATAAACACAAAGTTATGGTCAACATTACTGACACCCTATATATTAAAGAAGTTTTCCCATTACATAAAATTACCTTGCAAACAATCTGTCCTTACTGGTTGCTGTTGACCAATACATGTGACTGCAGCAGCCAATCACTAGCTACAAGGTCATTGCTATGGCCAGTGATTGGCTGTTGTAGCAATGACATTTCCTGCTCAGCAGGCCCCAGGGCTGTCCTTGCAGAATGCCTATCAAGCCATGTCTGTGGGGTGGCCTGATAGACTGCCTGCTATGGCATTACATCATACTGCAGGAGCGACCAAAGCATCCCAAGTTGTTGGCCCCTCTGGGGACAAAAGAAAGGAGAAATAAGAATAATAAAGCTTTACTAATTATTTTTTTAAAAAGCAATAAAAGTTGAAAAAAACTTTTTGCCATATTTGTAATAAAAAAATCTAAATAAAACAAAAATACATATTTGGTATCACTGCGTCTGTAAAAGTCTGATCTATCAAGGTAAAACATTATATACACTGCATGATGAACATCGTCAGAAAAAAAAAAAAAAGAACGCCAGAAATGCTCTTTTTCAGTCACCGCGCCCCCAAGAAAAAATGCAATAAAAAGCAATCAAATTCCAAAATGGTACCAATGCAAATTACAGGATATCCCGCAAAAAATGAGCCCTTATGCAAGTATGTTGACGGGAAAATAAAAAAGTTATTCCTTTCAGAAGATGGCGGCAGAAAATAATTAAAAAAAATATATCTATCTTTAAAAAAAATAAAAGTAGTACAGCAAAAAAACCTATATATATTTGGTATCACAGTAATCGTACTGACCCATAGAATAAAGTTATAATGTCATTTTCGTTGCATTTTGTGCGTCGCAGAAACGACGCGCAGTAAAATGAAATTTCATTTTTTTTTTCATTTTACTCCACTTTGAGTTTTTAAATACATTATATGGTACATTAAATAGTACCGTTGAAAAACACAACTCGTCCCGCAAAAAACAAGTCCTCATACAGCTATGTTGATGTATAAATAAAAGAGTTATGATTTTTTAACAGAGGGGAGGAAAAAATGAAAATATGGGGAAAAAAGGGGCCATATCCTCAAGGGGTTAAAGAAAGGCATAATAAAGAGGGACTGAAGTTCCCTAAAAGTTACATAAACAAACACATTCCTTCTGGGAACATGGTTTATGGTCAGATGAAACCAAACTAGTGTTTCTAGAGAATGAAATGAAGCCTATTAAAAAAGTGCCCCCTACCTACAGTGAAACACAGTGAAGGATCCATAAGGCTGGGTTCCCACAGGGCGGATTTGCTGCAGCGAAAAACCGTGAGATTTCCCCGGGATAATCGTCGCATGCTTTTCTGTTGCGGCCGGCTCTTCCATAGAAAGGAGCGAGGTCTCAACAGAAAAAAAAAAAAGAATTGACATGCTGCGTCCTAGGAATCTGCGCCGCAGTGCCGTCTTTGCAGCGACGGATTGTCTGCCCCGTGTGGATAAGATTTTTGACAAATCTGGTTCGAATGGCTGGCTAATCCCCGGGTTAGTGGCCGCAGACGGATTTGCCGCAGCGAAGTTCCACAGGGAAATTTTGCGGCAAATCCGCCCTGTGTTACCGCAGCATAACATTGCAGGGTTACTTTGCTACCGTGAACCTGTTACAGGAACATTGAAATCATAAGATTTGTGAGCCAAACAAAATGAGTCCCACAAACAAGATAATGACCCAAAGCACACATCGAAAAGTAGGTAAAAAATGGACTGTTTTAAACTATCCAGCAATACGTCTTAATTAGAGATGAGCGAGCACCAAAATGCTCGAGTGCTCGTTACTCGAGTCGAACTTTCAGTGATGCTCGAGAGTTCGTTTCGAGTAATGAACCCCATTGAAGTCAATGGGCAACTCGAGCATTTTTGTATATGACTGGTGCTCCGCTAAGGTTTTCATTTGTGAAAATCTTAGCAAATCACCAAAGTCATGTAAAAAACACTGAAATGGATAGGGCAGACGAGGAGCAACATGCAGGGCTGCATTTCGGGC
The DNA here is from genome assembly GCF_035609145.1 of Eleutherodactylus coqui. Lineage (NCBI taxonomy): Eukaryota > Metazoa > Chordata > Amphibia > Anura > Eleutherodactylidae > Eleutherodactylus > Eleutherodactylus coqui. The sequence continues at coordinate 213,218,999 of NC_089841.1, read as the reverse complement.
TCCTAGGTCTCACTATTAAAGGGGGTTGTCTCGCGGCAGCAAGTGGGGTCATACACTTCTGTATGGCCATATTAATGCACTTTGTAATGTACATTGTGCATTAATTATGAGCCATACAGAAGTTATACACTTACCTGCTCCGTTGCTGGCGTCCTCGTCTCCATGGTGCCGTCTAACACTGTCTTCTCCTTCCATTTAGACGCGCTTGCGCTGTGCGGTCTTCTGCTGTGTTCAATGGAGCTGCTCCGGCGTGCTCGCGCCACCGAGGTCTTCTGCGCATGCACAGACCAGCTCTCCGGCGCGAGCACGCCGGAGCAGCTCCATTGAACACAGCAGAAGACCGCACAGCGCAAGCGCGTCTAAATGGAAGGAGAAGACAGCATTAGATGGCACCATGGAGACGAGGACGCCAGCAACGGAGCAGGTAAGTGTATAACTTCTGTATGGCTCATATTTAATGCACGATGTATATTAAAGTGCATTAATATGGCCATACAGAAGTGTATAACCCCACTTGCTGCTGCGAGACAACCCCTTTAAGCCACAATAGTGGCAAGAGTGAGACAAACCCCCCCCCCCCGCACTGTCAGCATAACAATCGTTCTCCTCTGCCACAGCTGTAACAGCTGTGGCAGAGCAGAACGATGTTAGCCCATTGAATTCAATGGAGCTGGCAATACAGCTGGCTCCATTAAAAGCAATGGGCTGCCGGCGAGCGCGGGATGAATTTTCGGGAAGGGCTTAAAAATATAAGCCCTTACCTGAAAATCATCCTAAAATGTGTAAGAATAAAAAAAAATGTATTCTCACCTTTCTGCTGCAGCCGGAGTTCAGTCGCGTCTGGCCGGCAGTTCTCCTGAACTGCTTTCTGTAGTATTCAGCAGGTGGGGATTTAAAATCCCCTCCTGCTGAATGAGCTGCCTCTGATTGGTCACAGCCTCACCAATCAGAGGCAGCACTCACTCACCCATTCATGAATTCATGAATGGGTGTGAGTTCTGCCGGGACAAGGTGGTGCGCGTGGTGCTTGTCTCGAGTAACGAGCATCTCGAGCACCCTAATACTCGAACGAGCATCAAGCTCGGACGACTATGCTCGCTCATCTCTAGTATTAACCCTTTCCAATCCACTGTCTGACGTCTTCCTACATTCTGATTGAAGCTTCTACAGCTCCAATGCCAGAAGAAGTCCAACAGGGTAGTCTTACCGCCTATTGCCAGCCACTATTCTGTCGGAGCCTCTCTGGCGCACACACACTGGCTTTAGCCAGCAGATGGCACCGTTGTATAACAGCAAAAAGAGAAAGCCTTTTAGGAATCCCTGAATCCCAAATTGGATTGGAAAGGGTTAAGATCAACATTTCATACGCCAGTCTTAATATACTGTAATTTTCACCCATATACAATGTGCCTAACATATGAGTAGGCACACACTTCTTCATATATTAGGTACATCTTGGCTCCTCTATGCATATACACAGAAATCTACACAAGCTAGAAGCTGATTTGGATTCCTGGTATAAGTTATTAATATTTCACTTTTTTTCTGGTGTTTATTATTATTTCTTTTTAGAAATGACCCCCATGTATGTTGACAAGTAAACTTTATTTGTTGAGTGTATTTGAACAAGGAACTAAAATATTGTAAAGATTCAGAGTGAGAACATATCCACATGTTTAGGAAAAAAAATTGGGTTTTTTCACTAAAGAATCTAGGGGGCCAATACTGTTGACCATAGCTGTATGAGTCTTGGACTGCACAGATACCAGCAACACCACAAAATGTGGTCTTGGAGATGCTCCAGACCATTGACAGCTACCATTGTAATGAGATAACCCATGTTATGCACCATTATGCTACTGACTGGCATTCTGGGTTGAATATATAGATTGATTGTCTTACCCATTGCAAATAGTCTCTGTGAGGCAGGGAACACAGGAGTCTTCCTGTCTTCGTCCACAGGCATAATTCAGATGAAGGCTGGTTATTTTCATGTGATGATCATAAATAAGGAAATAAATGGAATATACATGTAAATAGAAAGATGTTTATGTCTTTATGTAAACAAATAAGGGAGATGGAATAATACCTCCACAGTGCCACCTATTGGAAGGCATCATTCCTTCAAGCCAAAGTTAGACTCTTTATACAAGCCTTGTAACAATGACTGGGAATTAAAAGCAAAACCTTCAAATGAGCATCGTGCAGTCTTACACATTCACCATATAGGCTGTAATTCTTTTACCACATCACGGTGCCATGCCAAATTGAGTCAGGGGGGGAATTGCTTGTGTGAGTTTTATGTGAAAGAATATCGCTTCGTGTGCATAAGCCCTTATGCAGATTTTCTGTCCACTGCTGATACATTACAATTCCTACACAGCACATAGGAATATCATATTTCATGTTCTTAAGAAAAGTGGCATGCATTAGTATGGTTGTGTTCAGACAGGTGACAACATTCCTCTCCGTGCCCATACACAGCACCGTGGGGAATTCAATGAGCTCATGACACGTGAAAACTGTGTAAGAGTTCTATTTATGCAAAATCCAGAATGAAAATCCTCATGCCACCCCCAAAATCGTCATTATCAGCAGCATATTCCACTCTGTAAACAGGGGACATGCTGCTGATCGCTGTGAAACAGTATGGGGGACAATCACTGGGACCACTGTTCAGTCCTTACAAATTCCAAATCAGCCTGTGTAAAAACATATCAGCACCAATTTCCTTTGTCTGCCCTGAATTTTAACTAATAGCAAAAAAAAAAAATAATTCTAAGAGTTGTTTCAGACATTTTCATGTTTTTTTTCGAGGCAATGTGGCCACCTGTTAGCTGTAGGTCAATTGGAAGTTCTGAAAAGTTTTTATTGTGACGTTTTTCTTTAGTTTTGGTGCATTTTTGGGGTCAATGGCTTTTTTTTTTAATAAACTCAGTATGGTGTAGGTATAATAATAAAAATAATAAACTTTATTTGTATAGCGCCAACATATTCTGCAGTGCTTACATAGACAGGGAACATGCAGACAGACAAAAGTACAAACATTACAGAACCATGGTTACATAGTAATCAATTGATGGAAACAATAGGGGTGAGGGTCCTGCTCCAACGAGCTTACATACTATGAATAGTGGGGTGATACAGAAGGTAAAGGGGCTGGCGATGTGCAGGTATGGTGAGGTGGAGAGTGAGAGATGCTATATACAGACAATTGTCAGACATTCAGCCGTGTGACAGCAGAATAGGTATGACTGCAGGAGCGGTTTATGATGGCTAGCAGGGATTGCAGTCAGTAGGTCAGGGAGCATGTTATCAGGCGGCGTACAGAGGGGTTTGTTTAGAGAATGCGGTATGCCTCCCTGAAGAGGTGCATTTTTAGAGCACGCCTGAAGTTCTGCGAGTCCTGGATTGCTCTGGTATCCTTTGGTAGTGCATTCCAGAGGACCGGTGCTGCTCTGGAGAAGTCTTGGAGGCGGGAATGAGAAGTTCGCATTAAAGGGGCACTCAGTCTGGTTTTGTTAGCAGAGCGGAGAGCCCGGGCTGGTTGATGGATTGAGATGAGGGAGGCAATATAGGGGGGGGGGCGCTGCGCTGTGGAGGGCTTTGTGGATGAAGGTAGTGAGTTTAAATTGAATTCTGTATTTAACAGGCAGCCAGTGCAGTGACTGGCACAGGGCAGATGCGTCTAAGTAGCGGCTGGACAGGAAGATGAGCCTGGCTGCCGCATTCAGGATGGATTGGAGAGGGTAGAGTCTGGTGCAGGGGAGGCCGATCAACAACAAGTTGCAATAATCGAGCCGGGAGTGGATGAGGGCAACAGTAAGCGTTTTTTAACGTGTCCACAGTGAGAAAAGAGCGGATTCTTGCGATGTTCTTGAGGTGCAGCTGACATGTTTGGGCCAGAGATTGGATGTAGGGGGTAAAAGAGAGATCAGAATCGAATATGTCCCCAAGGCAGCGGGTGTGCTGTCTGGAAGTTATGGTGGGGCCACACACTGAGATGGAGATGTCAGGATGAGGTTGATTAGTGGAGGGTGGAAATACCAGTAAGTCAGTTTGAGAGAGGTTTAGTTTTAGGTAGAGAGAGGACATGGTGTTAGAGACAGCAGACAGACAGTTGGTGATGTTTTGGAGTAAAGGTGCAGAGATGTCACGGGAAGAGGTGTATAGCTGGGTGTCATCAGCATACAGGTGGTATTGGAGGCCAAATCTCCTGATGGTTTGTCCAATAGGGGCTGTGTAGATAAAAAAAAGAAGGGGGCCGAGGACCGAGCCCTGGGGGCCCCCAACAGCAAGGGGAAGAGGAGGGGAGGTAGAGCCAGCAAAGGAGACACTGAAAGAGCGGTCAGATAGGTAGGAGGAGAACCAGGAGAGGGCAGTGTCCTTTAGGCCAATGGAGCGTAGCATACTGAGGAGGAGTTTGTGGTCAACGGTGTCAAATGCTGCGGAAAGGTCAAGGAGGATCAGTAGGGAGTAATCGCCCCTCGATTTGGCTGTCAGTAGGTCATTGGATACCCTTGTAAGGGCTGTTTCTGTCGAGTGTTGAGGTCGAAAGCCAGACTGTAGGGGGTCTAGGAGAGAGTGCTCTGATAGGTAGCTTACAAGGCGGGAGTAAACCAGCCGTTCTAGTAGTTTGGAGATGAAGGGGAGGTTTGAGATGGGTCGGTAGTTGGCAGCATCAGTCGCGTCCAGAGTCGGCTTCTTTAGCAGTGGGGATATGATGGCGTGTTTGAAAGAAGAGGGAAAGATGCCAGAGGTCAGAGAGAGGTTGAATATAGTGGTGAGATGGGAGATGACCACTGGGGAGAAGGAACGGAGGAGGTGTGAGGGGAGGGGTTCGCTAGCGCAGGTGGTGGGGCGAGCAGAGAAGAGCAATTTGGAGACTTCTTCCTCTGTCGCTGGTCTGAGTACAGACAGTGAGCAGGAGCTAGATGCAGTGCTGACAAGACTAGGGTCAGGGTTAGTCTGGGATTGGGAAGTTATTTCCTGACGGATGTCATCAATTTTCTTTTTGAAGTAAGCAGCCAGCTCTTCGGCACTGAGATCCGTCACCGGGGGCTGCGGTTTAGGGCTAAGAAGGGAGTGAAAAGTATCAAAGAGCCGTTTAGGGTTGTGGGATAGTGAGGAGACTAGAGAGGTGAAGTAGACTTGTTTGGCATGGTGCAGGGCGAGGTTGTAGGTTCTGAGCATGAATTTGTAGTGGAGGAAGTCTGCGGACGTTTGCGATTTCCTCCACAGCCGTTCAGCACTTCTAGAGCACTTCTAGGTATGGTGTTTTTTGAATTTCCTGAAAAAAGTACATTAAAAACATTTAGATAATAAAAAGTCACCGAAAAGACACTTGTTAAAAGCCATAAAATTCATAGTGCTTTTTTACAAGTCCCAAAAAAGGTCTCCAAAAATGTGTGTGTAAAGAAAGCTTAAAGGGGTGGTCTCGCGAAACCAAGTGGGGTTATACACTTCCGTATGGCCATATTAATGCACTTTGTAATGTACATTGTGCATTAAATATGAGCCATACAGAAGTTATTCCACTTACCTGCTCCGTTGCTAGCGTCCTCGTCTCCATGGTTCCGTCTAAATTCGCTGGCAGCTTGCTTTTTTAGACGCGCTTGCGCAGTCCGGTCTTCTCCATTCAGCACGAGCCGCTTCAGTGTGCTCCCCGCTACAGCTCTTCTGCGCATGCGCAGACGAGCTGTCACTGCTCGGGAGCGCGCTGGAGCGGCCATTCTGCACCATCCTCTGTTAGAGGAAGGTGCAGAAACTGGAGCTGCCCAGCGGAGAAGCCCAGCCCAGCCCAGCCCAGCAGCCCCGAGAAGCCTCCCAGGTAAGTGATGGGTCGGGGGGGGGGGCTGCCGCTGCGCCGGGCTGCGCCGGGGGGGCTGTCGCTGCGCCGGGGGGGGCTGCCGCTGCGCCGGGCTGCGCCGGGGGGGCTGTCGCTGCGCCGGGGGGGGCTGCCGCTGTGATGGGGGAACTAGCGCTAGGCCGGGGGGCTGTCGCTGCGATGGGGGGGCTGTCGCTAGGCCGGGGGGGGCTGCCGCTGCGATGGGGGGGCTGTCGCTAGGCCGGGGGGGGCTGCCGCTGCAATGGGGGGGCTGTCGCTAGGCCGGGGGGGGCTGCCGCTGCGATGGGGGGGCTGTCGCTAGGCCGGGGGGGGCTGCCGCTAGGCCGGGGGAACTAGCGCTGGGCTCCGCTGGGCTCCGGGGCCTTCACCTGGGCTGAGGGTCTAGCGCTGGGGAGCCGGGGGCTAGCGCCGGTTACCTGCTGCCTGGCGGTGGGCGTCTGGTCGGCGGCTGCGGGGCGTCCGGTTGCCATGGAGACACAGCTGGCGGCGTCTCGGGAGCGCGCACGTCGGGCTGCAGCGAGCGACGGGGAAAGAGCCGGCGGCCATCTTGAGGAAACTTTTATAAGTTGCTGAAACGCTGGAACGGTAAGTACGAACCAGCTAGAAATGTCATTTACAGGGGGGCTTAGTAATGTATGTTTAATGGGGGGGACTGGGCAAAAAAAAAAATTAACTGCTTCCTCGAGACATCTCCTTTAAGGCTGGGGCCACACGGGGCGTAATTGCTGCAGAATTTCTGTGTGGACTTTCTGCAAGGAAATTCCATCCGCAGCTTTTTATGCCGGGATTAGTCAGCAAAGTGGACGAGATTTGCAAAATTCTCGTCCACATGCTGCAGCCGATCTGTTGCGGCCAAGCCGCACTGAAATTGACTTGCCGAAATTGATAAGGGGAGAGATGGCCACAACAAAATACAGGCGGAGAAGCCACTCCAAAATCTACGGCGAAAGGCCATGGGTTTTGAAGCTGCATTTCTCCCGCGGAAATCTCACGGTATTTCCGTGCGGTAATTCCTCGAGATTTCCCCGGGATTTCGGCCGTGTATGACCCCAGCCTTAGCCCTCTTTCACACAACAGGACCATATGGAAAACACGCAGCAAAGATAGGGCAGGTGCTATCTTTGCTCGCACCTCGGACCTGACATACGAGTTTTGGTTCCTCTAGAAGCACACTCTGAGCTCTGCTTAGTAGCTCTAAAAATGTGCTTGCCTGAACGAGCCTTAGGCCTCTTTCACACGGACGACAGCGATATTGCCGCAAGAACATTGCATTGAGATCGCAGCTGTGCTCTGTGCAATATCACAGCGTTTTCTCACAGCAATATCGCGCTTTTGTGTCGCTACAAAGGCACACGATTTTCTAGCGCTCTTTTACCGGGATTTTCAGTGGGTTGGGGGAGGGCTTAAAATATAAGCCCTACCCCAAAGATAAGCCCCAGCTGCATTAAAAAAAAACTGTACATAACCTAACAGGCATAGTCGGCTCCGACGCACATCTCCTTCTGAAGCTCTGGGACACTTGTTTGTAGTCTACAGCCAGAGCTTTCTGGCCAGGGGTTTCAAAAAACAACGCCTCCAGGAAACGCTGGCTCTGACTGGTTCTTGAATACCTTGGCTCAGCCAATCACTGTAGCGCTTGATGAACTAATCACAGCCATTCAATGCGGAGGAAAAGTGCGGCGGGGCGCACTCCGTCTTTTAGGTGATGTATTGTTTTTTTAATGCAGCTAGGGATTATTTTAGGGGAAACAGAAGGATTTCCTACTGTAAAAGTTGCATCGCACCACTGTACGATACAACACAAAGGAAGGCTCCATAGGGAAACATGGAATACAAAGCATAGCAAATTCAATTTTTTTTCTTGCAATGTAGCAGCCTACACAACATTGCTTATGTGAAGGAACCCATTGGAAAGCATGGGCTTCACATGCATGTGATTTGTAACACTGTCGCATTGCGAGAATATCGCACGATTTTCTCGCCCGTGTGAAAGCGGCCTTATTCTTTTACTCTGCAGGTTTTGCTCCTGGTTTTGGCTTCCAAATATTAATGCAGAATACTGACCAGAACACTGCTGCATGAATAACGCCTTATACTTGTAATCTGATTTTATAGAGTATTTGCTATTAGTATGATGGTATATTTCCTGCCAAGCAAATTTGTATTCTTACTTAATGGATGAAGAACATAGAAGAAATCTGAAAGGTTTCTACCACTAGGGGGAAGAAGTGAGTTCTTTTATAAGCCTGCTTGATTGTTGTCGGGCGTTGCCTTGGAAGGAATGTGGCATGGGCAAGCCTTGGCTCCTTTCTTTTCTTTTTTTTCGTTGTAGGAAAGAACCTTTGAAAGAACGCTCGCTGCGCTTGAGAATGACCTGCCTTTATTTTTTCCTAAGCAGGTAGACACAAAGCAATCTTCTTAAACTAAAGCAAATAGAAATGAATAGAAAGTGTGGTTAAGAGTAAACTGACGTTTGCAACATCAGGATATGATTCATGTTCCCCGTAGAGCAACACTCATTGTAAGAGTATGTAGGGTTTTTGTTTTTTAAAGCAGACCAGTGATCACAAATTGTGGAACCTCAGAATGGAATCCGCTAATCTCATATTACACCATAGCCTGAAACACAACTCATCAGTTTAACACATTACTGTTTAGGGTCATCATCTTCCATAAATCAAAAGGGAGCCTATTCTTGTACATTAAGAAACAGTAACAATCCAAAATTATGCAAATAAGGAACAATACCCCACCCAACCTAATATTACACTCACCGAAAAAATAAATAATGCACCCAGGTAGAAATGTTGGATTGCTGCAAAACTCGGCATGCAGTTACCTCTTAGGTCGGCTTCACACGACCGGATTTCCGGATGATCTACAGTATTCCGCACTTATTGAAAACATAGAACATTCGCATGTTTGCACAGATGAACGGCATGTTCTAATTTTGTGCAGAATCCACACAGACGGCTTCCACTGAAGTCAATGTAAGCAGACCGACCCACAATTGATTAGCTGTAAGTACCCGTGTTATCGACTAGCATCGTCGCGGAAAAACAAATATGCAAAAAAAATAAATAAATAAATGTAAATACTTAGAGTTGTGGTATGATTAGACACAAGGTCTTGCCACCAGAGGTCAGCAAGAGACTTTTACTGTTGCCCTATAAAAAGGCGCTCAAAGGCTACTTTGGTGCAGTGTACCTCTTGTTGAGAAATCGTTGACTGCTAGACATGTCTCCATGAAGCACTTAAAGGGGTTGTCCCGCGGCAGCAAGTGGGTCTATACACTTCTGTATGGCCATATTAATGCACTTTGTAATGTACATTGTGCATTAATTATGAGCCATACAGAAGTTATCAAAAGTTTTATACTTACCTGCTCCGTTGCTAGCGTCCTCGTCTCCATGGTGCCGACTAATTTTCGGCCTCTAATGGCCAAATTAGCCGCGCTTGCGCAGTCCGGGTCTTCTGCTGTCTTCAATGGGGCCGCTCGTGCAGAATGCCGGCTCCGTGTAGCTCCGCCCCGTCACGTGCCGATTCCAGCCAATCAGGAGGCTGGAATCGGCAATGGACCGCACAGAAGCCCTGCGGTCCACAGAGAGAGAGGATCCCGGCGGCCATCTTCAGCAGGTGAGTATGAAGACGCCGGACCGCCGGGATTCAGGTAAGCGCTCTCCGGTTTGTTTTTTTAACCCCTGCATCGGGGTTGTCTCGCGCCGAACGGGGGGGGGGTTAAAAAAAAAAAACCCGTTTCGGCGCGGGACAACCCCTTTAAGACATTTTTCCCAATTAATAGACTTTGAGAGGTTCGGATCATTGGAATGAGCGAAGCTGGGTGGCAGTTTTGTTGAACTGCCTGTCATCTAGGCCGTTTTGACCAAACTGCTAGGAGGTGTTGGGAGCAGGAATGCCTTTGCCAGAATACCACACTTCCTTGACCCAGTTGCAACATCCAGGGGCAAATGTGCTGTAGGAAAACATACAGACCCGGTATGCCTCCATGCCTGACCATATCGCATCGTGTATCCAGGCTAGATGAGGCCCAACAGAATACTAGAGCCTTCGTTGAATTATACAGTTTTCCTCAATAAGCTTATCCTTTCACTCTAATACTGCAATCAATTACATATATCATCATTACATTCACACATGTAAAGTATCATTCAGTTCCAATACTTCCTTCTTTGTGCATTTTTTTGTCAATGAGTGTACTCTAAGAATACATAATTATTTCATACATTAGAATATACTGAGTGCTCATAATCTCAACAGAGCAGGGAAGCCTCAGTGATATCAAATTCCCCATGCCATTTCTGCAATATGTCAGCTAAAGGCAAAGCTGAGATCTTGCAGCATCTATCTATCTATCTATCTATCTATCTATCTATCTATCTATCTATCTATCTATCTATCTATCTATCTATCTATCTATCTATCTCACAATGTTCACTATTTTACAATGTTTATTGTACTGAATAAATAATGCAATGTTTTACTACTTTTATGGACGTGGAGATGTTAATTATGTTTATTTTTGCTTGCTCATATTTTTCATGTTTGAAAATGTTTTTTTCTTTTTACTTTTAATAGTTTTAAAATACTTTAAAATAATATATACATTTATTTTTAAGTTTTTTATTAGTTCCACTAGGTGACTTAAATATGCAATTGCTTGATCACTCACATAGTACAATGCAATATTCCTGCATTGAAGAGTATTGCACCTGTCAGCATATTAAGCCTTTGGCTGCCATGGTAATGCATTAGCACACTGCAATCCTGTTACACAGGGGCTGATGGAGTCACTAAGGTAGCCTCCACTTTGTTTAATGGCTTTGATACCATTATTGAGGGTGGGTGTTAATTGTTAAACACTAGAGATGAGCGAACGTACTCGTCCGAGCTTGATACTCGTTCGAGTATTAGCGTGTTCGAGATGCTCGTTACTCGTAACGAGTACCACGCGATGTTCGAGTTACTTTCACTTTCATCTCTGAGACGTTAGCGCGCTTTTCTGGCCAATTGATAGACAGGGAAGGCATTACAACTTCCCCCTGTGACGTTCAAGCCCTATACCACCCCCCTGCAGTGAGTGGCTGGCGAGATCAGGTGTCACCCGAGTATAAAAATCGGCCCCTCCCGCGGCTCGCCACAGATGCATTCTGACAGAGATCAGGGAAAGTGCTATCGTGTTGGAGCTGCTATAGGGAGAGTGTTAGGAGTTATTGTAGGCTTCAAGAACCCCAACGGTCCTTCTTAGGGCCACATCTAACCGTGTGCAGTACTGTGGAGGCTGCTTTTTGCAGTGTTGCACATTTTTTTTTTTTTTTGGTATATCGGCCATGCAGAGCATTGCGCCCTGCAGTAATACTCCAGGGACAGAAGTGTGGAGGCAGGGCCAGAAGACATATATTATTGATTGAATATAGGCAGTGGGCCTTTGCTAAAAAAATTTGGGCAAAAAATCTATTTGGCCTGCCTGTCACTGTGCTCAGTGTTCTGGGTCTGTCTGTGCTGGGTGTAGTAGTTCTACAAAATCATACGCAGCCAGCTAAGTGTTACAGCAGGCTTGCGCCAAATTATTTCCTGGCTCTGTCTGGGCTCTGAAATCACCGCTGTGTTGCAGTTCACAGTGCAACACTGTGCAGTTCTGTGACATACTCCAGGGACAGAAGTGCTTAGGCAGGGACAGAAGACATATTAATTATTGATTGAATATAGGCAGTGGGCCTTTGCTAAAAAAATTTGGGCAAAAAATCTATTTGGCCTGCCTGTCACTGTGCTCAGTGTTCTGGGTCTGTCTGTGCTGGGTGTAGTAGTTCTACAAAATCATACGCAGCCAGCTAAGTGTTACTGCAGGCTTGCGCCAAATTATTTCCTGGCGTTCCGTAAGCAAAGTCAGCCTCCAACCACAGGCCAATAAGCGGCGCATTTAATTACAGCGTTCTGTTTCTGCATTACTGGTAATACAGCATGCTGAGGGGTAGGGGTAGGCCTAGAGGACGTGGGCGCGGCCGAGGACGCGGAGGCCCAAGTCAGGGTGTGGGCACAGGCCGAGCTCCTGATCCAGGTGTATCGCAGCCGACTGCTGCGGGATTAGGAAAGAGGCACGTTTCTGGCGTCCCCACATTCATCGCACATTTAATGGGTCCACGCGGTAGACCTTTATTAGAAAATGAGCAGTGTGAGCAGGTCCTGTCGTGGATGGCAGAAAGTGCTTCCAGCAATCTATCGTCCACCCACAGTTCTGCGCCGTCCACTGCTGCAACTCAGAATCCTCTGGCTGCTGCTCCTCCTTCCTCCCAGCCTCCTCACTCCATGAAAATGACACATTCTGAGGAGCGGGCAGACTCCCAGGAACTGTTCTCGGGCCCCTGCTCAGATTGGGCAGCAGTGGTTCCTCTCCCACCAGAGGAGTTTATCGTGACTGATGCCCAACCATTGGAAAGTTCCCGGGGTCCGGGGGATGAGGCTGGGGACTTCTGGCAACTGTCTCAAGACCTATCAGTGGGTGAGGAGGCCGATGACGATGAGACACAGTTGTCTATCAGTGAGGTAGTAGTAAGGGCATTAAGTCCGAGGGAGGAGCGCACAGAGGATTCAGAGGAAGAGCAGCAGGACAATGAGGTGACTGACCCCACCCGGTTTGCTACGCCTACTGAGGACAGGTCTTCAGAGGGGGAGGCAAGGGCAGCAGCAGGGCAGGTTGCAAGAGGCAGTGCGGTGTCCAAAGGTAGAGGCAGGGCCAGACCGAATAATCCACCAACTGTTTCCCAAAGCGCCCCCTCGCGCCATGCCACCCTGCAAAGGCCGAGGTGCTCAAAGGTCTGGCAGTTTTTCACTGAGAGTGCAGATGACCGACGAACAGTGGTGTGCAACCTTTGTCGCGCCAAGATCAGCCGGGGAGCCACCACCACCAGCCTCCCTACCACCAGCATGCGTAGACATATGATGGCCAAGCACCCCACAAGGTGGGACGAAGGCCGTTCACCGCCTCCGGTTTGCACCGCTGCCTCTCCCCCTGTGCTCCAACCTGCCACTGAGATCCAACCCCGCTCTGAGGACACAGGCACTACCGTCTCCTGGCCTGCACCCACACCCTCACCTCCGCTGTCCTCGGCCCCATCCAGCAATGTCTGTCAGCGCAGCGTCCAGCCGTCGCTAGCGCAAGTGTTTGAGCGTAAGCGCAAGTACGCCGCCACGCACGCTCAAGCGTTAAACGTGCATGTAGCCAAATTTATCAGCCTGGAGATGCTGCCGTATAGGGTTGTGGAAACGGAGTCCTTCAAAAGTATGATGGCGGCGGCGGCCCCGCGCTACTCAGTTCCCAGTCGCCACTACTTTTCCCGATGTGCCGTCCCAGCCCTGCACGACCACGTCTCCCGCAACATTGTACGCGCCCTCACCAATGCGGTTACTGCCAAGGTCCACTTAACAACGGACACGTGGACAAGCACAGGCGGGCAGGGCCACTATATCTCCCTGACGGCACATTGGGTGAATTTAGTGGAGGCTGGGACAGAGTCAGAGCCTGGGACAGCTCACGTCCTACCCACCCCCAGAATTGCGGGCCCCAGCTCGGTGGTGGTATCTGCGGTGGTGTATGTTTCCTCCACTAAAGCACCCTCCTCCTCCTCCTCCAACGCAACCTTTGTCTCGCAATCAAGATGTGTCAGCAGCAGCAGCACGTCGCCAGCAGTCGGTGTCGCACGGCGTGGCAGCACAGCCGTGGGCAAGCGGCAGCAGGCCGTGCTGAAACTACTCAGCTTAGGAGATAAAAGGCACACGGCCCACGAACTGCTGCAGGGTCTGACAGAGCAGACCGACCGCTGGCTTGCGCCACTGAGCCTCCAACCGGGCATGGTCGTGTGTGACAACGGCCGTAACCTGGTGGCTGCTCTGCAGCTCGGCAGCCTCACACACGTGCCATGCCTGGCCCACGTCTTTAATTTGGTGGTTCAGCGCTTTCTGAAAAGCTACCCACGCTTGTCAGACCTGCTCGGAAAGGTGTGCCGGCTCTGCGCACATTTCCGCAAGTCCCACACGGACGCTGCCACCCTGCGCACCCTGCAACATTGGTTTAATCTGCCAGTGCACCGACTGCTGTGCGACGTGCCCACACGGTGGAACTCTATGCTCCACATGTTGGCCAGGCTCTATGAGCAGCGTAGAGCTATAGTGGAATACCAACTCCAACATGGGCGGCGCAGTGGAAGTCAGCCTCCTCAGTTCTTTTCAGAAGAGTGGGCCTGGTTGGCAGACATCTGCCAGGTCCTTGGAAAGTTTGAGGAGTATACCCAGGTGGTGAGCGGCGATGCTGCAATCATTAGCGTCACCATTCCTCTGCTATGCCTCTTGAGAAGTTCCCTGCAAAGCATAAAGGCAGACGCTTTGGAATCAGAAACGGAGGCGGGGGGAAGACAGTATGTCGCTGGATAGTCAGAGCACCCTCCTGTCTATATCTCAGCGCGGTGAGGAGGAGGAAGATGAGGAGGAGGGGGAAGAGACAGCTTGGCCCACTGCTGAGGGTACACATGCTGCTTGCCTGTCATCCTTTCAGCGTGTATGGCCGGAGGAGGAGGATCCTGAAAGTGATCTTCCTAGTGAGGACAGCCATGTGTTGCGTACAGGTACCCTGGCACACATGGCTGACTTCATGTTAGGATGCCTTTCTCGTGACCCTCGCGTTACACGCATTCTGGCCACTACGGATTACTGGGTGTACACACTGCTTGACCCACGGTATAAGGAGAACCTTTCCACTCTCATACCCGAAGAGGAAAGGGGTTCGAGAGTGTTGCTATACCACAGGACCCTGGCGGACAAACTGATGGTAAAATTCCCATACGACGGCGCTAGTGGCCGAAGGCGCAGTTCCGAGTGCCAGGTAGCAGGGGAGGCGCGGAGATCAGGCAGCATGTACAGCACAGGCAGGGCAACACTCTCTAAGGCCCTTGACAGCTTTATGGCTCCCCAGCAAGACTGTGTCACCGCTCCCCAGTCACGGCTGAGTCGGCTGGAGCACTGTAAAAGGATGGTGAGGGAGTACGTAGCCGATCGCACGACCGTCCTCCGTGACGTCTCTGCCCCCTACAACTACTGGGTGTCGAAGCTGGACACGTGGCCTGAACTCGCGCTGTATGCCCTGGAGGTGCTTGCTTGTCCTGCGGCTAGCGTCTTGTCAGAGAGGGTGTTTAGTGCGGCTGGGGGAATCATCACAGAAAAGCGTACCTGCCTGTCAACCGACAGTGCCGACAGGCTAACACTCATCAAGATGAACAAAGCCTGGATTTCCCCAGACTTCTCTTCTCCACCAGCGGACAGCAGCGATACCTAAGCAATACGTAGGCTGCACCCGCGGATGGAAGCATCGTTCTCTATCCCCATCAAAAACGGGGACCTTTTTGCTTCATCAATCTGTGTATAATATTCCTCCTCCTCCTCCTGCTCCTCCTCCTGAAACCTCACATAATCACGCCGAACGGGCAATTTTTCTTAGGCCCACAAGGCTCAGTCATATAATTTTTATAAACAATTTTTAGACGTTTCAATGCTCATTAAAGCGTTGAAACTTTCACCTCAACCAATTTTTATTTTAACTGGGCTGCCTCCTGGCCTAGTTACCAATTAAGCCACATTAACCAAAGCGATTAATGGGTTTCACCTGCCCTCTTGGTTGGGCATGGGCAATTTTTCTGAGGTACATTAGTACTCTTGGTACACCAATTTTTGGGGGCCCTCGCCTACAGTGTAATCAAATTAATTTTTAGCCCACCTGCATTACAGCTGACGTTACATCAGCTGTGTTGGGCACTGCAATGGGATGTATTTATGTACCGCCAGTGGCTTCCTGGCACCCACTCATGCTGTGGGTCCACAGGGAGTTGTAACTACATGTGTCCACTTCTAAAGAACCCCAGTCTGACTGGGGCATGCAGTGTGGGCCGAAGCCCACCTGCATTAAACATGAATTTATTACCTCAGCTGTGATGGGCAATGCAATGGGATATATTTATGTATCACCGGTGGGTTCCAGGGAGCCACCCATGCTGTGGGTCCACAGGGAGTTGTAACTACATGTGTCCACTTCTAAAGAACCCCAGTCTGACTGGGGCATGCAGTGTGGGCCGAAGCCCACCTGCATTAAACATGAATTTATTACCTCAGCTGTGATGGGCAATGCAATGTGATATATTTATGTACCGCCGGTGGCTTCCTGGCACCCACCCATGCTGTCGGTCCACAGGGACTTCACAATAGGGAGTTGTACCTGCCTGTGTCTATGAATTAAAAACCCTGCTCCGGTTGGGGCATGCAGTGTGGGCTGAAGCCCACCTGCATTTAATCTGACGTTAGCTCAGCTGTCCAGGGCACTGCAATGGGATACATTTATGTACAGCCGGTGGGTTCCAGGGAGCCACCCATGCTGTGGGTGCACACAGAATTCCCATTGCGGAGTTGTACCTGCCTGTGACTATTTATAAAAAACCACGGTCTGACTGGGGCATGCAGACACCTTGACAGAATGAATAGTGTGTGGCACATAGCTTCCCCATTGCTATGCCCACGTGTGTAGCCCCAGATGGAGGAGGCACAGGATTGGATTTCTCATTGCTTCTGTACAGCATTGTGGACTATCGCCCCGCCCCTTTTAAAGAGGGTCACTGCCTAGCCGTGCCAACCCTCTGCAGTGTGTGCCTCCGGTTCCTCTGGCAGACGCACTTATAAATAGACATGTGTGGCGTGGCATGAGGGCAGCTGAAGGCTGCGCAGGGACAATTTGGTGTGCGCTGTGGACACTGGGTCGTGCAGGGGGGGGGGGGGTTGGGCAGCATGTAACCCAGGAGAAGTGGCAGTGGAGTGTCATGCAGGCAGTGATTGTGCTTTGTTGGAGGTAGTGTGGTGCTTAGCTAAGGTATGCATTGCTAATGAGGGCTTTTCAGAAGTAAACGTTGGGGGGGGGCCCACTTTTGCCGCTATTGTGGCTTAATAGTGGGACCTGTGAACTTGAGATGCAGCCCAACATGTAACCCCTCGCCTGCCCTATCCGTTGCTGTGTCGTTCCTATCACTTTCTTGAATTGCCCAGATTTTCACAAACGAAAACCTTAGCGAGCATCGGCGATATACAAAAATGCTCGGGTCGCCCATTGACTTCAATGGGGTTCGTTATTCGAAACGAACCCTGGAGCATCGCGAAAAGTTCGTCTCGAGTAACGAGCACCCGAGCATTTTGGTGCTCGCTCATCTCTATTAAACACAACTAGCAGCCAGTAGCTGTGGATGGGGTGGGCTGAGAAGGACCACAGGGCTCTGTGATTGGTTGCACCTTGTGACATCCCGGCAACAGGCTGACAGCAGCCTGTAAATACAGACTCGGCAGGGTGTACAGAGGTGGCCAGATTTTCAGCCTGAGGGCAGATTCCGATGAGTGTGAATTTCTCCCCAATTGTGCTTCAGAGAAAAGATAGAACCTGCACTAAAGATCGGGCGGCCTCTATCTTCCCATGGTTATTTTCAAACTCCTGCAATCTGGCGGGGAGTTTGAAAAGCTGGCAAAGGGGAAGGGATTCCCCTCATTCAGGTGCACTTATGCTCCATACCACCAAGCATAGTTGTGCCCAGACTCATCAGAATAAGCCCTAATCGTTGGATTGCATGCCCTCCTGCCAAGCCACCCTTACCACAGCTGTCCTTCATCGACTGACAATATCGAAAGCAGAGGAGAAGATAATGGGGGGCTACCTAGGTTTTGTGTTGTGGGTTCCTGTTTCCTGTCCCGAAACAAACTGTGGTTGAACGAATCCTTCGTATGAGAGAACTCAACAGAGATGAACGGACCCCATTGACTATTATGGCGTCTGTACCGCTTTTTTTTAAACTGTCTGTTTCCCAGACTAAATAACACAGCTTGACTATTAATTTATCTGTGATTTTTGAATGAATCTATGCTAGAGGTTACAAGAAGATCATGTGATGCAGATATGAACAAAGCCTCAAAGAAACATTTTGTAAATGTTCTTGCATGTATCTTCTAACATGTTTTCCCCATAGCAGTCAACAAAGTCCTTTTAATTAAAATACCACATTTTGTCAGTACAACAGTATAAATTACCACATTGTTAAACACGTGCTACTGTACAAATGGTATCTTATTCATCTAGTCTAGTTTGGCAAAAAACGTTATAAAACTACATTTAGGCTGGCTTTACTGGGGTGTATTTGCACACACAAAATTTGCATGCACAATGTACAGTATATAAAACCCATTGATTTCAGTTGCTTGCAAAAAAAACCAAAAACCGGAACATGCTCTATTTTCCTGCTCAAAAAAGTCCCCATAAATGAGGATGCATGATACGCTGTGTAATTACACAGGAAAAGACATCTTGTACTCCAGCAAAATATTATAATAATCTTTATTTGTATAGCGCCAACATAATCCACAGCGCTTACATAGACAGGGGGAATACAGAGAGACAAAAGTACAAATATTACAGAACCACGGTTACATAGTAATCAGTTGATGGAAACAATAAGGGTGAGGGTCCTGCTCCAATGAGCTTACATACTACAAGTAATGGGGTGATACAGAAGGTAAAGGGGCTGGAGATGTGCGCGGTATGGCGAGGTGGAGAGTTAGGGATGCTATACACATAGACAATGGTCAGACATTTAGCCGTGTGATGGCAGAAACAGTATGACTGCAGGGACAGTTGATGGTGGCTAGCAGGGATTGCAGTCAGTAGGTCAGGGAGCATGTTATCAGGTGGCGTACAGAGGGGTTTGTTTAGGATATGCGGTATGCCTCCCTGAAGAGGTGCGTTTTTAGAGCACGCCTGAAGTTCTGCGAGTCCTGGATTGCTCGGGTAGCCTTTGGCAGTGCGTTCCAGAGGATCGGTGCTGCTCTGGAGAAGTCTTGGAGGCAGGAATGAGAAGTTCGAATTAAAGGGGCGCTCAGTCTAGTTTCGTTAGTAGAGCGAAGAGCCCGGGCTGGGTGATGGATTGAGATTAGGAAGGCAATGTAGGGGGGGCGCAGTGCTGTGGAGGGCTTTATGGATGAAGGTAGTGAGTTTAAATTGAATTTTGGCCTTAATAGACCACGTATAGTGCATTAGTAGATCAACCTCTACCAATACACTATGTGTGATTAAGTAGTCTAAGGATGGTTGTGGCCACCTAAAAATAACACATGGAACAGGTGGAACGGAGAGACCACCAAGAAGATCATCTGCAGGCAATATCCCACCTGCACCTTTCGATGGACAGAATTTTGTGTTAAAACCAGAGGGTCACTTTAAGATATGTTAGCATCACTATATAGTAACAATAACAAATTATTATTATTATTATTAAAATGTTATTACTATATTTATATAGCGCCAACATATTCCGCAGCGCTTACAAAACGGGTGAGCAAAAAACAAAGATACAAAAACCACGGTTATGTCTAGCAATCAGCTGATGGAAACAGTAGGGGTAAGGAGCCTATATACTACAAATAATGGGACAGCAGGGATTGCAATCAGTAGGGCAGGGAGCATGTTATCAGGCGGAGTACAGAGAGGTTTGGTTTAGGGTATATGCTATGCTTACCTGAAGAGGTGCATTTTTAGAGCACGCCTGAAGTTTAGTCAGGGATTGCCCGGTTAGTTTTTGGTAGTGCATTCCAGAGGACTGATGCTGCTCTGGAAAAGTCTTGGAGGCAGAAATGAAAGGTTCGTATTAAAGGGGCACTTAATTTGATTTTGTTAGCGGAGCAGAGGGCATGAGCTGGGTGGTGGATTGAGATGAGGGATGCAATGTAGGGCGGCGCGGTGCTATGGAGAGCTTTATGGAGGAGAGTAGTAAGTTTAAAATGAATTCTGTATTTGACGGGCAGCCAGTGCAATGACTGGCACAGGGCAGAGGCATCCGAGTAGCGGCTGGACAGGAAGATGAGCCTGGCTGCCGCATTCAGGATGGATTGGAGGGGAAAGAGTCTGGCGCAGGGGAGGCTGATCAGCAGTGAGTAGCAATAATCGAACTAAGAGTGGATGAGGGCAACAGTAAGCGGTTTTAGTGTGTCCACAGTAAGGTCAGATTCTTGCAATGTTCTTGAGGTGCCAGGATGAAGTCAGTTAGTAGAGGGCAGAAACACCAGTAGGTCAGTTTTTCAGAGGTTCAGTTTTAGGTAAAGAGAGGACATAGTATTAGAGACAGTGGGCAGACAGTGGCGTTATGGAGGACTGTTGCTGTGATGTAATGGGAGGAGGTGTACAAATGGGTATCGTCAGCATAGAAATGGTGCTGAAAGCCAAAACTCCTGATGGTTTGTCCAATAGGGGCAGTGTAGATGGAAAAGAGGAGGGGGCCGAGGACCGAGCCCTGGGGGACCCCAACAGTAAGGGGAAGAGGGGGGAAAGGTAGAGCCAGCAACGGAGACATTGAATATGCGGTCAGATAAGTAGGAGGAGAACCATGAGAGGGCAGTGTCCTTTAGTCCAATGGAGCAAAGCACACTGAGGAGGAGTTTGTGCTCAACAGTGTCAAATGCTGCAGAGAAATTGAGGAGGATCAGTAGAGAGTAGTCGCACCTCCATTTGGCCGTCAGGAGGTCGCTTGACACTTTTGTACAGGTGGTTTCTGTCTAGTGTAGAGGGCGAAAGCCAGACTGGAGTGGGTCAAGAAGAGAGTTTCCTGATAGATAGCCTATAAGGCGAGAGTAAACCAGGCGATCCAATAGTTTGGAGATGAAGGGGAGGTTGGAGATGGGTCGGTAGTTGGCAGCATCGGTCAAGTCAAGAGTCGGTTTCTTTAGCAGTGGGGATATGATAGCATGTTTGAATGAGGAGGGGAAAATACAAAAGGTCAGAGAGAGGTTAAATATAGTGGTGAAATGCGAGATAACCACTGGGGAGAGGGATCGGAGGAGGTGTGAAGGGAGAGGGTCGCTAGCGCAGGTGGTGAGGCGAGCAGTGGGGTCCAATCTGGAGACTTCTTCCTTTGTCATTGGTCTGAATACAGAGAGAAAGCAGGAGCTAGATGCAGTACTTATGCAACTAGGGTCGGGGATAGTCTGAGATTGGGAGATTATTTCCTGCCGGACTTTGTTGACTTTCTTTTTGAAATAAGCAGCCAGATCTTCTGCATTGAGATCTATAATGGGTGGCTGCAATTTAGGGCTGAGAAGGGAGAGAAAAGTGTCAAAGAGTCATTTAGGGTTGTGAAATAGTGAGGAGACGAGAGAGGTGAAGTAGACTTGCTTGGCATGGTGGAGGGCTAAGTTGTAGGATCTGAGCATCAATTTGAAGTGGAGAAAGTCTGCGGACGTTTGCGACTTTCTCCACAGCCATTCAGCATGCCTAGAGTACTGCCTGAGGAAGCGTGTTTGGGGTGTGAACCAGGGTTGCCAACGTCTGCACCGGATGATTTGGGTCACGGGGGGTGCCGCTTCATCCCGGGCATGTTTGAAAGTGGGGTTGTAATATGCGCAGCCAGGTTGGGGCAGGAGAGGAGACAGATAGGAGACAGATAGGGGACAGAGAGGACTGTAGGGACTCAGCAAAGTCCTGGGTGTGAACAGCCTGAAGGATCCTGTAAATACGGTAGGTAGGAGGGTCTGGAGAGATGCTAGGGAGCTTGACAGAGAAAGAGAGGTTATGGTCCGAGAGCAGGAGAGGGGAGTTAGTGAAGTGGGAGCAGAGCTGAGACGGAGGAAGACCAGATCAAGAGGATTGCCATCTTTGCGAATGGAAGAGGCTGTGAGAGACCAAGAGAGGAGGTGAGCGATAGAAGCTGAAAGGCAAATGGGGAGATGGGGTCAGTTATGGGGATATTAAAGTTGCCTAAGATGAGGGTCAGGATTTCACAGGATAGAAAGTGGGGGAGCCAGGTGTCAAAGTGATCCAGAAACAGGTGGGGAGGACCTGGGTGGTGATAGATAACTGCTACTCGCATGGGCAGTGGACAAAAGGAAAGTGAGTGAAGGAACGGGGGGGGGGGGGGGGGGGGGTGGCCTGGTAGCTACATTTCGGGGAGAGTAGAGCACCTACTCCTCCACCACGCCTGCTTTACGGTCTTCGGGTGTGGGAGACCTGCAGGTCGTTATAAGACAATACAGAAGGGAGGCCACGTCAGACTGCTGTATCCATGTTTCTATGAGAGCTAGCAGATTTAGAGATTTAGTAGTGAAAAAGTAATGGATGGTGGGGAGTTTATTGCATGCTGACGGGCAGTTGTATAGCACACATTTAAAGGAGTCAGCGAAGGGTATGCATGGGCTAGTAGTTGGGCTTGAAGGGTCTCTAAATGAAGCAGGTAGAGGGTAATAGTTAGGAGCAGTGGAGGGTGGACCAGGATTGGGAGGAATATCCTCAGCTGCTACTAGCAGCAGGATAGCAAGGGTGAGCAGGTGGTTGGGAGATTTATGAGGGTGGCTGCTATGTTATTTAGTGGCATTAGGGAGTTTGAGGCTCAGTAAGAAAGTAAAGAGTGTATGTAAACTGTCCATGGGTGAGGATAGGAGAGATGGGCTGATTTGAATAAAGTGCACCTTAGGTGGGCTTTGGAAATAGGTTCTAAAGCAAACAGCAAAAATGAGAATACAGGTGATCATTAGTGATAGTTGTGAAGTGCAAGGCATTTAGGCAGACTTTGTGGCCTACCTGTCTCCTGCCCTGTTGAAATGCCATTTCTAAAGGAGTGAAACACTCGATTTAGCTCACACTTCATACAGCTCACACGCGTGGAAACCACGCACGTGGCTATGATGGTAATACTGATTTTATTATGCAGTTTAGAATACAACAAGGATACAGCCAGGAGTGGCTACTTAGATTGCATTAACTAGGCAGCTGGAGTTAGCATTGCACATATGGCATTATTATCGAATTGGTGTGAATCTGAATGCCAGAACCCCCCCCCCCCCAATTCAGGGTTCCAGCTTTTCCAATTTCCCAACAGTTACCACCCACCAATTGGAAAGCAATGTTATACATTTTATAAAATGGGAATATTTGAGTTAAATAGTCTAGAATTCTAAAACAAACAACATTCTAAAAGGAGAAGAAAATATAAAAGTACCTGACTCCATGAGAAAGTGAGCGGTAAATAAAGTGATCCTCACTCACAATGAAACAGATAGATCTGGGAACATGTTTAAAAATGAATGTAGTTGAGAGGGTTGAAAGAACAAGGTGATACTCTTTCACTCTGGTCGTATGGTAATCAGATAGCTGGAGATCTTTCCCTATTATTTATTAACATTTAATGTTTTTTTTGTTATTTTTGCGTGCACTGTGCTCTAGAATAACACATATTATATTATTTTGCCTAGTTTATAAATAGCATGGAAAAAAAGTTTGCAGAATCCTTTTTGTCAGTCTTTTGGCTGTTTTGAATTGTTGGATTTTGCACTAAAAATCATGCCGTGATGAAATCTGACCAGGACATGTCTTTCATAAATTCTTGCTAGTAATCTCACTTGTTTTCCTAACTGTCTCTCATTTTCTTTTAAAGGGGCACTTACTTTTCTGATAACCTATGCTCATCTAATAAAATGTGTAATGAATATTGATGGTAATATACTTTTTAATGAAAGTATATTACTATGAATATGATAATATACTTTTATTAAAAATGTTATTTTACCACTGTAAATCAAGCTTGAAGTGGCTGCCACTAGGGGCCTCCCTTGCAGCCCACTTGCAATCCACTGCCTGTTGCTAGGCATTGAGCTTCTGTAGTTACTGGATGATAGAATATGATAGAGGAGCTATCTTCACAGGATGCTCCTCTGCACTCACAAGCTGACAGATCTGCAGACACAGTGCTTGCAATCTCTACAATCTCTGCCTCTCCTGCTGTTACACAATGTGTATGTGTTTGCACATTATTTTACGTTTACTAACCAGTTGTCCAGAATTTCTCTGAATGCTTGAGTCACCTTGGGAAAGCAGGAGAAAGCATTCAGGTAATGCCTCCCTGCTGATTGGACGAGAGACTGTTAAATTTATCCTGGACTAACAAACCCCTGAGATGACTTGGCACTGGAGCAGTCAGGACTGATGTGTTAGTTTCCTACACAAAGCTAGATGCAGGAGCGGACAAAACTGAGAGGTAGCGTGCAAAACCAGGCACTCTGAAACCCTCCGACAGAACCAGCCTTGTGCAGAGCACCCATTCCGAAAGGAATGACCCCACTTCTACCACAAGGACAGGTCCAAGGTCAGAGGGGAAACATAATAAAGTAAACCAGGGACAAATAAAAACTGACAATAAATAAAAGACAAGAACACAAAATGCAAGACAAACAGAAACACGGGGAACAAACCAGAACACAGGAGCATTGAGCAAGCTTACTTGATTAGGAACAATGACGTATAACTGGCACTCCCAACCAGGGAGAGCTGGGTTATATAGGGAGTGGGGAGAAACTGATTGGTTGACAGAGCTGTCAATTACCAGGCACTACCTCAGCTAACAGCTGCAGGACCAATTAACCTAACTAGACAGGACCAAAGACATTAACCCTAGCTACACCGGATAGAACCCACAGAAGCAAAGGTGTGCTGGCAGTGATTATACAAAGCAATGCAGTATGGGAAGTGAGAGAAAGGAAGTGCAGGACAGTGAAGTACTGTTAGATGGGTCAGCTTGCGACATGCTCCCTGCCTGAAACTGGATTGCAAGCAGAATGGCAGCAGAAAAATGACCACCTGAAAATGAGAACTTATAAACATGAAACAAGGTGCAAACAGCAGCAAATGAGTGGATAAGGAGAACCTCTTATATTTTAGAAAGCTTGTTGGAAACTCTTGTACATTTTTAAAGTCTATGAATTCATCTTGCATTGCCATGCACAAGCCTTTGTTAAACAGCAACTTTGTACAACAGCTTTGACAACATCAATACTCTTGGCGGTTGCAATACTTAGCTTAAGCACAAAATCCACATGGTTGCAGCTATAAACAAGGTGACACTATTGTTTACATTTTACAAGGCTTAAACTTGTTTTTTAGGGAGGAAACTACTGCTGACCTATGATCTACACAGCGTTTTATGCATACGGCCATGGATATGAGTTCTCACTCACAGGAAAAAATCTGTTACACATATAAGAAAATTCTTAACAGATCTGCTATACTGTATCTTCTATTTTACCGATTACAAAACATAATATTTCTGTGGAAATCTTATGAAATGTACTTTTTTTTTAAAGTGCCTATCTGTTTCAGAAAATATATGAGGCAAACAAAAACCTTCCAACTGGTGGAGAGCTATTAGAATTCTAGAACACACCTTTTCATGGAGAAGAATGCAGTCTTTTCACCTCTCTTGTTTCCTACAATCTGGATTGTGACCTTATTGCTCCACCCTGCTCGGCCCTCAGCATATGTTATTTTCTTATCAAAATATTAGAGTTCTTCCCTCTATGCAGAACATATGAGACATTGCAGCTTTCATGGTTAATAGGACAATGTACTGCTTTTATAGTGGGTTAAAAATACTTAATAGCATAATTGAATTCCTTGCACTAGTTAAGTCTCTCCAGGGTTTTCCTTAGGCTGCCTGTCAAGGAGCCGGCAGACGTATCTCGGCTGTCAGCCTATCTGACAGATAGGCTGACTGCGGAGAATCGCGGCAAATCGCAGCATGCTGTGAATTGCCGGCCGCGAGTCGAGAATCACAATGATTCTCCGCTTGTGGACAGGGCGGCTGCGCTCTCCATAGCAATGCCATAGTGACCATTTCTTCTGCGCACCCCCTGCAGTACTTTCATGTAAGTAGGTAGCATGAGTTAGTATTGCCAGGTATTTTACACTAGCTTTTATTCAGTAAATTCACATTTTTTCCAGTGAAATTCATCTTTCTTTCTATAAGGAAAATAGTGTTCGATGTGTAGCGGACATGGTCAGGGAAAGATGGTGGGGTAAACTCTTCCATGGTCACAGGTGGCACTACCATCTTCTCCCTCACAAACCTCACATAGCTGTCGGCCCAGCCGTATGCAGGGCCCAGCATAACGATGCTGGATTGATTTATTACCTGTTCATTTTCGTGACGCCAGTGCCCCTTTGTAGTGAACACAGTAAATAACAAAGCCCACAATCAAGGAATCAAGGCACACAGATGTCTTTTACTTGAATAGTCAAATGCTAATTTCTACATTACACAGCATTAAACTGTCTTCAGCATAACAATGCAAACACTCCTTCTCCTTATTTTTCCCTCAACAAGTTTGTATCCAGAATTAACTTTTCCGTTTGAATATCCACAGTCTCAGTTATCTGTCGGACCGTTACTGGGGTGTACCTGTTACTTGTTTGACACGTATCACATACACTGCACTTTCCTCTGTTTAGCCACTCTCATCAGTCTAATTACTGAACAGGATCTGCTCCTCGCCACCTCTGAAGGAAACACATTCCATAGCTGCGGGCCTAAGCCCGGGACTCGGCACGGGTAAGCTTCAGCTTTCTGGTCTCCTCATACGGTCTCCTTTTCAGATCACATCTTCACAAACGATCTTGACCAACCTTCACTGCTGCTCTCTCTCACATCACACCTTTCTCTCTTCCTCTCTGACTACCACTCTACTCTGGCCCCTCCCCCAAAAGCTCCTGACTAACCCCTCATATGTCACATGCTCAGCATGGTAGGGAGACAGACCACATAATTAACATAGGTTGAATCAACACAACACATAGACAAACACGAATACAATACACAAAAAGAAGACACAACATCACAGAGAGACACTCTAACTCTGGGCCACTACAGATGTATATATCATATTTCTATCTTTAGTTCTACATTTGCTCCAAGTCCCAATTTATAAATCAATATGACCAGTTTTTTATGAGTGACCCAGCCACCATAGCCGTAGCATCAGGGCTGAAGTTATAGCAGTTGCACCCATGTCCTGGTGCTTGAGGGGGCCCAGAGACTTCAAGTTACTGCTCTACCCAACTATCTTTGAAAAATCAAGACAAGTACTTATTTTACAAAGTCTTCCTTTTGCTCCTGTATTTGCCATCCATATACCTCCTTATAATGTTTTTCAACTAAGACTTTTTTATTATGGCTGTGCTTGAGAAACCAGTCTGTCCTGTCTTATACTTTGCTATGGATTTGCTGTTATTGCATTTTCCAACCCTACACAGTCTACAGTTTTATAGCTAAAGGACACAAATTTGTTCCGGGATTGGAGCTGTTCAGTAATATTAACTGACAAACTTTGTTTGTGACATCTTGCTATAAATTTGTTGATTCACAACCCCTTTTTGGTTCTCCAAGATGGCCAGAGCTCTCTTCTCACTGCCCATTGTACACTAG
Source organism: Eleutherodactylus coqui (assembly GCF_035609145.1). Classification (NCBI taxonomy): domain Eukaryota; kingdom Metazoa; phylum Chordata; class Amphibia; order Anura; family Eleutherodactylidae; genus Eleutherodactylus; species Eleutherodactylus coqui. Next base: position 213,191,828 of record NC_089841.1, on the reverse strand, counting down.
AGTAACTCAAAAGACTTTATGTTGCTAGTTAGAGAATTGGTGTAGTGCATAGGTAGTCTAAGACATTACCAATGTACAGTACAATGTGCTTTGCATAGTCAAAGAGCTGCGTCTATTTTATAAGATTAAAGGGGTTGTCCCGCGGCAGCAAGTGGGTCTATACACTTCTGTATGGCCATATTAATGCACTTTGTAATGTACATTGTGCATTAATTATGAGCCATACAGAAGTTATTCACTTACCTGCTCCGTTGCTGGCGTCCTCGTCTCCATGGTGCCGACTAATTTTCGGCCTCCGATGGCCAAATTAGCCGCGCTTGCGCAGTCCGGGTCTTCTGCTTTCTTCAATGGGGCTCCGTGTAGCTCCGCCCCATCACGTGCCGATTCCAGCCAATCAGGAGGCTGGAATCGGCAATGGACCGCACAGAAGAGCTGCGGTCCACGGAGGAAGAGGATCCCGGCGGCCATCTTCACCGGTAAGTATAGAAGTCACCGGAGCGCGGGGATTAAGGTAAGCGCTGAGCGTTTTTTTTTTTTACGTCCCTGCATCGGGGTTGTCTCGCGCTGAACGGGGGGGGTTGAAAAAAAAAAAACCCCGTTTCGGCGTGGGACAACCCCTTTAAGGTCCCCTGTCCACAGGTGTTGCAGTATCCCACGGCAGAGATCAGGGAACCGCCGCCCGGGAGCAGGAGCCGGCAGACGGTTCTCCGCAGTTTAGCCTATCTGACAAATAGGCTGACCGTGGAGAATCGGGAAAATTCGCAGCATGCCAATGCAATTTGCGGCCCGGCAATTCGCGGCCCAGCAATTCACATGCTGCCAATTTCTGGGCCGGGAGCGGAGAAATGCAATGATTCTCTGCTCGTGGACACGGGGCCGGCGCTTTCCATAGCAACGCTATGGAAAGCTTCAGCCGGCGTAATTCGCCGGCAATTTACCGCCGTCGAAATCACTGCCGTGGACAGGGGGCCTAAAGAGGGGTCTAGTAAATGGCAGATTTGTGTCAGTGTGCCACAAATTCAGTTTGTTGAGTAATATTATCCTCTCCCTTGCTTCTTGTAAAACAACAGTATCATTGAGCTATTAGACAGTTTAGTAGTAAAACAAGCTTACCTTAGACTGTCTAAGATCCTTCTTCTTCTGGCATGCTGTTAGTCTTGCTGTGACTTGTTCTCCGGATAGCTGTGTGCGCACATTTACTCATATACTGTAAGTCCTACTCAGATGAGCACCTGTAAATTTTGCTAGTTTTCTGGAAAAGGGGATGTATAGAAGAACATGACTGCTGACAGTCGTAGGACTTACCACGGCGTATAATGAACTTTACTCTAAAGAATCTATAAAAAAGGTTTGACCAAACAGAATATTTGAGGATAACATTTAGTATAACACTGCGCAATGTTTAGTAGAACATAGTAGTATCTCTATATCCTAGATTGTAGCATCAAATCTGAATAATTTTGTTCGCAAACTTTAAGTTTTCCTATCTACAATCCTCAGAAAGCCGGACAGATTGAAGAGCAGCAGCCAGGTACGTGTTCTCTGGACTTCAGTGCCCAGCAAATGTACTCTAAGAATTGGAACAACAGATAACCGGCCACTTGACACTAGGGCAAATACCCACGAGAGAAGTGACTGAAACAATTCTTCATCAGACCTAAGGGTGCGTTCACCCGAGCGCATAAACGGCGCGTTTTTGCGACCAAACATATATACGTGACCATCTGAGGCAATGGTTTCGAATGTATTCGTTCACATGGGCGATTTTACGGCGCGTAAAAACGGCAACCCGCGGAAAAACGGACATACGCGACCGAAATACGTGCCGGCGAATATTCGATGGCCGAAAAGACCGTTTGAAAAGTAGGAACAAACGAAAATACGCTTTCTAGCTCTGGTCATGATCAGTGAAAAACGTTCTTTTCAGGCGATTATACGCTGCGCTCGTGCGAACGTAAATACGCCTACGCTCGTGTGAACGCACCCTAAGGCTGAGTTCAGATGGGGTGGATTTGCCGCGGAAATTCCGTCTGGAATTTCGCCGAGGCAGACCCGCCTTTAGCTGCTAATCCCACGGTTAGCCAGCCATGTGGATTCGATGGCTGCAGCATGTTCATTTTTTTTCTTCTTCCGCTGCAGCCGTGCTCTCCTCTATGAGAGCGCCGGCTGCAGCAGAATAGTGAGCGGCCAGGCCGCTTCAAAACCCGCGACTATGTGCCATGGGTTTTGAAGCAGCGCTTCTCCCAGCGGAAATCTTGCGGTTTTTCGCTTTGGCCAAACCGCGAGATTTCCGCCGGGATTCTGGTGTGTGTGAACCCAGCCTAAGGCTTCTTTCACATAAGCGCATATCGGCCGGCATTTCCCCTCCTGCCTCATCGCAGGCTTACCTGTCTTCCTCCCCTCTCGTTCTGTGTAATGGGAGAGGGTGGGACGGGGGCGGAGATAAGTGCTGATCCGCCCTGTCTCCTGCCATTGATGCTATGGACAAGGGCGTGATGGGGCGGAGCTAAGTGTCCACCCTGTCCCCGCCCCTTGTCCATAGCTATCAATGGGAGGAGGTGGGGCGGACCGGCGCTTAGCTCCGCCCCATCCTGCCCCCTCATATTGCACAGAACGAGAGGGGAGGAAGACAGGTAAGCCTGCGATGAGAAGGGAGGGGAAATGGGCAATGGCCCGGTGAGCTCGGCGCATTTGCACCGGGCTCACTAGGCCGTCTAAACAGGCGCACAAACGTTTGATTTGTGTGCCCGTTCACCAAAGTTTTCCCAACTAACGTAGCGTTTTCACGGCCGGCGGATATGCGCTCGTGGGCAAGAAGCCTAAGCCTGGGCTCACACAGGGCGGATTTGCCGCATGGAATTTCGCCGCAGCAAATCCGCCCGCGGCCGCTAATCTCGGGATTAGCCAGCCATGTGGACGAGATTTCTCAGAAATCTCGTCCACACGGGACGGCCAATCCGGAGCCGCGGTTTCAAAAGATGCAGCATGTCTATTTATTGTTTACTTTCATCGCGGCTGCGCTCTCCTCTATGGGAGTGCCGGCCGCAACGGAAAAGCGAGCGGCCGGGCCGCTTTAAAGCTGACGCAGGTTATTCCGCGGCAGTTCTCCCGGCAGAAATCTCGCGGTTTTTGCTGCGGCCAGACCGCGGGATATCCGTCGGGAATACGACCAGTGTGAACCCAGCCTGGGTCATAAAAGCATTAATAACTGTAAAGTGGGGCACATATGTAAAGTGAAGTAGGACATATGCAATGACACAGCACTGACAGATGGAGGCGGAGACAATTTATACATAAAATTGAAACTTTACTTGGAACACAAATATTACATAATAACATAGTATGTTAGGCTGAAAAAAGACATATGTCCATCCAGTTCAGCCTATCCCATCCCCCCTCCAATGTTGATCCAGAGGCAGGTAAAAAACCCAGTGATGTAGAAGCCAATTTTCCTCAATTATGGGAAAAAATTCCTTCCTGACTCCAAGTCTGGCAATCTGAATAATTCCGGGATCTCCAACCCTTCTGAAGTAATTAATGACTATACCATGTACTATTGTAACACTCAAGAAAGGCCTCCAGGCCCCTCTTAAACTTTTATTGAGTTCTCTATCACCATATACTCAGGCAGAGAGTTCCACAGTCTTACTGCTGTTACAGTAAAGAACCCCTTTCTATGTTGGTGTAGAAACCTTCTTTCATCTAGATGTAGAGGGCGCCCTCTTGGTACAGTCACAGTCCTGGGTACACACACACACACACACACACACACTTTTCACGACCACCTATAACTCTGGACTGCGTTTCTTAAGTTCTACCTATAGCTTACAGTATATATGATTTGTCATGGGGCTCACATAGTATTGTACATACAGACATTTGATCATGCAGCTCGCATGATCACATTAATATTGCATTCAAAGAATATTTTCATATTAATTAACAAGGGAAAAAATATATGTAACTTCAGCTTTGTCGTATATACATTGCACATGGGCAACTCTGGGCATGCCTTTTATAGGCAACCAGAAAAGTCATCCAGCCTGCAGCTATCGTAGCATGCTGGCTGTTGTCTGAGTCTTCATCAGAATCGTTTGTCTTTACAAAGGTGAGTTAATTGAATTAATGTGATTAATTGCTCAGAGTTATATTAAATTAAAATGATTAACTACTACATATTTTTATATTATATACTGCAATAGCTGCAACTGTATGAAAATTGATTATGCAGTAGCGTTAGCTCAGGTGACGACTTGGGAACGCCTACACCTATATAAGTTGTGAGGTGTTATCTTCAGAGTGAGGTTGAACACTGGTCAGTGTGCTCCCGGCGAGATTATCGGAATTCGAACAAGGCATGATAGTGGATGCCAGACGGATGGGACATACCATTTCCAAAGTTGTGCGCGCCTTTTACATTCCTTGATCCACAGTATCATGTGTAGTAGGAAAACATCATAGAAGGCAGTATTATCTAGAGCAGACAGTGCATTGACCATCTGCAGGTGCATCATGATTGACAACAGACAAGCAACTCCGGCAGAAATCACGTCCACAGTCAACGCAGGAGGCCCTCAGGGCTCTTTCACATGGGTGCTGCGATTTTCGGGCCACGGCGAGACCGAAAACCGCATGAACAAGAGGCAGCCGTGACCATGTCACGGCAGCATCTCCTGTCTATGCATCCGTTCAGACTGTTCAGATACCGTAGGACGGGGGGAGAGAATTTAGCTCTGCTAAACTCCCACCCCCTTACCTCCACCTATCCACTCCTAGTTCCTCAACTATCTTTTCCAGCTGGTGTAAAAACGGGCGACCGGAATACACACCGTACACGCTATCTTTCACGGTTGGCCGTTTTAACGCATTGCCATCTAAACTGAGGAATTGCAAATCAATGCATCAGATGGGTCGCGTACATATCGGCCGGCCGTGAAAACGGAGCCTATGTACGCTCGTGTGAATGAAGCCTCAGGTTGATGCAGCATTCTTTAGCTTCCATAAGTCATGGGAGCAGAAGACCCACCAGAGTGCCTCAGTTACCTCACCTGCTAACTGGACCTACAGTTCTGCTAACGTGCCATAGTTTGATGAGGCATGGTGCTAATTTTTTTGTATGTGGCACAGACTCTATGAATCCATGGATCCCAGTTGTCAATAATACACTGTGCAGGCTAGTGGTGGTTCCATACTGGTATGGAGTGTGTTTTCATGACATGGGTTGGGTCCACTGGTCCACCTAAAAATGACATTGACCAGTGCCCACAACGTTTTACTGGTTAGCGACCAGTTTGCAGCCCTTCATGAACATCATATACCCCCTCAGTAATGGGATATTTCAGAAGGATAATGCACTGTGTTATCGGGACCAACATGTGCAGAACTGGTTTGAAGAATGATGTTCTAGGAAGCCCTGAGATGTATAACGAGAGGTCTAGGGACTGCAGAGGGACAGCTTGTAAGATTCTTGGGGATGAGAGATGCTATTGGTACTTTTAGGTATAAAAGGGGAGTGGCTGGCAAAAGGCTATATGTATTAGGGCCCGGAGGTCATGTGCTCACCTTCTACCAATCTCTGGTGAGAGGAAAACCCTCCCTCCTGATGATTGTATAATTGGTTGGAGCATGTTTTGGTGTTGATTTGTGTCTGGTCTTTCATTTTCTTAAAAGTTAACTGAAGATGTTGTGTTAATGTCATTTTGGTTAAGACTTTGTAAAACTAATAGCTGTGGTGTACCCGCTTCACCATCAAAGATGTCTGGTGGGTAATTATTGGGTAAATATAATTGCAATTTCAGGCTAAGCGCCCCCATTAGTTGCAGCTGTGGTTAGTCCCTGCACTCTGTGGCAGCTGTAACACATCTTATAAAGTTCTGCAGCAGCTGAGGTGTGAATTATGATGTTGTGCAGCAGCTGGTGTGTGTCTTTATGAGGTTCTACGAAAAAAGTTTAGCAATGTGTTAGGCCACCTGCACATGGGAGGATTTGCATCGCGGAATCTGGAGCAGGCGATCGCCTCCAGATTCAGCTGCAAATATCCTGCGTAGCATGCAACGGAAAAGAGATTTTACCTGCACATGAGCAAAAACCAATTGCGATTTTTCACTCACGGAGGAAAAAAAATTGCAGCATTCTCTATTTTTTAGGTTCATTCCATACAGATGGCCCTTTCGCAATCATCATTGTGGAAAGGTCGCAGGATCCGCATCATCACCTAGTGATGGCGTGGCAAAATCTGTACTGCGGATGTGCGCCGTCGCATCATCCAGACCATCTGCATTACAGATTAAGAAGATTCTGGACAGATACGCAGGTGTCCCCAGCCGGGCACAGGATCGGATTCCACAAGCAAGATCCAACATGCGCTATTACATCATGTATTTTTGTTAGCCATTAAAATGTATCATATCTACAAAATTAGGCTGGATTCAGACGAACGTATATCAGCTCGGTTTTCACGCCCAGCCGATATACGTTGTCTCTCTCTGCATGGGGGGAGGCTGGAAGAGCCAGGAGCAGTGCTCTGAGCTCCCGCCCCCTCTCTGCCTCCTCTCCGCCCCTCTGCACTATTTGCAATGGGGAGAGGTGGGATGGGGCGGGGCTAATTATCAGCACTTAGCCCCGCCCCTGTCCCGCCTCCTTTCAGTGCAAATAGTGCAGAGGGGCGGAGAGGGGGCAGGAGCTCCGTTCCTGCTCCTGGCTCTTCCATCCCCCCCCCTGCACATGTGGGAATGCAGCCTTACAATAGGACACCCATAGTAGATTGGCAGAAATCTGATGTCCAGAACCCCCATTGATCAGCTGTTCACCAGGCAGATGTGCTCATGCACTAATCTAATATTGGCAGGAAGCAGACAGCTGTATTCTCTCAATTTAGGGGGAACTTTGCCTGTAATACCAAGCTTGGCCACTACAGTGGGAACAGAGCTGTCTGCTTCCAGTAGAAATCAGCGCAGTACACAAGTGCATCGGCTGGTTGAAAAGCTGATCGGCGGGGATCCTGAGGGGCAGACCCCCACCAATCTACCATCAATGACTTATCCTAAGCATAGGCCATCAACAATTTATAACTGGACTACTCCTGTAAATCCTATTTATGTGAATGAGACTCAGCTTGCAGTACCAACTAGGGCCACTGCACAATGTACAGAGCTGTCTGCTTCCTGCAGCAAAACAACTAGAAGTGTGACAACTAGAGATGAGTGAGTATACTCGCTAAGGCACATTACTCGGGCGAGTAGTGCCTTAGCCGAGTATCTCCCCGCTCGTCTCTAAAGATTCGGGGGCCGGCGCCGGTGACAGGTGAGTTGCGGCAGGGAGCAGGAAGGATCTCCCCTCCGTTCCTTCCCGCTCTCCCCCGCTGCCCCCCGAATCTTTAGAGACGAGCGGGGAGATACTTGGCTAAGGCACTACTCGCTCGAGTAATGTGCCTTAGCGAGTATACTCACTCATCTCTAGTGACAACCCCCCCTTAGTAAACTTGCGGGGAGTTATTGTTGGTATATTTCTTGGTGCCTGTGAGCTAGGTACATTGTTGGGCATAAAAATGCATTGTTGGCAGATCGCCACCAGGTATTTGTAGTTCCAGGATTCTGTTGATTTTGGCGTGGCTGGTTAGATAACCTTGTGTAACACTGCATTAATTATGTTTATTATTGATAATGTATTGCTGGATTGAGGAATATGTGATAGATAGATAGATAGATAGATAGATAAGCGAACGTACTCGGTAAGGCCGATTTCGCAATCGAGCACCGCAATTTTCGAGTACTTCACTACTTGGGTGAAAAGTACTCGGGGTTGCCGGGGGACGGGGCGTGGCGTGGTGGAGCGGGGGGTAGCAGCGCGGAACAGGTGGGAGCTCTCTCTCTCTCCCACTCCCCCCCACTCCCCTCTGCAACCCCCCGCTCACCCACAGCGCCCCCGAGTACTTTTCACCCGAGTAGTGAAGTACTCGAAAATCGCGGTGCTCGTTTGCGAAATCGGCCTTACCGAGTACGTTCGCTCATCTCTAATAGATAGATAGATAGATAGATAGAGTACTGGTGTACCTTGTCTCCACCGGAAGAATGGGTGGAGACATGGGCTGGCTGAGTTGATTTGGAGGGGAGGACGAGGTGACGCCCACAAAAACTTCCCTGCCGAAGCCGCCAGCGCTGCTGTCATTGTATAGCCTTCGATCGCTACCCTGCTGTAGCACCCGGGGCCGCAGCCGCTTTCAGTCTCTGCTGCTGCTGGCAGCTCTGCTGACACTGTTATTCTCTCCCCCCTGCCCTCCCATCTTTGCTACCAGCCCCACTGTCAGTGTTCCCCCCTGATCGGCGTGCCATGTGTGAGTTCACTGCCATGATCAGAACACTCCTTAAAACTTTTCCTGAAATCCTCCAACCTGCTGACATCTGTAGATAATTCCAACTCTCCAACTCCAGCCATTAACCCTTTAGATGTCGTGTCAATACCAATTTACAGGCCTGACAGATGGAGGGACACCCACTGTCTCCTGTAGGACCCCCCTGCGATGAGATTGCAGGGTGTTGCCTAGTTACTATAGCAGCCTGGACCTTTAGAGGACCCTCTGAAGGGGTTAAATGAGTTACCTAGAACTTTACTATTGATGACTTATCCTCAGGATAGGTCATCAATAGTTGATCAATGGGGTTTCATAGCACAAAATCTATAACACTCAGCTGATATTGGGTCAGATATCATTGCGGATGTAGCCAGACGCAGACAACGCTGTCTATAGTGCAGTGGTCCAGGTTGGTACAGCAGGCATCAGCTCCCAATTGATTCTATGGATATGTAACTCAAATACCAACCCAGGTTGCTACACTAGAGGCGAGCTGGAAGCAAACCTGCGATGACAGCGGGTGGACCAAGAGGTGATCGGCAGGGATCCCGAGTGGTGCAACATAGCCAACTAACGATTTATGACCTACCCTGAGGATAAGTTATAATAAACTCTGAGACAACCTCTCCGCGGGGATGCGAGGCTGTTTTCACAGGGCTCCTTCACATGAGTATATACACAAACAATGCTTTTTTGCACGCATTTTAATGTACTTTTTCCACTTGCGTGCGACAAACAAGACACACGGCTTGAAATGGCTAATTAGTCCCAGATGTGTTCTGTTTCCAGTGGAATTATGCAGCATTTCGTGCATCCACTTGCTTATTGCATGTGCCTTTGCACACCCCCAATTGACTTCTATGGGGAACTTGGGTGCGCAGAAAGGTAGAGCATGCTGCGTTTTATTTTTCACAAATATGTCTCTGTGAAGGAGCCCTTAGGCCTGTGTCACACTGTCGGGCCTTTTACACAGCGTTTTGTGCATGCAGAATTTGCACACGCAATAAGCAGTGAATAGAACCCATTGTATTTGTTCACATAAGCATTTTGCGCACAAATAGGCAACATGCTTTCTTTTAAGGCTGGATTCACACGAACGTATATTGGCTCAGTTTTTACACCGAGCCGATATACGTCATCTTCATCTGCAGGGGGGGGGGGGGGGGGGGGGGATGGGGAGGATGGAAGAGCCAGGAGCAGGAACTGAGCTCCCGCCCCCTCTCTGCCTCCTCTCTGCCCCTCCTCACTATTTGCAATGAAAGGAGGCAGGACGGGGGCAGGGCTAAGTTCCACGAATTAGCCCTGCTTCTCCTCATTGCAAATAGTGCAGAGGGGCGGAGAGGAGGCAGAGAGGGGGCGGGAGCTCAGTTCCTGCTCCTGGCTCTTCCATCCCCCCCCCCTGCAGATGAGGACGACGTATATCGGCTCGGCGTGAAAACCGAGCCGATATACGTTCGTGTGAATGCACCCTGAGGCTGGATTCACATGAATGTATATCAGCTGGGTTTTCACGCCGAGCCGATATACGTTGTCGCTCTCTGCAGGAAGGGGGGAGCCTGGAAGAGCCAGGAGCAGTGCTCTGTGCTCCCGCCCCCTCTCTGCCTCCTCTCCACCCCTCTGCACTCTTTGCAATGGGGAGAGGTGGGATGGGGTGGGGCTAATTCGAGAAACTTATACCCGCCCCCGTCCCGCCTCCTTTCATTGCAAATAGTGCAGAGGGGCGGAGAGGAGGCAGAGAGGGGGGCGGGAGCTCAGTTCCTACGCCTGGCTCTTCCATCCTCCCCCCCTTGCAGATGAGGAGAACGTATATCGCCTGGGCGTGAAAACCGAGCCAATATACGTTCGTGTGAATGCAGCCTGACTCTGTATTTGCTCATGAAAATAGCACATATTAAACCAATAAAATTAATTGCCCGTTTCAATGAATGTGAGCATGGTGGCATGTTTTTTCGCGTGTGCAAAGAGTACAGTAACACATGCACATGCATGCACAAATACGCAATGCCCATTGCACAAATACGCTTACACTCATGCGACACAGGGCTTTAGGCTCCTTCACACGGGTGTATTTTCATGCCTTTTCGCGCACGCAACAATTGCACGTGCAATATGCAGAAAATCGTACCCATTGATTTCAATGGGTTTATTCACATGCTCTGTTTTGTGCACACCAAAGGGTCCCACAGAAGTGGGAGAGTGCAAATACGCATGCAATACGCAATGGGATGTGCGAAAAACAGCGCCAAACTGCAGGGAAAAGAACACATCTGGACGTCATTAGGCTAAATACCATTTAAATCGGGGCGTTAGTGTCCTGTGCGCAAAAAGTACAGTAACATAAGCTTAGTGCAAACACGTTGCGCTCAGGCACGTGCAATTGTGTGTAAAGCCGCCCTTATTTAAATAAATAGGAAATTTGCAGAAGTGCCTCTGCCGGGTGAGAATAAACATTTAACGTCTAAGATGTGCTCAACTGAAACGTAAGTAAGGACGCCAGGAATTCTCTAAGTTGGAAGTTATGTGTTGTGAGTCTAGCACTGTTGTATGAAAGCACCACCCACTTGCCAACCAATCAGGGTTGGTCAGTGCTATGTGTGTTGCTAGGTGTGGTTTAGCAAGTTCTTAAATCAGGAGTTCAGTTGTTCTCCTCTTCCATCTCCCTGCACAAAACTCTTCCATCTCCTTCTACAGCAACAGAGAAGGTGGGTTTCAGGTTTGCCTCTTTAGTGAATGCTTTTAACTCTTTGCCTGCTGCAAAGGAAACTAGAAGAGTAAAGAAAGATGTCTTTGGATTTTAAATATCCCTGAGACTCCAGCTTGATTCATTGTATCTACTTTATGGGTCAGACTAGTCTGTGTATACATTGTTAATATATCTAAGCTTGGGTAACAATAAGTGTGACTCTGAAGGGAGCGCCCAAACTGCTGGCTGGTTTATGTGCTGGACAAGCAAATGAAATCTGCTAGTGGAAACATTAAACAGATTTGTCTGCAGCTTGCCAAGTTTCTGTTAACTTTGTACTGATATCTGTATGCTATGTTCTGTATGAGCTTGAAAGGAAGTATAGTGTTTGTATGTGTTTTGCAAGGTATACACTTTATGTATCAAGAGGGGGGGGGGGGGGTAAAAAAAACACAGAAGGGAGGGGGTTGTTATCTGCAGCCTTTCTGTTTTTATTTTCATGATGGTTAATTACAAGTGGGGGTAAAGTTGGGGGATTGTTAAGTTACTGTACTTCAACTTTTTTTTTTTTTTTTTTTCCTTCCCTTTCTCTCACCAGTATATATGGGAGGTGGCGCAGGGTGTGCCTAAGCATTTAGTGCCTGAGGCATATACTGCGCTGACGTGCTTCGTATTCATTAGTATGGGTTAGGTTGGAGATAGTTTCCTGGTAACCTCTGATGTGAGGTTTTTTTTGTGCCAGTGTCAACAGTGGGTACAAAAAAGAATGAAGTATAAAGAAAAGGCTTGATGCGTCTCTTGTTTCCACTCCTCTGTGTGGTTTAGGAAACTGCATGTAAGATTCAAGCTCTAGTGTTCACAGGTGTATGTGTCCAATGTATTACACGGTGCTGAAAGCCCATTGACTTCTATTGGCCTATACATGCCTGCACAGCATGTTCTATTTTGGATGCTTACTATGCATCAATATAGCTTATGTAGATTTAATATATGCATGTACATTGTATTTGCGGTTTACTGTGTATTCCACATGCATGAAAAATACAAATAACGTGGGACGCTTACGCTTGTGAGGCCATTTTGACACGGCTGAGAAAATCGCATTAAACTTCTACGTTGTGAGGCGCACGGATATGAACAGCATATTTTGGAAAGGGGTCATAAACATAAGCAACTTGCCGCCCAACTGTCCCCCTCCTCCCGAAACAAATTGTGGTTCTTCCTATCGCGTTAGCCTTAGGTCGCCCTTAGACTGCCTGTGCATGGAAGATCCAATAAAATGACTTTTCTTACATGGTGCCAATCAGATGTCATCCTGATGTTCACCTGTGCTAGAGAAATAGAAGCTACATACTGATTGGCTGCCAAGTGGCATAACATGCCTTTTGGTTGGAGGGAGTATTTTTGTGGAGGCAAGGAAACTCTTGAGGTGCTCAGGATGTATATAAATATTTCTGCCTGTCTAGATAAACTATAATTGGCTTTGGTTGGCTTGCCTATAACTTGCTTTGAGCATATCTTCTATAAACTGTTAAATTATTCCATATCTAATCTCTTCCTGAGCTCACCTTGTAATCGCTAAGGATTAACAACCTACGTAACTCAACGGGAACCTGTCGGCCCTTTTATGCTGTTCTCTCTGAGGGCGATATAAAGTGGTGACACATGCTGACTTCAGTGGTATTCCGTCTGCGGGAATCCTTCTTGCATTATGTATTTTTGGGTTGTGCAGTACTTAGTTTATCTGGTGTGATCGCCGTGCCTGTAAGGTAGGAGTTGTCTATATTTATGAGCTGCAGGCTCCCTCTTGCCATCCTGCCACTGATTGGCAGCGCTCATTATGCCCAGTAATAGCAGAAAACAGTCAGAAGGGGAACCACAGCTCATGACTCACAGTATCCTACTCTTGCCTCACAGTACTCGTCCCACAGTGAAAAAGTGTAACTAGGTTTTAGACAAAAGTAACAAAAAACACAAATCCAATATTTTTGCCCTTCTGCTTTTAGGGCAGCATTAACTGGTTAACAACTTTCATATAGTTTTGGCCATGCACCAAAATTTTACCTGATCAGCAATTACTTAAAAACTAGACTTCTAGGCCTTTGTTCACATCTACACCAGAGGCTCTATTCGTAGTCTCCAGCGCAGATTTGTCATGAACTGCCAGATGAAAAAAAGTCTTGCATGTAGAACTTTCATCTGGTAAGATGCTGGACAAGGTGACAGGAGCCAAATGGACCCCATTTTAATCATAAGGGTCCACTTTTTTTTTTTTTTTCTTTTCATAAGGGAACAGGAAAAGTGACTTCCCAACACAGATGTGAACATGGCCTTATCTGAAAGTATTGCTCTCATTGGGCTGCAGTTTAATCAGCTCAAACTTTTTTTTTTCTTGGTCTTTAAATGTTATTGACCTGATCATAGTCCATAACAATAAAACTACGGACTATGATCATGGACTAAGAGCTTCCCATATTGACAAAGACATAAAGGGGAGAAAAAAACCTAAAGTACAGTATGTGGCTATACATCCCCCTTCCCCTCTTAGAGCAGCAGCAATCGGTAATCTTCCTGGTCAGAGCTGTGAAAGGGGAGCATCGGGCCCCCCAGGCTCAGCGGTCTGGGTCGTAATTGTGACCCCCTATGGCTACACCACAGCATCTTGTCCCTAGAGCCTCTTCTATCTGATAAGTACTGTATATTTTTAGCAATACCTTTTTTTGTTTTTAGAAACTGAGCTCATCATGTCTTTTATGCAAGTATTCCTTTCCGAAGCCAACTTTCTGAGTGATGGCGGACATCCCCCCTGCACTGTAAGTATAGCGAAAATGAGTGCATTGCCAAATATGTGGCATCATCTTTGCATTATAATGTTTAGTAACTCACTGGAACCAATATGTTAGTCAGTATATGAACTAGCCCACTGTAGATGCATAGAAGAACACAGGAGATTGTTCTAAACGAATCTCTGGGAAAATGATTCTAAATGGTTGTTAAACATGGAAATCTTCATAAATTCCTGCCTGCTCAAATGCCTTACACATTAGTCATCACCAGCGAGACAAGTCTGGCCGCTCCCCTGCTGCAGTCAGAGCAATCTGCTAATCATGGAGGCAATGTCTATGCTATAAGATTAGCAGCTTGGCCATAATGGTCAGCAGTAACCTGATGAACACACATTACAGGATTTGCATGATCATCTCAAATAAGAGGGTAAATATTAGTTTGGGCAAGCTGGCATTAAAGGGACTTTCCTGTCCCTAAGTGAAGGTACTAGTATCCCTTTGAAGGAAGAGGCTGCACCCCTTTAGTTTTCTTTGCACAAAGCAACTCCTAATCTGGCATTGTGCAGACAACGGAAACTTTACCCCATTCAGGTGTATGGAATAGGGTTGTAGTAACTCTCCAACATCCAGTCGGGAGTAAGGCTCTCTTCAATGGCCGTAATAGGGGACATTGTAGTGTCTGCATTACATCTGTGATACCAAGCCTTCAGTGATTCTACTCAACTGGACTTGGATCACCTTCAGCCCAGGTATTGCAGCCGTAATACTTACACTACAATGCACCTATTCTATAGCTGTTCTACATTGTAGAGAGGGGTGGGCTACTATGCATTACGAACACACTGGCCGCTTCATCCTAATATATGGTTTTACTTCTGGTAGGTTTTATGTAATTAAATAAACATGCACTGTTGACCTTTAAAATAACCGAAGTCAGTTGAGGAATAAGGTGGAGCGATTAACTATGTTAATTTTGAAAATGCTGTAGTGGCTGGAAAAAATGGTTGACTTAAAGAAAAAAAACTTTGTAAAGTAAAGGTTGGCAATTTTTGGGCATTGCTTTGTCTCCTGATCTATTAGTATATGGAAACTCTTATATGTTGGGTGGAAATACCCTTACAAAAAAAAAATTAAATGTTGCAATCAATCATGTGTTTTCAGTAGTTGGTGACTATTCAGTCTTGCATCATCCCTGACTAACTAAAGAAATAAAATGGTAATTTAACGAGGTCTATTAATGTAATCTAAAGAATGATCTTTATTTTACAGGCGGAGGAGTCTGGACCTTCTCTCAAAGCAACTTCTGGATACAATCCTGCTCCAGATGCTGCAAACCTAGAAAAAGCCATAAAAGCGAAAGGTTATATATTTCTAGTGTTGTGTATTTAAAGATCAACCTTTGTACAGCTTATTTTCTTAAGTCCTCTTTATAGGCCATCTATCTTCATTTTGGTGACACAAAGCTTCAAATTCCTGCATAGACATAGTTGGCACATTATGACTGCTAATATGCCTTCTTGCAGCAGGGCTTATTCTACAGCGCTCTATCTTAATGGCACTGCAGAATAAGCCCTGCACAAGTGCCCCACACATGAAGGAGCAGTTCCTTAAATGTCTAAGGACTGCAAAGTTCCTGCTCTAGTGGCCATGATCAGTGGAACCCCTGTTCCTGTCTGTCTAACCCCATAGATGCAATGGTCACTACTTGCCATGGCACCTAAGTGGTAAGGCCACCTGCATCTCCACAAGATCAACTATCTTTGAATGCTAATAGAATGCTTTTTTAGTTTTATACTAATAGATATAATTTCTGCAACCCAAATCTATAGACGTATTCTCCAAATCACAAGTTTAGACAGCTGGGCCCCCCATTGATCCCAAGAACAAGGGTCTGGAGAACTAAGTAATACAGCTGTGGCTGTGCATGTCTGCTACCTCTTCATTTCTGTGACCGCATGGAGTATGAGCGTATGGCAACAGTTTTATGATTTATAAATTGCACCCATATCATACAGTATTAATCCAACACACTGAACTTAATTAACTTGAGGAGGGGGTATGTGAACAAAATCATGGCACAATTTATCCCTCCTCCGCCAAAAAGAATAAAGTGATGTTGGATGTACTTCAAAATGGTGACAATGCAAACTTCCACTCATCCCACAACATGCAATCTCTCATTGGTCGATGACAAAATAATAAATTTAAAAAAAATCTGGCATTGCCATAATCCTACATAATCGTATAAACCCAGAGAATAAAGTCGCCATATACTGAATAATAAATGCTGTAAAAACAAAACACAATAAGCCAATAATGTAACTGTTGAGTTACTCCACCACTAAAATGTAATAGTTATACAATACATTAGATGTACCCAATTTGGTGACATTGAAAAATACAACTCGTCCTCGTACAGTTGTGTCAATGGATAGATTAAGAGAAAATTATGGCTCTTGGAATATAAAGATGGGGGGGGGGGGGCTTGGCAACTTAAATTGTAAAATTCTTACTACCTGTAGTCACTCCTAGGGGGAGCTTACTAAATATATTTTCACTGAATTAAGTGTTCCAACCACCATAGAGATGTACTAAAAAAATTAGTACGAAGTTTGGATCTAGTTATATTAAAAAGGTGTTCAAGGGTAGACAAGTGTTCAAGGGTAGACATGAACGTTAAAATGGATGCAACCTCTGAGAAACCAGTCGAAGAATGTATCCAGGACTTGAACTGAGTGGTCTCATAATTTAGATAAAAATGTCTGCCAGTCATATATCTCTTATGACCTTGTATCAAAGTCCATTTGACTGTTGTGTGTGCGCATATTTATACAATGTTGGATGTATTCTTGCAGGGGTTGATGAAGGCACCATCATTGATATCTTGACTAAAAGAACCAGCAGTGAACGTCAGCAAATTAAAGCTGCTTATCAGCAACAAACGGGCAAGGTTGGTATAACCGGTTTCCTGAGGAAGTCAATGTTATGTCTTCATACTGAGAAACTGTTTTACTAATGGTTTACATTTTCTATAAAGTTTGTGTTCTTCAACACTTGCTCTTATTTTGCTACATTTTTGCTTCTAGTCTTTAGATGATGCACTTAAAAAAGCCCTCTCAAGCCACCTGGAAGAGGTTGTTTTGGGACTAATGAAAACTCCTGCCCAATTTGATGCCCATTGTCTGAAGACTGCTGTCAAGGTAATATTGCCAAATTGTTATTTTAATTTTTTTAAACCAATTCTATATGCCTATTTACTTTAACATACAGGAGATGTAATTAAGGTCTGCAGTTAAAAAATACAACAATATCAACACTTGGCAAGCTGTGTCCAGCCGAAGGCACCCTAATTTATTCTCAAGATTGGAGGCAGTCCAACTGCCATATCATAGTAATATGCCACAAAATTCTGAGATGGAGAAAATTGCCCCTTATAGCAAGGCTAATCATTGGTAAACTTAAATGAATATGAGGATATTACATTATTGGCTATTATACTTCTAGTACCACAATTGTTCCACTTATGTGCAAGTTTAGAGGGCTGAGAGGTTAATCAAATTCTTCACCCACCACTCTTCGTGGCCCCATCAGTAGAATACAGGCATAATTTAAGTGAACAGACCTGGCCTGCTGCGTTCACCAGATTATCTGCAGCATTCCCTAGAAGGTATTGGGGGAATGCCTCAATATCTGCCCTCCATCTGCATAGCTCCTGCTCTTAAAGTATCTAGGAAATATGAGTTATGGTCCTTTTAACACGGCACGAGCCAAAAGGCACCCGATACCCAACAGCTCATACCAGTGATGCTTGCTGCTGTGGTGTTACACAGGAGAGTATCGTTGGCATAGCTCAGAGCGCTGGCAGAATGAAGGTGGCGCGGCTGGGGAACGTTCTTCTCCAACCCCACCCCGCCTTACATTCACCGTAAGCAGACAGTCTTATTGTTTTTGAAGACTGGATAAGCTTGTGGTTATTCCCTAATAAATACTTTAACTCTTCTAACCTGTTCTAATAAAATATTACATGCGCAGTAAAACTTGCTTTGCAATCTCTTCAATCCCCTAAACCAGTGTATAATGCTGTATTATGTAGTGTGCTTATGTTTCCAAAGATGTTCTTGTAGATTTAGCACAACCTATAAAACCAAGTTTTAAAACTGTGGGATAGTATGAAAAATAGGGTGTGACTCAAATGGGCAATGCCGCTATTGGGAAGCTTTAGGCAGTCCTGTACCTAAGCAAGACCAATAGCATAGCCTGGTAACAAGGAGAAGTCCTCTCCGGGTACCACCTATGTGTCTGGAGCACAGAAGAATGGCACATATGCAGTGAAGTATGGTACCTGGTTTAATTCCATACACAGATGTGGCCGAGAACAGTACACCCCAATGGCTGCATGTTCACGGGTGTGAATCCACCAGTGATAAGACACCGGCGGATCACGCTGTGTGTAGCTTTCCATAGCGTTGCTATGGAAAATGCAGTCGCAGCGTCCGCGAGCGGAGAATTGCAGCGGTTCTCCACTCACGGAATCTAAATTGCTGCATGCTGCGATTTGCCACGGTTTTCCGCGGTGTGCCTATCTGTCAGATACGCTCACCACTGAGACAATTCAGCTCTCCCACCTCGTCCCCTGCAGCCACAATGGCCGGGGACTGGTTACTCTACCTGCGCATGTTCCATTCCGTTATACTCCCAGTGCATTGGAGGTAGCTGGGGATGACATGACGCAGCATGGAGGATAAGTCTGGAGGGCCTGTTTAGGGACAGGACTGACTGAAGGACCCTTCCCGAGAGGAGACAAATCTGTGTTGCACCTAACTGGTAACTTGTACAGTTCTAAAGCTTAATTTTATAGATTGTGCTGTGACTGCAGTATATAGGGGCATTTTTTTGGAAATAGAGACACGTTATGAAATATGGCATGCTGTTGGTTTGGAGGACTGAAAAGACCTGATAAATTCCCTGTAATGCAATGTGCATTAAGAAGCAGCACTTCAAATTTACTGGAGAGTTTTTACTATTTTTCAGGGACTTGGAACCGATGAAAATACCTTGATTGAAATTCTAGTATCCCGGGATAACCATGAACTCAGAGAAATCAATAAAGTTTACAAAGAAGGTATGGCAGATTATTCACTTTTTTAATTTTTCATCTGACATGTTAAAAAAAAAAAAAAGATTTGATACTTATGGCGTCATGTTCATGGGCGGATTATTGCTGTGGAATCCAGAGCGGATGTCTGCTTCCAGATTCCACAGCAATACCCCTTAATAGCATGCTATGGAAAAAATGATTCTTCATGCACACAAGTGGAAACCAACTGCGGTTTCCGCTCGCAAATGAAAAATCACAATGCTTCATTTTACTGTGGTACCTGCACTGACTGCTTCTATTGAAGTCAGTGGAAGCCATCTGACCCGCAAGCCAACCGCAATTGATATTGCGGACAGGCCGCGGATTCCACGGGACAAGCAAGAGTTTACAAAAAAAAAATCTGTACTGCGCATGTCCAAGTCATGCGGACCATCCGCAGTGCAGAGAAGCTGGAAGAAGAGAGGTTTGGGCGTACGCTGCCTGGTTCCGTGCGTGATTCCCCACGCAGAATCTGTGCGTTGGGCCTTAGATTAATTTTCAGTGTAAAATTTATTTTGGTGTTTAAAATTTCTCTCCCATTAAGAGGCCCAAGTTCAGACTTGCTGCAAAATTTCCACACTGAAAATCTCCAGTATTTACAGATGTTGGAGACGTTTAAAAGCTCATCCACTTTGTGCAAGAAAAAAAAATCCACACATGAACTTCTCTGGGTTTTAAGTCCCCAGCTTGTCTGTTTATGCTGTAGACTTTCAGTATGGATTTCACTCTTTGTGAAATCTGCAGCAAATCTGTAGTGGACTTCTTCAGATCTATATTGTGTGAACACACCCTTAGGATCTGTTTTTACTGCTGTCATTGTTTTATGGGGGGCGGGTGTTATACCCCTGCCTAATAGATTTGGCCATTTCTTTTTCCCCTTTTTTTTTAATTTATTTTTTTATTTTGTAGCATTGTTTTGCCTCCTGTCTAGTTTTATGTAATTCTCTCAGCCATACTTCGTTTCCTTAAACCTCTTATAGGCAGTCTTTTTTTTTTTTTTTTTTTTTTTTTTTACTATTTTACAAACCTCTCTAGTGAACCATAGTTTCTTTTTTTTGTCTTGTGTTTGGGTGCCATAAAGTTTAGAATACTTTGATTGTAGTACAGGATTGCTCAATCTCATATCAAACCATAAACCCTGGCAGTCACTGGTACCCAAAGCCTCTTCCACCTTAACCTCAGACACCAGATTCCCATTATTAAATGCTAAATCTGGAATGTAGCCACTTCTGGTTCATGACTTGCCATGTAGGATATCTGACCCCCTCCCCTTCTCTTCCCTATTAATTGGTGTTGGATCCTAAACGTGTTAATAAATTATATATGCAATGAAATTTTGTTCTGACAGCCTGTGTAATCTTTTTCAACCCCCTAAACCACCAGCCTACTGTATTACATGATGGGATTAGGTTTCCAGAGATCTCGCTGTAGATGTAGCAGAACCTACAAAGCTTTACGTTAGGGGGTTGAGGGAGAATGATGCCGCACCACCCACTCGCCAGTGGAGCGGAGCGCGGCTCCTGTTACACTAAACTTCGCTCTGACTTTTCAATATGGATGGGGGATAAATTTTCTAGTTTGATTTCTGGGATAACTGTATAATGTGTAAACCAAATCATAGATACTTCATAAGTGCTTTAGTGTAGATCCTAAGGACTGATGCCAAATTATTACAGCACACAACTGTTTTGTAAGGGGTAAGAATCTTATGGTAATCTACTAAAGCTAATCCTAATGTAGACACTCTATAATGTATGTCCTTCTCTAATTTTAGAGTTTAAGAAGGAACTTGCAAAGGATGTGGCCTCTGATACATCCGGAGATTTCCAGAAAGCTCTTCTTGCACTGATCAAGGTAGTTCTATATTGAAATGAGTGTGTTAGTGATTGTCTTGTAGGTAATAAAACAGGATAACTTGGCCAGATATAGGAATGGGGTTTCAGAGTGCAACAACCAACTGTATGGGCCATGCATGAGGAATATGAGTTAGTCCGCACACCGAAGTAAATACTGATGCTTTTTACCTGTAGGGAGAACGCAGTGAAAGCACAGCTGTAAATGAAGAGCAAATTGACAATGATGCAAGGGTAAGGGCTTGACAAAATTATTTTTAACTTATTTTTTTTTTTTTTTAAAGCTTATTAATGATCTCTAATGCTTCAACCATAGGCATTATATGAAGCGGGAGAAAAACGAAAAGGAACAGATGTGTCTGTGTTCATAAGCCTTCTAACTTCAAGGAGCATTCACCATCTCCGTCAAGGTAAAGCCTCACGCCTAAACTTAAAAAAAAAATAAATGAAACTGTTATATAACCCCCTAATGTATATTTCATAGACATATACTGTATTAACCTGCATACATTTTTTTCTTTAGTCTTCACAAGGTATTGCAGATATAGCAAAAACGATATGGCTAAGGCCCTTGATCTGGAGTTAAAAGGAGACATTGAAAACTGTCTGATCTCACTTGGTGAGTAGCGTGTTTACAGTATACAGAGGTTGCCTGACTGTAGGAGTTCACAAAGTTTACTTTTAATAAACTGACACCCATATAATTCTATATAGACTATATACTAATCAGACATGGTTGGAACTTAGACTGGCCATATACAAGAGATGACTGTCACCCAAACAATGACTTCTCAGTAGTAAAGCTATAGGGGGTATATGGTTGACATTTGGGTCTGGACTTTGATACTGCCAAAGCCTAAAGGCTTCTCTGGCACGTAAGAAACCAGTGTTCTAAATTAGACATGACTGGTGCAGCGACTCGGTAAGTTAGATGTCTTGTTGCCTTGGGGTCAAGAGCTTGGATATTCCTCTATTCTCACAAACATGAAAAATTTGGCCCAGTGAGGATGCTTGTTTCAAAGTGCAGCAGGGAATAATCTGTTACTGAAAACCACTGGTGGTGGCTTATGTCCTGTTTCGAGAGAATGAGATGTTGTAATCAAAGGTACTTCTCCTACAATCTGGGGTTAGATGACTGAAAAACCAATAAATACTGGCTTGATGACTGAATCCACTTTTAAGCTAATGTGTCAGCCACAGGGGATCCACGTTGCTTGGTCGTCCTCCATCATTTTCTCCTACAAATATGGCCTATGTGGCCAAACCCTTGAAAAGGAATTTAAGGGCGGTGACACCACTATATTTCAGCCATATTTTGCATCTGTAATATGGAGCTATGTCCTTACCTAAACACTGGTCTCCTGACCTGAACTCTGAGCATCATGGGAAGCTATGATGTTCATGTCATGCTAGGACATTACTCCATATTATGGATGCAAAAATGCAGCTTAAATGTGGAATCGCTGGCCTAAAAGATGGTCAAATAGGCTAGCTGCTTTAAGGGTGTAATCTGTCACGTACAAATTCGCCCCAATCTGCATGTCTTGCGCTTTGCAATGCCCTGCAATGTTACTGCAGGTAAAGCTCCAATTCAAGTGCGGTGTGTACGGAGCTCTGAGGTCCCAGGTAGTAGACCCCTGTTCAACTATTGACAACCTATTCCGGGGATGGGTCAACAGTTCAGAGCTGAAAGACCCCCTTTAATTGTAGAGTAGTATCCACTGGTGTAACTATAGGGGATGCGGTTGCACCCGGGCCCAGGAGCCTTAGGGAGCCCATAAGGCCTCTCTTCCTTTTTAAGGAGCCCAGTACTATGAATAAAGCATTATAGTTGGGGGCCCTGTTACAGGTTTTCTATTAGGGCCCAGAAGCTTCAAGTTGCGCCTCTGCGTTAAGGGATTAAGAAGTTGGGGATGGGGGGGGGGGGGGGGGGGGTTAGATACTTTGAGGTGCAGCTACTGAACTAGAGCAGGTTGTACCTGAACTATCTGATATGCCACATCTATAGTGCAGTGAAACTAGCAGTAAACTTTTTTTTTGTGTAAATCTGTAATGCCTTAAGGACACGTTCCCATATGGTGCTACAGAAATCCGCGACATTTATAGCAAAAGGAACGCTTAACAAATCTTATCCGCGTGGTGCTGAAAACCTGTGTGGAATTGATGTAAGGTGCAGATTTTAACTCTGGAGCATGTCATCTGGTTACTGAAGACGCTTACCATGGATTTCATACTTTGCCACGCAAAAGATGAAATCTGGTGCAAATCTTCAGCATTCTCACACTGCTGTGGTCTTTGTGCTGCTGGTTTTCAGCTGTGGAAGTGTTTTTCAGCAGATTGACACAGAACATTCCCTTAGAGCAGCGTTGTCAAATTAGTTATGGCGTATTGCATTGATAAGTGTGGTCCTTTACAGGGTCTATAGCAAATGTTTTTTCTTTTGCAGTAAAATGTATAATAAGCAAACCAGCTTATTTTGCTGAGAAATTCTTTCTGGCAATGAAGGTATGTTTTTTGTTTTGTTTGTCTTGAAGAAGTTTTTTGTTTTTTTCCTACAAATATTTTTACATGTACCCAAGTGTATTGGATTAGTTCTAAAACTTGTACTAGCGTTCTTTAACCCCTCTGCACTGCAGGATTTACATATGTCACAGGGAGGGGGTTGAGGCAAAATGCCATATAGTTATAGAATATGGATGGTGCTCCAGTATAGCCCCCACCATCCACAGCAGTAGCTGGCTGTAACTAACAATGTCCTTCTACTGCAACAGTGGGGGATCAGTGTGAATGCCAATGCTGACTGTTAAGCCCGTACATGCCACAATCCATCTTGATTGTAGCATGTAGAAGGTTCACTGAGGGAGGACACTCCGTCTGTGGCGATGTCTGTCAACTCCATGTAATCAAGGGAACCGATGGTTGCCTTGGCAAGTGTAAGCCAGTCAATGGCGTCTGGGTCGCCATGGCCTATGATTGCTTGAAATGCAATTGTACGCCACAGAAGTATTGAAGTGTATTATATGAGCAACTGGAGATCATAAGTTAAAAAAAAAAAAAAAACTCCTCCCCTACCCCCTCAAAAAAATCCTGTAAAACCCCTTGTTGTGCACTTTCCACTCTGTTTAAAAACAGTGAATAAAAATACATATTTGGTATTTCTGTAGCCATAACAACCCATACAATAAATTGAACAATGACTCATACAATTGAGTGCACTTTATCTTGCATACTCTCCCAAACTGAGCCAAAATGTACAATTTTTGTTTTGCAAAAACCTAATTAGTGATTTAAGAAAGTCATATATATCACAAAATAGTACAAATAAAAGTTGCCCTTGCATAGAAAGCCCTCATATGGCTATTAACAGAAAAATAAATAGGTATAAGTTTTTAAAAGTAAAGGGGAAAATTCCCCCCCAAATTGCATCCTCTGGTCCAAAATGGACCATGTCCTTAAGAGGCAAAAGGGATATTCCTAGCTCAGGAATTCTAACTTCAATGTGTCTGAAATGACAAAAACAATGCACTAACCCATAAGTTTAATTTCTAAATTGCTCCATTCTCCAGGTATGGGCCCCTGCACACGAGTGGAAATTCCGCCGCGGAATTTCCGTCCCTGGAAGCTGTCATAGGATTGCGTTAACAAACGCAATCCTATGCAGACGGGCACGCGAAATCTCACACGGCAAACAAATCGCGGCATGCTCTATTTCGAGCCCCGCACAGAAACTTCACTAGCCGGCCCTGCGCTGCCAAGCAGCCGGCTCATGAAAGAGCCGGGGCCGTGGGAGAGGTGAGTGCCCGCGCTGCTCTCTGCAGGCACTCGGGTCTGGTCCTGCTGCGAGAATTCTCACAGCCGGATCCGACCCGGCCGTCTGCAGGCAGCCTATAGCAGATATTTCTCTGCTCTCTGGTTGTTTATTACACATTGCCAGGGAAACGGACCACATCATCTTCTATGCTCTTGGTGATGGGGAAACTCCTTGTTTCTTCCCGCTCATGTCTGAAGAAAATAAAATCTTATAAGCTTCTCTGCACATGACATTTAGAGATCTGCTGCCCATATCTATTCTTCTTTTGATAGAATGGATCTCCTGAATGCAGTGATCCAGTTCACATGAATTGTGAAAATTACTTGAGATTTTAACTAAAATCAATGGTTTGCTCTTCGTAGAAAAGTTCTGTTAGTGATGGAAATGCTACTTTACACAATTGCCTGCTTTTTTTTCTGTTCTGGTTTATTTTAAGCCTTGAAATGCCTGTTTTTCCCCATAGGGCTCAGGAACCAAACATAAGGATCTAATTAGGCTGCTGGTTTCTCGCTGTGAAATTGACCTAAAAGAAATCAAAACCCATTATAAGAGACTTTATGGCAAATCCCTGCGCCAAGCTATCATGGTATGTAAACTGTATATTAACCTAAAAATATAATAAAATGCCTGGCTATGGGCCAGTACAGTATAGTAATAGTTTGATGACTTTCCATCACACTTCTGTTCTAGCCCATGATGTTCTTTTGTGTAAGAGGGACCTATTAGATCCCCTCCGATGCCACTACAATTCGGGACCTTCTATAACTATGATGCAAAGTACCAGTAGAAGTAATTTCCAGTTACTCTGTGATAAGATTTATGCAGCTTCCACTATGGGGAGCTTAAGTAATGGCTCGGTCACAGGTTGGCCTGCTGGCATTAGACCCCAACTCCTTCCCTCTGCCTCCAGTGCTCAGACAATCCTGTATGGAGTGCAAGACATGGGAGGAGTTGAGCTCTGAAGTGGCCAGGTGATGTGGAAAGAAGTTTAATGCGACAGCACTGATGACCAGTGACACTATTGTTCTAAGGGGGTGCCATTACTATAAGGGTCTACTTGTGGATCACTAGTACTATAGGGGGCTGCTCATCTAGCGTTGTACTAGAATATATTCCATTGGGTGTGTGGAAAGGAGGAGGCGTGGGGGTGAAGGAAGTTGTGTGAGCAGCCCAGAGCTTATGCTTCATTTAATCCACCATTGACTGCAGCTACAAGTAACAGTTAAAACTGGTATCAGCCCCTTCTCACCATGGATCCCACAGCAGTCACATTCCTTACCTGTATTTACTATACTACATGGAATTTGTAACTGGATCAAAGTTACTTATATTTAAGGCTCCTCATATAAGAAAAAAAATTATTTTGTATACCACCAACTTATTCCGCAGTGCTTTCAAGTAATATATTCCCCCCCCCCCCCTCAAACTGGGTACTTGTTTTATCAACCTCGATGGATGGAAGGCTGAGTCAACCTTGAGTCCGCTACCTGAATCGCGTGGGCATGAACTTACAACATTCAGGTCGTGAGTGAGAGCTTAGGACTGTATTTCCGCTGCCTTAAACTTTGGGCCACACGAAGCTCTTATCTTCTAGTACCAGCAGTGCCATCTATGCTGTATTGTTTGCCTAATACATGCTCTTTCTCTCTATAGGAGGAAAAGCTGAAAGGAGATTACGAGACAATTGTTTTGGCATTGTGTGGACCTGACAACTAAATTCCCCAAGTTTATCTTCAAGAGGTCACTATGCATTTCTTCTGTCATCTAAAGTGTCTATTTGCAGGAGAAGTGTTGAAATGGTCCTCCTGTAAACTCCATTGTATAATAACTATAACACCGATCTTCTCAAATTCCTCTAAAAAGACTAACAACTTTGTATCGAACAAGAAATGAAAAGATTTGATGCTCATAAACTGCGTCTGTGTCTTCTTAAATTCTGATGAATATGTGTAAAATGAAAGGTACAAAACTGAATGTGTGTCACCGACTATTAAAGTCTCTTGACCTGGGGTCTGCCCCCCTTGGGGTGAAGTTGAGATCTTGTGTAGTAATCCCAAAACTACTTATGATTGACTGTAGCAAAACTTGTTCTACCTGGTGGCCACCATTTGGAAGATACTTGCTAGGGCTCATGTCTCTAACTAGAGATGAGCAAATGTACTCGGCCACGCCCCTTTTTCACTCAAGCGCCGCGATTATCGAGTACTTCATTACTCGGGTGAAAAGATTCGGGGGGTGCCGTGGGTGAGCGGGGGGTTGCAGAGGGGAGTGTGGGGGGGGGAGAGTTAGAGAGAGAGCTCCCCCTGTTCCCCACTGCTACCCCCCCCTCCCTGCTCCACCACACCATTCCCTGCTCCCCAACGCCCCCCGAATCTTTGCACCCGAGTAGCCAGGTACTCGAAAATAGCAATGCTCGCTTGAGTAATTACTCGAAACGAGTACGTTCGCTTATCTCTAAGGTCTCCTTCACACGGGCGACAAAGTTGCGCGATTTTGTAGCATTGCTATGATGCTACAAATCGCATGTATGAGAAGCCCATGGTTTCCTATGGGTTCCTTCACACATGAGATGTTTTGTAGCATGCTACAAAACGACACACAAACCTCGCAGGTCCGGCGATATGCCCGCGACACGCTAGGTTTTGTAGCCCATGTTTCTCTATGGAGCCTTCCTCTCTGTTGCATCGCATGAAAACGCAGTTTGCATGCGATGCGATGCAACTTTGACAATAGCAGATTCTACAAAGTCACATGATTTTGTAGCGTCACATGCGACTTTGTAGCGCTACAAAATCGCAGTGATATCATACGGTGCAGCGATGCGATTTTCTCGCACCGATGCGGTATCGCCCGTGTGAAGGAGACCTAACACGTTCTTTCCATGTTCTGATGGTAGAGCAGTCCTTGCAACCTCTAACCTGACAAAAACAATGGAGGTCTTGAATAAATTGTGCTCAACCAACAAGGAAGCAATTTATTCCCTTCAAAGCCTCAGGACTCAAACTTCCCTGCATTTTTAAATTGCAAAGCAGCTGGGGAATTTACCCTTGTATTTCAAGGGTTGAATTCTGCAACATGAATAGATACCCTGCAGCTATAGAATCTGCAGCATGGGTTCTGTTGCAGAAAACTTGCACTCTATGAGCAGGAGACTTTTTTTTTTTTTTTTTACGCATTTACAGGAATGTGTGTTTTAAAAAAAAGTGTCAATTCTAGAAATATCGCAGTTTTTTTTTTTTTGGACCAAAGCCATATTTACCGGTGTACGTACAGCCACAATTGGACTGAGCTCAATGAAAGAAATGTGACCACACCGCAAGGTAAAATACCTGGAGGATAACTGACCTCTTAAATCGGCATTAACTTTTCCCCAGTCGTCTCCACAACAGCACCAATTGAGATTGCCTCCTCCTGTGACACTTTCCTCAGTGTCTTCCTGTCCTGCCAGGAGGCAGGATCTCTGAGAGGAGCTGGTGGAGAAGCCAGCCAGGATTACTTACAGGCGGATCGGAGGGCAGTGGCTCAGCTTGTCCTCCCTTCCAAGCCAGACGACTCCCGGGATGCCACATGGGGTGGTAACCCCTGGGCCAGGTTCCTCCCGCGGCGGCCCATGGGGGGTACAAAGCGGGAGCCTCAGTCCCCCTCGTTCTCCCTGCAGAAGTTAGAGCGCGGTGCTCCAGGAAGCCCTTCGGGGCGCCGCGCCACGTGTCCAGCGCGATGACGTCATCACGTCTGCATCAGGAGTGGAGGGGGCGGGGCTTAGCGCAGGAGCGCGAAAATTAAAAAAAAAATAGGAACCTGAGAGAAGCCAGAACAAACCAGCACTACAGGTCGCAGGGTGTCTGCTGCACCGGTATGGTAATGAGTGCTCCAGCCCCAGAGATAGCTGAAACATCAGCCTCAGCGGCCGTAAGTAGCCAGTGCGGCAAAAAAAAAAAATACAATGCAAATATCCAGTGTATTGTGTATGGAAAATTGCATATTTACCCGCAAAAATGCTTTGTCAGGGGGATAAAAAAAGACAGCTATGTACCAGAGGGCTCTATGCAAGGCATGCGTAGCTAGGCTAGTTAAAGAGGAATCGGGGGGATTCCTGGATGACGTTAGGAAGCTGGTGAAGGAGAAGGTTCGATCAGCCCTAACGTCACAGCTGGCGCCGCCAGCGAAACGCCAGAAAAGGGCGTATGTTCCTGACGAGCCTTCCGACTCCGAGAGTTCTATCGGGTCGGAGCAAGAGGAACAGGCGGCCGGGAGTCCTCAGATTAGGAGGACTACAAAAAATACTTATTCCATCAGGACGACTTAATGGAATTGATTAAGTCTGTCAGGGCTACACTAAAAATGGAAGAGCCCAGAGAACCACATACTCTACAAGATGAGATATTTGGGGGACTAGGGGAGAGGCGCAAGCATACCTTCGCTGTCCACAAGACTATCACCAAAATAATCCAAAAAGAGTGGAGCCGCACAGTTAAAAGATCCCATGGATCGCAAAGCTGAGGGCCTTCTAAAGAAATAATGGGAGGCAGCGGCAAACATACTTAGGCCAGGGATCACAGCCACTTGTGTGGCGCAAACTCTGAGGGTATGGCTAGAACAGCTACAGCTACACCTAACCAATAAGACGCAAATTTTCTAGCGGACGCCGTGGCCGAAACTGTCAAACTCTCGGCGACGGCTACAGCCCGGTCTAACTCAGCCAGAAGAGTGTTATGGCTGAAATCGTGGTCAGGCGACCTAGCCTCAAAAAATAAGCTATGCGCCCTCCCGTTCTACGGCCAGTTTTTGTTCGGACCGGACCTTGACAAGATTCTAGAGAAGGCGGCCGACAAAAAGGGATTCCCAGAAGAAAAGCCACAGAGAGGGAAGACCTTCTTCTGGGCCCCAAGGCAACAGCCAGAGGCCTACCGAGGCAAGGGCAAGACAGGCCGCTGGAGTTACCCCAAGGGGGGGCAGAGGAAGGAACAACCTCTTTAACCCCCACCAGGGGGAGCCAAAGCAGAGACCCTGACGCCATCCCCGTAGGGGCAAGGCTGGGGGGCTTTGTGGATCAAGGGGCCGTGATTTCCGAAGGCCCATGGATCCCAAAGATCTTACAGCAGGGATACCGGATAGAGCTGGTGTCCCTCCCCAGAAGAAAATTCATTATCACGGGAGGCTCCAAACAGTTACACCTACTAAAGCAAAGCGTTGGGGACCTGCAACAACTAAATGCAATATCCCCCGTACCGCAAAACGAGGAAACCCAGGGCCATTATTACAGGCTCTTCCTAGTAAGAAAACCCTGTGGGAAACAGCGAATGATAGTGAACCTGAAACCTCTGAACACCTGCATCAGATACAGAAAATTCAAGATGGAGTCCATCTCCTCAACGATAAAGTTGATTCCCAAAGGAGCCTACATGGCATCCATCGATTTAAAGGATGCCTATTTCCACGTACCGATCCACGAGGGGTCCCAGAAATACCTAAGGTGTTTGCAGTGGATATGGGCAAAGGAATAGAGCACCATCAATTCAGATGCCTGCCCTTCGGGATCTCCTCAGCACCCAGAATCTTCACCAAAATTAGGGCAGAGGTAGCTGCCTACCTGACGAAGAAGTCGGTCCTAATAGTACCCTACCTGGACAATATTTTAATAATAGCAGAGTCCAGAGAACTCCTAACGAAACACCTGGGGATAGTGCTAGAACTTCTCCAATCTTTAGGATGGATCATAAACTGGGAAAAATCCAGCCTAGATCCCGACAAACAGAAAACGTTTCTGGGTATAACGCTCGACTCAGAATCGCAATGCTCCTGCCTACCCGAGGAGAAAATACAAAAAATCCGACGGCTAGTCAAAACCCTTTTACAGAGACGATTATGCACAATTCAGGAAGCCATGTCTCTCCTGGGAAACTTGACTTCACACATTCCAGGAGTGGCATGGGCCCAGGCTCACACCAGAGCCCTGCAAGCCTCAGTCCTATCCACGTGGGACAAAAAAGCAGTCCTCTCTAGGGACAAGAATGTACATTCCAAGTGCGGTGAAAACATGTCTGCGTTGGTGGGCATCCCCAGAGAACCTGCGGAGAGGGGTTTATTGGCTACAAAACCCAGCCACTCGCATCACAACGGATGCAAGCGCCTGGGGATGGGGAGCGCATGTGGGGAACCAGTTCTTTCAGGGCCCATGGCCTCAAAGGACAAAAGAACAGTCCTCAAATTACAGGGAACTACAGGCCGTATGGCAGGTCCTACAGCAGTTAGGGAACTCGCTACGGGACCAGAATATAAAGATACTGTCAGACAATATCACCGCGGTCACCCATATACGACACCAAGGGGGCACAAGATCTCCCGCTCTGCAAAACATTGCACAGAAAACTTTCCACTGGGCAGAGGGCCGGATCCTCTCGATCACGGCAACCTATTTGAAGGGGACGCTAAACCAAAAAGCGGGCTTTCTCAGCAGGAGGCAAATAGACCCAGGAGAATGGTCTCTCTCCCTGAAAGCATTTAGAATCCTGATCAACCAGTGGGGGACCCCACAATTGGACCTGTTCGCAACCAGGGAAAATGCCAAAGTAAGCAATTTCTTCTCCCTCCGGCCAGGAGATCGTCCGACAGCAGTAGACGCCCTAGGCCAAGACTGGGGAGAGGGGCTGGTGTACGCCTTTTCTCCTATACCGTTGATCCCCAGAGTCTTACAACATTTCAGAACCCAGGTATGCACACTAATCCTGGTGACCCCCTTCTGGCCCAAAAGAAGCTGGTTCGGTCTTGTAGCAACATTGAGTGTCCAGGACCCAGTCATCTTCCCTACCTGGACAGATCTTCTATCGCAGGGGCCACTGAGCCATCCGAGCCTAGACAAGCTCCACTTAACAGCATGGCTCTTGAGGAATCCTCACTAAAAGAGAAGGGATTCTCAGAGAGAGTAGTAGAAACGTTAATGTCCGGCAGAAAAAAGATTACCCACCTTATCTACCAGAAAGTTTGGAGAAGGTTTTCCTCATGGAGACAGGGAAGGGATCACGGGGATTCTATCCCGGACATCCCTCTAATCTTAGAGTTCTTGCAGGAGGGCCTAGAGATGGGCCTCTCTCCAAGCACCCTGAAGGTCCAGGTCTCAGCCCTTAGCGCCATATGTGACACAAAGTTCGCAGACAACAGATGGGTCAACAGGTTCCTAGCAGCAGCAACTAGATTACGGCCTAGGCCCATAAATCTTTTTCCAGACTGGAACCTTAATTGGGCCCTAAGGGCCATGACAACGGTACCATTCGAGCCGATCGAAGCACTACCCATAAAAATGCTTACTATCAAGACCATTTTTTTAGTAGCCATCACCTCCGCAAGACGGGTTAGCGAGCTGCAGGCCTTGTCCATTCACCACCCGTTCCTGAAAATCTCGGACACCAAATTAGTATTTAAAACGGACCCGGCATTTATGCCAAAAGTAGTATCACATTTTCATAGGTCCCAAGACATAATAATCCCCTCATTTTTTAGTAAACCTAAAACCGAGGAAGAAAAAACCCTAAGCTGCCTGGACGTCAGGAGAGCAGTCCTAGGCTACATAGACGCAACAAGCCACTGGAGGCGGGACGACAACTTGTTCGTCCAGTTCAGTGGCCCAAATAAAGGGAGCAAAGCAGCAAAAAGCTCCATAGCCAGGTGGATCCGCCTAGCCATCATAGAGTCCTATAAGGCCCCCGGGAAGGAAATCCCATTAACTCTTAAAGCCCATTCTACAAGGGCAGTAGCATCCTCATGGGCCGAACATAGCTCAGCCTCGGTCGAGCAGATATGCAAAGCCGCAGTCTAGAAGAAACCCCACATGTTTGTTAAACACTATAGGGTAAAAGTGCAGCAGGACGAGGACATGGCCTTCGGCCGCAAAGTCCTCTCGGCAGCAATCCCACCCTAGGGAAACTTTAGTTGGTACGTCTCAATTGGTGCTGTCGTGGAGACGACTGGGGAAAAAATGGATTATGCCTACCTGATAATCAGGTTTCCAGTAGTCTCCACGACAGCACCCGTACCTCCCCCCCCCCCCCCCCCCCTAAATTGATAGAAAAGAAACTATATAATATAATATAAAAAAAAAATATATATAATATAATTTTATTTAAAAAAAAACCCCGGTTTAAAGAAAAAAATTTAAGTTGAGCTCCTACTCCGGCAATTCGTTAGAATCCACTGAGGAAAGTGGGGAAGGGGGAGCTTTTAACCTCTCAGTGTGTTCCTGTCCTATCAGGAGGAGGCAATCTCAATTGGTGCTGTCGTGGAGACTACTGGAAACCTGATTATCAGGTAGGTATAATCCATTTTTTCAAACTACTTTTCTATAGAATAGCCACTGGCAAACTGCAATTTGCTGTACCTAAATGATGCTATGTGCAGAAAAATTGACTAATGTAAGCTTGTCTCCCATCAATCACTTGCCAGATGCTAGTAGGAAGGGGGAGCTCTAGTTGCCAGAACTTTAACAGGATGTTCAGGAAGGGGATGAGTCATCCTGCTCATTGAATTATACAGGGGAAGGGAGGGAGACTTGCACACAGAGGTGATGCAGGAGCTGACGATGAGTTATCTGCTGTTTTTCACATATAAATCAGTTATGCGGTACACTCCTACATTTTCTGCGTATGTTACAAACACAAATTTGCTGTTCTGGTTGCCCCAGTATAAAGAACACAGTACTGCAACCAGGCTCATCCCACCAGCCCTGAGAGGACTGAGAATCGCATGTACATCCTGCATATTATAGGGAAAGTAAAGGGTAGACATCACATGGTCAGAAAGAAGCTTATTCTGAAAAGTTGGGGTACGCTTTAACTTGAGTCCAAACCCGCACTCAAAGTTAAAGTGGTGCACAAGGTATAAAAGGTTAAGGAGCTCTGGTCTATATTATATGACCTGGTGTCAAAAGTGGAGTTGCTCTAATTATATTGCATCTGGGTAAAGGTATTCCCCAGAAATATGCACAAACCTGGCACGAGAATCTTGGCCATATGAAATGGGCCTTAGCCTGCAAATGTTTTTTCTGATGGTGCAAGCATATTTGTAACACATATAAAGGAATGAAATAAGGCTCTGTTCAGGTTTGTTTTGAAACCCTGCATGGAGGCTCCAATCACAAACACTAGAGAAGGTTCAGCATGTTTTTCCCCCATTATCAGTGGGATCTGTTGGGCACCATTGGTGTCACTTATCCTGGACAGTGTTCTCTATTGCTTTCTGTTCTATGGCAGAGCAGCAGAAGGAAAATCCTAAACATGTGAACAAAGGAGAAAAATATGATAGTAACGGGATGGGTAATGCTCACTGGGACCCTAACAATTTATGAACATGGTGCCCTCCTGAGTCTGCTGGCTGAAGGTAGTAGTGATGTGACCACTGCTCCACCCAGAGGGCTCATACATGGAAAATCGTTTATTAAACATTAAGTTATTCAGCTTATGGCTTAACTGCACTAGTACAAGAAAGTGGCTGGAAATCCCAGGTGCCGATGCCTTTCTTCCGCTCGCGTCTTGTCTTTATTCATTGTACGTTTTTTCATTGCTAAAGTAGTTGTCACATCTTTCTGTGCCTGTCCTGGTGCTCATGTGGAAATAAAGCCTTTTGTTTTGCCAAGGTCAGTGCGTGTAACATGAGATTACCATATCAGAATGCCAAACTCATTGCCCGCTTCCATTATAGTTCCCTTTTCTGCTTTTTTCTTCTATTTTTAAACAAAAAAAAAAAGAGCGGCCATATACTTATTGATATACTAATACAAGCGTGCAGGTAGAAGCACCACATTCCTCAACATGCAGATAACTAAATGGAGGAACAAGAGCACAGGTGAAGGTACTGATAAACAGCCACTCGCACACCTTCCTTAGGCCTCTTTCACACGTCCGTAAGCGGTTTTACGGGCGCCTGCAGCGGGCACACAAATCTACCATGTGTGGCCATTCAGATGGCATGCCATTGCCCTTCTCTCTCCCTTGCCGGCTCACAATCTCTCTCCTCCCCTCCGCCTGTGTGCATTAGGAGGGGGTGAAGCTAAGCTCCCGACCCTTGTTTGCAGCCAGCAATGGGAGGAGGCGGGATGGGGTGGTGCTAAGCTCCGCCCTATCCCACCCCTCCCATTGCAAACAGCCAGAGAGAAGGGGGGAGGGAGTGTAGCAGTCACACTGCTAAACTCACTCCCACCTCCCTTCTCCAGCCATTGTCATTGGCTCCCATAGGAGCCCATGCAGCGGCCAACGTATTCCGGCCGGAACGATAGTCCAGGAACTATCTTTTCGGCCCAATATGAAAGTGCCAGGCGCTATATTGGCCGGGCGCTTTTACGCCATGGGAATACGGCCATGTGATCTGATGCATTGTAATCCAATGCATCAGAACGTAGCGCATATCGGCCAGTCTCAAAAGGGGAAAAAAAACATTGCACCCAGCGCTATTTTTTATTTTTATATTTTTTTTCCCCTCCAGTAAAGCGATATCTCCAGCCAGAGTAATTGAGTAACATAGCATGCAAGGCTGAAAAAAAGACAAATGTCCATCCAGTTCAGCCTGTTTCCACCCCCTTGTTGATCCAGAGGTCTAGTTTCTTGAGATCAAGGCCAATACTAGCTACAGATCCCCATTTTTATTTGGCATAAGAAAAATTCAGTACTCTAATAATGATGCCTGACCTGATCCTAAGAAAAAGGGCACAAATGGAAAAAAATTTATCAAAGTGCTTTTATTTTTTTTATTTTCAGAATATAAAGCCATAGAACAGCACCCAAGCATTCAATCGCTTTCTACTCCTTTAAGTTTTTGTTTTTAGTTTTTTTCCAGTTCAAGTAATTTAACCAGATTTAGAATGGTTGATGAATCTCAGGACTGTAGCTACTGGAGATCAGCCATATTTTCCTTGTGACTGACAATGCTGCAGTGTTATGCAGGTCAGGCAGAAAACAGATTGCTTGAGCGTGCAGAAAATGTTGGCTTCACCTCCAAATAGACTCCTTTAGGAATTGCCTTATCTTAAAGGGGTTTTAAGGTCTCTGGACAACCTCTACCCATGCATTAAAATAACAAATGGTGATCTTACTCGCCTCTGCCCGCGGTGATCTGCAACAACGTGCATTCCCTCGCTCCAGTCTTTGTTGACAGCTGAAGGCCTGCCTGGTTTACGGGATGTCACCGGGGCAGCAGCCAATAATGGAGCTGAGTAATTGATCGCTGTGAGCCTATGGGAGAACATGTGCACGGCCCTGTGCAAAAAGTTGGATTTTCAGTGCCATGCACGATCTCCAGAGGTGAGCACCACAGGAACCAGGAAGTGGATGGATATAAAAAATATCACCTGCGTCCCTGTCACTAACTTAGTTTATGGCTCTGTGGGGAGGTGACAAGTTAAAGGGAAGCTAACTAGTGAGCAAGTTACTGATTATCAAGCTGCGCAGATCTTCATCACAGACAGGGTTGTCTACCGCTTTGCTGTTACCGCCCAGTCATGCAGCGACCGATACGTGGGACCGTTCGCCTATTGAAATGGCTTTTTAATAGAGATGAGCGAGCACCAAAATGCTCGGGTGCTCGTTACTCGAGACGAATTTTTCATGATGCTCGAGGGTTCGTTTCGAGTAACGAACCCCATTGAAGTCAATGGGCCACCCGAGCATTTTTGTATTTCGCCGATGCTCGCTAAGGTTTTCATGTGTGAAAATCTGGGCAATTCAAGAAAGTGATGGGAACGACACAGCAACGGATAGGGCAGGCAAGGGGCTACATGTTGGGCTGCATCTCAAGTTCACAAGTCCCACTATTAAGCCACAATACCGGCAAGAGTGGGCCCCCCCCCCTCCCAACAACTTTTACTTCTGAAAAGCCCTCATTAGCATGGCATACCTTAGCTAAGCACCACACTACCTCCAACAAAGCACAATCACTGCCTGCATGACACTCCGCTGCCACTTCTCCTGGGTTACATGCTGCCCAACCCCCCCCCCCCCCCGCACGACAGTGTCCACAGCGTACACCAAATTGTCCCTGCCCAGCCTTCAGCTGCCCTCATGCCACGCCACCCTCATGTCTATTTATAAGTGCGTCTGCCACAGGAAAAGCAGGCACACACTGCAGAGGGTTGGCATGGCTAGGCAGCGACCCCCCATAAAAGGGGCGGGCCGATAGTCCACAATGCTGTACAGAAGCAATGAGAAATCCAATCCTGTGCCACCTACATCTGGAGCTGCACACGTGGGCATAGCAATGGGGAACCTATGTGCCACACACTATTCATTCTGTCAAGGTGTCTGCACGCCCCAGTCAGACCGCGGTTTTTTATAAATAGTCACAGCCAGGTACAACTCCGCAATGGGAATTCCGTGTGCACCCACAGCATGGGTGGCTCCCTGGAACCCACCGGCGGTACATAAAAATATCCCATTGCATTGCCCATCACAGCTGAGGTAATGTCGTGGTTAATGCAGGTGGGCTTCGGCCCACACTGCATGCCCCAGTCCGACTGGGGTTCTTTACAAGTGGACAGATGTAGTAACAACTCCCTGTGGACCCACAGCATGGGTGGGTGCCAGGAAGCCACCGGCGGTACATAAGTAAATCCCATTGCATTGCCCATCACAGCTGAGGTAATGTCGTGCTTAATACAGGTGGGCTTCGGCCCACACTGCATGCCCCAGTCAGACTGGGGTTCTTTACAAGTGGACAGATGTAGGTTAAACTCCGTGTGCACCTACAGCATGGGTGGCTCCCTGGAAGACACCGGCGGTACATAAATATATCCCATTGCAGTGCCCTACTCAGCAGAGCTAACGTCAGATACAATACAGGTGGGCTTCGGCCCACACTGCATGCCCCAGTCAGACTGGTAATATGTACCTTAACAGTAACCTCGTTGGTGGTAATGTGGTGGTGACTGCGGACCTAGTAGCGCGGTGTTATGTAGTTGGTTTTCGGAATGTGGCCAGGATTAAGTGGGCCGTGGCGGGGGGATGGTGGTGGTGCTCTCTTGTTGTGTCGTTAAAGGTGAAATTCTTGGACTGCCACCAGACGGACCAATGCAAAGGTATTTGCCAAGAATGTTTTCATTGTTGGAGGAGGAGGGGGATGTTTTGGAGGCACTATGTGTCCTCTACACGTGTCCGTGGTTATATGCACCTTAACAGTAACAGCGTTGGTGGGAAATGGCCTCGCCGCCATCATGTCTTTGTGAAGCCTCTGTTTCCACATCCCAGTGACATACCATTAGCAGCGGTATAGGCAGAGCCCAGAATTATTAACATTTCAGCGGTAGCATTAGGGACAGGCCCCACTAACATATCACTAGCAGCAGTATAGGGGGAGCGCAGTCTTAGTTCCATTTCAGTAATAGTAGCACTCAAGACAGGCCCCAGTAACATTCCCATTGCAGCAGTTTAGGGAGATAACAGTCTCTTTCACATTTCAGTAGCTGCAGTATAGACAAGGCCCCAGTTAGATTTATGTAGCTAAAGTGTAGGCCAACCCCACACACCTTTCTGTACCATGAGTGCAGGTGAAGAACATAGAAATTACAATGATTACACTGTAGGTGAGGGCCCAAAAAAATTGGTGTACCAACAGTACTAATGTACCTCAGAAAAAATTGGCCATGCCCAACCAAGATGGCAGGTGAAACCCATTAATC
Organism: Eleutherodactylus coqui; assembly: GCF_035609145.1. Taxonomy (NCBI): domain Eukaryota; kingdom Metazoa; phylum Chordata; class Amphibia; order Anura; family Eleutherodactylidae; genus Eleutherodactylus; species Eleutherodactylus coqui. Next base: position 213,153,554 of record NC_089841.1, on the reverse strand, counting down.
GCTTTGGTTAATGTGGCTTAAGTGGTAACTAGGCCTGGAGGCAGCCCAGTTTAACGAAAAATTGGTTCAAGTTAAAGTTTCAACGCTTTTAAGAGCATTGAAACGTATAAAAATGGTTTAGAAAAATTATATGAGCGAGCCTTGTGGCCCTAAGAAAAATTGCCCGTTCGGCGTGATTACGTGAGGTTTCAGGAGGAGGAGCAGGAGGAGGAGGAGGAATATTATACACAGATTGATGAAGCAGAAATGTCCCCGTTTTGGATGGTGATTGAGAACGATGCTTCCATCCGCGGGTGCAGCCTACGTATTGCTTAGGTATCGCTGCTGTCCGCTGGTGGAGAAGAGAAGTCTGGGGAAATCCAGGCTTTGTTTATCTTGATGAGTGTAAGCCTGTCGGCACTGTCGGTTGACAGGCGGGTACGCTTATCTGTGATGATTCCCCCAGCCGCACTAATCACCCTCTCTGACAAGAAGCTAGCCGCAGGACAAGCAAGCACCTCCAGGGCATACAGCGCGAGTTCAGGCCACGTGTCCAACTTTGACACCCAGTAGTTGTAGGGGGCAGAGGCGTCACGGAGGACGGTCATGCAATCGGCTGCGTACTCCCTCACCATCCTTTTACAGTGCTCCCGCCGACTCAGCCTTGACTGGGTAGCGGTGACACAGTCTTGCTGGGGAGCCATAAAGCTGTCCAGGGCCTTAAAGAGTGTTGCACTGCCTGTGCTGTACATGCTGCTCGATCTCCGCACCTCCCCTGCTACCTGACCCTCGGAACTGCGCCTTCTGCCACTAGCGCTGTCGGATGGGAATTTTACCATCAGCTTGTCCGCCAGGGTCCTGTGGTGTAGCAACACTCTCGAACCCCTTTCCTCTTCGGGAATGAGAGTGGAAAGGTTCTCCTTATACCGTGGGTCGAGCAGTGTGTACACCCAGTAATCCGTAGTGGCCAGAATACGTGTAACGCGAGGGTCAGGAGAAAGGCATCCTAACATGAAGTCAGCCATGTGTGCCAGGGTACCTGTACGCAACACATGGCTGTCTTCACTAGGAAGATCACTTTCAGGATCCTCCTCCTCCTCCTCAGGCCATACACGCTGAAAGGATGACAGGCAAGCAGCATGGGTACCGTCAGCAGTGGGCCAAGCTGTCTCTTCCCCCTCCTCCTCATCCTCCTCATGCTCCTCCTCCTCCTCCTCAACGCGCTGAGATATAGACAGGAGGGTGCTCTGACTATCCAGCGACATACTGTCTTCCCCCACCTCCGTTTCCGAGCGCAGAGCATCTGCCTTTATGCTTTGCAGGGAACTTCTCAAGAGGCATAGCAGAGGAATGGTGACGCTAATGATTGCAGCATCGCCGCTCACCACCTGGGTAGACTCCTCAAACTTTCCAAGGACCTGGCAGATGTCTGCCAACCAGGCCCACTCTTCTGAAAATAATTGAGGAGGCTGACTCCCACTGCGCCGCCCATGTTGGAGTTGGTATTCCACTATAGCTCTACACTGCTCATAGAGCCTGGCCAACATGTGGAGCGTAGAGTTCCACCGTGTGGGCACATCGCACAGCAGTCGGTGCACTGGCAGATTAAACCGATGTTGCAGGGTACGTAGGGTGGCAGCGTCCGTGTGGGACTTGCGGAAATGTGCGCAGATCCGGCGCACCTTTACGAGCAGGTCTGACAAGCGTGGGTAGCTTTTCAGAAAGCGCTGAACCACCAAATTAAAGACGTGGGCCAGGCATGGCACGTGCGTGAGGCTGCCGAGCTGCAGAGCCGCCACCAGGTTACGGCCGTTGTCACACACGACCATGCCCGATTGGAGGCTCAGCGGCGCAAGCCAATGGTCGGTCTGCTCTGTTAGACCCTGCAGCAGTTCGTGGGCCGTGTGCCTCTTATCTCCTAAGCTGAGTAGTTTCAGCACGGCCTGCTGACGCTTGCCCACCGCTGTGCTGCCACGCCGCGCGACACCGACTGCTGGCGACATCCTGCTGCTGCTGACACATCTAGATTGCGAGACAGAGGTTGCGGAGGAGGAGGAGGAGTGTGGTTTAGTGGAGGAAGCATACACTGCCGAAGATACCACCACCGAGCTGGGGCCCGCAATTCTGGGGGTGGGTAGGACGTGAGCGGTCCCAGGCTCTGACTCTGTCCCAGCCTCCACTAAATTCACCCAATGTGCCGTCAGGGAGATGTAGTGGCCCTGCCCGCCTGTGCTTGTCCACGTGTCCGTTGTTAAGTGGACCTTGGCAGTAACCGCGTTGGTGAGGGCGCGTACAATGTTGCGGGAGACGTGGTCGTGCAGGGCTGGGATGGCACATCGGGAAAAGTAGTGGCGACTGGGAACTGAGTAGCGCGGGGCCGCCGCCGCCATCATACTTTTGAAGGACTCCGTTTCCACAACCCTATACGGCAGCATCTCAAGGCTGATAAATTTCGCTATGTGGACGGTTAACGCTTGAGTGTGCGGGTGCGTGGCGGCGTACTTGCGCTTGCGCTCAAAGACTTGCGCTAGCGACGGCTGGACGGTGCGGTGCGAGACATTGGTGGATGGGGCCGAGGACAGCGGAGGTGAGGGTGTGGGTGCAGGCCAGGAGACGGTAGTGCCTGTGTCCTCAGAGGGGGGTTGGATCTCAGTGGCAGGTTGGGGCACAGGGGGAGAGGCAGCGGTGCAAACCGGAGGCAGTGAACGGCCTTCGTCCCACCTTGTGGGGTGCTTGGCCATCATATGTCTGCGCATGCTGGTGGTGGTGAGGCTGTTGGTGGTGGCTCCCCGGCTGATCTTGGCGCGACAAAGGTTGCACACCACTGTTCGTCGGTCGTCAGGCGTCTCTGTGAAAAACTGCCAGACCTTAGAGCACCTCGGCCTCTGCAGGGTGGCATGGCGCGAGGGTGCGCTTTGGGAAACAGTTGGTGGATTATTCGGTCTGGCCCTGCCTCTACCCCTGGACACCGCACTGCCTCTTGCAACCTGCCCTGCTGCTGCCCTTGCCTCCCCCTCTGAAGACCTGTCCTGAGTAGGCGTTGCAAACCAGGTGGGGTCAGTCACCTCATCGTCCTGCTGCTCTTCCTCCGAATCCTCTGTGCGCTCCTCCCTCGGACTTACTGCCCTTACTACTACCTCACCGATAGACAACTGTGTCTCATCGTCATCGTCCTCCTCACCCACTGAAAGGTCTTGAGACAGTTGCCGGAAGTCCCCAGCCTCATCCCCCGGACCCCGGGAACTTTCCAATGGTTGGGCATCAGTGACGATAAACTCCTCTGGTGGGAGAGGAACCACTGCTGCCCAATCTGAGCAGGGGCCCGAGAACAGTTCCTGGGAGTCTTCCCGCTCCTGAGCATGTGTCATTGTAGTGGAGTGAGGAGGCTGGGAGGAAGGAGGAGCAGCAGCCAGAGGATTCGGATTTGCAGCACTGGACGGTGCAGAACTGTGGGTGGATGATAGGTTGCTCGAAGCCCTTTCTGCCATCCACGACAGGACCTGCTCACACTGCTCATTTTCTAATAAAGGTCTCCCGCGTGGACCCATTAATTGTGCAATGAATGTGGGGACGCCAGAAACGTGCCTCTCTCCTAATCGCGCAGCAGTCGGCTGCGATACACCTGGATCAGGAGCTCGGCCTGTGCCCACACCCTCACTTGGGCCTACGCGTCCTCGGCCGCGTCCACGTCCTCTAGGCCTACCCCTACCCCTCAGCATGCTGTATTACCAGTGATTTGATTTCCCAGCCAGGAAAGAAATTGGCGCAAGCCTGCAGGCCAAATAGAATTTTTGCCCTTTTTTTTAAAAGGAAAGGCCCACTGACTATATTCAATCAATAATGTGTTGTGGCCCTGCTGTGTGTCACAGAACTGCAGTGTTATTAACTGCAGCACAGCGGTGATTTCCCAGCCAGGAAATTAATTGGCGTAAGCCTGCTGTTAAACTTAGCTGGCTGCGTATGATTTTTTTTACGTTCTCCACCCAGCACACACGTACCCAGAACGCTGAGGACTGTCAGAGGCAGGCCAAATAGAATTTTTGCCCTTTTTTGTAAAAGGAAAGGCCCACTGACTATATTCAATCAATAATGTGTTGTGGCCCTGCTGTGTGTCACAGAACTGCAGTCTTGCACTGTTATTAACTGCAGCAGAGCGGTGATTTCCCAGCCAGGAAATAAATTGGCGCAAGCCTGCTGTTAAACTTAGCTGGCTGCGTACGATTTTTTTAATGTTCTCCACCCAGCACACACGTACCCAGAACGCTGAGGACTGTCAGAGGCAGGCCAAATAGAATAGTTGCCCTTTTTTTTTTAAAGGAAAGGCCCACTGACTATATTCGATCAATTAATAAATGTGTTGTGGCCTTGCTGTGTGTCACAGAACTGCAGTTATTAACTGCAGCAGAGCGGTGATTTCCCAGCCAGGAAATAAATTGGTGCAAGCCTGCTGTTAAACTTAGCTGGCTGCGTATGATTTTTTTAACGTTCTCCACCCAGCACACACGTACCCAGAACGCTGAGGACTGTCAGAGGCAGGCCAAATACAATTTTTGCCCTTTTTTTTTTTAAAGGAAAGGCCCACTGACTATATTCAATCAATAATAAATGTGTTGTGTGGCCCTGCTGTGTGTCACAGAACTGCAGTGTTATTAACTGCAGCAGAGCGGTGATTTCCCAGCCAGGAGATAAATTGGCGCAAGCCTGCTGTTAAACTTAGCTGGCTGCGTATGATTTTTTTTACGTTCTCCACCCAGCACACACATACCCAGAACGCTGAGGACTGTCAGAGGCAGGCCAAATAGAATTTTTGCCCTTTTTTTTAAAAGGAAAGGCCCACTGACTATATTCAATCAATAATGTGTTGTGGCCCTGCTGTGTGTCACAGAACTGCAGTGTTATTAACTGCAGCAGAGCGGTGATTTCCCAGCCAGGAAATAAATTGGCGCAAGCCTACTGTTAAACTTAGCTGGCTGCGTATGATTTTTTTTATGTTCTCCACCCAGCACACACGTACCCAGAACGCTGAGGACTGTCAGAGGCAGGCCAAATACAATTTTTGCCCTTTTTTTTAAAGGAAAGGCCCACTGACTATATTCAATCAATTAATAAATGTGTTGTGTGGCCCTGCTGTGTGTCACAGAACTGCAGTGTTATTAACTGCAGCAGAGCGGTGATTTCCCAGCCAGGAAATAAATTGGCGCAAGCCTGCAGGCCAAATAGAATTTTTGCCCTTTTTTTTTAAAGGAAAGGCCCACTGCGTATATTCAATCAATAAAATATGTCTTCTGGCCCTGCCTACACAATTCTGTCCCTGGAGTATTACTGCAGGGCGCAATGCTCTGCACGGCCGATTTGGAAAAAAAAAAATGTGCAACACTGCTAACAACAGCCTCCACAGTACTGCACACTGTTAGATGTGGCCCTAAGAAGGACCGTTGGGGTTCTTGAAGCCTACACTAACTCCTAACACTCTCCCTGCCTAACCACCACTTCTGTCCCTGTAGTATTACTGCAGGGCGCAAGGCTCTGCACGGCCGATTTGGGGGAAAAAAAAAAAAGTGCAACACTGCTAACAGCAGCCTCCACACTACTGCACACTGTTAGATGTGGCCCTAAGAAGGACCGTTAGCCTACACTAACTCCTAACGCTCTCCCTACAGCAGCTCCAACACTATAGCACTGTCCCTCAGCTATGTCACAATGCATCTGAGGCGAGCCGCGGGAGGGGCCGACTTTTATACTTGGGTGACATCTGATCTCCCCAGCCACTCACAGCAGGGGGGTGGTATAGGGCTGGAACATCACAGGGGGAAGTTGTAATGCCTTCCCTGTCTTTCAATTGGCCAGAAAAGCGCGCTAACGTCTCAGAGATGAAAGTGAAAGTAACCCGAACATCGCGTGGTGCTCGTTACGAGTAACGAGCATCCCGAACACCCTAATATTCGCCCGAGCATCAAGCTCGGACGAGTACGTTCGCTCATCTCTACTTTTTAACGTTTTCGGACTGATATTCATCTTTTAAAACTGCGTTTTGTTTTAACTGAATTTGTCATCTTTAAATTTTGCTGTTAGATTTAAACCTATTTATGGGGCACTCAAGCAGAAATAGGAGAAATCACAAGGAGTCAATACAGTTTGTCATGTTTGCCATTGTGGATGCTAAGGGTTCTTTTAGAGGAGCTGATTCTCATTTAAACAAGCGAGTGGCATCACTGTTGGCTCATTCGCTCTCATGCAGCCTGGCTTAGACAGGCAGATACATCTTTGGCTTATTTAACCCCTTAAGGATGCCGCCCTTTTTTTTCCCACTTTCGTTTTTGCTTCCCCCCTACTAAGTGCCTGTGATTGGCTGGCGCTCGATTAGCCAATCACAGCGCTCGTTTTGCTGGAGGCGGGGTATTCAAAGCCCCGTCACCAGAAAGAAGCTGAGATGTCAGACGGGGAGGACACAGCAGTTTGCCGCAGTGTCGCTGGAGACTATCACAAGGCATCAGGATGCTGCGGACCAGGTGAGTATTGATTCTTTTTTTTATTCTTTTTTTTCACTGCAGGTTAGCTACGCCTTATTTTCGGGGGAGGGCTTATATTTCAAGCCTCCCCCGAAAACCGGGGTAGGTCTTATTTTCTGTGAAACACTGTAGTATACTCCAGCTTATGGCCCTTTTACAGAGCATTGCATAAAGTGGATACAATTGTATCCATTTTTATTTTGGGGTTTGTGGCCTCTGAATGCATATGGAGTGCTGTCATTCACACAAACTAATATCTTGAAAATTGTGAGAAAGTGAAATAAAAGTTTATCAAAGTTATAGAACTTTTCATTTACAAAATGATCCAGATTTATGGTCAGAAAATCAGATAACCTCTTTGAGTCACTCTCTGGACTTGGGCCTGGAGACCTCGGTGGAAAGAGCCTGTTGCTCATAGCATTGGTAACATTTATCATGTCTGCTAAACAAGAATCTGAAGATGTAGTCATAGAGATTTCGGGGCAGAATCTCGAGAAAGATTAGTTCTTCGTAGTCCAGAAGAATTATCAAAAATGCCGAACAGTCCTTAAACAATAGCTAACAGAACAATGTATATATTCTTATATAGAGGGCAGGGTTTAAATTGCTAAGGAGGTTCCTAAGGATGCCAAACAGGTGGGTGAAACCAATCCCCTCTAGCAAGACGCAGAGACAGACACAAAATACTGATGCAGGAGCCCAGCACTTACCAAACAGAGGATCAGATAAGGCGGGGGGTGCATGAAATCTATGCATAGTGAGTTTGAAACCATAAATTAATGTGCTTTTAGACGGAATGATTATCGTTAAAAAAAAAAAAAAATTGAGCAAAAGTGAATCGTTTGGTCTAAACGCACGTTTTATGCAGGCATAAAAATCATCGTTGGTTGGCTCGTTCACTTGTCATTCAGTTTAAACAGTAATTGTTTAGTCCCTCTTATTCACTTAGGGCTCTTTCACACGAGCGTATATCGGCCGCGTTTTCACAGCTGGCAGAGATACGCTACCATCTAATGCATTGGATTCCAATGCATCAGATCAGATGGGAATATTCCCGCAGCGTCGCAGCGCCCAGCTAGCCAATATATCACTGGGTGCTTTTACACCGGGCAGGGGAGATAGTCTTGGAACGATTTTCCTGGCCGCACTACGTCGACCGCTGCATAGACTCTTATAGGAGCCTATGACAGCGGCCAGAGAAGGGAGGTGGGAGGGAGTTTAGCAGCGTGACTACTAAACTCCCTCCCCCTTATCTCCTCCTCTGCGCCCCTTGCTGCCTGTTTGCAATTAGAGGAGGTTGGATGGGGTCGAGGCTAGTTGCTAAGCCCCCGCCCCGTTCCGCTCCCTCCCGGACAAGGACAGGGGTGGGAGCTTAGCACACTAGCTCCCGCCACATCTCCTTCCCTTGCTGGGAGCTGGTAAGAGGGAGAACAGCTTAGCAGAGCTAAACTGTCTCTACGCCCAACAGCATTGCAGGCTCGGTGTATATACCCCAAGCCCGGGCCGCCTTAACAGGCGCCCAAACATTGACGCCCACGTGAAAGAACCCTTATACAGCGAATGTGAAAGACTGAATGATTCTCGTTTGAATTAATGCCTCTACCTGTCTAAACAGGCTGCATTAGAGCGAACGAGCTGGACCTGATGATGATCGTCTCATCAAAGGACCCTAAACTGTAACGATGCAGCTGGACACTAAATGGTAAAACAGAACTGCACTTTTCGTGGTCACCTGGGTACTAAAAGTGTCCTGCCGACTTCTTCCACTGTGAGCGTATTGGGTTTGTAAGGACCCCATTCACTTCCATTGTACTCTACTTTGTTGTGGAATTTCAGTCCGCATTCCATGATGTCTGAACTCACCCTAGATTCTCTCTACAGCACTTTTATAATAGAAATCGGTGTGAGCCCGAAGGAACAGATTTCACCATGTCATCTCAAATGAATCGCTGACCTATCAGAAGATTACTGTGATTGGATGCTCCGGGTGAAATGCGAGATAAAACTGTGACGATTTCTATATTCTGCTGAAGTTTAGTTCTACATGTTTTTTTTGTATTTATATTTATAATCATTTTGTAGAATGTGTAAAAGCCATTTGTAGCAATACATTTAAACTGATGTGATATTATAGCAAACAAGACAAATGAAAGTTTATAGGTCATGCACGTGGAACTAAAGTGGTGGAAATATTAAACACATGCAATGCAGATTTGGGCATCTTTATCATTTTGTTCAGCTTCTGCGGACAAGATGTTAGCCTTTGGGCCAGTTCTGTGCCCTGGCATCAACATGCTAGAAGTTTTACTTTTCCTACATTATTTCCAACTTTCCACTTCCTGATTTAAGCCACATGTCTTGGTCTCTGATATTAAATATTGACAAAATAAGGTAAATATAGAACAGATATTATGCTGAAAAACATTATTAATGGTACAGATTACGCGCTAATCTGTGCAATTCCCTGCTACTTGACCCAGTAGCAAGGTCCCTTTTGTAGCCATAGCAGATATATCCCAGATATTACAATTACACTTTTATCTTGTGGAGAGAAAAATAATTGATGAATATAAGACCTCTTTCACACGGGCAACAGTGATATCACATTGGTGTTCTGTGCAATATTGCTACGTTTTCTCATGGCGATATCACTGTCGCCCGAGTGAAATAATTCATCAACTATTTTTTTCTCTTTGTAGTGCTCTTTTGCTAGGATTTTCAAGGAGGAGGGGTCTTGAAATATAAGCCCTACCCCAAAAATAAGCACTAGCTGCATGAAAAAAAAGGAAAAAATACAATACATAACCTAAGAGCCACTATCCGCTCTGCCACATGTCTCCTCTGTATCTCAGCCACTTGTTTGAAGTCTTCTGTCAGCGCTTCCTCCTTAGGATTTAAAAAAAACCCTGCCACCAGGAAGCACTGCCTCTGATTGGCTGAGCCACGGTGCTAGAGAACCAATCAGAGCCAGAACTCGAAGAACCAATCACAACCTGAATTGGCTGTGATTGGTTCATTGAGCGCTGGCTCTGATTGGCTGAGCAGTGGCGCTCAAGAACCAATCAGATCCTGCGCTTCCTGGAGGCTGGGATTTTGAACCTCCAATCCAGAAAGCGCTGACAGAAGACTTTAAACAAGTGCTGGGGACCACCAAGGATAAGTGCGGTTGAGCTGACAGCAGCTGTTAGGTGACGTATTTATGTTTTTTTAATAGTGTTTTAATGCAGCTAGTGCTTATTATAGGGCTTTTACAGTAGGACTTCCTACTGTAAAAGTTGCATCGCACCACATGAAAACTGTATTTGTGCGATGCGATGCAACAGAAAGGAAACATGGGTTACAAAACATCGCAAATATTTAGCAATCTGCAATTTTTCTTACTTGCAATGTAGCAGCCTACAAAACATTGCTAATGTGAAGGAACCCATTGGAAAGCATGGGCTTCACATACATGCGATTTGTAGTACTGTCGCATTGCGAGAAAATTGTGCAATTTTGTCGCCCATATGAAACTGGCCTAAAACTGAGAAATATTTTAGGTAGAATTATTAACTTTGGAATGTATGGCAAGAATGGACGGTCAGCAAAGACACACTTTAAGAGTGTTTCCCGCATGATTCCTTAACAGGTAAGTACCATCGAGGCAGCCTACGCTTCTGCTATTGAGCCCTCAGAGAGGTGGGCTTCTATCCTTGGCTATTTCATCCGTTTGCTATTGGGTGGAGACGTCCTATATACATTTTTTGCTCCAATAGAAGCACATTGTTAGTAAGCAAGAAGTATGGGAATTGACCCAGCAATATATAAAGGGCATATGAGCGAAAAACAATAGGAACTTTTCCTGGCATCATAGCTGGCTACATTTTCCTTTATTCGGGTCAAAGATTCAGTTCGGTGCCCCTCTCACCATCTGAAGCTTTAGGGTACACAGCTGTGTTGTGGCCAAAAATTGCCAATATTGCCGCACAGTTTTGTGGGTAAAGCTGATATTTACTTTCAAAATTGTGCAGCCATGAACAAAACGTTTGTAAACTGAGCCAGTTTGCCTTTTGGCAGCCACTTTATGTGACCATACATACCTTAACTCCTTTTCTGTCCCCTACCTCTCTTGAAGAGGCGGGGGGGGGGGGGGGGCACGTGTTATATTTAATGTTTTTTTCTTTTTGGGGTTTGTCCAGATAGGTATATTATTACACTGTAAGCTTTTATTGGCAACGTCCTTCTGCCACCTAGTGGTCTACGTTTGTAATGCATGTTACAATGTTGGAAGATACAGTGTATCATGCGGTGATAGCCATATGGGGTGTCAGAATGTCCTCCCTCACTCAGGGGTATAAAGAACTGGGAACTGTGCCATTTTAGGGGAGTTGGCGCCATCCTGATCACAAGGCTTGAGCACTGTTTCAGCTCCTCCGGCAGTATTGCATTGCGATTCTCCGCTCTCGGCGGGCAATTCTCAGCATGCTGCGAATTGCCCCGATTCTCTGTGGTCAGCCTATCTATTAGATAGGGCTGACTTCAGAGATTCGGCGGCGGCTCCTGCTCCCGGGCGGCGGGATACCGCATCACCCGTGGAAAGCCGGCCTAACAGTGGGAAAAACTCTGCTGCGGATTGGAGTGCTGTTGTGGATTTACACATGCTCTGTCTGTTGGAGATATTTCACCGCAGATTTCATTCTTGTAATAAGCAAAATCCATGGTTAAATCTGCACCAAGATCTGAAACACAATCACATGTGGCTTTTATTACAGGTTTTGATGCAACATAGTTTTTATGCTGTGTGAAACTAGATGAATGTTTTTCAAATCTCATCCCCCGGGTCATGTTATGGTGCTATGATGGTTTGTATCTGAGAAGTACATTAAAGGAGCAGCTCCATTATGAGCGCCTATATGCCCTATTAGATATTGGATGTCATGGAGAAGAATAACCTGCTTAGGAGCCCCTTCTATTAGCGAGAGCAGGGAGCCACAACAATGAATAGTTCCCATGAGTACTCAGTATGACTATATACACTCATTGCAAAAACAATCCCACCCCTAGAAGTTGTCATTTTGCTGTAAAACTCGGCATGCAGTTCCATCTCAGGCAGATATGTAAATGATGAGAGTTGTGGTGTGATTAGATGAACGGTCTTGTCATCTGTGGACCTAAAAGTGGCTCCCCCCTTGGCCTATAAGAGGCTTTCGGAGACTCCTTGTGTGTAGGGACCTTTTCTTCCGCTTGTGTAGAGCTTGTTGACCACGAGACGCTTCTACGACGCAGAGAAGAGATTTCACCCCGTTACCAGAGTCTGAGAGGAGCGCATTATTGTGATTTGAGAAGCTGGATGGTCGTATCGACAAATTGCCCCCCACCGGCCGTTCTGAGTAGACTGTAAGGATTTGTTCGGACCAGTGGATGAGTACCAGTGGTGGGATGTACATAAGGCGACTGGACTCAGGACCCCCTCCACCAGTTGAGAGGATTATCTAATTGTCTGACAAGCATGAGCAGCTCCAAACGTTTTGTTGTCCGCTATCCAGAGGCAGAGGGCCCCGTTGTTACACTCCTGTGTGTATTGAAACCATTTCCAGGTGCTTGGCTGAAGGACATTTGGTCTCACTGCCTTTGACACCCACCCACTATCACCTCAGTTTGCAGTGGTGTCGTGAGCGATTAAACTGGACTGCTACAGAGTGGAACCGGGTTGTCTTCAGCGACAAATCCAGGCTTAGTTTGGACACAGACAACGGACATGTTTGTATCTGGAGACCTCAGGGTGAGCACCTCAATCCTGCCTTTGCTGTCAAGTGGCACTCTGCCCCCTCTGTTTGTGTGATGGTCTGGGGGGCATCGCATATGACAGTTGGTCACCCCTAGTAATGGTGCAAGGGACAATGACAGCTCAGCAATATGTTCAGGACCGCCTGCAGCCACATGTGTTCCTCTCATGGCGGCTTCCAAAAGGCTTTTTTAAACAGAATAATGCTCGGCTGCACACACAAGGATGTCACAGGAATGTCCCCACAACATTGTTAAACTTCCGTGGCTGTCCAGTCATCATTTATCACCAATAGAACATGTATGGGACCATTTGAGACACCAACTTCGGCAATATATGAGTTTGTATAATCTAGGGGCTCAGTCACAGCAAATGTGAACTGATATGCCGGAATCTGTATGCCTTCATGCCCGCCCATATCACATCTTGTATCTAAACTATAGGCAGCCCAACTGGGTACTAGAGCCTCCATGCCCAACTGTATCACATCTTGTATCCAAGCTAGAGGCAATTCAACAGGGTGCTAGAGCCTCCAAGCTCACCAGTATCATATCCTGTATACAAGCTAGAGGTGGTACAACAGGGTACTAGAGCCTCTATGCCCGTCTGTATCACATCTTGTATTCAAGCTAGAGGTGGTACAACATGGTACTAGAGCCTCCATGCCCATCTGTATCACATCTTGTATCCAAGCTAGAGGCGGTACAACATGGTACTAGAGCCTCCATGCCCATCTGTATCACATCTTGTATCCAAGCTAGAGGCGGTACAACAGGGTACTAGAGCCTCCATGCCCGCCTGTATCACATTTTGCATTCAAGCTTGAGGCGGTACAACAGGGTACTAGAACCTCCATGCCCACCTGTATCACATCTTGCATCCAAGCTAGAGGTGGTACAACAGGGTACTAGAGCCTCTATGCCCGCCCGTATCACATCTTGTATCCAAGCTAGAAGCAGTACAACAGGGTACTAGAGACTCTCTTCAAGTGTTCAGTTTTCTGCAATAAATCCTTCTTTTGCTCTGATTCTGTAATCACTTACTTATATCAGCGTTACAATCACACAGAGAAAGTTTAATTTCATTCCGACCACTTCTTCTAGGGAATGGATTTTTGACAGTGAGTGTATTGCATTGTCACGTATTTATGCATCTTAATAATGGCCATGTACACGGGTCGATTATCGCACAAAATTCATTCAAACAAAGAAAATGCGTGATAATCATTACTAGAGATGAGCGAACGTACTCGGATAAGCACTACTCGTCCGAGTAATGTGCCTTATCCGAGTACCGCTGTGCTCGTGCTCAAAGATTCGGGACGCGCTGCGGAGCGGGGAGCTGCAGGGGAGAGCGGGGAGGAACGGAGGGGAGATCTTTCTCTCCTTCTCTCCCGGCCGCTCTGCCCCGCTCCCCGCTCCGACTCACCTGTCAGCAGCGGAGCGCCCCGAATCTTTGAGCACGAGTACAGCGGTACTCGGATAAGGCACATTACTCGGACGAGTAGTGCCTATCCGAGTACGTTCGCTCATCTCTAATCATTACGTCTAAATGCAAAAACATTGTTTACTATGTGTTTACTTTTCGCCATTGCTCAGTTTCAACTAGCATAAAAATCATCGCTGGTTTGTTCACATCTCGCTGCATGTAAACGCTCCCCGCTTCACATAGAATGCGATCCAGCGGTGTTCACTGCCTGTCTAATTGCTCTGCACGAGCGCTAACAACCTAAGTGGTGACCTCAGCACTCGTGCAGTCATTTATCCCTGTTATCATCTGATTGCTGGGGGATCCTTATTTTTAGGCCGCCTGTCCGCAAGTATTATTTTCATTGCGTTCTCCGCGGCGATAATAAGTGAAAGCTTTCCATAGCGTTGTTATGGAAATGGCAGCCCCCCTGTCCACGAGTTGAGAATCATAGCGATTCTCCGCTTGTGGGCAGCAAATCGCGACATGCCGTGATTTGCCCCGATTCTCCGCGGTGAGCCCATTCATTTCAATGGGGCTGCTCACAAAAGGCTAAAAGCACAGCGTCTTCAACGCTGCACTTTGACAGTGTTGAATGTTTTATCTTTGGGCATTTTCAGCCCTGCTTCGCCCATTAAAATGAATAGGCAGCGTTTCAGCACTGCTGAAAACGCGGCAAACTTGGTGCCGCGTTTTTGGCAGCGCTAACCGCACACCGATTTTTGGGGGGAGGGCTTGCAATATAAGCCCTACCCTGAAAATTAGTCCTAGCTACACTAGATAGAAAAGAAAAAAAAGCAATACTCACCTAGCCACTGCCGTCTGGGTTGCGGCCGCTGGTCTCTGCAGCTGGTCCGGGCTTCCCCTGCACTGACAAATCTATTGCCGTAGGCTAGATTTGAGAACCCCGCCTCCAGCAATAGATTGCTGTGATTGGTTCTCGGCGGTGGCTCGATGCCCAATCACAGCCCTTCATTGACTGCCTCAGCCAATCAGAGATTGCCAGCAGCAGAGATCAGCGGTCGCGACCTAGACAACAGCGGCTAGGTGAGTATTGATTTTTTTTCTTTTCAGCATCCTTGGCTGCGTTTTAAGCTGAGCTGAAAACGCAGCCAAAACGCTGGCATAAAGAATGCCAGCGCTGCTGAAACCAGGCGGAATCTGCAGTAAATGCAGCGCTTTCTGCAAACGCCTGTGTGAGGGAGGCCTTAGAGTGGGTTGTCCAGATTGGACAACCTCTTTTAACTCCATCTGTTCGATTCTCTGTTCTTCTTGCCCATGTGTCATGAAAGGGAGCTGGCATCTGCTCTTAAAGTTCAAAGCAGAACTAATGCATATTATGTGTAGCAACAGCATATTTCATAACGTTCTACAAAAGATAAAGTGCAGCAGTACTTCTCCCCTGACTATCTAGTTTCCCAATCTAAGTATGTTGTTGGGTTGTGAAAGAAAACTGTAGCACCAAGAAGAAAATCACATGAAACTGGAAGAACAGTAAAACTCTGTGCCGCTGCAGTACAGTATGGACAGATTCAGACTTTTAGGGCTCCAGTCCACGGATGGATTTGCATTGTGGAGTACGGAGCGGGATTCCATCTCCGGACTCTGCAGCAAATCCAGCCCATAGCATGCAATGTAAAAATGCTCTGTCCTGCCCACGAGCAGAAATCGATTGCGATTTTCCGCTCGTAGAGAAGAAATCACAGCATGCCGTGATTTTGTGCGGGCTACGCACTGACGGCTTCCATTGATGTCAATGGAAGCCGTCGGTCCTGCGGCCATTCTGCAATCATCATTGCAGAATGTCCCCAGGAGCCGCGTCATCGCCATAGCGACGGCGCGGCGTCCTCTGTACTGTGCATGCATGCAGGGCACAAGCAGGCACATCCGCAGCACAGAGAAGTGACGTTGGACAGGTAAGCTGGGGTCACTGTCTGGGCACTGGGTCGAACTCCACTGCGGGAATCCGGCATGCGGGGTCTGACCCGCCTGTGGACAGGCGGCCTTAAATGGAATTGTGTAAAATTATGCACTGTGAAACTCAGACACCCGGGTCAAACTTAAAATAGGCGACAAGCAGGCTCATTTGATGGATGGGGTCAGTCACAGGTTTATTATACTGAATCTCAAACATTGGTTTTGTAAGGAGCCTTTCACATGGGCAGAATATTTCTACAATGCCGCTGTAGAATTTGCCATTGTGTAGAAAATTCCACACCAAAATCAATATGTCCAACGTGTGGGTTTTAATACAGAATGGCAAAACTGAAGAGTGACTTTCTGGCCTCCTGCTACAACAAACCATTGGCCTACTTCCGCTACATTGATGACATCATAATCATTGGACCAACACCGAACAAGAACTAAAAACATTCCATGAGAGATTCAATGCATTCCACCCCACCATAAACCTGACATTAAGCTACTCATATACTAAAATCAACTTTTTGGATACCAGCATAAAAATGTTAAATAACTCATAGCTATACTGAAAACCGATTGATCGGCCCACATACCTAAGATGGGACAGCTTCCATCCTAAGCACATCAAGAAGTCCATCATCTACAGCCAGGCCATCACATATTAAGCCACAATAGCGGCAAGAGTGCCCCCCCCCCTCCCAACAATTTTTACTTCTGAAAAGCCCTCATTAGCAATGCATACCTTAGCTAAGCACCACACTACCTCCAACAAAGCACAATCACTGCCTGCATGACACTCCGCTGCCACTTCTCGTGGGTTACATGCTGCCCAACCCCCCCGCCCCCCACGCACGACCCAGTGTCCACAGCACACACCAAACTGTCCCTGCGCAGCCTTCAGCTGCCCTCATGCCACACCACCCTCATGTCTATTTATAAGTGCGTCTGCCATGAGGAGGAACCGCAGGCACACACTGCAGAGGGTTGGCACGGCTAGGCAGCGACCCTCTTTAAAAGGGGCGGGGCGATAGCCCACAATGCTGTACAGAAGCAATGAGAAATCCAATCCTGTGCCACCTCCATCAGGAGCTGCACACGTGGGCATAGCAATGGGGAACCTATGTGCCACACACTATTCATTCTGTCAAGGTGTCTGCATGCCCCAGTCAGACCGCGTTTTTTTATAAACAGTCACAGGCAGGTACAACTCGGCAATGGGAATTCCGTGTGCACCCACAGCATGGGTGGCTCCCTGGAACCCACCGGCGGTACATAAATATATCCCATTGCATTGCCCATCACAGCTGAGGTAATGTCATGTTAAATGCAGGTGGGCTTCGGCTGACACTGCATGCCCCAGCCAGGCCATCACATACAACCGGATCTGCTCCAACCCAACAGATAGAGAGGAACATTAATACCATCTTAAAAGGACATTTACAAATCAGGGCTACCATCCCACCTCAATTGATGACCAAATCACCAGAGCCACCAGGATACCTAGAAATCAACTACTTCAATACACAGAGAAGGAAGGAAACAATCATGTGCCTCTAGTAGTGACCTACAATTCACAGCTAGAGGTACTAAGGAAGACTGCAAAGAAAGTCCATCATACCCTACACAAGGATGACCGTCTGAAAACCATATTCCCGGACCCTCCGCTTCTGTGCTACAGGCAAACTCCAAAGTTGAGGAACTTTATAATCAGGAGTGCATTGCCCTCTGACACACAAAAAGGAACCAATCCCTGTAATGTGAGGAGCTGCAAGACCTGCTCACATGTATAGGACACGGACAGAATACAAATCCCCAACACACAGCAGGACTATAAGATCCCTGGGACATTCACATGTTCCACTTCCAATGTTGTGTACCTGATCCTATGCAGTAAATGGGGGCCTTTATGTCGGAGAAACAGAACAAAAACTTAAAGCGAGGATGAGGGTCTCATCACCACACGATTAAACAGAGAAAGACAGACTTCCCTGTGGCCAAGCACTTTTCTAGTCATGGATACAATTTGGAAGACATAAAAGTTATTATACTGAATGGCCATTTCAGATCACGTTCGAAGTACAAATCTTGTAATTAATTTATACTAAGAAAAAAACATTACTTCGCCTAATGTAAAAGTGTACAAAAATAACGTCCTGTATTTCTAAACCTAAGTTCAGCTTGCCAGAGGCAACGTAGCACATGATGACTTTGTAGGGAGGGGTTTACTGTACATGTCATCCTCAACAACCAGACAGCCAATCATAGTGCTACAGAAAATATGCCTGCGTTGTTAGGTGTGGCTGTAACCTCCTTATAAAAATCTGAAGCTCAAGGCTGCTTTCTTCTGCTTAGTATTTCTGAGAGCGCTCAACACTTTCTTGACCAGTAAGTTTTAACTTTCTTAATTAGTTTTCCTTTTAATGCCTTAGTGATTTCCTTAGCTGTCCTCTCATATGTTGTCTGATGCAGCTGAGCACTGAGAGGGACTGTACGCAGCTGTCAGTGAATGCTAAAATGTTTCTAATAATCTGTACAATGTAGCAACTGTAAGAATAATATAAACGTAGAAAAGTACAGGGTAGAGTTAAGAAAACTGGCATTGGTTCCACTTTCTGAGGTTTCTCACCATGGAGACATATTTGGAAGGAGAGCCAAGCTGTGAATCATACCTAAATGTCCAGCTTCTACTACACTGTAGGAAAAAGTTTTAAAGCTAAACTTTTGCTACTCTATACTTTTGACGCTGTGCAGGTTTGCTACTTTGCCTGCATTTAGGGAGTTAATAAATGAAAGAAGATGCAGAACTGCGATAAAATGCTCTAACAGACAGGGCGCTCACACACGTAGCTGATTGTAGCGCAGATTATGGTATGGATATGCCGCAGATTTTACCCTTTTAATTGAATTTAAATTGAAGGGGTGAAATGTGCACCAAAATCAGCAGCAAATCAGTTATGCGTGAAAGTACTCTTAAAAAGGAAAAGGAGACTTCCTTATGTACTCAATGTTAAACTGGTTTTTCAAGTTCTGGACAACTTTTATGAAGTTTGCTTTTAAAATAGTACTGTAATGGCTTTGAATACTTTTTTTTCCTGTTTTACAGTCATTCACTTTACCCTAGAAATACAGTGAAATGATTAAAAACATAATGTTTTGGGTAATGTTTAAGGAAGATCTGGCAGCCCTCCAGACATGTCTATTTTAGCATTAAAATAACAATTCTGGAGTTTCTGAAATCTATGTTTCTTCCCCTGGAAATTTCTGAATAAATTGACAAGTGGGTGTTACCAGTTGAGGGGGAGGAGTCCCTAAACAGTCTGATATTGTCTGACCACCTCTAACAGTGCCAGACTGTGTAGGAACACACATTATGGATAAGTATAATGGTAATAACCAGTTGTTATTTTATTCCTAAATATTCAGGAGTAACGGAGGCAAGGCAGAAGACTGAGTTATGGGACAAAATGAGAATACAAGTATTTACTAAAGCGGTCATGTCAGGAGTGGTGTCTTTAAAGAAGACTTAAACCTGGTTTAGACACAACGATTATCGCACAAAATATGTCTTTTGAGCAACTTTTGAGCCATAATTGTTGTGTGCATTTACAGTGCAAGGTGTTCGCTCAAACGTTGCGCACCGAGCGGGTATGCAGAAGACAAGTGGGGTCACTTGTCTTCTGCATCTAGCTGTTCTCAACTCGGAGCGCCTAGCTGTAATACAGCTAAGCGCTCTGAGCAGGGGATGCAAAAGACAAGGGGGGCCACTTGTCTTCTGCATCCAGCTGTTCTCTGCTTGGAGTGCCCAGCTATTATACAGCTGAGCGCTCTGAGTGGGGGATGCAAAAGACAAGCGAGGCTGCTTGTCTTCTGCATCTACCTGTTCTCTGCTCGGCGCGCCCAGTTGTTATACTGCTGAGCGCTCCAAGAGGGGTATGCAGAACACAGCTGGACGCTGTGTTCTTCATACCCCGCCTGTGTTCAGGGAGCGGGATAAAGCTGAAACAATAGTATCAGCTGTGTCCTGCTTTGAATTCCTGATAAGGCTCATTGCTCTCTTTCAGCATACTGAAAGAGAACAATCAGAGACTGGTTAACGAAAAGCATTGCTATGGAAAGCGCCAGCCCCTGTCCACGAGCGGAGAATCATTGTAATTCTCCGCTCGCGGCAGGCAATTCGCAGCAATCTATCAGATAGGGCTGACCGGTGGAGATTCGGCGGTGGCTCCTGCTCCACGGCGGCGGCTCCCACGGCGGAGATCTGCCGCGGGACTTCGCAACGCCCGTGGACAGCCTGCCAAAACGATGAGTGATGAGTTTAACTATGACAGTGCAGTGTAAATAGCAGCCGTTCAATATTGAACAGCCACTATGTTAACGGAATGGAGAGGGGCGGGGAGGAGCGAGAACTGAAATCTGCTCCTGCTGCACCTCTGTGAGCCAGCGATATAGGACCGTGTATGTGCGCGACGCATGTCGGGCATCATTTTCCCGACATTCGTCCCATCTAAATGGGGCTTAACTCACAAGACATTTTATGGGAATTGTTGTGGGTTCTAACCCAGCAGCTTGAGTAACATCCAATAAGGTGGACATATGCATAGTGATTTTTAGCCACACAATTCTCAAAATCTCAGCACACTTTTGCCATGTGCTCAGCAAAAACGCAATCCTGTGCTTTACCTATACTAGCGACATGGTCATGCATCACATTGTAACACTGCATAAGGCCCTACTTCTCAAGAACCTCACAGGACCTGCATGATCTGCGTCTATGGTATGTGTGTCCTAGACAAATAACAGCTCATATTTTTCTATGGAGGAGCTTTATGTGAGAGAGGTATTATCTTTCATTGTAATCCTGCTCTCTGGTGATAACATAAAAAACTTTATCTAAACAATAGCTTCTAATGATAGATTTTAGACAGATGGTCCAGTTGTAAACTATCAATGGAGATGTCATTAATAGTAGACCCCTGAAAATCAGCTGTGCGCTGGGCTGGTTTGCGCATACTTTCAGCTGATTTCTTCAGCAAGTGGACAGCTCCGTTCACCACTGCAGTGGCCAGATGTTATATTGCAAGCAATGTTCACATTCAACTGAATGGCAACTTTGCTTGTAGTACCAATTATCTGGAGCTGTCTGCTTTCTGCCAATATAAGTTCAGTGCATGAGCATACTGACTTGACAAACAGCTGTTCGATGGGGGTCTCAGGACGCAGACGTCCCCTGATCTACTGTTGATGGACAATCCTGCAGATAGGTAATTAACAATTCAGAAATGGACAACTTCTCTAAGGCTTTATTAAAATTGTGATAATAAACATTTACCTTTACTAACTATTTTGCCCGGGCTCATATGAGCGGATTTGAATTGTGGATTCCGCGATTGGCGTCAGTACGGCCTTTTTGCGGCTAAACGTGGGCATTGGAAGGCATGCATTTTCGAATTTTCCTTCACACTCACGGATATGAATTGCATATTCTTTGAGCAGAACAAAAATCGAAGCATGCTCTGTTTTACAGCAGAATCGATGGGATTGTATCCATTGATTTCAATGGAGGTGTCTGACCAGCAACCCATATGAAAACCCATATAACATGAAGCGACCACACAGGAAATACAAGCAATCAAGAAACAAAAACTGTACTGCGCATGACTGCCTGCATGCCTCCACGGTCATCTGCAATACAGTTAAGGTTGGTACTCAAGAGTTATTGGTCGGGCTCACAGCCGGCATCCACTGCGGACCCTCTACATACCATGCCACAGGACTTTTTTGACAGTCTGACCTACATTTGGACGTTACTTATATCCAGGCTGAATTTTTATCAATAACCCTTAGTACTCCAAGTTTCTTCATATGCTTGACAAAGGACATTGAATCCAAAATGTTGCAAATTGTGTACTTAATGTGAATATCTGGACTGTTCCAATAAACCTCATGAGCACTAAAAAAACAATCTTATTTCCGATACTGGTAGAGTCTGAGACGGAGGGACATTGCACCATGTCTAATCTACATAAGGGAGTGCTACCTAACGCAGTTCTAAACACAAACCAACAACTGAACGATAAATGAGAATCTTCACTTCTCATTCGTCATTCCGTTTCTGCAGAACTAAAAATCATCGTTTGCTCGTTTACTTGTTGTTGCGTTTAAACAGCGCTATTTCAGTGTTTCACATAGGAATATGAGACTCTGAACGAGAGGTAAATGATTCTCATTGAATGAGTCTACAGTGAATCTGTCTGTCTAATCAGGCTGCACAAGTGCAAACGAGCCGCTGATGACGTCACCAGCTCGTTCTCTCACCCAGATGACAGTGGTGCCATCTAAAAGGATGCTTTGCGAACAAGAAGTCAGTAATTACTCACATTTCTGTCACCTTGCAGCTTAATCCTATAGTTCATAATTAATAGCAGAGTTATCGGCAACCTGTAAATAGCTGTTTTACAAAGGAAGAAAACAATGTAATTCCCACTATCTCCCTAGAGCTATTGGCCAAATATCTCATATCTCGGCCAGCTAGAGGGCAGTTGTCAAATCCAAATAATAGAGCTTGGTAAATATTTGTGAAAAACTTGCTAAGGTTCTTGATTTCTGAAGTAATTTCCCTTTTTAGTTTCATAGTCTTTAGAGGGGTGAGCATGGTGCTGGTTATCTTTAATAACCCAGGTTTTGTTTTTATCCAAGTTGAACTATTAGTTTCCATATATGTTAACTACTAGAGATGAGCGAACTATTGAAAAGTTTGGTTTAGCTGGTTCACCGAACTTTCGCAAAAAACTCATTTAGGTCCGAATGAGTTCAAACTGAACCAGAAGTTCACCAAAACCCCAAAACTGGTGTATAACATTGTCTAAAAGCTATACAAGCACAGTACAGCTCTCATAGTGTTATACAGGGCTCTTATTGCTCCTAGGGCCCTTTTACATGTGCGGATGCCCACCAAGTCGTCTCAGCGGGGATCATTTTTGTGCTTTTACACTGGAAGGACCGTCACTAGTGAATAGAGGCGCAGTGGGTGGGGGATCGTTTTGGCCACTTCTGTCCATTCATAGTAAGCAGGCAGTCATTTATAAATAAATGACTGCCTGTTCAGACAGGTCAATCTGTCATTTGGTTTCCTACATATAGAAACTGAACGACAAACGAGAAGCGAACAGATTCTCATTTGTTATTCAGTTGGGCCATGCATCTACAGTAAATGATAATTTTTCAGATTCCCGCCGGATGCAGGAATCTAAACTATTTATTGTCCCCTGTAAGAGGGTCCTCATACTGCGTTATACACCAGTGTTCAGGGCTAGTGTTGAGCGAACTGAACCAGCAAAACCCAGTTTCAGATAGGAGTTTGCTAAAAGCTGGGTTCAGGTTCATGACAAACTTTCATCAGTTATGACCTGTAACAAGGTCCTGCTGGCTAAGGTCCCTCAACACTACTAAGTACTGTTGTACAAAAAGGCTATACATAAATGTGTATGTATATATATATATATATATATATACATATACATACACACACACATTGGCGGATCTATAAGGCCTCTCTTCTCCATACAAGGAGCCCTGTACTATGACTAAAGCATTATAGTTGGGGGCCTTGTTACAGGTTTTGCATTGGGGCCCAGGAGCTTCAGTATAGCCCCCATACAAGAGGAAAAAACAAAGTGCAAAATAGATGTGCTGCAGATTCTTTGTTGAAATTTTCCACACCTGTGAAGGTGACATCACACATCTCTTCTGTATGCCTTGTACTATAAATGCTGCAAACCTTCTCCAGCGATTCGTGGAGCGGAAACTCCCCCCATTTCCGGCCGGTATGAAGGCGGCCTCTAGTAGCCTCTAGTGTAGATGTACACTGTAATATCTGGTTAGCCAGTAGGGGGATCGCCTCTATAATACTTCTTTCTTTCTTCATACGTGCTAGCAGGGGGCGGCACTGTTTCTGCTCTGTATCACAATAACCATATGACTTGTATTTGTTTCAGCCTCGGAAACATTAGTAGCAGGAAATGAGTCACTTTCCGCAGTTAGGAGACATTTCTCTTTATATGGGATTGGAGCTTCAGTTCTCCAGGCATGATGTGTTGCCAGGTTTAGCACTCTGCCTTCTCCTCTATATACTAGAACGCAGTTTCATGGTAAAGTTAATGTATTTGTGCATTTTCCTGAAATGAATACAGATAATATTGATAAGGAGGGCTCGTCTCATTGCAGACATGGAGAAGGAACTCTCTCTGTTCCCCTAATCTGTGTGATCTGGAAATTAAAGAGATACAGTATAGCTAATTTTATTATTGAGCTTGTTGGTCTATTGTTTTAACTCTTTCATTTTCAGAGGCGTCATTCACATAGTACAGATTTGATCTGCAAGTTGAATCAGTATGTTAGCTGAAATCATTAATGGTTCCTGAACACTAAAATATATACAGAGCTCTTTAATGGGGGGACTTAAACTTTGCCCCCCCCCTCTCCCACCCCCATGACATTGGCAGGAGAGCAATGGTAACTGACAGCTGGACTGCCACAGCAATGACCAGGAGCAGAGATAACCGCGATCTCAATCATTTCACCCCTTAGATGCCACAGTTAATGTTAACCTTAGCATCTAAGTGGCTTACAGAGAAATTCTTAGTCCAACAATTCCTGTGATGGGAGTGTAGAGTGCTGATAGTTGCTATGGAAGCCAGAAGCCTAGCTATAGCCCTCAGAACTGTCGTCTTAGTTACGGTTATTAGACTTATTTTGTTGACAGTTGGCTGGCATAATACAGTACAATACTGAAGTATTGCAGCATATTATAAAATCAATCACGCAATCACTTGATCAGGACTTCTAAAAAAATACACAAGCGCACAAAAACGCAACGCCCTTCGTGCAAATGTGCACAAAAATACCCTTGCACCCATGTGAAGCCAACCTAAAGGGAAATTACTGTTTACCGTCTCCATGAGGGTAACTGAAAGTTATACAATACATTACATGTACACTAAGGCCTCCTGCACACTGCAGACCCGGATTCCGCATGTGGAATCCCACAGTGTAATCCGGCCCTGGGAGCAGTGGTGCCCGTGCTTTCATTTTCACCTGTACTATGGATGGTCCGCATGTCTCGCCGTCGGATATATGCGCAGTACAGATTTTTTTTTAAATTACTGCTTTTTCCGCTTTATCGCCTATTGATGACCTTTCTGCAATGTCAATTGCGAAGGGCCGTGGATTGGACGGCTTCCGTTGACTTCAATGGAAGTCGTCTGCGCAGAATCCACGCAAAAAGGGAGCATGCAGCCAGTCGCAGCTGCTATTCACGAGATTAGCTCCCCCTCCCTTTGCCAGCCGGCTCCCATAGGAGCCTATGGGAGTCACCGGCGCTGCGCTGTCAAAAAGATAAGACATGTCCTATCTTTTGAGGCGAGAGATCTCGGCATAAAAAAATGTGCCTATTATTTTTTTTCACTGTTTATATTTTTATGTTAAAAATGGGAAAAGTTTCTTGTTTTTAAATTTTAATATTTTCTAAATGTAATTACTAGAGATGAGCGAACGTACTCGTCCGAGCTTGATACTCGTTCGAGTATTAGCGTGTTCGAGATGCTCGTTACTCGTGACGAGTACCACGCGATGTTCAAGTTACTTTCACTTTCATCTCTGAGACGTTAGCGCGCTTTTCTGGCCAATAGAAAGACAGGGAAGGCATTACAACTTCCCCCTGCGACGTTCAAGCCCTATACCACCCCCTGCAGTGAGTGGCTGGCGAGATCAGGTGTCACCCGAGTATAAAAATCGGCCCCTCCCGCGGCTCGCCACAGATTTGTTCTGACATAGAGGAGGGAAAGTGCTGTTGGTGCCGGAGCTGCTATAGGGAGAGTGTTAGGAGTATTTTTGGCTTCAAGAACCCCAATGGTCCTTCTTAGGGCCACATCTAACCGTGTGCAGTACTGTGGAGGCTGCTTTTTGCAGTGTTGCACATTTTTTTTTTTTGTATATCGGCCGTGCAGAGCATTGCGCCCTGCAGTAATTATACATACTCCAGGGCCAGTAGTGGTGGTGAGGCAGGGACAGAAGACATATATTGTGAGGCAGGGACAGAAGACATATATTGTGAGGCAGGGACAGAAGACATATATTTATTGAATATAGGCAGTGGGCCTTTCCAAAAACATTTGGGGAAAAAAATCTATTTGGGCTGCCTGTGACTGTCCTCAGTGTTCTGGATCTGTGCTGGGTGTAGTTGTTCTCCTAATTCATACGCAGCCAGCTAAGTGTTACAGCAGGCTTGCGCAAAATTATTTCCTGGCGTTCCGTAAGCGAAGTCAGCCTCCAACCACAGGCCAATAAGCGGTACATTTAATTACAGCGTTCTGTTTCTGCACTACTGGTAATACACCATGCTGAGGGGTAGGGGTAGGCCTAGAGGACGTGGACGCGGGCGAGGACGCGGAGGCCCAAGTCAGGGTGTGGGCACAGGCCGAGCTCCTGATCCAGGTGTATCGCAGCCGACTGCTGCGGGATTAGGAGAGAGGCACGTTTCTGGTGTCCCCACATTCATCTCACAATTAATGGGTCCACGCGGTAGACCTTTATTAGAAAATGAGCAGTGTGAGCAGGTCCAGTCGTGGATGGCAGAAAGTGCATCCAGCAATCTATCGTCCACCCAGAGTTCTGCGCCGTCCACTGCTGCAACTCTGAATCCTCTGGCTGCTGCTCCTCCTTCCTCCCAGCCTCCTCACTCCATTACAATGACACATTCTGAGGAGCAGGCAGACTCCCAGGATCTGTTCCCAGGCCCCTGCCCAGAATGGCCAGCAATGGTTCCTCTCCCACCGGAGGAGTTTGTCGTGACCGATGCCCAACCTTTTGAAAGTTCCCGGGGTCCGGGGGATGAGGCTGGGGACTTCCAGCAACTGTCTCAAGACCTTTCAGTGGGTGAGGAGGACGATGACGATGAGACACAGTTGTCTATCACTCAGGTAGTAGTAATTGGAGTAAGTCCGAGGGAGGAGCGCACAGAGGATTCGGAGGAAGAGCAGCAGGACGATGAGGTGACTGACCCCACCTGGTTTGCTACGCCTACTGAGGACAGGTCTTCAGAGGGGGAGGCAAGGGCTGCAGCAGGGCAGGTTGCAAGAGGCAGTGCGGTGTCCAGGGGTAGAGGCAGGGCCAGACCGAATAATCCACCAACTGTTTCCCAAAGCGCCCCCTCGCGCCATGCCACCCTGCAGAGGCCGAGGTGCTCAAAGGTCTGGCAGTTTTTCACTGAGAGTGCAGACGACCGACGAACAGTGGTGTGCAACCTTTGTCGCGCCAAGATCAGCCGGGGAGCCACCACCACCAGCCTCACCACCACCAGCATGCGCAGACATATGATGGCCAAGCACCCCACAAGGTGGGACGAAGGCCGTTCACCGCCTCCGGTTTGCACCGCTGCCTCTCCCCCTGTGCCCCAACCTGCCACTGAGATCCAACCCCCCTCTCAGGACACAGGCACTACCGTCTCCTGGCCTGCACCCACACCCTCACCTCCGCTGTCCTTGGCCCCATCCACCAATGTCTCTCAGCGCACCGTCCAGCCGTCGCTAGCGCAAGTGTTGGAGCACAAGCGCAAGTACGCCGCCACGCACCCGCACGCTCAAGCGTTAAACGTGCACATAGCCAAATTTATCAGCCTGGAGATGCTGCCGTATAGGGTTGTGGAAACGGAGTCTTTCAAAAGTATGATGGCGGCGGCGGCCCCGCGCTACTCAGTTCCCAGTCGCCACTACTTTTCCCGATGTGCTGTCCCAGCCCTGCACGACCACGTCTCCCGCAACATTGTACGCACCCTCACCAACGCGGTTACTGCCAAGGTCCACTTAACAACGGACACGTGGACAAGCACAGGCGGGCAGGGCCACTATATCTCCCTGACGGCACATTGGGTGAATTTAGTGGAGGCTGGGACAGAGTCAGAGCCTGGGACCACTCACGTCCTACCCACCCCCAGAATTGCGGGCCCCAGCTCGGTGGTGGTATCTGCGGTGGTGTATGCTTCCTACACTAAAGCACCCTCCTCCTCCTCCTCCTACGCAACCTCTGTCTCGCAATCAAGATGTGTCAGCAGCAGCACGTCGCCAGCAGTCGGTGTCGCGCGGCATGGCAGCACAGCGGTGGGCAAGCGTCAGCAGGCCGTGCTGAAACTACTCAGCTTAGGAGATAAGAGGCACACGGCCCACGAACTGCTGCAGAGTCTGACAGAGCAGACCGACCGCTGGCTTGCGCCGCTGAGCCTCCAACAGGGCATGGTGGTGTGTGACAACGGCCGTAACCTGGTGGCGGCTCTGCAGCTCGGCAGCCTCACGCACGTGCCATGCCTGGCCCACGTCTTTAATTTGGTTGTTCAGCGCTTTCTGAAAAGCTACCCATGCTTTTCAGACCTGCTCGGAAAGGTGCGCCGGCTCTGCGCACATTTCCGCAAGTCCCACACGGACGCTGCCACCCTGCGGACACTGCAACATCGGTTTCATCTGCCAGTGCACCGACTGTTGTGCGACGTGCCCACACGGTGGAACTCTACGCTCCACATGTTGGCCAGGCTCTATGAGCAGCGTAGAGCTATAGTGGAATACCAACTCCAACATGGGCGGCGCAGTGGGAGTCAGCCTCCTCAATTCTTTACAGAAGAGTGGGCCTGGTTGGAAGACATCTGCCAGGTCCTTGGAAACTTTGAGGAGTCTACCCAGATGGTGAGCGGCGATGCTGCAATCATTAGCGTCACCATTCCTCTGCTATGCCTCTTGAGAAGTTCCCTGCAAAGCATAAAGGCAGACGCTTTGCGCTCGGAAACGGAGCCGGGGGAAGACAGTATGTCGCTGGATAGTCAGAGCACCCTCCTGTCTATATCTCAGCGCGTTGAGGAGTAGGAGGAGGAGCATGAGGAGGATGAGGAGGAGGGGGAAGAGACAGCTTGGCCCACTGCTGAGGGTACCCATGCTGCTTGCCTGTCATCCTTTCAGCGTGTATGGGCTGAGGAGGAGGAGGATCCTGAAAGTGATCTTCCTAGTGAGGACAGCCATGTGTTGCGTACAGGTACCCTGGCACACATGGCTGACTTCATGTTAGGATGCCTTTCTCGTGACCCTCGCGTTACACGCATTCTGGCCACTACGGATTACTGGGTGTACACACTGCTCGACCCACGGTATAAGGAGAACCTTTCCACTCTCATACCCGAAGAGGAAAGGGGTTCGAGAGTGATGCTATACCACAGGACCCTGGTGGACAAACTGATGGTAAAATTCCCATCCGACAGCGCTAGTGGCCGAAGGGCCAGGTAGCAGGGGAGGCGCAGAGATCAGGCAGCATGTACAGCACAGGCAGGGGAACACTCTCTAAGGCCTTTGACAGCTTTCTGGCTCCCCAGCAAGACTGTGTCACCGCTACCCAGTCAAGGCTGAGTCGGCGGGAGCACTGTAAAAGGATGGTGAGGGAGTACATAGCCGATCGCACGACCGTCCTCCGTGACGCCTCTGCCCCCTACAACTACTGGGTGTCGAAGCTGGACACGTGGCCTGAACTCGCGCTGTATGCCCTGGAGGTGCTTGCTTGTCCTGCGGCTAGCGTCTTGTCAGAGAGGGTGTTTAGTGTGGCTTGGGGAATCATCACAGATAAGCGTACCCGCCTGTCAACCGACTGTGCCGACAGGCTTACACTCATCAAGATGAACAAAGCCTGGATTTCCCCAGACTTCTCTTCTCCACCAGCGGACAGCAGCGATACCTAAACAATACGTAGGCTGCACCCGCGGATGGAAGCATTGTTCTCTATCACCATCAAAAACGTGGACCTTTTAGCTTCATCAATCTGTGTATAATATTCATCCTCCTCCTCCTGCTCCTCCTCCTGAAACCTGACGTAATCACGTCGAACGGGCAATTTTTCTTAGGCCCACAAGGCTCAGTCATATAATTTTTGTAAACAATTTTTATACGTTTCAATGCTCATTAAAGCGTTGAAACTTTCACCTCAACCAATTTTTATTTTAACTGGGTTGCCTCCAGGCATAGTTACAAATTAAGCCACATTAACCAAAGCGATTAATGGGTTTCACCTGCCCTCTTGGTTGGGCATGGGCAATTTTTCTGACGTACATTAGTACTGTTGGTACACCAATTTTTGGGGGCCCTCGCTTACAGTGTAATCCAATTAATTTTTTGCCCACCTGCATTAAAGCTGATGTTACATCAGCTGTGTTGGGCACTGCAATGGGATATATTTATGTACCGCCAGTGGGTTCCAGGGAGCCACCCATGCTGTGGGTCCACAGGGAGTTGTAACTGCATGTGTCTACTTCTAAAGAACCCCAGTCTGACTGGGGCATGCAGTGTGGGCCAAAGCCCACCTGCATTTAATCGGACGTTACCTCAGCTGTGAGGGGTACTGCAATGGGATACATTTATGTACAGCCGGTGGGTTCCAGGGAGCCACCCATGCTGTGGGTGCACACGGAATTCCTATTGCGGAGTTGTACCTGCCTGTGACTATTTATAAAAAAATGCCGTCTGACTGGGGCATGCAGACACCTTGACAGAATGAATAGTGTGTGGCACATAGGTTCCCCATTGCTATGCCCACGTGTGCAGCTCCTGATGGCGGTGGCACAGGATTGGATTTCTCATTGCTTCTGTACAGCATTGTGGGCTATCGCCCCGCCCCTTTTAAAGAGGGTCGCTGCCTAGCCGTGCCAACCCTCTGCAGTGTGTGCCTGCGGTTCCTCCTCATGGCAGACGCACTTATAAATAGACATGAGGGTGGTGTGGCATGAGTGCAGCTGAAGGCTGTGCAGGGACACTTTGGTGTGCGCTGTGGACACTGGGTCGTGCAGGGGGGGAGGGGGGGCTGGGCAGCATGTAACCCAGGAGAAGTGGCAGCGGAGTGTCATGCAGGCAGTGATTGTGCTTTGTTGGAGGTAGTGTGGTGCTTAGCTAAGGTATGCATTGCTAATGAGGGCTTTTCAGAAGTAAAAGTTGTTGGGAGGGGGGGGGGGCACTCTTGCCGGTATTGTGGCTTAATAGTGGGACCTGGGAACTTGAGATGCAGCCCAACATGTAGCCCCTCGCTTGCCCTATCCGTTGCTGTGTCGTTCCCATCACTTTCTTGAATTGCCCAGATTTTCACAAATGGAAACCTTAGCGAGCATCGGCGATATACAAAAATGCTCGGGTCGCCCATTGACTTCAATGGGGTTCGTTACTCGAAACGAACCCTCGAGCATCGCGAAAATTTCGTCCCGAGTAACGAGCACCCGAGCATTTTGGTGGTCGCTCATCTCTAGTAATTACTAATTATGTATCTACATTTTTTAAAGCTTTTCTTTTCACATTATTTTAGTCTCCTGCTTGCAAAAATACTCTCTTGATTGCATTACGTAAGTACTGCAGTGTATTGTACAAGCAATGTATTGTTTTACAGACAACATTCTTTTAGGCCGGATTCACACGAGCGTACATGTATTTGCCCGCTCATGAGCGTTGTGGTTTTGTGGAAACAAAAATGCTTTTTTGGGCATGCATTGGCGTATTTTACCGTACTTTTTGTGCCCGCAAGGCATGTTCATTTGCTCGCGGCAAACAAAGAAGCAACAATTAAAATGGCTGAATAGTCTGAGTTCCAGATTTTTTTTCAGCAGAATTAGGGCTTATTCATATGAGTGTATATCGGCCGCCATTTTTACGGCCAGCTAATATATGCTACCATCTGATGCATTGGATTCCAATGCATCAGATCACACAGGCGAATTCCCACAGCGTAAAAGCGCTCGGCCGGGCCAATATACCGCCAGGCGCCTTTATGCTGGGCAGGATAGGTAGTCCTGGAACTATCTTCCTGGCTGGAATATTGCGGTGGCTGCATAGACTTCTATGGGAGCCAATGACAGCGGCTGGAGATGGAAGGGAGTTTAACAGCGTGACTACTAAACTCCCTCCTCCTTCTCTTCTCCTCTCTGCCCCTTGCTGTTTGCAATGGGAGGTGGCGGGTTGGAGCTAAGCACTGCCCTGTCCCGCCCCTCTCATTGCTGGCTGCGGACACGGAGCGAGGAGGGGGCGATAACTTAGCTCCGACCCGCCCTGCCCCCTCTATTGCAAACAGCCGAAGGGGAGGAGAGAGGAGGTGAGACGGCGAGGGGGAGGAAAAGGGGAGACAGCTTAGCAAGCGCAGTAGGCTAGGCACGCTATGGTTGGTGGAGGATGCGCAGTAGAGCGCTGTGAGCGAGATCTCGTGGTAGTGTGATACAATAGCGCGATCTGGGATATCTGATGCATGCGCCACTGTGATGAGAGACGGCGATGCTGGCTGTATTTGAATGGATGCTGGTCATGAAGTACTGAGTGCCATGTACACCTGGAACCCAGATGGACTCCTAGCAAGTGCAAGAAGGTGGACATTATGTGTATATTGCATGCAGCTGTGTGTAGGCCTGTGAGAGGGGGAGGAGTAACTGAACTGTTCTATTGGCAGGCATGATCTGTGTTTTAGTATTTAAGGGGGGTAAGTGATGTGCTGGGTTATGCTTGATAGAGACTGTTGGGTGGTTGAAACTGTGCTTTTACTGAAGCTGGAGAACTAAAGGTTTGATTTTTTTTTTTTATACCATATTTTTTTGCTGCTGTTTATACTTTATGGATTGTAGCTTAGCGGAGCTGTCTTCTCCCACCTGATGGCATATACACCTAGCCTGTGCATCACATGGTAGTGTATATTGGCCAGCCGTGAAAACACTGGCTGATGTATGCTTGTGTGAATAAGCCCTAATTCTGCTGGAATCTGGAACTCGGACTATTCAGTCATACAGCGTTTTATGCATCTCTTAGCATATTTTGCACACATTTGTGCCCATCTATTGACATCTATGAAGACTTTTGGTGTGCAGGAAATTTAAACATGCTGTGTATTTAAATTTTTTTTTTTTTTTTTTTTTTTTTTTTGTGCAATGGTAATGCATAGGAAAATACACTTATGTATATGAATCTATTCAAATGAATGGATTACTGCTTACTACACACTTAATTTTTGCAAATTATAAATATATCCGTGTGAATCTGACCTTAAGGTGTAACTGGTTTGCTAGAATGGCAGGCCTAGAGATTTTGTATGGGGCTATGTATTATACTTGCTGTATAAGTGAATACATGTGTGAATGAGCCCTAAGGCCCAAATCACATAATGCTTTTTTGCAGCAGTTTTTGATGCTTTTATATAGTCCAACCAGGAGCAATAATGCATTTTGATTCTTGTGGTGTCTTGAGTGTCAGCGATGCTTTTCCCTGAAAGTGTGTGTGTGTGTGTGTGCCTGTCCCTGTCCCGTCCGTCCGGAGACTCAGAAGGATAGGGCAGGCAGCAATTTCTCGCATTGCTCAAAAATCATGCGACTCTATCGCCCGTCTGAAAGCGAAATAAGAAAACTTTCACACTGCAGTATTTTGGTCACTATTTTGCCCCAGAATACTTCACGCTAAAATATGTCCAGCTGCTGTGAACCCACATACTTGCCACCCATAATGCCACTGCAAACCAAAAGCATATAGCCTGCTACTAGGGGCAATGGTCCATGATTACATACAAATACATAACAAAGAAGAATAAATAATACATTCCTTATGTATAATATACTAACACGATGGGTAAACGTATAAAAGATTTTGAAAAATGTTATTTAATATCTGTGCAGGATTTATTATCTACACAGAAACCTGAAGTGTAACTAAACAGTAAGACAGTGACACCTAGTGGGGCAACGCCAACATTACATCATACAATTGAAATCCTATACAGATTCAGATCTCAAAGTGCAAGAGTAATTAATAAGCCAAAAAAAAAAAAGCTAGCACCAATGTACACGTTATATACGATATAATCAGCTCTTGCATGATGTAATGGCAACTTTACCTAACTAAGTGTCCCTGTCTTACAGCTTCAGTCGTACTATTTTCCACTTTATATTCATGAGGTTTCCATGCATCTATTATGAATTTTTAGCACCTTTTTAGGAACTATTTTTCAATTCCTCTGTTTTTACTTGTCATGATTGTATGTATATAGAAAATGTATGGTTACTTGCTTTCTTGGTATGAGTTTGCATGTAATCATAGACTACTGCCTCTCCAGTACTGCGTTGGCTGTTTTTGTCCGCACACTGCTGTACCTTGCAGATATTGCATTCTTCTATTCCAGAGGTAAAAACTACTTATCACCTGTAAGACTTGCCTCCAACTTAGTTGCATTGTGGTATAATTCTTTCCTTTCTTATTATAGACCCCGATCTTCGCCATGGCTTTTATACGTCAGTTCCTAACGGAGGCTTTATTCCTGGATGACCATCCTGAACATGCAACTGTAAGTACTTAATGTTGTTCAAATAAGGGCGGCTTCACACGGGCGTATTGCAAAACTTTTTTGTTCAGTAAACGAGGATACTCTGTGTGTGTGCCTGCACACAATACTGTACAGACACCGCTTGTTCACATGGATGGGGAGTCATCCTGCCCTGAAGTAAATGGCTATTAAGCCAAATGAGGTGCCCTGTGTGTTTTGCACATACCCGCATGTTCATATGTGCGCATTTGTGCACCTCCCATAGACCTATGGGGGTCTTAAGTGCGCAAATGTGTTTGATCTAGAGCAAGTTCAAATTTATTTAATTTTTTTTAAACACAGATCAAGGTCTGTTCTCCCACGGCTGAGAAAACACGTGAGATTTGTGCATTACGAGACTCTCAAATCTCGCACGAATATGAACTCCCTTTAGATATTTTTTTTTTTTTTTTTTTTTTTACATCGTGGTGCGGAAAAAAACTGTGGCATGTTTTATCTTTGGCCATTCCCTCGGAACGCTAGGTCGGAAAACACATTACACTGTGTGCGATGTGCCATGCGAGGTTTCCCATTGAGAACCCTGGAGTGATGCAAGGCATTTGTGATATAAAAACATCTCACATCGCAGGGAAACTGCACACTCGCAAGCGTGATACTGGGCTGAGTTTCACAGCCCGATATCGCACTCACCCGTGTTAAATAAGCCTCACATGGGTGAGAATCTCACGCCAGTTCTGTAAGACGTACAAGACTCAACTTTATTATTTTGGCCTTCTTCACATAAGCGATCTTTAACCTCACAGCGATGCTGCAAGGATATAAACTGCAGCATGTTCTATCCTGGAGCACCTTGCCCATTGCTTTCATTGGGACCATAAAAGACATCGCATGGCACTCGCATGAAAAACGCACATCGGCAACTTCAAGTTATTGCCCTCTATTGCTTTCACCCGCATAAATGTAGTGTCGGGCCTCCTACTCGTGCACTTTTTTTTTTTTTTTCTTGGACAAAGCAGCATGAGCTTTAAGCACTTTTCACCGCATTTCTTCTACTAGTGTTTGTGGTGGCATTTTTGATTTGTTACATCTGTAACATGCAATTTTTCTGGCCATCTTTGTCTCTAAGGGTCAACTACCCACTACAGTTTTTTTTTTTTTTGTTTTTTTTTTTTTCTGCAGGGGTCTATGGGACTTGTAATGTTAAAATCGTGATCGCGCAAAATCACAATTTACTGCAAAATTTTGTGCGATTGTGACTTTAACATTACAAGTCCCACAGACCCCTGCAGAAAAAAAAATGCTGCGAATTTCGCAGGGAAAAAGATACTGTAGTGGGTAGTCACCCTTATCGACAAGTTTACTGGAAACACCCTAGCCAGAGCATGTTGCGTTTCAGAAAAAAATACGCCACTGAGCTAGAAAGAGCCACAAAGTAGTAACGAGTTTATTTTATCATAGGCTTGGTTGGAGCGAGCGGCTGCATGAAAGACTACTTGTATGCTGTTAAAACCTCCGTGTAAAATGTGATCCTTTTTGTGATAAAATACTGGGAGGTATTTATCATCAGGGGGACTTTTGGCAGCTTTCTGGCATCTTTTCTTCACTTCACCAGTTTGAAGTTGTGACAAATGTATCAAATATTGTACAATGCTGATTGTTGAAGCTTCAAATATGTCTGTAGATGTGGAGTCATTCTGTACACCACCCAGATAATGGAGTGAGATAGAGATCAATGGAGCCCTTGTGCGTGGAATCCGTGGTTAAATGGAGCATGCTGCGACTTCTTTTCCGCATGCGGCATCCACAAATCAAATCCGTGTGTGTGTGGAGCTGAGGAAGCTCTATGGGCGACTTGTACAGTAGATCTCCTGCGCGGGTGCAGATTGTGGATTCCGTAAATCAAATCTGCCTGTGTGTATGAGGCCTAAGAGGTTCTTTCAAATCAATAGTATATTTGTCTAAATTAACTTGCACCAAAAAAGTGTAATTTGTGCTAGCATTCTGGTGCAGCATCAGCCATAAATTGACCCACTGTGTGTGAAGCTACCTTGTGGATATGTTCCTGC
This sequence comes from Eleutherodactylus coqui, assembly GCF_035609145.1. Classification (NCBI taxonomy): domain Eukaryota; kingdom Metazoa; phylum Chordata; class Amphibia; order Anura; family Eleutherodactylidae; genus Eleutherodactylus; species Eleutherodactylus coqui. Next base: position 213,117,492 of record NC_089841.1, on the reverse strand, counting down.
AGGACTGATTTGCTGTGGATTTTCCACAGCAGGAATTCTGCAATGTATCTGTTGCAAAATCTGCAGCACAACTCCACACTAAATGGTGCAAATTTTGGTATGGATTTGCTGTGGATTTTTTTGCTGTGAACATCCCCGAAATGCTGCAGAACTTATGCTGTGTGAACATACCCTAATAGTTGTAATTGAATTACTAACTATTGTTTCGTTGGTTTAATATGTTTATAACTAGTAATTTCTCATTTTCCAGCAAAAAGCCACCGGAGGTCTTAAGGGGGCTCCAACTTATGATGCTGCCGGAGATGCTTCTGCCATAGAAAAGGCCATCAAAGCTAAAGGTATACATGGGCTCTATTACATGCAGAGGTGTAACTTGAAGCTGATGAGCCCCAATGTAAAATTTGCAATTGGGCCCCATAAGTATGGCCTCATTCACACAGGTGACAAAGTTGGGGAATTTCGTCGCATTGCGACAATGCTACAAATTGCATGTATGTGAAGCCCATGCTTTCCTATAGGTTAATTCACATGCGCGACATTTTGTACCATGCGACATCCCGACACAAACCTTGCAGGTCCGGCGATATGCCGGCGACTCGTGAGGTTTTGTAGCCTATGTTTCCCTATGGCGCCTCCCTCTGTTGCATCGCACGAAAACGTAATTTTTGTGTGATGCGATTAAGTTTTTGATCCTACTGTCAAAGCCCTAATCTAAAAAAAGTATATATCACTTTAGTACGCTGTCTTCTCCCCGGCACTATTCAGCTCTTCTGGCCGATGGATTGAAAAATCCACGCCTTCTGAAAGTACTGCCTCTGATTGGCTGACGCTTAGCCAACCACAGCCAGCGCTTCCAGGAGCCGGGGATTTTTCAATCCCCGGCCCAAAGAGATGAAAAACAGTGGCTGGGACCGGGAGGAAGCTTCAGCAGAGCCCCAGTCAGCGCTTTTAAGGTAGTGTATACTTGCAGCTAGGGCTTATATTTCACCCACTCCTGCATTCCCACCCCCCCCAAAAAAAAAAATCCCTTACAAGTGGTGCTACTAAATCGCGGTATCCCTGCCAGAAACCGCAGCGATATCGCATGGACCAGCAGTGCAATATCACTGCAGTGTTTTTTTTGTTTGTTTTTCGTGGTGATGCTGTGTCGCCCCGTGTGAATGAGACCTAAAGCTTAATTTCTAGTCTTGAAAGGGGGGGGGGGAAGGCTTTATGAGCCCCCTGAGGTTTTATGACCGGGTGCAACTGTATCCTCTGAATGCTCTAAAGTTCTACTTCTGATTACATTGTTATAGGCAATAAACTGCTCTTTATCAGTTTTTAAAACGATTTGTATAATGACTTAGACTCCTTTGTAAAGATGATACACTTATCCAAGGTGAATTAATGGTAAATTGATGATTTTCAAAACTGTACATGTAGCTTTTTACATAGTAACATTGTATGTAAGGCTGAAAAAAGACATGTCTACCAAGTTCAGCCTATTCCCCAATGTTGAGCCAGAGGAAGACAAAAACCCCAATGAGGGGAGAAAAAAAAATCCTCCCCCTGACTCCAGTCTGCCAATCAGAATAATCCTTGGATTAATTGTCATTACATTTGGGCAATCCAGAACATTCCATTGTTTGCTAATAGTACTCGGAAACATGGGTGGCATGCAGCTCTTTAGAACATGACTGGACCCCACAGAGATGCCTTATGCCACGATAATTCATAAGGAAACAGCATACTGTACATGTACCATAGAGCTATAGAGGGGTGCAGTGTGGGCCTATAGCAATCTATAGGGATTGTATTACAGATGCATATAACAATTATTGGTAATACAGCTCTATGCATTGGCCAATGTGCACAGAAAACGTTAGCAAAATGAAACTTCTCCAACTCCGATAATATAATCTTTATTTGTGTAGCACCAACATATCCAGCAGATGGCTCTGGAGGGCGTTCTGCTTCTCCAAATGTGCCGAAATTTGGGCAACAGCCACTTCAAATGATGTACTCCCCATTTTTGGGGAAATTTATTTATTTTTTTTGTGTAAAGTCCCCAATAAGTGATGCTGTAGCGGACTAGGTCTGCCGTGACAGACCTGCATCAGTATCGCATTTGTTAGCATTAGTAGCGATTCAAGCTGATTCACTGCATTCAGAGGTAGAAAACCTCATTTCGTGAATAGAGAACATTGTTGAAATCCAAGGAAACACTTTGAATATTTGTGGAGTGATTTTCATAGCTACAGCGCCACCTATGGGCAGCTTAACTTTTTTTTATTTTTTTGAAAATTGAAAGATGATCTGAAATGGCGGTTGTCCGAATTTTGGCTCCTTTGGAGCAGCAGAATACCCTCCAGGGGCCTCAGAGTTGGGGAAGTTTAATTTCACTAACCCCGTACATTGAAGTTGTTGAACTAAATTGCAAAATACTGCAAACAGTAAAAGCCTTTTATTGTGTATCTATAAAGATAGCCAATCATACAAATGATGTTATATATTTTTATAGGTGTTGATGAAGCAACAATAATCAATATTTTGACCAAAAGAAATAATGCTCAGCGCCAGGCCATAAAGGCCGCCTACCAGAGCAGCACTGGAAAGGTGAGTACTGGGAATACCCCACGATTCCACCCCTTTTGAAAGGAGCACTGATGATCTAGACTAGCTGTTTTTGTAATAAGGGAGTAGAAAATCTGTTTGTCAGATGACCACCAATCTGAAAACATTTTCAAGGCAACTTGGCTTGTTTATATAACTGATTTTATCCATGTAGTTCGACCCTTCAGGGGTTCAAGAAAAAAAAGTCCTAGAGAAAACTCTTCAATAAGGACACAACATATTGACAAGGAGGAGTAATAGCAGGAAACCAAACCAATCAAGAGTTCTTAAAAAAAAAAAAAAAAAAAAACCCTAGAATTGTAGTCTCACTGTGCATATGAGTATTTACTATGTGATGTCAAATATTCCTGCTTAATGTATTATAGAGGTGATACCCTTATTGCAAACCCATATTCACTGAGGGCCACATCAGCCTTATGGTTGCATTCAAGGGGCTGATTGTAATTGTAAGACTGTAGTAATAGTGACCCCCCCCCCCCCCCCCCGCACTAGTAGTAATGACCTCCATAGTGACCCCAATAGTAACAGTGATCACCATAGCAGCACCAGTAATAGTGACTGCCATGATGACCCCAGTACTACTAGTGACCTCCATAGTAATACTGCCCCCCCCCCCCCCCCCCCCCATAGTGACCCCTAAAGTGGCTCCAGTAGTAATGGGGTAAGGTGTGGGGCGGCATTTTGATTTTTGCTATGGGACATCCCCTTCTAATCACACTACTGATGTAGTAAATTAAAATGTCTTTGCTTTTAAAATACAGTATCAAGCCTAAAAGCAGATCAGTGAATTAACTGTAAACTATTATTACTAACCACACAAGTGTATAATGGTGCAGACTATTTGGAGATCCTCCCTCCTCACAACTGATGCTAGTGCAAAGTGAGCTTTACCCAGGGATACCTATGGCAGGATACATAAATGCAAAATAAACTCTATTTAGCTCCCCCATAACTCTAGATTAGCACCTCCATAGCAGTCCCAGTAGTAATAGTGACACCCCCCCCCCCTTCCTATTGGCCTCTGGCTGGGCAGCATCCCCACTGTCATTCCATTTACCCAGCCTCTCTGGGTACAAGAGTCAGCAGCTCTCCTAGTCCTTCTCCTGGCATCAGTGCTGCTCAGCCACCAGCTTCCTGTCACTCAGTCCTATGCCAACTCACTACGCAGTTGTCCTGTCTTATAGAAGAGCATTATCCAATCAATTATCCAGTGAGCATGGTCAGTTCTGTTCTCTCAAGTTCAGTAAAACTATAGTCCATGTGGTCCATGCAAAAAACTGCATGGTAATGGAAACCAGGATGGAATTGGGATGGGACCATAGGGGTGAATATGTGAGATGGAGTCGTCTTTGGTCTAATATTTTCTGTCCTGGTCAGACTTTTACACGGGATAGAAGACTGCTGTCCTATTTAATTTTTTTTTGTTTGCATGGAGGACAGACCCAAAACATAGTGTGAAACCAGCCATACAAATGAGATCTGGATGCCCAATAACAGCTCTACTGTCTGTAGGGTGTGTAATTTTTAATTATCATTTCCAGGAAACGCCTTAGAGGAGCTGTATATGGGACTTTTTTTTTTTTTTTTTTTTTTCCATCCGCACTAAAACAATTACATTGAAAAGGACATAATGTCAAAGATCTTACAATGAAATATACATAATAAATACTGTGTGTTGCCATGTAAAAGTTGGAATATCATTTGACTGTTTTGTTTCAAGCCTCTAGATGAAGCTTTGAAGAAGGCCCTCTCTGGCCACTTGGAAGAGGTTGTTTTGGCTTTACTGAAAACCCAAGCTGAATTTGATGCTCAGGAACTGAAACATGCCACCAAGGTACAGTATGCAGTATAGAGTGCTATCTCTAATTACTTCTAGAGTTTCACTGTGTGCTTCAACTACTATCCGTGTAATATACCTCCATGTACCCAACTGTATGCTATTTTCTATAGGGGCTGGGAACTGATGAGGATACTCTTATTGAGATCTTGGCATCAAGAACAAACAAGGAGATCAGAGAAATCAACAGAGTTTACAAAGAATGTAAGTATGGAGTAAGTCTTTGGGGGCTCTTTAATCTCCCCTTCAAAATAACAGAATAAAAATCTATTCTGTGATTATGGATGCCGCGGCCCATATACAATAACTGCATGCCGTTTGGAACTTGCCAGTTGAAACAATGATATTTAACTGATACAACTTTGTGCAGCCCAGCAATTGGTAAGGATCCACACATGGTTACTGTGGATCAGCTGCAGTGTATACGGGTACTCGGAGGCTACTTTCACATTTTCCGTTTAATGTAGTCTACTAATTGAGCTCAGCTAAAAGTCCTTTGCTTGAAGATGGCATTGCAGCTAATGCCTGAAGTACTGTGCAGTCATTTACAAAGTGTTTTTAGATTTGCTCAATTAGAAGACTGCACCAACTTGCTTGTATTGTGCCTTCGGCATACAACTCATATTCTTTGGCCCAGCACTGTAGCTCAATACCTAAAAACCAATCAATAGGACTGTAAAAAGTTTCATTGTAGCCCTGACTTTCATCACACGTGTGCACAAACTCCATACAAGGCATCCAACAACAAAAAAATGAGTGAGAAAGAAAGGAGTGAAGAAGGATCCGATGTACCAAAAAGAATATTTGCTTTCCTAACACTTCTCTCTAAGTCAGTCTAACCCCGGCAAGAAGGCTGCGTATAAGGCCACAATAGTTAAAGGGACACTGTCTTTTCAGGCAAGTTATGTCCCGTGACAATAGTTTTAGGTCTCCCCTCTGGCATACTGCTTACAGGCTGCAGCAGCTGGTGTATGGGGCATTGTGGGATGCTGCAGCCAATCACAGAGCTCAGCTCTTGATTGCTGAATTCTGTGTTTGGCTGTAGTATCCTGTGAATGAACAAGAAGTCAAATTTTGGTGCAAGCACTTTAAACATCCTATGGCATTATCTGTTTTTCCTGCACTCTCTCAATTCACACCAGCAGGTCCAGACCCTACTGAGTCATGTGGCACAGAGTGCTAAGGCAGCGGAAATGCAGTCCTAAGCTCTTGCTCATTACCTGAAGGTTGCAAGTTCAATCCCTGCATGGTTTAGGTAGCCGGCTCAAGGTTAACTCGGCCTTCCATCCTTCCAAGGTCAATAAAAATGAGTACCCAGCTTGGTGGGGGGTAATAAATTACCTGAAAGTGCTGTGGAATAAGTTTGGTGCTATACAAATAAGATTGATTTATCTATCCAGAGATTCCCTTTAGTGACTGACTGAAATAATGACAAATATTAAGCTTTCCAGAATATTTGTCATGATTATTGCAATTACTGAGGTTTCTAACTTTTCTATATAGTGGCTAACTCTGTGCAAATCTTTTTTCCCCCATTATTAAAAAGGAACTGCAGTATGGCAGTCAATGAGTTCCATGTTACGATGACTTAACAATAAAAATATCTATATAGAATATTTTCATGTACTGTATTTGACATACTTCACATGCACTTAATAGACAGTGTTGATCATTGCATTAAATGTTCCTTTTTTTTTTCTTAAATTTTTTTTTTTTTTTTTTTGTTGCAGTATTCAAGAATGACCTGTCAAAGGATATAACCTCAGACACATCTGGGGATTTTCAGAAAGCATTGCTTGCACTTGCAAAGGTATTTCTATATAATCTCTGCATATCATACAGTACTGTTCAAGGGCATAAATATTGTAGTCATGCACCTGCTATAGGGCCCATGAAAAGAGGGGCCCAGCCCTGGTTGGTCTTCTGCTTTGCTCCAGTAGGGGGAACTGTACTTACAGAAAAGAGTGGAGCACTAGCTCAAAGGTTATAAAGAGTTAAAATGGGGAAACGGGACACCATAACGTTCTGCCCAATGTGGTAAAGCTGGACGTCATAATAAGGTGAAGGGGGTACATTCTCTTCCATTCCATCACTGATGCAGTAAGGCTGGGTTGACACGGGGCGGAATTGCCGTGGAATTTTCGTGCAGACCCTTAACGCAAGCATTCCGCTGCATTTACATTCCACGACTTGTCTGCAGTGGACATTCCACTGACAATCCCGCCCCATGTGAACCCAGCCATAGGGAAAATAATATCTTCTACTTTTATGCTTGTTATACTTTTAAAGCCATCAATGAATTAACTATTAGTATTGCCAACCACACAAATGTGTATAATGGTATAGATGACATTTTTATGGAATTTGAAATAAATTAAGTGTTTGGAGATCCTCTCTCCTCACAACTGATGCTAGTGCAAAGTGAGCTTTACTCAGGGATAGTATTTGTGTCTGGATACCTATGGAAAGGACACATAAATGCATTATTAGCTGTAATCTCATGCAAACAGTTAAAAGGCTTTTATGTGGCATTACTGCAGAATGTTTCTTAGCACAGTTCCTCTGGTTTAGTCATAATGCATGTGTACATGTGTTATAGGGGGACCGCAGTGAAGATGCCCGTGTAAATGATGAAATCGTGGATAATGATGCCAGGGTAAGTGCAGCTCTTCATGACAGTTTTCTGTATGTTTGTGCTAAAGGTTTATATATAGTAGAACACTCTGAACCACCTCATACAGAACTTCATGCGACGCCAAATCATATTCATAGCTGCATGTAAAGCACCTGAAACTATAGTTATAGTTATCTATTTTCAACAATGAGTTTATTTTTAGCGATAACTTTCTACCAAGGGTTAAAAAACATCAAATAAATGGGTCCCTGGAGCTATAAAAGCACCCCATTAATCTTTTACCCTCATTTCTCAAGTTGGGTATACCCCTTGAATGCTATAGGGAACAATTGCCTCCCAAATCCCTAAAGTTTGACAGGTGGCCACACATTCACACCATTCTTTTCAGAGGGACTGCTGGGGATGACTGGGCACTCGGCTATCCATTTTCCACTACAGTGAATGGAATGGTGGCGTGACAGGCGCAATCTCTCTGGCATGGTGGGAGTCCCAGCAGTCAGACCACCACTGTACGTTGAGTTATCCCTCATCCAAGTTGAGAATTACCTTTAGTTTATTTAGGGTGATAGTTTGTTGTACATTACTGTATGTTGAGCATATATGTTGCATATTTTCTGCCATGAATTCCATGTGAAAAATGAGCAGCATATTAGAGTACAAACAAAGGAGATTTAAAGAAATCTCATCCACATGCTACAGAAACAAGTCCACAACATGCATTGTAAATTGGCTGGCAGTGCAGATATTAAGTCTACAGCATGTTGATTCATGCTGTGTATTTCAATCCTTCAAATAGAGTGAAATTCTGGGTAAAGCTCAACCGAAATACTAACAAATCTGCATGTAACATATTTTCTGCTGCGTAGACATATCCTCAGGCCGGGGTCATATAGCAGTATGCGGAATCTGCTGCGGGAGGCCCACAGCAGATTCTAGCTGTGAGCTTGGCCAGTGACCCTGCGTAGAGCCACGTACTGTACCATGTACTCACACAGGCGGTCTTCCACAGTACCCTTTTTTTTTTTTTTTGTTCGGATTTCCCGCACCGTCACTTAGCGATGATGCAGATACTTGCAGCTCCTACTTAATATAATTGCATATGGGCTGCAGGTATATCCATGACTATAGAGGAAAAATGGGCTCTGTCACAGATATCTGGAGTAAAATAGAACATGCTGCGTTCTATTTTCAGCAAGCAGGTTAGGCAATTCTGACATGTTAATGTGATCGGGACTGCATAATTCAATGCATTTGACTGAACATTGTATTACAGCGCATCGACCGCTTGAGGAATCCGCAATTCAAATGCGGTTGTGTGAGACCAGCCTCGGAGAGATTCACTCCATGTTTAATCATGTATCTAAAAACTAATGTTTACAAATAGTGTCATTCATTGTGCTCCCAAAATAAATGACAGGGAGAACTAAGTATTACCCTGTTTGCAAAAAAAAAGTACTGCAAAATATTTTTCTCCAGTAAATTAAGAAAAAGGAAAAAAAAAAAAGCTGAGAAATCCCATTTATTTGTCCTATAAAGGTGTGTGTGTGTGTATATAATATATATATATTTTTTTTTTCCAGGCCTTGTATGAAGCAGGTGAAAAGAGAAAAGGAACAGATGTTTCCATGTTCACCAACATCCTCACGACACGCAGTTTTCCACACCTCCAGAAAGGTGAGTATCAGGCTAAGACAATCTACTCACTAGTATAATGTTTACCACCCAAATACACATCAAATAAAGAAAAAGGAGAATTTATTAGAACATACAAATACTTGCGTATTAATCGCCTACATCTGATCACTAAGGATCACATACACAATCTATTAACCCTTTCCAATCCACTGTCTCGTCTGAAGACATTCTGATTAAAGGCTTTACAGATCCGATGTCAGAAGATATCCGGCAGGGTATTACTGTAGATTACTGGCTGCTGTTGGGGCCTCTCCAGCATGTACCATGCCGCAGTACTGGCTCTAGCCAGCAGATGGTGCCCTTGTATGATGGGAGAAAAAGAGCCCCTAGGAAACCCTGAATCCAAAATTGGATTGTTAAGGGTGCGAATTTCTTATTTATTTTTCTCAAACCGATGGTCCGAGATTGCAAAATCGCTGCATGTCCTTTTTTGGTGATTCTGTTGCAGAATTGCCCAATATTTCCTTTACAGCAAAAAAAATTGCATTACACGTGTGTAGATGCAGTCTTCATGCAAGTGCATTAAAAAAAAATTTTTTCCTAATGAAAAAACATGCTTGAAAATCATATGTTGCAGAAATGCAATGTGTGTGTTTTTTTTGTTTTGTTTTTTCCCCTCCAAAAAACACATCGTATTTGCAGCAGAAATCTCAGGCTTAAGAGTGCAATATCAGTCTGAGTTTCTCTGTAAATAGCAGCTACAGAGCTTCCCGCCCCCCCCCCCCCCCCCCCCCCTCACCTTGCAATGCATTGGCTGTCAGCACACCCCACCATCAGCCCTCTGGTAGCCTCTAGTGAGTGCCAAGTGGCTGGTCAGGTGATGCGGTAGTGGAATCGCCTGACCAGCAGCTTGGAGCTCACTAGATGCTGCCGGGGAGCCTGTGCCAGGGTAAGCTGACAGCTAATGTAGTCCGAGGTGAGACGGAGCTCTGTTGCTACTAAAATTAGCTGCAGACACTACTTTAATGCAGAAATGCTGCGGAATTTTCTGCCCCATGTGATCATATCCTTAGAGTTTTACTTATAGATGTTTTCTCACGCAGGATAAGGGCTACATGGTGACTTTGGCCACAACCGGGCTTGCATGACTAAAGATTGCAGTGTAGCTCTGATTTTTAGGGTGCGTTCACACGAGCGCATAAACGGTGCGTTTTTGCGCCCAATCGTATAAACGTGACCATCTGAGGCGTTGGTTTCCAATGTATTCGTTCGCACGGGTGTTTTTTTTTGGTTTTTTTTTTTTGTTTACGGCGCGTAAAAACGGCAACCCGAAAAAAACCGGAAGATATGCGACCGAAATACATGCCAACGCATATTCGATGGCCGAAAAGATAGTTTGCAAAGTAGGAACAAACGATAATACGCTTTCTAGCTCTGGTCATGATTGCCGAAAAACGTTCTTTCCGGCGATTAAACGTTGCGCACGTGTAAACGTAAATACGCCTACGCTCGTGTGACCGCGCCCTTAATCCAACAAGTCTATGCGTGTTGTATGACACTTTCAAAGCGCTGCGACTGTAACCTGCAGATCAACATTAAATCCAGCAAGCTTGGATCACAGTTGTGGCTACTTGCAAATCACAATGCAATTAGCATTAACTTTTAATTAGATAATTACTGGGTTGTACTGCGATCTTTGATCATGCGACCGCTATAGACTAAGGGCCCATTTACACACTGTTTATCGCTCAAAATTCGTTCAAACAAAGACTTTTGAGTGATAATCGTTGCATGTAAATTCTACCATTGTTTGCTTTTCTGCCGAACGATTATTTTTAGTTCAGAATAAAAACCATCATTCTGCGAGCTGATAGCAGAAAGCGCATACTGTGATTCTCCCCGGAGGGCACTAATAACATTGTTTCAGCTGCTGTCCCACTGGAGAACAATGGAGCTGTATGTAGATAACAGATCACCCACTGTTATCTCCATACAGTGAAAAGACGCTCATTTGCCTGCAAATTAAGCTAATTAACAACTAATGGGCATTTGTGCCCATTAGCAGCTTATGCAGAATGATCGCTTAAACTGTCATTCTCCCTATCTAAGGAATGTTGAGCGATCATCTTTGCATGTAAATGGGGCTTAAGAGTTTCAATTTCTGTACACAAAATGATATTCCATATTGAATTTCTTACCTTTGGTTAAATATTTTACTTGCAGTGTTTCAAAAATACAAGCAATACAGCAAGCATGATGTGAACAAAGTACTGGACCTGGAGCTGAAAGGAGACATTGAAAATTGCCTTACCGCCATTGGTATGTACTGTAGTAAGGGAGTGCAATTTGCTTTGGTACAACTTGATCCTGTACAGTATAATAAAATGGCCATTTTTCTAAGATTTCATTTTCTGTGAATGTAAATTAAAGTTTGCTAAAGTAGTCAAAACTCCTTGGCCAAATGCTCATTCACCCAACTGCTATACACCGTGAATCGCCCATACACTTGTACGGTCAGCTTCTGCATGTGTTCTCAGTAGAGGGGAGTATGTTGCTAACAGACACCACTGGTGGGAGTTTATCTCACTTCAGAATAAAGGATCAAGCATGCTGAAATCCTCTTGTGACGAGTGTTAAGGCAGCAGTATGCAGTCCTAAGCTCTCACTCACGACCTGAAGGTTGAGTTCAATCCCCGAATGGTTCAGGTAGCCGGCTCAAGGTTAACTCTCCCTTCCATCCTTCCGAGGTCGGTAAAATGAGTATCCAGCTTGATGGAAATGGGCGGGGGGGAAAAAAAATCAAAAGCGCTGCAGAATAAGTTGGCGCAATACAAATAAGTCACACGCACACAAACCTACTTTCCCCCTACAATCTGCCATTGGAAGAGTGTGCAGACACCCTTATGCGCATTAGGTAGTGGTTTGATACCACCAAAATCTGTATCTGTCCTGTGTAAAAATGCTTAGGGTTTCTTCACACTCTGTGAGATCGCTGTGGACATTCTGCAATGGAATACTTTCAGCAATTCAACTGGAAATCTGTGGTGGCCAAATCGGCATCTAAACTTTGTTAATTTGGCCACATTTTAATAGCAGAAAAGCTGCAAAATTCAAGAGTTGAATTCTGCAGCATAGATAGACATGCTGTTTAAAAAAAAAAAAAAAATATTGCAGTTTGTACCTTTCTTTTTTTTTTTTTTTAGAGATTTTGGATGATTTATGCTGCAAGTCCCATAAGCAAATCTTAAGCCTACCTACACACAGGCGCAGAGAATATTGGTCCAAGTATGCTTCCCATCACTTCTGTGAAGTAGCAATCCTCCAGTGCGGCTTTCAGGCGTGTTGGCAAATGTTTTCAATGGAAAACCTTGTAACACACTTGTGTACACCTCACACGATGTGCAATGTGTCTTACTGTCCATTGAAAATATTGGGCGATGCATTTCGAGGAATGTGAAGAGAACATGCCACAATTTTTCCAGCATCACTCATGTACATGACTCCATTCAAATGAATGAGGTTCATATTCTCATGAGTTTTTGAGTCTCGCAACGCACCAAACTCACGCGAGATTCTTGGCCGTCTGAAGCCAGCCTAAGACTGGTATGCAGTTTGTATACACTTTTTTTTTTTTGTTTTTTTTTGTTTTTTTTTTCTACCCCCCCCCCCCTCTTGGGGATTATTTTGGTAGATTGGTGTAGTATTTTTACTACTACTGTCTGAAGTACACTGTACTTGATATTTGTGTATAATCACTTACTTATATCAACATTACAATCACAGATATACTACACCGATATGATTTAGATTCCGAAAAGTCCTTTGTTGGATTTTTTTTTTTTTTTTTTTTTTTTTTTTGACAAGTGCCTTTTTAGTACACCCTACACCTAGTAGTAGGTATGTAGAGTGTTTTACACTTGAGTTATGGCTTCCATTTAAACTTGCTGAACCCCACCAGATCCCATTGATTTATAATGGAGTCTGTCAGGATCCACAGAAGTGTTAGTTATTTTGATAAGAACAAGAATGCTGATAAAGATGTGAACCAAGCCTAAGCAAGTTAAAAACCATTATAAGTTATCACTTTTTTTTTCTTCTCTTTACAGTGAAATGTGCTACAAGCAGAGCTGCTTTCTTTGCAGAAAAACTTTACTTGTCAATGAAGGTAAAACATATGTCTGATCTTGAAGGGTTATTTTCATCTTATTGGGATATGCCACTACTTTATGTTCATGGGGGAACAACCACTATGACCACCATCAATCCTGAAACCGAAGGGGCCGCATCCTTTATTACTGCTCCCTCTTCGGAAAGCAATGTTCTATTAGTTCCAAAAGCAACTTCTAAGGGTGGGTTCTCATCTGCATTGCAACCTCCGGTTGAAGGTTCCATCACAGATCAAGCACAAAATACCGGAAGAAAAAGCGCTACATGCAGGGAAATAGTCAATGGGGTCTGTTCAGTGCTGTCTGGTTCTGTCATATCATGGAGCCTTTCGGCAGGGGATTCCCCTTTCCTGCTGCCTTTTCAGATGTAAATCCACCCTAAAAGCAACATTCAAAGCATCCTTCAATTTCTTGCTATTGTCCAAGTGCTGTCATTAGAACAGTGCTGCAATGTATATAGAACAACCTATATCTGCTTCCCTGAAAGTTAACAAGATTCTTGATTGCCAACCCTCTTACCCCCCCCCCCCCCCCAAAAAAAAATAAAATAAATTCTGATGGCATTATATTAGGGCAAAGTCACATGAGGACATTCCTTAGTATTACTTTATATTCGGATAATAAAGACAAGTGTCCTAGTCCAACAACAGGTCTACTAAGCCAAACTCAGTAGACCCATTGTTGGGTGGAGATATTACAGACACATTAATGCACCCATAATACACATGTAAAACTGACCTTAGTGGGGTTTCTATTAATGTTACTTGCAATAAATTTGGGGACACTGGCCAAAGGTGAACCTACAGTTTATGCTTGTCTCCAAACAAAAATGACAATAGACTCTGGTTGGGCTGGTCTCCTTTCTCACATTACATGAGTGACTTTTGAGATGTCCTCCTTCAACTGGGAGAGAGCCCATATTGAGCTAAGCTAGCCACATTCCAAGACCAAGGCGCATCTAGCAGACTGTAAATTCTGTGGATATGTCTTTGAGGAATAATAGTTATCTAGAGAAGTCCTATTATAGTGGTAACAGAAATCAATGGAGCTGTCATCTGGGAACAAAAGCACCACAAAAGGCAGGTAGTCTATTGCACTTTTATTATATACCCTGCAATAAACAACTTGTGTTTTTAATAATTTAATTGTAAGTCCACTTTAAACCTTTGCAATCCAATTTTGGATTCGGGGTTTCTTCTTCTAGGGGGCTTTCTTCTGCTATTTTACAATGGCACCATCTGCTGGCTAGAGCCAGTACCGCAGTATGTGACATGCCGGAGAGGCCCTCGACAACAGAGCAGCCAGTAATATGCAGTAAGAATACCCTGCCGGATGACTTCCGACATCGGAACTGTCCAGCCTTCAATCAGAATGTCTTCAGACATCAAACAGTGGATTGGAAAGGGTTAAGGGAGATTGACATTTCTTCTACATAATTTTATATTCATCTATATATTACATATTAAGATTGATATTCTATTTATATATTTGATCTTATATAAAACTTCCTTGCAACCACATACAGGGCTCTGGAACTCGGGACAAAGCTTTAATTCGAGTTATGGTTTCCCGTTCAGAAATAGACATGAATGAAATCAAGGCTCACTACAAGAGAATGTATGGAAAAACTCTGCTTCAGGCAATTTTGGTAAGTATAATAGCATAAAAAACAATCCAACTATTTTTAAGGCAATCCATGGTACAGTTATGTGTATGAGGCAGATGGCATTCTGTGATGGCACAGTGGTGAGAGGCAGAGCCCAAAAAGTACTAAACAGATAATTATACTCCACAGGAGAACACTTTTACTTGTACCTGCAATATGCCATGATATTCTATTGTAAGGTTCATCATCTTTAGATTTTGTCCTGAATCGGCCCGCAACAACTCACCTGATTTACTTACTACTGGCCGTCATCGATATCGTTACCTGGGGCCTAGACCTATTTCACCCTAATGTTGTAGATGTCAACTTTGTCAGTTTATGTCAGATCTATGCCACATTTCCCCTCTGTATGTCGGATGACTTGTTGTGCCATTACATTATAAACGTCACATATATCATTAACTAGCAACTCCTATGCTTTACTAAACTTTACACAACCCACTGCAGGCTGACTAACCCATTCTTTTATGGTGTGCACACCAACTGCTATTTAATGAGGCCGTCCTCACTTACGTAGGCTGAGTGGTGATGCTGGCTTTGACTGGTTCCTAATAACCCTTAATCGGCATTATTACTCAACTACAAGCCTTCATAGATCCAAAATAAGTGTCCTTCTGGAGTTGGAGACTCCGCGCTGATGCTGTCTTTCCCACAGTGTTTCATCTCCAAGCCAGTAGCTCTACGCAACATCTGAACTTTGGGCCTGACTTTTCAGACCCCTTTCTTTTCTCTAGCATTTACCTCTAGTCATCAATGCCCCTTCACTTCTGGCTGCTCATTGGCATGCGGACAGTGCTGTTGTGGCCTCTGCCACTTCACTTGTGGGCCGTTGCTGATGCTTCCTTTAGCGCTGTCAGTGCTCTTCCACTGCTCCCTGCCCTGCTGCTTGTTCTGAGGTATAAGCTCCTGCCTGCTGAGCACCACTGCACCAGCAAGAACAAGTGGCAAGATGTCAGTCAGCCCTTTCTTATATCTTACCACTTTGGAATCCTGACCTGCGCTGGTGGATGCATTTTTAGTTGCGTATTGTGGAAAAAATCAGCACATGTGAAACGCCTCTTAAGGTGCTTTCATGCTGCTGAATTTTTATTTTTTATTTTTCACAAGATGCAGCTCAAGATGCATCTTAATCTGCCGCTGCAGCTTACCACTTCAAAACCAGCATGTCTACGTATGGATTTTGGTGAATAACTCCGCATTGTGTGACAGTGCCCTTTCTCTTCCAAATATGATCACTGATGGTCTCCCACAATCCCTCTACGAAGTACAACTCCCAGCATATCTAGTCAACTACAGATCTTTGGAAGCTGTTGAGTTGTAGTGTTCCTTAGGTGGCTTTAAGACAAGTGTATTTTAGCTCTTAATTAGGTCCATGTTTTGTGGATCATAATATGGAACTAAGGTAAATCTTTGTGTGTTATATTGATGAAATGACCTACAGATGTAATGTCATCTGTAACAGGTTCATAATACGAATCTGTATACCGGACCTGTTTCAATATGCTTGACCCACAAAATCCATTTCCTTGGTGGGCCCCGGACAGCCCAGTTGGACCCTGGTACATAGTGCCTTCTGTTTCCTAATACCTGACTGTAAAGATTCTGTGTGCCACCATACAAGATCTGTACTCATGGTATTGTCAGGGGCTTATCAAAATAATGGCAACACCTAAGATTGAGAATAAACATATAGGTGTTTCCATTATTTTGCACCCCCCCCCCCCCCTCCACGCCTGTATGCAGGTTCTGAGGCTTGATTAATTTTTTTTTCTCAATATGCTTTTAATTATCTCCTATTTATTTGCAGGATGATACCAAAGGAGATTATGAAACCATTTTGGTGGCTCTGTGTGGAAGTGATTAAAGAAAATCTGAAGTGAAAAGCTACCAGATTGTTTATGCCACACTAGACGACTATGGTCCTCAATATCTCAATGCAATATGACATTCCATCACAAGTGTTTTATATGTTGTGTTATGTTTTCATTTTGCATAAAATTCTTCATTAAAGTACTATTTGTCAATCCAATTCAAAATATTTGTGAACAAAATATGTACAAATTAAGGTACACATGGTGTGCAAAGATGTCCTACTTTTACTAAACTGAAAGCATTACACCACAAGCATTCAATAGTTCATTGGCCGGGGTACATCACTTGGAATCAAAGCTGATCAGCTGCCCTACACACAGGGATCGGAGCAGTTGCTCTTTCTTTTCCCCTGCTCCCTCCCAGCTGCTCTCGTGTCCCCTGCTCCCTTCTCTCTAGCTACTAATTTACTATGGTTTCCCTCCACTGCTCTCCTGAGATGGGACAAAGGCCCCTGCTTCTTTAGACTGCATTCGTATGAGAGCTGAGGTCCAAACATCAGCTACAACATACACGAAGAGGTAACGCCTACATGTAGATAACACAGGATCCTCCATTCAATAGGTGATCTGCTGTGGCTATCTAATACTCCTTCCTACAAAATGACCCATGCACAGGTCAGAGCATATCTAGAACAGTCTCCCATATAAGTCAATGGGTCCCCTCATGTACAGTATGTGAATGGCCCATGAAGCTGCTGTAAAGCATATTTTCTAAATGTTGTTAAATCTAACACAGGAAAGATGGTCGCCCCATAGTCCTGTATTGAAAACAGAATAACATTTTACAGTCCAAAAATAAAACCCGATAAGAAAAATGGAAACCATTTTTCTATCTGGTTTTAATTAATACAAACAAATTCTTAGTCCCTTTAAGAGCTGCACAATGTCAACTTCTTTAACCATGGATGTAACCCTTTATAGATTTTTTTTGATTAGAAAAAAAAGAGGGGGGGGGGGGGGGGTTTACAATCAAAAATGGGTGAAATTTGTGGCTACTAACAAAATAAAGCAATCAACACAAAAAAGAACATTGACAGTTCTGTTAGACGTGATGGAAAACAGCAGCAAGAAAGAAAATTAGTGAAAGACAATAAACCCATGAGGGATAGGTCACTAGTATAGAGGCATCCGATAAGAAAACCAGAGGTTTGGTGATTAGGGGACAGCACCAAAATGGGAGTGGGTCATAGTCTCCACGTGTAAGAGAGCCAGGCGCTCCAGGTATCTGCAAACTTCTCTAAGTCTCCCATCTGTCTGGCTCCCATCGGTCTGGCTCTGAGGAGCAGATAATGTTCACCTCCTTAAACCATTCCGAGATGAAGTGGGACTGTATTGTGTCTCCAGTATCTGGGAATTAGTATCTTAGCCGTGTTTATGAGAAAAGTGAAGGCAGATTTGTGCTCAGTTTGAAGGCCTGGGGCATTCAAGTTTAACAGAACTATCTCAGGCGTGAGGATGATATTGGATTTGAGGATTAGGCCCAGTAACTTCTGGACCTCTACCCAGAAAGGTTGTAAGAGCGGGCAGATAAACCAGATGTGTAGGTACAATCCAATACCTACTGAGCATCTCCAGCATTGTGAGGAGTAACTTGGATCTATTTTGTTGAGTAGGACTGGGGTCTTATACCATCTGGAAACTATTTTATAGTTGAGTTCTTGGAACCTGGTAGAGGAGGACGAATGAGACCTAGATATATCCCTTATTTCATCTGTGGTAAGGGCGGTATTTAACTCCGATTCCCAACAGGGGATGAAAGAGGGACGTTGGTCGTTTTGTTTGAGTGCCTTATAGATTTTAGAAGGGGTACTCTTGATGGGTTGGGGACTCCAGAGTAGTCTGTGGAATAATAAGTTTTGGTCTGTGTCTATAATATCCTGTGGCACAGATTTGTCTTTAATGAGGTCCCCACACTGCAGTGTCTTCAAATGGGTGTCCCTCATAATTTTCTGTTTGAGTGCTCTAAATTTGTTGGGGATTAGTGCAACAACTGGAGTGTAGCTGTAAAATTAGGTTGCCAGCAGCACCCACACTCCTCATGCAGTTGCACAAACTTGCCTGTGCACGCCTAACAAGGGACTGGATCCCGTTGCCCCAAATAACAGTCACAATATCAATGGTAGAAGGCAGCACTTCTTACAGCAGTGGAATAAAACAGAAACTACCTTTATTCAATCCATGGTCAAACAGAATGCCTCAGCAACGTTTCAACCCCAGCGTGGGTTTTTTCAAGCTGGAGTGTAGCTGCTAATCTGGGGCACTAGATTATGCTTCTTGTTTGCCTTATGCCATAGCCTTATGGTTAATTGTGTGAGAGGGTTTTGGATCTCCTTTAATTAACTTTATTATATGGGGTGGACCAGAGTAATAGTTTCTGATCTTTATTTAATGAGAAGTTCTAATTCCACTTGAAGTTTAGGACTTGTTTGGCGGGTCAGGTCTGCCATGCTGTTCAGGTGTGAAGTGGTCCAGTATAGTTCAAAGTCCGGCAGCCCTATTCTACGACATCTTTGTTTTGACACGGGTTGCGTGATTAATCCTATGTCTCTTTCCCTGCCATATGAACTTTGCGATAAGGTCTTTAAGTTTGGCAAAGAATATCTGTGGGATTTCTATTGGAAGAGTTTGTGGTACATAGTATTTTTGGCAGGCATATCATTTTGATTAGGTTCTTTCTACCAAACCAGGAAATCGGCAGAGAGCTCCAGGAGATAAGATCCTTCTCCATCCTCTCTGGTAGTGGCACAAAATTTAAATTGTACAAGTCCTTAGTCACAGTGGTATGAGAATCTATATGTATTAATTTAGAACCCTTCACAGATATAGATAAAAATAATGTTTATTAAATACTTTGTAAAGGAACATGGGTTTACACTGACACACAAACAAAAATCAAAAAACGAAACGAAAAAAACAAAGAAGGAACCCTGGTTTGGAGGTACGTGGGGGATTCAGCACTTTTGGTAGTGCATAGAGGTGAGTATGTTCATCCCTTGTTGTGTGTGTATATATAGGGATAGCCTAGAGGAGTTAATACAGACACAAATTGCTGAAGGATAAGTAGTATCGAACACGTTGGTTATGAATACGCAATTCGTGCTCGAATCTATTCAGGCAAAGTGTATGTATCCTCTTGGGCAATTGGGGACAAATCACCAATGTCGACATATAGTCGTATACTGAAAACCCCAGTATGCCACAATAATCGTAAATTTATTGTTATGGGGTCTGGTTATTGTATAAATAGATATTATTATTAACCAGAACCCACAGGCGCAAGCTGATTGTGCCTTCGTAATAGTAAATCTACCAGGACAATGCCAAAGTTTGGCCCTGGTGTGCGGCTGGTAGAGATCTACAAGTTCACCGCTTGCCAACATGCCATCTTAAAGGTAGACTTATACTAAAAGATAAACTTATGCTCAGAGATAGGCTCGACGCGTTTCTCTATCCGATTTTTTTTTTTTTTTTTTTTTTTTTTTTTTTTTTTTTTTTTTGGATAGTTCCTCAGGAGCAGAAGGTACGTATACCATTAGTACTTATTTAGTCCTTTTACTGTGGACCAGTCAACACCAGGGTAGGTGAAAGAAAAAGATGTCTCATTGATAAAATGGTTTTTTGGTGGATTTACAATTTAACCACCAGTTTCTTATTTGGAAGATGCCGTAAGATACACTTCTGGATCGGGTCTCTTACTCTCAATAAGCGCACTCAGTGTATTCACACTAACTGTCACACCGCCCGGTATTTGGATATAACCGTCGGCGTTGTTGTATAATCAGTCATTTAGTGCGAGAAACTGAGGCCGAGTGACCCTAAATGTATATCAGTTGCCTGACAGGAAGGTGTCTCTGTCAGAGCAAACACTGGTATACACCTGGTTTTTAAAGGGTTGTTTAACTACTGCTCAATCTTGCCATTAAAGCTGTAAGAGGCTGCATAAGCAGAACCTCCACAGGTTAATGATTAGCACCCTATCGGTCGGTGATATGGCTGTATATCAGTCTCTGGACAGCCGGAGTAAATACTCCATATATCACACGGTGCTAGCTCTATGAGGTTCAAAGAAAGGAAGAAAATATTCCCAGTTAGTTGTTTCAAGAATTAGACCTCAAGTAGAGCAAAATGCAAGAAGAGCCTAGACAAAGAGAACAACACTACCCCTAAAGAGTGGTCCCATCCACAGTCAGATGGGGCTCCGGGTGTGTGGTCAAAATAGAGAGAGCAAGAGGTAGTGCCTGCGGCTCTGATGGTGAGCGGCCGGCCGCTTCTTGCATTTTGCTCTACTTGAGTTCTAATTCTTGAAACAACTAACTGGGAATATTTTCTTCCTTTCTTTGAACCTCATAGAGCTAGCACCGTGTGATATATGAAGTATTTACTCCGGCTGTTCAGAGACTGATATACAGCCATATCACCGACCGATAGGGTGCTAATCATTAACCTGTGGAGGTTCTGCTTATGCAGCCTCTTACAGCTTTAATGGCAAGATTGAGCAGTAGTTAAAAAACAACCCTTTAAAAACCAGGTGTATACCAGTGTTTGCTCTGACAGAGACACCTTCCTGTCAGGCAACTGATATACATTTAGGGTCACTCGGCCTCAGTTTCTCGCACTAAATGACTGATTATACAACAACGCCGACGGTTATATCCAAATACCGGGCGGTGTGACAGTTAGTGTGAATACACTGAGTGCGCTTATTGAGAGTAAGAGACCCGATCCAGAAGTGTATCTTACGGCATCTTCCAAATAAGAAACTGGTGGTTAAATTGTAAATCCACCAAAAAACCATTTTATCAATGAGACATCTTTTTCTTTCACCTACCCTGGTGTTGACTGGTCCACAGTAAAAGGACTAAATAAGTACTAATGGTATACGTACCTTCTGCTCCTGAGGAACTATCCAAAAAAAAAAATCGGATAGAGAAACGCGTCGAGCCTATCTCTGAGCATAAGTTTATCTTTTAGTATAAGTCTACCTTTAAGATGGCATGTTGGCAAGCGGTGAACTTGTAGATCTCTACCAGCCGCACGCCAGGGCCAAACTTTGGCATTGTCCTGGTAGATTTACTATTACGAAGGCACAATCAGCTTGCGCCTGTGGGTTCTGGTTAATAATAATATCTATTTATACAATAACCAGACCCCGTAACAATAAATTTACGATTATTGTGGCATACTGGGGTTTTCAGTATACGACTATATGTCGACATTGGTGATTTGTCCCCAATTGCCCAAGAGGATACATACACTTTGCCTGAATAGATTCGAGCACGAATTGCGTATTCATAACCAACGTGTTCGATACTACTTATCCTTCAGCAATTTGTGTCTGTATTAACTCCTCTAGGCTATCCCTATATATACAACAAGGGATGAACATACTCACCTCTATGCACTACCAAAAGTGCTGAATCCCCCACGTACCTCCAAACCAGGGTTCCTTCTTTGTTTTTTTCGTTTCGTTTTTTGATTTTTGTTTGTGTCAGTGTAAACCCATGTTCTTTTACAAAGTATTTAATAAACATTATTAATTTTTATCTATATCTGTGAAGGGTACAAGTCCTTAGTGTTTCGGGATATTCTTGCCCCTAGGTATGTGATTTGTTTGCTTGAATTTTTAAATGGTGAGGTTTTGGATATTTCTGCCCAGGAATCATGTTTGATGTTTATATTTAGTAATTCTGACTTTGAAGGATTTAGTTTAAAATTAGAAAGTTGGCCAAAATTTTTGAACTCCTGCAGAATATGCGGGATTGCAGTTTTGGGATCAGTAAGGAAGAACAGCATGTCGTCTGCATATGAAGCCGACTTGTGTTCCCTGGGGCCATATTTCATTCCCATAATTTTATTGTTTTGTCTAACTTTTTTCCAGGAAGATTTCAATCGTTAAAATGAATAATAGAGGGGATAATGGACAGCCCTGTCTGGTTCCATTGCCAATTCGGATTGTAGGGGAAAGATCAGAATTAATTTTAATTCTAGCCAAAGGGGGAGAGTACAAGGCCATGATTTTGTCAATGAATGTTTCTGGGAAGCCAAATTTTGAGGGGGACATTCGCAGAAATAACCAGTCGACTATCGAAAGCCTTTTCTGCATCTGTTGTGAGAAGGGCTAGTGGAGTTTTGTTATAATAAGCTAAGTGTATCATGTTAAGCACTTTTAAGGTGTCATCTTTCGCTTCTCTATTCGTCACGAAGCCCACTTGCTCAGGGTTAATCAATTCGGGCAAAATCACTTTTCTGTTAGCCAAGATTTTAGAGTATAATTTGATATTATTAATTAGTGACATGGGTCTGTAACTACTACATAGCAAGATGTCCTTTCCTTCTTTGGGAATTAGAGTAATATGCGCCGTCAATGCCTCCTTTTGAAAAGGGTTTCCAGCAGTAATGGAGTTAAAATAGTTAACTAGGTATGGGTCTCTTTGAAGGTTTTGAAATATAAGGATCCAAAGCCTTCAGGACCAGGGCTTTTCCCATTCGGGGCTGACTGAATGCATTCCTCCACTTCCCGAGGGGAGATCGGTTCAAGGAGGGGTTTATTTGTTCAAATTTGTTTTTTGTTTTTTTTTTCCCTTGCGCCTAATTTGATAAAAAGGCCTCTTATCACTGCCTTATGAGCCTCCCAATGGGTCGTGGGGTTGCGAGGCTCCCGTGCGTTCTCGAAGTAGTGCTGTAGGCCTTTTTGTATATGTTCAATGTCCTCTTTACTCTTTTTAATAGGTTGTCATTCAGTAGCCAATTGAACATGGATCTTTTGGGGGATATGGTCATCTTCATGAAGATCGGGGCGTGATCCGAATGCAGGATAGTCATAGAAAGTTTTGGTGATTGAGTCTAGTAGGGAATGTTTAACAAAGAAGTAATCTATTCTCGAATATTTCTTATGTACCAGGAAGTAAAAAGAAAAATCCTTTCAGTCTGGATAGAGAATTCTCCAGGGGTCTACTACATGGAGATCAGCTAGCAGTTTTTTAATTTTTTTAATCTTAGAATGGGACCCCTGAAGTGCCATTAGATGTCTAGAGTGGGACTGAGAGGCACGTTGAAATCCCCGCCCATAATATCTCCCTCTGAGAATTCTTGCAAATGTTTGGTGACTATATTGAAAAAGGCGTCTTGGGAGTTAGGAGCATAGATATTAGCTAAAGTAAATACCCTGTCCCCGATTGAGCCCTTGATGAAGATGAATCTACCCTCTGGATCAGCTAGGACATTTAATGTTTGGAAAGGAACTCTCTTATGTAGGACAATAGCTACCCCTCTGCCTTTTCAAAGGTGTGGTGGCGTTGAACCATTTAGTGAAAGATTTGTTTTTGGTGAGAGGGGTGTAGTTTTTATTAAAATGGGTTTCTTGAAGGAAGATAATATCCACACCCTGTTTCTCTAGATAATGAAGTATTTGGGACTTTTTTTTGTGGAATTTTAATTCCTTTTACATTAAAAGAGGCTAGGTGCAGATCAGCCATGAGTGAGATGATAGGAATATTTCCTCGGGCAAATAGTATCCGCAGAGCTGTCGAGTAAATTCAAAACACAAAAATAAACAAGAAAAACAGTTATAACAGCTGGCCTTTGTTAGACCAGTAACAGAACACATTATAACCTTTTGCTGCTGGACTGTATTTGGTAGCAGAGCCCTATCCGGAGCCAGATTATCTAGCAGGAATTAAAGGAGTTGCTGGGACGTGAAGAAGCACGGGGGGTTCGCGACTCCCAACGTAGTCTGTAAATTCTGTTAGTAGAAAGCTTAAAGAAAAGCAGATAGTCAAGCCAGAAAAAGGAGGCAAACAGTGAGGGTGTAAGGGAAAGGAGATGTCACAAAACACCATCTACTCATGCAACTAGAGTGGAGCTCAGGTGATGTCGTTAGGAAGTCCTCTTCCAGGTGATTTGGCTAAGCTCATCTCTTGGGTACGAGATTTCTTGGCTTTGCGCAGTGTTACTGATGACCAGTTCTTACAGAATGGGAGAGTGGGCAAGTTCAGGAGAACTTCAGCGGTAGTCCAATCCAGTATCTGGATATGGCTCAGATCCAGCTTGGACAGGACATGGGGAAGATCCTCAGGTGTTCTGATGGTCCATGTTCTATTAGCACTAGATATCACCAGGCCAAAAGGGAACAACCACTTATAGGCTATAGCTTTGTCTCTTAAAGCTTTGGTGAGAGGTTGAAGCTGTCTCCTGAGATCAAGAGTCAATCTGGATAAGTCTCGGAAAATCATAAGCTCTTTGTCGACATATTGTATTTTTTTTTTTAGCTAGTCTAGCTTTGTGTAAGATCTCTTCCTTAAAGGGGTTGTCCCGCGGCAGCAAGTGGGTCTATACACTTCTGTATGGCCATAATAATGCACTTTGTAATATACATTGTGCATTAATTATGAGCCATACAGAAGTTATAAAAAGTTTTTTACTTACCTGCTCCGTTGCTGGCGTCCTCGTCTCCATGGTGCCGACTAATTTTCACCCTCCGATGGCCAAATTAGCCGCGCTTGCGCAGTCCAGGTCTTCTCCTGTTCTCTATGGGGCTCTGTGTAGCTCCGTGTAGCTCCGCCCCGTCACGTGCCGATTCCAGCCAATCAGGAGGCTGGAATCGGCAATGGACCGCACAGAAGAGCTGCGGTCCACGGAGGCAGAGGATCCCGGCGGCCATCTTCACAGGTAAGTATAGAAGTCACCGGAGCGCGGGGATTAAGGTAAGCGCTCCGGTAAGCTTTCTGTACGTCCCTGCATCGGGGTTGTCTCGCGCCGAACGGGGGGGGGGGTTGAAAAAAAAAAAAACCCGTTTCGGCGCGGGACAACCCCTTTAATTTTGAAGCTTTGCAGGCAACAGAGTATGTCCCTTGGTTTATCTGCATTAATTGATCTCGGCCTGAAGACAGTGTGCCCTCTCCATGCCTAGGTCAAAGTCTTTGGGTTTATTCTGGAGCTCTGTGAAGATAGCTGATAATACTGATGGTATTTCTTTATCTGAAACAGATTCAGTGATTCCCCTGACTCGTATGTTTCTCCTAGAGCGATTTGCGAGGTAATCAATTTGTAATTTCTGGAAGTACGATTCTTTTTGTTTGTCAACGAGGATCTCTGTCACCCTCTCGGAGTGGTGCACCACTTGAGTGTAAGTGTCCTCGAGTCTGTACTCTTGAGTATATTTGTTTGACATCTTTTCTCAACTCTGAAATTTCTTCTTTGATTGTCTGAGTAAATTCCTTAAAAAGATGTCTTATGCACTCTTTGGTGGGTAGTGCTTTAATATAGTTTCTCAAATCTGAATTATCTTGTGCATACGCCTCTTCCTCCAACTCACTATCCAGTTCTGAGGGTAGGACTGACATGGGTGTAGTAGTATTCTCTTCTATGGTGGTTTTTGTTTTGGTTGGTTTTGTGCAATCAGGCAAGAGTCTTTTAATAATTTTTTCACTCTCAATTGATCTGTTAGGTGTTTTAGGATTTTTGCTTGCATCCGAACTGGCGTTTTTGATATTCTTTCTCATTGTATCTGCTGTCTAATGTCACTACAGTGGGAGGAGGAGAATTTTTGTTCACGTCGGTGGAATCTTATCTAGCGATTATTTTATGGAAGAAGCCAATAACTCAACTGAGCGGTCTTGTTGCGAGGGGAAAGAAGAAAAAAAAAAAGTGACTGTATTCTTCGGTTTGGGGGATTGCTTTAGTTGAATCTTCCTTTCTCTTTCTTTCCTCTACTTTTCTTTTTCCCCCTTTTTCCTGTTCCTTTCCCTCTCCTCTCTTCCTCATTTTATTGTGTTATGTCCTCTTCCTGTCTCTTTTCTTCTCTCCTCCCCCTACAGTTTTGTTGCAAACTTAATGTACTCCAAGGATGGGGTGACTGTAGATTTAGAATTTAGCCACCAGGTGGTGCTATGGTTCACTAAAATGTATGCAGATGTGCACCAGTGGGGCCAATTAAGCTGTGGATATCTTAAAAGGGACATCCTTGCCCCTCTGGTGGGCTTCAATTCTGGTCCCTGCCACAGTAGAGCCAGGAATGGGGGTCCCACACAAATTCCCACTCCTGAGGTCCAGAGGGGATATAATGGGAGCTGATTGCAAGTTTCCCCTGCTCCTTCACTTGCACTGCCTAGAGGCAGCTTTGTGTAATGTGGCAGGCTTGATGGGATGCCGCCTTAACAGAGCAAGATGGCCACCGTCTCTCTATGAATGCAGGAGATGAGCGGAGGTCTCCAGGAACGCTCCACCCGCTATCTCCACTGCAGGAGAGCCAGAGCGACAGAGCTGACACCCGACGGCCCGGCAGGGAGCTTCACTCCCGGTGAGTATGTGGCACGTTGGGCTTCGGGCCGCCGGCGGGAATAAGCTCAGCAGATATCGGGAGGGGGAGCGCAGCTCCACAGATTTTCGGAGCCTCCTCCCGGTCGGTGGGCGGGCGGTGGATTAGTTCTTGCCGCTTACTGCTCTCCCCTGTGTGGGCCTCCGAAAAGAGTCCCCGTCTGGTGCCTCTGATCGCGGTCTTCGTCCAGAAAGGCTGCGGGTGCTCGCTGCAGCATTGGGCTCGGAGTCCTTATTTCTCACTGCTGCGTGGAAGGCTTTAGTGTGAGGTCTCCAGAGACTTGGTGGAGGCTCCGATGAGTCACTGTGGGTTTCACCCGTTTAAACCCCAGAATTAGGGTAAAAAACAGGGTTTCTGTGGAGGAGCGAAGAGATGTGCGTCCTTTCCCTGTGCTTGCTAGGCCACACCCTGAGGTTACCCCTTTTAATGTAGGAGGGGTGAAATCGATGATGGATCAGCAGTAGAGATGAGCGAGCGTACTCGCTAAGGCAAAATACTTGAGCAAGTATTGCCTTTTGCGAGTACCTGCCCACTTGTCTCAAAAGATTCGGGTGCCGCGGGGAGGAATGGGGGGAGATCTCTCTCTCCCATTGCCTTAGCAAGTATACTCGTTCATCTTTAATCAGCAGTCAAATCTGTAGGTTATGCATTCTAATGATGCTGTGGATTTTCAGCAGGTTTGTTGCAAAATCCATGTATAATTTACTTTGGAAAAATGTATCCTGTGTAGACCTACACTACGTATTCATGCCAATGGGTGCGGGGTTGGCTGAGGGCACATTCAAAAGTTAGCTATGGAGCCCAGCCTTTCCTAGTTACGCCTCTGATTTATATTGCAGCCACTTGAAACAACTATTAAACTAAGATAATTTCTATTAATATTGATGTAAGTTCTGAAAGCAGTTGGCTGTTCCACTGATTTGGGTGTGCCATAGTAATGAGGGTGATTAGTCATGCAGTAAGTTATTTTATGTTTAGAAATTATACTATGTCAGCTCAATTTAGGGCACACAGCATCTACATGTACTTTTTGTTATTTTGAGTAAGTTCTGGAGAAAAAAAACATATACACACAGGGTTATTACAAATGATCTGCAAAATGTGAAACACTCATAACTCGTGTTTAACCCCTTAATGACACGGCCCTTTTCTTTTTCAATTTTAGTTTTTTTCCTCCCCTCTTCAAAAACATCGTAACTCCTTTATTTAGCCATTGTCGCTGTTTGAGAGCTTGTTTTTTTGCGTGACGAGTTGTATTTTTAAAGGATGCCATTTACTGTACTGAAAAACTTAAAAAAAATTCTAAGTGGAGTAAAATAAAAAAAAAAAACAACATTCCGACATCTTTCAATGCGTCTTGTTTCTACGGCACACAAACTGCAACAAAAGCGACATGATAACTTTATTCTATGGGTTGGTACGATTACTACGATGCCAAACTTGTATAGGTTTTTTTATACTGTACTACTTTTTTCCTTTTTATTTTCTTTTTCTTTCAAAGACATTTTTTTTTCAATTTTCTGCAGTCATTTTGTGCACGCAATAACTTTTCTATTTTTCGTAGTTGAGTGAGGGCTCCTTTTTTGTGGGATGTCCTGTGGTTTCCGCTAGTACCAATTCGGAATACATACGACTTTTTAGATTTTTTTTTTTTTTTTTTCTTCTTCGAGACAGGGAATTGCATTTCTGGCGTTCGTGTGTTTTTTGTTTTTGCGGACAACATTCACCGTGCGGGAAAAATAATGCGCTACTTTGGTAGATCAGACTTTTACGTGCGCGGCGATACCAAATATATATATATATATATATATATATATATATATATATAATTTTTTTTATGGTTTAGAGTTTGTTAATAGATATGGTAAGGGGGTGATTTTAAACTTTTATAACTTTTTTTTTTTCCCT
Source organism: Eleutherodactylus coqui (assembly GCF_035609145.1). NCBI lineage: Eukaryota > Metazoa > Chordata > Amphibia > Anura > Eleutherodactylidae > Eleutherodactylus > Eleutherodactylus coqui. The sequence continues at coordinate 213,088,846 of NC_089841.1, read as the reverse complement.
TTTAACTTTTAAAGGGGTTGTCTCGCGAAATCAAGTGGGGTTATACACTTCTGTATGGCCATATTAATGCACTTTGTAATATACATCGTGCATTAAATATGAGCCATACAGAAGTTATTCACTTACCTGCTCCGTTGCTGGCGTCCCCGTCGCCATGGTTCCGTCTAAATTCGCTGGCAGCTTGCTTTTTTAGACGCGCTTGCGCAGTCCGTTCTTCTCCTTTCAGCACGAGCCGCTTCAGTGTGCTCCCCGCTACAGCTCTTCTGCGCATGCGCAGACGAGCTGTCACTGCTCGGGAGCGCGCTGGAGCGGCCATTCTGTACCATCCTCTGTTAGAGGAAGGTGCAGAGCCGCCCAGCTGTCCCAAGAAGCCGCCCAGCTGTCCCGCCGTCCTGCCGCCCAGGTAAGTGATGGGCCGGGGGGGGGGCTGCCGCTGCGATGGGGGGGCTGTCGCTGTGGCGGGGGGGGGGGGGGGGGCTGCCGCTGCGATGGGGGGGGGGCTGTCGCTGTGCCGGGGGGGGGGGACTGTCGCTGCGATGGGGGGACTGTCGCTGCGATGGGGGGGCTGTCGCTGTGCCGGGGGGGGGGCTGCCGCTGTGATGGGGGGGCTGTCGCTGCGATGGGGGGACTGTCGCTGCGATGGGGGGGCTGTCGCTGTGCCGGAGGGGGGGGGGGGGGGCTGCGCCGGTTACCTGCTGCCTGGCGGTGGGTGACTGGTCGGCCGCGTTCAATCCAGGGGTCCGGTCGGCGGCTGCGGGGCGTCTGGTTGTCAGGGAGACACAGCTGGTAGCGTCTCGGGAGCGCGCACGTCGGGCTACAGCAAGCGATGGGAAAAGAGCTGGCGGACATCTTGGGAAAATTTTTATAAGTTGCTGAAACGCTGGAACTGTAAGTACAAACCAGCTAGAAAAGTCATTTACAGGGGGGCTTAGTAATGTATGCTTAATTAGGGGGACTGGGCAAAAGAAAAAAAAAATCACTGCTTCCTCGAGACAACCCCTTTAAGTCCCCCCTGGGAAAATGCAATGCTTTGATCGCTCCTGCAGTATGACATAATGCTATAGACTGCCTGTCAAATAGCAGTATGACGTAACTGCCTGTCAAATAGCAGTATGGTGTAATGCGATCAAGCCACCCATTGGATTGGCTTGATAGGCAGTCTGCTAAGGCAGCCCTGGGACCTTTCAGAAGGCCCCCGGTTGCCATGACACCTGCACGGCTGCCATAATCTAACCCAAGGGGGTTCGTATGGGACCCCCGAACATAGTTCAGGGGATTTAAATGCAGCTGTCAAGTTCCTCTGTACACATAATACTGGATTATGACTGACTGATGCAATGGCTTCTGTGATGAGTAATTGCAGGTCATGCATGGTGGGCAGTAAGGAGGCATATGTACTTTAGAGAAACAATATCCCAAGGCGTAATGTGCGAGGAACGTGGAGTCCAAGGAAGAGGTTCACTATTATCACAACCTGCACGGCCAATCCATCTGTTTGTTAGTCTTCATTTGAGCACACTTCTGACTTCATTGTGATAATGACGGGGGGGGAGAGGGGGGTCTGCCCTGTTGGAAGATGAAATCTGGGCTTTCCTGTTCCAGCTGTGGTAGAAGCCATATCTGTAGCGTGTGGGTACAATATACTTCGGATTGTTCTCTCATGGAAAAAGGCTGGGGCCGTACACTTGTAGTGGCCAAGTACATGCTTTCCTGGCCCCCTCCATAATGTCATACATGTATGTCTTATGTAGATGCTTTGTAAAAAACTGTCTTGTCAGTCTGTTATGTGTATTGCACAGCTGCAGCAAGTGAGAGGTTAAGTGTTTGCAAAGCTTGGAGACTGTAAATGTATCAATTTATGTACGGTCACTTGGTATGAGAGGTTATAAAAGTGCGTGTTTGAGATCGGGAAAGGGCTAGCCGTCTTCTGGAGTCGTAGTCAGGAGATCCAGCTACATGGGGGTACTTTTAGCCCTCATGTAGTGAAGCATAGAATAGGAGGAGAGGTTTTCCCAGCTTGGATGTGCATGTGAGGAGGAAGGAGTGAGCCCCATCTAAACAGACCGAGAGCAACCGTGAGTGAGTGCTTGTCAAGGTCCAGTGCAGAGGTGCTATCTACATAATAATTTCCTACGTGGCCGTCCAGAGGTAGTGGATCACCGCATAGAGGTACATCCATTTTGTCTGTCACACCCGTCTGCCCTGAGGTCTGGGCCATCGGGTGGAGTTACTCCTAAGTCTGCCGTTCACGCATGGGTGTTCTGAAGTCTGGATCACCGTATGAAGGTACTACTGCTCAAGTCTATTAAGTTCCTGCTATTGAATGAGAGCTGCCTCTGATTGGTCACGGTGCTCAGCCAATCAGAGGCAGCACTCACCCATTCATGAATTCATACTCTGAGCAGTAAAGGAGAAGAGCCAGCTAGATGTGGCTGAGCCCCGGCAGCTGCAGAGAGGTAAGTATAGAATTTTTTTTTTTTACACATTTTTAGGATGATTTTCAGGGAAGGGCTTATGTTTGAAGCCCTTCCCTGAAAATCACTGCAGCGCTTGCCGATAGCTTATTGCTTTCAATGGAAGAACATCGCGATCTTCACTATATATTCTCTATGGGGTCGGCGTTGCTGCCGCCGGCCTCATTGGGCGCAAGGTGAAGCCCCTGGATGCTGTCACATACACAGAACACCGGTTTGCCAGCAGAACGCATTTACATGCGTCCTGCGAACCAGTGTCCTATAATTTTTGGCGCAGGCATTCTTCCACATGTAAAATTCGCACATGTGACCGCTGCTATTAAGAAGCATCAGTTCTATCTAGTGCGAATTTCTCTATGTGCGGAAAAACACTTGTGTGACTGAGCCCTCATTTTCTGGAATACCCCTTTAAGCTCAGCCACAAACAGGGCTTAACCCTTTAGTGGCAAAGCCTGATTGCAGCTTAATGGCCAACACATTTTTAAATTTTTGCATCGTTGCATTCCTAGAGCCATAACTTTTTAATATTCCATTGACATAGCCACATGAGCACTTGTTTTTTGCAGGAAGAGTTATATTTTTTAGTGGCATCCTTTTTGGGTACTGTGGCAATGTCTCTCAGGGGGTGGGGTCAGCAATGACACTCTGGACTCCAAAAGTGCATAAAAACTTACTTCAATCTTTATTTAAGGTATGCTCCAGGCAACAAAGAAAAGCAACACAAAAGTCCATGCAGAAAACAGATGCAATGCTGCACCACGCAAGGTGCTCAGATGGATTCCTCCTCAGGCTGTTAGCCACTGACTCCCTGGAGCTGCAGTCTTTTATGCTCCAGTAACAGGGTCAGTGCCCACAGCTGAGCTTCCTGAGAACTAGGGTGAAGTTGTGGACTTGACGGCCACCCTGTCCAGACTAAAAGCCTGGAAGGGAGATATACTGCATCCACAACTTAACTTCAACTGCCTGCCTACAGTACATATAATTTATTGTATAACTAGTAATTTTTTTAGGGGGATTGGGGAAAAAAAAGAAATTCTGTCATTTGTTTTTTTGGATTCCATTCATACACATGAGTGATTTTTTTTCCTGCGTTGCATTGAAGTGCAGGTTAAAAATCGCAGCATGTTCTATCTTTTTGCGTGCCTCGCATTGCATCTCACAATGTTTCTAATGGGGCTGGTGGCAGTATCGTGCAGCGTCCTGTAGGGTGACCCCGGACACAGGGCATACATTGAGGAGTGGGCAGATTAAGATGCTGGCTTGTTACGGCAGCACTTACCATGCTCCCTCCCGGAGGGACGCATGTAGAATAGGCCAGGGCAGTGCTGGGCCTCTTCCGGACACCCCTAGGAGAGGGATAGTAAATGTTACGGGTGACACCACCATTCTATCACACGTCGGAATGACCTTTGGCGAGGAATAAAGGAGCTGCAGATAGATATAACATACCTCAGGTCCCTGGGAGCAGTCAGGGCCTGGCAAAACTTTACTTCAATATAACTCCAACAGTGCTTGCACTGGGAAAGGCAAAGTGGACAATATTCCAAGTGCAGGCATTTAGACAGACTTGAGTAAGTGTACCTCCACCCAGCGGTCCCAGACTTCAGGATGCTTGGGTGTGAACAATTGAAGAACAGTACCTCTACCCAGCGACTCCAGACCTCAGAACGCTCTGGTGTGAACAAATGACAAAGAGTACCTCTGCACTGGGCCTTGAAGAGTCACACTCACGTTTCTTTAATGCTCTCTTCTCTCATGCTTGAACAGTCAATCCAGGGAACCTCTCTTCTTTAATCCTTCACTGCATGAGGGTTGACGGTACCATCATGCAGCAGCACTCTTTATCAGGAACCCAGAAGACATGGAACTCCTTTCCTGCTTTCAAGAACTCAAATTTATAGCCTTACTCATACTACGTGACAGAACATAGATTGATACATTTTTAGACAGCCTCCAGGCTTTTGCAAACACTTAACCCATCACACGCTGTAGTTGTGCAATACACATAACAGAATGACTAGACAGATATGCACAGCGCATCTACATAACACAAGACATGTATGACATTATGGAGGGGGCCAGGAAAGCATGTCCTGGGCCACTACAATTGCACCACCTACTAGGTGCATGCAGTACAATGTGAGGTTTCCCCATTAAAAACAATGGGAGAAACTGTGGCTCGCATCATTTGCTACTTCCCCAAAGTGATGCGAGGCAGTTTTGATATAAAAACATCTTGCATTTGTGGGGGAATCGCATATTGGAGAGCTTGAATCGTATATATTCTAAGGCCTCTCTTATGCAGCTCTCTTTCTGACAAGTGTATTTTTACTCTGTTTAAGTGTTGAGGATTGCAATACAGAGCAAATGTAAAAGTATGTATTTATATACATGGACGTCATTTTTACAGCCTTGCTTTAAAAATGTAGTATGCACCGCTTTTGTCCGTTTTTGCCTCTATATTTGCATTTATTGGTATTATTTTCTATTGGCACAATACAGGCTCGTGTGAAACTGACCTTATGACCTGAATGAGGATTGAAGTGACTGATGTTCGGGAATAGTGGATGAGATTAAACGTCATAATTACGTGTCCCGTATGTATTACATCACATTAGATATAATGGAGCTTACAGAGCTTTAAAGAAAGCTGGCATTGTACAGAAAGCAGGTTAGAGCAATGTTATGTTTTACTGAGATTATATTAGTCAGTTAGGGAGGCAATAAAAGCCGCTGAAGAGGCTTCAGAAACCTAAAGCATGTTGTTTTTTGAATAATGCCAAGCTCTAACCCGTGGGTGTGGTAACAAATTTACAGCTTTTACATTTCTGACGTTTGCCTTTTTACTGTATAATAGGAATATTGTTCTAATACACATACACTACCGTTCAAAAGTTTGGGGTCACCCAAACAATTTTGTGTTTTCCATGAAAAGTCACACTTATTCACCACCATGCATTGTGAAATGAATAGAAAATAGAGTCAAGACATTGACAAGGTTAGAAATAATGATTTGTATTTGAAATAACATTGTTTTTACATCAAACTTTGCTTTCGTCAAAGAATCCTCCTTTTGCAGCAATTACAGCATTGCACACCTTTGACATTCTAGCTGTTAATTTGTTGAGGTAAGCTTGTGAAATTGCACCCCACGCTTCTAGAAGCATCTCCCACAAGTTGGATTGGTTGGATGGGCACTTCTGGCGTACCATACGGTCAAGCTGCTCCCACAACAGCTCAATGGGGTTCAGATCTGGTGATTGCGCTGGCCACTCCATTACCGATAGAATACCAGCTGCCTGCTTCTGCTGTAAATAGTTCTTGCACAATTTGGAGGTGTGTTTAGGGTCATTGTCCTGTTGTAGGATGAAATTGGTTCCAATCAAGCGCTGTCCACTGGGTATGGCATGGCGTTGCAAAATGGAGTGATAGCCTTCCTTATTCAGAATCCCTTTTACCCTGTACAAATCTCCCACCTTACCAGCACCAAAGCAACCCCAGACCATCACATTACCTCCACCATGCTTAACAGATGGCGTCAGGCATTCTTCCAGCATCTTTTCATTTGTTCTGCATCTCACAAACGTTCTTCTTTGTGATCCAAACACCTCAAACTTGGATTCATCCGTCCACAACACTTTTTTCCAGTCTTCCTCTGTCCAATGTCTGTGTTCTTTTGCCCATCTTAATCTTTTTCTTTTATTGGCCAGTCTCAGATATGGCTTTTTCTTTGCCACTCTGCCCTGAAGCCCAAAATCCCGCAGCCGCCTCTTCACTGTAGATGTTGACACTGGTGTTTTGCGGGTACTATTTAATGAAGATGCCAGTTGGGTACCTGTGAGGCGTCTGTTTCTCAAACTAGAGACTCTAATGTGCTTATCTTCTTGCTTAGTTGTGCAACGCGGCCTCCCACTTCTTTTTCTACTCTGGTTAGAGCCTGTTTGTGCTGTCCTCTGAAGGGAGTAGTACACACCGTTGTAGGAAATCTTCAATTTCTTAGCAATTTCTCGCATGGAATAGCCTTCATTTCTAAGAACAAGAATAGACTGTCGAGTTTCAGATGAAAGTTCTCTTTTTCTGGCCATTTTGAGCGTTTAATTGACCCCACAAATGTGATGCTCCAGAAACTCAATCTGCTCACAGGAAGGTCAGTTTTGTAGCTTCTGTAACAAGCTAGACTGTTTTCAGATGTGTGAACATGATTGCACAAGGGTTTTCTAATCATCAATTAGCCTTCTGAGCCAATGAGCAAACACATTGTACCATTAGAACACTGGAGTGATAGTTGCTGGAAATGGGCCTCTATTCACCTTTGTAGATTTTGCACAAAAAACCAGGCATTTGCAGCTAGAATAGTCATTTACCACATTAGCAATGTATAGAGTGCATTTGTTTAAAGTTAGGACTAGTTTAAAGTTATCTTCATTGAAAAGTACAGTGCTTTTCCTTCAAAAATAAGGACATTTCAATGTGACCCCAAACTTTTGAACGGTAGTGTACATGTCTGGTCAAAAATGATTCATAGTGGATCACTTATACTTGCTGACTTTGCCATCTCATTTGGCTTGGACACATGTGTACACAATTGTGCTTTAAAGGGGTTGTCCAGTTGTAAATTATTGATGGCCTTTGCTTAGCACAGTTCATCAATAGTGGATCAGTAGGGGTCTGCCTCTTGGGACCAACATTGATTAGCTGTTCTCTAAACTGATTTTTGCATGCAGCAGACAGCTCTGTTCTTACTGCAGTGGCCAGGCTTGGTATTGCAGACCACGTCTCCACTGAAGTAGATAGCAATTTTTCCTGTAATACCAAACTTGGCCACTGCAGTAAAAAAGGAGCTGTCTGCTTCCTGCAGAAATCACCTCATGAGTACACCAACCCAGAGATCAACTAATCAGCAGGGTTTCCAAGTGGCAGACCATAGCAGATCTACTACTGATAGCCCCAAATGAGGATAGGCCAACAATAGTTTGCAACTGGCCTACTCCTTTATTTAGTATCTTAAGGGTCTTTTACTAAGGGCTCATTCACATGGACTAAAAAATCACGTAGGAGTTTGGTGTGTCAAAAAAACCACAGCTAACTTGCAAGAAAATTGCATGAATGGACAATTTCCTGATATCAAGTCCCGAGCTTAATTAGTGGTGAAATTGCCCATTCAGATAATTGGGAGCTCCGTGTTGCTTTAAAAAAAACACTGCTGCTCTGGGAGGAAAGTGAGAGATGACAGGAAGCCCCATGGGGATTTCCTTCATTGCTGGGGAATCCCTTCATCTCTTAGGGGATGGAGGGATTCCCCATAGCAGAGACTAAGGTGTTTTCCTGCAGTGGAGCTGGAGTGGTTCCCTCATAGCAGGGAGAGAAGGAGGGATCCCCCCATAGCGGGGAGAGAAGAAGGGATTCCCAGATAGTGAGAATTCCTTTCCTCTCCCCTGCAGGGGAACCCCTGTCTCCTTGCTATGGAGAAATCTCTTCTTCTCTCCCCTCAATGGGGGAATCTCTCCTTCTCTCCTCGCTTTGGGGGAATCCTTCCTTCTCTCCCCACTATGGTGGAACTACTCCATCCCTGCAGTGGGGATATCCCTCTAGCTTCGCTGATGGGGAATTCTCTACCTGCTACAGGGATATCCCTCCATCTCCACTGCTGGAGAATTCCTCTAGACCCGTTGCGGGGAAAACCCTTTATCTCCCTTTGCCAGCTGGCTCTCATATTCTCCCATAGGAGTCTATGCAGTCTCCTGTGATTTTCTGCCACAAAATAGATTCAAGACCTATTTTTTTCATGCAGCAGGGAATTGCAGTTGCTGAATTTCGATGCTCGCATTACCAATCATTTGTCTCCATAAAGACAAATGAACAAATGCCGATGAACATGCTTTCTCATTCGCTGCTAATTACAACTGGCTGAGAATCAGCTAGCGTAGAAGTACCCTTACTAGTTATAGATACTGAGCAGTTTATTCAATCTTCCCTGCGGTAAAGTCAGGTTATATTTCCTTTGTTTCTAGACATGCTGTAATGATCATGAATCTTTTCTCCTATATGTTTTATATACCCTGACATGAAATTTGGTGCTGTGATAACTGTCAAATTGGATCTTTCGTCCACATCACACCAGGCTCTATCCATGCAGATTCATCCTCACAGACTTCAGAGATTCGAAGAGTGAGATAATTCCAAATGTGTCACGTTTATTGGGAGACCTTTTGATAAATGAGGTGCAGTTCTCATCAACCCACCACTTTGAGGGTGGATTCACACGAGCGTGTTCATGTGCGTACAGTTGTAGGACATGCGTGCAACATAGGTCTGTGGTGCGCGTCAATGTTGCCTGTGGGGAGTCTCCTTGTCACTGAACACTGTGACAGCACTGTCACAGTGTTCAGTGACAAGAGGACTCCCAGCGGGGAGTAAAGAACCCCCTTCCACAGCTGTCACAAAGTATTTTTTTCATCTCTGCAGGGAGTAAAGAATCCCCCATCATAGCTGTGACAGCTGTGGCAGAGGATTTCTTTATCCCTGTGGGGAGTAAAGAATCCCCTGCCACAGCTGTAGCAGAGGATTGCAATGCTCTCCCATTGCTTTCAATGGGATCGGCACTTCTGCAGTCCCATTGAAAGCAATGGGCTGCTGGCAAGCCCTGCAGGGATTTTCGGGGAAGGGCATTAAATATAAGCCCTTCCCTGAAAATCATACCTAGAATGTGTTAAAAATATTTAAAAAATTATACTCACCTCTCCAAAACTGCCAGGATGCAGCCTGTCTTCTACTTGCACGGCTCTGAAGCTCTTTCAGAAGGTGGGGATTTAAAATCCACGCCTGCTGAAAGGGCTGTATCTGATTGGCCGAGTGCTCAACCAATCACAGGCAGCTCTCAGCCATTCATTGAGGCAAGGTATAGATGGGGAGAGTCAGCTATGGCAGGGAATTTTTTCGTGCCTGGGGGGAGTCACAGTGTTCAGTGATGAGGGGACCTTCGTGGAGCAGCTGCACGTCTACAAGCACAATTGCTCCAGTGAATGGGCATTCGAAACTTTGCCCGTTGAAGGCCTGCACACACTATTTTGGGCACATGTAAAAAAAAGCATGGAGCTTCGGTCACGAGCATTTTGCACATCCGTGGAGTGCAATTTTTCAGCGCAAATAGGCGCACAAAAATTTGCTTGTCTGACCCAGCCCTTAATAGGTTGAAAAGCTCGCTATAAAATCATGTATTTTTGTTAGCCATTAAAAAAGGTATAATAGCTACAAGATTACTTGGTTTCTCTGAGGCCTTAGTCACACGGGCGTTTTTTCGCGCGATTTGCGCATCGCATGTCGGATGCGCATGCGCAAATCGCGTGACCGGAGGCGAAAAATCGCGGGAAAAATCTGCACCTACCCGCGTTTATCGTCGCTGCAAAACGCCCGTCTGACCGGAGAAAAATCGCCGTGCGCATCAAAATGCGCATGAAACTTCGTCTGACCGGCGAAAAAAAATGATTTTGGTGCGCACATAAAACGGCGAACGCAGATAGGCGCGATTTGCGAATCGTCGTGTCCTATAATTTTTCGCAAAAGCGGACATGTGACCGATATCATAGCGAACTATTGGTTCTATATATGCGCGAAACGCATGCGCATGCGCAAAACGCGTGAAAAAACGCCCGTGTGACTGAGCCCTTACTGAGAACAATCACATTTTGCTCTACTGCCTAACACGATACCAAACATTTTTCTTTTTACTCTGCTACAATATAACGCATCCCCTTTAAACGTAGCTACATTAAATGAATACTGTGGAGGTCAGTAAGATGTATACAAGCTTGTAAAGTCAAAGCAACATTTGCAACTGGGCATTTGAGCATTTTGCTAGGAATCAATGTTTGAAGGTGTGCCACATATTCTCATATTCCATAGTCAGGATCTATCAAGCATGATTTCACGGTATGTTGATCAGTAAGTGTTTGAACGGAAGAATCAAGATTTACTGGTTACCACACCCCATTTTCAAATTTCCTAACCAGATTTATAAAAAAGTACATTTATCTCACTTCAAAGAAAAGAAATGACAAGAACTGCATATCTTCTCATCTCATTGACCTTTGCAACAGGACTTGTTCACATCAACATAGTTTTTTGAAGTGTGTCATGCATATTTAAATAGTGCATATTGTGGAGGCAGTGATAATTTATGTTTTTTTATGATTTATGTGGCTTTTATGAGTCTGTGGAGGGGAATAAGAAAAACATAAGACTGACCTTGGGAAATATGGGTGGCATGCTGATGCAATAGTGATACAGTGCTGATTACAAGTGGATGTATCTATTTTTGAACACTTTTTATAGATGGGAGTGGTTGTTTTGCTTCTGCAGTATGGATAAAAGTGGCTTTCTGTTCCTGTGCCCACAGAGGGAAGGAATATAGCGCAGGTCAGGTGAGCCAACTTTGGTTATGAAATATGCAACTATGTATTGCAGTGTATTATAGAAGGGATCAGATGATCAACTGTTCAAGTTCCCAACTTGATTAAAAACAAACTTAGAATGTTAATAATAAAGTGTTTTGTAAATGAAATATAAAAAAAACCTGACAGATAATTGGTATCGCCTCATCCTTAAAGGGGTTGTCTCGCGGCAAACATCAAAATTTTACATTACCCCATTCCCCCTGTCACCCCCCTGGCATAAAATAGCAATTTAAAGTGGTTTTTAAACCGCTTGCTACTCACCGATCCGACGAAATATGGAGTTATAAAAATCTTCTCCCTAAGATGGCCGCCGGTCCTTTCCCAGGGATGCACTGCGGTTTTCTCCCATGGTGCACCGCGGGTCTTCTCCCATGGTGCACCATGGGCTCTGTGCGTTCCATTGCCGATTCCAGCCTCCTGATTGGCTGGAATCGGCACACGTGACGGGGCGGAGCTACGATGACGACGCAGTGACCAGCTCTCCGGCACGAGCGGCCCCATTCACCAGCCAGAAGCACGAACTGTGCAAGCGCGTCTAAAAATGCCAGAAGACATCAGAATTAGACGGATCCATGGCGACGGGGACGCTAGCAACGGAGCAGGTAAGTGAATAACTTCTGTATGGCTCATATTTAATGCACGATGTACATTACAAAGTGCATTAATATGGCCATACAGAAGTGTATAACCCCACTTGCTGCCGCGAGACAACCCCTTTAAAGACCTAAACTGTAAAATTAACACATTTTTATTCTGTACACTGAATGTTGTAAAATAAAAACAAAAAAATCCCAAATTTTTGTTTATCCACCTCCCAAAAAATGGAATTAAAATGATCAAAAAGTTATATGTACCCCAAAAAGATACCAATGAATACTATAATTCTCCAAAAGCAAGCCCCCACATAGCTCAGTTGATGGAAAAATAAAAAAGTTTTCACTTTCTAAATAGAGTGACACAATTTTAGGTGTTCTTATTGAGATTAAATTGCTCATGGGATTTTTTCAACCACCTCAAAAGAGCAGAATAAAAAGGAATCAGAAAGTTGTATTTAGCGCTAAAATAGCACCAATGAAAACTACAAGAATCATCCAGCAAACAGCAAAGCCTCTCAGGGTCCTTTCACACACAATAAAAGATTCTGCAATATGCTATGGAATATTCCACCATGCAGAAAAATCTGTCCCTGAATCTACATTTCTAACATGCGGATTTTGATGTGGGTTTGAAAATGGCTTAATTCTATCGGCAATTTCACATCAAAATCTGCATTTAGATGTGAAAATTTTGTTGCGGATTTCAACAATGGACTATTCTGTGGTGTATTACTGGATACTCTGGTGAGTGTGGAAGCAGCCCTACAGCTCAGTCACCGGAACAATAAAAAACGTCATGACTCTGAGTACATCAGTAAAATAGATGAGAAATGGCTTGCAGTTATTGAATTAATTATATTCACATGGCATACACCATGATTTCCACTGAAAATGTGCATCAAAAAAGGTATTCAGAGCTTATACATGTGGGCTTATGGCTTTTTTTTACAATAATCTTCTGTTTAAAAGGTCAGTCAGGTGAATTTATTTTCATTCATCCATTATGTAGCTATCCCTCTAGTATATATAAGTAAGCCAGCATTACCTTGCTTAGTTATTGTTTTCTATCTGAGACATTTTCTTTAGATGGCTATGGGATCTCAATTCTAACTAGCTCAAGTGCAGGACTTAGGACACATTGTAAGTGCTGAAAGAGTGATGCCTGGCCCAGAGAAGACAGCTATAGTCAAGAGTTGACCTACACCTAAGGCCTCCTGCACACAGGCTTATTTGCATTTTGGAGTCCACGGCGGGTATTCGCCTCCGGACTGCAGCAAATACAGTCCCATAGCTGGACAGATACACAGGGGTCACCGCCCAGGCACCAAACTCTGGCTGGAATCCTGCATGCGGGGTTCGACCAACCCGTGTGTAGGCTGTAAAAGAAGTCAGATGTTTCTTGGGATTTTGCTGACTATTACAGATACTTTATATCTAACTTCCCCCGGATTGCTGAGCCACTACACATGAGTTCATCCAAAAGAGCAATGGAAGAGACCAATCTCCATTAGGCCTAATTCCCATGGGCGGATTTCTGCCGCGTATTACGCGGCTGAAATCTGCGGCGTTGCCCTGCAGCTGTTAGGTTCTATTGCACCTAATAGCGCAATGCTCACGGGGCAGAATTCCACCATGGAATACCGCCCCGTGAATTCACCCGTAATCACCTGCGGCATGTTCTATTTGCCGCGGGCGTATGCGCTGATGGCTTCCATTGCAGTCAATGGAAGCCGTCGGTCACACTGCCTGGCTTGATAAAGACTCACCTAGTCGAAACGACGGCATTTTTATGGAGCAATAAATCTTTTTTCTATTTTACTACACCATTGCTGCTGCTACTTCATTGCTGACTGCTGGATTAGTTTGGGACTGGAGATCCGTGGTCCCACAGGTGGCTTTGCATTTCCCTTTGCTGGAACCTCTGCATATGATTTACATTATAAAGGTGTGCTGCGGGACTTTTCACTTGCAACATTGATGACTGCACACCTATATCGGGCTACCCTGACTACAGAAAGCCTTTCTGTCTCTACACAGGTGCAAGCCTGAAAGGACTGATAGCAGTCCTAAACCCAGTGCAAGAAGGGAAAGAATGGATTATCACCGTAAATCACAGTTACTGATGATGATCACACAGCTTCTGTCACACAGTTATAAAAGAAAAGATCACAGCTCATCCTCCTGACGGTACACTTATGATCTATAGCTTATTTAGGTGACTATAGAAGGTAACACTAATTAAACTGTCCCCCCAGCAGGCATAAATGGTATAGGCTCTAGCTAATGTTGCTGCTAATGCACAATTGGCTTCATTGAAAGTGAAAGTAAATTTTTCACCATCAAGATGGTGCCTGACAAGCATCAGGGAGAAAGCACGGCATGTGTATGACACTACTGAGTCATATTTACATCTAAAAGAGACTATGTCACCATATATTATATGGCTGTATCTCCCATACCTCTGCCTAGCCCTAGCAACTGGGGAATCCTCTACTGTAGTCAGCCCCTCCATGTTACCTTAGACGTGATTGGAAGAGGAGGGGTTGGGCCAGAAGATGCAGAAGCTTCTGGAAGTGCAGTTAATATAAGACCCTGTACTTCCTGTTCGGGTCAGTGTTCACTGTAGTTCAGTGTGTTGCATCAAGTGAGCAGAGAGTGTAGTGAGTTACCTGCTGTCTGTCAACGTACAGCACCCAAAGCTGGAAAGGAGATTGTATGTGGGAACCAGCAGGAGTAAAGTACACCTGGATTAAGCCCAAAGTGAACTCCTAGACCTAAATAAGGTGGAAAGGGATATTGTGAGGGGATTCAGGCTACTAGAAGCATAGGAGAGTGTAGTGGTCAGAAGTCTATGTTGCTGGCCCCTCCATAAGTGTCATACATGTAATGTCTTTTGTAGATGCGCAGCGCAAAGGTGTTTAGTCATCTTGTTATGTGTATTGTCAGAGAAAGGAAAGGAGAGAGCACTGAAGTCAGTTTCTACTGAAGTTAATATTGCTGTATTCTTATCGTGTTCAATTCGCTGTATGCTGCTGTATCTACTTGTACCATTACCAAGTACCACATTAGAGATTCTGTATTTTCAACTGTTGCAAACTTCAGTTTAGTTAATCTGCATACTCCCAGATTACTACCACAAGCTACTGGACTTGTCTCAGTTATTTCATCGGCATTCCATCCCGAGGATCCAGATTGGAGTACTGGCGTCACCCGTGACAAAACAGGCCTTCCTGTTAAGCGTACCACGGTACGTTCTTTCGGCAACTGTACAACCCCCGAGCAGAGCACCCTTAGCGCCACTGTTGGGAGGGACTACATAGCCACCCATGACAATCCTTCTGCAAATCCTGTGGTCTCCCTCACTTTGGCGCTTGGCTCGGCCGTTGCAAGAGAACCTGGGAGCACTGAAAGTAAGTCACTCTAAGTAAACTGCTGGCAGATAAAAAGCTCCTTGGGCTAGTGCAGAGATACATTTTAGAGATACTGTAGATTACATAGGGTGTGGTAAAAATTGGCTGTAACCTGCTGCTGAATATTAAGTAAACCTGTTAAGTTGCTGTTTTCATAAGTTCCCTGTCTCTGACTTATTTGCCTTGTACTGAACACATTGGTCACCTAACACTAATCCTGCCAAGGTGGTTGGATGCTGCACATGGAAATGACAGCAATACTTAGAGGAGTCCTCTAGGATGTGACAGGTGGGCAAGGATGGAAAATTATTTTTCGCTGGAGTGACCCTTCAAGAGCTGCTCCTTCTTTTACCTGAACAAAATGCATGCAGTTATGTACTACAGGAACTTGGCTTTTGTATCGACACAAAGTTATCTTATTACTATGTGTGTTTATAAAGTGTTATCATCTCTGCACAATGTGGTTCAAAGCTGGGATGACAGCAAAATATACAATTTCAATAATAAACATACTTTGAAACCCAACAACAATAACAAATGCCATGTAAAAGACTATGATTAAAATTGTTGTAACACACAGTGATTGATACCAGTGGGACAATGACATAACAGTGTCCTTTATTAATGCCCCGTCTGACCCAGTCCTATGATGCAGTCTCTAGGAATGTGGAGCAATGACACTCTCTATTGTTACCTTGGACAAGTCCTGTTATTACTGTTTGACCTGTAGCAGTTTTCCTATACTGAGCAATGAGAAGGAACCTCCACCTGTTTTGACTATAATTGTAATGTAATTATAAAGTACATTATACATGATACACTATTTCATAGCTTCCAGCTGCACACATTTAGACCTGTACATCCTATTTAGACTACGGCTAAATGTTTTAAATTTTTTTTAAAACTCCTTTTCCCTACAAACCCTCTTTATCGTAGAAAAAATAAAAACATAGAAATACTACATATCGCTGCATTTAATGACCCGTACTATAAAAATATTATGTCCATTATCCCACAGGCAAACAGCGTTAAAAAAGAAAATTTTTAAAAAATGCAAAAATTGATATTTTATATTAATCTGCTTCTCAAAAAATGCAATAAAAAGTGATCAAAAAGTTGCATGAACCCTGAAATCATAGAAGAGGAAACTACAGTTCATCTCCCAAAACACCGCATCTCATTTGGTGAAAAAATTCAAATTTTGTGGGTCACGGAAGGTGGTGATGCTAATATTTTTTTTTATAAAAAGGACTTTTATTCTGCCAAAGTAATGACAAATAAAAATACATAAATTTGATATGTCCATAATCATATTGAACCAAAGAATAAAAGCAACATTCCATTTAAACCGAATCGACCCCATTAAAAAAATCCTTAAAAAAATGACAGAATCTCAGTTTTTTCTTTTTTAGCATCCTCTCTAAAAATAAAGGAATAAGAGTTAAGCAATACATTATATGTACCCCAAAGTGGTATCTTTAGAAGTTACAAAATACAAGGTCTCATATGGCTATATTGACGAAAAAATAAAAATGTTATGGCTCTTAGAACTTAATGATTAGAGATGAGAGAGCACCAAAATGCTCGGGTGCTCGTTGCTTGAGTTGAACTTTTCGTAATACTAGAGAGCTCGTTTCGAGTAACGAACCCCATTGAAGTCAATAGGCGACTCGAGCATTTTTGTATGGGACCGATGCTCTGCATAGCTGATGACTTGTCAAACACCAGAAAACATCAGAAAGTCATGGAAACACCCCAGAAATGGATAGGGAAGGGCAGGGGCAGCATGCATGGCTGAATCTGAGGCTCCCAGGTCCCACTATTAAGCCAAAATGGGGGCAAGAGTCTGGCGTCAACCCCCTAACAATTTACTTCGGACAAACCCTCATTAGCAAGGCACCTGCGCTGGCACATCTTAGCTAAGCATCACACTACCTGCAACCAAGGAAAATCACTGCATGCGGGTGACACCGTTGCCTCTTCTCCTGGGTTACATGCTGGCATTGCTGTCCAACCCCCCGCACAACCCTGCGTCCACAGCGTGCACAAAAGCTTCCCTGCACAGCGTTCAGCTGCCCTCATGCCACACGCTCGCTTCATAGCTATGCCAGCCTCATGTCTATTTATAAGTGAGTCTGCGATGAGGAGGAACCAGAGGCACACACTGCAGAGGGTTGGCAGGGCCAGGCAGTGATCCTCTTTGAAAGTGTGGGAGATAGCCCACAATGCTGTTGAGAATTGATGATAGATTGACGTACGATCATTCCAATCCCGTGCCACCTCCATCACAAAATTGTCAGGAGCCGCAAACATGGGCATAAAGCGGATTCAGGTGCCAGCACTTCCACACATCTCCACAATGCAGCAGCACATACTAACACCAAAGATTGGTTTGAAGCAGGAGGTGTCGCAAAAGTAACCACCACAGGTATACAGTGACCTTGTGAAAGTCTCATGAAATCACTAACGCTTCCTGTGAATGCTCCAATCCTGTATCTCGGATAACTGTGGTAATTTGTAGCATGAGAGATAATACATGCCGACCAACGCAGATCCCCAGACCCCAAGCAGGAGGAAGAGGTGGCATAATAAGCCAGAGAAACCAATATAGGTAGGACCCGCAATACTCTGTGTGGGAAGCACGTGAGCGGGCCCTGGGTCAGGCTCGGTACCAGCCTCCACCTTGTGGGACCCAAGGTGCCGTGAGTTACATAGCTATGGGAAATCCATGTGTCCCCACACAATTCATTCTGGTAGGTGTCAGATAGCTGAACACCGCACTAGGAAAGCTGTCTGTGCCCTACCCAAGTCATTCAGTGTATTTGTGCCAGATAGCTAAAACACCGCAATGGGAAATCTTTGGGCACCCACAGCATAGGCGAGCCCATGAAACCCAAGGAAAGTATTAAACATGAAGCAATTACAGTGCCCAAACATGGCAGACTTTCACTCCGCCGAGGACCTCGGCCTCTGCACACACCCTCAGCAATTGTTGGCATAAAGCTGACTCTTTATGTCAAACCCGGTGCAGTTGCATTTCCCCCAGGACTTCATCCGCTGCCTACACCTCAGCAATCGCGGGCATAAAGCGGACTCCGATGCTAGTACAGCTGTGAACGTCTCATTAAATCAGTTACGGTTGCTTTCATCGCTCCAAAGACTGGATGAACCCGGAAGAAGTTCCACGGGCCAAATCCGGCACAGTTGCATTTTCCCCAGGACTTCGTCCTCTGCCCACACCTCAGCAATCGTGGGCATAAAGCGGACTCCGATGCTACTACAGCTGTGAACGTTTCACTAAATCAGTTACGGTTGCTTTCATCGCTCCAAAGACTGCATGAACCCGGAAGAAATTCCATGGGTCAAACCCGGCGCAGTTGCATTTCCCCCACAACTTCGTCCTCTGCTCACACCCTCAGCAATCGTGGGCATAAAGCGGACTCCGATGCTAGTACAGCTGTGAACGTCTCACTAAATCAGTTACGGTTGCTTTCATCGCTCCAAAGACAGGATGAACCAGGAAGAAGTTCCACGGGCCAAACCAGGCGCAGTTGCATTTTCCCCAGGACTTCGTCCTCTGCCCACACCCCAGCAATCGTGGGCATAAAGCGGACTCTGATGCTAGTACAGCTGTGAACGTCTCATTAAATCTGTTACAGATGCTTTCATCGCTCCAAAGACTGGATGAACCCAGAAGAAGTTCCACGGGCCAAACCCAGCACAGTTGCATTTTCCCCAGGACTTCGTCCTCTGCCCACACACTCAGCAATCGTGGGCATAAAGCGGACTCCGATGCTAGTACATGCTAGAACGTCTCATTAAATCAGTTATGCTTTTTTGTTTGGTCCAAACCAGTGTCTCAGATAACAGTGGTAACACGAGATCAAATACATGTTGCCCAGTGCTGATCCCCTGACCCCAAGCAGGAGGAGGAGGTGGCATAACAAGGCCAAGAAACCATGACCGAGGTAGGACTCGCAATAGTCTGTGTGGGAAGTATGTGAGAGGGCCCTGGGTCAGGCTCAGTCCCAGCCTCCACCTTGTGTGACCCAATGTGGCGTGAGTTACATAGCAATGGGAAATCCATGTGTCTACACACTATTCATTCTATGTTGGTGTCAGATAGCTCAACAACGCAAGAGGAAGTCTTTCAGTTCCCTGGGCTCGCCTATGCTGTCAGTGGACAAAGATGGTTTTACACAGGAAGAAATCAGAGCGCCTAAACATGGCAAAGTTTCACCCCGCCAAAGACCTCGGCCCACATTTCTTCCCTAGTCAGTCAGTGTTTATTAGAGCCAGATAGATAAAGCACCGCAATGGGAAGTCTTTGTGCACCCACAGTATAGGCAAACCCCTTTAACATTCCTATTTTAAATAATAATTATTTTACATTTAATGGCCAATTTTTTCAACAGGTTAACGGTACGGCAATGGGGACGCATTTTGCACCCAGTTACGCCAATCTACTCATGGGCGCATTTGAAAAAAACAACTTTAGCGATAACCGTATAATATTGTTTAAACCCTTCATCGACGACATTATATTGATATGGGATGGTGAAATTGAAGAACTTGAACTATTTATTACTAGGATCAACAACAATGATTGTCAGTTGGAGTTCACTAGTAACATCAATCGAACAGAAATAGTTTTTCTGGACTTGGTGATCTCCACAAGGGATGGAAAAATAAAAACAAAAACACATTTTAAAAAAACTGATTGCAACAACTATCTAAGTTTTAAAAGCTGCTATAAAAAATGTTGGAGAACCAATATTCCATATGGACAGCTGAAGCGACTGTGAAGGAATTGCTCATTGGTCGAGGTGTTTAAAGAACAAGCAGCTATAATCAATACACGATTTATTGAAAAGGGTTACCCTCTGGCTTTAGTTGAAGATGCTTACGACAAAGTTTTGTTTCTGAAAAAACTGGGTGGGGGGGGGGGAGATAATGACTCGGATAACGAAAAGAAAGATCTAAATAAAAAACTTCTATTCCTGACAAAGTATAATACACAATATAAATCGATAGAAAAAATAATCAAAAAGAATTGGGACCTACTAAAAAAGGACCCATTCTTATCTAAAGAACTTCCAGATACTCCTAAGATTATCTATCGAAGAAATAAGACTCTTCAAAGTATAATTGCTCCATCAGCCCCACTGAAAAAACTTTGAAATCAAAAAACGAGTCGAGATAAATCCAGTGGATCTAGCGGAGGAGCTTACAGATGTTTAAAAAGTCGCTGCAAATGTTGCGTATCTATTCCCAACGGTAAACAGGAAGTTTTTGCGAAACGCGAGCGTAAAACAGTGAGCCTAAAAGAACATCTAAATTGCGAATCTACATGGATAATCTATTTACTAGAGTGTCCTTGTGGACTTCAGTATATCGGACGGACGACTAGATCTTTAAGGACGAGAATTAATCAACATCGCTATAATATAGTTTCAGGTTTTAATAAACATAGTGTGTCTCGTCACTTCAAAGAAGTACACGATAAAGATCCCACTAAATTAACTGTGACACCACTAGAATCCATTCCTTCCAGATCATTCTCCCATCTTCGTGAACGGAAGATGTTCTGGATTTTCCGCATGGATTCACTAAACCCTAATGGTCTAAATGAAACCCTAGAAAAGATCACATAAGATATCCCAGACAACATATGATATTATTTAGGATTTTAACTTAATTTATTTAATATTTATTATATGTATTTATAGGATTTTTATTCATGTATTCAGTCATATGTTATCGTTACTTTTATCGATTTATATGTTGTATGTCTGGTATTGTGTGTCACTTATTATGAGGGGTTCGTATAGAGTACAGTATTTATAATTAGGAGGAGATATTTTTACTTATTAGAGAGGTTATGGATTGATTATTTATATTCCCCTGTAGAATTTTTGGTAGCAGCTATATAGGGGATAGAATTTTTAGATATGGTATTATTTAATATTAATGCATTTAATTAAATAACTGTCATACAATATAGACAATATATATATTATCCCCACATCTATAATGTTATATTCTCCAGGATTATGTCGAAGGCACTTATTAGCAGACATGCAATATAGGTACCATCACTTAATATCGCTGCTCATTCACAGTGTGTATATATAAACGCCGTGTGCGTTTTTTTGCAGTGTGACCTTCTTTTATCACTTTGCGCACACTGATTGGGCGTATTCATGAGGCGTGTCGGCACCTACACAACGGGTTGGCACGCCCCGTGCGTCCCATGAAGGAGCGAGATGACTTCATCCAGGAGGCGCCTCCCTCTATAACATAATGACGTATGACGTGACTTTCGTATATCCAAGCGGGTCGGCACCTAAATAGAGGGTTGGCATGCCCCGTGCGTTCCATGAAGGAGAGCGATGACATCATCTATGAGGCACCCCCCTCTAAAACGTGATGACACATCACGTTACTTCTGTATATCCATGCACTGAACGTTAGGTGGAACACAGGAGCGCCCCAGCGCTGTCAGATGATGTAGGTGGAACTATTCCAGTCTCCGCCCCCTGTCCACACACGCGGAGTTAGCTTTCAGCGCGTGTAAGGGTCTGCACCAGATGTCTTTCATTTTTGATGTATGATTAAGGTATGTTTTATATATATATATATATATATATATATATATATATATATATATATATGTAGGAGGTTGGGTACTATGATGTTATGCTTGATAAAGGCGTCAGATGACGCAGAAACGCGTTGCTCACCCGTTAGTAGAGGTACTTTAAACCTACTTTTATTCTTTGATTATTTATGTACTGGGAATAAACTTGGCTTACTATTAACGGCTGTTGTAGTAGCTCATTCCCTATACGTTCCTGAGATCCGGTGACAGAGCGCAGCCAGAGAAAGGTTTTTTCCTTTTTTCTTCATTTGCTATTCTGGGTGTGGGTAGGACGTGAGCGGTCCCAGGCTCTGACTCGGTCCCAGCCTCCACCAAAATTAACACAATGTGCCATCAGCGAGATATAGTGGCCCTGCCCGCCAGTACTTGTCCACGTGTCCGTGGTTAAGTGCACCTTCCCAGTAACCGCTGTGGTGAGGGCACGATTCATGTTGCGGGAGACGTGCTGGTGTAGGGCTGGGATGGCACACCGGGAAAAATAGTGGCGAGTGGGGACCGAGTAGCGTAGGACCGCCGCCGCCATCATCTTTTTGAAAGCCTCCGTTTCCACAAGCCTGTACGGCAGCATCTCCAGGCTGATTACATTGGCAATGTGCACATTTAAAGCTTGTGCATGCAGGTGGGTGGCGGCGTATTTGCGCTTTCGCTTCAACGCTTGTGTTAGCGACAGCTGAATGCTGCGCTGAGAGTCATTGCTGGATGGAGTGGAGGACAGTGGAGGTGAGGGTGTGGCAGGTTGGGGCACAGGGGAAGAGGCAGTGGTGTGACCCGGAGGCGGTGAACGGCCTTCGTCCCACCTTGTGGGGTGCTTGGCTATCATATGGTGGTGGTGAGGCTGGTAGTGGTGACTTCCCGGCTGATCTTGGTGCGACACAGGTTGCATACCACTGTTCGTCGGTCGTCTGTGCTCTCACTAAAGAACATCCACACCTTTGAACACCTAGCCCTCTGCACGGTGGCTTGCCACAAGTGGGTGCTTTGGAAAACAGTTGGGGAATTCTTCGCTCTGACCCTGTCTCTATCCCTGGCCACTCCACTGCCTCTTCCAACCTGTCCTGCTGCTGCACTTGCCTCCCCCTCTGAAGCCCTGTCCTCAGTAGGCTTAGCAAACCAGGTGGGATCAGTCACCTCATTGTCCAGCTGCTCTTCCTCCGAATCCTCTGTGCGCTCCTCCCTTGGACTTACTGCCCTTACTACTACCTCACTGACAGACAACTGTGTCTCATCATCATCCTCACCCACAAAAAGCTCTTGAGACAGTTTCCGTAAGTCCCCATCCTCATCACCCGGACTCCGGGAAGGTTAGGCATCGGTCACGACAAACTCCTCAGGTGAGAGAGGAACCAGTTTTCCCCACTCATGGCAGGGACCCGAGAACAGTTCCTGGGAGTCTGCCTGCTCATCAGAATATGTCATTTTCATGGAGTGAGGAGGCTGGGAGGAAGGAGGAGCAGCAGCCAGAGGATTCAGAGTTGCAGTCCCTAAGCCGGGAGTGGTGGACTGCGTAGAAGACTGGGTGGTCAATACATTGCTGGATGCATTTTCTGCCATCCACGACAGGACCTGCTCACACTGCTCTGTTTGTAATAAAGGTCTACTACATGGACCCATAAATTGGGAAATGAAGCTGGGGACCCCAGAAACTTGCCTCTCTCCTAATCCCACAGCAGCCGGCTGTGATTCACCTGGACCAGGAACTCGGCCTGTGCCCACACCCTCACTTGGACGTCCGCGTCCACGTCCTCAACCCTTACTCCTCATCATGGCGGATTAAGAATAGAGCAGGGCCCAAATAAATTACCACACTGTACAGCACTGAGAACTGGGCCTTAATTCACCGCACACAGAGACTTGTAGATAGCGGAGGCTGTGTGGAGTGGGAGAAGACTCTAAAGGCAGTGGATAGTGCTGAGACACTCTGCACAGCGGCAGGGCTGAAATACTTTGCAATGGCCCAGGAATAATTACAGTACTGTTTAGCGGTGAGACCTCTATCTAATGCACTGCAGACACAGAATGGTATAATTGAAGCCGCTCGCAGTAGGCTAAGAAATATTTGAGTGCAGTTTCACGTTGATAGCTGTTTGTACAGCACTGCAGCCTGAGAACGCTATTACTGAAAGGCTGGGAACAGGCCTAGATGCGTAATACAAAAATGGATGCACTACAACTCCCAGCAATCCACAAGTATAATGCACACGGTCAGATGTAGCCCTAAGAAGGAGCTCTTGGGTTTTTGCACAGAGGATATGGACTGTATAGTGTATATTACTTTCCCTGTAGAAGTGGCTGTTGCCCCAACACTCTGCGTCTAATTCACTACAGACAGAGAACGGTATAAATGAGGTAGTTCGCAGCAGGCTGGGAATAATTTGAGTGCACTTTCACGATGAGAGCGGTATTGTACGGCACTGCAGCCAGAAAAAAGTCTAACTGAAAGGTTGCAAACTGGCCTAGCTGCGTTATACAACAATGGAAGCACTACTACACCCAGCAGGCACGAAGTAAAATGCACACGGTCAGATCTAGCCCTTAGAAGGACCGTTGGGGTATTGAAGATAGGATCCTACTCTAACTAGAGATGAGCGAGCACCAAAATGCTCGGGTGCTCGTTACTCGGGACGAACTTTTCGCGATGCTCGAGGGTTCGTTTCGAGTAACGAACCCCATTGAAGTCAATGGGCGACCCGAGCATTTTTGTATTTCGCCGATGCTCGCTAAGGTTTCCTTGTGTGAAAATCTGGGCAATTCAAGAAAGTGATGGGAACGACACAGCAACGGATAGGGCAGGCGAGGGGCTACATGTTGGGCTGCATCTCAAGTTCCCAGGTCCCACTATTAAGCCACAATAGCGGCAAGAGTGGGCCCCCCCCCTCCCAAAAACTTTTACTTCTGAAAAGCCCTCATTAGCATGGCATACCTTTGCTAAGCACCACACTACCTCCAACAAAGCACAATCACTGCCTGCATGACACTCCACTGCCACTTCTCCTGGGTTACATGCTGCCCAACCGCCCCCCCTCCCCCCCACAGCGCACACCAAAGTGTCCCTGCGCAGCCTTCAGCTGCCCTCATGCCACACCACCCTCATGTCTATTTAGAAGTGCGTCTGCCATGACGAGGAACCGCAGGCACACACTGCAGAGGGTTGGCACGGCTAGGCAGCGACCCTCTTTAAAAGGGGCGGGGCGATAGCTCACAATGCTGTACAGAAGCAATGAGAAATATAATCCTGTGCCACCGCCATCAGGAGCTGCACACGTGGGCATAGCAATGGGGAACCTATGTGCCACACACTATTCATTCTGTCAAGGTGTCTCTGCATGCCCCAGTCAGACCGGGCTTTTTAATTCATAGACACAGGCAGGTACAACTCCCTATTGTGAAGTCCCTGTCGACCGACAGCATGGGTGGCTCCCTGGAACCCACCGGCGATACACAAAAATATCCCATTGCATTGCCCAACACAGCTGAGGTAGTAATGTCGTGCTTAATGCAGGTGGGCTTCGGCCCACACTGCATGCCCCAGTCTGACTGTGGTTCTTTACAAGTGGAAACAGATGCATTTATAATTCCCTGTGGACCCACAGCATGGGTGGGTGCCAGGAAGCCACCGGCGGTACATAGAAATATCCCATTGCATTGCCCAACACAGCTGAGGTAGTAATGTCGTGCTTAATGCAGGTGGGCTTCGGCCCACACTGCATGCCCCAGTCAGACTGGGGTTCTTTACAAGTGGACACATGTAGGTTAAACTCCGTGTGCACCTACAGCATGGGTGGCTCCCTGGAACCCACCGGCGATACACAAAAATATCCCATTGCATTGCCCAACACAGCTGAGGTAGTAATGTCGTGCTTAATGCAGGTGGGCTTCGGCCCACACTGCATGCCCCAGTCAGACTGTGGTTCTTTACAAGTGGAAACAGATGCATTTATAATTCCCTGTGGACCCACAGCATGGGTGGGTGCCAGGAAGCCACCGGCGGTACATAGAAATATCCCATTGCATTGCCCAACACAGCTGAGGTAGTAATGTCGTGCTTAATGCAGGTGGGCTTCGGCCCACACTGCATGCCCCAGTCAGACTGGTATTATGTACCTTAACAGTAACCGCGTTGGTGGTAATGTGTTGGTGACTGCGGACCTAGTAGCGTGGTTTTATTTTGTTGGTTTTCGGAATGTGGCCAGGATTAAGTGGGCTGTGGCGGGGGATGTTTTTGAGGCACTACGTGTCCTCTCCACGTGTCCGTGGTTATATGCACCTTAACAGTAACAGCGTTGGTGGGAAATGGCCTCGCCGCTATCATGTCTTTGGGAAGCCTCTGTTTCCACACCCCAGAGACATACCATTAGCAGCGGTATAGGCAGAGCCCATAATTAGTAACATTTCAGCCGTAGCATTAGGATAGGCCCCACTAACATATCACTAGCAGCATTATAGGGGGAGCACAGTATGCGTTCCATTTCAGTAATAGTAGCACTCAAGACAGGCCCCAGTAACAATTCCGAAGCAGCAGTATAGTGGGAGCGCAGTCTTCGTTCCATTTCAGTAGCTGCAGTATAGACAAGGCACAAGTTACATTTATGTAGCTAAAGTGTAGGCCAACCCCACAAACCTTTCTGTACCATGAGTGTAGGCGAAGAACATAGAAATTGCTATGATTACACTGTAGGCGAGGGCCCACAAAAATTGCTGTATCAACAGTACTAATGTACATCCAAAAAATTGGCCATGGCCAACCAAGAGGGCAGGTGAAACCTATTAATCGCTTTGGTTAATGTGGCTTAAGTGGTAACTAGGCCTGGAGGCAGCCCAGTTTAACGAAAAATTGGTTCAAGTTAAAGTTTCAACGCTTTTAAGAGCATTGAAACGTATAAAAATTGTTTAGAAAAATTATATGACTGAGCCTTGTGGCCCTAAGAAAAATTGCCCGTTCGGCGTGATTACGTCAGGTTTCAGGAGGAGGAGCAGGAGGAGGAGGAGGAATATTATGCACAGATTGATGAAGCAGAAATGTCCCCGTTTTGGATGGTGAGAGAGAACGATGCTTCCATCCGCGGGTGCAGCCTACGTATTGCTTAGGTATCGCTGCTGTCCGCTGGTGGAGAAGAAAAGTCTGGGGAAATCCAGGCTTTGTTCATCTTGATGAGTGTAAGCCTGTCGGCACTGTCGGTTGACAGGTGGGTACGCTTATCCGTGATGATTCCCCCAGCCACACTAAACACACTCTCTGACAAGACGCTAGCCGCAGGACAAGCAAGCACCTCCAGGGCATACAGCGCGAGTTCAGGCCACGTGTCCAGCTTCGACACCCAGTAGTTGTAGGTGGCAGAGGCGTCACGGAGGACGGTTGTGCGATCGGCTACGTACTCCCTCACCATCCTTTTACAGTGCTCCCGCAGACTCAGCCTTGACTGGGGAGCGGTGACACAGTCTTGCTGGGGAGCCATAATGCTGCATGATCTCTTCGCCTCCCCTGCTACCTGGCCCTCGGAACTGCGCCTTCTGCCACTAGCGCTGTCGGATGGGAAGTTTACCATCAGTTTGTCCACCAGCGCCCTGTGGTATAGCATCATTCTCGAACCCCTTTCCTCTTCGGGAATGAGAGTGCAAAGGCTCTCCTTATACCGTGGGTCGAGCAGTGTGTACACCCAGTAATCCGTAGTGGCCAGAATGCGTGTAACGCGAGGGTCACGAGAAAGGCATCCTAACATGAAGTCAGCCATGTGTGCCAGGGTACCTGTACGCAACACATGGCTGTCTTCACTAGGAAGATCACTTTCAGGATCCTCCTCCTCCTCCTCTTCCTCCTCCTCAGGCCATACACGCTGAAAGGATGACAGGCAAGCAGCATGGGTACCGTCAGCAGTGGGCCAAGATGTCTCTTCCCCCTCCTCCTCATCTTCTTCCTCCTGCTCCTCCTCCTCCTCACCGCGCTGAGATATAGACAGGAGGGTGCTCTGACTATCCAGCGACATACTGTCTTCCCCCGGCTCTGTTTCCGAGCGCAAAGCGTCTGCCTTTATGCTTTGCAGGGAACTTCTCAAGATGCATAGCAGAGGAATGGTGACGCTAATGATTGCAGCATCGCCGCTCACCACCTGGGTAGACTCCTCAAATTTTCCAAGGACCTGGCAGATGGCTGCCAACCAGGGCCACTCTTCTGTAAATAATTGAGGAGGCTGACTCCCACTGCGCCGCGCAAGTTGGAGTTGGTATTTCACTATAGCTCTACGCTGCTCATAGAGTCTGGCCAACATGTGGAGCGTAGAGTTCCACTGTGTGGGCACGTTGCACAGCAGTCGGTGCACTGGCAGATTAAATCTATGTTGCAGTGTCCGCAGGGTGGCAGCGTGCGTGTGGGATTTGCGGAAATGTGCGCAGAGCTGGCGCACCTTTCCGAGCAGGTATGACAAGTGGGGGTAGCTTTTCAGAAAGCGCTGAACCACCAAATTAAAGACATGGGCCAGGCATGGCATGTGCGTGAGGCTGCCGAGCTGCAGAGCCGCCACCAGCTTACGGCCGTTGTCACACACGACCATGCCCGGTTGGAGGCTCAGCGGCGCAAGCCAGCCGTCGGTCTGCTCTGTCAGACCCTGCAGCAGTTCGTGGGCCGTGTGCCTCTTCTCTCCTAAGCTGAGTAGTTTCAGCACGGCCTGCTGACGCTTGCCCACCGCTGTGCTGCCACGCCGCGTGACACCGACTGCTGGCGACATGCTGCTGACACATCTTGATTGCGAGACAGAGGTTGCGTTGGAGGAGGAGGAGGAGGAGGAGGAAGGTGCTTTAGTGGAGGAAGCATACACCGCCGCAGATACCACCACCGAGCTGTGGCCCGCAATTCTGGGGGTGAGTAGGACGTGAGCGGTCCCAGGCTCTGACTCTGTCCCAGCCTCCACTAAATTCACCCAATGTGCCGTCAGGGAGATATAGTGGCCCTGCCCGCCTGTGCTTGTCCACGTGTCTGTTGTAAAGTGGACCTTGGCAGTAACCGCGTTGGTGAGGGCGCGTACAATGTTGCGGGAGACGTGGTCGTGCAGGCCTGGGACGGCACATCGGGAAAAGTAGTGGCGACTGGGAACCGAGTAGCGCGGGGCAGCCGCCGCCATCATGCTTTTGAAAGCCTCCGTTTCCACAAGCCTATACGGCAGCATCTCTAGGCTGATCAATTTTGCAATGTGCACGTTTAACGCTTGAGCGTGCGGGTGCGTGGCGTCGTACTTGCGCTTGCGCTCAAACTGTGGCACTAGCGACGTCTGGACGCTACGCTGAGAGACATTGCTGGATGGGGCCGAGGACAGCGGAGGTGAGGGTGTGGGTGCAGGCCCGGAGACGGTAGTGCCTGTGTCCTCAGAGGGGGGTTGGATCTCAGTGGCAGGTTGGGGCACAGGGGGAGAGGCAGTGGTGCAAACCGGAGGCGGTGAACGGGCATCGTCCCACCTTGTGGGGTGCTTGGCCATCATATGCCTGCGCATGCTGTTGGTGGTGCCTCCACAGCTGATCTTGGCGCGACAAAGGTTGCACACCACTGTTCGTCGGTCGTCAGGCGTCTCTGTGAAAAACTGCCACACCGTAGAGCACCTTGACCTGTGCAGGGTGGCATGGCGCGAGGGGGCGCTTTGGGAAACAGTTGGTGGATTATTCGGTCTGGCCCTGCCTCTACCCCTGGACACCGCACTGGCTCGGCCTGTGCCCACAGCCTGACTTGGGCCTCCGCGTCCTCGCCCGCGTCCACGTCCTATAGGCCTACCCCTACCCCTCAGCATGGTGTATTACCAGTGATTTGATTTCCCAGGCAGGAAAGAAAGTGGCGCAAGCCTGCTGTAAAACGTAGCTGGTTGCGTCTGATTTTTTAACGTTCTCCACGCAGCACACACGTACCCAGAGCCCTGAGGACTGTCAGAGGCAGGCGAAATAGAATTTTTTCCCTTGTTTTTCAAAGGACAAACCACACTGCTTGTATTCAATGAATGCTACTAAGTTTAATAACTGTGTTGTGGCCCTGCAAATGTGTCAGAGAACTGCAGTAATGCAAAGTTATTCGCTACAGCAGATCAGGGATTTCCCATGCAGGAAAAAAATTGGCGCAAGCCTGCAGCCAAAATAGAATTTTTTCCCTTGTTTTTCAAAGGACAAGCCACACTGCGTGTATTCAATGAATACTACTAAGTTTAATAACTGTGTTGTGGCCCTGCAAATGTGTCAGAGAACTGCAGTGATGCAAAGTTATTCGCTCCAGCAGATCAGGGATTTCCCATGCAGGAAAGAAATTGGCGCAAGCCTGCAGCCAAAATAGAATTTTTTCCCTTGTTTTTCAAAGGACAAGCCACACTGCGTGTATTCAATGAATACTACTAAGTTTAATAACTGTGTTGTGGCCCTGCAAATGTGTCAGAGAACTGCAGTGATGCAAAGTTATTCGCTACAGCAGATCAGGGATTTCCCATGCAGGAAAAAAATTGGCGCAAGCCTGCAGTAAAACGTAGCTGGCTGCGTCTGATTTTTTTTAATGTTCTGCACGCAGCACACACGTACCCAGAGCCCTGAGGACTGTCAGAGGCAGGCGAAATAGAATTTTTTCCCTTGTTTTTCAAAGGACAAGCCACACTGCGTCTATTCAATGAATAATGTATGTCTTCTGGCCCTGCCTACACAATTCTATCCCTGTAGTATTAATGCCGGGTGCAATGGTCTGCACAGCCGGTTTTGAGAAAAAAAAAAAATATGCAACACCTCTAACAGCAGCCTGGACAGTACTGCACACGGATAGATGTGGCCCTAGAAAGGACCGTTGGGGTTCTTGAAGCCTACACTCACTGCTAACACTCTCCCTGCCTAACCACCACTTCTGTCCCTATTGCAGGGCGCAATGCTCTGCAGATCCAATTTTGAAAAAAAAAAAAAAAATTACAGTGCTAACACAGTACTGCACACTATTAGATATGGCCCTGAGAAGGACCGTTGGGGTTCTTGAAGCCTACACTAACTCCTAACGCTCTCCCTACAGCAGCTCCAGCACGATACCACTGTCCCTCAGCTAACTCACAAGGCATCTGAGCCGAGCCGCGGGAGGGGCCGATTTTTATACTCGGGTGACATCTGATCGCCCCAGCCACTCACAGCAGGGGGGTGGTATAGGGCTTGAACGTCACAGGGGGAAGTTGTAATGCCTTCCCTGTCTTTCAATTGGCCAGAAAAGCGTAACGTCTCAGAGAGGAAACTGAAAGTAACCGGAACACCGCGTGGTACTCATTACGAGTAACGAGCATCCCGAACACCCTAATATTCGCACGAATATCAAGCTCGGACGAGTACGTTCGCTCATCTCTAACTCTAACACTTTCCCTATTTCAGCAGCAGCACTTTCCCTAACCTCTGCCAGCATGCGTCTGAGGCGATCCGCGGGCGGGACCAGTTTAAGTACTCGGCGGTCACCTGATCGGCCCAGACACTCACTAATGTGGGGTGGGATAGGGCTGGCACATCACAGCAAGAAGTGGTAATGCCTTCCCCGCATGTCTATTGGCTAGAAAATGGCGCTAAACATGCGGGGAAGGAAATGCAATTGACTCGAGTACCGCATGGTGTTCGACTCGAGTAACGAGCATCTCGAGTACCCTAATACTCGAACGAGCATCAAGCTCGGACGAGTTTGCTCGCTCATCTCTATTAATGATGTTAAAAAATAAAAACATTGGCAAGTCATTAAGGTGCAAAACAGGCCAGTCATTAAGGGGTTAAATAAGTGTAAATACAAAATTGTTTATAATTATGGGCTGGATTTAACTATAAACAATATTTCTCATGGGACAACCCATGGGGTGCAGCGCTGGATCCGGGTAGCCATGGAGGGGTAAGTGTTGATTATTTTCACGCAGGGGGTCCAAGGGGATGTCCAATAACCAGTGAACCACCTTAAGCCATTTTGAAATCCGTGCCAAAATCTGCAGGATTGACATGTGGACTTCAGTGCAGATTTTTTCCACATGTTGGAGTATTGCAGTGCCTTGCAGAATCTTCGGGTACATGTGAGAGCTGCCTATGCTCACAACTGTGTGCTTCTGAGTCTGCGATAGTCATGATGTGACATAAGGGTCAGTGAGAGGTTTCAGGTCCTTTAGGGCTATTCAGCATTTTAACATTAACAAAAGCATTATGAGAATCCTGATAGCAATGTAGAAATATTCACACAATATTCACACAATGGTTAACAAATATAGTGGCTTCATTTAGGAGCTGCTTCAGAGTTCTTTTACATGTGCGCAACTTTCCGCATTCCATGCTGCACGTTGTGGTAACTTTTGCACCAAAATTTGATGCGGAAAATGGTATAAATCAGCCTGCAATTCTGCATCAAAATCCACAGGTAGCCCTTTGGATTTTGATGCAGAATCCTGCAGTAGCAAATTTTACTGCATCCCGACTGAGATATTCTGCCTGTGCGAAAGAGCCCTTAGGTGTTTTGTTTCTTAGTTCCACCTATAATCCCACAACATTGAGTCATCGCTATTTCCTCATAGATTGTAAACTCCTGCGAGCAGAGCCCTCATTTCTATTGTGTGAATTGTGGATTAGTCTGTCACTCTGTAATGTATGACTTCCTCAAAATATGTTGTTGCTAAATATATATTATTGTTATTATTATTATGTTGTCATTGTTTCAAGATTACAACAACATTTAAAGATGTTTTATTTCTTTAACCCCTTAGTAACCAAGTCTGCTTGCGCCTTAAGACCAGGCCAAATTTTGGAAATCTGACACGTATCACTTTAACATAGAATAACTCCATAATAGTTTTGCATATCCAAGTGATTCTGACATTGCTTTTTCGCCACATGTTGTACTTCATTTAGGTGGTACAAATAGACCGATAGAATTTGTGCATATTTATTAAAAGTGTCAAATTTGGGAACATTTTGAATAAAATTGTTACTTGTTCTCATTTTCAACTGCAATATCTTAAATATGTGCAAACATACTGTACATATTTTTGATGAGGTACGTATTTCCATCTGTTTACTTTATTCTGGACACACATTTGAAAAACTTACGTTCTTTTTAACCATTTAGGAGATGCACAAATTTAACATGAATTATTAATAGAGATGAGCGGGTGTACTCGGTAAGGACAGATACTCGAGTACCTGCCTGCTCACCCGCAAAGATTTGGGTGCCGGTGGGGGAAAGCGGGAGCGGAATGGGGGGGATATCTCTCTTTCTCCCCCTGCTCCCTCCTGCTCACTCACGCAACACAGCGCTCACCCCTGCCGGCACCCGAATCTTTGCGGGCGAGCAGGCAGGTACTCAATAAGGATGATACTTGCTCGAGTATCTGTCCTTAACGAGTACGCTCGCTCATCTCTAATTATTAACATTTTGAGGAACATTTTGTTTTCCTTCACCAAGCCAAGATTGCAAAGGCTTATAGGTGTCAGAAGGTTAGATACCTCCAGAAATTACCCCATTTAAAAACAAAATACACATCTTAATGTATTCATTGAGGGATACCGTGTTTCTATTCAACTTCAGTTTCTTTTCAGGAGTTAATGCAATTTGGAGGAGAAAAAAAATGAAATGTCATATTTTTCAAAATACCGTATTTTTCGGCGTATAAGATGACTGGGCGTATAAGACAACCCCCCAACTGTCGACTTATACACGGGGAATCTGGTGTAGAAAAAAAAATCAATACTTCCCTTCTGCGGCGCTGCTGCAGGCTGTCGCTCCCTCCTCTTGACAGAGCATTGCTTTCGGGATGCGGGGCTTGAAAGCCCCACCTCCAGAAAGCTAATGCTCTGATTGGCTAACTCAGTGCAGAGTCAGCCATGGAAAGCCTGCGCTGCATTAGCCAATCACAGCCATTCAATGACATCATTGAATGGCCGCGATTGGTTAACCCAGCGCCGGCTTTCATTGGCTGATGCAGCGCTGTGTTAGCCAATCAGAGCATTAGCTTTCTGGAGGCTTTCTGGATCCATAAAGCGATGCTCTGTCGGCATGGAGGAGGGAGCGACAGCCTGCAGCAGCGCCGCAGATCATTGCAGAACGCCGTGAGAGGTGAGTAATAATTTTTTTTCTACAGCTTATTCCCAGCATCTAAGATGACCCCCAAGTTTGGACAAGATTTTGCAGGGTTAAAAAAGTCGTCTTATATGCCGGAAAATACGGTAAGTCATTTTAAAGAAAGTTTTTTTTTCTATAGTGCACATAAAAATGAGGATTTGTACCCCAAAATAGATACCCCTGTTTGTCCCGTGTTCAGAAACATACCCATTGTGGCCCTAATATTATTTCAGTATGCACAACGGGTCCCAAACCGAAAGGAGCAGCCGGAACAGACATTTTGCTTGGAGGTGTTTTAGGCCCCATTGCACACTTGTGGATCCCTTGAGCTGCCAAAACAACAGAGAACCCCAACAAATGACCCCATTTTGCAAACTAGACCCCTTAACAAATTCATCTAGGGGAGAAAAATATTCCACTTTGAAAAGTCCTGTTTAAAAGCTGCATTAAAAGTGTTGTATAAGATTAGAAAAACGGTCTGTAGCACCTCACTCCATAGACTGTGCCTAGTTTTGCTACGCACAATACCAAGAATGACAGACACCTTTGTTTGTTTAATAAACAAATCTGTTGTATCAGACGTTAAAGAATTTGTCCAGAAGTTGTCAATGGGAAAATCATGGTCTTCAAAAAACGGTCTATTGCCTTTCCATATGTTAGCTGTGGAGTGGTAGGTCAGCCCCATTCAAGTCTATAGAGCTGCCCTGCAATAGCAGACACAATTCATGGACAGGTGTGTCACAGTTTCTGAAATGTTTTTCTAATCCTGTTTTCAATAAGACAAGAGTTTTTCTTTTTCTCTGTAGATACTCCTAATCATCTGAGTAAGATATGGAGATAGCAATGTCACTAAGTAGCTA
The DNA here is from genome assembly GCF_035609145.1 of Eleutherodactylus coqui. Classification (NCBI taxonomy): domain Eukaryota; kingdom Metazoa; phylum Chordata; class Amphibia; order Anura; family Eleutherodactylidae; genus Eleutherodactylus; species Eleutherodactylus coqui. The sequence goes on along the minus strand of NC_089841.1, from coordinate 213,054,325 downwards.
ACTAACTGGGGTGGGGCACCATTGGCGCCAGCAGTATGAGTTAATAACAGGGGATAAACTGTATTTTGAAAGCAAACTCAATATGCATGGGTGGAATACATAATAATTAAGAGGAGGCACCCATTCTTTTTCTGAAATAGACATTAAACTTACTCACATGGGCCCCTCTGCAAAGTTCCTACTATGATTAGTTGTGCTGTTCACTGGTACCGTTTTGCAGTACATATTATCTATTGGCTAAGTTTTATTAACTCAATATGGGGAGATGGAAAAAAAAAACAGCAATTTTGCTATTGTTTTTTTAAATATTAAATTTTTCATCACTCACCATGTAGCATATAGTCATCTCTATTCTGTGGGTCAGTATGATTACCCTTGTTATGGAAAAACAGTACTTCCAATTCTTTGGCATGCAGTTTCATTGTGAAAGAGTCAGTAGAGAAGCAGATTATGAAACCGATGATTTACAATGGTTTCCTTCACATCGGTGATGTTTTCACTGATGCGATATGGGGAGAACAAAAAAACGCAGCACGCTCTATCTTTCTGCGATGTGCGATTTAAAAAAATATTTTTTTTATCTCCCATGTTTCCCTATCGAGCCTCTTTTTTATCACATCGCAACTAGAGATGAGCGAACGTACTCGTCCAAGCTTGATACTCGTTCGAGTATTAGCGTGTTCGAGATGCTCGTTACTCGTAACGAGTACTACGCGATGTTCGGGTTACTTTCACTTTCATCTCTGAGACGTTAGCGCGCTTTTCTGGCCAATTGAAAGACAGGGAAGGCATTACAACTTCCCCCTGCGACGTTCAAGCCCTATACCACCCCCCTGCAGTGAGTGGCTGGCGAGATCAGGTGTCACCCGAGTATAAAAATCGGCCCCTCCCGCGGCTCGCCTCAGATGCATTGTGACATAGCTGAGGGACAGTGCTATCGTGTTGGAGCTGCTATAGGGAGAGCGTTAGGAGTTATTGTAGGCTTCAAGAACCCCAACGGTCCTTCTTAGGGCCACATCTAACAGTGTGCAGTAGTGTGGAGGCTGCTTTTTGCAGTGTTGCACTTTTTTTTTTTTTTTGGTATATCGGCCGTGCAGAGCATTGCGCCCTGCAGTAATACTCCAGGGACAGAAGTGTGGAGGCAGGGACAGAAGACATATATTATTGATTGAATATACGCAGTGGGCCTTTGCTAAAAAATATTGGGCAAAAAATCTATTTGGCCTGCCTGTCACTGTGCTCAGTGTTCTGGGTCCGTGTGTGCTGGGTGTAGTAGTTCTACAAAATCATACGCAGCCAGCAAAGTGTTACAGCAGGCTTGCGCCAAATTATTTCCTGGCTCTGAAATCACCGCTGTGTTGCAGTTAATAACAGTGCAACACTCTGTAGTTCTGTGACACACTCCAGGGACAGAAGACATATATTATTGATTGAATATAGGCAGTGGCAGTGGGCCTTTTCTAAAAAATATTGGGCAAAAAATCTATTTGGCCTGCCTGTCACTGTGCTAAGTGTTCTGGGTCCGTGTGTGCTGGGTGTAGTAGTTCTACAAAATCATACGCAGCCAGCTAAGTGTTACAGCAGGCTTGCGCCAAATTATTTCCTGGCGTTCCGTAAACGAAGTCAGCCTCCAACCACAGGCCAATAAGCGGCACATTTAATTACAGCGTTCTGTTTCTGCACTACTGGTAATACACCATGCTGAGGGGTAGGGGTAGGCCTATAGGACGTGGACGCGGGCGAGGACGCGGAGGCCCAAGTCAGGGTGTGGGCACAGGCCGAGCCACTGCGGTGGCCAGGGGTAGAGGCAGGGCCAGACCGAATAATCCACCAACTGGTTCCCAAAGCGCCCCCTCGCGCCATGCCACCCTGCAGAGGTCAAGGTGCTCTACGGTGTGGCAGTTTTTCACTGAGACGCCTGATGACCGACGAACAGTGGTGTGCAACCTTTGTCGCGCCAAGATCAGCTGGGGAGGCACCACCACCAGCATGCGCAGGCATATGATGGCCAAGCACCCCACAAGGTGGGACGATGCCCGTTCACTGCCTCCGGTTTGCACCACTGCCTCTCCCCCTGTGCCCCAACCTGCCACTGAGATCCAACCCCCTCTGAGGACACAGGCAGTACCGTCTCTTGGCCTGCACCCACACCCTCACCTCCGCTGTCCTCGGCCCCATCCAGCAATGTCTCTCAGTGTAGCGTCCAGACGTCGCTAGCGCCACTGTTTGAGCGCTAGCGCAAGTACGACGCCACGCACCCGCACGCTCAAGCGTTAAACGTGCACATTGCAAAATTGATCAGCCTAGAGATGCTGCCGTATAGGCTTGTGGAAACGGAGGTTTTCAAAAGCATGATGGCGGCGGCGGCCCCGCGCTACTTGGTTCCCAGTCGCCACTACTTTTCCCGATGTGCCGTCCCAGGCCTGCACGACCACGTCTCCCGCAAAATTGTACGCGCCCTCACCAACGCGGTTACTGCCAAGGTCCACTTAACAACAGACACGTGAACAAGCACAGGCGGGCAGGGCCACTATATCTCCCTGACGGCACATTGGGTGAATTTAGTGGAGGCTGGGACAGAGTCAGAGCCTGGGACCGCTCACGTCCTATCCACCCCCAGAATTGCGGGCCACAGCTCGGTGGTGGTATCTGCGGCGGTGTATGCTTCCTCCACTAAAGCACCTTCCTCCTCCTCCTCCTCCTCCTCCTCCTCCTCCAACGCAACCTCTGTCTCGCAATCAAGATGTGTCAGCAGCACGTCGCCAGCAGTCGGTGTCACGCGGCGTGGCAGCACAGCGGTGGGCAAGCGTCAGCAGGCCGTGCTGAAACTACTCAGCTTAGGAGAGAAGAGGCACACGGCCCACGAACTGCTGCAGGGTCTGACAGAGCAGACCGACCGCTGGCTTGCGCCGCTGAGCCTCCAACCGGGCATGGTCGTGTGTGACAACGGCCGTAACCTGGTGGCGGCTCTGCAGCTCGGCAGCCTCACGCACGTGCCATGCCTGGCCCATGTCTTTAATTTGGTGGTTCAGCGCTTTCTGAAAAGCTACCCCCACTTGTCATACCTGGTCGGAAAGGTGCGCCAGCTCTGCGCACATTTCCGCAAATCCCACACGCACGCTGTCACCCTGCGGACACTGCAACATCGGTTTAATCTGCCAGTGCACCGACTGCTGTGCGACGTGCCCACACAGTGGAACTCTACGCTCCACATGTTGGCCAGACTCTATGAGCAGCGTAGAGCTATAGTGGAATACCAACTCCAGCATGGGCGGCGTAGTGGGAGTCAGCCTCCTCAATTCTTTTCAGAAGAGTGGGCCTGGTTGGCAGCCATCTGCCAGGTCCTTGGAAACTTTGAGGAGTCTACCCAGATGGTGAGCGGGGATGCTGCAATCATTAGCGTCACCATTCCTCTGCTATGCCTCTTGAGAAGTTCCCTGCGAAGCATAAAGGCAGACGCTTTGGAATCAGAATCGGAGGAGGGGGAAGACAGTATGTCGCTGGATAGTCAGAGCAACCTCATGTCTATATCTCAGCGCGTTGAGGAGGAGGGGGAGGAGCATGAGGAGGAGGGGGAAGAGACAGCTTGGCCCACTGCTGAGGGGACAGATGCTGCTTGCCTGTCATCCTTTCAGCGTGTATGGCCAGAGGAGGATGAGGAGGAGGAGGGGGAGGAGCATGAGGAGGAGGGGGAAGAGACAGCTTGGCCCACTGCTGAGGGTACAGATGCAGCTTGCCTGTCATCCTTTCAGCGTGTATGGCCAGAGGAGGAGGAGGAGGAGGAGGAGGAGGAGGATCCTGAAAGTGATCTTCCTAGTGAGGACAGCCATGTGTTGCGTACAGGTACCCCGGCACACATGGCTGACTTCATGTTAGGATGCCTTTCTCGTGACCCTCGAGTTACACGCATTCTGGCCACTACGGATTACTGGGTGTACACACTGCTCGACCCACGGTATAAGGAGAGCCTTTGCACTCTCATTCCCGAAGAGGAAAGGGGTTCGAGAATTATGCTATACCACAGGGCGCTGGTGGACAAACTGATGGTAAACTTCCCATCCGACAGCGCTAGTGGCTGAAGGCGCATTTCCGCGGCCCAGGTAGCAGGGGAGGCGCAGAGATCAGGCAGCATGTACAGCGCAGCAGGGGAACACTCTCTAAGGCCTTTGACAGCTTTATGGCTCCCCAGCAAGACTGTGTCACCGCTCCCCAGTCAAGGCTGAGTTGGCGGGAGCACTGTAAAAGGATGGTGAGGGAGTACGTAGCCGATCGCACGACCGTCCTCGGTGACGCCTCTGCCCCCTACAACTACTGGGTGTTGAAGCTGGACACGTGGCCTGAACTCGCGCTGTATGCCCTGGAGGTGCTTGCTTGTCCTGCAACTAGCGTCTTGTCAGAGAGTGTGTTTAGTGTGGCTGGGGGAATCATCACGGATAAGCGTACCCGCCTGTCAACCGACAGTGCCGACAGGCTTACACTCATCAAGATGAACAAAGCCTGGATTTCCCCAGACTTCTCTTCTCCACCAGCAGACAGCAGCGATACATAAACAATACGTAGGCTGCACCCGCGGATGGAAGCATCGTTCTCTATCACCATCCAAAACGGGGACCTTTTTGCTTCATCAATCTGTGTATAATATTCATCCTCCTCCTCCTGCTCCTCCTCCTGAAACCTGACGTAATCACGCCGAACGTGCAATTTTTCTTAGGCCCACAAGGCTCAGTCATATAATTTTTCTAAACAATTTTTATACGTTTCAATGCTCATTAAAGCGTTGAAACTTTCACCTGAACCAATTTTTATTTTAACTGGGCTGCCTCCAGGCCTAGTTACTAGAGATGAGCGAACGTGTTCTTCCGAGCTTGATATTCGTGCGAATATTAGGGTGTTCGGGATGTTCGTTATTCGTAACGAACACCATGCGGTGTTCTGGTTACTTTCACTTCCTTCCCTGAGACGTTAGCGCGCTTTTTTTGGCCAATTGAAAGACAGGGAAGGCATTACAACTTCCCCCTGTGACGTTCAAGCCCTATACCACCCCCCTGCAGTGAGTGGCTGGGAAGATCAGGTGTCACCCGAACATAAAAGTCGGCCCCTCCCGCGGTTCGGCTCAGATGCCTGGTGAGTTAGATGAGGGACAGTGCTGTTTGTACCGGAGCTGCTGTAGGGAAAGAATTGGTAGTTAGTGTAGGCTTCAAGACCCCCCAAAGGTCCTTATTAGGGCCACTGATAGCTGTGTGTTGGCTGCTGTTAGCAGTGGCATTTTTTTTTTTCTCAAAATCGGCTCTGCAGAGCGTTGCACCTGGCATTAGGGACAGAAGTGCTGCATAGGCAGGGAGAGTGTTAGGAGTGAGTGTAGCCTTCAAGAACCTCAACGGTCCTTTCTAGGGCCATATTTATCCGTGTGCAGTACTGTCCAGGCTGCTGTTAGCTGTGCTGCATTTTTTTTTGGCTTCTCAAAATCGCCTCTGCAGAGCATTCCACCCTCCATTGATACTGCAGGGAAAGAATTGTATAGGCAGGGCCACAACACAGTTATTATTCATAGAATATACGCAGTGCTGCCTTTTGCTTGTAAAACAAGTGAAAATAATTCTATTTGTCCTGCCTCTGTCCGTCCTAACGCCGGTGGACACGTGTCGGCTGCGTCTGCAACCTGTAAAAATCATACGCACCCAGCTACGTTTTACTCCTGGCTTCGCCATTTGCTTTCCTTAATTGGGAAAAAAAATACCTGCTCTGCCACAGTTAATAACTCTGCTACCCTCACGTTCTGTGACACATTAGCAGGAAAACAGCACAGTTATTAAACTTCTCATGTTCATAGAATATACGCAGTGCTGCCTTTTGGTGCAAAAAAACGGAAAATAATTCTATTTGTCCTGCCTCTGTCCATCCTAACGCCGGTGGACACGTGTCGGCTGCGTCTGCAACCTGTAAAAATCATACGCACCCAGCTACGTTTTACTCCTGGCTTCGCCATTTGCTTTCCTTAATTGGGAAAAAAAATACCTGCTCTGCCACAGTTAATAACTCTGCTACCCTCACGTTCTGTGACACATTAGCAGGAAAACAGCACAGTTATTAAACTTCTCATGTTCATAGAATATACGCAGTGCTGCCTTTTGGTGCAAAAAAACGGAAAATAATTCTATTTGTCCTGCCTCTGTCCGTCCTAACGCCGGTGGACACGTGTCGGCTGCGTCTGCAACCTGTAAAAATCATACGCACCCAGCTACGTTTTACTCCTGGCTTCGCCATTTGCTTTCCTTAATTGGGAAAAAAAATACCTGCTCTGCCACAGTTAATAACTCTGCTACCCTCACGTTCTGTGACACATTAGCAGGAAAACAGCACAGTTATTAAACTTCTCATGTTCATAGAATATACGCAGTGCTGCCTTTTGGTGCAAAAAAACGGAAAATAATTCTATTTGTCCTGCCTCTGTCCGTCCTAACGCCGGTGGACACGTGTCGGCTGCGTGTGCAACCTGTAAAAATCATACGCACCCAGCTACGTTTTACTCCTGGCTTCGCCATTTGCTTTCCTTAATTGGGAAAAAAATACCTGCTCTGCCAGAGTTATAATAACTCTGCTACCCTCACGTTCTGTGACACATAAGCAGGGACACAGCACAGTTATTAAACTTCTCATGTTCATAGAATATACGCAGTGCTGCCTTTTGGTGGAAAAAAACTGAAAACAAATCTATTTGTCCAGCCTCTGTCCGTCCTAAGGGCTGTGGACACGTGTGAGCTGCGTGAACAACATTGCTAAATCAGACGCACCCAGCTACGCTTTACTGCTGGCTTCGCCATTTGCTTTCCTTAATTGGGAAAAAAATACCTGCTCTGCCAGAGTTATAATAACTCTGCTACCCTCACGTTCTGTGACACATTAGCAGGGACACAGCACAGTTATTAAACTTAGATTATTCATTCACTAGAGGCAGTGGGGCCTTTCGTTTTCCAAAAAGGGCAAAAATTATATTTGGCCTGCAGTCTTGCGCCAATTTATTTCCTGCCTGTGAAATCAAATCACTGGTAATACAGCATGCTGAGGGGTAGGGGTAGGCCTAGAGGACGTGGACGCGGCCGAGGACGCGGAGGGCCAAGTCAGGGTGTGGGCACAGGCCGAGCTCCTGATCCCGGTGTGTCGCAGCCGACTGCTGCGCGATTAGGAGAGAGGCACGTTTCTGGCGTCCCCACATTCAGCACGTTTCTGGCGTCCCCACATTCATCGCCCAATTAATGGGTCCACGCGGGAGACGGTTATTAGAAAATGAGCAGTGTGAGCAGGTCCTGTCCTGGATGGCAGAAAGTGCTTCGAGCAACCTATCGTCAACACGCAGTTCTGCGCCGTCCACTGCTGCAAATCCGAATCCTCTGTCTGCTGCTCCTCCTTCCTCCCAGCCTCCTCACTCCACTACAATGACACCTGCTCAGGAGCGGGAAGACTCCCAGGAACTGTTCTCGGGCCCCTGCTCAGATTGGGCAGCAGCGGTTCCTCTCCCACCAGAGGAGTTTATAGTCACTGATGCCCAACCATTCGAAAGTTCCCGGGGTCCGGGGGATGAGGCTGGGGACTTCCGCCAACTGTCTCAAGAACTTTCTGTGGGTGAGGAGGACGATGACGATCAGACACAGTTGTCTTGCAGTGAGGTAGTAGTAAGGGCAGTAAGTCCGAGGGAGCAGCGCACAGAGGATTCGGAGGAAGAGCAGCAGGACGATGAGGTGACTGACCCCACCTGGTGTGCAACGCTTACTCAGGAGGACAGGTCTTCAGAGGGGGAGTCAAGGGCATCAGCAGGGCAGGTTGCAAGAGGCAGTGCGGTGGCCAGGGGTAGAGGCAGGGCCAGACCGAATAATCCACCAAGTGTTTCCCAAAGCGCCCCCTCGCGCCATGCCACCCTGCAGAGGCCGAGGTGCTCTAAGGTCTGGCAGTTTTTCACAGAGACGCCTGACGACCGACGAACTGTGGTGTGCAACCTTTGTCGCGCAAAGCTCAGCCGGGGAGCCAACACCAACAGCCTCACCACCACCACCACCATGCGCAGACATATGATGGCCAAGCACCCCGCAAGGTGGGACGAAGGCCGTTCAGCGCCTCCGGTTTGCACCCCTGCCTCTCCCCCTGTGCCCCAACCTGCCACTGAGATGCAACCCCCCTCTCAGGACACAGGCACGACCGTCTCATGGCCTGCACCCACACCCTCACCTCCGCTGTCCTCGGCCCCATCCATCAATGTCTCGCACCGCACAGTCCAGCCGTCGCTAGCGCAACTGTTGGAGCGCAAGCGCAAGTACGCCGCCACGCACCCGCACGCTCAAACGTTAACCGTCCGCATCGCAAAATTCATCAGCCTTGAGATGCTGCCGTATAGGGTTGTGGAAACGGAGTCCTTCAAAAGTATCATGGAGGCGGCGGCCCCGCGCTACTCAGTTCCCAGTTGCCACTACTTTTCCCGATGTGCCGTCCCAGCCCTGCACGACCACATCTCCCGCAACATTGTACGCGCCCTCACCAACGCGGTTACTGCCACGGTCCACTTAACTACGGACACGTGGACAAGCACAGGCGGGCAGGGCCACTACATCTCCCTGACGGCACATTGGGTGAATTTAGTGGAGGCTGGGACAGAGTCAGAGCCTGGGACCGCTCACGTCCTACCCACCCCCAGAATTGCGGGCCCCAGCTCGGTGCTGGTATCTGCGGAGGTGTATGCTTCCTCCACTAAAGCACCCTCCTCCTCCTCCTCCTCCTCCTCCTCCTCTGTCTCGCAATCAAGATGTGTTAGCAGCAGCATGTCGCCAGCAGTCGGGACCAGCGACAAATAAACTTACCTCTATGCTCGCTTACTTAACTAACATAACTAAAATAACCATCAGACCTTCTGTTGGGTAAAAATTGTGGGGTAGGCCACAGCTTTTATTAAACCAACGCTTATCAAAAACTTTATTCAATTAAGAAAACCTTTATGAGAAAAAACCTTTTCCATGCCGTAACCGTCCAACTTTGAGTCCACAATAGTCCCGAGGAAATTCGTGAGCCCAGGTCCTTGGCTGCTAACCTTCCTCGACTCTCCTTCTCCAGCATGGAAAAAACTCCAGGCCTAACGTAGCTGTGACAACTTCCGAGAAAAAACAAAAACCGAAAAAAGAAAACAAAACCTTGATCCGAACTAAAAAACAAATAACCTCAACGTCGCTCATCTTCCTCACCCTGCCTCGGGGCGGGCGGGTGGGTGCTTCTCTTCTTAGCTCCTTCTTCCACGCTGTTCACCGCTGCACTGAGCTCCACTTCCTTCTTCTCCCCTTTTCCCTTTCCTGTCCTAGCTCCGCCCACCTTCGCTCGCTTCTCCTTTAACCCATTCCTGACCCCATTGTCGCTCGTCCCATGCCGTCTCATTAACTCATTTCACGGCATAAGAGACCAGCGACAAATAAACTTACCTCTATGCTCGCTTACTTAACTAACATAACTAAAATAACCATCAGACCTTCTGTTGGGTAAAAATTGTGGGGTAGGCCACAGCTTTTATTAAACCAACGCTTATCAAAAACTTTATTCAATTAAGAAAACCTTTATGAGAAAAAACCTTTTCCATGCCGTAACCGTCCAACTTTGAGTCCACAATAGTCCCGAGGAAATTCGTGAGCCCAGGTCCTTGGCTGCTAACCTTCCTCGACTCTCCTTCTCCAGCATGGAAAAAACTCCAGGCCACGCGGAATGCGTCGTTTACTCCTACGCATGACGCCCCACCCCACCAACTCGTGCCAAAGCCATCTCCACCCCATCTTGCAAACCCGAAAGAAACGTGTCCAGACCGACATCGCTCAGGTGGACTCCATCATCTCTGAGTGCTCCTCTCTCCTTTTCTTCCAACTCCCAATGTCTGATAGCGATGCCACCTAATGACTGTACAAACTTTGAAATCTTTAAGTTGATTAATCTCCTGACCCTGTCTATCGCTTCCGGATCGCGCACTCCTCGCCAACTCCTTCTGGCCACTATATCTGACCAAACCAAAATTCCTTCTTGGAAGCAATCCCGGAACCTTAGCAAGTCTTGCTTCATGATGACCAGTAAGTCTCTCATTTTCATCCTTCCTAGGTCATTCCCCCCGGCATGAACAACCAGTACGACTCTTCGGGGGGTCCACCTGCTGATGTCCATAACAATCCGTAACAGACTAGGCCATTGCAGCCCTCGGACTCCGTGCCAATTTACGGCAGTCCCGGTTAAATTTAGACTCCGACCTGCCGGCCGTACGGCTGCTCTCTTTTCAGCCCAGTAAATGTAGGAATGTCCTATGATCCACACCTTCCATGGCTCCGCAGCTGGAAATAAGCACAGAAAAAACACAAGAAAAACCTCGAAATGGCTAGGCAAAAACCTAACGAGCAAAAAGAAAAAATTCACGGCCGACGGAAAATTCAGATAACCATCAGATCTGGCCTCACATATGATTTATATGCCTGAGACCTCCATCTTCCCAACTTTTTTACTTCTACTTCGTTCATCCCGCCTAACTCGGCCGTCGTTGCCGCACCTATTCTGAAAGAATGAGTGCCAAACTCCGAAGCCTCTAGGCCTACCTCGCGCAAAGACGTGCGTAACACCGACGAAAATTGGAAACGAGTAAGCGGAAGACCTGACGCATGAACCAAAAATTGCCCGCTTGTGACTCTTGAAGCTAAATAACGCCTAACCGTGTCCACCGGACACCAACGTGCACCCAGGCTGCCAATTGACAGCCATTCGCCTCTGCCATAGATGTCCGTTTTTGACCGACTGACGCGCACACGTAAAGTATCGTTTAAAAGTAGCACGTCGTTAAAGAGGAGGCCTCCCTCTTTTTTCTTGCTTGCGGGAACTAGCTCGCTGATCCTTAATGCTGCGAAAAAAGCTAACAGGAATGCTGCTCTAAATAACAACGCTTCCTCTGCATTAACGCACGTGGTTTCCAAAACGTCCAGCAGCTTGCATAATAAATTGTACGTAATGGGCCGGCGGGCATCCGCCCGCCGCTTGTCCTTTTTCCACCCGCGCAATATTTGCCGGATGGCAAAGTCCTTTGTCACGTCCTCTATCCCGTGCAACTTCAACAAAAAGGCGACACCCGCCAAATGTTTTTTGGCGACGTCAAAAGAAGCTCGACGAGATCGTAGCGCGGATAACATATCCATTACTGCCCCGCGCGCAACGGAGCCCCCCGCAACGCGGCCACCTGTGAATGCCAACCATGCAGACCAGACCGTATTATAACTTCTCCATGTTCCCTTTGAAACCGACGCTTCCACAAGCTTCAACAACTCCTCTCGACTAGGCTCCATAAGAAAAGCGGGCAACGTAACCCCACGGTCTCCGCCCGCGGGTGCCGTTCCCTGAACAAGTCCATCTGAAAACGAGAGAGTGCGTCAGCTGCTCCGTTCAGAAACCCCGGCACGTGCTTCGCGCGTAAATATATATTCCGTTGCAAACAAATCAGCACGACGTGTCTCAATAAAGCCAACACCGGCTGAGACCCCGAAGACTGTTTGTTGATAATTCGTACAACTGCCGCGTTGTCTGACCAAAAACAAATCTTGCTGTCCTGGAGCTCCGCTCCCCACAGCTCCAGGGCCACCACAACCGGGAAGAATTCCAGTAACGTAATATTTTTTACCAGCTGATGTTGTATCCACGACCTTGGCCAGGACTCCCTGCACCATTGGTCTTTAAATATCACTCCGAAACCGTCCGAACCGGCCGCATCAGCAAACAGGTTGACGTCGGCCCCGGACCATTCCTCCTTTTGGCACAACACTTGCCCGTTGAAAGTTTCCAAAAAAACCCGCCACATATGCAAATCATCTCTAATCCCGCGCGTGACCCGAATAAAATGGTGGGGCTCGCTGACCCCCGCCGTAGCTAAAGACAACCTTCTAGAAAACGCGCGGCCCATGGGGATGACCTTGCATGCAAAGTTGAGCAGCCCCATGAGGACCTGAAACTGGCGCAGCGTGGCTTTTTTACACCGTTCCACGTCCGCTACTGCTTGTCGTAGCCGTGCTATTTTTTCCGTTGGTAACCGAAAAACCATTTCAGCCGTGTCAATTTCAATGCCCAAAAAGGTTAAACAAGTAACGGGACCCATTGTCTTTTCCGCCGACAACGGGACCCCCAACCGCTGCATAAGATCCTGGAAAGTATTCAACAAAAACCCGCAAACACCGGACGCTTCTGTACCGATAAACAGAAAATCGTCTAAATAATGCGTCACCGACGTGATACCCGTTTCATACCTGAGGATCCATTCCAGGAAGGAACTAAACAGCTCGAAAAAATAACACGAAATCGAGCAACCCATGGGCAGGCACATGTCATAAAAGAAAAAATTATCGATCATGCAACCCAAAAGGTGAAAACAATCCGGGTGAACCGGCAATAAGCGGAAAGCGGATTCGATATCCGTTTTTGCCAATTGCGCCCGCTTGCCTGCCTTGGTAACCAAACGCACCGCGTGATCAAAAGACGTATAAACCACTGAGGCTTGCTCTTTTGAAATACCATCATTCACCGACTCCCCTTTTGGGAAGGACAAATGATGGATCAAACGGAACTTGCCCGTCTCCTTTTTGGGTACCAAGCCCAGCGGAGACACCCGTAAATTGGGAAAAGGCGGTTCAGGGAAAGGGCCCGCCATGCGCCCCATTTCTACCTCTTTAAACAATTTTTCAATTACGAGCTCTCGATTTTCCACCGCGGACTTTAAATTGCGAGATAACGTGACGGCTGACTGCTCAACAAAAGGAATAACAAAACCCGTAGAAAAACCTTGCTCAAGGATTTTTGCTTCCTGCCTCCTGTGGTACTTGTCTAACCACGGAAGCAGGCGCTTGCTTCTCACCGGTGTTCGTTGTGCTGCTGGCACCCGCCACTGCTGGCGTTCTCTGCTTTCTGAAACAGCGGATCGCCGCGTGTTGCCCTCCGCAGACAGAGCACTCGTGCCTGTACCTGCAGGAGGCGTGAAATCTGCAGTGGCCCTCGTTGAAGAGCCAACAGGAACCGTTAGGTCGGGTTGCGGCCGCAGCGGGCTGTTGATTTCCCCCCGCGGCTCCCCCTTGAAAAGGCGCTTTTTGCGGACGCTGTGACAATATCAACTGGATCCACACGTCAGTCGCTTTTGACGCCCAGCTAACATGGCTCACACCCGATACACGGCGCCGAAAATCCTCATCATACCGCCACCACGCGGTCCCGCCGTGTAATTTGTAAGCACTGAAAATCGTGTTCAAATAAACCATTAATTCAGGACCTTTGTTTGGCTGATGTTGACAAACAACATAAGCCAACACGGAAAAGGCCTGTAACCAATTACCGAACGTTTTAGCAACCTTTTGTTTCTTTTCCGTGTTGCGTTCGGCTAATCTTTCTTTATCAACAGTAACATGATCCGCGGATAACAACGACCAAATATCAATGTATACACCTTTGCGGATTTTCTCCAAAACATCATCCGTTAAACCGACCCCTAATGGGGCAACACCACAAAATAGCGAGTCCGCATATCTCAAACCTTCCAGCGGATCTGTTTCAGAAACCATCTCAACCGCAGCTGGGCCCTCGCCCCCTGCTGCGCTTGAATCAACCTTGGTCAATAATGACTTTAAAACAGTAACCAAATCTTTTTTGTCCGCTGCTCTCGCGGGATCCATCACATTAAACCAAGCTTTTTTATAGTCACACTCACCGGCTCGACCGACCTCCGGCATCGCCAAGGGCGTGGTCCCCGCCAGTCGACTCCCGGTCCTGCTGTCCTGTCTGTGTGATGGCTGCCGATCCCTCGAACGTGTAGCCCTCTGCGCCGCTCCTGCTTGTGTAGCTCCGGGATAGCCCCCATATGGCCGCTCCTGCTCGTCCTCGTGCCTCCTGCGGCGTATGTAATCCCCGCTCGGGATGGTTGATGACGCCGCCACCGGCTGACGTTGGCTCTCTTGCTGGTAAAAAGCCTGGTGCGCCCTACGCCTATCGCCTCTGCGCGCCTCACGCTCTCTGGAAGCTTCCCTACCGCGCTCTGGGCCTACCCTACCTAGCTCGCTGTCACTGTCGCGCGCAAAGCCCTCTCTACCACTCCTTTCCTTCTGCCTGCGCCTAGCATTTTGCCCCTGACGCCTGCTACCAGTGTGGCTTGCGGGGCTATGGGAAGAGTAACCAGAAGGGTCAGCAGCCGTGAACACATACTTGGGGTTTACGTAGCAAAGTCTATGGGACCTACTGGAGGCGGGCTCACCTCTCGATGGCCGGAGGTCACCTTGCCTATGGCGCTGTGAAACCTCGTGGGTACGGTCGTGGGGTGCTGGCCGTGGGTGGGTTTGCTGCTCATAAACGGACCCCTCAGAACTAGAGGTATACAAAGGGTTAATCACCCTATGGCCCGATACCTGAACGGGGTTGCGGCGATACCGCGGGCTCTCACTGCACTCCCGTGGGCTGCCCCCCCCTCTACGTGCCGCTAACGCGCTGCGTGCTGTGCTGCTTGCGCTGCTACACTCACTGTGCGCCGGGCTACTTGGCTCCCTCCCCCCTGTGCCCCCCCTGGCGACTAACCCCCTGCGCCTTGTCTCCCTCCAAGCTGAGGTGCCCCCTCCCCCTTGCGCTCCTACCTGCTCTACACTACACGCGGCGCCGCCATCTTGCCTGAGCCTGCGGCCATACCGCGCGCTCCCCGACGCTTCCTCTGCTCTGCTCCGCTCCTCACCTCCTCCGGTCCGCGTCGTCCTGCGCCCGACAGCGCGCTGCTCAATCGCTCCGGATCCCGCTGCCGCTGACAGACCCATCCTCCGCTCCGTGCTCCCGACCGTTGGTGACCGCTGGCTCCTTGCACGCGCTACTTCTGGTGCGCGGTTTGAATTTGGCGCCTTCTTCCTGCCGACCGCTCCAGACTCCTTCGCTCTCTCGTCGCCCTTGCTCGTTCTGTCGCTGCGCCGCTTTGCCGCCGGGCTCGGGCTGAGCCTCGCTGGGGGATTTCTTCGCCTCTTCGGACGGCCACGCTCCTCTTCGCGCTCTTGGGCTGCGCTCCTCTCCGCTTCCTTCTCCGGTGCCTCTGTCGCCGCGGGGATTCCGGACTCCGACTCGGCTCTGCAGGATCGCAGTAAGTCTTCCAGCCATGCTGTGCCGTCTTCCCTCACCGCCTGCTTTATTTGTGTTCTCAGCTCCTCCATCTTCTGTTCTTCTCCCGCTGCCGCTCACGCTGTCTCCGACTCCCGATTTCTTTCCTTCTTCCACTCGACTGGACTTCTTTCCCCGGTCTCCTCTTCTGCTTGCTTGTAGAAAAAACCAGTCTTTTGTGCTTGTGAAAAATTCCTTCTTCCTTCTTTTCCTCAATCTGGCTGCTTGTTCTTTCTGCTTCTCTTCTTAGCTCCTTCTTCCACGCTGTTCACCGCTGCACTGAGCTCCACTTCCTTCTTCTCCCCTTTTCCCTTTCCTGTCCTAGCTCCGCCCACCTTCGCTCGCTTCTCCTTTAACCCATTCCTGACCCCATTGTCGCTCGTCCCATGCCGTCTCATTAACTCATTTCACGGCATAAGATGTCGCGCGGTGTGGCAGCACAGCGGTGGGCAAGCGTCAGCAGGCCGTGCTGAAACTACTCAGCTTAGGCGATAAGAGGCACACGGCCCACGAACTGCTGCAGGGTCTGACAGAGCAGACCGACCGTTGGCTTGCGCCGCTGAGCCTCCAACCGGGCATGGTCGTGTGTGACAACGGCCGTAACCTGGTGGCGGCTCTGCAGCTCGGCAGCCTCACGCACGTGCCATGCCTGGCCCACGTCTTTAATTTGGTGGTTCAGCGGTTTCTGAAAAGCTACCCACGCTTGTCAGACCTGCTCGTAAAGGCGCGCCGGCTCTGTGCACATTTCCGCAAGTCCCACACGGACGCTGCCACCCTGCGCACCCTGCAACATCACTTTAAGCTGCCAGTGCACCGACTGCTGTGCGACGTGCCCACACGGTGGAACTCTACGCTCCACATGTTGGCCAGGCTCTATGAACAACGTAGAGCTATAGTCGAATACCAACTCCAACATGGGCGGCGCAGTGGGAGTCAGCCTCCTCAATTCCTTTCAGAAGAGTGGGCCTGGTTGGCAGACATCTGCCATGTCCTTGGTAATTTTGAGGAGTCTACCCAGGTGGTGAGCGGCGATGCTACAATCATTAGCGTCACCATTCCTCTGCTATGCATCTTGAGAAATTCCCTGCAAACCATAAAGGCAGCTGCTTTGTGCTCGGAAACGGGGGCGGGGGAAGACAGTATGCCGCTGGATAGTCAGGGCACCCTCCTGTCTATTTCTCAGCGCGTACAGGAGGAGGAGGAGGAGCATGAGGAGGATGAGGAGGAGGGGGAAGAGACAGCTTGGGCCGCTGCTGACGGTACACCGGCTGATTGCCTGTCATCCTTTCAGCGTGTATGGCCTGAGGAGGAGGAGGAGGAGGAGGAGGAGGATCCTGAAAGTGATCTTCCTAGTGAGGACAGCCATGTGTTGCGTACAGGTACCCTGGCACACATGGCTGACTTCATGTTAGGATGCCTTTCTCGTGACCCTCGCGTTGCACGCATTCTGGCCACGACGGATTACTGGGTGTACACACTGCTCGATCCACGGTATAAGGAGAACCTGCCCACTCTGATTCCCGAAGAGGAAAGGGGTTCGAGAGTGTTGCTATACCACAGGACCCTTGCGGACAAGCTGATGGTAAAATTCCCAGCCGACAGCGCTAGTGGCAGAAGGCGCAGTACCGAGGGCAAGGTAGCAGGGGATGTGCGTAGATCAAGCAGCATGTACATCCCAGGCAGTGCAACAGTCTTTAAGGGCCTGGCCAGCTTTATGGCTCCCCACCAAGACTGTGTCACCGCTCCCCAGTCACGGCTGAGTCGGCGGGAGCACTGTAAAAGGATGGTGAGGGAGTACGTAGCGGATCGCACGACCATCCTTGGTGACGCCTCTGCCCCCTACAACTACTGGGTGTCGAAGCTGGACACGTGGCCTGAACTAGCGCTGTATGCCCTTGAGGTGCTTGCTTGTCCTGCGGCTAGCGTCTTGTCGGAGAGGGTGTTTAGTGCGGCTGGGGGAATCATCACAGATAAGCGTAGCCGCTTGTCAACTGACAGTGCCGACAGGCTAACACTCATCAAGATGAACAAAGGCTGGATTTCCCCAGACTTCTGTTCTCCACCAGCGGACAGCAGCGATACGTAAGCAATACGTAGGCTGCACCCGCGGATGGAAGCTACGTTCTCTCTCACCATCCAAAACGGGGACATTTCTGCTTCATCAATCTGTGTCTAATATTCCTCCTCCTCCTCCTCCTGCTCCTCCTCCTGAAACCTCACGTAATCACGCTGAACGGGCAATTTTTCTTAGGGCCACAAGGCTCACTCAAATAATTTTTCAGAACAATTTTTATAAGTTTCAATGCGCTTAAAAGCATTGGAACTTTAACTTGAACCAATTTTTCGTTACACTGGGCTGCCTCCAGGCCTAGTTACCACTTAAGCCACATTAACCAAAGCGAATAATGGGTTTCACCTGCCCTCTTGGCTGGCCATGGCCAATTTTTGGGATGTACATTAGTACTGTTGATACAGCAATTTTTGTGGGCCCTCGCCTACAGTGTAATCAAATTAAATTTTAGCCCACCTGCATTACAGCTGACGTTACCTCAGCTGTGTTGGGCAATGCAATGGGATATTTTTATGTACCGCCGGTGGGTTCCAGGGAGCCACCCATGCTGTAGGTGCACACTGAGTTTTTAATACATCTGTACACTTCTAAAGAACCCGTCTGACTGGGGCATGCAGTGTGGGCCGAAGCCCACCTGTATTACACACGACATTACTACCTCAGCTGTGTTGGGCAATGCAATGGGATATTTCTATGTACCGCCGGTGGCTTCCTGGCACCCACCCAGGCAGTGGGTCCACAGGGAGTTTAACCTACATGTGTCCACTTGTAAAGAACCCCAGTCTGACTGGGGCATGCAGTGTGGGCCGAAGCCCACCTGCATTAAGCACGACATTACTACCTCAGCTGTGTTGGGCAATGCAATGGGATATTTTTATGTACCGCCGGTGGGTTCCAGGGAGCCACCCATGCTGTAGGTGCACACGGAGTTTTTAATACATCTGTACACTTCTAAAGAACCCCAGTCTGACTGGGGCATGCAGTGTGGGCCGAAGCCCACCTGTATTACGCACGACATAACTACCTCAGCTGTGTTGGGCAATGCAATGGGATATTTCTATGTACCGCCGGTGGCTTCCTGGCACCCACCCATGCTGTGGGTCCACAGGGAATTATAAATGCATCTGTTTCCACTTATAAAGAAACCCAGTCTGACTGGGGCATGCAGTGTGGGCCGAAACCCACCTGCATTAACCCTTTCCAGTCCACTGTGTGACCTGTGAAGACATTAGGGTTTAAGGCTGTACAGCTCCGTTGTTGGTAGACGTCCGTCGGGGTTCTCTTACTGTATATTGCCAGCCTCTCTGCTGTCGGAGCCTATCCTACGTGTCAGCTCATGCAGTACTGGCTTTAGCCAGCATATAGCGCCGTTGTATAACGGCAGAAAAAGAGTAAGCCCCCTAGGAAAACCAAATACAAATTGGATTGGAAAGGGTTAAGCACAACATTACTACCTCAGCTGTGTTGGGCAATGCAATGGGATATTTCTATGTACCGCCGGTGGCTTCCTGGCACCCACCCATGCTGTAGGTGCACACGGAGTTTTTACTACATCTGTACACTTATAAAGAACCCCAGTCAGACTGGGGCATGCAGTGTGGGCCGAAGCCCACCTGCATTAAGCACGACATTACTACCTCAGCTGTGTTGGGCAATGCAATGGGATATTTCTGTGTACCGCCGGTGGGTTCCAGGGAGCCACCCATGCTGTGGGTCGACAGGGACTTCACAATAGGGAGTTGTACCTGCCTGTGTCTATGAATTAAAAAGCCCGGTCTGACTGGGGCATGCAGACACCTTGACAGAATGAATAGTGTGTGGCACATAGGTTCCCCATTGCTATGCCCACGTGTGCAGCTCCTGATGGCGGTGGCACAGGATTCTATTTCTCATTGCTTCTGTACAGCATTGTGGGCTATCGCTCCGCCACTTTTAAAGAGGGTCGCTGCCTAGCCGTGCCAACCTCTGCAGTGTGTGCCTGCGGTCCCTCGTCATGGCAGACGCAATTCTAAATAGACATGAGCGTGGTGTGGCATGAGGGCAGCTGAAGGCTGCCCAGGGACACTTTGGTGTGCGCTGTGGGGGGGAGGGGGGGCGGTTGGGCAGCATGTAACCCAGGAGAAGTGTCAGTGGAGTGTCATGCAGGCAGTGATTGTGCTTTGTTGGAGGTAGTGTGGTGCTTAGCAAAGGTATGCCATGCTAATGAGGGCTTTTCAGAAGTAAAAGTTGTTGGGAGGGGGGGGGGCCCACTCTTGCCGGTATTGTGGCTTAATAGTGGGACCTGTGAACTTGAGATGCAGCCCAACATGTAGCCCCTCGCCTGCCCTATCCGTTGCTGTGTCGTTCCCATCACTTTGTTGAATTGCCCAGATTTTCACACATGAAAACCTTAGCGAGCATCGGCGAAATACAAAAATGCTCTGGTCGCCCATTGACTTCAATGGGGTTCGTTGTTCGAAACGAACCCTCGAGCATCGCGGGAAGTTCGTTCCGAATAACGAGCACCCGAACATTTTGGTGTTCGCTCATCTCTACTAGTTACCAATTAAGCCACATTAACCAAAGCGATTAATGGGTTTCACCTGCCCTCTCGGTTGGGCATGGGCAATTTTTCTCAGGTACATTAGTACTGTTGGTATACCAATTTTTGGGGCCCTCGCCTACAGTGTAATCCAATTAATTTTTTGCCCACCTGCATTACAGCTTACGTAACATCAGCTGTGTTGGGCACTGCAATGGGATGTATTTATGTACCGCCGGTGGGTTCCAGGGAGCCACCCATGCTGTGGGTCCACAGGGAGTTGTAAATGCATCTGTGTCCACTTCTAAAGAACCCCAGTCTGACTGGGGCATGCAGTGTGGGCCGAAGCCCACCTGCATTAAACATGACATTATTACCTCAGCTGTGATGGGCAATGCAATGGGATATTTTTATGTACCGCCGGTGGGTTCCAGGGAGCCACCCATGCTGTGGGTCCACAGGGAGTTGTAACTACATGTGTCCACTTCTAAAGAACCCCAGTCTGACTGGGGCATGCAGTATGGGCCGAAGCCCACCTGCATTAAACATGACATTATTACCTCAGCTGTGATGGGCAATGCAATGGGATATATTTATGTACCGCCGGTGGCTTCCTGGCACCCACCTATGCTGTGGGTCCACAGGGAGTTGTAAATGCATCTGTGTCCACTTCTAAAGAACCCCAGTCTGACTGGGGCATGCAGTGTGGGCCGAAGCCCACCTGCATTAAACATGACATTACCTCAGCTGTGTTGGGCAATGCAATGGGATATTTTTATGTACCGCCGGTGGGTTCCAGGGAGCCACCCATGCTGTGGGTCCACACGGAGTTGTAACTACATGTGTCCACTTCTAAAGAACCCCAGTCTGACTGGGGCATGCAGTGTGGGCCGAAGCCCACCTGCATTAAACATGACATTATTACCTCAGCTGTGATGGGCAATGCAATGGGATTTATTTATGTAAATAAATTTATAAAAAACCGCGGTCTGACTGGGGCATGCAGACACCTTGACAGAATGAATAGTGTGTGGCACATAGGTTCCCCATTGCTATGCCCACGTGTGCAGCTCCAGATGGAGGTGGCACAGGATTGGATTTCTCATTGCTTCTGTACAGCATTGTGGGCTATCGCCCCGCCCCTTTTAAAGAGGGTCGCTGCCTAGCCGTGCCAACCCTCTGCAGTGTGTGCCTGCGGTTCCTCCTCATGGGAGACGCACTTATAAATAGACATGAGGGTGGCGTGGCATGAGGGCAGCTGAAGGCTGGGCAGGGACAGTTTGGTGTGCGCTGTGGACACTGGGTCGTGGGGGGTGGTTGGTCAGCATGTAACCCAGGAGAAGTGGCAGCGGAGTGTCATGCAGGCAGTGATTGTGCTTTGTTGGAGGTAGTGTGGTGCTTAGCTAAGGTATCCATTGCTAATGAGGGCTTTTCAGAAGTAAAAGTTGTTGGGGGGGGGGGGGGGGCCCACTCTTGCCGCTATTGTGGCTTAATAGTGGGACCTGTGAACTTGAGATGCAGCCCAACTTGTTGCCCCTCGCCTGCCCTATCCGTTGCTGTGTCGTTCCCATCACTTTCTTGAATTGCCCAGATTTTCACAAATGAAAACCTTAGCGAGCATCGGCGATATACAAAAATGCTCGGGTCGCCCATTGACTTCAATGGGGTTCATTACTCGAAACGAACCCTCGAGCATCGCGAAAAGTTCGTCTCGAGTAACGAGCACCCGAGCATTTTGGTGCTCGCTCATCTCTAATCGCAACTCAACAAACTTGCGTTGTAATGCGATTTTAACATTAGAAAGTCCCATTTACATTTGCTTTAAAAAAACATGCAATTTGCTTGCGTGATTTTAGCACGAGCATCAGCGATGCGAAATTATTCCAAAAAAAAGCATTGCCGACGCTCAAAACTTGCAAGAACAAAGATGCGATTTTGCCACGATTTTCTCGCTGCTAAATCGTTATTGCCCGTGTGAAACTAGCCTAAGGGCTTATTCAGACGGGCTTATATACGCTGCCCCTCTCTGCAAGGGGAGGAGGCAGGATTGGCCGGGAGCAGTGCACTGACTTCCCGTCCCCTCTCCGCCCCTTGCCACTGTTTGTAATGGCAGGGGTGGGATGGCACAGAGTTAATTTCCACCCCCTTACATTGCAAACAGTGGTGAGGGGCAGAGAAAGGGTGGAGCTTAATGCACTAACTCCTGGCCAATCCTGCCTCCTCCCCCTTCAGAGAGGGGCAGCGTATATCGGCCGGGCGTGAAAACCCGACCGATATACGCCTGTCTGTTTAAGCCCTTAGGGTGTCTGTCCAAGTGACAGATGCCGATAAACTTGATAAGGCAGTAAACAATAGGGGGTAAACCAAATATATTTCTTTTAATCTACCTTTTGCACTCTTCTTCCCTGACTGAGAATAGTACTAAGGTTACATAATGTGCTTCATTTTGGACCACACCTGTTTCCCAGTGAGTGGCAATTGATTCAGCCTTGATTTAGACAATGCACTGTATTATCTGTTTCCATTTCCTGTATTTCTAATGATACACTTTATCCTTACTGATCTAGCAAACAAAATATTTTTATGACAGATGCAATAGACTTTATAAGGTTTTATGAACAGTAAACTAAAGTAGTATACCTTTAACAATGGGTATTAGTCTGCAATAGCTAATGGTGTTTCTCGATCGCCTACACTATTCCCATAATGAATTCCAATATACAATGGCAGTTGCTCTTCTCCACTATAAACTTGAACTTGTAATAAAAGTGTTAATATTTAACCAATTTATAGAATTTCTATATGCCACCAGCAGTGGCAGCCCAGAGTTTCTTGGACCCATCAGAGGAAATGATTCCAGGTTCTACATCCTGTTTATGCAGAACATACGCACATTCTCTTTTACTTACAGTGTAACCTTTCCTGATATCATTGAACACGCACCATGTATGAGGTCAAATAGATTATTTGTGAATCATGTCACAAGAAAAAAGACCCTTGGGTAAGTTGTTCCCTTCGAAACATGCTTGAAATGGAAACATCTTCTGCTGCACCATTGGAGCCCATTATTACCTGAAAGCCTCTTACTTGGCTGAGGCAGTCCATCCCTTACTACAAGTTTAGTAAAAGACTTTAAAGGGGTTACCTAGCACTTCAGGACTTTTTTGTATTGATCTATTCTCAGGATAGGTCATCAATAGATGATCGTGGTGATCTGCGGCTCCGGATCCTGCAATTCTGCTGATTACCAGTACATCCAGCTCAGAAAGTAGATTGCGCCATCTGTATTGAAGCGGATTGGTTTGATAGTCAGGCATAGATTGTGCCATTTGTATTGAAGTGGCTTGGTTTGATAGTGAGGCGCAGCTCCAGTTGAATTCAATGGGAGTTGCATCTGCACTACCAACCAAGGCCACTGCAGTACAGATGGCGCAATCTGCTTCCTGAGCTTTCCATACTGACAGCAGTATTGAGAATGGTTGTTCTTCTAGTAAAGGAGTTTTATGCTGCCCTTGAGAATCTGCAATAGAATGCAAGCGAGACACGGACATGGAAATTTATGGATCAGGAGTTTAAAGGAGATTTATCCAGCTTTTAGAAAATGATTGCCTATCCTCATGGTAGGCAATCAATATCTGATCAGTGGGATTCCACCGTCTTGGACCCTCATTGGTCAGCTAATTAAAGGGGCTGCAGCACTCATCCAAGCACTGCAGCAACTTGCATGTTTACCTCTGAGTATGAACCTGTTCTTACGGAGAATGACATTTTTTATAGTGACCGTTCTAGGTACTGTAGGCTTGTCCCATTGGACTCATATGGTGTACTGAGTATCAGCAGGACTGCACTCAGAGGTAAACATTCCAGCAGTTGCCGCACTTGGATGAACGCTGATTGCTGAACTTACATTGGTCAGATATTGATTACCTATTCTGAGGATAAGCCATCAATTTTTAAAAGCTGCATAACACCTTTGAATTTACTCGGCCATATCTGCATTGAGATTTGCATTATATGCCACAGTAATGTAAGCATCTATTGCCCAGTTAGAAGATGCACATGCATACAGTGTAATGGGGGCACAAAAACTCAGCTCACAGAAAATTATGGTGAAAAACTGTGTTCTGAAGTATTACCAATAGGAATAGGAAATGGGGGGATTGGAAATCTCTTGCAATAAAATCTGCTCTAAATTAGAACTGACCTCTTCAAAGACATTTTTTTCTTTTTTTTTTAAATACACTCTTTGTCAAAAAAATCAAGCAAGTAGAAGGAGTTGTCGTTTTGCTGCAAAACTCGGCACACAGTTACACCCCAGGCAGATATACAAATGATTAAAGGTGTGGCGTAATTAGATAAACTGTCTTGTCACCTGAGGTCTTAAAAGTGGTTCCACCCTTGGCCTATTAAAAAGGCTTTCAGAGGTTACTTGTGTGTAGTGGATCTCTTTTTCCACCGTTTTTGAGCTTGTTGATCACTATACAGGCCTCTATGACGCAATCAAAGAGATTTTGACCAATTAAGAGGGTTTAAGAGGGGATGCATTATCGGAATGCAAGAAGCTGAATGGTCGAACCACCGAATTGCCCACCACCTGGGCTGTTCTGGCTAGACTGTTGGGACCAGTGGATGCACAAGGGTACAAGCATAAGGCATCCTGAGCCCTCGATAGACCACCAGTATAGAGGATCATCTGACAAGCATGAGCTGCTCCAACTGTTTCTTTGTCTGTCATCCAGAGACGGGTGGCACCATTGCTACAGGCACCTATATCTGTCGGAACCGTTTCTAGGCACTTTTCTGAAGGTTCTTTGGTCTTCTGGTACTCATGGTCGCCTCTGCTTGCAGTGGTGTCGTGAACTACGAAATTGGATTGCTACAGAGTGGAACAAGATTGTCTTCAGCGACAAATCTAGCTTTAGTTAAGGCACTGATGACAGCCATGTTCATGTCTGGAAACCTAGGGGTGAGCGCCTCAATCCTGTCTTTGCTGCAGAGTGGCATACTCCCCCTGCTGGTGTGATGGCCTGGGGGCCATCGCATATAACAGTTGGTCACCCCTAGTAGTGGTATGAGAGACAATGACAGCTCAGCGTTATGTTCAGGACAACCTGCAGCCACATGTGTTCCTCACATGGCGGCTTCCAAGAGGCATTTTCCTGCACAATAATGCTTGGCAGCACACGCAAGGGGGTCACAGGAATGCCTGCACAACATTGTCACACTTCTGTGGCCTTCTCTGTCACCAGATTTACCATTAATAGAAATAAGTATGGGACTATCTTCTATGCCAACTGTGACAGCCTATGAGTTTATATGTTCTAGACATTCATGTAAAACAAATGTGGACCAATATGCCATAGGATATTATATGGAACCTGTATGCCTCTATGCCTGTCTGTATCACATCTTGCATCCAAGCTAGAAGTGGCCCAACAAGGAACTAGAGCCTCCATGCTCGCTCATATCACATCTTGTATCCAAGCTAGAGGTGGTACAATAGGGTACTAGAGCCTCCATGTCAACCCATATCACATCTTGTATCCAAGCTAGAGGTGGTACAACAAGGTACTAGAGCCTCTATGCCTGCATGTACCACATCTTGTATACAAGCTGGAGGTGATACAACAGGGAATTAGAGCCTCCATGCTCGCCTGTATCACATCTTGTATCCAAGTTAGAGGCAGTAAAACAGGGTACTAGAGCCTCCATGCCCCCCATATCACATCTTGTATCCAAGCCAGAGGTTGTACAACAGGGTACTAGAGCCTCCATGCCTGCCTGTATCACATCTTGTATTCAAGCTAGAGGTGGTACAACAGGGTACTAGAGCCTCCATTCTCTGTCCATATCACGTCTTGTATCCAAGCTAGAGGCGGAACAACAGGGTACTAGAGCCTTCATGCCAGCCCGTATCACATCTTGTATCCAAGCTAGAGGCAGTACAACAGGATACTAGAGCCTCCATGCCCATCTGTATCACATCTTGTATCCAAGCTAGAGGTGGTACAACAGGGTACTAGAGCCTCCATTCCCTGTCCATATCACATCTTGTATCCAAACTAGAGGCGGAACAACAGGGTACTAGAGCCTCCATGCCAGCCCGTATCACATCTTGTATCCAAGCTAGAGGTGATACAACAGGGTACTAGAGCCTCCATTCCCTGTCCATATCGCATCTTGTATCTAAGCTAGAGGCGGAACAACAGGGTACGAAAGCCTTCATACCAGCCCGTATCACATCTTTTATCCAAGCTAGAGGCGGAACAACAGGGTACTAGAGCCTTCATGCCAGCCCGTATCACATCTTGTATCCAAGCTAGAGGTGGTACAACAGGGTACTAGAGCCTTTATGCCTGCATGTACCACATCTTGTATACAAGCTGGAGGTGATACAACAGGGAATTAGAGCCTCCATGCTCACCTGTATCACATCTTGTATCCAAGCTAGAGGCAATACAATAGGGTACTAGAGCCTCCATGCCCCCCATATCACATCTTGTATCCAAGCTAGAGGTTGTACAACAAGGTACTAGAGCCTCCATGCCCATCTGTATCACATCTTGTATCCAAGTTAGAGGTGGAACAACAGGGTACTAGAACCTTCATGCCAGACCGTATCACATCTTGTATCCAAGCTAGAGGCGGAACAACAGTGTACTAGAGCCTTCATGCCAGTCCGTATCACATCTTGTATCCAAGCTAGAGGTTGTACAACAGGGTACTAGAGTCTCCATGCCTGCCTGTATCACATCTTGTATTCAAGCTAGAGGTGGTACAACAGGGTACCAGAGCCTCCATTCCCTGTCCATATCACATTTTGTATCCAAGCTAGAGGCAGAACAACAGTGTACTAGAACCTTCATGCCAGCCTGTATCACATCTTGTATCCAAGCTAGAGGCAGTACAACAGGACACTAGAGCCTCCATGACCATCTGTATCACATCTTGTATCCAAGCTAGAGGTGGTACAACAGAATACTAGAGCCTCCATGTGCATCTATATCACATCTTGTATTCAAGCTAGAGGCGGTACAACAGGGTACTAGAGCCTTCATTCCCACCCATACCACATCTTGTATCCTAACTAGAGGCAGTACAACAGGGTACTAGAGCCTCCATGCCCATCTGTATCACATCTTGTATTCAAGCTAGAGGTGGTACAACAGGGTACTAGAGCCTCCATGCCTGCCTATATTACATCTTGTATCTAAGCTAGAGGCAATACAACAGAGTACTAGAGCCTCCATGTCTGCCTGTATCACATCTTGTATTCAAGCTAGAGGTGGTACAACCGGGTACTAGAGCCTCCATTCCCTGTCCATATCACATCTTGTATCCAAGCTAGAGGTGGTACAACCGGGTACTAGAGCCTCCATTCCCTGTCCATATCACATCTTGTATCCAAGCTAGAGGTGGAACAACAGGGTACTAGAGTCTTCAAGCCAGCCCGTATCACATCTTGTATCCAAGCTAGAGGTGGTACAACAGAGTACTAGAGCCTCTATGCCTGCATGTACCACATCTTGTATACAAGCTGGAGATGATACAACAGGGAATTAGAGCCTCCATGCTCACCTGTATCACATCTTGTATCCAAGCTAGAGGCAGTTAAACCGGGTACTGGAGCCTCCATGCCCCCCGTATCACATCTTGTATCCAAGCTAGAGGTTGTACAACAAGGTACTAGAGCCTCCATGCCTGCCTGTATCACATCTTGTATTCAAGCTAGAGGTGGTACAACAGGGTACTAGAGCCTCCATTCCTGGTCCATATCACATCTTGTATCCAAGCTAGAGGCGGAACAACAGGATACTAGAACCTACATGCCAGACCGTATCACATCTTGTATCCAAGCTAGAGGCGGAACAACAGGGTACTAGAGCCTCCATGCCCCGCGTATCACATCTTGTATCCAAGCTAGAGGTTGTACAACAAGGTACTAGAGCCTCCATGCCTGCCTGTACCACATCTTGTATACAAGCTGGAGGTGATACAACAGGTAATTAGAGCCTCCATGCTCACCTGTATCACATCTTTTATCCAAGCTAGAGGCAGTACAACAGGGTACTAGAGCTTCCATGCCCCCCGTATCACATCTTGTATCCAAGCTAGAGGCAGTACAACAGGGTACTAGAGCTTCCATGCCCCCCGTATCACATCTTGTATCCGAGCTAGAGGTGGTACAACAGGGTACTAGAGCCTCCATACCCATCCGTATCACATCTTTTATCCAAGTAGAGGTGGTACAACAGGATACTAGAGCCTCCATGCCCATCTGTATCACATCTTGTATCCAAGCTAAAGGTGGTACAGCAGGGTACTAGAGCCTCCATGCCTGCCTGTATCACATCTTGTATCCAAGCTAGAGGCGGTACAACAGGGTGCTAGAGCCTCCATTCCCATCTGTATCACATCTTGTATTCAAGCTAGAGGTGGTACAACAGGGTACTAGAGCCTCCATGCCTGCCTATATTACATCTTGTATCTAACCTAGAGGCAATACAACAGGGTACTAGAGCCTCCATGTCTGCCTGTATCACATCTTGTATTCAAGCTAGAGGTGGTACAACGGGGTACTAGAGCCTCCATTCCCTGTCCATATCACATCTTGTATCCAAGCTAGAGGCGGAACAACAGGGTACTAGAGCCTTCAAGCCAGCCCATATCACATCTTGTATCCAAGCTAGAGGTGGTACAACAGGGTACTAGAGCCTCTATGCCTGCATGTACCACATCTTGTATACAAGCTGGAGGTGATACAACAGGGAATAAGAGCCTCCATGCTCACCTGTATCACATCTTGTATCCAAGCTAGAGGCAGTACAACAGGGTACTAGAGCCTCCATGCCTGCCTGTATCACATCTTGTATCCAAGCTAGAGGTGGTACAACAGGGTACTAGAGCCTCCATTCCCTGTCCATATCACATCTTGTATCCAAGCTAGAGGCAGAACAACAGGGTACTAGAACCTACATGCCAGACCGTATCACATCTTGTATTCAAGCTAGAGGCGGAACAACAGGGTACTAGAGGTTCCATGCCCCCCGTATCACATCTTGTATACAAGCTAGAGGTTGTACAACAAGGTACTAGAGCCTCCATGCCTGCCTGTACCACATCTTGTATACAAGCTGGAGGTGATACAACAGGGAATAAGAGCCTCCATGCTCACCTGTATCACATCTTGTATCCAAGCTAGAGGCAGTACAACAGGGTACTAGAGCCTCCATGCCCCCCGTATCACATCTTGTATCCAAGCTAGAGGTTGTACAACAAGGTACTAGAGCCTCCATGCCTGCCTGTATCACATCTTGTATCCAAACTAGAGGTGGTACAACAGGGTACTAGAGCCTCCATTCCCTGTCCATATCACATCTTGTATCCAAGCTAGAGGCAGAACAACAGGGTACTAGAACCTACATGCCAGACCGTATCACATCTTGTATTCAAGCTAGAGGTGGAACAACAGGGTACTAGAGGCTCCATGCCCCTCGTATCACATCTTGTATCCAAGCTAGAGGTTGTACAACAAGGTACTAGAGCCTCCATGCCTGCCTGTACCACATCTTGTATACAAGCTGGAGGTGATACAACAGGGAATAAGAGCCTCCATGCTCACCTGTATCACATCTTTTATCCAAGCTAGAGGCAGTACAACAGGGTACTAGAGCTTCCATGCCCCCCGTATCACATCTTGTATCCAAGCTAGAGGCAGTACAACAGGGTACTAGAGCCTCCATGCCCATCCGTATCACATCTTGTATCCAAGCTAGAGGTTGTACAACAGGGTACTAGAGCCTCCAAGCCCATCGGTATCACATCTTGTATCCAAGCTAAAGGTGGTACAACAGGGTACTAGAGCCTCCATGCCTGCCTGTATCACATCCTGTATCCAAGCTAGAGGCGGTTAAACGGGATAGTGGAAACTTCCTTCAAGTGTTCAGTTTTCTGCAATAAATTATACTTTCATTCTGTTATCACTTGTTTATATCAGCATTACAATTCAAGCATATAAAGTTTCATTAAGTTCTAACAACTCCTATGTGCTTGATTTTTTTTTTACAATGAGTGTATCTGCAAGCATAAAAAAACCTTCAAGTGATCTAATCTACCTTGCAAGTCTTTCAACAAAAGCAGGAATAGTCACTTTTCTGCTCTAACATGTTTTCTGTTATACGCAATCAATGAAGCCTTTTTTCCCCTTAGGTGTGGCTCATAGAAGTTATAAAAACACAGATCTTCACATAATGCCATAGCATTGTCCAGCTGACACTAAACAGAAGACAGAAGCATCCTATTATAGACAGGTATGTTTAATTTATGTATTTCCATGTGATTAATTAGAATTTTGTAATATTTTGAATGGATTGACAATTTTCACCTTACTGGCCTATACTCGGACATACCAACTACCAAGCAGAGATTTGGTTTAACAATATGGTACAATAAGTGTTCATCAGTGCATTATTGGTGGAGTCATTAATATTTAAATTGTACAAGAATGGTTTCAGCCATATTCTGCTTTTCAAAAATTCTAAGTTGTTTGTCATTTTGATGCAGTAGTGTGTTTTTCTAGCAAAAAGAAAAAAATTGCATCCAGATGTTTCCTGTAGGTCAATGGCAAAATATTAAAATCCCACAGGCATCTTTTAAAGGAAATTAATGGTAAAGAGGAAGAAGAACGTGTGAAAAATGCCACCAAAAAAGCAGTAAAACATAAAGGCATCTTTAAAAAACGCTCAGGATTTTTTTGGCATTCTTTTCACCTAACTAATAACTATCTCTGTGGATACCCTAAGGCTAATTCCACACAAATCGTGGCAAAATCGCATCTTTGTTCCTGCGATTTTTGAGTGTCAGGGAGGGTTTTTTGGGGGGAGAATAATCTCTCATTACATCGCTGCCACCCTTGATAAAATCGTGCAATAGAATCGCGTAATTGTTTTTAATTGCAAAAGTCAATGGGACTTTTTTAAATGTTAAAATAGCATCGCAATGCATATTTGTTGTGTTGCGATGCAATAAAATGCATGTGCTATAGGGAAACATGGGAGATATAAAATCACACAAGGATAGAGCGTACCGTGATTTTTTTTAGCTCTCAACATCGAATTAGTGAAAACATCGCTGATGGGAAAGAAACCATTGAAAATCATTGGTTTCATAATGTGCTTTTTTACTGACTCTCGCATCAGGTGAAGATCACGTGAAAATTGCGTGATTGTCTTGCCCGTGTGAAACCACCCTAAGGGCTTAGTCACATGGGCACCAATGTGCCCATGTGACTGAGCCCTTACTGCAGGAGGAAGAAGAAGGCCGCACTTCAGGGTGGATGACTCCCCGCAACGCTAAAGAAAGAACACATGACCAGTAATGGAGCCGGTCACATGTTCTTTCTCCCGGCGCTGCAGATAGATGTCCGTCCTGAAGTGTAGCCGATGCGCCCGTGTGACTGAGCCCTAATAGTGCTTTCACATACTGGTTTTAAACAAAAAAAAATTCGCCAATAATTTTTGGGTCAGTTTTTGTGCAGTTTTTGAACCAAAGCCAGAAGTAGATTCAAAAGATACTGGAAATAATGCTTACACTTCTTCCAGCTGGAAACTCAAAAGAACTTCTCAAAAAACTATGAATAAGTTGTTCAGTCTTTCGCTTATTTTGTGATGGCTGATTCATACAAACAACAAGCGGCTGTGACATTTTGATTTCGTTTGGGAACAAAAGCAACAGTTATGGTTGTTATTCTACAAAGGGTCTATAAGGGATCTGCCATGAATAAAACATAAGTTTACAAATGGTTTTCATGTTTGAACCTAGCTGAAAAATCAATTAATGATCCACATTGTTCCAAGTGTCTGTGGCAAACAGGTAACTGGTTCTTCCATCATGACAATGCATCTGTCCACTCAGCGTTGAGTGTTAAGTCATATTTGTCAAAAAAATGGCATGGCCCCCTCACCTCACCCTCCGTATTCACCCCATCTCGCTCCGTGTGACTTTTTTAAATATATCCCCGGGTTAAAAGAGACCTCAAGAGGAAACATTTTGCAGATGTTGAAGATGTGAAACACAAAAATGGCCCAAGTACTAAAAGAACATCAATAATGACGAGTGTAAAAAATGCTTTGAGCAGTGGAAAAACGCTTGGACAAATGCATTGCTTCAAATGGAGAGGACTCTGAAGGAGACTGAAGTTTTAAAAATAGATAAAAAAATGTAAAAAAAAAAAGAATTTTTTGTTTCTTTTGGGTACCCCTCGTATCCTGTATGTGGGTGAGATATGAGCCTTATAATGTGAATCAGGGCTACAGTGACTAATCTAGGGGAGTAGTATATGAGATTAAACGTCATTATTGCGTAATATGTATTACATCACATTCCATATAATGGAGCTTACAGAGCTTTAAAGAAAGCTGGCATTGTACAGAAAACTGGTTAGAGCAATGTTATGTTTTGCTGAGATTACATAAGTCAGTTAGGGAGGCAAGAAAAGCCGCTGAAAAGGCTTTAGAAACCTCAAGCATGTTGCTATTTTAAAGATGCTAAGCTCTAACCAGTGGCTTTGCCTTGCTTTAGGTTATCATATTACCTACTTACCTGTTTTTACATTTCTGATATTTGTATTTTTACTGTAGGACAGGAATATTGTTCCAATAAACATTTCTGTTCTACTTTGGTTCAGAGTGGATCACTTATACTTGCTGACTCAGATAGTACTAGAGTATAGTACGTCATGTCAGATAAAAACTATATAAACAATTCCATGATATTGGACCCAGGTGGGTACACAATTGTGCTTTAATGAGTATCTTAGGAACACTTTACACAGCCCGATTATCAGACATGAACATTTGTTTGAATGTTCATTTGCCATATCATTGGGCAATGTAAAAGAGACTACGAGCAACTTGTACATCTATGTGAACAGAAAGATGTATAAGCAACCAATGAATGCTGTAGAAATGATCATATTAGCAATCATTCATCTCCATACTGAGAATGATTTGACATATGTGATTGGCAATGAACAAGTGCCAATCAACATGTTTTGTTGATCAGTACTTGTTTCAACTGGCTGACAACCGGCCAGCATAAAATTAAAAGTACCCTTACTAGTTACAGATACTGAGCAGTATTTTCATTTTCCTTGCAGTCAGATTATATCTCCCTTGTTTCTAGACATCGTATAATGATCATATATGCTATCTTTTCTCCTATATGTTTTATATACCCTGATATGATATTGTGGTAACTGTCAATTAGGATCTTTCATCCACATCACACCAGGCTCTATCCATGCAGATTCATCCTCATAGACATCAGTGTAAAAGAATAAAAAATAAGCAAAAAAACTGATATTCAGACAAATAAAGGAGTGCAGCTCTCATCAACTAACTTCATTGACACAAATATGCTATTATTAGTAAATGTTGGTCTATAAGCTTTTATGGTAATTATACCTCTGCTCCTGGAAAGGAGTGGTTGAGTGTAATAAAACTCTCCTAAATTAAGCTGAATGCTTGGATTGTTTTTTTCTTTCTCTTTTTTGGGATCTACTGAAGGGAATTTATCATCGGAGGAATTTTTATGTGACTTTTCTGCTATACTGTTCCCCTTCTCCAGTGCAAAATGCACCACATTTACCATACTGTAACATGATGTTGATAAATTTGTCACATCCTTAAATATATAAGTTCTGTCTCTAATTTTCCGTTTTGGCTGAGCTAGTGTGCAGCGTCTGAGGAGCGGGCCCGCAGCCTAGGAGACAGAGGGGTAGAGTTCGAGCCTTGTCACGGGGCTCTACCATTTATGACCCTGAGGGTAACAAGTGGGCTCATCCAAGTAACCGAGGACAGGCCTTTTAAAGAGTAACCCAACCTGTGGTTTACCTTAAGTCTTGTCACTCCTGACGCCACTGTTGCATCCTCTGCATATTTAAAGATGTTCCTGCGCTTTTTACTTCACCCACCTAGGAGATTGCTCTAAAACTGAGACTTAAAAAAAATCCCAATTGATAAATCTGCCTAAAAATATATTTTTAAAAATAGACCTTTCATCTGTTCTTTTTGGCGCAACTCAGTAATAATGGCCTTTTACATGGGAGGCTTGGAATGTGAATGATAATTGTCCCATGTAAACTCATGCAGCGACCAAACGAGAGTTGTTCAGTCGTTCAGTTCCTGCATGCCGAAAACTGAATGTCGTGCTGTTCAAAAAGCAGTCATTCACTTTTTAACGACTGTCAGCTTACAGTAAATGGAGGTGGGTGGGGGAAGAACGCTCCATGACCAGCTCTAAATTACAAACATTACAAAATTTGCGAATTGTAGATACAAATTTTGCGACTTTGGCTCTGCGGCATATTTGCTGTGGTTTATCCACTGCAGAATGTCGGCAGCGAATATGCCAAATATGAAGGCGACTAATAGTAACTATGCCCCATTGTATCTACATGTGTCCATCCCTGCAGCTGTATGACGCCCTTACCTATTATACAGGTATTATATTATGTGACTTTATAATTTATACAGTATTCATTTTTTATTACAGTTTTAGAAAAATGGAGGAACAAAGTTATTCCGTAGTTCAACAAATGCTAAAAGTGGCCCACCAGAGAACAGAGAGCAGTACTGTAAGTATACTGTATGTTACCACGTAGTACACTTTTACTGATTAGTAAAGTAATGATAGAACCAACTCTTAGTGTCGGGCACACATGAGAGTATGATTACCGCATACTACACGTGTGCTGTACATGGGTGTGATAGGCGGTAATTTGAAGACAATGAAATATATTGCCATACGCAGTTCCACTCACATTTAAAAGTAGTAATTGGGTAATAAGCGAGCAAAAAAAAGAACGCAGCATGTTCTATTGTGGTGGCAAATTATGCATGAGAGAGCAATTTGTTCCCTATGGGCGCATAAACAACGCCGCCCATACGCAATTGCATTGCATATAGGTGCCGTGTATACAAGCCATTGTGAGGGAAATTTTGACCAAAAAAAAGTTGGACTGCGCACGACTGCGTGCGTGAGATACACTGTCATGCGCAGTACAATTTCGCTGACATACGCGGCAATAGGCTGGCTCACCGCCAGCTCCACAGCGGTAAAACACTGCGTGGCTCATGCAGCGCTTTACGCTTATGGGCGTGTGAGGCGGCTTTAAACTCCTAATATTTAATCTTATTAGTTTAACCTTATTATTATTTATCTTATTATTACTCTTATTATTTAATCACTTATAGAAATAATACATGATATGAATCAAAATGCTTCAGGAGTAATTCAGTAAATCAGGTACGGAAATATATCACAAATTGCAGCGTTATATCTAAAAGTTATAATAAAAGCCGTACCAAATAAACTGACCTGCTGTAAATCCAGTATAATTTCAAGTATAAATAAAATGGAAACAATGTATCAATAAATGTATAATTGAAATGAAGCTCACACATATGCCTTGT
Organism: Eleutherodactylus coqui; assembly: GCF_035609145.1. NCBI lineage: Eukaryota > Metazoa > Chordata > Amphibia > Anura > Eleutherodactylidae > Eleutherodactylus > Eleutherodactylus coqui. The sequence continues at coordinate 213,019,104 of NC_089841.1, read as the reverse complement.
ACCCAAATAAACTGATGCATATAATGATTGTTTTTACTCAACGGTGTACAACATGTGGCTTGTGGGCCACATTGCCCACAATGCCAATCATCTGGACTCAGATATATCTATGGTGGCTGCTCACATGTAGCTTCCATGACAAAAATGATGCATAGCAGGGCGACAGGAATAGACAAGTACTAAGGGTGCACTGTGTAGTCATGTCTGGGCCCCCTATATATTAGGACAAGTACTAAGGGTGCACTGTGTAGCCATGTCTCCGCCCCCTATATATTAGGACAAGTACTAAGGGTGCACTGTGTAGACATGTCTGGGTCCCCTATATATTAGGACTAGTACTAAGGGTGCACTGTGTAGTCATGTCTGGTCTCCTATATATTAGGACAAGTACTAAGGGTGCACAATGTAGCCATGTCTGGGTCCCCTATATATTAGGACAAGTACTAAGGGTGCACAATGTAGCAATGTCTGGGTCCACTATATATTAGGACAAGTACTAAGGGTGCACTGTGTAGCCATGTCTGGGTCCACTATATATTAGAACAAGTACTAAGGGTGCACTCTGTAGCCATGTCTGAGTCACCTATATATTAGGACAAGTACTAAGGGTGCACTGTGTAGCCATGTCTGGTCCCCTTTATATTAGGACAAGTACTAAGGGTGCCCTGCGTAGCCCTGTCTGGGTCCCCTATATATTAGGACAAGTACTAAGGGTGCACTGTGTAGTCATGTCTGGGTCCCTATATATTAGGACAAGTACTAAGGGTACACTGTGTAGACATGTCTGAGTTCCCTATATGTTAGGACAAGTACTAAGGGTGCACTGTGTAGACATGTCTGGGTTTCCTATATATTAGGACAAGTACTACATGTGCACTGTTTAGCCATGTCTGGGTTTCCTATATATTAGGACAAGTACTAAGGATGCACTGTGTAGACATGTCTGGCTCTCCTATATATTAGCACAAGTACTAAGGGTGCACTGTGTAGTCATGTCTGGGCCCTCTATATATTAGGACAAGTACTAAGGGTGCACTGTGTAGCCCTGTCTGGGTCTCCTATATATTAGGACAACTACTAAGGGTGCACTGTGTAGACATGTCTGCGTTCCTATATATTAGGACAAGTACTAAGGGTGCACTGTGTAGTTATGTCTGGGTCTCCTATATATAAGGACAAGTACTAAGGGTGCACTGTGTAGCCATGTCTGGGTCCCCTATATATTAGGACAAGTACTAAGGGTGCATTGTATAGTTATGTCTGGGTCCCTGTATATTAGGACTAGTACTAAGGGTGCACTGTGTAGCCATGTCTGGGTCCCTGTATATTAGGACTAGTACTAAGGGTGCACTGTGTAGACATGTCTGGCTCTCCTATATATTAGGACAAGTACTAAGGGTGCACTGTGTAGACATGTCTGCGTTCCTATATATTAGGACAAGTACTAAGGGTGCACTGTGTAGTTATGTTTGGGTCTCTTATATATTAGGACAAGTACTAAGGGTGCACTGTGTAGTCATGTCTGGGTCCCCTATATATTAAGACAAGTACTAAGGGTGCACTGTGTAGACATGTCTGCGTTCCTATATATTAGGACAAGTACTAAGGGTGCACTGTGTAGTTATGTCTGGGTCTCCTATATATAAGGACAAGTACTAAGGGTGCACTGTGTAGCCATGTCTGGGTCCCCTATATATTAGGACAAGTACTAAGGGTGCATTGTATAGTTATGTCTGGGTCCCTGTATATTAGGACTAGTACTAAGGGTGCACTGTGTAGCCATGTCTGGGTCCCTGTATATTAGCACAAGTACTAAGGGTGCACTGCGTAACCATGTCTGGGTCTCCTATATATTAGGACAAGTACTAAGGGTGCACTGTGTAGACATGTCTGCGTTCCTATATATTAGGACAAGTACTAAGGGTGCACTGTGTAGTTATGTTTGGGTCTCTTATATATTAGGACAAGTACTAAGGGTGCACTGTGTAGTCATGTCTGGGTCCCCTATATATTAAGACAAGTACTAAGGGTGCACTGTGTAGCCACGTCTGGGTCCCCTATATATTAGGACAAGTACTAAGGGTGCACTATGTAGTCATGTCTAGGTCCCCTATACATTAGGAGAATAAAGTCTCTTGACCCGTTTGACACTCCAGAAATGACTAAATGAATTACAGTCATTGTATATGCATGCATCTCTCTCCATTGTAATTTATAGGACTTATGAAATGCCAGGACTTTACCTGGACATCCATCATCTACAATGGAGAGAGCCACAGGCATTGCCTCCTCATCTCTGGAATGCATATCGGGTGGGAAGGTGACCTTCATTCACCCTATAGGTGGAAGTTCTGGTATTGGAACTTACTTTGATTTATTATGGCATTTACTTAGAATAAACCATTAATGTCTCAGATAGGAATAACGTTGCGGCCTTTGGAATTGGTTCAGGTTGGAAAAAGTTGTTCGCCTCTGTTTTAACTTATATCCACTTTAGCTTTTAGGAAAACAATTGTTCTCATGCAAATTTTATTACCCCCCCCCCCCCCATTAAAAAAAAAAAAAAAAAAAATATATATATATATATATATATATATATATATATATATATATATATATGTCTATTTGTTTGGCTGGGGTGTGTGTGTGTGTGTGTGTGTGTGTGTGTGTGTGTGCGTGAAGGAATGGTGTTTATTTCCATGTACCTTTGTATATCCTTAGGAAGCCAAGGAACAGCAAAAAGGATCAGATATGAAGCCTCGCCCCAGGTTTAATCCTGCAGAAGATGTAAATGCTTTGGAAAAGGCCATCACTGCAAAGGGTATGCGTTTGCAAGGGAAAACCCGTGGGCCTCATTTCCACGGGCAGGTTTGATTCGCGGAACCTGCGTGGTAGATCCTCAAATCAAGCTGCCCATAGGGAAGCATGGGTGTCTGCAAATTAATTTAAGCATGCAGATTTGTTTTGCTGACCTTTTGGTTCAGAAAACAAATAGCAGCATGCTCCATTTTTGTGCGGATCCCGCACTGCCAACTTCCATTGAAGTCAATGGAAGCAGATTGATCAGCAGCCCGCCTGCATCTGACACTGCAGACGTGCCGCGGATCCCCCATGGTATCCGACCCGCATGTGGACATGAGGCCCTACGTCTCCTTACAGTATTTTGGTGTTCTCCCATTTGTATGTGTTGTCCATGCTGTGCTCCTATCTGCTGTGGTGTGTCTTCCCTTTTTTGGCAGCTGTTTGTTTTCTTCATTGCTGTTGATGTCTGGAGGACTTCTTCTTGGGGCTGTGCTGTCTAACCCTACCAGTGTCAGTTCTCACCAGGAGACACAGTTTCATGGCTGATAGTTTGCAGGTGAAGGATCCCGGCATCAGTATGGATGCCACATAAAGTTTGCCACTTACTTAGCATGCAGTATTATGATGCTGAATGCTGTGTGCTGTTGTCACATAGCAATTATAGAGCATATTAGGAGGAGTAAAGAAGAAGTGAGGTAGAGAGTCATTTCAGGTGGATTTTCAGAATGAACTGTCATCTATGTGTACATGAGGAGTTGCACTATATCTGGCCATTATATGATGTAAATCTTGCATTCATTCACAGTTTTCCCCTATGCAAGTTCTGTCTCTAATTTTCAGTTTTGCCTGTGCTAGTGGATGAAGATTGGCTGCTATGTTACCCACACCTTGCACACAGAGAGAAGAGGATATTCTACTGCCCTATCACTATTTCTCATATACAGGGAAGCAGCAGCAGCATGGAGGACATTATACCACATTACAAAGCAGTGTAAATTCCAGTAGTTGTGAGACAGCAAAACACTATTATCTGTAGCCATCTCTGCTTCTCTCTCACTTGGCCCTTTTTTCCTCCTACCTTCTCCATAGACTTCTATGGACAGCATTTAATGTGATCTTTCAGTGAGCCCTTAGTCTGCCTTGCTACCATAATGGATTTTAGCACTATTTCAGATAGTGGAATACCACGTTATATATAGGAGGATCAGGCTGTGAGAGACAGTAGCAGCTCAGAGACCCACAGTGGCCCTGTAGGACAGGATAAGATCTCACAGTTACTTTGGTGTCCCTGACCCTGGTTTAACCCCTGAAGGACCAAGCACAGTAAATATACAGCCCTTGGACGTGGGCTTTAATCCTCACCAACAGCAGATGTACGGCGCTGAATTAAAGCCTATGCTCCTGCAATCAAACAGGAGCAGGTCGGATCCTCAGCTGTCAGACGCATCCAAGGACCCAGAAGAGAAGGGAGAAGAAGTTTTTAACCGCTTCTGCCTTCTCTTTTCCTGGCTACATAGCGTTCAATAAGCGCTATGTACTAAAAAGTGAAAGTGTAACTATTACTTCCACTATGTGACCCAGTGATCACGTACCTACCAGATGCCCCTTGGTACAGCAGAGCTGCAGGGTCCTAGCAGTCCCTGATCAGCTCAATTAGTGACTATTGTCACTACAGGGAATGTTTCCCCTATAACTGGGGCTCCTATGGATGCACCAGCTACAATGGAATAGTCTGAAATGAAAAAAAAAGGACAATGTGAATGATCCCCAGAGTTCTTATAAAATGTCATGGGGGTCATAGATGGTAAAAAAAATAGTTACAAAAATAAGTAAAAAAGAATTACAGAATAAAATAAAAATATATACAAGAGGGTGAAGTCAGACGAGCATTTTTTTGCGCACGCCTATGCGCGCAAAAAAAGCGCATCCAATAGAACCATTGATAGAACCATTGGTTCCCTATGCAGTGTTCACATGTCCGTTTTTAGAGGTGCAAAATCCTTGTGCCTGCAAAAGATAGGACATGCGTGCACCGCATAGGTCCGTGTTGTGCATAAAGATTTCCTGCGGGGAGTCCCCTCATCACTGAACACTTTGACAGCACTGTCACAGTGTTCAGTAAGGATGGGACCCCCCGCAGGGATGAAAGAATCCCCTGCCACAGCTGTCACAGCTGTGGCAGAGGATTGCAATGTTCTCCTATTGCTTTCAATGGGGCCGGCACTGCAGCCGCCCCATTGAAAGCAATGGGATGCAGGCAACCCCCACACATTCAGAGGAGGACTTGAAATATAAGCCCTTCCCTGAAAATCATCCCTAGCTGCTGTAAAAAAATAAAAAATATATGTACATTGCCTTCTGCCACTGTCGGGGCTCCGTCATGTCCTCTTGCTGGCTCCCCGGCACTGCTCTGAAGCACTTACTGCTGGCCGGGGATTTAAAAATCCCTGTCTCCAAAACGTCCTGGGTCTGATTGGCTGAGCGCTCAGCCAATCACAGGCAGCGCTCAGCCATTCATTGAATTCAATGAATGGCTGAGCGCTGCCTCTGATTGGCTGAGCACTGTGACCAATCACAGGTAGCGCTAAGCTATCATTCAATGAATGTTATTTCTTTACTTTAAGAAAATGAGATAAATTTACCTGTTATAATGTGGCACTGAAATATGATAGTTAAAGGTTTTGCATTGTTTAGCAGAGTGGACTATATTTCTTAACATTTTTGTGCTATTAATGTTGAACTCTTTTGTTGAACAGTGGAACTCTGTTTCAGATCAAAGTTTGGTTTGGCACAAACCCGAACCTCAGGCAGTTCGTCTCAGCCAACTAAAATTTCCTCTTTTTCCTTGATTCAAATCTGACCAAGGACAACATTTCCATGGAGTTTATATTTTCTCCCTGTGTTTGTGTGGGTTTCTTCAAATTCATTTAAACATTTATGCAGATGTTGTCTTCAGTCAGATTTGAACCTAGTGCCCCAGTGCTAACCACTGGGCCACATTTATTATTTTTGCAATATTTTGTTATATTCACAGTGCAGAATGCAGCACACATTTTTCCATGTGGATTCTGCCTCTAAAATCAATCAGCTGTGGATTTTTGCTGCAACTATACAAATGTACTGCCATAGATCTGCAGGTAGATTTAACCCTTTTCAATGGGCAAATTGGCATTTAGAATTATGAATGAGGATTCCATGTGGATATGCCGGGGGAATCAATGTCAAGAAGGGACATGTAATGTCTTTTTTTTACCTCATTTGGACCTAAGTCCAACAATAGAAAAAAATTTCATCAACAGCATGGATTCCCATTGAAATTAATTGGATGCAGATTTGCTGTGGAATTGGCATGGATTCTACATCAAATCCGCAGCAAAGTTCCACTGTGTGCTCATACCCTAAGCTAATTGCTATATTAACCCCTTTTTTTTAATTTTTGATACTTTTCCTCATTAGACGTCGATGAAGGAGTTATTATCGATATTTTAACTAAGAGAACCAATGAACAGCGTCAAGAGATTAAAACAGCTTATGAAAAACAAACAGGAAAGGTATGGAGGCAATAAAATACATTTGCATGTAGAATTATAATTTTTGTGGGGATTACAGAATTTATTGAAATTAATAAAACAATATTTAATATTGGAGCTCAGCAGCAGCCTCACATAAGAGGAGACTGATATTACATATGCCACATGGTAGGTAGGGGAACCCTGTTAAGGATCTTGCATTAGAGCTATGGAGCTTTAAGTTATGCCTTTCTTTACTATACATTTGTATAACATGTAGGAGGCTGCATTCACACAACCTTATTACAGATGGCCCTACCTAAGTGGGGACATTGCCCCAATTAAGGGCGGCACAGTGGTCTTCGGAACTGGGCCCTTGCTGCTCCTAGGAACCACGCACCAGGACAGGACACATACACATGCCACATGACAGAGACAGAACAACAGGACACACAGAGAAAGAAAACACCGCAGGCAAAATGCAACCACTAGTAACAGATGATAAGCTATATATAAATACCAGGTATTTGTCAGAACCGGCAACTCTCGGGGCCGCCGTGCCCGCACCACCGGTCCGGCCACCCGGGGTGCGGGAGCGCGGCGCAGAGGTACCCCGGTTCTTGTGATCTCCCCGGGCCGCTGTAAGACTGGTCGCCGCCGGGTTACTAGGGAGGCAGCTGGTGCTTCTAGTGTCCTGACTACCAGGCTGGCTTCCCTAGTAACTGTCTGTGCAGCTAGACTGGGGGCGTGCCCCCAGCACCGCCCTGATTAGCCCTGCTGCTGTCAGGCTCCCCGCCCCAATCAGCTTCTGGGGCGGGAGCGCTGACAGCATTTAAATAGGTGTGTTTTCCTCTCAGGCCTCGCCAGTGTTAGTTTGGTTCTCCAGCTGCACCCGCGTTTATCCTGACTGCTCTTGTGACCTCGGCTTTTCTGACACCTGCTTTTGGACTTGACTACGTTTTTGCCTGACCCCTCCGTACTGCGTACCCTCTTGTTGCCGACCCGGATTGTCTGACCATTCTACCGTTGCTTGTCTCAGTGTCTGTTTGTCTCCCGTGTCCCGCTTCCCTAGTGAGGGTAGGGACCGTCGCCCAGTTGTCGCCCTGGGGGTTAGCCCAGGGGGGCAAGTAGGCAGGGACAGGGGTTGCGGGATATCTCAGGGACCCCCATATCCCGGACACTGTCCTGACAGTAACACTGGCCGAACTAAGGTCAGACCCTTGCATCCGCCCGGCAACTTTGAGCCCCTCGATGGAGGCCGTGGCGGCTGTAGCGAACCAGGTCCAGGTCCTTACGACCCTTGCCCAGGACCTAACAGCCCGCTTGCAGCCACGGGAACAAGTGGCAGCTGCAGGTCCCATGCAGCCCTCGTCCGCTCCAGGAACGATGTCAGAACCTCGAGCCACGCTTCCGGATTGCTTCTCCGGAGAGAGAGATCAGTTTTTTGCATTTAGAGAGAGCTGCAAGCTCTACTTTGATCTCCGCCCCCACTCCTCTGGTACTGAATACCAGAAAGTGGGAATCGTAATTACCCGCCTGAGGGGAGAGCCCCAAAATTGGGCTTTCTCGCTACCAGCTGGCTCTCCAGCCCGACTATCCCTTGACGCCTTTTTTTCCGCCCTGGGTCAAATTTATGACGAACCCGACCGGGCGGGCTACGCAGTCTCCAAACTTCTGGCCCTGCGCCAGGGTTGTAAGATGGCGGAGGACTACTGTTCCCAATTCCGTCAACATTGTACGGAATCCCGGTGGAACGATGCCGCCCTAAAAGACTTATTTTTGACCGGTCTGTCTGAGGGTCTCAAGGACCTACTTGTGGCCCACCCAGAGCCTAAAACCCTGGAGCAAGCCATGTCGCTGGCTATTCGAGCCGACCGACGTTTGAGGGCCAGACACGCCGCTCGGACCACCCCACTCCCCACGTCTACTTCTTCGACTGACCCGACCTGTTACCCTCCCACCACCGAGGCCATGGAGCTGGGAGCCGTGAACCCCGAGCAACGACGGGAACACCGCCTGAAGAAGAACCTCTGCTTCTACTGTGGGGAGCCGGGTCACCGCATTGCTACCTGCGCTAAGAAGCCACGGCAGGAAGAACTCCCGCTCCTAGGCAGTTGTCGGGGGGACTGTCTAGGAGCCAAGGTACTCCCTGTGTTGTCCAAAATGTTAGTGCCTTGCACCCTAGAATTTCATGCTTTCCACCGTACTGGGCAAGCCTTTGTCGATTCGGGGGCTGCGGCTAATTTCGTTAACTTTAATTTCGTTGCTCAACTGTCCGGGGTTTTGTTACGTTTAGAAACTCCGATTCTGGTTTCAGGAGTGGACTCCACTCCTTTGCAAGCAGGGGTGGTTAATCTGGTGACCCCTGAAGTAAGGTTTACTATAGGAGCCTTACACGTGGAAACCTGCACCTTTCTAGTGATGAGAGATTTGTCTGTGGACGTCGTCCTAGGCCTCCCCTGGCTCCGGGAGCACAACCCGGTAGTAAATTGGGACACGTTGGAACTGGTAAAGTGGGGTCCCCGCTGTGCCAACCACCTTCGTGCGGTGAAGGTGGGAATCTCCACCTGCGAGGGGAGCCCCCTACCAGAATACCTCTCCGAGTTTTCTGACGTGTTCTCCAAACAATTATCTGAAGCTCTGCCCCCTCATAGGGAATGGGACTGTAAAATAGACTTGATTCCTGGGGCCAAACTTCCTAAGGGCCGCATTTATAACGTTACGGTTCCAGAGAGAGAATCCATGAGGGACTACATCCAGGACAGCCTGGCCAAGGGGCACATCCGGCCCTCAGAATCCCCGGTGGGTGCCGGGTTTTTCTTCGTTGAGAAGAAGGATGGGGGTCTCCGGCCCTGTATTGACTATAGAGAGCTAAATAAAATCACAGTCCGAAACCAGTATGCTCTTCCACTCATTCCTGACCTCCTCAACCAGGTCGCTGGTGCCCGATGGTTTTCCAAACTTGATCTCAGGGGAGCATACAACCTCATCCGCATTCGGGAGGGGGATGAGTGGAAAACCGCCTTCAATACGCCCCTCGGGCATTTTGAATACCTAGTTATGCCTTTTGGATTGTGTAACGCCCCCGCCATTTTTCAGGGGTACATGAACTCAGTGTTTCAGGATATCATGGGGGTGTTCGTGGTTGTATATCTAGACGACATTTTGATTTTTTCCTCCGACTTGCCGAGTCACCATACTCACGTTCAGACTGTGCTAGCTCGACTCAGACATAACAAGCTGTTTGCTAAACTCGAGAAATGTGTTTTCGGGGTACAAAGGATATCATTTTTGGGGTATATCATCACGCCATGCGACTTCCAGATGGATCCTGAAAAGGTGAAGGCCATCACGGAGTGGGCCCAGCCAGGGTCGTTGAAAGCCCTTCAACGCTTCCTCGGCTTCGCCAACTACTATCGCAAATTCATTAAAGACTTCTCCGTGGTGGCTAAACCTCTAACGGACCTCACCAGAAAGGGGGCAGATGTGAGGACCTGGTCTTCTGAGGCTCTGAGGGCCTTCAATACCCTAAAGGCGGCGTTCTCGTCTGCACCTGTCCTAGTACAACCGGATCTGTCCAGTCCTTTTGTGGTGGAGGTAGATGCCTCTGAGTTTGGTGTGGGAGCGGTACTGTCCCAAGGTCCCTCCACTCTCACCAACCTTAGACCGTGTGCCTATTTTTCTAGGAAGTTTTCGTCCACCGAACGGAACTATGATATAGGCAACCGGGAATTGCTGGCGATTAAGTGGGCTTTTGAAGAGTGGAGGCATTTTTTGGAAGGAGCCCATCACCAGATTACGGTACTCACTGACCATAAAAACCTCACTTATCTAGATTCCGCTAAGAGGTTAAATGCTCGGCAAGCCCGCTGGGCCTTGTTTTTCTCTCGGTTCAATTTTGTTGTTACCTATAGACCCGGTTCTAAGAATGTCAAGGCTGATGCCCTGTCTAGGAGTTTTGGTTCTCCGGAACCTTCCGAGCCGGAGCCTGAGAGCATTCTCTCCCCTGGGGTGGTCCTCGCTGCTGTCTCCTCCGACCTTTCACCTCTCATTCACGCCGCTCAACAATCTGCTCCTGAAGCCCTTCCGGAAGGCAAATTATTTGTCCCGTTGTCACTGAGATTGAAAGTGTTAGAGGAGACACATGCTTCAGTCCTAGCTGGACACCCCGGTATCAGGGGTACTCTGGAGTTAGCGGCCAGACTCTATTGGTGGCCGCACATGGCCAAGGATGTACGGGTATTTGTGTCCGCGTGCCCGGTTTGCGCAAGGGGGAAGAACCTCAGGAGACGTCCTGAGGGGCCTCTTCTGCCCTTGCCCATTCCGTCCAGGCCATGGTCCCAGTTGTCCATGGATTTTATTACTGATCTGCCATCCTCGCTGGGGAATACGGTCATTTGGGTAATAGTTGACCGTTTCTCCAAAATGTCTCATTTTGTTCCACTTGGCAAGTTGCCTAACGCCAAACTTTTGTCTGAGATGTTCATCAAGGAGATTGTTCGGTTACATGGGATCCCCGAGGATATTGTGTCTGATAGAGGGGTTCAGTTCGTCGCTCGCTTCTGGCGAGCCTTCTGTAAAAATCTAAACGTTAATTTGTCCTTTTCCTCTGCTTTCCATCCCGAGAGTAACGGACAAACGGAACGGATGAACCAAGAACTTATCCAGTATCTGCGACTGTTTGTCTCTGATAACCAGCATCAGTGGGCCAACTACTTACCTCTCGCCGAATTTGCTATTAACAACCATGGTAACTCGTCGACCCAACTGTCACCTTTTTTTTGTAACTATGGGTTCCATCCCCGGTTCTCGCTTTCTACTCCTTTGGTCTCGAACAATCCGGCCGCCGACATATCCGCCGAAGAACTGTGCACAGTTTGGGCCCAGGTTCGTAAGAACCTTCAGGGTTCCCAAGAGAAACTGCGTAAATACGCAAATAAAAGACGTACTATCTCTGCACCTTTTGTGGTCGGGGAGCAGGTTTTATTATCATCTAAGAATCTGAGACTTAAGGTTCCCTCCCTGAAACTTGCTCCTCGGTTCATTGGCCCATTTACGGTTTCTCAGGTTATCAACCCGGTGTCATATAAGTTGGCACTTCCTGACCCCTGGAAGGTCCACAAGGTTTTTCACAAGAACTTGCTTAAGAAGTATGTGACTCCAGTTCTCCCCACCCAGAACCCGCCTCCTCCCTCTCTGGTACAGGGGGAACTGGAGTATGAAGTAGAAAGGCTTGTGGATGCCCGACGGGTTAGAGGTGGGCTGCAGTACCTGGTCCACTGGAGAGGATTTGGCCCTGAGGATAGGACGTGGGTCCCTGCCAGGGACGTTCATGCGCCACGCCTAGTCCAGGCATTCCACAGGGCTTTCCCGCTTAAGCCCGCACCTGGCCATGGGGGTCCGGTGTACCCCCGTAGAAGGGGGGGTACTGTCAGAACCGGCAACTCTCGGGGCCGCCGTGCCCGCACCACCGGTCCGGCCACCCGGGGTGCGGGAGCGCGGCGCAGAGGTACCCCGGTTCTTGTGATCTCCCCGGGCCGCTGTAAGACTGGTCGCCGCCGGGTTACTAGGGAGGCAGCTGGTGCTTCTAGTGTCCTGACTACCAGGCTGGCTTCCCTAGTAACTGTCTGTGCAGCTAGACTGGGGGCGTGCCCCCAGCACCGCCCTGATTAGCCCTGCTGCTGTCAGGCTCCCCGCCCCAATCAGCTTCTGGGGCGGGAGCGCTGACAGCATTTAAATAGGTGTGTTTTCCTCTCAGGCCTCGCCAGTGTTAGTTTGGTTCTCCAGCTGCACCCGCGTTTATCCTGACTGCTCTTGTGACCTCGGCTTTTCTGACACCTGCTTTTGGACTTGACTACGTTTTTGCCTGACCCCTCCGTACTGCGTACCCTCTTGTTGCCGACCCGGATTGTCTGACCATTCTACCGTTGCTTGTCTCAGTGTCTGTTTGTCTCCCGTGTCCCGCTTCCCTAGTGAGGGTAGGGACCGTCGCCCAGTTGTCGCCCTGGGGGTTAGCCCAGGGGGGCAAGTAGGCAGGGACAGGGGTTGCGGGATATCTCAGGGACCCCCATATCCCGGACACTGTCCTGACAGTATTAGTTGACATTTTGTACAAAACATGGAAGCTAGCGGGCCACTTCACGGCTCCTGGCTATACCGCTAGTCCCTACACTAATCAGAAGTCCTGCAGCACCAGACACAGTTCACACAGCAAGCTGCAACAGGACAGGACACAGATCACAGGTCACACAGCAAGCTGACACAAAACCGACAGAAAATAAACATACAACCAGACATAAACCAGCAAGACACCAAACATACAGCAAGCTGTAATGGAGATTGATGCATGACTGCTCACTCTGAACACCAAACACGCAGCAAGCTGTAACGGACATGGATACATGACTGCTCAATCAGGACACTAGTCAGACACTGACAGGAGCTGGGTTTATATGTGAGCAAAGACCCAGGAGATAGGCTAGCAGGAAGTCACCACACCCAACAAGCTCAATCATTCACCACCTGTGTAGCTGTGCTGCTAGAAACCATAGTACTACAGGTCTCAGCAGCACAACATAACACCAGGAGCCTTTATTCCCCAAACCACCAGGCAACAGTTAAAATGTGATTATATACTCTGTAACGCTGATGCCGACCAGAGCACTTTGGGTACCATCTGACTCCTCCCCCGGACTCCTGTAAATTGTACACTTAAACATTTTAAAAAAATATATATATATATCATCTATTAGCGCTGTCTGGAGCTCCACTGCATCTTCTCCCTGGGTCCTCAACATTCTTCTTCTTCATTTTCTTCTGGCTGGGAATTGAAAAATCCTCGCCTCTTGGAAGCGCTGCCTCTGATTGGCTGAGCACTGTGACCAATCACAGCCCTTCAATGAACGGCTGTGAATGATCACAGCACTCAGCCAATCAGAGGGAGCACTTCCAGGAGGCTAGGATTTTTCAATCCCCGGCCAGAAGATGAGCATTGGGGACCCAGGGAGAACACGTGCCTGAGCTGGACAGCACTTCTAGCTGATATATTTTTATTTTTTTTTCCCTGCAGCTAGGGGTTTTTTAAGGGCTTCAAGAGTAGAATTTCCTACTGTGCAAGTTGCATCGCTTTGCACGAAAACCGCGTTTTCGTGCAAAGTAAAAAACACAGTCCTATCTTTTGCAAAAAAAAATGGACATGTGACCGCTTTCATTAGAAAGCATTGTTTCTAATAGAGCCCTTTTTTAAACGCACCTATTCATGAGTGAAAAAAGCGCTCGTCTGACTGAGCCCTTAGCCTGTTTTGATAAATGAGACCCAATGTCTTTAATACAGCTTTTGTTTTCTAGTCTCTGGAAGAAGCTCTGAAGAAAGCTCTCAGTGGTAAACTCGAAACTGTGGTATTGGATTTGTTGAAAACCCCAGCTCAGTTTGATGCTGGTGAACTAAAAGCCGCAACAAAGGTATATGGTGTTGTATATTATGCAAGGTGGAAAAGTTTGAGGGTTTTTTATTTGGCTTTTTCTAGAGTAACTTAATCTTTTACCCTATCATTTTGGGCTACCCAATGCCACCACTTTCACAAGCTATTTTCACCCAAGTCTTAATTATTACCAGATACTACAGCATGCAGCTTTCTATATTATCATGGTATAAATTTGAGGAACTAATATTGCTAGTTATCACACAATGAAAGACATAATAATATGTAAATATTTTAAAGGGTCTTGGAACAAATGAAGACACATTAATTGAAATTTTGGTAACAAGAACAAATGCGCAAGTCAAGCAAATAAAGGAAGCCTACACAACAGGTATCTCGTCAGTAAACCTTCCTCTAGCTATTTGTCGTTACTCAACTGTGTATATTAACAGTGTATATTCTAGTATCTGCTGCATAAGTCAAACACAACTTACTTGGTAGATTACTGCTAATGTGCAGGCAGTTCATATTCATAGCAAAGGGTGCTTTCACACTATGTGTTGGGAATTCCGCTTTCCGATTCTATTCCGGGAGCAAGAAAGGGGAATCCCTGTGGCCAAACGACTCTGTCTCCGGACGGAACAGAACAGCGCTGGATGGACCCCATTGACTATAATGGGGACTGTCCGCTTTCTGCCCAGCTGCCCGACTTTTGGAAGTAAGAAATAGTGCTGCATTTTTTCTTCCGCTCTCTTGAGCCGGATTTGTGATGGAATCTCCGGCTGGAGGTCCCAACACAGATGTGAAACCATACCTAACTTCAAAACAATCTACCATGTGTGTGTACATCAGATGCCATACTATTTCTGGGTATTGCAATTACAATCAAAATGATTGAATTCCTATTGCAAATTAGGCTTTTTTGCCAAATTTACAAACTTTCAGCCTAAAAAACAACTAATACAGCAAGTGGTTTTTCCAAAGTCAACTCCAAATACCACATTTAATGGTTACTGCGCTCTTAGAATTTTTCAACCCCTTTTTGACAAGCATCTTTACTAATTAGTAGAGAGAGAACCATTTTGTCATTTTGATCTGCTGGAATTGTTACGCATAGCCAGACACTAGTTTCTGACAGCATTCCTAAGGAATCTTAGCCCATTCCTCATGAGCAATGGCCTCCAGTTCACTAATATTCTTGGGCTTCTATGCTGCAACACCTTCTTCAAATCTCACCAAAGATTTCCTATGGCATTGAAGTCAGGAGACTAGGATGGCCACTTCAGAATATTCCAGGACTTCTTCTGACACCAAGCCTTGGTGGATTTTAAAGTGTGCTTGAAATCATTATCCTGTTGGAAAGTTCAATAACGTCCCAGCTTCACCTTCCTCCAACTTTCTCACAGAAGGCATGATATTCTCTCCTAGGATTTCCTGCTCCTTGATTGAATCCATCTTGTTCTCTATATGCTGCAGGTCTCCAGTGCCGGAGGAAGCCCAAAGCAACCCCTAGAGGAGTGATGGCAAACCTTTTAGAGACCAAATGCCCAAACTGCAACCCAAAAACCACTTATTTAGTGCAAAGTGCCAACACGTTTGGGGGCGGGGGTTATCATGACATATGATTTTTACCCCTGTCGTTCTAAAAAGGACAGGGCCACTTCAAAATAGACAGTATGCAGATTTTGACTGCTTTTTGGATGCGGAAATACTGCAGGATGTCCTCAGCGGAAATTTCTGTGGAAAATTCTGCAGCATTTCCGCATCCAAAAAGCAGTCAAACTCTGCACCCTGTCCTTTTTGAAACAGCCTTGCCCATTTCTGCCGCAAGTAAGCATACCCCACTGATAATAGTGACCCCCTAGCAGCCCCAGCTATAATAGTGCCCCTCCCAGTGATAATAAAGACCTCCTCAGTGGCCTCAGCGATAATATTGCCCCCCCCCTGATAAGTGACCCCCACAGCGGTCCCAGCAGTAATAGTGACATCCCACAGCGGCCCCCAGTAATAATAGTGACACCCCACAGTGGCCCCTAGTAGTAATAGTGATATCCCACAGCTGCCCCAGTGTAATAGTGACATTCTACTGTGGCCCCCATTCCCCCCGAGACCCACATACTTACCCCCTCCTTCTCATGGAAGCGCTGCTTCTCCTCAGCCCGGCGCACTACCAGCAGCGCTGATCACAGGTGCACACTGATGTCGGTGTGCTTCCGGATGGCTCCTCTCTCTGATCTCGTGGAACCAAGTAGGATACATCGATGGAGGGGGGAGGAGGATCCCGGCTGCACACTGACATCACAGTGTGTGCCAGGATCAGCGCAGATAGCAGTGCTGATAACTGAATGCTGTCAGGGGAGCCGTGGCCCCTGCCAGTATTCACTATCGTGGTGAGCGTCTGACGGCGACGCGTGCCAGTAGGGAGGGCTCTGCATGCCGCCTCTGGCATGCGTGCCATAGGTTCATCACCACTGCCCTAGAGCATCATCGGGCCACTGTCATTTTTCACTGTAGGCATGATTGTTCTTTTCATCATGAGCTTCATTCTTCTTCCTCCAGAAATACTCCTGATCGCTGGCTCAAAAAGTTCCATTTTGGTTTCCCTGCTCTATAGAATAGAACCACAAAACTTCTGTGACTTATTTATATGGTTTGAGCATATTGGAACCAACTTCTCTTGTGCTTTTGGGTCAGAAGAGCTGTACATCTTGGAGTTTAGACATGAAAACCTTTCAATATATGCCTTTCTATGTAAATAGAAACCTCAGTGCCCGTTGCCACCAAATCTTGCTCTGACGACTATTTTGCGGTCAATTGGGTTTTTTTCACAGACAAAAAAAACTTTTTTGGAGGGGTGGCTATGGTCCAACCTTCAGACAAAGATGGCTGTCATATATGTCTTTGCTAAAAGAAATCTTAGTTTATTAATAAGAACCAGCTTGTGAACACGTTTCAATGTATGTAAACCTCTTCCTCAGTACTTGCTGGGAAAACTCGTCCCTGATGGTGTATATTAAAAAAAGTTCTTTCAGTGCTGAGCATTTGGTATATCAATAATTTTTTGTAGCCTAATGCAGGTTGAGAATTGCACTTTTTGATGAGTCTTTTTCATTTTCAAATAGCAAAACTGATATATTTTTTTGTTTTTCAGCATTTAAATCTGATCTTGAAAAGGATATCACTGATGATACATCTGGCGATTTTCAAAAGGCTTTGCTGGCCCTCTTGAAGGTATAGTCCATGACTAAATGATAGTTGCATGCTCAGCATAAAGGCAGACCATACTACTGTCATTAGGCCAGTGGTGAGAAGTGGGTCAGGCACCAAACACATGGTTGCTTAACGGTTTCTAAATATTGTTTACTTATTTCAGCTGCAATTTTTTGAGGATGGTGGTACTTGAACAGGTCATTGTGATTTTAAAATTTACAATAAATGTTGTCAATAAGCACATATTAGTGTCTTAAGTAAAGTCCCTTGGTGCAAGCACTGACTCCTAGTGGGACGTCACATTGTGACGCTTTCTTGGCAGACTGTTTTTGCGGGGTGGTTTGCCATTGCCTTCCTCAGTCATCTTTTCGAGTAATAGATGTATATGACTTAAAAATATTCACTATTCATTATAGTTTTCCAATTTGTCCGTAAACATGTTGGCTATCCATGATTTTTGGATAAGTTGTCCAGAAAAAAAAAGAAAATCAGTTTGACAACCTTGGCCGAACTCCTTATCCTGCTACTTGATATAGAACCTCAGCCTCAGTCTAGAAAGATTTTTGGAGCTTCAATTGATTTCAACAGTATTTGTATAAATTCATTTGCACCATATGAGTACATTTGGTGATGGTTTACAGTGAATCACATTCTACTTTTTGATTATTAGAGTTCTTCAGAAAGATCTGTTGGGGCTTTTTCTCACAAGTGCTGTGGGTGTGCACTAAAGATCGCGTGAACAGGTTAATTCCAGCTACTTGACTTAGCCCGTTCACACGTTCCGAGGTGTGTGCTACGTGTTATCCAGCTCTCATAGGAGTCTATAGAAAGCATGCACTGGGCCAGGTCCTATCTTTGCATGCACCATAGAGCATTGATGCCACCTTGCAGTCGCATGTCCTATCCTTGCTAGGTGTGCGAATTAAGAGCGTCTAAAATTCTTTCATGTAAACGCTTCTATAGGAAACCTTTGTCCTCTATAGAAGAGCTTTCTGTGTGCCCACAGCGCTCATGCGAATGAGCTCTTAAAGTGAACATTAAAGGGATATTGCCATCTTATAAAGTGATGGCATATTGCTACGTTATACCATTACTTTATGATCGCTGCCTTTGGTTTTCATTGCAAATCAATTGAAATCAATAGGTTCTATGTACTGCATATTGCGCACACTAATTTCGCACACGCAAAATGCGGCGCAAATACGTTAGTGTGACACAAGCCTTAGACTAATGCTACCATTAATCCTACTGCATAGATAGGTGTTTCAGGTATGTAATGGATCAATATGATTATGAGTAAAACTTGTTCAGTATTGGGTGAATGGCCTCGTTTGCAGAATATCATCCTATATATGTATATATTACTTTTGATAAATAGTGCTTTTACATGTGTAATAAAAACAATTTTTAGTATCTCATGTCGAATATTTTCTAGTTTAATATAATATTCTCTTAATGATACTTACATATTTGTTGTCTTTGAAAGGAATATCAGACCTAAGGGCTTAGTCACACGGGCGTTTATTGCCGCGATTTGCGCATGCGCATGCGTCCGGCGACTTTTTAAAACCATTGCTTTGCAATGGTATCGGACACATGAGCGCTTTTTATGCGCTCGTCCGATAAATTAGAGAACAGAAATCGCAGATCGCACCTATCTGCGATCTGCGATTCCTGTTCTCTTCTCTATATGCGCTCAACGGGGCCGGCGGCAGCAGCGCCGACCCCATTGAGAACATATAGAAGACAAATCATTCTTCTCTGCCACAGCTGGAACAGCTGTGGCAGAGAAGAACGATGTTTGCCCATTGAATTCAATGGAGCGGCAATACAGCCGCTCCATTGAAAGCAATGGGCTGCCGGCGTGCGCGGGGTTAATTGTCGGGAAGGGGTTAAATATATAACCCCTTACCTGCAATGCATCCTTAAATGTGAAAAAAAAAAAAAAAAGGATGTTCTCACCTGCTCCCGGCAGCTGGAGATCCCGGCGGTCGGCCTGCAGTGGGTGTGAAGGAGGTGTGACTCAGGCTTGCCCCTGATTGGCTCAGCCTGAGCCAATCAGAGGCTGAGCTCAGTCACACCCATTCATGAATTCATGAATGGGTGTGACTGAGACTTGCTTCTGATTGGCTCAGCGCTGAGCCAATCAGGGGCAAGCCTGAGTCACACCTCCTTCACACCCACTGCAGGCCGACCGCCGGGATCTCCAGCTGCCGGGAGCAGGTGAGTACATCCTTTTTTTTTATTTTTTCACATTTAAGGATGCATTGCAGGTAAGGGGTTATATATTTAACCCCTTCCCGACAATTAACCCCGCGCACGCCCGCAGCGCTTGCATTCAATGGAGCCGCTGTATTGCCGGCTCCATTGAATGCAATGCGCTGGACAGCTCCGGCCCGTTTCTAATGAAACGCGGCTAGGAGCAGATTTTCGGGCGATTTTTGGGCCGATTTTTCGGCGCCGGTCACGCGATTTGCGCATGCGCATCCGTCATGCGATGCGCAAATCGCGTGAAAAAACGCCCGTGTGACTAAGGCCTAAGGGCTCCCACCCACTAGCGTTTTTTTACTGCGAAATTCGCAGCGTTTTTTTTTTCTGCAGGGGTCTTTGGGCTATGGAAGTTGTAAAGCTAAAATCGCGATTGCGCAAAATCGCGATTTCGCGGTAAATCGCGATTTTGCGCGATCGCGATTTTAACATTACAAGTTCCATAGACCTCCTGTAGAAAAAAAAAACCTGAGAATTTCGCAGTGAAAAAAAACGCTAGTGGGTGGGAGCCCTTATAAGTAATAAAAAAGGAATTTCTTAACTATGTTTTAGGGGACGCGCAGTGAAGACTCTTATGTTGATGAAGCTGTAGCTGACAAAGATGCCAAGGTAAATTAGTCAGTGTAATTAATATTATTTATATTTTATGATTTATAACCTTACTATACATAAATGTGTTTTATATTTCACTAGGCACTATATGAAGCAGGAGAAAATACAAAAAAAGTTGATGCGTCTGTATTCATAGAGATTTTGACTCAGAGAAGTTTTCCACATATAAATACAGGTAATAATAGTAATAATACTAAAAATAAGGCAGTTATACATTCAATATCAACTCGCACTGTTAGGAGAATAGAGCTTCATTGACCGACGTTGGCTGATGTAAAGCTGTTTCAATGATGTGTAGTTACATCTCCACTGCAACCAATGCAGCAAGCCAACACTGATGAGGCCTGTTGTTCTCATAGCTGCATGTGCCATAAGTATGTGGAATATTGTTTTAACTCCTTCACACAAATGATGGTGACTATATGTCCATTTTAGCAGTGCCTTTCCATAAAAGGACCTGCATCCAGTGGGTGGCACAGGCAGAGGAGCTGTACCCGTGTCTTCTGTAATGGGTGCTGAATATAAGATACAGCTAACATCTTGATTCAATGGCCATGTTCTGAAAGAAGTACAATCCCGGCAGTTAAGCTCCTTAGATGTTGTGATCAATAGCAACTGTGGCATCTAGGTGGTTAAACATGGAGTGGAGGCTCCCACTGTCACTCCATTGGTAGCCTCTTGGCACCCAATCATCACCATTCTGGGTGCCGATTCGCTGACAGAGGAAGAACCTTACATGTGTCTAACCATCTAGATATCAAAAATACACAGGTATGGCATTGCCACAATAGTAATGACCCATATTATGGATTTAGTGTATTTTTAAAACTAGTTTGGTGAACAATGTAAGAAATGAACCACAGGAAAAAAAAAAACACGAATGGCAGAATAATTATTTTCTTTAAAAAAATATAACTCTTTCTATAAAAACAGGAAAAAAATGTGAAAGCTCTGACTGTCAGAATGCAGTGATTGTAGAAAATAATAAAATGTTATACACAGTGGTGGTTTTTATTTTCAACAAATTCCTTTTTTCAGTATGTAGAAACTATGCAAAGTACAGCAAGCATGACCTAAACAAGACGCTGGACTTGGGTCTGAAAGGGGATATTGAGAGCTGCATGGTGGCGATTGGTATGTGCCGCTGCATATTTTTTAATTGTGGCTTTGTTTTCACTATTGTCTTCAACTGGAAAAAATGCTAAATAAATATACAAATGCAAGACAAATAAGCAGATGCAGTGTTTATGAATAGCATTGCACAATCAATATTCTGTATAGACACAATTTAAGGACATTTCCTGATAAAGCAATTACAAACAACCGGCAGTATTCTGGTCAGCAGTTTGCTAAGGTAGTCGTAAGTAGAGATGAGCGAACGTGTTCGTCCGAGCTTGATATTCGTGCGAATATTAGGGTGTTCGGGATGTTCGTTATTCGTAACGAACACCATGCGGTGTTCGGGTTACTTTCACTTCCTTCCCTAAGACGTTAGCACGCTTTTCTGGCCAATTGAAAGACAGGGAAGGCATTACAACTTCCCCCTGCGTCGTTCAAGCCCTATACCACCCCCTGCAGTGAGTGGCTGGGGAGATCAGGTGTCCGCCTAATATAAAAGTCGGCCCCTCCCGCGGCTCGCCTCAGATGCCGTGTGAGTTAGATGAGGGACAGTGCTGTTTGTACCGGAGCTGCTGTAGGGAAAGAATTGGTAGTTAGTGTAGGCTTCAAGACCCCCAAAGGTCCTTATTAGGGCCACTGATAGCTGTGTGTTGGCTGCTGTTAGCAGTGGCAATTTTTTTTTCTCTCAAAATCGGCTCTGCAGAGCGTTGCACCCGGCATTAGGGACAGAAGTGTTGCATAGGCAGGGAGAGTGTTAGGAGTGAGTGTAGCCTTCAAGAACCTCAACGGTCCTTTCTAGGGCCATATTTAACCGTGTGCAGTACTGTGCTGGCTGCTGTTAGCTGTGCTGCATATGTTTTTTCTTCTCAAAATCGCCTCTGCAGAGCATTGCACCCTGCATTGATACTGCAGGGAAAGAATTGTGTAGGCAGGGCCACAACACAGTTATTATTCATAGAATATACGCAGTGCTGCCTTTTGCTTGTAAAACAAGTGAAAAAAATTCTATTTGACCTGCCTCTGTCCGTCCTAAGGGCTGTGAACACGTGTCGGCTGCGTGTGCAACGTTTAAAAATCAGACGCACCCAGCTACGTTTTACTCCTGGCTTCGCCATTTGCTTTCCTTAATTTGGAAAAAAAATACCTGCTCTGCCAGAGTTATAATAACTCTGCTACCCTCAAGTTCTGTGCCACATTAGCAGGGCCACAGCACAGTTATTAAACTTCTCATGTTCATTGAATATACGCAGTGCTGCCTTTTGGTGGAAAAAAACTGAAAATAATTCTATTTGTCCTGCCTCTGTCCGTCCTAAGGGCGGTGGACACGTGTCGGCTGCGTGTGCAACGTTTAAAAATCAGACGCACCCAGCTACGGTTTACTGCTCGCTTCGCCATTTGCTTTCCTTAATTGGGAAAAAAAATACCTGCTCTGCCAGAGTTAATAACTCTGCTACCCTCAAGTTCTGTGCCACATTAGCAGGGCCACAGCACAGTTATTAAACTTCTCATGTTCATTGAATATACGCAGTGCTGCCTTTTGGTGGAAAAAACTGAAAATAATTCTATTTGTCCTGCCTCTGTCCGTCCTAAGGGCGGTGGACACGTGTCGGCTGCGTGTGCAACATTTAAAAATCAGACGCACCCAGCTACGGTTTACTGCTGGCTTCGCCATTTGCTTTCCTTAATTGGGAAAAAAAATACCTGCTCTGCCAGAGTTAATAACTCTGCTACCCTCAAGTTCTGTGCCACATTAGCAGGGCCACAGCACAGTTATTAAATTTCTCATGTTCATTGAATATACGCAGTGCTGCCTTTTGGTGGAAAAAAACTGAAAATAATTCTATTTGTCCTGCCTCTGTCCGTCCTAAGGGCGGTGGACACGTGTCGGCTGCGTGTGCAACGTTTAAAAATCAGACGCACCCAGCTACGGTTTACTGCTGGCTTCGCCATTTGCTTTCCTTAATTGGGAAAAAAAATACCTGCTCTGCCACAGTTAATAACTCTGCTACCCTCAAGTTCTGTGACACATTAGCAGGGCCACAGCACAGTTATTAAACTTCTCATGTTCATTGAATATACGCAGTGCTGCCTTTTGGTAGAAAAAAACTGAAAATAATTCTATTTGTCCTGCCTCTGTCCGTCCTAAGGGCGGTGGACACGTGTCGGCTGCGTGTGCAACGTTTAAAAATCAGACGCACCCAGCTACGGTTTACTGCTGGCTTCGTCATTTGCTTTCCTTAATTGGGAAAAAAATACCTGCTCTGCCAGAGTTATAATAACTCTGCTACCCTCACGTTCTGTGACACATTAGCAGGGCCACAGCACAGTTATTAAACTTAGATTATTCATTCACTAGAGGCAGTGGGGCCTTTCGTCTTCAAAAAAGGGAAAAAATTATATTCGGCCTGCAGTCTTGCGCCAATTTATTTCCTGCCTGTGAAATCAAATCACTGGTAATACAGCATGCTGAGGGGTAGGGGTAGACCTAGAGGACGTGGACGCGGCCGAGGACGCGGAGGGCCAAGTCAGGGTGTGGGCACAGGCCGAGCTCCTGATCCAGGTGTGTCGCAGCCGACTGCTGCGCGATTAGGAGAGAGGCACGTTTCTGGCGTCCCCACATTCATCGCCCAATTAATGGGTCCACGCGGGAGACGGTTATTAGAAAATGAGCAGTGTGAGCAGGTCCTGTCCTGGATGGCAGAAAGTGCTTCGAGCAACCTATCGTCAACACGCAGTTCTGCGCCGTCCACTGCTGCAAATCCGAATCCTCTGTCTGCTGCTCCTCCTTCCTCCCAGCCTCCTCACTCCACTACAATGACACCTGCTCAGGAGCGGGAACACTCCCAGGAACTGTTCTCGGGCCCCTGCTTAGATTGGGCAGCAGCGGTTCCTCTCCCACCAGAGGAGTTTATCGTCACTGATGCCCAACCATTCGAAAGTTCCCGGGGTCCGGGGGAAGAGGCTGGGGACTTCCGCCAACTGTCTCAACAACTTTCTGTGGGTGAGGAGGACGATGACGATCAGACACAGTTGTCTTGCAGTGAGGTAGTAGTAAGGGCAGTAAGTCCGAGGGAGCAGCGCACAGAGGATTCGGAGGAAGAGCAGCAGGACGATGAGGTGACTGACCCCACCTGGTGTGCAACGCTTACTCAGGAGGACAGGTCTTCAGAGGGGGAGTCAAGGGCATCAGCAGGGCAGGTTGCAAGAGGCAGTGCGGTGGCCAGGGGTAGAGGCAGGGCCAGACCGAATAATCCACCAACTGTTTCCCAAAGCGCCCCCTCGCGCCATGCCACCCTGCAGAGGCCGAGGTGCTCTAAGGTCTGGCAGTTTTTCACAGAGACGCCTGACGACCAACGAACAGTGGTGTGCAACCTTTGTCGCGCAAAGCTCAGCCGGGGAGCCAACACCAACAGCCTCACCACCACCACCATGCGCAGACATATGATGGCCAAGCACCCCACAAGGTGGGGCGAAGGCCGTTCAGCGCCTCCGGTTTGCACCCCTGCCTCTCCCCCTGTGCCCCAACCTGCCACTGAGATGCAACCCCCCTCTCAGGACACAGGCACTACCGCCTCATGGCCTGCACCCACACCCTCATCTCCGCTGTCCTCGGCCCCATCCAGCAGTGTAGTTCAGCGCACCGTCCAGCCGTCGCTTGCGCAACTGTTGGAGCGCAAGCGCAAGTACGCTGCCACGCACCCGCACGCTCAAACGTTAACCGTCCGCATAGCAAAATTCATCAGCCTTGAGATGCTGCCGTATAGGGTTGTGGAAACTGAGTCCTTCAAAAGTATCATGGAGGCGGCGGCCCCGCGCTACTCAGTTCCCAGTCGCCACTACTTTTCCCGATGTGCCGTCCCAGCCCTGCACGACCACGTCTCCCGCAACATTGTACGCGCCCTCACCAACGCGGTTACTGCCACGGTCCACTTAACAACGGACACGTGGACAAGCACAGGTGGGCAGGGCCACTACATCTCCCTGACAGCACATTGGGTGAATTTAGTGGAGGCTGGGACAGAGTCAGAGCCTGGGACCGCTCACGTCCTACCCACCCCCAGAATTGCGGGCCCCAGCTCGGTGGTGGTATCTGCGGAGGTGTATGCTTCCTCCACTAAAGCACCCTCCTCCTCCTCCTCCTCCTCTGTCTCGCAATCAAGATGTGTTAGCAGCAGCATGTCGCCAGCAGTCGGTGTCGCGCGGTGTGGCAGCACAGCGGTGGGCAAGCGTCAGCAGGCCGTGCTGAAACTACTCAGCTTAGGCGATAAGAGGCACACGGCCCATGAACTGCTGCAGGGTCTGACACAGCAGACCGACCGCTGGCTTGCGCCGCTGAGCCTCCAACCGGGCATGGTCGTGTGTGACAACGGCCGTAACCTGGTGGCGGCTCTGCAGCTCGGCAGCCTCACGCACGTGCCATGCCTGGCCCACGTCTTTAATTTGGTGGTTCAGCGCTTTCTGAAAAGCTACCCACGCTTGTCAGACCTGCTCGTAAAGGCGCGCCGGCTCTGCGCACATTTCCGCAAGTCCCACACGGACGCTGCCACCCTGCGCACCCTGCAACATCACTTTAAGCTGCCAGTGCACCGACTGCTGTGCGACGTGCCCACACGGTGGAACTCTACGCTCCACATGTTGGCCAGGCTCTATGAACAGCATAGAGCTATAGTCGAATACCAACTCCAACATGGGCGGCGCAGTGGGAGTCAGCCTCCTCAATTCCTTTCAGAAGAGTGGGCCTGGTTGGCAGACATCTGCCATGTCCTTGGTAATTTTGAGGAGTCTACCCAGGTGGTGAGCGGCGATGCTACAATCATTAGCGTCACCATTCCTCTGCTATG
This sequence comes from Eleutherodactylus coqui, assembly GCF_035609145.1. Lineage (NCBI taxonomy): Eukaryota > Metazoa > Chordata > Amphibia > Anura > Eleutherodactylidae > Eleutherodactylus > Eleutherodactylus coqui. The sequence goes on along the minus strand of NC_089841.1, from coordinate 212,993,322 downwards.
CATCTTGAGAAATTCCCTGCAAACCATAAAGGCAGCTGCTTTGCGCTCGGAAACGGGGGCGGTGGAAGACAGTATGCCGCTGGATAGTCAGGGCACCCTCCTGTCTATTTCTCAGCGCGTACAGGAGGAGGAGGAGGAGCATGAGGAGGATGAGGAGGAGGGGGAAGAGACAGCTTGGCCCGCTGCTGACGGTACACCGGCTGATTGCCTGTCATCCTTTCAGCGTGTATGGCCTGAGGAGGAGGAGGAGGAGGAGGAGGATCCTGAAAGTGATCTTCCTAGTGAAGACAGCCATGTGTTGCGTACTGGTACCCTGGCACACATGGCTGACTTCATGTTAGGATGCCTTTCTCGTGACCCTCGCGTTGCACGCATTCTGGCCACAACGGATTACTGGGTGTACACACTGCTCGACCCACGCTATAAGGAGAACCTGCCCACTCTCATTCCCGAAGAGGAAAGGGGTTCGAGAGTGTTGCTATACCACAGGACCCTTGCGGACAAGCTAATGGTAAAATTCCCAGCCGACAGCGCTAGTGGCAGAAGGCGCAGTACCGAGGGCAAGGTAGCAGGGGAGGTGCGGAGATCGAGCAGCATGTACATCCCAGGCAGTGCAACAGTCTTTAAGGGCCTGGACAGCTTTATGGCTCCCCACCAAGACTGTGTCACCGCTCCCCAGTCAAGGCTGAGTTGGCGGGAGCACTGAAAAGGATGGTGAGGGAGTACGTAGCCGATCGCACGACCGTCCTCCGTGACGCCTCTGCCACCTACAACTACTGGGTGTCGAAGCTGGACACATGGCCTGAACTAGCGCTGTATGCCCTGGAGGTGCTTGCTTGTCCTGCGGCTAGCGTCTTGTCGGAGAGGGTGTTTAGTGCGGCTGGGGGAATCATCACAGATAAGCGTACCCGCCTGTCAACCGACAGTGCCGACAGGCTAACACTCATCAAGATGAACAAAGGCTGGATTTCGCCAGACTTCTCTTCTCCACCAGCGGACAGCAGCGATACGTAAGCAATACGTAGGCTGCACCCGCGGATGGAAGCTACGTTCTCTCTCACCATCCAAAACGGGGACATTTCTGCTTCATCAATCTGTGTCTAATATTCCTCCTCCTCCTCCTGCTCCTCCTCCTGAAACCTCACATAATCACGCTGAACGGGCAATTTTTCTTAGGGCCACAAGGCTCACTCAAATAATTTTTCTAAACAATTTTTAAAAGTTTCAATGCGCTTAAAAGCGTTGGAACTGTAACTTGAACCAATTTTTCGTTACACTGGGCTGCCTCCAGGCCTAGTTACCACTTAAGCCACATTAACCAAAGCGATTAATGGGTTTCACCTGCCCTCTTGGCTGGCCATGGCCAATTTTTGGGATGTACATTAGTTCTGTTGATACAGCAATTTTTGTGGGCCCTCGCCTACAGTGTAATCAAATTAATTTTTAGCCCACCTGCATTCCAGCTGATGTTACCTCAGCTGTGTTGGGCAATGCAATAGGATATATTTATGTACCGCCGGTGGCTTCCTGGCACCCACCCATGCTGTGGGTCCACAGGGAGTTTAACCTACATGTGTCCACTTCTAAAGAACCCCAGTCAGACTGGGGCATGCAGTGTGGGCCGAAGCCCACCTGTATTACGCACGACATTACTACCTCAGCTGTGTTGGGCAATGCAATGGGATATTTTTGTGTACCGCCGGTGGGTTCCAGGGAGCCACCCATGCTGTCGGTCGACAGGGACTTCACAATAGGGAGTTGTACCTGCCTGTGTCTATGAATTAAAAAGCCCGGTCTAACTGGGGCATGCAGACACCTTGACAGAATGAATAGTGTGTGGCACATAGGTTCCCCATTGCTATGCCCACGTGTGCAGCTCCTGATGGCGGTGGCACAGGATTCTATTTCTCATTGCTTCTGTACAGCATTGTGGGCTATCGCCCCGCCCCTTTTAAAGAGGGTCGCTGCCTAGCCATGCCAACCTCTGCAGTGTGTGTCTGTGGTTCCTCCTCATGGCAGACGCACTTCTAAATAGACATGAGGGTGGTGTGGCATGAGGGCAGCCGAAGGCTGCGCAGGGACACTTTGGTGTGCGCTGTGGGGGGGAGGGGGGGGGCGGTTGGGCAGCATGTAACCCAGTAGAAGTGGCAGTGGAGTGTCATGCAGGCGGTGATTGTGCTTTGTTGGAGGTAGTGTGGTGCTTAGCAAAGGTATGCCATGCTAATGATGGCTTTTCAGAAGTAAAAGTTTTTGGGAGGGGGGGGGGCCCACTCTTGCCGCTATTGTGGCTTAATAGTGGGACCTGTGAACTTGAGATGCAGCCCAACATGTAGCCCCTCGCCTGCCCTATTCGTTGCTGTGTCGTTCCCATCACTTTCTTGAATTGCCCAGATTTTCACACATGAAAACCTTAGCGAGCATCGGCGAAATACAAAAATGTTCTGGTCGCCCATTGACTTCAATGGGGTTCGTTATTCGTAACGAACCCTCGAACATCGCGGGAAGTTCGTTTCGAATAACGAACACCCGAACATTTTGGTGTTCGCTCATCTCTAGTCGTAAGTCAAAACCAGGAACATAATCAAAAAAGGGGAAAATCTTTTAAATATTTTTTTTCACTTTGTAGGCTTTTTTTTCTTGATTTCTTGACTTGCAAATACTGCAGCAATACTGATCAAAATACTACTGTGTAAAAGAGGTTGAAAGGACATTTACAAATCAGCTAGAAGAATATGGAACCAATGGAAGTTTGAAATGCGATACTTAAAAGTACATTCTTTTAAGTACTGGGCTCCAGTACACTGGCATATTTGTGGCCGCAAGTTGTCCATGTTAATCCATGGACAGCTTACAGTCCCATTATGGCCTATAATGCCATGGACATGGATGTTTTTTGCATACGGATCAATGGTCCTTGTGAGAAAATTCATGACATGCCCTATTCCTGTCCGTTTTGTTGAAGAGAAATACAACATGCTAATGCATGTCAGTGTACAGTGTCTATGTGCTGTCCGATGCGAGTTGGGCCCTCACATTATGGCTTGTGAAATCAAAATAAGGGCGTATGCTTATAAATGTATAACAGGTCCTTACAACCTCCAAATTGCATGTAATCCTAATCATGCATCCATAAATTTCTACGGTGCCCTATTCTGCCTCTCTATGCCTCTATATGGCTCTGATTTCATACAGAGGCATCTAGACCTTTTGTATGAATCAAAAAGAAAAAAGGAGCATGCCCCCATTGCATGCTATATTACAAAGTTATCTAGTTAATGTTAAAGTTAGAATTTTACCAACATTGGTTAAAGTTAAAATCGTAATTAGAAATATTAGAATATTAAATTAATAATAAAATAAGTTTAATTAGTAATATTATTTAAAGTTAGAGTCTTAATATTGATTTTTAGTCAAAACTGTTGCTTTTAAATTGTCAATGTTAAGAATGTAATTTTCATTTTCACATATAGTGAAAGTTGCTGTAAGCAAACCAGGATACTTTGCTGAAAAGTTACATCTTGCAATGAAGGTCAGTCAAATGCATGTTATTTTCATCAACATGATACTGTAATAATTAACCACCTAACATTTTTTCCCAAACAGTGCTCGTGTTTGGAGGCAAGGACCTCACAATTTAACCTGAGCACCAATTAGGCAAGGGGAGGGCACTATTTTAATGATTCTATTTCTATCTAGATTGGGACTAGAGATACATTTTCAAATGAGACCAAAATTGCATCTATAGCCCTGTTCTACACAGAGATAAACGAGATTGGAGTGGGAGTTGCATGTACTAAACTTGCAGTCATCACTTTTGCCCATGCCGAGTAAGGGAGGGGGAAGCAGTGAGCAATGAACATAGAGAGGAAAAGGATCTGTCAGCATACTGCCCCCACTGTATGACTCGAGATGATCCCAGGGGAGGGGATAACATGAACTGCACATAATTGTTATCTCTGCATCTGTAACAATCTGTACTATAAAATTAACTGTAAATGCTGCAAAAAAACACAATGCTGTCAGGATATCCATTTTCTGTTTAGCTGTCCTCCTAAAAACAAAAATAAAAAGTAATCAAAAAGTCATATCTACCCAACTATGGTACCTATAAAACTACAACTGGTCTTGGAATAGACAAGCCTTTACACAGCTACATAAATAGAAAAGTTAAAATGCTTTCAGTGCTTTTGTATAAATGTTTCTACTGTGGAAAAGTAGTAAAACAAGATGAATTGCTATGCATCTAGAGGAAAGAAGGTTTCTAAACTGCCATAGAAGTGGGCTCTTTAGTGTAAGAGCACTGAGACTATGGAACTCTCTGCCTGAGTACGTAGTGATGGGAAATTTGATAAAAGAGTTCAAGAGGGGCCTGGACAACTTTCTTGAGCAATACAATATTTCCTGTTATAATCATTAATATCTTCAAAAGGGTTGTTGATCCGGGGATTCTTCCAGTTGGAATCAAGAAGGAATTTTTTATCCTAAGGGTGCATTCACACGAAGGTATATCGGCTCGGTTTTCACGCCGAGCCAATATACGTCATCCTAGTGTGCAGAGGGGGGGAGGATGGAAGAGCCAGGAGCAGGAACTGAGCTCCCGCCCGCCTCTCTGCCTCCTCTCTGCCCCTCTGCACTATTTGCAAAGGGGAGAGGTGGGACGGGGGCGGGGCTAATTCTCGGCACTTAGCCCCGCCCCCAGCCCGCCTCTCCCCGTTGCAAATGGGGCGGAGACGAGGCAGAGGGGAGGGGCGGGACCTCAGTTCCAGCTCCTGGCTCTTCCATCCTCCCCCCTCTGCAGATGAGGACGACGTATATCGGCTCGGCGTGAAAACCGAGCCGATATACGTTCGTGTGAATGCACCCTAAATGAGGAAAATTGGATTCTACCTCATTAGTGTTTTTTGCCTTCCTTTGGATCAACATTGCAGGTGAAAGAGAGGAAGGATAATAGGATACTACAGGATACAGGATAATACCTGGATGGACATATATTTTTTCCAGCCTTACATATTGTTGCTATGTTACTATGTTAAGTTTGGTAATATTGTAATCATAACAACAAAAAGTAATCAAAAAGTCGTATCTAACCCAATATGGTACCTATAAAAACTACAAGCCTTTATACATTTTTACTTTTCTGTTTATGTAGTTGTATAAGTGTTTCTAATGTGGAAAAGTAGTAAAACATAAAAAATATATATAAATTTGGTATCATCATTATCATAAAATCTTGTAGAATAAATTTGACATATTATCTATACTATATACTGAACACTGTAGAAAATACATCTCCAAAAACAATGATGAAATTGTTGGATTTCTTTTGCACATCCCCTTCCCCTCAAAAAAAAAAAGACTTAGGGCTTCTTCACAATTTAGTCCCGTTATGCAGCCATGATAATCACAGCCCCATAATGGGACAAGACAAAAACATTGATTTCAATGGTTTTGTTTTCATTAGTTAATAGTACAGATGAGAAAAGATAGGACTTGCTCTATCCTTCCCGCACATAGTGTTATACCACAAATACAAGGGCTCATACAGAAATGAAAGATAAAAATCCTATGACCACTGGAACATACAAATAAAAATGACTTGATCTTAAGACTAAAATTAATTATGTTGTCAATAATGGGTTAAATACATTTAAGGCAGTTGATTTATGTGCCAACTATATTTATTTTTAAATATAAATTTTAAATTTAAAGTAAAAAAGTGACATTTTCAGGAGGGTTTTGATCATTTTAATGTGACTAGTAGGGGCTTAATAGAAATAAAATGCACAGAGCGCATACTCTGGCTTAATGATTAGGGACACGTCTCTACTGATTCAGCATTCCCTGATTTTCTAAACCTGACAACTCCTTCAATCACAGTTCAAATCATATTTTCTGCACTTCATTAGTAAACAGGACATGGGTGGCAGAGGGTCACTTGAACTTGCATTCGACCTGTACTTTTTTGCTCAGTGTAATTCTTTTGGATGAAATTACAGTAATTTGTAATGATATACGGACTGTTTATTCTTTGGAAGAATAACTTAAGAACAATGATTCAGAAACATGCTTTCTTAACCATCCTAATATCATCTTCTCATAGGGCTGGGGAATTCGAGACAAAATAACCAACAGGATAATGGTTTCACGGCATGAAATTGACATGAAAGACATTAAAGCTCAGTTCAAGAAGCTCACTGGCAAATCCCTACGTGAATCTCTCATGGTATACATTTTCATTTTTGTATTCTTTTAATAGTATATTTACTGAATGTTAAGTTGCTCATGGAGTTGCTCACAAATAGTAAAAATGCCCATAAACATTATTTTTGTCAGCAGATCTCGTCCATTTTATTAGGATCTGGACAGCAATCTAATGTCTGTGGGGGCTTCTGCATATTTCCTTTATGTCGGATGTATCAGACAGAAAGGATGATTTTCTTTCATCTGTCCGGTCACATCTTAAGCTGCTTTATTAAAATAATATGCACATTCATCTAATGTAAATGGTGGTGGAGGAGTGGGGGCTGATACCTTTGTGTTCACCAATTCTTTCTTATGTGTAACCATAGCACTTTACAAATCAGAACAGACAAAATCAGGCATTTCATCCACTATCAAACTGTAAGAGGCAATTAACTGTAAAAGGACGCATCTATCGGAATAAAGCCCGTTAGTGGCCTCTGTAAAATGGCATATTGGGTTTTATTCTAATTAATAGACCTTTTTACAATATAGCAGAAGAAGCGCTATAAGAGGAGCTTGGCTTGTGATGGTTAATGCTGACCACATCATCTAAGTAGTTTTCAGAGAGTCGAGGCTTCCTGCATAGTCCATGGCCCCCATGATGCAAATGTGGGGTGACGGTGGGTTTCTTTGGCAGTTGAAGGCTTAACAAAGGCCTCTGGGTGTGCCATTTACAGGAGCCTATTAGGCTCTGTCAGAGTTAAAGTATAATAGTCTGATATAATACAGAAATATTGCAGTGTATTATATGAGTGATCGATATGACTGAAGTTCAAAGTTCTGTAGCGGTAATAAAATAAAACTAAAAGTAAATTTAAAAAAGTGTTAAAAGCACCTTAAAAAAAACATAAAAAACTTTCCCTCCCTCCTTATGTATATTACTACTGCAGTAATAATAACAATAAGGCCCATTTCACATGACCGGATAGGAATTGCGGATTCCGCGAGTGTTTGATCCATAATAATACATTCAAATGCATTGGATTACACAATTCAGCTCACTATTTTCCTGCAGAAAATAGAATGCAGCATGTTCTATTTTACTGCGGAAATCCACAACATAGAGCCCATTGTTCTCTATGGTCACAAATATATATCTGCAGCCCATACACAATTACATTGCGTATGGTCTTTGGGAATTCATGTCATTGCTAAGCAACAACACGGGAAATGTAAACTAGCAAAAAAAAAAGATGTACTGCGCATGACCTCCTGCATTGGTATTTTCAGTACATTACATAGCCGTATGCAGGTAATGGCCGAACTAACAAGTGGAATCCACTGTGGGCCTCTGCAAATCGATTCCGCATATGGCCGTGTTAGCCCAGTCTAATAAATGGGAAAAAAAAACTGAATTAGTACAATAACATAAAATGGTATTTAATAGAAAAAAAAGTCTAAATGTCTAATTTTGCATCTATCACCTCCCAAAAAATAGAATAAAAAGCAATCAAATAGTTGTTTGAAGCATAATATGATACCAATAAAAACTACAGTTTGTCCCACAAAAAAAACAAACCCCAAAACAGCTCAGTCAAAAGCAATAAAAGATAAACAACTATAGCTATTTATAACTTTGTAAATTTGTCATCTCCGTAATTATACTGACTAGTAGACATGATGTCATTTAAAGTGCACAGTAAATGCCATTAAAAAATAACCAAAAACATTGCTAGGATAGCAGTTTTTTGTTCATGTTGTCTCCAAAAAAATGAAATAAAACGTAATAAAAATATGTTACCAAATATGTTATAAATGAAAGCTATAGATCATACCACAAAATACAAGCCCTCATACAGCTCTGTTGATAAAAATCTAAAAATGTTATAATTCTTACACTGCGGTGACAAAAAAAATGCTGACCCAGAAAATGATACCATGTTATTTATACCATATGGAAGACTATGTAAAAGTAAAACCCCAAAAAGTTCAATTTTTTCCACCTACCCCCCCAAATTGTAAATGTTATATAAACCACAAAATGATGCCATTAAAAGACAAAACGTCACTAAAAAGGCTGGTTTTAGACAAAGCGTGTCTCTGGGCAAAATTAAAAGGGGGCCCCAAATACCTAATGTGTTCCATTCACTTGAATGGTAACTAACACCATAAATTTTCCATAAATTAAGGATTTGAAAAGCGTATGACCGAAAAAAAGCAGTCATGTGTAACATCGTGACGTGGACTCAACATTGTATTTACTGATGTGGATGCTTGTATGAATATAAATGTAGGCTAGTAACACACAAGTGTATTACAACTGCATTTATGTGTTTGTAATATGGCCGACTGTCCGGCCTTACCATGGGTATCATGACCCAAACTATGAGCAGTGAGTTCAGGTCAGGATGTCCAAAGTCAGTTAACAACATTCACCCTTATTACGTATGAAGAAATGTGGCCATAATACACTTGTGTTTCACATACCTTAACGGCAGCATGCTCCAGTTCTCGGATTCTCACCAGGCCCAGACCAGTATAATTAAAGGAAACTGTCCGAAAGGCACTTCAAGTCATGGGGATGGCATTATGCCTGCCTCTTTCCACCTTGATCATCCTGAGGAACAGCTCTTTCCATATACACAAACGGGGAGAGAGCTGTCACTCTAGTTGATGCAATGCCGTCCCCGTGACTCGGTGTGCCATTCGGAATCAAACTTCTAAGTATATATCAAGTGTAATGTAGCGTTTCAGAATAAACTATTCATGGATATAGTGAGTGTACATTCTTGTCCTGAATTCATGCTGCTTGTGGTTTGCTCAGCATGAACCCGGTGACACATTGCCTTTAAAAAAAATTATCAGACCCCCAGATCAGCTCACTGCACTGTTCGAAAGGTGAATCTGGCACATAACAGCTGTGGGTGATTTTTGATGAATACCTGGCATTGGCGGTAAACTATTGTGTGCACCTTCCTTAGCAGGCTAACCTGGCAGATCTGAACAGGATCTACTGCTGCTTATTCTCCTCCTTCTCTGACATCATCCAGTTGTGTGCACCCTGCCCTATGTTTGTGTCCTAGTCATATAGGTGCATGGGGCACTCAACTGGACTGGAGGAGGCGGAGCGAAAGGTTAGCGATTGTGCAGACAGGAAGGGAAGCCCAGCCCCAGCAGATAAGCACAGCCCTTTTAGTAAGGGAGTGACTGTGAATTACATCACCCACCTCACCTCTGCAGATCCGTGCTTGTCACCTGGCTCCCGCTGACACAACTATCATCACCATTATGCTTACCTGCTTTAAAATTTTCCCATGCACTGCCCAATAACTTAGGACAGGCAGCTCAACAGAAGTAATAACCCTCCAACACTGACCTTCTCCATAGACAGCTGTGTCAATGAAAACATTTCAAAAAGTTATGGCTCTTGGAATGGGGGCAATGAAATAAAAACAGTAAAAGTGATTGATACATCCCAAAACAGATTGGTCATTAAGTGGTTAACATAATTGCTATGTTTTTAGTAATCATGTCTTTAGTAATCAAGCATATTTTTTCCATTTCAGGATGAAACAAGCGGGAACTATCAGACTGTTCTTGTTGCCCTCTGTGGCTATGATGAATAATCCTGTGGTAGAAATGAATGGCGAAAAAAAATTGAAAGAATCTTCATTATCTTCAATACAATGTAGTAATGTGAAGAAAGTAACTCATATAAATATATGCTATTAATCTTGACTCTCTAGTCTGCAAACGTATTATTATCTACATCAACAAAAGAAGGTACTCAATGGCAAATTTAAGGGACACTTGCATTTCTTTCATATGTAATAAAGTTTATACTTAAGTAACACATTGGCTTTTGTATTGTAGACAAACGACAAAAAGTTCTATCATAGCTTGAGAGACTTTTCAGACCATATATTTATTAATATATCAGGAAAAATACAAGATGATTTTGGTGCTTGTGGCGGCTCTTCAAAACTGTTTTTCAAAATATTGCCCTAATAAATTGATGTTTTCTGGATTGTGTTGAAGAAGGCCCTGCCCAGAAGGTGAGGGTAGAAGCTGCTCATATAGTAATGTGGTGGCAGCAGGGCTATCCTGGGCTGTAAGCTTTTCTGAAGAAATGGGTTTTAAGTAGAGATGAGCGAACGTACTCGTCCGAGCTTGATACTCGTTCGAGTATTAGGGTGTTCGAGATGCTCGTTACTCGTAACGAGCACCACGTGATGTTCGGGTTACTTTCACTTTCTTCCCTGAGAAATTTGCGCGCTTTTCTGGCCAATAGAAAGACAGGGAAGGCATTACAACTTCCCCCTGCAACGTTCAAGCCCTATACCACCCCCCTGCAGTGAGTGGCTGGCGAGATTAGGTGTCACCCGAGTATTGAAATCTGCCCCTCCCGCGGCTCGCTACGGATGCATTCTGACATTAGTTCAGGGAAAGTGCTATCGTGTTGGAGCTGCTATAGGGAGAGTGTTAGGAGTATTTTAGGTTTCAAGAACCCCAACGGTCCTTCTTAAGGCCATAAATCTTCTCTATATGCGCTCAATGGGGCCGGCGGCAGCAGCGCCGACCCCATTGAGAACATATAGAAGACAAATCCTTCTTCTCTGCCACAGCTGCAACAGCTGTGGCAGAGAAGAATGATGTTTGCCCATTGAATTCAATGGAGCCAGCAATATAGCAGGTTCCACTGAAAGCAATGGGCTGCCGGCGATCGCAGGATGAATTGTCGGGAAGGGGTTAAATATATAACCCCTTCCCTGCAATTCATCCAGAAATGTGTTACAATAAAAATATATACCGGCGTATAAGGCGACCGGGCGTATAAGACGACCCCCCAACTGTCACCTTATACGCCGGCAATACAGTGGAGCAAAGAATAAAAATCATTACTTACTTCTTCTGACGTTCTGCGGCGCTACTGCAGGCTGTCACTTCCTCCTGGTGTTTGCAGGCTGTTGCTCCCTCCTGGTTCCCGGCAGAGCATTGATTTCTCTACGAAGGGCTTTAAATCCCTGCCTCCAGAAACACACGTGCCTTCAGCCAATCACAGCCAATGACAATGATGTCATTGAATGGCTGTGATTGGCTGTGTTTCTGGAGGCGGGGATTTCAAGCCCTGCCTCCAGAAAGCAATACTCTGCCGTGGACCAGGAGGGAGCAACAGCCTGCAGGAGCGGCGCAGAACGTCAGAAGAAGTAAGTAATGATTTTTATTCTTTGCTCCGCTGTATTCCCGGCGTATAAGGTGACAGTTGGGGGGTCGTCTTATACGCCCCGTCGCCTTATACGCCAGTATATATTTTTATTGTAACACATTTCTGGATGAATTGCAGGGAAGGGGTTATATATTTAGCCCCTTCCCGACAATTCATCCTGCGATCGCCGGCAGCCCATTGCTTTCAGTGGAACCTGCTTTATTGCTGGCTCCATTGAATTCAATGGGCAAACATCGTTCTTCTCTGCCACAGCTGTTACAGCTATGGCAGAGGAGAACGATCTTTACGCTGACAGTGCAGGGGGGGGCACTCTTGCCACTATTGTGGCTTATTAGTGGGACCTGGGAACTTGAGATGCAGCCCACCATGTAGCCCCTCGCCTGCCCTATCCTAATCTGTGTCGTTCCCATCACTTTGTAGAATTGCCCAGATTTTCACAAATGAAAACCTTAGCGAGCATCGGCGATATACAAAAATGCTCGGGTCGCCCATTGACTTCAATGGGGTTCGTTACTCGGAACGAACCCTCGAGCATTGCGAAAATTTCGTCCCGAGTAACGAGCACCCGAGCATTTTGGTGCTCGCTCATCTCTAGTTTTAAGGTTATTTTTGAAGGTTTTAAAAGTGGGGAGAAGTTTGATCATTTGGGATAGTGAATTCCAGACTATGGAGGACGCACAGGAGAATTTCTGTAGACAAGTGTGTGAGGAGCAAACATGAGAGTGAAGAAGAAGATCTTGTGGTGATACTACAAAACCACAATCTGCTTCTCCTCTCTCTACTGGCTCTCAGTACGTGTCCCTCCTTTGGAGCCCTTCATAGATTAAGAAATAATTGAATTGGAATTGGAATGAATAGTTTGTTAGGGAAATTAAATAGTTCTGTCAATAGCTGTGAGGCTCCAAATCAGAGGTGGTTATGGCGGCCGCCGTGAGAAAGCAATGGACACAGAAATCAGGACTGTGTCTAAAAGCAAAAACATATTCTTTTATATAGTATGTTTAAGGAGAGTGGTCTATTGTCAATATGTGTACATTTCTGTCAGTCATATGCTTTTACATAGATAGCAGTTAATCATTAAAGCACTGTCTTTACTGGACACTGCTGCACACTGACCTTTGAACAGTGCAACAGAAGATAAGGAAAGAATGCAAGTGATATATACTTTAGCTGAGTACTAGTCTCTATTTCCATTCCTGTAACAATGCAATCTTGCTGTGCATAGCCTTTACAATCCCCCATTTGAAACAGTCCATCTTGAAAAGAGCCTTTATAGTGGTACTTTCAAGGGTTCTAAGCCACCCCTGTTGGTCTTTCTTTATTGTCTTCTTTGCCAGATCCCCACTGTTGTTGCTCTGACTGTTTCAACGATATTGTAGAGGGAGCGATTCCAGATAATTTGCTTGTCTCCGTATTCCACAGAATGTCCAGAAATTGCAAAGACTCAAAAGAATGAACAAAATAAATAGTATTAGTAATGAGTGAAACATAAAATCCATCATCTTTCCAGCAGTAGGTGACCATCCAGCAAAAATATCATACCAGTGATACTCTGTATCTACCTGGATCTTAGTACCTATGCTGACCAATGCATTTCCGACCCATACAGTTTGTTTTATGATTTCATAAGGGAGAGGTTAGTAACATCCAAATTCTTTTGAAGGTGTTCAGTATCTTTCAATAGTCTTACAATTCTACCGTAGCATGCAGTCAGATTTGACATAGGGATAGCATCTGGGTGCCAGTAGTACCTTAATGAAGCTTCAGCATCTGGCAAAAAGGTGTAAGTTTCTGTAAACCAATGTATCACCGATATGTTTTGTAAACATCCAGATAATGGAGTGGTGAGATTATACATACTAGTGGTGTTAGTTTGGTTGGTAACAAAGCATATATATTGGGGGCCAACTTCTATCGGCATATGGAAAGAAGCAGGTAGCACCATCCAATCACATATGCTGACAGAAGGCTGCAGGAAACATGGCTCATATGCGGCTGTACTCCGTCCGCATACTAGGCCATCCAGTGTTTCCTCACAGTTTTCTATGCCACTATCAACCATAGTACCTGTGAACTTAGGCAACCAATATTGGAAAGCATATAGAGGTGGTCCAAACACCACAGGTAGTACTACAAACTTACACATCAGGCTTGTGTCCTTTACCTCATAAAAATTCATTTTTCCAGTGCGATATGCATCACAGCATGCTACACTATCAGCCCTGGGCTGTATCCAAGATGCTACTGGAATTATATTCTTGAGAATATTTCTCCACAATTTTTCATTATTCATCATCAAATCTGATGGTGCTTTGTCCTTCTAGTGAATCATATATACATATTGCAGGCTACATTGTGTATAGTTTATGAATTTACCCATATGTAAAAACAAATCATTTTGAACCGCAAAACTCAGATTAAAAAGCGTTACTACATCCTTTTCATATCCTAACGCAAGATGTTGGGGGAGGAATATGGAGGGCATCCATTGTGCCTGAATGTTAACCAGATTAGACACATCTCTTCCTACCCCTGCCATCTTACTTTTCATTACTTCTAAATCTATTGAATTTAAGACCACTGTGCCTGCTCCTACTCCTCCAAGAAGAGTATCATACCATTCTCTCTTCATTCCAGAGCATGATTTCATCACAGGGAAAGATATATTAAAGTGCACTACTGTCTTCTGTTGTTTGGTTGAGACAATTTTACTCATATGGGAGATCCTAACTAAATTATTGGTGTGTACCACAGGGGTTGTTTCCAGGAGGGTCAAAACGTTTAACCACATTATAGAGTTAGCTATAGGAGTACGATTTATGCACAGGAGAGTATATGTATCTTTTAAATATATTGTCTGGTTTGTGCCTCCTCTCCCAACTTGGTCATCCTTGCACATCAACGTCTTTGAAAGATGCTCATATCTGAACTGCTTATCTGTATGAGTCACACATCCTTGGATTAGTTTATAGCATGAGATATTTACTCTACTGATAATGTTTATCCAATGATGCTCTCATTCCTATATCACATATGAATGACCTCTAAATTTAGTAGAGGGGACATATAAGCCACAGGTCTCTCCTAGTGTACAGTTGGCTATTGTGCACCTATGATGGCTTTCACATATGAACTCGTCTTGCTGTCTGGCTTTAGTTTTATTTGCCCATCTCCAGTAGCTTTTAACAACACCTCCTTCCTTAGCTTGTGCCAATTTCAACTTTTCCGCTGACATCAGGGTCCAGGCCCTGACGATAAGCAGCAGAATTCCCAGCACCAGGAACAGTCTAATTTCTCTCAGATTGTGGTCTCTTAACCTTATTGCAATGTAAGGCATGCACCCAATTGGTTTTATCCTCTAGTTTGACGGCAGTACTGGTTGTGAGCAGCACTTGATACAGTACATCAAACCTTGCTTCCAATGTCCTCCTCACGTGTCACTTTGTCACTACCCAATCTCTGGGCGGGCTGCAGATCATGCGTTCCTTCAAGGGAATTTGGATCTGGAAATTGAAAAAAACACTTGATTGTGTGTTGCTTTTAGGCGTGCATTTAAGGACATAACATACTCAGTTAGAGTACCATACTGGGCCTGCAGCATCTGTGGAAAGTATAGACCCAACCTGGGTGCACACCCAAACAAGATTTCATATGGTGATAACCCTGTCTTTTTGTTAGACACATATCTGACTGAGAAAAGGGCCAATGGGAGGCCCCCAGTCCATGGTTTGCCTGTTTCTTTCATTGCTTTCTGTATTTTTAGTTTTAGGGTACCTTTCATCCTTTCTACCTCCTCATTACTTTGTGGATGTTAAGGGGTGTGAAATGCCTGGGAGATACCCAGGGCAGACATGATGTGTTGCATTATTTCACCTGTAAAATGTGTACCCCTGTCTGACTCGATTACCTCTGGTACCCCATACCTGCAGATTACCTCATTCATGAGCTTGTTTGCAGTTGCCTGGGCAGTTGCCTTGGTGACGGCATAGGCCTCAACCCAACCTGAGAAGATATCAACAACAACAAGCACATATTCATACTTCCCAACACGTGGGAGCTGAATGTAGTCAATTTGCAATCTCTGAAATGGGTAGAGTGGCCTAGGCAAGTGTTTTTGTGGGACCTTTACCTTCTGTCCTGGATTGCTTATGGCACAGATCATGCAAGATTGGACAAATGATGTAGCAGCTACAGAGAACCCAGGGGCCACCCATTCTCTCTCAAGCGTCAGTAGCATAGCTGCCTTTGATAGGTGAGTCTTTCCATGGATCAGCTGGACCATCATGGGATACAGGGATCGTGGTAGGCAAGTTCTGCCGACTGTTCGCCATACGCCATCCTGTACTGCTGCTCCCATATTAGTCCATTTATCCTTTTCTCCTTTGCTGGCTTGCGACTGTAATGTCTTTAGTACATCAATGTCCAAAATTTTATCAATGTCCAAATCATAGTCTCTGACTTGTAGGGTCAGTATCTTCTTTTCTTCTTTCTTCCACAGCTTAAGGGTCGCTGCCTTTGCTGTGAAACCTCCTAGGGCATTGCCTTTTGCTTCTGCAGTGTCAGCTTTGGTATGAGCTTTCACCTTTAGGATTGCTACTTTGTCTGGTAGGAGTAGGGCTTTCATGAGGTTCTGTACTGCTACACCATTCTTAATGGGTTGTCCTACAGAAGTTAAAAATTGTCTGGCCTTCCATATTGGGCTGTAATCATGAGCTATGCCAAATGCATACCTGGAATCAGTGTAAACATTTGCAGTCTTTCCTTCTGCCACTCTACACACCTCAATGAGGGCCTTCAGTTCCGCTTCTTGTGCTGAGACATGCGGAGGCAGAGCTTCTGCTTTTAGGAAATCATGTTGTGTGACTACTGTATACCTGGTATGGAATCAGCCATCCTCATCTTGGTACCGTGAACCATCTACAAATAGCTCAAAATGTGCATTGTCAATAGGCGTTTCAGTAACTGATTTAAAACCTGCAGTTTCTTGCTGCATTAATTCTAGACAATCATGTTGGTGTTCTGCATCAAATAAATCAGAATCATGCTGTAAAGAATTTAAAAAATAACTGATCTGCAGTACCCAGATCCCCCATTCCCCCATTTGAATCGGGATACTCGATTGGAAGAAGAGTACCCGGGTTCAAGGTAGTGCACCGTTGGAAAGAGATGTTAGGGGGCATGAGCAAGGCACATTGCAACTTTATTTGACGAGCTAGAGACAGATGTTTAGGTTGTACTTGAGTGAGTATACTCTGAATGTCATGAGGGTGAGAACCACTAGGGGGTAGTCCAGGACCAACTCAGAAGACTTTCCAACCATTGCTTGTACTGCTGCCACCGCACAGACACAGAAAGGAGCTCCTCAGGCCACCGGATCCAATCTCATGGAGTAATACCCAGGCGGCCGTGGATGTCCTCCATGTTTTTGCATCAATACTGCCATTGCATGACCGGAAAATTCAGTGCAGAAGAGAGTGAAAGGTAAAGTGTAGTTAGGAATTCCCAGTGCTGGAGAACTGAGAATAGAGAGTTTTAGTGTATGGAAGTTGTCAGTTGCTTCAGGAGTGAGAGAGAAAAGAACACTTGGAAGACAGTCATAGAGTGGTTGCTTCAGGGATGAGGCAGAACGGATCCAAGGACGGCAGTATGACACAAGTACCAAAAAGGTGCAGAGTTTGGCAGCAGAAGAAGGTACAGAAATGGCTTGAATTGCAGCTTTGCGTTCTTCTGGGAGATGTTTGGTCCCTTGAGCTAGGCAATGGCCTAGAAACACAACCTTTTGTTTACATAGTTGTCATTTTTCCTTTGAAGCCTTGAAGCTATTTTTTGCAAAAAATTTTGGAAGAGAAATGGGTGCAGATTAACATGTTTTCAGATCCTCAGCACAAAGCAGAAGGTCATCAACATATTACAACAGCACAGTCCCACCAGGCGGGGTCTAGGCCTGCAAGACAGACTGGAGTGCCTGGGTGTACATGTTTGGAGAATTCTGCGCACCTTGTGGCAGGACAGTCAAAGCACATTGTTTACCCCTAAAGGTAAAGGCAAAAAAGTATTGCCAATCCGAAAGGATCAGTACACTGAAAAACGCATTTGTGAGATCTATCACTGTGAAAAATGTTGCAGTGGGCGGCACTTGTGCTAAAAGCGCATGTGGATTTGGCACTACTAGGGTATCAAATACAGTTACTTTAATAATTTCCCGAAGATCATGTACCATCCGATAAACATCCGGTTGTCCTTTTTGCGTTTTCTTTTTAACTGGAAAGAGGGGAGTATTAGCTGGTGATGTTATTTCCCATAATGCCCCCATTTGAAGTAAGTCTGTAATTTGTGGGCCTATAGAATCCTCTGTAATATTACTTACTCTTCTGGAGTTAAGAGAAAATTGGCTGTGGATCATCTAGAGAAGCCACCATCTGGCAAAATTGTTCTGCGTTGGTTTTTGCATAATCAATCTGTACTGTTCCTTCTTCAGTAAACTAAATGGAAGCTGACAGGGCAGAGAGTATGTATGTGCCCATAATTGACAGTGGAATATCATCACTCACCAATAGTTTTGTTTAAACTGTGGTATCTGAATTTTATGGGGAGAGGGTCTGTTTCCTGAAGTTTCTTAGGAACTCCCTCAACAGTTTGAGCTGTATTTTGCCGGTATTCTGAAGGAATTAGGTGGCTTTGAATGACTGAAGTTGCTGCCCCTGTATCAACAAGGAAAGGAATTTCCTTATTGAGTAATTCCCCTTTTAGAAAAATGGCCACACCCTCTATTGCATTGCTCATGGGGAAGAAGGGCAGAGGGTCGCCGGCTATTCAATCTTGCTTTTCTATTTCTCCCGTGGCGATTCGTGCTTTTGTGGGTTGCTCACTACCCTTCTGCTGAAGGAATTTTCTACACTCCCAGCGCTGAGCCAATCAGGGGGCAGGTCTGACTCACACCCCCTTCACACCCACTGCAGGCCAGCCGCTCTGAACTCCGGCTGCCGGGAGCAGGTAAGTATATATATATTTTTTATTTTAACACTTTTCTGGATGAATTGCAGGGAAGGGCTTATATATTTAAGCCCTTCCCGACAATTGATCCCACACTCGACCACAGCGCATTGCTTTCAATGGAGCGGGCTGTATTGCCGGCTCCATTGAATGCAATGCGCTGGACAGCTCCGGCCCGTTTCTAATGAAACGCGGCTAGGAGCAGTATTTTCGGGCGATTTTCGGGCACCGGTCACGCGATTTGCGGATGCACATCCATCATGCGATCCGCAAATCGCGCGAAAAAACGCCCGTCTGACTAAGGCCTTATTCTGGCTAAGGTCAATTATTTTGAACTTTTGGAGCCTGCAATGCCATGTAAGGCCAAGCTCTCACAACCTAGTTGCAGCACATTTTGTATGGTCTTTTTTCCAAAGCAAATAAATATGTCATAAAGAAAGGGGAATGCAAAGCAAATCATTATCTCTTTCTTTGCTCATGGACTTGTTCTGGTTATTGGTAAATAAAGCAGACAGCAAGTACTTTGCCCGAGTTAGGAGCAATCTTTTCACGCGCCTATTTTGCGCTAAAACCACGCTCGTGTGAACGAGGCCTCACTCACTGACATAAAGCAAGAATACAGTGCAAACTGAATATAGGATCAATTACTACATCTCTACCTCTATGAGTTACAGAGCAGTATGAGGCCTTGTTCGGACGAGTGCTGTGGGTGCGCAGTATAGCCGCGTGCAAAGATCGCAGCTATACTGCTCTAAAGATCGCGTGACCGGGTTAATTCCAACTACTTGAAGTAGCCCATTCGCACGATCTGAGGTGCGTGGTGTGTGCTTTCCAGCTCCCATAGGAGTCTCCCAAATATTGTTCGTTACGTGCTATGGAAAATCGCATCTTCCTGCACACTCGCGGAATTGAATTGCCTTTTCTGCAAGCGGAGGAAAAATTCACAGCATGTTCTATGTTAGTGTGAATTCCGCATGGACGGCTTCCATTGAAGTCAGTGGAAGCTGTCAGACCCATGGCCCTTCTGCAATTGACATTACGGAAAGGTTGCGGATTCTGAGTTATCGCCTAGCGGCGGTGCTGCAAAATGTAAACATTTTAGAAAAGAAAAATGTACTGCGCATGTCCAACAGTGGCTTGCTAGAGCCATCCACAATACAGATAAAAGAAGAGACATACAGGTACGCACGGACGCTGGCTGCTGTCATGGCCGGATTCTGACCCGTTCGTGTGCAGGTGGCCTAAGTTATCATCAGTTTCTCACATGTTAATGGCTAGGTAGAAGCCACTATTAAGCTGCAGCTATGGAAGGTGGGGGTTGCTATTGGACCCCATGTGTTCTATGTACGATAATTGTTGCGTGTAAATGTTCACTCTTCGGCTGAATGATGATTTTAAGGTGAGCTTAAAATGTTCAGCCAGAGAGTAGATAACACAGACTGCATGCTGTGTTCTGTACAGAAGTCAGAGATTACATTGTATTAAGCTGACAGCCAGTGTGAGAACAAAGGAGCTGATTGCAAAGCTCAGACCACTTGCTGTGTTCTGTAAGCAGCTCCTGGAGGCTCATTTACATGCAAATGAAGCTAATAAATTGCTATTGGGCATTAGTGTCCATTAGCACTTTATTAAAAATGATTGCTAGAACTGTCAATTTTTCAATTGTTTGAAAGATTGTATTTGCGTGTAAATGAGCCTTAAGCCATGAGTACACTTTTCACAATTAGCAGATTGATTCTGCTTATGGCTCCTTCATACTGGTGATCGCAATTTTGCTGCAATTTTCTCGTCCTTGTTACCATGATTTCTGAGTGTTAGCAATGCTTCTTCCTGAGAATAATCTCGCATTCCATCGCTGCTGCCCCTCGATCTTCTCACGTGGAAGACAATAGGAGTTTCTAATGTTAAAAACGCATCACACGAAAATCGCAAGTTTGGGCATTGCAATGCAATAAAAAGAGACACCATAGAAAAACATGGGAGATAAAGAAAAGCAAAATGCAGAAAGATAGGACATGCTGCAATTTTTTTTCACTCCACATCGCATGAGTAAAAACATTACAAATGGGAATGAAACCATTGAAAATCATTGGTTTCATAATTCTGCGTTTTGACTCACTCTCACATCGCCCCCTTATATAGAAACATATTTTAAAATTCTATGTTTTATTCTCTTGACTTTTTAACCAGAGAATCAAGCAAATCAGCTATGAATCATCAACCTAGCAAATCACTGTTATTATCACCTCTATCATAGAACTTGCGGAATAATATGTAAAATGCATCAGCATAGCATCGGTTGTCTCTACTAGACATCACATTCTCAAAAGCAAGTTGTGCAAGATCAGAGAAATCTTGCATTACTTGGCATCCATTGCATTTTTTCGTGTTGTACGATTTTATTACATTTTCGCAAAGCAAAACAATGGAGAAGAGGAACAACTTGGCTCCCATTCACATAGCCTAATCATGTACATCAGAGCAGGAGCTGCTCTTTGCAGTGTATAGATGGGGTTGCCCAATATAAGCTCATGCACACGGCAGGTCCAGATTCCGTCTGCGGAATCTGACCCTGACCGCGGCAGGTGACCCTGCGTCATCTTCACCGGCGTCCGCACATACCTGTCTTCTTTCGGCTTATCTGTACTGCAAATAGTCCGCACGGCTCACCATCTGACATGAGCAGCACTTTTTTTTTTTAAACTCCTTCTCTCCCCGCAGAATCCACAACCAGTCCACAATGCCAAATGGTGGACGGGCCATGGGTTGCATGGCTTCCGTTGACTTCAATGGAAGCCATCCGTGGGGGAAGCATGCTGCGAAATTTCATCTGTGAGCGGAAACCACAATTGTTTTCCGCTCGCGTGCATGAAGATTCGTTTTTCCATAGGATGCTATGGATGGTTACTGCTGCAGAATCCGGAGGCCCGCCCCGGATTTCGCAGCAAAAATCTGTTCGTGTGAGTGAGGCCATAGGGCTCACACGGGCGTTTGTACACGCGTATCAGCGGCGATCCGCACAGAAAAACATTCGCACTGCAGACGTCCGCACCTGTCAAAAAAAGAACATATGGGTGGCAATAGAGCTGGTCATGCGGATTTTCAGGCCGCACGCGGTGCGTGCGTATTTCCGCATGGAGTTACGTGCAGATCGCCACCTGTGTGACTGAGCCCTAAATGATCATCAGGGATAAAGCAGCTTCTAGAATTAATGGGGATACAGCTTTTATTTCATAACTCGCTCTAAAGCATTTGAACTTGTAACTAAAGCATGTTTTGCTTATGCAAAAGATTTATCCACTAACATAAAAAGTAAAGTTTAGAGATGATCAAATTTGTGAAAACTCACTTGCCATCAGCCAAATTTCCGATTACGAAGCCCTCTTTCCCTTGTATTAGACAATACAGGCAACACATTTTGATGCCTTTACCGCACTTCCTCTCGTGTGCCACTGGGTGGAGCTCTTGATATGTGATGCAGCGCAGGATTAGCAAATTACGTGCATGAACGGTGAACAACACATCATTGTGTCCTGGAGTAAACCCCCTGCTTCCCTTAGTGAAAGTGAAACAGTGAGAAATGGAAGAGAAAGATAAAAAACACAAATACCAACTTTTTGTATCTAACTTTCCAAAATATTTAAACATGCCAACTATAACAATTAAATTCACAATGATCTCAGTTCTAGCTTTTTTTTTGTTAAAAACATAGTTGTATTTTGCATGGCTGATATAACAGTAATCCGATCATCTGCAATTGCCACAGTACCAGACGGGCTCCTAAAAATAGAAGCTGCATGGTAATCTGTCTGGATTAGTGAATTCAATGAGTTCTCGGCAACAAATCAAAGAAACATTTTCAGAACATTTTTAAATAACATTAGTCATACATTATAAAAGGCAATAATTGTGTGTTTGTATGTAGACTTATTTAGAATATAATCTCCTATATTTATTTATCTGGCCTGAAAACATTTAAATTAACTTGCAAATTCATTTATATAGAACTGCTGGTATTTGTTTGATTCTTTGTATTATTTACAGCCGTCATGTCTCTTTAATAAGATGATTGCCGCAAAGAAAACCCTATTTAAAAACTGTGCAAATGAAAAGTTCGCTGCTTAGAAGTGTCACATACATTATTTTATTACTCTTGTCCTTGCAAGAAATATCTGCTATTCCAGCACATCATATCTTACAAACTCTATAGCTATAGAAGTCATATACCTGTAGTGCAACATGGACACCATACAATGCTCCTAAATACTCTTATACAGTATTGTTTGTGAAGCCTGCACTTTCAAAGTACTGGAGATAACGTCTTCCTAATTCATTAAGAACCAGTTATTATCGTCCTTTGTCACTTCACAGATACAGTGTAACTACAGCCTGGTCACTGGTCACTGTGTCGGCAAGTCTGCTAGCTTCTATCACATGCCACTGCCCTCTGTCCTCTAACACCGTATAGGCTACTTGCTTGAAACTGTGCAAATACTGATGCTGCTGTGATCACAGCATTTCACAAACTACCAAATTCTATTGACAGACATGCAGTTATTTTGTTCCATCTATCTATCTGCTATTGGTGACTAAAGGTCCTTTTACACGCAAATATAATGTTTTAAATGACTGGAAGATTGAAAGATATAGTGTTCTATATCTCATATAAATCTATCTATCTCACAATCTATCTATATCTATCTATCTCTCATATATATCTCTTTCTCATATTTATCTATCTACATATCAAACTATCCGCTATTGGTGACTAAAGGTCCTTTTACACGCAAAGCTAATCTTTTAAATGCCTGAAAGATTGAAAGATTTAGAGATCTATTTGCATAAAGTGTTAATGGCTCTAATGGCGATTAACGCTTAATTCTCTTCATTGGCATGTGAAAGGACCTCTAGGAGTTGTTTGCAGAGCCCAGCTTGTGTTTAAACACACACCAAGATGTGCAAACAGCTGCTGTCACATTCCATTGTTCTCCTCATGGCTGCTGGCAGATTGCATTATCCGCCTTGCAGCTAGTGTAACATGCCTCGAGGAGAACCTCCTGCAGTCTTTTGAAAGATGAACGAAATACATTTAAATGGAATGCAGTTGCGCAGTCTTTCTGTGGCTGAACCATGGATTTTATGTGAAGTGAAATCCCTCATTCAAATTAAAAGTACACGATGCCCACATTTACTTGTAAGGATTATCCCCCATTTTCGGTCATTTAGATGAATTTTGAGCGATAATTGTTGCATGTAAAAGGGCCTTTACTCAGTGATTGATACCAGTGTGACAATGACATAATAGTATCCTTCATTAATGCCCTGCCTGACTGTTTTATTACCACAATCAACCAGTCCTATGAACAACATTGGGGCTTATTTACTAATATTATCTAAAACTTAGCGCAAACTTAGACAGTCTTAAAGTGCGCCAGATAAATCACAGCAACTCTGCTGAATGATAAATCTGCTGAATTTTAAGACTGTCTAAGGCTGCACGTATGTGTATTTTTTTTTCATAATCTGTACTGCAGATGGTACGCTTTGCTCGCCGTCGGATATGCACAGTACAGATTTTTTTTAAACTACGGCTTTTCCTGCATCGTCGGTAGGCGATGACGCTGGTGCCTTTGACCTTTCTGCAATGTCAATTGCAGCAGGGTTGCAGGTCCAGCGGCTTCCATTGACCTCAATGAGAGCCGTCCACGTGGAATCCGCCAAATAATAGAGCATGCAGCGATTTTATTTCCCAGAGCAGAAAATCGCAGTCACTGTCAGCTTGTGTGAGCAGACATGTGGATGCTATATTGTTTTGAATTTGTGCGGAATGCCCGCAGATCGTCCGCATGGGAGACACTCACGAATTCTGCAATTCAAACTTGCTCGTGTGCAGACGGCCTAAGGTCAGTTTCATATCTGCGTTGGAACCCCCGGCCGGAGGATCTGGCACAGATCTAGCTCAAAATACTGGAAGAAAAAGGGTGGAAAGAGGACAGACCCTAGTATAGTCAATGGGGTCCATCCTGCGCTGATCAGTTCCGTCCAGACACGTAATCAATCAGCCATGTTTATTCTCCTTTCCTGCTCCATTCAGGGGCGGAACCCCAAGCGTAGATGTGAAACCACTGATCTAAGTTTAGACCACTTATTAGTTGACTTAGTTTCAACCAAAAATTTTTCCAAGATTTGGTACAATTTGTGATGCAATTTAGGCCACATCCCTTTTTTGAATGAGTCGGAAAAGTGTCTAAAAACACATAATAAGTGTGGAGCACAGCATGTAAGACAATGCTATCAAACAATTTGCTCCAGAAACTACTGTATTTTGACTAGTAAATCTGTCCCATTGTCTCCAATGTAGCATACACGTCCATGGTGAGTAACGCCAGTACCCTCTCAAAACATCACTTAATTTGCTTGCTAAATGAAGAACTTTATTGCCCCATACCAATGTAGATTGATTTTATTAAAAAAAAAAGCTGCCAACCACAGTCAATAATCTCTATTTTGATCCATAAACCAGCAGGATAAAATGAGGTAAACTTGCAACCAGTCTATAAGTTACTTCACTTCCAGATAATCCTTAGTTAATACCTGTCAAGAATGATGTTTAGACAAGATATAATATCCTTAATTTTTGTTTTGTCCCATTTATTTGTTACATTTTCCTTTCATTTTATAATTTGGTTGATCAAAATATTACTCTGCCTTGTTATTGCAATCACAGCAGTGTAAAAACCAATTACGTCCATAGTCCTAAAGGTAACGTCTCATCAGAAAATGATCTATCATACTATATAAATCACATTTTTTGTGGTAAACATATTTTTTTAAAACTTTTTAGATTTTTTTAAAATTTTTGGTCACAGTCTGTATATAAAAAAAATCTAATACTAGCCTGTCACTTCCTTTTCTGTAGAGAAAGCTTTGTTGCAGTTATCTCACTAACATCACAGGCAGGATTACTCTGAGAGGTAACACCTATATGTAGATAACACAGTATCTACCATTCACAATTAGTGGTAAGCTGTGACTATCTGCTCCCCCTTCCCACACAGGTTACAGAAAATGCCTAGAACAGTCTTCCATACAAGTCAATGGGTCACCTCTTGTCTAGTGTATGAATGATCCATGAGACTGATGTGAAGCATATCTTCCAAATGTTCTTAAATGCTGTTATATGCGGCTCTGGCAAGATGGCCACCCCATAGTCATGTATAGACAACGATAAAAACAATTCTACAATTAGAAAATTAAAACAGATTAATTAATTTTTAAAATGGCCATATAGTCCTTTTAATTATGCCAATTGCATACCGCAAAGCTTGAAATGCAGTGTCGGCACAAATGCATGATGTCTTCAGCCATTAAAGTCAACTATTTAGTGATTCTGTACTGATTTATACTGTATGGGAAACACAGAAAAGTGAAATATTTTACATCTGAAAGTATGGAGAAAGAAAAATAAAAAGTACAGTTACCTGTATCTGTCATTGGCACATTGCATATTGGGATTAGCTTCCTATGCTAGATTTGGCTGTCAGACTTCCTTTAATCAAGCACAATACAGTAAATCATCTTTTTCAGCATTTGCATGAAAAGCACTTCACGATTAAGAGAGTCGAAGGATCATCTGCATATAGAGACAAAAGAATGCCCACCCGAAGGAGTTATGATCATAAAAGTGCCGAAACTGTATGCATAATGGACTGCAGCTAGAGATGACCTTTCTTGGCTGGAAGCTCCCTTAATACGTAACAAGAAATAGTGGAGTGGATCGCGAACTATGTTGATGCTGTCAATGGAGTTTCTGGCAAGAAATTTTGCTGACAGTGGCAACATTTTTGGTGATCCACTCCTCCACTATTTTTTGTAATGTCCTGAGGGGGTCTTCTTGCTAGAAAAGGTCATCTTTAGCTGCAGTGCACTTTATTCTGCCCTTGTACATTGTAAGGGTGAGTTCACATGAGCGTGTTTTTGTGCGTACTTAGGTGCGTACATACGTGCGCACTTAGGTACGAGCAAAAACACGCGTGAACACAGCTGCGTGCTTGTTGTCAATGAAGCCGCGGCTGCATTGAAAACAATGCTCTGCTGGCACCCTTGCATTCTTTTCAGGGAAGGGCTTTACATATAAGCCCTTCCCTGAAAAAGAAAGATTTTAGGGTAAAAAAAAAAATATATATATATATATATATATATATATACATATATATATATATATATATACTCACCTGTCCGCCGCTGCCGTGACCCCCGCGGATGAAGAACACATTCTTTTAACTAGCGGGGATGAAGGAAACATCTCCCCAAATGAATGACGGGCGAGAGCTACCTGTGATTGGCTGAGCACCTCAGCCAATCACATTCAGCGCTTTCAGCAGGCTGAGATTTTAAATCCCCGCTTGCTGATAGATCAGCACCACAGTGCAGGGGACAGCAGGAGAAGACTCGGCTGTGCCCCGGCAGCTGAAGCAAGGTGAGTATCTATTTTTTTGTTTTTTTAAACCACTTTTACCTAATTTTCAGGGAAGGGCTTATATTTAAAGCCCTATCCTGAAATCAATTGCTGGCAGCAGAATCCTCCACCACAGCTAACCTGTGTGACTGCTGCCGTAGAGAATTGAAGAATTCCTCTGCTGCATCTGTCACAGATGTGGTAGATGCAGCAGCAGAGAATTCTTTTAACTAGCGAGGATGAGGGAAACATCTGACGCATGCAGCAGATGTGTTCTTCATCCCGCGGGGGTCACAGCAGCGGTGGACAGGTAAGTGCATATTTTTTTTACACTAAAATCTGTCTTTTTCAGGGAATGGCTTATATCTAACGCCCTTCCCTGAAAAAGAATGCATGAGTGCCAGCAGAGCATTGTTTTTAATGGAGCCGCCGGCAGCAGTCACGCTCCATTGAAGAGAATGCCTGCTCCTGTTTTTTTTTTTTTTTTACACTAAAATGTTTCTTTTTCAGGGAAGGGCTTATAAGTGAAGCCCTTCCCTGAAAAAAAGTGCAGGGGTGCCAGCAGAGCACTGGCAGCAGCCATGGTTCCATTGAAAACAATGCGTGCATTCCGAATGGTGCATGTATGTCCTATCTTTGCAGGCACACGCCTGTAAAGCACGGACATGTGCATGCAACATAGGGAATGCAATGTTGCAAACACAAGCGTGTTTTTGTGCGTGTGCGTATGCACACACAAACACACGCTTGTGTGAAGCCACCCTAAGGGCGAGCACCCACTGGCGTTTGCGTTTCCCGCGGGAAAAAAACGCAGCGTTTTCGCCGCGTGTCCCGCGTTTTTTCCGCGCGTTTTCCGCGGCGTTTTTCGCGGCGTTTTCGCGGCGTTTTCGCGGCTTTGCCATTAATTTCCATGGAGAAAAATAAGGACACATATGCAACTGACAGTTCCTATGTTAAAAACGCAAACGCAATGCAAAAAAAACGCCAGTGGACAGGAACACATGTTATCTCTATGCCTGTGCAGGAAAAACGCAAAACGCAAAACGCAAAACGCAGGTAAAAAAACGCCAGTGGGTGCTCGCCCTAATACAGGATATTTTAGATCCATATTTAAAGATTCCACTTATACTTAAAGGGGTTTTCCGGGACTTAAACAAAAAAAAGATTAAAAAGCTTTAAAATACAGAAAACTTGAATAATCACCTGTTGCTGCCACTCCCCATCTAGCGTTGCAGTTCGAGTTGTTATGGGAAAAAATAATATTCCAGAAGATTTCACTCGTTTGCTCCAGATTGGTTATAATGAGAAGCTTCATGCATGAAAATATGTATTGGAAATCACGGATGCTCTCTGTCAGCCCCCATACCCTTCTGGTTTATTGAGAAGGAAGTACAATACAAGTATACTGAATATGACGCACCAATTATATGCATGCCCCTCCCAACATCATAACAACTCACGATTGGCCTTGTATGTGATGACGCTAATGATTAACCTATATTTACGCCCCAGGTGTATGCCGCTATGTGAACATGTAATTCCTATAAACCCAAGTAGCATAGACTTTATTCATATTCCAATCTGGACCAAGAAATCCAAGGGAGGAGATAAGGAGCACCCCCCCCCCCCTATCTGTAGATAGTGTTAAGTCCTGAGAACTGTGTGTAGGAGTGTTTTGCAGATACCAGCACAAAAATGCAACACACACAGTGTACAGTGTTGAACCAGTTAACCATTCCACTGTTAGCTATTTTCTATGAAGGTGGATATATATATATATATATATATATATATATATATATAAGTATATGTGTGTGTGTGTGTGCCTAGGCTGATATAAGAAACACGTTTATATTATTATTACTACAACAGAGTTCTCTCTGCATTGAACTCGGAAAGTGGTCACATGCTGTTTATTGTGCACGTAACCACTCAGTGACTCACAGGTTTCAGTGGCTGTAGAAGAATCATAGTGGATTTTAATTTCTACTTCACTCCGTATGCTTGTATATTTAAAGAAGCCATGTGGGACTTTTACTATTGATAACCTGTCCTCAGGACTAGTCATCAATAGTTGATTGGCAGGGTTCTGCTGGTCAGGATCCTCACCAATCAGTTGCTGCAATATGGACAGAGCTATCTGTATAGACAGCGGGCCCAGGAAGCAGCTGATAGGTCATCAATAGTAAAAGTTTTGGGCAAGTCCTCTAAATCAGCAGCAACCTAAAAACATCCCACAAATGTGCTGTTTCTTCACTTTAACTGTTGCGCTGCTTTTTTCATTTTGAATGAATTCAATTAATTAAAATTTTTTTTTGATTACTGCAATTTATTACAATTTAGCTTTCCCCTTGCCAAACTCTCGGTTCTCCAATGTAAAGTATCCTGCATGTAGAAGCCAGACTGATCTTTCTGGCTGGAGTTTCAAAGACATACTGGTGATCAACAAGCCTTAAAGGGGTTTTCCGAGGAAATACTATTGGTGACCCATCCTCAGGATAGAACAGATACTTGGCAGCATAAAGTGGTGCAAAGCAATGGATCAGTCTTTATTCTCCTATACCGAAAAGCTTGAAAAAGACCGTGGAGGTCGAAACGTAGCTGCTTGTCTTTTCGTTATGGGAGAATAAAGCCTGATCCATTGCTTAGAATAGAATCGAAGAAGTGGGGGGTAACCAACTGAGTGCCCGAATACATTAATATAAGAAAAAATGAAGAATATTTTCCCAAACCATTGTTGTTTGGAGATAAGGAAATGTGAAACTCTAACCCAATCTATAGTGGGATCAACTAACATGAAAGCAGCTGTAATCTAATATAGGTCCATTGGTAAACAAACAACCTAAAATAGTTACCATACTTTGCCAAGTTTGCCAGCCACCTCAGGCTTAGAACTGAACTGTGACCCAATCTTACTTCCACGACCACTGCTACGTCCCAAACCACCTTTACTACCTCTATTCTTTGCATGACTATCTACACATCCACATATACCATAGTGGTATATTGCCACAATTACCATCACTACTTCCAGCACTACCTCAACTATAGGCTGTGTTTTTAGAGTAGTAACATTATCGAATAATAGATGAGAGCTTTATTGCCCAGCCTGCTATCAAAATCATATTCATAAAACAAATATATAAAACGAATGTATTTAATTAGATCACCCATTTCATTTTAAACACACTTTTATCATATATAATTACTCAAAAATAAAATATAATGTTCTAGAATGAAGGTGAACTGAAGAAACAATATAGAAAATATCCTTTTGATTGCCATAATAAAAATTGAAAGCAAAAATACATTCAATAATTTTGCCTCCGGTCAAAGTTTATCATGCTGAGACCAAGTCCCAACCCATGTTTCCTAAGTATCTGTATATAGATTTTCATACCTTTGCAGTGACAAGCGTAGTTTTATTCAATTTGTCTACCGTAAAAACGACACTCATGACAAGTCCCTCGAGTTATTTAGTCAGCTATTACATTCCCATTTGAAATACTATCGCTGCATATGAAGTACATTGTTCCTGTTGTACAAATAGCCTAATAATAGGAATACTGTTAACAATCCTTTGCCATAACTGAGCCACATTCCTTTTTTATGACATGGCAAGTGATACCAGCATCTCATCTTCACACTTTCCCTCTAATAGCACAGCGCTGTAACTAAAGCCTTGTAATATAAAACCATACTGTGCTTTTTCCTTGTCGTGTTTGTTAATTATTGACTCTAACAATTAAGGTGGACGTTCCCTCACATTTGGCCATACCTACCCGGTAGTGAGGAAATGTTGGATTGTTCTAAAGCACTTTCTTTGCTGGCTTATAATCTAAGTGGGATATTAAACTTTTGTGTTTCAAACCTACATGTGAAGCCTGAGATTAAGCAATACATCTTGGTTTGCTGAAAACAATATGTTGCTTAGTGAAAGCAGTGAATCTTAAAACCTGGGCAGAAACAGAAAGTCCTCCATTCTAAAGACACATTCTCTGCACAGTCTCTTGATCAATTACCCCCTGATGGCTCTGTGTCTGACTCTTTAGATAAGTGGAAACTCCCAAAATCCTTTTCAGGGTCTCTCCATAAAATCATTGAATTGCAGCTGGTCTGCCTTTCATAGCCTCAGTGGAGACATCCTGCTGCAGCTCCACCAGTGCAGGTAAGTGATTATCACACAACACATTTTCTTTAAAGCATTTTCCTCAGTTGTAATACATAGTTCCCAGGTCGCAAAACCAAAAAGAAAGGAATAGATAGAGCATTAGGCGGCCAGCCTACTGATAAAGGCAAAGAAAAAGAAGCATTCACACCCATTCACACAGATATTTTGTCTAAACAGGAGAACTCATACATCACAATGGTACAAACATAACACCATATTAAAAAAGAAAAAAAAATGTAATTAATCACAATCCTTCCTCCTTTACCCCTTATTGACCGTCGATGCGCCTCTTGACGGTCTGTATTGGCAGTCTATGTATGAAGAGAAATTGCACTGCGATCTCCCTCCATACAATGCAGGTGCCGGCTGTTTCTTACAGCCGACAGCTGGCGGTAACAGCTCTGATCAGCCCCTGGCTGCCATAACACCTGCACATCTGTCTGCGATCTCTTTAAATGCCACTGTCAGAATTGATGGTGTCATTTAAAGGGTTAACATTTCCGATCAGCCGCGTTCATTAAGAAATTTTGTCAATCCTTGTAGCATTTCCTCCACCGAGTGACCTTGATTCGGCAGAAATTGTACAGAGAGTTTTTACGGGCGTCCTGTTCTCCATGTATTGAAATATCAATGATAGCTGGTCGATATACCTTTCATCGGATGATAATTCAAGCAATATGGAGTTATACTTTGAATGTTTGATGCGCAAAACTTTTCCTGCAATATCCTTTTTACCATAATTTCAATGAGTTTGTCATGAATAGTTGATGATAAATAGTTGATATAGCCGGATCCTCTATTCGCGTACTTCTGGACATGTAAACATAAATTTCATCATATTCTGTAAGGAGCTCTAACACTCCAAGATAGTTTTCATTTGAAGGGGATCCGACTTTTTCCTCTCTGCCCCGGAGTATGAAACCACATTTGCATTGAAATGTAATGACAGAGACTGAGTATTTTAGAATTTCTTTCCAATAGCTAGCCATTTCTCTAACTTTCTTGGCATGTCCTATGTCAACATGCTCTTCCTCCGCTGACCTTCGTAAGAATTCCACGATAGATTCCATGCGTTCCTTCGACTGTTCATGTTCATGCAAACGGCTTGCTGCATGCTTCCAATCACAGAATCCATCACCAATAAACTGGGTTATATTTTGATTCACCAGTTTGCACACATAGCAGTACACATGACCAGTTGTCGATGAAAAACATAACCATTCCCATCTTACAACATCTCTGTTTTGGTTTTCTTTGTTAAACATGTTCATTGTGCATCTTCTGATTGCACTATTGTCTATTTCCAGAGCCCAAAAATCCATAAAGTTTTCTGAAGGCTGCTTAGGTCATAAACCAACATTGTATTGGACCAATGGAGGAGCTGATACATTTGTTTCAGTTTCAGTCAGATCGGAGTTTTTGGTCTTGACCTGGTCATCAATCTCCTCGTCATCCACTTTATTCTGCTGTTTACCAGTTTCATCTTCCAGGCTCACTTCATTTTCATTCTCCGTGTTGCCTGAGAACTCTGGATCCTTTTCTGTTTTTCCAGGACTCAAGTCAGTTGACTGTGGACTGTCCTGAGATATTTCTTGGTTAACTGAGCTTCCTTTACTAAAAAAGTCACTAATTTGTCGAGCTTTACGTAAAAGTTGTTTCTGTTTCTTGGTAAGTTCTTTGTTTCTTTTTCGTTTCGCAGCACCACTTTTGTATACCCGAGGAACTTTGTGGCAATCCTCAGATCTGTTTGGATTGTTCTTGCCACCCATGATACATGAATCACAATACTAACTCGAGCTATGTACTGCTAGTAAACTTTACATGACTTACTTCTTTTAAGAATATCAGCATTAAGCCTGATCTTTTACCAAATAAAAAATAATAATATTCAAATTAATTAAGTTAATACTTGCAGGATTAATAGACTCTATCTTTTAAAATCAACCATTACAGCTCTTTGAGATTTAAACGCGTGCGCCGTCATGGCTCACGCTGCCGCAGCTGATGAGGTATTTTAGGTCTGTGCACTGCCGACTTCTGAAATAAGGCATACGCCATCATGTTGTAACTAACTATGCAACTTTACTGTGTGGGAGGTAAAAACTAAAAAAATATGTAGAATTATTATTTTCTTCACAAATAACTTAAGTATTTGGAATCAGACATTTCAAAGGGAATCTTTCTATTTTTAAATTTCACTTGGTGTTGGTCCCTATTTGGTGGGGGCACCTGGGCAGCCGCCCATGTTGTCCTTGCCTAAATCTTGGCCTGATCAGGACCGTGAACCTAATACTGGCATAATATGGTTCTCTCTTTGCGGAGAGATGAAATTCATTCCAACCTTTCACGTATGCAATTCATCTGTGGCTGCATTATTTACCGTATATACTGGCGTATAAGACGACTTTTGAACCCCGAAAAATCTGCTCTGAAGTCGGGGGTCGTCTTATACGCCGGTAATACAAAAAAAAGAAAGTGTCAAAAAAAAAAAAAATCATTACTCACCTCCCCCGGCGTTCTGCGGCGCTGCTGCAGGCTGTCGCTCCCTCCTGGTCCCCAGCAGAGCATTGCTTTCTGGACGCAGGGCTTGAAATCCCCGCCTCCAGAAAGCTAATACTGTAATTGGCTAACACACGCTGTCAGCCAATCACAGCCATTCAATGACATCATTGAATGACTGTGATTGGCTGAAGGCGCACGTGTGTTATCCAATCACAGCCATTCAATGATGTCATTGAATGGCTGTGATTGGCTGAAGGCACGTGTGTTTTAGCCAATCACAGCCATTTAATGATGTCATTGAATGGCTGTGATTGGCTGACGGCCCTGCGTCCAGAAAGGGACCAGGAGGGAGCAACAGCCTGCAGCAGCGCTGCAGAACGCCGGGGAAGGTGAGTAATGATTTTTCTTTTTGCTCCACTGTATTCCTGGCGTATAAGGTGACAGTTGGGGGGTCGTCTTATACGCCCCGTCGCCTTATACGCCGGAATATAAGGTAGCATGGGGCACAAACCTGTGCACTGAGTTTCTGGACAGGGGAATTCACAAGAAGAAGTTTGTTTTGGCTCTGACTCTTATAGCATGCATTATCACTAGACTAACTTGACTTTAGTTTCCAGTATTTAACAGCTCAGTTAGAGCATTTCTTCATGATTATCAGTTTTATCAAATTGACAAGAGTTACTCAATCTTTTACCACAAGCCAATGGTTGAAGACGAAATATGGCAAGACATGTCCAAAATTTTGATAAAAGACATTCTTCGTCTACACTTTGTAACAGGTTTACAGCAACAATGGGAGGATTCTTGTGCTAATGCAACTGCTGTAGCAGATGTTTCTAACAGATGTAGAGGTAATGACTAGAGATGAGCGAACGTACTCGTCAGAGCTTGATGCTTGCTCGAGTATTAGGGTACTTGAGATGCTCGTTACTCGAGAGGAGCACCACGCGTTACTCGAGTCAATTCCATTTCCTTCCCTGCATGTTTTGCGCCATTTTCTGGCCAATAGACATGCAGGGAAGGCATTACAACTTCCTCCTGTGACGTTCCAGCCCTATCCCACCCCCCTGCAGTGAGTGGCTGGGGAGATCAAGTGACCGCCGAGCATTTAAAGCGGTCCCGCCAGCTGCTCACCTCAGACACACGCTGGCAGAGATTAGGGAGAGTGCTGCTGCTGCTATAGGGAGAGTGTTAGCGTCTTCATGAACCCCAACGGTCTTTCTTAGGGCCACATCTGACTGTGTGCATTACAGTTGTGGCTGCTGGGAGCAGTTTTGCACAATTTTTTTTGTTTTCATCTTGGGCTATGCAGACTATTGCATTGTCAGTCTGCAGCCAATTATACAGAGTATAGGGGCAGTACTGGTCAGGGAGGGACAGTGGTAGTGTAGAATCCTGTCAACAAGTACCCCAAAAAAGCTCCTCCTTAGGGCTACCTGTGAGCGTGTGCATTACTGTTGTAGTGGCTCACTATTAGCCAGCTAGGCCTTTCTGCAGCCCATCGTATAATTTTTTGGCCTACAGTGTGCGTTACATAACCGCTGTGACCCTCCAAGTGAAGGCCAATAATTGCCTAATTTTTTACACCGCTCTGTGCGTCGCGTCAACTTCACGCACAGCGTACGCCCACAGCCACTGATAGAGGGTAAGACATATACACGCTATCTAGGCTGCTGGTTTTTAAAGAAAAAACTGAAAAAACACTCCTCCTTAGGGCTACCTGTGAGTGTGTGCATTACTGTTGTAGTGGCTCACTATTAGCCAGCTAGGCCTTTTTGCAGCCTAGCGTATAATATTTTGCGGACTGCAGTGTGCGTAACATAACCGCTGTCAGCCTCCAACTGCACACCACTAATTGCATAATTATTTAGACCGCTCTGTGTCTGCTCTATTGGTAATACACCATGCTGAGGGGTAGGAGTAGGCCTAGAGGACGTGGCCGTGGATGCGGGCGAGGACGCGGAGGTCCAAGTAAGGGTGTGGGCACAGACTGAGTTCCTGGTCCAGGTGAATCACAGCGGGCTGATGCGGGATTAGAAGAGAGGCAAGTTTCTGGGGTCCCCAGCTTCATATCACAATTTATGGGTCCACGTGGTAGATGTTTATTACAAAATGAGCAGTATGAGCAGGCCCTGTCGTAGATGGCAGAAAATGCATCCAGCAATGTATCGACCACCCAGTCTTCTACGCTGTCCACTGCTGCAACTCTGAATCCTCTTGCTGCTGCTCCTCCTTCCTCCCAGCCTCATCACTCCATGAAAATGACACATTCTGATGAGCAGGCAGACTCCCAGGAACTGTTCTCGGGCCCCAGCCTTGATTGGGAAAAAATGGTTCCTCTCCCACCTGAGGAGTTTGTCGTGACTGATGCCCAACCTTTGGAAAGTTCCCGGGTCCGGGTGATGAGGCTGGGGACTTCTGGCAACTGTCTCAAGAGCTTTCAGTGAGTGAGGAGGTCGATGATGATGAGACACAGTTGTCTATCTGTGAGGTAGTAGTAAGGGCAGTAAGTCCGAGGGGGAAGCGCACAGAAGATTTGGAGGACGAGCCGCTGGACGATGAGGTGACTGACCCCACCTGGTTCGCTAAGCCAACTGAGGAGAGGTCTTCAAAGGGGGAGGCAAGTGCAGCAGCAGGACAGGTTGGAAGAGGCAGATGGATGGCCAGGGGTAGAGGCAGGGCCAGAGCGAAGACTCCCTCAACTGTTTCCCAAAGCACCCCCTCGCGCCAAGCCACCCTGCAGAGGCCTAGGTCTTCAAAGATGTGGATGTTTTTCAGTGAGAGCGCGGACGACCGACGAAAAGTGATGTGTAACCTGTGTCGCGCCAAGATCAGCCGGGGAGCCACCTGTACCAGCCTCACCATCACCAGCATGCGCTGGCATATGATGGCCAAGTACCCCATGAGGTGGGACGAAGGCCGTTCACCGCCTCAGGGTTTGCACCACTGCCTCTTCCCCTGTGCCCCAACCTGCCACTCAGATCCAACCCCCCTCTCAGGACACAGGCACGAGCGCCTCCCGGCCTGCACCCACACCCTCACCTCCTCTGTCCTCGGCCCCATCCAGCAATGTCTCTCAGTGCAGCATCCAGCTGTCACTAGCGCAAGCATTGGAGCGCAAGCGCAAATACGCCGCCACGCACCTGCACGCTCAAGCTTTAAACGTGCACATTGCGAAATTGATCAGCCTGGAGATGCTGCCATACAGGCTTGTGGAAATGGAGGCTTTCAAAAACATGATGGCAGCGGCGGTTCTACACTACTCGGTCCCCAGTCGCCACTATTTTTCCCGGTGTGCCGCCCCAGCCCTACACCAGCACGTCTCCCGCAACATCAATCGTGCCTTCACCAACGCGATTACTGGGAAGGTCCACTTAACCACAGACACGTGGACAAAAACTGGCGAGCAGGGCCACTATATCTCCCTGACGGCATATTGGGTGAATTTGGTGGAGGCTGGGACCGAGTCAGAGCCTGGGACCGCACACGTCCTACCCACACCCAGAATTGCGGGTCCTTCCTCGGTTCTGGTATCTGCGGCGGTCTATGCCACCTCCTCTAAACCCTCCCCCTCCTCCTCCTCCTACGAAACCTCTGTCTCTAAATTAAGAAATGTGAGCAGCACGTCGCCAGCAGTCGATGTGGTGCGGCGTGGCAGCACAGTGGTGGGCAAGCGTCAGCAGGCCGTGCTGAAACTACTCAGCCTAGGTGACAAGAGGCACACGGCCCCCGAGCTGTTGCAGGGTCTGACTGAGCAGACTGACATCTGGCTTTCGCCGCTGAGCCTCCAACCGGGCATGGTCGTGTGTGACAACGGCCGTAACCTGGTGGCGGCTCTGCAGCTCGGCAGCCTCACACACGTGCCATGCCTGGCCCACGTCTTCAATCTGGTGGTTCAGCGGTTTCTGAAAAACTACCCGCACTTGTCAGACCTGCTTGGCAAGGTGCGCCGCATCTGCGCACATTTCCGCAAGTCCACCACGGACGCTGCCACCCAGCGGACCCTGCAACATCAGTTTAATCTGCCAGAGCACCGGCTGCTGTGTGACGTGTCCACACGGTGGAATTCTACGCTGCACATGTTGGCCAGGCTCTATGAGTAGCGTAGAACAATAGTGAAATACCAACTCCAACATGGGCGGCATAGTGGGAGTCAGCCTCCCCAATTCTTTACCGAGGAGTGGGCCTGGATGGCAGACATCTGACAAGTTCTCAGAAACTTTGAGGAGTCTACCCAGATGGTGAGCAGCGATGCTGCAATCATTAGCATCACCATTCCTCTGCTATGCCTGCTGAGAAGTTCACTGCAAAGCATAAAGGCTGACGCTTTGCGGGCGGAACAGGAGACGGGGGAAGAGAATATGTCGCTTGATAGTCAGAGCACCCTCATGTCTATATCTCAGCGCGTTTTGTTGGAGGAGAAGGAGGAGGGGTAGGAGCAGGAGGAGGAGGGGGAAGAGACAGCTGGGCCCACTGCAGAGGGTACCCATGCTGCTGGCCTCCTATCTGTTCAGCATGTATGGCCTGTGGACGAGGAGGATCCTAAAAGTGATCTTCCTAGTGAGGACAGCCATGTCTTGCATACTGGCACCCTGGCACACATGGCTGACTTCATGTTAGGCTGCCTTTCTCGTGACCCTCACGTTAGACGCATTCTGGCCACTACGGATTACTTGGTGTACACACTGCTCGACCCACGGTATAAGGAGAACCTTTACACTTTCATTCCCGAAGTGGAAAGGGGTTCGAGAGTGATGCAATACCACAGGGCCCTGGTGGACAAACTAATGGTAAACTTCCCATCTGACAGCGCTAGCGGCAGAAGGCGCAGTTCCGAGGGCCAAGTAGCAGGGGAGGCGCGGAGATCAGGCAGCATGTTCAGCGCAGCAGGGGAACACTCTCCAAGGCCTTTGCCAAACTTTATGGCTCCCCAGCAAGACTGCGTCACCACTCCCCAGTCAAGGCTGAGTCAGAGGGAGCACTGTAAAAAGATGATGAGGGAGTGCCTCAGCTCCATACAACTATTGGGTGTCAAAGCTGGACACGTGGCACGAGCTTGCGCTGTATGCTCTGGAGGTGCTGGCTTGCCCTGCCGCTAGCCTCTTGTCAGAGAGGGTGTTTAGTGGAGCTGGGGGAATAATCACAGACAAGCGTACCCGCCTGTCAACTGCCAGTTGCTGACATGCTTACACTCATAAAGATGAACAAAGCCTGGATTTCCCCAGACTGCTCTTCTCCACCAGCGGAGAGCAGCGGAACCTAAAGATTTTTTTTGCTGCAACCGCAGATAAAAGCACTCTTCTGTATCACCTGGAAAAGTGTCGCATTTATCTTTGTCAATCTGTCCCTGACATTAGTCCTCCTCCTGCTACTCCTCCTCCAGAAACAACATGTCATCGCGCTGAACGGCCAATTTTTCTGTGGCCCAAAAGGCTCATCTACATCTACC
The DNA here is from genome assembly GCF_035609145.1 of Eleutherodactylus coqui. NCBI lineage: Eukaryota > Metazoa > Chordata > Amphibia > Anura > Eleutherodactylidae > Eleutherodactylus > Eleutherodactylus coqui. The sequence goes on along the minus strand of NC_089841.1, from coordinate 212,954,339 downwards.
AATGTTTTTACAATTTTTCTAAGTTTCAAAAGTATTAAGACTGTTACATGAACCATTTTTTTCAACAGGGCTGCCTCCAGGCTCTGTTACAAATTAAGCAACAGTGAGCTGTATCTTTAAAAAAATGTTTATGGGTTTCTCCTGCCCTCTCGGTTGATAAATTTTTCAGAGGTACACTTGTACTCTTGGTACACTAATTTTTCGGGCCCACGCCTACACTCTTATCCAACTAATTTTTCCGGCCTTCGCCTACGCTCATGGTATCCCAATGTTTTAGAGGTTGGCCTATACAATTACTACAGAAATTTTACTGGGGTCTGCCTGCCTATACTTCTGCTACGAGAAAGTTACAGGGGTCTGCCTATACTGCTGCCACTTACATGTTACAGGGGTCTGCCTATACTGCTGCCACTTGAATGTTACAGGGGTCTGTCTATACTGCTGCCACTTGAATGTTACAGGGGTCTGCCTATACTTCAACTAATGACATGTTACTGGGGTCTGTCTATACTGTTACTACAGAAATGTTACTGGGGTTTCCCTAGACTTCTGCAACATAACTGTTACTGGGGTCAGCTTATACCTTTGCTACAGGAATATTACAGGGATCTGTGTATACCATGGGTGCACTAAGTCTTCCCATCATGGTGTTCTACCTTTCTGGCCCAAAAAAAACCCCAGACTGACTAAGGCATGGCGTGTGGGCCGCAGCCAACATGTATTCCCTCTCACGTAACCTCAGCTACCTGGGGCACTGCAATGGGATTTCTTTCTGTACCGTCTGTGTTCCTGCTAGCCACCCATTCTGCGGGTGCACACAGACTTGCCATAGCAGAGTTGTACCTGTCTGGCACTTTTAAAAATAACCCTAAATATCTAGGGCATGGCATGTGGGCCGCAGCCAACATGTATTTCCTCTCATGTAACCTCAGCTATCCGGGGCACTGCAATGGGATTGCTTTCTGTACCGTCTGTGTGTTCCTGCTAGTCACCCATGCTGCGGGTGCACACAGACTTGCCATAGCGGAGTTGTACCTGCCTGGCACTTTAAAAAAAACAAAAACCTGAATGTCTAGGGCATGGTGTGTGGGCCGCAGCCAACATGTATTTCCTTTCACGTAACCTCAGCTATCCGGGGCACTGCAATGGGATTTCTTTCTGTACTGTCTGTGTGTTCCTGCTAGCCACCCATGCTGCGGGTGCACACAGACTTGCCATAGTGGAGTTGTACCTGCCTGGCACTTTTAAAAATAACCCTGAATGTCTAGGGCATGGCGTGTGGGCTGCAGCCAACATGTATTTCCTCTCACGTAAATACACCTCAGCCTTCCGGGGCACTGCAATGGGATTTCTTTCTGTACCGTCTGTGTGTTCCTGCTAGCCATTCATGCTATGGGTGCACACAGACTTGCCATAGTGGAGTTGTACCTGCCTGGCACTTTTGAAAAAAAACAGAATGTCTAGGGCATGGTGTGTGGGCCACAGCCAACATGTATTTCCTCTCACGTAACCTCAGCTATCCGGGGCACTGCAAAGGGATTTCCTTCTGTACCGTCTGTGTGTTCCTGCTAGCCACCCATGCTGCGGGTGCACATAGACTTGCCATAGCGGAGTTGTACCTGTCTGTCCCCAAAACACTGACAGACTTGGATAGGGTGCAGAGTGCAGATGGTTTACCCCTTGCGTTGTCGATGAGGTATCCTACACCCAAACAGAATGAGTAGTGTGTGGACCCATGGAGTCCCCATTGCTATGTCACTCACAGCACCTTGGGCCACACAAGGGGTTTGCTGGGACAGAGGCTGACAGAGGCACTCTTGCCGCTATTGTGGCTTAATAGTGAGACCTAGGAACCTAAGATGCAGCCCTGCATGTTGCCCCTTGCCTGCCCTATCCATTTCTGTGGCGTTTCCATCACTTTCGTAAGTTTTGCAGATTTGCACAAATGAAAACCTTAGCGAGCATCGGTCATATACAAAAATGCTCGAGTCGCCCATTGACTTCAATGGGGTTCGTTACTCGAAGCGAACTGTCGAGCATCGCGGAAAGCTCGACTCGAGCAACGAGCACCCGAGCATTTTGGTGCTCGCTCATCTCTAGTAATGACAAAACTGATGATGGAACCCAGTTAAGATCAATGGGTGCTTTCCAATACAGCTGAACTCGAAGAGGTAGGGCGTGAAGGATGATATCAATGTTTGGTAAGGAAGAAGCAGTTTCATAGGGAGAAGGTGCTGATGTGTTGATGATGAAGATGCTTATTACATCCACCACTTACACCAATACAAGAAGACACAGTAATGGTCTTTGCTACCACTGTTCCTTCATCCACAAATACTGCAGCTACACTTACATGGCAGTATTATATTGTCACTGGGCCGGCGAAGCCACTTTAATTCCAATGAACTCATAATATCAAAAAGTAGAACCACATAAGAATATGATTTCTCACTACTAAACACGGAAGGTAAAGGCAAGGAATGTGATGGAGATAGCAAGGATAAAATGGATAAATCTATCCTATACAAGGAGGTATAAACAGTGGCAGTGTTCATGCTAGGGCCAGGGGGAATTATGTGTACATATCTTTTATCTATAAAATTATGTATTACCCTTCCACTTATGTAGTTCCCTTCCACTTATTCTATCCCTATACACCATACAATATGTGAAGAAAGAAAGTAAAAAAGGGTTAGATCCACCAATTAAAATGCTTCTTTGCTTCAGGCAAATGCTAGTAAACTAGTTATAATTTTATGTACAAAGAATATTACTTATATATATAATATTCTCTGTACATAAAATTATTTTAATTGGTGGATCTAACCCTTTTTTACCCACTTTCTTTACATATTGTATGGTGTATAGAGATAGAATAAGTGGGAGGGAACTACATAAGTGGAAGGGTAATACATAATTTTACAGATGCTTAAAATAAGGCATGGGTCTACATCTTCACTCCACTGTCTAACACCTATTCACCACTATTGAGAGATGGGCACCCAGGGATCACTCTTTTCCCTCTAACTTAAGTGGAGGTGCTATAAGGATTAACAGTAAGCCCAATAAACAGAAATATAACCAAATATCATGTGGAACACCCCAAATCCCTACTTCGTATTACCAAAGTAATGTCAAAGTAATTTAAAGTTCACAAACTTCACAGTATCCAGATTGTAGTTTTCCTTTGTTAACAGTTACCAGAGTTCATCATTATTGCATCCCTTTCTACACAACATTATCAATATCTGTCAAACAGAAAGAACTGTTTGTTACGAGAGATTAATATCTCCGATCATTTTTATTATTCGCGCTTCAAACAATGTACATTCCATTGTCTGAATTCAGCTCCATTCAGTAAGACAGCATTTTTAAGTTCAAGAATTGTAAACAGTTAATAAAACATTGAATGGGTATTAATTACTTTCCAGTTAATTACCTGCCATGTGGATCTTGTTGAGCTATTGATTACTGGCAAACATTCATCCCACAGGGGATGATGTGATTTAACTTCATCCAACGAGTCAATTAGCCCAAGCAACACTGGGAAAGCGACTGCTTTGCCTCAATAGCTAGAGTTCCTTGCCAAGAAGGGTACATAAGCCATTTATTTGTTCATTAAAACACAGTGCTATTGTCAACAGGAGGCACTTAACAGGTGTTATTGAGATTGGTAAAATGTCACTCTGTGTCTTAAGATTTTCTAGTAGAACAATAAACATAACCTAATCAAAAATGATAACGTGTCTAGATGGTAGGGCAAGGGAGTTAACCCTTATGGGAGCCAATGTTTATAGTTTTACAATGTATGTCGAATACCATTTTCTTATGCTCTATTCCAAGCAAAACTCTATGATTTTATCAGAGTATTATATAACAGACTGCATTTACTAGTATCATTTCATACGTAGCTAGCTATCTTTTTCTGAGTCGTGAGATCACTTGATAATGTACAAAGCACTTTAGTAAAATGAAATGACTAAAATACTACATATTCTTGTAAGACCAGGATCAAGAGCTAATAAAAAGAAAAGCACAGCGGGTATTGTGGCAGGTTGCTGCGGGTGCCAAGTAGATGACTTAATCTGGAGAGGGGAGGAAAAAAGAGAAGTAAGGAGCTAAACAACTGAATATCGGCAAGAGTATATTGGCAACAAGACCAGAGGAAGACAAAGAATGCATGGGCTACAAGAACAATAGGTTTTACTGTAACTATGCGGGGAAAAAAGAATGAATAAAGCAATAGTAAAATAGATTTCCAGAATGTCTATCCTGTCATATGAGCTCCAAAACACATGGGTTTGTAGAGGAGAATCTTGATGCATGTATTCAAACCTGCATTTGAAGAAGATTTACGTTGAGAAGACTTGTCTTATTAGGCTGGGTTCACCCAGCATTTCAGCCTACGTTCCGCTTTTCCATCCAGGGGGTTCCATCTCTGTTTGGTCTCCATTATACTAGTGAAGTCCAAGGTTCCTTCCAGGGTTGCTTTGGGATGCCATTATCTCTAATCCAGATGGAACAACCAGATAGTTTTCAATGTTTTATATATTTCCAGATCATACATAGGTGCTCCAAAATTGTTGGTTTCTGAGGAATACAATTATTTTATAAAGCAGATATGTCTCCTACAAATTGTTTTAACTATATATAAAATAGACATACAATAGCTCTGCTTTGATACATCATTGTATAGGGAATGGCAAACTATATGTAGAGATTTTATGCTGTACTTTTATTACTGAAAATTCTACAGTCTTGTTCTCATCTTCTCCCCGTATGAAGACAACTGTTGAATAGTCTACTAATGTGCAGACTATAAATTCATTCAACAAAGAGGTCAATGTGGTCACAATGAAGTACGTTTTTCAGCACACTGTTTGGGATCATGCACACTGGCATAGAGACTGTACAGTAGTGACATTTGGTGTCTGGCAACTTAGTATGCAGTCGTACAACCTTCATGCACTTTAAAGAGTCTCCATTGAAGTCCATATACAATGCTACTATGGATAAATACATCTATACATGCAACATTTGATGAAATACGCTATTATTTTCCCTGTAAGTCTTGCTGAAAGAAACTCTGTATGCCTCCCATATGAAATTAAAGTCATATGAAAGTTTAGTAGAGGAGTTCTTCTATTGTTGCTTGAAGTGGTTTTCCCACTGGATTGGCCACTTTTGAAGTTCTGTATACTGTCTAAAACGTCATGCATATGACCATATTACGCTACTGATTTTTAAAAGGGTTGTCCCACTTCTAGATGTTTTGCTGTAGGAAGCAGACAGCTCCATACACTGTGCATTGACCTGGGTTGGTACTGCAGACCGAGTCCCTATCACTTCAATAGTATCAGCCTGCAGTACCAACCTGGAGCACTGCACAATATATAGAGCTATCTTCTTCCTGCAGCAAAACATCTAGAAGTGGGGCAACCCCTTTACAAATCAGCACCCTAATATGGTCATATGTTTGACTTTTTAGACAGTGTACATGTCATAGAATATAAAGTGTTAAGTTTCAAAATGCAATAAGTGTATGTTTCTTATCTTGTATTGGACTATTGGCCCTTAAATAGAAGACTAAAACCTATGCTTTTTAGTGCTGGTAACTAGAATTTTAAGATAAGAAGTCAACAGACAAATTAAATAAGACTAAACCATGTTAACAGAGAAGACACACAACGATTGTAGAAATAGCGTCTAATGCAACAGGAATATCCTGATTGTACTGATTTCCATGTCTGAGACGAGCCTTAAGAGCTTTCAGACTATTTGGTAGATGTCAATAAGTCTTATGATCAATAAGCATTTTCACCTTTGTAACAGTAAACTATGTAACACTAATCTTTGTACCAAGTAACTTTTGAATACGCCCTCTTCTTTCTGTATAAGAGTTGGCAATGTTGATAATAAAGTAGAATTCATTGAGTTCTCATGGAGAAGTGTCTTGACATAACATGGAGTAATTTCATGCTATTGATAGATAATTGCTAGCAAATCTTCTCATCACAGGCTTCCATATCTACCAATTTGGCACCTGGCCGCGAGGTCAAGATCGGTACTGGTGTGGTCCGATAGCATACAGAAGTTCTAAAGTGGACAATCTATCTAAACCTTTATGTTATTGTGTTTATAAGTGATAAAGACCTAGCTGAATTCTTTATATCATAGCAGCAAATTCCATACATGGATATTTTGGATTCCCTTATAGATGTTTAAGAGTTGACTCATTTCTAAACTCCGATTAGATCTTGTAATGTTAATTTTTTTTTATTGACATACATTGATCCTCAAAAACCAACATAAATTTTTTTTTTTTTTTTTTTTAAAACAGCTAATGTTTCTTTTTGGCTGATCAAAAGGAACAGTAAGCATGACCATGACCTTGCTGAAGGCGCTCCGAAATAAAGCAGTCTAAATTTTGGAGTAAGTATATTAAGGGAAAAGAGGTTTGTTGGACAATTGAAAAAGCTTCTTTGTGCAGGTTATTTGTTTCTCATTGCTGTCCAAGAAAAACTATCATAAATCACAATGGATTTTAGCAAAATCACCCAAAGAAAAGTCCACTTGCTGCAGGCCATGAAAATTCTTTTGAGTTTACGGAGAAGGAGGTCATGCATGGAATATTTTATATGTCATTTTAAGGTCATGTTCCACAGCCAAGCAATAGCACTATACTTATTAGCTTGCCATAGATGCAATGAAGTACAGTCTGAATATTACATAATGAACACCTGATTAGATTAAGATAACATTGTGTGACAAAAAGACAGAAAATAAAAACAATGGATATAAGTGAACACCAACAGATGTGACTTTCTTTTGTCCACCATGTTGTAATTTTGGATCATTTTAATAGTTAAAACCCTTTTGCTCCATATTTTACAGTTGTTAAATATATTAAACCACTTGCAATTCAAGAAAAGCATCCTGCTTCGGTGTCAATGTTAACGAGGTGGCCTGCTAGTAATAGCATGAAGAAATAGAAGTCAAATATAAGAAACTGACAATGGAGGAACAGGGGGAAAGAAAAAGGTGGAAATTTATTGAAAGGGAAGAAAGGAGAGAAAAAAAACAGAATGAAAATACTAACAGATAGCGGATAATATTGCAACCCAGATAATCTAATTTCATATGATATAAAATGTTTTAAACTTTTTTACACCTCACTGGAGGAAATATTCAATACTGTGCTTGAATGTAAGAATTAATAGTAAATATTCAGTACAGGTAGTTATTGTAGGGACAAGTGAAAATGCAACAAATAATATTATAATTTCATTTAATTAATTATCTTAGGGTTCAGTCAGGCGAGCCATTTTTAAGCACTTGTATAGCACCAATGATTTTCAATGGAAGAAGTCACATGTCCGATTTTTACATGCGTGATAAAAAAAATCCCAACTGTAAAAAATAGGACAGCGTTTATCGCATGTGACTGACGGAAAGAAAATGTGAAACCCCTGGATGCTGTTACTTCCAGGGGCTTCACCTAGTTGTCAATGGGGCCAGCGGCAGCGCTGGGCCTATTGAAATCATACGGAGAACATCGTAATCGGCAGTGGAGCTCAGACTGGAGAAGAACATCCACGGTGCACCATGGGAGAAGACCCGCAGTGCACCATGGGAGAAGACCAGCGGTGCACCTTGGGAAATGACGGTGGCCATCTTGGAAGAAGATTTTTATAACTTCATGAAACAGCTTCATGGTGAGTAGAAACGCTCTAAAAAACCGATTTACATGGGTAGTTTGTGATGCTTGCTTAACATGGGGGACTGGGGTGTCAAAATTTTTTCGTTTTGGCCGCGGGACAACCCCTTTAAGTGTTCCAAGGCAAAATGTATGTTATACCATTAAATTAATAAATAGTGTAAATTCTAAAACAAAACAAAAAATTAATTAATTACATACACACTGTTATCCAATCCAATGGGCAAACATGATGAGAAGTAAAGTGGAAGTGCATTAAGCATATAATCATCCAAACAACTATAGTACTATGGTATGTATACCTCCCATGTGCCATGGAAGCCCTCTTGTATTTTGTATCCCTTACTAAGTTTGCTCAACAGAGTGGCGACACACCAAAATTACTGAAACTTTGTGCAATCAGAAGTCGCAGAGCCATAAAGTTGCACAAATTGTAGGACTCAATTCTCTTGTAGAGAAGTTTCAGTAAAGCAACAATCACATAACTAGCCATTGTGTAGCCATTGCCTAATGCCTTATTAACACCGTGCAGTTTTTGCAGGCATTTTTTTATTTTGCAGAAACGGGAATTGAGTCAAAAGAGGAAATATGTGCTGTATGTTTCCCTTTACTTTATATTCTATACTGTGTTCTTTTTCTGCTTAGGATCCACTCAAGGTTCTACATGAAAAAAAAAGAAAAGCAAAGATAGCTATGTTTTTTAGTTGCTGGAAGGGAATACCTGTAGAAGTTATATTATCTTGAACAAAATGAAGAATATAATGTAGCTACGCTAAACTAGTCAAGGACTCCTCTGACATTTAATCTTTTGGCAGTTATATTGTATTTTGTCCCTCGTCGTCTTCTATCTAAGTGATAGTTGATCTTTTTATTTCAATCATTTAAAGAAGTTTTTTTTGTTCAACTAAAATAGAATGACTGACACTACAATATAACCCACTGAGACAGAGGAGAACGTGTAAGAAATGTTGCCATCTCTAAAAGTTTAAACAAGGATAATGGACATAAAGTATTTTCCTGTTATATACAATATATCATATTTTCAATGATTTTAGGCAAACTCACTTGCTAAAAGAAAGTCCTTAGGAATTTACACTATGGAACACCAATAAAGTAACCAGAATGAGAACACTAATAACATAGCTCGACATATTCTTGATAGAATAAAGGGTAACGCCTTAAATGATAAATCTCGTTAAAATTCTTACTACTCTGTTATGTTATAAATACATGTTAAAAGACCAAAGTACTCTATAACTATGACCTGCCACCCAACTGGTTATAGAGTACTTTGGTTTTTTGGTGACATTTTTTAAGTCCCTGTAGGCTTATATATTTTTGTACATACTCTGTCTTCAATTTTTGAACTACTTTGACTAGTTGTTAATTTGTTTAAATTTGCAGCGTCATCTGTGCCAATCCTTGCACTTCTGCTACCTAGTGGTAATATTTCCATTATTTTTATTTAGTAAATCCTTATGCTCCCCTCAACTCTTCTTTACTGCCAAATAAAATTTGACTAGAAGCTTCTGGTGCAGGTTAGCACCAGGGTTGTCCTTCTCAGGGCAAGAGCTCTGTTGAGACCAGATGTTTCTAGAGAGCAATAGGGCAATAGGGCTACTTATATATGAACAAGGTCTACTGCTGACCGAAATGTGTACTCTCTATCTGATTTTATGTATCAACACTGAAGTAATAAAGGCTTACATCTTCATACACAAGCAGCAACTTTGTTTTTTGAATATACCTGCGATGGATCATAGTAGTGGACTGTGTGGTCAGGCTGCCTCTGGACAAGAAGATCTAGCTAGGATTGAAGTGGGTGCCCACTGAGTGTGGTGGTGAGTATTTTTTTATGTGCTCACAGAAATAAGGCTAGTATTTCCTTATTTGTTTTTTCCAGTAATCTATTTTTATATTGATATCAGTAAAGTAAAAAAGTTTTTACAGTAAAAAACTTTTGATGATCTATCTACATTAAGAGAGCTGATACAGATGGATAGAACTGTCAAAAGCCATCTGTAGCAAAATGGCTGGGTTTGGTATTTCAGTACTAACAACCAGAGGGAGAAGACCAAGACATTGAATTCACTGATACCCAACCATTTTTTCCTCACAAGAGGATGATGAGCGTGAGTCAGGGCACACGCTCAGCCCTCCACAAGCAATGTATACTGAGAAGGATATGGAAATGGAGTTGCCAGCTCCCAGTGCTTATTGTGACATAGATTCCAGTCAGGTGGAGAAGGCCAACAAAGAGCAGGTGGAAGGTGATGAAGTGCTTGACCCAACAAGAACACATAAACTCCCAACAACTCGCTGCCTTGGAGAGCCCATCTGGGACAGAGAGCAAAAAAGCAGCCTCATCATCCACCCTGTTCTGTTGAAGAATGCTGTTAGTGGTAGGTTGCACCTGACTATGGACATGTGGTCCAACAAGCATGGCCATGGGCATTTCATATCCTTAAAAGCACACTGGGTCAATGTCCTGTAGGTGGGGCATGAAGCTGAAAGTGGTGGTCCACATTTCAATGTACCCCCAAGAGTTGTGGGACATTCATCCTTGTCTGCCCCCTACTCACCGCCCTCCTTCTCTTTCTCCCAAAACAAAAATTTTCTAAATCATAAGAAACAGCTGTAGCTTTGCAACTGCTCTTTGGAGCTGGCCCATGCTTGGCCTTTCTGTTCACTTGGTAGAATTTGCCCTTGGCAAAATTTATGACATTGCTTTTAAAACAAGCACCACACTTGCTGTTTCCCTTAGCTTATTTTTTTGGTAACGCTACTGCTATTCCTTAGGGGAGGAGTTACTGCTACTGCTATTCCTTAGGGGAGGAGTTACTGCTACTGCTATTCCTTAGAGGACATTGCTATGAAAATTCCTTGGCGCAATTTTTGATCTAGGAGGCTCTACGTGGGCTTTGTTTTCAGTGACACTTGTATGCTACGATTGACCTCTACGAGACTATACACTATTGTAACCAATTTTAGGGAGGAGGAGCACAGTATTTCCCAGATGTGTGGCTTCTGAAGAGCAAATTAGTGAACCCAACTTTTACTCCAAGTGACTATTCATTGAATGAGCCTGATACCAACACGAACTGATTATTCCACTAATCGCTCATCACTATTTCTATTGCCACTAATACAGTATGTCTTTTCTCTTTTATTATTTTTGAGTTCTGCGGGAAGATTATTATTGTAAAAGTGTGTCCGTGAAAACTGATTAAACATATTATATAGCTGATGTTAATGTTGTTAGTTTTTAGAAGCTAGAGGTACAATTTCAGTTTCTTATGTGTAGTTAGCACAAGCTTCATGTTTTTTTCAGCTACACTCAATGTGGTAGGTGCTTGCCACTCTTGATCTCGGAAAAATAGTAAGCCAATAATACTAGTCAAAGATATTAAAGATAATGGATAGTCTATTCAAGCTAGTTTTCTGATAATTGAGATGCTGAGGGAAAATTGCTTCCAGGTAACTAGCCTGTCCGTTCAGACATTCGTTTAAGACATGAACTTAAAATAAAAGGCTTTATGAAAGGCACCTATTTTAAGAAAATGCAGGGTACTTTCTTCTTTTACGGGTAATTCTGAGCAGATCAAAAAATTATTCTACACTTTCATATGCAGTTACTTGTTTATGATATGCTGTAGTTTAGCTATTTATTTGTGACACATATTTATATTATACTTTATTATTTTTTTTTAAATATATACATAAAGACATGGTAATATACATCAGTTATTTATTTGTAAAATATCAGAATACTTACTGTCACTTATTCTCCTTCACCTCCCAACATTAATCATTCTTTTGCACAGCAAAAAGAAAATTTCCTTCCAACTCTTAGATATAAATTCTTATACCACTAAGCATTTTCTCCATTATTAATTGAGGATCTAATGAGCGATTAAAAGGGCAAATTTACTAAGCCTGGCATTTCCCAATAGCAGACATCTTCATAGGAAACCAATGCCAGGCGTGTGGGTGCTTGGCTGGTGGCGGCTCCTCCTCTGCTCCACTCCATGTGCCTGAGCTGTCATCTTCTCTCCTCCACTAGGCTCCTTCTGCTGCACTTCTCCATTAATTCTGAGTGCCCTACATGCAATATAGCAGGTCTTATTTGAAGAATAAGAGGATTTCAAAGGTAGAAGCCAGATGAAGGTGCCAGTCTGGCACTGAAACGCAGTACCGCTGACTCTCCCAATCTTTTAATTATGTTTAAGCGCATCTAATACCCGTCTTTTTTCATCTCTTGCATTGGGCCACATTTTGTGACTTTTCTATGCCATTTTTCTGGCGTAAAGCCCTCTTAAATGTCCCCCAAAATCTTATTTATGTACAGATGTAGACCACAGCCCTGCATATCTTTACTAATTAATGTGAAGTGACTACCCAGAGTCTTTAGTATTGAAATGAACAGAATTCAAGTTATTTCAATCCACATTTTCTTTAAGACAGCTAGCTAATCAAAATTGCAATCAAGTATAAAAAAGAAAGGTACTGAGAATGCTCTTATTAAAGGTACTGCAGTTTCCTATTGACATTTAAAGCAAGTGTGGCCTAGACTAGAGTTTTGAATTTCATGGATCTTCTGGGTATCTTCCGTTATTACAACGTAGAGCAAAAATAGTGTGATACTGTGTTAGCCAGGAAAATCTAAGTAATGTTTAAATACACTTTAATGATCTTTTAGAAAGCAAGCATTCCTTTCCATGTTTGTTCCTATTCTCAGCACAATTACTTATTGGTCTTTATCCTTATTTTCAATGAATGGCTGAGTGCTGCCTCTGATTGGCTGAGTGCTGTGACCAAACACAGGCAGCGCTCAGCTGTCATTCAATGAAAAATTTTTATACCAGAATACAGAGGACGGCTGCCAGGGATGGAGAGGAAGGCCAGACATTGCTTCTAGGTGAGTTAACTTTTTTTTTCTTTTTCTACAGCTAGGGATGATTTTCAGGGAAGGGCTTATATTTCAAGCCCTTCCCCGAAAAAAATCATCACTGCAGGGCTTGACTTCATCGCATTGCTTTTAATGGAGTGGCAGAAGCATTGAAAGCAATGGGAGAAGATCGCACTCCTGTGCCACAGCTGTGGCAGGGGAACTCTTCATCCCCACGGGAAGTCCCCTTGTCACTGAACACTGTGACAGTGCTGTCACAGTGTTCAGTAATGATGTCCACGTAATTAGAATGACTGGCAGCAATCCAAGGTATGGAAAAATACAAATGCGTTTATTTACCCCATAACAAACAAGCAACGTTTCGGTCAACAGACCTTCCTCAAGCTCAAGTGTTCAGTAATGATGGGACTCCCCATAGGATAAAGGCATTCCCTGCCACAGCTGTGGCACAGGAGTGCGATGTTCTCTGTATGTTTTCAATGGGCCGGCATTGCTGCCGCCGGCCCCATTGACGACAAGGTTTTATATCCAAGGAATCCACTGCTGCAGCTGTCACAGCCACAGCAGGAAGTGTGACCACACAACAAGTGTGAATTTAAAAACACATCCGCCGATTCAGTCATGCAAATTTTTTTACATGTGTGTTGCGTTTTGTTTCACACACCTAAATGCGTGAAAAAATGCTCCTCTGACAGAGGCTTCAAGTGTTTTAATAATGAAAAAAAAACTACAAGTGTGACCTAACCCAAGCTGTTCTTCAGTAGCACGTAAAGTGCCTGAAGCCCTAAATTACTTCTTTTTCACCTATGACTTGGAAATTATTTTTTAAGGAGAAAACTGTTGGGTGATAAGGTATTGCAGTTTACTGCACATATTATTATGCTGCATTTGGTGGTGCATTAAAATATGTCAAAACATCAAATTTATTGGTTGTGGCAACAAGATACAGCTTCTGCATTAGGGGCAAGTAGCATCAAACTAGTCTTCTTACTAGATTGTAGCTAGTATATTTTTAAAAATTAACTATGCATACTGATACAAAGGTAGGATACTGTCCCAGTTCCCAGCAAGATGCAGACAAGCATCTGATAGTATGGGCATGACCAGTGGGTTGCTAGCCAGCATAGTGTCTTATATATAACCATGTTGCTGGCACCCTATGTGTGTAGTTAGAATACAAAGCAGCAGTCAGATACATAATTTAGAGCTGGCAATGCAAAATCTTTAACAGGGCCCCCCAACTGTTAGATTTAATTCATAGTACTACTTATATGGGGAAGAATGAGTTTATAGTTCAGGGCCCAGGGGCAAATGTACCCTCTGGATCCACTAGCATCACACGAGTGATGGCAGCTACCTTCCTGAATGGTAGCTGTATGAGTGGATGCTCATCAGTGCTTTCCAACTGTGTTACCTCCCATTTATCAGTGCTTGTCTGCAATTGCTATTCTAACCTGGCCTTGTATAAGCAAATATGGCCTATTCAAAGATAAGAAGCAAATTTGACCCTGCTTCTAGTAATTTTATTATGAAACCCCTACCAATGATAGTTTTCTTTAATTTTAGTTAGAGCATATGAGCACGGAGCTTCTTTCTTTCCCCAAGTGAATCTTAAATGGAAGATGACTGTTCAACTGATAACTGTGTAATCTAAAGTTAATTAACATACTGCTGACATATCTCATAGTGTGAATAAAATGAGCATGAATATAATAAGTACTAATGCAAAACTATAGAAAAAAATACTGTAATAGAGAAAGCATGAAGCAGAAATCTAGTATAATGAACACTTGAGATATAAGACTACCAATACAAACATGCTTCTTCAATCTTTACTGGGTTTTCATTTAATTATGTGTAGCAATTATTTCATTTTCATCAATTGTCCTTATCCAATGCAAATACATTAGGATAAGCATTCTAGTTCTTACATTTAAATATTCATTTATTTTAATACCTATGTGATACAGATGTTATACATTGTGAAAGCTTTTTTCATGAATTTCCTTCAACTTGGCTTTTGTGCTCAGTAGCTCTATAATATTTGCTCTAGGCCATGACTGAGAATTGCTGTGTATGCAGAATTAAAGCTTGGTTGCTCACTGGTATATGCATTTATTCATTTAATTCCAAATGTGAGAGAATATGAGAAAATGATAATATATGACTAGGAGATAATTTCCAATGTATCAATTATTTTCAGATGTTCATAAAGGTAAAACATGTGATGATATTTTGTATCGAGACAATTTCCAACTTATTTTGTTATTTAGCATTTGATAAAGCTCAGCCAGAAATTGTAAGAATTTAAGAACCCAGTACTGATTCTTTATTGAAAATGACAGCATACACACAAAGGTTTCAAGGATCTTGGCTAGATTATCCGTGTGTCAAGGTAATATACAATTGATCAAAGTTGACATTGACAGCTATGGGAAAGCGATAAAGTACTTAGACGTCTTACAGAAAAGATGAAAGAAAAACATTCCCCCTCCCCTTAAAGTTTATGCTGAAGGGCATTTGTAACCTTTTTCTCCTGCTGCATTACAGCAATTGAATGTGTAGCATGAATGCTGTGTCATACTGTGTCCTTTTTAAAAGGCAGTGAAGCAACATTGAAATTATTTCTCAACTTTATTTTATTAAAATCTATGCATTTTGGAACATGCTTGCTATACATTATCTTTAAAAAGCAAATACATTGTAATCCATAGTCAGTAAAGGAAATTAGCAAATAGTGTTCAATGCCATGCAAATATCTTGTGCTGCTTCTTATTGAAAGCAGATATGAAATAGGCTTCAAATTGTAAATACTGTATATCACTAATAAATGTATCAATGAAACAATAGTCATTCTTACATGTAGCAGAATTAAACTGGTAACTGGTCTCTTTTGTGTGAGGCATGTAAACTTTTTGTGTCAACTCAGTTGTACCAAAAGTCAAACTTACTTCTGATGCACTGAAAAAGTTGGCTTTGTTATATTTGTTAATGACCCTTGCAGTAGAAATATAATGTTTGGGCTAAACTTGAATAAAACACTATGCAAAATGAAGAATACTTAAATCAGTTAATATTTCAGCACCTTGGCTAGTTACAGATGTGTGAAGGCTTATGTGTTGAGATAGATGTAGAGGTGTAGGTTTGTTCAAAAATTAGTGGAAAGCCCAACTTAGGACAGCGAATGTAATCTGTATATATATAGATATACATTCTGAGGGCTTAGTCACACGGGCGTTTTTTCACGTGATTTGCGGATCGCATGACGGATGCGCATCCGCAAATCGCGTGACCGATGCCCAAAAATCGCCCGAAAATCTGCTCCTAGCCGCGTTTCATTAGAAACGGGCCGGAGCTGTCCAGCGCATTGCATTCAATGGAGCCGGCAATACAGCAATCCATTGAAAGCAATGCGCTGTGGGCGAGCGTGGGATGAATTGTCGGAAGGGCTTAAATATATAAGCCCTTCCCTGCAATTCATCCAGAAATGTGTTAAAATAAAAAAATATATATATACTCACCTTGTCCCAGCAGCCGGAGTACAGCGCGGCCGTCCTGCAGTGGGTGTGAAGGGGGTGTGACTCAAAGCTGCCCCTGATTGGCTCAGCCTGAGCCAATCAGAGGCAGGTCTCACTCACACCCATTCATGAATTCATGAATGAGTGTGAGTGAGACCTGCCTCTGATTGGCTCAGCGCTGAGCCAATCAGGGGGCAGGTCTGACTCACACCCCCTTCACACCCACTGCAGGACGGCCACGCTGTACTCTGGCTGCCGGGACAAGGTGAGTATATATATTTTTTTTATTTTAACACATTTCTGGATGAATTGCAGGGAAGGGCTTATATATTTAAGCCCTTCCCGATAATTCATCCAGCACTGTCCGGCAGACCATTGCTTTCAATGGGCAAACATCGTTCTTCTCTGCCACAGCTGTTACAGCTGTGGCAGAGAAGAATGATTTGTCTTCTATATGTTCTCAATGGGGTCGGCGCTGCTGTAGCCGGCCCCATTGAGCGCATATAAAGAAGAGAACAGGAATCGCAGATAGGTGCGATCTGCGATTTCTGTTCTATAATTTATCGGACGAGCGCATAAAAAGCGCTCGTGTCCGATACCATTGCAAAGCAATGGTTTTAAAAAATCGCCGGACGCATGCGCATGCGCAAATCGCGCAAAAAATCACCCATCTGACTGAGGCCTCAGGGAAATTATTCTGTGGAGTTAGGGATAATAAATTATGATGTTAATGCAAAAGCTTGAGTTATTTGGAATACACAAAATACTCAGGTAAAACAACATGGAGGTCCCTTTATTGTCGCAGTCTCTGCTTGTGCAGCTAGGTGCTCTTCTTTTGCATTATATATTCAAGGATGCATCAGAGAAAACGAGAGTTCTCATGTTAAAGCACAGCCTGCACTTTCATAATCGTTTTACTATCAATAGGAATATATCCAAATACTCCAACTAGTCCAGCAAAAAAACAATAAAACGTTTACTTAAAATTTTCTCCCATTCACTTAACATAGTCGAGGAAGCATTGAGATTACTAGTACTTGGCACTCTCCCTCTTCTTTCACTACTTCTTTTCTTTTGCCTCCTTCTTCTCCAGATGAGTAAGGGGGAAGAAGTAACAAGAGGAAGGAGAATTAAAAAAAAAAAAAAAAAGAATGGTGGCTAAGGACTGCTGTGTCAGGGCTTGAACTCACAGCCTCCTGTGCTCTAGTCATTGGCTCTCCCTATTGAGACATCTACAGCCCCCTGCATATCTTGACCTTGTTTCAAGATCCTACTATCCAGCCCCTGTTCTAGCTCTGACTGTTCCTGATTAGGACTTCCTCTAAAAGACTGGCCCTGACACTCCTTCCTTGTATGATTATTGTGCTCCGCAGCATTGGTCAAGCTACACCAGCTTGTATTGCTACAAGACCTCCTGATACCGACTTCTGGCTTCCCTTTTGACTACACTACTCGCCTCATCAATCTGTGCTACAAACCGAAAACTCCCATGGCTGACTCTTGTTTCTTCCCTGACTACTCTCCAGACATGTGACTGCTACACCTGAGCCTCCACCCTAGTACCTGAAACCACTACATGTTACCTTGCAGTGCTGGGGTCTTAGGTTCAAATCTGACGAATGAAAACAACTACATAGATTTTTCCAAATCTGTGCAGATGTTGCCCTTAGTTAGATTTGAACCTAGGACCCCAGCACTGCAAGACAATAGTGGTAACTGCTGAGTTACATCCAAGATCGGGGAAAGTGTTCAGTATTTGTTTTAGGATTTTTTATAAACTTCCTGTTTGGCCTCAGGTTTAGGTTTTCACTTAACTGAGTTTTTAGCAAACTTCAATGCAAATTGAGGTTCTACACATGCAGTTCACTCATCACTTTTAAAGAGTAATTGCTCAAGCTAACGTAAGTATAAATATCATATATAATACTTAGATCCAAATGCATTGCTGTAATCGACTACGTAAAGTCTTGAACACATAAATACCCCCAAATGCTGAGTTTCCTCTCTTTAGATGCTCTGCCCAGCCTTTGCTGCCTTCAATTGCTGCTGCTTTGTGGATCTTTCTGCCTTCAGTTTTGTCTCTAGTAAGTACAAAACATACTCAATTAGGTTTAGGTCAGGTGACTTAGTTATTGCCAATTTCCCTTTTCTTTGCCTTGGAAAACTCTTGGCTTGCTTTAACTTTTGTTTTGGGTGATTATCAATGTGTACTGTGAAGCACAATCCTATGGGTTTTGCAGGATATAGCACTATATACTGTACAATTCATCCTGCTACATCTATTAACCATCACAGCATCAATAAACACCAGTACGTCAGTTCCAGTGTGAGTCAAACTTGCTCATGCCATAACATTACCTCCACCCTCTTTGACAGATCATGCGGTGAGCTTTGAATCATCAGCTCTTCATTTCATTCTCAATACTCTTGTACATAATGGTTTCATCTGTCCAAAAAATCTTGTTCTAGAACTGAGTGGCATTTAATGATTTTTCTAGCAAAAATGTATCTTGTCTTTATGTTCTTGAGTGTTACCGATGGTTTGCATGTTGAGATAAGCACCTTGGAATTACATTTATGAAACCTTTATCAATAGTATGCCTACCTCCTTGAGAATGTTCTTGACTTGTCTAGATGTTGTGAAAGGCCTTATCTTTACCAAGGATTCTGTGATCATCCACTGTAGTTGTCTTCTGTGTTCTTCCAGGCCTTTTGGTGTTGCTGAAAAACATTGATTTTTTTGAACCTCTTTTCGTAAAATCCCCAAATCTGCTCCTTCTTTTTGAATAAGGAAAAGTGCTGCAAAGCAAGAATGCTTTCAAAAATAGAAGTGTTAATAGTTTTTTGGTCAACTAAGAAAATGCTATGTGATTGAACAAAAAAGAGATGTAATTCATTTAATATTTGGTGTGACCACCCTTTACCTTCAAAACAGCATCAATTCTTCTAGGAACACTTGCAAAGAGATATTGAAAGAACTCAGCAGGGAGGTTGTCCTAAGCATTTTGGAGAACTAACCATCGATTTTCTGGGGCTGTAGCTCGCTCAAATCCTTCTGTCTCTTCATGTAATCCCAAACAGACTCAATGTTGAGATCAGAGCTCACTTCCAAGACACTGAGTTCTTATTTACTCAACATAGTTCTTAATGACATCGGCTGTATGTTTGGGGTTGTTGTCCTGCTGCTGAATCCATTTGAAATCTATCAGAAGCCCTCTATTTTTGAAAATTATTCCTACTTTGCAGAATTTTTTCCACACCTGCCTGAGGCCCAGTCACACGGGCGCATCGGCACCCGTGTTACTGTAGGTAGCAGACCGCCGTACCTGAAGACGGATGTCTCTCTGCAGCGCCGGAGGAACGAACATGTGACCAGTTTCATTGCCGATCATGTGTTCTTTCATCAGCACTGCAGAGGGGCCTCCATCTTCAGGTACGGCCATCTTCTTTCTGCAGTAACAGCTCAGTCACACGGGCGCATGGGGGCCGGTGTACGGGTGCCGATGCGCTCGTGTGACTGAGCCCTAAAGCCTTTACATAGTACTGTACAAAAATACAGCATCAACATATTTAACCTGTTTACCACCAATGAAAATATTATTTAAGAGCTTGTTTTTTTTTCCGAACACATTGGTCAATGGGGCAAAATCTACATGTAAAGAAAGCAATTTTGCAAAACCGTTTACAAAAGCCATTGAATTTTGGACACTTGTTTATTTTTTTTATGTAAGGTTATTCATTTCCCATATCTTAATTTGAGGCAGCAGTTGAAAAACATGTATTTACATTTCTAAAATAATTTTTAAAAGTAAGATACTATGAACTCTCTGCTAACAGCAGAATAAAGAAAAAGGATATAGTGAATGCAGTATCATCCCATCAGTTCAGCTTTAAAGTCCTTGCCTAACGATGAGCCAAAAAATATTTGACGGATGACACTAACTCCACTTTATAACAGCATCATTCTTCATCTAGAAAGAACAAGCTCCATTGCAGAAGTTGATCAGGAAAGTGAGATTCACTGCAAGTATTGTAACTTTGTATCCCTTTGTGCTTCGTCGATAAATGAGTTGGCATTTCATTATCTGTAAATGTTCTAATTAGTGAATGGGCAAAACAAACAAGCAATATGATGTGATGTCTAGACAACATGTAAATTGATATAAAAAAACATTTTTAAAAATTCCATACTAATACAAATTAATCTGAATTTAGTGTAATCCCTAGTTATTAACTGATTAAACGTGGCTGTTGGTAGCTACAGGGTGCAAGACTCCCATCTGTGATTATTAGAAACACAACATCATCATTGGTTCTATGTTTAGACAAAGAGTCAGGCAAAACATTATTGATTGACTTAATACATAATATTTCGTGGTTAGGTCTTTTTATGCAAATTTATTAGGGCAGCTCTTATTATAAATATGCATTACTGTTAGTAACGGTTACTTTCTAAGAACATTCGAGACAATTAAAAGTGAAATTTTACAGTGGTGAAGACCTAGAAAAGACTATTCAATATATTAGGACATGCAAATACATCTACTTGCTATATATAATGTAACATTGTATCCGAATGTATCTACACATGTCTTGTATACGTACTGAAGATAATGAAAATTTATTTTAAGTCCATAAATAGGAAATACGCTTGCTACACTGAATAGAATCATTTATGGACATCCTACTCATTGCCATAACTAAAGCTGTCATGACAGTGGTCTGGGCTTAGCATGAGGGCCTAAACATTTTTGACAGGATGCAGCTCATTAAAGGACAGTCATTTTGCTGAAATGTCTATCAGCTCACAGGGATGCACCAAGATGAATAGACCCAAAACAATAGCCCCATTTGTCAGAGCATTAGCTTTCCTAATACATGATGAAACAATCAAGCCAAGCCGCCTTCAGCACAAAGACATAATTAATCAAATGGACAAATGTCTCAGAAATTGCTCTAGTATGTTCTGTAGTGGACAGAGTTACCATGGAAACAGTGGTGTTTGCATCATAGTTAATGACTGTTCTGCACAATGAACTTCTAAGAACAACAAAAACAACAACATATAATAAATAAATATTAAAGAGAAGACGCTTAGATGTATTCAGACATAAATCAATGACTTTTTCTCATGTCTGTATCATACATTTAAACTACTTTTTTTTTACAGTTTAACTCTTTTTACTCAATTCATCATACCCAGAAAACGTAAAAAATAGGGCTAAACCTTATAAAAAATGTATTTTTCTTTTCTTGGTACGTAATATTGCTTGGGCAGCATTAGCAGGTGCAAAGGAGCCTTGAGTGCAAAGCAACCAGGCACGTGCGGAGTACCTGTCACTGTGACGGATTCTTACTAAGTAAGGTTATGTCTACGATGACAATATAGAGAAGAAGAAATGTGTACTAAGCACATTTGCATTTTTTCCTCATCTTAAGTGACACACTACAGATGGTCAGCAGTTCTTCACAATACTGTCTTGCTTTTAGGTAAAGCAATAGCTTCATTAACCACAAATGGAAGTAAGAACTTCACCTCAAGTGGCACCCTTCTCCGAGTGTAAAAAGAAGCATTTCAGCAGTTATATTGTCCATCTCTGCACTTTGCCATCTCCAGTTTGAGTAAGTTTGTGGTTGGAGGCCATTTAGACCACAAAATTGTTAAAAAAAAACTTTTGGTTAATACGGCATGATTGTGTAGCCCCAAAACTGTTCCAAAGTTATTCCAAGGCAATGGTCTAAATGCTTTGTAGCTGTTAGAGAACAATAGAACATTGTTCTTGCACTGGAAAATTACCTACAGTTTGTCCACCCCTAGTGAAATAACTTGTGTAGTTGCCCACAAAATATTTTCGGGTTATTTTATGTAACAGACTTAAAGGGAACCTGCCTTCACATTGGAGTCCCAAAAACTACATTATGGGGCTCAAAGTTGAGGGAGCTGGTGGTCTGGGAAACTGTGTTTAATACTCATTGGGTGCCTCGTTCCTGCAAGGTTGGCATGTGTGCGCAGAGTGACTCTTTTCAGATGGATCTGTGTGCATGCTCTCCCATAGAGATCAATGTGGGAGTGCATGAACAGAGCTATCTGAAGATAGTCACAATGTGTACATGCCCCAACTTCTCAGGAACACAAAGCAAGAACAGGGCACCCCGGTGAGTATGAAACACAGCTCCATGAAACTCCGCTTTCCTCACCTTTCAAACCCATAATGAAGTTTATGGAGCTCAAAAGTAATTAGTGACTAGAGTCACTAAGATAGGAAGGAAAATATTTAACAAACCATTGAAGGCGAACATCTACATAAGTGGATAAATTGGACGTTAAATAGTCTATCTCTGCAATAAAAAGTCTTCCTGATGGCATTTCTAAAGACTTGTGTATATTTGGAAAAAAATAAAAGTACGCCCTGGAAGGCTGTGGAATGTGGATAGATTTATATTCATTAGGAGACAGAATAATTTTTAGACTTCCCCTTTAGAAATAAACAGTCTAATTATTTAGAAAATGGACCCATTTGACCATCTGACAATATCCTATAATATTGACAATCAAGTAAGATTCTCATGGATTCTTGGTGGAATCCACTACGACTACACCACCCCCAATTATCGGCTTTCTTGATAACGATACTAGGATTGGAAGATAATTGTTTTATATCTTGGCTTTATACATATGAGAGATCAAATTTCTGAATTTTACCCAAAGCATTTTGACTCATTGATTTTAAATTCGATAATACTACCGTATATTGTAAAATGTTTCCACATGGAAATCCTTGCTTTCAATTGGATAAAACAATGAATGAGGTTTTAAATTGGAAGAGATTGGTTCAGAAAATACAAGTGGTTAATTCTTCCACATCTAGATAGCATAATGGATCACTAACAATGGGGATAACAGGGACCACAAAAGAATGACGTATATGCTGTAAATCCCTCAGGGCAAAATGGTGTTTTAAAGTAAACCTACAAACAAATTAGGCAACAAATTACTCAGAAATTTGGAGGATTTGTGGGGCTAAAGAAAAGTAGCTTTGCTAGAACTTCCATCTCCACAAAGCTCTCCTGGTGTTGAGAAATATTTGAAGGAGTCCCCCTAACATCAAAACCTTACTCTTTTGTTTCTTACATTTACATCCTGTATATCCTTATGTTCGAAATTTACTCTTTTTTTCAGAGGACTGATGAGGCTTTTAAAGTGAGTAATCTTTTTGCAATGAGTGACTTTGGGGGTTGGACTCATCCCCACAGAAGGTGGACAAAGAATTATTGGAGTTAATGTGTGTGTACTGAAAATTACTGCTCTGGGTGGAATCTTCGGGGTACACTCAGCACAATTCAAGGTCCCCAGAAAAACTCTTGGGTAAGGCAAAAAGAAATTTCAGGATAGTAGAACCGTTATGAAAAGAGACATAAACCAAGGTTTCCTCTCTTAGAGCCTTAGAATTTATTACAGAGGACATAATAGGTAAAAGACAACAGACAGGAAACAGACCTTCATTGGAAGAAGCGTAAGGCAGAGGAGCTAAGGTATGGTGATTATCAACCTCTTGAGCTTAAAAAAAAGTAGGGGGTAATAGAATGTGTCAAAACTTGACCCTTCTAACCTCCAGAGGAGGCAGAGAACTTGACAAAGGAATAGAAGCCACATAATCAGGATCAATCATAGGTTCTGATTGAATCAGAGATAATTCCACAAATCCCATTGAGACCTTACAAACTCCATGCTGATGTTGCCCTTGGTTGGATCTGAACCTAAAACTGCCAGACAACACTTCAAACCACTAACCACCATGCTGCTTCTTCTTTCTTGACCCTCCTTCTTTCTACTCTGAAGAAGGAGAAGAACAAAAAAAATGGAGAACATACAAACTCTATGCAGGTATTATCTTCGGTCAAATTTGAACCTAAAGCCCCAGGGCTGCAAGGCAATAGTGTTAAACGCTGAGTTACTTCATCCTTAGTCGCCTTCCTGCTTCTTCCTCCAGAGGAAAATGAGAAAAAAGAGAAAATGTACACTTCTTCTTTTCTTCCTTCTCCTTCTTCTCCTCCAAAGGAAGGTGAAAGAAGGAGGAGGAAAAAAGAAGCATGGTGGCTCAGTAGCTAGCATTATTACTTTGCAGCACTGGAGTCCTAGCTTGAACTCCGTCCAAAGACAAAATCTGTGTGGAATTTGTATGTTCTCTTTATTTTCTTCTTCTTTTTCTCCTTCTCCTACTTCTCCTCTGGAGAAGGAAGAGGCAAGATTCAGCATGGAAGTTGAGTGATTAGCACTGTTGCCTTGCAGTGCTTGGGTTCTAGGTTCAAATCTGACCAAACACATAATTCACATGAAGTTTGTATGTTTTTTGTGTTTCTTGTTCTCCTTCAGAAAAAAAGCATGGGGACTCAGTTGTTAGCACTGTTTCCTTGTGGCACTAGAGTCCTATGTTTTCTAGGCTATCTCATGGTTGTCTTCCTACCTCTCTGACGTTTTTTGCCTTTTATCTCATATGAAAATGAAATATTTGCATTGAAACTATGTGCCATTGTAATTTTTTTTGTCTATTTTTATGGCCAAATATAAAATAATTCTACTTAAACCTATGGGGCCAAAATGCTTACTAAACCCTCAGCTGAATTCTTTGATGTGTGTAGTTTCCAAAATATGATCTTTTTTTGGGAGTTGTTAGGGTGTTTCTTTCTGTTTAGTGTTGAGTAATTACTGGAATAATTTTCCAAAAATAACCGTGAATCAGTTAAAATTGGGTTCACCACTTTTGTCTCCAGAAGGTTGTTGGTGGTGCTATGTGGCTCAGTGGTTATCACTGTTCCCTTGGAGAGCTGAAGTTCTAGGATCAAATCTAACCAACAGCAACACCAAAACTGAAATTTTCATATGTTGATCTAAGCTATGCTGCATATTTAGAAAAAAAAACTGCTGTATGCTATATAGCAATAACATGTATATAAAGAAGTAACTATTGGAACTGTAAGGTTCTTCTAAATGAGTAATGAAATTGATCTCGTAGATAATAGTCAAGGTACAACTATATAGGATAAAGATAAAAATAGTTTTTTTTTTCACATAAACGGCATATACTAGCTGCCATTAGTCACCCAGTTGGCCTTTCTTGATCCTTGTAAACTTTCTTCAGCATGTAAATAGTAAGTATAAACAGGGGTTCAACCATGAACAATGCATGTTAGAGCGTATTAACACTGCAATTTCAGTGTCTGTTTGGTGTATGTGACGAGAAAGCTCCCAGCCAGAGGCATAAATATAGGGGATGCAGAGGATGCAGTTGTACCTGGGCTCAGAAGCCTTAAGGGGCCCATAAGACCTCTCTTCTCTATATAGGGAGCCCAGTTCTGTGAATAAAGCATTATATTTGGGGGCCCTGTTACAGGTTTTGCATGGGGGCCCAGAAGCTTTAAGTTACACCTCTGTTCCCAGCATATATGTCAAATTTATCCATAGACCCCATTTACTATGTCATTTTAATGTTGCTATTGCTTAAGAAAATGCCAATACAACTGGGAGGCCTTGTGGAGAGCTCTGTAGGGCTAGAAGGGTGGAGTTAGTGAAAATTATGGTGGTATGTGGTGCAGATGTGTATAGTCTTTGTGTTGAGTAGCTGCTGAAGAGAAGCAGCTTGTGTAGCTATGAGCCAGCAGCCACTAAGTACTCCGAATTGAGAAGCCTCCGCAGATTCAAGCATGTCTGAAATCTATAAGTGGGGACCTGGCTCCATGCAGACCTGGTGTGAGAGTGGTCCATATATTAAAGACTGTGTGTACATCTCAGAAGCTGAACTTCTCTTTCACAGATTTATTTATAGAGACTGTGTACCTGACTGCCCAGAGGTAGAGCCAAACCAGCCATTGCCTCTTAACAGTTCTGGGTAAAGTTACATTTCAAGCATCCAAGTTGATCTCCAGCATATTTATTATCCTACCATAACATTCCTATTTTCTTACTGGGCACCAACTAGAAGCCATCATCTATGACACTGAGGCTTTTGTTTATTTATCTTTTGATATCTTTTTTAATAAAAGTTGCGTTTCACACCTATCTAAAGGATAATTACAGACGAACATATTTTTCTCCCCTTATGCAGCCATAACAATCAGGACAAAATGAAGCCACTGATTTCAATGTATTTCAGTGGTTTCACTTTCACTATCGGGATTCCCGCCCATTAATTATATGGGCAAGAAAAGATAGGACTTGCTCTATCTTTCCCACACGTAGTTAATAATATGCGCGGGAAACATAGGGCAGGGCCTATCTGCCCGATGTTTTTTTCAAACTCCTGTGCTATGGCATAGAGTTTAAACAGCTGGCAAGGTTACAAAAAACCTTGTTCAGACGCAACTATGCTCCATACCAGGGAGTTTAGTTGCGCCTATGGCCGTCTCAAACCGCCCTCGTCTCTCGGTGAATACACCCAGTGTACACAGCACAATCTGGTAAATATTGTCTACAAAGCAAAAAAGTTTCAGTGTATTGTGAATATAATCACTGACCAGTGTGCAAAACACAAAATTATTAGCATTTTTCTTATTGATAGTAACATGGGAGATGAAAAAAAAAAAAAATCTGTGAAAAGTGGAAAAAATATGCACAATAAAAATCTTAAACTAGACAGTAGGTCATTTTCTGAAGATAGATTCCCTTGAAGTACAGCTAGATATGGATATTTGAGAACAGCTTAATTCCAGGCATACGACCTGTAGATGGAGCTGATGTAAAAGACATTATATTTTCTTCTACAACTAATGATTTCATGATTTTCTGGCAAATGCTAAGGATGATAGAGAATCGTTGCAGTTTTTAAATTTGCCTTTTGTCTTAGAGCTGAAGTGTTACTTTATTAGTTCATTATGTGCAGCATTGTTTGCCGGTTCCTTGTACATGACTGGTAAATCATGCTTTAAAGATAAAGAAATCCTCCAGGATAAAACATTGTACAATTGCCTTTAAGCATGTGCATAAATGGCATTTTTTATGTATTTTTTTTCCAACTTGGGCTTCCCGGCAAGTCAAATATTTCGCTATAGCTCTAATTAGTAGTGGCAGCATCTGGAGCACACTATGCAGAGTCAGACTACGCAGGAGCTGTTCCCAATGCATAAGTCAAGGTAAATATATATGTTGTAGTTTTTAACCTTTATAGATGAAATACTTAATTATGCAACCACTGTGTAGGTTTTCATTACCGTTTATTTTTACTATTTCTTGTAAAGCAGGCATCCTGCTCTGCCTAATTTCTAAGTAGCATTAAATATCCATTACACTGGCCAACAAAAAAAAATATTTTAGAATGTTTCCTTAAAGGGGTTGTCCCGCGCCGAAACAGGTTTTTTTTTTATTCAATAGGCCCCCCGGTCGGCGCGAGACAAACCCAATGCATGTGTTAAAAAAAAAAAACGTTTAGTACTTACCCGAATCCCCGCGCTGCGGCGACTTCTTCCTTACCTTACTAAGATGGCCGCCGGGATCTTCACCCACGATGCACCGCGGGTCTTCTCCCATGGTGCACCGTGGGCTCTGTGCGGTCCATTGCCGATTCCAGCCTCCTGATTGGCTGGAATCGGCACACGTGACGGGGCGGAGCTACGAGGACCAGCTCTCCGGCATGAGCGGCCCCATTCACCAGGGAGAAGACCGGACTGCGCAAGCGCGTCTAATCGGGTGATTAGACGCTGAAATTAGACGGCACCATGGAGACGAAGACGCTAGCAACGGAGCAGGTAAGTGAATAACCTCTGTATGGCTCATAATTAATGCACGATGTACATTACAAAGTGCATTAATATGGCCATACAGAAGTGTATAACCCCACTTGCTTTCGCGGGACAACCCCTTTAACTTCATGAGTCAAATCTCACTAATTTTGGGGTGAGAAAAATGAATATGACAAAGAAATTTTTTTATTAGCTTTAGTTTCTGTGATATATAATAGGTGGAAGTATGTTATTTTAATGGATTAAGAGAAAATTATACATTTTAATTACATATGCTAACAACTAGAGATGAGCGAGCACCCAAATGGTCGGGTACGCGCTACTCGAGTCGAGCTTTTCGTAAAATTCGAGAGCTCTACTTGAGTAACGAACCCCATTGACTACAATGGGAGACTCGAGCATTTTTGTATGTGGGACGCCGGGTCCCAAGCTTTTTTTTTCTTGGTTCTCTTTCCCCTGCCTGTCAGACAAAAAATTTCCCAATGACACGCGCTGCGTCGTGGCGGGGAGGGGCCAAAACAGGCACATCACAGTGGGGAGGGGCCAAAAATTGGGGCAGGGTCGAACACGATTTGATGCTAACGAGCACCATCAAGTATGCTAATACTCGAATGAGCATCAAGCTTGGCAGAGTATGTTCGCTCAACTCTACTAACAACATTAAAAGTGCATTTGAAATTTTTTTTAACCCCTTCCCGCTCCAGGACGTACCGGTACGTCCTGGCAGCCTGGTACTTCCCGCAACAGGACGTACCGGTACGTCCTGGAGATAGCGCGGGATCACATAAGATCCCGCGCTATCCCGCAGCGGGAGCCGGCTGTCAGACACAGCCGGCGTCCCGCTGTTGACCCCTTCCCTGCCGCGATCTAAGTAGATCGCGGCAGGGAAAGAATTCACAGAGGGATCGCTATACCTCTGTGCCTCCGGCCGGCTCTCGCGATGCCAGTCACTGGCGTCCTGTATTGCCTGTGCCTATAATCGCTGTACAAGCGATAAGGCATGGGAGAGCAGTAGCCCTGCCATGCCTTATGACAGCGATCATAGGCACAGTGCTGCAAGTCCCTCAGAGGGACTCAAATAGTGAAAAAAAAGAAAAGAAAAGTGTAAAAAAAAGAAAAAAATGTAAAAAAAAATGTAAAAACCCCCCTTTTTTTATGCTTTTTCTAATATTAGCATAAAAAAAAGGGAAAAAAATTAAAACCCCACATATTGGGTATTGACACATCCGTAACAACGTGTACAAAAAGTTGAATGCGCTTTTTATTTTGTACGACAAAAAGCGTAAAAAAAAACCGCTAAAAAACAGAGGCAAAATGCTAATTTTTAGCATTTTGCCTCACAAAAAATGCAATAAAAGTGATCAAAAAAGCCGTACATTCCCCAAAATGGTACCAATAAAAACTACAGCTCGTCTCGCAAAAAATAAGCCCTCATAGAGCTCCATACATGGAAAAATAAAAAAGTTACAGGACTTTGAATGCAGCTATAGAGAAAAAAAAAAGATTTCCAAAAAAAAGGAGGTTTTATTGCAAAAAAGTGTAAAAACCTAAAAAAAATATAACAATTTTGGTATCGTTGTTACCGTACCGACCCGCAGAAAAAATTTAGTGTGTCATTTATGCTGCATGATTAACGCTGTAAAAAAAAAAAAAATCTATGGCAGAATTGATGCGTTTTCTCTCCCTGTTATCATTAAAAAAAAATTAACATTTTACGATATAGTCTATGTACCCAAAAGTGGCACGGATAAAAACTACAGCTCGCCATGCAAAAAACAAGCCCTTATACGGCCGCGTCCACGGAAAAATAAAAAAGTTATGGCTTTTGAAAAATGGAGATGGAAAAATACCAAAAAATCGCTTGGTCCTCAACGCCAAAATAGGCCGTGTCATTAAGGGGTTAATGACAGTTACATTTTGAGAGTTCAAAATGGATGGAAGAATTCCTGGCAGGTGGTTCGGCGTGAAGAGAATCATGTGGTGACTTCATGAGATCGTTTTCTTTTGGCTTGCCTCTTGTAAGTGAGTTCCGGAGCATCCCTACACGTAGACCAGCAGTAATTCGCAAGCATTGCTTCATTCCAACGGCCCTGATATCTTTATTCCATTACAGAAATATCCTGGTGGAATCTTTCTCTGTGTTCATCACTGACAGCTCCACAACTAGGAGGGAAAAAGTCTGGGTGGGAGTGGAGACAATGGATTTTAAGGGACATGTTGCATCTGATTTGATGATATTTTTCCAGGAGTACTGTCACCAGCTGAGTGTAGTTATTATCTCTTTTGTTGCCTAAGAATCTATAAATATCTCTCTTTAAGGCTTGCCAAGCTTTCTTTTCTTTTCCCTCCAAAACTTGGTCAAACGCATGATCCTTTACAAGTTGACGAATTTGTGGCCCAACAAAAATAGCTTCCTTAACTTTTGCATCCCTCAATCTAGGAAATTTGTCCATAAAGTACTTAAATGCCTGTCCTTCCTGGTTCATACCTTTGACAAAATTTTTCATTAAACCCAGCTTTATATGAAGGGGTGGAAGAAGAACATCTTTTGGATCCATGAGAGGCTCGGCAATGACATATTTCTTGGTAGAGTCAAGATTTCTTGCAGGCCAGTCTGCTTGAATGTAATGTGATTTCTAGAGATGAGCGAACGTACTCGTTTCGAGTACTTACGCACCCGAGTACCGCCATTTTCGAGTACTTCAGTACTCGGGTGAAAAGATTCGGGGGGCGCCGGGGGGCGGGGAGAGGCGTGGCGGTGCGGGGGGTAGCAGCGGGGAACAGGGAGGAGCCCTCTCTCTCTCCCTCTCCCCCCCCACTCCCCACTGCTACCCCCCGTGCCACCACGGCGCCCCCCGAATTTTTTCGCCCGAGTACGGAAGTACTCGGAAATCGCGGTATTCGGGCGAAAAAGGGGCGTGGCCGAGCACGTTCGCTCATCTCTAGTGATTTCCTATCCCTACTGTTCCACATACATAAAAAGCAACAGCATTTAGTGCACCCCAGTAGCATTCATAAGAGTACAGCAATGACTTTTAGATCACCACAGTTGCCACTTGTGTTCAGCATATTTAATTGAGTAGAGGAGGGCTGTCATGTTTGCATAAGTCTCCTTCATGTGAACTGCATGACCAACAGGAATAGAAGAAAGATGGTTGCCGTTGTGAAGTAATACAGCTTTCAAACTAAGCTAGAAGGAGTCTATGAAAAGCCTACATTCAATTGGATCATGGTTCGAATTCAAACATTTTATCAAGCCATTAATGTTGCAGCAAACAACCAGATTGTTTTTCTTCTCAAAAAAAGGAAGCATATCCCTCTGACGTTCTCTGTACTGTGAGACCCTGACATCACGTTGGAGAAGATTCAGTTGCTGTAGTCTTGACCCTAGAAGTTCCGCCTTCTTTGACAATTCAAGGTCTCGAATGAGATAACTGAATTGCGCTTGACTCAGTCTTTGCTGTGTATCATCTTTATCATCAGGGTCATAGGATGTGGAAGGCTTGTTGGGTTCTTTTTTTTCCACACTTCCTACGTCAAGCTCATAATGTTGGGGTGGAGTAGGAACTAGTAAACTATCTGAATGTGGAATAGGTCAGCAGATGGAAGATTCGGGTATTGAACTGTTCCTGTTTACTTCATTGACAATTCTGCCTTTATAGGCGAGTCAAGCAGAAATATCAGTCATCTGTATGGTTTGTAGGCTCCCGCTAAATCATAGGCGAAGCAAAAGCCATGGATCATTTTTTATTTTTTAGCCATCCTTGTAGTTTAACTGAACAAGAATTGCAACATATGTGGAGCCCATGACTTATCCTGGTCCCCTACCTTCATACCACAATAATGATGATAGGCAGTCTTCACAAGAGGCGTCAGATTGCGTTTCTGTGATGAAATTTTTTTTTTTACAACAAAAGTACCAAAACTAAATTTACACATTTTTGTGGCATTTTGATATAGCAAATTTTACACTTCAAAAGCACTCCAAAACCAGAACTTCTGAAAAAAATTAAAACAGAAACAATATGAAACTCATAGTGAACGTCATAGCAACATTTATTATGTTTATAACCTACAAACATATGAAGAACATTGTGTTATGTCAGTTGAGAGGTGTGAACCCCCCCCCCCTCCCAAAAAAAAATAAAAAATTCCCCCAAAATAAAAATGTAAACTCCCAAAAATGATGTCACTGTATCTCCAGGACAAGAGCTATTGGGTCATTTTTATGGTGTTTTTGAATTCAGCAGGTGGAAATAAATAATAATAAGTTAATTGAATGGTATTTTTGAATTCAGCAGGTGGAAATAAATAAAAATAAGCTAATTTTGAGCCTGAGTGTAATGGAATAGTAAAGACGCTGGTGTAATAATTACTGAAGTAGTAGAATTGAAGCACACAAATTTAAATGACCAGAGCCATTTCAGATGAAAGCTCCAATGAGCTTTCTACTAACATAGTACAGTATATCGATGTATACCAACCATAACAGCCTAGCATATAAAATAAATCAATGATACTGATCACACTGTTGAATACAGATAAAATCTATAACTCATTAGAGAGTCCAATAGTCAAATCCCAACAGAATTGGCATAAGGTGGAAACATGAATCAATGTGATGATGTATGAATTTAGTCCCACGCGATTCTTTTATAACATGTGCGTAAAAGTAAATGTATGGTACAATTCCAATAGTCCCAAAGAGGTAAACAATTTTACCCACGGCTTTAAAGCTGTAGCGACAGGTAACATGATAGTCAGTACTCACAAAAACAGGGGTCCAGACAATCCCAAAGATAGTAAGCCATATAGAACAACATATATCATGAAACACAGCCTCCTGTACATCTTATCACATGAAACTCTACTAGGCTATTAGGTGTTTTTCCAATTTCTGTTTCTGAAGGGCACCTAGGGTAAACAGGAGGTTCCCGTGTAGGGCTGGTCTTTTCTAGGTGAGCACATTTGTATCCAACTGTATGATCAGTAGCATTGATTTATTTGATCTACTATGCTGTTATGGTTTGTCTACATTTATATACTATATTTTATACAATAACTTGGTTGATTATCAATAGTACCCCCCTCAGAGACCATGTATATTTCATGTATCAGTGTTTAGCTTGTTAGGCATGTGGTTTCATTTCTTGTGTTTGTTGTTATGGGGAACATGTCACCAGAAAATGAAACAAAAAAGGTTATCAGGACAGCGACTCTGCCAATAGATGAAGAGTTATTCAAGTGAGTGACTAGGAAAGGACTCATCTGGCGTGAATGGCAAAACCTAGAAAGGTTAGCCATTACACCTCAGGTCTAAGTGTGCAAAGAATTGTGCTGACAGTGAAGAAGACACCCTGTCCTAAAGATATCCAGAGGAGAGCTGATCTCTTGGACAAGAACAGAGAAGGAAGAATTGAAGAAAAAGATCTCCTGCGCTCAGGGTTCAAATACATCACTAATTAGAGTCAGGGGTGTAAATATAGAGGATGCAGGGGATACGGTTGCACCCGGGCCCAGGAGCCTTAGGGGGCCCATAAGGCCTCTCTTCTCCATATAGGTAACCTAGTGCTATGAGTAAAGCATTATAGTTGGGGGCCCTGTTACAAGTTTTGCATCGGAGTCCGGGAGCTTCAAGTTATGCCTCTGATTAGAGTGACATTTACTTGAGAGAGAGGGGGTCAGAGGGGGTCAGGGTGGATACCCATAGACACTCACCTTACAGTCCAAGATGATGAGGTGGTATTAAGAGATAATAGAAAAAGTCTAGTTCAATGACAGATTTTATAAAAAGGTCCAACTTGTTCATGAGCAAGCCACACAATTATATGTATATGGAGATGTGAGAAGTAGTGCAATGTGTTTAAGAGCTAATAAATGCTCCTTTCTCAAGCACATTACTTAGACTGGTTGGCTCCTTGATGTCAGAAAATGACCTATTATACAAATCACATTTTTGTTTTACACATAATTTTTTAAAGAATTTTTAAAATTTCAATCATAATCTATATTTAAAAAAAATCCTAAAATCCTGCATTTTTCACACTAACCACAGAGACTAACAACAGGCTGATACTTCCTGATCTGTAGAAAAAGCTTTGCAGCAGTCATCTCGTTAATATGACAGGCAGGATAATGGCCCTTTTACACGGAACAACAGTCAGGGAAACGACTGCACGAGTGCTGATGTCATTGCTTAGGGCTTTAGCGCTCGTGTAGAATATTTACACAGGCAGAGTTCACCACTGGATTGTAGGCTTCTTACTCAGTGCTTCACCTTGTATGTGAAGCACTGAGTGGGGAGCATTTACACGGAATGAGAAGCCAGTGATCCAGTGATAGTTTTTATGCTGAATGAAAGTCAGTGATAACAAACTGCAAGCGAATAGTGAGAGATTTCTTTGCATTTACTCTGCACAATTATTGCTCAAATTTGTATGTTTAAACGAATTTTGAGTGATAATCATCCCATGTAAATGGCCCATGACATGAGAAAAGGAGTAAGTACTTAATTACTCCACTGATAAAGGATGTAAAAGTTTTATATTCCCTAAATTGTTGTTAGGGGGTCACCAGGCCTGAGTGTTATCTGTGCTATAGATTTCTCATAATCGCCAGTCACGCATGAATCCTCTTGAGGAATTTAGGCCTGTGTTGAAAGTGTCAAATATGGCTATAAACTTGTACTTCAAAATTCTTCTATGAGGTTGGGATTTGAAGTTGCCTTTTAAAATAATAACTTTCATATGTTGTATCTTGTGTCCGTGACTAGAAAAGTGCTTGGTGACAGGTAATTCTGTCTTTCTCTCTTTGACTGTGTATCGGTGAGACCTCCTCCTTGCTTTCAGTTTTAGTCCTGCTTCTCCAACTTAAAAACACCCAACAAGACATTTGCTGCACATGAGCAGGTACACAACATTGGATGTGGAACATGTGAATGTCCCAGGGATCTCATAGTCCTGGGTACAAACAGATCATGAGAGAGAGCTCTGTATTGACCCCTGATGTATTTATACATAGTTATTAGGTCACCCCTGAGTTGTCTTTTTTCTAAACTAAATAATCCCATATTTGATAACCTCTCTGAATATTGTAGTCCACTCATTCCATTTATTACTTTAGATGCCCACCTTTGTACCCACTCAAGCTCTGATATGCCTTTGTTGAGTATCGGTGCCCAAAAGTGTACACAATATTCCATGTGTGGTCACACCAGTGACTTGTAGAGAGGAAGAACAATGTTCTCATCATGTGCCCCTAGACCTCTTTTGATGCACCCCATGATCCTATTTGCCTTGGCAGCAGCTGCCTGACACTGATTGCTCTAGTTAAACATACAGTTAACTAAAATCCCTTTTCCATGTCAATGTTGCCCAGTGGTTTCCCATTTAGTATCTGTTGGTGACATGTACTTTCCCTGCCCATGTGAAAATCTTTACATTTATCAGTGTTAAACCTCATTTGCCACTTTTCTGCCTAAGCCCCAACTTATCCAGATCCTCTTGTAACCGCCTTATATACTCTCTTGTGTTAATTTCTTTACATAGTTTTGTGTCATCTGCAAACATTGATATTTTACTATGCAGTCCTTCTACCAGGTCATTAATTAATATATTGAAAAGAATACGGCCCAAGACCAATCACAGAAGTTCAGATTATGTAGATAACACGGGATCCACCATTCACAATTGGTGATAATCTATGACTATCTACTCCCCTCCCTTCACAATAACCTTTGTACAGGTCAGAGAAAATTCCTAGAACAGTCTCCCATACAAGTCAATGGGTCACCTCTTGTCCATTGTGTGACTGGTCCATGAGGCTGTTGTAAAACATCTCAAAATGCTCTAGATACTGTTTAACCTCTTAGTGACCAAGCCTGTTTGCGCCTTAATGACCAAGCCAAATTTTGGAAATCTGACACTTTGAGGGTGCGTTCACACAAGCGTGTTTTTGTGCGTATCTACGCACGCAGAAAAACACGCTTCTATTTGCAGCAATGAATTCCCTATGGTGTGTGCACATGTCCGTACTTTGCAGGTGCGTACCTGCAAAGATAGGACATGTGTGCACCATAGGGAATGCACGCATTGTTTTCAATGGAGCCGCGGCTACTGCCGGCGGCTCCATTGAAAGCAATGGTCTGCCGACTCCCTGCATTCTTTTTCAGGGAAGGGCTTTACATATAAGCTCTTCACTGAAAAAGAAAAATTTTAGTGTAAAAAAAAAAAATGCAGGCATTCTCTTCAATGGAGCCGCTGCTGGTGGTAGCTCCATTGAAGACAATGGTCTGCTAGCACACCTGAATTGTTTTTCAGGGAAGAGCTTTACATATAAGCTCTTCTCTGAAAAAGAAAAATTTTAGTGTAAAAAAAAAAATTACTTACTAGAGATGAGCGAGCACCAAAATGCTCGAGTGCTCGTTACTCGAGTCGAACTTCCCGCGATGCTCGAGGGTTCGTTTCGAGTAATGAACCCCATTGAAGTCAGTGGGCGACTCGAGCATTTTTGTATATCGCCGATGCTCGCTAAGGTTTTCATTTGTGAAAATCTGGGAAATTCAAGAACGTGATGGGAACGAAACAGAAACGGATAGGGCAGGCGAGGGGCTACATGTTGGGCTGCATCTCAAGTTCCCAGGTCCCACTATTAAGCCACAATAGCGGCAAGAGTGCCTCCCCCCCCTGCACTGTCAGCATAAAGATCGTTCTCCTCTGCCACAGCTGTAACAGCTGTGGCAGAGAAGAACGATGTTAGCCCATTGAATTCAATGGAGCCGACAATACAGCCGGCTCCATTGAAAGCAATGGGCTGCCGGCGAGCGCGGGATGAATTTTCGAGAAGGGCTTAAAAATATAAGCCCTTACCTGAAAATCATCCTAAAATGTGTAAAAAAAAAAAAAAATGTATACTCACCTTTCCGCTGCAGCCGGAGTTCAGCAGCGTCTGGCCGGCAGTTCTCCTGAACTGCTCTCTGTAGTATTCAGCAGCCGGGGATTTAAAATCCCCGCCTGCTGAATGAGCTGCCTCTGATTGGTCACAGCCTCACCAATCAGAGGCAGCTCTCACTCACGCCCATTCATGAATTCATGAATGGGTGTGAGTGAGAGCTGCCCCTGATTGATCCCTGCGCTGAGCCAATCAGAGGCAGCACTCACCCATTCATGAATTCATGAATGGGTGTGAGTGAGAGCTGCCTCTGATTGGTGAGGCTGTGACCAATCAGAGGCAGCTCATTCAGCAGGCGGGGATTTTAAATCCCCACCTGCTGAATACTACAGAAAGCAGTTCAGGAGAACTGCCGGCCAGACGCGGCTGAACTCCGGATGCAGCGGAAAGGTGAATATACTTTTTTTTTTTTACACATTTTAGGATGATTTTCAGGTAAGGGCTTATAATTTTAAGCCCTTCCCGAAAATGCATCCCGCGCTCGCCGGAAGCCCATTGCTTTCAATGGAGCCGGCTGTATTGCCGGCCCCATTGAATTCAATGGGCTAACATCGTTCTTCTCTGTCACAGCTGTTACAGCTATGGCAGAGGAGAACGATCTTTATGCTGACATATTTTTTATTTTTTTATTTTTACACATTTTAGGATGATTTTCAGGTAAGGGCTTATATTTTTAATCCCTTCCCGAAAATGCAACCTGAGATCGCCGGCAGCCCATTGCTTTCAATGGAGCCGGCTGTATTGTCGGCTCCATTGAATTCAATGGTCAGTGCTCGTTTAATCGAGACGAGTACCGTGTGGTGCTTGTCTCGAATAACGAGCATCTCGAGCACCCTAATACTTGAACGAGCATCAAGCTCGGACGAGTATGCTCGCTCATCTCTATTACTTACCTGTCCGCCCCTGCTGTGTCCCTCGTGGGGATGAAGAACATGTCTGCCGTATGCGGCAGATGTTTCCTTCATCCCCACTTGTTAAAAGAATTCCGTGCTGCTACATCTGCTGCATCTGTGGCAGATGCAGCAGAGGAATTCTTTAATTCTCTACTGCAGCTGTCACACATGTCAGCTGCAGTAAAGGATTCTGCTGCCGGCAATTGATTTCAGGGAAGGGCTTTAAATATAAGCACTTCCCTGAAAATCATGTAAAAGTGGTTTAAACCCCCCCACCAAAAATAGATATTCACCTCCCTTCAGCTGCTGGGGCTCAGCCGTGTCTTCTCCTGCTGTCTCCAGCAGTGTGGTGCTGATCTATCAGCAGGCAGGGATTTAAAATCCCCGCCTGCTGAAAGAGCTGAATGTGATTGGCTGAGGTGCTCAGCCAATCACAGGCAGCTCTCCCCGAATGAATGAGAGCTACAGAGTTGGGGACAGTGGCATAAGTTGCCGCTGAGCCCCGGCAGGTGAGTATTTTTTTTTTCTCACTATTTTAAAAGGCTTTTCAGGGAAGGGCTTATGAAGCCCTTTCCTGCAAAGCCATTGACAGCTGCCGATGCTCAGCGGTTTTGCATATCCAAGTGATTCTGACACTGTTTTTTCGCCACATGTTATACTTCATTCAGGTAGTAAAAATAGTCAGATAGAATTTGTGTGTATTTATTAAAAGCGCCAAAATTGGGAAAATTAAAAAAAATTGTCTTTTTTTCACATTTTCAATTGCAAAATCTCAAATATGTGCAAACATACGGTACACAATTTTGATAAGATATATATTTCCATCTGTTTGTTTTATTCTGGGTGCACATTTGAAAAACTTTCGATTTTTTTAATCATTTAGGAGACAAATTTATCATTGATTATCAAAATTTTGAGGAACACTTTGTTATTCTACACCAAGCCAAGAATGCAAAGGCTGTCAGAATGATAGATACCCCCCACAAATGACCCCATTTCATTTTAAAAACGACATCACTTAATGTATCCACTGAGGGGTGTCATGAGTATTTTAACACCACAGTTTGTTTTCAGGACTTATTGTAATTTAGAGATGAAAAAATTAAATTTCATATTTTTGCAAATATGTCACTTTAAGGCCTTAGTCACACTGGCGTTTTTTCGCGCGAATTGCGGATCGCATGACAGATGCGCATCCACAAATCGCGTGACCGATGCCCAAAAATCGCCCGAAAATCTGCTCTTAGCCGCGTTTCATTAGAAACGGGCCGGAGCTGTCCAGCGCATTGCATTCAATGGAGCCGGCAATACAGCCGGCTCCATTGAAAGCAATGCGCTGCGGGCGGGCGCGGGATGAATTGTCGGGAAGGGCTTAAATATATAAGCCCTTCCCTGCAATTCATCCAGAAATGTGTTAAAATAAAAAAAATATATATACTCACCTTGTCCCGGCAGCCGGAGTTCAGCGCGGCCGGCCTGCAGTGGGTGTGAAGGGGGTGTGACTCAAAGCTGCCCCTGATTGTCTCAGCCTGAGCCAATCAGAGGCAGGTCTCACTCACACCCATTCATGAATTCATTTTAACACATTTCTGGATGAATTGCAGGGAAGGGCTTATATATTTAAGCCCTTCCCGACAATTCATCCAGCGCTGTCCGGCAGCCCATTGCTTTCAATGGAGCCGGCTGTATTGCCGGCTCCATTGAATTCAATGGGCGAACATCATTCTTCTCTGCCACAGCTGTGGCAGAGGAGAATGATTTGTCTACTATATGTTCTCAATGGGGTCGGCGCTGCTGCCGCCGGCCCCATTGAGCGCATATAGAGAAGAGAACAGGAATCGCAGATAGGTGCGATCTGCGATTTCCGTTCTATAATTTA
This sequence comes from Eleutherodactylus coqui, assembly GCF_035609145.1. Taxonomy (NCBI): domain Eukaryota; kingdom Metazoa; phylum Chordata; class Amphibia; order Anura; family Eleutherodactylidae; genus Eleutherodactylus; species Eleutherodactylus coqui. Next base: position 212,914,741 of record NC_089841.1, on the reverse strand, counting down.
TCGGACGAGCGCATAAAAAGCACTCATGTGTCCGATACCATTGCAAAGCAATGGTTTTAAAAAATCGACGGATGCATGCGCAAATCGCGCGAAAAATCGCCCGTCTGACTGAGGCCTAAAGAACGTTTTTTTTTCTTATGGTGCACATGAAAATGAGGATTTACACCCCAAAATGGATACCCCTGTATGTCCTGTATTCAGAAACATACCCATTGTTGCACTATTCCTATATCTGTATGCACAATGGGGCCCGAAATGAAAGGAGTAGACGGTGGCTTTCAGAACAGCAATTTTGCTTGAAGGTGATTTAGGCCCCATTGCACTCTTGTAGAGCCCTTGAGTAGCCAAAACGATATAGAACCTCCACAAATGACCCGAATTTGAAAACTAGAACCCTTAACGAATTCATCTAGGGGTGTACTGCGTATTTTGGCCCCACAGTTTTTAAATGAATGTAAGCAAAACAGAAGGAAAAATTATGATTTTCTTTTTTTTTGGCAATTGTTTCAATTGAAAAACTGTTTTTTTTGTCTACCGCTCACATATAAATTAAGACTTAGCACCCCAAAATAGATACTACTGTTTGTCTCGTGTTTATAAACATACCCATTGTTCCCCTAATCTACTTACAGGAAACATGGTTAGGCCTATAATGGAGGGAACACCCATTGGATTTCAGGGTACAACTGAATAAAATCCAGGCCGCATTGCTCACTTGTAGAACCATTGAGCGGCCAAAACGATAAGGAACTCCCACAAATGACCTGATTTTGAAAACTAGACCCATTAACAAATTCATCAAGTGGTGTACTGTCTATTTTGACCCCACACTTTTTAAATTAATCTAAGCAAAGCAGAATGAAAAAAAAAATATGATTTTGATTTTCTTTGCAATTGTGTCATTTTAAAAAGAGTTTTTTATACAGCACACATATGAATGAAGACTTTCACCCCAAAATTGATACCTCTGTTTTTTCTGTGTTCAGAAACATACCCATTGTGGCTATAATCTACCTACAGGACACATGGCTAGGCCTATAATGGAGGGAAAACCCACTGAATTCAGGGCACAACTGAATGAATTCCAGGCCCCATTGCTCACTTGCTCACGTGCAGAAAAAAAATTGACTTCCTAAAAATAATACCCCCCTCAGCGCCCTTTTTGGCATTCTCCAATCTTAGATAAAAGTAATAATGTAAACTGTGTGGTAATTCCGAAAAAAGGGGTAATTACGGGAGCCTGGTTGTGATGGGCACATGGGGCAATAAAACCCGGTATCCCTCCTCATCTCATGCTTTTTTGGGGGGTAGTTCTTGACCTCGGTGGTAGGGATGGGGTGTAAAAAGTGGGCACTCTGTGAGGCTTCGTAAGCTTGCTGAGCTGCGGTGGTCTCAAACAGAGGGCGTTCAACAAGCTGCTCCTGAAACTGCAGGAGGGCGTCTTGTAAATTATGTATTACAGGTAGCAATCTGAATAATGGCAGGCTCACACGGCCGTATGTGGAATCTGCTTGCAGAGGTCTGCAGCGGATCCCAGCTGTGAGCCCGGCCATGGCCCTGCGTATGACCGCATAATGTACTGCACATAACTGTGGACTCACACAGGCGGTCATGCGCAGTACACCGTTCTTTGTTTGTATTTCACACACCATCGCTTAGCAATGACAAGGGTACCCGCAGCCCATACACAATGTAGTTGTGTGTGGGCTTCGGGTATGAACGCGACCATAGAGTACGATGGGCTCTATGTCATGTATATTCGCAGTAAGATAAAACATGCTGCATTCTGTTTTGGATTACGTAATTCCGACCTGCTAATGTGAGCAGAATTCTGTAATCCAATGCATTTGATTGCCCCACGTATTACCGTGGATCAAATGCATGTGGACTCTGCAATTTCTTTCCGTCCTGTGAGATCGGCCTAAGGTATATCTCTACTTTTTTATCACGTGACCAGGGTCTGCTTAACGAGGCCACCGGTCACTGTGCCAGGAGCAACGGTCATCAGGAGCAAGGAGATTTAAAATTTCCTGGGCTCCCTGGCTCCTGCGCAGGTTCCGCCATTTTGCTGGCAGGCGCACACACGCAGGAACTGGATAAGGTCTATGGAGGATGATCGTGTTGGGGTTCAAATGTGGAGGCCTCCGGTAAGCAGTTTTATCTCCTCTCACTGATCACATGGAGTAGCCAGGAGATTTCAAATTTGCCAGGGCTCCCGGCTTTCTGCACATGCGACTGACATAATACCGCCTGGTGCACATGCGCAGAAGACTAGAGTCAAGTCCTGGAGGAACAGATCGCCGCGGGACATCATGGAGGACAAGTTGAGTACTCTCCACTGCCTCCTTGTTTCTGATTCATGAGGGCAGCTGAATCTTTTTTAAAACTATTTTACTCTGTAATACGATCAGCACTATCCATTGGATAGCACCAATCGCATTGCTGGGGGGGGGGGGGTTCCCCGCGGCCCCCCATGACTGTTCCATGTTGTCAGCTACTTACGGGAACTGACAGCATGGAGCTGTCATGTCTATAGCCCACGTGGCTTTAATTCCCAGAGGAAGCATGTTTTTACATCCTCGGGTATTAAAGCCCACTTAGCTAGGACGTAAAAAGGCAATGTGGTGGTCACTAAGGGGTTAAGCGTAGCTCAGCAAGCTGTGATCAACCTGCTTTGCCATTCACTCTTGTAGTCTACAGGTGCAGTTATCAGTGTTGTGCAGGCAGTCACGATGACATGTTTGCACTTTGTCGGCTCTTTCAGGAGTAATGCTCGCGTGTCTCATAGGCGACAGGCCTATAATGGCCAAGGAGGTCTGCAGCCTGATACTATGCAGCTCTGTTCTTTGCTGGAATGAAAATAGTTAAGTATTCGTGTTATTATTTAGAAGGCCACCATTACTTATGAGGAACATTAATGGGGGGAGGTGTTATGAAGTATGATATTCATAGATTCTCCAACTCTGATATCCTCTCTGATATAGAACATGTTGTTATATTTGCATCCTGTCCAGGAGGTTCATTGGTTTTCATTACTCTTCTGCTGGAGCCTTAAAGGAGATTTTGATCCCCATTCTCTCTTCCATGCTGTCCAGGATACCATTAACACATAGATGGTTTTACTGTGTCTGCTAACAAACTTACCAGTGGTCACAGGAAATGCTAATGACCCGTATCCTCCTCTATGGATCCAATATTCACACAGAAACTACCTTCCTAGACTCTGCATCTTTGAACCACCCCAGGAGATGAAAACTGGATTACAACTAACGAGAAATTAATAACTGAAATGATGGTTCATCAGTGAGGTATAGCATGAAGATAATTATATATCCATAATCTTTAAGTTCTGCTGAATACAATGTGTTCATTTTTACCATTGTGTGTCCATGGGAATGGACCAAAGTGCATATCCTATGAACTAACTATCTATAATAATGTCAATCTCTATCTTCAAAAAAGGGAAGAAGGTGGAGCCAAGGAACTACAGAACTGTGAGCCTAACTTCTATATCGGGAAAGATCATTGAATAAATTATTAAACAGCATGTATGTAAGTGCTTGGAGGAGAATGAAGTAATTAACCAGAGCCAGCATCGATTTGTATCAAACAAGTCATGGCAGACAAATCTAATTTCGTTCTATGACAGAATCATCACAGCTGCTTAATGGAACATATGATTCCATCCAGACTAGACCAGATGGCAGGGTTCAGGAGAAAGTGGACTAAGTGGTTCAAATTCTTGGCATATACTTGTTGAATATCCTGAAGCATGGCACTCATTAGGTTTTTGAAATATAGGTGGCATGAGGTGGTCCTTAGTTTGACACTCTACGCCTAAAGGGGCTCAGAGAACCTATACCCTTTGCTTCATGCATATGTGAAGACACAAGTTGAATGCATTACATTTTGAACTAAGACCATGATTTCTTTTATATTTTCTATATCTTTTTTCTTATTTTCCTTTATCCTACTTATTGGTCATCACTCTATGTTCAGAGTTTCACATTTTTTCAGATTCCTACTATATTGTACACCTATTGCTATAAAGTGCATGCAAAACGTTATGTATAGAGATGAGCGAGTATAGTCACTAAGGCACATTACTTGAGCGAGTAGTGCCTTAGCCGAGTATCTCCCCGCTCGTCTCTAAAGATTCGGGGGCCAGCGCCGGTGACAGGTGAGTTGCGGTTGGGAGCAGGGTGGAGCGGGGGGGAGAGAGATCTCCCCTCTGTTCCTCCTCGCTCTGCCCCGCCGCTCCCCGCCCCCCACCGGCCAATGGGGTGAGCGCATATAGAGAAGAGAACAGGAATCGCAGATAGGTGCGATCTGCGATTTCTGTTCTATAATTTATCGGACGAGTGCATAAAAAGCGCTCATGTGTCCAATACCATTGCAAAGCAATGGTTTTATAAAATCGCCGGACGCATGCGCATGCGCAAATCGCGCAAAAAACGCCCGTCTGACTAAGCCCTTAACAATAATATAGAAATTTAAATGTTCTTCAGAATATTTGCTAAAAATTACAAATACTCCTGAAAACAGCTATCCAGTTACACAGACTGCAAATAGTATGACATATGAGCATAAGAAAGAACCAAATTCAAAGGTAGTATGGTCAATAAAAGCTTAAAATAATATTTTTTTATGTAAATGTATACAATTCATGTTCATCACCATCTATCACTGAATACTCAATTGGACTTGAAAATTCTCAAACTTCTTGTTTGTCATGTGTTATGTCTGACGTTCATCCAATTAAAGATCATGAGACAGCAAACTCAAAAACTTTAGGAGATCAAAGTTACAGCAAAATATTAAATTTAATGCTATTTAGGAAATAAGTTATGCACATTAAGGACAAAGACCATAACACTTAACAAAATGTTTAATATGTGTCACGTCCAAACAGGACGCACTGGATATGTAACCTGAAATACTCACACAAAAGCACACCAAACAGTGGTAAACAATACAGACAACTGCAACAAGCAAAACCCTGTCCCTAAATAACCTAACCCAGGGAAGGGACCAGAGAAAGGCAAACCTGGCCATGTACCTCAGCCACTAGCTGACCCTACATGGGATAGGAGAAAACCACAGCAAACTAGATGAAAAGATAATAACCACTGTACTTAGCTTTGGGAAGACGCAGGCAAACAGTTCATCCAGCACCAAGCTCTGAGTTCACCTAAAGCCAGGGAAAAAATGAGAACGGGACTCGTGGACAGACATAAACCAACAACTGACAAACACCCAAAACACTCACCTAGCATACCTGCATGCATAAACAGATGGTATCACTACAGTGACTCACCTTAGATCCTAAAGGATCCAAGCAGAAGGACAAAGTTCACACCAACATACAATGGAATGCATAACACACTGAACAGGACTGTTCACCTTAAAGGGGTTGTCTCACGGCAGCAAGTGGGGTTATACACTTCTGTATGGCCATATTAATGCACTTTGTAATATACATCGTGCATTAAATATGAGCCATACAGAAGTTATACACTTACCTGCTCCGTTGCTGGCGTCCCCGTCTCCATGGTGCCATCTAACGCTGTCTTCTCCTTCCATTTAGACGCGCTTGCGCTGTGCGGTCTTCTGCTGTGTTCAATGGAGCCGCTCCGGCGTGCTCGCGCCGCCGATGTCTTCTGCGCATGCGCAGACCAGCTCTCCGGCGTGAGCACGCCGACGCGGCTCCATTGAACACAGCAGAAGACCGCACAGCGCAAGCGCGTCTAAATGGAAGGAGAAGACAGCGTTAGACGGCACCATGGAGACGAGGACGCCAGCAACGGAGCAGGTAAGTGTATAACTTCTGTATGGCTCATATTTAATGCACGATGTATATTACAAAGTGCATTAATATGGCCATACAGAAGTGTATAACCCCACTTGCTGCCGAGAGACAACCCCTTTAAGTCTGGCCACCTGCACAGACACCCAGAACTCATTGCTGGTCACACCTACAGAAACACGCATAAATGCAAACACAAGGGACAATGAGGGAACCAGCTCCCTCTAGCTGGAGGGGCTAGTATTTAGATGCAGCAGACTGGTGGTTATTGGCTGGCTGTAGAACTCCACACCCAGCCAGCACAAACATGCCACACCTTTGGCAGTGTGTTCCTGGAAACTACAGATCCCAGGAGCACAACCTAACAATATGTTTGATTTTCTCAGAAATAGCTGGTAAGAAGGTTAATTCTGTGTGTGGCCCTTAAATGTTTTGCAGGAGCCCATTCAAAGATGGCACAGTGACAAGGTAAACATACAGTAATATAGTTGAGTAACTTTACCCTATAGGTGGCACAACGCTTAAAGGGTACCTATCACGTCCTATGAAGCCATAAATTATGAGATCGTAGGATAGTGGCCGCTGAGTGTTGGGATGTTATTTTTATGCTCACTTGCTTTCTCCTATTGTCCACCCACAAAGCAGCTGTTTGGTCATTAAGCAGACTCTTCTCTTCATTGCATGCGTGCACACATACTGGGGCTTATTTACTCTTCATAATTTTTTGGGAGAAAATTATGCTAGAAAGCTGTCTTACAGGCTTGCTCCACATTTATCATTTGTTTTCAGACACTTTTGGACAGTTTTTCCAACTTGTCCATAAAAAGGGACATGGTCTAAATTACAGTAAAAAAGATTTTGGCACAATTTTGGCGCAAACTAAGCAAATTAATAGGCAGGCTACACTTAGACTAAACAGTCTTAGAATTCAACAGATTTATCATTCAGTGATAAAAACAATTATGGGGTGCTGGCAGCTGGATATACTACTGCAGTTGTCATCTGTGACAGCTGCAGTAGGGAATTCCTTATTCCCCCCAGGGATTTAGAATTCCTTTGCTGCATCTGTCACAGATGTGGCAGGTGCAGCAGGGAATTCTTGAATCCCAGTGGGGATAATAAAAACATCTACCGCATGTCGCAGATGTGTTCTTCATCCCTGTGGGGACACGACAGCAGCGGACAGGTAAGTATATATATATTTTTTTTACACTTAAATGGTTGCTTTTAAGGGAAGAGCTTATATTTAAAGCTCTTCCCTGAAAAACAATTAAGGGGTTCCGGAAGACGATTGCCTTCAATGGTGCTGCCGACAGCAGCCATGGCTCCACTGAAGGCAATGCACGGACCTGCATTCACGTGTGTTTGTGCACGTACGTGGGTGAGCACCTTGCGCACCTAGGTACGGCACACGCACACGCTCATGTGAAGCCACCCTTAGAGAAAAACAGAGGAGGCACTACCACTATAAAAATTACTGAGAGGGCAATTGGGTTAAACGGCGGCCAATATACACTCGTGTGAAAGAGCCCTTAATCTTTTGGTAGCTCATTGCTTCCACAGTTGGGGAAAGGATAGATGTCAAAGTGTATTCTGAACAGGGACGAATTACAAGTGGTGACCAAAGGTTTTGTCCTGGGGATGTCATTTTTAAAATATATTTGTAGGTGACATAAGAGAAGGATTAGTACCATATATACTCGAGTATGAGCCTAGTTTTTCAGCACATTTTTTATGTTGAAAAAGCCCCCCTCCACTTATACTCGAGTTAGTGAGGAAAAAAAAGCAACAAAAAAACCCCGCAATACTCACCTCCCAGCCTGCGTCTGTGTCTCCGGCATGATGGTCTCCCCGGCGGTGCGGCAAGCTGTTTGAGAATTCTCCCCGCTGTCATCTTCCTGCTCAGCTTTGAATTCTTCCGCCGTCAGCGCTGTGTAAGTAAGCGCTGTGATTGGATTGAGCGCCAGCCAATCACAGCCGGCGCTCGATCATTCACAGCCATTCAGTGAATGACCTCACTGAATGGCTGTGATTGGTTTACCGAGCGTCGGCTGTGACTGGTTAGCACTCGATCCAATTACAGCGCTTACTTACACAGCGCGGACGGCGGGGGAATTGAAAATCGAGCAGAGAGATGAGAGCAGGGAGAAGTCTGAAGCAGCTTGCCGCACCGCCGGGGAGACCATCACGCCGGGGACACAGATGCCAGCTGGGAGGTGAGTATTGTGGTTTTTTTTTACCTAGTATATATTCAAGTCTAACTAGGCTTATACTCGAGTCAATAATTTTTACCAGTTCTTTGTGGTAAAACTTATTGACTCGGCTTATACTCGGGTCGGCTAATACTCGAGTATATACGGTAGGTAAGGTTTTTCTGTTTGCTGATGACACAAAATTGTGTAATAGCATCAATATTCCTAGAGGTGTCCAACGTGGAAAAATAGTTTATCTTTATTTGGAAAGTGGGCAAAACAATGGAAACTTCATGTTCTTAATAATCGGTTTAATCTCTGAGATTTAATTTACACCTTTATAATAAAACCCTAAATAAAGTTACAGGAAACGTGTTCTAGTACATTATAGTTAATGTCATTTCTTGTGTAAGCTAAAAGCAACCATCTTTATGACTGTAGATGGTAAGCTACTAGGCAGAATATATACGTTTAGAAAGCATTTCAAGGTAGAGGCCATTGTTTGTATTGTACAAGAAAATAACCTTCCCATTATGTGTAAACCTTTTTACAATGTGTCTTGGAAAAATCCATTTAAGGTAACAGCAATCATTGAATACAGTGTTGGAAAACCGTGTTTCTTTTGTTGCTGCAACAAAATCACTTGATTTTTATAGGTTTAGAGAGACTCTTAAAATATATTAATTCCTCTGGAAGGATTACTCATTAAACTAACTGTATTATGTGGTTGGATTCATGAAGCAACTTTGACACAAAAGACTTCTGAAATCATACTGCCACACTATACACAGAATGTGCTTAAAATGAAAGATTTTACAACCGTTTGAAAATGCAGCACATGCATTGTCCCCTTTCATATAGAATTCTAATGGAACTGATATACACTTTATTTAAGATAACATCATTATATAAATATATTTCATGATAGAAGTTTTCAGAAACTCAACAAAACCAATACTTTGAAAGATAGTATTACTTAAGAAAAATAGTATTAACCCCGTGACATTGTATGAATATGAAACACAGAGAAATATGATAATCACAGCTAGTCACTGTATTTATTAATGCTCTTTAAAAGCCCCTACATTGTGAAATTCTAAAGTGGAAGATCCTAAGGCAGTGTTCCATGAATGGTATCATATGTCAAACAACACATAGATTCACTTTAATGAGGCATACAATGAAGATTTATGACTGTGTTTAAGTTTTACAACAAAGTTTAAAAACACCTTAAAGGGGTTGTCCCGCGCCGAAACGGGTTTTTTTTTTTTCAATAGGCCCCCCGTTCGGCGCGAGACAAACACAAGGGATGGGTTAAAAAAAACAAAACAGTTTAGTACTTACCCGAATCCCCGCTCTGCGGCGACTTCTTACTTACCTTACCAAGATGGCCACCGGGATCTTCACCCACGATGCACCGCGGGTCTTCTCCCATGGTGCACCGTGGGCTCTGTGCGGTCCATTGCCGATTCCAGCCTCCTGATTGGCTGGAATCGGCACACGTGACGGGGCGGAGCTACGAGCACCAGCTCTCCGGCACGAACGGCCCCATTCACCACGGAGAAGACCGGACTGCGCAAGCGCGTCTAATCGGGCGATTAGACGCTGAAATTAGACGGCACCATGGCGACGGGGACGCTAGCAACGGAACATGTAAGTGAATAACTTCTGTATGGCTAATAATTAATGCACGATGTACATTACAAAGTGCATTAATATGGCCATACAGAAGTGCTGAACCCCACTTTCTTTCGCGGGACAACCCCTTTAAGGGCTCGGTCAGATGAGCGATTTTTATGTGCGCTCAAAAAGAGAGCTTCTAAAAAAAACAATGGGTTCCTATAGAAGTGGTCACATGAGAGAATGTAGGTGCACTAAACAGAGCAGTGGGGTATTCCTCAGCAGTGGGGGCAGTAGGGGACACCCTCACCCTCTCTCCTCTAGTCCTGCTCCTCTAGACCCTAGCTAGATATGCCCCTAGCCCTGCCCCTCTAGCTCCACCTCCTCTATGGTATGCTATAGGGAATCTCTCTGAGAATCCCTATTGCCCCACCCACTCTTTTACGTCCTGCCCACTATCTCTGCACTATAGGGATATCCCTCAGGATTTCCCCATAGCAGGGAGATAGAGAAGACCTATGGGGGATTTCCCATTAGCAAGGCATAGAGAGCGGCGCTATGGGGGATTAACCCATTGCCCCGCTCCATCTCTCCCTGCTTGGGGAAATCCCAAAGCCCTGTGGGCTTCTTCTCTCTCTCCTCCAGGAGCAGCTGCATTTCTCCAAGTGCAGCTGCTCAAGTGAATGGGCGAATTTCAGGTGCATGAAGATCGGCTCTACTGCACTTAGAAATTTTGCTTGGTCACGCAATTTGCGTAATGTAAACTCTGTACTAAATGTCACCAGTTTAACCCACGAGGAAGTGCAGAGCCACCTTAAAAAGATTAAAATAGACAAATCGCCAGGTCCAAATGATATACACTCTTCGGGTCTAAGGAAATTAAGCACTGTGATACAGTGTTGCTACTTATATTAAAGGACTGTATAGTAACGGATTCTGTTCCACTGGACTGGTGCATAGCCAATGTGGTGCAGACATTCAAAAAGGGGTCAAAAAGGGAACTTGGAAACCTTGAAAAGGGTGGTTTATAAAGTGAGAATGCTTGGTCTGGGCGAGAATGTGGGTAAGTAACTGGCTCAGTGATAAGAAGCAGAGGGTGGTTATTAATGGTACTTACTCTGATTGGGTTTCCATTGCTAGTGGGGTACCACGAGGGCTAGTATTGGGCTCTATTCTTTTTAATATATTTATAAATGACTTGGTAGAAGAATTGCACAGTAAAATAGCAATATTTGCAGATGATACAAAACTATAAAATGTTATTAATAGAGATGAGCGAACGTACTCGTCCGAGCTTGATATTCGTGCGAATATTAGGGTGTTCGGGATGCTCGTTACTCTTAACGAGCACCACGCGGTGTTCCGGTTACTTTCAGTTTCCTCTCTGAGACGTTAGCGCGCTTTTCTGGCCAATTGAAAGACAGGGAAGGCATTACAACTTCCCCCTGTGACGTTCAAGCCCTATACCACCCCCCTGCTGTGAGTGGCTGGGGAGATCTGATGTCACCCGAGTATAAAAATCGGCCCCTCCCGCGGCTCGCCACACATGCCTTGTGAGTTAGCTGAGGGAAAGTACTATCGTGCTGGTGCTGCTGTAGGGAGAGCGTTAGGAGTTAGTGTAGGCTTCAAGAACCCCAAAGGTCCTTCTTAGGGCCACATCTACCTGTGTGCAGGCTGCTGCTAGCAGTGTTTTTTGTTTTTTTTTTCTCAAAATCGGCAGTGCAGAGCATTGCACCCGGTATTAGGGACAGAAGTGGTGCATAGGCAGGGAGAGTGTTAGGAGTGAGTGTAGCCTTCAAGAACCTCAACGGTCCTTTCTAGGGCCAAATTTAAGCGTGTGCAGTACTGTGCTGGCTGCTGTTAGCAGTGTTGCATTTTTTTTTTTTTCTAAAAATCGTCTGTGCAGAGCATTGCACCCTCCATTGATACTACAGGGACAGAATTGTGTAGGCAGGGCCACAACACAGTTATTGTTCATTGAATATACGCAGTGGGTCCTTCCCTTTGCAAAAAAGGAAAAGAAATTGTATTTGGCCTGCCTGTGTCAGTCCTAAGGTCTCCGTGTACGTGTGTGCTGCGTGGACAACGTACAAAAATCAGACGCAACCAGCTACGGTTTACTGCAGGCTTGCGCCATTGTCTTTCCTGACTGGCAAATACCTGCTCTGCCAGAGTTAATAACTCTGCTACACTAAAGTTGTGTGACACTTTTTCAGGGCCACACCACAGTTATTAAACGTATTGTTCATTGAATATCCGCAGTGGGGCCCTCCCTTTGCAAAAAAGCGAATTCAATTAATTATATTTGGCCTGCCTGTGTCAGTCCTAAGGTCTCCGTGTACGTGTGTGCTGCGTGGACAACGTACAAAAATCAGACGCAACCAGCTACGGTTTACTGCAGGCTTGCGCCATTGTCTTTCCTGACTGGCAAATACCTGCTCTGCTAGAGTTAATAACTCTGCTACACTAAAGTTGTGTGTCACTTTTTCAGGGCCACACTACAGTTCTAAAAGTTATTGTTCATTGAATATACGCAGTGGGTCCTTCCCTTTGCAAAAAAGGAAAAGAAATTGTATTTGGCCTGCCTGTGTCAGTCCTAAGGTCTCCGTGTACGTGTGTGCTGCGTGGACAACGTACAAAAATCAGACGCAACCAGCTACGGTTTACTGCAGGCTTGCGCCATTGTCTTTCCTGACTGGCAAATACCTGCTCTGCCAGAGTTAATAACTCTGCTACACTAAAGTTGTGTGACACTTTTTCAGGGCCACACCACAGTTATTAAACGTATTGTTCATTGAATATCCGCAGTGGGGCCCTCCCTTTGCAAAAAAGCGAATTCAATTAATTATATTTGGCCTGCCTGTGTCAGTCCTAAGGTCTCCGTGTACGTGTGTGCTGCGTGGACAACGTACAAAAATCAGACGCAACCAGCTACGGTTTACTGCAGGCTTGCGCCATTGTCTTTCCTGACTGGCAAATACCTGCTCTGCTAGAGTTAATAACTCTGCTACACTAAAGTTGTGTGTCACTTTTTCAGGGCCACACTACAGTTCTAAAAGTTATTGTTCATTGAATATACGCAGTGGGTCCTTCCCTTTGCAAAAAAGGAAAAGAAATTGTATTTGGCCTGCCTGTGTCAGTCCTAAGGTCTCCGTGTACGTGTGTGCTGCGTGGACAATGTACAAAAATCAGACGCAACCAGCTACGGTTCAGTGCAGGCTTGCGCCATTGTCTTTCCTGACTGGCAAATACCTGCTCTGCCAGAGTTAATAACTCTGCTACACTAAAGTTGTGTGACACTTTTTCAGAGCCACACCACAGTTATTAAACGTATTGTTCATTGAATATCCGCAGTGGGGCCCTCCCTTTGCAAAAAAGCGAATTCAATTAATTATATTTGGCCTGCCTGTGTCAGTCCTAAGGTCTCCGTGTACGTGTGTGCTGCGTGGACAACGTACAAAAATCAGACGCAACCAGCTACGGTTGAGTGCAGCCTTGCGCCAATTTCTTTCCTGCCTGGGAAATCAAATCACTGGTAATACAGCATGCTGAGGGGTAGGGGTAGGCCTAGAGGATGTGGACGCGGCCGAGGACGCGGAGGGCCAAGTGAGGGTGTGGGCACAGGCCGAGCCAGCGCGGTGGCCAGGGGTAGAGGCAGGGCCAGACCGAATAATCCACCAACTGTTTCCCAAAGCGCCCCCTCGCGCCATGCCACCCTGCACAGGTCAAGGTGCTCTACGGTGTGGCAGTTTTTCACAGAGACACCTGACAACCGACGAACAGTGGTGTGCAACCTTTGTCGCGCCAAGATCAGCTGGGGAGGCACCACCAACAGCATGCGCAGGCATATGATGGCCAAGCACCCCACAAGGTGGGACGATGCCCGTTCACCGCCTCCAGTTTGCACCACTGCCTCTCCCCCTGTGCCCCAACCTGCCACTGAGATCCAACCCCCCTCTGAGGACACAGGCACTACCGTCTCCTGGCCTGCACCCACACCATCACCTCCGCTGTCCTCGGCCCCATCCAGCAATGGCTCTCAGCGCAGCGTCCAGACGTCGCTAGTGCCACAGTTTGAGCGCAAGCGCAAGTACGACGCCACGCACCCGCACGCTCAAGCGTTAAACGTGCACATTGCAAAATTGATGAGCCTACAGATGCTTCCGTATAGGCTTGTGGAAACGGAGGCTTTCAAAAGCATGATGGCAGCGGCTGCCCCGCGCTACTCGGTTCCCAGTCGCCACTACTTTTCCCGATGTGCCGTCCCAGCCCTGCACGACCACGTCTCCCGCAACATTGTACGCGCCCTCACCAACGCGGTTACTGCCAAGGTCTACTTAACAACGGACACGTGGACAAGCACAGGCGGGCAGGGCCACTATATCTCCCTGACGGCACATTGGGTGAATTTAGTGGAGGCTGGGACAGAGTCAGAGCCTGGGACCGCTCACGTCCTACCCACCCCCAGAATTGCGGGCCACAGCTCGGTGGTGGTATCTGCGGCGGTGTATGCTTCCTCCACTAAAGCACCTTCCTTCTCCTCCTCCTCCAACGCAACCTCTGCTCGCAATCAAGATGTGTCAGCAGTACGTCGCCAGCAGTCGGTGTCACGCGGCGTGGCAGCACAGCGGTGGGCAAGCGTCAGCAGGCCATGCTGAAACTACTCAGCTTAGGAGAGAAGAGGCACACGGCCCACGAACTGCTGCAGGGTCTGACAGAGCAGACCGACCGCTGGCTTGCGCCGCTGAGCCTCCAACCGGGCATGGTCGTGTGTGACAACGGCCGTAACCTGGTGGCGGCTCTGCAGCTCGGCAGCCTCACGCACGTACCATGCCTGGCCCATGTCTTTAATTTGGTGGTTCAGCGCTTTCTGAAAAGCTACCCACACTTGTCATACCTGCTCGGAAAGGTGCGCCAGCTCTGCGCACATTTCCGCAAATCCCACACGCACGCTGCCACCCTGCGGACACTGCAACATAGGTTTAATCTGCCAGTGCACCGACTGCTGTGCGACGTGCCCACACAGTGGAATTCTACGCTCCACATGTTGGCCAGACTCTATGAGCAGCGTAGGGCTATAGTGGAATACCAACTCCAACTTGCGCGGCGCAGTGGGAGTCAGCCTCCTCAATTATTTACAGAAGAGTGGCCCTGGTTGGCAGCCATCTGTCAGGTCCTTGGAACATTTGAGGAGTCTACCCAGGTGGTGAGCGGCGATGCTGCAATCATTAGCGTCACCATTCCTCTGCTATGCATCTTGAGAAGTTCCCTGCAAAGCATAAAGGCAGACGCTTTGCGCTCGGAAACAGAGCCGGGGGAAGACAGTATGTCGCTGGATAGTCAGAGCACCCGCCTGTCTATATCTCAGCGCGTTGAGGAGGAGGAGGAGGAGCATGAGGAGGAGGAGGGGGAAGAGACAGCTTGGCCCACTGCTGAGGGTACAGATGCTGCTGGGCTGTCATCCTTTCAGCGTGTATGGCCTGAGGAGGAGGAAGAGGAGGAGGAGGAGGATCCTGAAAGTGATCTTCCTAGTGAGGACAGCCATGTGTTGCGTACAGGTACTCTGGCACACATGGCGGACTTCATGTTAGGATGCCTTTCTCGTGACCCTCGCGTTACACGCATTCTGGCCACTACAGATTACTGGGTGTACACATTGCTTGACCCACGGTATAAGGAGAACTTTTCCACTCTGATTCCCGAAGAGGAAAGGGGTTCGAGAGTGATGCTATACCACAGGGCGCTGGTGGACAAACTGATGGTAAACTTCCCATCCGACAGCGCTAGTGGCAGAAGGCGCAGTTCCGAGGGCCAGGTAGCAGGGGAGGCGGAGAGATCAGGCAGCATGTACAGCGCAGGCAGGGGAACATTCTCCAAGGCCTTTGCCAGCATTATAGCTCCCCAGCAAGACTGTGTCACTGCTCCCCAGTCAAGGCTGAGTCGGCGGGAGCACTGTAAAAGGATGGTGAGGGAGTACGTAGCCGATTGCAGCACCGTCCTCGGTGACGCCTCTGCCCCCTACAACTACTGGGTGTTGAAGCTGGACACGTGGCCTGAACTCGCGCTGTATGCCCTGGAGGTGCTTGCTTGTCCTGCGGCTAGCGTCTTGTCAGAGAGTGTGTTTAGTGTGGCTGGGGGAATCATCACGGATAAGCGTACCCGCCTGTCAACCGACAGTGCCGACAGGCTTACACTCATCAAGATGAACAAAGCCTGGATTTCCCCAGACTTCTCTTCTCCACCAGCGGACAGCAGCGATACGTAAGCAATACGTAGGCTGCACCCGCGGATGGAAGCTACGTTCTCTCTCACCATCCAAAACGGGGACATTTCTGCTTCATCAATCTGTGTCTAATATTCCTCCTCCTCCTCCTGCTCCTCCTCCTAAAACCTCACGTAATCACGCTGAACGGGCAATTTTTCTTAGGGCCACAAGGCTCAGTCATATAATTTTTCTAAACAATTTTTATATGTTTCAATGCTCTTAAAAGTGTTGAAACTTTAACTTGAACCAATTTTTCGTTAAACTGGGCTGCCTCCAGGCCTAGTTACCACTTAAGCCACATTAACCAAAGCGATTAATGGGTTTCACCTGCCCTCTTGGTTGGCCATGGCCAATTTTTTGGATGTACATTAGTACTGTTGATACAGCAATTTTTGTGGGCCCTCGCCTACAGTGTAATCAAATGAATTTTTAGCCCACCTGCATTACAGCTGATGTTACATCCGCTGTGTTGGGCAATGCAATGGGATATTTTTATGTACCGCCGGTGGGTTCCAGGGAGCCACCCATGCTGTAGGTGCACACGGAGTTTAACCTACATCTGTCCACTTTTAAAGAACCCCAGTCTGACTGGGGCATGCAGTGTGGGCTGAAGCCCACCTGTATTAAGCACAACATTACTACCTCAGCTGTGTTGGGCAATGCAATGGGATATTTCTATGTACCGCCGGTGGCTTCCTGGCACCCACCCCTGCTGTGGGTCCACAGGGAATTATAAATGCATCTGTTTCCACTTGTAAAGAACCCCAGTCTGACTGGGGCATGCAGTGTGGGCCGAAGCCCACCTGTATTAAGCACGACATTACTACCTCAGCTGTGTTGGGCAATGCAATGGGATATTTCTATGTACCGCCGGTGGCTTCCAGGCACCCACCCATGCTGTGGGTCCACACAGGGAATTATAAATGCATCTGTTTCCACTTGTAAAGAACCCCAGTCGGACTGGGGCATGCAGTGTGGGCCGAAGCCCACCTGCATTAAACATGACATTACTACCTCAGCTGTGATGGGCAATGCAATGGGATATTTTTATGTTCCGCCGGTGGGTTCCAGGGAGCCACCCATGCTGTCGGTCCACAGGGACTTCACAATAGGGAGTTGTACCTGCCTGTGTCTATCAATTAAAAACCGCGGTCTGACTGGGGCATGCAGACACCTTGACAGAATGAATAGTGTGTGGCACATAGGTTCCCCATTGCTATGCCCACGTGTGCAGCTCCTGATGGCGGTGGCACAGGATTCTATTTCTCATTGCTTCTGTACAGCATTGTGGGCTATCGCCCCGCCCCTTTTAAAGAGGGTCGCTGCCTAGCCGTGCCAACCCTCTGCAGTGTGTGCCTGCGGTTCCTCCTCATGGCAGACGCACTTCTAAATTGACATGAGTGTGGCGTGGCATGAGGGCAGCTGAAGGCTGCGCAGGGACACTTTGGTGTGCGCTGTGGGGGGGAGGGGGGGCGGTTGGGCAGCATGTAAGCCAGGAGAAGTGGCAGTGGAGTGTCATGCAGGCAGTGATTGTGCTTTGTTGGAGGTAGTGTGGTGCTTAGCTAAGGTATGCATTGCTAATGAGGGCTTTTCAGAAGTAAAAGTTTTTGGGAGGGGGGGGCCCACTCTTGCCGCTATTGTGGCTTAATAGTGGGACCTGTGAACTTGAGATGCAGCCCAACATGTAGCCCCTCGCCTGCCCTGTCCATTGCTGTGTCGTTTCCATCACTTTCTTGAATTGCCCAGATTTTCACACAAAGAAACCTTAGCGAGCATCGGCGAAATACAAAAATGCTCGGGTCGCCCATTGACTTCAATGGGGTTCGTTACTCGAAACGAACCCTCGAGCATCGCGAAAAGTTCGTCCCGAATAACGAGCACCCGAGCATTTTGCTGCTCGCTCATCTCTAGTTATTAACACAAGAGAGGACATAATTCAGTTGCAAATGGATCTGTATAAGGGTGCCTACCCACTAAAGTTCTTTTTCACTGAGAAATCGCAATTTACCGTGAAATCACGATTTTGCGAGATCGCGATTTTAACATTAACAAGTCCCAGAGACCCCTGGAGAAAAAAAACGCTGCGAATTTCGCAGTGAAAAAGAACTGTAGTGTGTAGTCACCCTAAGGCCTTAGTCACACGGGCGTTTTTTTCGCGCAATTTGCGGATCGCATGACGGATGCGCATCCGCAAATCGCGTGACCGGGGCCAAAAAAATCGCCCGAAAAATCTGCTCCTATCCGCGTTTCATTACAAACGGGCTGGAGCTGTCCAGCGCATTGAATTCAATGGAGCCGGCAATACAGCCGGCTCTATTGAAAGCAATGCGCTGCGGGCGAGCGCAGGATGAATTGTCGGGAAGGGCTTATATCCCTTCCCTGCAATTCATCCAGAAAAGTGTAAAAATAAAAAAATCTATATACTCACCTTGTCCCGGCAGATGGAGTTCAGAGCGGCCGGCCTGCAGTGGGTGTGAAGGGGGTGTGAGTCAGACTGGCCTCTGATTTTTACACATTTTTGGATGAATTGCAGGGAAGGGCTTATATATTTAAGCCCTTCCCGACAATTCATCCCGCGCACGCCGGCAGCCCATTGCTTTCAATGGAGTCGGCTATATTGCCGGCTCCATTGAATTCAATGGGCAAACATCGTTCTTCTCTGCCACAGCTGTTACAGCTGTGGCAGAGAAGAATGATTTGTCTTCTATATGTTCTCAATGTGGTCGGCGCTGCTGCCGCCAGCCCCATTGAGCGCATATAGAGAAGAGAACAGGAATTGCAGATCGCAGATAGGTGCGATCTGCGATTTCTGTTCTATAATTTATCGGACGAGCGCATAAAAAGCGCTCATGTGTCCGATACCATTGCAAAGCAATGGTTTTTAAAAATCGCCGGACGCATGCGCATGCGCAAATCGCGCGAAAAAACGCCCGTCTGACTAAGGCCTAAATTGGAAGCTTGAGCAGAACAATGTCAAATGAGGTTTAACACTGATAAATGTAAGGCTATGCACATGAGCAGGGAAATACATGTCACTATTACACACTAAATGGGAAGTCACTGGGCAAAACTTACATGGAAAAGGACTTGTGGATTCTAGTAGAGATGAGCGAACGTACTCGTCCGAGCTTGATATTCGTGCAAATATTAGGGTGTTCGGGATGCTCGTTACTCGTAACGAGTACCACGCGGTGTTCCGGTTACTTTCAGTTTCCTCTCTGAGACGTTAGCGCGCTTTTCTGGCCAATTGAAAGACAGGGAAGGCATTACAACTTCCCCCTGTGACGTTCAAGCCCTATACCACCCCCCTGCAGTGAGTGGCTGGGGAGATCTGATGTCACCCGAGTATAAAAGTCGGCCCCTCCCGCGGCTCGCCACAGATGCCGTGTGAGTTAGCTGAGGGAAAGTCCAGTTCTATTGGAGCTGCTGTAGGGAGAGCGTTAGGAGTTAGTGTAGGCTTCAAGAACCCCAACGGTCCTTCTTAGGGCCACATCTACGTGTGTGCAGGCTGCTGTTAGCAGTGGAAATTTTTTTTTTTTTTCTCAAAATCGGCAGTGCAGAGCATTGCACCCGGTATTAGGGACAGAAGTGGTGCTTAGGCAGGGAGAGTGTTAGGAGTGAGTGTAGCCTTCAAGAACCTCAACGGTCCTTTCTAGGGCCACATTTAACTGTGTGGAGTACTGTGCAGGCTGCTGTTAGCAGTGTTGCTTTTTTTTTTTTTCTCAAAATCGGCGGTGCAGAGCATTGCACCCTGCATTGATACTACAGGCACAGAATTGTGTAGGCAGGGCCACAACACAGTTATTAGTCATTGAATAGACGCAGTGGGCCTTTTCTTTTTTAACAAAAGGGAAAAAAGTATATTTGCCCTGCCTCTGTCAGTCCTAAGGGCTCTGGGTACGTGTGTGCTTCGTGGAGAACCTAAAAAAATCAGACGCAACCAGCTATGGTTGAGTGCAGCCTTGCGCCAATTTCTTTCCTGCCTGGGAAATACCTGCTCTGCCACAGTTAATAACTCTGCAACAGTAAAGTTCTGTGACACTTTTGCAGGGCCGCAACACAGTGTCAGTTATTAAACTTATTATTCAGTGAATAGACGCAGTGGGCCTATCCTTTTAAACAAAAGGGAAAAAAGTATATTTGCCCTGCCTCTGTCAGTCCTAAGGGCTCTGGGTACGTGTGTGCTGCGTGGAGAACCTAAAAAAATCAGACGCAACCAGCTACGGTTGAGTGCAGCCTTGCGCCAATTTCTTTCCTGCCTGGGAAATACCTGCTCTGCCACAGTTAATAACTCTGCAACAGTAAAGTTCTGTGACACTTTTGCAGGGCCGCAACACAGTGTCAGTTATTAAACTTATTATTCAGTGAATAGACGCAGTGGGCCTATCCTTTTAAACAAAAGGGAAAAAAGTATATTTGCCCTGCCTCTGTCAGTCCTAAGGGCTCTGGGTACGTGTGTGCTGCGTGGAGAACCTAAAAAAATCAGACGCAACCAGCGACGGTTGAGTGCAGCCTTGCGCCAATTTCTTTCCTGCCTGGGAAATACCTGCTCTGCCACAGTTAATAACTCTGCAACAGTAAAGTTCTGTGACACTTTTGCAGGGCCGCAACACAGTTATTAAACTTATTATTCATTCACTAGAGGCAGTGGGCCTTTCCTTTTTAAAAAAAGTTAAAAAATTATATTTGGCCTGCAGGCTTGCGCCAATTTCTTTCCTGCCTGTGAAATCAAATCACTGGTAATACAGCATGCTGAGGGGTAGGGGTAGGCCTAGAGGACGTGGACGCGGCCGAGGACGCGTAGGCCCAAGTGAGGGTGTGGGCACAGGCCGAGCTCCTGATCCAGGTGTGTCGCAGCCGACTGCTGCGCGATTAGGAGAGAGGCACGTTTCTGGCGTCCCCACATTCATCGCCCAATTAATGGGTCCACGCGGGAGACCTTTATTAGAAAATGAGCAGTGTGAGCAGGTCCTGTCCTGGATGGCAGAAAGTGCTTCGAGCAACCTATCGTCCAGCCACAGTTCTGCGCCGTCCACTGCTGCAAATCCGAATCCTCTGTCTGCTGCTCCTCCTTCCTCCCAGCCTCCTCACTCCACTACAATGACACATGCTCAGGAGCGGGAACACTCCCAGGAACTGTTCTCGGGCCACTGCTCAGATTGGGCAGCAGTGGTTCCTCTCCCACCAGAGGAGTTTATCGTCACTGATGCACAACCATTGGAAAGTTCCCGGGGTCCGGGGGATGAGGCTGGGGACTTCCGCCAACTGTCTCAAGAACTTTCTGTGGGTGAGGAGGACGATGACGATGAGACACAGTTGTCTTGCAGTGATGTAGTAGTAAGGGCAGTAAGTCCGAGGGAGGAGCGCACAGAGGATTCGGAGGAAGAGCAGCAGGACGATGAGGTGACTGACCCCACCTGGTTTGCAACGCCTACACAGGACAGGTCTTCAGAGGGGGAGGCACGGGCAGCAGCAGGGCAGGTTGCAAGAGGCAGTGCGGTGGCCAGGGGTAGAGGCAGGGCCAGACCGAATAATCCACCAACTGTTTCCCAAAGCGCACCCTCGCGCCATGCCACCCTGCAGAGGCCGAGGTGCTCTAAGGTCTGGCAGTTTTTCACCGAGACGCCTGACGACCGACGAACAGTGGTGTGCAACCTTTGTCGCGCCAAGATCAGCCGGGGAGCCACCACCAACAGCCTCACCACCACCAGCATGCGCAGACATATGATGGCCAAGCACCCCACAAGGTGGGACGAAGGCCGTTCACCGCCTCCGGTTTGCATCGCTGCCTCTCCCCCTGTGCCCCAACCTGCCACTGAGATCCAACCCCCCTCTCAGGACACAGGCACTACCGTCTCATGGCCTGCACCCACACCCTCACCTCCGCTGTCCTCGGCCCCATTCACCAATGTCTCGCACCGCACAGTCCAGCCGTCGCTAGCGCAAGTGTTGGAGCGCAAGCGCAAGTACGCCGCCACACACCCGCACGCTCAATCGTTAACCGTCCACATAGCCAAATTTATCAGCCTTGAAATGCTGCCGTATAGGGTTGTGGAAACGGAGGCTTTCAAAGCTATGATGGCGGCGGCGGCCCCGCGCTACTCAGTTCCCAGTCGCCACTACTTTTTCCGATGTGCCGTCCCAGCCCTGCACGACCACGTCTCCCGCAACATTGTACGCGCCCTCACCAATGCGGTTAGTGGCAAGGTCCACTTAACTACGGACACGTGGACAAGCACAGGTGGGCAGGGCCACTACATCTCCCTGACGGCACATTGGGTGAATTTAGTGGAGGCTGGGACAGAGTCAGAGCCTGGGACCGCTCACGTCCTACCCACCCCCAGAATTGCGGGCCACAGCTCGGTGGTGGTATGTTCGGCGGTGTATGCTTCCTCCACTAAAGCACCCTCCTCCTCCTCCTCAACCTCTGTCTCGCAATCTAGATGTGTCAGCAGCAGGACGTTGCCAGCAGTCGGTGTCGCGCAGCGTGGCAGCACAGCGGTGGGCAAGCGTCAGCAGGCCGTGCTGAAACTACTCAGCTTAGGAGATAGGAGGCACACGGCCCACGAACTGCTGCAGGGTCTGACAGAGCAGACCGACCGCTGGCTTGCGCCACTGAGCCTCCAACCGGGCATGGTCGTGTGTGACAACGGCCGTAACCTGGTGGCGGCTCTGCAGCTCGGCAGCCTCACGCACGTGCCATGCCTGGCCCACGTCTTTAATTTGGTGGTTCAGCGCTTTCTGAAAAGCTACCCACGCTTGTCAGACCTGCTCGGAAAGGTGCGCCGGCTCTGCGCACATTTCCGCAAGTCCCACACGGACGCTGCCACCCTGCGCACCCTGCAACATCGCTTTCATCTGCCAGTGCACCGACTGCTGTGCAACGTGCCCACACGGTGGAACTCTACGCTCCACATGTTGGCCAGGCTCTATGAGCAGCGTAGAGCTATCGTGGAATACCAACTCCAACATGGGCGGCGCAGTGGGAGTCAGCCTCCTCAATTCTTTTCAGAAGAGTGGGCCTGGTTGGCAGACATCTGCCAGGTCCTTGGAAACTTTGAGCAGTCTACCCAGGTGGTGAGCGGCGATGCTGCAATCATTAGCATCACCATTCCTCTGCTATGCATCTTGAGAAGTTCCCTGCAAACCATAAAGGCAGCCGCTTTGCGCTCGGAAACGGAGGCGGGGGAAGACAGTATGTCGCTGGATAGTCAGAGCACCCTCCTGTCTATATCTCAGCGCATTCAGGAGGAGGAGGAGGAGGAGCATGAGGAGGATGAGGAGGAGGGGGAAGAGACAGCTTGGCCCACTGCTGACGGTGCCCCTGCTGCTTGCCTGTCATCCTTTCAGCGTGTATGGCCTGAGGAGGATGAGGAGGAGGAGGAGGATCCTGAAAGTGATCTTCCTAGTGAAGACAGCCATGTGTTGCGTACGGGTACCCTGGCACACATGGCTGACTTCATGTTAGGATGCCTTTCTCGTGACCCTCGCGTTGCACGCATTCTGGCCACTACGGATTACTGGGTGTACACACTGCTCGACCCACGCTATAAGGAGAACCTTCTCAGTCTCATTCCCGAAGAGGAAAGGGGTTCGAGAGTGTTGCTATACCACAGGACCCTGGCGGACAAGCTGATGGTAAAATTCCCATCCGACAGCGCTAGTGGCAGAAGGCGCAGTTCCGAGGGCCAGGTAGCAGGGGAGGTGCGGAGATCGAGCAGCATGTACAGCACAGGCAGTGCAACAGTCTTTAAGGGCCTGGACAGCTTTATGGCTCCCCACCAAGACTGTGTCACCGCTCCCCAGTCAAGGCTGAGTCGGCGGGAGCACTGTAAAAGGATGGTGAGGGAGTACGTAGCGGATCGCACGACCGTCCTCCGTGACGCCTCTGCCACCTACAACTACTGGGTGTCGAAGCTGGACACGTGGCCTGAACTCGCGCTGTATGCCCTGGAGGTGCTTGCTTGTCCTGCGGCTAGCGTCTTGTCGGAGAGGGTGTTTAGTGCGGCTGGGGAAATCATCACAGATAAGCGTACCCGCCTGTCAACCGACAGTGCCGACAGGCTAACACTCATCAAGATGAACAAAGCCTGGATTTCCCCAGACTTCTCTTCTCCACCAGCGGACAGCAGCGATACGTAAGCAATACGTAGGTTGCACCCGCGGATGGAAGCTACGTTCTCTCTCACCATCCAAAACGGGGACATTTCTGCTTCATCAATCTGTGTCTAATATTCCTCCTCCTCCTCCTGCTCCTCCTCCTGAAACCTCACGTAATCACGCTGAACGGGCAATTTTTCTTAGGGCCACAAGGCTCACTCATCTAATTTTTCTAAACAATTTTTATATGTTTCAATGCTCTTAAAAGCGTTGAAACTTTAACTTGAACCAATTTTTCGTTGAACTGGGCTGCCTCCAGGCCTAGTTACCACTTAAGCCACATTAACCAAAGCGATTAATGGGTTTCACCTGCCATCTTGGTTGGGCATGGCCAATTTTTACTGAGGTACATTAGTACTGTTGGTACACCAATTTTTTTGGGCCCTCACCTACAGTGTAATCATAGCAATTTGTATGTTCTTCTCCTGCACTCATGGTACAGAAGTGTGTGTGGGGTTGGCCTACACTTTAGCTACATAAATGTAACTTGGGCCTTGGCTATACTGCAGCTACTGAAATGGAACTAAGACTGCGCTCCCACTATACTGCTGCTTCGGAATTGTTACTGGGGCCTGTCTTGAGTGCTACTATTGCTGACATGGAACGAAGACTGCGCTCCCGCTATACTGCTGCTTCGGAATTGTTACTGGGGCCTGTCTTGAGTGCTACTATTGCTGACATGGAACGAAGACTGCGCTCCCGCTATACTGCTGCTTCGGAATTGTTACTGGGGCCTGTCTTGAGTGCTACTATTGCTGACATGGAACGAAGACTGCGCTCCCGCTATAATGCTGCTAGTGATATGTTAGTGGGGCCTGTCCTAATGCTACGGCTGAAATGTTACGAATTATGGGCTCTGCCTATACCGCTGCTAATGGTATGTCTCTGGGGTGTGGAAACAGAGGCTTCCCAAAGACATGATGGCGGCGAGGCCATTTCCCACCAACGCGGTTACTGTTAAGGTGCATATAACCACGGACACGTGGAGAGGACACGTAGTGCCTCAAAAACATCCCCCTCCTCCTCCAACAGGGAAAACATTCTTGGCAAATGCCTTTGCATTGGTTCGTCTGGTGGCAGTCCAAGAATTTCACCTTTACCGACACTACAAGAGAGCCCCCCCACCATCCCACCGCCATGGCCCACTTAATCCTGGCCACATTCTGAAAACCAACAAAATAAAACCGCGCTACTAGGTCCGCAGTCACCACCACATTACCACCAACGCGGTTACTGTTAAGGTGCATATAACCACGGACACGTGGAGAGGACACGTAGTGCCTCAAAAACATCCCCCCGCCACGGCCCACCTAATCCTGGCCACATTCCGAAAACCAACAAAATAAAACCGCGCTACTAGGTCCGCAGTCACCACCACATTACCACCAACGCGGTTACTGTTAAGGTACATATTACCAGTCTGACTGGGGCATGCAGACACCTTGACAGAATGAATAGTGTGTGGCACATAGGTTCCCCATTGCTATGCCCACGTGTGCAGCTCCTGATGGCGGTGGCACAGGATTCTATTTCTCATTGCTTCTGTACAGCATTGTGGGCTATCGCCCCGCCCCTTTTAAAGAGGGTCGCTGCCTAGCCGTGCCAACCCCTCTGCAGTGTGTGCCTGCGGTTCCTCCTCATGGCAGATGCACTTCTAAATAGACATGAGGGTGGTGTGGCATGAGGGCAGCTGAAGGCTGCGCAGGGACACTTTGGTGTGCGCTGTGGGGGGGAGGGGGGGCGGTTGGTCAGCATGTAACCCAGGAGAAGTGGCAGCAGAGTGTCATCCAGGCAGTGATTGTGCTTTGTTGTAGCTAGTGTGGTGCTTAGCAAAGGTATGCCATGCTAATGAGGGCTTTTCAGAAGTAAAAGTTTTTGGGAGGGGGGGGGCCCACTCTTGCCGCTATTGTGGCTTAATAGTGGGACCTGTGAACTTGAGATGCAGCCCAACACGTAGCCCCTCGCCTGCCCTATCCATTGCTGTGTCGTTCCCATCACTTTCTTGAATTGCCCAGATTTTGACACATGAAAACCTTAGCGAGCATCGGCGAAATACAAAAATGCTCGGGTCGCCCATTGACTTCAATGGGGTTCGTTATTCGAAACGAACCCTCGAGCATCGCGAAAAGTTCGTCCCGAGTAACGAGCACCCGAGCATTTTGGTGCTCGCTCATCTCTAGATTTTAGTTAACTGTAAGCTTAACTACAGCAACCAGTGTTAGGCAGCTGCTGCCAAGGCAAATAGGATTGTGGAGTGTATCAAGAGGTCTAGGTACACATGACGAGAACATTGTTCTTCCTATTTATAATGTACAATCATTTTTTTTTATTTACTTCAGAAACAGCGGAAGACAAAAATGCAATTATAAACAGAAACGCAATTGGCTCAATAACAAGTTATGTTAGTCGCGTGTTACGACGCAGTCTTCCAAAACTAAAGTCTTATCTTTTATACTTCTTAATTGTAGAACATATAATTTGTTAGTAGGAAGGGTTGGGGAAGGGGGAAAGGAGGGTTGTGGGGAAGTGGGGTAAGGAGCGGAGGGGGGCGGGGTTTGGGGAAAGGATTTTGGGAGAACGATGGTGTTCACTTAAGCAAGAGGTAAGTGGAGATGTGAAGTCTTTTCTTCTATGGAGTTCGTGCAGGGAGTTCCATTTCTTGATTGCTTAGAGGATTAAACTGATTTGGTTTTGGTTTGGGTCAAAGTGTCTCATCCAGGGATTCCAGTCTGTCTTGAATTTGTTGGTCCTATTTTGTCTTAGGGCGAAGATTTTTTCCATTTCTATGTGGTCTGATATTGTTTGAATGATGGTGTCTAGAGTAAGATCCGTGTTTGTTTTCCAACGCCTAGCTAGTAATAGCTTGATAGTCAAAAGACCATGTGAGATTAGTTTCCTGTATTTTTGTGGAATGTTGTCTATTCCTACAAGCAGTATGGCCAGTTCCGGTGAAGGGAATATTTTTAGTCCTGTCATGTTGTTTATGAGTGTGATGAAATCTTTCCATACATGGTTGATTATAGGACAGCTCCAGAAAATATGTATCAAAGATCCTTTCTGACCACAACCTCTCCAACATCTGTCCGAGACGTCTGGAAAGAAATCTGCAAGCCTGACCGGTGATCTGTACCATCGTGTAAGTGTTTTGATATGAACTTCTAGTAGCGAAGCACAAAGAGTTGCTTTGTTTGCTGATTTATGTGCTGCTGTCCAGGAGTGGCTTGTGAAGGATTTGCCCAAATCTTTCTCCCAGTTTAGAAGGTGAGTTCTTTTCCTTTGATCCCCATTGGTAGGTTTCTCTCCACACATTATCTCATATATCTCCCTCAATGGGAGTTTATTAGAGTTTGGTTTGAATACGAAGTTGTATATGAAGGTTGGTAATGAGATAGAGTTTGGTCCGATGTTTGGCCAATAGCTCTTGATTTGGGAATAAAGAAGGAAATCTCCTTCATGTAGGTTGAACTCCTTTTGGAGCTGGAGGAAAGGTTTTATTTTTGAGTTCATCGCTAAGTCCGAGATAAGCTTGATTCCTTTCATTTTCCATCTTTTAATGTTGATTTCTTTTATCCAAAATTCGATAATGTCTACTGGGATGGGGATCTCCAATCTGGGTTTAAAGTAAATTGTGTTGTTGAGTAGGTCTATCCAAGTCTCCACAGTGTTGTTGACAATCGGGTTTAGCGTAGGAATTGTTTTCGGATTGGATGCTGTAGCTATAAGTAGGTTCCCTAGAGTTTTATTCCCCAGAGTTTCTTGTTCAATCGTTGGCCAACTGATTTTTCCCTGAGGGGTCCCCCATGGTTTTAAGTGTGATATAGTTATTGCCTTGTGATCGGCTGTCAAGTTAGGGACTCCCAGGCCCCCTCTGTTCCTGTGGCTGTAGAGAATTGAAGCGGCCACTCTTGGTTTTTTGTTCTTCCAAATGAAGGACATTAATTGTTTTTGTAGTTTTTTGATCAGGTTGTTGTTGCATTTTAGGGCTATTGTCCTGAATATATATAATATTTTTGGAAGGACCATCATTTTATAAACGACGATCCTTCCGAGCCAGGAAAGTTCATTTTTTTCGAAATTAGATAAGTCTTTTTGTATGTTATCTACAAGTATGGATATGTTTTGTTCCACTATTCTCTCTATTGGTAGGGATATTTTAGTTCCCAAGTACTGGATGCCCGATGGCTCCCATTCGTATGGAAATTCTTTTTTCAGGATGTCTTGAACATCTTTTTTGAGATTTATTGGTAAGATATTGGATTTAGATGGGTTAACTTTATAGTATGACACTGAACCAAATAGGTTTAGGAGGTTTGTGGATGCTCTAAGCGATTCTAGGGGGGCGGAGAGTGCTAGGACTATATCGTCCGCAAATAAGCCTATTTTGTGTTGCCTTTTTGCTATGGGAATACCTTTGATGTTCAGTTGCATCCGGAACGCTTCTGCGAGAGGTTCTATGGTTAGTATGAATATTGTGGGTGACAGGGGGCAGCCCTGTCTAGTACCGTTTGTTATTTCAAAGGGTCTAGACATTATGCTGTTAATTAATACTTGTGCTGAGGGTTCTCCGTATAGGGCTTGTATGGCTCTTAGAATGTTGTCTTTGAATCCCATCTTTTCAAGGACGGAAAAGGCAAATCCCCAGTGTATCCTGTCGAATGCCTTCTCTGCGTCCAGAGTTAGGAGCAGAGAAGGCATTCCGGATCTCTCCGCCTCATGCAAAATGTCGAGGAGGCGTCTAGTAGCATCCGAAGCTTGTCTACCTTTCACAAAACCGACCTGGTCACTATGTACCAGGTCTGGGACAATTTCTATTAGTCTAAGGGAGATAATTTTAGCATATATCTTTGTGTCGTTATTGAGCAAAGAGATTGGCCTAAAGTTTGCTGGGTTTGTTGTGTCCTTTCCTGGTTTCGGTATGGTCACTATATTGGCACGAAGCATTTCAGGTGGTAGTGATCCGTTGGTAATTGCTTTGTTGAAGAAGTTTTGCATGTGAGTATTCAGGAGGTCTTTGTATAACTTAAAATATTCGTAAGAAAACCCATCGGGGCCGGGGGCTTTATCGTTTTTTGCTTTCTCTATAACTTTATTTATTTCCTGAATTGTTATGGGTGAGTTTAGTTTTTCTAAGTTAGAGTTTGAAAGCTGTGGGAGGTCAATTGAGGAGAGGAACTTGTTTATGTCTTCTTTCGAAGGTTGGTGGGTTTCTGGGTTTTCTCTAAGATTATACAACTTGCGATAGAATTTTCTAAATTCCTCCGCAATGTCCGTGGGGTTTGAGATCTTAGTTTTGTTAGTTGGGTCAAGTACGAATGGGATATTTGTTTTAACTCTTTTTTGTTTTACTTTATTAGCCATCCATTTGGTGTTTTTGTTATGGTCTGTATAGTATGAATTTTTTAGGGCTTTTAGTTATTTTTCATGCTCGTCTATTAAGATGTTGCGGACATTTAGTCTGGCTATTCTGAGTTTGTTTGAAAGGCTTGGGGAGGGATTTGTTTGAAGGGATTGCTCTAGGGCCGATAGTACTTTCAAGTTGTCTTGGAGTAGTTGGAGTTTCTCTCTTTTATAGATGGCTCCTTGTTTAATCATTGCGCCTCTGATTACAGATTTGTGGGCGTTCCATAGTGTAAAGCGGCAGGTCTCTGGTGTGTCATTCAGTTGGAAGTATTCCGTAATTGCTTCTTTTATTTCTTTCTGGTATTTTGGCAACTTCATTAAGAAAGTATTATTTCTCCATCCATTGTACGAGGGGATTTGTGTTCCTGGTTTTATTTTTAGTGAGATCGGGGCGTGATCTGACCAGGAAGTCACACCTATTTTCGCTTCTGAAATTCTGTTGAGGGTGTGGAAGTCCACTAGAAACAGATCTATTCTTGAAAACGATTTGTGCCTAAATGAATAAAAGGTGTATTCCTTGGAGTTGGCATTAAAGGCTCTGAAGGGGTCAAAGAGTTGGGAATCTTGTATCCAGGGGAATAATGTGAAACCTCTGCTTCTATTAGTGTTGGTTGAGTCTAGGTCTTCATCTACTATCGCGTTAAAGTCACCGCATATCACTAGTGCGCCCCTCTGGACTCTCTTTATTTTCTTTGTTACTTTTTTCAAGAATCTTATTTGTCTCGAATTTGGTGTGTATAAGTTGACTAGTGTTGTTAGCAGTCCGTTTATTTTACAGATTAGGATCAGGTATCTACCCTCTTCATCCCCGATTTCTTCCATCAGGTGGAAATCTACTGAGTCGTGTATTGCTATCAATACTCCAGATTTTTTTTTGGGAGCATTTGCTGTGTATATTTTAGAGTACCTCGGATGTGTTAGTCTGGGAGGGTTAAGACGGTCCAGGTGAGTTTCCTGCGCGCAGAAAATGTCCGCTTTAGATGATATCGCCTCTTTCCATAATGCCGATCTTTTATAGGGGGAGTTGAGTCCTTTGACGTTTAAGGATATTATGTTAATGTCCATGGATATAAGTGAATTTTACGCAGGTAGTTGGGTTGTGGTTTGTTTTATTCCTCTTAGGTGGCGGGAACTGTTTGCTCTGTTTTTTTCCTCTTTGTCTGACACTTTTGTTTTGTTGGTTGTCATTTTTGTGTGAACGTCCTCTCAGGATTGTTGGTAAAATGTGGGTGGAAAAGGGGGTTGGTGTCATAGTTTCTTTCTTGTGATTTAATGATGTTTCAACTTGGTGCACTATGTGCAATCAACTTTGTTAACTAAAGTAGGACCTTTTCAAACTTCAAATTTGGGTCTGCGATAAGGTCTTAACTGGGGGTTGGTATACAGCCTACATTTGACTCCTTGCTCTGAATTGCGAGGAACGCCTTGTAGTTGTAAGTCACGGAACTGGTTCAGTGGTCCGGTGTTCTGCTGCTTCCGTGTTTGCTAGATTGTTTGTGGGACCAATCTTTAAGGATCGGGTTTGGTCTTTGTGGGTCGGGAGCAGGGATGTTCCACCTTTTTAGAAGGTTTAATCCTTCTTCTTGATTAAGGATAGTGGTTGTGACGCCATCTCTGTTTACATACAATTTGGTCGGGAAGCCCCATCTGTATGCGATCTTATTGCTTCTTAAAGTCGATGTTATTTGTACGAATTTTTTCCTTGCGGACATAGTGGCTTGAGAAAAGTCGGCAAATAATTTGATGTTCCCGTAGGGAGGAGGGAGATCTCGAATGTTTCTGGCAGCGTACATTATTTTTTCTTTTATATGAAAGAAATGCACTCTCGTGATGACGTCTCGAGGCGCATTGTCTGGGACCCCTTTAGGCTTTGGGAGTCTGTGTGTTCTATCCAAAAGCCTTTCCTCTTTTTTGGAGTCTGGTAGGAGAATTTTGATCAGGTCCTGGATATATGTATTTAGGTCCTCTGGTTTGACTGTTTCCGCAATGCCTCTGAACTTAATGTTATTGCGGCGGTTGCGGTCTTCTATGTCCGCCATTTTGTTTTTTAGATATTGGACCTCCTCTTCTAATCTATAGTGAGCGTCTATCAGCTCATTGTGTGAATTAGTTATTTCGCCGGTTTTATTTTCAAGGTGGTTCACCCTGTCTCCCAGCTCATCTATATTCTTATTAAGCTTGGTATTTAGCTTAGACAGGTCTTTTTTGATAGATCCTTTTAATGCAAGCACCATGTCACGGATGAAGCACTCTGATGCTGCTTGGTTAGAACATTCTATGCTGAGGATGGGATCGTCTAATTCCTCCTCCTCTGAGCCTGTTATCCCTGCTGTGTCAGCATTTTGTGAATGGGGATCTTTTCTTGGGCGCCTCTTTTCAGGGCTTTCTCTAGGGGAAGTTATAATCCTTTTTTCTGCTCCCATTGTAAAGTGCATGTGAGGAGAGACTGTCAGATCTCCTCCAGCTTCCCCCTCTCCCCCCCCCCTCTCCTTGTCTGCTCTCTGAGGGTGAGTTCTCCCTTTCCTGCTCACTTGTGGGGGGTTGGGAACGTGAGGGAGACTGAGTGAGAGGCTGTTCAGGAGTTAACTGCAGTGTGTGGGGTTCTGTTTCCTTACCACTTCTCTTTCCTCCTGCGGTCCCTGTAGCTGCAGCCGCTGACACTCCTCTCCTTCCCGAACTGTGTATGGTCGGCTCCATCTTGTTTTTCTCCTCCCGGCCACGCGCTGTGTAAAAGTCAGTCAGCCTCTTCGGAGTGGGCTTCCCTGTTCTTCTGCGGGCCGACATCGGGTGGAGGAAGGTATCCCACGTCTTTAAATGTGTTTTGCACGATCCTCGCTTGCTTAATGTAGCTTGTAGGCTGTAGTTGCTGGGAGAGCCGTTCAGTACATGTCTGCCATCGGCTGCTCCAGGCCACGCCCCCGTTCTTCCTATTTATGAGTCAGTGGTCAGACAACACATGGAATATTGTGGACAGTTTTGGGCACCAAAAGGAAAAGCTTGATTGGGCTCTAAGGCGGGCAACTAAAGTAATAAATGGAATGGGTGGACTACAATGCCCAGAGAGATTATCAATAGAGGGATTATTTACTTTAGAAAAAAGATGGCTGAGGGATGACTTAATAGCCAAGTATAAATATATCAGGGGACAATACAGAGATCTCTCCCATCATCTACTTGTGTCAAGGACTGTGCCTGTAACAAGGGGGCATCTTCTATGTCTAGAGGAAAGAAGGTTTCTACACTTATATAGAAGGGGGTTCTTTACTGTAGGAGCAGTGAGACTATGGAACTCGGTACCTGAGGACATGGTGATAGCGAACTCAATAAAAGAGGTTAAGAGGGGCCTGGGCGCCTTTCTTGAGCTTTACAATATTACATGTTCTAGTCACTAATTACTTCAGAAGGGTCGGAGATCCCAGGATTATTCAGATTGCCAGACTTGGAGTCAGGAAGGAATTTTTTCTCCTAAAAGGAGAAAATTGGCTGTTAAAATTATTCACTATTTCTTAGAATAAAGTAATTGATTTCCTTTTTAACACACATTCTTGTCTTTGGCCCCGTATATTAGTGGTGTCCACCAAGATGCGAAGGCCTAATAAATAATTTTCAATAGAGTATTTTTTTAATGATACTTATGTTAGATTTGCCAATAATTTCTATATTTTTAACCAAATATCTAAAAATAACAATCAATGCTGAATGAATTCTGTGAATGATCAAGGATAAATCCCAAGCCTCAATGATTGGATTTATTAATTAGGTCTTAGATCAGGACATTAGAATTATGAAGAGTTGAATGTACATATGACTTGAGGGGCTTTATTAAAAAAAATGTTTGAAAAAAGCTTCCAAGTGCGCTACACTTTTCTGCTATGCTTGAATGTTGCGAAATGATCAGTACTTCCTTTCATTCTCTGTGCATTTGTTTGAATGTGTATTTTTATCAAAATACTCTACCTTAGTGAAATTAACAATTGCAACTCTTTAGCAATTCTTTTGCACTCCGTAATGTTGAGGCTCATTTCATTGTGTTTATTTTCACAACTTCCAATTAATTGGATAGAAGCACAATTCTTCTGTAGTCATGATTAGTACATTAAATGTTTATGGATGCACATGAATTCAACTTAAGAAATGGGCAAGTTTGCAAAATCCATCTAGCTCGGAATATAAAATGTGTGTTATGCTTTAGAGTATATTCCAGCAATTAGGGGGAAACTGTATCCTACTGATTGCAATAAATAAAAACGGATGTAGAGATAAATGAACGCTGTTAATTATATTAAAATGCTTAATCCCTGTTTTTGGCATTCTGTCTATTTAAATCCATATGAGGTTTTATAATAGAAAATAGCATCCAGAATACAAGATAAGCTCTTTAGAAGAAAGACCTCAACCGTAGGAGTACATATAAAAAATCATATCTATTACTTTTTGATAACTGAAAGCAGAAATGCATGATGATCAAAGAAGACGTGTCGCTTAAAAAGTTGACTAACATATAATATATTTGTTGGAGGCCAACAAACTTGATTAGTAGAGATGAGCGAGCACCAAAATGCTCGGGTGCTCGTTACTCGGGACGAAATTATCGCGATGCTCGAGGGTTCGTTTCGAGTAACGAACCCTATTGAAGTCAATGGGCGACCCGAGCATTTTTGTATATCGCCGATGCTCGCTAAGGTTTCCATTTGTGAAAATCTGGGCAATTCAAAAAAGTGATGGGAACGACACAGCAACAGATAGGGCAGGCGAGGGGCTACATGTTTGGCTGCATCTCAAGTTCCCAGGTCCCACTATTAAGCCACAATAGCGGCAAGAGTGGGCCCCCCCCTCCCAACAACTTTGACTTCTGAAAAGCCCTCATTAGCAATGCATACCTTAGCTAAGCACCATACTACCTCCAACAAAGCACAATCACTGCCTGCATGACACTCCGCTGCCACTTCTCCTGGGTTACATGCTGCCCAACCCCCCCTCTCCCCCCCGCACGATGCAGTGTCCACAGCGCACACCAAAGTGTCCCTGCGTAGCCTTCAGCTGCCCTCATGCCACACCACCCTCATGTCTATTTATAAGGGCATCTGCCATGAGGAGGAACCGCAGGCACACACTGCAGAGGGTTGGCACGGCTAGGCAGCGACCCTCTTTAAAAGGGGTGGGGCGATAGCCC
Source organism: Eleutherodactylus coqui (assembly GCF_035609145.1). Taxonomy (NCBI): domain Eukaryota; kingdom Metazoa; phylum Chordata; class Amphibia; order Anura; family Eleutherodactylidae; genus Eleutherodactylus; species Eleutherodactylus coqui. The sequence goes on along the minus strand of NC_089841.1, from coordinate 212,880,125 downwards.
ACAATGCTGTACAGAAGCAATGAGAAATATAATCCTGTGCCACCGCCATCAGGAGCTGCACACGTGGGCATAGCAATGGGGAACCTATGTGCCACACACTATTCATTCTGTCAAGGTGTCTGCATGCCCCAGTCAGACCGCGGTTTTTTATAAATAGTCACAGGCAGGTACAACTCCGCAATGGGAATTCCGTGTGCACCCACAGCATGGGCGGCTCCCTGGAACCCACCGGCGGTACATAAATATATCCCATTGCAGTGCCCAGCACAGCTGATGTAACGTCAGCTTTAATGCAGGTAGGCAAAAAATTAATTGGATTACACTGTAAGCGAGGGCCCCAAAAAATTGGTGTGCCAACAGTACTAATGTATGTCAGAAAAATTGCCCATGCCCAACCAAGAGGGCAGGTGAAACCCATTAATCGCTTTGGTTAATGTGGCTTAATTTGTAACTAGGCCTGGAGGCAGCCCAGTTAAAATAAAAATTGGTTAAGGTGAAAGTTTCAACGCTTTAATGAGCATTGAAACGTATAAAAATTGTTTACAAAAATTATATGACTGAGCCTTGTGGGCCTAAGAAAAATTGCCCGTTCGGCGTGATTACATCAGGTTTCAGGAGGAGGAGAAGGAGGAGGAGGATGAATATTATACACAGATTGATGAAGCTAAAAGGTCCACGTTTTTGATGGTTATAGAGAACAATGCTTCCATCCGCGGGTGCAGCCTACGTATTGTTTAGCTATTGCTGCTGTCCGCTGGTGGAGAAGAGAAGTCTGGGGAAATCCAGGCTTTGTTCATCTTGATGAATGTAAGCCTGTCGGCACTGTCGGTTGACAGGCGGGTACGCTTATCTGTGATGATTCCCCCAGCCGCACTAAACACCCTCTCTGACAAGACGCTAGCCGCAGGACAAGCAAGCACCTCCAGGGCATACAGCGCGAGTTCAGGCCACGTGTCCAGCTTCGACACCCAGTAGTTGTAGAGGGCAGAGGCGTCACGGAGGACGGTCGTGCGATCGGCTATGTACTCCCTCACCATCCTTTTACAGTGCTCCCGCCGACTCAGCCTTGACTGGGGAGCGGTGACACAGTCTTGCTGGGGAGCCAGAAAGCTGTCAAAGGCCTTAGAGAGTGTTCCCCTGCCTGTGCTGTACATGCTGCCTGATCTCTGCGCCTCCCCTGCTACCTGGCCCTCGGAACTGCGCCTTCGGCCACTAGCGCTGTCGGATGGGAATTTTACCATCAGTTTGTCCCCCAGGGTCCTGTGGTATAGCATCACTCTCGAACCCCTTTCCTCTTCGGGTATGAGAGTGGAAAGATTCTCCTTATACCGTGGGTCGAGCAGTGTGTACACCCAGTAATCCGTAGTGGCCAGAATGCGTATAACGCGAGGGTCACGAGAAAGGCATCCTAACATGAAGTCAGCCATGTGTGCCAGGGTACCTGTACGCAACACATGGCTGTCCTCACTCGGAAGATCACTTTCAGGATCCTCCTCCTCTGGCCATACACGCTGAAAGGATGACAGGCAAGCAGCATCTGTACCCTCAGCAGTGGGCCAAGCTGTCTCTTCCCCCTCCTCCTCATGCTACTCCCCCTCCTCCTCCTCCTCAACGCGCTGAGATATAGACATGAGGGTGCTCTGACTATCCAGCGACATACTGTCTTCCCCCGCCTCCGTTTCCGAGTGCAAAGCGTCTGCCTTTATGCTTTGCAGGGAACTTCTCAAGAGGCATAGCAGAGGAATGGTGATGCTAATGATTGCAGCATTGCCGCTCACCACCTGGGTAGACTCCTCAAACTTTCCAAGGACCTGGCAGATGTCTGCCAACCAGGCCCACTCTTCTGTAAAGAATTGAGGAGGCTGACTCCCACTGCGCCGCCCATGTTGGAGTTGGTATTCCACTATAGCTCTACGCTGCTCATAGAGCCTGGCCAACATGTGGAGCGTAGAGTTCCACCGTGTGGGCACGTCGCACAGCAGTCGGTGCACTGGCAGATGAAACCGATGTTGCAGGGTGCGCAGGGTGGCAGCGTCCGTGTGGGACTAGTGGAAATGTGCGCAGAGCCGGCGCACCTTTCCGAGCAGGTCTGACAAGCATGGGTAGCTTTTCAGAAAGCGCTGAACCACCAAATTAAAGACGTGGGCCAGGCATGGCACGTGCGTGAGGCTGCCGAGCTGCAGAGGACGGTGCGCTGAGAGACATTGGTGGATGGGGCCGAGGACAGCGGAGTTGAGGGTGTGGGTGCAGGCCAGGAGACGGTAGTGCCTGTGTCCTGAGAGGGGGGTTGGATCTCAGTGGCAGGTTGGGGCACAGGGGGAGAGGCAGCGGTGCAAACCAGAGGCGGTGAACGGCCTTCGTCCCACCTTGTGGGGTGCTTGGCCATCATATGTCTGCGCATGCTGGTGGTGGTGAGGCTGGTGGTCGTGGCTCCCCAGCTGATCTTGGCGTGACAAAGGTTGCACACCACTGTTCGTCAGTCGTCTGCACTCTCAGTGAAAAACTGCCAGACCTTTGAGCACCTCGGCCTCTGCAGGGTGGCATGACGCGAGGGGCGCTTTGGGAAACAGTTGGTGGATTATTCGGTCTGGCCCTGCCTCTACCCCTGGCCACCGCACTGCCTCTTCCAACCTGCCCTGCTGCTGCACTTGCCTCCCCCTCTGAAGACCTGTCCTCAGTAGGCGTAGCAAACCAGGTGGGGTCAGTCACCTCATCGTCCTGCTGCTCTTCCTCCGAATCCTCTGTGCGCTCCTCCCTCGTACTTACTCCAATTACTACTACCTGAGTGATAGACAACTGTGTCTCTTCGTCATCGTCCTCCTCACCCACTGAAAGCTCTTGAGACAGTTGCCGGAAGTTCCCAGCCTCATCCCCCGGACCCCGGGAACTTTCCAAAGGTTGGGCATCGGTCGCGACAAACTCCTCCAGTGGGAGAGGATTCGGAACCATTGCTGCCCATTCTGGGCAGGGGCCCGAGAACAGTTCCTGGGAGTCTGCCTGCTCCTCAGAATGTGTCATTGTAATGGAGTGAGGAGGCTGGGAGGAAGCAGCAGCCAGAGGATTCAGAGTTGCAGCAGTGGACGGCGCAGAATTCTGGGTGGTCAATAGATTGCTGGATGCACTTTCTGCCATCTACGACAGGACCTGCTCACACTGCTCATTTTCTAATAAAGGTCTACCGCGTGGACCCATTAATTGTGAGATGAATGTGGGGACGCCAGAAACGTGCTTCTCTCCTAATCCCGCAGCAGTCGGCTGCGATACACCTGGATCAGGAGCTCGGCCTGTGCCCACACCCTGACTTGGGCCTCCGCGTCCTCGCCTGCGTCCACGTCCTCTAGGCCTACCCCTACCCCTCAGCATGCTGTATTACCAGTAGTGCAGAAACAGAACGCTGTAATTAAATGTGCCGCTTATTGGCCTGTGGTTGGAGGCTGACTTACCTTACGGAACGCACAGCAGAGCCAGGAAACAATTTTGCGCACGCCTGTAGTGAGACGAAGGTGCATATGACTGAGCTAGTGGAATTCACAGCACAGAAGCAGTCAAGTGGCCAAAGGTCAGTAGTAGGCCTTAAGTATTTTGCTTCTATTTTTTTAAAATGCTGAGCTGATACAGCAGACAGATACTGTAGGCAGCGTATAATATTATGTATACTGTTTCCCTCTGGCGGGATGACAGCGCTGATGTAACAGAGACAGCAGATCCAGGAAACAATTTTGCGCAAGCCTGCTGTAACGCTTAGCTGCGTATTAATTAGGACTACTACCCCCAGCAGATAGATACTGTAGGCAACGTATAATATTATGTATACTGTTTCCCTCTGGCGGGATGACGGCGATCATGTAACAGAGACAGCAGATCCAAGAAACAATTTTGCGCAAGCCTGCTGTAACGCTTAGCTGCGTATTAATTAGGACTACTACCCCCAGCAGATAGATACTGTAGGCAGAATATAATATTATGTATACTGTTTCCCTCTGGCGGGATGACGGCGATCCTGTAACAGAGACAGCAGATCCAGGAAACAATTTTGCGCAAGCCTGCTGTAACGCTTAGCTGCGTATTAATTAGGACTACTACCCCCAGCAGATAGATACTGTAGGCAGCGTATAATATTATGTATACTCTTTCCCTCTGGCGGGATGATGGCGATCATGTAACAGACACAGCAGATCTAGGAAACAATTTTGCGCAAGCCTGCTGTAACACTTAGCTGTGTATTAATTACGACTACTACCCCCAGCAGATAGATACTGTAGGCAGCGTATAATATTATGTATACTGTTTCCCTCTGGCGGGATGACGGCGATCATGTAACAGAGACAGCAGATGCAGGAAACAATTTTGCGCAAGCCTGCTGTAACGCTTAGCTGCGTATTAATTAGGACTACTACCCCCAGCAGATAGATACTGTAGGCAGCGTATAATATTATGTATACTCTTTCCCTTTGGCGGGATGACAGCACTGATGTAACAGAGACAGCAGATCCAGGAAACAATTTTGCGCAAGCCCGCTTTAACGCTTTGCTGCGTATTAGTTAGGACTATTACCCCCAGCAGACACGCAGTAAACTGAAGACGGTCACAGGCAGCCCAAATATAGTATTTTTCCCCAATTTTTGGGAAAAAGCCCACTGCCTATATAGCCTGAATATCTCTTTCCCTGCCTCACCAGTACTGGCCCTATACTCTGTACATTGACTGCAGACTGCGGATGCAATGCTCTGCACGGCCGTTATACAAAAAAAAAAATTGTGCAACACTGCTAAAAGCAGCCTCAACAGTACTGCACACGGTCAGATGTGGCCCTAAGAAGGACCGTTGGGGTTCTTGAAGCCTAAAATAACTCCTAACGCTCTCCCTATAGCAGCTCCGGCACCAGCAGCACTTTCCCTGATCTCTGTCAGAATGCATCTGTGGCAAGCCGCGGGAGGGGCCGATTTATATACTCGGGTGACACCTGATCTCGCCAGCCACTCACTGCAGGGGGGTGGTATAGGGCTTGAACGTCGCAGGGGGAAGTTGTAATGCCTTCCCTGTCTTTCTATTGGCCAGAAAAGCGCGCTAACATCTCAGAGATGAAAGTGAAAGTAACTCGAACAACTCTAGTAACGAGCATCTCGAACACGCTAATACTCGAATGAGTATCAAGCTCGGACGAGTACGTTCGCTCATCTCTATTGATTAAGTATTTAAAATGATCAATCTACAGAATATTTCATTTAGGCCTCATTCACACGAGAATATTCATTTCCATGCTGGCCAAGTTTCAGCAGAAAATTGAATCAGTGAAGAATAGCCAGGATCGAGCTTAACCCCTTCCGGCTCCAGGGCGTAGGTTTACGTCCTGGCAGCGGGGTACTCATCCACTCACGGCTCGACTATTGCAACTCATTGCTGATCGGCCTCCCCTGCACCAGACTCTATCCTCTCCAATCCATCCTGAATGCAGCAGCCAGGCTCATCTTCCTGTCCAGCCACTACTCGGACGCCTCTGCCCTGTGCCGGTCACTGCACTGGCTGCCCGTTAAATACAGAATTCAATTTAAACTTATTACCTTAATCCACAAAGCCCTCCACAGCGCAGTGCCCCCCTATATCGCCTCCCTCATCTCAATCCATCACCCAGCCCGGGCTCTCCGCTCGGCAAGCGAAACTAGACTGCACACCTCTCTAATTCGAACTTCTCACTCCCGCCTGCAAGACTTCTCCAGAGCAGCACCAGTCCTCTGGAATGCACTACCAAAGAACATCCGGGCAATCCAGGACTCGAAAAACTTCAGGCGTGCTCTAAAAACGCACCTCTTCTGGGATGCATATCGCATTCTCTAAACAAACTCCTCTACTCACTGCCTGATAACATGTTCCCTGACATACTGACCACAATCCCTGCTAGCCATCATAAACCGCTCCTGTAGTCATATTGATCTTGCCGTCGCATAGCTAAATGTCTGACTGTTGTCTGTATATAGCATCCCTCACTCTCCATCACGCGACACTGTGCACACCTCCAGCCATTTTACCTTCTGTATCACCCCACTATTCGTAGTATGTAAGCTCGTTGGAGCAGGACCCGCACCCCTATTGTTTCCAGCAACTGATTACGATTGTAACCGTGGTTCTGAAATTTTTTGTACTTTTGTCTTTCTGTATTCCCCCTGTCTATGTAAGCGCTGTGGAATATGTTGGCGCTATACAAATAAAGATTATTATTACTTCCCGCAACTGGGTGTAAACTTACGTCGTGAGGATAGCGAGAGATCACTTATGATCTCGCGCTATCCCGCAGCGGGAGCCGGCTGTCAGTCATAGCCGGCCTCCCGCTGCAACAGCGGGGGTGCATCAGAGATGCGCCCCCCGCTGTTAACCCCTTCCCTGCCGCGATCTATGTAGATCGCAGCATGGGAGGGGTTCACAGAGGGAGCGTGCTCCCTCTGTGGCGTCACCGGACTCTCGCGATATAATCACAGAGAGCCCTTCTGGTTGCTATGGCAACAGGACGCCAGTGTCTGTGATCGCTGTATAAGCAATAAGGCATTGCAGGGCAGTAACCTTAACACAGTGATCATCAGTGCTATACTGTAAGTGCCCCAGAGGGACACAAATTGTGTAAAAAAAAAAAAAGAAAAGAAAAATGAATAAAAAAGAAAAATGTGAAAAAAAAGTTAAAAAATCCTTTTTTTATGCTTTTTCCCATATTAGCATAAAAAAAGGTAAAATTAAAACCCCATATATTTGGTATTGTCGCATCCATAACGATGCGTACAATAAGCTGCACATGCTTTTGACTGTGCAGGGGAAAAAACTAAAAAAAAAACAACACTAAAAAACTGAGGCAAAATGCTAATTTTTAGCATTTTGAGTCCCTAAAAACGCAATAAAAGTGATCAAAAAAGCCGTATGTACCACAAAATGGTACCAATAAAAACTACAGCTCGTCACAAAAAAACAAGCCCTTATAGAGCTCCGTACATAGAAGAATAAAAAAGTTACAGGACTTTGAATGCAGCGATTTGGAAAACAAAAAAAAGATTTCCAAAAAAAGGGTTTTAATTGCAGAAAAGTGGAAAAACGTAAAAAAAGTAAGAATTTTGGAATCGTTGTAACCATACCGACCCGCAGAAAAAATGATTGTGTAATTTATGCTGCATGATTAACGCTGTAAAAAAAAATCTATAGCAGAATTGATGCGTTTTCTCTCCCTGCTATCATAAAAAAAAATAATAAAAGTTTTACAATATAGTCAATGTACCCAAAAATGGTGCCGATAAAAACTACAGTTCGCCACGCAAAGAACAAGCCCTTATACGGCCGCATCGATGGACAAATAAAAAAGTTATGACTTTTGAAAAATGGAGAAGAAAATCCGCAAAAAATCGTTGCGTCCTTAAGCCCAAAATAGGCCATGTCCTTAACGGGTTAATTAGCATTTTCTTGTCCGTTTACACAGGTGAATTGGAGGAAAAATAGGCAGCAGTGCGCAAATTCTTCTGTTGGCTGAAATCCTTGGAATGACTTTTAATAGCTTCAATAGCTTAAATAACGGTAGCTGTCTTCTTTTCTGAGCATTGGACATAGGTAAGCTCCCTCCACCTCTCTTTTTTCCCCAGCTCCCATAGGAGTTTATTGGAGCTTCCATCGTTTTTCGGCATAAGATAGATCAAGACCTATATTTTCATACAGTGGGTCACTGATTTCTCATTTTGATGGCGCAATTTTGATGTGAATTTTGCATGTGAATGATTGCATTGGAATCCAAAGCTTCACATGATCGCAATTTTTTAACGCAGCTCCAATAGCTGCCAAAAAACACTCGTGTAAATGAGGCCTTATTGTAATAGGGTCCTTTTTCAGTTAATAGAATATAAGGGCAGCTTCTAGGAACAAGAATTGTAATTAAACCAAGAACAACTTTTTATAAATTATTTTGATACTAGAGAGGATTCTGAAAATTCAACAAAATGCAATTTTTTATGCTTCTTATTTATAATACTTATACAATCACCATACCTTACTTTATAGCAAAAACATAAATCACAGATATAGAACAAAGCAAATTTTGTTTAGTAGCTGAGCACTCTGGCTTCGCCAAACAACCACAAACAAATAAAATTTAATTATTTTAATTTATGGCATATTTTCCCACATCAAGTAGAAGAGTAAATATGGAATTATCTACAAAAAAACACACTAAGTATTGTGTTGCATCGTCTCAGTCTTTATTCTTGACAGCCTGAATTATTGGAGGGATGGACATCATCAATGATAAACAATATTCTACAGTACATCTAAGTGTTTACAACTTTGAAGATCAGTTGACAGGATGGACCAAATTTTTTTAAAAATTTTGGCCGCAAATTTTCAGATTCAGGGTGGCTTCACGCGAGCGTGTTTTTGTGCGTACATAGGTGTGTACATAAGTGCGCACCCATGTACGTGCAAAAACACGTGTGAACAATGCAGGTCCGTGCATTGTTTTCAATGGAGTCGTGGCTGCTGCCAGTGGCTCTATTGAAAATAATGGTCTGCCGGCACCCCTGCACTGTTTTTCAGGGAAGGGCTTTACATATAACGTTTTACGCCGAATAAATGACGGACAAGAGCTGCCTGTGATTGGCTGAGGTGCTTAGCCAATCGCATTCAGCTCTTTCAGCAGGCGGGGATTTTAAATTCCCGACTGCTGATAGATCAGCACTACAGAGTAGGGGACAGCAGGAGAAGATGCGGCTGAGCCCCGGCAGCTGAAGCAAAGTGAGCATCTATTTTTTTTGTTTTTTACAGCTCTTTTACTGGATTTTTAGGGAAGGGCTTATATTTAAAGTAGAATCCACTGCTTTAAATATAAGCCCTTCATTTGTGGCAGATGTAGCAGCAGGGAATTCTTTTTACTAGGGGGGATGAAGGAAACATCTGACACATGCGGCGGACAGGTAAGTTTGTTTTTTTACGCTAAATTTTTTTTTTTTAGGGAAGGGCTTATATATAAAGCCCTTCCCTAAAAAACAATGCAGGGGTGCCGGCAGACCATTGTTTTCAATGGAGCTGCCAGCAGCAGGTCCTAACTTTTCAGGGACACGCCTGTAATGCACGGACATGTGTACACACCATAGGGTATGCATTGGGGCTAACAGATGCGTGTTTTTGTGCGTGCGTATGCACGCACAAAATACACGCTCGTCTGAACCCACCCTAAAAGCCATTTTAAAAATGTCTTCATCACCACAAATTCTATTTTCCACCAATGAATAGAGAAGACTATCAAAAATTTCAGTGTATAGATTAACTATTGGAAAAGATTTTGGAATGACTCAATCTTAAGGTTAAGAAAATGATTCAATCCTCTCATTATTTGCTTTCTTAAGCATATATGAACCAAAAATTCTAAAAAAAATTGTAAATGAGTTTGCAATTAAGGAGGAATGCTTATTGACCATATCAATCTATTTAACTTGGATGACCTGAAAGCAAATATGGATCCAACAAGATAGTTGGACTAGTCTACTGGTATGTAGTATGGTATAGTACGGGATAGTGTAGTGTACTATAATATAGTATATCGAATAGCATAGAACCCAGAATACGGCTAAGGTTGGTTTTGGTGCAGTTTTTGAACTTAAACCAGAAGTGGATCCAGTAGGAAGGAGGAGTATGCTTCCTATTTTAATATTTCATATTTATTTTGAATCCATTTCTGGCTTTGTTTAAAAACTGGCTAAAAAATGGCACAAAAGCTGTGACATGTTTCCAAACACTGTCTGTGAAACCAGCATAAAGGACACTCTTTTGACATTTATTAGGCAAATGTTACCGTATAGATATATTTGACATATATATGTGGAAAGGATATTTTAAGCTTAGTGTAAAAACGTATGTAAACATAGACTTATAACTTGATGTTTTAAAGCAGGTTTTCTAATAGCTCTGATTTTTATAAAGTGGGGGAGTGCTGTAAAAAAAAATAAAAAAATAAGACTATGCTCATCTTTTTCACATCCCCCATCATTCTGGACCCCACCCCTCCAATACCCCAATCTCCACTCACTTTCATGTGGCACAATCATGCCACTGGCCTAAACCATGCCAGTACAGAGACCAAGGATTTACGGAACTAGTCAAGTACTCAGAAGGAATGTGAATTTCCGGCAAGAGGCAAATGGAGACCGGTGTGTCTGAAGGGATGAAGACCAAAGTGGAGTAGGGAGCTAAAGATGTGAATATGGGGGCGTGGCCTGGCATCTGCAGGAGAAAGAGGCGTGGCTGATCGGCTCCTGAGGAGACCCACAAATACTCCCCTCTCCAGCGCTCTAGAGAGCTCTCTGACTGCCTCCAACGCCTGCCCTGTGCTCCCTGTGAGGAGAGGTACGTGCAGGGTGTCTGCCGGGGTCCCAACGCGGCGCCGGAGCATTGCGGCCTACTCACCACCTGTGGCTGCGGGCGCTCATCGGATCCTGGTCCCGGCAGGACTCCACTTCCGGTCCGCGGGCTCCCGGTCAGGGAAAGAAAACTGCCAGCGCTTCCCATCTGCTGCTGTGAGGAGAAGACCGTCGGCGCTGTGAAGAGGGGAACCGCTGGTGCTGTCATCTGCCGCTGGGGAGGGAGGTCTGCAGACGCTCCCTTCAGCTTCTGGAAGTGAAGAGCCGTTCTATGCAGCGGGGGAGGGAGGTCAGACGGCGTTCCCCTCTGCCGCTGGCAGTCTGAGGAGAGGACTGTCGGCACCTCCACTTGCCACTCAGAGTCGGAGTATCCTGTCGGGGACCCGCTGAGGGGATCTCTGAGCTCTAACAGGGGATCCTGGCACTGCAGCAGCCACCATACTTGCCTTCCTTTACGGTGGGGAGAGGCAGCAGAGCTCCCTACTTGCAAGCTTCAGCCTGCCCATAAGGTCCAGCCTGTGCTAGGTGGACTGCAGGCTCCACAAATTAACCCTTTCTGGCAGGGGCTTGGAGTGCACCCCCTAGGTCCTTTGAGGGAGATCCTACTTGCCTGCACATTCAGGAGTCCTCACAGCCTGCAGCCCAGGGCTTCCTTACAGTGACCACACAATACACCCCTGCAGCTGCACATGATTAAGAGAGAGTCTGCACCCCACAGCTAATAAAAGAAAAATAAATAACCTGCTAAACCCTGAAAGAGTTTGGGATCATTATCCAGTGCTACTCTAAACTTCTCCCAGCTTATACAGAAGCAGCAACATTTTCAACTCTGCTACATGCAACCTTCACATTGAGGCGTCTAACTAATTCACTCTAGCGCCACCTGGTAGCCCAAAGGGAAAATCGCTATTTTTGATTACATATCGACTTCTTACAGAGTATTTCTGCAGATTCACTTTAACTTATCACAAATAAGTACTTTTGTCATGCCTACAAACAGCCTAAGACCGAAATCAGCAGCGCTAGAGCGACCAACTTACAACTTATCCCTCATGCCAAGCTGCTCTCTTATGATCCTTCTGCACCGTGGAAAATTGCTGCAAGATAATAATATACTAATGTGAACAAGCCCTACATTTCTCCCAGCGTAGTGACATTCAAAGCAGACACAATGGGGAAGAACACCAAAATTGCCAACCCGGAGACAAGCAAAAATACTAAAACTCCCAACAAATACCTGGAAAGTGAAAAAATCCTCAAAAAAACCTCGCCAGAGATTTCAAGACTGATGAGAACAAAGAACACTGTGGAGGAAGTCAAATCCTCATCCCTACTTGCTCAACCCTTAATCTCGGACTCAGATAGCGACCTTGAAGAGGGTGCGCAAGCTCAGGAGGTCTCAGAATTAAGAGATTACATTAAAGCCTTACCAACTAAGGACTGCATCAGAGACTTATTTAAAGAATTTACCCAGACAATCAAAGAGGAGATATCGGAGATGAGGAAGGATGTAAAGCAAATATACACAAGAGTGCAATCTTTGGAGGACACTTATACTCAGGTGGTCAGCCACTCTGAGAGAGTAACAGAGATCCTCATTGATAAACATAAAGAAGCCTATTTTCGAAAGCTGCAAATTGATGACCTTGAAAACCGTTCAAGGAGAAACAACATCCGAATCAGAGGAATCCCTGAATCTGTCCTAGATAAAGAAATACCAGCGACTCTAGCTGCCATTTTTAATGAACTCTTGGGTAAATCAGATGACCATGATCTGGGCCTTGAAAGGGCACATCGAGTCTTTAGACCCAGATCCATAAACGCAGACAAACCGAGAGATATATTGTGCTGCCTGCAAAGCTTCAAAGTCAAGGAGGAGATTCTGTACAAAGTCAGACTGGCTAAAAAGATGGAATATGCCGATAAAGAGATCTTAATCTTCCAAGACCTATCCAAACTAACCCTGGATTTAAGAAGGCAACTCCAGCCCCTGACTAAAGCTCTGAGGGAAAAAGCCATACCCTACAAATGGTTGTTTCCTTTTGGCTTAGCTATATCTGGGCACAGCAGAACCTGGACTATTAGAACACCTCAAAATCTTCCTCTGGTCCTGCCAAAATTAGATCTCGGTCATATCCAAATTCCCGATTGGACCACAGCTGAAGACATTCTGAATATACCACCTCTTCCCAGATGTGAGACCTGGTCGTCGGTAACACCACGTAAAGTTAAGAAGTCCCGAACTCACGACTCGGACCCTTACAAATCACCTGGAAGAGGGCACCCTAATGAATGATAACGTTTGAACAATAATTCATATATTATAATGCTTGAATGCTATACCTTTTACCTAAGTGGCACTATTTGGCAATGCCACTTGTTCTCTATTTCAGTGTTTTGTTCTTCCACTGCATAGTATATCTGTTTCTGCTTTTATCTAACATTTCCCTACAGATAACAGACTATGCTGGGAGTCATGGATCTCCTGAGCCTCACCACGTCCCCGCAACTTCCTAATTCCTGCTTGATAATCTGGTTCCAGATAGGACTTCATCCCTATAATCTGGTCCAGCAGCAAAAGGTCATAATGTTTTTGTTCAATGTTGGCCAATCACAGGCCAGTTATATAAGTTTTGTGTTTCCCTTCTTTTATGTTTTGTATTTTTCTGACAGTTCGGCTGATATCGTCAACTCAAAAGGTACATCCCATAGCTACAGTAATGGCTGATTTACACCTAGCCTCATTCAATGTAAAGGGTATTAATGTCCCACAAAAAAGGTCCCAAATTTTGCATTATTTAGAGAAACATGGTGTGGACATTGCTTTCTTTTAAGAAACGCATTTTTAAAAAAACTACACCCCTGTTACCAAAAACAAAGTTTTCACTAAATGGTTTAACGCCTCAACACCTTTGAAAAAGCATAGAGGTGTAGCTATAGTTCTACATAAAAAGGTTAAATTTCAATTGTTAAATACCTTAACTGATCCCGAGGGCAGGTACATCATGATCAAGGGTACAATTGGTGACAGAACGATTACCTTAGCTAATGTGTATGCCCCCAATTCCTATCAAGATGCCTTCTTCACTAAAGTCGCTAATATATTACAAAAATTCTCAGAGGGTGATCTTATCCTTGGCGGTGACTTTAATGTTCCGCTTAATCCTACCTTAGACACTTCTAATGGCTCCTCGGCGGTCTCTTTTCTCAAACTTAAAAAAATTAAGAATCTGTTAGCGGATCTCCACCTGGTGGACCCATGGAGGGTTCTTAACCCAGATACAAAAGATTTCTCTTTTTATTCCCCAGTCCACAAAAAATACTCAAGAATAGACTATTTTTTTGTCACGCATTCTTTACTAGATTCAATCATCAAAACATTCTATGACCCTATCCTCTACTCAGATCATGGCCCTATTTTCATGAACATGGCTTTGTCCCCCAGGAGGAGATCTGCAACCAATTGGCTATTAAATGACAACCTGTTGAATAACAAAGAGGATGTCGAATATATACAAAAAGGCCTACAACATTATTTCAGGGAGAATGCTCTGGAGCCATATAACCCTGCGATTCTTTGGGAGGCCCACAAGGCTGTAATAAGAGGTTTATTTATTGAACTGGGTGCTAGAAAGAAGAAAGAAAAAGAGAGAGAGACTTCCTCTCTCATTGAGCAGATTAAAAACATAGAATCATGTAACAAGAAAACGTTCTCACCCCAACATGAAAAACACCTGTTAAACTTGCGTATTAAACTAAAAGAGCTCCTTAACCAAAAATTTGAAAAATACCTCTTCTTTGCGAAATATAAACACTATGCCTTCACTGACAAATGTGGTAAAAAGCTCGCAGCCCAAATTAAAACTCAGAATGCTAAGGCATTCATCCCTAAAATAAAAGATAAATATGATAAAATGCATTACAGAACTGCAGATATCTCCAATATTTTTCATGCATTCTACACTGATCTATATAATATTCGAAATCCCAAGGAGTCAATAACCGTTAAACATCAAAAGATCCTTGATTTTCTGGACTCGGTTAACCTTACTAACGTACCCATAAGTCAACTACAATCTCTCCTTGAACCAATCTCTCCCCAAGAAGTGGAGGAAAGTATCCAGTCCGCCCCAAATGGGAAAAGCCCAGGTCCCGATGGTTTCGGGTCCCTTTACATTAAAACCTTCAAAGAAACTCTCACACCACATTTGGTACATTATTTCAACTCCATTAGCACTGAAAATCCGTTCCAAAAAGAAGTATTGACAGCACACAAAACCTTAATCCCCAAAGAAGGAAAAGATCCTACTTTATGCAGCAGCTATAGACCCATATCTTTAATTACTAACGATGTCAAGCTATATGCTAAAATCCTAGCCAACAGAATAAAATTAATACTGCCTTGTTTAATCAGTCCCGAACAAGTGGGCTTTATACCAAATAGGGAGGCAAAGGATAATACCACAAAACTACTAAATCTGATACACCAAGCCCACCACAGCAAATCCCCATTAGCCCTGCTCACCACCGATGCCGAGAAGGCCTTTGATAGGGTTGATTGGTTATTTCTTAGAATGTCACTTCAAAAATTTGCTTTCCCAGAACTATTCATAGATAAGATCATGGCGCTGTACTCCCTTCCCTCCGCTAAAATTAAAATAAACTCAGAATTCTCCCCTACAGTCCATATTAGCAACGGCACCAGGCAAGGGTGCCCCCTATCCCCTCTATTATTTGTTCTTACTATGGAGACCTTTCTGGAAAAAAATAGACAAAATGATAAAATTGCAGGCATGAAATGGGGTTGTAGGGAACACAAATCAGCCTCTTACGCAGATGACATGTTGTTTTTTCTCACAGAACCCCAAAACTCAATTCCTTACATTCTGCAAGAATTTAAGAACTTTGGCCGAATATCCAATTTTAAACTAAGTCTCACAAAATCAGAATTGTTGAATATAAATATAGAGCCAGACCAGTGGACAGAAATTTAAAAAATCTCACCTTTTAAAAATTCAAGTGAACAAATTACATATCTGGGGGCGAGAATATCCCGGAACCTTGCAGATCTCTATAAATAAAATTTTGTCCCCCTACTCGAGAAAATCGAAAAGGATCTTATCTCCTGGAACACTTTGCCTATTTCCTGGTTTGGCAGGAAGAATTTAATCAAAATGGTCTGCTTACCAAAAATATTATACGTACTACAAACGTTGCCAATAGAGATCCCTCAGAGCTTTTTTGCCAAATTGAAAAATCTCATAGCAAAATTCATTTGGCAAGGTAAAGGACATAGGGTTAAACATGCAACTCTTATCAAAACAAAAAGAGAGGGAGGCATAGGACTCCCAGACTTTGAAATATACTGGATTGCGTCACATCTGAATCGCATGGTGGACTTATCCCGCCAAGCAAGTTCAAACTGTGGGTGGAGTTGGAACTTTCCTTCCTAAACAACAACCAGAAACTCTCAATGTGGTCCACCCCACTTAACAAAACAACATTGAAAGAGATCCAAAACCCTTTCACCCGGCTAACTTTGAATATATGGCATAAATCCAACAAAAAACACAAACTGGTACCTCAGATTAGCGGTTTCACCCCACTTCTCCTGCTAATTCCCAACAAATTCAGAGTACTTAAGCAGAAAATTAGAAAAGATACCTACCTAGCCTCATTGCAATCCCGTTGTCTCATAATAGATGATTCCGTAGCACATGATTTCCAATTTTTAAACCAACAAGGAGATACTATATTTAATGACAAAGACTTATGTATCATTAGGGATACAATCAGGTTCCATTCTCCAGATATTGTCGACACAGATCAGAATCTGCTATTCCACAAATTATTCTGGAACCCCCAACCCGTTAAAAACGCAATCTCCAAAATCTACAAGACCCTGATACAGTATGGGCTGCAACCCTCCTTTATACCCCGATGGGAGACCAAACTAAACACCAATTTTACTACCGATGAAGTAAAAGATATCCTCCGCAATTCAGATTCGCCCTCCTCCTCCACTAGGTTTCAAGAATTAAACTATAAAATTATCTCCAGATGGTATAAAACCCCGGCCCTACTCAACAAAATAGATTCGGATTATTCCCCCCTATGCTGGAGATGCTCAGATAGTGTTGGCACCTTCACCCATATTTGGTTCTCATGCCCGCTTCTACAACCATTCTGGGAGGAGATCCAAAGATCACTTGGCCTTATTTGTAAAACGAATTTCACCCTTACACCTGAGATTGTCCTCTTGAACATGAATGTCCCAGGTCTCCTAGTGGAATACAAATCTATTGTTCCATTTCTCACAAATGCAACTACAATTTTAATCCCCAGGCATTGGAGAGATAGCACAATTCCCTCCATGCCAAAATGGTATAATGAGGTGAATATTATATGCTCTTTCGAGAAGGTCAAAGCGAGACGTGAAGGGGGTCTGGAGAAATTCATGAATCTCTGGGATCTCTGGTTTACGTTCCTTCGCAATGTTCCTGGCCCACCACCATAACTAATTGATACCCCCCAACCATTGGATTACTTATGTACTCTACTATATGTATGTAATGCATAAATGTTCTATTCTATATTTCTAATAGTTTTTTCTCTGATATTGGAGTGTATTTTCAGCAGAGCTGTCATTGTTCTTTGTATGTTACAGGATTGATTGTTTTGTAATGTGATTTACCACTGATTTATTTCTATTTCTGTTGTAACCCCTCCCCCCCACCCTATTAAAATTGAAAAATAAAGAATATATACAAAAAAAAGATGTGAATATAGTCTTTTTTCTATATTACCGCATTCCCCACTTTATACAATAAAATGCAAGTTGATGGACAATCTTTTAACCCATTCCAATCCACTCTCTGACATCCTCCTACATTCTGATTGAAGCTTGTACAGCTCCAATGTCAGAAGACGTCCCACAGGGTATTCTTACCGTCTATTGCCAGCCACTCTGCTGTTGGAGCCTCTCTGGCGCACACACACTGGCTTTAGCCAGCAGAGGGCACCGTTGTATAACAGCAAAAAAAAGAAAGCCTTTTAGGAAACCCTGAATCCAAAATTGGATTGGAAAGGGTTAAAGTAATAAAATCATTTAAAATCAAAGATTACAGAAAATAAAAATCGGTGAAGTCCTTTGAGTCCTATTTTCCGTTCAAGGGTTAAAAAAAATCCATATAGTAAACGTACAGTAGAAAACCAGTGCTATATACTTGCACTGTATTCTAGAGAAAATGCAGTACATGATTCATTTTGCAATGACAAAAAAACAGACTTTTCAATCTCTTACGTGAGATATATTTTTATCAGACAACACAAAGGAATACAGAGCATCTCTTTAGACGTTCATCTTGCTTTTACCAAAGGTGATCTTGATCTTTCCTTTAGCTTGTCCACATCCTTGATAAAACTGCCAGCAGGAGTTGTTCTGTTTCTTGACTAATAGAAGAGCCTATAGAAATATTACACAGTTCTGCTCCACATGTGGCAGTCATTGTGAAGTGCTACATTTCAGTTTCTCTCATTGGACAGCAATTCACAGTGTAACAAACAATAAGTATGTCTGCAGGGATGAATTAACTTTACACACATGCACAAAGACAGTGGAGTCACTCTCTGAACAAACACAAGGAATAGATAGAATTTTAGGAACATTTTCAATAGGGATATGTAGGTTACATGGTCAAATATTTATTGTTTTCTTTCCCAGTAATTTTCTACCCATCTGGAAGCAGACATATGATAAGGTAACATCAATTAACAGTAAGATTTTAGAGAACACATCTTTATGAAACCCTCGTCAAACACAGCTATAGCTTTCACGACTTAGATTATTATAAAATAGATAAATAGTGCCACAGAGGATTGTATACAATGTGTACAGCGACAGAAGCCAACTCGAATGTGGAGTGCCTACTGTAATATAAGAAACGGCCTTTAATGTGATAAGGTTATTTATTAAAGGGGCACTTTAGGGATTTTTATCCTTTTACTATGTAACTAGTAGAGATTGTTAAACTTTTTAGAAGTTCAGTTGGGCCAGTTCGCTGAATTTTGCTTCAGACTAAAATTACTTCAATCCGAACCAGACGGAATTCATTGGTTAGCATTGTTGCCTTGCAGTGCTGGGGTGCTAGTTTCAGATCTAACAAAGGACAAGATTTGCATGGAACTGGAAAACTAAATGTAGATGTTGTCTTTGGTCAGATTTGAACCCAGGAATCCATCACTGCAAGGCAACAATGCTAACCACTGAGCCACCATGCTTTTGCTTTCTTTGGAGGAAGAAGAGAAGAAAGAGAAGCAGAACATAGAAAATCTCTTCAGATGTTGTCCTTGGTCAGATTTGAATTTATGATTCCAGCACTGCAGAGCAACATTGCAAACCAATATTCCACCATGCTTCTTCTTCCTGCTCCAGAGGTGGAGAAGAACAAGAAAAATAAGGAGAACATATAAACTACAGGCAGATGTGGTTCTTGGTCAGATTTGAACATCAGACTCCTGTGCTGCAAGACAACATTGGGAGCCACTATGATGCTTTCATCCTCCTCCTTCATACTCTGCAGGAGGAGAAGAGCAACAAGAACCAAACACAGGGTAAACATACATGAACCTATGAGACCAGCGCAGCAAGGCAACAGTACTAGCCACTGAGCCAGCTCAGCAAGGCAACAGTACTAACCACTGAGCCACCATGCAAGGCAACATCTGTACGGAGCTTTTCAAAGCTTTTATTTTTAAAACAATAATACTCATTTAAATACTTCAAACCAGCATATACTGATCTATCAAACCTAAAAACACAAATCCGCATGCCACCTTATGCCATTATTGTAGTGCACCTATGCTATTTGCATAGTGTGCTGTTCATTCACACTGCAATATACATGTTTACATGGACACTGACATCACGTTTGAGCCCCATAATCTACGCTATGGAAGATGAGCATGCAGAAAGAGTCAAGCTGCTGGCACACGTGGACTTTGAGAGGACACAGCACAGTAGTGGGGCGCATGTTTAGTAAAAAACAGTGCTTTTTGGATCCCCCGTTCCATCATTTGTGAGCCCCATAATATAGTTCATGGGGCTCAAACGTAATGTCAGTGCCTCTTTAAATATTCTTTGGTTATGCTGTATAATCACACATACCTTCCATCTACTTTGCAGAAACGTTTCACATTAAAATGGGATGTCAAATTGCCAAGACATGCTACTACTTCACTTCCTCACCTGTTTTTTAAAATTTACATTTAATTTTGAGTGTGTCCTTAATGTCGTATTTAAATCTGTAACTACTTGGATAATCCAGATACAGCTATGATGTTGAAATATGATTTGTAGGCATTATAGTTCTTTGGTAATTGAATGTTCCAACTTTGGTTAGGGCATAAAGAAGCCTTAACGAAGGCACTTGTGCCCTAGTCATTTAGTGATAAAATGCAGAGCTAGCAATAGCCATGTAAGCTGTTTCCATTTCCACACCATACATTTTAATGATTGCATTCACTTTTTTTTTTAGCTCTGAAGGGAATCTGCAAAGCTCATACAACTTGCATGCAAGCACTTTACTGTGACTTATCATGCCAAAACAGAGAGATACAACTTATTTTGAATTCAAAAAAAGGATCCATAATGATCTGTCTATAAGTGTGAATATACTTTACCTGGGGTAGTTAGCGATGATATATTCAGTTGAAAGCAAAATAACTTGAAATTCACATTTTTTTTTAGCAAACTGTCTGCTAGGTCAATATATACAATGGTTTTAAAATCAATATTGCAGTCTCTGAGAGGTTTGTGAAAGACTAGCCAAAAAAAACCCTATTTAGTTTTAATCACTTCATTTATGCTTTTCTCCACTTTTACACATTTTTCAGATTATACAACTACATTAAAAACAAAGCGCGTGGGCTAACATTTTAACGTGGGTTAAATATTTAAGAATAGTATGATCAAAAGTCAACACAAAGGATTGCTAATATTAACCCTTTCCAATCCACTGTCTGACATCTGAAGACATTCTGATTGAAGGCTGTAACGTTTCCAATGTTAGAAGACGCCCAGCAGGGTATTCTTACTGTATATTACTGGCTGCTCTGTTGCCGGGGGCTTCTCCAACATGTCACATACCGCAGTACTGGCTCTAGCCAGCAGGTAGCACCATTGTATAATGACAGAAAGAGAAAACCCCCTAGGAAGCCCTGAATCCAAAATTGGATTGCAAAGGGTTAAATTTGTGCATGCAATACACAGTGAATAGCACCCTTTGATTTTAATGGGTTCGTCCACATGCATCTATTTTGCGTGCACATTTCATCCGTGCAAAAAAAGATAGAACATGCTCTATTTTTTTGCATATTTGTGCACCAATGGTCACCACAGAAGTCAATAGGATGCGCAAGTGTGTGCGCAATATGCAAGGAGATGCGTGAAGCACTGCGTAATCTCGCTGGTAAAAGAACACATCTGGAACTAATTAGCCATTTCAATCAAAGGGTTTGTTTGCCGCACGCAAATAAACATGCTTTGCTGGCAGAAAAGTGTGGCAAAATACACTTATATGCGATTAAAAAAAGCCTCGTTTATAGCGCAAAAATGTTGCCCTAAGGCGCGCGCAATTGCACTTACGTCTGTGCGAATCTGGCTTCGGTTCTCTCAAACTGAGTTAGTCAAGCTATTGCCACTAAAAAGTAAATGATTATAAGGGTGTATAAATAAGCTGGGCACATCACATATAGCAGTCCTTTTATACTGCATGAGGGCTCAGTCAGATGAGTGCTGTTTTTAGCGCACTAAAAATACGCGTGACCAAAGATCAATGCCCATTGAACTCAATGAATGGCTGAGCATTACCTGTGATTGGCTGAGCGCTCAGCCAATCAGATCAGCACTTTGTGGAGGCAGGGATTTTTAAATCCTGGCTAGCAGAAAGTGATTCAGAGCAGTACCAGGGATCAAGCGACAAGATGCGCCGGAGCCCTGACACCAGCCGAAGGTGATGTATATTTTTATTTTATTTTTATACACCAGCTAGGGATGATTTCCAAGCTTATATTTTAAGTCCTTCCCTGAAAATCAATGCTTGGGTTGCCTGCATCCCATTGCTTTCAATGGGGTGGTTGCAGTGCCTGCCCCATTGAAAGCAATGGGAGAAGATCACGATATTCTGCCACGACTGTGGCCGAGGATTCCTTCATCCTTGTGTGGAGTGCCCTTGTCATTGAATACTGTGACAGTGCTGTCACAGTGTTCAGTGATGAGGGGCCCAAGAGCCTTAGGGGGCCCATAAGGCCTCTCTTCTCCATATAGGGAGTCCAGTACTATGAATAAAGCATTATAGTTGGAGGCCCTGTTACTGGTTTTGCATTGCGGCCGGACGCTACAAGTTACGCCTCTGCATTAAGGGCTTAAGAAAAGTTGAGGGGCCCCAAGATAAACTTTTGCACAGAGGCCCACAGCAATGCCTCTGTCTGCAGCTATATAACCCAGATGCAACATTCCATGATGCAATGTGTCTACTGATATTTTTTTTGTATCACAGCCAGTCTATACTTTATCAGTAGAGATGAGCGAGCATACTCGTCCGAGCTTGATGCTGGTTCGAGTATTAGGGTGCTCGAGATGCTCGTTACTGGAGACGAGCACCACGCGGTGCTCGTCTCGATTAAACGAGCACTGACCATTGAATTCAATGGAGCCTGCAATACAGCCGGCTCCATTGAAAGCAATGGGCTGCCGGCTAGCGCGGGATGAATTTTCGGGAAGGGCTTAAAAATATAAGCCCTTACCTGAAAATCATCCTAAAATGTGTAAAAAGTAAAAAAAAATATATACTCACCTTCTCCCGGCAGAACGATGTTATCCCATTGAATTCAATGGAGACGGCAATACAGCCTGCTCCATTGAAAGCAATGGGCTGCCGGCGATCACACAATGATTTTTCGGGAAGGGCTTAAATATATAAGCCCTTCCCTGCAATTCATCCAGAAATGTGTAAAAATAAAAAAAATATATATACTCACCTGGTCCCGGCAGACTGAGTTCAGCTGCGGCCAGCTGGCAGTTCTCCTGAACTGCTCTCTGTATTATTCAGCAACCGGGGATTTAAAATCCCCACCTGCTGAATGAGCTGCCTCTGATTGGTCACAGCCTGACCAATCAGAGGCAGATCCCACTCACACCCATTCATGAATTCATGAATGGGTGAGTGAGTGCTGCCTCTGATTGGCTCAGCGCAGCTCTCAGCTGAATGACAGCAGTTCAGCACCACAGTGCAGGGGACAGCAGGAGAAGACAGGGCTGTGCCCCTGCAGCTGAAGGGAGGTGAGTATCTATTTTTTTTTTGTTTTTTAAATCACTTTTAATTCATTTCCAGGGAATGGCTTATATGTAAAGCCCTTCCCTGAAAAAGAATTCAGGTGTGCCAGCGGACCATTGTCTTCAATGGAATCGCCAGCAGCAGCAGCGGCTCCATTGAAGAGAATGCCTGCATTTTTATTCTTTTTTACACTAAAATCTTTCTTTTTCAGGTAAGGGCTTATATTTTTAAGCCCTTCCCGAAAATTCATCCCGCGCTCGCCGGCAGCCCATTGCTTTCAATGGAGCCGGCTGTATTGCCGGCTCCATTGAATTCAATGGGCTAACATCGTTCTTCTCTGCCACAGCTGTTACAGCTGTGGCAGAGGAGAACGATCATTATGCTGACAGTGGGGGGGGGGGAGGGGTCTCACTCTTGCCACTATTGTGGCTTAATAGTGAGACCTCGGAGCCCGAAATGCAGCCCTGCATGTTGCTCCTCGTCTGCCCTATCCATTCCTGTGTTTTTTACATGACTTTGGTGATTTGCTAAGATTTTCACAAATGAAAACCTTAGCGGAGCACCAGTCATATACAAAAATGCTCGAGTCACCCATTGACTTCAATGGGGTTCGTTACTCGAAACGAACTCTCGAGCATCACTGAAAGTTCGACTCGAGTAACGAGCACTCGAGCATTTTGGTGCTCGCTCATCTCTATTTATCACCAATTTGGGCTACAACAGCTCTTTGTGGGATTGGACCAGTCTGTGAATTGAACCTTGGAAGTGCGTGACCTTCTCACTGGGTCACCAGTTGTCTTTCCTCTGCCCAGTTTTGGTGGGTACTAATAACAGCATACCAAGAACACAAGACCTGCTGTTTTACAGATCCTCTGACCCAGTCATAAGCCATTACACTTTTCAGAGTTGCTCAGTTGCTTACTCATCAACTTCTAACTGACTGCTCCAGAGGAGGAAGAGGAGGAAGGAGGATAAGGAAAAAGTTGCAGTAGCATGTTGGATACCACTGTTGCCTTTCAGTGCTGGGTTCCTAGATTTGCATGGAGTTTGTAACTTCTCTCTGTGTTTGTACGAGTTTCTTCTTTATTAATTCAGGAGCGGAAGAAAGACAGAGAGAGAAAATGTGTGGTTGCTCAGTGGTTAGCACTGTTACCTTGCAGCACTGAGGTCCTGATGTAAATTAGACCAAGGACATTTGTGTGGATTTCTTCTTCGTAATAATCACATTTTTATAAAGTTCATATATTTATTTAGGTGGAGGAAGTAGTATGGAGTTTGTATGTTCTCTGTGTGTTAGTGAGGGTTTCTTCTTCATAATAATCACTTTAACATAGTGCACTAATAATATAGTGCATACATTAAGGCCTCTTTAACACGGGCGACAGCGATATCCCATCTGTGTTTTGTGCGATATTGCTGCGTTTTCTCGTGGCTATATCGCAATTTTGTGTTGCTACAAAGTCACCCATGGCATAACAAAGTCACAGGACTTTGTAGCGCTCTTTTGCAGGAATTTTTTTGGGGGGCTTGAAATATAAGCCCTTCCCTGAAAATAAGCCCTGGCTGCATTAAAAAAAAAAAAACACAATACATCACCTAAGAGGCACTGTCCAGCTCTGCCGCATATCTCCTCTGCAGCTCTGACATACTTGCTTGTGGTTTTCACCCAGCACTTCCTGGTCAATGGTTCAAAAACCACGGCTCCAGGAAGCGCTGGTTCTAATTGCTTCCCAAGTGCCGCGGCTCAGCCAATCACTGCAGTGCTCGATAAACCCATCACAGCTATTGCGTTGAATATTATATATTTATTTATATTTATTATTTATTTAATATACTATATATTTATAGTACTGTACATATTTGTCACTATTTTTAATTTTCATTCATAGTTCAATCTATTTCTACTCTGAGGTTTGCTGCAGGAAAATGTTATTATGTATCTCCACATAGTGGATTAGGGACCTTTCTCTATGAGTAAGTGAAAGCTACTAACACAAAGCAGCTCCTGCTCTGGCAGCCCTAATACATCCATGTATTTCAATGATGACTGTTTATTTGAATGGCTGCATGTGATACTACCTTGTGGAGAAATGAGCTGCCAATGTCAACTTTTGCTGAGAAAATTAGAGATTTGCTGCAGATTTTGGCAGAGATTTCATTGACGCACCATGGAAAAAATCCACTGTGTAAATTGGCGTACTCTACAGATTGTGCTGCTGTCGCATCTGCAATGGGGATTAGACAGTTTCAGTATTTGCGTGAAAATCACACCAGTGAAAACAAAACCATTGAAAGTAATGTCTGTGTTTTGTCACGTTTTGCGGGTGTGATTTTCAAGCCCACGTCATGTTCCGAAAATACGGCCATCTGTTTAAGCCCTAAGGGTGCCACTGGTGTTTTTTTCTCCACTGCGCTGCGAGAGCATGGGAAAACTCTTGCCTCGCAGGGCAAGAAAGACGCCGGAATAGAACCGGAATATCGCTAGTGCTTTCAACGGGGCCAGCGGCAGGAGCGCTAGCCCCATTGAAAACATAGGGAGAATGCCGCGGACTTCTGCCACAGCTGTGGCAGGAGTTTCCTTCATGCCCACGGGGACCGCAGGGATGAAGGAATCCTCTGCCACACCTGTGGCAGAAGTCCGCGGCATGCTATCCCATTGCTTTCAATGGGATCAGCACTGCTGCTGATCCCATTAAAAGCACTGCTTTCTGGCAAGCCCCGCAGTATGATTATCGGGGAAGGGCTTGAAATATAAGCCCTTCCCCGATAATCATCAATAAGTGGTAAAAAAAAAATTACTCACCTCTCCGCCGCTCAGACGCGTCCTCCGGCTGGCTCCCCTCCTGAAAGGGCTGTGCTGATTGGCTGAGGGCTCAGCCAATAGCAGCTAGTGCTTAGCTATTGGCTGAGCGCTCAGCCAATGACAGATAGCCCTTAGCTATTCATTCATGAATAGCTAAGATATTGCTATTCATGAATGAATAGCTAAGAGCTATTTGCCATTGGCTGTGTAAGCCCTAATACAATGATCATCAATTGTTAGCTCAGAAGCCACATGTGGCTCTCGGTCCCCTGCTGAGTGGCTTGTGATCCACTTTTGCAATAGGATCCCTGAGCTATGGCCATTTGCACTGACTACAATGTGACATTCACATTCAGAACATTATTGATATATTCTCTACCCAGAACAGCAATCTGATGGTATAACAGTGTTGCAAATCTCAAACTCACATATCAATCTACAATTTGAAATTCCATCCTTTGTGTTTCACCACATCTAATACGTAACACTTTTTACTTGAATGTGACTTGCGACATTGCTCAAACGTGAATGTGGTTCGCAAGGTATTAAGGCCGGCTTAACACAGGCTACAAAATCACACGATTTTGTAGCGATGCAACAATGCTACGAATCGCATGCATGTAGAGCCCATGCTTTCCAATGGGTTCTTCCACGTGAGCGATGTTTTGTGGGCTGCTACATTGCAATAGTACAAAATCACGGCATGCTCTGTACAGCTGCGATTTGCTATGTTTTGTAGCCCATGTTTCCCTATGGAGGCTCCTTGTTTATCGCATTGTATAGCATGAACTTGCGATTTTAGTGCAATGCGATTTTAACATTAGAAAGTCTTATTAACTTTCTTGCTATAAAATCGCGGACAGCAGCAACACAATGCTACATTTAACCCCCCTCCAAAAAGCATCACTGACGCTACAAAATCACGTGTACTCCCCAGCGATGTCACAGCGATTTTGTAGCAGAAATATCGCTGTCACCAGTGTGAAAGTGGCCTATAGGTTGGGGACCACAGCTCTAAGGTCCCCTTGACACGAGTCTATGAATATTTGCACTGCATAATTGTGAAATGAACAATGTTTTTTTCGTGCATATCCTCCAATTTTATGGTACTTTTTGCGCTTGCAAGACATGTTCATTTGTGCGCGGCAAACAAAGACGCACAGATTGAGAGGGCTAACTATTTGAATGACTTCCAAATGTGTTCTTTTGCCTGCGCAATTATGCCACAGCATATCATGCATCTCCTGGTGTATTGTGTATGCATTTGGACGTCTCCTATGGCTTCGCAAATGCGCAGAAAAATAGAGCATGATGCTTTTTTTGTTTTTGCGCGACCAAAATGCACAGAAAAAATATGCGCAAGTGAAATCAATGGGTTCTATTCACTGCATATTGCGCATGCAAATTTTGCATGTGCAATTACGCCCATTGAAAGGGGGCCTACGACCTCGGTCAGACGGGCGTTTTTTCGCGCGATTTGCGCATGCGATCTGCGCATATATAGAACCATTGCTTCGCAATGGGATCGGTCACATAGCCACATTTTATGCGGATGTCCGATAAATTAGAGGACACGAGGAATCGCAGATCGCGCCTATCTGCATTCTGCGATTCCTTGTGTTCTATATATGCGCTCAATGTTCGCCCATTGAATTCAATGGAGCCGGTAATACAGCCGGCTCCATTGAAAGCAATGGGCTGCCGGCGAGCGCTAGATGAATTTTCGGGAAGGGCTTAAAAATATAAGCCCTACCCTGAAAACATCCAAAAATGTGTAAAAATAAAAAAATATATATACTCACCTTGTCCCTGCAGCCGGAGTTCAGCCGCGGCCGGCCGGCAGTTCTCCTGCTCTGTGTAGTATTCAGCAGGCGGGGATTTAAAATCCCCGCCTGCTGAATGGGCTGCCTCTGATTGGTCACAGCCCTCACCAATCAGAGGCAGCTCTCACTCACCAATTCATGAATTCATGAATGGGTGAGTGAGTGCTGCCTCTGATTGGCTGAGTACAAGGACCAATCAGGGGCAGCTCTCAGCTATTGAATGACAATAAAAAATATACTTCAGTGTCAGTCGCTGCCGTGACCCCCGTGACCCCCGCGGGGAGGAAGAACACATCTGCCGCATGCGGCAGATGTTTCCTTCATCCCCGCTAGTTAAAAGAAATCCCTGAGGCTACATCTGCCACATCTGTGACAGATGTAGCAGAGGAATTCTTCAATTCTCTACTGCAGCTGTCACACAGCTTCATCCCTGCTAGTTAAAAGAATTCCCTGCTGCTACATCTGCCACATCTGTGACAGATGCAGCAGAGGAATTCTTCAATGAATGAATGACGGGCAAGAGCTGCCAGTGATTGGCTAAGCACCTCAGCCAATCACATTTAGCTCTTTCAGCAGGCGGGGATTTTAAATCCCCCCCTACTGATAGATCAGCACCGCAGTGCAGGGGACAGCAGGAGAAAGCGCTGCTCAGCCCCAAGCCCTTCCCTGAAATTAATTGCCTGTAGCAGAATCCTTTACCCGCAGCTGACATGTGTGACAGCTGCGGTAGAGAATTGAAGAATTCCTCTGCTGCATCTGTCACAGATGTGGCAGATGTAGCAGCAGGGAATTCTTTTAACTAGCGGGGATGAAGGAAACATCTAACGCATGCGGTAGATGTGTTCTTCCTCCCCGCGGGGGTCATGGCAGCGGCGGACAGGTAAGTATATTTTTTATTTATTTATTTTCTTTACACTAAAATCTTTCTTTTTTAGGGAAGGGCTTATATGTAAAGCCCTTCCCTGAAAAAGAATGCAGGGGGTCGGCAGACCATTGTTTTCAACAGAGCTGCCAGCAGCAGCTGCGGCACCATTGAAAACAATGCACGGACCTGAATTCACACGTGTTTTTGCACGTACATGGCTGCGCACCTATGTACACACCTATGTACACGCAAAAACACGCTCATGTGAAGCCACCCTTAATTAATATCGCTGAAATTATAATTTGCAAGAGAATTTTTTTAAGTTCCCACAATTGTCTGCCGTAAAACGTATGTAATCTGCAATATTCCGCAGTATTAATCCGCACTTCAGTGCAGAGCTTTGCATTTTAGCAGAGCAGAAATCCCTGTGACAGAGGTGACATGCTGAGTCTGTCGATTTGATTGTCCGTGTCACTGCCCACCTCCTCACAGACCTGTGTTTCCCAAACCTGAGAGGTTTATCTTTAGCTGCATGTTGCAGGTTAATATGCAATGTTTGGAGAAAAAAAAATATGTTATGATGAATTTTCGGAAGAGAACGCAAATTGTAGAATCTGAAAGAAGGAAATTGTAAGACACATATGTCGCTCAGTTCTTCCAAATTTGTAGACAAGGAAATAAAATGCTTTGAAACAGGAATGTTAGTGCCGATAACAAGGAGAAGTTCTATTCCCATCGCATAATAGTCCATTTGCAAAGAGTGTTCAGAATGGTTCAGTAATCACTATCCATGTGTGCAGTTTGTTAAATTATTTAAGCTTATTTCCAGAGGGGAGGGAAAAAAAGAAACAGGAAAGAAGGCAACCGACTTGATGCAAATGAAAAGCATCAGAAGCTCCCTATGGTGAAGATATGATTACAGCCAGACAGTAATAATAACCAAGACTTTGAAAAATCCAAAGGTTTGAAAAATGCCTGACCAGTCAGCAATTGTGGTTTTTTTCGACACTTGCAGCTGGCTGTCATAAAGTCATAGTGGGAACAAAAAAATGTGTATGGATTTGAAACACATGATTACTTGGACCGCAAATATTAAAATAACCTGGTGGTTAAAATCTTTTTTTTAACTATCTGAATATTTATAAATATGACTATTATGTTGTATTGCATTGTTTAACCCTTCTGTAAAATCATGATCCTGCATGTGACTGTCAGGTTGGCACCTGCCAACTTGGATGTGCAGAATTGATCTTGGATGTTCAACTTTGATGCATTGCAATTTACCCCTTAAGGTCAGCTGTCACAACTGTGGCAAAGTAGCGCAATGTTCTCCCATTTCCGGCGCTTCTGCAGCCCCATTGAAAGCAATAGGATGATGGCAAGCCCTGCAGGGATTTTCAGATAAGGGCTTTAAATATAAGCCTTTCCCTGAAAATAATCCCTAGCATGTGTAAAAAAAATTAAAAATATATATACTCACCCCTCCGCCGCTGCTGGGGCTCAGGCACATCTAGCCGTTTGTTCTCCCTGCACTGCTCTGAAGTTCTTTCAGCAGGCGGGGATTTGAAAATCCCCGTCCGGTGAAAGGGCTGTGTCTGATTGGCTGAGCGCTCAACCAATCTCAGGAAGCACTCAGCCATTCATTAAATTATGAATGGCTGAGCGCTGCCTGTGCTTGGCTGAGCACTGTGACTAATCACAGGCAGCACCCAGCTGTCATTCAATGAATAGCTGAGCACTGCCTGTGATGGCCTGAGCACTCAGCCAATCAGACACAGCCCTTTCTGCAGAAAAAACTTCAAAGCAGTGCAGGGGCACCGATTGGCTAGACGCACCTGAGCATATATATTTTTTATTTTTTTACCAAAGCTACTGATGATTTTCAGGGAAGGGCTTACATTTAAAGCCCATGTCTGAAAATCCCTGCAGGGCTTACCAACATGCCATTGCTTTTAATGGAACTGCAAAAGTGCCGGCCACATTGAAAGCAAAGGGAGAACATTGCGCTCCTGTGCCACAGCGGTATGGGAATTCTTCATCTCTGCGGGGAGTCCCCTTGTCACGGAACACTGACAGTGCTGTCACTGTGTTTAGTGATGAGGGAACTCCCCACAGCTGTGGCAGAGGATCGCGATCTTCTGTGTATTTTCTCAATTGGGGCCGCCGCTGCTGCTGCCGGCCCCAATGGCCACAAGAGGAAATCCCTTTATGTGACAGCATCCACAGGTTTGACATCCAAGGAATCCCCTGCTGCAGCTATCAGTCACAGCAGGGGATAGCGATGGCACCGCACTTTTTCTGTGAATTTTAGTTGTATTTTGCATTTGGAGATTCGGTGTCCTATTTTTTACCTGTGCAAATCTTTTGCGCATGTAAAAATCGAACATGTGACCACTACCATTGAAAAGCAATTGTTCTAATAGATGTGAACCACAAACTTAAAAAACATGCGCAACAAAAAACGTCTGTCTGACTGAGCCTTAATGTACTGAAAAAGTTTTTAAAAATTCTAAGTGGGAAAAAAACCTAAATTCCGCCAATTTTGGGTGCATCTGGATTCTACGTAGTACACACTGCAACAAAAATAACTTGCTAACTTTGGGTGTACAATTACTATGATACCAAATTAATACTAATTATGGGGCTCTGTTTGTTCTTTTGCTGACCACTTCATAATTTCGATCGCCCTAACAGATTTCTATGATATTCCAATTTCCAATTTTATCCGTTCCGTCGTATGCGACTCTTGGATACTCTGTAGGCCAGTCCTCTCTATGCCTCTCTATTCTCTAGAGTTGCTTTCAATTGCCTGATGTCCATTCCCGTGTCCCTCTTGATGGTGTCCAGCCCGTGTGTCTTCTGTGTTCTCTGTGATTCTTGCCTATGATATACTGTCACATAAATATGTGAGATTATACAGTATTATGGTTAAAAAAAGTAATCCAAAGTTCTTAAGGGCCCTTTCAGACAGGCGGAATTTAATGCGGAAAATTCCACAGCAAAATCTGCATTCCTCTGTATGGATTTAGAAGCGGACTTGAAAATTGCTTGATTCTGGCCGTAGTTTCACATCAGAATCCACATGCTCAGACATTTGGGTTTTGGTGCGGATTTTCCACAACAGCAGATTTATCCGTATGTTGCGGGTAAATTCCGGCCTGTGAAAGTTAAAAATAATTGAATAAGGCCACCTGCAGACGGCCGGGTCGGATGTCCTACGAGAATTCCTGCAGCGGGATCCGACCCGCATCCCTGCAGGGACCAGTGCGGGTCTCACCTGCTCCCATGGCTCCGACTCTGTGATGTGCTGGGTGCCAGCCAGCGCATGCACAGAGCGGAGCCGTCCCGCCACTACTGACATTTGAAATAGAACATGCAGCGATTTGTTTTCCCCGTGGATTTTCACACGGGCAAATTGCGTCCGTCTGCATAGGATTGCGTTTTGTAATGCAATCCTATGCAGGTGGGCACGGGTGGAAATTCTGCCGTGTGCAGGGGGCCTAAAATGTACATAGAAAAATGACACAACAACACAAAAAGTACCATAGACATATTTTTAATATATCAATCCAAAAAAGTTATCTATTCATTTTAATACCTGCACACGGGTGGTTTTACACAGTGTTTATAAAGGAGAAGCCCCATATTGTTTGTGGTGTTTCCCTGCTGTTCTTTGCTTTTTTAATTTCCTTTTTGCAAAAAAAAAACACGCGGCAGCCAGATGTCAGCTGCAGGGAGTTCTGAAATGGACTACAAATAGTGTGCTTTTTTGTGGCATTCTTTTTTCTTTTCTTTTTTTGTGCTTTTTTATGTTTGATGGTGTCTTGTTTTTGAACGTGCAGCATGCTGTAGGTATGGCCTTTTCCCATGGAAGTTGCTATAGTAAAAAAAAAAAGCCAAGAAACAGTGTATATCAAATATCTGTATAAAAAGTCACCAAAGAAGCTTGAAAAAAACATATATAAGCTTTGTGACATTTTTAAGAAATCACTAAAAATACACAAGAAAACTGTGGGGAAAATTTATGAAAGACCCCTATTCTACTGGAAAATACTATACTTGCACAAAAATATCCAACTTTATAGCCCTTTTCTGCCACTAACCAACTTTCAAATAAAGTGTGTGGCGCTTAGCAGGAGGAACGGAGCCAACCATGGCCTTACAAATATACTGTATTTTATGCCATGGTTTACACCTGGCTCAGTTTGTTGCATGGACAGTCCAAGATATGCCTTTTAATACATTTGCTGAATCTTCTTTAGTGGGCTTCAGATTAAAGGGGTTGTCGAAGATAAATGTTTTTCTTTTGGAATTTGGCATCTTTTTCTAACTTTAGTGCATTTTTTGAGTGCATGGCATTTTTTTCAAAATCGCAATATGCTCTGGATATGGGGGCTTCTCTTTCATTTTTCCATAGACTTCTCTATGGAAGTCTAAAAACTGCAAGAAAAAAAAGATGTGTGTAAAAATAAGACCCCCAAAACACCTCTAAAAAATGCATATACTGTGGTGGAGTCGATCAGCGACCAGTGTAAAATGTCTATTTGTTGTACAACTATATGTATTTCAATTAAGTGATTTGACTTACAGAGACACGTAACAACGTATTTCATCGGGATTGCTGCTGGACAGCAACATGACATCAGAGGTGTGCTGCATTGGCTGCTGAAGATGGGTTCGGTAGTTTCGGGTGATGGGGAAGTAGTCTTTACAGCATCAGACAACCCCCACAATCGGCCAACTTGAATTACATGACCCACACACACTGACTTCATTCTCCCTGCCCTTCTCCGGCATTGAGCCGAGGACAAAGGAGAAGTTTGCACACAGACCACATGGCAAGAGGACAAGGACCAATTTGCACCCGGCACTACAGAGACTGGAAGGGGGAAAGGGGAGGAGGTTCTATATAGCCTAACCTATAACAATGAGTATATGTCATGTATGTTATACCTTATACGCCCATAAAGGGCAGGTATTATGTGTTTAGATAAAAGGAGTTTCATGCATAATAAAGGGCAGAGCTCTTGAAACTTTAGACTGAACTGGACTCAGTATGAATTCTTTTGTGTACACATAAATCAGAGTTCTCAATCAAGAGGCTACAAAATACCCCAAACCCTAGTGGAGAAATTTTGATTCAGAACAATACTGTTTTTTAAAAATGCTGTTTTTAATGTTTTTTTTTATCTGCAAAGAATACCACAAAAACAATATGTGTAAAGGAAGCCTTAAAAAGAGAAATAAATACTACGCATACAAGACTGTATAGTGACTGTATAGTGTATCTAGTCTAAGACCTGGATGCATGAGAAAGGGGCGGACCCCGAAACGCGTTGTTTTTATAAGTTATACATTGTAGTTGTCCCATCGTTTCAAAAATAGCACTATTTAATTATTTCACACTGGAATCCATCTTTCCAACTCTTTGTTTATCCATCTTCGGGAATCCTATTAGTGGGGTCTATTGCACTATTAGACCCCCCCCCTAAAGTAAGTGAAAATCCCTTAATTATTCATGTGATTGCTTCCCTATGGACCTTTCTGAGCACGGGAACTTTTTGCTATTTGCTGTAAGTAACTGTTTAGTTTCCTCAATGAATGATTCAATACCATTTAGCATATTTTACTAGCGGTTTAACATCTTCATTCATGGACTCTGACTATGCAAATCTCTTACCACTTAGTTCACGTGAAAAAGCTACTCAAAATAGTGGTGAAATGTCATATAAGCTTTCTAAATCAAATACTAATATATACTATGCCTGCATGGAAACTTGGAAACTCCTGAAACTGAGACAAAATGTGATCCTTTAAAGGTCAAAGCTATAGTTAAGTGTCTAAAGCCTAAAATGACATGTCAGGACTTTAGAGTGTGTTGTTAAAGGCAAACTTGAATCTGACATGTGCAGCTCCTGCAAATGCCCCGGAGGTGATCCCTTTCTCTGGAGTGTTCTGTATCAAGCCGCTCCACAACTCCACCCCTCTGACTGATGGCTGCACTGTCCAATCAGGAGACTAATACAGTCCTTACTCAAAGCTGAGTGGAGGAGCTGGGGAGCAGATCAGTGCAGAGACCAGAGAACACTTCACAGAGAGGGAGCACCTGCAGGTTACTCGCGGTACTGCTGCTTGCTAGTATCATAGCTCTTTTTTTTAACCCTTTCCAATCCAATTTCCCTGCCACCCGCACACTCCCCAGCTCTTATTTATTTTAGGCGGGAAAGTTTGTTGTAAAATCACAGAGGTGAGGGGAAAAAAAACACAAAAACATTATTCACAGAAAAAGCCAAAAATACAATACCTGAAGGTCTGCAAAGCAGACACGGTTGCCATAGGCACGATCGCCATAAGGCAGGCACAATCACCGTAGGGCAGGCGCAATGGCCGTAAGCCCTGGAGATATGCAGTCAGCCTGACAATAATGTGGAGGAGCAGCTTGTTCTTGGCAGGCTAATATGCAGTCACCCACTCAACCCAGCTCAGATTGGGGAGGAGTGACTGCATATACTAATAGCCTGCACATGTGAACGATACCAAAGACGCCAGCCATAGATGGATGGTGACCCACCATACAGGATATCAACCCTGGCTGATATAACAGCGGGTTGCCCTGTATCTCTAAAGTGTTTGAGTACTGCCCTGTATACTGCTACATACATATGCAAAACCGCCTCCGACATCATCTGTCGGTCCGAGTATGACATGGGAGTTATGCAGGGAAAGCTTAATGTCAGACGAGGGCTGACGCTGTATTGGAAAGGGTTAAACTGGTGCTCTTAATAGCTAAAGTTTCTTGTACATGGAAACTAATCTAATTAGGTTATTATGATTAAACTGCTAATTGTGTAGACATATATATATATATATATATATATATACACACACATATATATATATGTCTATTTATGTGTCTGATTAATATATACTTGTACAGTAATTAATTCTGTATTAGTTAGTCTTGCTGTTTGGAGTTTTTTTGCACATGAAATCTGTCTTCCCATTATCAACTGGTTACAGTGCAACCATATGCCTCTGCATTTCTTCAATGTGTGATGAGATTTTCTTTGACTGTTACATGCATTCTAAAGGACAAGAGGATTTTGGGGGAGAAAAAGCTGTGCTTTAAGAGAGTACATGTCAGTAGACCTTCAGTCAACTGGAGCTGATAAGTTCTGACAAGTGTTGTAGCCTCTCATCGTAATGGATGTTCCTGCTTTGGCAGATGAGAGGGGAAAAAGATACAATTCCCCTAAGAAGAAAGCTACATGAACTATTATTTAATTACTTGCTAATAAAAGATGCTGATGTAACATTTGAGCTTTCTACCTTTTCCCAGTTAATGTGATAAATAGATAGCAGCGACATGCATAATCTACCATTACTCTAGACCAGATTTCTTATTTGTATGCTGGATAAGAGAAAACAGTAAGGCACATAAAACTGCATAAGGTTACTGTAGTATATAAAGCTTGTAGAACAACTAAATTTTATTTAAAAAAGACTTTCACAATCTAAGAGATCATGTAAAAATAAGCCATTGTGAAACTCATATCTATTACATTTTTTATTTATGAGCTATTTCTTGGGAGCATGTATGCACTTTGTATCAGAGCACTGTATGAGCTGTGGATGTCATTACAGCACAGCAATCACTGTGCACTGGATGTACTGTTTACTAGATCTAGGCATTGTATAACACTATGGGCATTGGATGTGCTGTTTACTAGATCTAGGCATTGTATAACACTATGGGCATTGGATGTGCTGTTTACTAGATCTAGGCATTGTATAACACTCTATGGGCACTGGATGTGCTGTTTACTAGATCTAGGCATTGTATAACACTCTATGGGCACTGGATGTGCTGTTTACTAGATCTAGGCATTGTATAACACTATGGGCACTGGATGTGCTGTTTACTAGATCTAGGCATTGTATAACACTCTATGGGCACTGGATGTGCTATTTACTAGATCTAGGCATTGTATTACACTCTATGGGCACTGGATGTGCTGTTTACTAGATCTAGGCATTGTATAACACTCTATGGGCACTGGATGTGCTATTTACTAGATCTAGGCATTGTATAACACTATGGGCACTGGATGTGCTGTTTACTAGATCTAGGCATTGTATAACACTCTATGGGCACTGGATGTGCTGTTTACTAGATCTAGGCATTGTATTACACTCTATGGGCACTGGATGTGCTGTTTACTACATCTAGGCATTGTATAACACTATGGGCACTGGATGTACTGTTTACTAGATCTAGGCATTGTATAACACTCTATGGGCACTGAATGTGCTGTTTACTAGATCTAGGCATTGTATAACACTCTATGGGCACTGGATGTGCTGTTTACTACATCTAGGCATTGTATAACACTCTATGGGCACTGGATGTGCTGTTTACTAGATCTAGGCATTGTATAACACTCTATGGGCACTGGATGTGCTATTTACTAGATCTAGGCATTGTATAACACTATGGGCACTGGATGTACTGTTTACTAGATCTAGGCATTGTATAACACTCTATGGGCACTGGATGTGCTGTTTACTAGATCTAGGCATTGTATAACACTATGGGCACTGGATGTGCTGTTTACTAGATCTAGGTATTGTATAACACTCTATGGGCACTGGATGTGCTGTTTACTAGATCTAGGCATTGTATAACACTATGGGCACTGGATGTGCTGTTTACTAGATCTAGGTATTGTATAACACTCTATGGGCACTGTATGTGCTGTTTACTAGATCTAGGCATTGTATAACTCTCTATGGGCACTGGATGTGCGGTTTACTAGATCTAGACATTGTATAACACTATGGGCACTGGATGTGTTATGTACTACATCTAGGCATTGTATAACACTCTATGGGCACTGGATATGCTATTTACTACATCTAGGCATTGTATAACACTCTATGGGCACTGGATGTGCTATTTACTAGATCTAGGCATTGTATAACACTCTATGGGCACTGGATGTGCTATTTATATGGGCACTGTGTGAACTATTTCTCTGGAAACTATTTGTAGTGAGGAGCAATTAGTGAATCAGGCTGATTTCACAAAAATCACTGTGAATCGGGGTCGCCAATTTCAACCCCCATTAAATTCAGAGCGAGTAAAAATATGGTTCACTAATTTGCCTTCCAAAAAGTCCCCAATGCAGACACACATTTGGGGAACACTGTTCTACTCCCGAAAATTGGTCAAGATAGTATACAGTTGCATAACCTGCTCCCCTACCTCTGGACCTATATTATCCATCTCCTTTTTCTCCTCTTCTTCCTCCTCTTGCTCTTCCTTCTCTATGCTTCTCCCATGGATGGACAAATGTGTTGGAGAAGATACCACCATTTTTTACCCAAAGCCACCCTTCCCGTGGTGTTGAGTAATAAAGGACTGACCAGACAGTTGGGAGATTAGTATCCCTACCTCCTCCACCTCCTTTTATAACAACAACATATCATTGCTGCTGAGGCCATATAGCATCTGTTCTAGCAAGCAGACAATAAGAATGGGCATGCTGATCAATGCATCATAACAATTTTGGTCCCTTCCTCAAAGCAGGCTAAAATGGCACACACGTAATTGACCGATCTCCATACAGCACCTGCCAATGGCATACAACATCTGGTACTCAGTGATCTCTCTCTACTGCTGAATTATCCTCTGCAACATATGCAACATAGAATCCCACTGTGTAGGCATGTCACAGATGAAACAGTTGGATAGTTGGGCGGTATCTCAAACTATTGCTGCAACTCCACCAGACAAGAGGCGACTAGGTGTGAATGCCAAAAGGGTGCAAACAGTTTCCTGGCCTCTTCTAGCACTAGATGTAAATGTGGGTAATTGTTTAGGAAGCGCTGCACTACCAGGTTCATCACATGAGCGAGGCAAGGTACATGTGTGAGATTGTCAAGGTGAAGGGCTGCCAGTAGGTTGGCCCCATTGTCACATGCAACCTTGCCGGATATCAGATTGTAAGGGGTCAGCCACATGTCATCCTTGGCCTGCAGAGCCATGAAAAGCTATTTGGCCATGTAGCTGAGCTCCCTGTGACATATAATTTAATGACAGCATTTTGGCATTTACCACGTGCACTGATGTATGGAGACCAGATTTTCTCATATATGGATAATTGTGCCTATGCAGAGGGTGTTGAAAGGTGGAGGGAAATAAAGAAAAGGAGGAGGGTACAGACAAGGGAGAATCTTCCACAAATCTTGGGGGTACCATGAAATGTGGACCAACACTTTCTGCTTCATGCCACACCTGCAGGACATTTACCCATTGTGCTTTTAAGGATATCTTCTGCTTCTGGCCATACTTGCTGCATCGCAAGTCTATTTGGGCAAAATGGCGTGTGGGCAAAGATTTTCTCAAAGAACAATACACGTTAAGGGATTTAGGATTTGAATAAAATATTGAGTATCAGTGGTTTAATGGATAGAATGAGTCATAAATTAGCAAAGGTGGGAATACACTAAATAGATTGTGGCATGTTTAAAATAGAGCCCCTATTTATAGGATAGGGGATGTGTCTCACGATCAAGAGAATGGGGTCCGATCTCAGCTGAAATGAATGGAGTAGCAGTCAGCATGTTTACCACCACTTCATTCTTGTCTTTGGGATAGACGGAGATAGTAGAGCATAGCACTTGGCAATCTCCGGCCATGCCATAAAGATGATTGGAGTGGCAACTTGCATGCTCAGCTTCCACTTCATTCGTACAGAGTCACTTGATGCCTGACATTCAAACACTTATCTATCCTGTGGAATGATGGTTGTTTTGGTTGGACAAATAATTTTAATGTAGCTAAATTTAACATCTAGTATAGACTGTAGCTACAAAAGAAACAAGTAAAGAAGTCTTGTCTACTCAGGATCCAAATTTACTATCACCAGTTGCTTTTAATCAAAAAGTAGTTTTACTCATTTTTCTACTGTCTTTTACTCAAGATGACAGAGCGCTGTCCCTCAACGCTTTCTAAGGAAATTACAGCTGGGCATAATGAATAACTGTAATGACTAAATATCCAAGTCTGGTGAGTTCAGCAGCTAGACTTAATGCAGCGAACTAAAGTAAAGCCTACAGAAACAGCTAACTTTTTTTTTCCCTATGAAGTACATGAAGCAGTGGTCATGGTAGGGGGACATCTTTCTTTTCTGCCTGTAGGTATTCTATCCCATTCAAAGATGATTTGTGTAGAAAAGGCTGTCATTGTGCAAGGAAAAAAAAAAAGCAGCCAAAGGCCTATAAGAACTCGACCTATGACCGACCATACAATAATTCCTTGCATTTTATACTTTATGTAAGAATCTTAAAGGGAAAAGGAGATGAATGTTACAAGCCGCATACGAGATC
The DNA here is from genome assembly GCF_035609145.1 of Eleutherodactylus coqui. NCBI lineage: Eukaryota > Metazoa > Chordata > Amphibia > Anura > Eleutherodactylidae > Eleutherodactylus > Eleutherodactylus coqui. Next base: position 212,840,532 of record NC_089841.1, on the reverse strand, counting down.
GCCACTATAGTTTGACAAGGAGAAAGATTAAAAAACAAAAACACCAGGAAAAGACTGCGGCTGACGGAAGCCTAAGAGTGCTTTCTCATGGAACAGAATATTCTGCAAGACATATAATAATCCACTGTTAAAAGTCGCACCATAATTTGTACATCTAAATATGGATTTTGATGTGAAATTGCTAGCAAAATTAAGCCATTTTCAAATCTGCATCAAAATCTCAATGTTAGACATTTGGATTTTGATGCAATGTTTTTCCACACAGTGGACTATTCCACAACTTCTTGCAAAATACAGTGTTACATTTTAAAGCACCGTGAGGTCTGGGTCACACAAAAAGTTTGTGCACACAATATGCAGAAAATAGACCCATTCATTTCAATGGGTTCATTCATAAGCACGCATTTTGCATTCGCAATAGTGTTGCGCAAAAAACCCTGCATCTTGAACTCATTAAACTAATTGGCCATTTTAATGGCTGAGAGCATTGGTGCGTGTTGTTTTTGCATACACAAAAAGTCAGTGAAAAACACTGTTGCACATGCAAAAAAGCAACTCCTAATGTGCAAAAATGTGGGCGCAAATATGGACACAAATCATGTGACACAGGCCTAAGGGTTGTATTGACACAGGATTTTAATGACATTTTAAAACTAGAAGTGGATGCAGCAGGAAGGAGAACTACAATGTATGGACTCCTTCACATGGGCGTATGTTCAGCTGTGCATGACTCAGCGCAGCGTATTTGCGCTATGAACAAGTTCCTTTTGCATGAGTATTTCACCGTACTCTTTACGCCTGCATGGGACACAACTCCCTCACCCCCCTGATTTAAATGGCCACCTGATTAACTGCACAGCATATTGTGTATCTCTTTGCATATTGCGCGCATTTGTGCACCCCCCATAAACATTTAATTAAATGCTGCACAAATGCTCACAAAACTAGAAATACACAAGCAAAAATGTGAAATATGAGCAAGCCCATTGGGCTCTATTCTCTGTGAATTGCATGCAAAAAAACGATCGCAAATACGCCCATGTATTTGCAATATCTTTTGCATCTATTTCTGCCTTCAGCTCAAAAAACTACATGAAAAACTCCTATAAAAACTTGTGATGTAAAACCAGGCCCTTTGGACATCGCGACATGTGCACTGGGAAAGTATCTGCTGAGTGTAGTGTAAAACTACTACTTAGACATAGCCTTATAATGATATGGCGCCTTTCAGATGAGCGTATTTTAACTTCATATTTGGTCTGTTTTTTGAAGACCGTAATACGGTGCTAATGTAAATGGCTGTACCTATCTACATGGCTGTATTTTAAAGACACAGTATGTGCTATTTCCATATGTTTTTGCCTTTATATTTGCATTCATTGGTATTATTTTCTATTGGTCAAATACAGGTCAGTATTTTTCAAGTAGGAATTAAAACAAATGACATCAAATACAGAAGGCAAATACGGATCAAACAAGGATGACATACCGTACCATGTCATCTGTAATACATCCGTATTACTAATGTGTTCCAACACAGTCGCCTAAAGGAAATGTTTTAGCAGCTCTAATTTTTTTCCTCCACAAAAGCCTGTATGTAAACTCACCTTTAGGCCGGTTTCACACGGGCGACAAAAATCTCGCGATTTTCCGACGTTGCGATATCGCAAAAAAACGCATGTTTGTGAAACCCGCACAGTTTTATCACAGGTAGCAGAAATGCGAGATTATTCTAAAATGAGGCTCAAAAAACATGGGAACAAAGCTGCGATGTTGCCACAATGTTCTCACGGCCAATTCAATCGCCCGTGTGAAACTGTCCTTAAACTAACTTCTCAAAGGCAAAGGCAATATCAGGCTGTGAATTATGGCCTGATATCTCGCTCACAAACACCGATTTCGCCCCCCAGATGCAAGGCGTTTTTATATCAAAACTGCCTTGCATCACTCCGAGGAAGTAGCAATCCTCCTCTGCAGTGTGATGCAGCCGCCGATCCCACTGAAGACATTGGGCGATGCGAAGCAAAGGGCACATTAAAAAGATAGCACGTGCGGTGATTTGTTTTCTGCATCCTGCAAGGCCCTGTTAGCTTACCATCTGCACCTACATCTTCCAGATATCTTCCCCTTTCAACAGGACAATGCACCATGTCATGAAGCTTAAAGGGGTTGTCCCGCGCCGAAATGGTTTTTTTTTTTTTTCAACAGCCCCCCCGTTCGGCACGAGACAAACCCGATGCAGGGGTTTACACAAAAAACAGGATAGTGCTTACCTGAATCCCCGCGCTCCGGTGACTTCTTACTTACCTGCTGAAGATGGCCGCCGGGATCTTCTCCCTTGGTGGACCGCAGGGCTTCTGTGCGGTCCATTGCCGATTCCAGCCTCCTGATTGGCTGGAATCGGCACGTGACGGGGCGGAGCTACACGGAGCCGCTCTCCGGCACGAGCGGCCCCATTGAGAAAAGAAGAAGACCGGACTGCGCAAGCGCGTCTAATTTGGAGATTAGACGCTGAAAATTAGACGGCACCATGGAGACGAGGACGCTAGCAACGGAACAGGTAAGTGAATAACTTCTTATAACTTCTGTTTGGCTCATAATTAATGCACAATGTACATTACAAAGTGCATTAATATGGCCATACAGAAGTGTATAGACCCACTTGCTTTCGCGGGACAACCCCTTTAAATCACTAGGAAGTCACTGAAGGAACACGACAATAAATTCTCCACACTACCTCATCCCCCAAAATCACCGGACTGTAACTTCATTGAACTTTTTTCGGATATGCTGGAAACAGCAGTGAAATCTGCTCTCGCTTATCAGTAAAATCTGCACCAACTGACAAAGCCATTGTAGCGGTCATGGGTTGAGTTTAGAATGAAGGATGTTCGCTACCTTGTGAAATCTTTTTCCTGATGTATGAAAGCTGTGATAGCCAAAAAGGGTGGACCAATCCATTATAGAGTAGGTGTTCCTAATGCAGTGTGTAACTCCACTCTTATAATCTAAATTGCGGGGCAGTCCCACAAAAAATAAGCCTGTAAACTATTTTATATGAAATAATTTACTACTGTTTCTTGATAATTATACCTAATGATTTAGAATGACTGCCTCTCACACAAAGCCACATAGCAAAACAAATGTATGACCAAGTTTGAAAGATAAAAGGATTCTATTACTACAGTCAGACTATGACCACACGAACAGTACAACTGTGTGAATTATTAGATTAGCTAAATTAAGTTTGTCTATAACTGTGACTTAGCTAACAATCTGACCAAATTTTATTAGCAATCAGTTCAGAAATCCAGGTAATTTCAAAGGGTTCACTTACTGCATCTTGAAACTCTATTAATTCAGAAACAGTGAATGGTGATCTATAGTCCATCCATAGACTTGAGTCTATACATAACAAAATTTGTTTTCTCCTTAAGTACTTATACGCTGGTGATGTCATCATCATTTTAGATAGGGCCAACTCTACTATAGGTCTATGTGGGCCCTTAGGTGACAAAATAGCAGACTTAAGCATAGACTAGATTTACGTAGTGTGGCAATATCTTCGTGGGGAGTTGGGGGTTGGGGACAACACAGCGGCACTCTCAGTCCATATAAAAGTCCGGAAAACTTTATTTTTCTTGGATATTCATAGATAACAGAAAACTCAGTGGACAACAATCCCCACTGGCAGCACATACAGTTTGTTCAATCAACAAAACCAATGCTTGCCTGTCAAAATGCCAACTAAACAGCAGTACTCTCATTTACTACTAACGGTGGTTAGCAAACAGCAGAAGTCCACCAGGGTAGATGTGCTCACTCTAGGATCTGACTCTGACTGCCTGAACTTGTAGCCTTTTATGGCCCAGTGGTTATCTTAATGGGTCCAGCTGAGGTCACTAGGATCCAGAAGGAAGACATGTACTAGAGTTTTATCTCATCCAGGCTAAGCATTTGGGTGAAATGTATGCTTCCTCCAGTACCTTTCCTGGCACATGTCTACATCTCCCCCCCCCTCCCCCCCCCCCCCCCCCCCCACACACACACACACACTTCTCCAGACCGGAGGGCTGGGCAACTTTAGCCACCATGCAGTGCACCCTAGGGAGCGCATCAGTATTACCCTGAGACTTGTCACCTTTGTATTTTTTTCTTTGTTTTGCCTCACCCAGGCTAAGGGGGCATGGTCAGAAATCAACCTAAATTTTCTTCCCAGGAGATAGTATTTTAATACCTCCAATGCCCACTTAACTGCTAAACACTCCCATTCCATGATGACATAATTTTTCTCGGCAGGGAACAGCTTCCGACTTAAATACATTATTGGATGTTCTTCACCATTCATTGATTGGGATAACACTACACCCAAACCCATGTCAGAAGCATCTGTCTGTACTCTAAGCTCTTTTGTGAAGTCAGGAGTGATTAGTCCTGGCAGTTTGCACAAAGCAGACTTCAGGCTTTTCAGAGCTCTGGAGTCCACGTTACATCACTGACCTCCAACCTTTAGTCAAGTCAGTTAATTGTACAGCTATGGAGGCAAGATTTGGCACAAACCTGTGATAATACCCTGTGATGCCCAGAAAAGCTCTAACCTGTTTCTTAGTCAAAGGTCTATTCCAACTCTGTATGGCTTCCACCTTATTGACCTGATGGAACAAACCATCTGGGAAGGCAAAAGTGATTTTCTCTTTGGCTCTGTTAAAAGCATTTGCCAGTACCCTTTTGTAAGATCAGGAGTGGTAATGTTTCTGGCATTACCTAACCTCTCAATCAGCTCATCCACCCTTAGCATGAGATAAGCATAAAACTTGAAGATTTTGTTTAGCTTTCTGAAGTGATTACAGAACTTCCAAGTGCCATTTGGTTTGGGATTCAAAACAATGGGGCTTGACCACCCACTTCCTCAATCACTCTATCAAGCATATATTTGACCTTGGCAGAGATTGATTTTCTACACGCTTCCAGTATCCTGTACAGTTTTAGGCTTACCTTCATCCCAGGCTTAGTTATTATGTCATGCTTTATTACATGGGTGCGATCCAGCTGGTCAGAGAACTTCCTTTTATTTTTCTGCAGAAACTCTTTGGCCTCTCATTGTTGGTGCACTGAGAGGGAGTCTCCTATTCTCACTGCAAGAAAAGGTTGCTGCACCTTTCCTACCCTAACACCCGAAGCACCTAATGATTCCCTATCTTTCCAGGGCTTAATTAAATTAATATGGTAGATCTGGTAAGGCTTTCTTCTGCCTGGTTGGTGTACTTTATAATTTACATCTTCAACCATCTCTACTGTTTCATTGGACTTTGCCACTTGTCGAGAAATTTGCTTTTCACCATAGGTACCAAGACCAAGATTCAGTCCCCAAGATTAAAATTTCTAAGCTTGGCAGACTGATTATATACTCTGCTCTGGGCCTCTTGTGCCTTCTGTAGGTGTTCCCTGACAATAAGCATTATAGTAGCAATGTGGTCCTGCATCTGTGCCACATGCTCAAAAAAAGCTCTTGTAGGGAGTTGACTCTGTTTCCCATGCCTCTTTGGCTATGTCCAGGAGCACCATTGGGTGACAGCTATAGAACCCAGTAGATGCTTGTGGTACTTCTCTAGTAGAGAACATCAGGTACGGTAACAGACCGTCCCAGTCACCACCATTTGTGGCTACTACCCTCTTTAACATTTGCTTTAGAGTCTTGTTAAATCTCTCTACTAAACCATCTGTCTGAGCATGGTACACAGATGTGCTTGATTTGAAAGAGGTGGCACAGTTCGTTCATTATTTTGGACATACACATTGTTCCCTGGTCAGTAAGGTTTCTTTAGGACTCCTCATCCTAGAAAACATAACGGACAACCCCCATGCAATACTTTTAGTGGTAGTATTTTTTAATGGGACAGCTTCAGAATATCATGTAGCATAATCTGGCACCACCAGGATATACTGATGCTCTCTTGCTTCTACATCATCCTCAGCAGTCATATTTTGTATGGACCGTTGCACAGCTTCTCTTGTACTTAAAGTAGCAGGCGCCCTTTCATCCTTTCTCTCAGGGCACCCCAGAAGTGCTTCTTTCAGCAGTGCAATTTGTTTCTGCTGCTGCTCGGCATTTGCTTGAACCAACTGCCTGACAAGCTCCTCCAGAGCAGTGGACTGTGATTGCATCATAGAAGCAGGTTTTACCCACAACATAAGCAGATTTAGTCCTTAAACTTCAACAGGTTGTGCTGCCATTGCCCCCAGCAAACAGACATGCCCAGCATATCTGGCAATATCTGGGTGGAGGGATGGAGGTCAGCGACAACACAGCAGCACTCTCAGTCCATGTAAAATTCCGAATAACTTTATTTTTCTTGGATATTCATGGATAACAGAAAACTCAGAGGACAACAATCACTACTGGCAGCACATACAGTTTCTGCAATCAACAAAACAAATGCTTGCCCATCAAGGTGCTAACCAAACAGCAGTACTCTCACTTACTACTAATGTGCAGCAATGGTCAGCAAACAGCAGAAGTACACAATGTTGGAGGTTCTCACTCCAGGCTCTAACTCTGACTGCCTGGATTTGCAGCCTTTTATGTCCCAGTAATTACCTTAGTGGGTCCAGCTGAGCTCCCTGGGATCCAGAAGTAAGATCTGTACTGGAGTCTTTTCTCATCCAGGCTAAGCAATTGGGTGAAATGTACACTCCCTCTAGTAGATTACCATGGGCTACCCCAAACCCAGTGAGCTCTGACATCTGAATCATATATGCCCAGTGCTAATTCCAGCTGCAATTTTTATTTGTTAACACACTACTCATAATCCATCTATAAAGCCCCTGGACATTTTTTATTAGACATGGGAACAAAAAAAGTTTAAAGCACAATCCCCACTAGTAAGCTACTAAATACACAGTCCTTCATTGTAGGTTTGGAACAGCATAATACAATGCTATCTAATAAACTTTTTTTTTCTGCTGCTGCCTTCTTCTACATTTTATGAATGCCCAGCGCATTACAATTGGGCTTGAGAGGGAATATACATATGTTTTCCTCTTCAATCTTATTAATACTGAAAATGTTATATTCATTCAATGCTCTTGTGTATTTTTTTCTGTGTTTTATAAACTGATGTAAAATTGAAAAAAAAAACTAAACAGGGAAGTAAATCAAATTTCAGTATCCAAGTAATCATTCACATCACTCATCTAGAAGAAAATATTGTACATTAGACTGTGAACAAAAATTTGATACATTTGTATTTGCAAGACAGTTGTACAAAATCAAATCATTACTATGTATGATCAGATAAGCAAAGTATACATAAATCATAATAAGTACTCTTGCTTTGCACTAGAATATTTGTTTACTGGAAGCATTTTAAGCAATTATTTAAGGTTCATTTGAGTTTGTTGCTGTGTGTGAACTACTACATATAATTTGAAACAGATAGATGTTTGTCTAAATAGGGAATGACGTAAACAAGATCACAGCATATAAATCACAAAATTAATCCCAAAACACTTGAATCCCCTGAGGTAGCAGACACTACTGAGCAAAACAGCTGTCGAGTTCAGCCCAGGTCTTTCCGTATAAATTGCTTCCCTTGAATTGCGCAGTGTGGACTGTGTCTATTTCTAACTAACCAAAAAATTGAAATAAAAGAAATCCTATTACTGTAAACAGCCACCAGTTAATACAAAGAAAAAGTATAATTTTCCAAAAGTATAATTGTCTAACACAATGTCAGTAGCTTTATATGTTTCTACTGCCTAAAATATCATGCATTACAATGCATATTTCATTCACAGCTACACAGACACTATAACAAATACAGTGAGACCTCTTTGGGGTGACCACTTAAAATTGCATTACAAATTAGTCTTGTAGGGCCATGGTCTTTTCAAAGAAGATGGCCAGTATGCACAATATATGGTGGAGCTTAAAATCTGTCACTAGAAAGTAAACTCAAAGAGGAGGCTTTTTGGAGAAGTTTAGCTATAAATGCATTCTAGGATGAATCCACATGTTTGTTCTTATTAAGTTATATAAATGACACATATAAACACATTGGGGAATGGGGCTTAATATTTGTTTATCACCAACATATTCTGCAGCGATTTCAGGTAGTTTTTTTGTTTATTACCCCCCCCCCCCCCAGAAAGCTGGGTACTCATTTTACCAACCTCCGAAGGATGGAAGGCTGAGTCAACCTTGATCCGGCTACCTGAACCGTTCAGGGATTGAACTCTCAACCTTCAGGTCATGACCAAGAGTTTAGGATTGAAATATGCTGCGCCACACGAGATCTTCACTGGCTGCAGCTATGGCCCCACTAAATCTTTTCCTGTTCTTTTTTTCCATACTCACTTCCCTTCACTCCAATTAACTTTTCTTATGTCTGGATCACTTTCAAAGAGTAATGTTGGACTGTCAATCAAGTCTGATGTCACCCACTAAGAGTGAGAGACCACCCACTTCATGCATCAAGTGTGTTGGGAACCAGACCTAGGACGAGCAAATGCAGGTGAAGGTAATTGAGTATGGGGAAAAATGGGATAGAGTCAGCAGAGCTGCTACTGTAGAGCCATGCTAACAGCCCCACTGACTTTACCCAGTGACATGTTCTCTTTAAAATAATCTGTGCAAGATATACTTAATATGCTGCACACAAATAGTAACAAACAAATCATATAATAAAAATTGTATAAAATAAAGATATGCACAACAAGTTGGTAAATAATGTAGGAATTAAAAACAAAATAGGACAAACTATGAACAAAACTGGATTACAGTGCACCTGAGTTTTCAAGAAGTTGTCTAAAATACACCAGGTTCTCATTACTCTCTCATTTGCTGCTGTTTGCCCTGTTTCATGTTTGTAAATTATGATTTTCAGGTGATCTTTCCCATTTTACTGTTGCCATGCTATTTGCAATCCACTTTCATGCGGGGGCATGTAGAAAGCCTAGTGTTTTGCCAGAAGTTCACTGTCCTGCACTTCGTTGCCCTGACCTCCCATGCTACATACACAGTCTGTGGTCCAAATTTTTCACAATTTCCCTTACTTAAAAGGTTTATTTGGGGTCCAAATAAAGGAAAATGTACTTACCTTCCCTGCTCTCACACACTCATGTTCTGCCAGTGCTCGGTCTCCACTGGTCTTCACTTTGTGGTTCAGATTGATGGCATCCCAACAAAAAGTTGCTGTGGCTAATCATTGACTGAGGGGAGTCAGTGATAGGCTGCAACATTCGCATGGCCTTGGTGTCAGTAATTTCATTGCCAGTTTCTTGCACCCAAAAGTGAGGATTAGCAAGGACCTGGCATCAGTGGAGCAGGAGCAAAGAGGGAGTGGGAAAGGTAAGTATTTCTTCTTATATTTTGGTACTGCAGTGTGGGGCTAACTTGATGGGTTGTCTAAAGTGCCAGACAATCTGTGCCTACAGGCTCCTGAGATGTAAAACAGATAACTGAAGCAAACAAAAAAACATCAGGTGAATATCCATTTCACATGTCCATATTTGAGTGAGCGCATTAGTCGTTTAGCAGTCTGCTGCCCTAATATCAACTTTGTTCACAGGCTGTCAGCAGAGAAATATATTATTATTGTACACAGTGATAATGATGGTGACTGTACACTGCAACTCTAAATGGGCTGTGCCAAGTTATCCTCTATGCACAGTAAAGGTGATGATGTTATGATCGGTGGTGGTCCGACTGCTGGGACCCCAACAGTAGATGGGGTAGAAGTATTGAATGAAAAATAAAAATGTTTAAAACAGAAACGAAATGTTTTGTATAGCATTTACATCAGGTTCTTTGGCATATTGCAAGTCAGAATTTTGGTGCACTGACCTTAGTAAATCTCCCTAAATGCTTTAAATTAGTTAAATTCTGAGAATGTTGCAAAATATATAAATAGCTGGACTATACCTTTTTATTATGTTCTTTTTCATATCTATTGGCATAACAAGGACCACAAATAGAATTCCTGATCTCATTCCAAGACACTATTTTTACCTCATTTCAAGATCTTTGTTTATTTTCAGTCAATAGGTAGATTCTTGTTTCTATCCAAAAATAGAAAGCCCAAATCATTCTTTTTCACATGAACAGTATTCTGTTAAAAGTTCTCTAAAAATATTATCCATCCAATATCAATTTAACCTTTGCAAATCATTTCCAAAGCTTAATGTACAGAATGCTATTAAGTAAAGTAATATTATATTTTTTGCTAAGCAATTTGTTGAAGCTGAATTGAAGTAGGATCGGTTCCTCAATCCAACCCCATATCTCGGTATTAGGCTAATACTGACGCAATCTCTGTTTAAAGCAGAACTGCACTTTCAGACAACTTTTCAGAATAAGCTGCCAAGTGTACTTACATGAGGAATAACACTATTTCTGGCCATTGTATGACTGTTAAGGCCCATTTAGACAGGACGAGTGTCGGGCAAACATGCCCCACACTCGTCCCCGCACATACTAGCTCCCATGCACCTGCATGGGAGCTAGTATTGCTAGCTCACAGTGGGGTGGTAGGAGGAGATTTCTCTCCTCGTGCTCCCCCGACACTTTCCATTGCCTTAACATAGCGGCCGTTCAGTACTGAATGGCTGCTATTTACAGTAAGCGATCAGTGATCTGCTCATTGTCCATAGTTTATGCTGAAAGTGCATGGGAGCTAGTATGTGCGGGGACGAGCGTCAGGCATTGTTCGCCCGACACCCGTCCCATCTAAATGGGTCTTTATACAGTATTTTTCCCCCTCTGCAGATCGCATCACTAATTTTCAGTTGTATCTAAACTGGGGGATGCTAGGAAGTCTCCCATAAACTGTACATGGACAAAACAGCGGATTCTGCTCCCTAACTTTCTGTAGCACCCACAAAGAAATACAATCAGCATGGAAGACAGTGTACAGCGGTGCCAACGTTCAGCTCGGAGTCTCCCCCAGGCCTCAACCCCCTCTCCCCCCCCCCTTCTCCGTACTCATACCTAGATCATGCTGCAAACAGCTGCAAAATAAATTTTCATACATGATCTGCCCCTTGGCGTAATCTTTCCAAACATGACTCTTTTCCTGCGGTACAGTAAATTTTTTTGTAGCCCCTTAGGCCATTCCCGAGTGCCATACTAACCATGGTACAACACTCCCATTGATTTTAATGGGATTACTCAAACCTGTGCTTGAACGCTGTGTTCCTGATGCTGTGATTTTTCGAGAACTGTCTGTTCTATTTTTGCATTTTCATGTTTATTAACACACCTCCTCACCCAACACAATGATGGGGTGTATTAAAAATCGCTGTCAAATACTATGCCATGCGTTCAAAAATGCCACTCAAAATTGCGGTAAAAATACCACAATTTCAATCTGCGTTTTCTGAATGCATGTGTGACAGTGGCCTTATGGTGTGCTCATGTTTTTGTTGTACTTTTGAGCCACAATTATGAAAAACACATAAAAAAAACTGTATGCGGTATTCAAAGACCACATACGTTATTAAGAAACTGAATACATTACTAAAACCGCATGTGAGATAGATAGATAGATAGATAGATAGATAGATAGATAGATATGAGAAAGATAGATAGATATTAAATAGATAGATCTATCTATCCAACATAGATAGATAGATAGATAGATAGATAGATAGATAGATAGATAGATAGATAGATAGATAAATAGATATGAGAAAGATATAGATAGATACATATGAAGATGGATAGATAAATATTAGATAGATAGACATATATGAGATAGATAGATAGACAGATATGAGATAGACAGATATTAGATCGACAGATATGAGATAGATGACAGATAGATATGAGGTAGATGATAGATAGATAGATAGATAGATCTGAGACAGATAGAGAGATAGATAGATAGATGTAAGTTAGATGATAGATAAATATGATATATATATATATATTTATATACGACATAGATAGATATGAGATAGATAGAGAGATATTAGATAGATAGATATGAGATAGATGATAGTCATCATCATCAGCTTGCTCTAGTCCGTGCCGTGTCACGTGTGTATCTGCCTCCCTGTTCCTCTCCCCCCCCCCCCCAACCCCCCTGTCCCTCTTCCTCGTCTTCTCTGCTGCTCTCCGGCTCGCTCTGTCAGCCGGACCACAGCAATCACTCGTCTGGCAGTGAGACCAGACAGTAATACACTCTATGTGCATTTGTGTATGGTGAAGGGCGGCCTCTGGGCCCCGTCAGTGCAGGGGCCAGGTCACCATCGCAATCCTTGACGGTACGCCAGTGTTTGTATGTGTGAGTTTCTCTTGCTCTGCAGAAGCTTCCTCTTCCCCCATCCTCCCTATAGACTTCTGTGGGCAGCATTATGCAGCACCCTCCCCACTTCATGTGTTCTGTCTTGGTGTCTCTACTACTAGAGATGCACTTCCCTTCAAAATATGGCAATGGGCAGCAAATTTGTGAGAAAGAGAAACCTATTTATCCGCACTTTAGTGGGGGGTTTTTCCCCTTAAAAAAAAACACTATTTGGGCAAATACAGTGATCTGCACTATTCCTAGTTATCACATTTGCTATCAAATTGACACAAGTTGCCTCAAAGTATAGTGACCATTTTAGGCTAAATGTATGCAACATGTGTGGTGTACTGTCATTATACATGATATTATGGAAAACTCTTGAGACAAATATACCAGTGTGCCCACAGACTTAAATGGTCAAATGTATGTCAAAAATACATGTTTTTGACATATGTTTTGCAAGTCTTTATGTTTTTATTGTTTGCATGCCTACCTACAGTATTACTCAAGTGATAAATGCTGAAACTATTCTTGTTTGACCAATCAACTTGATCTTATAATAGAGAAGCAAATACTGCTCAAGATCAAGGTTCCCAGAGCTTTTGGAATGGTGGATAGCACATTAGCTACCAATTGTGATGTTGATTTCCATAATGGTGAAATAGACAGTTTAGCACCTGCCAGTAGGTGTGATTAGCAAATTTGTCTTGTTGCTCAAAATTGTAAGTAGAAGGTGGTATGATTGTAAGGTGAGTGTTATGTTATTTTTTAAATTGTCTGTATTAAGGTGAGCATATGAATAGCTAAAGTTTCAGACAGGCACACTAGATGTGAGAGCACCAAATGTAGCCACATCTGAAGAGCATCTCCAACATGTGTACAGATGTAGCAACAGTAAAGATTGCTTACCAATCTATTTATGTGGCACAGTTCTAATCGACTTACTATTAAAATGATAAAATGATGTACTACATACATAGTGTAGAATGCCATAACATGCTATGGAAATAGCACCATCCAATAGGTGGTGCTGAAGAGGTATTTTTCCATCTTCCTTATTTGCATAAATTACCTAGAGGAGCATGTATGGCCTTATAAGTCTCCTCACTCACCTTCTAAGTATCCACACACCCCTTTTGCCTGCTTTCCCTGGAGAGAGACTATACCATCCCCCAACCCACTCACCCCCTAGGTGTCTCCACACATTTTTTGCGTGCTCTCCTTAAGGAGACACAACACTCCTCCTGACCCACATCACAGGCCTCTTGCCAGCTAAGCCAGAAACCTACTTCACACTGATGAGGGCCAAACACTCTGAAACACCCTTCTGTGTATTGTGTTCTGGCTTGGTTTCCTATTCCCAATCACTGTTAAGACTTGTTAAAAAGTCACATTGATTTTAAGGAATACTGCCATCCAATAGGAGGCGTTACAGAGATATTTTTTATCTACCTTATTTGCATGGAAATACAGTAGCACATCAGCTATCCTGCTGGCATTTGTTACATCTGTATCAGCACATGATCAATAAGGCCTCGGTCAGACAGGCGTTTTTTCGCGCGATTTGCGCATGCGATCTGCGCATAAATAGAACCATTGCTTCGCAATGGCATCGGACACATGCCTGCTTATTATGCGGATGTCTGATAAATTATAGGACACGAGGAATCGCAGATCGTACCTATCTGTGATCTGCGATTCCTTGTGTTCTATTATATGCGCTCAATGGGGCTGTCGGCAGCAGCGCCGACCCCATTGAGAACATATACTACAGAAATCATTCTCCTCTGCCACAGCTGTAACAGCTGTGGCAGAAAAGAATGATGTTCGCCCATTGAATTCAATGGAGCCGGCAATATAGCCGGCTCCATTGAAAGCAATAAGCTACGGGCGAGCGCGGGATGAATTTTCGGGAAGGGCTTAAAAGCATAAGCCCTTCCCTGAAAATCATCCAAAAATGTGTAAAAATAGTTAAAAAAAATATACTCACCTTGTCCGTGCAGCCGGAGTTCAGCCAAGGCCGGCCGGCAGTTCTCCTGAACTGCTCTGGGTAGTATTCAGCAGCCGGGGATTTAAAATCCCCACCTGCTGAATGGGCTGCCTCTGATTGGTCACAGCCCTCACCAATCAGAGCCAGCTCTCACTCACCCATTCATGAATTCATGAATGGGTGAGTGAGTGCTGCCTCGGATTGACTCAGCGCAGGGACCAATCAGGGGCAGCTCTCAGTTTATTTGAACTCCTTTTTCAGTGAACTGTCCAGAGTGCCAAGATCTTTTTCCCATATGTAAGTCCTTTTTAGTGGAACCTGTGCATTGGTGTATTAAGTACACAAAGGAGATAGATTTCATAGGTTAGTTAAAAGTGGATTATACCCACCTGATAATCAGGTTTCCAGTAGTCTCCACGACAGCACCAATGAGATTGCCTCCTCCTGGTAGGACAGGAACATACTGAGAGGTTAAAAGCTCCCCCCCTTCCCCACTTTCCTCAGTGGATTCTAACGAATTGCCGGGGCAGGAGCTAAACTTAAATTTCTTCCCCTAACCGGGGTTTTTTTATTTTTAAATTTATTATTTTATTTTTATAGGGCGGGAAAGGTACGGGTGCTGTCGTGGAGACTACTGGAAACCTGATTATCAGGTGGGTATAATCCACTTTTTCCCCCAGTCGTCTCCACGACAGCACCAATGAGACGTACCAACTAAAGTTTATTAGGGTGGGATCGCTGCCGAGAGGACTTTGCGGCCGAAGGCCATGTCCTCGTCCTGCTGCACTTTTACCCTATAGTGTTTAGTAAACGTGTGGGGTTTTTTCCAGACTGCGGCCTTGCAAATTTGCTCGACCGAGGCTGAACTGTGTTCGGCCCATGAGGACGCTACTGCCCTTGTGGAATGGGCTTTAAGCGCTAACGGGATCTCCTTCCCGAGGGCTTTATAGGATTCTATGATGGCCAGGCGGATCCACCTGGCTATGGACCTTTTCGCTGCTTTGCTACCCTTATTTGGGCCACTGAACTGGACGAACAGGTTGTCGTCCCGCCTCCAGTGGCTCGTTGTATCCATGTAGGTTAGGACTGCTCTCCTAACGTCCAGGCAGCTTAGGGTTCTTTCCTCCTCGTTTTTTGGGTTGCTGAAGAATGAGGGGATTATTATATCCTGGGACCTATGAAAATCTGACACTACTTTCGGCATAAAGGCCGGGTCTGTTTTAAATATTAGTTTGGTGTCTGCAATTTTCATAAACGGGTGGCAGATGGACAAGGCCTGTAGTTCGCTAACCCGTCTTGCGGATGTAATGGCTACTAGGAAGATGGTCTTGATTGTAAGCATTCTTATAGGTAGCGCCTCGATCGGTTCGAATGGTACCGCTGTCATGGCCCCTAGAACCCAATTAAGGTTCCAGTCTGGGAACAGGTTTATGGGCCTAGGGCGTAATCTAGCTGCTGCTGTTAGGAACCTGTGGACCCATCTATCGTCTGCGAATTTTGTGTCGCAGATAGCGCTAAGGGCTGAAACTTGGACTTTTAGGGTGCTCGGGGAGAGGCCCATCTCTAAGCCCTCCTGCAGGAATTCTAAGATTAGCGGAGTGTCGGGGATAGAATCCCCGCGATCCCTTCCCTGTCTCCATGAGGAAAACTTTCTCCAGACCTTCTGGTAGATCAGGTGGGTCGTCTTTTTCCTACTGGACATTAGGGTTTCTACTACTTTCTCTGAGAATCCTTTCTTTCTTAGCGAGGATTCCTCAAGAGCCATGCCGTTAAATGGAGTTTGTCTAGGCCGGGGTGGTTCAGTGGCCCCTGCGATAGAAGATCCGTCCAGGTAGGCAAGGTGACTGGGTCCTGGACGCTCAGTGTTGTCAGAAGACCGAACCAGCTTCTTTTCGGCCAGAAGGGGGTCACTAGGATTAGCGTACATCCCTGGGTTCTGAAGTGCTGTAAAACCCTGGGGATTAGTGGTATGGGAGGAAAGGCGTAGGCCAGTCCTTGTCCCCAGTCCTGGCCTAGGGCGTCTACCGCTATCGGACGATCTCCTGGCCGGAGGGAGAAAAAGTTGCCTACTTTTGTGTTCTCCCTGGTTGCGAAGAGGTCCAACTGTGGGGTCCCCCACCGGTTGGTTAAGATTCTGAATGCCTCTGGGAAGAGGGACCACTCTCCTGGGTCTATCTGCTTCCTGCTGAGGAAGTCTGCTTTTCCGTTTAGTGTCCCCTTTAAGTGGGTTGCCGTGATCGAGAGGATCCGGCCCTCCGCCCAGCGAAAGATTTTCTGTGCGATGCTTTGCAGTGGGGGAGATCTTGTGCCCCCTTGGTGTCGTATGTGAGCGACCGCGGTGACATTGTCTGACAGTATTTTTATGTGTTGGTTCTGTAGCGAGTTGCCCAACTGCTGTAGAACCTGCCAAACTGCCTGTAGTTCTCTGAAATTTGAGGATTGTTCTTTTATCCTCTGAGGCCAGGGACCCTGAAAGAATTGGTTCCCCACATGCGCTCCCCATCCACAGGCGCTTGCGTCTGTTGTGATGTGGATGGCTGGGTTTTGTAGCCAGTGAACCCCTCTCCGCAGGTTCTCTGGGGATGTCCACCAACGCAGGGATGTTTTTGCCCTGTTTGGGATGTACATCCTTGCCCCTAACGAGGACTGCCTTTTGTCCCACGAGGATAGGACTACGGCCTGTAGGGCTCTGGTGTGGGCCTGGGCCCATGCTACTCCTGGGATGCATGATGTCAAGCTCCCCAGGAGAGACATTGCCTCCCGAATTGTGCAGAATCGTCTTCGTAGGAAGGTTTTGACTATTCTGCGGATTTTTTGTATTCTCTCCTCGGGTAGGTAGGAGCATTGCGATTCTGAGTCGAGAGTTATTCCCAGAAACGTCTTCTGCTTGCCGGGATCTAGGCTGGATTTTTCCCAGTTTATAATCCATCCCAATGATTGGAGAAGTTGTAGCACTGTCTCCAGATGTTTGGTTAGGAGTTTTTTGGACTCTGCTATTAATAGAATATCGTCCAGGTACGGTACTACTAGGATCGATTTTTCTCTCAAATGGGCGGCTACCTCCGCCATAATCTTGGTAAAGATTCTGGGAGCTGAGGATATCCCGAAGGGCAGGCATCTGAACTGGTGGTGCTCTATTCTTCCGCCCATGTCCACTGCGAACCGCAGGTATTTCTGTGAATCTTTGTGGATCGGGATGTGAAAATAAGCGTCCTTTAGATCGATGGACGCCATGTAGGCTCCTCTGGGGATCAACTTTATTGTCGAGGAGATGGTTTCCATTTTGAATCTCCTGTATCGGACGCAGGTGTTCAGGTCTTTCAGGTTTATTATCGTCCGGTGTTTCCCGCCGGGTTTTTTTACTAAAAAGAGCCTGGAGTAATAGCCCTGGGTTTCCTCGTTTCGCGGTATGGGCGATATTGCGTTTAACCGTTGCAAGTCGCGCACGCTTTGCCCTAGTAAATGTAGCTGTTTTTTTGGGGCTCGCGTGGTAATAAATTTCCTTCTGGGGATGGACACCAGCTCTATCTGGTATCCGTACTGTAGGATCTTTGGGATCCATGGGCCCCCGCAGATTGCGGCCCATTGATCCACAAAGCTCCCCAGCCTTGCCCCTATGGGGATGGCGTCAGGGTCTCTGCTTTGGCTCCCCCTGGTGGGGGTTGAAGAGGATATTCCTTCCTCTGCCCCCCTTGGGGTAACTCCAGCGGCCTGTCTTGCCCTTGCCTCGGTAGGCCTCGGGTTGCTGCATTGGGGCCCGGGGAAAGGTCTTCACTCTCTGTGGTTTTTCCTCAGGGAACCCTTTTTTCCTGTCGGCCGCCTTCTCTAGAATTTTATCTAGGTCCGGTCCGAATAGAAATTGGCCGTAGAATGGGAGGGCACACAATTTGTTTTTCGAGGCCAGGTCGCCTGACCATGACCTCAGCCATAACACCCTTCTGGCTGAGTTAGAGCGGGCTGTGGCTTTTGCTGAGAGTTTGACGGTCTCGGCCGCGGCGTCCGCTAGGAAGTTAGTGGCCATGCGCAAGATGGGAAGGGAGTTAAGGATCTGATCCCTCGGCGTTTTGTTGGTCAGATGTAGTTCCAGCTGCTCTAACCATACCCCCAGGGTCCGCGCCACGCAAGTGGCTGCGATCCCTGGCCTAAGGATGTTTGCCGCTGCCTCCTATGATTTCTTTAGGAGCCCCTCTGCCTTGCGATCCATGGGGTCTTTTAGCTGTGCGGCATCCTCAAAGGGAAGAGTCGTCCTCTTGGCTACCTTGGCCACCGGGACGTCTACCTTAGGTATTTCGTCCCAGCTTGCGCAAGCTTCCTCCTCCAGGGGGTATCTCCTTTTTACGCCTCGAGCGGAGTAGGAACCTGCATCTGGTTTACTCCACTCTCTCTGAATTATTTTAGAGATGTTTTTGTGGACCGGGAAGGTATGTTTGCGCCTCTCCCCAAGTCCACTGAATATCTCATCCTGTCGGGTCCGCGGCTCTCTGGGCTGTTCTATTTTTAACGTAGCCCTAACTGATTTAATTAGTTCCGTCAACTCGTCTTGATGGAACAAATATTTCCTGTAGTCCTCCTCCTCTGAGGACTCTTCGGCCGCCTGTTCCTCTTGCTCTGATCCGATGGAATTCTCGGAATCAGAAGGCTCCTCGGGAACATACGCCTTTCTTTGGCGTTTCGCTGGCGGTGCCGGCAGTGACGTTAGAGCTGATTGAACCTCCTCCTTCACCAGCTTCCTAACGTCATCCAGGAATCCCCCCGATTCCTCTCTGACTAGCCTAGCCACGCATGCCTTGCATAGAGGCCTCTGGTACGTGGCTGGCAGTCTCGTCCCGCATTCCACGCACTTTCGCAGTTTTGTTCTGGGGGGGATGTCTTTTTTATCCCCCTGACAAACAAAGCATTTTTGCGGGTAAACATGCAATTTTTCCATATACAACATACTGGATTTATGCATTGTATTTTTGCCGCACTGGCTACTTACGGCCGCTGAGGCTGAGGTTTCAGCTGTCTCTGGGGCTGGAGCACTCATCTTTATACCAGTGCTGCAGACACCCTGCGACCTGTGATGCTGGTGTTCTGGCTTCTCTCAGGTTCCTATTTGAATTTTCGCGCTCCTGCGCTAAGCCCCGCCCCCTCCGCTCCTAATGCAGACGCGATGACGTCATCGCGCTGGACGTGAGATGCGGCGCCCCGCCCCCTGCCGTCAAAGGGCTTCCTGGAGCGCCGCGCTGTAATTTCTGCCGGAGGACGAGGGGGACTGAGGCTCCCGCTTTGAACCCCCCATGGGCCGCCGCGGGAGGAACCTGGCCCGGGGGTTACCACCCTGATGTGGCGTCCCGGGAGTCGTCTGGCTGCGAAGGGATGACAGGGTGAGCCACTGCCTTCCGATCCGCCTGTATACTTTCGCTGGCTTCTCCACCAGCTCCTCTCATAGATCCTGCCTCCTGGCAGGACAGGAAGACACTGAGGAAAGTGGGGAAGGGGGGGAGCTTTTAACCTCTCAGTATGTTCCTGTCCTACCAGGAGGAGGCAATCTCATTGGTGCTGTCGTGGAGACGACTGGGGGAAATAGAGATGAGCGAACGTACTCGGTAAGGCCGATTTCGCAATCGAGCACCGCGTTTTTCGAGTACTTCACTACTCGGGTGAAAAGTACTCGGGGGTGCTGTGGGTGAGCGGGGGGTTGCAGAGGGGAGTGGGGGGAAAGGGAGAGAGAGAGAGCTCCCACCTGTTCCGTGCTGCTACCCCCCGCTCCGCCACACCACACCCTGCCCCCCGGCGACCCCCGAATCTTTTCACCCGAGTAGTGAAGTACTCGAAAATCGCGGTGCTCGATTGCGAAATCGGCCTAGGGAGTATGTTTAAGAAGGGGTAAGGTCACATTTTGTAGTGACTTACAGAGTGATGTTATTGAGTTTTTCAAGAACGATATGAAATGTATATTGGAAAGCAGATGGTTAAAGTTCCATGTTTGGTGAATAATTAAAGTTCTTTTCTCTAGTACAACTAGAAGAACAACTATGCAACTTTATTATTATATAATCAACGTCACCACAAACTTCAACTACATGGTAAAGACTTTGATTCATATATTAGGTATATAATGATGCATACATACAGTATTGTACAAACATAACACTTAACATTTGCAGACTTGACATTTAGACATAGAAACATGCAAAACTGATGGCAAAAAAGACCATACAGTATGGTCCATCTAGTCTGCCCTTATGTTATTTCCTTTTAATTTCTCTCTTAGGATAGATATATGCTTATCCCAGGCATGCTTGAATTCAACCATGTCTGTTTGAAGTTTATTCCAAGCATCTACTACTCTCTCAGTAAAACATATTTTATGACATGGCTTCTGATTTCCCCCCACCTAATCTCAGATTGTGACCTTTTTTCTAGTATTTAGCTATCTTATAAATACGCCTCCCATCTGAACTGTATTTTTTAACATATTTAAAGATTTCAATCATGTTCCCCCTCTCCCTTCTTTCCTCTATGCTATGTAAATTGAGTTTCTTAAATCTTTCCTGATAAGTTTTCCTCTTGAGACGTTCCACCATTTTTCTAGCCCCACTTTGGGCTTGCTCTATTTTATCAATGTCTCTCTGTAGTTGAGCTCTACAGAACTCAACACAATTTTCCAGATGTTGTCTCATCAGAGTTCTATACATCAGGGTCATAATCTCTCTCTTTATACCGCTTATATTTACATGTTTTACCTAACATGTACATTTTTAGACTACGAAACTTAAAAGTGTATAAAAAGCAATAAAAATTACTATTTTTGTAATTCCAAATCATTAAACTAAACAGCACCAATTTACTGTATGCAAAGCCTTTGCTTCTGAAAACTAGTATAGTCACCATAGTCTTGAAGAACCAATTTTGATTTTTTATTATGCCACATGATTAGCATTATTCTAAGTGTTGTCTCAATCACTTTCCTTTTCTTAGATTTAATAAACTTGAATAAACTGGAGCATTAAATGATTTTTTACTACTTTGCCATTGCAATAGCAGTAATAAATTCAATAACATTATATGAGAAAACAGAGTGTATTCATTTTAGAAAAAAACACTCAAAAAGGCAAGTCAATTAATTTAGAAAATACACAAGAAAAACAGCTAAATAAGAAGTGAACAAGTCAAATGTTACATTATCATAGGAAGGGAAAGCATTTAAGAACTGTAACTTTTCCAAAATGTTGCTTCTAAAGTTTCATAAATTGATCAATCCCTCTATGCATATTGATCCTGAATATTTAAAAAAATGATGTTTTATATTAAATGAACTCAGATTTCATCAAATAACACTATATAACATAACGTACATTATACAATGGTTAACAAGATTATTTTTGTAATTAATTATGTACTGTGTTTGTAATTCTTGACTCCCCACCGCCAGTCACTTGACAGGTAAATGGTTGAAGACAGAAGACTTATTATAGATTTTACATCAACCCATGAGGATTTGGACTGATTCCATTGAGCAGGTTTCAGCTCAGTCCTTTCCTTCAAAGCATCATGGGTGTCTCTAAGCATCATTGCAGGCTTGTTCTGGCAGTAAGCCAAACTTCAAAAGCCTTTCACTGTACAGTATCTGACTCACTAATGGGCAACTACAGACTTTCTGATTTTCCTTTCGTTTCATGTGTTCATTCAACATAAATTTAATTAAACCAAATCTGGTGCTAAAAGAAGACGAGATAAAAGTGATATATCACAAATTAAAGAACTTTAAAAGATATGGGAAACATTACTTTTTCGCTGTTCCATAAGATATTGTCAGTTTTACTAAGCTTGATAGTTTCAATCATCAAAAAGAAACCGGATTGCATTACTAAGAATAATATGTGGGAAGGTTGAGATGAAGGTCTTGATCCCACATTCTATATAGTGAGGTCTTTTGGCAAATTCTTACATTAGCTTTTATGTGCACTCTTCAGGTAGTCTCCTCTTCACAGGATATGAGATATCTTGCCCTTCAGATAGTTATGCAGTAAATCTCTACCTGTTATGAAAGATTAATCTATGACATAAAAAGTTTAACTGTTTTGAGGATACAAAGTTAAATGGATTTCGAATGGAAAATCGAATTTCTGATAAATATATTGTAATTTTTTATATAGCAGACAATATGATTATATTGAGGGAAAACACTGATTTTTTTAATAAACAATATTAATTTAATTTGCAGATTTCAATTGAACAAACAAAAACATTAAAATGTCGTTTATTGATAACAAATTGATAATAAATGTAGTATATCACCTATGACATAATGTTAACATTGTCTTTTTCTGACCTCTGATTCCAATAAGGCTTCATTTTCTTCTTTTTCCATCATGCATCCTTTTCTATATTCTTTTTTTGTAAAGTACATAACTTGTCTATTACAATTGAGGATTATAGTTTTCATTATTAGAATAGGTTTCTGGGATCCATCATAGCAATTTATTCTATGTCCCACTATAATTCTCTTCGGAGAATACAATGAAAAGTTATCTTTTCGTTGTGTTCTAAACTTTATTATTGCACGAACACATACAGTGTCATCAATAGGGTCTAACAGGTTATTTGTGAATTAACCATACAGAATATAGAGTAATGTATAGGATGGCATGAGATAAATCTTCCGTAACTGGAGGCTTCTGGGCCCCAATGCAAAATCTGTAACAGAGCCCCCAACTATAATGCTTTATTCATAGTACTAGGCTTACTATATGGAAAAGAGAGGCCTTATGGGCCCCCTAAGGGTCCTGGGCCCGGGAACAACCGCACTCCCTATAGTCACCCCCCCGATTCCAGGAGACCATGAGGCAACACCATATAGAATAAATATCAGTGGCAAATTACTAGATACAAAGTCAGCTCCAAAGCAGGCTGTCTTATGCTAATTTGGGATCCAATATTGTGTTGCTTCTCTAGTACTGTGGTGGGCCACTCCAATGCTGATACTTTATATCAATGAACATCTATCAGTGAGATATTTTTTATCTTCAGTGTATTTAGATGTGTAGAATGACTAATTATTTAGCTTGTTTTCCTATTGACTTGGATCCCTTTAAAGCTTTCATACTCTCAAAATACCCAATTGTCCTTTATTCCTGTAAATCACCTAAACTTCTTTCATTTTTTTTAGTCTAATTCATTGCTTGCTTGAGACTATTTTCCCACAGGTGTTAATGTAGGTGCAAAGTAATATATTGTACTTTGCTATTCTGTATTGTCATATCCACCAAGGGTCTTGTAAAAATGGATTCCATGATGGTGTTGTAAGCAGAGTTTGATGTATTTTTACATTGGAGCTGAATTTCTTAGATTTACTTCTTTGTACATGTCCAGACAATATTTTTTAACTGATGGAGGGAAAAATGAGTATGCTTATAATTAGAGATAAGCGAACACCAAAATGTTCGGGTGTTCGTTATTCGTAACGAACTTCCCGTGATGCTCGAGGGTTCGTTTCGAACAACGAACCCCATTGAAGTCAATGGGCGACCAGAACATTTTTGTATTTCGCCGATGCTCGCTAAGGTTTTCATGTGTGAAAATCTGGGCAATTCAAGAAAGTGATGGGAATGACACAGTGACGGATAGGGCAGGCGAGGGGCTACATGTTGGGCTGCATCTCAAGTTCACAGGTCCCACTATTAAGCCACAATACCGGCAAGAGTGGGCCCCCCCCCCTCCCAACAACTTTTACTTCTGAAAAGCCCTCATTAGCATGGCATACCTTTGCTAAGCACCACACTACCTCCAACAAAGCACAATCACTGCCTGCATGACACTCCACTGACACTTCTCCTGGGTTACATGCTGACCAACCGCCCCCCCTCCCCCCCACAGCGCACACCAAAGTGTCCCTGGGCAGCCTTCAGCTGCCCTCATGCCACACCACGCTCATGTCTATTTAGAATTGCGTCTGCCATGACGAGGGACCGCAGGCACACACTGCAGAGGTTGGCACGGCTAGGCAGCGACCCTCTTTAAAAGTGGCGGAGCGATAGCCCACAATGCTGTACAGAAGCAATGAGAAATAGAATCCTGTGCCACCGCCATCAGGAGCTGCACACGTGGGCATAGCAATGGGGAACCTATGTGCCACACACTATTCATTCTGTCAAGGTGTCTGCATGCCCCAGTCAGACCGGGCTTTTTAATTCATAGACACAGGCAGGTACAACTCCCTATTGTGAAGTCCCTGTCGACCCACAGCATGGGTGGCTCCCTGGAACCCACCGGTGGTACACAGAAATATCCCATTGCATTGCCCAACACAGCTGAGGTAGTAATGTCGTGCTTAATGCAGGTGGGCTTCGGCCCACACTGCATGCCCCAGTCTGACTGGGGTTCTTTATAAGTGTACAGATGTAGTAAAAACTCCGTGTGCACCTACAGCATGGGTGGGTGCCAGGAAGCCACCGGCGGTACATAGAAATATCCCATTGCATTGCCCAACACAGCTGAGGTAGTAATGTTGTGCTTAACCCTTTCCAATCCAATTTGTATATGGTTTTCCTAGGGGGCTTACTCTTTTTCTGCCGTTATACAACGGCGCTATATGCTGGCTAAAGCCAGTACTGCATGAGCTGACACGTAGGATAGGCTCCGACAGCAGAGAGGCTGGCAATATACAGTAAGAGAACCCCGACGGACGTCTACCAACAACGGAGCTGTACAGCCTTAAACCCTAATGTCTTCACAGGTCACACAGTGGACTGGAAAGGGTTAATGCAGGTGGGTTTCGGCCCACACTGCATGCCCCAGTCAGACTGGGTTTCTTTATAAGTGGAAACAGATGCATTTATAATTCCCTGTGGACCCACTGCCTGGGTGGGTGCCAGGAAGCCACCGGCGGTACATAGAAATATCCCATTGCATTGCCCAACACAGCTGAGGTAGTAATGTTGTGCGTAATACAGGTGGGCTTCGGCCCACACTGCATGCCCCAGTCAGACTGGGGTTCTTTAGAAGTGTACAGATGTATTAAAAACTCCGTGTGCACCTACAGCATGGGTGGCTCCCTGGAACCCACCGGCGGTACACAAAAATATCCCATTGCATTGCCCAACACAGCTGAGGTAGTAATGTCGTGCTTAATGCAGGTGGGCTTCGGCCCACACTGCATGCCCCAGTCAGACTGGGGTTCTTTACAAGTGGACACATGTAGGTTAAACTCCCTGTGGACCCACTGCCTGGGTGGGTGCCAGGAAGCCACCGGCGGTACATAGAAATATCCCATTGCATTGCCCAACACAGCTGAGGTAGTAATGTTGTGCGTAATACAGGTGGGCTTCGGCCCACACTGCATGCCCCAGTCAGACTGGGGTTCTTTAGAAGTGTACAGATGTATTAAAAACTCCGTGTGCACCTACAGCATGGGTGGCTCCCTGGAACCCACCGGCGGTACACAAAAATATCCCATTGCATTGCCCAACACAGCTGAGGTTACGTCAGCTGTAATGCAGGTGGGCTAAAAATTAATTTGATTACACTGTAGGCGAGGGCCCACAAAAATTGCTGTATCAACAGTACTAATGTACATCCCAAAAATTGGCCATGGCCAGCCAAGAGGGCAGGTGAAACACATTAATCGCTTTGGTTAATGTGGCTTAAGTGGTAACTAGGCCTGGAGGCAGCCCAGTGTAACGAAAAATTGGTTCAAGTTAAAGTTCCAATGCTTTTAAGCGCATTGAAACTTTTAAAAATTGTTCTGAAAAATTATTTGACTGAGCCTTGTGGCCCTAAGAAAAATTGCCCGTTCAGCGTGATTACGTGAGGTTTCAGGAGGAGGAGCAGGAGGAGGAGGAGGAGGAATATTAGACACAGATTGATGAAGCAGAAATGTCCCCGTTTTGGATGGTGAGAGAGAACGTAGCTTCCATCCGCGGGTGCAGCCTACGTATTGCTTACGTATCGCTGCTGTCCGCTGGTGGAGAACAGAAGTCTGGGGAAATCCAGCCTTTGTTCATCTTGATGAGTGTTAGCCTGTCGGCACTGTCGGTTGACAAGCGGCTACGCTTATCTGTGATGATTCCCCCAGCCGCACTAAACACCCTCTCCGACAAGACGCTAGCCGCAGGACAAGCAAGCACCTCCAGGGCATACAGCGCGAGTTCAGGCCACGTGTCCAGCTTCGACACCCAGTAGTTGTAGGGGGCAGAGGCGTCACCAAGGATGGTCGTGCGATCCGCTACGTACTCCCTCACCATCCTTTTACAGTGCTCCCGCCAACTCAGCCGTGACTGGGGAGCGGTGACACAGTCTTGGTGGGGAGCCATAAAGCTGGCCAGGCCCTTAAAGACTGTTGCACTGCCTGGGATGTACATGCTGCTCGATCTACGCACCTCCCCTGCTACCTTGCCCTCGGTACTGCGCCTTCTGCCACTAGCGCTGTCGGCTGGGAATTTTACCATCAGCTTGTCCGCAAGGGTCCTGTGGTATAGCAACACTCTCGAACCCCTTTCCTCTTCGGGAATCAGAGTGGGCAGGTTCTCCTTATACCGTGGATCGAGCAGTGTGTACACCCAGTAATCTGTCGTGGCCAGAATGCGTGCAACGCGAGGGTCACGAGAAAGGCATCCTAACATGAAGTCAGCCATGTGTGCCAGGGTACCAGTACGCAACACATGGCTGTCCTCACTAGGAAGATCACTTTCAGGATCCTCCTCCTCCTCCTCCTCCTCCTCCTCAGGCCATACACGCTGAAAGGATGACAGGCAATCAGCCGGTGTACCGTCAGCAGCGGCCCAAGCTGTCTCTTCCCCCTCCTCCTCATCCTCCTCATGCTCCTCCTCCTCCTCCTGTACGCGCTGAGAAATAGACAGGAGGGTGCCCTGACTATCCAGCGGCATACTGTCTTCCCCCGCCCCCGTTTCCGAGCGCAAAGCAGCTGCCTTTATGGTTTGCAGGGAATTTCTCAAGATGCATAGCAGAGGAATGGTGACGCTAATGATTGTAGCATCGCCGCTCACCACCTGGGTAGACTCCTCAAAATTACCAAGGACATGGCAGATGTCTGCCAACCAGGCCCACTCTTCTGAAAGGAATTGAGGAGGCTGACTCCCACTGCGCCGCCCATGTTGGAGTTGGTATTCGACTATAGCTCTCCGTTGTTCATAGAGCCTGGCCAACATGTGGAGCGTAGAGTTCCACCGTGTGGGCACGTCGCACAGCAGTCGGTGCACTGGCAGCTTAAAGTGATGTTGCAGGGTGCGCAGGGTGGCAGCGTCCGTGTGGGACTTGCGGAAATGTGCGCAGAGCCGGCGCGCCTTTACGAGCAGGTCTGACAAGCGTGGGTAGCTTTTCAGAAAGCGCTGAACCACCAAATTAAAGACGTGGGCCAGGCATGGCACGTGCGTGAGGCTGCCGAGCTGCAGAGCCGCCACCAGGTTACGGCCGTTGTCACACACGACCATGCCCGGTTGGAGGCTCAGCGGCGCAAGCCAGCGGTCGGTCTGCTGTGTCAGACCCTGCAGCAGTTCGTGGGCCGTGTGCCTCTTATCGCCTAAGCTGAGTAGTTTCAGCTGGCCTGCTGCCACACCGCGCGACACCGACTGCTGGCGACATGCTGCTGCTAACACATCTTGATTGAGAGACAGAGGAGGAGGAGGAGGAGGGTGCTTTAGTGGAGGAAGCATACACCTCCGCAGATACCAGCACCGAGCTGGGGCCCGCAATTCTGGGGGTGGGTAGGACGTGAGCGGTCCCAGGCTCTGACTCTGTCCCAGCCTCCACTAAATTCACCCAATGTGCCGTCAGGGAGATGTAGTGGCCCTGCCCGCCTGTGCTTGTCCACGTGTCCGTAGTTAAGTGGACCGTGGCAGTAACCGCGTTGGTGAGGGCGCGTACAATGTTGCGGGAGACGTGGTCGTGCAGGGCTGGGACGGCACATCGGGAAAAGTAGTGGCGACTGGGAACTGAGTAGCGCGGGGCCGCCGCCTCCATGATACTTTTGAAGGACTCCGTTTCCACAACCCTATACGGCAGCATCTCAAGGCTGATGAATTTTGCGATGCGGACGGTTAACGTTTGAGCGTGCGGGTGCGTGGCGGCGTACTTGCGCTTGCGCTCGAACACTTGCGCAAGCGACGGCTGGACGGTGCGCTGAACTACACTGCTGGATGGGGCCGAGGACAGCGGAGATGAGGGTGTGGGTGCAGGCCATGAGGCGGTAGTGCCTGTGTCCTGAGAGGGGGGTTGCATCTCAGTGGCAGGTTGGGGCACAGGGGGAGAGGCAGGGGTGCAAACCGGAGGCGCTGAACGGCCTTCGTCCCACCTTGTGGGGTGCTTGGCCATCATATGTCTGCGCATGGTGGTGGTGGTGAGGCTGTTGGTGTTGGCTCCCCGGCTGAGCTTTGCGCAACAAAGGTTGCACACCACTGTTCGTCGGTCGTCAGGCGTCTCTGTGAAAAACTGCCAGACCTTAGAGCACCTCGGCCTCTGCAGGGTGGCATGGCGCGAGGGGGCGCTTTGGGAAACACTTGGTGGATTATTCGGTCTGGCCCTGCCTCTACCCCTGCCTCTACCCCTGGCCACCGCACTGACTCTTGCAACCTGCCCTGCTGATGCCCTTGACTCCCCCTCTGAAGACCTGTCCTCCTGAGTAAGCGTTGCACACCAGGTGGGGTCAGTCACCTCATCGTCCTGCTGCTCTTCCTCCGAATCCTCTGTGCGCTGCTCCCTCGGACTTACTGCCCTTACTACTACCTCACTGCAAGACAACTGTGTATGATCGTCATCGTCCTCCTCACCCACAGAAAGTTGTTGAGACAGTTGGCGGAAGTCCCCAGCCTCATCCCCCGGACCCCGGGAACTTTCGAATGGTTGGGCATCAGTGACTATAAACTCCTCTGGTGGGAGAGGAACCGCTGCTGCCCAATCTGAGCAGGGGCCCGAGAACAGTTCCTGGGAGTGTTCCCGCTCCTGAGCAGGTGTCATTGTAGTGGAGTGAGGAGGCTGGGAGGAAGGAGGAGCAGCAGACAGAGGATTCGGATTTGCAGCAGTGGACGGCGCAGAACTGCGTGTTGACGATAGGTTGCTCGAAGCACTTTCTGCCATCCAGGACAGGACCTGCTCACACTGCTCATTTTCTAATAACCGTCTCCCGCGTGGACCCATTAATTGGGCGATGAATGTGGGGACGCCAGAAACGTGCCTCTCTCCTAATCGCGCAGCAGTCGGCTGCGACACACCGGGATCAGGAGCTCGGCCTGTGCCCACACCCTGACTTGGCCCTCCGCGTCCTCGGCCGCGTCCACGTCCTCTAGGCCTACCCCTACCCCTCAGCATGCTGTATTACCAGTGATTTGATTTCACAGGCAGGAAATAAATTGGCGCAAGACTGCAGGCCAAATATAATTTTTGCCCTTTTTGGAAAACGAAAGGCCCCACTGCCTCTAGTGAATGAATAATCTAAGTTTAATAACTGTGCTGTGTCCCTGCTTATGTGTCACAGAACGTGAGGGTAGCAGAGTTATTATAACTCTGGCAGAGCAGGTATTTTTTTTCCCAATTAAGGAAAGCAAATGGCGAAGCCAGCAGTAAAGCGTAGCTGGGTGCGTATGATTTAGCAATGTTTTTCACGCAGCTCACACGTGTCCACCGCCCGTAAGGACGGACACAGGCTGGACAAATAGATTTGTTTTCAGTTTTTTCCCACCAAAAGGCAGCACTGCGTATATTCAATGAACATGAGAAGTTTAATAACTGTGCTGTGTCCCTGCTTATGTGTCACAGAACGTGAGGGTAGCAGAGTTATTATAACTCTGGCAGAGCAGGTATTTTTTTTCCCAATTAAGGAAAGCAAATGGCGAAGCCAGCAGTAAAGCGTAGCTGGGTGCGTATGATTTAGCAATGTTTTTCACGCAGCTCACACGTGTCCACAGGCGTTAGGACGGACAGAGGCTGGACAAATAGATTTGTTTTCAGTTTTTTCCCACCAAAAGGCAGCACTGCGTATATTCAATGAACATGAGAAGTTTAATAACTGTGCTGTGTCCCTGCTTATGTGTCACAGAACGTGAGGGTAGCAGAGTTATTATAACTCTGGCAGAGCAGGTATTTTTTTTCCCAATTAAGGAAAGCAAATGGCGAAGCCAGCAGTAAAGCGTAGCTGGGTGCGTATGATTTAGCAATGTTTTTCACGCAGCTCACACGTGTCCACAGGCGTTAGGACGGACAGAGGCTGGACAAATAGATTTGTTTTCAGTTTTTTCCCACCAAAAGGCAGCACTGCGTATATTCAATGAACATGAGAAGTTTAATAACTGTGCTGTGTCCCTGCTTATGTGTCACAGAACGTGAGGGTAGCAGAGTTATTATAACTCTGGCAGAGCAGGTATTTTTTTTCCCAATTAAGGAAAGCAAATGGCGAAGCCAGCAGTAAAGCGTAGCTGGGTGCGTATGATTTAGCACTGTTCTTCACGCAGCTCACACGTCTCCACCGCCCGTAAGGACGGACAGAGGCTGGACAAATAGATTTGTTTTCAGTTTTTTCCCACCAAAAGGCAGCACTGCGTATATTCAATGAACATGAGAAGTTTAATAACTGTGCTGTGTCCCTGCTTATGTGTCACAGAACGTGAGGGTAGCAGAGTTATTATAACTCTGGCAGAGCAGGTATTTCTTTTCCCAATTAAGGAAAGCAAATGGCGAAGCCAGCAGTAAAGCGTAGCTGGGTGCGTATGATTTAGCACTGTTCTTCACGCAGCTCACACGTCTCCACCGCCCGTAAGGACGGACAGAGGCTGGACAAATAGATTTGTTTTCAGTTTTTTCCCACCAAAAGGCAGCACTGCGTATATTCAATGAACATGAGAAGTTTAATAACTGTGCTGTGTCCCTGCTTATGTGTCACAGAACGTGAGGGTAGCAGAGTTATTATAACTCTGGCAGAGCAGGTATTTTTTTTCCCAATTAAGGAAAGCAAATGGCGAAGCCAGCAGTAAAGCGTAGCTGGGTGCGTATGATTTAGCACTGTTCTTCACGCAGCTCACACGTGTCCACAGGCGTTAGGACGGACAGAGGCTGGACAAATAGATTTGTTTTCAGTTTTTTCCCACCAAAAGGCAGCACTGCGTATATTCAATGAACATGAGAAGTGTAATAACTGTGCTGTGTCCCTGCTTATGTGTCACAGAACGTGAGGGTAGCAGAGTTATTATAACTCTGGCAGAGCAGGTATTTTTTTTCCCAATTAAGGAAAGCAAATGGCGAAGCCAGCAGTAAAGCGTAGCTGGGTGCGTATGATTTAGCAATGTTTTTCACGCAGCTCACACGTGTCCACAGGCGTTAGGACGGACAGAGGCTGGACAAATAGATTTGTTTTCAGTTTTTTCCCACCAAAAGGCAGCACTGCGTATATTCTATGAATAATAACTGTGTTGTGGCCCTGCCTATACAATTCTTTCCCTGCAGTATCAATGGAGGGTGGAATGCTCTGCAGAGGCGATTTTGAGAAGCCCAAAAAAAATGCAGCACAGCCAACAGCAGCCTGGACAGTACTGCACACGGATAAATATGGCCCTAGAAAGGACCGTTGAGGTTCTTGAAGGCTACACTCACTCCTAACACTCTCCCTGCCTATGCAGCACTTCTGTCCCTAATGCCAGGTGCAACGGTCTGCAGAGGCGATTTTGAGAAAAAAAAAATCCCACTGCTAACAGCAGCCAACACACAGCTATCAGTGGCCCTAATAAGGACCTTTGGGGGGTCTTGAAGCCTACACTAACTACCAATTCTTTCCCTACAGCAGCTCCGGTATAAACAGCACTGTCCCTCATCTAACTCACACCGCATCTGAGGCGAGCCGCGGGAGGGGCCGACTTTTATATTAGGCGAACACCTGATCTCGCCAGCCACTCACAGCAGGGGGGTGGTATAGGGCTTAAACGTTGCAGGGGGAAGTTGTAATGCCTTCCCTGTCTTTCAATTGGCCAGAAAAGCGCGCTAACGTCTCAGGGAAGGAAGTGAAAGTAACCAGAACACCGCGTGGTGTTCGTTACGAATAACGAACATCCCGAACACCCTAATATTCGCACGAATATCAAGCTCGGACGAACGCGTTCGCTCATCTCTACTTATAATTCATCAGCAGTAATCTGCATATTCCCAATGAATGCATTTCTAATGTATACATGTATGCAAGAAATGCAGCAAGCCTGAAGCTGTGTTTGATGTTTCATGGTTTTATGATCAGATGATTCAAATGTTGGAAAATTAAACTGACTTTTAAAGAACCTGAAGCTGAAGTCATATTGCCCTAGTGTCTCATGCATTTCATTATAGGGAATCCCTGAAATCATCATCCAGTGAATTAAAATCAGATTTAGAGCATGTTGTGGATAAACCCAGTGTGCAAGAAAATTATATTCCTTTACTGAAGACATAAACTGCCTGTCTTACTTATCTAGAAGGGAGTTTTGATTTCCCCTCACACAAAGTGTTTAAAGATGTAACAGGGAATGACCTCTAGTTTCGTGAGCAGAAAATGAACTTGGGTAGAAGGCCAAGACATATAGTATTAGACAGGGTATAAAATCACAATGAATTTGGAACTGTTAAGCTGCTAGAATTGGCAATAGATATAGGGAGCCTGTTGCAACTTATGATTACCATAAACTTAGTTATGATGCTGATAGGACGGGTCCCAAGGAGTCCAGAGATTAATTTTTAATTCTCATTTGTGGAGGTCTAGGTAGTGCCTTGCAGTGAACTTATCTCTGCAGACTGCAGACTGTGGACACATACTTCCATTGTCCTCTATGGGAGTGTACAGGCACAATCTGCAAAAATGAACTCTCTGCACTGCCTGTGTACCAACTTCCACGGATGGCAGCAGAGCAATGCGGAGCCGGATAAACCTAGAAAATACATTTTATGATTTCTCAGGACCTGGCCTATGAGAGCCGGAACCTACTTGATGATGCTCACATGTCATGGATGGTTCCCTTTAACAATAGTATTCTAAAGTAGGAAAAGAGAGTAACAGCAGCACTCCAAGTTGAAAAACACCACTGGTGCAAGGCGTCTCTATGCAAAGCCTGGATCCGGGACCTGACTCCAAGGGTCCACCATAAAGTACAGATGAGGAAAGCTTGAGAAAGACCCATGCATAAGGTCGATACGTAGCTGCTGCTTGCCTCACCTGTGATGTTATACACTGAATAAAGAAGCAATCTTTTAACGGATGCTGCCTGGATGACTTCTATTTCCTCAATAGTGTTCTAAAGCACATAAGTATTAAAAAAGAGAAGGTTTAGAAAAAATTTTTTAAATGTATTTCTTATGTAAAGCAACCATATCTATGATACAAGGATATAAATCACTAATACTGTAACTTACCATATTGGATATGATGTGAACCAGTGCCTAAATCCTTTAGACTGTGATCCACTTGAATCTCATATATTAATAGGACTGTAGAAGATGTTGGAGTATCTAAATCAATAGAAACATAACTTACATTAGAAAAAATTGTCAAAAAGAAATTGTCAAGTACCAGACTTTCCCAACACATGTGCTCCAGCACTCCAGATGTTAATAGTCTATCAGAAGCTATGGGTTATATATAACACACAACGACTGAACTTATACATTTTTAAGCTTTAATATAAAAGGAGCAGTGCTTTCAAGACGTTACAATAAGATAAAAGAAAAATTCCATGCAAGACAAGACAAAACAGTTACGAAATGAAAGGGTCTAAAAGCATACCAGATTTTTCAATAATTAGATTGGCTAAGATCGGAGAGCAAAGAGGACCATGAAGATGTCTCAGGCAGTTCTGCAAAGGTGTATTGCAATCACCTTGTGTCTGACACTTGTTCTTAGTTGGCTACAAGATTACAAAGGGTCCCAGCCACACATCCTACCCTCCTCCTATATCATGTGAGATGGGGATGACTAATGCATGATAACATAGGTGTGAATACATAATTCTTGCTTGGATCATATCTCTTTCTAGGAAACTTATAGCAAGAGGTTAAAACCATTATGTTTTAGCAGCTATTTTGCCAATCTATTGAAACCAAACATGAGGGTCATAGTTTATTAAGTTGAGGCAATATTGAGTTCTGGGGTTCTCAAGGGACTCCATCTTGGTGCTCAAGACATATGATGCAGCTGAATCCCCTAATGTAAAAACCCCTACCTATTTTATCTAAAGATTGGATCATTCTAGAGTAATTCCTTGTATTTTGTCCCCCTTGGACATTGTTCTTAGCACATTGTGAAGAGCTGACTAGTCTGGCTCAGAAACGCTTTTCCTGTTGACATTCGCTAACAAAGTTTTACAGTCGAAGAGTGGTGTTTACCCTTCCTTACGATTCAATCATGTCAGTAATTAACTATGACAAAAACAAATCCAAGCAAGCCAAATGAATATACTCAGTATATTTTTAGCATTGGTCAAGTCAGTTTAGCCCTTAAGGATTAAGATTCTTTAACACAGGACACTTATCAGGCCCAAACATTCCTTCAAACGCTCATTCAACCATTCAGTTTCACTAAACACAAAAAAACCTTGCTGATCAGCTGTACATCTCCCCGTATGAACAGAGAGATGTACAGCCAGGCTATTGGTATGAATATTTTCCATCCCCACAAATGTATCAATCAGTAAGTAGAACAATAATTGTGTTTCTCTTCCTTTGGCAGATAGACTTTACCACCATGATGGGTAGCCATTAGAAGTCCTCCTATATTTCTCTTTGTGGAATGGGATCAGCGCCTATACAATGTAACAGAGTAAATATTACAGACAATCATTTAGGTGTCCTACCTACTAATATTGATGAAGTTCAAATTGTATTCTCTTCAAGTACAACTTACACGGAAAGCCCTGAGATGGTTGGAGGGTTAACCTATGACTTTAAACCTCCATCTTCATGAAACCATAGACTATTGGCCATGATTACATTGATTTGAACCTGTTACCTAAATAACTTATGAAAAACATAGAACTAAAGGAAAACTATTGCACAAACCTAAGGCATGTAGAGGTTTGGTTATCATTTTTAGGTATTCTGTTGTCTTTTTTGTTGACTGCATATGTAGGTTATGGGGCATTACAACACTTTTATTGTTTGTTCCTATTTTTTTCTTTGATTTCCAACCATACTGTGTTCATTAATAGGAGTTTCATCTATACCTCAGAAATTAAAGTCAGAGATGTCAGTGTATCTCGTTGAGCAGGATTGATTGGTGGTCTTAGTATAAATGTGTCTCCTTTCAATGTCCCTACAGTCCGAAAGATATGTACAATGTCTTTTTTCTTTAACCCATTTAGGACCAGGCACTGTAAATATACAGCGCCTGGTCCCGGGCTTTAAGCCCAGCCGTATGTAAAATTACAGTGGGGATTAAAGCCTCCTGTTTCTGTAATCAGTCAGAAACAGGAGGGGTTGTCAGTTGTTATTCACAGCTGATAACCCAGAGGAAAAGGCAGGAGGGTTTTTTAACCCTTTCTGCCTTCTCCTTCCCCGAGTATTCAGTGCTCAATGAGCGCTGTGTACTAAAAAGTGAAAGTGGAAGTGTAACTTACACTATGGGAGCCTGGGGGTCACATGACCACTGGGATTCCCTGCTACAGCAGAGCTACAGGCTCCCAGCAGACCCTGATCATCTCTGCTAGTGACTAATGTCACTACAGGGGATATTTTCACCTGTAACTAGGGCTCCTATGGATGCCTTAGCTACAGTGGAAAAATGTGAATAAAAAGCGCAAAAAACATGGGAATATCCCCCAGAGGTTTTGTATGACATCATGTGGGACATAGGTAATAAAAAACATAATTACATACATCAGGAAAACAAAATTACAGAATACAATAACAATATACACACAAGAAAGAAAATAACCAGAGCAGACGCCAACCAAAACCGTCGCCGTATGCGTCCTATAAACCAAAATCATACATATTATATATCAAAACGTCCAAAACAAAATGAGAAACCCATTCCCATGCTTTATTTCAGTGTAAATATACCGTATATTCCGGCGTGTAAGGCGACGGGGCGTATAAGACGACCCCCCAACTGTTACCTTATACGCCGTGAATACAGTGGAGAAAAAAAAAAATCATTACTCACCTCCCCCGGCGTTCTGTGGCGCTGCTACAGGCTGTCGCTCCCTCCTGGTCCCCGGCAGATCATTGCTTTCTGGACGCGGGGCTTGAAATCCCCGCCTCCAGAAAGCTAATACTGTGATTAGCTAACACACGCCGTCAGCCAATCACAGCCATTCAATGACATGATTGAATGGCTGTGATTGGCTAAAACACACGTGCCTTCAGCCAATCACAGCCATTCAATGACATCATTGAATGGCTGTGATTGGTTAACACACGTGCACCTTCAGCCAATCACAGCCATTCAATGTCATTGAATGGCCGTGATTGGCTGACGGCGTGTGTTAGCCAATCACAGTATTAGCTTTCTGGAGGTGGGGATTTCAAGCCCCGCATTCAGAAAGCAATGCTCTGCCAGGACCAGGAGGGAGCGACAGCCTGCAGCAGCGCTGCAGAACGCTGGGGGAGGTGAGTAATGATTTTTTTTTTTGATACTTCCTTTTTTTTGTATTACCGGCGTATGAGACGACCCCCGACTTCAGAGCAGATTTTTGGGGGTTCAAAAGTCGTCTTATATACGCCGGTATATATGGTACTAATTTAAAAAAAATAACTGGAAATGCTAATAAAAATCATTTTTTTTTTTGCTTTTTACCCCCAATAAAACCAAAAAATGGGGGGAAAAAGTCAGTGAAAAAATATTTAAAAAATCACCCTACATGTCACAAAAAAAAAATGCAGCAAAAATAGTTTTGATAGCTATAGGAAAAAAAATGGGGCAGTAAAACCGCCACATGGGTAAAATCCCTAAAAAGTGTCTGGTCCTTAAGGTACAAAACAGCTTGGTCCTCAAAGGGGTTAACCTTTCTTTTGAAATTATTCATGTTTTTCTGTAAAACTATCATAAATTTGGCAAATTTATAGACTGTTTGGTCTGAGTTAAACTCTCTAACTATTGGATATGATTAGTAAATTTCTCCCAGTGTTTTTCTCTTCTCTACGATACTTATTAAAACACATCCATAAAAATGTCAAGGGAATACATTTAAACATATCTCTCTTACACCAATCACCAGTGCTATTTAATATATAGCTATGTATATATACAGCAGTTAATTTGACTATAAGCCATATTTTAAACCAATCCTCTTTTCTTTATCAGCAACGAGCCAAACTGCCAATGTGATATTGAAATGAAAACCTACTGCTTTGTCAAAATCATGAGTAGATAAATCTGTAAAAGCTTTTGAAGTGATGATAAATGAACATATTAGGATTTTTCTCCGTTGTAAAACTAGCAATCTCCTATAAGCAGAGGAGGACATCTTCAAATTAAAGGTTATGTGGCTTAATTTCACATCAAGACACTTTTTTCATCAGAAGATAAACATTTGCCACATAGATAATATTTAATACTATTGTGATCTTTTGTACTAAAATCAATAAAGCAATTTGCATGCTAATTAGCAAAAACATTGAATAGTAAACTGAATACCTGAGTATTAACATTACGGAAACATTACATTAAAAAATTGAATGAAATAGAAAAAATCTAACTCAAAAAATTGTTTTTGTAGGCAGAGAAATTGACAGCAAGCTAACGGGAGCATGCAGAATAAACTGCCAAACTGCATCTAAAACATCAGTAGTGAAAGTAACCAATAGTAGCTGAAAGCAAAAACACCTTCCTGCTGCAGCCAGGATTACAGATAACCCTAGATGTTTAAAGCCTACACATGGGTGGATTTGCATTGCGGAATGCGGAGCGGATGTCCGCCTCCGGACTCTGCAGCAAATACTGCCCGTAGCATGCTATGGCAAAGTGCTTTTTCTTGTACACAAGTGGAAATCAATTGCGATTTTCCACTCACAAGGGAAAAGTTGCAGCACGCTCTATTTCTGTGCAGATTCCGCGCGGACAGTTTCCATTGAAGTCAAGGCATAGGATAACAACTTCGCAACGCATTTCACGCTTAATCAAGTCATTCATAGAGTGTACTGTAGATGTAACCTACACTCTCCCTTCATTAAAGGGCCAATCAGAACAGGTCAAGTGTCACATCTGTCATGTATTCTTCATCAAATAAGAACAGGTGTGTTAAAGAATCCATGAAAGGTAAATGTATCCTTAACAAATCATAGAAGCCTATAAACAGAAACAAGACAGAATCTTACAAAGATGGACATGTGCATGCTGATCTAAACACATTAGGAGCGAGATTCATGTAAACAAATTACAGCAAAAAGAAGTGTGTTATTTTTATTATATCTTTAAAGCTCTTTTTATGTCAACTCTGCTGAAAAAGGTTTAGAAAAATTGATTTGCAGAAAAGAGATTGTGCTCCGTTTATCACTAGAGATGAGCGAGCACCAAAATGCTCGGATGCTCGTTGCTTGAGTCGAACTTTTTGTAATGCTCGAGAGCTCATTTCCAGTAACAAACCCCATTGAAGTCAATGGGCGACTCGAGCATTTTTGCATGGGACCGATGCTCCGCATAGGTCATGACTTGTCAAACACCAGAAAGCATCAGAAAGTCATGGAAACACCACAGAAACGGATAGGGAAGGACAGGGGCAGCATGCATGGCTGCATCTGAGGCTCCCAGGTCCCACTATTAAGCCAAAATGGTTGCAAGAGTCTGGTGTCACCCCCCCTAACAATTTACTTGGAACAAACCCTCATTAGCAAGGCACACGTGCTGGCACATCTTAACTAAGCACCAAACTACCTGCAACCAAGGACAATCACTGCCTGCGGGTGACACCGCTGCCTCTTCTCCTGGGTTACATGCTGGCATTGCTGTCCAACTCCCCCCCCCCCCACACACACACACACACACACGACCCTGTGTCCACAGCGCACCCAAAATTTTCCCTGCACAGCATTCCGCTGCCCTCATGCAACACGCTCGCTTCATAGCCAAAGCACCCTCATGTCTATTTATAGGTGCGTAATGGATGAGGAGGAACCGGAGGCACACACTGCAGAGGGTTGGCAGGGCTAGGCAGCGACCCTCTTTGAAAGTGTGGGCGATAGCCCACAATGCTATTGAGAATTGATAATAAATTGACGTATGATCATCATTCCAATCCCGTGCCACCTCTGTCACAAAATTGTCGGGAGCTGCAAACGTGGGCATAAAGGGGACTCAGGTGCTAGCACTTCTACACATCTCCACAACGCAGCAATACTCTGTATGAGAAGCACGTGAGCGGGCCCAGGGTCAGGCTCGGTCCCAGCCTCCAACTTGTGTGACCCAAGGTGCCGCGAGTTACATAGCAATGGGAAATCCATGTGTCCCCACACAATTCATTTTGTGTAGGTGTCAGACAGCTCAACACTGCCATGGGAAGTCTTTGAGTTCCTTGGGCTTGCCTATGCTGTCGGTGCACAAAGATGGTATTACACATGAAGAAATCAGAGTGCCCAAACATGGCACAGTTTCACCCCGCCAAGGACCTCGGCCTCGGCCCACATTTCTGCCCAAGTCAGTCAGTGTATTTGTGCCAGATAGGTAAAACACCACGATGGAAAGTCTTTGTGCACCCACAGCATAGGCAGACCCCTGTAATATTTCTGTAGCAAAAGTATAGGTGAATGCCTGTAACATTTCTGTAGCAAGAGTATAGGCGAACCCCTCAAACCATTCAGTAGAAAAGGTATAGGCAGACCCGAGTAACATTTCTGTAGCAAAAGTATAGGCAGACCCCTGTAACATTTCTATAGCAAAAGTATAGGCGGACCCCAGTAACATTTCTGTAGCAAAAGGATAGGCAAACCCCAGTAACATTTCTGTAGCAAAAGTATAGGCGAACCCCTGTAACATTTCTGTAGCAAGAGTATAGGTGAACCCCTCAAACCATTCAGGAGAAAGTGTATAGGCAGACTCCAGTAACATTTCTGTAGCAAAAGTATAGGCAGACCCCTGTAACATTTCTATAGCAAAAGTATAGGCGGACCCCAGTAACATTTCTGTAGCAAAAGGATAGGCAAACCACAGTAACATTTCTATAGCAAGAGTATAGGCGGACCCCAGTAACATTTCTGTAGCAAAAGTAGAGGCAGACCCCTGTAACATTTCTGTAGCAAGAGCATAGGCGAACCCCGCAAAACATTCAGTAGAAACTGTATAGGCAGACCCCAGTAACATTTCTGTAGCAAGAGTATAGGCGGACCCCAGTAACATTTCTGTAGCAAAAGTATAGGCAGACCCCAGTAACATTCTGTGCTCTCACTAAAAACATCCACACCTTTGAACACCTAGCCCTCTGTACGGAGCCTTGCCGTGAGGGGGTGCTTTGGAAAACAGTTGGGGGATTCTTCGCTTTGGCCCTGCCTCTACCCCTGGCCACTCCACTACCTCTTTTTTAACCTGTCCTGCTGCTGCACTTGCCTCCCCCTCTGAAGCCCTGTCCTCAGTAGGCTTAGCAAGCCAGTTGGAGTCAGTCACCTCATTGTCCAGCAACTCTTCCTCCGAATCCTCTGTGCGCTCCTCCCTCAGACTTACTGCCCTTACTACTACCTCACTGACAGACAAGTGTGTCTCATCATCCTCATCCACAAAAAGCTCTTGAGACAGTTGCCAGAAGGCCCCAGCCTCATCACCCGCACATCGGGAACTTTCCAAAGGTTGGGCATCAGTCACGACAAACTCCTCGGGTGAGAGAGGAACTCTTTTTTACCACTCAGGGCAGGGACCCGAGAACAGTTCCTGGGAGTCTGCGTGCTCAGAATATGTCATTTTCATGGAGTGAGGAGGCTGGGAGGAAGGAGGAGCAGCCAGAGGATTCAGAGTTGCAGTCCCTAGGCCGGGAGTAGTGGACTGCGTAGAAGACTGGGTGGTCGATACATTGCTAGACGCGTTTTCTGCCATTCACGACAGGACCTGCTTGCACTGCTCTGTTTGTAATAAGGGTCTACCATGCGGACCCGCAAATTGTGATATGAATCTGGGGAGCCCAGAAACTTGCCTCTCTCCTAATCCCTCAGCAGCCGGCTGTGATTCACCCCACCCAGGAACTCGGCCTGTGCCCACACCCTCACTTGAACGCCCATGTCCGCTTCCACGTCCTCGACCCTTACCCCTACTCCTCATCATGGCAGATTAAGGATAGAGCAGGGCCTAAATAAATTACCCTACTGTACAGCGCTGACAACTGTGGCTAATTCACCGCACACAGAGAATTGTAGATAGCGGAGGCTCTATGCTGTGACTGGAAAAAATTAAACCGCTGTCTTGCGCTGATACCTAGGGGTAATTTACCACTGACAGAGACTTGTAGATAAGAAAGGCTGTATTGAGTGGGAGAAGACTCTAAAGCCAGTGAATAGTGCTGGTAACTGCGGCAATCTCAAGCCCCCCAAGGAAAGGGTATTGTGAGACGCTCTGCACAGTGGCAGAGCTGAAATACTTTGCAGTGGCCCCGGTGATATTACAGTACTGTTTCGTGGTAAGACCTCTGTCTAATGCACTGCAGACTGAGAACGGTATAACTGAAATGGTTTGCAGTGGCCTAGGAAATATAAGAGTACTGTTTCACGGTGTGACCTCGGTCTAATGCACTGCAGACTGAGAACGGTATAACTGTAATGCTCTGCATAGGCCTAGATGCTTTAAAAAAAAAGAAGGGTGCACTACTGCTCCCAGCCAGCCATAACTATAAGGCACACGGTGAGGAGCAGCCCTAAGAAGGATCGTTGGGGTTCTGGTAGAGAGGATCCCGATTGTAAAACTTTCCCTATCTCAGCAGCTCTGTCCCTAAACTCTGCGTAATGCACTGCAGACTGAGAATGCTATAGCTGTAATGCTCTGCAGAGGGATAGATGCTGAAAAAAAAAATTGGTGCACTACTGCTCTCAGCCAGCTACAACTGTAATGCACACGATGAGGAGTAGCCCTAAGGCCTCAGTCACACGGGCGTTTTTTCACGCGATTTGCGGATCGCATGACGGATGCGCATCCGCAAATCGCGTGACCGGTGCGCGCAAGTCGCCCACAAATCGCCCGAAAATCTGCTCCTAGCCGCGTTTCATTAGAAACGGGCCGGAGCTGTCCAGCGCATTGCATTCAATGGAGACGGCAATAGAGCTGGCTCCATTTAAAGCAATGCGCTGCGGGCGAGCCCAGGATGAATTGTTGGGAAGGGCTTAAATATATAAGCCCTTCCCTGCAATTCATCCTAAAATGTGTAAAAATAAAAAATATATATATACTCACCTTCTCCCGGCAGCCGGAGCTCCGCGCGGCCGTCCTGCAGTGGGTGTGAAGGGGGTGTGAGTCAGACCTGCCCCCTGATTGGCTCAGTGCTGAGCCAATCAGAGGCATGTCTCACTCACACCCATTCATGAATTCATGAAAGGATGTGAGTCAGACCTGCCCCTGATTGGCTCACCGCTGAGAGGCAGCAGTCACTCACCCATTCATGAATTCATGAATGGGTGTGTGAGTGAAACCTGCCTGTGATTGGTCAGGGCTGTGACCAATCAGAGGCAGATCATTCAGCAGGCGGGGATTTTAAAGCCCCGCCAGCTGAATAGTGCCGAGAAGCAGTTCAGGAGAACTGACAGCGGCCGCGGCTGGACTCCGGCTGCAGCGGAAAGGTGAGTATACAATTTTTTTTTATTTTAACACATTTTAGGATGAATTGCAGGGAAGGGCTCATATATTTAAGCCCTTCCCGACAATTCACCCCGCGCACGCCGGCAGCCCATTGCTTTCAATGGAGCGGCTGTATTGCCGGCTCCATTGAATTCAATGGGCAAACATCGTTCTTCTCTGTCACAGCTGTTACAGCTGTGGCAGAGAAGAATGATTTGTCTTCTATATGTTCTCAATGGGGTCGGCGCTGCTGCCGCCGGCCCCGTTGAGCGCATATAGAGAAGAGAACAGGAATCGCAGATCGCACATAGGTGCGATCTGCGATTTCTGTTCTATAATTTATCGGACGAGCGCATAAAAAGCGCTCATGTGTCCGATACCATTGCAAAGCAATGGTTTTATAAGATCGCCGGACGCATGCGCATGCGCAAATCGCGGCTAAAAACGCCCGTCTGACTAAGGCCTAAGAAGGACTGTTGGGGTTCTTGAAGACAGGATTCTACTCTAACACTTTCCCAGTATAAACATCAGCACTTTTCCTAACCACTGCCAGCATGCGTCTGGGGCGAGCCGCGGGTG
The DNA here is from genome assembly GCF_035609145.1 of Eleutherodactylus coqui. Taxonomy (NCBI): domain Eukaryota; kingdom Metazoa; phylum Chordata; class Amphibia; order Anura; family Eleutherodactylidae; genus Eleutherodactylus; species Eleutherodactylus coqui. The sequence goes on along the minus strand of NC_089841.1, from coordinate 212,796,992 downwards.
GGACCAGTTTAAGTACTCGGCGGTCACCTGATCGGCCCAGACACTCACTAATGTGGGGTGGGATAGGGCTGACACATCACAGCAGGAAGTGGTAATGCCTTCCCCGCATGTTTATTGGCTAGAAAATTGTGCTACACATGCGGGGAAGGGAAATGCAATTGACTCGAGTACGGCGTTGTGTTCCTCTCAAGTAACGAGCATCTCAAGTACCCTAATACTCGAATGAGTAGCAAGCTCGGAAGAGCATGCTCGCTCATCTCTATTCAAAACTTTTCAGCTTGTCAGTTAGTACCTAGTTGGGAAGCGTTTAGCCTTAATTATGGTCTTACAGGACTTTCCAATGGAGTGAACAAAGTTTTTTTTAGTATGTTGGGTGTTATACGGTGAAACCAAGATTGTATTATTGCTTCCATTAATTGCGTTTTATTTCTTGATTACTTCTGATAACAGAAACTTGTTAATTGGTTCCATAGATTTTCAATGGGGTTAAAATCAGGGTTATTTTCAGGCCATTCTAGCAATGAAATATAATTATCCTGAACCCACTTTTTGCACACAGCAACAACATAAGAGCCTATTTCCACTCCCCCCCCCCCCCCTTGTTGATCCAACATAGACTTGTGCAGAGGTAACTCCTTTTTTATTGAAAAATTGCTTAGGCCTTAGTCAGACGGGTGTTTTTAGCCGCGATTTGCGCATGCGCATGCGTCCGGCGATTTTATAAAACCATTGCTTTGCAATGGTATCGGACACATGAGCGCTTTTTATGCGCTCGTCCGATAAATTATAGAACAAAAAATCGCAGATCGTACCTATCTGCGATCTGCGATTCCTGTTCTCTTCTCTATATGCGCTCAATGGGGCCGGCGGCAGCAGCGCCGACCCCATTGAAAACATATAGAAGACAAATCATTGTTCTCTGCCACAGCTGTAACAGCTGTGGCAGAGAAGAACGATGTTTGCCCATTGAATTCAATAGAGCGGCAATACAGCCGCTCCATTGAAAGCAATGGGCTGCCGGCGTGCGCGGGGTGAATTGTCGGGAAGGGGTTAAATATATAAGCCCTTCCCTGCAATTGATACTAAAATGTGTTAAAATAAAAAAAAAATTGTATACTTACCTTTCCGCTGCAGCCGGAGTCCAGCTGCGGCCGCTGTCAGTTCTCCTGAACTGCTTCTTGGCACTATTCAGCCGGCGGGGCTTTAAAATCCCCGCCTGCTGAATGATCTGCCTCTGATTGGTCACAGCCCTGACCAATCAGAGGCTGAAAACACTCACACACCCATTCATGAATTCATGAATGGGTGAGTGACTGCTGCCTCTCAGCGCTGAGCCAATCAGGGGCAGGTCTGACTCACATCCATTCATGAATTCATGAATGGGTGTGAGTGAGGCATGCCTCTGATTGGCTCAGCGCTGAGCCAATCAGGGGGCAGGTCTGACTCACACCCCCTTCACACCCACTGCAGGACGGCCGCGCGGAGCTCCGGCTCCCGGCAGAAGGTGAGTATACAATTTTTTTTTAATTTTAACACATTTTAGGATGAATTGCAGGGAAGGGCTTATATATTTAAGCCCTTACCGACAATTCATCCCGGGCTCGCCCGCAGCGCATTGCTTTAAATGGAGTCGGCTCTGTTGCCGTCTCCATTGAATGCAATGCGCTGGACAGCTCCGGCCCGTTTCTAATGAAACGCGGCTAGGAGCAGATTTTCGGGCGATTTGCGGGCGACTTGCGCGCACCGGTCACACGATTTGCGGATGCGCATCCGTCATGCGATCCGTAAATCGCGCGAAAAAACGCCCGTCTGACTAAGGCCTAAAACTTTATGCAGACAGCATACAAGCTCCTTTTTCATGTTTATCAATTTCATTGATAAACAAACGGAAATAAATTAGGCTGGAAAAATAAAAATAACAAAACTAAAATAATGTGTTTGCACAAGTGTGAACACGCTCTTATAATTTAAGATGTGGTTGTGTTCAGAATTAGCCAATAACATTTAAACTCGTGTTAGATAGTAGTCAGTACTCCGCTGCCATTATTTACTGGGATTCCGATTTACCCCATAGAAAGTTCAGCTCTCCTAGGAGGTTTTTTCTGACATTTTCTTAGTTGCATTTTTCAGCAAAAGCCATAAAGAACTTACAGTACATCAAAGGGATCCAATTGTTGAACGGTATCAGTCAGGTGAAGGGGACCAAAAAATTTTCAAAGCATTACATATACCATGGAACACAGTAAAGAAGGTCATCAAGAAGGGGATTCAATTTGGCACAGTAGTGATAATACCAAAAACTGGGAGTCCCTCTAAAAATTGATGAAAAGACCAGAAGAAAACTGGCCTGGGAGGTGTCCAAGAGGCCAACAGCAACAGTAAAGGAGCTGCAGGAATTTCTGGCAAGTACTGGTTGTGTAGTGCATGTGACAAGCATCTCCCATATTCTAAATATGTCTGGAGCTGTGGGGTCGGGGGGCAAGACAGAAACCATTTCTAAGGGCTTTTACCCATTAGTGTTTTTTTTTTTGCTGCAAATTCGCTGCTTTTTTTCCAGATGTCAATGGGACTTTCTAATGTTAAATTCGCATTGCACAAAAAACGTAAAAACGGCAACTTGCGTTTTTTGTGCGATGCAAATTTAACATTGGAAAGTGCCATTGACATCTGGAAAAAAAAAACGCAGCGAATTTGCACCGAAAAAAAAAAATGCTAGCGGGTAAAAGGCCCTTACAAAGAAATACATCCATGCCTGGCTATGTTTTTCCAAAACCTACATAAAGTCCATCAAAACTATGTGGGAGAACGTGTTATGGTGTGATGAGACCAAATTTGAACATTTTGGCCATAATTTAAAAGGCATGTTTGGTGCCAACACTGTGCATCACCAAAAGAACACCATACCCACAGTGAAGCATGGTGGAGGCAGCATTATGTTTTTCTGCTGTTGGAACTGGGGCTTTAGCCAAGCTGGATAGCAGTGAAAATCTGCGTGTTGACCTAAAGAGGGCACTACACACAAGATGCCCACACAATCTGACAGATTTGGAGTGCTTTTCTAAGGAAGAGTGGCCGATGGTTGCCAAGTCAAGATGTGCTGATAGACACCTATACAAAAAAGAGACTAACTATTGTCAAAAAGTCAAAGGGTACATTAGTAAAGTATAAGTTTTAGGGTGTGCATATTTATGCAACCAAATTATTTTAGGCTCTTGTTTTTTTCCACCATAAGGGTGCATTCAGACGAGTGTATGCGTACATAGGTGCGCAAAAAAACGCACACCCACGTACATGCACAAACACATGCAAATGCAAGTCCGTGCAACATTGCTTTCAATGCAGCTGCAGCTGCTGCAGTCCCATTGAAAGCAATAGGATGATGGCAACCCCTGCAGTGATTTTCAGGAAAGGGCTTGAAATAGAAGCCGTTCCCTGAAAAACATCCCTGGTTTGTGTAAAAAAATAATAGAATTTTATATATATATATATATATATATATATATATATATATACTCATCTCTCCGCCACTACCGTGTAAATATTCCCTGTGGTGAGTCCCCTTGTCACTGAACGCTGTGACAGCATTGTCACAGTGTTCAGTGACAAGGGGACTCCGCGCAGGGAGTAAGGAACCCCCTGCCACAACTGTTACAGCTGTGACAGCTGTGGCAGAGGATTTCTTCATCTCTGTGGGGAGTAAAGAATCTCCTGTGACAGCTGTGGCAGAGGATCGCAATGTTTTTCCATTGCTTTCAATGGGACCGGAGCTTCTGCAGCCCCATTGAAATCAATAGGCTGCTGGCAAGCCCTGCAGGGATTTTTGGGGAAGGGCTTTAAACATAAGCCCTTCCCTGAATATCATCCCTAGAATGTGTTAAAAATAAAAAATATATATATATATATTCTCACCTCTCCGCAGCTGCCTGGTCTGAGCCTCGTCTTCTCTCTGCACTGCTATGAATCTCTTTCATTGTTCAGTGACAAGGGGACTCACCACAGGGATGAAGGATTCACCTGTCACAGCTGTCATAGCTGTGACAGCTGTGGCAAAGGACCATGATGCCATCCCATTGTTTTTAATGGGGCCGGCGCTACAGCTCCCAGCCCCATTGAAAGCAATGTGATGCAGGCAACCCCCGCAGTGATTTTCGGGGAAGGGCTTGAAATACAAACCCTTCCCTGAAAACCATCACCTATCCGCCGCTGTTGGAGCTCCGGCATGTCTTGTCGCTTGGTCCTTGGCACTGTTCTGAAGCTCATTTAGCAGGCAGGGATTTAAAAATCTCCATCTCCTCAAAGAACTGGGTCTGATTGGATGAGCGCTCAGCCAATCACAGGCAGCGCTCAGCCTGTTGAATTCAATGAATAACTGAGTGCTGCCTCTGATTGGCTGAGCACTGTGACCAATCACAGGCAATGCTCAGCTGTCATTCAATGAATGACTGAGTGCTGCCTGTGATTGGCTGAGTGCTCAGCCAATCAGACCCAGCGCTTTCAGGTGGTGGAGATTTTTAAATCCACGCCTCCTGAAAGAGCTTCAAAATAGTGTCGGGGACCAAGCGACAAGATGCACCAGTGCCCCGACAGCGACGGACAGGTGATATTAATATTTTATTTTATATATTACACCAGCTAGGGATGATTTTCAGGGAAGGGCTTATATTTCAAGCCCTTCCCCGAAAATCATGGTTGGGGTTGCCTGCATCCCATTGAAAGCAATGGGAGTAGTGGCTGTAGCGTTGCCCCATTAAAAGCAATAGGCATGATGCTTCAGTCACACGCATTTTACACAGCACATTTTTTTGCGCAGTGCAGATGTGCCAAAATGCACGCTTGTCTGACTGAACCCTTAAAGATTTCAGTTAGATTTTTCAATTAAATTGTACAGATAATGGATCACACTGAAGATGGAAACAAATCTGAAGTGATTCATCTTTGTCAGATTTTTTAGCATGACAAAAACACAGCATTTTTACTGGGGTACGTAGCCTTTTTATATCACTGTACATTTTTTAATAGGTGTAAATGAAGGATTAATGCCTTGGCAACATCCAACATGGATGTGCGTGGGCTTAATATGGTGTGAGAGACTTAGTTAGAGACAACTGTTGGGATCTCTCTATGAATTTTTGCAGTTAAATTTCCTTACAGTGGAAGTGAACGCCCTCTGTCAACGGATGTGCTCATCTGCAAAGAGATCATGAGCGGCTCATTCTAAATACCAGGCGGCCATGTATTTCTGCCTATTAAGCCATGCCTGTGGCATGACCTAATTGAATGACTGCATAAATATAATTTACTGAAGAAGTACAATTTATTGTATAAGAAATCAAACGACTGCTAGATTCAGTCCCCTAAGGGGACTAAAAGAAGGTGAACAAAAGGTTAAATTTTTTAATTTATTACAAAAAACAACTGTTTTAAACCCTTTCCCATTTTTAATGGATTATAGAATCAGTAAACAGTACTAAAGTGTTGTGCGGTTTTAAAAAAAAGGTTGCAAGTGGGCTACAAGATAAAAAATACCTGAATCCTCATCTGCCCAGGTGATCCAGCACTGCAGTTTCCATGGTCCTGTTTTAGTCTCTTTTTACATGCTGTCAGCAGTGACATTTCATACTGCTACTGACTGCTGGAGCCAATTAATATCCAAAGTGGACAACTGCAGTACTCCTATCACTGAGCCAGGATGCCAATAGTATGGGCATAACCACTGCAGACACTGATTTGATATCAATGGTCAAATGGTGTCCGCAGCACTGGATCATCGGGCCAGAAATTAGACAAACACATTTTTTTTCTGCTTTAGCGCATTTGCTGCCCTATTTTTATTTTTAACTGGGTAACCCCCTTAAAGCTTTTCAGTCGGGATCTCAATAGCAAAATTGTTAGGATATCAATGATAAAGAAAATAGTTCATTCCAAGGCTCCATCCTATAAAGCTTGATGTAGATTATTGTTATCATTAGTGACGTCCAGGCCTCAAGGAATTTAGGCTGTCATGAAAGCCAGAGAAGAAAGCAAAATACTACCCTTGATTTTTCAGTTGATGATTCCATATTTTTCCCTCAGAATGTATTTTTCTTCTACCTGACGTGGAACAATAAATATGCCATAAATTTAAAAAATTACTTCCATTCATTTGAAGCATGTTTGACAAAGTCAGAATGTTCGGCTATTAAACAAACATTGATTTGTGGCATGTCTGTTTTTTGTGTATTCATTACCAAGTAAAAAAAATGAGTGAACATCCTCTAAGTTCGGTGATTTTGTAATTTATGCCAATTTTTGAAGCAGCTGGTATAGCAATTACATTCTCTCACAGGGGGCACAGTCATGGCAGTTATACAAAGAATTGGTGCACAGAGCTACATGGTTACACACAGAATTGTGCCATGGGATAAAAGGAGTTTATCCAAATTTTTAAATTAATGGCCGATCCTCAGGATAGGCCATCAGTATTTGATTGGTGGAGCTCCACAGCTCAGGATTCCCGGCATTGAGCTGATTGAAGCGGCTGTGACGTTTTTGTGAGTGCCATAGCCTTTCCAATGTTTACATTTGGGCATGATCATGCTCATACTGAAGAACACCACAATATTGATAGTGGCTGTTCTGAGAATTATAGTCTTGTCCTTCCATGTCCATGGGATAAGCCTGTAATAATTAGTTGATGAGGATTACAAGCAGTAGACTCTCACTGATCAGATATTAATAGCCTATCCTCAGGATATCAAAGGGATAGATAACCCCTTTAACAATAACAATGGAGGTTAACAATAACAGTGTAACAGTCTCTAAGTACAGTTCTCAATGTAATTTCAACAAGTAAGTTGCCAGTAGTAATAGGAACAGTCTCTTGGAATTAGCTACATTATAACTCTCGGTAGATGTTCACAAGGCCACTATGCACAGTCCATAGTAGAATTCACTAAGGTAGTTACTGAGCTTGGCAGACTGGCTGTATTACAGTGTAAGGTGATTCACTAATTTCAGGGCAATCGCCCTGCTCACAATACATTCTGTAGACCAGAAGTGGTTCACAACCATTCACAATATCAAGGAAAATCTCTATTCATGGAGTGCTTTGTCCAGGAGGCCCAATGAGATACAGAATTTTTTTTGGCCATCCCATCAGATCTCAGGGTCACTATTCTATGTAGTAAGCCCAACTCCCACCATGAAGCCTTATCACTACTTACTAACTCAGGATAGATGTGCACTTGCTTCTAGTACTCTGCCAAATAAATTCTCTGAATGTCTTGGTAACTCCTTTTGAGGCGCTCAGGGTTGCATCCTTATATAACTTGGCCCCACCTACCATACATTGATTATCTATACTACTTCCAGAAGCAAACTGTAGATCCCCATTAGGATGAGCTCCATGTCTGACAATGTCATACAGTGTGCTACTTGTGCAATGTATGCGGTCCTTGATCAGCCCATCAAGGGTGCCCAACAAGATGCGTGCTCATCGCACATTTGGAAGCCCAAATCCTGGATGTTAATGAGCGACTGGCAACACTGAGATCCATAGACAACATAAAAAGGAGTTTGCTGCTCACTGAGCAGGCGCTCGCTGGGGTAGAGATGGGGCAGATGGTAGTACGGAAGAGCAGGGGGAGCAGAATACATCAAGGAAAACAACAGTATAGCCCCTCAGCAGCATGGGTTCATGAGGGGTCGATCATGTCAGACCAATTTGATCAGTTTCTATGAAGAAGTAAGTTCTAGTCTGGACCTGGGAGAATCTATTGTTCTTATATATCTGGATTCCTCTAAAGCATTTGACAATGTGCCGCATAATAGGTTGATATATAAAATGAGACAGCTCGGACTGGGCGAAAACATGTGTGTCTGGGTAAGGAACTGAGATAGAAAACAGAGGGTGGTAATAAATGGTTCGTACTCTGATTGTGCCACCGTTACTAGTGGGGTTTCAGTGATAGGCCCCATTCTGTTCAATACATTTATCAATGACCTGATAGAGGGGCTGCACAGTAAAATATCAATATTTGCAGATGATACAAAATTATACAAATAATTAATACAACCGAGGACAATGTATGGCTACAAAAGGACTTAGATAAACTGGGGGCTTGGGTAGTAAAATGGCAAATGAAGTTCAATGTTAATAAATGTAAGGTTATGCACATGGGCAGGAGGAACGGATGTCACCAATATACACTAAATGGGGTAATGCTAGGGAAAAGTGAGATGGAAAAAGACCTGGGGGTACTAGTGGATTGTAGACTAAACTGGAGCAACTAATGCCAGTCAGCTGCTGCAAAAGCTAATAAAGTCTTGGGGTGCATTAAAAGAGGTAAAGAGGCGAGGGACGAGAACATTATCCTCCCACTATATAAGACACTTGTCAGGCCCCACATGGAATAATGTGTACAGTTCTGGACACCGGTGCTCTGGAAAGATGTTGCAGTGCTTGAGAGGGTTCAAAGAAGGGCGACTAAATTAATAAACGGAATGAGAGGACTGGAATAGCCATAGAGGCTATCAAAATTGGGATTATTTACCCCGGAGAAAAGACGGCTAAGGGGCGATCAAATAACTATGTATATATACATTAGGGGACAATACAAGGATCTCTCCCAGGATCTGTTTATACCCAGGACTGCGACGGTAACAAGTGGGCATCCGCTACGTCTAGAAGAAAGCAGGTTTCATCACCAACATAGAAGGGGGTTCTTTACTGTAAGAGCAGTGAGAATGTGGAACTCACTGCCTGAGGATCAGTGGGTGGCTGATCTTAAATGTTGATCCAGGGATTACCCTGGCTGTCATTATGTAGTCAGGAAGGAATTTTTCCTCCAAATAAGCAAAATGGCTGCTTGGGGTTTTTTGCCTTCCCCTGGACCAACAAGGGGGGGGGGGGGTGAAACCGGCTGAACTAGATGGACATTGTATTCATCCAGCCTTACATACTATGTTACTATGATGGCAGCAAAATGTTAAACATTTGCACACATGATCTCTTACTCAGTCAACTTTCATGCCCGTGACAGCAGACTGCAATAAAATTCTTGTTAGGCAACACATCAGCATGACATGGCATTATAATGCACAGCATTGGTTACCATTTAGCTCCACTGCCATAACACAGTCCAAGGATACATTATATTAGAAAGGGGATGATCAGTACTCTAATTATCCTCCTTGGAGCTCTTTCTTACAGACTCATAGTGCAAAGAATGTCTACACATCAAGAAAAACTGCTCCACATGATCAGTTTAATTGGATAGATTTTTGTCCATTCGGTAGACTCAATATAAACTGACTAGGGTTACCAACCATCCAAAAAAATTCCTGGACAGTCTGTAAAAATAGGGGACTTTTTTATACAGTGTCCATGAATAATATTAAATGTGTCCTTAAATTATTTGAGGCTGGTGGTACTTGAGCAAATTATTATGACTGTTATTAGCAAGCTTTTATATCTCACAGTAAATACTGGCAATGAGTACATATTAGTATCTGACCTATAGACATGTATTACTTAAGAATTTTTAGCATTCAATATGATTTTCCATTATAAGGAAAAGTCTGTAAAAAATGCTGGCAGTCCATGATTTTTGGAAAAGTTGTCCAATAAAACTAAAAATTTTGGTTGATATCTGTACAGCTAACCAAGACCTGTTTGAACTTTGAGTCTGTGAGCTAATAATTATTTGCAAATCAATTGCATTGTAGATACCCGCCCCATTATCTATTTATACTCAGGACTGTGACTCTAACAAGGGGGCATCCTCTACATTTAGAGGAAAGAAGGCTTCCACACTGACATAGTAGGGGGTTCTTTACTGTAAGAGCAGTGAGACTATGAAGCTCTCTGCCTGAAGACGTGGTGATGGCAAATACAATAAAAGAGTTCAAGAGGGGCCTGGACACCTTTCTTGAGTGTTACAATATTATATGCTATAATCATTAATTACTTCAGAAGGGTCAGCAAAGCAGGGATTAGTCCGATTGCCAGATAAGAAGCAGGAAGAAATGTTTTCCCTTAGATAGGGAAAATAGGCTTCTACCTCATTGGAGCTTTTGCCTTTCTCTGGATCAAAATTGGGGAGTAATAGGCTGAACTGGATGGACATATGTCTTTTTTCGGCCTTACATACTATGTTACTATGTTTAGGTTCTAAGAAACTATATTGTTAACTGCAGCTCAACAGTGCGAAAATGATTCATATGTTGAGGGAATTACTTAAAATAATATATTTTGTTATTTTACCAGATTATGGACCTTTCACACAGGGCGGAATATTATGCAATAGAATTGCAGAATATGCCGTGCCTGAATTCCGTACCAAAATCTGCACTGCTAACTGTGGTTGTTGATGCAGAATTTCTGGCAAGCAAGATTCTGCACCGTAATCTGCATATTAGTGCGGATTTGGGGGCTGAATATTCTGCAGGAGGGCATATTCTGAAATGCTGTTGCAGAATATTCTTTCCTATGTGATAGATCCCTTGAAAACATTAAGTATGTCTGGGGTACTAAAACTTGAATGTAAACTTATATTTATTACATGCACCCTAATAGTAAGTGCATGAGTTCCTATAATCAAATGAATAATAGTAATAGTCTCTTTCCATTAAATGCATTCATTAAATGCAGATCTGAACAGATACTTGAAACATTCACACATTCTTTCTTCTTTTTTTAGCCAAAAATGATCCTTGTACTTGAAGCATTACTCCTCCAGGGCAATCTATGTTCTCTATCTTTTTTAACACACTCTCAGATGGGCATGGCTGGAAACACTAAAAGCACTTGGGCCAAGTATGTCAGCATTAAAAATACAGAAGTGGCTGGAAAGGCTGTTGTCTGTCAACCTTTATTTGTCCTTTAAACCAAGAAAAAAGAACAAATGAGTGCCTATGGGCAAAACGCTTTTTTTTTTTATCCAACATATATGAGATTTGTTGAATGAATTATAATAGAAGGTTCAGATGACAAAAATTGCAGTGGTGTGGCCAAGCAAAATACCCATAGGGCTTTTAGTTTTTCTTGTGCCAAGGCTGAACCATCAAATCAGCCTTCTGGACTCAAAGGCAACACTGTCAATAGGAATACATCATCTTTTTGTGGTGTAGAAGAGCTGTCTGATATAATTCCCATTATTCCAAAGCCAGGATTCTCCATTAATGTAGCCACCTGCTGGGTTTTTCTACTCAGGTTTAATGGTGTCTGAATTTGAATTTATGACCATCTGCAGAAAGACTGCAAGTGGGGGCAGGCCCAAATCCTTTCTCTGCCTACTTAGTATAGGTTTAATCTCTATGAGAAGACAGGCAGATAGTGCAAAGTATTTAACTCTTATTGACATCACAGTCTAATAACATACAAGAGTATCCTTTGTTCTTCAGCCAACATCAGCAACAAAAGGAATGTTTTAATTTCCTAAGTAACATTTCAGAGAAACAAAACTGATTTGGCACACAGCTTTTTTTTTTCTTCTTCCAAGGAATCCTCCGAGGAATTAATTCATCCTAAAGAAAAAAGCTCAACTGAAAGTAATAATAAAAGTTACTAATATTAAATTATTCTTTTAGCATGCTAAAATATGATTCGGGATATACTTTGGAAGCATCTGGAGATTTAATTTGTGCAGAAAAACAAAAACAAAAACATACTAAAAGGGCTTTGTAAAGTCTTAAAAATAGTTTTTGAAGGGCTTCCATTAAAATCATAAGAGAGTACACAACATTGCTGGACAATTTCCGAATCTCTTAGATGCTTCTGGACAGCATGCAAAATATGTGGATTAATATGCGGTATGCTGCTGTTTTATGAAACTCAAGGCCACTGAACAGACATTAAGTTATTTTCATAGCTTTAATAAGTGCCTCATATTTCACACGCAGATCTTTGAGCAGTAAATCTTCCGTATACATCTACAGCATTTCTCCTACCACCAGGCAATGCATTTACCTGCAGAATATTCTTTACGTCTTCTGCTATGGAGATAGGTAGTAGGCCCTCTAAATCCTGAACTGATTGGGGCAGGATAGTTTTAGTCTTCATAGTTATGTCTTTTTTCAATTGTACTCGTTATGTATGTCCATCAAGTTTATCCTGGGGAAGGCAGAGGATGTGGGTGAAGGGAAGGGCTATAAGTAAAGTCTACAAGATTTTGAAAAAAGTCATGAACTTATTTGCCCTAAAATTCTTACTAAAAACATATATAGGGTATAGTGCAAAACTGCCCAAACAAAGACAAACAGAAAAAATTGAAGGTGTCAGTGACGTGATCACAGTACCTGATATAGCGATAAAGCCAATAAAATCTAATTTCTTGAGAGGAATAAATGGCTGATTGATTTATATTCCAAGAAGTACATGTTTTAAACTAGGTTCTGTATTTCTTTTGTACTGGAGTCTTTGAATCCTGCCCAGTGTGGTGATGGGCTAATAGACCCAGATAAGCTACTAACACAAATGGTCCGACGCTTTTCATTAGAGGTAAGATCTTCAGGGATCTATATACCTTCATGAAGTGTGAGACAGATGTCCTATCGGTGGTCTCTATGATAATAACCGAAAAACTACCACCTACACCAGGATACTGGTTTTTACTTAGAACCTGCTCCTTTGGTGTGGGAGGCTACTGATAAAGACCTCCTCCCATGTTTTCTCCTTTTTTTGGGAAAGATAACTAAAGATTATCTTTCTCAACTTGTGCAGAACCCAACTAGAGGGACGGCCATTTTGGCCTTAATATTAACCAACAGACCTTCAGAATAACAGGAGTGCATGTCTGAGGACATCTGGAAAATAGCGACCATAGTATAATAAATTTCCACTTACCTTTTAATAAAGGGTTTTATCGGAAACCTACAAAAATACTAAACTTTAGGAAGGCAAAGTTCAAACAGCCACAGTCCTGTATTAAGTATACAAGACTTGCAATTGCTAATGCCCCATCAAATAGCGTTTGTTTTGCTATGCTGCTCGCAAGCTTGCTTAGTCTTTCAAATGAGGCTAACCTCACTTACAACCCATTGTGGAAGTTTTATACCAGGTCCTTTCCCAGTTTCAGTTTGTTATCAAGTTCCAATTGGTGTACTCTAGATGATCCTACCATAGGATCATGCTACAACATCCCTCCAATTTCAAAATCTACTTGCCTCTCGCAATCCTGGCCCTCTGTGTAGAAGCCACTTCTCTCTGGTGCCTGCAGATTGTTTTACACAACTGTCAGTTCCAACAATTTCTTACTCCCTGGCCATTGCACCTTTGGAGTCTATACAGGCCTCCACTCTCTCCCTTCTCACTGATCTCTGCTTCACTCTTGCCAGTCCCTGTGTTACTGTGCTCTACCTGAAATGTAGCTGAAAATTGCTTGTTATATGGTGCCAGAGGCACCTTGAAACTTCTGGCACTCCCAGAGCTTGTCTTCCAAGGGCAATGTCACTGGGAGTGAGATCTGACCTCCAGCACTTCCCAGTGCTGTGAGTTTTTTGGTTCTACATGTGTCTTTTTCTGTTGCAAAATTTGATTGTTCTCAGCAAGAGAAACCAAGTAATCTTGTAGATGGGATACCTTTTAATGGCTAACAAGAATACGTGATGTTATAGTGAGCTTTTGAACCTACATGGGGTCCTTCATCAGGCTTATGGAGTGGATCTGAAGATACAAGCATTTATACATACATATGAGCCGGCACAGATCTGGTGTGATTAATTTGCACTTAAATCAATGCCATAACAGGATCAAAAAGCACAGACATGGAGTGATTAATTTGCGCTTAAAATAATACCAGTACAAGATGGGTAGTGAAGTAAATATGTAAATAGTCCGCTGATAAGGGATGTGAAAGTTTTATGGTCTCTAAATTAGTGTCAGGGGGTCACCAGCGTATTATCTCTGCTACAGATTTTTCATATTCTCCACTGGTGTAGATAGCCCCCTACGATATTAATTCTGTTCTGGAGAGTGTCAAAGGTAGTAATAAATTTGTACTCCCAAATTCTCCTGTGATGTAGAGATTTGAAATTGTCTCTTAATATGGTAACTTTTATATATTCTATGTTGTGTCCATGACTAGAGAAATGTTCAGCCACAGGTAATTCTGTTTTTCTCTCTTAAATTGTGTTGTGATGAGACCTTATCCTTGCTTTATGTTTTTGTTCCGTTTCCCCAACATAAAGCCCCCCAACAGGACATTTCCTGCACTGGATCGGGTACATGGAACATGTGAATGTCACAGGGATCTTGTAGTCCTGCTGTGTGTTGAGGATTTGTATCCTGTCCATGGTCAGTACATGTGAGCAAGTCTTGCAGCTCCTAACATTGCACGGATACGTTCCTTTTTGTATGTCAGAGGACAATACACTCCTGACTATAAAGTTTTTCAAATTTAGTGGTTGCCTGTAACACAGAAGCAGAGGTAAATTTAAGTGCTGTGGTTACTAAGGTTTATATCTTGTTTTCTGTAGTTTTCTCCTATCCCACATAGGGTCTGCTAGTGGCCAAGGTACGTGTTCAGGTTCGCCCTTCTTAGGGTGGGTTATATGTGTATAGGCATGTCCCATCCTTGGCTAAAGGGTTTATAGGGACAGTGCTTCCCTGGTGTCTGATTTCTTGTTTACCACTGTTATATGTGTTCTTCTGGTGTATTTGTTCACAGCCCATGAGTATTTCAGGGTTATGGACCCAGCGCATCCAGTTTGGACGTGACACATGTCTTAGTCTTACCCACTATCAGCCATTCCTTTCAACTAATCCTCAAAAAATCTCTCTCTCCCTCTCTCTTGGAAACCCTTTTACTCCCCCCTTTTTTAAAATACAAATGTGGATATGTATTGCATATTTGGTGTATTAAGCAATTTGGCCATTAGATTCCTGCAGAATGTGGGCATTTAGCAGTAATATTGAATAGCATGTAATGTGTTGGGAGCAGATGTGGAAGTTGAGGGTTATGTACACATCAAACTTCGGGCAGGACATGCACAATTGTGATCGATTAAGTTTAGAAGTGAGAAGGCAAAAGTATGATGATGTAATGAGACTCATAAGTAAGTGGTACAAGTACAAGTATGCGTTGGAGACAGGTAGATGCGGTGACTAGGTGCTACGTCCAATCGTGTCATGAATCACACCTACAATTGGATATTTGTGCATATTTATCAGGTGATTGTGATTTGTATTACAATCAGGAGATATGATTGGTCATGCACTTATGTATTTGTCCACGTTACAGTATATATAGCTTTATTGATGCTCTTGTTGACTACTTGAAAAAGGCTCAGATTTGAGTCGAAATATTGCTGGTGCACCTTTTCCTTGACCAATAAAACTTTGCCGCATTGAGTTCTGATGTCTACTTTATTTTAATTTTTCTATTTGTGCATGGATATGGACTGATCTATCTTGACGTCTTGTGTACCTCTCTTATTGCAAAGACACTGCAATTGCTGCTACTATTTACTGAGTGAAGAACATTGCAGGATAATAGGCAGAACGGGAAGGACATATGTTTTTTTTCGGTGCTGCTTACTATGTATTTCATTATTTTAATTACTTAGCATGAGAGCGAAGGACAAGGGTTGCACCAAAATTGAAATACATAATCTCCATGCAGATGATTTCTGTTTTGGGTGCTAAATATTGTAGTTAAATTACAACAAAAGTCAGCAAACGTGCGATGCAAGAACATACAGTACATGCACAATCATAAACATCAATAGTCAAGTTTACATGGTATGAAATCACACATATGGTTATTCCTGCACTGGTGGCAACTACACTAATTCCAGACAAAGCACAAGAATATCTGTCAGATCCAGTTAAAGGAATATTGCTATTTCCTGAGGAAAGGCAGATGGAGGGCAAACTGCTGAATTCTGCAGCTCTTTAATTAACGTCCATAGTTATTATATCAATGTGATGCATCACATACTTTAGAATTTTAATTTTCAAATATTTTACATATTCATTTTCTGTGTTAATTCATATAAAGAAGTGAATGAAATCACACTGACATTTCTCGTGGTATACATATGTTAAGGTATATTTAGTTATGGGGGTTTTTTTGTGTAAAGGAAACTCATTGGCGTGAGATAACAGGACATCATTTTTTTTCCATGTAATAATCTGACCAAATTTTCACTTGACCTTACCCTTTTGCAGTGTGACAACTCAGCTACGGTCAGAGTGAATAAACTGCTGCAAAATCAAAAGGAACAGTTGCCCACCGTGTATGTTTGTCATAGTATATCTCAATCGCCAGGGCAAAATGCTGGCTTACACCGGTGATAATAGCAGAGGATCTGAAGGATTCGACTGTTTCGGTTCACTCTACACTAATCCTCTTCGTTCCATCCCAGGTGGTGGTTTTTGAGCTCTTTAGCAAAACTACTAGCTTCAAAGTAAGCTACACTAAGAAGCTTTAAATGTATCCTTACCTGCAGAGTAGGCATCATTCTTTTTAAATGATATCCTTCCTACATTAAAGTCAGCCTGTTGTTTCGAGTGACTGTTCAAAATACTCTGTACTGTATGTACATAACATGAGAATTACACTATTCCTGACCATTATGTCACATGTATTCTACATGTTCCTGTACTTTACCCCAATGCAGGCTCTATCTCTAAGTGTTCTCTGAGCTTCTGGGGGGAAACTAGCTGATACAATTTCTTCCATGTACTGCACATAGAAGAAGAGATCCTGCTCACCTATCGCTCTCTTATATAAAGAAGCAGAACCAGCATGTAAGACTTTATAGAGAAGTACTGAGCTGTGTAGATATGATTTTAGTAGCTGAGAAACATTAAAATACTTACTATTAGTTGCAGCAGCATGTTTTAATATCTCTGTGCTCCCCCTCCTTCCATCCCTTTCCATAGCCTTCTATGAGCAGAAAGTAATCTGAGTTGTCAGTGAGTTGCTAGGTGGTCTTGCCTACCACAGTCGATTTCAGCAGTATTTCAGAGTGAGTGAATAGTTTAGGAGGGGAGGTGAAAAGGAGACTGTTAAGTGAAAAAAGAAGTACTTTTCTCTGATAAGATACACTATCAAGCCAAATGTCATGGGACAGAAACTAATATTGTGTAGGACCCCCTCTAGCCCGATGAATTGCAGCAACTCAACATGGCATCAATTCAACAAGTGGACAAAAGACATCTGAAGAAATGTTGAGCTATGCTGTCTGAAAAGCCACCCACAGCTGCATGGTACTTGTAGGAGCAGGATCTCAGGTGCGTGTTTACCTTTCAACCACATCCCATAAATGCTCGATTGAAATCATGTTGGGTGAACGTGTAGACCACACTGTTCGTAAGAAGTTTCCATTATGCGGGCATAAGTCAGTGATGTGTATAGGAGAACCACTGGATCCAATCTATGCTATGAGAACACACCCCACACTAGTATGGAACCACCATCAGTCTGCACGGTACTTTGTTGACAACTAGGGTCAATGGCTTCATGGAGTCTGTGCCATACACGAACACTACCATCAACTCAAAACAATTGGTGCCATGACTCATTGGACCATGTCACATGTTGTCAGTCTTCTACAGTTAGCAACCTCATGAGCCCAGGTGAGGTCTTATGTCTGGTGTTGTGGTGTTAACAGAAGGTTTTCTGCTCCCATAGCCCATGGAATCTAAAGATTGCTGCACTTGTTACAGTTGGAGGTGAAACACAGGCTCAGTATGGTTTAGCAGCTGACAGACAGAGGCAATATTTAGCAAAACTAATAAACTTAAACTCTAAAAGTGAGTGTACAAGACTCTATAGGAGGGCATTGGCACTTAAATGTTATAGTATATTAACATATATGTCAGTGAGACGAGGAACTCAAACGTTACTTGAAACTATTCAAAGTAGTACTCTCAACTTTACTACTGATGGTCCGCAGTATGACACAACCATTGCTGCTTCAACAGACTATAGCTGCCAGAGTACTTTGAAGGACCACACAGAATGCAAAGTCCTAACTGTCATCTCACATAACCTCACATAGGCATGTTACACTATTGCCAATGTCTTGTAATCCCCAGTACAATATCTATCCTTGACAGCAGTACATAACACTGCTTATTAATGCTGCTACCCATGGCGTCACTCTACCTCAACTAACGATAATCATTACATTACAATCCCCACATAACTTCAGTTCTTTTGTGGAGATGTTCCCCGAGTCAAAATACATCCTTTATTGTCACTAAAGTGTACGCACTAAAGATTTAATACTGGCCTCAGATGTGTGGCAGCTCAGCCTTTATCCTGGCTTGGATCATTGGTACTGTCCTTTTCTGGGGCAAGGCTTAGAGCAGCCATTGGCCGCCAGTCAAAAAAGCTGTCAGCTGCTGTACTGCGTAAGGCAGGGGGTGCGGGGCACCTCTCACCCCCTTACACACTAACCTGTAGGCTCACAGGGCCGCCATGTATTACAGTTTATTAAGCCCTAACTGTAGCAGGGCTTAATAAATTAACGTTAAAAAATACAATATACTGCGATACAGAAGTATTTTAGTATAATATATAGCACAAGCAATGAAGTGATTGCAAGTTCGGGCCTTGTAAGGGGATAAATAAAAATGTAAAAAAAAGTTGAATACAATTTTAAAAATATTAGAAAAATAATGAAATGAAAAGTTCAATAAAACAACTTTTTCATATAAAAATAATAAGCAATGCAAAAACAAACATACAGAAAAGGAGAAGAACCAGGCAGCATTCATTAAAAATCCTCTTCTTTATTGGAATACCATGAGGAAGCAAGCAGCTTGCTTCCTCATGGTATTCCAATAAAGAAGAGGATTCTTAATGAATGCTGCCTGGTTCTTCTCTTTTTCTGTATTGATCATCAACGGTGGACCCGGGGAGTCGGGACCCTAACTGGGCTATTGCATAGTGCCTTGCACCAGCGGTGTGACTGAACTTTTGGAGTGCTGCTGTAATCCTTTTTCTTCTTGTGGACCAAAAACAAACATAAATGGTCTTGCAACATATGTAAAAATTCTAATTAATGAAATATATATTTTTTTTCTGCACAGTAAACATAATAAGAATAAAATATCCAGATTTCTAAAATTGTGTTTTTTTGGGCACCTTAAAAAATGTAATAGAAAGCGAGCTAAAGTCTTATGTTTCCTAAATGGTACCAATAAAATCTTCAGGTCACCTTACAAAAACAAGACCTCGTATAACTCATCAACAGAAAAAGAAAAAGCTCTCAAGTTCCAAATATGGTGCCAAAAACATTTTTCAAAGCTTTTTATTTTTATTTTTGAAAGGTAAACATAAATTTGGTATTGCCGCATATACACAGACTCTCAGAATAAATGCAACCTGATTGCTGTGCTGTGAACACCTTAAAATCCAATCTCCAAAAAAACTGAATTGTGTTTCCCATCTTACTGTTACCATACGGCAGTTGCTGGTCCTCCCAGGGTGGCGGTGTGTGGGGTCCCGCGGTTGGGGCGCATCCCCCTGGCTTGTTGTCGGCGGCGTAATGCTGGTGGCATGCGGCACCGTGCGCACGCGAACCTGTGAGTGCAGCTACCGTGCAGGAGCTCCCTTTAATTAGGTGCTGTTGGGAGTTGGCTGTCTCCCTCTCTCCACCCCTGGGCGGAGACTTTTGTTTAAAGGTCGGGCAGAGACTGACAATCACTGCCAGTTATTGGTTTCCCTCAGTGTGCTAGTCTGGCTGTGTTGGTCTCCTGCTTCTGTCATTTTGGCTGCTATACTTTGCTGTTATTCACCAGGTTTTTACATCTGCCTTTTCTGTCAGTATTCTACCCTTTTCATCCAGGTATGCCAGGGTCCCTTTTTCGGTCCCTAGTGAGAGTAGGGATCGCCACCCAGTTGCCTGCCTGTGGTTAGCCAGGAGAGGAGGCAAGTAGGCAGGGACAGGGGTTGTGGGTGAGATCTAGGGCACCCAGGCTGGCGTATCAAGGGTAGTATACCGTAACATAATAACTGGCCCTTAAAATTGCTCTCCAATGGAGGCCATGAGTACCCTCGCAAGTCAGTTGCAGGACTTAGTGGTCATGATCCAAGACCTGTCCGGTCGTATGGTGACCCAGAAGCAGCAGGAGTTAGTGCATGTTTCTACCACCCCTTCTATTCCTGAGCCCAAGTGTCTGCTTCCTGAGGTAATTTCAGGGGAGAAGAGAAAGTTTTCTGTTTTTCAGCAGGCACGTAGATTGTATATTTGGATGGGCCCGGCTCCTCCGGCTCAGAATCCAAGAAAGTTGGATTGATTATGTCCTTACTTTGGGGTTCCCCCCAGACATGGGCCTACTCCTTACCCGAGAGTTCAGCTTGCCTGCAGTCAGTTGATTAGTTTTTTCGGGAACTTGGAGGTATTTTTGATGAGCCAGACTGTGCGGGGTTGGCGGTATCCCCTCACATGTCTTTACGTCAGGGGCAGCAGTGGGTAGAGGACTATTGCTCTAAATTTAGACTGTATGCAGGTGACACCTCTTGGAATGATAGCACCCTTAAAGATGTGTTTTTGTTGGGTCTTTCTGACCTGGTCAAGGATCTACTCATTTCTCATCCCGCTCCCGTGACACTCAATGATGCGATGGAATTGGCAGTCAAAGCTGACAGGAGGCTGAGATCTATAAAAGAGGAACATCAGGCCCATAGGGCTAGGGAATCCGGGCGACCCACTCCAACTTCTCCCATGCCAACTTCTGAGGCCGAGCCTATGGAAGTGGATCACCTCAGTCCTGAGGAACGGTGACGTTTCCGGATGACTCATCGCCTCTGCCTCTATTGTGGGAAAGCCGGACATCGTGTAGCGACCTGTCATCAAAAGCGTCTACAAAATCAGTCTGAACTGGCGGAAAACTTCAGATCCTAGGCGATTTTTGGGTGGATTGCCTAGGATCACAGATACTTCCTAAGTTGTTGGTGCTTTGTCAGATTGGCTTCCGGAATTTCACTCGGTCCGGTCAAGCTTTTATTGATTCGGGGGCTGCTGTCAATTTGATTAGTTTAAGTTTTGGCAGACCTCTGATGACTGAATTCTCTGTATTAAAGATTCCCATATGCTTCACTAGTATTGATTCTACCCCTCTGTCTGCAGGGGTTGTACAATGGAAGACTCTCATGTTACAGTTCACTGTGAGGGTTCTCCTTGGTAATGGAAAGGATGTCTGTTGATGTAGTGCTTGGTATGTCCTGTTTGGCACTGCACAATCCCCGATTTGATTGGTCCACTCGGGAATTGACACATTGGGGGTTGTCCTGTCATAGTAACTTAGCTACTATATCCATGTGTTCAGCAGATACCATACTTATTCCTGAGTATTTGTCTGATTTTCCTGATGTATTTTCCACTCCCCATAGGGAGTGGGACTGTGGTACTGATTTGATCCCCGACAGTCCCATCCATAAGGGAGCCATTTTCAATTTGTTTGGGCGTGAGCATGAAGCCCTTAAGTCCTATATTTCGGAGTCTCTGGCCAAACAACATATCAGGCCGTCCAGTTCCCCTGCCAGGGCAGGTCTCTTCTTTGTAGAGAAGGAAGATAGGACATTGAGGCCTTGTGTGGGTTATCGGGCTTTGAATAAAATTACAGTGAAGAACCAGTGCTCCTTGCCCCTGATTCCTGATTTATTGAATCAGGTGGTAGGAGCCCACTAGTTTTCCAAATTGAACTTAAGGGGGCTTACAATTTAATTTGCATCCGAAAGGGAGATCAGTGGAAGACCACGTTCAACACCTCGATCGGATATTTTGAATGTCTAGTCATGCCCTTTAGACGTTGTAAAGCCCCCGCTGTGTTCCAGGGATTTATGAAGGCGGTCTTCCACGACTTTCTTGGAGTATTTTTGGTCATATATCTCAATGACATTCTGGTGTATTCCCCAGACTGGGATTCACATGTGCGGCACCTGAGGCTGCTTCTGACCCGTTTGCATGAGTACCAACTTTTTGTCAAGTTGGAGAAATGCATTTTCGGTACTAAACAAGTGTCTTTCCTTGGTTATGTGATTTCACCCATGTGGATTCAAATGGAGTCTGATAAAGTGGCAGCAATCTCCCAATGGGTCAGACCAGATAACCTGAAAGCTCTCCAGCGGTTTTTAGGTTTCGCAAATTTCTACTGTAGATTCATTAAGAATTATTCTGTTATTGCTCAACCCCTGACCGATCTTACCAAGAAGGGTGCCGATTTGGTAAGATGGTCGCCAGAGGCCCTAGAGGCTTTAAGTCATCTCAAAAGGGCATTTACTCCTGCCCCGGTGCTAGTACAGCCTGACGCGCGGCGACCGTTCTTCATTGGGGTTGATGCGTCTGAGGTGGGGGCTGTATTGTCTCAGGAAGTCAGCGGGAGACCTGAGTATAGTCCATGTGCGTTCTTCTCGTGGAAGTTCAGTTCGGCTGAACGTAACTACGATGTGGGTAATCGTTAGTCATTGGCGATTAAGTGGTCTCTAGAAGAGTGGCGTCACCATCTTGAGGGGGTAAGGCATTCCATTACCGTGTATACTGATCATAAAAACTTGGTATATCTCGCCAATGCTAAGAGACTCACAGCTTGTCAGGCCAGGTAGGCGTTGTTTTTCGCCAGGTTCAACCTCATCGTTACATATATTCCAGGGGAGAAGAACATGAAGGCAGACGCCCTCTCCCGGAGTTTCGGTTCGCCGGAAAGTGAGACAGTGCCTCCCGAGAATATCTTGGCACCTGGGGTGGTGATGGCAGTTGTAGAATCTGATCTCGTTCCTCATCTACAAAATTGCCAGCAGGACGCTCCCTTTGGGGTGCCGGAGGGCAGATGGTTTGTGCCAGAGACCTTGCGTCTCAGAGTCATTGAAGAGTCTCACTCATTTGTTCTCGCAGGCCATCCGGGGGTTCAGGGGACTCTGGATCTTTGTACTAGACACTATTGGTGGCCAGGCATGTCTCGGGAGATTCGTGACTTTGTTAAGGGATGTTCTGTCTGTGCACGCGTTAAAAGTCGTTGTCGTCCGGAGGGGCTTCTGAGACCGTTACTGGTGCCTTTTCGTCCGTAGTCACATTTATCGATAGATTTTATCACCGATCTACCTGAGACTCAGAAGTTCACCACTATCCTAGTTGTTGTAGACCGTTTCTCAAAGATGGCACATTTCATGGCGTTAAAGAAGCTACCATCTGCAATAGAATTTTCCAAGATTTTTATAAAGGAAATCATTTGTCTACATGAGGTTCCCGAGAACATTGTATCTGATCGCGGTGTTCAGTTTGTTGAGCAATTTTGGTGAGCCTTCTGTAGAAACCTAGGAACGTCGCTTTCCTTCTTGTCAGCATCCCACCCGCAAACTAATGGTCAGACTGAGCGAAAGAATCAGGATTTAGTGCAGTATTTATGGTTGTTTGCTAGCGAAAAGGCTCATTAGTGGGCAGAATTCCTGCCATTGGCAGAGTTTGCGCTAAACAACCGTACTTGTTCTTCCACTGGGGTATCTCCATTCCTGTGCATATATGGTCAGCATCCTTGCTTCCTTACAGCTATTTCTACTCCGTCTGCCTGTCCTGCAGCTGATGTCGCCACAGAAGTACAGAAGAACCTCGAAGCAACAGGGGCTTTTATGCAGTTGTGTAGTGGGAAGAGTCTGTCAGTATCTGAACCTTACAGGATGGGACAGAAGGTATATTTGTCTTCTAGAAATCTCAAATTGAAGGTCCTGTCTTTGAAATTAGCGCCGTGTTATGTGGGTCCCTTTGTCATTACGCGTGTAGTAAATCCGCTTTCTTATGAACTTGATTTGCCAGCTACATAGAGGGTTCATAGAGTTTTTCATAAGTCGTTATTGAAACCTTTTGTCCCTAGTGAGAGTAGGGATCGCCACCCAGTTGCCCGCCAGGGGTTAGCCAGGAGTGGAGGCAAGTAGGCAGGGACAGGGGTTGTGGGTAAGATCTAGGGCACCTGGGCTGGCCTATCAAGGGTAGTATACCGTAACACCTACACCCTAAACATTTTAAACGTTTTTCAACACATTAAATTGTACAGTGGGTAGTACGATTAAAAAATACATCTTCTCTAGGAAAAATGCCTTATATGGCTATGTTGATAGAAAAATATAAGTTTATAGCTCTTGAAAAGCTAGGGGGAAGGAAAAGGAAAATTTGATGAAATTACTGGTTATTGAAGAGTTAAAGAAGAATCATCTTGTAATGCATTGTCCGGTAATTGAGGTTTATTCTTTGGCATGCTCTTGTTCCTCTGCCTTGCTATTTATTATGGTGTTGAATCTGATCATGACCTTAACTTTTCCTTGATCTTTCTCTTGTCCTTTGGATTGTTTGTCTGGTTCTTGTTGTTTTACTATTGGCTACCCTTCTGACTATGCTCCTGACTTGTTCTCTATCTGGTTGCATTTTGAGCACTTTCCTGGTGCATCAGCACTACTTCCACTGATTCATGACTATTCTGGGAACCTCAAAATTCATACCTGCCTGTAGGGCCTAGATGATCCTTTAGACTCCACACTCCTGCCTAACCAGTTTCAAATGGATCACAGTTTAGAGAATGCACATTTCTTGTAGACCTCCTAAACAGATTGTAGACCTCCAAGCCAATAAATGAAACGTACATCCTGGTTTGGTAGAATGAGGAACTTGAAAATAGATGTCTTTCACTATTTTCCATATTTATTCCAAACCTTCACTGTTGTAGTCTCCTTTCCAATTTCAAGCAAGTTTAGATATCTGTTATTTGTGTGGGGCTTCCTAAACCCCAAGCTCTACTATGCTTCTTCTCTGATGGTGTGTTTGATGGACAGGTTCTAATCCTTCCTCAATTAGCTCTGTGTGTCCCTAGAGGATTTGCTTAGTGGTGTGGAGCTCAAGCCTACCTTTGTATTTCTCCTTCTGATGGGAAAACTTCGTTCCTCTCCATCTGAACTACAAGTTGCCTCACTCCATTAGATCAGGAATTCTAACTCCCTTTACTTAAAAGCTCACATTTCCTCCAGGAACTTTGGATCCTGCAAAAATTGTATTTTGAGCGTCATCTATGTGTATTCATTCAAGCATATCCATATATCCTTTTTATGGGCCATGTAAATGCATCACACAATATGTCAAGCTAACCATTCATCAAGTATGGAACATCAATAAGGTGATATGATGTCACAAAGCGAACGACTCAATGAGCTAAGTGATCATCTTGTATTGACGTATGGAACATTGGATTGACAATATTTAGTACCCAGTGAAGGCTTGTATGGTTTAGAAATGTATTGACTTTTAACTCACAAATACAAATTTAGAGACTTCCCCACCGGTGGGTTCCTTGGATGTGGTTCCATAAACTATTATTACTTATAACCCACCCCTCACCTCCCCTCTGTCATTCAAAAGCACTTACAGATGACCCTCAAGAGAACATACATTGAAAGGAGTACTGCAGCAGCAAACAATTCCATTAAGCCTTCACTGCACTTGCACCCATAAGACAACTCCATCAGTCGAGAACATCTTTTGCGACCCATGTTCTGCGTCTTTCACCTGTTATTGATGATGTCCAATGAAGCGTCACTCTTTTAAGTTTTTCTACAGTATTCTGGGATCAGCCAAAAGAAGTTTCATTGCTAAAGGCAACTTTGAAACTTGTTACATGTACTTTACTGCCATGTTCGATATCTGACCTCGAGTTGTAAATATGCCAAAATCTATTATGTCCTGGGCAAGGAAAGCGTTAAGAATGACTTAGCAAGCATGTTTAGCGATAACAATGCTATACTTTTAGTATTTTACTAATAAAGCACTTGACAACTATTTGGCCCGGTCTACAACAATTTGCATTGATGCTTTACTATTCTAGCAGTTTGCAAATTGCTTGTCATTTTTACCTTTATGTCATTCTTCATTTGTCTTTGGAGATATTATGAATGCTACGGCCTATGTTTATATCCAAATCTGTTTTATATCGCGCTACACTTTACTCCGTTCTGTACAGCAGGGCTCTATGTTTGAGGCCAGTTACTATACTTAGTGAATAATTTATTGAACAAGTGATTATTTGAAGCCACTTTTGCTTTTGCTACTGGAAATTTCAACTGCGGTCAAATAAAATGCAAACAAGCAGCTCATTTGTCTATTTGTAAACTATTCCTCTTCTGAAGCTGATTTTTATCTGCCAACTTATATACTGGGGAAAAAAAAAACAACAATTTAAGTAATTTTCTCTTTTTCTTCTAGCGTGCAAGGTCATTAATTGCTATTGGGACCTCTATAAACCCTAGTCTGCTGATGGGGTGAGAACTCTATTGTTAAATGTATTACGGCGCTAGTGTCTTTGGAGATTGCCTGCTTGATTGCTTTGTAAAGGCCCAATGGCACACAGCAATTAAAATCCATAGACCTTTATAACCCTACTGATGTTTTATGGGCCTTTTCGTGTCCTTCAGTATAGTTTACCATTTCAGTGTTTCCCAATGGGTCTCTTTTTCAGCATTCAACATGGATTTTTTTCTAAAGTGATAAAGCTAGTTATATATTATGTGAAAGGTTAATGATTATTTTCAAAAAGAGCATATGTTTTTAACATAAAATTTAGTAGATTGAATATAGGCCAAAATCAACATTGCGTCCTAGGCACTCAATTTACAGCATGCTGGTTGATCTGTAAAGAAATAGACTTTATAAGTATGCAAATAATTGAAATATATTATAATAATTAGGCCCCCTTCATATGGGAGTATTTTCAGGCGCAAGATTTGAACGAGCAATACGCAGCTTATAGATCATATAATCATAGAACTTATGGATTCCAATGGGTGTGTTGACAAGTAGGTATTTTCCTCTGCATTTGAGTAAAAAAAAAACGCAGCGTGCTTTATTTTCCTGCACATTTGTGCATCCAAAGTCCCCATAGAAGTCAATGGGAATGCGTAAGTGCGCACAATACGCTAGGAGGTGCGTGGAACATTACGAAACTGCACAGGGAAAAGAACACATCTGGAACTCATTAGACTAATTAGCCATTTCAATTGGTACATCTTTGTTTGCTGCAGGCAAATGCATAGGTGCAAAAAGTACAGTGAAATACGCTGATGCGTGCGCAGAAAGACATTGTTCTGTCCGCAAATACACTGCGCTCACATGCGTGCAAATAGGCATACGCTTCTGTGAAGGGGGCCCAAGAGCGGGTATTAATGTGGTAAAATAGCCAACTGGACAGAATATTGCCACTTTCTATATGGAAAGTCATAGAAAATTTGAAACTGTCTCAGCAGTTTTCAAAAAGACTCCCGCGCTCCAAAAAGTTGATAACTACACCATTTAATATCCCCACCAGCAGGGGTTAAAAATCACGAAAAATACAACAGACAGTCGCAGTTCAGCAGATTTATGGATTAGCTGCCAATGTCATCCATGCAACATGTTTCTGCGCTTTCTACATGTCGTTAGGGGATAAAATTTTCCTTAACATTGTGCTTAAGGTAAGGATTAATTAGCTACATCATGTGGTGACGCATCATGTTATATCTTTAGCTTACACGTAGCATATTAATATGTTTGTTGGATTAGAGGACCCGAAGGATCTAATCTAATAACTGCATGTTTGTACTCGGAGGGAAGATCAATGTCTAACAATGGTGCACTGCATCGTACAGGACAGGTCAATACAAGACTATTTCTAGGGCAATATTTATATTTATTATTCCTTGTGATGTGTAAAACAATCACATTTTATAACATAATAAATAAATAAATACTAGTCTTGAGAAGGGCACAAGATGTTTCTGATATTTTTAAGCAAGAGTGTAAAAATCTAGTTCATTTTGCCTTTACTTTCACAGTAAATACAACTCTATTGTAGATCCTTGCACAATGGGTGGACTGTGATTAACAGTTACCTTGTAGTGCTGGGTTCCTGAATTCAAATCTTATCAAGGACAACATCTGTATGGTGCTAACGATTGAGCCAATTTAAGGCCCATTTACATGCAAAGATAATCTTTCAAATGATTGAAAGATTAAAAGTTTTAGTGATCATTTCGCATAAAGTGTTAATAAACACTAATGTCCATTAACACTTTATCATCTTCATTTGCATGTAAAAGGGCCTTTGGGAGCTGTTTGCAGAGTCCAGCATGTGGGCTGGGCTCTGCACACAGCTGCATTGTTCTCGTCGGGGCTGCTGGCAGAATACAATGTAATCTCCCGGCTCCCATGGAGAACACAGTGTGCAGTCTGTTGAGAGATACTTTATCTATCTGAGGCTGAACAATAGATTTTATTTTTACCTTAAAATCATCGTTCAGCCGTACAGTGCATGAAAGTAATGTTTACACGCGACAATTATCACTCATTTGTGGTCAGTTGAATGAATTTTGAGCAATAATCGTTGCATGTAAATGATCTTTAACTTATAATTTTTTCCCCAAAGGAGAAGAAGAGGTAAAAGAAAAACATCAAAGAGAACATAAAAACTCAATACAGTTGTTGCCCTTGGACAGAATTGACCTAGAACGCCATAACTAAAAGGCAACAGTGCTAACCACTGAGCCACCAGCTTCTTCCTCCTCCTGCTTCTTCCTTCTACAGAAGATACCTAGGGCATACCAGCATAGTCCATACCACTATTCACAGGAATTGTATAACTTATACCAGCTGTACATATATAATTATACCATAGGGATGGGCTGCATCTCACTGGGGAGGGTAGAGCTGTACTAAGGAAGAAGATCGCTAGAAGGTTAAATGAGTGTTTAAACTAGGAACTGGTGGGAAGGGCAACCAAAGAGATAGAGGGGAAGATAGTGTACACAGGGACTAAGTAATGGAAATGCCAATGGAGTGATGGATGGGGTTAATACAGTTAGAACTTGTAGAATAGTTAATAAGGATACACTTGATATAAAAAATAACCAAAACCTTCTAAACTGTATGGTGACTAATGCTAGAAGTCTGACCAATAAAGTTGACGAACTGGAAGTAATAAGGTCTGAGACAAACTACGACATAGCAGGAATAACGGAGAGCTGATTGGATAAAAACTGTGACTGGGTGGTGAATTTACTGGATTACAGTCTGTTCAGAAGAGATCATAAAAACCGGAAAGGGGGCAGCGTTTGTCTTTATGTAAAATTCTGTTTAAAGCCCACACTACAGGAAGATATATGGGAAGGAGATGAACATGTGGAGTCTGTATGGGTAGAACTACATGTAGGGAAAATAACAATAAAATCCTCATAGGGGTTCTTTGTAGGCCCCCAAATATAACAAAAGCTACTGAAAATGTATTACTGAAGCAAATAGATGAAGCAGCAAATCACAAAGAGGTAATTATTATGGGAGGGCTTTAACTATTCTGGGAAGCCAAAACCTGTGGATCTTATAAAGGTAAAAAGGTAATAAGTCCCTAGCAATTACTAAAGATAATTACTTTACCCAATTTGTTCAAGACCCAACTAAAGGGACGGCCATTTTGGACTTAATATAACAGACTATACATGACAGAATATCAGGGGTGCAGGTTGAGCAGCAAAAGTACAGCAAGGTCAAGGCCTAAAAAAAAACAGTGCTGCGGGTAGTAAACCATAAATTGATGCACTGTGAAGAACTTACTTCACACGGGTGCCTCAGATGGGTCCACTCCTAATACAGAAGAGCCATAGTACCAAGTTCAGGTCTGGCAGGAAGGAGGTAGTGAATGCGACAGTTAGGTTACAGGTGCTTTATTCACTAAAGAAAAATACATACAATGTGTTTCGGCTTATAGGTGATCCTTTTTCAAGCATCAAGTAAGTTCTTCACGGTGCATCAATTTATGGTTTACGACTTGGAGCACTTGGTTTTTTTAGGCCTTGACCTTGCAGTACTTTTGCTGTTTGTGTCCTCCGATATTTCCATATTCGGATTCCCTTTGATGCTCTCCACCACCGGATGTCCCGGGGACCAGTGTATGTAAACGTTACTCTCTGCACACCGGGATTGTGGACATACTAGAGCACCCTTAACCAAGAGTATCTCTGGGATGCTGAGTGAGTCTACCCATATTATATTTTATTGTGGCACCCATTTCTACTCTCCACCTAAGCTATTGTCTATATCACTATATACAGAGAGATGTATAAGTTATAAATATCCCTGTATATAGTGATATGGAGCATGCTGGTATTACTTGGGTATTTCCTGTGTATAATTATATATGTACAGAATAAGTTCTACAGTATAACCTATGTCAGCTGTACACATATAATTATATACGGAGCATACCCAGGTTATACCAGCATGGATCATATCGCCTTCCCGCACTGCAACTCGACTATTATCTGCACACAGGCTATCACATCTTCCAATTCCAGTCCCTACTGTCTCATGCTGCTGCTAAGCGCCCAACTCATCCACCAGCTTTTTCTGTACTAAGAACACAACGCTGGGGAAAGAGAAGAAAAAAGAAGATGAAGAAAAAGAGGTAAGAACAAGCATGGTGGCTCAGTCATTAGCACTATTGCCTTGTAGTGCTGGGGTCATAGGTTCAGATCTAAGCAAGGACAACATCTACATGGACTTTGTATGTTCTTTTAGTGTTTTTTTCCTTCGTTTCCCCCTCGAGAGAAGAAAGCAGCAGTGAAAGAGCTCAGAGGCAGTGACTGACATCATGATAGTGACATCATCACAGGTCCTGTAAGCACACGGCTACTGTCTGGCTCAAACTGTAAGTGTAAGTGTAACTGTAAGGATGTTGTTATAGGCCAACTGGATAAATTTACACGGTGAAACACAGAAAATGAACTATATGAAATATCTTTACAACAAGAGCCAATAAAAAAAATTTCATGGTCATATTTCTTTCATTCAGCACACCAAGATATTACAGATTAGGACTAGAGATGAGCGAGCACCAAAATGCTCGGGTGCTCGTTACTCGGGACGAAATTATCGCGATGCTCGAGGGTTCGTTTCGAGTAACGAACCCCATTGAAGTCAATGGGCGACCCGAGCATTTTTGTATATCGCCGATGCTCGCTAAGGTTTCCTTGTGTGAAAATCTGGGCAATTCAAGAAAGTGATGGGAACGACACAGCAACGGATAGGGCAGGCGAGGGGCTACATGTTGGGCTGCATCTCAAGTTCCCAGGTCCCATCATTAACCACAATAGTGGCAAGAGTGGGCCCCCCCAACAACTTTTACTTCTGAAAAGCCCTCATTAGCAATGCATACCTTAGCTAAGCACCACACTACCTCCAACAAAGCACAATCACTGCCTGCATGACACTCCGCTGCCACTTCTCCTGGGTTACATGCTGCCCAACCCCCCCCCCCCCACTGCACGACCCAGTGTCCACAGCGCACACCAAATTGTCCCTGCGCAGCCTTCAGCTGCCCTCATGCCACGCCACACTCATGTCTATTTATAAGTGCGTCTGCCATGAGGAGGAACCGCAGGCACACACTGCAGAGGGTTGGGACGGCTAGGCAGCGACCCTCTTTAAAAGGGGCGGGGCGATAGCCCACGATGCTGTATAGAAGCAATGAGAAATATAATCCTGTGCCACCGCCATCAGGAGCTGCACACGTGGGCATAGCAATGGGGAACCTATGTGCCACACGCTATTCATTCTGTCAAGGTGTCTGCATGCCCCAGTCAGACCGCGGTTTTTTATAAATAGTCACAGGCAGGTACAACCGGGAATCCCCAACTCCGCAATAGGAATTCCGTGTGCACCCACAGCGTGGGTGGCTCCCTGGAACCCACCGGCTGTACATAAATGTATCCCATTGCAGTGCCCTGGACAGCAGAGCTAACGTCAGATTAAATGCAGGTGGGCTTCGGCCCACAATGCATGCCCCAACCTGACCGGGCTTTTTAATTCATAGACACAGGCAGGTACAACTCCCTATTGTGAAGTCCCTGTGGACCGACAGCATGGGTGGGTGCCAGGAAGCCACCGGCGGCACATAAATATATCCCATAGCATTGCCCATCACAGCTGAGGTAATGTCATGTTTAATGCAGGTGGGCTTCGGCCCACACTGCATGCCCCAGTCAGACTGGGGTTCTTTAGAAGTGGACACATGTAGTTACAACTCCGTGTGGACCGACAGCATGGGTGGCTCCCTGGAACCCACCGGCGGTACATAAATATATCCCATTGCAGTGCCCAGCACAGCTGATGTAACGTCAGCTGTAATGCAGGTGGGCCAAAAATTAATTGGATTACACTGTAGGCGAGAGCCCCAAAAAATTGGTGTACCAACAGTACTAATGTACCTCAGAAAAATTGCCCATGCCCAACCAAGAGGGCAGGTGAAACCCATTAATCGCTTTGGTTAATGTGGCTTAATTGGTAACTAGGCCTGGAGGCAGCCCAGTTAAAATAAAAATTGGTTCAGGTGCAAGTTTAAACGCTTTAATGAGCATTGAAACGTATAAAAATTGTTTACAAAAATTATATGACTGAGCCTTGTGGGCCTAAGAAAAATTGCCCGTTTGGCGTGATTACGTGAGGTTTCAGGAAGAGGAGCAGGAGGAGGAGGAGGAATATTATACATAGATTGATGAAGCTAAAAGGTCCACGTTTTTGATGGTGATAGAGAACAATGCTTCCATCCGCGGGTGCAGCCTACGTATTGCTTAGGTATCGCTGCTGTCCGCTGGTGAAGAAGAGAAGTCTGGGGAAATCCAGGCTTTGTTCATCTTTATGAGTGTAAGCCTGTCGGCACTGTCAGTTGACAGGCGGGTACGCTTATCCGTGATGATTCCCCCAGCCGCACTAAACACCCTCTCTGACAAGACGCTAGCCGCAGGACAAGCAAGCACCTCCAGGGCATACAGCGCGAGTTCAGGCCACGTGTCCAGCTTCGACACCCAGTAGTTGTAGGGGGCAGAGGCATCACCGAGGACGGTCGTACGATCGGCTACGTACTCCCTCACCATCCTTTTACAGTGCTCCCGCCAACTCAGCCTTGACTGGGGAGCGGTGACATAGTCTTGCTGGGGAGCCATAAAGCTGGCAAAGGCCTTGGAGAATGTTCCCCTGCCTACGCTGTACATGCTGCCTGATCTCTGCGCCTCCCCTGCTACCTGGCCCTCGGAACTGCGCCTTCTGCCACTAGCGCTGTCGGATCGGAAGTTTACCATCAGTTTGTCCACCAGCGCCCTGTGGTATAGCATCATTCTCGAACCCCTTTCCTCTTTGGGAATGAGAGTGGAAAGGTTCTCCTTATACCGTGGGTCGAGCAGTGTGTACACCCAGTAATCCGTAGTGGCCAGAATGCGTGTAACACGAGGGTCACATGAAAGGCATCCTAACTAGAGATGAGCCAGCACCAAAATGCTCGGGTGCTCGTTACTCGGGACGAAATTTTCGCGATGCTCGAGGGTTCGTTTCGAATAACAAACCCCATTGAAGTCAATGGGCGACCCGAGCATTTTTGTATTTCGCCGATGCTCGATAAGGTTTCCATGTGTGAAAATCTGGGCAATTCAAGAAAGTGATGGGAACGACACAGCAACGGATAGGGCAGGCGAGGGGCTACATGTTGGGCTGCATCTCAAGTTCACAGGTCCCACTATTAAGCCACAATACCGGCAAGAGTGGGCCCCCCCCCTCCTAACAATTTTTACTTCTGAAAAGCCCTCATTAGCAATGCATACCTTAGCTAAGCACCACACTACCTACAACAAAGCACAATCACTGCCTGCATGACACTCTGCTGCCACTTCTCCTGGGTTACATGCTGCCCAACCCCCCTCCCCCCTGCACGACGCAATGTCCACAGCGCACACCAAACTGTCCCTGCGCAGCCTTCAGCTGCCCTCATGCCATACCACCCTCATGTCTATTTATAAGTGCGTCTGCCATGAGGAGGAACTGCAGGCACACACTGCAGAGGGTTGGCATGGCTAGGCAGCGACCCTCTTTAAAAGGGGTGGGGCGATAGCCCACAATGCTGTACAGAAGCAATGAGAAATATAATCCTGTGCCACCGCCATCAGGAGCTACACATGTGGGCTTAGCAATGGGGAACCTATGTGCCACACACTATTCATTCTGTCAAGGTGTCTGCATGTCCCAGTCAGACCGGGCTTTTTAATTCATAGACACAGGCAGGTACAACTCCCTGTTGTGAAGTCCCTGTGGACCCACAGCATGGGTGGGTGCCAGGAAGCCACCGGCGGTACATAAAAATATCCCATTGCATTGCCCAACACAGCTGAGGTAGTAATGTCGTGCTTAATGCAGGTGGGCTTCGGCCCACACTGCATGCCCCAGTCAGACTGGGGTTCTTTACAAGTGGACACATGTAGGTTAAACTCCGTGTGCACCTACAGCATGGGTGGCTCCCTGGAACCCACCGGCGGTACATAAAAATATCCCATTGCATTGCCCAACACAGCTGAGGTAGTAATGTCGTGCTTAATGCAGGTGGGCTTCGGCCCACACTGCATGCCCCAGTCAGACTGGGGTTCTTTAGAAGTGTAAACAGATGCATTTATAATTCCCTGTGGACCCACAGCATGGGTGGGTGCCAGGAAGCCACCGGCGGTACATAAAAATATCCCATTGCATTGCCCAACACAGCTGAGGTAGTAATGTCGTGCTTAATGCAGGTGGGCTTCGGCCCACACTGCATGTCCCAGTCAGACTGGGGTTCTTTACAAGTGGACACATGTAGGTTAAACTCCGTGTGCACCTACAGCATGGGTGGCTCCCTGGAACCCACCGGCGGTACATAAAAATATATCCCATTGCATTGCCCAACACAGCTGAGGTAGTAATGTCGTGCTTAATGCAGGTGGGCTTCGGCCCACACTGCATGCCCCAGTCAGACTGGTAATATGTACCTTAACAGTTACCGCGTTGGTGGTAATGTGGTGGTGACTGCGGACCTAGTAGCGCAGTTTTATTTTGTTGGTTTTCGGAATGTGGCCAGGATTAAGTGGGCCGTGGCGGGGGATGTTTTTGAGGCACTACGTGTCCTCTCCACGTGTCCGTGGTTATATGCACCTTAACAGTAACCGCGTTGGTGGTAATGTGGTGGTGACTGCGGACCTAGTAGCGCGGTTTTATTTTGTTGGTTTTCGGAATGTGGCCAGGATTAAGTGGGCCGTGGCGGGGGATGTTTTTGAGGCACTACGTGTCCTCTCCACGTGTCCGTGGTTATATGCACCTTAACAGTAACCGCGTTGGTGGTAATGTGGTGGTGACTGCGGACCTAGTAGCGCGGTTTTATTTTGTTGGTTTTTGGAATGTGGCCAGGATTAAGTGGGCCGTGGCGGGGGATGTTTTTGAGGCACTACGTGTCCTCTCCACGTGTCCGTGGTTATATGCACCTTAACAGTAACAGCGTTGGTGGGAAATGGCCTCGCCGCCATCATGTCTTTGGGAAGCCTCTGTTTCCACACCCCAGAGACATACCATTAGCAGCGGTATAGGCAGAGCCCATAATTAGTAACATTTCAGCCGTAGCATTAGGACAGGCCCCACTAACATATCACTAGTAGCATTATAGGGGGAGCACAGTATTAGTTCCATTTCAGTAATAGTAGCACTCAAGACAGGCCCCAGTAACAATTCCGAAGCAGCAGTATAGTGGGAGCGCAGTCTTCGTTCCATTTCAGTAATAGTAGCACTCAAGACAGGCCCCAGTAACAATTCCGAAGCAGCAGTATAGTGGGAGCGCAGTCTTCGTTCCATTTCAGTAATAGTAGCACTCAAGACAGGCCCCAGTAACAATTCCGAAGCAGCAGTATAGTGGGAGCGCAGTCTTCGTTCCATTTCAGTAATAGTAGCACTCAAGACAGGCCCCAGTAACAATTCTGAAGCAGCAGTATAGTGGGAGCGCAGTCTTCGTTCCATTTCAGTAGCTGCAGTATAGACAAGGCCCAAGTTACATTTATGTAGCTAAAGTGTAGGCCAACCCCACACACCTTTCTGTACCATGAGTGCAGGCGAAGAACATAGAAATTACTATGATTACACTGTAGGTGAGTGCCCAAAAAAATTGGTGTACCAACAGTACTAATGTACCTCAGTAAAAATTGGCCATGCCCAACCAAGATGGCAGGTGAAACCCATTAATCGCTTTGGTTAATGTGGCTTA
Source organism: Eleutherodactylus coqui (assembly GCF_035609145.1). Taxonomy (NCBI): domain Eukaryota; kingdom Metazoa; phylum Chordata; class Amphibia; order Anura; family Eleutherodactylidae; genus Eleutherodactylus; species Eleutherodactylus coqui. The sequence goes on along the minus strand of NC_089841.1, from coordinate 212,760,958 downwards.
AGTGGTAACTAGGCCTGGAGGCAGTCCAGTTTAACGAAAAATTGGTTCAAGTTAAAGTTCCAACGCTTTTAAGAGCATTGAAACGTATAAAAAATTTTTAGAAAAATTATATGAGTGAGCCTTGTGGCCCTAAGAAAAATTGCCCATTCAGCGTGATTACGTGAGGTTTCAGGAGGAGGAGGAGGAATATTATACACAGATTGATGAAGCAGAAATGTCCCCGTTTTGGATGGTGAGAGAGAACGATGCTTCCATCCGCGGGTGCAGCCTACGTATTGCTTAGGTATCGCTGCTGTCCGCTGGTGGAGAAGAGAAGTCTGGGGAAATCCAGGCTTTGTTCATCTTGATGAGTGTTAGCCTGTCGGCACTGTCGGTTGACAGGCGGGTACGCTTATCTGTGATGATTCCCCCAGCCGCACTAAACACCCTCTCCGACAAGACGCTAGCCGCAGGACAAGCAAGCACCTCCAGGGCATACAGCGCGAGTTCAGGCCACGTGTCCAGCTTCGACACCCAGTAGTTGTAGGTGGCAGAGGCGTCACGGAGGACGGTCGTGCGATCGGCTACGTACTCCCTCACCATCCTTTTACAGTGCTCCCGCCGACTCAGCCTTGACTGGGGAGCGGTGACACAGTCTTGCTGGGGAGCCATAAAGCTGTCCAGGCCCTTAAAGACTGTTGCACTGCCTGTGCTGTACATGCTGCTCGATCTCCGCACCTCCCCTGCTACCTGGCCCTCGGAACTGCGCCTTCTGCCACTAGCACTGTCGGATGGGAATTTTACCATCAGCTTGTCCGCAAGGGTCCTGTGGTATAGCAACACTCTCGAACCCCTTTCCTCTTCGGGAATGAGAGTGGGAAGGTTCTCCTTATAGCGTGGGTCGAGCAGTGTGTACACCCAGTAATCCGTAGTGGCCAGAATGCGTGTAACGCGAGGGTCACGAGAAAGGCATCCTAACATGAAGTCAGCCATGTGTGCCAGGGTACCTGTACGCAACACATGGCTGTCTTCACTAGGAAGATCACTTTCAGGATCCTCCTCCTGCTCCTCCTCCTCCTCAGGCCATACACGCTGAAAGGATGACAGGCAAGCAGCATTGGTACCGTCAGCAGTGGGCCAAGCTGTCTCTTCCCCCTCCTCCTCATCCTCCTCATGCTCCTCCTCCTCCTCCTGAACGCGCTGAGATATAGACAGGAGGGTGCTCTGACTATTCAGCGACATACTGTCTTCCCCCGCCTCCGTTTCCCAGCGCAAAGCATCTGCCTTTATGCTTTGCAGGGAACTTCTCAAGATGCATAGCAGAGGAATGGTGACGCTAATGATTGCAGCATCGCCGCTCACCACCTGGGTAGACTGCTCAAATTTTCCAAGGACCTGGCAGATGTCTGCCAACCAGGCCCACTCTTCTGAAAAGAATTGAGGAGGCTGACTCCCACTGCGCCGCCCATGTTGGAGTTGGTATTCCACTATACCTCTACTCTGCTCATAGAGCCTGGCCAACATGTGGAGCGTAGAGTTCCACCGTGTGGGCACGTCGCACAGCAGTCGGTGCACTGGCAGATTAAAGCGATGTTGCAGGGTGCGCAGGGTGGCAGCGTCCGTGTGGGACTTGCGGAAATGTGCGCAGAGACGGCGCAACTTTCCGAGCAGGTCTGACAAGCGTGGGTAGCTTTTCAGAAAGCGCTGAACCACCAAATTAAAGACGTGGGCCAGGCATGGCACGTGCGTGAGGCTGCCGAGCTGCAGAGCCGCCACCAGCTTACGGCCGTTGTCACACACGACCATGCCCGGTTGGAGGCTCAGCGGCGCAAGCCAGCGGTTGGTCTGCTCTGTCAGACCCTGCAGCAGTTCGTGGGCCGTGTGCCTCTTATCTCCTAAGCTGAGTAGTTTCAGCACGGCCTGCTGACGCTTGCCCACCGCTGTGCTGCCACGCCGCGAGACACCGACTGCTGGCAACGTGCTACTGCTGCTGACACATCTTGATTGCGAGACAGAGGTTGCGGAGGAGGAGGAGGGTGCTTTAGTGGAGGAAGCATACACCGCCGCAGATACCACCACCGAGCTGGGGCCCGCAATTCTGGGGGTGGGTAGGACGTGAGCGGTCCCAGGCTCTGACTCTGTCCCAGCCTCCACTAAATTCACCCAATGTGCCGTCAGGGAGATGTAGTGGCCCTGCCCGCCTGTGCTTGTCCACGTGTCTGTTGTTAAGTGGACCTTGGCAGTAACCGCGTTGGTGAGGGCACGTACAATGTTGCGGGAGACGTGGTCGTGCAGGGCTGGGACGGCACATCGGGAAAAGTAGTGGCGACTGGGAACTGAGTAGCGCGGGGCCGCCGCCTCCATCATACTTTTGAAGGACTCCGTTTCCACAACCCTATACGGCAGCATCTCAAGGCTGATAAATTTGGCTATGTGGACGGTTAACGCTTGAGCGTGCGGGTGCGTGGCGGCGTACTTGCGCTTGCGCTCCAACAGTTGCGCTAGCGACGGCTGGACGGTGCGCTGACAGACATTGGTGGATGGGGCCGAGGACAGCGGAGGTGAGGGTGTGGGTGCAGGCCAGGAGACGGTAGTGCCCGTGTCCTGAGAGGGGGGTTGTATCTCAGTGGCAGGTTGGGGCACAGGGGGAGAGGCAGCGGTGCAAACCGGAGGCGGTGAACGGCCTTCGTCCCACCTTGTGGGGTGCTTGGCCATCATATGTCTGCGCATGCTGGTGGTGGTGAGGCTGTTGGTGGTGGCTCCCCGACTGATCTTGGCGCGACAAAGGTTGCACACCACTGTTCGTCGGTCGTCAGGCGTCTCTGTGAAAAACTGCCAGACCTTAGAGCACCTTGGCCTCTGCAGGGTGGCATGGCGCGAGGGGGCGCTTTGGGAAACAGTTGGTGGATTATTCGGTCTGGCCCTGCCTCTACCCCTGGCCACCGCACTGCCTCTTGCAACCTGCCCTGCTGCTGCCCTTGCCTCCCCCTCTGAAGACCTGTCCTGAGTAGGCGTTGCAAACCAGGTGGGGTCAGTCACCTCATCGTCCTGCTGCTCTTCCTCCGAATCCTCTGTGCGCTCCTCCCTCGGACTTACTGCCCTCACTACTACCTGACTGCAAGACAACTGTGTCTCATCGTCATCGTCCTCCTCACCCACTGAAAGGTCTTGAGACAGTTGCCGGAAGTCCCCAGCCTCATCCCCCGGACCCTGGGAACTTTGCAATGGTTGTGCATCAGTGACGATAAACTCCTCTGGTGGGAGAGGAACCACTGCTGCCCAATCTGAGCAGGGGCCCGAGAACAGTTCCTGGGAGTCTTCCCGCTGCTGAGCATGTGTCATTGTAGTGGAGTGAGGAGGCTGGGCGGAAGGAGGAGCAGCAGACAGAGGATTCGGATTTGCAGCAGTGGACGGCGCAGAACTGTGGGTGGACGATAGGTTGCTCGAAGCACTTTCTGCCTTCCACGACAGGACCTGCTCACACTGCTCATTTTCTAATAAAGGTCTCCCGCGTGGACCCATGAATTGTGCGATGAATGTTGGTACGCCAGAAACGTGCCTCTCTCCTAATCGCGCAGCAGTCGGCTGCGATACACCTGGATCAGGAGTTCGGCCTGTGCCCACACCCTCACTTGGGCCTCCGCGTCCTCGGCCGCGTCCACGTCCTCTAGGCCTACCCCTACCCCTCAGCATGCTGTATTACCAGTGATTTGATTTCCCAGGCAGGAAATAAATTGGCGCAAGCCTGCAGGCCAAATATCCTTTTTTCCCTTTTTTTTAAAAGGAAAGGCCCACTGCGTCTATTCAATGAATAATAAGTTTAATAACTGTGTTGTGCCCCTGCAAATGTGTCACAGAACTTTAGTGTTGCAGAGTTATTAAGTACAGCTGAGCAAGGAATTTCACAGCCAGGAAAGAAAGTGGCGCAAGCCTGCTGTAAAACGTAGCTGGTTGCGTCTGATTTTTTTACGTTCTCCACGCAGCACACACGTACCCAGAGCCCTGAGGACTGTCAGAGGCAGGCCAAATATCTTTTTTTCCCTTTTTTTAAAAGGAAAGGCCCACTGCGTCTATTCAATGAATAATACGTTTAATAACTGTGTTGTGCCCCTGCAAATGTGTCACAGAACTTTAGTGTTGCAGAGTTATTAACTACAGCTCAGCAAGGAATTTCACAGGCAGGAAAGAAAGTGGCGCAAGCCTGCTGTAAAATGTAGCTGGTTGCGTCTGATTTTTTTACGTTCTCCACGCAGCACACACGTACCTAGAGCCCTGAGGACTGTCAGAGGCAGGCCAAATATACTTTTTTCCCTTTTTTTTAAAAGGAAAGGCCCACTGCGTCTATTCAATGAATAATAAGTTTAATAACTGTGTTGTGCCCCTGCAAATGTGTCACAGAACTTTAGTGTTGCAGAGTTATTAACTACAGCTGAGCAAGGAATTTCACAGGCAGGAAAGAAAGTGGCGCAAGCCTGCTGTAAAACGTAGCTGGTTGCGTCTGATTTTTTTACGTTCTCCACGCAGCACACACGTACCCAGAGCCCTGAGGACTGTCAGAGGCAGGCCAAATATCCTTTTTTCCATTTTTTTTAAAAGGAAAGGCCCACTGCGTCTATTCAATGAATAATAAGTTTAATAACTGTGTTGTGCCCCTGCAAATGTGTCACAGAACTTTAGTGTTGCAGAGTTATTAACTACAGCTGAGCAAGGAATTTCACAGGCAGGAAAGAAAGTGGCGCAAGCCTGCTGTAAAACGTAGCTGGTTGCGTCTGATTTTTTTACGTTCTCCACGCAGCACACACGTACCCAGAGCCCTGAGGACTGTCAGAGGCAGGCCAAATATACTTTTTTCCCTTTTTTTTTTAAAAGGAAAGGCCCACTGTGTCTATTCAATGAATAATATATGTCTTCTGGCCCTGCCTAATCAATTCTGTCCCTGTAGTATTAATGCAGGGTGCAATGCTCTGCACAGCCGATTTTGAGAAGAAAAAAAAAAATGCAACACAGCTAACAGCAGCCTGCACAGTACTCCACACGGTTAAATGTGGCCCTAGAAAGGACCGTTGGGGTTCTTGAAGCCTTCACTCACTCCTAACACTCTCCCTGCCTAACCACCACTTCTGTCCCTAATACAGGGTGCAATGCTCTGCACAGCCGATTTTGAAAAAAAAAATATATATACACTGCTAACAGCAGCCTGCACACGGGTAGATGTGGCCCTAAGAAGGACCGTTGGGGTTCTTGAAGCCTACACTCACTACAAACACTCTCCCTACAGCAGCACCAGCAGCAGCACTTTCCCTCAGCTAACTCACAAGGCATCTGAGGCGAGCCGCGGGAGGGGCCGATTTTTATACTCGGGTGACATCTGATCTCCCCAGCCACTCACAGCAGGGGGGTGGTATAGGGCTGGAACAACACAGGAGGAAGTTGTAATGCCTTCCCTGTCTTTCAATTGGCCAGAAAAGCACGTTACGTCTCAGAGATGAAAGTGAAAGTAACCCGAACATCGCGTGGTACTCGTTACGAGTAACGAGCATCCCGAACACGCTTATATTCGCACGAGCATCAAGCTCGGACGAGTACGTTCGCTCATCTCTAATCCTAACATGAAGTCAGCCATGTGTGCCAGGGTACCTGTACGCAACACATGGCTGTCCTCACTAGGAAGATCACTTTCAGGATCCTCCTCCGGCCATACAAGCTGAAAGGATGACAGGCAAGCAGCATGTGTACCGCAGCAGTGGGCCAAGCTGTCTCTTCCCCCTCCTCATCAAGCTCCTCCCCCTCCTCCTCCTCCTCAACGCGCTGAGATATAGACATGAGGGTGCTCTGACTATCCAGCGACATACTGTCTTCCCACGCCTCCGTTTCCGAGCGCAAAGCGTCTGCCTTTATGCTTTGCAGGGAACTTCTCAAGAGGCATAGCAGAGGAATGGTGACGCTAATGATTGCAGCATAGCCGCTCAGCATCTGGGTAGACTCCTCAAAGTTTCCAAGGACATGGCAGATGTCTGCCAACCAGGCCCACTCTTCTGTAAAGAATTGCGGAGGCTGACTCCCACTACGCCGCCCATGTTGGAGTTGGTATTCCACTATAGCTCTACGCTACTCATAGAGCCTGGCCAACATGTGGAGCGTAGAGTTCCACCGTGTGGGCACGTCGCACAGCAGTCGGTGCACTGGCAGATGAAACCGATGTTGCAGGGTCCGCAGGGTGGCAGCGTCCGTCTTGGAGTTGCGGAAAGGTGCGCTGACCCGGCGCACCTTTCCGAGCAGGTATGACAAGTGTGGGTACCTTTTCAGAAAGCGCTGAACCACCAAATTAAAGACATGGGCCAGGCATGGCACGTGCGTGAGGCTGCCGAGCTGCAGAGCCGCCACCAGGTTACGGCCGTTGTCACACACGACCATGCCCGGTTGGAGGCTCAGCGGCGCAAGCCAGCGGTCGGTCTGCTCTGTCAGACCCTGCAGCAGTTTGTGGGCCGTGTGCCTCTTCTCTCCTAAGCTGAGTAGTTTCAGCACGGCCTGCTGACGCTTGCCCACCGCTGTGCTGCCATGCCGCGCGACACCGACTGCTGCCGACGTGCTGCTGCTGACACATCTTGATTGCGAGACAGAGGTTGCGTTGGAGGAGGAGGGTGGTTTAGTGGAGGAAGCATACACCGCCGCAGATACCAGCACCGAGCTGCGGCCCGCAATTCTGGGGGTGGGTAGGACGTGAGCGGTCCCAGGCTCTGACTCGGTCCCAGCCTCCACTAAATTCACCCAATGTGCCGTCAAGGAGATATAGTGGCCCTGCCCGCCTGTGCTTGTCCACGTGTCCGTTGTTAAGTGGACCTTGGCAGTAACCGCGTTGTTGAGGGCGCGTACAATGTTGCGGGAGACGTGGTCGTGCAGGGCTGGGACGGCACATCGGGAAAAGTAGTGGCAACTGGGAACCGAGTAGCGCGGGGCCGCCGCCGCCATCATGCTTTTGAAGGACTCCGTTTCCACAAGCCTATACGGCAGCATCTCCAGGCTGATCAATTTGGCAATGTGCACGTTTAACGCTTGAGCGTGCGGGTGCGTGGCGGCGTACTTGCGCTTGCGCTCAAACTGTGGCGCTAGCGACGTCTGGACGCTGCGCTGAGAGACATTGCTGGATTGGGCCGAGGATAGCGGAGGTGAGGGTGTGGGTGCAGGCCAGGAGACGGTAGTGCCTGTGTCCTCAGAGGGGGGTTGGATCTCAGTGGCAGGTTGGGGCACAGGGGGAGAGGCAGTGGTGCACACCGGAGGTGGTGAACGGCCTTCGTCCCACCTTGTGGGGTGCTTGGCCATCATATGCCTGCGCATGCTGGTGGTGGTGGCTCCCCGGCTGATCTTGGCGTGACAAAGGTTGCACACCACTGTTCGTCGGTCGTCAGGCGTCTCTGTGAAAAACTGCCACACCCTAGAGCACCTTGACCTCTGCAGGGTGGCATGGCGCGAGGGGGCGCTTTGGGAAACAGTTGGTGGATTTTTCGGTCTGGCCCTGCCTCTACCCCTGGCCACCGCACTGGCTCGGCCTGTGCCCACTCCCTGACTTGGGCCTCCGCGTCCTCGCCCGCGTCCACGTCCTCTAGGCCTACCCCTACCCCTCAGCATGCTGTATTACCAGTAGTGCAGAAACAGAACGCTGTAATTAAATGTGCCACTTATTGGCCTGTGGTTGGAGGCTGACTTCGCTTACGGAACGCACAGCAGAGCCAGGAAATAATTTTGCGCAAGCCTGCTGTAACACTTATCTGGCTGCGTATGAATTAGGAGGAAAACTACCCCCAGCACAGACCCAGTACACTGAGGACAGTCACAGGCAGCCCAAATAGATTTTTTTTCCCAAATGTTTTTGGAAAGGCCCACTGCCTATATTCAATAAATATGTCTTCTGTCCCTGCCTCACCACTACTGGCCCTGGAGTATGTAAAATAACTGCAGACTGTTGCACTGTGGACTGGAATACAGCGGTGAGTTAACAGCCAACACAGAGCCAGGAAATAATTTTGCGCAAGCCTGCTATAACACTTAGCTGGCTCCGTATGAATTAGGAGGACAACTACCCCCAGCACAGACCCAGTACACTGAGGACAGTCACAGGAAGCCCAAATAGATTTTTTTCCCCAAATGTTTTTGGAAAGGCCCACTGCTTATATTCAATAAATATGTCTTCTGTCCCTGCCTCACCCCTACTGGCCCTGGAGTATGTATAATTACTGCAGGGGGCAATGCTCTGCACGGCCGATATACAAAAAAAAAAAAAAGTGCAACACTGCAAAAAGCAGCCTCCACACTACTGCACACGGTTAGATGTGGCCCTAAGAAGGACCGTTGGGGTTCTTGAAGCCTAAAATACTCCTAACACTCTCCCTATAGCAACTCCAGCAAGACAGCACTTTCCCTGATCTCTGTGAGAACGCATCTGTGGCGAGCCGCGGGAGGGGCCGATTTTTATACTTGGGTGACACCTGATCTCGCCAGCCACTCACAGCAGGGGGGTGGTATAGGGCTTGAACGTCGCAGGGGGAAGTTGTAATGCCTTCCCTGTCTTTCTATTGGCCAGAAAAGCGCGCTAACGTCTCAGAGATGAAAGTGAAAGTAACTCGAACATCGCGTGGTACTCGTCTCGAGTAACGAGCATCTCGAACACGCTAATACTTGAACGAGTATCAAGCTCGGACGAGTACGTTCGCTTATCTCTAATTAGGACCTTTTAAGTCACTAACAATTTCAGTTTTCACCAGTGCAATAGAAAATAAAATCTGCATGATCCTGATGAATGGATGTTAGCAATGTGAACAATATATCTATTTATATATAGGCATGCATCCCTACACATTCGAAGTGGAATGTTATAGAATTCCTCAGTGATAGCAAGCTTCAATCTGTCAGCTGTTTAAATGGGATGCATGTACACTTTGTACTTAAGATAGCCCTAAAGGTAAAAGGTTGGGGGGTAAGATTCGGTGAGCGATCCAGCCAGTCCTCTGACCCACGTCTGCCTATCCAACACTCTGGAAATGTCTTGTCTAACCAGTAACTGCCCTGCTGCCACCACATGTTGTTGAAAATATCCAAATCCTGAATGATGGGATAAATAGAAAAAAGAATCCCCAAGACAAAATTCCTGCCCAGACCATCACACCTGGACTGCTGCTATTCACCTCCGGAGGTGTTAACAGACATAGCTGTGTTTATTGGTAACCTGTAAACCCTGAAATGACAATTGAGGTGAAGAACAGCAGTCCAGCTGTAATGGTGATCTAAGCTGGGCTCAGTAGAACAGACGGGTCAGGATATTACATCTGCTATACAGACATTAAAATGTGGCCACACTGTTGTTGTCTGAAATCAACCATAGACATACATTGTAACTGTTAAGATATTCCAATTTCAGCAAATAAATGTATTTCTTTGTATAATAAAAAGTTATACAATTTTCCTTGAATTTATATAGGTTTTCAAGATCTCTGCTTATTGTAATTTATTAGGAACCTTCCTTATTTACTTCTAGTGGAAAGATATTTTGACCTGGTGATGTGATGGAGAAACAGGTGCAAGGCTCATTACAAGACCTATATTCAAATAAGAAAGATTTGCATATTACCCAGAGGAGCCTTTGAGTCTCCTCACTCACCATCTAGGTGCTCTCCCTAAGGAGAAAAGACATATATTGTCATTAGTCTTATACCCGTGTGTCCACCACCTGACCAGGATAGAATTGTTCTATCTTCTGTAAGTAAACAATGAAGGTTCCCATTGAATGAACAGCAAAAAATAAAAAGAATCGTACAAAGAATAACTCAAGCTGGAATACTCCATAAATCATTAGGGGAATGGAACTTTCATTATTTCGTCAATGCATGACTTAAATGTTGGCATATATCCTTGAACTGCCTCTTATTTTGGAGTGACACTGACTCTTTCATTAAAGACTTTAGGTTGTTAATTGTACATCATGTCGCTAAACAAATTTTGGATATATATTATGTTACTTTTTTGCTATCCTTTTTTTTCTACTTACCAAGGTACAACTCAAGGAGAACTCTTAATGGCATTGATTTATTGTATCACCTTCTCAGTCCGAGGAAGCACTAAAATTAATATGAAGTTGCTAAGGAGTGTAGCACTTGTTGCGATGCAAGTAACATCACAAGGTACAATGAAAGCAATTTTGAAATTACATCTGGGTCACAATACTGAGAGTAGGTACTAGAAAAGTACAGGCAGAAGCTCATGTTAAAGTCATTTCTTCATTTCATATTTTTTTGTTACTTTGTGTTATTTTTTTCATCCAGTTTACTGCATATCCACTATATATCTTTTTGTTTTTCAGCAATTTGTTGTTGCTAAATGGCAAGTGACATCTAAAAAAAACTTTTTTTCACCTTGTACTTCATAATTATAATTCTACATGGCAATCATTGTGGCACTCGTAAGAGCAGAATGCTGCTCAAAATATATCTTTGCAATTTTTGTTAATGTTGTTTCTGGTTCTGTTACGTTTGCTTACAAGCTTTTTGTCAACGAGATTGCAGTAGGATTAGGAGGAAACCAATGGGGTGGCTTTGTAGACAAGGGCAACTTCTATTTATTGGATAAGTATGGTTGGTCATCAATTACTAGTAGCTCCTAAGACATTGTTTGTATAGAGTGTACTATTAATATTATTCCGAGTGTTTGTGATACCTTATTTATTTTAACATTCATTAAAAATGTTGCTAGAGGTTTTTAGTGTGGAATGGTTGCCTAGGTAATTGAACCAGCCACTCTCCTATAAAAGATAGCATTGCCCCTTTTAGACTATCACATGTAAAAAAGATGCAGTTGGCAGACTTACGGAGGGAGGAGTCAGCACATGAGAAAGTAGGGGTTGCAGTTGCATGAATTATTAGGAGTGTCGAGAAGTGGAGTGACGAGGCAACATTGAGGGGCAGTGGAGAATGGAAGCAAGTAGGGTATAGCGCACGAATAGTTCAGGTTCAAATAAGAGAAGGGCAGTAGAGATGAGCGAACGTACTCTTCCGAGCTTGATATTCGTGCGAATATTAGGGTGTTCGGGATGCTCGTTACTCTTAACGAGTACCACGCGATGTTCGGGTTACTTTCACTTTCATCTCTGAGACGTTAGCGCGCTTTTCTGGCCAATTGAAAGACAGGGAAGGCATTACAACTTCCCCCTGCGTCGTTCAAGCCCTATACCACCCCCCTGCTGTGAGTGGCTGGGGAGATCAGATGTCACCCGAGTATAAAAGTCGGCCCCTCCCGCGGCTCGCCTCAGATGCCTTGTGAGATAGCTGAGGGACAGTGCTGCTGGTGCCGTAGCTGCTATAGGGAGAGCGTTAGGAGTTAGTGTAGGCTTCAAGAACCCCAACGGTCCTTCTTAGGGCCACATCTATCCGTGTGCAGTACTGTGCAGGCTGCTGTTAGCAGTGTTGCACTTTTTTTTTTTTTCATAATCGTCTGTCTGCAGAGCATTGCGCCCTGCATTAATACTAGAGGGACAGAAGTGGTGGTTAGGCAGGGAGAGTGTTAGGAGTGGGTGTAGGCTTCAAGAACCCCAACTGTCCTTTCTAGGGCCACATCTAACCGTGTGCAGTACTGTGCAGGCTGCAGTTAGCAGTGTTGCCCTTTTTTTTTTTCAAAATCGGCTGTCTGCAGAGCATTGCGTCCTGCATTAATACTAGAGGGACAGAATTGTGTAGGCAGGGCCAGAAGACATTTATTATTGAGTGAATATACACAGTGGGCCTTTCCTTTAAAAAAAAGGGGAAAAAATTCTATTTGGCCTGCCTCTGACAGTCCTCAGCGTTCGCTGTACGTGTGTGCTGGGTGGAGAACGTAAAAAAAAACAGACGCAGCCAGCTAAGTTTAACAGCAGGCTTGCGCCAATTTATGTATTTCCTGCCGGGGAAATATCACCGCTCTGCTGTAGATAATAACTCTGCAACACCACAGTTCTGTGACACATTGCAGGGCCACAACAACACATTTATTATTGAGTGAATATACGCAGTGGGCCTTTCCTTTAAAAAAAAGGGAAAAAAATTGTATTTGGCCTGCCTCTGACAGTCCTCAGCGTTCACTGTACGTGTGTGCTGGGTGGAGAACGTAAAAAAAAACAGACGCAGCCAGCTAAGTTTAACAGCAGGCTTGCGCCAATTAATTTATTTCCTGCCGGGGAAACATCACCGCTCTGCTGTAGATAATAACTCTGCAACACCACAGTTCTGTGACACATTGCAGGGCCACAACAACACATTTATTATTGAGTGAATATACGCAGTGGGCCTTTCCTTAAAAAAAAAGGGAAAAAAATTGTATTTGGCCTGCCTCTGACAGTCCTCAGCGTTCGCTGTACGTGTATGCTGGGTGGAGAAAGTAAAAAAAACCAGACGCAGCCAGCTAAGTTTAACAGCAGGCTTGCGCCAATTGATTTATTTCCTGCCGGGGAAATATCACCGCTCTGCTGTAGATAATAACTCTGCAACAACGCAGTTCTGTGACACATTGCAGGGCCACAACAACACATTTATTATTGAGTGAATATACGCAGTGGGCCTTTCCTTAAAAAAAAAGGGAAAAAAATTGTATTTGGCCTGCCTCTGACAGTCCTCAGCGTTCGCTGTACGTGTATGCTGGGTGGAGAAAGTAAAAAAAACCAGACGCAGCCAGCTAAGTTTAACAGCAGGCTTGCGCCAATTGATTTATTTCCTGCCGGGGAAATATCACCGCTCTGCTGTAGATAATAACTCTGCAACAACGCAGTTCTGTGACACATTGCAGGGCCACAACAACACATTTATTATTGAGTGAATATACGCAGTGGGCCTTGCTTAAAAAAAAAAGGGAAAAAAATTGTATTTGGCCTGCCTCTGACAGTCCTCAGCGTTCGCTGTACGTGTGTGCTGGGGGGAGAACGTAAAAAAAAACCAGACGCAGCCAGCTAAGTTTAACAGCAGGCTTGCGCCAATTTATGTATTTCCTGCCGGGGAAATATCACCGCTCGGCTGTAGATAATAACTCTGCAACACCGCAGTTCTGTGACACATTGCAGGGCCACAACAACACATTTATTATTGAGTGAATATGCGCAGTGGGCCTTTCCTTAAAAAAAAAAGGGAAAAAATTGTATTTGGCCTGCAGGCTTGCGCCAATTTATTTCCTGCCTGGGAAATCAAATCACTGGTAATACAGTATGCTGAGGGGTAGGGGTAGGCCTAGAGGACGTGGACGCGGCCGAGGACGCAGAGGGCCAAGTGAGGGTGTGGGCACAGGCCGAACTCCTGATCCAGGTGTATCGCAGCCGACTGCTGCGCGATTAGGAGAGAGGCACGTTTCTGGCGTCCCCACATTCATCGCACAATTAATGGGTCCACGCGGGAGACCTTTATTAGAAAATGAGCAGTGTGAGCAGGTCCTGTCGTGGATGGCAGAAAGTGCTTCGAGCAACCTATCGTCCACCCACAGTTCTGCGCCGTCCACTGCTGCAAATCCGAATCCTCTGTCTGCTGCTCCTCCTTCCTCCCAGCCTCCTCACTCCACTACAATGACACATGCTCAGGAGCGGGCAGACTCCCAGGAACTGTTCTCGGGCCCCTGCTCAGATTGGGCAGCAGTGGTTCCTCTCCCACCAGAGGAGTTTATCGTCACTGATGCCCAACCATTGGAAAGTTCCCGGGGTCCGGGGGATGAGGCTGGGGACTTCCGGCAACTGTCTCAAGACCTTTCAGTGGGTGAGGAGGACGATGACGATGAGACACAGTTGTCTATCAGTGAGGTAGTAGTAAGGGCAGTAAGACCGAGGGAGGAGCGCACAGAGGATTCGGAGGAAGAGCAGCAGGACGATGAGGTGACTGACCCCACCTGGTGTGCAACGCCTACTCAGGACAGGTCTTCAGAGGGGGAGGCAAGGGCAGCAGCAGGGCAGGTTGCAAGAGGCAGTGCGGTGTCCAGGGGTAGAGGCAGGGCCAGACCGAATAATCCACCAACTGTTTCCCAAAGCGCACCCTCGCGCCATGCCACCCTGCAGAGGCCGAGGTGCTCTAAGGTCTGGGAGTTTTTCACAGAGACGCCTGACGACCGGCGAACAGTGGTGTGCAACCTTTGTCGCGCCAAGATCAGCCGGGGAGCCAACACCAACAGCCTCACCACCACCAGCATGCGCAGGCATATGATGGCCAAGCACCCCACAAGGTGGGACGAAGGCCGTTCACCGCCTCCGGTTTGCACCGCTGCCTCTCGCCCTGTGACCCAAACTTCCACTGAGATCCAACCCCCCTCTCAGGACACAGGCACTACCGTCTCCTGGCCTGCACCCACACCCTCACCTCCGCTGTCCTCGGCCCCATCCACCAATGTCTCTCAGCGCACCGTCCAGCCGTCGCTAGCGCAAGTGTTGGAGCGCAAGCGCAAGTACGCCGCCACGCACCCACACGCTCAAGCGTTAACCGTCCACATAGCCAAATTTATCAGCCTTGAGATGCTGCCGTATAGGGTTGTGGAAACCGAGTCCTTCAAAAGTATGATGGCGACGGCGGCCCCGCGCTACTCAGTTCCCAGTCGCCACTACTTTTCCCGCTGTGCCGTCCCAGCCCTGCACGACCACGTCTCCCGCAACATTGTACGCGCCCTCACCAACGCGGTTACTGTCAAGGTCCACTTAACAACGGACACGTGGATAAGCACAGGCGGGCAGGGCCACTACATCTCCCTGACGGCACATTGGGTGAATTTAGTGGAGGCTGGGACAGAGTCAGAGCCTGGGACCGCTCACGTCCTACCCACCCCCAGAATTGCCGGCCCCAGCTCGGTGGTGGTATCTGCGGCGGTGTATGCTTCCTCCACTAAAGCACCCTCCTCCTCCTCCTCCTCCGCAACCTCTGTCTCGCAATCAAGATGTGTCAGCAGCAGCAGCACGTCGCCAGCAGTCGGTGTCGCGCGGCGTGGCAGCACAGCGGTGGGCAAGCGTCAGCAGGCCGTGCTGAAACTACTCAGCTTAGGAGATAAGAGGCACACGACCTACGAACTGCTGCAGGGTCTGACAGAGCAGAACGACCGCTGGCTTGCGCCGCTGAGCCTCCAACCGGGCATGGTCGTGTATGACAACGGGCGTAACCTGGTGGCGGCTCTGCAGCTCGGCAGCCTCACGCACGTGCCATGCCTGGCCCACGTCTTTAATTTGGTGGTTCAGCGCTTTCTGAAAAGCTACCCACGCTTGTCAGACCTGCTCGTAAAGGTGCGCCGGCTCTGCGCACATTTCCGCAAGTCCCACACGGACGCTGCCACCCTACGCACCCTGCAACATCGGTTTAATCTGCCAGTGCACCGACTGCTGTGCGACGTGCCCACACGGTGGAACTCTACGCTTCACATGTTGGCCAGGCTCTATGAGCAGCGTAGAGCTATAGTGGAATACCAACTCCAACATGGGCGGCGCAGTGGGAGTCAGCCTCCTCAATTCTTTTCAGAAGAGTGGGCCTGGTTGGCAGACATCTGCCAGGTCCTTGGAAAGTTTGAGGAGTCTACCCAGGTGGTGAGCGGCGATGCTGCAATCATTAGCGTCACCATTCCTCTGCTATGCCTCTTGAGAAGTTCCCTGCAAAGCATAAAGGCAGATGCTCTGCGCTCGGAAACGGAGGCGGGGGAAGACAGTATGTCGCTGGATATTCAGAGCACCCTCCTGTCTATATCTCAGCGCGTTGAGGAGGAGGAGGAGGAGGAGGAGGGGGAGGAGGATGAGGAGGAGGGGGAAGAGACAGCTTGGCCCACTGCTGACGGTACCCATGCTGCTTGCCTGTCATCCTTTCAGCGTGTATGGCCTGAGGAGGAGGAGGAGGAGGAGGATGCTGAAAGTGATCATCCTAGTGAAGACAGCCATGTGTTGCGTACAGGTACCCTGGCACACATGGCTGACTTCATGTTAGGATGCCTTTCTCGTGACCCTCGCGTTGCACGTATTCTGGCCACTACGGATTACTGGGTGTACACACTGCTCGACCCACGGTATAAGGAGAACCTTTCCACTCTCATTCCCGAAGAGGAAAGGGGTTCGAGAGTGTTGCTATACCACAGGACCCTGGCGGACAAGCTGATGGTAAAATTCCCATCCGACAGCGCTAGTGGCAGAAGGCGCAGTTCCGAGGGCCAGGTAGCAGGGGAGGTGCGGAGATCGAGCAGCATGTACAGCACAGGCAGTGCAACACTCTTTAAGGCCCTGGACAGCTTTATGGCTCCCCAGCAAGACTGTGTCACCGCTCCCCAGTCAAGGCTGAGTCGGCGGGAGCACTGTAAAAGGATGGTGAGGGAGTACGTAGCCGATCGCACGACCGTCCTCCGTGACGCCTCTGCCCCCTACAACTACTGGGTGTCGAAGCTGGACACGTGGCCTGAACTCGCGCTGTATGCCCTGGAGGTGCTTGCTTGTCCTGTGGCTAGCGTCTTGTCAGAGAGGGTGTTTAGTGCGGCTGGGGAAATTATCACAGATAAGCGTACCCGCCTGTCAACCGACAGTGCCGACAGGCTTACACTCATCAAGATGAACAAAGCCTGGATTTCCCCAGACTTTTCTTCTCCACCAGCGGACAGCAGCGATACCTAAGCAATACGTAGGCTGCACCCGCGGATGGAAGCATCGTTCTCAATCACCATCCAAAATGGGGACATTTCTGCTTCATCAATCTGTGTATAATATTCCTCCTCCTGCTCCTCCTCCTGAAACCTCACGTAATCACGCCGAACGGGCAATTTTTCTTAGGGCCACAAGGCTCACTCATATAATTTTTCTAAACCATTTTTATACGTTTCAATGCTCTTAAAAGCGTTGAAACTTTAACTTGAACCAATTTTTCGTTAAACTGGGCTGCCTCCAGGCCTAGTTTTACCACTTAAGCCACATTAACCAAAGCGATTAATGGGTTTCACCTGCCATCTTGGTTGGGCATGGCCAATTTTTTCTGAGGTACATTAGTACTGTTGGTACACCAATTTTTTTGGGCCCTCACCTACAGTGTAATCATAGTAATTTCTATGTTCTTCGCCTGCACTCATGGTACAGAAAGGTGTGTGAGGTTGGCCTACACTTTAGCTACATAAATGTAACTGGGGCCTTGTCTATACTGCAGCTACTGAAATGTGAAAGAGACTGTTATCTCCCTAAACTGCTGCAATGGGAATGTTACTGGGGCCTGTCTTGAGTGCTACTATTACTGAAATGGAACTAAGACTGCGCTCCCCCTATACTGCTGCTAGTGATATGTTAGTGCGGCCTGTCCCTAATGCTACTGCTGAAATGTTAATAATTCTGGGCTCTGCCTATACCGCTGCTAATGGTATGTCACTGGGGTGTGGAAACAGAGGCTTCACAAAGACATCATGGCGGCGAGGCCATTTCCCACCAACGCTGTTACTGTTAAGGTGCATATAACCACGGATACGTGTAGAGGACACATAGTGCCTCCAAAACATCCCCCTCCTCCTCCAACAATGAAAACATTCTTGGCAAATACCTTTGCATTGGTCCGTCTGGTGGCAGTCCAAGAATTTCACCTTTAACGACACAACAAGAGAGCACCACCACCATCCCCCCGCCACGGCCCACTTAATCCTGGCCACATTCCGAAAACCAACTACATAAAACCGCGCTACTAGGTCCGCAGTCACCACCACATTACCACCAACGAGGTTACTGTTAAGGTACATATTACCAGTCTGACTGGGGCATGCAGTGTGGGCCGAAGCCCACCTGTATTGTATCTGACGTTAGCTCTGCTGAGTAGGGCACTGCAATGGGATATATTTATGTACCGCCGGTGGGTTCCAGGGAGCCACCCATGCTGTAGGTGCACACGGAGTTTAACCTACATCTGTCCACTTGTAAAGAAGCTCAATCTGACTGGGGCATGCAGTGTGGGCCGAAGCCCACCTGCATTAACCACGACATTACCTCAGCTGTGATGGGCAATGCAATGGGATTTATTTATGTACCGCCGGTGGCTTCCTGGCACCCACCCATGCTGTGGGTCCACAGGGAGTTGTTACTACATCTGTCCACTTGTAAAGAACCCCAGTCTGACTGGGGCATGCAGTGTTGGCCGAAGCCCACCTGCATTAACCACGACATTACCTCAGCTGTGATGGGCAATGCAATGGGATTTATTTATGTACCGCCGGTGGCTTCCTGGCACCCACCCATGCTGTGGGTCCACAGGGAGTTGTTACTACATCTGTCCACTTGTAAAGAACCCCAGTCTGACTGGGGCATGCAGTGTGGGCCGAAGCCCACCTGCATTAACCACGACATTACCTCAGCTGTGATTGGCAATGCAATGGGATTTTTTTATGTACCACCGGTGGGTTCCAGGGAGCCACCCATGCTGTAGGTGCACACGGAGTTTAACCTACATCTGTCCACTTGTAAAGAACCCCAGTCAGACTGGGGCATGCAGTGTGGGCCGAAGCCCACCTGTATTAAGCACGACATTACCTCAGCTGTGATGGGCAATGCAATGGGATTTATTTATGTACCGCCGGTGGCTTCCTGGCACCCACCCATGCTTTCGGTCCACAGGGAGTTGTAAATGCATCTGTTTCCACTTCTAAAGAACCCCAGTCTGACTGGGGCATGCAGTGTGGGCCGAAGCCCACCTGCATTAACCACGACATTACCTCAGCTGTGATGGGCAATGCAATGGGATATTTTTATGTACCGCCGGTGGGTTCCAGGGAGCCACCAATGCTGTGGGTGCACACAGAATTCCCTTTGCGGAGTTGTACCTGGCTGTGACTATTTATAAAAAACCGCGGTCTGACTGGGCCATGCAGACACCTTGACAGAATGAATAGTGTGTGGCACATAGGTTCCCCATTGCTATGCCCACGTGTGCAGCTCCAGATGGAGGTGGCACAGGATTGGATTTCTCATTGCTTCTGTACAGCATTGTGGGCTATCGGCCCGCCCCTTTTATGGGGGGGTCGCTGCCTAGCCATGCCAACCCTCTGCAGTGTGTGCCTGCTTTTCCTGTGGCAGACGCACTTATAAATAGAAATGAGGGTGGCATGGTATGAGGGCAGCTGAAGGCTGGGCAGGGACAATTTGGTGTACGCTGTGGACACTGTCGTGCGGGGGGGGGGGGGGGGGGGTTGGGCAGCATGTAACCCAGGAGAAGTGGCAGCGGAGTGTCATGCAGGCAGTGATTGTGCTTTGTTGGAGGTAGTGCCACTCTTGCCGGTATTGTGGCTTAATAGTGGGACCTGTGAACTTGAGATGCAGCCCAACATGTATCCCCTCGCCTGCCCTATCCGTTGCTGTGTCGTTCCCATCACTTTCTTGAATTGCCCAGATTTTCACACATGAAAACCTTAGCGAGCAT
Organism: Eleutherodactylus coqui; assembly: GCF_035609145.1. NCBI lineage: Eukaryota > Metazoa > Chordata > Amphibia > Anura > Eleutherodactylidae > Eleutherodactylus > Eleutherodactylus coqui. The sequence continues at coordinate 212,741,594 of NC_089841.1, read as the reverse complement.
CGGCGAAATACAAAAATGCTCTGGTCGCCCATTGACTTCAATGGGGTTCGTTACTCGAAACGAACCCACGAGCATCGCAAAAAATTCGTCTCGAGTAACGAGCACCCTAGCATTTTGGTGCTCGCTCATCTCTAATAATTCCACTTTACTTCTGTGGATGGTACAGAAACTGTGTAGCACATGGCGCTCGGCATCTCCTTAAAATCCAGCCACCTCTTAGAGTCCGAATGTAGAAGCCAGTGGGGTGATAGCAGTGGAATGGGATAGGGCCTCAAGATGGAAATAACCCTTTAATTTACAATATGTCCTAGAAACAACAGTTCCATCTCATACGTGGTTGGTTACTAAATTCCTGGTTGCATCTCTTGGCCTCTTTGTAGGTGTCACTTTTAATTTTCTGGTAACAACATTTCTAGATGTACCCTTTAAAGGGGGATCTCCCAGGTTTATGCAAAACCACATAGTAGCAATTTATGGAGGTTTTTAAAATACTTTGTATTTCAATGAGTTCCCATTTTTAAATCTTTTTGCTTTTAGTAAATAGAAATATTTTTATTTACATCTAAAGCCTAAAAACCCGCTATGTGTATCGGCGATCTCTGTTCTTATGAATCTGAAATCTGTGTCAATCGCATATGATCCGGACTGATTTTCAGCCCTCTAGATGTAATGTTTCTATTGACAGACATATATACTAAGTTATCTTGAAAGGAATAAATCATGCAATTGGTTGCCATGGGCAACCAGTCCAGTTTTTGCTTGCACCAGCTTTAATACATTGGGACTCTGTTATCAGAACTATCCAGCAGAAAGGCCATGGCAGCCAGTCATCTTGCAGCTTTAATTCTTCAGAGGAGTAAAATAAATGAGAGCAGAACTCTGCTTTGTTACTATAGGCAGCTAGGCTAATTTTTGTTAGATAGTTTTAATAAATGCAGTTTTGCTCAGGACAAATTTTTGGACTTTTGGCATTTTCCACTTTCCGTATAGACCTCTATTGTAAAAAAAAATACTTCAAAGGGCTTAGTCAGACGGGCGTTTTTAGCCGCGATTTGCGCATGCGCATGCGTCCGGCGATTTTATAAAACCATTGCTTTGCAATGGTATCGGACACATGAGCGCTTTTTATGCGCTCGTCCGATAAATTATAGAACAGAAATCGCAGATCGCACCTATCTGCGATCTGCGATTCCTGTTCTCTTCTCTATATGCGCTCAATGAGGCCGGCAGGAGCAGCAGCGCCGACCCCATTAAGAACATATAGAAGACAAATCATTCTTCTCTGCCACAGCTGTAACAGCTGTGGCAGAGAAGAACGATGTTTGCCCATTGAATTCAATGGAGCCGGCAATACAACCGTCTCCATTGAAAGCAATGGGCTGCCAGCGAGCGCTGTATGAATTGTCGGGAAGGGCTTAAATATATAAGCCCTTCCCTGCAATTCATCCTAAAATGTGTTAAAATAAAAATAAATTGTATACTCACCTTTCCGCTGCAGCCGGAGTTCTGCCGTGGCCGCTGTCAGTTCTCCTGAACTGCTTCTCGGCACTATTCAGCCGGCGGGGCTTTAAAATCCCCGCCTGCTGAATGATCTGCCTCTGATTGGTCACAGCCTGACCAATCAGAGCCAGGTTTCACTCACACACCCATTCATGAATTCGTGAATGGGTGAGTGACTGCTGCCTCTCATTGGCTCAGCGGGAGCTGCCCCTGATTGGTCCCGCTGAGCCAATGAGAGGCAGCAGTCACTCACTCATTCATGAATTCATGAATGGGTGTGTGAGTGAAACCTGCCTCTGATTGGTCAGGCTGTGACCAATCAGAGGCAACTCATTCAGCAGGCGTGGATTTTAAAGCCCCGCCGGCTGAATAGTGCCGAGAAGCAGTTCAGGAGAACTGACAGCGGCCGCGGCAGAACTCCGGCTGCAGCGGAAAGGTGAGTATACAATTTTTTTTATTTTAACACATTTTAGGATGAATTGCAGGGAAGGGCTTATATATTTAAGCCCTTCCCGACAGTTCATCCCGGGCTCGCCCGCAGTGCATTGCTTTCAATGGAGCCCGCTGTATTGCCGGCTCCATTGAATGCAATGCGCTGGACAGCTCCAGCCCGTTTCTAATTAAACGCGGCTAGGAGCAGATTTTCGGGCGTTTTTTCGGCCGATTTTTCGGCGTCGGTCACACGATTTGCGCATGCGCATCCGTCATGCGATGCGCAAATCGCGCGAAAAAACGCCCGTGTGACTAAGGCCAAATAGAACATTTTTGTGGGAGCCTTCAATATAGGATAAATAGTTAAATCCCCACAAAAATGTTTTTTTTTGAGTGGCAAGTTTACATCCATTGAAAAAACTAATACCATTCCAATAAGTTTCATATATGTATCTATAGAGTACTTAAAATTTAATGTGTATTCTCATAATAAAAAAGTGATGGATAGCATATCACTAGAATACGCTATGACTTCATGATCGGAGGAGACTTGACCTCTGGTATGCTACCTGATAGCCTGAATGAAGAGGCAGAAGCTCTTTTGAGTTCTTCCTTGCACACTGGCTCTCCCAACCACCTGCTGGGAAAGGAACTGACTGACAGCTCTATGAAGGGGAATGGAGCTGTATGGCAGTTATACACTGAATTGCCACTTTAATAGAGACATCCGCACTTTTAATTTGGACCTTTCCTGTATGGAAATAAGACACGTGATGTCAGATTTCAGCATAAAAACAAGTGCGCATGTTTTCATGTATCAATTGCATTGTGAGTCCACATTAGAATGGCAAAATCATGCGATCTGTGCAACTTCAAATTAGGCATGGTTATTGGTTCTAGACTAGCGGGGGCAATATTTCAAAAACTGACTCTCATTGAATTTTCAACTGTATAGAGAATATACCAAGAATAGCATGATCAAGCAAAAACATTCAACAAAGGGGATCCTGTGAATGCTAACAACTGGTCAACAAAAGGGGTCAGAGGAAAATGGCAAGAGCTCTTCTGACAAATAACCACTGCACACTCACATAAATTGCAGCTGAATACAACACTGGTGCTCCAAAGAACACATCTAAATGCACAACTTCTTTTTCATTAGCATGGATGGGCTATAACAAAAGATGACCAGTTTAAGTGCCATTGCTATTGCAAGGCCCATTTACTTGCAAAGATAATCTTTCAAGCGATTTAAACATTGAAAGTTTTAGTGATTTTTTTGCATAAAGTGTTAATGGACAATAATGCCCATTAACACATTATCATCTTCATTTGCATGTAAAGGGCCTCCAGGAGCTGTTTGCAGAGCACAGCGTGTGACTAATCACACATCAAACTGTGCACACAGCTGCATTGTTTTCGTCTGGGCTGCCAGTAGTATACAATGTAATCTCCTGGCTTCTGTGGAGAACACAGCATGCAGTCTGTTGAGAGATACTTTATCTCTCTGCGGCTGAACAATGGGTTTTAAGTTCAACTAAAATTATCGTTCAGACGAAAAGTGCATGATGCCCACGTTTACATGTGACGATTATCACTCCTTTTCGGTCATTTGAACATATTTTAATTTACGATGATAATGTTATGTGTAAATGGGCCTAAGAGTAAGAGAAATGCAAGACTCCAGAAGACAAAAGAGCACAAAAATGGAATCACTGAACTGTGAAATGTGATTGTGAGAGAAGCCAAGTAATCTAGCAGATATGATACCTTTTAATGGCTACCAAAAATACATGATGTTATAGCAAGCTTTCGAGTCTTCTCGAAGTTTAAAAAAAAAAAAAGATTATTGGGAAGGCCTCTTCCAGACCTTTTATATTCTCCACTTATGCAAGAATCCCAGGCTGAGGTTCCTTCCATTCTTGAGGGTATCAAATATGGTCATAAATTTGTAATCCCAAATTCTTTTGTGGCACTACGATTTGATATTGCCCTTTAGTATGATAACTCTCATCTGCTCTATGCTATGTTCGTGACTACAAAAATGTTTTGCCACAGGGAGGGAGTGTCCTCTCTGAAAACCAGTTTCATTTTAGCCTGATGAAGAATTGATAGAAGACCTGAAAGCTTGCTGTAACAACATGTATTTTTGTCAGCCATTAAAATGTATCATATATACAAGATTACTTGGTTTCTCTCACTGAAAACAATCACACTTTACTCTACTTGCTAACATGGTACCAACCCCCCTTTTTTGTCTTACCTAATGAACTGTGAAAAAAAACATTGCCTAGTCAGATGAATCAAGATTCCTGTTGCACCATGCTTATGGGACGGTCAGAATTTTCTACAAGCAGCATGAGTTGATGAACCTTTCCTATCATGTGTCAACAGTCCAACCTGTTGAAGGTAGAGTAAAGGTGTGGGAAATGTTTTCTTGGCAAACTCTGGGTCCTCTGATAGATGCCAGAATGAATTATTGCAGTTCTGAAAACCAAAGAAGGTCCAATGCGCAACTAGATGGGTGTCTATAATAAAGTGGCCATTTAGTGTATGCTCAGTCAATAGATAGAGGCATTTGTTTTATCAGGCACCTTTACTAGCATTTTTTTAAATTTCCCAGGTCATGAGTTAAAGGGGTTGTCCCGCGGCAGCAAGTGGGTCTATACACTTCTGTATGGCCATAATAATGCACTTTGTAATATACATTGTGCATTAATTATGAGCCATACAGAAGTTATAAAAAGTTTTATACTTACCTGCTCCGTTGCTGGCGTCCTCGTCTCCATGGTGCCGACTAATTTTCGCCCTCCGATGGCCAAATTAGCCGCGCTTGCGCAGTCCAGGTCTTCTGCTTTCTTCTATGGAGCTTTTCGTGCAGGATGCCGGCTCCGTGTAGCTCCGCCCCGTCACGTGCCGATTCCAGCCAATCAGGAGGCTGGAATCGGCAATGGACCGCACAGAAGAGCTGCGGTCCATGGAAGAAGAGGATTCCGGCGGCCATCTTCACAGGTAAGTATAGAAGTCACCGGAGCGCGGGGATTAAGGTAAGCGCTCCGGTAAGCTTTCTGTACGTCCCTGCATCGGGGTTGTCTCGCGCCGAACGGGGGGGGGGGGTTGAAAAAAAAAAAACCCGTTTCGGCGCGGGACAACCCCTTTAAGTATTGGCTGAGCTTTAAAGTAATGCCATACAACATTTATTATGTTCACACAGAGTTTTAAAAATGAAAAAGTGACTACAATTGAAACTAGAATGCCTGTAGTTTTAAAATGCAATGCAATAAAGCTTTGGATTTTGATATTTTAAGCATGGGTATCAACAAGTCCAAGTCATTTAATTCAGAGCACAATTGTAATAATATACCATTATTTACATCTACATTCTGCAAGATTGTGCTTAGCACTGTCAAGATCAAAGGAGAGAAAAAATATTCCTTCTCACTACTTTGTCACCATCTCTTACCCTTATAGGCATGAAAATGGAAATTCTTTCTGTTATGCAGAGATAATGTTGCTATGGTTATAATTCTGTAAAGGTAAAGTAGATTTATCAAAATAATTGGAGGCATGATTCTCCATTAAGGTCAGTGATCGCAAAGACAGGCTGACACAAAACGTCTGAACTTTTAATTTGCTTTCTTCACTCCTATGAATGGATGTGCAGATAAAATATGCTGACGGAATATATGAATGACACGGCAGTTCTTACATATTTAAATTCAATGTATCAATTCGCTGATGTTTTAGGGATATAACTTACTCATAACTACACCATTTGTGGAAGAGGAAAGTATCACAGCTAATCATTTCAATTGCAATATTAAATGCAGTGCATTTCATATAAGCGCTTGAGTATAATCTGATAGAATCTAAATAAATTCATTTCCATGGTTGCTTTCCAATTGCTGAAAAGCACAAATGCCAATGTGCCAACACATGTGTAAGTGCTAAAGAAATACCATATTGTTAATATTAGGAAAAAATAAATGGCATCATTCAAAGGGGTCTCCAAGCTATAACCCTCGTGTGGTACCATGGGGTCTATTTGACTCCAGCCTTGTTCATTGTAGTCCTACACTTTGAAACCGGTACCAGAAGAGGCTTAATAAATGTGTCAGAAAGCTTGATATGTGTTAAAATAACAAAGAATGACTTACTTTTTAGATTCTCCACTGCTGAGAGTTCTGTGTTCCCCTGATAGTCTCTATTTGCTGCTCTACTGCAACGACTTGTGGCTAGTGAATGACTGCTGCAGTTACATACAGATGTAGCAAATACTAACTTGACATTTAATGCATTATGATATCTTAAAGGGCCATTCAGGTGATTTTTTTTTCATTCATCATGTAGCTATCCCCCAGTATATATATATATATATATATATATATATATATATATATATATATATATATATATATATATATATATAAAAGCTAATGTTACCTTGATTAGTTATTTCTATCTATATGAAACTCCTGGCCTCCTTCACTTCAGATGGTCATGTGATCACAATTCTGACTAGCTCCGATTTACTTGGGGTTTTGTATTCAGTTTCTAGTCAGTTTCTCAGTCTGTATGATGCTGTTATATGCACCTATCACAGAAAAAAATGCCCAGAGTTGACACAGACACTCCTATCAGAGTTACTGATGATGATCACACAGCTCGTGTCACAAATTTATAATAGAGGAGATCACAGCTCATCCTCCTGTCTGAATACTGTCTATGGTCTGTAGCTTATTTAGTTGAGTACAGAATGTAAGGGCAGTGTTTTACCTGCAACCAGGGTGGTACAGTCTCTAGCTGTTCATGTAATGTTTTGCAGATGCATCATGGGATTGATGTGAAAGCAAAAATCTCAACATCAAGATGGTGGCTGATAAGCATCAGACAGGGAGCTGCACTGCAAGAAAGGGACTGCAATACACCAGTTGTGTTGCAAGGTCAGGTGGTACCTGATGCGGAAATCTTTTTGTAACCCCCCTCAGTGATAGTATCTGGGGCGGCCCATACCTGCCGCACCCCCCTTCCTATGCCACTGCGCGACACTATTACTGCCCCCTCACCACTGCCCCTGACACTATTAATGAACCCTCACCACTGCCACTGACACTATTACTGCCCCATCACCACTGCCCCTGACACTATTACTTTCCCCTTACATTATTAATAATTCCTCACTGCTGCCCCAGACACTATTCCTCCCCCTCACACATTAGTTCTACCCACTCACACACTATTGCTGCCCCTTCACATACTGCGACTTTCCCCCTCACACACTAGTTATACTGCCCCACCACACTAGTTCTGCCCCCTCACTGCTGCCCAAGACACTATTACTGCCCCCTCACATACTAGTTCTGCCCCATGTCACAATTGCTGCCCCCTCACATAGTATTCCTGCTCCCTCATATACTAGTTCTGCCCCTGATACCATTGCTGCCCCCTCACATACTAGTTCTGCCCCTGACACTATTGCTGCCCCTTCACATGCTTTTACTGCGCCTTTACACACTAGTTCTGCCCCTGACACTATTGCTGCCCCCTCACACACTATTACTGCCCCTCTCACACACTAGTTTTGCCCCCTGACATGATTTCTGCTCCCTCACACACTATTGCTGCCCCCTCACACACTACTTCTGCCCCCTGACACTATTGCTGCCCCCTCATACACTAGTATTACTGCTTCTGACCCAGAAGTTCTGCTGCCTAACTGCTGCCCCATGTACTATTCCTCCCCCTCACACACTAGTTCTGCCCCCTAACCCACTATCGCTGCCCCCTCTCTTACTGTTACTGCCCCACCAAACTAGTTCTGTCCCATCACTGCTGCCCCAGACACTGTTACTACCCCTTCATACACAAGTTCTGCCCCCTGACACTATTGCTGCCCCCTCACACACTAGTATTACTGACCCTGACACACAAGTTCTGCTGCCTCAAGCACTATTACTGCCCTCTCACACAATAGTTCTGCATCCTGACACTATTGCTGCCCCCTCACACACTTTTGCTCCCCGCTTACACACTAGTTCTGACACCATTGCTGCCCCCTCACACACTAGTTCTGCCCCCTGACACTATTGTTGCCCCATCACACAATATTGCTATCCCCTCAAACACTATTTCTGCCCCCTGACACTATTACTGACCCATACACACTAGTTTTGCCCCCTAACTGCTGCCCCCTGACACTATTGCTTCCCCCTAGTATTTCTGCCCCTGACACACAATTTCTGCCACCTCACTGCTGCCCCAGATACTATTCCTTCCCCTCACACACTAGTTCTGCCCCCTCACACACTATTGTTGCCCCCTCACATACTGTTACTGCCCCCTCACACACTAGTATTACTGCCCTAACACACTAGTTCTGCCCCCTCACTGCTCCCCCAGACACTATTACTGACCCCTCACACACTAGTTCCACCACTGACACCATTGCGGCCCCCTTACACACTAATACTGCCCCCTCACACACTAGTTCTGCCCCGTGACACCCTTGCTGCCCACTCACACATTATTGCTGCCCCCTCACACACTAGTTCTGCCCCCCTACACTATTGCTGCCCCCTAACACACTATTTCTGCCCCTCACTGCTGCTCCCTGACACTATTGCTGCCCCCTCACACACTAGTATTGCTGCCCGACACACACAAGTTCTGCCACCTTAGTGCTACCCCAGACACTATTCCTTCCCCTCATACACTAGTTCTGGCCCCTCACACACTATTTCTGCCCCCTCACATACTGTTACTGCCCCCCTCAGTCACTAGTATTACTGTCCCAACACACTAGTTCTGCCCCCTCACTGCTGCCCCAGACACTATTGTTGCCCCCTCACACACTAGTTCTGCCCCCTGACGCTATTGCTGCCCTTTCACACACTATTGCTGCCCCCTCACACACTAGTTCTGCCCCGTGACACCAATGCTGCCCACTTGCACACTATTGCTGCCCCCTCACACACTAGTTCTGCCCCCTCACATACTACTTCGGCCCCCTCACACACTAGTATTATTGCCCCCCTCCACATGACTCCTGCTCCCTTGGCCTGACACCCTGCTCCCGCTGCCACAGTGGCCTCTCATCCAGGCCATTACTTGCGCCGGACTCCACTTGGTGACAGCTTCCAAGGTCCTCCCATCACTCCCCAACAATGGTGTCTCCTCAGGTGACTAGCGGAGCTCCTCCTGCACATCCAGCGGCTCACGTTCTCATAGCACAGGCTCATGAGCAGGACATGTCCACAGACGGTCACACAGTCCTCGGACTGTATAACGGGAAAGGAACAAGCCACTGTAACAAGCCACTCATCCCCTCCTAGTTCAGCCCCACTCCTTCTCCCAAGCCTCACCATGCCCTGGTCTCTCACCCTCTGTCAGTGGGTCCCTCCCTCTGGCCAGTAGCGTAGCAAGGTCAGGTGGTGGTACCCGTTGCAGAAACTTTTTTGTCACTCCTGTCAGTGATTGCACCTAGGGTGGCCCGCGTCTGCCGCACCCCTTCCTATGCCTCTGCAATACACATAGGAGACCTCCAGAGTGTGAAAAAGCCCTCAGGTGAGGAGGACAGGGATAGAAAAATGTGTTTTCACCAAAGTGTCTCTTTAACTACAATGCTTTACAATGCTGTAAATCTATTTATCGCGATGAGGCAGTCATGTTAGCAATTGCTCCATCTTTAGGGCTTTTACCCACTAGCATTTTTTTTAATGCTGCGATATCGCTGTTTTTTTTTAATGAGACTTTCTAATGTTAAAATCACATCGCCCAATAATCGCAACACCACAAACTTGCGATTTTTGTGCGATGCAATTTTAACATTAGAAAGTCCCATTGAAAAAAAAAATGCTGCGATATCGCAGCATTTAAAAAAAGGTAGTGGGTAAAAGCCCTTAATTGGACATCACATCATCATTGCAGTGTAGTAAACACAGATTAAGAAGGGATCACACACCTGTGTGTGGCTATTAGTAAAGTTCATTATTAGAGATGAGCGAGCACCAAAATGCTTGGGTGCTCGTTACTCGAGTCGAACTTTCAGTGATGCTCGAGAGTTCGTTTCGAGTAAGGAACCCCATTGAAGTCAATGGGTGACTCGAGCATTTTTTTATATCGCCGATGCTCGCTAAGGTTTTCATTTGTGAAAATCTGCAAAACATAAGAAAGTGATGGAAACGACACAGAAACGAATAGGGCAGGCGAGGAGCTACATTTTGGGCTGCATCTCAAGTTCCCAGGTCCCACTATTAAGCCACAATAGCGGCAAGAGTGAGACCCCCCCCCCCCACTGTCAGCGTAAAGATCGTTCTCCTCTGCCACAGCTGTAACAGCTGTGGCAGAGAAGAACGATGTTAGCCCATTGAATTCAATGGAGCCGGCAATACAGCCGACTCCATTGAAAGCAATGGGCTGCCGTCGATCGCGGGATGAATTGTCGGGAAGGGGTTAAATATATAAGCCCTTCCCTGCAATTCATCCAGAAATGTGTAAAAATAAAAAATATGTATATACTTACCTGGTCCCGGCAGACGGAGTTCAGCGCGGCAGGCTGCAGTTCTCCTGAACTGCTCTGAACAGCTGTGAGTAGTATTCAGCAGCCGGGGATTTAAAATCCCCGCCTGCTGAATGAGATGCCTCTGATTGGTCACAGCCTGACCAATCAGAGGCATCCCTCACTCACACCCATTCATGAATTCATGAATGGGTGAGTGAGGGCTGCCTCTGATTGGCTCAGCGCAGGGACAGCTGAGAGCTGCCCCTGAGCCAATCAGAGGCAGCCCTCACTCACCCATTCATGAATTCATGAATGGGTGTTAGTGAGGGATGCCTCTGATTGGTCAGGCTGTGACCAATCAGAGGCATCTCATTCAGGAGGCGGGGATTTTAAATCAGCCAATCAGCCAATCAGAGGCAGCCCTCACTCACCCATTCATGAATTCATGAATGGGTGTTAGTGAGGGATGCCTCTGATTGGTCAGGCTGTGACCAATCAGAGGCATCTCATTCAGCAGGCGGGGATTTTAAATCCCCGGCTGCTGAATACTACTCACAGCTGTTTAGAGCAGTTCAGGAGAACTGCAGCCTGCCGCGCTGAACTCCGTCTGCCGGGACCAGGTAAGTATATATATATTTTTCATTTTTACACATTTCTGGATGAATTGCAGGGAAGGGCTCACATATTTAACCCCTTCCCGACAATTCATCCCGCGATCGCCGGCAGCCCATTGCTTTCAATGGAGTCGGCTGTATTGCCGGCTCCATTGAATTCAATGGGCTAACATCGTTCTGCCGGGACCAGGTGAGTATATATATATTTTTTATTTTTACACTTTTCTAGATGAATTGCAGGGAAGGGCTTATATATTTAAGCTCTTCCCGACAATTCATCCCGCGTACGCCGGCAGCCCATTGCTTTCAATACAGCCGGCTGTATTGCCGGCTCCATTGAATTCAATGGTCAGTGCTCGTTTAATCGAGACGAGTACCGCGTGGTGCTCATCTCGAGTAACGAGCATCTCGAGCACCCTAGTACTCAAACGAGCATCAAGCTCGGACGAGTATGCTCGCTCATCTCTATTCATTATGTAACTAGTCCCCTGATATAAGCTCCTGGATTCTCTTCAGATTGGTCATGTGATCTCTTTCTGACCACTTGACATTTATGTCCTCTCAAAAAGTCGTTTTTTTAGTCAGCATAATTCCTGTGTGATGAGATTACATAGACTGTACCACAGAAGCTTTTTATGGGGGGACAGAAACTCTTATTACAGTTACTACAGGTAATTAAAGGCACATAATAAAGTAGATCACAGTTCATCCTCCTGACTGTATAATTATGGTCTGTCGTTTATCTAGGCGAATTGGACTGCAGAAGGTAATGACAGTGCCCTCCCAGCAGGCAGAGGTGGTACTGAAAAGTAGAAATATTGTTCCTGGAACCCATCTCAGCATCTCTCTCTATGCACAATCATTATTGTGATTAGACACTTACATAAGCTTAGCCTTTGATTCATTCAACAATCAGTGAGCTGCAATGCCTTTGTTTTTATGTAGAGATGGCACTGGCTCTAGCTGATCATGTAAAACTGAGCTGATGCATCATGGAAGTATTATCAGAGATGGCTTCAGATAAGTATCAGGCAGGAGTCTGCACTGCATGGAAGTGACTGCAATATACATAGGAGATGTCTGGAGTGTGACAGGCAATGAGATGACAGGGCAGAGGTGGAAAAATTTGTTTTCACTGGAGTAGCTCTTTAACAAAATATGGTGCCTTAGTTTTGTGACGAATGAATTCCAGAGTCATTTATGCATCCTTAATAAGGACAAGTGTCCCAGCCTAATAGCTGGTATGCTGATTTCTATGATGATTAGAGTTCAGGTCAGGTTAGGACACTCGTCTGTATTATGGCCGCATAAACACGTCCAGAATATGCTTGTCTGACTTGATGTCAGCTGTCAGTCAATAGGAAAATATATGAAACCCACTACAACCACTGCACTTTCTGTGTATTTTTTTGGGTCAGTGGATTTTTTTTTCCTATTGCAGCAGACTATGGATTTGGCATTTTTTCTAAAGTTTGAAAAAGTTTCTAAAAAAAACAGAAATAAGTGCAAGTGCATGCAAAACATATCTAAACAGAAAAAACACCACCCAAAAAAACCTGCCTCTAAAAATGCTCATACTGATTCTAAACTGCTGACTTCCTTCTACGTGGTTTTTTTGGATGAAAAAAACGCCACAAAAAAAGTGTTTACAAAGAAAACCTTGTAGAATTTAATTCAAGGTTCAAATCTGTATCCATGCCTGAGGGATAAAGCACCTTGAGTGATATTAATGAACAGTGTTCAAGCTATGAGACTGTATATAACATCAATGGTGACATTTTAATGATGCTCTAAGTGACAACCATGCAATACATGAATGATGCTATTAAAAAATGGATACAATTTAATGTTTTTATTTGTTAGCTTTTAGCTGCATTTGGTAAATAACAGTCACACAAGTAAATTACATGGATATTTATTATTTAACAGCTTCACGTTCATTACACAGCTTCAGGGTTTTTAGTTTTACAATTATGTTAAAATGACCATTTTGCAGATATATTCAGCATATTTTAGTACTGTATTTTCTATCTCTGCAGAGTGACTGAAGCTGCTTATTTACAGCATGGTAAGCATTTCTTGCTTTTTCCCCGGGGTCTGAATGTGCAGTGAACATTACATTGCATATGAATTGCAAACAACAATGACATTTTCCTTCATGTAATAGGCTATAAATGTTAATAAATTTAACGAAAGTTAATAACTATAATATTTGTTACAAAACATACTAAAATGCCGTCTTTCATTGAACATAAACTAGCAAATCACATTGAATTAGGTACGGTACATTTCAACCAATTCTATTTTAAAAATAATGTTGAAGGTTAAAGGGATTTCCCTAGAGTAAAAAATGTTATTGGCAAGGAATGGGCTTTAAAAAAGCAGTATTCATCCATTAAATGGCCCCCTGGCTCAGCATAGCCATCTTCGTTTCCACTTCTCCAATCTTGAAAGCTGTTGCACTGGTCGGAAGCGGCTCGTTATTTAGCTGACCCATGCAATGGCTTCAGCAGTGGTGACTGCAGCGATGATGTGAACAATGGACTGTATGTGACCACTGCAGCAGCTTTTAGGACAGGATTGGCAAGTATAAGGGTGGCTATGCTAAATGGGGATGAGAGGGGTGGAGGCATTTAGCCAATGAGTATTGCTTTTTCTCTTTTATTAGCCCATTCCCTGCCCATAGCATCTCTTTTTTGATTCTCAGAAAAAAAAACCTTTGAGGGCTCGGTCAGATGGGAGTTTTTTGTTGTGTTTTTTGCGTTTGCGATTCGCATCTATTAGAACCAATGCTTTTAAATGATAGGAGTCACATGTCTGATTTTTACATGCGCAAAAATTTCACACCGGTAAAAAATAGGGCAGCGAATGGCAAAACGCAACAAAATTAGCACATAAAGTGTGGTGCCATCGCTATCCCATGCTGCAGCTCTGACAGGGGATGTGTAACCCCTGGATGCTGTCATATCCAGGGGTTTCACCTTGTGGTCACTAGGAGACCATACAGAGAAGATCGTGATCCTCTGGCACAGCTGTGACAGCTGTGGCAGGGGATTTCTTCATCTCCGCGGGGAGTCCCCTCTTCACTGAACACTGTGACAGCAATGTCACAGTGTTCAGTGATAAGGAGACTCCCCGGGGGGGATGAGGAATTCCCCTGCCACAGCTGTCACAGCTGTGGCACAGAAGCGCGATGTTCTCCCGCTGCTGCAGCCCCATTGAAAGCAATGGGATTACGGAAAGCCCTGCAGGGATTTTCAGAGAAGGGCTTTAAATATAAGCTCCTCCCAGAAAATCATCCCTAGCATGCATAAAAGGGCTGTGTCTGATTGGCTGAGCGCTCAACCAATCACAGGCAGATCTCAGCCATTCATTGAATGACAGCTGAGCGCTGCCTGTGATTGGTTAATTATTATTCAATAAATGGCTGAGCGCTGCCTGTGATTGGCTGAACGCTCAGCCAATCAGACACAGCCCTTTCAGCAGGCGAGAATTTTAGAGCAGTTGAGGGGGAGCATGCGGTTAGACATGCTCGAGCCCCGGAAGCAGCGGAGAGGTGAGTATATATTTATTTTAATTTTTTACACGTGCTAGGGATGATTTTCAGGGAAGGGCTTATATTTCAAGCCCTTCTCTGAAAATCCCTGCAGGGGTTGTCAGCAGCCCATTGCTTTCAAAATAGGAGAACATTGTGTTCTTGTGCAACAGCTATGAAAGCTGTGGCAGGGGAATTCTTCTTCCCCGCAGGGTCTCCCCTTGTCATTGAACACTGTGACAATGCTGTCACAGTGTTCAGTGATGAGGGGACTCCCCGCAGAGATGAAGAAATCCTCTGTCACAGCTGTGCCACAGGATTGCCCCATTGACCATAAGGTGAAACCCCTGGATGTGACAGCATCCAGGGCTTTCACATCCAAGGAATCCCCTGCTGCAGCTGTCACAGCTGCAGCAAGGGATAGCGATGGCACTGCACTTTGTGTACGAATTTTACAATGCGACTCCCACTTCGGGCATACAAATTTTGGACGCATGCGTTTTGCATCTGTTTCACACAACTAAATGTGCAACACAAATGCCTGTCTGACTGAGCCATAAAGTTTATTTTATTAATGATACAATGCATTCATGCATACACTGTAGTTGTGTTTTTACCCCTCCAATGCCTCTTTTGCATGGTCTTATGTAGAGATGAGCGAGCATCAGTCTTTTCGAGTAACTGAATACTCGTCCGAGCACCATGCGCGGGGGGGAGGGGGATGCGGCGGGGGGAACTCAGTTAATTGGAAAGACCGATGCTCGCTTATCTCTAGTCTCATGCCTTCATCTTTCCAGTTGCAAGAACACCCTTTATCAGTGACCATGTTTTCTATAAATATATACACACTTATTGTAAAAAAAATCAAGCACTAGAAGGAGTTGTCAGATTTGAATGAAACTTTATAAGTGTGATTGTAATGTTGATATAAGTAAATGAGTACACTATCAGAGCAAAAGGATAATTTATTGTGGAAAACTGAACACTTGGAGATGCTGTAGTATCTGGTTGTACTGCCTCTAGCTTGGATACAAGAAGTGATACGGGTAGGCTGTAACTGAGCCTCTAGATTGTTAAAACTCGTGGGCTATCGATGTTGGCATCCCAGCTAGTCCCATACATGTTCTATTGGCGATAAATCTGGTGACTGGACAGCCACAGAAGTGTGACAATGTTGTGGGGATATTCCTGTGACCCCCTTGTGTGTGCGGCCGAGCATTATCCTGCTGGAAAATGCCTCTTGGAAGCCGCCATGAGAGGAACACATGTGGCTGCAGGATGTCCTGAACATATCGCTGAACATTGTCCCTTGTACCACTACCGTACTAGGGATGGCCAACTGTCATATACGATGGACCCCCCCAGATCATCACACCAGCAGTGAGGGCAGTGTCCCGCTTCACAACAAAGGCAGGATTGAGGCGCTCACCCTTAGGTCTCCAGACATGAACACGGCTGTCGCCATGCCCAAACGAAACCTGGATTTGTAGATTTAGACAGTGAGTGGGTTTCAAAGGCAATACACGTAAAGGGCTCTTTGGGACTAAATAGAGCCCACAAGTAGCTTCTGAGAGCCTTTTTATAGGTCAAGAGTATAACCCCTTCCAGGTCTTCAGGTGGCAAGACCGTTTATCCAATCACTCCACACTCTAATCATTTACATATCTGCCTGAGATGTAACTGCATGCTGAGTTTTGCAGCAAAACGACAAATTCTTCTAGGGGCTGGATTTTAAAATTTTTTTACAAAGAGTGTAATAGACAGAAAACTGGTGGCCACTGTTAGTGCTATTTGGAGTATTTCCTATACAAACTCCTGGGTGGCTCATTAGTGCTGCCCAGTTACCATAAGTAATGAGTAATTTGTAGAATAATCAGTTTGTTTTAGGATTGGGGCAATTTTATTGAAATCATAGTGAATCAGCATGGCCGATCTGACTCCCATTTATGTCAATGGGAGTAAAAATCGGGTTCATTAATTTGCCCTCCAGAAAGGCCCAATGCAGCCAAAGCCCCCTGAAATACATGGGAATACAGCCACACTTCTAGAAAACAATGTATAAAAATAGTGCACAGTGTTGTGGTTGTCACTTGTAGCACAGGGGAGTCAAAGAAAACAAATGAAGGCTCCTAGAGCAAAAATTACACCAAGGGAGACAGCAGATGTGTTTGCACACTTTTTCTTCTGGTATTTTCAGCCACATCTGTGATGGAACCTCTGGCCGGAGATTTCAACGCAGATGTGAAACCACCATTATTGTCCCTGAGATCCTGTAGCATCTGTTCCAGCAGACAGAAGAGATGGTCATACTGATCAGTGCATCATCACGACTGACCATTATGGTTGCTTCCTCAAAGCAGACTTAAATGGCACAAACATCTTTGATTTGCAGCCACTCCACAGTCGGCAAGTAACCAACCTCCATACAGCACCTGTTAACAGCATGGTACTTCGTGATTCCTCTCTGCTGCTAGCTGCTAGCTTAGCCTCTTCAACATATAGACTCATAGACTGGTAGAGATGGAAGGGACCTCCAGGGTCATCGGGTCCGACCCCCTGCTCAGTGCAGGATCACTAAATCATCCCAGACAGATATTTGTCCGGCCTTTGTTTGAACACTTCCATTGAAGGAGAACTCACCACCTCCCTTGGTAACCTGTTCCACTCATTGATCACCCTCACTGTCAGAAAGTTTTTTCTAATATCTAATTTGTGTCTCCTGCCTTTCAGTTTCATCCCATTGCTTCTAGTATTTCCTTGTGCAGATGAGAAAAGGGCTGATCCCTCTGCACTGTGACAGCTCTTCAGATATTTGTAGACAGCTATTAAGTCTCCTCTCAGCCTTCTTATTTGCAAGCTAAACATTCTTAGATCCTTTAACCGTTCCTCGTAGGACATGATTTGCAGACCACACACCATCTTGATAACTCTTCTCTGAACTTACTCCAGTTTGTCTATGTGTTTTTAAAGTGGGGTGCCCAGAACTGGACAGAGTATTCCAGATGAGGTCTGACTAAGGAAAAGTAGAGGAGGATAATGATCTCACGTGATCTAGACTCTATGCTTCTCTTAATACATTCCAAAATTGTGTTTGCCTTTTTGGCTGCTGCATCACATTGTTGACTCATGTTCAGTCTATGATCTATTAGTATACCCAAGTCTTTTTCACATGTGCTGCTGCTTAGCCCAATTCCTCCCATTCTGTATGTGCTTTCTTCATTTTTCTTGCGCAGATGTAGGACAAGAAAAATGAAGAAAGCACATACAGTGAGGTGCAACATGGAATTCCACCATGTAGGCGCGTAACAGATGGGGCGTCTGGGAGGTAGACCTGTAGGCACATGAACCGGGGTTTGTTTTTATTTTGGACCATTTAAAGCCCATGCTTTTGCATGCGAATTTGAAAAAAAAGCACTAAAATAGGTCCTACCCTATCTTTCTCGCACATAGTATTAACGTGCGAGAAAGATATGGCAAATGCTTTCTTTTCCCACACTTACTATTGGGCGAGAATACTGCTAGTGAAAATGAAACCATTGAAATCTAATGGTTTTGTTTCATTCTGTTATGCGGCCACATAATGGGACAAAATCACACCCATCTGTTTCACCCCGTAAGCATAGTTCACACAAGCATCATTTTAGTGCAGAGTAGGCGCTTTAGAAAATTGCATGTAAAACTACCAATGGTTCCCTATGGGTTCTTTAAGAGGAATGATTTATTAAACGCCAATATTTCTTTCCGTCAAAATATAGGACTTGTCCTATCTTTTGACAGCAAAACACCAGCAGCTGCATAGACTCTGATGGGAGTCTTTGCGAGCCGGGCGGCAAAGAGAGGGGGAGGGAGTTTAACACAGGCTAGCACTGTTAAACAATGACAGGTGTCTCTGGTGAGGCATTTCAGGTCAATTACATTGTTTTGCCGAGTGAGGGATTTCAGGCCAGTGCCACAGCCAGCCATGGGAAATCGGGAAAAATAGCCGCGACTTGGTCATGGTTATTCTTCGCTCACATAATTTTAAGTCCAATAGCCCCGTTTTTTTGCGTGGCTATCGGAGCACTAAAATGATGTTCGTGTGAAGGAGGCCCTAGGCTGTAATGGAATAGCCATTTGCCCGAATGGGCTAATGACTGCATGTAAACAAACAATAAATATGTCTTTTTATCTTAACTTATCAATTCCTTCACATATTTTCATTGGCACAACTGTATTTAAACAAATCAAATAAAATGGAATTGTGCATGTCTGAATAATGTCCATGAAGGTAAATTACTTGCATGTTAGAACATAACGGTTAATAAGTTTTGGTAATTATAAAGTCTAATCTGGGCAGTTTTCATTAGTGTCATGAAAATAAGAATCAACATAAGCCTGTTGTGCATGTTCTTGCATCGCAGACTCACTAACTATGGAACCTCCCAAGGCAATAACTTGACTATATGTCGTAACTAATATATCCCAGCGTTTTGACATTCCGTCTATTGAAATGACTATAGTATGTGTGTCTCCAAGCAAGATAAAAGCCTTTCATCTTACTACTGCAGCAGTATCATGTCATTCCACAAATCAGATATGTTCCATTGTTAAAACACTCACTTTTTTGCCATTCTTTTTTTTCTTTCCCCACAAAGATTTAAAAAAATGTTGTGAACAATAAGAACAAATGTCTGTAAATATGTAACATGAATCCGTTTCCAAATTACTGTACATCATTCATTCATTCATTCATTCATTCACTCTGCAAACAAGTTAAGCTACATGCATTCAGTATCATGTAGTCCGTTGAAGATTATAAACGGTGCATGTTATAATACTGACCTAGAGCACAGTTTATTATTTCGGTGGAAATCATGTCATCTGTAAGTAAGAAAAAGTATGAAACAACATGTTAGATTGCTTCACACCTTGTTTAACCCTTTCCTTTCCCAGGGCGTATATGTATCATGAAGTGTTCCCATGAATGGGTATACAGTTATGTCCTATGAATGATGCAATCTTAGAAGCTGAACCCATGCCATCCACAGTAGGAGTCAGCTGTGACTGGCAGCAAGTCTCCCGCTGTAACAGCAAGGATCGGTGAGAATACTGATCCCTGCTGTTAACCTCATACGTGAATGTCACAGCCAGCAGTCGTATTTACCTATGTACTAATACAAAGCTATACAGGTACAAACACTACTTCCCAGCAGAATGCAGGTGGGCAAATTGCTGTACAGAAGAGTATTGCACAAGTGATAAAGATAATGGTTAATAGGTCCCCCACAGGCTTACTACATATTAGGCTGCCTGCACACATCTGGGTCGGATCCTGCTGCGAGAATTCTCACAGTGGGATGTGACCCGTGCCCCGGTATTGACCTTTTACTCACCCATCCGGCGTCTACTTCTCTCGGCACTGCAATGTGCGGGCTGGCAGAAATGTGCAGTGCAGAGCCAACGCGTCAGCGATGATGTTTCTGTGCAGAGCTCTGCATCACCTGATACTTCAGGGCAGGCCCAATCACCACATTCCCTAGTAGCATACCACAGTGTGCCACACGGGCGGGGCATCCTGGGCTCCCCCAGCATCTACAGCACACTGCATGCAAAAAAACACTGATAAATGCTGGTGTTAGTTTGCATTTTGGCCAAAACACTTAAGCTGGCAGTCCACGGCAAGGCCACTATGCATCTGTCAGAACCTATGCTCTATCACAAATAGCTAAATAAAATCACAGAGGTGAGGGGGGAAAATGCACAAAGATATAACTCACAGAAAAAGAAGCCAAATAAGCATCACCTGATACTGCAGGCAGGCCTAATCACCACATACCCCAATAGCATGCAAAAAGCCAGATTGCAATATGAGGTAGCTAAATGTTTTTTTTCCCTTTAAAGAAACATTTGCCGACTGCATCACAAAAACAGTAGTCTTTAACTTTTTCTTCACAGTACAGTGGCACAAAAACTCTTGATACCATACAAATTAAATGAACCAGCTTACCAGCAGGATGGACAGACGTGATTGGAATCAATTGCAGAAGACAGCAAGAAAAGGATTCAGCATCCATAAATTAACAGCCTTATTTAAGCATATTAAAATCCCAACAGGAAGGACATACAATGGTGTGACAATCTAATGCATTTCCAGCTGTCACAGCAGCTCTTTGTCATAACATGTCTCAATAAAGCTATGATTTTATGAATGCTGGATCCTTTTCTTGCTGTCTTCTGCAAAAACACTTGATAGTTACAATTTTCATGTAAGGCACAGAAGGTTATGGTTGTAATACACACTAGATGAGGTATTTCTCTTGATAGTGGTTATTCACTCTTGATGAGGCAGAATATTTTAATGTTCTAGAATAGAGATGAGCGAGCACCCAAATGCTCAGGTCCGCGTTATTCGAGTCGAGCTTTTCATAAAATTCGAGAGCTCTACTCGAGTAACGAACCCCATTGACTACAATGGGAGGCTCGAGCATTTTTGTATGTGGGACGCCGGGTCCCGAGCTTTTTTTTTTTGTGGTTCGTGTGCGCTCTCTCTCTCTCTCTCCCCCAGCCTGCCTGCCAGCCAAAAAATTTGCCATTGACGCTCGCTGCGTCGCGGCGGGGAGGGGCCAAAACAGGCAAGTCACAGTGGGGAGGAGCCAAAAACTGGGGTGGGGTCAAACACGGCGTGACGCTCGTTCGAGTAACGAGCACCATCGAGTACGCTAATACTCGAACGAGCATCAAGCTCGGCAGAGTACGTTTGCTCAACTCTATTCTATAATAAAACGTAAACATACAATAGTTATATCTCAGATCATTGTTAGGTTCACAGGGACCTCGGGTCAGTAGTAGCAGCATACAGATCTCTAAAAACATTGTTGACTTCACAACACTTTTTAAAACTTGTCACAGTTAAATATTGACTCTGGGTTTTTCTCTGCAACACAAAGTTCTATATGTCAACAGGAGAACGGCCGGTATTCCTAGCCCTAAGGTTAACCAATCCCTCCTAGCACTCCCACTTTGTCCACTGCACCATAAGTTCAGACCAAGCAGGCCACTTTCTAGGCCCCAGACATCCAGCCTCCTGCTGCATTCTGTTCACTAGTCCCACCCAAGCTGACATCCCAAACAACCCCTCGAAGATTCAGCTTAGCCTCCTACAGGTTGTAAATCAGCAGCACAGATACTTGTCATAAGTGGTCCAAAAACAAGCCGAGAACTGATAAAATAGTCAAGGACAGCAAAGGCTCATGCATATTTGTGTGAGGGGAGGCTAGTCCATTTAATCCAATCTCACAGAAGAGCTATAGTAGCAAAAATTGCTGAAATAGTAAATACTGGCTATGACACAAAGGGTCAGAACATAAAGAAGATCACAGCTTGCTGTATATGGGGTTGCCTAGCTGCAGACTGGTCAGAGAGCCCAAGTTCTCCCCGTCCAGTGCTGAAAGTGACTGCAGTGGGCATGTGAGCATTAAACCTGGACCATGGATATTTTCCTTTTCTTTATGTGAACAACTGAATGTGTGTGAGGAAAAGATGGGACCTGGATGTGCTATGATTAGAAGACAAGCCAACAGAATCAGATGATGCTTCTGCACAATACTCTGCTAGGAAACCTTAGGTCCTGGAACTCATGTGGATTGTACATTAATCCATACCACATAAAATTCTCTAGATCTTACTTGGATCAAGCATCTGTGGGATGTGCTGGGAAAACAAGTATGATTCATGGAAGCCACCTCTCAGTTTATAGATCTTAGGCCTCATGTCCATGGGGAAAATCAGGCCCGCTACGGATTCTCCATGGAGGATCCGTAGCGGGTCCCTCCTGCCCCGCGGACATGAGCGCTGAAAAGAAGAATTAATAAGAATGAACTTACCCGCAGCGGACCGGGCACCTCTTCTCTTCTTCACGGCCGGATCTTCTTTCTTCGGCCGGCGGATGTACTCGGCACGTCGGCGGCGTGCCGCGCGCATGTGCCGGGCACATCCGCCAGGCCGAAGCAAGAAGATTCGGCCGTGAGGAAGAGAAGAGGTGCCCGGTTCCGCTGCGGGTAAGTTATGTGGAGACCCACATGAAAATGGAGCATGTCACGGTTTGTTTCATGCTCCATTTCTTTTTAATTCCCTTTTATTGACCATCCATTTTTTTACTGTGACATATAGGGCTATTTTTATAATTTTTTTCACTTACTTTTCCCTCCATTTTTTTAGTTTTTAGGGGTAAAAAGCTAAAAAAAATTAATGGGATTATTAATGCTAGGTAACATGCACCATAGCCTTCAGGCTGGCATATATCGCTTATAGAATACTAGGCAAATATGGAGCATTAGTAATTCACTAAAACTTTTCTGTAAATAAGGGAGCCACACTCTTTTTCTAACACTTGGGATTTAGAAACTTCATAAATAAATTAAAAAAATAATTACATTGATAAATTTGGCCATTATGGTTAGTCCCATTAGAGTTCCACAGCTAGCTAGCTGTCTGTCTGTCTAGCTAGCTTTCTGTCTGTCTGTCTGTCTGTCTAGCTAGCTGTCTGTCTAGCTAGCTGTCTGTCTGTCTAGCTAGCTGTCTGTCTGTCTTCCTCATACATACTGTAGCATAAAACTGTATATAATATGCTAAGCTGAAATGACTTCTTACTATATTTTATTGTTTGTAATGCTGTTACATCTTTTTCTATCATATGCTACAAATAGATGAACGTTATTATCATATTTGTTTAGAAACAAGGTAACGTTTCAAACACTTAATGCAAAAAACAATCAATCTGAATTTACCAACAGCAGAAATTTGAGTGTTTGTATTAACAAATTCTAAGCAATTATACCTCACTCCAAGTATATTAGTCAACTACTGTGCGAGAGCGGGAACAGAAAACAAACATCTCAGCATTTCTCCAGAAACCTGTTTTATGCCTCTAATCAGCTTTAAAGCAGAATTTCTTACATAGTTCATTGTTGCAAAATATTTAACACTAAGATGCAGGAACCCCATTGAAGAAGCGAAAAATTGAAGTAGATGGATTTCTTATTTTGGAGCATTAAGCAGTTCTCAAGCAATTAAATGACTTTTGCATGAATGTGCTTCAGAATATTATGGTGAGGCAATATTTATTTAACTGGCTCATGAGCGGCTTTAATATATGCATCATGGTGAAAATAGGCAAACAACTAGATTATCTCAGATGTTTATATAGTAATAAGGGAAACCTTCTAAGAGCAATTTTGGCTTCATGTTTTCATTTTGCATTCTTTTGCAACTGCTGCAGATGGATTGAAAAAATGATAAATGTAATTATAGTATACAGAATCTCTGTCAACACTGGCTTTTTGTACTGGTGCTCTTTGTTGGCATTCTTTGATTGATCAATAACAACTACAATAACATAATAACAACAATCTGATGTAAAGATAATACTGAAAAACAGGATGTATCATCCTTTTCCTAATGGGACTTCACCAGCAAAAAATGTAACACCTGGACTTTATCAGTAGTGCTGCTAGTCTTCATCAGCGAGGTGATAAAATCACCCCAATTTAAGCAAAATTGAATTAGGTGAATATGAACTGATTTTTGGCAAAAATCACAGGCAAAAATCAAATTTCCCATAATGCCTTCTGCAGAGGTCAGCATACAACCAATTAACAGCCAGGATGCCTTGCTGATGTCACCAAATATGTCCTCTATCTTGCATATGAATATCAGTTTCATTGGATGCCTGCATCACATAACAAAGCCATATATAACATAAGTACAGTGTAAACAGTGGCCATTATACAGTTGAGCACAGGACAGAGTAGCTGCATCATGTTTATATGCCTGTATAACACATAGTCATTTGTTAATTGGAACAGATATTTTACAGAGGATATATTGGTGCTGGGTGGGAAAACTTAAATCATGGGGTTACATAGGAGGGACCAGAGAAAGAAGCTGCATCACATTTATAGGCCTATATAACATGCGGTCTGTTGTTAATATGAACAGATACCCTACAGAGTATGTGCTGCTGCTGGGTGTAAAAGCTTGTATACCAGCAGAGAACTTCAAAGGGGTTCTATTGGATGGAGCAGAGAAAAAAGCTGCATCATGTTTATATGCCTATATGAAACATGATTTGTACATTTGGAGAGGATATATTTCTGCTGCTGTCACCATATATAGCATAAAATATGCTTTGGCTTGGGGAATATTGCAGTTCACTATTTGTGGCCTAAGACATTCTTCAAAGTCACCTGTCCGGCCACTATGAATCATTTGCAGATCTTGTGCATCTAACAATAGGGTTTGGGGAATTTAATTACGCTGCACCAAACAGGGACAGCTCACAAAATACAAGCTATACTCTGTGGCCTTCTGTTCTCACATACTGTGACTCTCATGGATTGCAATATGTTTAATTGACAGTGCTTTTTGCTAATATAAAACAAAAAGAAACAGGGAAACAATAAATACACCCAGTGCATGTCAGCGATCTCAAGCATCTTTCTAAATCACCAGTCTCGCCACTGCAAATTATTTGCAGACCTTACGCAGCCAGCAGTACAGTTTGGAAAATTCAATTACACTGTGCCAAAAAAGGACAGTTCACAAGGATACAAGCTATACGCTGTGGCAAATACACAATGTGCATGTCAGTGACCTTGGATTTCATTCAAAGTCGCCAGTACGGCCACTATGTTTTACTAGCAGACTTTATGCAGCTAGCAATGCAGATTGGGGAATTTAATCACACTGTGCCAAAAAAGGACAGCTGACAAAGCAAGAAACTATGCTCCATGGCCTTCATTTCTCAAATATTGTGTCTTCCAAGGATTGCAGTCTATTTAGTTGGCAATGTTTTTTTGTTATTATAAAACATAGAAACCCAAACAGGGAAGCAGAAAATATACACAATGTATGTCAGCAGCCTACCATGTCTTATTAAATTTGCCAGTCCGGCTACTACACAGTATTTGCAGGCCTTACACATCTAGCAATGGTTTTATGCAAATTACAAAGTTAGCTGAAAAGTTATATATCACTACAGTAAAAAGCAGATAAAAAATAAATAAAAAAGAAACATGAAGAGAGCAAGGGATAGGGGATGTGTTAATAGCGGTGGAGGTGGTAGAGGACAGGTCAAGTTGACACGTCAAGAAGCTCCTACTGAAGCAACAGCTCTACGTTCTGCAGGAGGTGAGGAAAGCCTGATGCAATTCATTAGATGTGGTTCTGCCCATGCTTTATATCCGTGGCATGCAGAATTGGTCATAGAGTGGATGACAAAGCATGCCTCAAGTACCAGCACGACCCTTTTCTCCCAGTCATAGGCACACAGCACTCAGTCTGTACCAGTCGGTCATGAGCTTCCCGACTCTACTTCGCTCCATGCCAAATCCCTCGAACACTCCAAAGCAGTCCAGATAGACTTTTTTTTCCCTGAAGAGGAAGATAAGGGTGGGTTAGTGCACGCAGTCAACATCTCCACAGGCAATGTATTTTCAGGAGGATATGGAAATAGAGGTGCCAGCTTCTGATGCTCACTGTGACATTTAGGAGGAGAAGGATGGGGAACAGGAGGTGGAAAATGATGAAGAGGAGGTGATGGATGATGAGATGCTTGACCAAACCTGGACAGACAAGGATAGTCATGATAGCAGCTCGCAGTGGGAGGAGGAGGATGTGCACATTGTGAGGCAACACCATGCTAAAACAGGAATTAGGGTGTCACAGACAAACATAAGGGCTGTACTGGCAGCATCAGCTATTACTAGTCTCAGCAGCAGCAACATGTGGCCCACAACTAAGTCTGCTCACAGAACTTGTGCAGCCTGGACCTTTTTTAAAATTGCTCATGATGACAGAAGAGTGGTCATCTGTATGATCTGCGGTATGTGTTTAAAGCCCAACAAGAATGTAAACAACCTCAACAGCCTGCTTTGAGGAAGCAATGAAAATAGTCAGTCGTGATGACACCTTGATTAGCATAACCATCCCTGTTGTCTATCTGCTGGAACAGATGCTACAGGGCCTCAGGGACAGTGACGTTTTGCTGTCACAGAATGAGAGGGAAGAGGAAGGGCTACCAATCCCCCAACTATCTGACCAGTCTGCCCTTACTCAAGTACATTAACAAAGTACTAGTTGTAGGGTGTGCATATTGATGCAACCACATTATTTGAGTTTTTTCTTTTTTTCCACAATAAAAGATTCCAGTATGTTTTCAATGGAATTGTACAGATAACGGGTCCCATTGAAGGTGGAAATACATCTAAAATGATTCATCTTTGTTGGAATTTTTAATAAGAAAAAAGTTTGCTACCGTGTTAGCCAGTAGAGCAAAATGTGATTTTTTCAAGTAAGAGAAACCGAGTAATCTTGTAGATATGATAGCTTTTAATGGCTAACAAAAAGAGGTGATGCTATACAAGCTTTCAAACCTGTTTAAGGTTCTTCCTTTAAATCTATTCTATTAAGCCTGAGGAAAAACCCCAAGTAGGTTTGAAAGCTCACTGTAACATCACCTTTTTTTGTTAAATAATATTTATCATTTCTGCAAGATTTCTTACTGAGAACAATTACATTTTGTCAGATTTTTTAACTTGATAAAAACATGGCAGTTTAACAGGGGTGTGTAGACATTTTATATCCACTGTAAGGACGAAGTCAGACGAGGGTTTTTTTGCGTGCACTTTTGTGTGCAAAAAAACCGCGTCTAATAGAACCATTGGTTCCCTATGTAGTGTTCAGATGTCTGTCTTTTACAGGCACAAAATACTCACACCTGCAAAAGATAGGACATCCATGCGACGGGAAGGTCCGTGCTGCACATAAAATATCCCTGCGGGAAGTCCTCTCATCACTGAGCACTGACAGCACTGTGACAGCTGTGGCAGAGGATCGTGATCTTCTCCCATTGCTTTCAATGGTGCCGGTGCTACAGCTAGCCCCATTGAAAGCAATGGGCTGCAGTCAGCCCCTGCAGTGATTTTTGGGGAAGGGCTTAAAACATAAGCCCCTCCCTGAAAATCATCCCTAGCTTATGTAAGAAATTTTTATATATATATATATATATATATATATATATATATATATATATATATATACTCTCTGACGCTGTCGGGGCAGCAGCGCGTCTTGTTGCTTGGCTCCCCGACACTGTTCTGAAGCTCTTTCAGCAGGCGGGGATTTCAATGAATTCAATGAATGGCTGAGCGCTGCCTCGGATTGGCTGAGTGCTATGACCAATCACAGGCAGTGCTCAGCTGTCATTCAATGAATGGCTGAGCGCTGCCTGTGCTTGGCTGAGCGCTCAGTCAATCAGACGCAGGCCTTTCAGTAGGTGGGGATTTTTAAGCTTCAGAATAGTGCCGAGGAGCCAAGCATTTCAGATGTCGGTTTTTATACGCCGCGTACAGAGGTAGGTCTTGCCCTATCTTTTGACGTGGTACGTAGCCCATAGACTTCCATGGAATCTGGAAAAACGAAGGAGGGGGGAGTTAAAAAAAAAGACAGCTGGCCCTTGTTAAGCATTATTGATCATTCCGAGAATTTCCATCGATCGGTGGTTTCCATCACTTCTGCATATTTTTTAATGTTAACGCAGCAGCGCCCCGTGTCAATGGCTTGAAATACGCTAATAAAGATCGGGACTTAATATCGTCAAATCTTCATTCATACGATTATACGGTGCGTACGGGCGAACGTAAAAACACACACAGTCATATGAAGGAGGGTTAAAGGTGAACATTTTGATACAATTTTAAAAACATAGTCATCATATATTCAGGTGTTGCTGACAGACCTTTTAATGCTTCCTCCGCATCTTATTTTATGTCTTCTGCAAAATAGTTTTTTTTGTTTGTTTGTTTTTTTCTTGTAGGAGGGGTGGAAGATTCTAAATACTCTCTTTTATGTATTGTGCATTTTGAGAAATTTTTGTAATAACAAGCAAAATTAAATTAAAAACATATTTTTATCTATGTTAAGCCAAACAGCGTGTGGAAATTATTGGTTAGGGAACTTTAAGGGCTTCATAATGTATCATTATTTTGAGAAACTAGAGTTTTACTGGAGTTTCTATTTACATTAGTATTGCATAAATATTAAGAATACATTTTTTAGGAGAATTGCATACTAATGAATCACAATAATTTCAACATCTTCCGGCACCATGACATACATTTACATCACGGATGGTGCATGGATGGGAGTCCATGCCAACATCAATTATATAATTTGTTTACTATGGGGAGCTGAGTGGTTGTCATGGCAGCAGGCATGTTCAACGTCTTTGTATACCTATTAGATCTTGCCAGAGGCAGTGTCTATTTGAAGCATGAAGCTGACAGAAGTATTACAGTTTATTGTATTATACTAGTAATCAAGCTCTCTAGTTGTCAAGTCCCATAGTGGGACTACAAAATAATAAGAAAAAATTAAAAAAAATTAAAATACAAGCTGCTTAAAACATTCAAAATAAAATAAACACAAAAATAGCTTCTCCCCATTAAAATGCTTAATTAGGTCAAAAACCTATATATTTGGTATCACAACAACCTGTACATTAAAAAAGATGCTTTATTTTTCTCAAATGGTGAATGCAGTAAAAGAAACTTTAAACTTTCCAAATGTGGTGATACAAAAACGAATGATTTTTTAAATTTAATTTTAAATTCCTCAAAAGTAGTAAAACTTGAAAAATGTCATATATTCGGTAGAGTCACAATTGTACTAATCTGCAGAATAAAGATAACATATTATTTTACACGGTGTAAAATAGCGGAATTACTTTAATTTCTATTCCCTATAGAAAGAGATAATAAAATCTGATTGATAAGTGATCCATACCCCAAGATGGTATCAGTGAATTAACTCTTCACAGAAAATCCAAGCCCTCATACAGGTATGTCAACAGAAAAGTAGAAAGCTTTTGGCTGTTAGATAGCTAGCATGAAAAAAAAAGAACGGAGCCTTAAGAAGACTTGTCCTTAAGGGGTTAAGGAGATATTGAAATACACCCATAGTATTTCTTTTCACATCTTCCCATTTTGAC
The DNA here is from genome assembly GCF_035609145.1 of Eleutherodactylus coqui. Classification (NCBI taxonomy): domain Eukaryota; kingdom Metazoa; phylum Chordata; class Amphibia; order Anura; family Eleutherodactylidae; genus Eleutherodactylus; species Eleutherodactylus coqui. The sequence goes on along the minus strand of NC_089841.1, from coordinate 212,711,988 downwards.
TGCCTCGGTGTATCAGTTAACACTTTTATTCATGTTGCTTTTCCTTATTGTGTATTTGTATTTTTACTATATGTCTGGTAAATAAAATCAATTTTGTCATCATTTATCAATTTTGTTGATAAAAGATTTGGCCTGCCTAGGGACCTTTGCTACATTTAATAAATAAAATCACTTGAATTGTCCCTGAGTCGTGTCATAATTAAGGATGCTACCAATTACTCTGCCCTGCCAAGAAAAGTTTATTTGTCAAGGTCTACTTGTTAGACCAGTGAAAAAAATCTATTCCTAAGTGAATCATCTCACTTGCAGCCCATGACTTTCAGAAAAGCATGACCGTTCAACTTATTCTATTATTTACCCCCTTGCACAAAACATTACACTCAATTATAAGAACTTAAGAATGTTACATTTTGTTGTGCAGCTTTATTTAAGGCGAGAGAAGAAATAGCTTCTACCATTTCATATTATCTGACTTTTGACTCTCTACATAGGAAGTAGCTAAATGCCAGTTATGATACTGTGTGGGCAGAATGTGTTCAATTCTCATCGCTCATAATCCTTTCAACCAGCCTATTGACAAAAAAATGTCATGTAGAATGACCGAGTGAATAAGAGAGATTAGACACTTTTCTGGCGACATGTTTAATAATGTATATATAAGCGGGGGGGCTCCATAGAAAAGATTAAAGGGCTTGTCCAATGGGAAAAAACCTCATATAGCGGACTAAGTACCAGAATAAAGAGAATTTGTCAGCTTGTACATGCTGTCCAGACTGTAGGCAGCGTGTTAGGCCTTAGTCAGACGGGCGTTTTTAGCCGCGATTTGCGCATGCGTCCGGCGATTTTATAAAACCATTGCTTTGCAATGGTATCGGACACATGAGCGCCTTTTATGCGCTCGTCTGATAAATTATAGAACAGAAATCGCAGATCGCACCTATCTGCGATCTGCGATTCCTGTTCTCTTCTCTATATGCGCTCAATGGGGCCAGCAGCAGCAGCGCCGACCCCATTGAGAACATATAGAAGACAAATCATTCTTCTCTGCCACAGCTGTAACAGCTGTGACAGAGAAGAACGATGTTTGCCCATTGAATTCAATGGAGCCGGCAATACAGCCGCTCCATTGAAAGCAATGGGCTGCCGGCGTGCGCGGGGTGAATTGTCGGGAAGGGCTTAAATATATAAGCCCTTCCCTGTAATTCATCCTAAAATGTGTTAAAATAAAAAAAAAATTGTATACTCACCTTTCCGCTGCAGCCGGAGTCCAGCCGCAGCCGCTGTCAGTTCTCCTGAACTGCTTCTCGGCACTATTCAGCCGACGGGGCTTTAAAATCCCCGCCTGCTGAATGATCTGCCTCTGATTGGTCACAGCCCTGACCAATCAGAGGCAGGTTTCACTCACACACCCATTCATGAATTCATGAATGGGTGAGTGACTGCTGCCTCTCAGCGCTGAGCCAATCAGGGGCAGGTCTGACTCACATCCATTCATGAATGGGTGTAAGTGAGGCATGCCTCTGATTGGCTCAGCGCTGAGCCAATCAGGGGGCAGGTCTGACTCACACCCCCTTCACACCCACTGCAGGACGGCCGCGCGGAGCTCCGGCTGCCGGGAGAAGGTGAGTATATATATATTTTTTATTTTAACACATTTCTGGATGAATTGCAGGGAAGGGCTTATATATTAAAGCCCTTCCCGATAATTCATCCCGGGCTCGCCCGCAGCGCATTGCTTTAAATGGAGCTGGCTATATTGCTGTCTCCATTGAATGCAATGCGCTGAACAGCTCCGGCCCGTTTCTAATGAAACGCGGCTAGGAGCAGATTTTCGGGCGATTTGCGGGCGACTTGCGCGCACCAGTCACGCGATTTGCGGATGCGCATTCGTCATGCGATCCGCAAATCGCGTGAAAAAACGCCCGTGTGACTAAGGCCTTATAGTGCAAGAGATGTTGAGCAGATCCATATATAGTTTTATGAGGAAAGATTCAGTATAACTTGCATTTTATTCATTTAAACTTCTACACATTCTGAGCTGAACAATCCAATGGGCGGAGCTATCAGTGATTGACAGCTAGCCATGTATGTGTACAGGCGTACCCACATAGCTGTCAATCACTATTAGGACCACCTATTGGACTGTTCAGCTCAGAATGAGAAAGTGATATAAATGAATAAAATACAAGTTAGGCCGGTTTTCCACAGATGGGTTGGATTCCCCATGCGGGAGCCCGCAGCGGAATTTGGCCCTCACCGCGTCCGGCGTTCACACGTACTTGTCTTCTTTCAATTTCTTCTATACTGCGGATGGACGCAGCGAGCTGCTGTAGGATATGCGCAATACAGATTTGTTTTCAACTCACTGGTTTTCCTGTGTCGTCGCTAGGCAATGACGTGGGTACCCGTGACCTATCCACAATGTCAATTGTGGATGGGCCGCAGGTCTTACAGCTTCCATTGACTTCAATGGAAGCCGTTTGTGCGGAATCCGCAGTAAAATAGAACATGCTGTGATTTTTTTCTCACATAAATAGGCTACTACAGTAGTCACACAATAGTCTGAATGGTACCAGTGCTGAGGCATGTGATTGGCTACAGTAATCATGCACTTAGGCACCACATGATACCAGTTTTCATCACCAAAGAGCAGAGGACATTTGTTTTCACCATTGCATGCCCTGTGCAATCACTGTGTACATTTTCTCTGTACAATAGGGAGAAAATCACTAATAGAGTACAAAAAAAAATAATAGGATTTTTGTAAATGAATTTACGAGAGAACTTGGTCATGATGAATTAGAGCCCAACATTACTTCTTATTCTTCTGAAATAGGCAAAAAAAACAAAACAAAAAAAACATTAACCCTTTGCAATCCAATTTTGGATTCAGGGTTTCCTAGGGGATTTTCTCCTTCTACCATTATACAATGGTGCCACCTGCTGGCTAGAGACAGTACTGCGGTATTGGACATGCTGGAGAGGCCCCCGACAACAGAGCGGCCAGTAATACACAGTAAGAATACCCTCCGGACATCTTCCAACATAGGAAGCTTTACAGATTTCAATCAGAATGTCTTTAGATGTCAGACAGTGGATTGGAAATGAACATTTAAAATTACATATATAAGTGATATTAAACATGGCACTATAATCATATTAGCTTGGTCATTAAAAACAATGAATTCAAGTTTATTTAAAGACGTCTGGTATGTACACATAGCTGCATTTACTTGGTTATAGAAGACATGTCCATCAAGCTGAACCAGAAGAAAAAAGACATGTTATCCCTTGTTGATTTGTATTTTTTAGATTATGAGCTTCCAATGTCTTTTGTCTGTTAGAGCCGTTTGGTATCAGTCTCAATAATTTATCCTTATCAAAGATTGTCAAATGCCTATTGTCAAACAGCTCACCAGTGAGTAATTCCTAAAATGACATGTGATTTATAATTGTAATTTACAGATGCAGAGACAATGCACCTGCGCACGCACCGTATCACTCACTCTACAACAAAGTGCTGAGCATTTTCAAAGCATGCATCTTAAGAAAAGAATACATGGTGACAAGTAGATATATAATACCCAGTCACCAACACTTGGCGTTTATAAACAAATAAGCCACAACATTGCTTTGCTGCAGATATTATTTGCATTTCTGATACATTTCTGATTCATGTGTGATATTACTTTCCAATATTTTGAAAATCTCATTATAAATGTACATGGGCATAACAGATAACATATTTACAATAATAGTTGTAGGGTATTCGATTAGAGAAATAGGTCACTATTAGAGATGAGCGAACGTGTCCGTTACGGACACATCCGCACCTGGACACCGGCTTTAGCGAACACTGCAGTGTTCGCGCGTAAGTGTCCGGGTGCCGCCGGGGGGCGGGGAGATGCGCGGCGGCGCGGGCGGCAGTAGCGGGGAACAGGGGGGAGCCCTCTCTCTCTCCCTCTCCCCCCCACTCCCCGCCGCACCCCCCCGCGCTGCCACGGCGGCCCCCGAACTTTTTCGCCCGAACACCGAGGTGTTCGCAAAGTTCGGTGTTCGGGCGAAAAAGGGGCGGGGCCGAACGTGTTCGCTCATCTCTAGTCACTATGGTTGTTATGAAGTATGATATCTGTAGATTTACCCACATGGATATCCTGTCTGATGTTGAACATTATGCTTGCATCATGTCCAAGCCAGGCTCATTGATAATCGCTTGCTTTCCTGCTCACCTGGATAGGGACCCCATCCTGCCTTTTGGCCTTGTGTGGTGTTAAGGCAGCAGAAATGCAGTCCTAAGCTCCCGCTCATGACCTGAAGGTAGCTGGTTCAATTCCCACACGGTTCAGGTAGAAGACTCAAGGTTGACTCAGCCTCCCAAGGTTGGTAAAATGAGTACTCAGCTTACTGGGGGGTAAAAGATGACTGGGGAAGGCAATGGCAAACCACCCTGCAGAAAAAGTCTGCCAAGAAAAGGTCACGATGTGACATCACCCTAGGAGTTGGTAAAGACTAGGTGCTTGCACCAGGGGACTTTATCTACCTTCCTTTTGTTATAGTCCAAGAAATACCATTAGCATTGCAATGGTGTATTGTCTCTAACGAAGTGGCACAGGACATGCTATTGAGGGAAGTCCTCCTTTTTTTCCCCCCAGATACACAACCACCAGATTCAGCGTCCCTGAATTATCTCAGGAAATTAACCCCCCAATCAAAATGAAGGAGAAATTAATAACTGGAATTTATGACGCACTAGTGTGTATAAAAGGGAGATAATTATATAATTGGAGTTATGAAGTCCTGCTGAACAGAAAACATCCACTTTCCCTACTCTGGAGTGCATATGCCATGAACTAAAAATCTTTTGTATGTGGTGTTTAGTGTCTAGAAATGGTAAGACCACAATATAAAATATGACTTCTCTTAACACAAGCCGACTTTCTGCACTACCAAACAGCTTTGAAGAGAGAAGACACCGAAGTTAGACGGCACCATGGAGACGGGGACGCTAGCAACGGAGCAGGTAAGTGAATAACTTCTGTATGGCTCATATTTAATGCACAATGTATATTACAAAGTGCATTAATATGGCCATACAGACGTGTATAGACCCACTTGCTTTCGCGAGACAACCCCTTTAAGTATATTCATACATCAGAATTGTTGCAGAAATGTCTGCAACTGAAAATCAGTTCGACGTATCTATATGGGGTAGTTTATGCAGAATGCACATGGGTTTTTGCAAGCCTCAATCACATGAATGAAACAGTGTAAGGAATTTCTGCAGGAAATCTGCTGCTTATAAATATATCTTAAAGGGGTTGTCTCGCGAAAGCAAGTGGGGTTATACACTTCTGTATGGCCATATTAATGCACTTTGTAATGTACATTGTGCATTAAATATGAGCCAAACAGAAGTTATTCACTTACCTGCTCCGTTGCTAGCGTCCCCGTCTCCATGGTGCCGTCTAATTTTCAGAGTCTAATCGCCCGATTAGACGCGCTTGCGCAGTTCGGTCTTCTCCGTTTTGAATGGGGCTGCTCGTGCCGGAGAGCGGCTCCTCGTAGCTCCGCCCCGTCACGTGTGCCGATTCCAGCCAATCAGGAGGCTGGAATCGGCAATGGACCGCACAGAAGCCCTGCGGTCCACCGAGGGTGAGGATCCCGGCGGCCATCTTCGCGAGGTAAGTAAGAAGTCACCGAAGCGCGGGGATTCAGGTAAGTACTGTGCGGGTTTTTTTTTAAGCCCCTGCATCGGGTTTGTCTCGCGCCGAACGGGGGGGCTATTGTAAAAAAAAATAAAAAAACGTTTCGGCGCGGGACAACCCCTTTAAGTCTGATTTAGCTACAGAAGATGAAACTAGTTGGCTTCTTTTGTATTAGAGTAGGGAAAAAAAGATATTGTTTTTTTGAAATATGAAGGGAAATGTTTCAAATGTATTAATTAACCGCACTATGTCTTAAATTTTGCACTCACCAAATTTTTGACAAGGTGTTCATATTTGTAAAGACTACAAAGCATCTTCGATACATTGTTTTGGGGAATGTCAGTATATTAGGTTACTTTGGAAGAATATACTGTAATTACCCACTTGCTCTCCAAGCCAGTTTTGGTTATGTGACCAAGCCCAATTTTTCAAACATGCCATATTTCACTTTTTGTGGTAATAACTTTGGAATGCTATTGTTTATGTAAGTGAATCTGTTTGTTTTTTTTGCAGCACATTTGACTTTGTATCCATGGTACATTTTGGTTGTTTTGCATTTAGTTAAGAAAAAAGTCAAAAATTTAGAGAAAAGTTTGAAAAATTAGCATTTTTCTAAATTTTACAATTTCTTCTTGTAATACAGATAGCCATACCACGCAAAATACCATATATACTCGAGTATAAGCCGACTATTTCAGCACATTTTTTATGCTGAAAAAGCCCCCTTCACCTTATACTCCAGTGAGGGTCCCGTGCACCATTGCTTATAATGGGGCCGCAGCTGCTGCCGGCGTCCGCATTGAAAGCAATGGTCTGCTGGCAACCCCTGCAGTGATTTTAGGGGAAGGGCTTTAAATATAAGCCCTTTCCTTAAAATCATCCCTAGCTGTAGTAAAAACTAAAAAAATATATATACTCACATCTCTGCCACTGCCAGAAACTTAGCGCGTCTAGCCGCTTGTCATTCTGGCACTGTAATGAAGTTCTTTCAGCAGGCAGGGATTTAAAATCCCCCACCTGCTAAAAGGGCTGCGTCTGATTGGCTGAGCACTCAGCCAATAACAGGCAGCACTCAGCCATTCATTAAATGACAGCTGAGCGCTGAGTTTTCCCAGTTTTTTCTGGTAAACTTAGGTGCCTCTGCTTATATTCGGGTCAGCTTATACTAGAGTATATACGGTAGATAATAAATAAAATTTATCATATGTCCATGTTATATCGGTACAATTTTTTTACTTTATTTTTTATTTTTGTCTGGATGTTCCCCGTTTAATAGCATAGCAATAATTTTTCAAATTTGCAAGAATATTCCCAGACTCAATTTTTTACACAGCCGTCATATGCCTAGAGATATATTATATTATTGTTCTCAGGGGGGCTCTATGGGGATTCTCTACAAGAATATTTTAAAACATCCTTGCAGAGATAGATAAGGACTGCCTGGATGTTAATAGTCTGTGGGCATTCCCAAAGTGGCTCAATAAATTTACACAATATCTAAGTTTGGTGATTCCATTGGGTTGTTGGCTATTTTTTTTTGTAATTATGCCCCATATCTGCTATAACTATATCCATTAAAAAATTACACCTGTCTCATAATTTATGGGATTGCTCTTGCAGAACTAATAATCTGTACTATTTAATTGCAAATAATCCAAATCATAATAGCAACTTTCAAAAGTAACCCTTTAACAGCTAATAGAAATCGAAAGAAAGAAAAGCATTATATAGCTTAATTTTATAAAAAAAAAGGTAAATGCATTTATTGATAGGATGATTAGTTGAGATGTGTTACACATAAGGTATAAAATCTTAAAGGGCATTTGTCATCATGTTCATGCCTATTCAGGTATGCCTATTGCCCCATGTATGCTGCGGCACATCCGAATAAACGCACTTCGAAGTTTGACTTGGGAACGGAGTTCAGACTTACATGCCCGCAGCATGCAGACTGACAGCTCTCTCTATACACAAAAGGGAAAAGAGCTGTGAGTCTTCATGCTGCAGGCAGGGAGAAGCTGGCATGGCCCACCTCGATGATTAGGAACTCCGGTCCCAAGTAAAACTTTAAATTACCGATCTAGCATGCTGTGTTAGCATGCTACTCTGTTAACAAATCGCGATGAGCTGCAGTTCAGTGCAGCCACGCTAATTATGTCCCACTGCTGCCATTCACTATGAATGGCAGTGGTTGCACTACACAATTAGCATGGCACAGCCAAAAGGCGCCTGGTGGTCTGCTACATCTGTATGTTTCTTTGGGAACACCACAACACTTCAAAATAAAACATACACAAGGGCAACAGACATACATTTCCCGGGTTCATTCTGCCTGTGGTCTGGACAGCATGGATCTCGTGACCAATTCCATTTAAATACAAGAGTAATAAGGGGAGGGGAAGATATAATGCAGAGTTCCTATAGAATATGGGCCATTGTATAATTTGGTTGTGAGATCAAAATTCATACTACATGCTTTTGAACTTCTTTATTCAATAACAACTATTATGCATGCTATCCTAAACCTGTGATATAGTACTGTTTTTTCTAAAGTATATTTATGCTATTTAATCTGCTGTGTTGCAGCAGACAAACCTATTATGGGGAGTAGTTTGTCCTTTAAGTCAGTGGGCAGTAAGTGGTAAGGACTCCCAGCTGATTATTTGAAGTGTTTTTAAACCTATGTGTTTGTCTAAGTGTATCAGATGTGATCAAGACTGCTTGTCGGTGGAAACGCGTCTTCTATGCTGTGTGATGTCCTGTCTATAAGGAAAATAAAGCATATTTTGTACATGGAGCTGACACTTGCTCATGTTTGAGGAGGGGAAGATATCACCTAAAAAAAGTATTAAACTCACTCTATACATTCTTAGATTAAAGTTTAGGTTTACATAGATTTTGCATGTACTATAAAATGTAATAAAATAGAAAATCTTTAATATACAGTAAGTAGAAGCTATTAAAGAAGGTTTATAAGGGTGATTTCACATCTCCAGTTGGAAGTGCCGTCGCAGATCCAGCACAAAATACTGAAAGAAAAAGTGCTGCATAAGCCAGGGAGCTGAACAGAAAGTGAACAGGCCCCATTGTAGTCAATAGGGTCTGTTCAGCACTGTTCCGTTCTGTCCTGATGGAGAAGGACAGCGGAACCCCAATGCAGATGTGAAGCAACCCTAAGGCCTTATTCACATGAATCACGACCATCGGAAGCATTAAATTACAATGTATTCATTCAGATGAGTGATTTTTGGGCACGTAAAAAAATCACGCTGGAAAAATTAGCCCATTGGTGACTGAAAACAGCGACCAATTTTATATCGCGCGTGAAAGGTCTTGCCCTTTCTTTTGACGAGATACGCTGAAAACTCCAATAAACTCCTATGGGAGCTGAAAAAAGGGGAGGGGGAGGGAGTTTAGATGCATCCAGTGCTGGGAAAAGAAGATATCTGCCTCTATTTAACTATTAGTAGTCATTCCGAGGATTTCCGCTGATCGTGGGATTTCCGTGCTGCAGCGCATTTTTTCACTGATATGCCGCAGTCGGCTGTATGAATGGACGAGAAAAAGCGAATTAACATCAGGATTTGATTATGACTATTCTTCATTCATGTGATTTTTTTAGCCGTGATCAGCGAGCGTAAAAACGAATACCTTCTTGTGAAGGTGGCCTTAGAGTACAAGAAAGGGGCTGCTTTTTCCTGGAAATAGTCATTGTCTTGTTCATATGATACATCAGCTATATGATATGATACATTATATGATACATCAGCTATTCACTTGAATGGGGCTGAGCTGCAATACCAGATACAGTCGATGGACAAGACTGCTGCTGTTTCTGGAAAAAAACAGCAAACTTTTTTATGAATCCCATACCAGCTCTTCAATGGATGTATATTATATATATATATATATATATATATATATATATATATATATATATATATATAGATTTTATATTTAGGTATTCCTGAAAATATCTTATCATCACATAAAAAGACTAAAATTCTATACCACATGTTACTGCTACAAAGTAAGAATTTGACGTATAGGCTCGCATTATATTAGTTGTACTGTACATGCCCTGATGCATTTTAACATAGGATTCTCTAAACTAAGCAATTCCTTGGATTTCTGTTTTTAGATATTGTATTCTAACATAGAATAAAATGTTTATACTCATAACATTGCGACAAAAGAACAAAAGACAACACATCGGAGAAGTAATTGTTTAATGCACTGTTTTACTGTATATTAATAGCATGCTCTTCTGTTTTGTTTTTGCTTTTTTATCCTTTCCTGAGAGTTACTCTCTGATCCATCATGTTTGAATACAGCTTCAGGTAATATGTTAAAAAGCACAGGCAATATATAAAAGACAGAACTAGACAGCTCTGGTGCTGAACAAGCAACTGAATTAGCTACTCTTGCCAAAGGCACATTTATTGAAAATGCAATTGAAGGCAGAATAAGTGTTCTTACCCAGAAAAGCAATATAAGATTATGTAATGAATATTACTACTGTATAAAAGGGAATTCAGAATGGATTAGAACATGGGTTAATATAGCATAGTTAACTAAAATAAACATTTTTCATCCATAAAAGATTATTTTTAAGCTATCTGTATTGTTTTGCTCTTACTCATATACACTAAGGGCTCGGTCACGTGAGCGTTTTTTGTTCCGATCTGCAGACGCGCTTGCGATCTGCAGATCTATAGACCCAATGCATCCCAATGGGATCGGTTACATGTCCGCTTTTTATGTGAATGCGCGATAAATTATAGGACACAACGATTCGCAGAACGCGCCAATCTGCATTCTGCGCATCGCTGTGTTCTATATATATATATATATATATATATATATATATATATATATATATTTAAAATCCCCGCCTGCTTAACGGGCTGCCTCTGATTGGTCACAGCCCTCACCAATCAGAGGCAGCTCTCACTCACCCATTCATGAATTCATGAATGGGTGAGTGAGAGCTGCCTCTGATTGGCTGAGCGCAGGTACCAATCAGAGGCAGCTCTCAGCTGTCATTCATTTTTTTTTTTTTTACACATTTTCAGGATGGTTTTCAGGGAAGGGCTTATATTTTAAGCCCTTCCCCGAAAATTCATCCAGCGCTTGTCGGCAGCCCATTGCTTTCAATGGAGCCGGCTGTATTGCCGACTCCATTGAATTCAATGGGCGAACATCGTTCTCCTCTGCCACAGCTGTGCCACAGCTGTGGCAGAGGATAGCGGGGCCGTTTCGCTGAAAACGCTGCTAGGTGCAGATTTTTCAGTGAATCGTCGGCCCCAGTCACGCGATTTGCGGATGCGCATCCGTTATGCGATCCGCAAATCACACGAAAAAACGCCCGTGTGACTGAGGCCTTATAATGAGCGATATTAAAATCTTGCAATGTATGGAAACACGATATTGAAATGTATCGCTGATGTTCTTGGTAATATATTATGGAATTGCATTATCAATAGTTTCCTGTTTTATATCCACAATACTAGATGTTACAATGGAGTTCTGTGTTCCATGTGTATAAATGCACAAGGCTACACACAGGTCAAGTGCTTTTAAACAGGTTACGGAAGTCCAACTTGACCTCTAAAATTTTTTATAATTTCTGGTAGATTATAAGTGCTCCTTACAATGCACATTAGATGTGCTCACTGTAAAATCTGTTTTTGAAGAGAAAAATGGTGCTTCAAGTCAAAGAGATAGATATAAAGAAAGAAGAAGAATTAGAGCGGGGTTACAATATTCCACAGTAACTGGTTGTATGGAAAGATAATTTTTTGACTCTTATGCCTTTAAATTTAAAACAGAAATGTAGAGTTATTCAGTAGATACTCATAGTTTCGAAAGTCCATATCTCACACCTAGTACAAGGTGATTCTATAACACATTCCTCAACTATGAGAAAATAAAATAAATGTTGTTAATTGTATAGTGCCAACCTATTCCGAAGCACCTTCAGGTAATTTATTTATTACCCTCGACCAAGTTGGGTACTCATTTTACCGACCTCGGAAGGATAGAGTCAATCTTGAGCCGGCTATCTGAACCACATGGGGATTGAGCTTGCAACCTTCAGGCTGTGAGCGAGAGCTTAGGACTGCATCTCTGCTGCATTAGCACACTGCACCACACAAGGCTGTTTGAACTTGAACACAATACACACATGCAAACATACATAATGTTATAGTAATAATGTATGTTTCTCACAACAGCCTGGGCAAAGATATATATATATATATATATATATATATATATATATATATATATATATCTCCATATATGTACCTTCTTAGTAAGTAGCTTGCAGCATTGTGGTTAACGTGCTCATTTTATACACTAGTATGCGCAAGCAGAATGTTGGGCTACACTCCTCCACAGCTTTCTCACCTATCTAGAAATAACTCTGGGGCCTCAAACACTGATAAGGAAAAGCTACTTGGATAATGAATGAAGTGTAAGTTTGGTTTGTTCTCATCTAGTTAGAAGTGATGACGTATTTGGTAGCTGCATATACCTGAGGCGTTAACATATGTTAATCATTAGAGTCATTACATACTAAGCCAATCATGAGTTGTTATGATGTTGGGGGCGTACATGTTTATTGATGTGTCATTTCCACTATATCGATATCATGATGCTAACAATAAAGCAGAAGTGTACTAGAGAATGACCAACATGAAGTCAGACTCAGATATATTGCATGCATGCTGCTTCTCATTATCACCAATTCGGAGTAGACAGTAAACTCATCTGAAATATGATATTATTCCCATAACAGTCATCCATAGTTTAAAAATCACTGCAGACAAAGACAGAGAAAGTTCATCATGGATTGATGCTGAAGTCTACTTTCTCGACCTATGGGGCTGATGACCATCAACTCTCCACTCCCAGATTGATTTTTATGTAAACCCACTGGTGGATGCTAAGTATAATATTGTTTTGCTTTTTCATATCTTGCTGATACACTACCTATTTATCCTGTTTTTATCTTTTGATTATCCTTCTTGATGTCTTGGATCTTTTTTGATATTTTGTATGCATATATACTTTTAGGCCTTAGTCAGACGGGCGTTTTTTTGCGCGATTTGCGCATGCGCATGCGTTCGGCGATTTTTTAAAACCATTGCTTTGCAATGGTATTGGACACATGAGCGCTTTTTATGCGCTCGTCCGATAAATTATAGAACAGAAATCGCAGATCGCACCTCTCTGCGATTCCTGTTCTCTTCACTATATGTGCTCAATGGGGCCGGCGGCAGCAGCGCCGACCCCATTGAGAACATATAGAAGACAAATCATTCTTCTCTGCCACAGCTGTAACAGCTGTGGCAGAGAAGAACGATGTTTGCCCATTGAATTCAATGGAGCCGGCAATACAGCCGACTCCATTGAAAGCAATGGGCTGCCGGCGTGCGCGGGATGAATTGTCGGGAAGGGCTTAAATATATAAGCCCTTCCCTCAAATTCATCCAGAAAAGTGTTAAAATAAAAAATATATACATACTCACCTGCTCCCGGCAGCCGGAGTTCCACGCGGCCGGCCTGCAGTGGGTGTGAAGGGGGTGTGAGTCAGACCTGCCCCCTGATTGGCTCAGCGCTGTATTGCCGGCTCCATTGAATGCCATGCGCTGGACAGCTCCAGCCCGTTTCTAATGAAACGCGGCTAGGAGCAGATTTTCGGGCGATTTTCGGGCATCGGTCACGCGATTTGCGGATGCGCATCCGTCATGCGATCCGCAAATCGCGCGGAAAAACGCCCGTGTGACTAAGGCCTTACCTCGTTAAGTAAACCTGATTAATATTTGGCCTGTGTGTATGTGAACCCATTTATTCTTGCCGTAGAACCCACCATAGAACATATGCTATGCCGTGGTGGGATAGTTTGAACTGCAACAATGCTGGCTAGATTCCAGTATCCTTGCTTTCATACTATCTATGAATCCACAGATGTATTGAGGTGTGATGTCAGATAAAATGGCCAAAAGTGGAAAGAGTAGCAATTGGATGCAGTGGGTTGTTAAACATATTGGACCTATATTACGCATCAAGGAAAACTTTATATATTACCTCTCATTGGAGTCACGCTATTTAATAATTATCACTATAACACAGCCCATAAGTTACGTTAGCTTGATATTACCCCTATGAAACGTAATTTTCATTATAGAAGTTAAGTCCACCTCATATGTTTGTATTAGAATTTGTAGACTGCATTTGCACTATACTAAAGAGCTCTAAAGATTTCTGCATAACCAAAGTATACTGTATCCCTAATGGATGTTTATATCTCAGTATGCAAATGCTAGTTGCCACTAAAATACAGAATTCAATAGCCTGCCCCCCACCATAAAACATTTGGTGTGCAGCGGTGGGATAGTTTGAACTGCAACAATGCATCCACGGATGTGATGAGGTGTGATGTGAGATGAAAGGGTAAAAAGGGGGGGAGAGTAGCACTGGGTTGTTAGATATACTGGACACCTATATTAGACTTGGGTTGATAAAGTTCTAGTATTGAAACCACTTGGATGGATGGATAGTGGGTTGTTTAGCTTCATAGCTCTGTTCCTGCCATGCTGGACACCTATATGATTTGTAGGTTTTAAAGTCCCATATGTCCCTGCACCAATGGGATGGAACTGCATTTTTTGCACCACCCCTCGCAAAAAATTGTTCTTCAATGATGCAAAACAGCTGTATGTTTGTTTCTTGTGTGTATTATAATTGGAGCTGGAAAGTATTGCACAAAGTATGTTAATGATGATGAACAGTAGCGAGAATATGAGAATGTAAGAAAGTGAAAGTACATTATTGGGATTATAAGGAGAGATGACACCCCTCTTGACCCACGTCAAAGGCCTCTCACTAGCTAAGCCACAAACCTACTGCACACTGATGAGGGGCAAACACCCCGAAACAGCTGTCTGTGTATGGTTTTCTTGCTTGGATTCCTATTCCCCATCCTTGTTTTAAAGACTTGTTTAAAAAGTTGTGCGTTGATTTAAAATAATACTGCCATCCAATAGGTGGCGCTGCAGAGGTATTGTTCTATCTTCCTTATTTGCTTATTTCCCAAAGGAGCATGAATGGCCTTATAAAGCTCTTCATTCACCTTCTAGGAGAGATGATACCCTTCCCAAACCTTGAATAGGTGTCTGATGTCTTAGGTCATAAAGTACACAAACATTATGCATAATTTCTTAGCAGTTTTAACTTTTTATCTAATATATATTTTATCTGTTTTTCTATATACTAGATTGATACGATGTCCATCTTCCTTATTTGCATGCTGAGATTATAAAGTATGTTAACAGAAGTGAAAGTGAATCGTTTTGATATAGTGATGCAGGAGTATATACAAGTAAAATAAATAAATATTGGTATTTGTATAGCGCCAGCTTATTCAGCAGCGTTTTCAGGTAATTATCATTTATTACCCCCCACCAAGCTGGGTTCTCATTTTACCAACCTCAGAAGGATGGAAGACTGAGTCAACCTTGAGCCGGCTACCTGAATCATGCGGGGATTTAATTTGTAACCTTCAGGTCGTAGGTGAGAGCTTACACTCTGCGCCACACAAGTGAGGTACAGTAAGCATTAATTGACTTTGTGTGGTCAGGTTCTTGGTGTAGCTTGGTAGAAATAATATTCTAACGATTCATCATTTCGGGGCATTGGTTATGATCAAACTAAGTTAAGAATAACTGTGCTGTAAAAATATAGTGCTTGAATAAAAATAAATGTTTTTATTGTTTTTCTTTCGCAGGAAATGGAGTGCTAGTTTTTTAGAGTCCTTACAAACTTTGGGTTTTTCAAAAGTACATTTGTGTGTATATATATATATATATATATATATATACTAACTGATATACCCGGCTTCGCCTGAGTTAATTTGGTGCTGGTGTTTATGTGGTGTTCACATGGAAAATCTTATGAAGTCGTGGTTACTTTAGAGATACTGAGGAAAAAGATATGTTCACCATTTTGCAAAGTTCTCTGCGTTACCCAGAAAACACCACGTGGAGGTAACCATGCAACGCTTCCTTTATATACAATGACATCAGGAAGTGAGAGAATTAGATTACATACATAAAATTTGGACACTAATTCTTTTGCGCTTAGAATTGAATAATCGAGTTAGGACCCATTAGCTTTTCCTATTTATGACATAATCAATTCTTGTGCCAAATTTCTGTTTCTATGACACTGGGAAGTGAGAGATTTAGATTATGTACGTAAAATTTGGACGCTAATTCTTTTGCGCATAGAATTGAATAATCGAGTTGGGACCCATTAGCTTTTCCTATTTATGACATAATCAATGCTCGTTAGAGATGAGCGAACACCAAAATGTTCGGGTGTTCGTTATTCGGAACGAACTTCCCGCGATGCTCGAGGGTTCGTTTCGAACAACGAACCCCATTGAAGTCAATGGGCGACCAGAGCATTTTTGTATTTCGCCGATGCTCGCTAAAGTTTTCATGTGTGAAAATCTGGGCAATTCAAGAAAGTGATGGGAATGACACAGAAACGGATAGGGCAGGCGAGGGGCTACATGTTGGGCTGCATCTCAAGTTCACAGGTCCCACTATTAAGCCACAATACCGGCAAGAGTGCCCCCCCCCCCCCCTCCCAACAACTTTTACTTCTGAAAAGCCCTCATTAGCATGGCATACCTTTGCTAAGCACCACACTAGCTACAACAAAGCACAATCACTGCCTGGATGACACTCCGCTGCCACTTCTCCTGGGTTACATGCTGACCAACCGCCCCCCCTCCCCCCCACAGCGCACACCAAAGTGTCCCTGCGCAGCCTTCAGCTGCCCTCATGCCACGCCACACTCATGTCTATTTAGAAGTGCGTCTGCCATGAGGAGGAACCGCAGGCACACACTGCAGAGGGTTGGCACGGCTAGGCACCGACCCTCTTTAAAAGTGGTGGGGCGATAGCCCACAATGCTGTACAGAAGCAATGAGAAATAGAATCCTGTGCCACCGCCATCAGGAGCTGCACACGTAGGCATAGCAATGGGGAACCTATGTGCCACACACTATTCATTCTGTCAAGGTGTCTGCATGCCCCAGTTAGACCGGGCTTTTTAATTCATAGACACAGGCAGGTACAACTCCCTATTGTGAAGTCCCTGTGGACCGACAGCATGGGTGGGTGCCAGGAAGCCACCGGCGGTACATAGAAATATCCCATTGCATTGCCCAACACAGCTGAGGTAGTAATGTCGTGCGTAATACAGGTGGGCTTCGGCCCACACTGCATGCCCCAGTCTGACCGGGGTTCTTTACAAGTGGACACATGTAGGTTACACTCCCTGTGGACCCACTGCCTGGGTGGGTGCCAGAAAGCCACCGGCGGTACATAGAAATATCCCATTGCATTGCCCAACACAGCTGAGGTAGTAATGTCGTGCGTAATGCAGGTGGGCTTCGGCCCACACTGCATGCCCCAGTCAGACTGGGGTTCTTTAGAAGTGTACAGATGTATTAAAAACTCCGTGTGCACCTACAGCATGGGTGGCTCCCTGGAACCCACCGGCGGTACACAAAAATATCCCATTGCATTGCCCAACACAGCTGAGGTAACGTCAGCTGGAATGCAGGTGGGCTAAAAATTAATTTGATTACACTGTAGGCGAGGGCCCACAAAAATTGCTGTATCAACAGTACTAATGTACATCCCAAAAATTGGCCATGGCCAGCCAAGAGGGCAGGTGAAACCCATTAATCGCTTTGGTTAATGTGGCTTAAGTGGTAACTAGGCCTGGAGGCAGCCCAGTGTAACGAAAAATTGGTTCAAGTTAAAGTTCCAACGCTTTTAAGCGCATTGAAACTTATAAAAATTGTTCAGAAAAATTATTTGAGTGAGCCTTGTGGCCCTAAGAAAAATTGCCCGTTCAGCGTGATTACGTGAGGTTTTAGGAGGAGGAGCAGGAGGAGGAGGAGGAATATTAGACACAGATTGATGAAGCAGAAATGTCCCCGTTTTGGATGGTGAGAGAGAACGTAGCTTCCATCCGCGGGTGCAGCCTACGTATTGCTTACGTATTGCTGCTGTCCGCTGGTGGAGAACAGAAGTCTGGGGAAATCCAGCCTTTGTTCATCTTGATGAGTGTTAGCCTGTCGGCACTGTCGGTTGACAAGCGGCTACGCTTATCTGTGATGATTCCCCCAGCCGCACTAAACACCCTCTCCGACAAGACGCTAGCCGCAGGACAAGCAAGCACCTCCAGGGCATACAGCGCTAGTTCAGGCCACGTGTCCAGCTTCGACACCCAGTAGTTGTAGGGGGCAGAGGCGTCACCAAGGATGGTCGTGCGATCCGCTACGTACTCCCTCACCATCCTTTTACAGTGCTCCCGCCGACTCAGCCGTGACTGGGGAGCGGTGACACAGTCTTGGTGGGGAGCCATAAAGCTGGCCAGGCCCTTAAAGACTGTTGCACTGCCTGGGATGTACATGCTGCTCGATCTACGCACATCCCCTGCTACCTTGCCCTCGGTACTGCGCCTTCTGCCACTAGCGCTGTCGGCTGGGAATTTTACCATCAGCTTGTCCGCAAGGGTCCTGTGGTATAGCAACACTCTCGAACCCCTTTCCTCTTCGGGAATCAGAGTGGGCAGGTTCTCCTTATACCGTGGATCGAGCAGTGTGTACACCCAGTAATCCGTCGTGGCCAGAATGCGTGCAACGCGAGGGTCACGAGAAAGGCATCCTAACATGAAGTCAGCCATGTGTGCCAGGGTACCTGTACGCAACACATGGCTGTCTTCACTAGGAAGATCATTTTCAGGATCCTCCTCCTCCTCCTCCTCAGGCCATACACGCTGAAAGGATGACAGGCAATCAGCCGGTGTACCGTCAGCAGCGGCCCAAGCTGTCTCTTCCCCCTCCTCCTCATCCTCCTCATGCTCCTCCTCCTCCTCCTGTACGCGCTGAGAAATAGACAGGAGGGTGCCCTGACTATCCAGCGGCATACTGTCTTCCCCCGCCCCCGTTTCCGAGCGCAAAGCAGCTGCCTTTATGGTTTGCAGGGAATTTCTCAAGATGCATAGCAGAGGAATGGTGACGCTAATGATTGTAGCATCGCCGCTCACCACCTGGGTAGACTCCTCAAAATTACCAAGGACATGGCAGATGTCTGCCAACCAGGCCCACTCTTCTGAAAGGAATTGAGGAGGCTGACTCCCACTGCGCCGCCCATGTTGGAGTTGGTATTCGACTATAGCTCTACGTTGTTCATAGAGCCTGGCCAACATGTGGAGCGTAGAGTTCCACCGTGTGGGCACGTCGCACAGCAGTCGGTGCACTGGCAGCTTAAAGTGATGTTGCAGGGTGCGCAGGGTGGCAGCGTCCGTGTGGGACTTGCGAAAATGTGCGCAGAGCCGGCGCGCCTTTACGAGCAGGTCTGACAAGCGTGGGTAGCTTTTCAGAAAGCGCTGAACCACCAAATTAAAGACGTGGGCCAGGCATGGCACGTGCGTGAGGCTGCCGAGCTGCAGAGCCGCCACCAGGTTACGGACGTTGTCACACACGACCATGCCCGGTTGGAGGCTCAGCGGCGCAAGCCAGCGGTCGGTCTGCTGTGTCAGACCCTGCAGCAGTTCGTGGGCCGTGTGCCTCTTATCGCCTAAGCTGAGTAGTTTCAGCACGGCCTGCTGACGCTTGCCCACCGCTGTGCTGCCACACCGCGCGACACCGACTGCTGGCGACATGCTGCTGCTAACACATCTTGATTGCGAGACAGAGGAGGAGGAGGAGGAGGGTGCTTTAGTGGAGGAAGCATACACCTCCGCAGATACCACCACAGAGCTGGGGCCCGCAATTCTGGGGGTGGGTAGGACGTGAGCGGTCCCGGGCTCTGACTCTGTCCCAGCCTCCACTAAATTCACCCAATGTGCCGTCAGGGAGATGTAGTGGCCCTGCCCGCCTGTGCTTGTCCACGTGTCCGTAGTTAAGTGGACCGTGGCAGTAACCGCGTTGGTGAGGGCGCGTACAATGTTGCGGGAGACGTGGTCGTGCAGGGCTGGGACGGCACATCGGGAAAAGTAGTGGCGACTGGGAACTGAGTAGCGCGGGGCCGCCGCCTCCATGATACTTTTGAAGGACTCCGTTTCCACAACCCTATACGGCAGCATCTCAAGGCTGATGAATTTTGCTATGCGGACGGTTAACGTTTGAGCGTGCGGGTGCGTGGCGGCGTACTTGCGCTTGCGCTCCAACAGTTGCGCAAGCGACGGCTGGACGGTGCACTGAGCTACACTGCTGGATGGGGCCGAAGACAGCGGAGGTGAGGGTGTGGGTGCAGGCCAGGAGACGGTAGTGCCTGTGTCCTGAGAGGGGGGTTGCATCTCAGTGGCAGGTTGGGGCACAGGGGGAGAGGCAGGGGTGCAAACCGGAGGCGCTGAACGGCCTTCGTCCCACCTTGCGGGGTGCTTGGCCATCATATGTCTGCGCATGGTGGTGGTGGTGAGGCTGTTGGTGTTGGCTCCCCGGCTGAGCTTTGCGCGACACAGGTTGCACACCACTGTTCGTCGGTCGTCAGGCGTCTCTGTGAAAAACTGCCAGACCTTAGAGCACCTCGGCCTCTGCAGGGTGGCATGGCGCGAGGGGGCCCTTTGGGAAACACTTGGTGGATTATTCGGTCTGGCCCTGCCTCTACCCCTGGCCACCGCACTGCCTCTTGCAACCTGCCCTGCTGATGCCCTTGACTCCCCCTCTGAAGACCTGTCCTCCTGAGTAAGCGTTGCACACCAGGTGGGGTCAGTCACCTCATCGTCCTGCTGCTCTTCCTCCGAATCCTCTGTGCGCTGCTCCCTCGGACTTACTGCCCTTACTACTACCTCACTGCAAGACAACTGTGTCTGATCGTCATCGTCCTCCTCACCCACAGAAAGTTGTTGAGACAGTTGGTGGAAGTCCCCAGCCTCTTCCCCCGGACCCCGGGAACTTTCGAATGGTTGGGCATCAGTGACGATAAACTCCTCTGGTGGGAGAGGAACCGCTGCTGCCCAATCTAAGCAGGGGCCCGAGAACAGTTCCTGGGAGTGTTCCCGCTCCTGAGCAGGTGTTATTGTAGTGGAGTGAGGAGGCTGGGAAGAAGGAGGAGCAGCAGACAGAGGATTCGGATTGGCAGCAGTGGACGGCGCAGAACTGCGGGTAGACGATAGGTTGCTCGAAGCACTTTCTGCCATCCAGGACAGGACCTGCTCACACTGCTCATTTTCTAATAACCGTCTCCCGCGTGGACCCATTAATTGGGCGATGAATGTGGGGACGCCAGAAACGTGCCTCTCTCCTAATCGCGCAGCAGTCGGCTGCGACACACCTGGATCAGGAGCTTGGCCTGTGCCCACACCCTGACTTGGCCCTCCGCGTCCTCGGCCGCGTCCACGTCCTCTAGGCCTACCCCTACCCCTCAGCATGCTGTATTACCAGTGATTTGATTTCACAGGCAGGAAATAAATTGGCGCAAGACTGCAGGCCAAATATAATTTTTTCCCTTTTTTGAAAACGAAAGGCCCCACTGCCTCTAGTGAATGAATAATCTAAGTTTAATAACTGTGCTGTTTTCCTGCTAATGTGTCACAGAACGTGAGGGTAGCAGAGTTATTAACTGTGGCAGAGCAGGTATTTTTTTTCCCAATTAAGGAAAGCAAATGGCGAAGCCAGGAGTAAAACGTAGCTGGGTGCGTATGATTTTTAAAGGTTGCAGACGCAGCCGACACGTGTCCACCGCCCTTAGGACGGACAGAGGCCGGACAAATAGAATTATTTTCCGTTTTTTGGCACCAAAAGGCAGCACTGCGTATATTCTATGAACATCAGAAGTTTAATAACTGTGCTGTTTTCCTGCTAATGTGTCACAGAACGTGAGGGTAGCAGAGTTATTAACTGTGGCAGAGCAGGTATTTTTTTTCCCAATTAAGGAAAGCAAATGGCGAAGCCAGGAGTAAAACGTAGCTGGGTGCGTATGATTTTTACAGGTTGCAGACGCAGCCGACACGTGTCCACCGCCCTTAGGACGGACAGAGGCCGGACAAATAGAATTATTTTCCATTTTTTGGCACCAAAAGGCAGCACTGCGTATATTCTATGAACATGAGACGTTTAATAACTGTGCTGTGTCCCTGCTAATGTGTCACAGAACGTGAGGGTAGCAGAGTTATTAACTGTGGCAGAGCAGGTATTTTTTTTCCCAATTAAGGAAAGCAAATGGCGAAGCCAGGAGTAAAACGTAGCTGGGTGCGTAAGATTTTTACAGGTTGCAGACGCAGCCGACACGTGTCCACCGCCCTTAGGACGGACAGAGGCCGGACAAATAGAATTATTTTCCGTTTTTTGGCACCAAAAGGCAGCACTGCGTATATTCTATGAACATGAGAAGTTTAATAACTGTGCTGTGTCCCTGCTAATGTGTCACAGAACGTGAGGGTAGCAGAGTTATTAACTGTGGCAGAGCAGGTATTTTTTTTCCCAATTAAGGAAAGCAAATGGCGAAGCCAGGAGTAAAACGTAGCTGGGTGCGTATGATTTTTACAGGTTGCAGACGCAGCCGACACGTGTCCACCGCCCTTAGGACGGACAGAGGCCGGACAAATAGAATTATTTTCCGTTTTTTGGCACCAAAAGGCAGCACTGCGTATATTCTATGAACATGAGAAGTTTAATAACTGTGCTGTGTCCCTGCTAATGTGTCACAGAACGTGAGGGTAGCAGAGTTATTAACTGTGGCAGAGCAGGTATTTTTTTTCCCAATTAAGGAAAGCAAATGGCGAAGCCAGGAGTAAAACGTAGCTGGGTGCGTATGATTTTTAAAGGTGTCACACGCAGCCGACACGTGTCCACCGCCCTTAGGACAGACAGAGGCCGGACAAATAGAATTATTTTCACTTGTTTTACAAGCAAAAGGCAGCACTGCGTATATTCAATGAATAATAACTGTGTTGTGGCCCTGCCTATACAATTCTTTCCCTGCAGTATCAATGGAGGGTGCAATGCTCTGCAGAAGCGATTTTGAGAAGCAAAAAAAAATGCAGCACAGCTAACAGCAGCCTGGACAGTACTGCACACGGATAAATATGGCCCTAGAAAGGACCGTTGAGGTTCTTGAAGGCTACACTCACTCCTAACACTCTCCCTGCCTATGCAGCACTTCTGTCCCTAATGCCAGGTGCAACGGTCTGCAGAGGCGATTTTGAGGAAAAAAAAATTGCCACTGCTAACAGCAGCCAACACACAGCTATCAGTGGCCCTAATAAGGACCTTTGGGGGGTCTTGAAGCCTACACTAACTACCAATTCTTTCCCTACAGCAGCTCCGGTACAAACAGCACTGTCCCTCATCTAACTCACACGGCATCTGAGGCGAACCGCGGGAGGGGCCGACTTTTATGTTCGGGTGACACCTGATCTTCCCAGCCACTCACAGCAGGGGGGTGGTATAGGGCTTGAACGTCACAGGGGGAAGTTGTAATGCCTTCCCTGTCTTTCAATTGGCCAGAAAAGCGCGCTAACGTCTCAGGGAAGGAAGTGAAAATAACCAGAACACCGCATGGTGTTCGTTACGAATAACGAACATCCCGAACACCCTAATATTCGCACGAATATCAAGCTCGGAAGAACACGTTCGCTCATCTCTAATGCTCGTGTCAAATTTCCCGTTTCTATGACACCGGAAAGTGAGAAAATTACATTCCGCACGTAAAATTTGAACGCTAATTCTTTTGCTCATAGAATTGAATAATGGAGTTGGGACCCATTAGCTTTTCCTATTTATGACATAATCAATGTTCGTGCCAAATTTCCCATTTCTATGACACCGGAAAGTGAAGAAATTACATTCCGCACGTAAAATTTGGACGCTAATTCTTTTGCGCATAGAATTGAATAATGGAGTTGGGACCCATTAGCTTTTCCTATTTATGACATAATCAATGCTCATGCCAAATTTCCCGTTTCTATGACACTGGAAAGTGAAAAAATTACATTCCGCACGTAAAATTTCGACGCCAATTCTTTTGCGCTTGAATTGAATAATCGAGTTGGGACCCATTAGCTTTTCCTATTTATGACATAATCAATGCTCGTGCCAAATTTCCCGTTTCTATGACACCGGAAAGTGGGAAAATTACATTCCGCACGTAAAATTTGGACGCTAAATCTTTTGCGCATAGAATTGAATAATGGAGTTGGGACCCATTAGCTTTTCCTATTTATGACATAATCAATGCTCGTGCCAAATTTCCCATTTCTATGACACCGGAATGTAAGAAAATTACTTTCCGTACGTAAAATTTGGACGCTAATTCTTTTGCGCATAGAATTGAATAATGGAGTTGGGACCCATTAGCTTTTCCTATTTATGACATAATCAATGTTCGTGCCAAATTTCCCATTTCTATGACACCGGAAAGTGAAGAAATTACATTCCGCACGTAAAATTTGGACGCTAATTCTTTTGCGCATAGAATTGAATAATGGAGTTGGGACCCATTAGCTTTTCCTATTTATGACATAATCAATGCTCATGCCAAATTTCCCGTTTCTATGACACCGGAAAGTGAAAAAATTACATTCCGCACGTAAAATTTCGACGCCAATTCTTTTGCGCTTGAATTGAATAATCGAGTTGGGACCCATTCGCTTTTCCTATTTATGACATAATCAATGCTCGTGCCAAATTTCCCGTTTCTATGACACCGGAAAGTGGGAAAATTACATTCCGCACGTAAAATTTGGACGCTAAATCTTTTGCGCATAGAATTGAATAATGGAGTTGGGACCCATTAGCTTTTCCTATTTATGACATAATCAATGCTCGTGCCAAATTTCCCATTTCTATGACACCGGAATGTAAGAAAATTACTTTCCGTACGTAAAATTTGGACGCTAATTCTTTTGCGCATAGAATTGAATAATGGAGTTGGGACCCATTAGCTTTTACTATTTATGACATAATCAATGCTCGTGCCAAATTTCCTGTTTCTATGACACTGGAAAGTGAAGAAATTACATTCCGCACGTAAAATTTTGACGCCAATTCTTTTGCGCTAGAATTGAATAATCAAGTTGGGACCTATTAACTTTTCCTATTTATGACATAATCAATGCTCGTGCCAAATTTCATGTTTCTATGACACCGGAAAGTGAGAAAATTACATTCCGCACGTAAAATTTCGACGCCAATTATTTTGCGCATAGAATTGAATAATCAAATTGGGACCCATTAGCTTTTCCTTTTTATGACATAATCAATGCTCCTGCCAAATTTCACGTTTCTATGACATTGGGAAGTGAGAGATTTAGATTATTTACGTAAAATTTTGACGCCAATTCTTTTGCGCATAGAATTGAACAATCGAGTTGGGACCTATTCACTTTTCCTATTTATGACATAATCAATGCTCGTGCCAAATTTCCCGTTTCTATGACATTGGGAAGTGAGTGATTTAGATTATGTACGTAAAATTTCGACGCCAATTCTTTTGCGCTAGAATTGAATAATGGAGTTGGGACCCATTAGCTTTTCCTATTTATGACATAATCAATGCTCGTGCCAAATTTCCCATTTCTATGACACCGTAATGTAAGAAAATTACTTTCCGTACGTAAAATTTGGACGCTAATTCTTTTGCGCATAGAATTGAATAATGGAGTTGGGACCCATTAGCTTTTACTATTTATGACATAATCAATGCTCGTGCCAAATTTCCTGTTTCTATGACACTGGAAAGTGAAGAAATTACATTCCGCACGTAAAATTTTGACGCCAATTCTTTTGCGCTAGAATTGAATAATCAAGTTGGGACCTATTAACTTTTCCTATTTATGACATAATCAATGCTCGTGCCAAATTTCATGTTTCTATGACACCGGAAAGTGAGAAAATTACATTCCGCACGTAAAATTTCGACGCCAATTATTTTGCGCATAGAATTGAATAATCAAATTGGGACCCATTAGCTTTTCCTTTTTATGACATAATCAATGCTCCTGCCAAATTTCACGTTTCTATGACATTGGGAAGTGAGAGATTTAGATTATTTACGTAAAATTTTGACGCCAATTCTTTTGCGCATAGAATTGAACAATCGAGTTGGGACCTATTCACTTTTCCTATTTATGACATAATCAATGCTCGTGCCAAATTTCCCGTTTCTATGACATTGGGAAGTGAGTGATTTAGATTATGTACGTAAAATTTCGACGCCAATTCTTTTGCGCTAGAATTGAATAATCGAGTTGGGACCCAATTACTTTTCTTATTTTGGAGATAATCTATGCTCGTGCCAAAATTCATGTTTCTACGATATCGGGAAGTTGGAGAACTTTTGGCGAGTCAGTCAGTGAGTCAGTCAGTCAATGAGTCAGTGAGGGCTTTCAGTTTTATATATATATACACATGTCTCTCATAGTCTTTGTTCAGCTGTCCGATGGTACACATGAACCATGTAACATACAACAGACAAACAGATGACAGGGAACAGACAAATAAACAAACTAATTTTGGCCCATCATAAATTTATTTTCACACAAAAAGGAAAAATATGCACTTACTGTAAGTGTCAAAACAAGAGTGACAAAAAATAGACTTGTCACCAAAATTCACAAAGTTCAGGGTCACAAAAAAACAACAAATGTGCATTTTTTTCATAATCAAATTTTAAAAAAAATTATCAATTTTCAGTCAAATTATTTTAATTCCTGGAAATTAGCAAACAACTAGTTCTCACTATGTAGGTATATATATATATATATATATATATATATATATATATATATATATATATATGAATGACAACTGAGAGCTGCCTCTGATTGGTCCCTGCGCTCAGCCAATCAGAGGCAGCACTCACTCACCCATTCATGAATTCATGAATGGGTGAGTGAGAGCTGCCTCTGATTGGTGAGGGCTGTGACCAATCAGAGGAAGCCCATTAAAAATCCCTGCCTGCTGAATACTACACGGAGCAGTTCAGGAGAACTGCCGGCCGGATGCAGCTGAACTCCGGCTGCAGGGAAAAGGTGAGTATACATTTTTTTTTATGTTTACACATTTTAGGATGATTTTCAGGGAAGGGCTTATATTAAGCCCTTCCCGAAAATTCATGCCGCACTCGCGGACAGCCCATTGCTTTCAATGCAGCCGTCTGTATTACCGGCTCCATTGAATTCAATGGGCGAACATCGTTCTTTTCTGCCACAGCTGTAACAGCTGTGGCAGAGGAGAACGATCTTCAAGTATATGTTCCCAATGAAGTCGGCGCTGCTGCCACCGGCCCCATTGAGCGCATATATAGAACACAGCGATGCGCAGAACGCAGATAGGCGCGTTCTGCTTATCGTTGTGTCCTATAATTGATCTCACACCTGCATAAAAAGCGGACATGTGACCGATCCCATTGGGATGCATTTGGTCTATAGATCTGCAGATCGGTAAGCGCTTCTGCAGATCGGACCAAAAAATGGTCGTGTGACCGAGGCCTAACTCGGAGGTCATGTGCCAATCTAAGAAAGAAGAAGAGAAGAAGCATGTCTCCATTCGAGTGGAATATATGTATTTTATGGTATATTCAATATACTCACTTTTGCTTATTTGGATAATATCATTTTACAAAGTGTAATGAGGTTTCAAACATACATTTACAAACGGTAATGGAATAATTGAGTAATTAAACCAAGTAAGCACCTTTGCAAGCTTACTAAATGTTACGGGGTCAATTACAATATTACTGTAATTACAACGATATATTTAACTTGTGTTACATTTGAAACATGGATGACTATCATCGGTGCATGATGAAGCAAACACGATCGCTCAGAGGTTTATATTGAATATATAACAGTAAATCACAAGGTTATTAGTATATACTGTATATCAAGTAAATGTGAATAACAAAGACTATTGGATTACATTGAATGTCTGACAACGAATGATGAACCAAGTCTATACTTCCGACAAATTATATATATACTCAGTGGCCGGAGTAATACGTTCTAACTAGAGATGAGCGAGCACCAAAATGCTCGGGTGCTCGTTACTCGGGACGAAATTATCGCGATGCTCGAGGGTTCGTTTCGAGTAACGAACCCCATTGAAGTCAATGGGCGACCAGAGCATTTTTGTATATCGCCGATGCTCACTAAGGTTTTCATTTGTGAAAATCTGGGCAATTCAAGAAAGTGATGGGAACGACACAGCAACGGATAGGGCAGGCGAGGGGCTACATGTTGGGCTGCATCTCAAGTTCACAGGTCCCACTATTAAGCCACAATAGTGGCAAGAGTGGGCCGCCCCAACAACTTTTACTTCTGAAAAGCCCTCATTAGCAATGCATACCTTAGCTAAGCACCACACTACCTCCAACAAAGCACAATCACTGCCTGCATGACACTCCGCTGCCACTTCTCCTGGGTTACATGCTGCCAAACCCCCCCCCCCCCACGACCCAGTGTCCACAGCGCACACCAAACTGTCCCTGCCCAGCCTTCAGCTGCCCTCATGCCACGCCACCCTCATGTCTATTTATAAGTGCGTCTGCCACAGGAAAAGCAGGCACACACTGCAGAGGGTTGGCATGGCTAGGCAGCGACCCTCTTTAAAAGGGGCGGGGCGATAGCCCACAATGCTGTACAGAAGCAATAAGAAATCCAATCCTGTGCCACCGCCATCAGGAGCTGCACACGTGGGCATAGCAATGGGGAACCTATGTGCCACACACTATTCATTCTGTCAAGGTGTCTGCATGCCCCAGTCAGACTACGGTTTTTTTATAAATAGTCACAGGCAGGTACAACTCCGCAATGGGAATTCCGTGTGCACCCACAGCATGGGTGGCTCCCTGGAACCCACCGGCTGTACATAAACGTATCCCATTGCAGTGCCCATCACAGCTGAGGTAACGTCCGATTAAATGCAGGTGGGCTTCGGCCCACACTGCATGCCCCAGTCACACTGGGGTTCTTTAGAAGTGGACACATGCAGTTACAACTCCCTGTGGACCCACAGCATGGGTGGGTGCCAGGAAGCCACCGGCGGTACATAAATATATCCCATTGCATTGCCTAGCACAGCTGATGTAACGTCAGCTTTAATGCAGGTGGGCAAAAAATTAATTGGATTACACTGTAGGCGAGGGCCCCAAATAATTGGTGTACCAACAGTACTAATGTACGTCAGAAAAATTGCCCATGCCCAACCAAGAGGGCAGGTGAAACCCATTAATCGCTTTGGTTAATGTGGCTTAATTGTTAACTAGGCCTGGAGGCAGCCCAGTTAAAATAAAAATTGGTTCAGGTGAAAGTTTCAACGCTTTAATGATCATTGAAACGTATAAAAATTGTTTACAAAAATTATATGACTGAGCCTTGTGGGCCTAAGAAAAATTGCCCGTTCGGCGTGATTACGTCAGGTTTTGGGAGGAGGAGCAGGAGGAGGAGGATGAATATTATACACAGATTGATGAAGCAAAAAGGTCCACGTTTTTGATGGTGATAGAGAACAATGCTTCCATCCGCGGGTGCAGCATACGTATTGTTTAGGTATCGCTGCTGTCCGCTGGTGGAGAAGAGAAGTCTGGGGAAATCCAGGCTTTGTTCATCTTGATGAGTGTAAGCCTGTCGGCACTGTCGGTTGACAGGCGGGTACGCTTATCTGTGATAATTCCCCCAGCCGCACTAAACACCCTCTCTGACAAGACGCTAGCCGCAGGACAAGCAAGCACCTCCAGGGCATACAGCACGAGTTCAGGCCACGTGTCCAGCTTCGACACCCAGTAGTTGTAGGGGGCAGAGGCGTCACGGAGGACGGTCGTGCGATTGGCTACGTACTCCCTCACCATCCTTTTACAGTGCTCCCGCCGACTCAGCCTTTACTGGGGAGCGGTGACACAGTCTTGCTGGGAGCCAGAAAGCTGGCAAAGGCCTTAGAGAGTGTTCCCCTGCCTGTGCTGTACATGCTGCCTGATCTCTGCGCCTCCCCTGCTACCTGGCCCTCGGAACTGCGCCTTCGGCCACTAGCGCTGTCGGATGGGAATTTTACCATCAGTTTGTCCGCCAGGGTCCTGTGGTATAGCATCACTCTCGAACCCCTTTCCTCTTCGGGTATGAGAGTGGAAAGGTTCTCCTTATACCGTGGGTCGAGCAGTGTGTACACCCAGTAATCCGTAGTGGCCAGAATGCGTGTAACGCGAGGGTCACGAGAAAGGCATCCTAACATGAAGTCAGCCATGTGTGCCAGGCTACCTGTACGCAACACATGGCTGTCCTCACTAGGAAGATAACTTTCAGGATCCTCCTCCTCCTCCTCCTCCTCAGGCCATACACGCTGAAAGGATGACAGGCAAGCAGCATGGGTACCCTCAGCAGTGGGCCAAGCTGTCTCTTCCCCCTCCTCCTCATCCTCCTCATGCTCCTCCCCCTCCTCCTCAACGCGCTGAGATATAGACAGGAGGGTGCTCTGACTATCCAGCGACATACTGTCTTCCCCCGCCTCTGTTTCCGAGCGCAAAGCGTCTGCCTTTACGCTTTGCAGGGAACTTCTCAAGAGGCATAGCAGAGGAATGATGATGCTAATGATTGCAGCATCGCCGCTCACCATCTGGGTAGACTCCTCAAAGTTTCCAACGACCTGGCAGATGTCTGCCAACCAGGCCCACTCTTCTGTAAAGAATTGAGGAGGCTGACTCCCACTGCGCCGCCCATGTTGGAGTTGGTATTCCACTATAGCTCCACGCTGCTCATAGAGCCTGGCCAACATGTGGAGCGTAGAGTTCCACCGTGTGGGCACGTCGCACAGCAGTCGGTGCACTGGCAGATGAAACCGATGTTGCAGGGTGCGCAGGGTGGCAGCGTCCGTGTGGGACTTGCGGAAATGTGCGCAGAGCCGGCGCACCTTTCCGAGCAGGTTTGACAAGCGTGGGTAGCTTTTCAGAAAGCGCTGAACCACCAAATTAAAGACGTGGGCCAGGCATGGCACGTGCGTGAGGCTGCCGAGCTGCAGAGCCGCCACCATGTTACGGCCGTTGTCACACACGACCATGCCCGGTTGGAGGCTCAGCGGCGCCAGCCAGCGGTCGGTCTGCTCTGTCAGACCCTGCAGCAGTTTGTGGGCCATGTGCCTCTTTCTCTCCTAAGCTGAGTAGTTTCAGCACGGCCTGCTGACGCTTGCCCACCGCTGTGCTGCCACGCCGCACGACACCGACTGTTGGCGACGTGCTGCTGCTGACACATCTTGATTGCGAGACAGAGGTTGCGTAAGAGGAGGAGGGTGGTTTAGTGGAGGAAGCATACACCGCCGCAGATACCAGCACCGAGCTGGGGCCCGCAATTCTGGGGGTGGGTAGGACGTGAGCGGTCCTAGGCTCTGACTCTGTCCCAGCCTCCACTAAATTCACCCAATGTGCCGTCAGGGAGATATAGTGGCCCTGCCCGCCTGTGCTTGTCCACGTGTCCGTTGTTAAGTGGACCTTGGCAGTAACCGCGTTGGTGAGGGCGCGTACAATGTTGCGGGAGACGTGGTCGTGCAGGGCTGGGACGGCACATCGGGAAAAGTAGTGGCGACTGGGAACTGAGTAGCGCGGGGCCGCCGCCGCCATCATACCTTTGAAAGCCTCCGTTTCCACAACCCTATACGGCAGCATCTCCAGGCTGATAAATTTGGCTATGTGCACGTTTAACGCTTGAGCGTGCAGGTGCGTGGCGGCGTACTTGCACTTGCGCTCCAACACTTGCGCTAGCGACGGCTGGACGGTGCGCTGACAGACATTGGTGGATGGGGCCGAGCACAGCGGAGGTGAGGGTGTGGGTGCAGGCCAGGAGACGGTAGTGCCTGTGTCCTGAGAGGGGGGTTGGATCTCAGTGGCAGGTTGGGGCACAGAGGGAGAGGCAGCGGTGCAAACCGGAGGCGGTGAACGGCCTTCGTCCCACCTTGTGGGGTGCTTGGCCATCATATGTCTGCGCATGCTGGTGGTGGTGAGGCTGTTGGTGGTGGCTCCCCGGCTGATCTTGGCGCGACAAAGGTTGCACACCACTGTTCGTCGGTCGTCTGCACTCTCAGTGAAAAACTGCCAGACCTTTGAGCACCTCGGCCTCTGCAGGGTGGCATGGCGCGAGGGGGCGCTTTGGGAAACAGTTGGTGGATTATTCGGTCTGGCCCTGCCTCTACCCCTGGACACCGCACTGCCTCTTCCAACCTGCCCTGCTGCTGCACTTGCCTCCCCCTCTGAAGACCTATCCTCAGTAGGCGTAGCAAACCAGGTGGGGTCAGTCACCTCATTGTCCTGCTGCTCTTCCTCCGAATCCTCTGTGTGCTCCTCCCTCGGACTTACTCCAATTACTACTACCTGAGTGATAGACAACTGTGTCTCATTGTCATCGTCCTCCTCACCCACTGAAAGCTCTTGAGACAGTTGCCGGAAGTCCCCAGCCTCATCCCCCGGACCCCGGGAACTTTCCAAAGGTTGGGCATCGATCACGACAAACTCCTCCGGTGGGAGAGGAACCATTGCTGGCCATTCTGGGCAGGGGCCCGGGAACAGTTCCTGGGAGTCTGCCTGCTCCTCAGAATGTGTCATTGTAATGGAGTGAGGAGGCTGGGAGGAAGGAGGAGCAGCAGCCAGAGGATTCAAAGTTGCAGCAGTGGACGGCGCAGAACTCTGGGTGGTCGATAGATTGCTGGATGCACTTTCTGCCATCCACGACAGAACCTGCTCACACTGCTCATTTTCTAATAAAGGTCTACCGCGTGGACCCATTAATTGTGAGATGAATGTGGGGACGCCAGAAACGTGCCTCTCTCCTAATCCTGCAGCAGTCGGCTGCGATACACCTGGATCAGGAGCTCGGCCTGTGCCCACTGCTGCCTCTCATCTGATTGGTCCCGCTGAGCCAATCAGAGGCAGCAGTCACACACCCATTCATAAATTCATGAATGGGCGTGTGAGTGGAATCTGCCTCTGATTGGTCAGGCTGTGACCAATTAGAGGCAGCTCATTCAGCAGGCGGGGATTTTAAATCCCCGGCTGCTGAATACTACTCACAGCTGTTCAGAGCAGTTCAGGAGGACTGCCGCTGGCCACGCTGAACTCCGTCTGCCGGGACCAGGTGAGTATATATATATTTTTTTTTTTACACATTTCTGGATGAATTGCAGGGAAGGGCTTATATATTTAAGCCCTTCCCGACAATTCATCCCGCGCTCGCCGGCAGGCCATTGCTTTCAATGGAGGCGGCTGTATTGCCGGCTCCATTGAATTCAATGGTCAGTGCTCGTTTAATCGAGACGAGTACCGCGTGGTGCTCATCTCGAGTAACAAGCATCTCGAGCACCCTAATACTCGAACGAGCATCAAGCTCGGACGAGTATGCCCGCTCATCTCTAGTCTCGAGTAACGAGCATCTCGAACACGCTAATACTCGAACGAGTATCAAGCTCGGACGAATACGTTCGCTCATCTCTAGTTCTAACTGTAACACTGTCATTTTAAAAGTGTCAAGTTTTATAGAGTTAAATGATTAAGAAGTAATTGAGGAATAGGGATAGACACAATAACTGTATGTGCATCTTGGTGTAGGGAAAGGAAAGTTAGGACCATGTAGAGGTGTTGGAGAATGTAGTTATGTAACATTGTCAAATTGATTCTTTATATGACTTAATTACTTGTTGTGATCAAAATTGTGCACGTATCTTTAACCCTTTAGTGACCAAGCTTTTTTTTTTTTTCGTTTTTCCATTTTCATTTTTTACTCCCCCCCTTTTAAAAAATTGTAACTCCTTTATTTATCCATTGATGTCGCTGTATGAGGGCTTGTTTTTTGGTGGACAAGTTGTATTTTTCAATGATACAATTTAATGTACTTTCTAATGTACTTAAAAACTTTTAAAATATTCTAAGTGGAGAGAAATGGAAAAAATCTGAAATACTTTCGGTGCATCTTGTTTCTACGACGCACAAACTGCAACAAAAATGACATGATGAGTTTATTCTATGGGTCCCCTGTCAGGATCACTGAGTTGTGTCTGACATAATAACGGAATAGTTGTATTCTCAGTGTGTTAGGCCCAGCTATGGTTTTGCCAGGATGCGGAGCTATGACAGCCCCAGGGGAGGGGCTATGATGACGCTGAGGAGCTATGACATCACCAGGGGCAGAGCATGAGAATCACTCACTCACATACTAACAGACAAGTGGTCAATAGTAGTTTGATTAAAGCTAAATAGAAGCCATTCTGCTCACGCTGATGCAGGGTCCATTTACGCAGTACACTTATGTGAATGGATGAGAAAACACGGATTCCGAAAGGAATCAGATCGCGGCAATGCTACGCTGACGCAATTTTATTGGGAGATGTGATCTGTGTGGGAATGCATAACTCATGCAAAGGAGGCCTTAGACAGGCAGATCATCATTAAGAATCATTCACTTCTTGCTCATTCCTCATGTTTTATATTCCAAGCCAACAATGATTTTTAGTCAAGCTAAAACTGAATGACAAACGAAAAATGGACAATTCTCATTCATTCTCATTCATTAGTCGTTCTCTCATATTTAGGCCAAACGATTATCGTTGACTTTCACTCGTTTTAATGATTTTTTTGAACGATAATTGTTAAATCTAATTTTGCATTATTTGGGACACAAAATTACCCAAAGTAAAATTTTGGCTCCTTTTTCTTTACCTTTTTTTTAAAATAGCATTTTGCCTGTGGGAAAAAATGTATTTAATTTATTGTACAAGTCATGTGGCGATTCCAAATGTGTATTTTTTTTTTATACATTTTTTGGGTCCAGGAATAAGCTGCATCTGTCATATGCCTGTTCATTGTGCATGTAACTACCAAGCAAACCAAAGGCTTCAGAGATACTGCAGTGAATGGCACATGACTGCTGAAGCCTGTGATTGGCTAAGCAGTTATATGTTTAATGAATGGAATCAATGGACCAGGACGGCATGGATCAAGGTTCCTGCAGCAGGGTACATCTGAACAGTCTGAATAGAAAGATGATCTAGTCTGCCTGCACAGTGAAGCCTTAGTCACACGGGCGTTTTTGTCCCGCGATTTGCGGATCGCATGATGGATGTGCATCCGCAAATTGCGTGCCCGGGGCCGAAAAATCGCCTGAAAAAACTGCTCCTAGCCGCGTTTCAATAGAAATGGGCCGGAGCAGTGCAGCGCTGTCCAGCGCATTGAATTCAATGGAGCCGGCAATACAGCCGGCTCCATTGAAAGCAATGCGCTGCGGGCGATCTCACGATGAATTTTCGAGAAGGGCTTAAATATATAAGCCCTTCCCTGCAATTCATCCAGAAATGTGTAAAAATAAAAAATATATATATACTCACCTGATCAGTCATCATTCACTCATGCTTTTCTTCTATCTCATCTGTCAGACTTTGTGCTGGCTACCCCCTATCTGTCTGGTTAGAAATGGAAGGAGCAAAGCAGTGAACAGGAGTCACATTCGCTGGTCCAGAACTGTCGTGGTTGCAGTGAAGGTCTTCAGCAATTGGCTGCTTCTGGCTGGCAGTTTCCATGCTCTGCTGAATGCTCTGTGCTTACTTTACTACTGCTGCATTGCCTCCTTACAGGAAGGAACCGATGACTAGCTCATTGCCTGCCCACACTATAGCCCTCCCAGCTGGAGTCTGGTGAGTCAAAGGAACATGCTAACAACCAGTCCTCTCTTGTGTTCATTTCTTTACATAGTTTTGTATCATCTGCAAATATTGATATTTTACTGCACAATCCCTCTACAAACACAATAATAAATATATTAACAATAGGGTCCAAAACTGACTCCTGTGGTACCTCAATAGCAACGGTGACCAATCAGAGTATGTACCATTAATAACCCTCTGCTTTATATTACTGAGCCAGTTACTTACCCACTTGCACACATTCTTGCCCAGACCAAACATTCTCATTTTGTATACCAACCTTTTATGCAGCACTGTATCAAACACTTTGGAAAACTCCAGATAAACAAGATCCAATGACTCTCCCCGATCCAGACTAGAACTTACCTCCTCATAGAAGCTGATCAGGTTGGTTTGTCAGTGCCGATCTCTCATAAGCCCATCCTGATATGGATTTAAATAGCTACGGGATTTTCCTTGAGGTCCTCCAGGAAAGCATCTTTTAAAAAGCCTTCAAACATTTTACCCACAATGGAAGTCAGACTTACCGGCCTGTAGTTTCCAGGTTTACGTTTTGTCCCCTTTTTAAATATTGGCATCACATTGGCTATGCGCCAACTCAGTGGAACAGACCCCATTTCTATTGAGTCCTTAAATATAAGAAACAAGGGTCTGTCTATCATATTACTTAATTCCCTTAAAAACCGGGGGTGTATACCATCAGGACCTGATGATTTGTCTATTTTAATCTTTTTAATATGGCTCTGCCCTTCTTCCTGGGTTCAACTGGTGACATTTAGTGGACAGTTTACTTTATCACTTTGCATCTCATCTGACATTTCATTTTCCTCTGTGAATACACTGGTAAAAAGGCAATTTAGTAGATTTGCTTTCTCTTTATCACCTTCTGCAATTTTTCTTACATTATTTATTAAGTGGGCAACACTTTATTAATATTTTTACTATTTATATAATTGAAGAACAATTTAGGGTTAGTTTTACTCTGCTTGGCAATAAGTCTCTCTGCCTCTGTCTAAATAACTGAATAAATAAATATGTAAAAAACCAACGACCCCACTGGGAAAAACCATGTATCATTAGCAATCACACAGTCACTTGAAACTGGATGTCAGATAGAATTGAGGAAAATATCACAGTATAATATATATATATATATATATATATATATATATATATATACAGATATAGATAGATATAGATAGATATATATACATATTACACTGTAGCTGTAGAATTATAAAAGCGCCCCTCTGTGCAATGGTGAGAACGAAGTGCCTTATCACAGATAAAAGCTGTATTATGGATGCAATGCAGTAGATCTGCTCCAAGTGAAGAAGAGAACACCAAAAAATAGACATAAAATACTCTAAAACCTTACCAATAAGCTCACCTGTTTGGGTAGGAAGTAGATAGCTTAGCAGTGTATAAGGAGAGAGGAGTGCAACACTGTGCTGAAGGACCAGCGGTTATGATATTTATAGTAGCTCTGTCAAAAGTGCACCCGGCAGCTGTCAGAGAAGCCGGAAAGCCTAGTGTGCATGCGCAGAAAAGAACCGTACTGTGAAAATCCGAGTGGCACAGTATGCAGGGCAATCCATACTAATGGTGTCTGTATTGGTGCTCAGCACATTGTGTGATTTATGTGGATAAATGCACTTGTTTATTTGAACGCTATTACATACTTTTGTCCATGTATAGCTGCTTGTATGGATACTGTCTCTCTGTTTATGTATGCTTTATTATGATATTATGTAACAAAGGATGTAATTTGTATTTATATTTTGGTCCTGTGTTTTAGACTTATTTTGTGCATTACTGTACTATAATATACAGGACAGCTATATTTTGTGTATAATGTGCTGTTGGAGTAATCAGACAGATCTTTGGCTGAACAAACTTTCATGCAAACATTTATTCCATATATCATGTAAATATCCCATTTATCAGCCGACAAATTGTATCTTTTGTGTCCATATGAAAATGATTGTTTATCAACAGCACATCCCCTGGTGTAAATAGGTGATGTGCTGCTGGTAATATTTGAAATACACTGCTGCCGATCCTACTCAACAGAGTCCTTAAAGGGGTTGTCTCGTGAAATCAAGTGGGGTTATACACTTCTGTATGGCCATATTAATGCACTTTGTAATATACATCGTGCATTAAATATGAGCCATACAGAAGTTATTCACTTACCTGCTCCGTTGCTAGCGTCCCCGTCGCCATGGTTCCGTCTAATTTCGGTGTCTTCTTACTTTTTTAGACGCGCTTGCGCAGATCCGTCTTCTAAAAAAGCAAGAAGACACCGAAATTAGACGGATCCATGGCGACGGGGACGCTAGCAACGGAGCAGGTAAGTGAATAACTTCTGTATGGCTCATATTTAATGCACGATGTATATTACAAAGTGCATTAATATGGCCATACAGAAGTGTATAACCCCACTTGATTTCGCGAGACAACCCCTTTAAATAAGCGCTTTAAGCTAGCGCATTTTAACTTGCCATATTGTCAATTTGCGCTTGTTTCAGGCCATTTACCTCTTCATGTAAAAGGATTTCTAGCCATTCAGTAAACTAACAGGACTTATCTAAACATTTCTTAAAAAACAGATAATAACTGATTACCACATAGGAGACTAATGATGATCACTCAGTCATGAAAACTGATCATTTATAAATCTTTTCCTTCTATGAAAGATGGATCTATAGATAGATACATTTGTATTGTGCAATTGCTATGAATATACAGCTGTAATTATATTAGCAAGAAAAGCTATTGCATTTGCAAATAGATCAAAGTTGTTATAGTATGTGCTTTGCTTTTTCCTTCAAGGGTTAAATGTGAAATATATGCTATTTTCTCCGTTTGTTTTCAGGATCACTTGTATAAACTGTAAGTACCCCAATAGTTTTCAACCTCTACTTTTTATATGACTCGAAAGGTCACTTGATATTGTATTTCAAAGGCAATTACAGTAAATCAAACTGAGGAAGATCCCCATGGGGTAGCTGGAGGTACCTGAGAGTGATGCTCCTTTTTTCCTCACCGCTATAGAGCCTCATACAGCAGCTGCTTTCTTTTTGACAATTCGTCACTCCTGAAAAATGTTTGCAAGCACTTTGGATAATTTCCAATTCATTCTTGCAGGAAATGAGGGTTTGCTTCCTCACTTGGGATACCTGCTGCTAGGTTTATTCACTAATAAGCATGATAAATGTTTTACCCTTTGATCAGTGCTAATTTAACAAGTAAGCTCCAATGAAAAAGAAAGTCTTTGAGACTCAGGGGCTTGGGATGGCATATGAGTTAGAAAGAAATATGATTGATTATATAGCTGAAAGAAATTTCCATAAAAACTTTTATCATGCTGCTATTTTTTTCCAACAAACAATTAAATCAAAAGTGAACGATATCTTACCTCAAAAGAAAAATGGAATAAAAAAAGTCTTCACTTCAGAGGACTATTCTTATACATACACAGACAATTTAATTAGCTGCTTCTCCTTGGTTATCATTTTCCTTTTTCAAAAAATCCCCTTGGTTCTTGCTATATTAATGTATCTTCTTCCTGCATATATAAGCAGGAATGCATGTTCTTTGAGAAAAAAAAAGCTATTTGGACGTGTTTTGTCAGTGTTTTTTTTCCAGTAGATAGAGGTGATTTTTTTTTAAGTTATGTAAAATATTTCTCACACTGCATGCTGATACTTATTAATAAAAAATGAGCCTTTAGGTTAATGATTCAAAATTATGTTGGCCCAAGTAACCTACGCCCCCCCCCCCCCCCCTCCATCCCACACTGAGGACTCCTAACTTGGCCATACTGACGTGTGACATTTTTGCAATTACCAACCATGGCAAAGAGACTTTTGGACTTTAACCTGTTCTATGTACTAAAGCAAGAGGAAATTTTAAAAGGAAGACTTACAGTGCTGTCACCATGCAACACACTTTAGAACTGAACTTGAAAAGGTTTCCTCATCTTATAAAATAATGTCAATTCACTTCTCCAATTCTCTCACGATAAATTCTGTATGACGCCATTCTAAGAATGTCTAACC
Organism: Eleutherodactylus coqui; assembly: GCF_035609145.1. Classification (NCBI taxonomy): domain Eukaryota; kingdom Metazoa; phylum Chordata; class Amphibia; order Anura; family Eleutherodactylidae; genus Eleutherodactylus; species Eleutherodactylus coqui. Next base: position 212,672,518 of record NC_089841.1, on the reverse strand, counting down.
TGCCACTTACACGAACATCACATGGCCCACCATGATAATAACCCATTGATGACCGCCATAATGTGATCCATACAAACAACATGTGACCAAATCAATACTGAAACATATAGGGGCACATTTATTAAACAGTGCATGCCAGGTTTCTGGCATATAAAAGTCACACATTTTGGCACATGCCGTCTTGTGTGCCAAAATGTGTGACATTTTGGTATTCTACACCAGCCGCACCACTTAAAAAACAAAAGTGATACGGCTTAGCATTATGGGGTGTGGCTGCAATCAGGCCACCATCAAATCCTTATTTTTACCCCTTTAAATCCAGAGTTAAAGGGGTTTTGTCATTAAAAGAAAAATTATCTAAACTTACCTACTCCTCCCCTGTCTGTCTCCTTATCACATCTTCTCCTGGTTGAGCCTCTCCAGTGCCCCAGGTCAGCTCACTGCAGGCTGGGTCCAGCTTGTTATGAAGGCTGCTTTATCACAAACTCCTTCCTGCTGGGTCAGTGAAGGTCACATCCCTGTGCTGTAGCTTCACTGCCTTGGAAGGAATTGTAATCTATTTCAGAGACACCTCGCATGAGCAAACTCTGAAGAAGATAGGCAGTCCTCTTGCTGGCCTGTGAGCTGTGGTGTAACGTACATTGGCAGACTGCCAACCTAATGTACGTAACCTCACAGGAAGGAGCAGAATCAGGCAAGTGGAGGTGAAGTGAGCCCCCGGACTGCAGGAGACAGGAGAAGATAAGGGAGGTGAAGATCTGGTAAGTAGACTGATGGGGGAGGAATAGATAAGTATAGCATTTTTCTTTTTTAGTGACAGAACCCCTTTAAGGCAATGAATCATTCATCTATGGTCTAAAAAGAGTTGATTGACCTTCATGCCCATGTTCATGGGAGCCCAACTCATTCTAATTTAGCATTTGATCATAGGAATGCCATTCAATATTTAAAATTTTTTATTTTACTATAAAAATGGCACATAAAGGAGGCTTTATCATAGTAATGGACTCAGAGTTATACAAACCACAAATTATGACTACGCTCTCTGATGCACAAACATATCAAGCATTGTCTTCTAATCTTTCTGTTGATTTCCATTGTCATCTTAGGTCCCATCTACACACAAAGATGATTGCTCAAAAGATGACTTTTCAGCGATCATTTTGCATAAACTACTAACTGGGTCTAATGCCAATTAGTAGCTTATTAATGCGTGTGAGCTGCCATGAGCTGTATTCAGAGAACAGTAGGTGGTCTTTTCTCTGACTACATTCTCTGTTCTGCCATAGGGCTGACAACTGAGACAATGTTATCAGTGTTTCCCATGGAGAACACAGCGTGAAGTCCCTGCCATCAGCTCTTCTACCGAATGATGGATTTTCTGCGGAACTTATAATCATCGTTCGGCAGAAAAGTGAAAGATGGGCACATATTCATGCAATGATTATCACTCAATAGATGGCTTTTAAGCAAATTTTGATTGATAATTGTTGCATGTAAAGGGGCCTTTAGTCATCTTTTATGGGACAGGTTATCTTTAGGACTGTTAACCCAGCTATCTTTGCATGATTATCTTCTCTTTCTGGAGAAGATTCTGGCTTTGGCTCACAATTCTCAGTGATCGTTACAAAAAAATGTCATCACTTGTTAAAAAGTCTGACATTGACTTGCAGGAATGCTGCTTGTGGTGTTGTAGAGGTATTGTTCCATATTTCCATTTGCAAATTTCCCAGAGGAGCTTGGTTGGCCTTAAAATTCTCCTCATACCTCTTAAGTGCTTTCCGTAAGGAGAAATGATACCTATCCTGACTCTCAAAAACAAGTGGAATACATATTTGTTGACAATCCCCCTACCTCTACTTTTCATACGCTTCCCAAGATTTACAAGGATACATGATCTCTCCTCATGAGACCGATTGTTGCAGGTATTGGCTCAGTAGTATTTTACCTTGTGATATATAATTTCTTTTTATTTGATGGAACCTTTTACCTTCAGGTAAAAAGTGTGTCTATGAGAGCATGTCTGTCTCCCTTTTGGAAGCAATGGGATGAAGGCAACCCCTGCAGCGATGATTTTCGGGCTTGAAATATAAGCCCTAACCCAAAAAATCATCCCTAGCTGTTAAAAAATATAAATAACCTCCCCTAGAAGCCCTGGCTGGCTCCAGCCGCGGCTCCATTGAAAACATGTGGGGAGGAGAGGGCGAAATGTTCTCGAGCACCCGAGCATTTTGGTGCTCTGCTCGAGTAACAAGTACATTCAAGTATGCTAATGCTCGAACGAGTATCAAGCTCGGACGAGCATGCTCGCTCATCTCTATTCCTAATCTTTCTAACATTCTATCTCCTAATTTTTTTCTTCTGCCTCTCCAACAGATGCCTTTTTGGCTCCACTACATGGGTTTTTTGTATAGATGTGGGGGGTTTCCGTGCAAAAGATGTTAATTTGCTACATCTGTAGAGGAATTTCATAGTTCTCATAAGTCAAAGGTTTTCTATAAAAAGCCATATAACTTGGACTATTGATCCTGTGATACATGTGTTGGAATGCTCTCTGTGCAATAGATTTTTCATGTGGAAAGCTTAAAGTACGTTTCCTTAACACATCTTCATGATATCTTGTCTTTGTCCAATCATAATATGTCTAGCGCATCAAAGTATTTTGTCTTAGAAAATAATACATTTGTTTCTGCACTCAGAGGTTTTGTTATTGAAAAAGTGTAACGTCTAATTCGAGGCGGTGATGTGAGATGAGTTTTACTGAAGAGAGGCATATTGGATTCTTAACCTAAAATCATCAGTTCCATTAGATTAGGCCTCGTTCACACGGGCTACAAAATCTCGCTACAAAATCATCGCTACAAAACGCATGTATGTTTCCAATGGGTTCTTTCAGGCTACAAAACATAGCGATGATTTTGTAGCGAGATTTTGTAGCCTGTGTGAACGAGGCCTTAAATATCAAAAGTGACTTGTTATTACACTATTAACCCCTTAATGACGCGCCCCCTTTTTCTTTTTCCATTTTTGTTTTTTCCTCCCCCCTTCCAAAAAATCGTAACTCCCTTATTTATCCATCGACGTCACTGTATGAGGGCTTGTTTTTTGCGGGACGAGTTGTATTTTTCAATGGTGCTATTTAAAGTACCATATAATGTACTGAAAAACTTTTAAAAAATTCTAAGTGGAGTAAAATGAAAAAAAAAAACGACATTTCGCCATGTTTCAGTGCGTCTTGTTTCTACGGCGCACAAACGGCACAAAAGCGACATGATAACTTTATTCTATGGGTCGGTACGATTAATAAGATACAAAACTTGTATAGGTTTTTTTTTACTGTACTACTCTTTTTTTTTTCAAAGACATTTAATTTTTTCAATTATTTTCTGCGGTCATCTTGTGCGCGCAATAACTTTTTTATTTTTCTGTCGACGTAGTTGAGCGAGGGCTCATTTTTTGCAGGATGTCCTATAGTTTCTGATAGTACCAATTTGGAATACATATGACTTTTTGATCGCTTTTTACTGCGTTTTTTCTGGGAGACAGGATAGCTAAAAAAATGCATTTCTAGCGTTCTTTATTTTTTTTTTCGGATAACGTTCACCGTGTGGGAAAAATAATGCACTAATTTGATAGATCGGATTTTTACAGACGCGACGATACCAAATACATATTTTTATTTTATGATTTAGATTTTTTAATAATAGATATGGCAAAAGGGGGGTGATTTAAACTTTTATAACTTTTTTTTTTTTACAATTAAAAAAACTTTATTGATTTTTTTTAACTTTACTTTACTTTGAGGTCCCCCTGGGGGACTTTAACATGCGATGCTTTGATCGTTCCTGCGGGGATGGCTTGATAGGCTCTGGTAAGGCAGCCCTGGGGCCTTTCAGAAGGCCCCCAGCTGCCATGACACCTGCACAGCTCCCCTGATCTCACCGCCGGGGAGCTGTGCGGGACCTCCGAACATCGTTTGGGGGATTTAAATGCCGCTGTCAGAATTGAACGGCCGATAGCGGCTATTGCCCACGGGTGTCAGCTGTAACAAACAGCTAACGCCCACACTGTATGAAGAGAGGTTGCCCCGCAACCTTTCTTCATACATACCCCGCCACTCCATGACGTACCTATACATCATGGAGAGGGAAGGGGTTACGCGCATATTTGGTTCCTCGTGAAGTTTGTTTCATAATTATGGGTTTCATAGTATTTTCACCAGTCATATATTGTTCTTTCATGTAGCTAAGCCTGTGTATTATCACTATAATCCTAGGTGGTTTTATGTCAACTCACTAAGTGGCAATTTCCAATCTCTGCCCTCAAGAATATTTCATGTTGTTCTAAGGATAAAGGAATTAGGCATCATGTCCACGGGCACACTCGGATTCCAAGTGCAGAATCCCGCAGCGGATCCCACTCGTGCCCGCAGCCATGGACATTTTCTCCACTGTTCGGATGCAGTGCGGGTTTTCTCCGTACTGACCGGATCTTCTTTTCTTCTGCACTGCAGAGTGTGCGGGGGAGGGGGTGCATTTTTTCCAAATCTCCTGCTTTCCCGCAGGTCCGCAACATATCTGCAGTGTTAGCTGTGGGTATGCCGCGGATCAGACGGCTTCCATTGACTTCACTGGAAGCCGTCCATACGAGTATCCAAGAAAAATAGAGCATGCTGCGATTTTTATCCCATGAGTTCAATCCGCATGCCGGGATAAAATGACATTCACAGGTATTTAATTACCTGCGGATGCCCAATGATTGTCTATGGGCATATTGAACTGCGGATCGTCCGCGCAAGTGACCCTCGGCGATTCTGCAATTTAATTTTGCCCATGGACATGAGCCTAATGAGATCCCTTTTTCATGAAATTTCTTATGATGGACACATGTCCCATTCATAGTACAATATTCTGCTGGTTTATGTTGTGCACTTGCTATATACCCAGTATTTTTGACGTCACATATAATATACGTGTACTGGCTTTTTCATATCTTTTTATATACAGTATTTGTGTTCCATGTGTTATTTTTTATCTTTTATTTCATTTTTTTGTGTTACATATGTTCTAAAATACATGCAGCACTGTGTGATCTGGCACTAGAAAATGACAAATGTCTCATCTATTGTACAAGTATGATGTTGTTGGCAGCGGCTTTGCATGTTTTATTTTGTTATTTTGCAACATGTGATTCCATTGTAAATATTTCCCATAAACATGTTATTGCCATACGACATTGTATTGATTGCTTCGACCATTGAAATAGATGATTGGATGTGTATATATTTGTTGATATATAATTAGCAATTTGTATATATATATATATATATATATATATATATATATATATATATATACACACAAAAAAAATACAGATATTTATTTTAATATATTTTTTGTCTGTAGTTAGCTTATCAAAAGTGCGCAGGTATGCCTGTACTATGCAACAGAGTGGCAGCGTATATCAGCCCGGCGTGAAAACCCGGCTGATATACGCCTGCGTGAATATGCCCTTAGGCTGGGTCCACATGGGGTTCAATTGCAGTGGAATGTCCGCAGTGGGCATTCTGCAGGAGATCAGAAACTGAAAGCCTGCCTCAAAACCTGCCCCATTTGGTGCGTACTTTAAAGTGGATTTTATTGTGTATACCTGTGCAAAATACACCCCCTCGTTGAAAATAGGTGAATTCCGCAGCGGAAACGGCGATAAAATTGACATACTGCAGAATTCTCCTCCATACATCAATTTGCACATATGTTTTGTGCAATTTATTTCCGCAGCCTGTGGACAAGATTTTCAAAATCTCATCTACTTCATTTCTACTGTAAAAGCCACAGAATATCCGTGTGGAAGGTCTGCATGGAAATTCCGTGGCAAATGCGCCCCGCCCCCTTATACTTCATTTACATTTTTTCCTGCACTTTGTGATACACTTGTCATCCTTTCTTATAGGTTTGATCATATTACATCAATGCAGTTGACAGTGGTCCTCTATGTGGTATTCTTGCAGGAAGTGAATTCATCGTGAGCTTCCTTTTTTTACGTATTGTTACCCATAGCAATGCATAATAATGTGTTTTATATTGTTTATTGACACAATTAGATATGTGTACATTTGCTGCTATATCTCTAACATCCTATGCACCATTTTTATTTTGACTTTATGGACACACATGGACATGTATTTGTTAGCATATCACATAATTCACTAAGGCTGAATGCACACAGCGTGGTCGAATTCTGCATGCAGGATCCTGCAGCGGAATCCGACCTGGTGCCCAGCCGGTGCCCCCTACAGACGCTCGCTCCAGATTTTGCAATGCAAATACGCCCGTGTGCACTGGGCCTTAGATATGTTGTTCACGTTTAAATACGGTGTGATGTTTTTAGCTCTCTGTTAGCACTAAGGGTGCAGTGCAGCGCCAGAAAGGCATCAACTGAGCTTTTTGTGCTGTGGTTGCAATTCAAGTACATTCCTTTAAACTTAGAAGAATAAAGTTTTGGCTTTTAATTTTCCAAGTCTGGGTTAAGCTGGCTTTTCCTTCAATTTATTTAACTTTTTTGTCTAAGAAGCATGTGCTCTACATCCAGATGACTGGATTTGGTTGGTGCGCTGGATTTGTCTTTATATATTTTAGGAAAACGCATACAGAAGCTGAAATTAGCAGCAATTAGTAGTGCTGAAAAAAAGCACAACCTGAACATATTGAAAAGTTTAATTTTCAAACCCTCTGTTCTGTTAAATATTTCCTAAAGTTTCAAACAACTTGTGTTGATACGGTAGCCAGTGTGATAGCTAACAAAGGGCAATTCGCTTTAGTCTGCTAAAATGATGTTTTTGTGTTGAAAAATCCCTCTAAAATGCTGACAACTAAGTGGCTCCCTTAAATGACTGTTTACTGCCTGTTGTCAAGTGATGCTCATCTCTAGTAACAGAAATAACAAGATGGAGAACTAAAAGTTGAAAAAGGAGATGACTTATGCTGTTCATTGAAATCTATAGAGAGCAGAGGGAAGGGGGGAAGTAAAGACACACAGAGATGTGCTGTTACAGCTAATGGTTATTTACTGTTTTTTATGCACATGTCCACTTTCAGTACTTCTCCAGTGTCCTACATGATAACGTAAGTCTCTGTGTGTATTATAGACAGGGGCACTGTTACGTCCGTGTGAGCAAATAAGCACAAGGCCCACATGAACGTGCCCAAAGACGGGGATATCACAAACACAGGGACCTAAAACAAATTTCAGAATGAACGTACTTGCAGTAACACAAACTGGACAGAGAACTGCATACTGCAGACTGGACTCACAGGTAGCCATAACATAGGACAAACAGCCAACACACTCGCCAAACATCCGTGCACGCCAAAGCAGATGGAATACTTGAAATATAAATGCAAGGGATTAGTTGGTGAATTGGCCAAGTCACTTAAGCCGCAAGCCCATCGATCAAGGATCCTCGTGTCCTGCGGTCCCTACTCTAGCAAGACACACAATCCAGCAACGCTGGACACAGTTCACACAGCAAGCAGCAACACCACAGACAACAGGACACAAGTCACACAGCAAGCTGCAACACAGAAGGAAACATGACTGCTCACCCTGGACACCAAACAGACACTGACAGGAGCTGGGTATACGTGTGAGCAAAGAACTGGGGGATTGGCTAGCAGGAAATCACCACACCCAGCCAGCTCAATCATGCCACACCTGTGGAAATGTGCTCCTAGAAACCATAGTAGTACAGGTCCCAGCAGCACAACCTAAAAGGCACATTTACAAAACTGCAAAAAAAAACTGTCTTTGTTGCCTATAACAACAATCACAGCATAGCTTTCCTTTTGCAAAAGTAGAATACATGGGCAACAAAGACAATTTTTTTAGACAACTGAAAATGGGCTCATAGACTTTCCACATTCAGTTTTCAGCTGGCAAGGAGAGACAGCATTCCGATGAGCACTTTAGCTGCTTTGTTCTAGTAATCAATGCTCCTACGACATGTCAAACGTTTTTTATTATTAGTTACACTTTAAGCTTCATTCATTTGAAACCAGAAAACTTCTAACCCTTGAATGAATGAACCTCAGTAGAACATATTTACTTAGTATTTACTAATAAATATTTAACTTAAAGGGGATGTCCAAGTTTTCTTCTCTACAAAAGTCCGCTTGACCTGCTATAAAACAACACAGAGTCATATACCCACCTCTCTCTGCTCTTCACTGTGTCCTACGCTACTGCTTGATCCTCACTCCTGTTGTTTGTTTACAGTCTGTAGTCAAGTCTGTTTACATGACGTCATAGACTATTGCAGCCAATGACAGAGCTCAGCGCTTGATCACTGAGCTCTGACATTGGCTATAGCAATCAGTGATGTCCCATAAACAGGCTTGGGCAAGCTGTAAATGTGATGTCTCGGGAAAGACCCGGAATGGCAGTGCGTGACACAGCGGGCAGAGGTGAGTATATGACTTTTTGTTGTTTTATGGCAGGGAGAGCTGAGTTTTCTAGGAAAAAAATACTCAGACAACCCCTTTATGACCACATTCTATGGGTAAGCTCAAAATCTTAAAGTCTGGCTTTAGTAATGGCAGAAGGACAGTACATTGAATGTTTTAAACCACACGTGATATTGGCTAAGGCCTCATGTCCACTTACAAATTCTTATTTAAAATCCGCAGCGTTTTTCTTGCACACGGATCCTCGCCCCATAGGGATGCATTAGACACCCGCACGTAGTTAAATACCTGCGGATGTAATTTTTCCCTGCAGGCGCTGGTCCGCGTGCAGGAAAAAATCCGGACCATGCTCCATTTGGTGCGGGTCTCCCTTGCGGACGGCTCCCGCAGGCTTCTATTGAATCCTATGGAAGCTGTCCGATCCGCGGGAGACCTAAAATCAGAATATACTCACCTGCTGCGGGCTGTGCCTGTCTTCCCGGCCGGATCTTCTTGCTTTGGCCCAGCGGATGTGCCCGGCGCATGCGCGCGGCACGCAGCCGGCGTGCCGCGCACATCCGCCGGGCCGAAGAAAGAAGATCCGTCCGGGAAGAAGGGAAGACATGCACGGCCCGCAGCAGGTGAGTATATTCTATTTTCAGCGCTCATGTCCGCGGGGCAGGAGGGACCCACTGCGGATTCTCCATGGAGAATCCGTAGCGGGCCTGATTTTCCCCGTGGACATGAGGTCTTACAGTTTCACAATTCACAATGGACATATTTGAAAAGGTTGTACGTTTGCCTGATTCTGTCAAGTCGGTTTCACTGCAAATTTCAAACTTGACAAAATGTTTGCCAGTATCCATAAAATACCTTCCTATATAAGCTTTAAAAACTAGCATAATTACTATGTGTTGCAATTACATTAGTTAGCCATATATTGTATTCTAGATTCATAAGTTCAAGGTTTCGATCCCATTGATTTCCATACTGCTGAAACAGAGCCAAGGAGACTTTTTTAATAGTAGCTCAACTGCACTACTTAACGAGATTGGGGGATCAATTTTCCTGGTTCTAGATGCATACTTGAACATTTTCTAAAGATTTGTTCATCTCTAATGTGATCTTACAAATGTAACAATAAGTTGAACTGTAAGTAATTGTCTAAAAGTAAGAATCCTCACTTGACATTACGTAAATTATATTTATTTCCCTTTTTATTTTTTATATTATGTGAATGAAGCTCATTAGTACATTACTGTGAAGTCTTTTAAGTTGGCTGCATGAAACTTCAAAAACAAATATTGAAAAGATTAAAAAAAACAACAGCATTAGATCTGACATTAACTTTTACTTATTAATTGGCTTTACTTTGCAAGTAGGGAAATTACATGTAATGCAAGGTTTAAAATGTAGAAATATTAAAAAGATGAAAGCTCTTGTTAATGGGGATTACAAGGCTCTCTTTCTGTAGTTAATTAATTAGTGTCGATATTTACCTTTTGATTCTGTTAAAGATGCATTACATTTCTCCAGAAATTACTTTTTATTAATAGGGATTGTAGAATATTCTATGCATACTAGTTGAAACATATCACATCAACTACAGGGTTCATTTCTACATGCACTATTTGAGTACATCCATATGTTGTTAATCTCAACTTTTGATGCACAGGTATGCCAAATTAAAAAAAACAAAACTATTTTGATGCTCAGTGTCATAGAAAGATACACAGAATTGGGATGCACTGACCTTCTTTCTCATTGAAAGTTGCTTAGTATCTCAAATTTGGGGAATCGTAATGTATTTATCAGTGTGCACACTATTGTGTTCCTCCATACAACTTCTAAGCAGTAGGAAGTCCAAGTGTAAGGAGTACTGCTGTACCTCTGTATGCCCCAGATTTCATAGGAAAGCACATAGATTTTTTTTTCATATTCCATATGAATCCTGCAAAGAAATATGTGCCGTGTTCTTTTACAAGGATTGTTTCTATGGAAGAGGATCCTTATAATACAGGGTCATTTGTTTAGGGCTCTGGATCGCAGAGCCATAAAGCTTCATGTGTTTGTACATCCTCCATGCCGAAAACCCCAAAAGTCATCTTGAAGTCTGTTAGCACATTGCCCAATCTTCTATTTCTAATGCCAATAAGAAAATAGAAATTTTAGGAGCAGAACAATTTCTATAAAGTAAAAAAAAAATGCGACAGGTAAGTCACAACAGGTCAGTTTCCATCCATTTTACAGATTTAAAAGAAGCAATACATGGACATCAGCATTCCAGTGATTTTCCTTATAGGACAAATGAACTTATACTAAGCAATGATTTGGCTTCCACTAAAGCCTTTCTCGAACTTCAGAAAGCTGAAATATTGCATAGTGTATGTTCATTTATCTCAATGAAGAAAATCACTAGGCTACTTATGTCATTCATTCCCATTTGCATCCATAATGCCAGTCATATGTTTAAAATTCCAACTCTATTTTAACCATTAATAGTAGATTATCTACCCCGATAATAAGCCCTACCCTGATTTTTTGGAAGTTGGGTGGCTTGAAATATAAGGCATATCTGAAAATAAGCCATAGGTACACTACATGGGAAAAAAAGCAATACCCACTCAGCAGGCGCTGTCCAGGTCCCTCCCAGCAGGCTTCTGTGTAGTCCTCGGCGCTGACAAAGCATCTCTTGCTGGTAAGACTGGTCTTGAATAGAGATTGATGAATTGCTGTGATTGATTTATCGAGCGCCAGCTCTGATTGGTTGACGCGGCGCTCGCGAACCAATCAGAGCAACATTTTGCAGGAGGCAGGGTAGTCAAGCGGAATTACCAAAATGGATGCTCTGTCAGTGCTGAGGACTACACGGAAGCCTGCCAGAGTGCCAGAGACCAGCAGGAGGGACGCGGATGGCTCCTGCTAAGTGAGTATAAGACACCCCCTGAAAATAAGACACTGTGCCTCTTGTGGGGGAAAAGTAATATAAGACAGGGTCTTATTTTTGGGGAAACACAGTACTTTACAGTAAATTTAGCATAAATAAGTAAAATTTTAACTAATGCTCCTAGTGTGGCATTATACATGCCTAGTTTTTTTAAACAGTTCCTAACATTTAAACAATTATATCCACCTAAAAGTATAAAGGACATCAGATACTCAACATTTTCAGAGTTTAGGCAGTTAGACCTGCTTAGTTTTAATATTAATTAAATAGATTGTCCATTTTATAAACCAGAGGAATATCTCAAGGATAAATTAATCATAGGGTGTGCTGCTGCTGTAACTTCAATAAGCAGTTGTAATCTGTTGGGTGTCAAATATAAGTGGGTAAACAGGCTGTCCAGTAGTAAACTATTGATGGCTTATCCTTGGGATAGGACATCAATAGTATACTGGAGAAGTCCACTAGTCATCTGTTCACCGGCCCGATGCGCTCGTGCACTGAACTGATTTCTGCAGGAAGCAGACAGATCTGCTTCCACTGCGGTGGCCAAGTTTGGTACTTCAAGACATTTACTTCAATGGGTACTTTGCCTGCAATTCCAGAGCTGACCACTTCAGTGGGAATGGGGTTGTTTGATTTTTGCTCAAATAAGCTCAACGCATGAATGCACAAGCTGAGTAAACAGCTGATCAGTGGTGTTCCTGGGTGCCATATCCATTCTGATCTACTATTGATGGCCTATCCTAAGGAAACAACATCAATAGTTTACAAATTGACAACCCTTTTAATTCACCTGTATTGCTACCAGAGGAGAAGGGCCCAGCCACACAGTCTTTTGCAGGATCTGTTTAATGTACGGAGTGCAACAGTGTGATTTGGCCTGACTGTGGGTCTTCTGACGTGAACTGGGAGCATTATACACAGCTATGATTCTCCAAGTTTGGGGCCAGAGACCAACAGTCAGGTTGGGACACACTGCTGCACTCCGTACGTGAAAAAGATGGTGCAGAAGACTCTGTGGCTGGGCCCTGAGAGAACCTTTGTTGCCACTCAAGGGGGATACCCATCGAATAGTTCTGAATTTCCCAACAGAGTATTTTATAAAAATGTCTAACTCTTACGAGTTTTTAACTTATTTTATTATTTATATATATATATATATATATATATATATATATATAGTTTTACTCTGTAATGTAGAGTTGTGTTTTTTTTAAATTTTTTGTTATGATTGATATTCTTAGCTGCCATCCACCCAGAACTAGTCTACAGAAACACATAGACAATCAATGCCATGGTGAGGTTGACAAATGTCTAATATAAAAAATCCATGAAGGAAAAGAGCAGCAGACAACAGTGATATTTCAGACTTGTGTGATCGCTCTTTACTCCTTTTTCCCAACAATTCACAGTTTATAAATTGAAAATAATGTGCTGAGTGAAAATGCTTTACATTTTCAGACTGATGTGCAGGTAGATTTTGAATTTTTATCCAATCATTTCATAGCTGTTCAAGATAAGTCTGTTGCTCTTTGAAAAAAATAAGTTTATGTATACTTAGCAAATAGAAATGCAACTTTACATCTTTGTACCAAGACCAGATTAATATTATATACATACAATAGATTGTGGCCAGCAAGCAGACCAAGACCAATATCTCAACAATTGGTCTGAGACCACTGTTTACACACACAGAAAGGTAGGAAAAGTCATTCTCAACTTTTTCTATCTGAGCAAAATAAAACCCTCCCATGACCCACAGTGCAGTAAAGCTCAAATATCTGCTAATATGCTACAAACATAGAGATACTATATAACTATTTAGAAAAAAGTCAAATACAATTTTTAACATATTATATTATACAGTTTGGCTATATACGAATGGCCACAGTATTTAGAGTGACAATGGATAGGCTGGTGACCAATACCTGTCTGTACCTGCCTGTGTAACTATTATCAGAGCCCTTCAAATGTAGTAATCTTTGGTAAAGGGAAACCAGAACTGTGAATCTAGCTTTCAATAAAATAATGAGTATATTATAAATCTAAACCAATGCAAAATAAGGCAATTTAAGCTTGGTTTCACACAGGGCGGATTTGCCGCGGCAATTCCGCGCGGAATTTTGCAGCGGCAAATCCGCCCGTGGCCGCTAATCTCGGGATTAGCCAGCCATGTGGACGAGATTTCTCAGAAATCTCGTCCACACGGGACGGCCAATCCGCTGCGATAAGTCCGGCTGAAACTGCGGCATGCTCTATTTTTTTTTCTTTCCGCCGCGGCCGCGCTCTATGGGAGCGCCAGCCGCAGCGGAAGAGCAAGCCGCCGGGCCGCTTCAAAGCCGCCGCGGGTTTTTCCGCGGCGGTTCTCCCGTCGGAAATCTCACGGTTTCGGCTGCGGCCAAACCGCGGGATTTCCGACGGCAATACGCCTAGTGGGAACTCAGCCTAAAAGTTTCTGAAAATTGTCTGCATTAAACTCTTATCTTATCTATTGTGATACATTTACCCTGTTTCCCTGAAAATAAGACATACCCTGAAAATAAGACATAGCATGATTTTCCAGAATTTTTGAGGATGCAAAATGATTTTTCAGGCTTTTGAGGATGCTTGAAATATAAGCCCTACTCAAAAATTAAGCCCTGCTTACAGTTAATTAAAAAAGTCAATTTAAATAGTGTCCAGGCAGCTATACATGTAAAAAAGTTAAAGCTTTTTGAACAAAAATTAATATAAGACATTGTCTTATTTTCGGGGAAACACGGTAGCTGTGTTACATTTGAACACAGTAGACAATTAAAAAGAATGTTTTTGTATTTTATGTAAAGAACTTTTTACACAAAATGATCTTTGAAACCATCCGTAAATGATCAGTAGTGTCTTGTGGACATTTATGCAGGGGAACTCTCCATGGCGCCAAGCCACCATACATCGCTTTCCTCCTGCCACACATCACCCAGCCCGTGTGCTCCGCTGTGCTAACATAATCAGCCTAAACACCCCTCTAATACGAACCTCCCATGCTCGCCTCAGGACTTCTCTAGAGCAGCACCGACCCTCTGGAATACTCTATTCCAAAACATACGGACAATCCTTGAAGTGCAAAAATTCAGATGCGCCCTAAAGACACACCTCTTCATAAAGGCATACAAAACCTCCCTATGGCTTTCCACTTTTGCCTATCATGTACACTTCTTGCCTTGATAAGGAGTTTCAAAACCACTTTTGGTTTCATTTAAGGGCATCTAGATGACCTAATTTGAGGAATTTTATTTCAGCTCAAGATGCACTTTTGGAAGGTAAACTACTGTTTCCACATTTCTGGATTGAATTAATTGGTCCATATTTATGAATAATGTGTATTTTATGTCAATCAAACTATAGAAGGTAGTTTATTGAAAAGAGCATACGCTGAATAAATCTCGGGCAAACAGGAAATCTTTTTAAACCTGAAAAGAACAGATATTTATTTGCATCCAAAATTAGCTTTTTTTCTCCTCAATCCACTTGGTAAAAGTTGCGTAGATTATGACTCCTGGGAGACTGCGTCCACTTTTCACATTAATTTTCAAATTTGGAGAGTGAGGGAAGAGCGCACAAAAATTGTTCAGATATACCTTTCAGAAATTGCCCAATTTGCAACCCAACTGGCATCCTGTAGATAGATATATGCATATGGGCCATTGATTCATAGTATTTCTTTGTAGAATAACTAAAGACCTCTCAGGTTTTGTACTAAAATAACTCTTAAAAATAGAAGTACGACCTGAGAACTTTTTATTCTCCAGCTAAATGTACAGTAAGTATTTAACTCTAAAGAGATTACATTCCCCCCATGGTTTCCAATTATAATGGACACATGAATCATAAAATAATACTCCAAAACACAAACCTCCAAGCTATTGTGAAAACCCTGCTAAGTTATAAATATTTCTTATTTATTATTCAGAAACAACTTTACTTAGCGTTCGTAGTCTGATTTGCTTTCCTTTGCCAAGTAACTAGAAGACTGACAACAGATAATAAATCATGGCTAGCAGCATGTAGAAGCTCCAAGAGAGGTTCTTGCACAGTGACAAATACAGCTGACAACATGTGTACACATCTGTTATAAGGATTTATGTGAAAGAAATACAAAGAAGAAAAATGCCCGCCGTACGATATGCAGCTACCGCAGTATTGGACTTATCTTAGTATCATACATTGAGTATATAATATTTCTTCAATATAATTGATCTTGAATTGTGTAGAGCTTTTATTCCTTTAAAATATGAAACTGTATTATATTTAGACCCATAATCTGCTTCCTTAGTAATGTACAAAGCTGGTCAAACTCATTAGTGACTAAATTAGTTACTTCTGAGACCATATGAATTGATGCGAGGGTTTGGCAATAGGATTGACAGTGAATTAGTCTTCAGGATTCTAAACCAGTGGCGTAACTATAGGGGATGCATTTGCACCCAGGCCCAGGAGCCTTAGGGGGGCCCATACAGCCACTCTTTTTCATATAGAGAGCCCAGTACTATTAATAAAGCATAATATTTGGAGTCCCTGTACATATTTTGCATTGGGGAACAGAAGCTTCAAGTTATGCCTCTGGGTATGGGTACAGGTAAAGGTGGGGGAGCCCCGAGCTGAACCTTTGCACTCTGGCCCCTGAGCCTTTAGTTACACCCCTGATCTAAACTATATGAAACACATAAAGTGAATGTCTCATGTATTTAATTTTAATTTAAAGATCTTGATGTTGAAGGGGATTTGGTACTGATTTAGTGTTTTGTCAAGTTTGTTTTGCACCAGAACTCACCTGGCTACTTACTAGTTAAGGAACTGTAGCACATTCACTTGAAAGGTGCTGGGCTACACTTCCCTAGCACAGGCGCAAGGTAAACTATGACACATCCACTGGCTCAAACAGCACTACATTCCCTTCATCCTTAGGTTCGATGGAGGTCCTTGCCATCAGACCCCCACTGATCAGAAAGTGATGGCATATTCTAGTGGTATGTGAAGGAAATAACCATTCATGGCATGATGAACCCTCTTAAGCAGTCTGCTAATATGTACTGTTTGTTTAGTTTGCTCTTGCTTAGAAAAGAACAATAAAGGAAAGCTCTTGACATTGATGTTGCCTCAATGAAAACTACCAAAAGATGAAAGTGGAATAACAATTTAACTACAAGACAGATACAGCCTTATTTTATAATTCAATAAAACACTGCAAAGCAGCACAACACAAAGGTACTAGAGTCAGGCTGATAAACTAATCCAGGAAATATGTTTAATTATATATCGTATGTTCAGTAATATGGACTATATACTGCACACAGCAAAAACATCTACCTCTACATCTAATTTATTGCAGATTCCGGGATTATTAAATATCACTAAAAACCCTTTTCAATAATTAAATCCTGCTAATTGTTTTTAAGTGACCTGGCAGCAACATGGCCCCACTGCGTGTGAGGATTAAGGCTCTATTAGGGTCCTTTTACACAGGAGAACCGGTAGGATGCAGATACCTGACAGGTCATCCCAGCGATAATCATTTATGTGCTTTTACACATAGAATGGAGGTGGAGCAGATCAGGGATCGCCTCCATCCACAATAAACAGGAGGTTGTTCATAAGTGAACGACTACCTGCTTACATGGCCGATCTGTCATTCATTTCTCTGCAAGCTGAAACTGATCAACGGATGAGAAGCAAACTAATTCTTGTTCGTCGTTAAGTCGGGGCATTCATTTACACTGAACAATGATCGGCCCACGAAAAAGAGCCGTTGGTAGAGATGAGCGAACGCGCTCGTTTAGAGCAATTACTAGATCGAGCATCGCTTTTTTTGAGTAACTGCCTAATCGGGCGAAAAGATTCGGGGGGCGCCGGGGGTGAGTGGGAGGGTTGCGGGGGGGAACAGGCATGCCGAATAGCAAAGTTAGCTATAGCCGTCACTAATCACTACACTATTGAATACAATGGATTCAAAGAGGAGTATATGGATTTGACTACCAAACAATCAGAAATTTTTAATGCAAACCAATTACAAAAATTCTTCATTTTCGAAGACACATTGATTAAAAAAAAGGAGTATAAAGGTGTACATAGACTTAAGGCCAAAATAAGGGGTTAATAATTCATTACATGTCATAGCCCCATGGACCTTTGAGAGGACTAATAGTACTAGTACTTTTCGATGCAAGGTTGCCGCTCTCCCCTTTAACAGTATTTCGGTTATTGCACAGAGTTAATTCTCAAGATCAAAGTTGCTTCCAATTCCGGCAGTTGTGGCAGAAGGAGAGCTGTGTATAAGAGCTATAGTCCTGCCACCGACCTGATAGTCCCTTCAAGCCTTCATTTTGATGGATATATTGCTACAGTTTGGGAAATAACACCCAACTGTAATAGATAAATCTGTAATAGGTTGTTAAGGGGTTAAGGTGCTTCTTACATTGCGGTATAAAATTAGAGAAGGTATACTTCAGAAATTATAAAAGCAATGTGTCCAAATTTCCGAAACTCTTCTCATAGTGATCAGAACATGTCGGTAGTGTCTTCTGTAAATTAAAGCTTAGTACAGAAGTTCGTTATCTGACTTGGTAGAAGTGACCTCAATTTTCTGTCATAGAGAACCTGCAGTACAGAAAAACTGATGTTCATTCAGTCAAGATAACCAGATATATAACTCTACTGTCTGGCTTCATTTCTAAAATTGAGCAACTATAGGCTGGTTCCCATTTTCTTTAGATAAGTCAAGAATCGCAAGAGATATGAAGCAAAAAGAATCAATTTCTTTGAAATGCATTGAAGTTTAGAGGAACTTTCTTACCTTCACTCTAAAATTATTCACATTTCCCAACAACAGTATCTTTATGAGCTTCCCTTAGATCCCCACTATTTCCAAAAAATCCATACATTCAGAAAATCAGTACAGATAATCCCTCTATATTACAAATCAATGGATTCCAATAATAGCTGCTGTATGGAAACTTATATCAACTAGTCATTCTTTACCACCTGAAGGAGGAATAGGTTTTTAGTTACATCAATATTCTATTCAAAATAGAAGATATTAGGGCAGATTTTCTAATACTGGCTAATAATTAAACAATGTTAACTTTGACTAGACAGTCATAAAATGCAGCAGATACTATTATATTGTATTGCACAGATTCCCTTTATTTTGAGGAATTACAGTTAGGAAATACTTTTTAGGTATACATTGACATGTACAACATCATGGGACAGAAGCTAATGTTGTCCAGCAACTCAATGTGGCATTGATTCCACAAGTAGACAGCATACACCTGGAGGGGTGATGAGCAATGCAGTCAGGAGAGCCACACACAGCTTCATGGTATTTGTAATTTCAGGATATCTAGTGCAAATAAACCTCTCCACCACATCCCAGAAATGCTCGATTGGGCTCATGTCAAGCAAACATGTAGGCCGCACCATTTGTAGGAACTATAAGCAATGCTCCTCAAACCAAATCTGGATAACTTGGGCTCAATGGCAAGGTATATTATTCTGTTGAAATGTCCCATCATTGTGGGGGTACTACAAAATAGTAGTGGGCACCAGTCAATGATGTGTTTAGGTAGACCAATGGACCCAATTCATGCCATGAGAACACACCCTACAACCAGGAAAGAACCACCACTAGACTGCCCAATGCTCTGTTAACAACTGGGGTCCATGGCTTTCTGTGTATTCAACCCTCAAGCAATTGGTACAGAGACTCATTGTATAATGCCACATGTTGCCAGTCCTCTATGATCCAGTTAGCAACCTCACAATACTAAGTAAAACATTGTATCTAGTGTTAACAGAAGCACTCTGCTGGGTCTTTGGTTCCCATATCCTATGGAAGCTAAAGAACGTTGCACATATCTGTGTTTCGGACCTCCTGCATTCAATAAGTTGCTTGTCTGTTTCTGTTTGCATGGGCAATTCTAGCCAAATACTGCTGGTTGTAATCATTAATCCCTAGGGGGCAACTACTGCACAGTCCACTGTAGCTGGTATAGCGTTCTACTTCTATACATATTCCTAGTTCACAGGTGATACTGTGGATCAAGGAATGTTAATTCGATGCACAACTTTGGAAATGGAATGTCCCATCCATCTGGCACACACTATCATGCCTCATTCAAACTCTAATAATTCTGGTTGCCCTGCCATGAGCATGCTGGCCAGTGTTCAACTTCACTCACAAAATAATACCTCCCATCTTATACAGGGGTGGGCATATCTAAGCCAGCCCCTGAGGTAACGCTGCATAATCAATTTACATAGTGCCATCCTGTGCCTTTTGTCAGTGTATTTACAATGGTATTTAGCAATCTATGGGTGACACCTGATGCTTGTCTACATTACATCTGAGGCATATTGCTATTTCATTCTGCAGAGGAGGGTGGGGATTTGCTTTTTACTTCTGAGATGCCCCATGTTGCTTTATAGCATCAACGGACATGTTTTAAATGCTCTGAAAGTGTTGTTTTCATATGTATATTCAATAAACCTGGATTTTTTGAATATTCGAATAAAATATAGTCCTATTCTCTCTCTGGTGTGCCAGTTTGCAGGACATACACATTGTTCTTTGCTGCTTTGAAAAATATACCATATTTATCAAGGTGACTCAAGCTGGATGATACATTTGACACATTCTTGGGTACTTTTGTTTAACTTTACACCATCTATCAGTTGGCTTCATTTGAGCCAGCTTTGGCATCAAAGTTCTGACATTTTTAGTGTAATATGGCGACTTTAAGCCATGCATCTTTATATATAGCCACATCCCCTTTCAGGTGGGGGAATACAATTTCTAAAGTGTCTAAAACACAATATACATGTTTTATAAAGCATGTAAGAAAGTTTTATGGTGCATTTTCAATACTATGTTTGCTCCATTATTCTTTTGTTTTATTAAATCCCTCTAGGTTACTGTGTCCACTTATAACACTGAAGGAACACATACATATCAACTTTTAGTGGCATCCAAAACTATGCTGTTATCTTGTATGTTACTTACACAAAGAGGACATATAATTAATAAATTCTAATAGGATAGTTGTGAATCAACTAAAATTCTAAGTAGTAGCAAATGAATCAGCTTCAGCTGTGATTGTCTGCCTCTGGATCTTTGAAGCCGATTATTTTGTCACATCCTGACCTCCTCTTTCAACTCTTGTTTGGGTTGCAAGGGCTTAGTCACACGGGCGCATCAGCGCCCGTGTTCCTGCACTAAAAGACGGCCGCACTGTAGATGCGGATGAATCTCTGCAGCGCCAGAAAAAAGAACATGTGACCGGCTCCATTTCCAGTCATATGTTCTTTCTTCCGGCGCTGTGGAGAGACGTCCGTCCTGAATTCTTCTTCGTGCAGTAACATGGGCGCCGATGCACCTGTGTGACTAAGCCCTAAGTGATTCTTGTCTGTTGTCTGCACAATTGTTATAAAAGTTCTATGACTAATTGACAGTTGGAATTTGCTGGGAGATAAAATCAGATCATCCCCATTGTGTGTCCAGAGGAAAAAAAGAGACCTTCCGTGCTCCAACAAACAGGCTCTAATAATAATCACCCTTTGGTTCAAATGTAAAAACATCCAAAGGTTTAATAATAATATCCAAAATGGAATGGTTATAAAATATAGTAGCTGTATAATACAAGCAACGCATTTCGCGGTTTACAGCATAACACCTTTATCAAGCTAACACATAATCTAAAAACAGTCATATATATAGTTCTTTAGCTTACCGTGTGAGGTTGATCGTAGAGGACTATGGCGCTGGATGCCCATCTTCAATCACCGGGCACCGCTCTGAAATCAAGTGACGTCGGTATACTACTCACCGCTTGCCGTAGTTTCGAGTCTACTGCGCATGCATGGTTTACGTGGAACGCAAATGCATGTCAGCGTCCGGACTATTGCCAACCACTGCCAACCAACCTCTCACGGATTGCAATAAAGTTATCCTTGTTGTAAATAGCAATACGGAGCGGTTTGCAATGGATCTCTATACCGCAACTTTGTATAGATAAACCCATCCACTCTTTACTGATGTTCAGGAACCTCCGACTATAAAAGTCGAGTATATAACAATATAATTAAATCCGTTTTATATATATTTATATATATATATATATATATATATATATATAATGCATAAAGCAATTGTGTGTGTGTTTTCTATGAATGTGGCTAAGTTGTTAGCACTGTTGCCTTTCAGTGTTGTGGACTTTGGTTCATATCCCACCAAGGATAATATCTGTAAGGTCTTTTAAAAACTCCATCCAGATGTTGTCCTTAGTCAGATTGAGCCTGTAACCCCAGCACTGGAAAGAAGCAGTGCTAACAACTAAACTACCACACCTGTCCTTTCTGCTCCAGAGTAGTAGACGAACAGGAAGAATAAACACAAAGAAAACATAAAAACTGCATCCAGATATTGCCCTTGGACAGACATAAACCTTGAAGTTTAGCACTGCAAGGCAGCAGTGCTAAGAACTGGCCCACCAAGAAAAAGAAGAAGGAGAAGAAGAAAAAGAAGACGAGGAGAAGAAGAAGAAGATGAAAAGAAGAAGGAGGTGGAGGAGATGAAGAAGAAGAAGGGGAAGGAGGAGAAAGATATGGGGAAGAAGAAGATAAAGAAGAAGGAGAAGGAGGAGAAGAAAAAGCACTATTGTCTTGTAGCACTGGGGTTCTAGGTTCATGGCTGATTATTAACAACATCTTCATGGAGTTTGTACATTCTCTTTGTTTTTATTATTCTTGTTCTCCACAACCTTCTCCTCCTCTGAAGAAGGTAGACGAAAGAAGTGTGGTAGCTCCACTGTTAGCACTGCTGCAGTGTAGTGCCAGAGTTCTGGATTCAAATCTCATCAAATCCTTGATGGATTTGAATCTAGGACCCCAGCACTGAAAGGCAACCGTGCTAACAACTGAGCCACATTCATAGATGAAAACACACACCCAACACAAATTTCAGTAATTGCTCGAAAATTATTTATATACTATGAAGTTAATTAAATCAATACTTTTTGAAAATTCCTATTATTACATTCAGTAATTTAATAATATTAATTCACACTGTATGTAACATCTCACATAGCACATACTCATTATAGTCATCTAAACCAGTGGTTCTCAACCTTTTTCAGTCCAGCGCCCCCTTTAGGTATTGGGATGGTGGCCAATGCCCCCAAGCCTTACTAGTTTAAACCCAGTCAAAGTTTACTTTATTTATAAAGTTAAAAGTGCAAATTAAAATAATGAATTCTTATTTTTGGAAAGTTTGATAGTGTTTAACAGATTAGCATTAATTGTGAAAACATGTCTCTACAAATTACCAAAGAAATATTTTAGTCAGCTACATTTTACTTGCTAAAATGTAGGTGCTAAATATTTAAAAACATGTTAATTGGTGGATACAATAATAAATAGGTTTTATTAAAGAAGATATTTTTTGGGGGAAGCAAGCAATAATACCATATTTAATTATCATTCAATAGAAATGTACAGCATATAAAGAAAATGCAAGATACACCATAATCCTTAATGGTCAGAAGACTAATTAAAATGCAAGAGCAATGAAATTTTGTCTAACACTAATAATGTTTGCCACAATCAATCTGTGTTATTAACCCTTTGCAATCCAATTTTGGATTCGGGGTTTCCTAGGGGGTTTTCTCTTTTTGCCATTATACAATGGCGCCATCTGCTGGATAGAGCCAGGACTGCAGTATGTGACATGCTGGAGAGGCCCCCGACAACAGAGCGGCCAGTAATCTATAAGAATATCCTGCCAGACGTCTTCCGACATCGGAGCTGTACAGTCTTCAATCATAATGTCTTTAGACGTCAGACAGTGGATTGTAAAGGGTTAATGGCTGCCTTGGGCCTGATAAGTGGACGCCAATTTTGCAATATCTGGTTCTTCATCAACAGCAGTTTCAAGTCACCCCTTATACATATCTAAAGTTTGTTTCTCCCTTTTGTCAGGAGCTGCTGAACCGTGCTGAAGCCTTTCTCCACTAAGTACGTAGATGGAAAGTTAACATGAGCAACTTCACTTCCTGTCATAGGATAGGATAGGAATTCTTCACTTTCACCCAAAAACATTCATAGCCACATTGTTGGAAAAGTGCTTGGGCTTCTCTATTGTGTTTCAAGTCGATCAACTGCTCTTGTAATCTGGGATAAAATCCTCCTGTGTCTGCTGAAAAAGGATATTTACCATTGGTATTTCAAGGGTACATAGATCATGAAACCTAGCTTGCATTTCTTCTTTGGCTTGTTTGAGGTGTGAGCAAAAAACGTCTAAGTCTGAATCTTGAAGTTTGTCTCCATCTTCGCGTGCAATTTCTTGAAGACTCAGAAACTGACAGAGCTTGTGTTGACTCAGGATATTGGTATGAAGGTCCAGTTCGGCAATGAAGGAAGAGATCATACCTTTAGCCTTAATGAAATTCATTTTGTCTCCTTGTAGCTTTATGTTGACCTTGTTGAGTTTGTCAAATATCTCTGCGAGATAGACAATGTCAAGATGTTGTGGATCCATTGCATCACTAAGGCTTGGGTCAATCGGCTGAAGAAACTCAACTACTGTGTCAAAAAGTTCATAGAAGCGTCATAAGCACTTTCCTCTTGACAGCCACCTCACTTTGGTGTGTAGACGTAGATGTTCGAATTCTTCATCATGGTCTTGACAGAGCTTGCGGAAAATACATTTATTCAAAGAGTGCACTTTTATCTTGTTAACACTAATTATATAGTGCAGAGAATCATACAATTTCTCACATAAATGCTTAGCATCAAGGTGCTGCCGATGGATCACACAGTGGACTGCCATTATGCCAGGTACAGCAGATTTTAAATGGGCTATAAATCCGCAATATCGACCAATCATGTATGCAGCTCCGTCGGTTGCACAAGCAAGTACATTGGTTAAAGGATGTTTTTTTCTTGAAAAAAATTATTCCACTCTTTTGTATATAGAGGAGACCTTCGTGTCAGTGGTTAAATTTCTGGTAACCAACAGCTCCTCCACTACTTCTTCATTCTGATTAATAAAACGAACATAAGCTAGCAGCAATGCTTCATTGTCTCTAACCATTGACCTGTCAATTTGCATGACAAATTTTGTGTTCTTTAACATGTCCAAAAGTATTTCTTCCACATCAGCAGCCATCTTGTCAATTCTTATTGAAATGGTGTCATTACTCAAAGACATCGATTTCACCATGGTACACGCATCAGGCTCCAGCATAGTACTGACAATCTCTTTAACTATGGGTAACACAAGTGTTTCCTTAATAATATGTAATTTGTCCCATTGCGCTATTAATAAAGAGACTTTATAGGAAGCAAGGAGACCTTTGTCGGCATTATGAGCAGATTTTCCAAATAGCTTGCTTAAAGTGCTGCGGTTCTCAAGCTTTGACTTTAATCTTTGGAAAAATTAAATAGGCTTACACACTTTGTCTAAATCATGATCAGTGAGTCTCAAAGGCATCATAGCTTCATTTGAAAATGCCTTTTCACAAATGAGGGACAAGGGAACCTGTCTGTTTGTAGGAGAAGGGATGAATCCGTATTTAAAGTATTCATTTGAGTATTGATGGCATTTCTTCTTCTCAACCATTTTTATAAAGTATACTTTAAGAATGCAATGCTTATGTCGCTCTATCATATAATGATGTATGACTTTTATTACTCCATGTCTCCGCTGCAGATCAATCACAATGGATAACCTAAAAAACAAGCTAACCTTCTGTATTCCATAATGCCGCTGATTGGGTGGAACTTTCAGTTGTGTGGGTCTCTTGGAGTGTAGTTTATATCAGTGTTCTGAAAAGACACTTGGCATCCACTAAGACTACAACTCCCAGAGACCCACACAAGTGACAGTTTGAGGTGGTTCAAGCCAATCAGCGGCATTATAGAATACAGTGGTTTAGGTTGTGCTGTTGGTTATCTAGTGTTATAAAGTGTGATTGATCTGTAACATACTCATGGAGTTATAAAAGTCATACATTATATGATAGAGGCACACAGGCTGCACACAACTCCGACTACATGTAAGTGATTTATATGGAAATACTTGCCTCGGTTTTTGTCAGTTTCAGATTTCACCAATTGTATTTGGACGGATTATCGACGAAAACTGAGGTATCACTACTAATTTTTAGAAAAATGTAGTTACTAGGCAAAAGAAAATCAACAAAGCAAACACTAAATGCCCCCTACCACCCTCTATATGCTTCAACACCCTCCTGCCATCTCTTGTCATTCCACCTCCCCCTGAGAAGTAAAAATGCCCCCCAGAGGACAATATGGCCCACATTGAGAACCACTGGTCTAAACGACTGCACAAGCCCTGACATCACCGCTAAGATCGTTAGCGCTCGTGTACAACGTTTCAACAGGCAGACTTCACCACTGGATCGCAGGCTTCTTGCTGGTTTCCTGCTCAGCGCTTCACCTTTTTGTGAAGCAGTTACACAAAACAACAAGCCTGCGATCCAGCGATTGTTTTTATGCTTACTGAAAGTCAGCAATAATAAATAGCGAACGAATAGTAAACAATGTTTTTGCATTTAAACTGAACAATTATTGCTCAATTTCGTTTGTTTGAAACTATTTTGAGTGATAATCATCCAGTGTAAATGGCTCACTAGACTGTTTAGTCTATTGTTAAATGTATCAACTTTGGGTTTCTTTTTTTCTAACTAATTAAAGCCAGATACTAAAACCTTTATTTTGTACTTAGTTTTCATTTTCTATTCATAGTTTCTTTTATTGTGTTTCTTATTCATTTTGATGTTATCATTTCTTTATATTATCATGAGGCAGGCTTGCCAACCAGCTCTTTATTTTTTCTGAACAACTGAGCCAACAATCACAGACAGCCCAAAATTTCTAAATACACATGCCCACCCATTTATATATTGTATAGCATATAAACGTGCATGCATGTTTTTTTCTGATGTGGTAGTTCCACTTTAAGACACAAGCACACCAATTTGTATGCTACTCTTTCTATGTATTTATCTACTCTCCCTACCTCTTTATACTGTATCTGTATGTAATACATTTTTGGAATTGGAATGAATTTTGGGGTTGAGAATGGCTCTGGAAGACATTCTACATTTGTACTACTACTGAGTTAGATTGAGCCATTTGGGTGGAATCTTTCACCATGAAACGCCTTAACCCAACTATAAGGTTTGATAGCCAAAGAGACACAGATTGCAACAATGTAAGTAGTATCTACGAAGTCACTTTCTCTCTTCTGAAGTAAGTTAAGCAAACTGCTCATACTCTATATGCTAATGCTTAGGAGCTTGGGGATCATAACAATGCAAAGCACGGACAGTTTCGTGGCTTACTGTGGGAGAGTAAAAGGGAGTTCAGAGATAATAATTACATCTTTGGAATTTATACCTTCAGCTAGCCACACATTATAGTAGTTCAGGACCATTTTTCATGGTGACAGATTGTCTTTGAACAATTGGTCATTTTCTGACAATGCATTCCCTTTAAATGGCTCTAGTTTTTTTTCCTACATTGATTCTAGAAACATGTTCAAGTTTCCCTTTTCTTAACACAAACAATGTACTGGTATACAGAAATATATTTTTTGTTCTGCATTGAAAATGTAATTGGCAAGAAGAGGACAATTTTGTACCCAGGTGGCACTACTGTGAAAACAAAGCGTATGGATCTTACAGATGCCAACTTCCTCCATTGGTCACCAACAAGGCTTGATGGCAACAAAATAACCCAGGTGTCACTTCTGGAACAGAAATATAATGGGAACCTTCAAGCTTTCAGGCTTATCCAATGATGTATAACTACAATACAAAGTACTATATGGCATAGCACAGAACAGAGCTAAGCCATGTGCTACACTGCTAGCAGCAATAAGACTCAGGGCCAAGCAGAGATGCTGCAGCTGCATGCAATTGTAGCTTTCAAAATCTGCATAAGGATGTTACTGTATGTATGCTTAAGCAATGTATTGTAAATATCAAAAACGGAATAATTGTTTGAATACCGTATATTAATGCTGCTTCAATTGTAAAGAACAAAACTGTATTGTGAGCTTGTTTATAAGCGTAGGACAGACAGATAGCAATAGACAAATAGAGAACAGACGAGAAGTCTGCAGTAAAATATAGTTTCTTATGTCTAAATGGTATAATGGCCTTATATACATTTACTCGTTATTAATAAATGCATTTCAATTTAGATCCGGGGGAAGTGAAGCCAATTTGAAATTTCACAGACTTGCAACTAAAATTCATATCGACTGTAATGTAAAAAATTGTCATTTATTGGCTATGGTAATTTCTCTTGCTACTGTAGCTTACTTTTTATTCTATACTATTCTGTGCAAAGAACATACCTGCAATCATAACTTGAGAAATATCCTCTACTGTATCAGACATTTTTTATAAAGCCTTTTATATTCTTTTCCATACATTTAATGAAAATGTAACATGACTGTATATAGGTATGATGAAAAGATAACATGACTGTACACATTGATGTATATTTGGAGTCTACAGGGTTAACTTGGTTTCATCCTATAAACTATTTAAACTTGCCAAGAACTTTTATTGCAGGATAGAGCTCTGAGGAACAAAGGGTCATATTTCCTACTTAAAGGGGTTGTCCCGCGAAAGCAAGTGGGTCTATACACTTCTGTATGGCCATATTAATGCACTTTGTAATTATGAGCCATACAGAAGTTATAAGAAGTTATTCACTTACCTGTTCCGTTGCTAGCGTCCTCGTCTCCATGGAGCCGACTAATTTTCAGCGTCTAATCTCCAGATTAGACGCGCTTGCGCAGTCCGGTCTTCTTCTTTTCTCAATGGGGCCGCTCGTGCCGGAGAGCGGCTCCTTGTAGCTCCGCCCCGTCACGTGCCGATTCCAGCCAATCAGGAGGCTGGAATCGGCAATGGACCGCACAGAAGACCTGCGGTCCACCGAGGGAGAAGATCCCGGCGGCCATCTTCAGCAGGTAAGTAAGAAGTCACCGGAGCGCGGGGATTCAGGTAAGCACTGTGCGGTTTTCTTGTTTAACCCCTGCATCGGGTTTGTCTCGCGCCGAACGGGGGGGCTATTGAAAAAAAAAAAAACCTGTTTCGGCGCGGGACAACCCCTTTAAGCCTAGGTTTTGCAGAAATGGAAAATTAGCACTGTTTACCCATATAAAACATCCCCCTTCTACTAGTGAGGCAGATCCCAGAAAGACGGACTGCTAAATGATTACAGTATATGCCCCCTTATTACCTTACTATCTAGTCCTAGACCAGGGATTTACCGAATGAATTTATGGGCAATTCTGAAACCTGAGTCAAGAGCTCAAACTATAAGATATATGTTAGACAATAGAAACATGCACATTTAAGAGACCAGACAATTCTGAGATGTGTGATCTTCTTCCTAGCCTCTAGAAACAAAAAATTAAAGACTTGCTGTTAGTTTTAGGTCTTTCGTGTTTTCTCTCTTTTCTCTTGTAAGTGTTTGCTTGTATTTTGGCCATTTTATTTTGTCTTCTTTTTATGAAAAATATAATTCTAAGATCGCGCTCCTGTGAAGATATATTCCAGTGTACAACAATAAAACAGAAAAGAATGATTAAAAAAGGTGAGGACTCACCTGGTACAGGGGGCCCGTCTAATGGAGAAACCTCCACACACCTAAAGTCTAGTTCAGCCTTATTCGGATGAGTCACGTTACCGGATCCCTGTCCTCTGGTGATATGGAGAGCATCAGTCGAATACCCAGGCGAAACTTGTACCGCGGTTGTGGAGATAAATATAACAATGTGTGAACAAAAGCTATGCTTCTAGGTAAACGTGGAGAGATTAACCCTTCCCAATCCACTGTCTGATGCCAAAAGACATTCTGATTGAAGGCTGTACAGCTTCTCATGTCGGAAGGCATCCGGCAGGGTGTTCTTACTGTATATTAGTGTCCGATCTGTTGTCGGGGGCCTCTCTGGCATGTCCAATACTGCAGTACTGGCTCCAGCCAGCAGGTGGCACCATTGTATAATGGCAGAAAGAGAAAACCTCCTAGGAAAACCTGAATCCAAAATCGGATTGCAAAGGGTTAATGTGATGCAGGAAGAAATCTGGATTACTTACTTCTGTGAGGAGACTGTTTGTTTAAGGCAGAACTGCTCTTTGTCCCAGCTTGCTTGTGATAGCCCTTAATTAGGCATCCGTGATGCAAGTAGTTGGTTTAGAGACTCTTTATTCCAAAAAATAGAGGTCAAGGGGGATCCTTCAACTACCTCCTTTTTCAAGCTTAAAAATTTTATTGACTTAGTCGTTGTTCTGAACTTAGAGCTTCAGCAGTGTTAACCCATTGACTGCTAGAGAGCAGTGTGTGATTTGGGACTTCTGCCCCTTAGCAAAACATTAAAGCTGGGAGTATTTGGGCGTATACGGACTGTGTTGGGATGTGATTTATGCTCACTTAGTACCCTGAGTGGAAAGTGAGTGCAAGATTGAGTAAGGGAAAATAGATTAGCCGCTTACAATTGCACTCATGTCATAAGTGTGTATGTAGCAATACAATATTGGTCTTTATTTTTCTAATATATACTGTATATATCAGATGTATTTTCTATAGACTGTTAGTGATAGCTTCTCCTGTATGTGCATGTACATCTACAAAAACTGTGGAGAGATCACCTCGTAGACTCACCAGCACTGAGAAGCAAGTTCAGGAGCTGGGATTTTCTACTGCACGGCTTTGTAATAAAAAAAAAACTAAACACAAATATCAATTTTCTCAGTGGTGCTTTATCTAGAAATTGCTAGTTTCAGAAAGAGTAATGTATAAGCTGTGACAGGTCTGCCACAGATCTTTGTTGGCCTTATCCTTGCATGTGAACCTAGTCATCCTTAATAGTACCGTGTTTCCCCGATAGTAGGACACCCCCGATTGTAAGACGTATCAGGGGTTTCAGGGGGGTCGGCCAATGTAAGCCGTACCCCGAAAGTAAGACATATGTCTTACTTTCGGGGAAACACGGACGGCTTCACGTTTAGATTTAATGATTATCACACATTTTCACTTCTGCCTGAGGGCGTATAATGCTGCACAGAGGAGCCGGACAGTAGGATGTTCTGGGAACAGCTCCGCCTGCAGGCTTGTCCCGTGTACTGCAGGCTTGTGTCACATGTACTGTACATAAATAGGACACTCCTCCAGCCCTCCGCAAGGCCGCGAGCAGGACGCCCCCTCCGGTACTGACTGCGGTCGCTGTGCCCCCCGTTATCAGAGCACTTGGTGAGGAGGGTCTGCAGGGATCAGCAGGTCCCGATATGTCAGCTGACAGAGCCTGAACAAGAAATCCGGGAGATGGGAGAGCCGACATCCTGGAATACGGGCCGCCTCCCTCTCATCTAGCTGCGCGCCGCCTCCTGCCCACATCCGCACCGTCCCCCTCTCCATACGTCGCCGCGTCTGCCACCTCCCTCTGATCTTAATGAGCGCCGCCTCCTGCCCACTTCCGCGCCGCCCCCCTCTCCATACGTCACCGCGCCGTCCCCTGCACTTGTCACTGCCGCCTCCTGCTTAAAATACGGTAATGCACACAGTATTAATCATACATCAGTAAAACATACACACTTTTCCAATATAAGACATACCCCGAAAGTAAGACATAGTGGGGCTTTTGGGGATAAAAAGAAAGTAAGACACTGTCTTACTTTCGGGGAAACACGGTATACACATTAATTGTTAAAGCTTTGGTTGTAGAAGAAAAAAAATTAACTTCGCAAATCCTACATTATGTGCAATGGTACAGCAGGCAATGATGACTACGATCACATTACAAGTCAGATAGTAGAACATTAGGGTCACTGACAGCATAGAAGGATGCAGTAAAAATGCTATTTATTGCCCAATCACCACAGAAGCAACATTTCAGCCAGAATTGCCTTCTTCAAGCTTGAAGAAGGCCATTCTGGCCGAAACATTGCTTCTGTGGTGATTGGGCAATAAATAGCATTTTTACTGCATCCTTATATGCTGTCAGTGGCCCTAATGTTCTGTGATCTACAGTTTGGAGTTTCTCTGGTTTGAACTCCTTTCAATGGCTATTGCATGCTTTCAGCCAGACCCGAGGTGGGAAGATATTGGTGCTGCTGATAGGACATTCTTTAATTCTGGGATTACAAGTCAGATATTCACAGTAGCTAGTAACACCAGCCAACAAATCTTCTAATTTAACCCTTTGCAATCCAATTTTGGATTCAGGGTTTCCTAGCGGGCTTTCTCTTTCTGCCATTATACAATGGCGCTATCTGCTGGCTAAAGCCAGTACTGCGGTATGGGACATGCTGGAGAGGCCCTTGACAACAGAGCAGCCAGTAATATACAGTAAGAATACCCTGCCGGATGTCTTTTGACATCGGAGCTGTACAGCCTTCAATCAGAATGTCTTCAGACGTCAGACAGTGGATTGGAAAGGGTTAATATGTTGCATACAAGTATATACTGGTAATTTAAATACAGTCAGAGGGCCAACAACCATAACTTTAGAAACTGTCTATGAAAAATAGTTACATTTTTAGAATTATATTACTTAGTAAAACTTTACTCATGGTTAAGTAGATACGTAAGGTGGTAAATATTAAATTTACTCCTAGAATATCTACAGAATAGAGACTTGCAGTAGCTGAATTACAAAAGTCCTTGTCAACTGGATCTCCTAAGATTCTCAGAAGACATTTAAAACTCTGTATAGGCATACAATTTTACAAAGCTAAAATAACATATGAAATGCTTAACAAAATAATATTTAACGTGTCTTCAAATGAAAAGGATGAGCATATGTTTATTCTTCAAAAGAATAGATTATGATTACAGAGGCAAATTTTGTTGCCCTACTTTTTGGATTTGCCTTTGGTGCTCTCTTGCAGACTGTACACCAATATATTCAGATTATAATTATTAATTGCGAAATAGGCCAGACGGGATTGACATACATTCCATTTAAAACTAAGTTTGTTACTGTGTGTTGGGAAAAAAAAGCTAAACAGATGTGGTACCTCTGGCTAAATTCACTTTTTTCATCTTTTCGTCAAGTACTAGATATATGCACAAATAAACATATCATATGGCCCTGCGTAATACTAAAGTAATAGTACTAAATGATATATACCATGTTTTGCTTATAACAGCCATAACGGGGTACTGCAAAACCCAGGTATTGATCTGGAAAAAATGTAATTTTTTAAAGAATTGGTGAACTTTATTTTGAAATGTAAATGTAAAAATTATATTTTATAGAGCACCTGTAAATGCAATGTAAGAAATAGCCATATAATAGTAAATCAGACTGCAGAGCAATGGTCAGAGTCTGCTAAGATAGTCAGCTACAGTATTTCTATTTTTTAATTCATGGAACCAGAGAAGAGTGATGGTAGAAAAAGACTACATTGTGCATCTAGTCTGCCCTTATATTATTTTCTTTTTCTCTTAGGATATATGTTCATTAGAGATGAGCGAGCGTGCTCGTTTAGAGCAATTACTCGATCGAGCATCGCTTTTTTTGAGTAACTGCCTAATCGGGCGAAAAGATTCAGGGGCGCCGGAGGTGACCGGTGGGTTGCGGTGGCGAGTGGGGGGGAAGGGGAGAAAGAGCTCCCCCCTGTTCCCCCGCTCCACCCCGCCGCCCCCCAAATCTTTTCGCCCGAGTAGGCAGTTACTCGAAAAAAGCGATGCTCGATCGAGTGATTGTCCTAAACGAGCACGTTCGCTCATCTCTAATGTTCATTCAATGATGCTTCAATTCAATTACTGTCTGTTTTCCAACAACATCTGTTGGAAGTTTGTTTCAAGTATTTATTACTCTTTCGGATAAATAATAATTCCTGACAATTGCTTGTTACCAGTCCTCTTGCCAAATGGGTGTGCCCTTACATAGTCTGCTACTGTCAGCAATGATTGGATTATATCAGAGTGTAGAGGACAGAGCTCTAACTGGTAACACCCAGTTGCCAGTTTACTCATAAACTTCTTGGGACAAACAGAGGAACAGCACAGAGTTCTAAGAGAAGATGTTTCAAAATTATTACATTATAGTGATAAAAAAGTTTTTGAAGTTTTACTAATCAGTCCTCTTTAAATATTTCTGAACCTTATTTATAGATTTAAGGGTGACTACCCACTAGCGTTTGCGAATTTGCAGCGTTTTTTTTTCCAGGTGTCTATTGGGCTTTCTAATGTTAAAAACGCATCACGGCAAAATCGCAATTTACCGCGAAATCGCGATTTTGCGCGATGCAATTTTAACATTAACAAGTCCCATAGACCCCTGGAGAAAAAGAACGCTGCGAATTTCGCAGTGAAAAAGAACTGTAGTGGGTAGTCACCCTAAGGGCTCCTTTCCACTGGCGATAGCGATATCTCTGCGAGAAAATCACAATGTTAAAATCGCATTGCAACGCTGCAAAATCACAAGCTTTTGCGTTGCGATGCGAGAATATGTTTTGCCATTGCACTGTATGGGCGACAGAAAAATGCAAAACGCTGAAACAATCCTCCTGCTGCGATTTTTAATCCTCGCATCGCAGCTTGCCCTTCAACATCGCTAGTGGAAAGGTTGTCATAGAACAACATGTGTGGGACTTTCTTGTGAGAGCTCGCACTCTCGCATCGTACCGAAAACGTGCGATTACCTCGCCAGTGGAAAGGAGCCCTTAAGGAGTTGTCCATGTTAAGGAGCATTTAATGAGTCTCCCATGGTGTAAAATAAAAAAGCTGCTGATATTCACCTCCCCTCACTCCCACTCTGGGTTTCCAATGTGTTGTTTGTTTACTGGCTACAGACAGCCTGTGACGTCCTGTAAACTTGTTGCTGCAGCTAAACTTAGTAAGCTATCTTTGAATTCTATGACTTTACTTGACAAGATTAAAGAAAAACATCTGCTTCTTAGGAGGTATTAAAATTAGGTAAGTACAACCTCAGATGAAAAACACTATATGAGAAACTACAGCATTGTATTATTTATTTAATAACAACTAGGCTAAAATGCAGAAGCAATGTGTGAAAAATAAAGTACATACTTATTGTTTTCATAGGGTAAGTAGCAGCCAGATGTTGCTGGTCAAATGGTCTTGATTTACTGATCATCAGTAAGCGTGACTACTTTTATAAAAGTAGACATTTTGGTAGTTTGATAGTCTGGAGCATTCAGGCATGTGTTAACCCAATGCCAAGGAGAAAAAAATTACGGCAATGGTCTTAGAGGAGCAATTGTTGCCGCCCATAAATCTGGGAAGGGCTTTAAGGCTATTTCCACATAATTTGGAGTCTATCATACTACAGTGGGAAAAACATTCAAGACTGTCTTCCCAGGAGTGGAAGTCCCAGCAAATTCACCCTAAGGTCAGACTATGCAGTGCTAAGAGAAATTACAAAAAAAACCAAAAGCTACATCTCAAACTCTAAATCACTCAATTAGCATGTTAAATGTCCAAGTCCATGACAGTTCAATTAGAAAAAAAACTGAACAAGTATGGTTTGTCTGGAAGAGTTGCCAGGAGAAGACATTTTCTATTTAAAAAGAACATGGCAGCATGGCCACAGTTTGCAAAGTGGCATCTGAACAAACTGCAAGACTTCTAAAACAATGTACTTTGGACATCTGAGACCAAAATGGAGATATCTTATAATACCCAGCACCACATTTGGTGAAAACCAAACACAGCCTATTATCACAAACACCTCATACCAACTATCAAGCACAGTGGTGGATGGATGACGAATTTGGATTGTTTTGCAGCCACCTTTAGTCATTGAGTTAACCACGAATGGATACCAAAATATTCAAGAGTAAAATGGGAGACCAGCTATCCAAAAGCTAAAGTTTGTCTGAAACTGATTCATAAAACAGGACAATAATCTCAAGCACACCAGCAAATCTACATCAGAATTACTGAAAAAGAAAAGAATCAAGGTATTGCAATTGGAGTCCCAACTAAAATCCTGTGGCAGGACCTTAAGAGAGCTATCTATAAAAGAATGGCCACAATACTCAAAATACGGAAGCAATGTTGTAAAGAAGAGTGTGCTACAATTCCTCCAGAACGATGTGAGACACTGATAAAGTCATACAGAAAACAAATAAGTTTTGTTAATGCTGCTAAAGGTGGTTCTACAGCCTGTGGATTAATGGAGTGTACTTAATTTTTCACACACTGATTCTGCATTTTGGACTAGTTTTTGTTAAATATATAATGACACAGTATAATTTGTCATGTGTTGTTGTTCACCTGAGTTTGTACTTACCTAAATTTAAGATCTACCATGAACCACATGTTTTTTTTTATTATACCATAGAATTCAAAGACAGTTTATATTTTACAGTATTGTGCAAAAGTTTTAGCAGGTGTGAAAATAACTACAATGTAAAAAGTGCTTTAAAAAAAATAGGTATGTTAATAATTTTTTCGTCAATTAGAAAAATGCAAAGTAAGGGCTCAGTCAGACGGGCGTTTTTTCGCGTGATTTGCGGATCACATGACGGATGCGCATCCGCAAATCGCGTGACCGGTACGCGCAAGTCGCCCGCAAATCGCCCGAAAATCTGCTCCTAGCAGCGTTTCATTAGAAACGGGCCGGAGCTGTCCAGCGCAGTGCATTCAATGGAGACGGCAATACAGCCGTCTCCATTGAAAGCAATGCGCTGCGGGCGAGCCCGGGATGAATTGTCGGTAAGGGCTTAAATATATAAGCCCTTACCTGCAATTCATCCTAAAATGTGTTAAAATAAAAAACAATTGTATACTCACCTTCTGCCGGCAGCCGAAGCTCCGCGCGGCCGTCCTGCAGTGGGTGTGAAGGGGGTGTGAGTCAGACCTGCCCCCTGATTGGCTCAGCGCTGAGCCAATCAGAGGCATGCCTCACTCACACCCATTCATGAATTCATGAATGGATGTGAGTCAGACCTGCCCCTGATTGGCTCAGCGCTGAGAGGCAGCAGTCACTCACCCATTCATGAATTCATGAATGGGTGTGTGAGTGAAATCGGCCTCTGATTGGTCAGGCTGTGACCAATCAGAGGCAGATCATTCAGCAGGCGGGGATTTTAAAGCCCCACCGGCTGAATAGTGCAGAGAAGCAGTTCAGGAGAACTGACAGCGGCCGCGGCTGGACTCCGGCTGCAGCGGAAAGGTGAGTATACAATTTTTTTTTATTTTAACACATTTTAGGATGAATTGCAGGGAAGGGCTTATATATTTAACCCCTTCCCGACAATTCACCCCGCGCACGTCGGCAGCCCATTGCTTTCAATGGAGCGGCTGTATTGCCGCTCCATTGAATTCAATGGGCAAACATCGTTCTTCTCTGCCACAGCTGTTACAGCTGTGGCAGAGAAGAATGATTTGTCTTCTATATGTTCTCAATGGGGTCGGCGCTGCTGCCGCCGGCCCCATTGAGCGCATATACAGAAGAGAACAGGAATCTATAATTTATCGGACGAGCGCATAAAAAGCGCTCATGTGTCCGATACCATTGCAAAGCAATGGTTTTTAAAAATCGCCGGACGCATGCGCATGCGCAAATCGCGGCTAAAAACGCCCGTCTGACTAAGCCCTTAATGAACAAAAGAGAAATCTAATTAAAATCAAATCAGTATTTGGTGTGACCACCCTTTACCTTCAAAACAGCATCAATTCTTCTAGCCACAGTTGCACACAGTTTCTAAGGGAACTCTGCAGGAAGTTTTTTTTTTTCAAAAATTTTTTTTTTAGAATCAAGCGCAGATCTTCTGTGGATGTAACTTGTTTAGATCCTTCTGTCTCTTCATGCAATTCCAGACTGACTCAGTGATGTTGAGATCAGGGATCTGGGGCCCATATTATCACTTCCAGGAGTCCTTGTTCTTCTTTGCGCTGCAAATAGTTCTTAATGACATTGGCTTTATGTTTGGGTTAGTAGTCCTTCTGCAGAATGAATTTGGAGTCATTTAGATGCCTTCTATTTTTGAAAATTCTTGCTTTGCAGAATTTTTTCCACACCCGCCTAAAATTTTTACACTGTAATACATATGTACAGTAATATACAGTACATATATATGTATAATAAATTATTTATTAGATATATAGTTGGGAGTTGCACATTTTTCCACCATTCACAAACCGGAAAACCTTACCTATCAAACCTTCTAATGTGTTACCTATTGTACAAACATATCGAGAACACTAGAACCTCTTGGGTCCAGGGAAGAAGTATGCAGTACACCAATTGAAACCAGTCTCTCTTCAGCATGCACAGCATTCAGAACAACACTCTGAGATTTATCCTTCAAACTAGCAGACCTATCTAGGGATTTAATAAAGAATATCATCAGCTCACCCCACCTGCAAATATCTCCCCCTGTAGATATGGCAGTTTGATAACTACTGTAGTATCTAACATGTAAATAAAATCCAGCTCTTTACCAGGAATCAGCAGAAAATCTTGCAACTTTTTTTTTTTGTTACACACCCGATAAAACAATCTTCACAAATAAATTTCTTGTGCATTTCTTGTGTTCAAATGTCACCTCAACTGTGATTTTAATATGGCTGCATGTCCTGCTGTCACTTTTTTTTAAATGGAATAGAAAAATGTCGATATGTCTTTCAGGTAAAAAAGGAATAGAGATGAGCAAGCGTACTTGGTAAGGACAGACATTTGAGCGAGTATCGTCCTTACCGAGTACCTGCCTGCTCACCCGCAAAGATTCGGGTGTCGGCGAGGGGGGCGGGGAGCGGCAGGGGAGAGTGGGGGGGGGAACGGTAGGGATATCTCTCTCTCTCCCCCCTCCCTGCTCGCTCCTACTCACTCCCGCAACACAGCGCTCACCCCCGCCGGCATCCGAATCTTTGCGGGCGAGCAGGCAGGTACTCGGTAAGGACAATACTCGCTCAAGTATCTGTGCTTACCGAGTATGCTCGCTCATCTCTAAAAAGGAACCAAACTTCCTCTGCAAATCTTATTGCTCATTTACAAATATATTGATACATATATTGATGTTCTTGGTGGAAAGCCTCTTTAAAACTGCTTTCAAACAAGCCTATTTTAGTTTTATATTTAGGCAGTTGTTAGATCTGTAATATGGAGCTAATGTAAATTTATGTATGTATTTATATGGCCTGATTTTTATAATCGTTTTTTCAAAAAATACAACATGACTAAAGTTGAGCGAACGTATTCTGCCGAGTTTGATGCTCGTTTGAGTGTTAGCGTACTTGATGGTGCTTGTTACTCGAACGAGCATCAGGGCGTGTTTGACCCCGCCCCAGTTTTTGGCCCCTCCCCACTGTGACGTGCTTGTTTTGGCCCCTCCCCGCCGTGACACAGTGTGCGTCAATGGAAATTTTTTTGTCTGGCAGGCAGGGGGGAAAGAGGAAGAGAGAGAAATGCATGAACCAAGAAAAAAAAAAGCTCGGGACCCGGCGTCCCACATACAAAAATG
The DNA here is from genome assembly GCF_035609145.1 of Eleutherodactylus coqui. Taxonomy (NCBI): domain Eukaryota; kingdom Metazoa; phylum Chordata; class Amphibia; order Anura; family Eleutherodactylidae; genus Eleutherodactylus; species Eleutherodactylus coqui. Next base: position 212,633,624 of record NC_089841.1, on the reverse strand, counting down.
CTTGAGTCTCCCATTGTAGTCAATGGGGTCCATTACTCGAGTAGAGCTCTCGAATTTTACGAAAAGCTTGACTCGAATAATGCGGACCCGAGCATTTGGGTGCTCACTCATATCTAAACATGACCTATTTTTTTTACATTTTTGCTTCCATATTTGTATTATTTTCTATTGGGCAAATAAAACAATGACAGTAAATACAGAGGTGGATACTAATAAAATACTGAAAAGATATGGTTGTAATGTCATCTGTAACATGTTCGCAATATGGATCTGCATATGTGTGTCTGAAAACAGCCTAACACTATGCTCACTTGGAAGATTTTGACCCTGATTTGATGCATCAAATCCACAGTAAAATGCTAGTCAAATTGCGTCCCATTCATATGAATTAGAATCCGTGTCATAGTTTATACTAAGAAAAAAAAGTGACATGTCAGCATTAGTGCCAAGTTTAACACATACGGGTAAGCTCCATTGAATGAGGCTAAAATCCACATGCAGATCCAAAACTGCTAAAAATAAAAATCCTTAGCAGAACATGGAATTCTTCCACCTATTTCCATTGAAATCCACATAGGAAAAGTCCTACCTGTATCACATAGCCTTTAGGTGTTTTCCAAGATATAATAATTTTACCATATCTCTACACCAGGAAATGTAACAAATGTCTTCTCCAATAGTATGCATGGAATATTCATTAAATTATATGTCCTACATTACATATAGTAATTAGATGTCTAAGTATATACTGCATGATCACAAGGATTTCTATATTCAGAGTTGCAGGGTCCTGGTAGATGGGGATTGGTTCCTCTGTTCAAAAAATAAATAATTAATTATAAGAAAAATCTGTAAAATACAAGCAATTTACATACCAGCATACAGTGGCACTTTGTTTTTACTATATGTGGATAGGTTGATAATAAAAATCAACCTAGAGTACTTGTATGATAGGGAGTTCATTGAAGAAAGCCCAAAAATACAATTCTACCATAAAGCATGCTGTTGAAAGCTTTTTTGCAATTTTGTTTTCCCCAGGAAGCATTTTTTTCGCCCCTCCCATTGCTGGCTGCGGAGAAGGGGCGGAGAAGCAGCAGAGAAGGGGCGAGAGCTCCGCCCCATCCTGCCCCTCCCATTTTAAACAGCCGAAGGGGAGGAGAGAGGCAGAAAGGCTGTGAGGGGGAGGGAAAGGGATAGACAGCTCAGATAGTAGTGTATATCGGCCATCCGTAAAACCAATGCTTCTGTGAATAAGCCCTGAGGATGAGATGTTTTGAAGTCCCACCCACATTGCTTCTACTGTAAAAAAACTACAAGTTTTTAACAGATTTTCCATAAGCAATAACACTGCATAAAATGTGTGAATGTCCCCTAAATGTAACAGAATGTGAACTCTGTTTAACTTGAAATGTCAGATTTTTGTGGGTTTAATGTAGACTTTTTTAATGTAGCTTTGAGTCACTTATACCTAATTAATTACAAATTCATTTATAAGGAGGAGGCCTTTGGTTATCCCAGAACTGATGTAATATAGTTTATCAGATACCATTAAATTACTGCATTATACCATAATGAAATCAGTTACTTAATTTTGATAAGCTAAACGTTTTTATACTTATCAAAACTTTCTTCTCGCCCCCTAAAAAGTAGAAAAATAAAAAATAAACGTTTTCAATTACAAATTTTTTCTTATTTTTGCTTCCAGGTAACAGATATTTTTTTGCTTATTTAATAAAGCAGAAGAAGTACAAACAAGATGAAATGTGTTGTACCCAAGGGTCTTTAAATCTATTTCATAAAATATATCAAAGATATTTAAATATGCTCTCGTTGCATACAGTGGCCCAGATTTCCCTATTCAGCAGAATCTCAAAGTGCTGATACTATTATATGACACTAACTTCACAACGCGCTTTTCTGCATTAGTCTTTCTTTAAAAGGAAGAGGAACAGGTGTTTGAGTAAAACTCCGCATGATCAGCACAACCTATTTGTTATTGCATGCACAAAAGGGGAAAATACAGCACATGGCTGGGATAAGAGATGGCAACGAAACATGGATGGATAGAAGCACTGGCAGAGGCGCCAGTATGAGAGAACTCTACACACCTGACACGCTGCACATTGATTGACATCATTTTCCTAGCGTATATTAAACAGAAAAAAAGAACTTCATTCCTCCTAGGACATAATATTGCTAATAATAATGTATGCAAGTTGTGCCAGGTGTCATTCAAATATCTGGAAAATGCTTGAATGAATTTACTTAGAATGAAGGGGCCATAGTACTAGTTTAGTGTTGCAGCTACTTCAAAGTTCATATGAATTGCTGATAAATACTTGTTTGTTTGTAAACTATCTAGAATTCTCTGATTAAGTGGCGTAACTATAGGGGATGCATGGGATGCGGTTGCACTTGGGCCCTGGAGCCTTAGAGCGCCCATAAGGCCTCTCTTCTCCATAAAAGGAGCCCAGTACTATGAATAAAGCATTATAGTTGGGGGCCTTGTTACAGATTTTCCATTGGGGCCCAGAATCATTGGGGCCCGTAACGGGTTAGGAGAAGTTGGGGGGCCCCAAGATAAACTTTTGCACCCGGGCCCATGAGCCTTTAGCTACACTCCTGCTCTGATTTAAAAAAAAAGAAAGAAAAAACAGTAACAAAACCTACACAATTCAACAAAAATCCATATACTTGCCAAATGACTGACATCATACAAAGTGTTAATGTAAAGAGGTACATTAGACTAATATATGTGTTATTTTTTTGGGATGTAAAAATAGTAAACACATCTTTTTCAAAGCAATCTATCAATATCATGTAACTGAAAATGTTCTGCATAGGGTAGGGGTCTAATTTTGAGAATGCGTCCAATAAATAATTACGCCTTTTAAAATTTTAAAGCTTCTCAGAGACAATTTGATTTTAGCTGGGACTGCTTCTATCAGCCATATCAATGGTTATCAGGGGAACTGGTGTGCAAATGTTTGAAGGAGGATTGATGCGTTTGTGCTGTGGTGCTGGCAAAAGCTGCTGCGTGTACCCTGGACAGCAAGAGTAACAAACAGAGAAGTCCTGAACGTATAAGACCCGATATATCACTGGAGGGTAAGATGACAAGACTCACAGAGGAGAAGATGACCAGACTCACGGATTTTGGCCATGTAATGCGAGTAGAGTCGCTAGAAAAATCTATAATGCTTGGACAGATCAGTGGCAAAAGAAAACCCGGCTGCCAAAAAACACGATGGCTGATACTGTCACAGCTGATACTAGCATGGATATCACACAACTGAATGAAGAAGCGCAAAACCGAAAGATTTGGAGGGAGCTCGCCTTTAGGGTCGCTGAGGGTCGTGAACGACTAAATGGCTAACAACAACAACAACATTGCACTGCAATCACAACCTTGGATGAACAACAACACATGCCAAATTAGACTATGTTACTATTTATTTACCAAAAAAACTAGACCAAAATGTAGAAACGGTGTATAAAAGATTAATTATACCACAATAATTGATATCTTGGTCAACTCAATGACTGCAAGGTACCCAGGACCTAAGGTTACAAAACAAACCCAACTCATCATCGATCCACCACTGTTATCGATAGTTTGTATGAGGTGTTTGTGCTGATATCTTGTGTTTGGTTTTTGCTAAATGAGACCTGGGAATTATGGCCAAACATCTCTACGTTGATCACATCTGTCCAAAGGACATTGGTCCAGAAGGCTTTCAGTTTGTTCAGATGCAACTTTGCAAACTGTTGCCTGGCTGCCATGTTTTTTTAGATAGAAGAAACTTTCTCCCAGAACCCTTCAAAACAAGCCATACTTGTTCAGTCTTTTTCTAAATGTACTCTCATGGACTTGGATATCTTACATGTTAGCTGAGGCTCTTAAAATCTGAGATGTAGCTCCTGCGCTTTGTGCAATTTTTCTGAGTATCGCATGGTCTGACCTTGGGGTGAATTTGCTAGGATGTCCACTCCTGGGAAGACTGTAAACTGTTTTTAATGTTTTTCACTTATGAATAATTTTTCTCACTGTAAAGGCTCAGTCAGACGGGCATTTTTATGCGTGAATTTATGTGCACAAAAAAGCATTTCTAAAAAAATTTCTGTGACCGAAGCGGGTGTCACACTGAAAAAAACACACTTGGCCACACTGTCATTCAATAGCTAAGTGCTGCCTCTGATTGGTCACAGTGCTCAGCCAATCAGAGGCAACCCTTTCAGCAGGCGGGGATTTTAATTCCCCGCCTGCTGAAAGCACTTCAGAGCAGTGTAGGAAGAAGACCCGGCAAGATGTGCCTGAGCCCCGGCAGCTGCAGAGAGGTGAATATATATATATATATATATATATATATATATATATATATTTTTTTTTTTTTTTTACATATTTTAGAAATGATTTTCAGGGAAGGGCTTATATTTAAACCCTTCCCCGAAAATCACTGCAGGGATTGCCAGCAGCCTTTTGCTTTCAATGGAGCCGTCTGTAGCTCCCGCTCCATTGAATTCAATGGGAGAACATCGCTCTCCTGTGCCACAACTGTCACAACTGTGCCAGAGGATCGTGCTCTTCACTGTATGTTCTCAATGGGGTCGGCGCTGCTGGCGACGGCCCCAATGAGCTCAGGGTGTGATAGAATCCAGGGGTTTCACATCCAAAAAAGACGGATGACGCAGTTACCTGTATTTTAAAATCCGCTGCCCTATATTTACCACTGCGCATTTTTGTGCGCAGGTAAATATCGGGCATATGAGCGCTGCCATTGAAAAGCAATGGTTCTTAATACATGCGGATCACAAATGCAGGTAACATGCGCACATAAAAACGCCTGTTTGACTGAGCCCTACAGTGATAAACTCTAAATTGTTTAGAAATCGCCTTGTAACCCTTCCAAGATTGTTAGACCCAAAATTTGCTCCTCTATGATCATTGCTGATGTCGTTCCACATTGGCATTGTGTTAACACATGCCTAAATGCTCCAGTCCAGCAAACTGCCAAGACTTCTGTTTTTATAGAGGTGATCACACTTGATGATCAATTAATTAACCCCTTCCTGCTCCAGGACGTACCGGTATGTCCTGGGAGCCTGGTACTTCCCGCAACAGGACGTACCGGTACGTCCTGGGGATAGCGCGGGATCACATAAGATCCCGCGCTATCCCGCAGCGGGAAACGGCTGTCAGTCACAGCCGGCGTCCCGCTGCAACAGCGGGGGGGCATCAGAGATGCGCCCCCCGCTGTTAACCCCTTCCCTGCCGCGATCTAAGTAGATTGCGGCAGGGAAAGAGTTCACAGAGGGATCGCGCTCCCTCTGTGTCTCCGGCCAGCTCTCGCGATGTCATCGCGAGAGCCAGGCCTGTCACCATGGCAACAGGACGCCAGATACTGGCGTCCTGTATTGCCTGTGCCTATAATCGCTGTACAAGCGATAAGGCATGGCAGAGCAGTAGCTCTGCCATGCCTTATCACAGCGATCATAGGTACAGTGATGTAGGTCCCTCAGAGGGACTCAAATTGTGTAAAAAAAAGAAAAGTGTAAAAAAAAGAAAAATGTAAAAAAATATATTAAAAAACCCCTTTTTTATGCTTTTTCTAATGTTAGCATAAAAAAGGGGGAAAAAAATTAAACCCCCACATATTGGGTATTGACACATCCGTAACGACGTGTACAAAAAGTTGAACATGCGTTTTATTTTGTACGTCAAAAAGCGTAAAAAAAACCGCTAAAAAACAGAGGCAAAATGCTAATTTTTAGCATTTTGCCTCACAAAAAATGCAATAAAAGTGATTAAAAAAAGCCATACATTCCCCAAAATGGTACCAATAAAAACTACAGCTCATCTTGCAAAAAATAAGCCCTCATAGAGCTCCATACATAGAAAAATAAAAAAGTTACAGGACTTTGAATGCAGCTATAGAGAGAAAAAAAAGATTTCCAAAAAAAAGGGGGTTTTATTGCAAAAAAGTGTAAAAACCTAAAAAAAATATAACAATTTTGGTATCGTTGTTACCGTACCGACCAGCAGAAAAAATTTAGTGTGTCATTCATGCTGCATGACTAACGCTGTACAAAAAAGAGAAAGAAATCTATGGCAGAATTGATGCGCTTTCTCTCCCTGTTATCATAAAAAAAAAAAAAAAAATTTTACGATATTGTCTATGTACCCAAAAGTGGCACCGATAAAAACTACAGATCGCCACGCAAAAAACAAGCCCTTATACGGCTGCGTCCACGGAAAAATAAAAAAGTTATGGCTTTTGAAAAATGGAGATGGAAAAATACCAAAAAATCGCTTGGTCCTCAACGCCAAAATAGGCCGTGTCACTAAGGGGTTAAAGGCATTTGATTAGCAGTACCTGGCTCCTATTTACGCTATTCATTTCTGTGGAATAAGTAAGGGTGTACTTAATTTTTCACACATTGTTTCTGTATTTTGGCCTAGTTTCTGTTAAATAAATAATGACATGGTGTAATTTGTCATGTAGTGTTATTTATTTGTATTTACCTAATTCTAAGACCTTCTAAGGGCCTCATGTTGTTTTTATTATTTAAAACAATACAATTCAAAGAGGGTGCAGTTAGTTTTTCTCATAACTATGTAACACAGAGATGCTGCTGCAAAATCTAAATTAGGTGTACTTGCATCCAAGGCAAAGAATGCCAAAGGCTTAGTGAAGACAGCCGGAGAAGTTACTTCAACCCAAGCAGGAAAAGAAAATGTTATGCTATGGCATATATTACCCCTCTGATAATGGCTACTACCTTGAGGACTTCTCAGCCCTGTAAACCCAACTAGCCAATCTATAGTAAGGGCCTATTCTTCGACTGTCTTGCACTGTCTGGAAGATGATGACACTTTTCTTATCTTGTACATATTCTGGGCTCTTCTGTCATTTTTCTTCTCCTTGTAACTTCAAGGCTTCCACCAGCTCTTCTCTGGTCATCTTGAAACTTATTAACTGACAAACACCTACTTTTGAAACACATTCTTGAGGATTTTTCCTTCTACAGTCTTCATAGCAACCTCCTGTTGCACTATCAACACAAGTTCACACTTACTATAATATTTGCTGGACACATTACTTGAATCTTCCAGACTTGGCATCCTAGAATTCTGAGCAGCGGCTCCAACTTCAAGGTAGTCTCTCCTTATTACTGTTGAGTTCTGCCTCACAACACAATTACATTCATATGAATACCTCATTTTTGGTCTCTGACCAACATCTTCTTTCACCATTTCCTTCATGGATTTTGCAGCCACTGTTGCATCTTCATCCAGCTCTGGAACAACAGACTATCTTAATGGCTTGGCTTTACCTTTAAAGGGGCTGTCCAGTTTTGAACTATGATGTCTTATCTTCAGGATAGATCACTAATAGTAGATTGGTGGGGGTCTGCTTCCTGAAACACCCGCCAATCAGCTGTTTGCTAGACTGGTGCTCTTGTGCAGTAAGCTGATTCATGCACGAAGCAGACAGTTCTATTCTTACTGCAGTGGCTAGGCTTCGTATCACAGGCACAGTTTCCATTAATTTCAATAGGTGATTGGCCTGCAGTACTAGGCCTGAACACTGCACAGAGAATGGAGCTATCTGTTTCCTGTAGAAACCAGCGCAGTGTACAGGTACACCAGCCTGGCAAACAGCTGATTGGTGGGAATCCTGGCTGATGGGTCCCTGCTGATCTACTATTGATGACATAGCCTGCAGATAGGCTATCAATGGTTTACAACTGGAGAAACCCTTTAAGTTTCAGCATTTCGGGACCATGGTAAAGCTCCACCTTTTTTAACTTGTGTCTTTAAGGATTTTCCTTTGCACTCTGAACATGGTCCAAGACTTTTCTAGCATTTGAACCTTCTTTTCAGTAACACAATTGACACCACATTTGCCTCAGTGCTCGGCTGTATGATAAGACCTTATAACACAGCCTTTTCCTTAAGGACTTCTCTCATCTTCACTTGGAACACTTCACCTTCCCACAGTTTCTGTTGTCTCAGAAATACATCCAGTATCTCTCTTTACCTTTTCCTCTCCTCTTTAGAGGCTTGCTTCCACCACAAGATTCTCTCTTCATAATCTTGCTTGCATTGAGCAGCTTGCTCTCTCGGTATCTGTCTCAGGTCAGCTTCACTTTAGCCATCAACTTCTCTTCCAGGAACCTTCCTGTTTCAGCCTTTTTCTAGTGTCTCTTCCTCTGCCACTGACCTTCACCTCTCCGCTTCCTTAGCAAGAGCACTTAATCTAGCTGCTTCCTCTTCTGCCTACAACTGTAGCCTCACGACTTCCCCTGCACAGTCAGCCTAAGAACTTCCGTAAGTTTTCTTACCTTGCTTTCTGCTTCCAGTATCCACTGGTTACATTCTTTCTTCACAGAGCGACACTTCTCTTCTGCTTCAGCATGTACCTTCACAAGCTCCTCTTTGAGCTCTTTTCTACTACTTACTACTTCATCAACTTCATTTTTAAGGTGGGCACACTCCTCTTCCAGGACCATGCACTGCTGCTCCACATTATTTACTTCTGCTTTCAGCTGCATAAGCTCTTGGTCAGCACATAATTTGTTGGAAACTGTTTCTTCAACTATCTCTTTCGGTTTCTCCAACTCTTTCTCCAGGCTGGAACTAACCTGGCACTGACGGTTTAAAATTTGCGTGCTCCTTCTGAAGCCAAGCTATCACTGTCTCACTCTTGACATGAATAGCTTCATTCTCATCCTGCTGTGGATCTACATCTGTCACAGAAACTAGGGACATCCAACGTTTCTCTATTTCTCTTTTCCTATCTGCCCTTGTACTTCCAAGGATAATTTTGCTTTATTGGCCAACTCACTATCCCTTGCACTTAACAGCCTGGGCAGAGGAAATTAACATTTTCAGTACATGTCAGTACTCCACACATTTTTATTACATCACGTTTGTCACATTTCAATGCATGATACCTTTGGCGTCTGCTGGCTAAGGCATCAGTTAAACTTGAAACTGCACTAGGTACATCACTCCTTGATTTGCTGGTAGTCACAGTAAATTCATGACATGTAATTTTTACAGTATTACGCATCTCTTTAATATCCCTCATTTCACTATTTTGAGGAATTGCTACTACAGCAACAGTAGAGTATAGTTCTGATGGTACCTTCATTGAAGATACTGAATACACAGAGTCATCTGACTCAACACTGTCTTCAAAATGGACACTATTTTAATATGGCAGTTTAGCACAGCTGTACAGGAACCAGCAAATTTATGCCTAGTCTGCTCAGCTATCAACAATATCTTACACACTTCAGATTCTTCAGGGTCAACTTTGTCAGTAGCACTTTATTCAGAAGCCAATTCACACCATACAGATTTCACCATAACATATAGCAAAAAAAACATGTTGTTCATTTCACATGACTTCGCATTAACATCATCACATTTCTGTTAATGGTCATACTGATCAGTGTATCATCATGACTGACCATTTTGGTAATTTCCTTGCTATTAGAAAGAAAAAATAAAGACAAAAAATTCAGAAGGAAAATAGAGGCATAAGAGACACCAGTAACAAATTAAAATGTTTTTACACAAATGCAAAGAGCATGGGAAACAAGCAAGGGGAATTGGAGCTCCTTACACAGGAAGAGAAATATGGTGTCATAGGCATCACAGGAACTTGGTGGAATGATACACATAATTGAAATATAAGGCTTGAAGGATACAATTTATTTTTAAGAAGCAGACTTAATAACAGGAGAGGAGGTGTTGCATTAAATGTTAGGAAAGCATACATCTCCGCAGAAATTCAAGCTGAGAGAATGGTAGTTTTGTGAAAGCTGTTTGGGTAAGAATACAAGGAGAGAACAACAGAAAGGACGCCATTATTGGTGTTTACTATAGGCCGCCAGGACAAGTAGAAGATATGGATGAGCTCTTTCTATATGAGATGGCGAAGTTCTCAAAAAGGTGTGACATAGTGATCATGGGAGATTTTAACTATCCATACATTTGTTTGGAATCTCTCTCAGATAAAAGTAATGGATTCAACAAGTACTTCTTCTCTCTTGCTGACAACTTGATCTTCCAAAAGGTAGAAGAGAAAACAAGGGGGTCTACTATCTTGGACCTAATTCTTACCAACAGGGAGGAAATGGTTGAGGAAGTAAGGATGGCTGGGACCTTGAATTTTGGATAACAAGGGGGTGAAGACCTGAGAAAACTCAGACCTCAAGGTTGGATTTCAGAAGTTCAGATTTTAATGGACTCAGAAAGAGGGCAGGAAGTATCCAATGGATGGATATTCTTAAGATCAGAGATGTCCAAGAAGGAAAAAGCACAATTGTTAACAATCCCTTAAAGAGAAAAGAATGGGAAGCATTGACAGAGACCAGGATGGATAAACATAGAACTTAAACACATGCAAAAAAATGGTTTATCAAATGGAAAGAGGTGAGCATATCTAAAGAAGAATATAATACAGTCTGAAGAAACTGTAGGGCAAGTGTCAGAATAGCTAAAGCTGATAATAAATTGAGGCTTGCAGGAGAGGGAAAAAATCAATACAAAAAATTGGATATGTCAAAAAAAAAGTTAAAGATGCTATAGGATGTTTATAGGATGTATATTTACTTTAAAACGATGTTGAGAAGGCCGAACTTTTAAATTCCTATTTAATATTTGTTGTCTCCCAGAAAGTAAATGCAGCATCAACTGATCTTCCCTGTGCTATTGGGTGAATAAAAGAATGCAGGCTATCTATAAGCAGAGAGATGGTGAGGGAACGCTTAGCTAACTTAAATGAATTCAAGTCTCCAGGTCCAGATTAATTACATTCTAGGATACTGAAAGAAGCAACAGTGGAAATTGCTGAAGCACTTGCTATAACCTTTGAAATTTCCTTGAGAACAGGTGTAGTCCCAGACGGTTGGAGAAGGGTAAATATTGTCCATATTTAAGAAAGAAAAATTGAATATGGTGGGTCCAGGAAACTACAGGCCAGTGAGCCTGACCTCTATATTGGTAAAGATATTTTAAAAAATTATTAAACAGAATGTATGCAAGTACTTGGAGGAGAATGGATTTATTAACCAGAGCCAGCATGGGTTTGTAACAAACAAATTATGCCAGACTAATCTAATTTCCTTCTATGATAGAACACGAACTGGGTAGATCAAGGAATTCTGGTGGATATAGTATATTTTGACTTTAGTAAAGAATTTGACAAAGCATCTCAAACACTCCTTATTGAAAAAAATCACCAAATATTGGATTGACAAGGCAATAGTTAGGTGGATTCACAACTGGCTGAGTGGTCGTTTTCAAAAGTGGTCATAAATGGCTGCACATCCAATTGAAAGAATGTCCTGGGCTTGGTGTTGTTCACCAATTTTATAAATGTGTTGCACAGAGTGTTAAGTGCAGAAGAATGCAGTCCTAAACTCTTGCTCATGACCTGAAGGTTGCAAATTCAATCCCGGCTTGGTTCCCAGCTCAAGTTTGACTCAGCCTTTCATCCTTCTGAGGTCAGTAAAATGAGTATCCAGCTTGGTGGGGGTAATAAATAAATTACTTGAAAGCGCTGTGAAATAAGTTGGTGCTATACAAATAACAAGATTTATTTATTTAAATGATCTAGAGGTGGGAATTGATGGGAAACTGATCAAATTTGCAGATGACACAAAGCTAGGAGAGATAGCTAATAGTAGAAAAGAGAGAGGATTCAAAAAGATCTAGACAAGCTTGAGCAGTGGGTGGCAACTAACAGAATAGTATTTAACAGGGAAAAAGGCAAAGTCCTACATCTGCGAAAGAAAAATGAAAAAAGCACATATAGAATAGGAGAAGCTGAGCTAATCAGCGGTACATGTAAAAACAAACTTGGGTATACTAATATACTAATAGAGGAGCAGCATAGCAGGCAATATGCCCATGATGGGGAGAAGCCAGGAGGCCCAAAGAGTGACCAGATACTACTGTGAAGAACAGTGTGTGAATAGCTATATCCCTATCCTGGGGGTCTGTGATCAGAGAGCTCAAAGTAAGATAGCTTTAGATAGCAGCATGATTGAGGCCCTGCTGACTTAGAGGCTATATATGATGCACATTTTAGTGTTTGCACACTAGAGGCACAATGACAGACACTGACATGGACTGGGAGAATATCTCCTTGAAGGGACTAAAGTTAAGTGGGAATTGGGAAACTGTGTAGGTTTAACCAGTTACGTGATAGTTGAGCATAAGTACAATGTGAAGTGTAAAATATGTTATAGTGGAAAGACAAGGTTCTCTGTGGTAGTGGCATTATACACAGAAGAAAATGTACATGAGGCGGGAGTGATGCATCGGAGATGTACTTCTGCACCTATGGTGTGTTGAGTCCACGATGTCTGTATTATGGCACGGAATACTGAAATGACAGTAAGCTAAGTAATGGTGAACAATTACAGCTAGCTCGGAGTGAGCTCCAATACGCAAAGTGCCTTATCGTTCTCACGTTGAAATATAGTATATTGTAAGTATGAATTTTTATTAAAACTCGCAATGTTTGAGTAACAGATACCATCCTATGAAGTGAAGCATAGCCACAAGTCATATTATTAAAGTTTGTTTTTGAAAAACAAAAAGCTATCTCCACCTCATTGTGTCAACTGCTGAGCCATCATGTAACCTGCCACCGGGGGGAAGGTCTTACCTGCAACCCGTTCTAGCTGCATAACCTACATTAAAGAAACTGTTTACTGCACACATTACCTTAGTGATATTGTCACCCACCATCCTGCATTTCTTACAAACCCACAAAGAATGAATTCACACTCAATGCTACTCTTGGCTCTAGCTCCAATCCATCATTACCCGATGCATTTAACAATGTTTGGCTAAACCAATTACTTAAAATTGCAATTTGTATCTCTAAGTTGTCACATTACACTGTTATTTCAGACTATAAAACGCACCTGGACAAACCCAGGCGTTGGACAATAGAAAAAATGTCATACTAATTAAAACTTTTATCATAATCTAAGGAACTTTACTGTGCTGCATTGATGACATAGACTTGTGTGACCACTGCAACCAATCACATGTAATTGGACACACATGCAACCAATCACATGTAATTGGATTTGGACACATTGGCCAGAACATGCAAGAGCTGTGACTTAGTGGTCTAGCTCAGCAATAGGGAAAAAGTAGACCCACCACCAGTGTGACAATAGCATGGAGTTTGAACGGTAAAAAAAAAGAATTTTACCTAGTTCATGCACTAATACGCTCTGTAGCGGCAGGCGTATGCACCCATGTGTTTAAGGGCTCAGTCACACGAGTGCATCGGCGCCCGTGCTACTGCAGGTAGCAGACGGTCGTACCTGAAGACGGACGTCTCTCTGCAGCGCCGGAGGAAAGAACATGTGACCGGCTTCATTGCCGGGCATGTGCTCTTTCATCAGCGCTGCAGAGGGGCCTCCTTCTTCAGGTACGTCTGTCTTCTTTCTGCAGTAACGGCTCAGTCACATGGCCGCATTGGCGCTGGTGTACGGGGGCCGATGCACCCGTGTGACTGAGCCCTAAGCCCTTAGTACCATTCATTTTTCCTGTACAACAGGTGACTTAACTCTGTGTATTTGGCCATAGCCTTTAAAATTAACTCAAGCAAGACAGGAACCAATTTTAGTTTGTACCAATTACCTAAGGGCTTATTCACATGATCAAGAAGCTTGCATGACTTTTATTTGATGCCATGTGCAAAAAAACTCACATGAATATGAAATCCATTCTTTTGAGTGGATTTATTCACATAAGCGATTTTTTCCTTGCGGCATGTTCTACTTTTATCCGTTCCCATGGAAGGAGTCAACCGTTGTTTCCTATGGGAAAAAATTGCATGGCAATCGTATGACATTTTTCCCATTGCAATCTATGGGGAACACTTGCCAGGAGGCAATTTCACAAAAGCAATGCAATACAATTTTTAATCAAAAACGCCATGAAAATCGGATGTTGGCAAGCATGATATAACTTGGTCTGATATTGCACTCGGCCATGTGAATGTAGCCTAACTTGGACAACTGGGAGGGATGCCAGACCAAGATGGAGGTAGTCGCCACCTCCATATGTACAATGCAAAAGAAAAAGTTCATGCTCCATGATAAGAGTCGCTGCTTGTGGAACTTATTCAATAAGGAGTCAATAATTTTCCATGTTGCATACTTTAATAAAAAGATTTTCTTTTCATTAGTCTTGAAGAACATGAATTGATATATTGAAAAGCCAGGCTGATTAAGCTATTGCACAAATATTCTGTTTAGTATGGCGATAATTACAGGTGTAAAGAGCTGAATCTGCCCTTTACAGTAATTGCTTCTTTTGCACATCCCTATAACTCATTGAATTAAGAACTCAATAGGTTTACTTCAGCCCTATGGAAAAGCACGGATAATTTATATATTCCGATATTCCTTTATCATCAGAACCATTCTACTGTACCTTTCTTTGTGTTCAACCTTTGCTTTTAACTACAAAGTGTGGGAAATCCTCCAGCTGATATATTTCATCTCTTTCTATACATAAGATAGGTCAAGTGCAGTTCACTAAGTAATAGTCTGACCCCTATTGCTAAACTGATGAGTAACACCAACTGTACATACATTTAACCTGCAAGCAATGTAGTACATTCAACCTGAAGCCACAGATTTACTGCATGCAAAGCAAATGGCTCTCTCTACTATTTTGGACAGAATTACTTTTTTATCTGTATATATCTAAAAAATAAATAAACAAATATATGAATAAAAAATATATAAATAACAAATATATAAAAATAAAAAATAAACAAATATATATATAGATATGTTTATTTTTTATACTTAGATCTATTATTGTACATAATTACTTTTTATCTGAATATATATATATATATATATATATATATATATACTGTATATATATAATTTTTTAGATAAAAAGTAATTATGTACAATAGCAGATTAATAAATAAATAAATATATATATATATATATATATATATACATACATATATATACACATATATACATACACATATATATATATTTTTTTATTATTATTATTATTTTTTTAGATTATTGCCTACTAGTAGGCAGCTAAGCATTAAGTAGTGGTATCCTGATGTACATTATGTCAATCAATAAGTAAACAGAATTTTTAGATCGTTCTCGTCCTGAGATAATTTGCAGTGCACATGATAAGCGTGTTGGAATACTGAAGTCAGTGTAATTTTTTTTTTTTTTTTTTTTAACCTTAAGTTGCTTCATCTAAAAAAAAATGGAAGGCAACTTTTGGGAAAACATTTTGAATGTGACAGCAAAATTACTTAGTGATGGTTATACATTTTTCATAACACGGTTCCCTGTAGAAATGTCTGATTCCCATATTTCCTACAGCGACAGGAATGAAGAAGAAAGCTTTTTAAAAAAGGATAAAGTTGTGCTGAGTCTAGTTTTGCAATGTCTAGATATTCAAGTGTTGTGAAGTGTGATGTTGTTAGGGGCAGACATTGCAGGAGCGTTTAGAAAGAGTTTCGCTAACCAGAGGCTCTGATTTCCTGAGTGCACATGTGTTGTGAGTATGTTAACTCATGCACTAAGAAATAGAATGAGACAGCCATAGTCAAAATGTAGACAATGTGCCACAGTGCTCAATAAATCCATATAGTTTGTATGCCCTACAAGGTCAGTGATGATGCTGACATTGGTCTCTTAGCAACCCATTCTACTAACCTACTTTTGTTCTATTCACTGGAGAATGGGTTTAATGCAGTGAGCAGTGTTATTATTACGTGGATGGATAAATACTCTGATGATGAAGAGCCGCTCATGAACACACACTTCACACACATGCACATATATATTTGCCTTCTCTCCTCTACTTTCATGCAACACAGGAGGATATGTGATTGCACGTCAATTAAAATAATACATGGAAATAGGAATTCTGTAATGTTTTATACCCCCAAAGGTAAATAGAGAATTTTCGGTATAATACATAAACCAATAAAGAATATAGTTGATGTCAACATTTTGTTTTCCTACAAGAATAGTAATGCAGACCGTGCTGTTTTTGCTATCCTAAGGGCGGATTTAGACAAACGTTGTTTTCTCCCCTTATGCGGTTATGATAATCATGGCCGCATAATGGGACAAAACTAAACCACTGGTTTGAAAGGGACTTCAGTGACTCAGTTTTCACTAGGTTTGTCTTGGGCTTTAATTGTACGGCCAAGAAATGATAAAACCTACCCTATCTTTCCCGCATGTAGTGAATATCACGGGCGGGAAAGATCAAGCGGCACCTATCTTCCCGCGGTTATTTTCAAACTCCTGTGCTGTGGCGCAGAGTTTGAAAAGCTGGCAAAGAGGAAGGGGTTTCTATCTTCTGTTCTGTCAAATTTCCCATTTTCATGGCTTATTCAGATGAGCGTAGGCACAATTGTGCTTGGTGGCACGGAGCGTAGATGCGACTACACTTATCTGGCAGATGAACATATGGAGTTTCTATGGGTAGAGATACATGGAGGGAAAAACAATAATAAAATTCTCCTAAAGGTTTTTTGTAGGCCACCAGATATAACAAAAGTCACCAAAAATCGATTTCTAAAGCAAATACATGAAGCAGCAAATCACAATGAGGTAGTTATTATGGGAGACTTTAACTATCTGGAAACCTAAACTGCAGATCTCATAAAGAAAACTAATTTCTATCAATAACTAAAGATAATTAACCTTTTCCAACTTCTACAGGACTCAACCAGAGGGGTGGCAATTTTGGATGTAATATTAACCAACAGACCTGACAGAATAACAGGGGTGCAGGTTGGGGGTGTGGCCTGGGAAATAGTGACCATAATAGAATAAATTTCAACTTTTCTTTCAATAGGGAGTTTTACTGGAGAGCTACAAAAATACTAAACTTTAGGAAGGCAAAGTTCAAACAGCTTAGAGATGCCCTTAATCTTATTGGCTGGGACAATGTCCCCAAAAATAAGAGTACAGACAATAAATGGAAATTTTTAAAAACTATCTCAAATATTCACTGTGAGCAGTTCATACCTTAAAGGAATCAAAGGATTAGGAATAGGAAAAATATTATGGTTCAATAAAGATGTAAAGGGGCAATAAAGAACAACAAAAAAAGCATTAAGACTACTAAATCAAGAAGTCAGCGAAGAAGCACTAAAAATCTTTATGGAAAAAAAAATTATGCAAAAAGCAGATAAAAGCAGCAAAGGTGGAGAAAGAGAGACTTATTGCCAGAGAGAGTTAAACTAACCCTAAACTGTTCTTCAACCATATAAATACTGAAAAGATTAATACTAAAAGTGAAGGCTCTTTAAAAAATAATGTAGGGAAAATTGTAGAGGGTGATGAGTAGAAAGCAAAATGTCTAAATGTCTAATTCAGGAGGAAGCGCAGAGCCGCCATAAAATGATGAAAATAGACAAATTGTAGGGTTAGGTTCTAAGGGAACTAAGTAATGTGATAGACAAACCATTGTTGCTTATATTTAAAAACTCTATAGTGATGGACTATGTTGGCACATAGCAAATATGGTGTCAATATTCAAAAAAGTGGTCAAAAAGTGAACTTGGAAACTATAGGCCAACCATAAGTCTAACTTCTCTTGTGGATAAAAGGGAAGGGACTTGTCATTTGTATAGCGTCAACTTATTCCGCAGCACTTTCAGGAAATTTATTACTCCAGAGCAAGTTAGGTACTCATTTTACTAACCTTGGATGGAAGGCTGAGTCAACGTTGAGCCAGCTACCTGAACCACACACGGATTGAACTCATAACCTTCAGGCCACGTGTAAGAGCTTAGGACTGCATACAAAGCATTTGATACTGTGCCACATAAAAGGTTGGCATATAATATGAGAATGCTTGGTCTGTGTAAATGGGTACGTAAATGGCTTAGTTATAGAAAACAATGGGTGGTGATAAATGGTTCATACTCTGATTGGATCATCATTACTAGGGGAGTACCACAGGGGTGAATACTGGGCCCTATTCTTTTAAATATATTTATTTAACACATTTATTAATGACCTGGTAGAAGGATTGTACAGTAAAATGTCAATATTTCCAGATGATACAAAACTATGTAAAGTAATTAACACCAGAGAGGACAGAATGCCGTTGTAAATAGATCTGGATAATTTGGGGTTTGGTTAGAAACTTGGCAAATGAGGTTTAACCCTGATGAATGTAAGGTTATGTTCGTGGACAGGGAAAATACATGTCACCATTACACACTAAATGGGAAAATGAGCTGCAGGCTAGCCATACCTACCCCACTGATTAGCAGCTCTCTGTCTATGCACAGTAGAAAGTAGACAGCAGTCCATCAATGGCTGGGGTGGCCTGCAGCTCATGAATATCTGCGACTACTTTAAGTAGTCCTCTATACATTTGCTGCTACTGATAGAATGGAAGTTTCTCCAAAACGACAGCACAGATCCACACAGCAGACATATCACTGTAATCAGTGTGCCAGGCACTACCTTATGCTGCCCTCAGAGAGGGGTGCAAGAATATGATGGCAGAGTCTCTTTAAGTTTGGAAC
Organism: Eleutherodactylus coqui; assembly: GCF_035609145.1. Lineage (NCBI taxonomy): Eukaryota > Metazoa > Chordata > Amphibia > Anura > Eleutherodactylidae > Eleutherodactylus > Eleutherodactylus coqui. Next base: position 212,615,031 of record NC_089841.1, on the reverse strand, counting down.
TTGTTAAATCAAGATTTTTCCTCTTTGACGAACAGTCGTTGTGGAACCTCAGCAGATGATTGATGTGTACATTTTACGGTGTTGGCTTGTATATTTGATTGAGAGAGGTAGCTTTGTACAGCTTGTGTGGAAATAGATGATGTGAGGCATGAAGTTTATTGTAGATGCTATGATGATGATGAGGGCAGAGCTATCTGATAACAAATCACATCACATCAGGCTACAATGTTTGTACATTAGATATTCGATAGCACGCTGACTTCACTTAACGCTATCTAATTTAACTGTTATCATCATTATGATACTAACAAGCACCAATGTACTATCACAATGTAACCACAATTACAAGCCCAGCAATAAAAGCAGGGTTTGTCTATTATCCTACTTACTTAGGCCGCCTGCAGACGAGCGGAAATCCCGCCGCGGGATTTCCCGCGGGATTTCCGCCGCTGAAAGTCTGCATAGGAGTGCATTACAATACGCACTCCTATGCAGACGGCCGCGGTTTGGCCGCGCGAAATCTCGCGCGGCAAACAAACCGCGGCATGTTCTAATTTTCTGCGGGGCACGCACTCACCTGGCCGCCGGCTCCGGTCTGCGCATGCGCCGGCTGTGCAGCAGCCGGCACATCAAAGAGCCGGGTCCGCCAGGCGCGGGTGAGTACGCGCTCGTCCCTGCAGGCTCTGGGGTCGGATCGCGGGGCGAGATTTCTCGCTGCCGGATCCGACCCGCTCGTCTGCAGGCGGCCTTAGTATGATGTAGTAATAGACAGCAGTATTTAAGCACTGAGAATAGCATTAGTTATTACAAACTTGTTTAAACATAGTTTATTTTTTAAAAAAAAGCATTTTCAGTTGCCTGCGCTAAAACTGAGATGTTAGCATTGGTTTATTTTCACAGTGTACTAATGTTTGTCCTGCTAAAAGAGTCTAACAAATAAAACCTTTGGTTTGAGAGATGCAAGATTGGACTCTCACCAATGAGGTCTTCCACCCATTATGTGTAATACAAAGAGAAATTAATATAAAACGATGTATAGTTTATGAAATCAGTAGGAATTTCCTTCAATGCTCAAAATAGCATGACTTATATCCTTAGAATAATTATATGGCATGATGGCATGGCCTGACAGAACCCTGGTGCCAAGCAACATGCCCACAGTAATTCTTCTCTTATGGCTACTTTCACTTGAGCATGTTTGGCGTGTCATATTGGTTCATTAGCTGGTCAATTAATGTATCTATCCACAAAACCATTTTTGTACCTTCATATTTCAAATATGCAGAATGCCCTATCATCTTATTGGCATCATATTTCTCCCTAGAAACCAAAGGAGCCTGGGAAAACATTGTTTTGTTTGTCTTTCTCTGGATTAACAGTAGTTACTAGTTAGTATAGAAAGAACCATGGACGCTGATTTATTGGCACTAAGCAAAATTGATCATGAACATGAGTTTATAGTACATATTTTGAACAAATTGTATAAGCAACTAGACACTTCACAGTAAACTTTTTTCAGTGGGTTCCTACTCTATGCAAGATAAAAGGTTGAACTAGATGGATATCTGTCTTTTTACAATCTTAGGATATTACTATGAACCATGCTTGTGGTTGAGCGGTGGTAAAAAAATACAGCTAAAATATAACTCATGCACAACTATATATGATAATTGATATACAAGGAGGTGCCCAATAGAAACAGGCATCTTCTTCTGGTGGGTGTGATGTTACTACTACAGGCTTCTGTTGATAGGTAAATGTCTGTGGAACCCTTCTGAGGCTTGTTTCGCATGAGCGTTTTATCACAGTGATTTTGCCGCAATAAAACGCTGTCCAAAAATCGCGACCATCTGAAGCATTGGATTCCAATGTATTTGTGCAGATGGGCGATTTTCTGGTGAGTGAAATAAGCTGGCCAGATAAGATACATATGCGCATTCCAGCTGGTCGCTTTTAAAGATCGCCAGAAGAAAAAAGGTGCTCATAGGGGCACAGAAACCGGTGACGTATACTTGTATGTCTGTTTATGAAAAATAAAATAGATCTTTCGCCGTGGACCTGGCAATCTTTAAATCTACTTACTCTACTCTAGTCACCCCCAGAGGGGTTTCTGTGCATTGATTGCATACCCCCCTCCTCCGAAGTAAGTGACCTCTTTCCCATTTGGGAACTATATGTATAGAACAAGTCTTAGCCTTCCTATTATGAGCGCAGGAGCCTTTTATAATTTTGTCTATTCTGTCTATGTTCCTAAAAACTCCTTTGGAGTTTATTTGGATCTCCTGCAGCTCTCCCCCCGCATATTAGATGCCTTTGGCATAAGAGGACTTGACAAGGCATGCTAGGACTACAGGTTTGGCACCTGGTTACCTGATACATTTGGGCCCAGGTGTTCACACTAGGTAAGTCCTCTCTCTTCTTTTATTGGAATTTTGTAATTACGTTTTTTTCTTTGATGCGCTATCCTAACTGTGTTTTCTATATAATAGACCATAATACTTCTGTATTGCAGTGCATTATTACCTGTCAGTACTTTTCTGACAGGCAACCTATAGTATTAGGCTCTGCTGTAAGCCCATACATGCGGCAGATACGAGGGCACTGATAGGGTAACAGAGGGAAGTCCCTCCTGCTGTTTAATTAGGTAGATGCTGCTGTTACTATATAACTCATTATCTAATGGGATAACTGGCTGAAATTCAAGTTACTTCCAATCTCTTTCAATACAGCAGGATGTCTGTTGTGATTTTGTGATCTGCTTAGCATGACATACTATTAAAACCCCAATTCCGAAAAAGTTGGGATGCTCTGTAAAATATAAATAAATTAGAAGAAAAAAGAATGCAATGATTTGGAAACCTCATACGATCATATTTTATTCACAACATAGAACATATATCAGAAAGTGAAAGTGAGACATTTTTCCATTTAATTTTAAAATTTTACTAATTTAGAAATTAATGGCAGCAACACAACTCACAAAAGTTGGACCAGGGGTTAAAAAAGGTTGGAAAAGTAAGTGGTACTAATGAAAAACAGCTGGACAGTCAATTTTCTACTAAGTCACATGACTGTGTATAAAAGGAGCATGTTAGGGAGGCAGATTCTTTCAGAAGCAAAGATGGTCAGAGGTCACTAATCTGTGAAAAACTGCATCTAAAAATTGTGGAAGAATTTCAGATAAATGTTCCTCAATATAAAATTGCGACAGTACATAATATCATTAAAACATTCTGAGAATCTAGAGAAATTCATCTGCACAAGGCACAAGGTCGACCGTTAATATTGTATGTTTGAGATATACAGGTTCTCAAGTGTCATCGCATTGAAAACAAACATGTGACAATGCGACTATTCCCTACCAATCCTCCTTGACCTCATGCTGCATTTGACACTGTTGACCATAACCTTCTTCTCACTATGCCTTGCTCTATTGGCCTAAAGGACACTGCTTTCTCCTGGTTCTCCTCCTACCTCTTTGACTGCTCTTTCAGCATCTCCTTCGTTGGCTCTACCTCCTCTCCACTTCCTCTCGCTGTTGGGGTCCCCCAGGGCTCGGCCCTTGTACCCCTTCTCTTCTCTATTAACACAGCCCCAATTGGACAAACCATCTGCAAATTTGGCCTCCAATACCATCTCTATGCTGACAACACCCAGTTTTACACCTCTTCCCATGACATCTCTGCACCCTTCCTCCAAAACATCATTGACTGTCTGTCTGCTGTCTCTAACACCATGCTCTGCCTCTTTCTCAAACTTAACCTCTCTGAAACTGATCTCCTTGTCTTTCCACCCTCAACCAGCAGACCTCCCCCCAACATCTCATATCAGTATCTGGCACCACCATAACCCCCAGACAGCTTGCCCACTGTCTTGGGGTCATGCTGGACTCTGACCTCTCCTTTACCCCCGACATCTAATCTTTGGCCCGAACATGCCTCTCGCACCTCAGAAATATTGCTAAAATCCAGCCATTCTGAGCCACGGACACACTAAAGACACTTGTTGTTGCCCTCATCTACTCCCAACTTGACTACTGCAACTCATTGTTCATTGGCCTTCCCCACACCAGACTCTCCCCTCTCCAATCGATACTAAATGTGGCAGCTAAACTCATTTTTCTATCCAGCCGTTTCTCAGATGCCTTTTCACTATGCCAGTCACTGCATTGGCTGCCCATCCAATGCAGAACTAAATTTAAACTCCTCACCCATAAAGCTCTCCACTGTGCGGTGCCACTGTACATTGCTTCCCTCCTGTCCATACATCGCCCAGCCCACACACTCTGATCTTCTAACACACTCAGACTAAATACCCCTCTAATACGAACCTCACATGCTCGCCTCCAGGACTTCACCAGAGCAGCACCAATCCTCTGGAATGCACTACCTCAAGACATCCAGACAATGCACAAAGCTTCAGACGCGCCCTAAAAATGTACCTCTTCAGGGTAGCATACCAAATCTCCTGACCTAGTCCCCTGCTCCTCCCTACGGCTCCCCCCAGCTTCCACCCTTCTTATCGCATATGACCTCTACTCCTGTAACTCCTTACCGCCCCACTCCGTTTGCTTCCTAATAAATGATTTCCACAAGTAATTCCCGTACTGCCTGTGTTCCCCCATGCCTTCCCCCCTCCCTTGTACCTCCTGTACCACCTCTACCCCTTCGCTTCAAACTGATTATATACCACCTGTAATTTGTTGTATTGTCTGTGTTCTCCCATGCTTAAAAGTGCTGCGAAATAAGTTGGCGCTATACAAATAAAAATTATTATTATTTTTACATGATTCTGTAATGCAAATTCCTGCATGGACTCAGGAATACTTCCAGAAACCATTGTCTGTGAACACAGTTTGCTGTGCAATCCTCAAAGCAAATTAAAGCTGCATCATGCAAAGAAAAAGCCATGTATGAACACAATCCAGAAATGGCAGCGTCTTTTCTGGGCCAAGTCAATGGATTGAGGCAAAATGGAAAAGTGTTCTGTGGTTAAATTAATCAAAATGTGACCATCAAGCTTGTTATCAATGCACAGTTCAAAAGCCTGAATCTTTGATGGTATGGGGTTGCATTAGTGCCTATGGCATGGGCAGATTACAATGTGAAAAGGCACTATCAATGCTGAGCAGTAAATATGTATTAGAACTACATATGCTCCCATCCAGATGTCTCTTTCAGGAAAGGCCTTGCATATTTCAAAAAGACAACATTAAACCACATACTGCATCCATCACAACAGCATGGCTTCACAGAAGAAGAGTCAGTGATGAACCGGTCGCCTGCAGTCCAGACCTTTCACCAATAGAAAACATTTGGCACATTATGAAATGAAAATTCTGGCAAAGACGACCCAGGATTGTTGAACACCCAGAATCCTACATCAGACAAGAGTGGGACAACATTCTTCTCTCAAAACTCCAGCAATTGGCCTCCTCACCTCCCAGAGGTTTACAGACTGTTGTAAAAAGAAGAGGGGATGTTACACAATGGTAGACATGGTCCTGGCCCAACTTTTGTGAGATGTGTTGCTGCCAGCAATTTCTAATTTTTTTTTTTTAATTCACTGAAAAAATGTCTCATTTTCACTTTCTGATGTTTTCTATGTTATGCTGTGAATAAAATATTGTTATGTGAGATTTCCGAATTATTGCATTCCTTTTTTTTTTCTAATTTATCTACACTTTACACCATGTCACAACTTTTTGGGAATTGGGGTTGTATGGAATGGGGTTAAAAGGGGTTAACCTTCAGTTTTGCAGGTTTTTTATGAACCACAAAAGATGTGTTGTGTTCTTGGTTCTCAGGGATATTTATAATAGTATAAAATATATATTTGCAGAGAATTTTGGCACAATCTTGAGAATCGTATATCTATATTTTGGAAAGGACTTCTTATTTTCTCTGGGAAAATGGAAAGGAAAAAATGTTACTCATGCGATTGTGACTTATATAAGCTCTTTGATGATGACAGGAGATTGTGCTTACTGTGTGCCAAGGTGAACATTTTCAAACATGAAGGAAAATTAGATTTGTCTCCGTTAGTAGAATCTCTTTACTATCGTTTATAGACATCTTATATCTTCCCTCTCCTCTACACATGAATCAATTTGATAGAAGGAACAGAACAAAAAGGTGTCAACCAGGTTAGTCAATCCTTGCATTTTACATCCTAACAGATGACATATGAAGCAATGAATAAAATAAAATCTCATGTTACAATGTGTACATCATTATGTTCTCTTTCCACTTTTAGCCTTTTGGAAAAAAAAAATCTGCTAGTTTACAGAGGGTTATCTGGAGAATGAAAGTAAAGCATCTGTGTACTCTCTTATGAGTAGAGATGCCAATATGCTTTTTTTTTTCCAAAACTCCTAATTAAATGGCTTGCTATTCCCTATATGAACAAGAATGTTAGTGTTGCATGAAAGCCACTGTGACGCATACATGCTGTAGTTTTATTCAAAGAAGTAAAGGGAATAATTTAATACATAGTCGCAGACATGATGGGTATTTCTCCTCTCTTCATTCCAGTGAAGCCATAAGGGATTATTCAGCTAAAATATGTTATGCTGTTTTGAATTTCATTGAAAATAAAATTATGCTTTATGGAATAACGGAGTATAAAATAATACTACAACTACTACTCAGAACTCAATACTAAGGCTTTATGCATAAAGGCGAAAGCGAGTCGAATCCGAGAATATTGAGCACAACTTGCATCGGACAGCACATGGACAAGAATAGGACATGCAGAGATTTCTTTTCATTCGAACCCTTGGTGTATATGGTGGTGTTTGTGTGTCTAGCTTCACAGGCTATATTATAATACACAAAGACAGAAAATACGCCCATGTCAATAAGTCCTAACAATTATAATATCCGTACATATCCGTAACACCAGGAAAGAATAGAAAGCTGGAAAATAAGGCTATGTTAATATCTACATCAGAGGCTTCATTTACGGATCTATCATGAAGCCCCAGACAACATAACACAGCATGCTGCACTATTGCATCCAGAAACATTTCTGCCAGCTTGCCGGAAGCTGGACAGACTCCATTAAAGTCAATGGAGTCCATCTGGCATTGCCAGGATCTAGCATATGTTGGATACAGTATTATGGTCCTTTTTTATGAATGTTGGCATATATTGGCCAATTGTTTTTAGAATTCGACAATCTTAAATTGCGCCAAATTTACAAAAGTGGTGCACAGACTTGTTAAGTTGATGCATTTTACTCCATGTCAAAAAAGAAAAGATGTGAAGAAAAATGTGACAGTTTTCGTATGGCAGTGTTGTGTGCACCAAAAATGCGACGATTTGTATTCTGAAATATGTTTTGTGCAAGAAATTAAATGTTGCTTTGTGCAATAATATTAAAAAATTAGTCAGCAGTCTAATTACTGATTTTAAGATAGAAAATGGGGCAAAACATGAGAAGAATTACCCCTGTCCATGGAGTTTATTTTGCTCCATAAAATGGACCAATTTCCACATAATCCACCTAAGCTATGCTTTAGTGATCAAAAACAAGTTCAGCGCAAATAATATTATGTGTGAGAATGGTTTTACCTGCTGAACAAAGCTCCTCAATTTTTCATCAGATCCTGACGAAGTGCTGTTTTTTTGCTTTTTATAATGGATGTTACAGCATTCTAAGACTGCTGAACTTGTGGGATGGAGGCTTCAAGCGCGGTGAGCCAAAAAGTTCTTTTTATTCTAGGCCCCTTTTTAGTCATAATGCTAGGGATGTTCACAAGAGTCGTGTCTATCACTACTTCTTGAGCTAGTAGTATAGCAAGGTCTTGCTAATTATACAGTATGTTGTAGCAAATTGTCTTCATTCGGCTTACATACTATGTGAGGGCTCAGTCACACGGGCATCCGCACCCGTACACCGGCGCCGATTTACCCGTGTGACTGACAGAAGACGGCCGTACCTGAAGACGGACGTCTCTCTCCAGCGCTGATGAAAGAACACATGACCGGCAATGAAGCCGGTCACATGTTCTTCCTCCCGTCGCTGCAGAGAGACGTCCGTCTTCAGGTACGGCCGTCTGCTGGCTGAAGTAACACAGGCGCCAATGCGTGTGACTGAGCCCTTACTATGTTACTATGTTACTATCAAAAACTTCACCGATGTTGGCTTAACATATTTTTTTCAGTGAGGCTGTCTATTTCCAGTAATTATGCCTAGACATGACCTTTGCTTGAAAAGGTGATTGATGTCAGTTGATAATCTTGTGGTGGTTTTACTGCCCCTATTTTTATTTTCTTCAGCTACCGAAATTATTTTTGTTGCTTTTTTTTCCATGACACAAAGGGCTATTTTCTATAGCTTTTTTTCACTGCCTTTTTCCATTTTTTAGTTTTATTAGGGGTAAAAAGCTAAAAAAAATATATTGGCATGGGTTCCTCATTTTGTTTCAGACGTTTTGATACATAATTTGTATAATTTTGGATTACGGCGTGCATATGGTAACTGTTTTGGTTAGCTGTGGGTCATTTTCTTTTTTATATATGTATTTTTATTTTAGGGTGGGTTCACATGAGCGTGTTTTTGTGCGTGCATACGCACACACAAAGACACGCTTGTATTTACAACAATGCATTCCCTATAGTGTGTGCACATGTTCGTACTTTGCAGGTGCGTGCCTGCAAAGATAGGACATGCGTGGACCATAGGGAATGCACGCATTGTTTTTAATGGAGCCGCGGCTGCTGCCGGCACCCTTGCTTTCTTTTTCAGGGAAGGGCTTTACACATAAGCCCTTCCTTGAAAAATAAACATTTTAGTGTTAAAAAAAAAAAAGTAAAAAACCTTACCTCTCCACCGCTGCCATGTCCCGTGGGGATTCAGAACACATCTGCCGCGTGCGGCAGATGTTTCCTGCATCCCAGCAAGGAAAAAGAATTCCCTGCTGCACCTGCCACATCTGTGACAGATGCAGCAGAGGAATTCTAAATCCCCAGCAGGTGAGTATTCTTTTTTTTTTTAACACTATTTTAAAAGGCTTTTTAGGGAAGGGCTTATAAAGCCCTTCCCTGAAAAGCCATTGGCGGCTGCCAGAGCTCAGCAGCGACTTCTGCTGCTGTCTCCAGCTCTGTAGCGCTGCTGAGCTGATGCCCTTCAGCCAATCACAATCAGAGCTACCAGCAGGCGGGGATTTTAAATCCCCGCCTGCTGATAGCTGAGAACTACAGAGTCGGGGACAGCCAGGAGAAGGCGCTGCTGAGCCCAGCAGCCGAAGGGAGGTGAGTATGGTTTTTTTTTTGTTTTTTTTTAACACTTTTATTTGTTTTTCAGGGAAGGGCTTATATTTAAAGCCCTCTCCTGAAAACCATTTCAGGGGTGCTGGCAACAGGATCCCCCACCGCAGCTGTAATGTGTGACAGCTGCGATAGGGAATCCTTTATTCTCCGCAGGGATTTAGAATTCCTCTGCTGCATCTGTCACAGATGTGGCAAGTGCAGCAGGGATTTTTTTTCCTTGCGGTGATGAAGGAAACATCTGCCGCACACGGCAAATGTGTTTTGCATCCCCGCGGGAAATGGCAGCGGCGGAGAGGTACGTTTTTTTTAACTTTTTTTCTTATACTAAAATGTTTCTTTTTCAGGGAAGGGCTTATATGTAAAGCCCATTCCCTGAAAAAGAATGCAGAGGGCTGTCAGAGCACTGTTTTCAATGGAGCCAGCGGCAGCAGCCGCGGCTCCATTGACAACAAGCACGCAGCTGTGTTCACACGTGTTTTTGCTCGTACCTAGGTGCGCACGTATGTACTCACCTAAGTATGCACAAAACACGCTCGTGTGAACCCACCCTGAGGCCTTAGTCACACGGGCGTTTTTTTCCGCGATTTGCGGATCACATGACGGATGCGCATCCACAAATCGCGTGACCGGAGCCGAAAAATCGCCCGAAAATACTGCTCCTAGCCGCGTTTCAATAGAAACGGGCCGGAGCTGTCCAGCGCATTGAATTTAATGGAGCCGGCAATACAGCCGGCTCCATTGAAAGCAATGGGCTGCCGTGATCTCACGATGAATTTTCGGGAAGGGCTTAAATATATAAGCACTTCCCTGAAATTCATCCAGAAATGTGTAAAAACAAAAAAAATATATATACTCACCTTGTCCCGGCAGACGGAGCTCAGCCGCGGCCGGCGGCAATTCTCCTGAACTGCTCAGAGTAGTATTCAGCAGCCGGGGATTTAAAATCCCCGCCTGCTGAATGAGCTGCCTCTGATTGGTCACAGCCTCACCAATCAGAGGCAGCTCTCACTCACACCCATTCATGAATTCATGAATGACAGCTGAGAGCTGCCCCTGATTGGTCCCTGCGCTGAGCCAATCAGAGACAGCACTCACTCACCCATTCATGAATTCATGAATGGGTGTGAGTGAGAGCTGCCTCTGATTGGTCAGGCTGTGCTGAATACTACTCTGAGCAGTTCAGGAGAACTGCCGCCGGCCGCGGCTGAACTCCGTCTGCTGGGACAAGGTGAGTATATATATTTTTTTTTTTGTTTTTACACATTTCTGGATGAATTTCAGGGAAGGGCTTATATATTTAAGCCCTTCCCAAAAATTCATCCCGCGATCACCGGCAGCCCATTGCTTTCAATGGAGCCGTCTGTATTGCCGGCTCCATTGAATTCAATGGGCAAACATCATTCTTCTCTGCCACAGCTGTTACAGCTGTAGCAGAGGAGAATGATTTGTCTACTATATGTTCTCAATGGGGTCGGCGCTGCTGCCGCCAGCCCCATTGAGCGCGTATAGAGAAGAGAACAGGAATCGCAGATAGGTGCGATCTGCGATTTCTGTTCTATAATTTATCGGACAAGCGCATAAAAAGCGCTCATTTGTCCGATACCATTGCAAAGCAATGGTTTTATAAAATTGCCGGACGCATGCGCAAATCGCGTGAAAAAACGCCCGTCTGACTGAGCCCTTATTCTGTAATTTTTTATACTTATTTTTTTAACCATTTTTTTTTTACCATTTATGTCCTCCATGACTTCATATAAGACTTGTGGGAGTCATTCACATTGTATTTTTTTATTTTTTTTATTTCAAACTTTTCCACTGCAGCTGGGGCATCCATAGGAGTACCAGTTATAGGAAAAAGCTTCAGCTCTGCAGTAACAGAGGACACCCGGCAGTCACATGATCGCCGGGTCGCATAATGAAATTAATACTTCCACTTCCACTCTTTAGTACATAGCAATCGTTGGAAAAGAGAAGGGAAAAGCGGTTAAATACTACTTGCTCTGTCTCCTCTGGGTCCTCAGCTGTGACTAAAAGCTGAGGACCCAACCTGCTCCTGCTTGATTGTAGGAGCAGAGGCTTTAATCCGTGCCCTATTTCTGCTATTGGCTAGGATTAAAGCTCAAGACTAAGCGCCATATATTTACTGCGCTTAGTCCTTAAGAGGTTAAACTGTGAGGACATGGAAAGCCCTCCAGATGCAAAATCATAGGACCCATAGTTACAAAATCTTAAAAAACAGAGATAGGTCTTCATCTGAAACAGAAAATCAAATAACATTGAGTAATGTATTTCTTCATGCAGAAAGAATGGCAGTGAAATAAAGATAGCCCTTTTGGGAATTCTACAGCATGCCATCACAGTGATGTCATTAAAGAGGCTATCTAGTTTAGAAGACACGTTTTCATTTAACCTACTAGTGATTTCTGAGTTACTAGAATCCTCATCTCTTGGCCAAAATCTAAAGTGGTTACAAAGAACATCTCTTGCTCTGGAGGACCTGTCCTGTCCTACATTATATAGACAGCCCATTAATGTGAAAGGACACTGTGTAATGCTTAATTTCCCCTGTGGTGGAACTGCAGGGGAATTGAACTCTTACTGCTAGCTGTCCCAAAGATTACAACTAATTGCTGGGGATTCCAGTAAAAGGACATCTGTGGTCAGGTAATTGTCAGGGGACCTTTCTAACAAGTGGAGATTTTTCAAAGCAAAAAAACCCTTTTAATTGATATGTTTCATGTAAAACAGTCAACTCTACAGACGGGATAGTGTCATGGAGGAAACCACAAAAAAAGGATAAATTAGCTATCTTGTGAATTTTATTAAGAAACATAGCATGTCACATCTACTTTATTTGAATTGATGTTGAATCTGAGGGCAATTCTCAAAAATATCACTGTGTTAGAAATGCTAAAGGGACGGTCCCATTACATAAAACCCTATAAGATATCAATAAACAGTATTTTGAGCATTTCAACAGTATTTTTAATTAGACTGTGGTTATCTGCTTTGTCTATGATGATACATCAATCCTTTTCTCCCAAACAGATACAGATCTATCCACCCTTACCTTTCCTTGAATTTATTTAAAAACTTCAATTTCTCACAAAGCAAATTTGCCATGCCATGATAGCAAAACTATGAAAAAAAAACACATCACAACCACTGTGTGGCCACACTTAGACTCAATTAGAATAGAAATCTCGTGACAGAAATCATGTTTTTTTCAAAGCTGGTCATCTCGCTCCACATATCTTAAATATGTTCAGCGAAGAGGAAATGGAAGGAAAGATACATTTGTATTTGTTAAAATCCCAGTAGATACTTCTATTATAGAGTACAACACATGGGCAGTTGTATACTATTCCTTTAGACAAAAGAAGAGGGCTCGAGAGTAATCAGGCAAGGATTCCTTCTTTTCTTTTCAAGTTCTTTGTTCACATTACTATTGTTCTCTTCCTGCAGGAGTTCCACTATTGGATGGATCTGATGTCAAATCTGGGATGCTACTATTGAACCTGAAGAAACCCATCAAAAGTCAATGAAATCTGTCAGGACTTTTTTGGACTTGTTATGAATGTAAGCCAGGGCACTAATATAAACAGAGTTTTAACAAAATCCTTAATGTAGTCTTGATAACCAATTGGATTTCAACATTTTCCTATTGTGATCTCTTGTCCGACAGTGCTAAAAAGTTTATGCCCTTTTGTTAAGGTGACCCTTTACAGAAGAACTAAACATCCTGATTTTTCCATAAAGAAAGTACTCACCCCTTTATCAAAGTTATCAAACTACTAATGACTGTATGTTTGTGTGTGAGTGCTTCTGATGCTCCGCCCCTGGTAACGTTATCGCTCCGCCTTCTGGTGATGCCATCGAAGGTCCTACAGCATATTTAAAACAGAGTCTGATCGACAGAAGAACAACACAGTTAGGGCTCTTGGAAGGGGAGGAAGAAATAACACACTGAAAATACAACTAAGCTGTTATTAACTCAGAACACACAACTCAGCAGTCCTGACAGAAGACTATAACCTACCACCACCACAGAGATCCAGTGGGCTAAAGGACCTGTGGTGATGTCACTGCTGTGGGAGGAGCCAAGCTGTGTGTAATGTGTGGGGTGTAGTAGAGCTGTGTGTGATGTGTGGAGATCATAATGCATGTACCATGTAGCAGAGCTCTGTGGTGCATTGCGCCACCAGAAACACTGGTACTATAATTTCCTACACAACTGAGCAGTCCTGACTGAAAACATTGACCTACCACAAAGATCCAGTGAGCTGAAGGACCTGTGGTGATGTCACTGCTGTGGAAGGAGCCAAGCTGTGTTTGTCTTTTGTGGTAATCAAGCTACTGTGACTGTGATGTGCCACCAGAAACACTGGTACTGCAATGTAGTAATAATTACTAGTTAAAATACTAATGACCACCTGTCTGTCCGTGCGTGTGTGAGTGAGTCCGCCCTTGATCACATGACGGTGACATCAACAAAGGTCCTTCATCCAGAGTGAGTTACATGCTCTGCCCCTGATCACATGATGGTGACATCATCACAGGTCCTGTACGCACACAGCTGCTATCCGGCTAGGTGTTCGTTAGTATTCGATAGCAACGGAGACCACGGGAGGGGTTGGGATGGAACTAACGAACACCTACAGCAGCCATGTGCTTACAGGACCTGTGATGATGTCACCACCATGTGATCAGTCACCTGTGTGTGAGGAGTCGAGGGGTCAAATAACCAGGGGTTGATTTCTGCTGTGCTGCTTTTGATCCCTGTTGTATAAAGAATGCATGTAGCAGAGCTGTATGTGATGTACATGTAGCAGTGCTGTGTGTGTGACGTGCATGTAGCAGAGCTGTGTGGCACCACCAGAAACACTGATACTATATATTTCCTAATAATTACTAGTACTTACCTAGTCCCCACTGATCCAGACATTTAGTTTGACTGCACTTCCAGTCTTAGTCAGTGATTTCTATGACAGCCATAAACCTACACAGGAGACTGGGTAAGTATAGCACTAGCAGTACTAATCATGCTCACAATTATACTAATTACTGGGCCTAGAATATTTTAATAGTATTTACATCATACAATGTATTATTCTATAGTAGCACTCTACATAGATTTCAAACAAGAATTCTCATGAGTAAGATCACTTAGTGCTGTAAGCACGTTGGTATATGTAAAGAACTATGGTACCAATGATTCGGTTTATGCCATACAATTAACAGAGGCAATTTAATATGAAACTCTGTATATGTTATAAATAATGCATGATTCATAGACATTTCATAAAGAAGGTGTCTATTGTGGTTTACAATTGCAGAATCAGAATTAAAGAGGTTATCCAGGAATTCTGCAACATGGCTGGCATCTGTGAAGCTTGGAAACCCATCTTAGGTTGGGAAAATACATTTGCAGACCAGAAAGTGAAGGAGGCGGGGCTGAGATGCAGGAGCCTACACAGTTCAGAAGTATAGGCCTATAGGCTATTTACACGGGATGATTATCATTCAAACAAATTCTGCAGTCTAAATGCAAAAAAATTGCTCACTATTCATTTACAGGTAAATCAATGAGCGAGAAGACAGTGATCCAGCGCTGAAGTCTGTCATTATAAATGTTCTGCACGAGCGCTAACGACCTTAGCAATGACGTCAGCACTTGTGCAGCCGTTACATTAGTGTCATGTTGGGCTCCTGGGACCTGTAATACTATGTATGTCTAGGAACACACTGCTGCAGGTGTGGGCTGATTTGGCTGGTTGTTGTGTGGATTGCTCCAGCCAGCCAATCACCTGGGGTCTGTACATATAAGTACCAGCCCCTCCTACTATAGGGGGCTGGTCATTATACCTTTACATCTTCTAACTAAACCTGGGTGTCAGGATGCATGCTGTGCAGATCATTGTTTGTTTTGTGTCTTGTTCTGTCTGTCTGCTTTGTTGTCTGCATGCATGCGGCTTTGTTTTTTGTCTGATGTTCCATGTCTGAACTGTCATATGTCTGATCCACCTGTCTGATTGGTAGTCAGACATCCACTCCATGTGTTGTTTGCCCTACCCGTCTGCTGGTAGGCAGACACCCGAGCCTTGTCCTGCTCATTCCCCTTCATCCATTGGAAGGCAGACACTAGAGACTTGTCTAGATGTGCATACACCTTGTATGAACAATATCCTATGTTTGAATTCCCCTGTGTCTGTAAGTGTGCAAATGTTTGTTGTGTGTTATGTCCTTAGCATTGTCCTGTTCATTCCCCTTTATCCTTTGGTAGTCAGATGACCGAGTTTTGTCCTGTTCCTTCCTCTTCGTCCATTGATAGACGGACGCTTGGACCTTGCCCTGTCTGTCTAAAAGTGTGTAGATACCTTGTGTGAACAATGTCCTGTGCATACTTGCTGTGTCTGTACTTGCTCTCTCCTTGTCTTGTGTTTTCTGCCTCTTACCCTCTTTCCATCCAGGGCAAGCCGGGTTTCGCTAGGTTCCAGTGTGGGGCTGTCCCTATTGGGATGATTGTCCTGCTTATAGGTAGGAGTCCCTTTTATGGTTTAGTTGACTTGTTAGAGTAGAGACTTATAACCCTACTCTGGCAAGTAGGGGAGAAAAAGGACCCTTGATGTGGGCTTGTGAGCTTAGGTACTTTGGCCAAAGTACTGACTAGTTCCTCATACTCATTATATTCCCATCTGCTTGTTGTGTTTGTTCATTGGTAAGTATTTGGGCACTTTGTCTGCTCTGCACATCAGATGTAGTGTCTGACGCCAGATTTCATGTCTGTTTTGTAATTTAAGTCTCCGATCGTGAGTGCATTTCGTTCCCTTCATTTTAAATAGATTGTGTTCATATGAGTCACTGTTCAGATTACCTGCATGAATGTAACACTTACGGCCCATTAGATACCAATAGATGGGATGATTGTTGGGCAAACGATGCCTGACACTCGTCCTCGCGCACACTTGCTCTCGTAATGTTGCACAGGAGCTAGTATCATTGGCTTAAAGCGGGGTGGTTGCAGGAGATTTCTCTCCTTGCATTCCCCCGCCCCTCTCCATTGACTTAACATAGCGGCCGTTCAATACTGAACGACTGCTCCCTACCCCCTGCTGGCCACTCTATGAGCGAACCAGCGATACTAGCTCCCGTGCAATAGCACAGGAGCAAGTGTATACGGGGACGAGTATCAGGCATCATTTGCCCGACATTCGTCCCATCTAAATGGACCCTTAGGCTTTGTTTCCGCTCCTGTCTGCACATGCATTCTCTTATCCTAGGATTGTTTTCCACAGGCTGCATGGAGGGCAAGCATTCTGTGAAACGCCTATGCAATCCCTTGGAACTGGAAATAAAAATATTATTTTAGTATATATACTGTGAATATAAAAAAGTATATTTGCCTTCTTCCACAAAAAACAAAGTTGCTTGAGACTAGAAAAACAAATATGAAACAATGCCGCTCTTGTCCATGGGCTATGATACTAGGCATAGCCTATGCACAAGAATGGCACTGTTTCTTAAAAGTAATGGCACATCGTCTTATCTCATCCAACCCCTTTAAGTAAATGTTCTCATTTCTAGGTTCACAGATACTGCAGTGTTAACTTTGTTATAAATAAAAAACAACCTCTTTTTATCAGATTGCTAGGGTTTTGTATTCTGGGTAATGGATGAGATGGTCTTGTTTCTGCCTAGTTACTTACTGTACCTTGTACTTTGCGTGGTGCGTTATTTCTATCATGCCACCTTATTTCATTTTAATACAATCTAATATGAAATGTACTGATGGGATTGAATGGATAAAATTACCACTATAGTCCGTACATGTACAGTTTACACCATGCTGTTTTTTTCAAACTTTCATCTCCTAGTTAATAGAAAATGGAGTTACATAAAGCAATTTGCTTGTGATTATGAGCAAAACCAAACACAGCACAGCAGAACAGTTTCAAGGTTTATTAGATTTCGACTAAACACAGAAACCTTTGAGTGGACTTCAATTACAGACTTTTCTCTTTTTAAATAAAAGACTTTCCCAGTCATAGATAATTTTAAGTAAGTAATCAATTTTTTCGAATAGTCTATACTGGGAAAGTCTTTACAAAATTTTCTTTTAAATTTTAGTGATAAACACATAATAATTCAGATGGATGGGATTTTAAATGTAAGTGAAAATTTAATGTTGAACATCTTTGTTTATTGTTACGTATGCTAAACATGTATAGTATTCGCGCATTTTTAAAAGACTACTGATGAGACTCATTTTACCTTAATTGTGATTGCACAGCCCAGAAAGTTATCTTTTCTCAACCCATTAAAAGCTATTGTTCTCTTACGGCTCCTTCACACTGATGATCATGATTGTGCCTCCAGAAAATCGCGTCTTTGTTCCCGCGATTTTTGAGCATCCATGATGCTTTTTCCTGAGAGTAATCTTGTACTGCTTTGCTGCCCACAATTCTTGAGCGCGATAAAATCACGCAAAAGTAAATAAGAGTTTCTAGTGTTAAAAATGCATCACATTGCATGAAAATCACAAGTTCATGCAGTGCGTAGCGACAAAAAGAAGGCTCCATAGAGAAACATGTGGAGATTATAAAAAACGCAAAACGATAAAAGATAGACAGCTGCAATTTTTTTTTCACTCCACATCGCATGAGTGAAAATATCGTAAATGGGAATGAAACCATTGAAAATCATTGGTTTAATAATTCTGCGTTCTCACTTCCTCTCGCATCGTGTGAAAATCTTGGGATTTTATCACAAGTGTGAAGGCTCCCTTATGGTAACACAACAAAACCCAATGTGAAGTAATTTATAGTATTAATAAATCACTTTGGTAGTGAGGCACGCTGTGATATCAGGTTGCATTAACCTCTTAATGATGCAGGACATACCGCTACGTCCTGTGCGTTCAGTGTTCACATGGAGGGGGATCGGGAGCTGGTCTTGCTCCATAAAATGCAGGTGCTGGCTGTTTCTCACACCTGCTGACAACAGCCACTATTAACTCCTCCGATTGATTGTGAGGTGCCGTTTGGTTACCATGATAGCCTGGGGACTTCTAGAGGCCCATAGCACTGTTATAGCTGATTGTCTAGAAAGCCATGCTTGTGGCTTGGCTTGTTAACCTGCCTGTCAGGTTCCATTTTAATGTAATACTATATCGTATCAGTCACATGGGCGATTTTTAACGTGCGTTTTTCCGCACGTCAAAAAATTCACACTAGATAGGACCAATGCTTTTCAATAGCAGCGGTCACATGTGCGAATTTTACATGCGGAAAAACACCTGCGGTGAAAATAATAGGACACCAGTTCCTAGAACGCATGTAACTGCAACAAACCAGTGTTGTATGTATGTGAAACCTTATGCGCAATGGGGCCGGCGGCAGCAGCGTTGACCCCATTGAGAACATATACTGAAGATCGCGCTCCTCTGTCACAGCTGTGGCAGAGGAGCGCGATGTTCTCCCATTAAATTCCATGGAGCCATACAGCCGGCTCCATTGAAAGCAATGGGCTGCTGGCAAGTGCTACAGTGATTTTCGGGGAAGGGCTTCAAATATAAGCCCCTCCCTGAAAATCAATCAAAAATGTGTAAAAAAAAAAATCTATATTCTCCTCTCCGCAGCTGCCGGAGCTCAGCCGCGTCCAGCCGGCTCTTCTCCTGAACTGCTGTAAGTGTTATTCAGCAGGCGGGATTTAAAATCCCTGCCTGCTGACTGGGCTGCCTCTGATTGGCTGAGCACCGTGGCCAATCAGAGGCAGCTCTCAGCTATTGAATGACAGCTGAGAGCTGCCTCTGATTGGTCCCTGCGCTAAGCCAATCAGAGGCAGTACTCATCCATTCACAAATCAATACAAGATTCCTCTAGTGCTCCATTGGCGTTTTTCAAATGAAGAGCTGTACTTAGCTGACACCATACGGTACAGAATCCAGGAAAAATAGCAGTGTTCACCCGCAGCACTGCACTTTAACCCTCTTTTGAGCAAGGACATCAAACATGCACAGCCAAGTTTAGGCATCCAAACCTAATACCCACAACGTATCAATGGAAAAAGTAGAAACTTGGCAGCATAGATCTGGTGCAAAACAACAAGAGAGCTTTATTCTCTCATAACGTGTGCAAAATAGCTACACTTTGACCTACACGGTCTTTTTCAAGCTTCAACATGTACATCTGACAGTGCCATATAGGTATACAAGTTTAACACTTAAGCCCTTTTTTTTTAGATTGCAATAACTTAATTTTTCACACACTGCTTCTGCATTTTGGACTAGTTTTTCTTAAATATATAATGACACAGTGTAATTTGTTGTGTGTTGTTGTTCATCTGAGGTAGTGCTTACATAATTTTAAGACCTCCTAAGGACCACATGGTTTTTTTATTATATCACAGAATTCAAAGACAGTTTACATTTTACAGTACTGTGCAAAAGTTTTAGCAGGCGTGGAAAAAATGCTGCAAAGTAAGAATGCTTTCAAAAATGTTATTAGTTTTTTTTGTCAATTAACAAAATGCAAAGTAAAAAACAAAAAAGAAATCTAATTCAAATTAAATCAATATTTGATGTGACCACTCTTTTCCTTCAAAACACCATCAATTCTTCTAGGTACACTTGCACATTGTTTTAAGGAAACTCGACAGGAAGTTTTTTTTCAAACATTTTGGAGAACTAACCACAGATGTTCTGTAGATTTAGCCTTGCTCCTTCTATCTCTTCATGTAATCCCAGACAGACTTGATGATGATGAGATCGGAGCTCTGCGGGGGGGCCTTATCATCATTCTCAGGATTCATTGGACTCCTTGTTATTCTTTATGCTGCAGATACTTCTTAATTGCATTGGCTATATGTTTGGGGTTATTGTCCTTCTGCAGAATACATTTGGATTCAATTAGAAGCTTTCCATTTTTGAAAATAATTCATACTTTGCAGAATTTTTTCCACACATGCCTAAAACTTTTATACAAAAGTTACATGTAAGTATAACCTTTCATTGTTTCGCCCTTTAGCGCTCCTTAAGGCCTTACTCACACGGGCATTTTTTCCCGCGATTTGCGGATCGCATGACGGATGCACATCCGCAAATCGCGTGACCGGGGCTGAAAAATCACCCAAAAATACTGCTCCTAGCTGTGTTTCAATAGAAACGGGCCGGAGCTGTCCAGCGCATTGAATTCAATGGAGCCGGCAATACAGCCGGCTCCATTGAAAGCAATGCGCTGCGGGCGATCGCGTCATGAATTTTCGGGAAGGGCTTAAATATATAAGCCCTTCCCTGAAATTCATCCAGAAATCTGTAAAAACAAAAAATATATATATATATACTCACCTTGGCCCGGCAGACGGAGTTCAGCCACGGCCGGCGGCAGTTCTCCTGAACTACTCAGAGTAGTATTCAGCAGCCTGGGATTTAAAATCCCCGCCTGCTGAATGAGCTGCCTCTGATTGGTCACAGCCTGACCAATCAAAGGCAGCTCTCACTCACACCCATTCATGAATTCATGAATGGGTGTGAGTGAGAGCTGCCTCTGATTGGTCCCTGCACTGAGCCAATCAGAGGCAGCACTCACTCACCCATTCATGAATTCATGAATGGGTGTGAGTGAGAGCTGCCTCTGATTTGTCAGGCTGTGACCAATCAGAGGCAGCTCATTCAGCAGGCAGGGATTTTAAATCCCCGGCTGCTGAATAATACAGAGAGCAGTTCAGGAGGACTGCCGCCGGCCGGGACCAGGTGAGTATATATATTTTTTTTATTTTTACACATTTCTGGATGAATTGCAGGGAAGGGCTTATATATTTAAGCCCTTCCCGAAAATTCATCCCGCGCTCGCCGGCAGCCCATTGCTTTCAATGGAGCCGGCTGTATTGCCGGCTCCATTGAATTCAATGGGCAAACATCGTTCTTCTCTGTCACAGCTGTTACAGCTGTGGCAGAGGAGAAGGATTTGTCTAGTATATGCTCTCAATGGGGTCGGCGCTGCTGCCCCCGGCCCCATTGAGCGCATATAGTGAAGAGAACAGGAATCGCAGATAGATGCGATCTGCGATTTCTGTTCTATAATTTATCGGACGAGCGCATAAAAAGCACTCATGTGTCCGATACCATTGCAAAGCAATGGTTTTATAAAATCGCCGGACGCATGCGCAAATCTCTGTCGTAAGCGGCACGGCAGGCAGCCACACCATAAGTGCTTAAAGGAAATGTATCACCTATACTTTTTTTTACTCATGAAAAACACATAGTGAAACATTTTCTGTTTTCCAAACGGTTTTTATTTTCTAATTATAGATCTTTTTATTCTAGTATCTATACATGACTATGGGGCTACCATCTTGACTTTGCTGCAAAAATATACTTTGTTGCAGCATTTAGAGATATGCTTCACAGCAGCCTTGTGGGCAATTTACACAATGGATAGAAGGAGACTCATTGACTTCTATGGTTGAATGTTCTAGGCATGTTCTGTGATCTGTGTAGAAATTGCTGTGCAAGGAGGGGAAGAGGTGAGCTGTAACCATTTCCTATTGTGAATGGTGGATGCTGTGCTATCTACATAGACATGTTACCTTTCATTGCAATTCTGCTGTGATAATAATGAGATGACTGCTGAAAAGTTTTCTCTAATGAACAGAAAGTGTCAGACTATTATTAGTCTATGGCATGAAAACTGCAAGATTTTAGGATTTTTTTTAAATATAGATTGGAGCTCTAGGAAGATAATTTGCTTATTCTTGGTGCATTCCGGGAAATTGAAAAGTCACTGTGTGTGGGAAAATTGCTGGGCTTATCAGGGTTTAGCTGCTTGAAGAACATTGCAAGACCAATGATTGGAGCTTCAGGAAGATAATTTTCTTATTCTTGTATTTTGGGAAGAATTTAGAGTTGCTGTGAGTGGGAGAATTGCTGGGTTTAGCTGGGTCTTGCTGCTGGGAGGACATTTCTTTCCAAGATGCACTGGGAAGCAAATTATCTTTCTGGAGCTCTAATCCCTTGTCTGACGATGACCTCCAATGTCCTGCTGGACTTAGCTGGGTCTAGCTGCTTGGAGGAAATTGCCAGACCATGCACAATCCACAGAGATTCAAGTATCATAGAGATTCAAGCTTCAGAGAATGGTATTTCTGTAGAAACTGTTTGGGTAAAAATACAAGGAGAGAACAATAGAAAGAACACTGTTGTAGGCATTTACTGTAGATCGCCTACACAAGCAGAAAAGATGGCTGAACTCTTTCTATATCAGATGGCCAAGTTCTCAAAAATGTAAGACATAGTGATCATGGGAGATTTTAACTATGCAGACATTAGTTGGGAATCTCTCTCAGGTAAAAGTAATGAATCCAACAAATTCTTATCCGCTCTTGCTGATAACTTTATCTTCTGAAAGGTAGAAGAGAAAACAAGGGGATCTGCTATCTTGGACCTAATTCTTACCAACAGGGAGGAAATGGTTGAGGAAGTAATTTTGGATAACAAGGGGAGGAAGATCTGAGGGGACTCAGACTTCAAGGTTGGATTTCAGAAAGGCAGATTTTAATGAACTCAGAAAGAGGGGGGTAGGAAGAATCCAATGGCTGGATGTTCTTAAAGGGGTTCTGACATTAAAAAAAAATTACTCACCTTGCCTGGCCAGGACCGATCGCCAGGCATGTCCCCTCCAGCCGGCATCTTCTTCTGTGGCTTGTAGAAGCAGAGCAGGAGTGGTCAAAATGACCGCTTCCTGCTCTGCTCCACCCTTCAGCCACTTCCGAGGTGAACGGATAAGCCGCCCACAGCAAGCACGTCACAAGCAGTGCTTGCTGTGGGCGGCCCATCCGTCCTGGCTGAACTCTGAGATTCTGCGCATGCGCAGTGTAGACGCGGCCCGTCCTGACTCCTGTGGCACCTCTCCACTGCGCATGCACGCGATCCTGGAGTGGCGCGGCTCGTGGAGGAAGAAGAGGAAGAACAGCGCCTGCTGGGAGATGACCCCCCCCCCCCCCGATGTCAACAACAACAGGAGATAAGGTAAGTATTATGTTTTTATGCTTTAACAGCCATTAAATCGTGGGTTCCCTGTGTTCATTAGGCAGACCAGGGAACAATGGCTGTTAAAGCATAAAAACATTATTCATGTCAGAACCCCTTTAAGGACAGAAATGTTCAAGAACGTTGAGAAATATTGCAAAATGAAATTCTCAAAGCACAATCCTTAACAATCCCTATAAGAAGGAAGAATGGAAAGCATTCAAAGAGACCCGGACGGATGAACACAGAACTTGCACACATGCTAAGGAAGGAAGAAAAATATGTTTATCAAATGGAAAGAGGGGGCATATCTAAAGAAGAATATACTGCGGTCTACAGAAACTGTAGGGTAAGTGTCAGAAAAGCTCAAGCTAATTATGAATTGAGGCTTGCATGAGAGGACAAAAGCAATACAACTAGGATTTTTGGGATATGTTAAAAGAAAAGTCAAAGATGCTATAGGATGCTTACAGGATGAAAATAGTGAATTAGTTAAAAATAATGTTGAGAAAGTTGAACTTTAAAATTCTTTTGTATCTGTTTTCTCTCAGAAAGTGAATTCAACATCAACTAATGTTCCCTGTGTTATTAAAGGAATAAAATAATGCAGGATATCTATAGGCAGAGAGGTGGTGAGGGAACAGTTAGCTAACTTAAATGAATTCAAGTTTTCAGGTTGGGGGAATTACATCCTAGGATACTGAAGAAAGCAGCAAAGGTAATTGCTGAACCATTTGCAGTAATCTTAGAAAATTCTTGGTGAACAGGAAAAGTCACAGAAGGGCAAATATTGTCTCTATCCTCAAAAAACGGGAAAAAGGTGGATCCACGAAATTACAGGCCTGTGAGCCTGACTTCCATACTGGGAAAGATCTTTGAACAAATTATTAAACAGCATTTATGCAAGTACTTGGATAAAATGCACTAATTAACCAGAGCCAGCATGGGTTTGTAACAAACAAGTCATGCCAGACAAATCTAATTATCTTCTGTGACAGAATCACCGACTGGGTTGATCAGGGAAATGCAGTGGATATAGTATATCTTGACTTTAGTAAAGCATTTGACAAAGTATCTCATACTATACTTATTGAAAAAAAATGACAAAATATGGGATTGACAAGGCAACTGTTAGAAGTATTCACAACTGGCTGAGTGATCAAACTCAAAGACTGGTCATAAGTGGCTGCACATCCAACTGAAGAATGTATCAAGTGGAATACCACAAGACTCCCCCCTGAGCCTGGTGTTGTTCAGCATTTTTATAAATGATCC
The DNA here is from genome assembly GCF_035609145.1 of Eleutherodactylus coqui. Classification (NCBI taxonomy): domain Eukaryota; kingdom Metazoa; phylum Chordata; class Amphibia; order Anura; family Eleutherodactylidae; genus Eleutherodactylus; species Eleutherodactylus coqui. Next base: position 212,590,458 of record NC_089841.1, on the reverse strand, counting down.
AGCTGAGGGAGTTGAGGGGAAACTGGTCAAATTTGCTGATGACACTAAGGGATAGCTAACACTAGAGAAAAGAAAGAGAATTCAAAAAGATCTAGACAAGCTTGAACAACGGGCAACAACTAACAGAATGGTATTTAACAGGGAGATCAATGAGTGGAACAGGTTGCCGCAGGAAGTGGTGAGGTCTTCTTCAGTGGAGGTCTTCAAACAAAGGACAGACATCTGTTTGGGATGATTTAGTGAATCCTACATTGAACATGGGGTTGGACCTGATAACTGAGCATCCATTCCAAATCTACAATTTTTTGATTCTACGTGACATCAAAAGTTTTAAAAATCAGCAAAAATTCATGACCAATATGTTTAACATAAAAACACATTCTATAATAGCTAATTTTCTGATAACACATTTGCTTCAAAAGGGGAATCTGATACTTTTATTATGAAGACCTATCATAAGGTTAGATCACCAATATCCGATTCAACTTCCACTCCCAGGATCCACAGGAAAGGGAATAACTATCTAGGGTCCAACCATGCAGGGCATGAAGAGTGGTGCAAATAATACCATAACACATAAGTTATGCTCCAACCCTCAGTCCCTGCACTAGGCACACAAGGCAAAACAGAGTTTATCAGTTTTCCTTAGAGTATTACTTCCTTTTTAAACACTATTTTCTAAGGGAGATTCTAATACAGTACTTGTCATGCAACTTGAACTGGAGTGAATGCTGTATCAGTGGTCTATACTGACATATATGCATTTATGCCTTAGACTTCACACTTTTGGCAGCTATAGTTATTTTCCAACATAACTGCACAACGTGTACTACAAGATTTCAGCTTTTTATCTCTAAACATAAATGGACATTTTAAATAGTTCAATTTATGAATGTGTGGTTTATTTTTCCCATCTCCTCTATGATCATACCTGTAGAATCAGAGACAAAGGGGCTAACTGTGACCCTGTGTGGCTTATGCATTAAGCTGTCAGTGGTCATTGTGGTTAATTTAATAGATCCACTGATATACGTAATCCTGACCTTAAAGCACACATTACAGAATAAAAGAGGACTCTGAGAAACAAGTTGACCTTGCTACCTTTTGTTGCAGTCTTGGAGTGCAAACTTGTTTTAATTAGCAGTCAGCAAGCGGACTGTAACTTCACTGAAGGAGCATTGAAGAATCACTGCCTATTAACAACCCAGCGGTAAGTAAGGCAGCACAAATACTTATAACCAAATAGTGTGCATTTCAGAAGTGGATAGGATTAGCTATTGGGCACACAGCACAGTGGAGGAAATTGCTTTATTCCCAGTACTGCTGAGTACCAGGAGGCAATCACTGTGCCTCTAGCCCATTAACAGCATTCAGAGTGTTGCTTCCCATAGAAGGGGTTATTGGCTAACCACTGGGTGACCAATTAAATGCTATGAATAAGTCCCAAACCAAACAGCATGGAGCCTGTTTGTGGCACAGTGGTATCATTACTAAAGTGAAAAACTTGATGAGAAAGGAACATATTTAATTATAGAACTATACAAATGGCTAATTAGGACCATAAAGTGAAATCAATGACTTTCTAGTGAATTTCTGAATGTTACTTATAACTGCTCAGATTCTTCGGAGACCATGAATGTGATCTAATAGAGTAAAATACAACAGCAACCATAACAGATCTTCATTAAATTAGAAAAAAAAACACCTTATTTGACCTGGTTGCTCAGGTAGCATAGGTTCTAAAGACACTTCCTGATTCATTTCACTGCAAGGGTTCTTGTACTTCAAACCCCTGGTCTCTCATGAGTTTTGCCTGAATGCACAATAATAATTCTTAGGGGTCGGAATGTAGCAACATTATCTGCTATAGTGGATGCCTATCACTTTTCAGCAGTTTGCTTTCTCTGTGTCATTTACTTTTGCTGTAACATGCATACATGAGTCTGCATGAGTCTGTACAATTTACATTACTGAACAAATATCAACCGCAACTTGCAAATGAATCTTGATACCTGCTGAAATCTATCGTATGGAACAGCTTAATCTGTATGCATTACTGCATTAGAGTAATGTGCTTGAGCGAAATCTCGATAATTAGATAATATGTAGGCAATGTTCATTTAATTACTTATAATGACCATCTTATTCGTTGTACTGTACACAAAACATCCATTCACAACATCTTTACACTATCTCATATCTATCTATATTCTATCTATCTATCTTTCTATCTATCTCATATCTATCTCACATCTATCTATCTAGTATCTATCTATATCATATCTTTTTATCTAATATATATTCTATCTATCTCATATACATTCTATCTGTCTATCTATCTATCTCATATCTATCTATCTATCTATCTATCTATCATATCTTATATCTATCTATCTCATATCTATCTATCTAGTATCTATCTATATTATATCTAAGTATCTCATATACATTCTATCTCTCTCTCATATCTATCTATCTATCTTATCTCATATCTTTCTATCTATCTTTCTCTCTATCATATTTCCTATCTATCTATCTATCTATCTATCTATCTATCTATCTATCTATCTAATATCTATCTCTTATCTATCTATCTAGTATCTATCTATCTATCTATCTATCTATCTATCTATCTCATATACAATCTATCTTTCTCATATCTATCTATCTTATATCTATCTATATCATATCTTTGTATCTAATATATATTCTATCTATCTCATATACATTCTATATATCTATCTATCTCTCATATCTACCTATCTATCTATCTCATATCTATCTATCTCTAACTATCTCTCATATCTACTTATCTATCTATATGACATCTATCTATCTATCTCATATCTATCTATCAGTCTTGTATCTATCTATCTATCTATCTATCTGGCTCTCTATATATCTTATTGTATATCAATCTATCTATCTCCTATCTATCTATCTATCTATCTATCTCATATACATTCTATCTATCTGTCTTGTATCTATTTATCTATCTATCTAATATCTATCTACCTATCATATCTTATATCTATCTATCTATGTATCTATCTATCATATCTCATATCTATCTACCTCATATCTATCTATCTATCTATCTATCTATCTATCTATCATATCTATCTGTCTACTATATCTCATATCTTTCTATCTATCTTTCTCTCTATCATATCTCATATCTATCTATCTATCTCCTATCTACCTATATCTCATATATATCTATCTCATATTTATCTATTTATTTATTTATCTATCTCATATCTATCTATCAATCTATCTATCTCATATCTATTTATCTATCTATCTCTCTCATATCTATCTATCTGTCTTGTATATATCTATCTATCTAATATCTATCTATCTCCTATCTATCTATCTAGTATCTATCTATATCATATCTATCTATGTATCGCATATACTATCTATCTATCTATCTATCTATCTTTCTCATATCTATCTATCTATCTCCTATCTATCTATCTATCTATCTATCTATCTATCTATCTCTTATCTATCTAGTATATATCTATATCTATTATATCTATCTATCTCATATACAATCTATCTATCTTTCTCATATCTGTCATATCTATATCTCTCATATCAATCTATATCTATCTATCATATCTATCTGTCTGTCTATCTATCTATCTATCTATCTATCTATCTATCTATCTATTATATCTCATATCTTTCTATCTATCTTTCTCTCTATCATATCTCATATCTCTCTCTCTCTCTATCATATCTATCTATCTATCTCATATCTACCTATCTCTCATATATATCTATCTATTTATTTATCTATCTCATATCTATCTATCTATCTCTTATCTATCTAGTATATATCTATATCTATTATATCTATCTCATATACAATCTATCTATCTTTCTCATATCTATCATATCTCATATCTATATCTCTCATATCAATCTATATCTATCTATCATATCTATCTGTCTATCTATCTATCTATCTATTATATCTCATATCTTTCTATCTATCTTTCTCTCTATCATATCTCATATCTCTCTCTCTATCATATCTATCTATCTATCTCATATCTACCTATCTCTCATATATATCTATCTATTTATTTATCTATCTCATATCTATCTATCTATCTCATATCTATCTGTCTATCTCATATCTATCTGTCTATCTATCTAACTAGCTAGTATTTATCTATATCATATCTATTTATCTAATATATATATTCTAGCTATCTATCTCATATAGATTCTATCTATCTATCTATCTAGTATCCATCTATATCATATCTAGCTATCTATCTGATCTATCTATCTATCTATCTATCTATCTCATATCTATCTATCTGTCTTGTATCTATCTATCTATCTAATATCTATCTATCTCTTATCTATCTATCTATATCTATCTATATCATATCTATCTATCTCATATACAATCTATCTATCTATCTATCTTTCTCATATCTATCTATCTATCTATCTATCTATCTATCTATCTATCTATCACTTATCTATCTAGTAGATATATATCTATCTATTTATTTATCTATATCATATCTATCTATCTATCTATCTCATATCTATCTGTCTATCTCATATCTATCTGTCTATCTATCTAACTATCTAGTATTTATCTATATCATATCTATTTATCTAATATATATATTCTAGCTATCTATCTCATATAGATTCTATCTATCTAGTATCTATCTATATCACATCTAGCTATCTCTCTCATCTATCTATCTGTCTTGTATATATCTATCTATCTATCTATCTATCTAATATCTATCTCTTATCTATCTATCTAGTATCTATCTATATCATATCTATCTATGTATCTCATATACAACCTATCAATCTTTCTTATATCTATCTATTTATCTATCTATCTCTTATCTATCTAGTATATATCTATCTCTTATCTATCTAGTATATATCTATCTAGTATATATCTATATCTATTATATCTATCTCATATACAATCTATATTTCTATCTTTCTCATATCTATCATATCTCATATCTATGTCTCTCATATCAATCTATCTATCTCATATCTATCTATCAAAAATCCTGCTAGTGATTCTTGTAACTGTATTGATTTTGCAAGCAACTGAATACATAACCATGGACTGCTACTTACCACATGATTACAGGGGAACTAGAATATAATAACTGTTGAATATAATAAGACCAAAATTAATTTATTTGTTACAATAGATGTAATTTTAAGCTTAAAGTATTTGTTTGGTAACCCCCATCTATTCCAGGGCTGTAAGATGTACACTATATAAAATACTGAAATCCAATAATTACTAAATAAGAAAACAATAAAAAAAATATTAAAGGACTTACAGCAAATGGAAAGCCTATGGTTCTTTGGTGGGCCTATATCATCCTAAATAATAATTATATTCTAGAATATTAATTTCATTAGGTTTTAAAGGTAAACTCTGATTTGCCTAGTCCTTCCAAAAAACAATATGGAAAAAAAAATATTCCTACTCCCAAATTAAATTTTAGTGTTATAATGCTATAGACATTTTTACAGTATGACCTCATGTTCACGGGCGAGTTGGATTTTTCGCTCTATGAGGCCTTAGTCAGACGGGCGTTTTTTCGCGCGATTTGTGCATGCGCATGCGTCCGGCGATTTTTTAAAACCATTGCTTTGCAATGGTACCGGACACATGAGCGCTTTTTATGCGCTTGTCCGATAAATTATAGAACAGAAATCGCAGATCGCACCTATCTGCGATTCCTGTTCTCTTCTCTATATGCGCTCACTGGGGCCGGCGGCAGCAGCGCCGACCCCATTGAGAACATATAGAAGACAAATCATTCTTCTCTGCCACAGCTGTAACAGCTGTGGCAGAGAAGAATGATGTTTGCCCATTGAATTCAATGGAGCCGGCAATACAGCCGGCTCCATTGAAAGCAATGGGCTGCCGGCCTGCGTGGGATGAATTGTCGGGAAGGGCTTAAATATATAAGCCCTTCCCTGCAATTCATCCAGAAAACTGTTAAAATAAAAAAAATATACATACTCACCTGCTCCCGGCAGCCGGAGTTCCGCATGGCCGGCCTGCAGCGGGTGTGAAGGGGGTGTGAGTCAGACCTGCCCCCTGATTGGCTCACACCCCCTTCACACCCACTGCAGGCCGGCCGCTTTGGTGGGAAGTAAAGTGCATCTTATGAAATGAAAAATACGGTAATCACCTGTCCGGATGTGCAGTACCTTTTTTTTTTTTGGAACTCCTGTTTTCCCACGGTATCCGTGGCCCATCCGCAGGGTCAGCTGTGGGCAGGCCACAGATCGGACGGCTTCCATTGACTTCAATGGAAGCCATCTGTGTGGGATTTGCAGCAAAATGGAGCATGCTGTAATTTGTTTTCTGTACCAAAAAGTCTGCAAAACAAATCAACAGGCTTTAAAGCATTTGCGGACGCCCATGTATTCCTATGGGTGGCTTGATTTGCAGATCTTCCACACTGGTGACCCGCACAGATTCAGCAAATCAGATCCGTCCATGGACATTGGGCCTAAGTCTCAACTGAGCAGATCTGCTGATGGTCTATAGCAACATACGCCACCACTGGCACTCATCATCCTTCAGCTTTTTGCATGTGAGTTTTCTATATTATAGATTTTCCGCCACAAAATCTAAATTGTAAATAGTAGTTAGGCTAACGTGGAGAGCCGTTGGCTGCAGACTACTGCTAAATGTGTTGAGAGCCAATGCTGTCCTAAAAGTTCAGAAAAGCAGACGAGATTGAAATATGTGCTTTCTTACCTTTTCTCTTGACCGCGTATGTTCACATGTGTGTCACAAAAAATCAATTTTCAAAATAACATGAGCTTGTGATATTCTGTCACGAGATGTCAATCCTTTGTGTTTATTGTGGCCACCCAGTGGTTGTGTTGTAGATTGCAGCATGCCAAGGGTTTTGCTAGCATAGCCATGATATTGTATTGAATTGATCTCATGAGAAAACACAGTCCTTAATCAAATTCAAGCTAAAGAAAAGGGTGAAGAAAAAAGGAAAAAACGATACAGCTCACCGTTAGATGTTCACTTAGAATGATCAAATGTCCTTGTAGAGAAATCCACTGGTGCTTTACTCAAAGAAAAGGGTGGACACAATTGTAACTTGCATTATTTGTTAACTATATTATTATTGCCATATTTGAAACAGGAAGCACAGATTGATTGATTAATCTACCAATTTATGGTTTCCTTCAGAAACAAGGGAGTTGGGATCAGTCTAAATCAGGGGTGCACTACCTTTTCCGTTCCAAGGGCCCCATTGCCATGCTGAATCACTCCCAAGGGCCACCACAAAATTTAAAAGAATATTCCATGTGACACATTTTTTTGGTATAGCAGAGGTTTATGCCATAAATATTTGACAAGTGCAGTATCCCACCTATTGGTGTGACTAGAAGCCCTGTTCTCCCCCAGAAGCCCATGCATGTGGCTTTCTCTCTCTTCCTGATTATAGGTGTTGTGGTAACCTTCTAAAATGTCATAACTCCTATAATCAACAACAGAGATCGGCATGCATAGACGGCCATCTCTAATCAATATGCTCTATTTTGGAGTACCAAACTATGGTCAAAGGGTTCTATTCTCCTGGTAAATGCGGGAACCAAAGTTGTCTGCACAATGCACCTTACACCTTACACAATGGTCCTTACACATCCCTGAGCTGTGTGTCAGTCCTCTCTGATATGGTAACTACATCTGAGCAGCGATATACACAGAGTGGCATCACTAGCCACATGTGGCCTCTGTGCAGCAGGTTGTGCACCTCTAATCTAAATGAAACCCCTGGATCCACATATATAATTAGTGTCACACTGGAATATATTGGGCCCACCAAGAAAATTGATCCTGATGGCAAAACCCCTTAGTGACCAAGCTATTTTTCCCCATTTTCGTTTTTTCCCCTCCTCCCTTTTAAAAAATTGGCGCTTCTTTATTTATCCATTGACATGGCTGTATGAGGACTTGTTTTTTGCGGGACGAGTTGTATGTTTCACTTTACCACATAATGCACTGGAAAACTTTTTAAAAATTCTAAGTAGAGAGAAATGGAAAATGATGAAATTCTGCCATCTTTCAGTGCATCCTGTTTCTACGGCGCACAAACTGCAACAAAAATGACATGATAGTTTTATTCTATGGGTCAGTACAATTACTAAGATACCAAACCTATATAGTTTTTTTTTTTGCTGCACTACTTGTAATTTTTTTCAAAGATATTTACATTTTTAAAGTTATTTTCTGCCACCATCTTCTGCGGGCATTAGTCTGTTTTCTTTTCCGTTGAAATAGTTGTACGAGTACTCATTTTTTTGCGGGGCATCCTGTAATTTGCGTTGGTACCAGTTTGGAAGACATATAACGTTTTTATCGCTTTTTGTTGCATTTTTTCTTGGAGACAGGGTGACCAAAAAAAACCCCACATTTCTGGCGTTCTTTATTTTCCTTTTCTGACATGCTAAATAATGCGTTACTTAGATAGATCGGATTTTTACATATTACCAAATATGTATTTTTGTTTTATTATTTAGATCCTTTTATTGTAAATTTGGCAAAAGGGTTTTGCTTTATTACTTTTTTTAATAACTAGTAAAACTTTATTGATCTTGCGATGCTTTGATCACTCCTGCAGTATGATGTAATGTCATAGCCAGTCACTAACCCTGATTTATCTCACATATTTAATACAAACAATGCTGTACACATAAACAATAGTGCCATACACTATACCAATATTTCCATATACTATGTATGTGCGTATGTACATATATCTCATATAAAAAATCCTACAGGCTTTTTCTTGCACCAAACTTTGACCCCTCTGCGTGACCTTCGGGGGATGATTTTGGTGTCATTAGATTTGTGACATTCTCACCACCCCCGTAAAATCATAAAATTTGAGTTTGATACATTGAGTGATTTGTCAGGTAAAGTCAAAGTTCCTATGTTAAGTTTAGCTGTGCTGTCGTGCTTCAGCCAACAGCGCCGCTAGGGAGAGTCAGGGCTCCTTCACACTGGCGAGGGCGATATCGGGCTGTGAATCACATGCACACATGATAACACAAATTGCGCTAAAAGAAAATCTGCGATATGGCCCATTGTTTTCAAAATGGCCAATGGTAGCAGTGCCAGTCCCATTGAAAACAATGGAAGAAGATCATAAAAGAGGTTTGGAATCCCCCATAGTGAGGAGAGAGAGGGGGGCAGAGCTACAGGGGATCTCTTACATATCTCCCCATATTTGGATACATATGGGGCAGGGCTAGAGGGATTTCCCAGGGCTTTCCCGGGAGCAGGGGCGAGGGGCCCTGCCCCCTCTCTTGCTTATAGAAGAATCACAATGAGAACCACTCTAGTTCCACCCCTCTCTAGCCCTGCCTCCTCACCCCCGTCTTGGGGAAGCCCTGGAAAAGCCCTCTAGCTCCACACCCTATCTGTCCAAATATGGGTGATTCCAATGCTCTTTCGCGATCTTCTCCCATTGATTTCATATGGGGTCGGCCCTGCAATTTTTTTTTATTGCAACTTAGTGTGAGTGCAAAAATCGCAAATGAGAATCAAACCATTGAAAATCATTGGTTTCAAAATCATGCATTTTCACTCGCTCTCGCATCACAGAAAAATCTATCCCCAGGGTGAAAGAACCCTAGAGGGAATTTTTTTTCTAAAATTCATTACCCTGTAGCATTGGATAATTTATAACTTTACACCAGAGATTGTTTCAAGGTCCGAATGATCGGTATTCTGAAACCATAATAATACCTATAAGCTATAAAATTAATGTGTTGCAGAGTGGTGGCGGAAGTTATTCCATATGTCCAATCTCGGCACATGATTTTCTTAAATTATAAGATTTCTATATAATAAAGTGCTCATGAAAATCTACAGTAAACACAGTGTTGTCTAAACAGTAAATCACATCCACGTGTCCAAGTGCTAAAGGCAATGCATGATCATTAGGGACTTGTGAAAACACCATTGAAATGATGATACATCTCATGTAATGAATGGGGTATTCCCTCACATACATGAGTAACTACTAGCTTCGCCAGATATGTTCAAAGCAAGAAGTACAGCAATCTTGTTAAGCTATTGATGACAGCCATGACATTATTAAGTGTTAAATGTTTGCTGCAAGCTTGAGCCTATAAAAAAATAAGCTAATCATAAATCCTTGCCTGTGGATGTATTTATTTTCTTAGGCTGTGCTGATGTTGCAGCGCTATTCAGTTTTCAAATCAGCTCCTTAAACTGGTAGGAAAAAGAAAAAAAAAAAAAGCTGGAAGAAAACTGCTGCCAATCAATTTCACCCGCCATTGTTCTAATAAGCTCATTTATATTATGTCAAAGGAGCTTTGTAAATATGAGAATTATAGTCATTTTTGTACTATTTAAATCAATGATGAAAGTTCAGCGTGATTTTGATGACATTCGGAACACATTGAGCTTTATGAATGGCATCGTGAAATTACCCATTTATCAGTGCAATTCAGACACTAAGCAGATATCAGAAGTGATAATTAGAAAATCTGTTTAAAAAAACTAAACATGCCAGTCAGTCAATCAGTGCCTAACAAATTAATGTTTCCTTTATATTGGCCAGAATTTCCGCATATCGTTGTACTTCTACGATGAAAGGATACAAAGGTCAACATGTAATCATTCTGCAGATGTCAACCGTATTGAATCTACTGTAGACTAAATGATAGCATTGTTTGCTACTGTGTCCACATGTGGGCCGTCAATCAAGGTCCAATTTATTTAAAATTCTTTTACATCTAAGTCTTACACATTCAACAGTCTGTTCTCTTAACCCTTTCCAACCCACTGTCTGACCTCTGAAGACATTATGATTTAAGGCTGTACAGCTACGATGTTGGAAGACGTCCGTCGGGGTTCTCTTACTGTATATGGCCAGCCTCTCCGCTGTTGGAGCCTATCCAATGTGTCACCTCATGCAGTACTGGCTTTAGCCAGCAGATAGTGCCATTGTATAATGGCAGAAAAAGAGTAAGCCCCCTAGGAAAACCAGGATACAAATGGGATTGGAAAGGGTTAAAGGGAACATATCAGCTTGAAAGTGATGACCAAACTGCAGGCAGTAAGTCATAGTATATTAATGTATAGTTTGGGGTAAAAATTCAGTATAGCTTGTAGTTTATTCATTTAGATATCTGCTCATTCTGGGCTTTGAGGTCTCTTCAATGAAAAGAAATGGGACCCTGCTACCCATATATCTCATGGCCCCACTCAATTCCTTGTGACCACTCTTCTAAAAGGGGTATTTTGGTTACAGAAAATAAAGCTTAAGAATTGCATCATGAAAAATTATAAATTTTTGTAATATATTTTCCCCATCAAATCTTTATGGTTTATAAGACCATTGCTGTAAGTTAATAAAAGTAAGATCAAACTCTGCCCTACAGGTGTCGTATGGTGATTGATATAATTGGCACCATGTATCACATCCTTTTACTAAATGTGGGAAATTTAATTGCATAAACATTTGTTATGTTGTGGATTGCCAAGGTTCTAGTAAGTATGCAGAAACTAGAATGAGTGAAAGAAGAACAACGGAACCTTCCAGGTGCAAAGAGAAGCACTGAGTCAAAGATATAATCCTCACTCCTCATTATGTTGGGAAACCAGCAAATGATACATTTCAAGGTCTGCGCCTTTTTCTGAGATATGGTGGATGGTACACTATTTAGTAAGATACAACAACAGTGAAGACAAATTGAGGGGTACATGAGAAAGTTTGAAAGGGTATACAGTAGGTAATGGGGGGAGGGAAAAAGAATAGGGCTTACGCATAAATTGGTTATTGAGCAGGACAATAATACGAAGCGCACAAGCAAGGTCATTTCTGAATAGCTCAAAAGCAACACAACTAAGGTTTTAGACCTTAAATGGGCAGTTCATGCTTGAAAATCTTTCAATGTAGCCAAATTAAAACAATTTTGTAAGGAAAAGTGGGACAAAATTCCTCAACCTTGATGTAAAAAAATCACAAGTTATTACAGATGCTAGATTGCAGTTTTTACAGCCAAGGATGGAAGAACTGGGTAAATATATATATATAGAGCACAAAAGCTTGATTTATGCAATATGTTATTTTCTAGTTAAATATGCCCTTTAATACAAATATTGGAAACACTGTCCCCTTAGGCCTTAGTCACACGGGCGTTTTTTCACGGTATTTGCGCATCGCATGATGGATGCGCATGCGCAAATCGCATGACCGGCGCCGAAAAATCGGCCCAAAAATCGCCCGAAAATCTGCTCCTAGCCGCGTTTTATTAGAAACGGGCCGGAGCTGTCCAGCGCATTGTATTCAATGGAGACGGCAATACAGCGGCTCCATTGAATGCAAGCGCTGCGGGCGAGTGTGGGATGAATTGTCGGGAAGGGGTTAAATATATAACCCCTTTCCTGCAATGCATCCTGAAAAGTGAAAAAATAAAAAAAATGTATGTACTTACCTGCTCCCGGCAGCTGGAGATCCCGGCGGCCGGCCTGCAGTGGGTGTGAAGGGGGTGTGACTCAGGCTTGCCCCTGATTGGCTCAGCGCTGAGCCAATCAGAAGCAAGTCTCAGTCACACCCATTCATGAATTCATGAATGGGTGTGACTGAGATCAGCCTCTGATTGGCTCAGGCTGAGCCAATCAGGGGCAAGCCTGAGTCACACCCCCTTCACACCCACTGCAGGACCGCCGCGGGGATCTCAGGCTGCCGGGAGCAGGTGAGTACATCCTTTTTTTTTATTTTTTCACTTTTCAGGATGCATTGCAGGAAAGGGGTTATATATTTAACCCCTTCCCGACAATTAACCCCGCGCACGCCGGCAACTCATTGCTTTCAATGGAGCGGCTGTATTGCCGCTCCATTGAATTCAATGGGCAAACATCGTTCTTCTCTGTCACAGCTGTTACAGCTGTGGCAGAGAAGAATGATTTGTCTTCTATATGTTCTCATTGGGGTCGGCGCTGCTGCCGCCGGCCCCATTGAGCGCATATAGAGAAGAGAACAGGAATCGCAGATCGCAGATAGGTGCGATCTGCGATTTCTGTTCTCTAATTTATCGGACGAGCGCATAAAAAGCGCTCATGTGTCCGATACCATTGCAAAGCAATGGTTTTAAAAAATCGCCGGACGCATGCGCATGCGCAAATCGCGGCAATAAACGCCCGTGTGACTGAGCCCTTACACCCATCTTCTCCTGTTCTATTTTATAAGATTAAACTATTATTATTGTATCTGGTTCCATCTCCACTGGATATTTTCTAGATAATCAAACACTGGACCAACTTAATGTTTTGGGGCCAGCTGCGTACTTCAACCTTAAGCGCATTCTTGGGACAATTAGTTCCTGTAGGTGAATTGTGCTGACCTGTTGACTGCTTTTGTGAGTATCGCAGGAATCTGATCATTAAAACGATTCTCTGCATTCAACCCTTGGTTCAATACCTTGAAAAAACTGAACTTGCATCAGGGGATAAATATAGGTTCCCATGAGTTAAAGATGACCCTATTTTCAGATGATGTTTTGATATTTATGTCCAAACCTGAGAGGCATCTTAGATCCCTCCTTAGGAAATTACACACTTTAGTTCCTTGTCAGGGTATAATATTAAACCAGCAAAAAGTGAAGTAATTGAGCTGGGCAGGCCCTGTACACAGCAATTTTGGACATCATTGTGAAGAGGGAAACCAGTCATCGAACCATTCATCACATACTTGGGTGTGAAAATAGGGAGAACATATTGCTCACATTCCACCTTAAACTACACTCTACTCTTTGAAAAAATAATAGCAGAACCAAGACAAAAAGTTTACCTACCATTGTCCCTGATGGGTCGCTGTCACTTAATCAAGATGATTAGCTTCTCTAAATTGTTATATCTCATGCAAACTATCCCGATGCTACTCAAACATAGGGATTTAAACTGATTAAGTTCAGCTTTCACAAAATTCATTTGGGCAAACAAAAGACCATGGATCTCGCTACAAAAATTGATGTTGAATAGATTGGAAGGTGGTATAAATTTCCCCAATATCAGGAGCTACAATGTAGCCTGTTTAATGCACCATGTAGTTGATTAGTTAAAGGGTGCAGACCAACTCACTTGCCGTACAGTTGAATCTAACCTTGCACGCCCATTGGATTTAGCCGCTATTCTAAATACGCGCTTCTCTCGTTTGCCGACACAGATTAAAGGCTCGATACTACTACGGGACACAAAAATGGCCTGGAAAGAGTTATATAAAATCTCAGGTCTTCCCTATTTGATATCAAATTTCATGCCATTAATAGGTCACCCGGAGTACTCTAGGGGGATTGATGACTGGATATTTCTGAATTGGAAAGAAAGGGGCCTGAGTACCGCCAAACATCTGATGCATGAAAGCGAGAATAGATGGCTTAAGCCTCATGAATTGATAACCAAATTTAATTTACCAGATTCCCATTTTCTGCAGACAAGGCAGGCTCTGGCATTTTACAGGAGCAGGCTAGTAAACCCTCACAAAGAAGCGACAAGCACGGATTTTGATATATGGCTTACTTCCTTTGTGGGGAGACCTGGGCTCTCCCACATACAGGAAAAAGTGTGGGGGATATTTTTAAAAATAGAAGCTCATAAAATCTTTCAATGCTGGGAAAAAAATAACACAGGGTCAGGACATAAGTAGAGATGAGCGAACACCAAAATGTTCGGGTGTTCGTTATTCGTAACGAACTTCCCGTGATGCTCGAGGGTTCGTTTCGAACAACGAACCCCATTGAAGTCAATGGGCGACCAGAACATTTTTGTATTTCGCCGATGCTCGCTAAGGTTTTCATGTGTGAAAATCTGGGCAATTCAGGAAAGTGATGGGAATGACACAGTGACGGATAGGGCAGGCGAGGGGCTACATGTTGGGCTGCATCCTAAGTTCACAGGTCCCACTATTAAGCCACAATAGCGGCAAGAGTGGGCCCCCCCCCCTCCCAACAACTTTTACTTCTGAAAAGCGCTCATTAGCATGGCATACCTTTGCTAAGCACCACACTACCTCCAACAAAGCACAATCACTGCCTGCATGACACTCCACTGCCACTTCTCCTGAGTTACATGCTGCCCAACCGCACCCCCTCCCCCCCACAGCGCACACCAAAGTGTCCCTGCGCAGCCTTCAGCTGCCCTCATGCCACACCACGCTCATGTCTATTTAGAATTGCGTCTGCCATGACGAGGGACCGCAGGCATACACTGCAGAGGTTGGCACGGCTAGGCAGCGACCCTCTTTAAAAGTGGCGGAGCGATAGCCCACAATGCTGTACAGAAGCAATGAGAAATAGAATCCTGTGCCACCGCCATCAGGAGCTGCACACGTGGGCATAGCAATGGGGAACCTATGTGCCACACACTATTCATTCTGTCAAG
Organism: Eleutherodactylus coqui; assembly: GCF_035609145.1. NCBI lineage: Eukaryota > Metazoa > Chordata > Amphibia > Anura > Eleutherodactylidae > Eleutherodactylus > Eleutherodactylus coqui. Next base: position 212,574,989 of record NC_089841.1, on the reverse strand, counting down.
GTGTCTGCATGCCCCAGTCAGACCGGGCTTTTTAATTCATAGACACAGGCAGGTACAACTCCCTATTGTGAAGTCCCTGTCGACCCACAGCATGGGTGGCTCCCTGGAACCCACCGGCGGTACACAGAAATATCCCATTGCATTGCCCAACACAGCTGAGGTAGTAATGTCGTGCTTAATGCAGGTGGGCTTCGGCCCACACTGCATGCCCCAGTCAGACTGGGGTTCTTTACAAGTGGACACATGTAGGTTTAACTCCCTGTGGACCCACTGCCTGGGTGGGTGCCAGGAAGCCACCGGCGGTACATAGAAATATCCCATTGCATTGCCCAACACAGCTGAGGTAGTAATGTCGTGCGTAATACAGGTGGGCTTCGGCCCACACTGCATGCCCCAGTCAGACGGGTTCTTTAGAAGTGTACAGATGTATTAAAAACTCAGTGTGCACCTACAGCATGGGTGGCTCCCTGGAACCCACCGGCGGTACACAAAAATATCCCATTGCATTGCCCAACACAGCTGAGGTAGTAATGTCGTGCGTAATACAGGTGGGCTTCGGCCCACACTGCATGCCCCAGTCAGACTGGGATTCTTTACAAGTGGACACATGTAGGTTTAACTCCCTGTGGACCCACTGCCTGGGTGGGTGCCAGGAAGCCACCGGCGGTACATAGAAATATCCCATTGCATTGCCCAACACAGCTGAGGTAACGTCAGCTGTAATGCAGGTGGGCTAAAAATTAATTTGATTACACTGTAGGCGAGGGCCCACAAAAATTGCTGTATCAACAGTACTAATGTACATCCCAAAAATTGGCCATGGCCAGCCAAGAGGGCAGGTGAAACCCATTAATCGCTTTGGTTAATGTGGCTTAAGTGGTAACTAGGCCTGGAGGCAGCCCAGTGTAACGAAAAATTGGTTCAAGTTAAAGTTCCAATGCTTTTAAGCGCATTGAAACTTATAAAAATTGTTCTGAAAAATTATTTGAGTGAGCCTTGTGGCCCTAAGAAAAATTGCCCGTTCAGCGTGATTACGTGAGGTTTCAGGAGGTGGAGCAGGAGGAGGAGGAGGAGGAATATTAGACACAGATTGATGAAGCAGAAATGTCCCCGTTTTGGATGGTGAGAGAGAACGTAGCTTCCATCCGCGGGTGCAGCCTACGTATTGCTTACGTATCGCTGCTGTCCGCTGGTGGAGAACAGAAGTCTGGGGAAATCCAGCCTTTGTTCATCTTGATGAGTGTTAGCCTGTCGGCACTGTCGGTTGACAAGCGGCTACGCTTATCTGTGATGATTCCCCCAGCCGCACTAAACACCCTCTCCGACAAGACGCTAGCCGCAGGACAAGCAAGCACCTCAAGGGCATACAGGGCTAGTTCAGGCCACGTGTCCAGCTTCGACACCCAGTAGTTGTAGGGGGCAGAGGCGTCACCAAGGATGGTCGTGCGATCCGCTACGTACTCCCTCACCATCCTTTTGCAGTGCTCCCGCCGACTCAGCCGTGACTGGGGAGCGGTGACACAGTCTTGGTGGGGAGCCATAAAGCTGGCCAGGCCCTTAAAGACTGTTGCACTGCCTGGGATGTACATGCTGCTCGATCTACGCACATCCCCTGCAACATGGCCCTCGGAACTGCGCCTTCTGCCACTAGCGCTGTCGGCTGGGAATTTTACCATCAGCTTGTCCGCAAGGGTCCTGTGGTATAGCAACACTCTCGAACCCCTTTCCTCTTCGGGAATCAGAGTGGGCAGGTTCTCCTTATACCGTGGATCGAGCAGTGTGTACACCCAGTAATCCGTAGTGGCCAGAATGCGTGCAACGCGAGGGTCACGAGAAAGGCATCCTAACATGAAGTCAGCCATGTGTGCCAGGGTACCTGTACGCAACACATGGCTGTCTTCACTAGGAAGATCACTATCAGGATCCTCCTCCTCCTCCTCCTCCTCCTCCTCAGGCCATACACGCTGAAAGGATGACAGGCAATCAGCCGGTGTACCGTCAGCAGCGGGCCAAGCTGTCTCTTCCCCCTCCTCCTCATCCTCCTCATGCTCCTCCTCCTCCTCCTGTACGCGCTGAGAAATAGACAGGAGGGTGCCCTGACTATCCAGCGGCATACTGTCTTCCCCCGCCCCCGTTTCCGAGCGCAAAGCAGCTGCCTTTATGGTTTGCAGGGAATTTCTCAAGATGCATAGCAGAGGAATGGTGACGCTAATGATTGTAGCATCGCCGCTCACCACCTGGGTAGACTCCTCAAAATTACCAAGGACATGGCAGATGTCTGCCAACCAGGCCCACTCTTCTGAAAGGAATTGAGGAGGCTGACTCCCACTGCGCCGCCCATGTTGGAGTTGGTATTCGACTATAGCTCTACGCTGTTCATAGAGCCTGGCCAACATGTGGAGCGTAGAGTTCCACCGTGTGGGCACGTCGCACAGCAGTCGGTGCACTGGCAGCTTAAAGTGATGTTGCAGGGTGCGCAGGGTGGCAGCGTCCGTGTGGGACTTGCGGAAATGTGCGCAGAGCCGGCGCGCCTTTACGAGCAGGTCTGACAAGCGTGGGTAGCTTTTCAGAAACCGCTGAACCACCAAATTAAAGACGTGGGCCAGGCATGGCACGTGCGTGAGGCTGCCGAGCTGCAGAGCCGCCACCAGGTTACGGCCGTTGTCACACACGACCATGCCCGGTTGGAGGCTCAGCGGCGCAAGCCAGCGGTCGGTCTGCTGTGTCAGACCCTGCAGCAGTTCGTGGGCCGTGTGCCTCTTATCGCCTAAGCTGAGTAGTTTCAGCACGGCCTGCTGACGCTTGCCCACCGCTGTGCTGCCACACCGCGCGACACCGACTGCTGGCGACATGCTGCTGCTAACACATCTTGATTGTGAGACAGAGGAGGAGGAGGAGGAGGAGGGTGCTTTAGTGGAGGAAGCATACACCTCCGCAGATACCAGCACCGAGCTGGGGCCCGCAATTCTGGGGGTGGGTAGGACGTGAGCGGTCCCAGGCTCTGACTCTGTCCCAGCCTCCACTAAATTCACCCAATGTGCCGTCAGGGAGATGTAGTGGCCCTGCCCGCCTGTGCTTGTCCACGTGTCCGTAGTTAAGTGGACCGTGGCAGTAACCGCGTTGGTGAGGGCGCGCACAATGTTGCGGGAGACGTGGTCGTGCAGGGCTGGGACGGCACATCGGGAAAAGTAGTGGCGACTGGGAACTGAGTAGCGCGGGGCCGCCGCCTCCATGATACTTTTGAAGGACTCCGTTTCCACAACCCTATACGGCAGCATCTCAAGGCTGATGAATTTTGCGATGCGGACGGTTAACGTTTGAGCGTGCGGGTGCGTGGCGGCGTACTTGCGCTTGCGCTCGAACACTTGCGCAAGCGACGGCTGAACGGTGCGCTGAACTACACTGCTGGATGGGGCCGAGGACAGCGGAGATGAGGGTGTGGGTGCAGGCCATGAGGCGGTAGTGCCTGTGTCCTGAGAGGGGGGTTGCATCTCAGTGGCAGGTTGGGGCACAGGGGGAGAGGCAGGGGTGCAAACCGGAGGCGGTGAACGGCCTTTGTCCCACCTTGCGGGGTGCTTGGCCATCATATGTCTGCGCATGGTGGTGGTGGTGAGGCTGTTGGTGTTGGCTCCCCGGCTGAGCTTTGCGCGACAAAGGTTGCACACCACTGTTCGTCGGTCGTCAGGCGTCTCTGTGAAAAACTGCCAGACCTTAGAGCACCTCGGCCTCCGAAGGGTGGCATGGCGCGAGGGGGCGCTTTGGGAAACACTTGGTGGATTATTCGGTCTGGCCCTGCCTCTACCCCTGGCCACTGCACTGCCTCTTGCAACCTGCCCTGCTGATGCCCTTGACTCCCCCTCTGAAGACCTGTCCTCCTGAGTAAGCGTTGCACACCAGGTGGGGTCAGTCACCTCATCGTCCTGCTGCTCTTCCTCCGAATCCTCTGTGCGCTGCTCCCTGGGACTTACTGCCCTTACTACTACCTCACTGCAAGACAACTGTGTCTGATCGTCATCGTCCTCCTCACCCACAGAAAGTTGTTGAGACAGTTGGCGGAAGTCCCCAGCCTCTTCCCCCGGACCCCGGGAACTTTCGAATGGTTGGGCATCAGTGACGATAAACTCCTCTGGTGGGAGAGGAACCGCTGCTGCCCAATCTAAGCAGGGGCCCGAGAACAGTTCCTGGGAGTGTTCCCGCTCCTGAGCAGGTGTCATTGTAGTGGAGTGAGGAGGCTGGGAGGAAGGAGGAGCAGCAGACAGAGGATTCGGATTGGCAGCAGTGGACGGCGCAGAACTGCGGGTAGACGATAGGTTGCTCGAAGCACTTTCTGCCATCCAGGACAGGACCTGCTCACACTGCTCATTTTCTAATAACCGTCTCCCGCGTGGACCCATTAATTGGGCGATGAATGTGGGGACGCCAGAAACGTGCCTCTCTCCTAATCGCGCAGCAGTCGGCTGCGACACACCTGGATCAGGAGCTTGGCCTGTGCCCACACCCTGACTTGGCCCTCCGCGTCCTCGGCCGCGTCCACGTCCTCTAGGCCTACCCCTACCCCTCAGCATGCTGTATTACCAGTGATTTGATTTCACAGGCAGGAAATAAATTGGCGCAAGACTGCAGGCCAAATATAATTTTTGCCCTTTTTGGAAAACGAAAGGCCCCACTGCCTCTAGTGAATGAATTATCTAAGTTTAATAACTGTGCTGTGTCCCTGCTTATGTGTCACAGAACGTGAGGGTAGCAGAGTTATTAACTGTGGCAGAGCAGGTATTTTTTTTCCCAATTAAGGAAAGCAAATGGCGAACCCAGCAGTAAAGCGTAGCTGGCTGCGTATGATTTAGCAATGTTTTTCACGCAGCTCACACGTCTCCACAGGCGTAAGGACGGACACAGGCTGGACAAATAGATTTGTTTTCAGTTTTTTCCCACCAACAGGCAGCACTGCGTATATTCAATGAACCTGAGAAGTTTAATAACTGTGCTGTGTCCCTGCTTATGTGTCACAGAACGTGAGGGTAGCAGAGTTATTATAACTCTTGGAGAGCAGGTATTTTTTTTCCCAATTAAGGAAAGCAAATGGCGAACCCAGCAGTAAAGCGTAGCTGGGTGCGTATGATTTAGCAATGTTTTTCACGCAGCTCACACGTCTCCACAGGCGTAAGGACGGACACAGGCTGGACAAATAGATTTGTTTTCAGTTTTTTCCCACCAACAGGCAGCACTGCGTATATTCAATGAACCTGAGAAGTTTAATAACTGTGCTGTGTCCCTGCTTATGTGTCACAGAACGTGAGGGTAGCAGAGTTATTATAACTCTTGGAGAGCAGGTATTTTTTTTCCCAATTAAGGAAAGCAAATGGCGAACCCAGCAGTAAAGCGTAGCTGGGTGCGTATGATTTAGCAATGTTTTTCACGCAGCTCACACGTCTCCACAGGCGTAAGGACGGACACAGGCTGGACAAATAGATTTGTTTTCAGTTTTTTCCCACCAACAGGCAGCACTGCGTATATTCAATGAACCTGAGAAGTTTAATAACTGTGCTGTGTCCCTGCTTATGTGTCACAGAACGTGAGGGTAGCAGAGTTATTATAACTCTTGGAGAGCAGGTATTTTTTTTCCCAATTAAGGAAAGCAAATGGCGAACCCAGCAGTAAAGCGTAGCTGGCTGCGTATGATTTAGCAATGTTTTTCACGCAGCTCACACGTCTCCACAGGCGTAAGGACGGACACAGGCTGGACAAATAGATTTGTTTTCAGTTTTTTCCCACCAACAGGCAGCACTGCGTATATTCTATGAATAATAACTGTGTTGTGGCCCTGCCTATACAATTCTTTCCCTGCAGTATCAATGGAGGGTGGAATGCTCTGCAGAGGCGATTTTGAGAAGCCCAAAAAAAATGCAGCACAGCCAACAGCAGCCTGGACAGTACTGCACACGGATAAATATGGCCCTAGAAAGGACCGTTGAGGTTCTTGAAGGCTACACTCACTCCTAACACTCTCCCTGCCTATGCAGCACTTCTGTCCCTAATGCCAGGTGCAACGGTCTGCAGAGGCGATTTTGAGAAAAAAAAAATCCCACTGCTAACAGCAGCCAACACACAGCTATCAGTGGCCCTAATAAGGACCTTTGGGGGGTCTTGAAGCCTACACTAACTACCAATTCTTTCCCTACAGCAGCTCCGGTATAAACAGCACTGTCCCTCATCTAACTCACACCGCATCTGAGGCGAGCCGCGGGAGGGGCCGACTTTTATATTAGGCGAACACCTGATCTCGCCAGCCACTCACAGCAGGGGGGTGGTATAGGGCTTAAACGTTGCAGGGGGAAGTTGTAATGCCTTCCCTGTCTTTCAATTGGCCAGAAAAGCGCGCTAACGTCTCAGGGAAGGAAGTGAAAGTAACCAGAACACCGCATGGTGTTCGTCACGAATAACGAACATCCCGAACACCCTAATATTCGCACGAATATCAAGCTCGGACGAACGCGTTCGCTCATCTCTAGACATAAGGATAAAAGTTTAACAAGGATGGTTAATGGTTGAGAAATGTATAGTGGAGGAGACCTGGAGGGAATCTTTTTTCAAGATAATGCATATTGTAATCTATGGTTTTAACCTGCCGGCCACCACTGCCTTCCCAGAATGTATCACGTATTGCCCAAAGCGTAAAACCCCAGCAACAGATCTTGCACATTGGCTATGGTTCTGTGATCGCTCACAAGAGTTGTGGGACATATTTTACAGTATATCAAAATGTACTGGAAGGTGGGACCCCAGGGGAACATCCAGACTTTGATATTCCATTATACTCCTGCAAAAGCTGCAGCTTCCTAAAATACAAACAATATATCACCATTTATACACATAGTGCTATGTATAGCAAAAAGGGCACTTTGAGCACACTGGATAAAAGATACAACTCCGGTAATGAATGAAATTATTACACATCACAAAGGTTTGATGGGATTTGATTGCATAAAGGCGGAAAGACATAAAGAAGGAGGAGCAAAAAAATTCTCAAGGAAATGGAAACCTTTCTTGATCTCCCACTTCATGGATTCAAATCTAGCAAATATTGTGATGCCTTTTCAATACACACCGAGGTATCCCAGGGAGGACTCAAAGAAGTCCCTTGGCAGGTTAAGACTCCCTACGATGGCTGATAGAGAAAGTAGTGGCACTGAGTATAGAGACAGGTTCTCCTGAAGTGATATTGTTGCGTCCTATGAACGTGCAACCTCAATAACATAAACAAAGGCACAACTGTGCAAAGAAAGCACAAAATAAATGGGGGAATTCTCTCCCTATACTCCCCTAGCCCGGGAGGGGGCCCTGCCTGCTCGGCAGACCGACCGCGCTGATAAGTGCGAGCCTGCACTTGTGCCTGGGCCACTGACCAGTCCCTATCTGGGAGCCCTAGCACAAAACAAAAGGGAAACAAAACAAAACCAAACAGCAAAGAACTTAGCTTATAATGAAGAGCTTCCACCACTCAGTGTTGCTCCGTCGCTGTCCAACATACAACTGAAGTGATTGACCAGCACAGGAGTCAAAGTTAGCACTGCTTAAATAGGAGCAGAGCTACTTAGCACCAGGTGCTGACTGACATTAATCTTGCAACCACCACACCTCTCAGCTCCAGGCGAGGTAGGAATGCTGCTAAACCCTGGTCTGGCCTGAAAGCAAGGTGGGAACCTCAGAACAGCTGCAACAGATATCCTCTTCCCTCTACCTTTCCTCTCCACTTTTTATTTCTTTCCCTCTCTTACTTACATTTTCCAACTTTTCTACGAAAGATGAAGGTTTAGTTCTGTTTTAAAAGTTACAAGCATAAAGAAATTGTTCTTTTGTTTTCAGAACTACCAAATGAATATTGGTCCTGTGAGACTGAACTCACATATATTAACAAAATACTGGCCCTGCGAGACTTTCACCAAACTTGTAGTATCTAACTTAAATTTTGATATGCTGACAAAATACTGTGAAGAAAAAGTAATAAAAAGATGTTTTTAAAAAAAAGATGAAAATCCGTCCAGGTTATGTGATGATTACAGATGCGAGACTCAGCTTTTTTGGTGATCTTTTTTATTTTCCATACCACTATGTATATTTGAAAAAAAATCCTAAAATCTTGCAGTTTTCACTCTGCCCACTTAGCCTAATAATAGGCTGACACTTCCTGTTCTATAGACAAAACATTTAGGGCTTTTATTTAATATAATGACATAGAAAAAAATCACGAAAATTGGTTTTTAAATGTGCTTTACATAAAAACTTGATTTAAATAATGTTGTTTTCTGATGACACGTCCTTTTAAGAGTAATTGATTATTAGAGGAAATATATTATGTTTTAAAGTAAGAGGTGAATAATGTCTTATGTAGATTTCCCTGAAGTTCTAGTAGATCTTACCCTGCCATAATGTGAGGAGATGGCAGACATTCGAAGACCTGAATACAGATGTAGCACAAACACCATTATAAAATGTTGTTTGTGCTTTCCAAAAGTGTTTCATTAATTAGCGAAGGACAGCAATTGCTAATTAGCTTTAAAGCAATTCATTGCTGTGCTTCAAATTGGAGCAAATCTTTGCAGTAATGCCGATGTGTCAGCTGGTGGCATGTGTAAAAGTTCTACTCTAACATCTTTACCTTCTTTTTAGGGTCAGAGTTTTAGAAGATTACGATTTAGAGAAATTGCAATCATGTGAATGCCAGGAATATTTATTTTTATTAGAGTATATTCAATATTGTATGGAAGAGTCCTACTATTCTAAGGCAAAGGGAAGGAAGGGGTGATGGCATAAAACTGATGTGAAGAGATAACACTCAGAGGGGTCTTCCAGGCAGCGCCCACTGTCATTACCGGGATACACTGGGGTCACAGCGGAAGCCACTGTTCCGACTCCTATGTGGTGGCCGGCACTTGTAATTGCTGCAGCAGTTCCCATTGATTACAATTACATGCTCCAGCCACTACATAGTGGTCAGAGTAGCGACTTCAGTTCTGACCCCGGTGTATGCTGGCACTGATAGCGGGCGCTGCCTGGAAAACCTCTAACTTTTTTTAGAATTAAAATATAAAATAAGATCAATTGTGTGAAGGGACGAGCAAAATTTTGAAAAGGTTTGGTTCAGCTGATTCGCCAAACATTTACTAAAAGTTTGGTTCAGACCAAATGAAAACAAAAGTTCACCAAAACCTTTAAAACTGGTGTACAACATTTTCTAAGAGCCATAAAAGCCATGCACAACACTCTGAAAGTATTGTACAGGGCCTTTATGGCTCTTAGACAGTGTTATACACCAGTGTTCTGGACTAGTGTTGAGCAAATCGAACCAGTAGAACCCTGTTTCGGATAGAACTTTGCTATAAGCTAAGTTCCAGTTCATACCAAACCAAACTTTTAGCAAAGTTCAACTTGAAATAAGGTTATACTGGTTTGGTTTGCTCAACATTAATCATGGGTTCCAGTATAATTGATGACAAGAATAATGTACTAGAAGATCAGCTCGAAAATGTATCCATCAGTGTTGTTATGACATGAAGGAAAGCCTCAATGTTAGTGTGAACAGAGCCGAATCCATACTATTACCACCTATTTAAAGACATAATTATCAGTTACTATGAGTGTTAGACCTCATGCACACAGCTATATTATATCCTCAACCTCTAAGCCATATGGAGGTGTAATTCGACGCCGATACCCATACATGGACCATTACTACCCCTCCATAAGCCTCCAATTCATATAGAAGCATACAGTGGTTTACAATGGATCATGTCATAATTTGTGTGTGATTTAACAGAAATAAATTCTGTTATGTTTGATTGGATGTCACATTTTATGTACAAAATTGCTTCTAAGTGAGAATACTTTCATACATACAGCTCTCGACAAAATGCTACAACAGCAAAAAGAGGCTACATGGCTACATACCATGCAGCCGTCTAGTCTTCACAGGCTACTATACATGCGCTGCTGTGTGCATGAGGTCTTAGTTATAGTCTTGTGCCTGGAATTTTATATTCTACACATTTTTCCATTGTAGTGTGCTACAATAAATATATTCAAGTATTGCTTCAAAATACACACCAAACATCTGCATATCTCTCTTAACCCTTTGCAATCCAATTTTAGATTCAGGGTTTCCTAGGGGGCTTTCTCTTTCTGCCATTATACAATGACACCATCTGCTGGCTAAAGCCAGTACTGCAGTATGGGACATGCTGGAGAGGCCCCCGACAACAGAGCGGCCAGTAATATACAGTAAGAATACCCTGCTGGACATCTTCCAACATCGGAGCTGTACAACCTTCAATCAGAATGTCTTCAGACGTCAGACAATGGATTGGAAAGGGTTACACTTTACTATAGTTAAATTTAAGGGAACACCAAGGAAATGGTAAACAAGTGACCTTAATCGTTCAGAGCACACAACTTCTTAGACCTCATAATAAGCATAAGGATCTAGAATTTAAACACTGAGTGGCCTCAACAACATGGATCTAGAAAGCAATAGACAAAACATGTCTTCAGCTGAAACTTTTCTTCCAGTAATTTTAAAGTAACAAGGAAAGAAATGAAATTATCTTTCATGGTGCATAAAATTCTTAGTTTTATCACTCTATGATCATTTTAAAGCAGCCTGCCTAAATGACGGAAATATGCTCCTATCTCAAATGAATACCACTGTATTTTCTTATTTGATGTGATCGTACCATTGCACTGTTGATATCTGCAGATAGATGAATAGAGTTTAAAATCCAGACGTAAAAAGTCTCTTACATTTGTTTGAAGTCTTCCATGATTGACAAGGCTCCCTTAGAACAAAACTGGCGGTGGAACTATCTTTGATATTAGAGGGGCTTTTATACATATCACATAGCCCTGATTATACACCATAAAGCAACCCGGTGAAAGCTATCTTTAACCATCTCTAAAAAATCTTATCCAAATGTTTTATTAATATTATGTTAAGCCATTTGGAAGGGAAATCTTCTAAACTATTTATTGTCCAATGAACCAGTTCAGATTATTATGTACTGTAACTATATGTAACAAATGAAAGGATGTGTTAATAGTTTATGTATAAAATAATATTGATAATTTGATAAACATATCATGAACAAAATAACTTCCAATCAACATGAAGAAAAAAAACTAATAAATATTTAAACCCCCACCTCTATAGTTTATCTTCCAGCCTCTTTCGCCCAGAAAACTATTGATGCTCCTGTACCCTTTTCCCCCCTTGTGACACATCAGTATGTACGGAAAGTAGAGGCAGCTCCCTTGACATGCAACTGTAATGATATGTCACAGATTTTTGAAAAAAAACTACTAAACTTCCCTTATAACTTGACTGCTCTCAGATTCAGGGCATTTTTGCTAATTGGAAAGTTCTTTACTTTTATATAGTATTATTAAAATAGCCTATTGTATCTCTTAGTACTGGATACAAGGGTTTCATATGGCCCAAGTCTTGGAAGGGATGGAATTTTACATTATCAAACTATTTCTTTGATGCTCTGTACTGTGTTGTCTTCCTTCTCTAATTTAGGTGCATTATTAACCCTTTCCAATCCACTGTCTGACCTCTGAAGACATTATGGATTAAGGCTGTACAGCTTCAATGTTGGAAGACATCCGTCGGGGTTCTCTTACTGTATATTGCCAGCTTCTCTGCTGTTTGGAGCCTATCTAGCGTGTCACCTCATGCAGTACTGGCTTTAGCCAGCAGATAGCGCCATTGTATAACGACAGAAAAAGAGTAAGCCCCCTAGGAAAACCAGGATACAAAATTGGATTGGAAAGGGTTAATATGGATAAATTCATGCTTTTATCGACATCCAATATTGTAGCTGAAGGACTGTCTATCCCGGATTTCATTCTGCCATTCAACTTTAAAATGTTTGATACTCCAGAATACACCCAGATATGCTGATTTTTAAACTCTCTCCATAGAAAATCACAGCTCTCAATTCCATTCCTCTTTATTCTGAGGATTGTAATTTTTCTACTTTTCATTCTATTTAGCTGCACTTATGTTTAGTTTTTTTTACTTTAATTTTTTTCAGCTAAATCTGTTTTTAGGCAGCATTTTAAAATACTTAAAGATTTGCATACAGTACAGGATTTACGCCCCAAGAAGCCTCTTGTGGAAACCATTACAACACTTTGCTGATTGCCTATAAGAATTTTGGACTTCTTTTATATGTATTTTACTAATTTTCCAACAAGCTGTAAATAACAAGTTTAAATAGCCTACAGGATTGTGAGTGTAGAGTTACGGTGGCCTCATACGAGCATGTTCTTGTGCGTACATATGTGCGCACCTCTGTATGAGCAAAAACATGGATGTATGTAGCTGCGTGCATTGCCGACTGAATGACAGGCGAGAGCTGCCTGTGATTGGCTGAGCACCCCAACCAATCACAATTAGCTCTTTCAGCAGGTGGGGATTTTAAATCCCTGCCTGCTCAAAGAACAGCACTACACAGCCGGCTGAGTCCCGGCAGCTGAAGGACGGGGAGTATCTATTTTTTTTTTTTAACACTACTTTTACTGTTTTTTTCAGGGAAGAGCTTATATTTAAAGCCCTTCTCTGAAATCTAATGACAGGGTGCCGGCAGCAGGATCCTCTACTGCAGCTGTCATGTTGGGGCTAATAGACGCGTGTTTTTGTGCGCGCGTATGCACGCACAAAAAATGCTCGTGTGAAGCCACCATTAGTGCTCACTCCCACAAGCGTATTTTCACCATGTATTACGCATGTGATGTACACGCTCATAATACACAATGAATGGATTTAATCAAATAAATTGATTTTCATTGATTCATGCATACTTGCGAATATTCATTGTATGTAATAGATGGGAAAAAGAATGCAGCATATTTTATTTTACCGCATATTAGGCACGTAGAGCCCTATTGTTCTCTATGGGTTGCGTATCAAATGCTGTTCATACGCAATACATTGCATATGTCTGGCATTTATTACGCCACACCGCTATGAGACAAGCATAAGTCCAATAGCACTAACTCCTGTGCAATGTATTTGGGCAGCGAAGGAGCGCTTTTTGCGCGTGCAGACGCCTTTAAGCAGGCTGAACTGTGATCTTCATTGCAAGTATATGACAGAAATCAGTCTAATGTTCATTGGTAAAATTGATAGGAGTTTGTTCCCTACTCTCAAGAGTTTATGTGGAACAGTGAATGTAAATACAACATACAACATTGTCTATGAGTAGGGATGAGCGAGTATACTCGCTAAAGCACTACTCGTTCGAGTAATGTGCCCTAGCCGAGTATCTCCCTGCTCGTCCCTGAAGATTCGGGGGCCGGCGGCGGGCGGGGAGCTGCGTGGGAGAGCGGGGAGGAACAGAGGGGAGATCTCTCTCTCCCTCTCTCCCGCCCGCTCTGCCCCGCTCCCCGCCGCAACTTACCTGTGAGCTGCGGCGGCTCCCGAATCCTCAGGGACGAGCAGGGAGATACTCGTCTAAAGCACATTACTCGAGCGAGTAGTGCCTTAGTGAGTATACTCGCTCATCCCTATCTATGAGCTAAGAGATTAATTTGTGTCAATAGAGGTTAATTCAGACTCTTATTATGCAAAAGCCTCAGTATATTGGATTTCATATCTAGCGGTAGAAGCAGCAAGAAAAAAACAGGTATGACACTGAGAAATCTGCAACGGAACATATAGGTAGCAGAACACATTTGGCGAGTTTCCTTTTATATCATGTATTGCATTAAAATATTTGCCTGCTCTTAAAATATAAAACAAATATTTGATAGTCCATAATATAGTAGTCCATAATATAGTGGCAAAAACTATCCTATGGTTTATGGAACCTAACTGCTAGATCTATGACCCTCCCAGGGGACTCTAGCTCACCTTTAAGTATATCCTCTACTCCTGCAATAAATATGTGAGGTACATATCAATGGAGCTAATCAACCGAAGCGTTTTCGTTACCTTTTCAACTCAATGTGACAAGCTACAAGCACAGCCCAACTCCCCCCAACCCCATGATCCCCCCTCATGTGTTTTCCCCACTGTCCTCATACTAGTTTCTACTTAAATGTAACTTTTGTTACAGGTCTATTCAGGCTTCATTTTATTAGGGGTTTATCTGATAAGGAAATAGAACCTTGAATTTCACTTTACTTTATTCTGTAAGAAGTAATACCTGATATGTAATTCTGGGCATTTTGCCTAACTTTGTAACCCCCTGAATATTTAAATGAATGTAATGTTGAAAGTCATGATTAATAAGTTTTGAACTTTCCAAGAAATTAATAAAAACTTTGTTAAACAAAAACTATCCTATTAATAATCGTTACATTGAGTGGTTTGCACAATAACTGTTAGCTGTAAAACGCATACATCGAAACGATTTGCCGAATAGAAAGCAGTGACATAAGAGTTGACTAAAGGTTGGTTATTATGATCCAATAAACAATCAAAACTACCCAATTATTGTTCAGTGTAAATGCATGCCAAGCGAACGATATATAATTGCTACTTCACCATTCATCTCATGCTCATTCCAATTTATCTTGTAGTTTAAAAAGGGCCCTAACCTATCATTCTCAATATCTTCCCTACACACATGCAATGCTCTTATCTGATAGGATAATTTTAGAGATGAGCAAGCACCCAAATGCTCGGGTCCACGTTATTCGAGTCGAGCTTTTCGTAAAATTCGAGAGGTCTACTCGGGTAATGAACCCCATTGACTACAATGGGAGACTCGGGCATTTTTGTATGTGGGACGCTGGGCCCCAAGCTTTTTTTTTCCTTCTCTCTCTCTCTCTCTCTCTCTCTCTCTCTCTCTCTCCTTCCTACCCGACAAAAAATTTGCCAATGACGCGCTCTGCGTCATGGCGGGGAGGAGCCAAAACAGTCATGTCACAGCAGGGAGGAGCCAAAAACTGGGGCCGGGTCGAACACGATTTGATGCTCATTCGAGTAGCAAGCACCATCGAGTACGCTAATACTCGAATGAGCATCGAGCTCGGCAGAGTATGTTCGCTCAACTCTAGTTAATTTGAAATGTCCCAAATTGGGTCCACTCTGCACTAATACAGTGAAACACATATTTCTATATACAGCTATCTACTAGACTATTCTGTCCCAAATGAGCCCATTCAATTACAGTATACTGGAGTGCTGAATGTATAGCCAGATTATGGAAGAAACTTTGCCAAAGTTTCCTCAATGATGACAGAAAGAATATAGTCTAACGGAAGTTTCATTGGCCAACAGCTGATCAGTGGGGGTTTAGCTGCTAAAACTCTCAGAAATAAGTAATTATAAGCTGCGGGAGAAAAGTGGTATAGCCTCCATTTTAATGAACGATAGAATATGAAATAAATGGTCATGCTGAGTACCTCATAACAGAAGCAATAGTTCCTTGTTCTGCGTAATAGAGGGAGTTCTCAAGCAGGACACCCAATAGTACATAAAAAATAGTTTTTGTCCTAAAGTGACAACTCCTCTAAAGGGTATATTCATAGCACTGAAATATTGTGAATATGGCTTTGTGCATAGAAGACAACTTGTTAGAAGTTTATGCCTAGTGTTTTACTTTATGTGAGAAAGTGTACTCTTGTCATACAATGCAATTGAAAAGTCCCATATGTTAAACAATTCAAAATAGATACAAAATTCCGGATTATATTTCTGCCATATGTCATTTGTATAAGTTTTGGCAACAAGTCTATTTTTGTAAATGAAGAAACAGTTTTTTTGTAAAAATGTTTCACTTTTATATTGTTTTTGCATGAAAGCAAATCATTAAAATTGAGTTAAATGTTTTGTAATGTTTAATGTAAAGAAAATAGGAGGCAATTATATAAATACAATTAATATTATTTCTATGAGTGAAACTGAATTTATTTTATTTGTGCCACTAATCCCATGATGCATCAGCACAGCATTGCATGAGCAGCATAATTGGCCAGTGTAAAAGGGCATTTACAGCACTAGGGTCTTGGGTTTAAATCTAACCAGGTCAACATCTGCATGGACTTTGTATTTTCTCCCTGTGTTTATGTGTGTTTCCTCCCACACTCTGCAAACATACTAATGAGGCAAAATTAGATTGTGAGCTCCAGTGGGGATCATTGTGCATACAGTCAACAGCTATATGGGAAGATGTTAAGAATTTCACATAGAGGCATGGTGTGATCCAAAGCACTACAATTTGAATGGAACAGAGAGCATTAGTTATAGTCTTATCCTTATCAGTAAACAATGTATTGAGTTTGCACACTGAATGTAAAATTTTACAAAATGTTGGAATTTCACATCTGCAAGTTTTAATCTGTGTTGTGGTCAAAAGGTCAGAAATAAACAATAGGTAGTTAATTAGAACTTTCAAAGCAATGGCACCTGTATTTTCCAAAATAGCTTTATGGACCTACATCATCATTTACATAAATCTATGAAATCATCAGATGTGGCTTTCTGGGTGTATCACTATGTAGGTTTATTAGTGAAATACACATTGTTAATACAAAACTCAAGAAGTAGAGAGTATATATGAATAATTGGAAAGACACCTGTCTTTTAATTTGCTTGTCAAAATTAATAGCTATGTATTCTAAGACAAATACAATTCTTACAGTTTATTTGTCAGCTGCATTCTTATGTATGGCTGTGATTTTTCTCAATTTGTGTATTAATTAAAAATAGTCCAACAAAGCATCCGAGCAGGTGTTCATTAGCAACTTTCGAGAATTCCAGAATACAGAGCTCCTCAGGGGCACTCAATTCTTTACTAGTAGTCTTAAAATACAAAAAAAAGGATCAGAATGACGCAAAGTTACAGAATACAAGTATTGATAAACTAAAAAAGAAAATATGACTAAAACGCATTTTTTTAATACCCCCAGCCTATGAAATTTGACCAGACCCCCTAAACAAATACTGATACCAAACCCCATAAATGCAAACCCTCAAACCTGACTCCAGCTTGTTACATACCCTAGATTAGAGTCCTCCTCAAAAAAGACTCCAGACCAGATATGCAGATTCTTAAATCTCCCTGTTGATGCAGTCATCTTCACTTACTGCACCACGACAGTCTGTAGATACCATCCTGGTGCAAGAATACCAGCCAGGAGTGAAGAGGGCTGCAGGAGAGCTGAGTATATTTCAAAGGGAAACCGGGAGGTTTGCTGGCTCATCTTGGAGTCCAAGAGATCTTACCTTTTTCCAAGGGTTTTCCAGACATTCCAGGAAAGTTGGCAACACAAATGTATATGTAGGAGCAGACTTGCTCACAGAAACAATTGCATGTATACACACTGCACCCATGCATTAACATACTGGACAAACAAAGTACAGTACATTCCAATCCCCATCTGTCCTGATACACCATAGTTGTCTGTTTCTTAGATCATTGGATGCCTGAGAACTTCTTCTCCTAGCACCTTTAATGTGAGAGAGCAGTGGAGGAGGGGTGGGCTTAACCTTTACAGTGCAGAATTGAGAGGACAGAGAGTGAGAAGGTCATGAATTCTTCTGTGAAATCTCTGTACAGCTGCTTTTTATGTTATCAGTACACAGACATCTGTGTGTTCATTTTACTGCTGTTAAACTGCTTTAGAGCAGGACACTCAGCAGCACAAAGGTTACACAAACATAGGAAACCATTAATGATAACTGTAAAGTGATGCTTCCATCCTCCTGGATGCCCTAGTGCCTTGTTATGAATATGGCTTTGAGCATATCCTTAAATCATGACCTGTTGTGTTGTTGTGAGGACTGGAGTTTGGGAAATACCGCACTACACGAATGAGTAAAATTTATATTGCAATTCATTACATGATCATAAAAATGGTAGGTGAATGTAAAACATGTACTACAGAGACAACAAATCACTGATGGCGCATCCACTCCTTTAGCACGAATACCACACTATAACGTTTTCTGTTGAAAGGAGGTCAGTCATAGCTTTTATTTAAAATTAAAGGGGTTGTGTCGCGCCGAAACGTTTTTTGTTTTTTTTTCATAGGCCCCCCGTTCAGCGCAGGACAAACCCAAGGGATGTGTTGAAATAAGAAAAAAAATTTTACTTACCCGAATCCCCTCTCTGCGACTTCTTCCTTCTTTTCCTCCAAGATGGCCGCCGGGATCTTCACCCACGATGCACCACAGGTCTTCTCCCATGGTGCACCGTGGGCTCTGTGCGGTCCATTGCCGATTCCAGCCTCCTGATTGGCTGGAATCGGCACATGTGACGGGGGCGGAGCTACGTGATAACGCGTAGAAGGGGACGGAGCCAGAACGCCGCTCGTGCCCGGACCGACCAGAAGGGAGAAGACCCTTCTGCGCAAGCGCGTCTAATCGGGCGATTAGACGCTGAAATTAGACGGAGCCATGGAGACGGGGACGCCAGCAACGGAGTGGGTAAGTGAATAACTTCTGTATGGCTCATATTTAATGCACGATGTATATTACAAAGTGCATTAATATGGCCATACAGAAGTGCTTAACCCCACTTGCTTTCACGAGACAACCCCTTTAAGTAATTAAACCTATGAACATATCCCATAAACATATCACATGATCTAAAGTGATATGCTTGGACCCCTAACTGCCACTACTTCATCACTACAATACCTCTCAACCACCTGTTCTGTCCTCTTAAGAGGAAGAATCAAATAACTCTATAACAAAATGTTAAGTAAAATTGTAAGTGCATATAATATGATATGTTAAGACATTAACAATGATCATTGATAGAGCAGGAGGGTGGGCACATCCAAAGAAGGCAGCCCAAAACAGACCATCCAAAGGTATCAAGAAGCCAGAGTTAGCACCCAGAAAACCTGGCAGATGCCAGAGCCCACTGTATCTGGAAGGGCCCATGGGGCACAGGGGTCCAGGAGGGGAAACACAGCAGCCCAGCCTCCAATTAAAATTTTATTTAGTTTGATTAATAAATATAAACCATATACTAATCTTCCCTGTTGCTCCCTGGAAGCTGCAGTCAGTGCCACTGACTCCCAGGTTTTGTGAGCATGTGATAGAGATAATGTGTGTTTCACATGATCACACTCTTCGGAGGTCAACCCAGTGCTGACTATCAAAGCATGCTTTTCTATGAATGTGACTGTTAGCACTGTTGCCTTTCAGAGTTGGGATCCTAGGTTTAAATCCCATCAAGGATAATATCTGCATGGAATTGAAAAACTCAATCAGATTTGAACCTACAATGCCAACACTACAAAGTAGAAGCGCTAACTGAGCCAGGAGGTAATATGATGTTTGTATTACAGATATTTTGTTTCAATTAGAATTTTTGTTATCAATTAGAATTTTACTATGAGTTTATTTATTTTTATCTAAAAATTGGCAGCAAAGGTTGAATTTTCGCAATTCAATTATAGGATCCAAAATGCTTTGGGTTTACATATAAATAGAGATGAGCGAGCGTACTCGTTAAGGCAAACTACTCGAGCGAGTATTGCCATTTTCAAGTACATGCCCGCTCGTTCCAAAAGATTCGGGGCAGGTGAGGGAGAGTGGGGAGAAACGGGGGGATATCTCTCTCTCCCTCTCCACCCCCACCCCCCCCCCTGCTCCCCCATGCTCACTCCCACAACTCACCGCTCACCCCCGCCGGCCCCCAATCTTTTCTCACAAGAGGGCATCCACTCGAAAATGGCAATACTCGCTCGAGTATTTTGCCTCAATGAGTACGCTCTCTCATCTCTACATATAAACGCTAAGCTCACATGCGTACATGATTACCGCGTATTACACGGATGCTTTACGCCCATTTGATATCAGTAACTCACAGGCAATCATTTACATTGCATTATGCAGTTCTGCTCACATTAGCGTGTTGGAATGGCATAACACGCAAGCGCAAAAAAGAACACAGCATGCTCTATTTCCCCCCATATATACGTGAGAAAGGATCCGTTGTTCTGGAGAGGCGTATATATGGTCGAAAATATATTTTATAAAACAGGTTTACTATGCATGACAGTGCATGAGATAAGTTGTCAATTTCAATGCCATACACGGTAGTACGTCGGGGCACTGCTGGCTTCAGAGCTGTAATGGTATTACTCTGTTTTCATATTTTCCATTTCTGAAGGGTGGATTTAGATGTTTTCATGCCAAAATACATTTCAACCAAATTAATCTTAATATAATGTTTCAATACGTTGCAGAAAATTAAATTCTGTAATAGAGAAGTGTATAATTAGTAATTAGAATGTATGCAAAAGATTTTCCTGCTACCCTACCGTATAAGCAATGTTTTTTTTTTCTTTTTTCTTATAACTTACAACAATACTTGTCAGGATCATTATAGATCGGACCTTTTATGTTATCATGAAACATTTTAATGGGCTGTCCTATGACAATCCTTTTTATTTTTATAGTCAGTCAATAAAAGTAAAAACAATGGGGTATGGCCTCTGGAGCTAGAACATTGGACCCTTTGCCCTCATTTTTTGGCTGGAGAGTAAGTTGAGCATTCACTGTCCCTTTCAAATACCCGAATTGAAATGCTAAAAATGCAGTTATCAAATGCACACATTCAGCTGTTTCCAGCAGCCCTGTTCCCTGCAACTTAACTTTTTTTTTTTAAGAAAAAAAAGCCTCTTACTTTTACTGTGTTTACCCAAAAATAAGCCCTTCCCCAATCAGAGCCAGCGCTTTATCATTCACAGCCATTTAGTGAATGACATCACTGAATGGCTGTGATTAGTTCATCGAGCGCCAGCTCTGATTGGCTGAGCCAGCGGCGCTTGTGATCCAATCACAGCATTCGCTTGCTGGAGGCAGGGTATTCAAAGCCCCGTCACCAGGAAGAGAGTGCTATGACAATGCTGAGGACACGGCAACCTGCTACAGCGCCAGAGACCAGTGCAAGGGACACAGACGCCATGTGCCAGATCAGTGTAAGACCCTCCGAACATAAGACACTGTGCCTCTTTTAGAGCAAAAATTAATATAAGAGAGGGTCTTATTTTCAGGGAAACGCAGTAGGTTACTTTCTCATGAAGACTATAATTAACTGTGGTAGGTGCCTGTCCTGCTTTTTACATTAACTTAGAGCAGAAAAAGGGAAATTTCAATGTAAAAATCACTGCTAGCAGCCATACTTACTAATATACTGATAGCAAATACAAGGGCAGGTATAGACACCACATCCCTCAGCATGCAGGCAGGCAGATTGGTATATGGAGGGACATTGCACAGATACAAGATGCTGATGAACAACCGCTCACACCAATGCATACTGAGTGGCTGCTTATTATTAGACTTAGCACATAGATGAGGCATACAAAGGGTGGCAGACCAACCGATACAGGTAGTGCACCATGCTGGCTTACAATCTATTAATGGTGCCACATATGATTCAGCCTGGGGGTATGCAGCCTTTCACAGAGTAGACTAATGCATTAAAACTAAATTTTATTAGATCCTTTAAAAACATATAACACAATTGGGGCACACCTGACAAAAGGCAACACAGAAAACCGCTATGTAACGGACTGAGTATCACGGCCGCACCGCAACATATAATGTCTTTTTGGTAATTACAAGACGCGATATCTCTTTTTGGTGGGCCTAGGATACAGACCCAATGCCAAATCTAATATGATTTCTTATCAAGAGGCTTAATATAGACAGAAGAAAGAAACTTGTTTAACGAGAATAATTCCAAGCGCAAGTTTACGTGGTCAAATATAGAGAGGCGCAATGGATCCTATATGGTGCCAGATCACTGCCCCCTCATGATAACCTGATTCATATACTGATTAGGAAACTGGGTTTAGAAACTTTGACGCAATTATACAGATCTTCAGGAAGTTAAAGGGTTCCTTTCAATCAGATTTAAAGAACATATATTTAGAAAGTACGTTACTTCGCCAGTGAGATGATATGTAATAAGCACTGAAATAAGCAATAATGCCTCTTATACCACTGGCAGAGAGCCCTATACTCAGTCTAATACCAGTAGTCTGGAGGCTATTCTGGGGGGGATGCTTTATACTGATAAGAATACTGATAATGTTGTGTGGCCAGTCCAAGGTGACGGAATATCATATCTAAACCGTCACCATAATGCCTGGTGCAAGGTGTATGGTATCCGTGATGAGCAAGCTTGTTTAGCTGAGACTTGATCTCCTTAGCTCCTCATAGATTACTTGTTAGAGTTCCTGCACTAGCTAGCTAGATCGGTATATTGTCCCTATCTAGACGAAGTATAGCCCTCCCTAAAAAGATCATATCACAGGATAAGAAAATTTTTTAAAAAACACTCATAGCCCTGATGGTGGACCAGAGTGACTGAGGCCTCCAGTTGGAGCGTGGTTTAAATAGTGTCTTAAGATCTACCCATAGGTTGGGAATTGGTTCACTTTTCCCACCACAATGCAGTGCATGATGGCATATTGACTGCGAACAGCGGCCCTATCAGGGCATCATTAAGGGATATACTGCTGATCTTCAGGCCATCAGGATTCTTACCTGTTACCACAATGTGTCGCAATGTGGGACCGCTGGAAAGAAACAGTGGTGATCTTGTAAATCACTAATTAGTGGGGCTTTATTTATCCCTGTCACCATGGCGATGCAGGAAAACAACCCTAATCGTGTGTAGCATCATTAATAGATTGTAAGCCTGCATGGTGCACTACATGTATCAGTGGGACTGGCACCATTTGTATGCCTCATCTATGTGCAGGTATAACCCTCAGTATCCACTCCCCCTAATATGGTATGTGAGAAATTGTTCATCAGTATACTGAACCTTTCCAATGCTCCTCCATATAGCGATCTGCCCGGCTGAAGGATGTGGTGTGGATTTTGACACAGATTTTAACAGGGATTCTATTACATGTGAACACACTCTAAATGGGAATGGACGAATTGCATCAGTTCTTCATGGAATGATAAGATTTTTTAACTAAGGAGGAAGTAGAAAATCTTTCTTGAGCTTGTTTTAAAAAGATATTTCCTTTGGATTAAATACAAGTTTGCCCATGATCCAGTTGGACAGACCATGTCAAAAGGTTACAGTAAGGGTTTTTTTGTCATTTTAATTAAGTTGTATGAAATAGAGTAGTCACAGAATGAGAAAGCTGGTCATAGCAGAAGGGATTGAAGCCATTTTATCAAATGCCTTTTCTAAGTGCTCAAAGAAAGTTAAGCAAATAAAGAGAAAAAGTCAATCCAGTCCTAAGATTGCTCAAGACACTTGTGAGAAGGAAGATGAGGAAAGCTGCATCAGTCTTCCTGGAAAGAGAATTGATGGGAAGTAATTTAAAAATCGGTATCCACTAGTGATCCCTGTTAGGAAGTGTTGAGCTTCCCTGTATAGACAAGGCCTTCAGAAAGGCCTCCTAGAATCGTATCTGGCAATTGATGCTGGGCAAGACGGAAAGTGGAGTGATGTGGTGCACACGAATATGAGGGATGTTAGTTATGGGCAACGGCGGTGGTGGCTCCACTGTTCTCCCACCTCACAGACGGCAGTGACCAACAGAATAGTACATATCTAAAGTCTCTAGTTTGAATTTTGTTTAGTGCTACCCATTGGTCAGGCAGTGTATGGTGGTAAAAATTATTTTTGCCCGTATACAGGCCTAAACCTGTTCGGGGCAAAAAAAATTAATAAGCAAAAAATTAAAGAAAATGGGGATGCAGGGGAGGCAGTTGCACCAAAGTCTAGGAGCCTTAGGGGGGCCATAAGGCCTCTCTTCTCCATATAGGGAGCCCAGTATTATGAATAAAGTATTATAGTTGGGGGCCCTGTTACATGTTTTGCATTGGGGCCCAGGAGCTTTAAGTTACACCTCTGCATTAAGGGGGTAAGAGAAGTGGTGGGGGGAGCAAGATAAACTTTTGCACCCTGGCCCATGAGCCTTTAGCTACAACCCTGGTCCCTTTCCCTGGAGGGCGGTGTAGTACGCTTCAGTGCCAATGGTGAAGTGGTGAGAAGGAAAACTCCAGGAGTCAGGTTGAACAATAAGACATTAAGACAATTGATTTTCTGAGAGGTCTTCAATTTATCAATTTCATATGCTAGCAGGAAATGTCACATATAATAACGGAATGCATGAAGGTTTTGTCAGAAGTCCAAGTCCAGCCACATTTTAACCTTTAAGTGCAGTTAACCCCATTCTTTCACTTCCATTAAAATCTCAGAAGAGTCTAGGAAGTTGGGATGCGCAACATCCGCATACTATGTAGCTGGAATTCACCAATGATTTTCCCTTTCCAACTAACAAATTAGCTGCCCTTCAGGGCTATACAACAAATGGTTCACAAATTCTTTAACTTTGCATATTCACTACTACAGGAAAGAAAACCACCAATGCCCATCGGCCTGCTACAGTATAACCATTCTACGCAAATCTCTCCATGTTCTTTGACTTTTGTATAGGAGTTAACAATCACACCAGATTTTTATATAGTGGCATTTTATGTATCAAAGTCTTGTAGAAATGAATAGATTGATTTATTAATGGATCCCTTTCACAAAAAACTAAGCATAAAAGGTGTGCTTGAACATTTTCTGTTGCTCTTTAGTTTTTAATTAAAGAAATGATTCTAGAAAATGTTCCTGGAGCTGGACCTATGAAATATGTGTTATATAACTAAAACAGTAATTAACACGTGTTTTGCTGTAATAGTTAAGTATTAGAGATGAGCGAACGTACTCGGTAAGGCCGATTTCGCATTAGAGCACCGCGATTTTTGAGTACTTCACTACTCTGGTGAAAAGATTTGGATGGTGGAGCGGTGAATGAATTCATGAACGGGTGTGAGTGAGACCTGCCTCTGATTGGCTCAGGCTGAGCCAATCAGGGGCAGCTTTGAGTCACACCCCCTTCACACCCACAGCAGGACGGCCGCGCTGTACTCCGGCTGCCGGGACAAGGTGAGTATATATATATTTTTTATTTTAACACATTTCTGGATGAATTGCAGGGAAGGGCTTATATATTTAAGCCCTTCCCGACAATTCATCCAGCGCTGTCCGGCAGCCCATTGCTTTCAATGGAGCCGGCTGTATTGCCGGCTCCATTGAATTCAATGGGCAAACATCGTTCTTCTCTGCCACAGCTGTAACAGAATGATTTGTCTTCTATATGTTCTCAATGGGGTCGGCGCTGCTGCCGCCGGCCCCATTGAGCGCATATAGAGAAGAGAACAGGAATCGCAGATCGCAGATAGGTGCGATCTGCGATTTCTGTTCTATAATTTATCGGACGAGCACATAAAAAGTGCTCATGTGTCCGATACCATTGCAAAGCAATGGTTTTAAAAAAATCGCCGGATGCATGCGCAAATCGCGCAAAAAATCGCCCGTCTGACTGAGGCCTGAAGTTGCCCTAAAACTTGAAAAGAGAGATTTGTAATATTGTACCATATAGTATGTGTTGCATTCAACAACAGGGCGCACAGCCCGCTGGCCAGTTTGTTATATGCTAAAGTTAGCACCGTTTTCCAACGCTATTCTGAAAAGCAAAGTGTCAGAAAATCTTCATCTTCACACAACTCTAAAGCCACACTATTTATATGTGTTGAAATAATTAGCCCAAAGGCTTCAAAAATACAGTGTCGGGGCACAGCTCATATTTTTTGTTGTTAACCCCTTAGTGATGAGCCTATTTTTTGCCTTAAGGACCAAGCAATTTTCATTGTCGCATTGCAAGAGCCAGAACTTGTTGACATAGCCATATGAGGGCTTGTTTTTGGGGGGACAAGTTGTATTTTTTTAATAGCTCCACTCTGGGGTACATGATGTGTTGTCTAACTTTTTTCGTTTCCAAGGGGGTGGAAACGCCCAACAGAAATTCGACAATTGTTTTTGAGTCTTGCTTTAATGGCGTTCACCATTCAGTAAAAATAACATGATAATTTTCTTATTTGGATCGGCACGAAGTAGATAGATAGAAGAGGTAAATAGACGAGATAGATACATAGAAGAGATAGATAGATACAAGATGAGATAGATAGATATGAGATAGACAGATAGATATGACATAGATAGATAACATAAATAGATAGAAGATAGATAGATAGATAGAAGCAATAGATAGATAGATAGATAGAATAGAAAGTAGATAGATAGATATGAAATAGATAGATATGAGATAGATAGATAGATAGATAGATAGATAGATAGATAGATAGATAGATAGATAGCGGGATACATAGATATGAGATAGAGGGATAGAGGGATAGATAGATAGATAGATAGATAGATAGATAGATAGGAGATAGATAGATAGATAGATATAAGAGATAGATAGAATAAAAAAGTAGATAGATAGAAGAGGTAGATACATAGAAGAGATACAGATAGATAGATAAATAGATAGATATGAGATGGATAGATAGATAGATAGATAGATAGATAGATAGATAGATAGATAGATAGAAGATAGATACATACATAGATAGATAAGATAGATAGAAAGTAGATAGAGAGATAAATAGATATGAAATAGATAGATAGATATGAGATAGATAGATATATAGACAGATAGATATGAGATAGATAGATATGAGATAGATAGATAGATAGATAGATAGATAGATAGATAGATAGATAGATATGAGATAGATAGATAGATAGATATGAGATAGATAGATAGATAGATATGAGATAGATAGATAGATAGATAGATATGAGATAGATAGATAGATATGAGATAGATAGATAGATAGATAGATAGATAGATAGATAGATAGATAGATAGATAGATAGATAGATAGATAGAGTATTAACTTGGCCTAGAAAAGAGATTGTGTATCTATTATAAAACATCCCAAATTAAAGATTGTACAAAGATTCCATAATATATCTTGCAGATGAGCACACTAGGGAGTCTTTTTAAGGTTTTCCTTTTGAAAATGTGAAACAAAACTAAAATAACTGCAGTAGATTTATCGTGTAACAAAATCCAATTTCCACTAGATCCATTGTATGTGATAAATCCGGCACTATTTCTGTACTCAGTAGTACAATACTACATGTGGCATTGTATTCTTTGTTAACACATGTAAGGTATATGATCTGCTAGACATTATTATATGCATTAGATTGTTACAAATTTGCTCGTGTTCAATGGACTATTTTAGACTGAGACATATAGTTACAGACCCATATAACTAACATGAATAGCGCATGGTTAAACGCGTTTGTGACGCTAATTCAGCAATAAATTTATACTTTTACATTTAACATAGTGTTAATTAGTCTAAATTGTGGGGAAAGTTCCAGACATTTGAGGCACTAATACTGGGAAAGTGTCCTCATTAAAAGACTAATGAATGCAGATATGTTTGCCAAATTGGTCTAAAAAATAACAGAGAACAATTCGCTTCTCCATTGAATATCTGGGGAACCATGCAACTCCGTAATCAATTTGTAGCTAATTCTTTCAGACCTGTCACACGGCATCTATGTTTCAGTATTCAGTCATGTTGACATCCTGATGGAACGCCCGCAAGGAAGACATTAAAAAAAGTAACAATAAAATATAGACACAAATTTAAAGCAATCGCTAAATACACACCATGCAGAATACGTACAAAAAGTATGTTTAGGAAATGTAACAAAAATGATAAAATATTGTAGAATGAATTAACATAAAGATCTCTTAACTAATCCCTTCACTGTGAAATGCTTAATCACAGCTCTGCATGCTAAGAAAATATCCAAATCTCTCTCAGTAATGTGAGAATACCTTCCTACTGTATATCATTTAACCTTTCAGGGACTGGATTCATTAAGGGGGGGGGGAAACAAAGGCTACTGTGCAACTGTATAAGTAAATTACATCCTTGCATGCCAAAAACCCTGTTGTTTTACTTTGCAGGTTGGAAGTGTTTGCAAATGAAATAATTAATATGCAGAATCCTTTGCCAGCATGTGTTCGTTTCAGTGATAAAAATAAAATGTTTTGTGGTTGCAATGAGAATTAGTCCCAGGAGTATAAAGGGACTCCAGCTTCAGACTGCACATCTTCCCTCTATATGAAGCATGCATAATTTGCCATCGCTGTCTCTTAATATGCTGCAGTTGTACTTAGAACAGATACACTTAGCTAATCCATTTTATTAGATATTATTCTTGCTGTCTGTCTGTTCATCTGTCTTTCTTAGTTCGGGCTATAATGTACTATATCTACCTGTTTATGTAGATATTTAAGGCTTGCTTTGTACACAGGCTATTTTGGTGTGTTTTTTCTGGCTTTGAATTTCATGAATTTCACACATTTTTTACAACTTTTTTGTGTAGTAGATTCTTTTTCTGCCCATGTATTTTTCAGATGCCTTTTTGCCTATAGAGGAGACAGAAAAAAATCCATACTTGGAGCATGCTGAAAAAAAAGCCAAAACATAAAAAAATTTTTTTTTACTGTCAATAGTGCATTTCATAATTGCGTATTAACTTGCAACAAACATCTCGTCACATTATTTTTCACCAGAAAAAAAAATGTGGCAAAGAAACGTTTAAGTACTCTCAAGGGGCTTCCTGGAACTTAATATTGATGGCCATTAATATAAATGTCCAATCCATTGACTTCCATTCCCGCCCGATCAGCTGATCTATCTGTCTATCTATCTATCTATCTATCTATCTATCTATCTATCTATCTATCTGTCTATCGATTTACTTATGTAATCTATCTGTCTACTTATCTAAACTTTCAATCACAATGTGTTACTTGTGCATAGAAGAAAAGCTAAGTGACAAACTCAATTCTGATATACATATATGTCATGTGTTGCCACCCTCCCTGCACTTTGAGCCAACTATGGGAAGTCCACATAAAGGTCAACAACGATGAAATCAAAGTGCTCAATAGTTTGGTATTTCTTGGGTCCCTCATTGATCAAAGTGTCAGCTCAACATGTGAGATAAAGCATTGATTGGCACTGGGGCGTACGGCCATGGAAAGCATCGACCTAATATGGAAGTTCAAGGATATCTCAGTCACCATAAAATGAAGGTTAATCACAGGCATCGTATTCCCAATTACAACATCCGGCTGAAAGCTGTGGACATTGAGGATAGCAGACAGAAGAGGAATTGACACTTTTAGGGTGCATTCACACGAACGTATATCGGCTCGGTTTTCACGCCGAGCCAATATACGTTGTCCTCGTGTGCAGACGGGGGAGGATGGCAGAGCCAGGGCCAGGAACTGAGCTCCCGCCCCCTCTCTGCCTCCTCTCTGCCCTTCTGCACTATTTGCAATGGGGAGAGGCGGGACGGGGGCAGGGCTAATTCCCGGACCTTAGCCCCGCCCCTGTCCTGCCTCCTCTCATTGCAAATAGTGCAGAGGGGCGGAGAGGAGGCAGAGAGGGGGCGGGAGCTCAGTTCCTGCACTTGGCTCTTCCATCCCCCCCCCCCTGCACACGAGGACAACGTATATCAGCTCGGCGTGAAAACCGAGCCGATATACGTTTGTGTGAATGCACCCTTAAGCTGTGGTGTTGGAGAAAATATCTACGAATTCACTGGATAGGTAGGGTCATCAACAAAGTTGTCGTGGACCGTATTAACCCAGAGGTGCCTCTATAAGGCAGGAACATGAGACAAAGACTGACTTTCTTTGGACGCGTGATGAGGGTGAATTTGCTGTAAAAAGAGATGCTACTTGAGAAGTCAGTGGTAAAAGGAAACGGAAGACAAAAGACACGTTGACTGAATGCCATCAAGAAGGACACGGGAATGGACATCAGGCACTTGAAAGCAGACATAGAGAAGCATGGAGAGGACTGGCCTTCAGAGTATCCAAGAGGCGAACACAACCGAATGGGTAGAATTGGAAATTGGAATATATATATATATATATCACAATTACACAAAATGAATTAATTATTAATGAATAACTGCTTGAATAGTGCTAATATAACATGTTTGGAGGCTGATATTTTTGGATATCTTACTCAATTGGATTACTACAATAGGAGGAATATCTAGATAATCATCTGTGGTTAAGTAACAAGACTGCTCATCTCATTAAAAAATTGGTTTTCACACAGAGCAAAGATACAACGCAAGTACCTGCAGTAAAGAAATAGCTTTATTAACAAGTTGGTCTAGTTAAAAGGAAATATGCTGGAAAAAAATAAGGGAGAAAGCTAATAACAGAACAACTTTTCTAAATTTCTGTTATTAAAGCTCCTTCTGATGTCAAAGTAATTACACATACGCTGCCTCATTTCAATAGACTATGGTCAGCCTTTAATGATTGGGCTCATTAAATCCAAATGTACCTTTAATCCTCTAACAGCTCTCACTCTAAAGGATGGCATTCTGGGAGACTGAATGATCAGTTAATTCTGAACAAGTTTTACCATGATTGACTTAAAACTTGAGTTCTGATCAGTGCAGCACAAGGTTAAGATAATCCTTGCTCTTTTTGACATTTTGCTTCCTTCATTTTCTGTTAACAGAACAATCCTATGTCAAGAAAAAGGATATGGAAAAACATCAATGTTAAAAGTATTCCTTAAAACTAAGTTAATGAATCAAAAATAATGGGGAACTGTCATATACCGTGCCCTAATTTTAGCCTACTTTATCAAATTAAACCATAGCCTTTCACCCACAATGCCTTCCCCTCTTCCACTTTGTCTTTTCATTTAACGTTTGCAGGACCCAAGACATATTTTAATACCTGGAAATAAAATAATGTAGATCTGCTCTGCTTTTAAATAATATCACATGCAAAAATGAGCCTATATTTTCTAACTAATGATAAAGTTCACAAAAGTGACCCTGCTCTTCACTAGATCTAAGAGCAAAGATATCTGTGTATTTAAATATTAGATTTCTCCATTTTTTCTCCCCTGCTACTTGCCAAATGTAACTTTTTATAGTCTTGTGATGAATTCTTTTTCTCAAAATTGTTTTTACTTTTAAATTATGGGTTTTGTCTAAAATCATTATATCATACCCCGCTAAAGCTGCTATACTTTGTCTGACTGTGACAATTGGCTGTGCCCAAAAATGAAAACTTTTGATCTATGAATCAGTTGATCCATATGTAAGGGTGTAGAGCGACACCCCCACCTCATCCAGACATTTTCAGCACTGTTTTTACTTGTTCCTCTAAATGTGTTTTAGACTGGTCTTCAACTGCGGTGTTATTTAGGCATCTACCAGATTGAATCTTTCACTTGTTTCCCTCAGCATACAATAGATTTGAGCCAGGAATGACATGAACTGACACTGGTTTTAATATAATATATATACTGGTCGTATAAAATAAGGGAACTCTTTGCTCAAAAAGTTAACAGAGCACCTAAGTCACACATCAGATTTTGTTGTGTGAACTTTTTGTGTCTGTTACATTTGCTCATTGGGAATCCTCTTTCATCTGAGAAAAGAATGGATCACCAATGGTAGACCAAACAATTGTGATGCCAATTGAGCTCATGGTGCTGAGCTATGACCACAGGTCCCACAACAGGACATTGGGGTCTCATATCACCCTTACAGAGTCTGTTTTTTACTGTTTGGTCAAAAACATGAACACCAGTAGCCTGTTGGAGACCATTTTGTAAGCCTCTGAGAGTGCTTCTGCTGTTCCTCGTAACACAAAAAGCAGATACCAGTCCTGATGCTGGGTTGATGCCCTTCTACATCCCTGTCCTGCTTTGCTCGTGTAAGGGTACATGTCCTGATATCTGGGCCATGCCTTTGAGACTGCTGGTAGACGCAGCAAACCTTCTTGTGATGGCATTTATAGATGTGCCATCCTGTTGGAGAACAAATGTCCATGGAACCCAATTGGGCTGCAGGTACAGCCTCATGCAACCAGCAGTTACAAGGACACTAGTAAAACACAAACTAGAGAAGAATCAGTCAGAAAGGAGAGAGAAACATCTCTGGTCACCCTGTGCAAAGCCCTTTCCTTTTTTGAGAGTTATCTTGCTGTTGCCTCTCAATTGTCTTTGTTGTCAACTATTTCTTGTACCAAAGCAAGTGAAATGTATTTACAAACATTAATGCTTTTTGTTAATTCTAATAAGTCACCAGAAAATTACAGCCTCCATGATTGGTGGTGAATATTTCAGTAGCAGGGTCTGTTTGAAACATGATAATGTAAGCTTAATAACTAAGGTGATAGATAGGACCGCCCTTCCCAATAACAGGAAACACCTATCTTGCTGTTGCTGTGCAAATTTCGTCTTCTTCCCTGCAGGAAAACCCCAGGCTTGCCGCTGCTGGGGAATTCCTTCTTCTCCGCTGGAGTGGTACCCCGGTCTCGCCACTGCTGGGGACTTCCTTCTACTCCCCTGCAGGGGAACCCATGGTCTTGCCGCTGTTAGGCGAATTCCTTCTTTTCCCCTGCAGTTGAACCCTGGCCTTACTGCTGCTAGGGAATTCCTTCTTCTTCCCTGCAGGGAAACGCCAGCATCTGCACTGCTGGGGAATTAATCACCCTTTTCTGTCAATCTTGCATAGTCTCCCATAGGAGTTTATGGAGGCTTCTGCGATTTTCAGCCAAAACATAGGTCAAGGCCTATTTTTTCACGCATCAGGGAATTTCATTCATTGAATTCTGCCGCTGATGTCCTATCTTTATTCTTGCAATTTTTTTGTGACAACAAATCGTTTATCTGAAGGTTTCCATAGAAAACCATATTAGTTGTGATTTTTTTTGACACATGTAACTTAGCTGCAGAAAATCTTCCACCCACAAGATGGCGTCGCCCATGAACTGAAAGTGTTACATGCTCCTCTATAAATGTGAGTATGCCTTGTACATATTTTTATATATTGGCTTGAGAAAGGTGTTGTTATTACACCGAAACGCGTTGCCTGTACTATCCAGTAATAAAGTGAAGACCCAACCCACTTGTTGTGCAGTAATATCCACGACCGGGAGGACTTTGAGGAACCAACACTTCAAGGAGGGGGCTTCTTGTATAATATACCCCCCTCCTCCGGAGTAAGTACCGTTCTAATTTCTTTCTCACCGGATTGATGATTTATTCTGGGTTATCTTCTGGCATATTCTATGAGCGCAGACTTTTTTCACTCAAAACTTGTTGTTTGCTTCTTTTCTGGGGACTATTCTCCTTGTGAGAACCCCCCACATTGTCGTTGCAGCTCTCTTCACCTATGAAGGATATGAAAATGTTAAGATGGATAACCCACCATTAATCCTTTGGCACTATCTGAACTGCTGTGGTTTTAAACTCCATGTGAAGGAGGACTTGGCTGAATGTTTGTTAACCTGGTAGCACAGTATATATTTTTTCCCAATCAGAAGCACTTACCCAATCTTTTATTAACCAGAAAGCCACTATCTGATGATCTAGAGGCAGTATGTGTAGTACAGGATATCTGTTACGTTATATAATAGTTTTTAGTTTATGATAACAAAGAATAGTTCTTAATCTACTGACCAAAATGCATAGAGTTATACGAGTTATACCACTGCCTTTGAACATACCATGCACTATAGAACAGTGTGCATCACACTATGCTGAACAGAAGCACCACTCCAGGGAGAAGGAAGCATGGCCCTAACCTAGCAGGGGGGTGAAGGGTCCCTGCCTAGAAGCGGAGTAATTACCTTGATAGAGGTGGCCCCACAGTCTTCTTCCTGGTCCCTGGCTGTCCCTTGAGAGACCCCTGGAGATACGAACCAAACAGCAAAGCAAAACAGGAAAGAAAACAGAAATACAACTGAAAAGTAAACCGCAGTGACTTAACTGGACGTAGCAGTACACCCAACACAGAGGAACTCGAAACTCTAATACTCCGCTATGAAGCTGAATAGGCAGCACTGTGCACAAGGAGGAGTGAGAATATAAAGCTACTCCACACCTGAGGACTAGCACAGCAATTAGAGAAGCCCACCACCAACCTTCTCCCAGGCATGACTAATCAAGCATGGATCATGCAGCAAAGAGAGAGCCCCAGCAATCTCTGCACATGGAGCACTAACTCTTGTCCTGCATAACAAGGCAGCAGGTCTTGGTCTGGGCCGAGGCCACCATGCCATGATGCTGTTGCGACCAACAAGCCGTGACAAGCCCCAGTGACCTCACAAAAGACCTGTTGGAATATCAGACTATGGACAGCTGTGGCACTGTTTCTGGAATAAAGCAGCCATGTTTTCATATTCCCCTTTGAGTCCCTTGTAACAATTTAGTACAAGTTGACAAGTGCTCTATTCCCTGTTAAAATCAGGTAACCTTGGCATTATAGCAATGAGCTAGTCTTCCTATGTTTGGTCTTCTTCCTATTTTCTACATCATATGTTTGCTAATAAATGGACATGCAATTTACTGCAAGTTTTCTCAATTATGTTTCATAAACAGAAAATGTTCCAATATTTACAGAGCAAACAATGTTTATCGCATGAACATATAGCATATTGAGTCTTAAAATTCATCAGAAAAACTCATTTACAGATACTGTTACAGCAAACTGTTTAGGCTAATTTCCATGTAATCTAAATTTAAATTTCATAAAAATCAGCTCAACAGGACAACAAAAAAACTTAAAAATACCATCTTGCCATCAAGATGAGTGTGGTAATAAATATATATATTAATAAAGAATGAAAACGGTAGATGAAAATGATTTATCATCATATTCCTGTGTATACATAGATACAGTAGCTTAAAGGGGTTGTCCCGCGCCGAAAGGTTTTTTTTTTTTTTTTTTAACCACCCCCCCCCCCCCCGTTCGGCGCGAGACAACCCCGATGCAGGGGTTAAAAAAACAAACCGCTCAGCGCTTACCTGAATCCCGGCGGTCCGGCGTCTTCATACTTACCTGCTGAAGATGGCCGCCGGGGTCTGCTCCCTCCGTGGACCGCAGCTCTTCTGTGCGGTCCATTGCCGATTCCAGCCTCCTGATTGGCTGGAATCGGCACGTGACGGGGCGGAGCTACACGGAGCCGGCATTCTGCACGAGCGGCTCCATTGAAGAGAGCAGAAGACCCGGACTGCGCAAGCGCGGCTAATTTAGCCATCGGAGGGCGAAAATTAGTCGGCTCCATGGGAACGAGGACGCCAGCAACGGAGCAGGTAAGTATAAAACTTTTTATAACTTCTGTATGGCTCATAATTAATGCACAATGTACATTACAAAGTGCATTAATATGGCCATACAGAAGTGTATAGACCCACTTGCTGCCGCGGGACAACCCCTTTAAGTGGGCTAGGGGAGATAAAGTAAGAAAACATGGCACCCCATGGTATAGAACTTCCAGGTGTTGCAAATAATTTAGACTGAGCAGATGATGTTATATTGAAATTTCAGTGGTGCAACTATAGGGGTTGCAATTGCGACCCAGCCCCTATGCCAAGAGAGCCCAGTGGCCCCCTTTTCATTCTAAAGCTGTCTGACTGCACTGTTTAACACTGCACCTAGGTCCTCTAACCGGTGCATCAGACACCTGTCTAAAACACTGTCTAAAACAATCAGAGGCTGGAATCGGCACATGTGACGGGGGCGGAGCTTCGCGATGATGCGTACAAGGGGGCGGAGCCAAAATGCCGGTGATGCCGAGACGAGCCGAATGGAGAAGATAGATCTGCGCAAGCGCGTCTAAAAAAGCAAGAAGACACCGAAGTTAGACGGAGCCATGGCAACGGGGACGCCAGCAACGGAGCAGGTAAGTGAATAACTTCTGTATGGCTCATATTTAATGCACGATGTATATTACAAAGTGCATTAATATGGCCATACAGAAGTGCTTAACCCCACTTGCTTTCGCGAGACAACCCCTTTAAATAAGGACTACTGGATTTAAACAAAGATTATTACTAACAGCAACCAAGCTACAGTAGTCTGGGATACTTAAAGGAAGGCTAACCAATGCCAAAATTCTCCCTAAATGACAGGCTGTTAAGTGAGTATAAATTTTGGAGAATCTATAAACTATAAAAAATTTTGTTCAGCGTTTCACATTTCAAATCAAATTTTTTTTCAGATATTGTATGTGCAGTTGGGTGGCCCATAGAGATATGGCAAAAAATAAAGTGGTAGCTATACAGCAAGGCACCTTCCCAATTTGTTACATCTGCTAATAGTAAAGTTAGGGTAAAGTTTTAGTGTTATGGTACTAGTAGTGGGGACAGGAACGCACTGCGAAGGACTTACAATACTAGTAGTGTGCACAGGTACGCATGGCACGAGTATGTTACAATACTGGTAGTGTGCACAGGTATACACGGTGTGGGACTCCCTGACTCTCACCCATGCCAATGTCCCTTCCTGGAGGTAGCCCAAAGGTGGACAGGTCCAGGCCACCAACACTGACCCTACGCTGCCTAGTGGCAAGACAGGAAGGAACTGCCATACCTATGCAGGAAACAACTTACTGGTACTGACAGGCTAGGCTGAAAGTATGGACCAATATGACAGGAAAAACTGGTAAAACCTCAGCAGGAACAATCAGCAGTAGCAGAATACCCGACACAGACTGGGAACAGGTCAAAGTACCAGAGCCAGAACTCAGCAGGTCTGAACAGCAGGACTGCTCAGGGATCACTGGAGAGTTATCGGCCATTCCCAGGCAGAAATAGCTGGATCTTATAGGAACGCAGGAGAAGCTGGTTGGCTCTCAGACAAGTCAATCACCAACCACACCTCTCAGACACTAGCAGGATAATTAACCTAGACTAGAAGGCACAGGAGCTGTTAACCCTGGACAGTCTGGATAGAACCTACAGACACTAGGTGTGCTGGTAAATATCTAACCAAGTGCTGACAGACGTAATATTTAGCTTTAAATTCCAACTTCAAGATGGTGCTCAAAACTGATGTATATTATCATGGTGCCTAGGGTGCATTCAGATGAGCGTATTTATGTGCGTACATATGTGTGCACATAACCATGTGTCTGTTAAAGCCATTGGTACCCTATGGTGTATTCACATGTCTGTGTTTTACAGGCGTGCAAATGCACGCACCTGTAAGAGATAGGACATGCGTGCACCACATAGGTCTGTGTTGCATGTCAATATTACCCACAGGAAGTCCCCTCATCACTGAACACTGTGACAGCACTGTCACAGTGTTCAGTGACAAGGGGACTCCCTGCGGGGAGTAAAGAGACCCCTGCCACAGCTGTCACAACTGTAGCAGAGGATCATGAAGCTCTCCGCTTGATTTCAATGGGGCCGCCACTGCCGGTGGCCCCATTGGAAGCGATAGGATGCTGGCACCCACGCAGTGATTTTCAGGGAAGGGCTTTAAATATAAGTGCTTCCCTGAAAATCAATCCTAGTTGTCGTAAAAAATTTTTTAAAAATACGTACTTACCTCTCCACCACTGCTGGGGCTCAGGCACGTCTAGCCGCTTGGGTCCTATCACTGTAATGAAGTTCTTCCAGCAGGCGGGGATTTAAAATCCCCGCCTGCTGAAAGGGCTGCGTCTGATTGGCTAAGTGCTCAGCCAATCACAGGCAGCGCTCGGCCAATCAGACGCAGCCCTTTCAGCAGACGCTCCTGAGTCCCGGCAGCAGGGAGAAGTGACTATATATTTTTTTTATTTTTTTTACACCAGATAGGAAGGATTTTAATGCCCTCTTAAGATTTGGTTTAGGAGCACTGCCTCAGCCAATCAATGCCGGCGCTCGATAAATCAATCAGAGCCATTCAATGATGTCATTTAATGAATGGCTGTGATTGGTTTATCAAGCGCTGCCTCTGATTGCCTCAGGCGGCGTTCCTGAACCAATCAGAGCAATCACTTGAAGGAGGAGAGGTATTCAAGCCTTGTCACCAACAAGACATGCTCCATCGGCATTGAGGACTGCACATGGAAGCCTGCAGGAGCGCCACAGCCCCAGCGGGAGGGACCCGAATGGCAACTGCTGAGTGAGTATTGTTTTTTTATGTAGTGTAGCTAAGGCTTAATATTCAGGATAGGGCTTATATTTCAAGCCCCTCTTCTTCCTGAAAATCAGGGTAGGGCTTATGATCGAGGTATTTCCCTTATTTTCAGGGTAGCAGTTACAAGCGGATCCAGAAGACCGAAAACATAGGCACCTTTTTTAGGGGCTAAGGTACTTCATATAGGAAGAGGGGATCGGAGGGGGCCAGATTTGCAAAAGGTGCTCTTGCCCTTTAAGACAATAGCTGTTATTTTTATTTTAAAACTAACTTTACTCAATATTTTACAAGAGTGCAAGGTTAGTCGATTAGGACCTGCAGGCATCATCATCATCTCATGACAAGAAAGGTTAATTCCTAAAGCATTTCTTACCATAACATGAAACGTGAATATTGAAGAAACGGTTTAAATAATCCTGATACCCTTTTTAAAACGCAGGTGTATTATTTTCTGCATGTTACAGCTTTGTTTTCACATTATAATTGTTAGGTCTTCAATGTGTCATGCCTTAAGGCAAATCTTTCTCTTGAGCATACTGCATTTACATGTCTCACCGAGGGCTGCACATCTGTTTGGATTTTTATAATATAAGCACAAACCAAGTTCAAAAATTAAAAGATAATTCTCTTTTACTGCA
Source organism: Eleutherodactylus coqui (assembly GCF_035609145.1). Lineage (NCBI taxonomy): Eukaryota > Metazoa > Chordata > Amphibia > Anura > Eleutherodactylidae > Eleutherodactylus > Eleutherodactylus coqui. The sequence continues at coordinate 212,536,465 of NC_089841.1, read as the reverse complement.
AAGCACCATTGAATACAGCATAATGTAAATAGGTGATGTAGTTCAGCGGCTACATAGAACTCAGATGCAGCTTGATAGGTTTCCTGCTCTTCTTTTGTGAACAGTCTCCGATAATGAAAAAGAGAATCTTAACTTTTGATGATTTTGTCAAACTGGTAGCTTGCCTGAAACCACAATGACCATGTGTCATTACTGTTCTTTCTTCATTTTGTTTCAATATGATCTCCTTGGCAACCCTCTGCAAAAGAGGGATTTGGCTTCTGTGGAGCACTAATAGTACAAAACAGCACAGCAGAAGGTTTATTTGCTGTTTAATCTATAAACGTACTTGGTAATTATGTTATTTGCTATAACTTAATTATTACAGGGTAATATACATCATCGGAGGTGTTAGATAAAACCTTTCATTAGCCTGGTATAAACTTTAATGTAAAAAAAATAAAAAATAAAAAAAAACACCCAAACTGTCCTATCATTATTTTTTTCACATGTATAAAAAGCAATGAACAACGTGAACATTTGTGAATGAAATATGTCCATGATAATCAAGCTTCTCTTATTCAGCTGTGAAATGTAATGTAAGATTAAGGTAAAGTCAATCTTCTGCTTCCATACAGTTATAATTTCTCTCCGTCTTTTTCTGTAAGGCCTTAGTCACACAGGCGCTTTTTCCCGCGATTTGCGGATCGCATGACGGATGCGCATCCGCAAATTGCGTGACCGGGGCCGAAAAATCGCCCGAAAATACTGCTCCTAGCCACGTTTCAATAGAAACAGCGCATTGAATTCAATGGAGCCGGCAATACAGCTGGCTCCATTGAAAGCAATGCGCTGCGGGCGATCGGGGGATGAATTTTCGGGAAGGGCTTAAATATATAAGCTTTTCCCTGAAATTCATCCAGAAATGTGTAAAAACAAAAAAATATATATACTCACCTTGTCCCGGCAGACGGAGTTCAGCCGCAGCCGGCGACAGTCCTCCTGAACTGCTCTCTGTAGTATTCAGCAGCCGGGGATTTAAAATCCCCGCCTGCTGAATGAGCTGCCTCTGATTGGTCACAGCCTGACCAATCAGAGGCAGCTCTCGCTCACACCCATTCATGAATTCATGAATTGGTGTGAGTGAGAGCTGCCCCTGATTGGTCCCTGCGCTGAGCCAATCAGAGGCAGCTCTCACTCACACCCATTCATGAATTCAGCCGGCTCCATTGAATTCAATGGGCAAACATCGTTCTTCTCTGCACAGCTGTTACAGCTGTGGCAGAGAAGAATGATTTGTCTACTATATGTTCTCAATGGGGTCGGCGCTGCTGCCGCCGGCCCCATTGAGCGCATATAGAGAAGAGAACAGGAATCTCAGATCGCAGATAGGTGCGATCTGCGATTTCTGTTCTATAATTTATTGGACGAGCGCATAAAAAGCGCTCATGTGTCCGATACCATTGCAAAGCAATGGTTTTATAAAATCGACGGACGCATGCGCATGCGCAAATCGCATGAAAAAAACGCCCGTCTGACTGAGCCCTAATAGTGTAAAGGGAAAACTAACACCTAAACCTGTTTACTTCTATGGGAAACATGTTAAAACTAAAGAGTTATGCTCCATGAAATATTCTTCTGTCTCATGGGTGATGTGATCGTTGATACCTTTGAACAATTTGGGCCTGTCTCTTCTTTTTTGTTCCACTTTTTATAGAGTTCGGGGCTTCTTTAGATGGGCGTATGCACAACTATGCTCACTGCTATGGAGTGTAGTTGCGCATGAATCAGGGTGTTTTTTTTTGGACCATTGAAACTCAATGCTATAGTGCGTGGAAGTTAAGTCCTGCCCCATCTTTCCCCGCTTGTAGAGTTAACTATGTGTGAGAAACATAGGGCAAGTCCTATCTTTTCTCAGGTGTAGTATTAACGCCCGAGTATATGGCTAGTGAAAATGATATCCTTGAAATCAATGGTTTCGTTTTCGCCCTATTATGCGGCTGTGATTTTCATAGCTGTATGACGTGACTAAAGGCCCATTTACACAGGACGAGTGTCAGGCAAACAATCTTTTATGCAGCATGAAAGATGAGAGATGAAGCTGATCGCTCATCGTGCAGTTTAAACAGCGGCCGTTCAGTAGCGAACGGCCGCTGTGTTATCTCAATGCAGGCGGGGGGGGGGGGGGGGGAGCGAGAGAAGTCTCCTGTACTGCCCCGCCCTCCTGAAAGAACCAACTGTACATTAACAAGACAAGAACTTTTGCCTTAAAGTGCACATAACCAGCTTTTAACATGTTTTGACGCTGAGATGCCTCTTCTTCAGACAGCCGGATACTGAAATTATATGCTATGGAAGAAGTGATATGTAATACAGCTTACTAACAGAAAGAGATAATATGAGAAACAAAAAAGAAAATAATAAACTGTAAAACACACCAAATTAAAAAAAAAAAAAACTTTCTTTAAAAATGTTACCTAAAATCTGACAATGTAAAGAGGAAGTAAATCAAACTACTAATGACCACTTGTCAGTCAGTATGTGAGTGCTTCTGATGTTTCGCCCCTGGTGACATCATCACAGGTCCTTCAACATGTATAAAACACAGAGCCTGAACAACAGAAGAACAACAGCATTAGGGCTCTTGAAAAGGGGAGGACAAAAATAACAAAATGAGAAAACAACAAAGTCATTATTATCTCAGAAACAACTCAGCGGTCCTGACAAAAGACATTGACCTACCATCACCTCAGAGATCTGGTGGGCTGAAGGACCTGCAGTGCTGTCACTGTTGTGGGAGGAGCCATTGTGCAGTATGGTAGAAAGTACTGTATTCTAGATAAACTGAAAGCAGCTACTACCAGGACCTGTGATGACGTCACCATCATGTGATCATTTGTGTGGGTGGAGTCAGGAATCACATGACCAGGGGCTCATCACTGTATCCAGGAATCTGGTGATGTGTGGAAATCAGGATGGATGTGGATGTAGCAAAACTGTGTAAGTGTGATGTGTGTTAATCAGGATGTAGTAGAGCTGTGTGTGTAATGTGTGTGAATCAGGATGGATGTAGTAGTGCTGTTTGTCATGTGTGTGAATCAGGATGGATGTAGTAGAGCTGTGTGTGTCATGTGTGTGAATCAGGCTGGATGTAGTAGAGCTGTGTGTGTCATGTGTGTGAATCAGGATGTAGCAGAGATGTGTGTGTCATGTGCTATGTGTGTAATGTGTAGGAATCTAGATGGATGTAGTAGAGCTGTGTGTATAATGTGTGGGTATCATAATGGATGTACCATGTGGCAGAGCTGTGTGTGAAATAGGATGTAGCAGAGCAGCGTGTGTCATGTGCTGTGTGTGATGTGTGGGGTCAGTATGGATGTAGTAGAGCTGTGTGTGTGAATCAGGATATAGCAGAGCTGTGTGTGTAATCTGTGGGAATCAAGATGGATGTAGTAGATCTGTATTTGTAATGTGTTGTGTGTAATGTGTGGTAATCAGGATAGATGTAGTAGAGCTGTGTGTGTAATGTGTGGAAATCAGGATGGATGTAGTAGAGCTGTGTGTGTGATGTCTGGGGATCAGAATGGATGTAGCATGTAGCACAGCTGTGTGGCGCATTGAAACACCTGAAACACTGGTACTATAATTTCCTAATAATTACTACTAATAGGCTGAGTGATAAACTGTAAAAAATAACCATGAAACACAGAATAAATAGTGCTTGCTTACAGTGTTGAAAAGTAAATATCAAATAACCAAAAATAAAATTTTCCTCTTGTCATAATAGTTCAATTCACATCCAGTAATCCCATAGCCTAAATGTGTAGTATAGTAATATACAGCATCAATATCTCTACATTGTACATTTAAAACTGGAAGATACCGTAGTACAGAATAGACTACCCAAATTTGTCACAGTAAAAATGCTTTATCAAAATGAGCATTTTTGGCAGGGTTTGGTGTCATTTTTTGGAAGTCTTATTGCAGCAAATTAGGTTGAGATATTAACTAAAAAAACAACACTTGCTTGGTATTTTAGCCTTATTACCAGTGCTAGAGTCAATGGTTTCCTTGCAGGTAAGTCTTTTATGGAGACAGGGATGTCCCTTATCTGCTGTATTCTATTCCACTGTTATGGAACATTTGGCTTTAGATAGTTGCATTTCACTCAAATATCAAAGAGATCACAACTGGGGATTATATTTGCAAATCCCCTCTTTATATTAGTGATCTCTTCTTCTTATTCATGCCTTCTCCTCATGTCTCTTTTGGTTTAAGGGCTCAATCAGACGAGCAATTTTTTTGTGTACGTATAGGCACGGGGAAAAAAAATCACACATCAAGTGTAGAAAAAAATTGCATGACCAGGTGCATTTGCAGTCACATGTCCTATCTTTTGCAGGTGTGAAGTTTTAGGGCTTAGTCACACGGGCGCGTCGGCACCCGTACACGGGCACCGATGCGCCCATGTGGCTGAGCCCTTACTGCAGGAAGAAAACGGCCGTACTTCAAGACGGATGACTCCCCGCAGCACCGAAGAAAGAACACATGACCGACAATGAAGCCGGTCACATGTTCTTTCTCCCGGAGCTGCAGAGAGATGTCTGTCCTGAAGTGTGGCTGTGTGCTACCTGCTGTAACACGGGCGCCGATGCACCCGTGGGACTAAGCCCTTAAGCGCTATTAAAAACAGACATGTGACCATTTTCATTGGAAAGCATTGGTACTAGTAGAGATGTTATACATGCATGAAAAAAACGCTCATCTGACTGAACCCTTAAAGGGGTATTCTGAACTTTTAATATTGATGACCTATCCACTGTTTGGGATCCTTGTCAATCAACTGACACTCTGGCCTGCTGTCACTACAGCAGGACCGGACATCGTCATTGGTGGCCAGGGCCAGAATTGTAATAGATGGCTTCACTCCCATTGAAATCAATACGAGAGATACCGCCTATTACACTTCCGGCTCCTCACTGTGATCAGAGCAGGAAGTGTAATAGAAGGCATCACTGCCATTGATTTCAGTGGGAATGAAGCCATCAATCACATCCGGCCAAGACCATTGAAGACAACGTCTGGTCCTGCTGCATTGACAATGGGCTGGAGAATCAGCTGGTCAACAAACAGAGATCCCGAGAGACAGATCCCCACAGATCAACTATCCCTTTACATTATAGGTATTACTTTCATAATTAAAAAGTGTTTGAGATATTTTGTTTTCACAGCAATTTTAATCAATTATATTAAATCTAACACTAAATGTCTGCATGCCTACAGATTTGCTTTTCCACACCATTTTCATTATGCCTTCCAATGGCAGCAGCATTATCTATGGATCTAGATCATTGCCTCATCTGGCAGCATCTACAAACTTAGTTATACTTCATTGTTGAGCTCTGTTTTCATTAATTCTACCGAATATTAATAAAATAATATCTGTCTTGGTTTGATGCAAAAATGTTATTAAATAAGTCATTTACTCTATGTTATGTTGTTCAATTTGTGCCTAACATTTGCCCCTAGATTTTTTTTAAATATTCCAGCCAGAATAAGTGATAAATGCTATATTTGTGAGTGTTCGACCAGTGGGACCCCCACTGATCCCCAGAATGGGGGAACCCTGTTCACAACTAGCCCCAGCTGCAAACCCATGGTTATACGCAGTTTGAATGGAACGATGGTTGAGCATGTGCCTTGACACTCCTTCCAAAATGGGCAGCACCAATGGAAACAGTCGAGGCTGTAGAAATAGTATAAAGATGTTAATTTGTTAGATGTTTGTTGAAAGAACACAGCATATCTTTGGATACTTTTTTTACTAGCCCAACACCTTCCAGTCTAGCAATCCTTTAACTATGTGGGTATTGCCGAGGTTTTTATCCTCTTACAATTGACAATAAGTGGAGCCTAAAAAAGTCAACAGTTACATAACTTTTCAATATTCAACATTTCAGACCGGACAACCTGTTATAGAAAATTGAATCTAAAGTTTCCGATAATATCTTACCAGCAATGGATAACACAATGTATAAATCCCATCCATACTATAGCTGTATAATTCATGTACCCATCACATGAATGAATTCAAAAATGTAAATTTAGATACAGTATAATGTTTAGTATTGAATGTTTTTTAAACTTCATTTAGATATGATAGAGGATATCTACAACATCAACTTATTTTCAGCAAGCATAATATTCCAAAGCAAGGACGAAGGCAACTATCCCTAAACGTCAACGTTTTTTTGTATGTAGGTTTGCTCTATGGTAAAACGTGCCATGTTTTATTTACTGTTGTTTTATTTGTTGTTTTTCTCTTGTAAATTCCCTTGGAAATATTTTATAAACCAAGCTGCAAGAGTGATTGAAAATGTCCATCTGGAGCCATCTGGTCACTAGGAATTGGCAACACTCTAAAAATTCCCCATTGGCATGTATACAGATATTCACCATGTTGCCTGGAGCTCCAGCTTGTAAGCATTACATTCCCCATTAGGCACTGCTTTTTGACAATATTACTAAAGACAATCCCATAACTAGTATGTTCTTAGAACCTACAGAAAGAACCTTTCATAAGGTACTCAGTTTACCTGGAGGTTTTACTGGGAAACATCTTCCTACTTGTATTATTTAGATACATATATTCTGGTCTGTCGTAGTTGGTGTTTCTGTTACAACAGTTTATTGTTAGTCTTAAAATCAAAATGTTTTAAAAAGTTAAGCCTAAAATCATGCAACAATCTAATGCTTGATTCATTTTCTTGTATTTCGGTGATTGTACAATCTCTGTATTTTTAACTTTGACTAAATTTTACTATTTTACTAAATATAATATGTATTAAATAGGAAAGCTATATGGCCTAATGTAGTGTAAGTAATCTGCACAGCAATGGCACTAGCTAATGATCTGCCGCTCCAGTTTGTGCTGCTTAGAGAACTGCCATGACAAGAGGGTTGAAAAGTTAAATTATCATGGGATACATTTATATATTGTGATCAAATACCCATACAAATCGAAACAATGGTCCAATATAAAATAAAACCTTGTTATTTGTATAGCGCCAACTTATTGCACAGTGTTTTCAAGTAATTTACTTACTGGGTAATTATTTTTCCGACCTCGGAAGGATAAAAGGCTGAGTCGACCTTGAGCCAGCTACCTGAACCACGTGGGGATTGAACTTGCAATCTTCAGGTCATGAGCGAGAGCTTTTCTGCTGCCTTAGCAATCTGCACCACATGAGGCTCTATGATGACAGCCGAGCTCCTGCTCTAACTGCCAGGACCACAGGTGTCAACAGTCTCAGCCATTTAAAAATTATTCTGCAGTCAATAGCTACGGTGGCATATAAGAAGTTTTAGAGGGTGGAGGCTCCCTTTGTACTCCATTGACCGCCACAATTCAATCGCAGGGTACAAATGGGTTGCTAGATGCCTACCAGGAGGTAAGTGTTTTTCATAATATTATCGATTTCCGTCCATCACTGCTATATCAAAAACTCAGTCTTGGGCTATAGATCATAGCTAGAGATGAGCGAGCATGCTCAGATAAGTCAGTTACTCGAGTAAGCCTTGCTCTTCTCGAGTAACTGCATTCTTGTCCGAGCGTGCTCAGGGGGATGGGGGGGATAACGGGGGGGTAGCGGGGGAGAGAGTGAGAGAGCCCCCGCTCACCCCCGCCACCCCCCCCCCCCCCCCCCTGAGCACTCTCGGACAAGAATGCAGTTACTCGAGAAGAGCGAGGCTTGCTCGAGTAACTGACTTATCCGAGCGTGCTCGCTCATCTCTAATCATAGCCAAAACAAACATAAGCAAATAGGAGAAATCCGATAGAACATAAAACATAAGTGGCATGTGGCAAAGAGCACAAAACCATTCCTGTATAGTAATCTGGGGAATTATAAGAGAAGCAACAAGGGAAATGGAATGGGGAAGAGGTAGAAAGGACAGAGAGGGGATCATATTCAGTGCATTTATGCACCCAAGCCACAATATGTGGCGTGATTTCCGTTAAATGAGGATATTTGTTAGCTATTGCAGCAGAGGAGGGAAGTTGAATTTATATAGTGACGAACAAGTGTTTGAAATATACATGCCGAGTACTTTTACACAGACGTGAGAGTCTTTCTGTGGAGTCGGAGTGACCAGAGATCACTTCTGGCCACTTACCTCCATTCATAGTAAACATGCAGTCATTCATAGATGAACGACTAATTGTTTACATGGGCCGATAGTTGCTTGCTTTTTAGGTTAGTTAAAAATGTGTCGCTCTTTACCCTGTTGGTGGCCGCTTGTACACGGGATGACTATCACCCAAATAAGCTGTTTCCGGTTATAATTCGGGTGATAATTGCCCAGTGTAAAGGTTATTTAATGCATCATCTGCGTAAAGAACTATCTTGAATTTCCTATCTCGAACCTGTCTACCTCAAACATCAGGGTTAAAAAAATGGAATGCTAAAAGTAGTAAAGCTTATAACAACTATACAAACCATATAAATGTGGTATGACTGTGATAACCTGTAGCCGAAATGTTATTATACTGCATGGTGAGCGCTGTAAAAAGAAAAACAAACAATGCCAGCATGGGTGGCTTTTGCTTACTGCTCTCCAAAATCAGAAAAGTAAAACATAATCTTATCACTCTTGGTATGTAACAATAAATCATATCATACATCTTTCTTACACTCATACACAAAAGAATGATATCAGTAGTTGAAGCAGCACTCCCTGATGCGCAGGCAGGATTCTGGCGAGGACGTGGCACCCGTGACCGTATTACAAACCGACGAAGAATCATGGAAAAAGCTAGAGAATATCAAAAGAATACTTACATATGCTTCAAAGACTACATCAAGGCCTTTGACTGCATCGACCAAGACAAGCTGTGGCACGCCCTACAAGAGTTGGGCGTATCGGCATACCTAGTCAAGCTGATAAAATCACTTTATACCAATCAGGAAGTCACCGGGAGAATGCAGTACAAGGACATAGACTGGTTTGGGATCGGCAAAGGCATCCGACGGGGCTGCCTCCTCTCACCCTTCTTGTTTACCTTATATGCAGAAGTGATCATGTGGAAAATGGACCTAGATGAATTAGAAATCAGGGTGAGAATAAGTGGCAGAAACATCAACAATCTCCATTATGTGAATGACACAACTCTGCTTGCAGAAATTGAAGCAGGTCTGAAGCAGCTGATATGTAAGATTAAAACTTTAAGTGAAAAAATGGGTCTCAACTAGAGATGAGCGAGCACCAAAATGCTCGGGTGCTCGTTACTCGAGTCGAACTTTCAGTGATGCTCGAGAGTTCGTTTCGAGTAACGAACCCCATTGAAGTCAATTGGCGACTCGAGCATTTTTGTATATGACTGGTGCTCCGCTAAGGTTTTCATTTGTGAAAATCTTAGCAAATCACCAAAGTCATGTAAAAAACACAGAAATGGATAGGGCAGGCGAGGAGCAACATGCAGGGCTGCATTTCGGGCTCCGAGGTCTCACTATTAAGCCACAATAGTGGCAAGAGTGAGACCCCCCCATCCCGCACTGTCAGCATAAAGATCGTTCTCCTCTGCCACAGCTGTAACAGCTGTGGAAGAGAAGAACGATGTTAGTCCATTGAATTCAATGGAGCCGGCAATACAGCCGGCTCCATTGAAAGCAATGGGCTGCCGGCGAGCGCGGGATGAATTTTCGGGAAGGGCTTAAAAATATAAGCCCTTACCTGAAAATCATCCTAAAATGTGTAAAAAGAAAAAAAATGTATACTCACCTTTCCGCTGCAGCCGGAGTTCAGCCGCGTCTGGCCGGCAGTTCTCCTGAACTGCTTTCTGTAGTATTCAGCAGGTGGGGATTTAAAATCCCCGCCTGCTGAATGAGCTGCCTCTGATTGTTCACAGCCCCTGATTGGTCCCTGCGCTGAGCCAATCAGAAGCAGCACTCACTCACCCATTCATGAATTCATTCATTTTTAAGCCCTTCCCGAAAATTCATCCCGCGCTCGCCGGCAGCCCATTGCTTTCAATGGAGCCGGCTGTATTGCCGGCTTCATTGAATTCAATGGTCAGTGCTCGTTTAAACGAGACGAGTACCGCGAGGTGCTCGTCTCGAGTAACAAGCATCTCGAGCACCCTAATACTCGAATGAGCATCAAGCTTGGACGAGTATGCTCGCTCATCTCTAGTCTCAACCTGAATTTAAAGAAGACGAAAATTATGACAATTGCAAAAAATGTCCAAATCAAAATCAACAATGAGGCCATAGAATGCGTGCGAGACCTCATCTTCCTTGGTTCGAAAATTCACCAGAATGTAGAAGCTATGGTAGAGATAAAATATAGAAAATAGGGATATCGGCATAGCAACTAAATGCAGGATAGTGCAAACCAGCCATATAAAACAACAGAAAGGAGTAGTGAAAAATTGAAAAAAATAGAGAGAGCTCACCTTTAGGGTTACCGATCATGAACGTCTTAGCTGTTTACAGCAACAATGTAACCATGAAAAAATAAATTACTGTATTTTCTAAATATGTTTTCATTATACAAAATAAAAAAAGATCATACTGACCCAAAAAATAAAGCTATCATGTCATTTATGCCCCGTGGTTAAAGGCGCTGAATTTAAAATTACAGTTGTGGAATTGCTGGCTTTTTCCATTCTTCCCAGAAAGAGTGAAAAACAGGAAATCAATCAGTTAAATGTACTTTAAGATTGTACCATTAGCAGCTACAACTTATTCAAAGAAATTTACACCTAATTCGATAGAAAAATACCAAAATTCTTTAAATGTGACGTTTAAAAAAAATCACACGGTCATTAGGGTGCAAAATAGTCTGGCAACTTAAGATTAATGACCTTTTTACACAGAATGATAATCGTCCCATGTGAATTCATGCAGCGACTGAACAAGAATTATTCAGTCATTCGGTTTGTGCATGCAGAAAACTGAACAATGAGGCGTTCACTGTTAACAGCAGTCAGTCACTTCTGAACAGCGGCCTATGCAGGCAGCGCTGTGAGCAATACCAACGATACTCGCTCCTGTGTATCAGCACAAGAGCGAGCATCACTGTGACATTGGTTGTAAATGGACAATAACTCCATTCCAGTGTAGTATTCTGTTTACATTGAGTTTGAGCCGTCTATTTGCCATAAGCTCCAGCATAGCTCCTTTTTTACTGTATATAAACTAGTAGTTGACTGCTCTTTCCTATACAGAGGCACCTTACAGTAAAAAAAACTGATGTCTGAATAGCCCTTACAGATCCCTGTGCTATCCATGTGAAGTCTTTTGGACGCATGAGCATCACATAGACATGAATCTGAATAAGCCCTAACTGATCCCATTCTGAGAATATTTTTCCAAAATTATCTAAATAAACAAATGCTAATTTAAAGTTTAAATGCACATGGAAAATTCTAAGTGGTAGTGAAATTTTCTTTAGTGGGAAGTGCTGCTGTATGAGCAAGTAACAATGTGACATACAGATGGGTTACTCTTTAATATGACTCTTGACATGATGTGATCTCACGCTGTGCCATGCTGTCAGGGTAGTATATTTGCATTTTGAATTACTTTGCAATAGGTTTTGTTGTGTTAAGATAATAACACAATAGCTTTTCAAGATAAGATTACTTTCTGTGCCATGCTATCCCAATTAAGTTATAATTTGCCCCATCTGTAGCTATATGGTTTCTGACAACTATTAGTGATTGTTGCGTCCTAACTGGACGTACACAAATAAAAGAATAAGCACAACTGTGCATAACACAACCAATAAGCAAGACCATCCAACGTAAATACAAAAATAAACTAAGGGAAAACGTTTCCCTGAAAACCCCTACCCCTGGAGAGAACCCTAATTAATCGGCAGGCCGACCGCTCTGATAAGTGCGAGCCCACACTCATGCCTAGGCCACTAACAAATCCCTTCCAGGGAGCCCTGAATACACAAGGAACAGTGCACGGCAATAAACTGTGGCACTTTGCTGGTGCAGTAGACTGTAGCAAAGGAATGGAGTTTCAGAGCCTGGAAGTGCTCCATACCAGCAATCCAGGAGCAAACTAAAATTGACCAGCACTGAGGTCAATACAAGAACAGATTATATAGGGCAGGGCCACTTAGAGACAGGTGGGAACTGACATCACTCACCTGACACCACGTCCCTCAGCCCCAGGAAAGGCAGAGGTACTGCTAAACCCTGGTCCGGCCTGAAAGCAAGGTGAAGATCTCAGAACAGGTGCAACAGTACCTTCCCCTCTAGAAGAGGCCCCAGGACACTTAGGACCAGGACGACTTGGATTCAATCTGTGAAAATATTTTACTAGATGATCTGCATGAACATCGACGGCTGGAACCCATGAACTTTCTTCTGGATCATAAACGCGCCAATGTACAAGGTACTGCAGAGAATTCCTGACTCGATGAGAGTCCAAAATGCAACTTATCATAAACTGTTCCTTCCCATCCAATAAAACAGGAGCCGGGGGTGGTGAACCATTCCCAGAATTGATGAATCTTTTGAGCAGGGATTTGTGGAAAACATTGGTAATCTTCATTGCACTGTGAATTTCTAACTGAAAAGCGACAGCATTAATCTTCTAAATGATTTTAAATGGACCGATAAATAGAGGGCCTAGTTTAAAGGATGGTTGCTTGAGTTTTATATTTCTGTAGACAATCAAACCAAGTCTCCAACACAGAATACCTCCCCCTCTGAATGATGACTGCCTGCAACCCACTTGCTATGCCAAACTGATCACTGTAGATTTCTCTGAACCTCAGCCCACACGGCCTCGATATCAGAATAGAACTCATTTGCTTCTGGTACCTCCGAAACCCAGTTGGAAAGGGGACCAAAACATGAGTGAAATCCGTAATTACAAAAGAACGGCGATGTCCCTGTAGCCTCCAGTAATCTATTGTTTAGAGCAAGCTCAGCTACTGGTAAGAACCTCAACCAGTCTTCCTGGTTTTCCGAGACATAGCGTAAATATTGCTCCAGGTTCGGGTTACATCTCTCAGCTTGCCCATTGGTGTCTGGATGGTATCCCGATTAAAACGAGAGCTAAACACCCAAACAGGAGCAAACTATTCGCCAAAAGCTGAAAACGAATTGTACCCCATGATTGGAGACAATATTCTCTGGCACTCCATGTAATCTAATGATGTGGGAAATGAACAAACTGGTCAATGTATTAGCATTCCGTAAACCGGAAGTGCCACAAAATGGCACATTTTGCTAAAACGATCCACTACCACCCAAACAACAGTGTTACCTTCAGAACGTGGTAAATCCATAACGAAGTCCATGGACAAATGAATCCAAGGTCTCATAGGGATTGGCAAAGGTAATAATTTACCGTCCAGCCAACTGCGAGGTGACTTGATTCTGGCACACAACTCAAAAGATGAAACAACACTGAACGTATCCCATCATAATGATGGTCACCAAAATGTTCTAGAGAGCAGCTTATGCGTATTATTAATTCCCGGATTCCCGCCCATTACGGAACTATGAACCTCAGCCAGCTCCTGTAACCTAAGATGAAGTGGAACAAAAAGCTTTTCAACAGGAAGCTTTGACGGGTCTAAATCCTGTGCTCTATGGACTTGCTCCTCTAACTCCAATGACACTGCCGACACTACCACCCCTTTAGACAGAATGGGGACAGGAGGTTCATCAGAAACTACTGGAAGAAAACTTCTCAAAAGAGTCTCAGCCTTCACGTTCTTCCAACCTGGATGATAAGTAACTTAAAAGTTGAAATGGGAAAAGAAAAGTGACCAGCGAGCCTGTCAAGGATTAAGTCTCTTAGCTGATTCCAGATATATAAGGTTTTTGTGATCCGTGAAAACAGTCATCGTGTGTCGCACCCCTTCTAGAAGATGACACCTTTCCTCAAATGCCCATTTAATCGCCAACAGTTCTCTGTCCCTGTTATCATAATTTTGTTCAGAATAAGAAAATCTATGAGAGAAAAACGCACACAGGGGCAAAGATCTTGCAATGTCACAGTTCTCTGAGACAGAATCGCTCCAACCCCCACCTCTGAAGCATCGGCCTCAACAACAAAAGGCCTAGAAGAATCTGGCTGCACCAGAACTGGAGCTATAGCAAAACACTTCTTCAATTTCTGAAACGACTGCAGTGCTTCTGTAGACCATTTAGTCGGGAAGTACCCCTTCTTTGTCATATCAGTAAGAGGTTTAACTATCACCGAAAAATCCCTAATGAACCTACGGTAATAGTTAGCGAATCCCAAGAACCTATGTAGGGCTTTCACATTCTCCAGTAGGAGAATGTGAAAGCCCAGTCCTGAACCGCTTGAACCTTCTCAGGTTCCATTTTGAAACCCTCTTGGGTAATAAGGTCCCCTAAAAATGGGATCTCTTCTACAGCATACACACATTTCTCTCTTTTGGCGAATAAACAGTTCTCGCGCAAAACTTGGAGGACCTGGTGAACATGGAAAACGTGAAAATCAAAATCAGGGGGAAAAAATTAAAATATCATCCAGGTAAACTATTGCAAATCTGCCCACAAACTCATAGAGAACCTCATTGATGAAAGACTGAAATACAACAGGAGCATTAGTGAGACCAAAAGGCATCACCAGACTCTCATAATGTCCCTCTGGTGAATTAAACGTGGTTTTCCACTCACCTCCTCCTTAATCCAGATCAAATTATGTGTTCCACATAAATTCAGTTTAGTAAACCAGTTGGAGCCATTCAACTGCAAAAACAGATCCGGGATAAGCGAAAGAGGGTACGGATTACATTTATTGATTTTGTTCAGTTCCCTAAAGTCAACACAACGATGTAAACCACCATGTTTTTTCTTCACAAAAAAGAACCCAGCAGCTCACGGGGAACTCGATGGCCGTATATAATTCTTTCTCAAACTATACAGGATATAATCTTTAGGAGTCTGTCTCTCAGGGGCAGATATGTTGTACATGCAACTCTTGTGAAACCTGCAGTCAGGGAGAAGTTCAATTGCACAATCCCCCTTTCTATGCAGTGGTAATTTGTCTGCCCCCTCCTGGGAAAACACATCAGTGAAGTCAGCGATAAATTCGGGTAACTCTTCTGCCTGAATATAAGCTATATTAACAGAAATGCAACAGGACTGACAAAAAGGGTTCCATTTTGTGATGTCCCCCTTCTCCTAGTCAACTACTGGGTATGTAAGCATAACCAGGGCAACCCTAAAACTGCTTGCGTAGGGAGGGATTCCATGACATATAATATTATAATTTCCATGTGGAACAACCCAATCATCAAATGGACATCAGGCACACAAAACCTCAGACTTCTCTGAAATAGCAGAGAGGCGTTAATGGTGGAAACAGAAATAGGAAAATCCAAAGAATTTATCTCTAAGGATAAACATTCAACCGTATCCTGATGTATTAAACTGACGCCAGCTCCACAATCCAGAAAAACTCTTATGGGACTGCCACAACGAATCTCAGTGGGAAGTATCAGCCTGGAGAATGATACCTAAGCAATTTGCTGGCCTAGAGGGACCTTCCCTGTAACCTCCAGGCCATCAAGTTTTCCGGATGGGAATTACATTGGGGACAAAATTGAGCCATATGACTTGTGTGATTACAGACAAGGCATCGATCTTTAAACTGTACCTTCCTCCGACTACTAACTCTGCCAGCCAGTAACCCCAGCTGTATGGGCTCCTCCACAACCACAGTTAAGAGCCCAGCAGCTATGGAAAGTTCCTGATGCCTCTCCCTGATTCGTTTCCCAACTTTAATAGCCAGAGGCATAGCCTCATCTAGACTGCGGAGTACTGGATACCCTACAAGTAAGTCCTTGATCTTATTGGACAGACCACAATGGAATTGGCTCTTTAAGGCAGGGTCATTCCACTGAGTCCCCATTGCCCACCGTCGAAACTCAACACAATAATCCTCGACAGGGGAGTCTCCCTGTCGCAAACGTCTGATATTTTCCTCAGCCACAGATATCTTATCTGGGTCATCATAAATAGGACCCAAGGCTGAAAAAAGCTGTCAACTGAGGCCAAGACCTCAGACGTAGGGGGAAAGGCGAAAGGCCATGGCTGCGGCACCCCCTGAAGATGGGAAATTACGATGTCCACCCTCTGGGCGTCATCCCCTGAGGACCCAGGATGCAGTCTAAAATAGAGCTTGCAGGCATATCAAAATGATTACAATTTCTGTCTATCACCAGAAAAATGATCTGGTAACTCAATCTTTGGTTCCTTGCTGGGAACCTGTAGCACAAGTTGCCGCTGTTCTACCTGTGTGACCTCAGCAGCCAGGTCTCCAAGCTGGTGCGACAGAACCTTAAGAGGATTCATAAAAAACACACTGAATTTTCCCAAGTAAGTAAGGGCTGGTTAATCTGTTGTGTCCTAATCATACATACACAAATAAAAGAATAAGCACAACTGTGCATAACACAACCAATAAGCACAACTGTACAATGTAAATACAAAAATAAACTAAGGGAAAACCTTTCCCTGAAAATCCCTACCCCAGGAGAGAGCCCTGTCTAATTAGCAGGCGGACCGCTCTGATAAGTGCTAGACCACATTCGTGCCTAGACCACTAACAAATCCCTACCAGGGAGCCCCCAATGCACAAGGAACAGTGCACGGCAATAAAGTGTGGTACTTAGCTGGTGTAGTAGACTGTAGCAAAGGAATGATTCTCCAGAGCCTGGAAGAGCTCCTCACCAGCCATCCAGGAGCAAACTGAAATTGACCAGCACTGAGGTCAATACAAGAACAGATTATATAGGGCAGGGCCACTTAGAGACAGGTGAGGACTGACATCACTCACCCGACACCACGCCCCTCAGCCCCAGGAAAAGCAAACACTGCAAAACCCTGCTCTGGTCTGAAAGCAAGGAAGATCTCAGAACAGATGCAACAGTAATATGATCATTGTGGTGCAAAGTTTCAATTTAAGAACACACTTCAGCAGCCACCCACAGAGGACTAGAGCTACTGGTTGGCACAAGCTTTCTGGTATACAGTTTACTGTTTTAACCTAGTTGGGTTACCTAGGGACTAGCCATATAGATATTTTTATGTTTTTTTGTTCTCTTGAGCATGAAAAATTGCTGACCCAAGAAAGTTGCCTAAACATTTTAAAAGAACCCACATTAGATTGCAATGAATGCTAATTAGAGATGAGCGAGCACGCTCGTTTAAGGCTGATGCTCGATTGAGCATTGGTCTTGTCGAGTAACTGATTACTCGACCAAGCACCATGCGGGGGAAGGTCGGGGAGGAGCGGGGGGGGGGGGAGAGAGAGAGAGATCTCTTGGTCAAGTAATCAGTTACTCAACAAGACCGATGCTCGATCAAACATCAGCCTTAAACGAGCGTGCTCGCTCATCTCTAGTGCTAATACTATGGTAGCATTTGCTCTAAAATTACCATAGAAAGCAACTATAGCAAGCATAGACTGCTTGGTTAATGGGTAATACATGTCTATTTTACTCTATCAAGTACAGTTATTGATAATGGAACCGCTTTCTAACCCCTCTTCTTTATTACATGAACTTCACAATATCAGTACCCCTTTCAAATGTCGTAATTTATCCAATAGAGCCAGTGGGGGACAACTTTTAAGTAGATGCCCGTTTATATATAACGTTTTTTAATTACTGTACCATATGGGGTTATATGAGAATTACATAAACTGTCCAATGTAGCTCCTGTGTAGGTCATCTACACAATCTTTACTATATGCATAGTTCATTTACATGGTGTCAATAATGTTTCACAAAAGGCTTATATTTTAATTACACATTTTCCTTAGATATTAGTTTTTAACATTACAGTTTACCAACTAGACTCACAAGGCACTCTTAGCCTATACTTAATCTGTTATTAATGCATAAGTTTCTATAATAATATAATAATATTCTTGATTTTTCATTTTATTGTCTTGTTTTGACAACTTAAAGCTTTGAGCAGCTAGTGAACCCTAAATATAGTGTAATATGTTACTTTATGTGTCTACTTCAGGTTCACATTTTTTTCGCTTTCATTTTTTTTCATAGTATGGTCTTTTTCCTTGTGGTTCCTATTACCATATCCCATTGAAACCCATTATGTGCTTGTTATTTACCATATCAAACATTTCTTTTTAATTCCTACTTCAATAGAAATATTACTTACTCCTAGCTTTTCTCAGGACTTTATTTAAATTTTCCAAGAAAATTTAGATGAATAAGAACATAAATTAGAACCTCAACTAAAAGAGCATAACATTTATATATCCTGTAATTCAACAAAATATATGTTTTGTTTCATAAGCTGAATAGTCAAGTAAGAGAAATCAAGGGCATATTTCTACAAGCTCATCTCAGTATAACTCGAAAATACTCCGGATGAAAATAGAGCTCAGAGGTTACAGCATTTCAGACAGGTCTACAGATACACATAATTAAAAAACATCAGCCTAACTCAAGCTACAATGGGTGAAATATAAAGCTTGTCATAGACATATACCAAGTTGAAAAAGACAACTTATTACTATACTACACCTCTTGGCATACAAAACTCTAATTTTCCAAACATACCTTCAAGTCACTTAACCCTTTCCAGTCCACTGTCTGACCTCTGAAGACATTATGATTTAAAGGAGATGTCTCGAGGAAGCAGTTAAATTTTTTTTTTGCCCAGTCCCCCCCATTAAGTACACATTACTAAGCCCCCCTGTAAATGACATTTCTAGCTGGTTCGTACTTACCGTTCCAGCGTTTCAGCAACTTATAAAGTTTTCTCAAGATGGCCGCCGGCTCTTTCCCCGTCGCTCGCTGCAGCCCGACGTGCGCGCTCCCGAGACGCCGCCAGCTGTGTCTCCATGGCAACCGGACGCATCGCAGCCGCCGACCAGACGCCCCGCAGCCGCCGACCAGACGCCCACCGCCAGGCAGCAGGTAAGGCGCTAGCCCCCGGCTCCCCAGCGCTAGACCCTCAGCCCAGGTGAAGGCCCCGGAGCCCAGCGCTAGGTTCCGGAGCCCAGCGCTAGTTCCCCCGGCCTAGCGGCAGCCCCCCCGGCCTAGCGGCAGCCCCCCCCGGCCTAGCGGCAGCCCCCCCCGGCCTAGCGACAGCCCCCCCGGCCTAGCGGCAGCCCCCCCCCGGCCTAGCGACAGCCCCCCCGGCCTAGCGACAGCCCCCCCATCGCAGCGGCAGCCCCCCCGGCCTAGCGCTAGTTCCCCCATCGCAGCGGCAGCCCCCCCGGCCTAGCGCTAGTTCCCCCATCACAGCGGCAGCCCCCCCCGGCCTAGCGACAGCCCCCCCATCGCAGCGGCAGCCCCCCCGGCCTAGCGCTAGTTCCCCCATCACAGCGGCAGCCCCCCCCGGCGCAGCGACAGCCCCCCCGGCGCAGCGACAGCCCCCCCGGCGCAGCGCTAGCCCCCCCGGCGCAGCGCTAGTTCCCCCCCGACCCATCACTTACCTGGGACGCTTCTCGGGGCTGCTGGGCTGGGCTGGGCTTCTCCGCTGGGCAGCTCCAGTTTCTGCACCTTCCTCTAACAGAGGAAGGTGCAGAATGGCCGCTGCAGCGCGCTCCCGAGCAGTGACAGCTCGTCTGCGCATGCGCAGAAGAGCTGTAGCGGGGAGCACACTGAAGCGGCTCGTGCTGAATAGAGAAGACCGGACTGCGCAAGCGCGTCTAAAAAAGCAAGCTGCCAGCGAATTTAGACGGAACCATGGAGACGAGGACGCTAGCAACGGAGCAGGTAAGTGGAATAACTTCTGTATGGCTCATATTTAATGCACAATGTACATTACAAAGTGCATTAATATGGCCATACGGAAGTGTATAACCCCACTTGGTTTCGCGAGACCACCCCTTTAAGGCTGTACAGCTCCGATGTTGGAAAACGTCCGTCGGGGTTCTCTTACTGTGTATTGCCAGCCTCTCTGCTGTCGATGCCTATCCAATGTGTCACCTCATGCAGTACTGGCTTTAGCCAGCATATAGCGCCGTTGTATAACAGCAGAAAAAGAGTAAGCCCCCTAGGAAAGCCAGGATACAAATTGGATTGGAAAGGGTTAATATAGGCACAAAGTTAAAGGGTAAAAACTATTGATGACCTCTTCTCAGGATAGGTCATCAACAGTTGATTGGCGGGGGCTCACAGCTTGGGATCCACGCTGATCAGCCAGTGCAGGGAGCTTGGATGTCCACATACTTGCTCAAAGCCAGAAGTGTAATAGATGGATTCTCTCCCATTGAAATCAGTAGGAACGCTGCCTTCTATTACACTTCTGACTCTGACCACAATGAATTTTGCATCAGGTTTTCAATAATTGCTTGCATCCCATTGAAAGCAATGGGCTGCCTGCGATCGCGGGATGAATTGTCAGGAAGGGCTTAAATATATAAGCCCTTCCCTGCAATTCATCCAAAAATGTGTTAAAATAAAAAAAAATATATATACTCACCTTGTCCCGGCAGACGGAGTTCAGCGCGGCCGGCCTGCAGTGGGTGTGAAAGGGGTGTGAGTCAGAGCTGCCCCTGATTTGCTCAGCACTGAGCCAATCAGAGGCAGCTATCACTCACACCAATTCATAAATTCATGAATGGGTGTGAGTGAGAGCTGCCTCTGATTGGCTCAGCGCAGGGACCAATCAGGGGCTGCTCTCACTCACACCCATTCATGAATTCATGAATGGGTGTGAGTGAGTGCTGCCTCTGATTGGCTCAACGCTGAGCCAATCAGGGGCAGCTCTGACTCACACCCCCTTCACACCCACTGCAGGCCGGCCGCGCTGAACTTCGTCTGCCGGGACAAGGTGAGTATATATATATTTTTTTATTTTAACACATTTCTGGATGAATAGCAGGAAAGGGCTTATATATTTAAGCCCTTCCCGACAATTCATCCTGCGCTCGCCCACAGCGCATTGCTTTCAATGGAGCCGGCTGTATTGCCGGCTCCATTGAATGCAATGCGCTGGACAGCTCCGGCCCGTTTCTAATTAAGCGCGGCTAGGAGGAGATTTTCGGGCGATTTTTGGGCCCCGGTCACGCGATTTGCGGATGCGCATCCGTCATGCGATCCGCAAATCGCGGGAAAAAACGCCCGTGTGACTAAGGCCTTACTGAAAAAATGTATGGCCGTTTAAGGAAAGCTGAGTGTACCTTGTGAATGACACCATATGACCCATGTTACAGAGATAGCCTCCTGAGGGACAGCAGACTGTACCCTGTGATTGAAGTCTAGGTGGCCTGTGCAGTAGGGCTGCTCACACCAAGACTCCAATACGTCATATGACGGAGGAATTAAATGACAGAGCCCACACAGTTATGGATTCATCAAAGAATTCCTACCTGATGGCTATCAGGCATCTTTATTTTATAGTCCCCTTACATTGGGGTGTCACAACATCATTGGACAATTAACTATGCAAGTTTATTGGTTAGTTTTCAATCCAACATTTTCATAGGTCAATTTAACACTTCTCGTGCCCATTGGTTACGTCTCATTATTCTTAGTATAATTTCTAAATTCCAAGAAATATCATAGTTCATTGGACAGTTCTCAATCTGACCTTTGATTGGTTACTTCTGACATTACATGGCATTTATTGGATACATTCTGATTCTTCATTTGCATTTCTTACAAGAAACTTTACGTTGCGATGAATAACATCTTGACAAAGTCCCAAGTTGCGCATTAGAAACTTCTTAAAGTTCTTATCTCATCTTAGCATATGTGTCCCTGTACATAGCTAAGAACATAGTCGCGTAGTTTATCTAATACATTCCATTATTATTCTGTGGCGTAGGTAATAATTCAAGCATTATATATATATATACACATTCAGTTCATGATTACTTTACATTTTATTATTACATTACTCTATTGGTTAATAAGGCATCAACGCTGCCTACTAGTTTTATTTTGATGTATGTCTCTCAGTACATACGAAAATTAGACAAGTTGTTTTCTGGTATATTCGACCATGTCTGCTACTGCGTAGTTTAAATTCATACAATATATATATATCAATTATCCATAATCAAATATTTTTCGCTACACACAGATACATATGGCAAATTTGGAGCTTGCCTGTAACACAGAAGTGGAGGGTCCGGAAATATGGTTTTCAGACAGTCATCATTGTGTAGGGTATGATGGAGTTTCTTTCCGTTTTTCCTTAGTACCTCTAGGAGGACCCTCTCCTTCTGTGTTACAGGCAAGCTCCAAATTTGAGAAACCTTATAATCAGGAGTGCATTGCCCCCTGACACTTATCCCTGTAACGTAAGGAGCTATAAGACCTGCTCACATATACTGACCACGGACAGGATACAAAACCACCAACACACAGCAGACTATAAGATCCCGGGGACATTCACATGTTCCACGTTCGATGTTGTGTACCTGATCCTGGGAAGTAAATGCCCCGTTGGGGGCCTTTATGTTGGAGAAACGGGACAAAAACTGGAAGCCAAGATAAGTTCTCACCGCCAAATAAATAAAGAGAGAAAGACAGAATTACCTGTGGCTGAGCACTTTTCTATACACAGACACAACATAGAACATATGAAAGTCATCATATTAAAAGACAATTTCAAATCACAAAGCCATAGAAGAATTTTTGGAGTACAAATTTATAACAGCTTTTAACACTTTCAACAGAGGCCTAAATTCTTCAAGTGGATTCATGTGTGACTGAGAAATCTATAGTACAGATATCACTCTGGCCTGGTGACCCCCTAACACTAATTCAAAGACCATAAATGGTTCACATCTTCATCAGTGGACTATTTATGTATTTATTTATTTCTCTACTCATCCAAATTAATTACACCCCCATCTGTGCCTTGTCATATGTATGTGTGTACTGTATGTGCATGCCTCTTCAGATCTAATCTATTATGCCTGCTGAGGAACCCTGAGTAGATTCAAAAGCTCACTATAACATAATGTATTTTGTTAGCCATTAAAAGGTATCACAGCTACAAGATTACTTGGTTTCTCTTGCTGAGAACAATCACATTTTGCTGTACTTGCTAAACACCGTAGCAAACTTTTTTCATATTATGGAGTGACGTCCTGGCAAGGGAGAAGGACATGTGAAACCTGGAGTGTGGCTTTACAAAGGAGGTAAACTGCTACAAATATCAAAAGCAGATATATTAGTAATACATTCTCTATTTTGAAGTTGAACACACAATTAGAGATGAGCGAACACCAAAATGTTCGGGTGTTCGTTATTCGAAACGAACTTCCCGCGATGCTCGAGGGTTCGTTTCGAATAACGAACCCCATTGAAGTCAATGGGCGACCAGAGCATTTTTGTATTTCGCCGATGCTCGCTAAGGTTTTCATGTGTGAAAATCTGGGCAATTCAAGAAAGTGATGGGAATGACACAGAAACGGATAGGGCAGGCGAGGGGCTACATGTTGGGCTGCATCTCAAGTTCACAGGTCCCACTATTAAGCCACAATACCGGCAAGAGTGGGCCCCCCCCCTCCCAACAACTTTTACTTCTGAAAAGCCCTCATTAGCATGGCATACCTTTGCTAAGCACCACACTAGCTACAACAAAGCACAATCACTGCCTGGATGACACTCCGCTGCCACTTCTCCTGGGTTACATGCTGACCAACCGCCCCCCCCTCCCCCCCACAGCGCACACCAAAGTGTCCCTGCGCAGCCTTCAGCTGCCCTCATGCCACACCACCCTCATGTCTATTTAGAAGTGCGTCTGCCATGAGGAGGAACCGCAGGCACACACTGCAGAGGGTTGGCACGGCTAGGCAGCGACCCTCTTTAAAAGGGGTGGGGCGATAGCCCACAATGCTGTACAGAAGCAATGAGAAATATAATCCTGTGCCACCGCCATCAGGAGCTGCACACGTGGGCATAGCAATGGGGAACCTATGTGCCACACACTATTCATTCTGTCAAGGTGTCTGCATGCCCCAGTCAGACTGGTAATATGTACCTTAACAGTAACCGCGTTGGTGGTAATGTGGTGGTGACTGCGGACCTAGTAGCACGGTTGTATTTTGTTGGTTTTCGGAATGCGGCCAGGATTAAGTGGGCCGTGGCGGGGGGATGGTGTGGGGGCTCTCTTGTTGTGTCGGTAAAGGTGAAATTCTTGGACTGCCACCAGACGAACCAATGCAAAGGCATTTGCCAAGAATGTTTTCCCTGTTGGAGGAGGAGGGGGATGTTTTTGAGGCACTACGTGTCCTCTCCACGTGTCCGTGGTTATATGCACCTTAACAGTAACCGCGTTGGTGGTAATGTGGTGGTGACTGCGGACCTAGTAGCACGGTTGTATTTTGTTGGTTTTCGGAATGCGGCCAGGATTAAGTGGGCCGTGGCGGGGGGATGGTGTGGGGGCTCTCTTGTTGTGTCGGTAAAGGTGAAATTCTTGGACTGCCACCAGACGAACCAATGCAAAGGCATTTGCCAAGAATGTTTTCCCTGTTGGAGGAGGAGGGGGATGTTTTTGAGGCACTACGTGTCCTCTCCACGTGTCCGTGGTTATATGCACCTTAACAGTAACCGCGTTGGTGGTAATGTGGTGGTGACTGTGGACCTAGTAGCACGGTTGTATTTTGTTGGTTTTCGGAATGCGGCTAGGATTAAGTGGGCCGTGGCGGGGGGATGGTGTGGGGGCTCTCTTGTTGTGTCGGTAAAGGTGAAATTCTTGGACTGCCACCAGATGAACCAATGCAAAGGCATTTGCCAAGAATGTTTTCCCTGTTGGAGGAGGAGGGGGATGTTTTTGAGGCACTACGTGTCCTCTCCACGTGTCCGTGGTTATATGCACCTTAACAGTAACCGCGTTGGTGGTAATGTGGTGGTGACTGTGGACCTAGTAGCACGGTTGTATTTTGTTGGTTTTCGGAATGCGGCTAGGATTAAGTGGGCCGTGGCGGGGGGATGGTGTGGGGGCTCTCTTGTTGTGTCGGTAAAGGTGAAATTCTTGGACTGCCACCAGATGAACCAATGCAAAGGCATTTGCCAAGAATGTTTTCCCTGTTGGAGGAGGAGGGGGATGTTTTTGAGGCACTACGTGTCCTCTCCACGTGTCCGTGGTTATATGCACCTTAACAGTAACCGCGTTGGTGGTAATGTGGTGGTGACTGCGGACCTAGTAGCACGGTTGTATTTTGTTGGTTTTCGGAATGCGGCCAGGATTAAGTGGGCCGTGGCGGGGGGATGGTGTGGGGGCTCTCTTGTTGTGTCGGTAAAGGTGAAATTCTTGGACTGCCACCAGACGAACCAATGCAAAGGCATTTGCCAAGAATGTTTTCCCTGTTGGAGGAGGAGGGGGATGTTTTTGAGGCACTACGTGTCCTCTCCACGTGTCCGTGGTTATATGCACCTTAACAGTAACCGCGTTGGTGGGAAATGGCCTCGCCGCCATCATGTCTTTGGGAAGCCTCTGTTTCCACACCCCAGAGACATACCATTAGCAGCGGTATAGGCAGAGCCCAGAATTCGTAACATTTCAGCCGTAGCATTAGGACAGGCCCCACTAACATATCAGTAGCAGCATTATAGGAGGAGCGCAGTCTTCGTTCCATGTCAGCAATAGTAGCACTCAAGACAGGCCCCAGTAACAATTCCGAAGCAGCAGTATAGCGGGAGCGCAGTCTTCGTTCCATGTCAGCAATAGTAGCACTCAAGACAGGCCCCAGTAACAATTCCGAAGCAGCAGTATAGCGGGAGCGCAGTCTTCGTTCCATGTCAGCAATAGTAGCACTCAAGACAGGCCCCAGTAACAATTCTGAAGCAGCAGTATAGTGGGAGCGCAGTCTTAGTTCCATTTCAGTAGCCTTAGTATAGACAAGGCCCAAGTTACATTTATGTAGCTAAAGTGTAGGCCAACCCCACACACCTTTCTGTACCATGAGTGCAGGCGAAGAACATACAAATTGCTATGATTACACTGTAGGTGAGGGCCCCAAAAAATTGGTGTACCAACAGTACTAATGTACCTCAGTAAAAATTGGCCATGCCCAACCAAGATGGCAGGTGAATCGCTTTGGTTAAAGGGGTTGTCCCGCGCCGAAACATTTTTTTTTTTTTTTTTAACCCCCCCCCCCCCCCGTTCGGCGCGAGACAACCCCGATGCAGGGGTTAAAAAAACAAACCGCTCAGCGCTTACCTGAATCCCGGCGGTCCGGCGTCTTCATACTTACCTGCTGAAGATGGCCGCCGGGGTCTGCTCCCTCCGTGGACCGCAGCTCTTCTGTGCGGTCCATTGCCGATTCCAGCCTCCTGATTGGCTGGAATCGGCACGTGACGGGGCGGAGCTACATGGAGCCGGCATTCTGCACGAGCGGCTCCATTGAAGAGAGCAGAAGACCCGGACTGCGCAAGCGCGGCTAATTTGGCCATCGGAAGGCGAAAATTAGTCGGCTGCATGGGAACGAGGACGCTAGCAACGGAGCAGGTAAGTAAAAAACTTTTTCTAACTTCTGTATGGCTCATAATTAATGCACAATGTACATTACAAAGTGCATTAATATGGCCATACAGAAGTGTATAGACCCACTTGCTGCCGCGGGACAACCCCTTTAATGTGGCTTAAGTGGTAACTAGGCCTGGAGGCAGCCCAGTGTTACGAAAAATTGGTTCAAGTTAAAGTTCCAACGCTTTTAAGCGCATTGAAACTTATTAAAATTGTTCAGAAAAATTATTTGAGTGAGCCTTGTGGCCCTAAGAAAAATTGCCCGTTCAGCGTGATTACGTGAGGTTTCAGGAGGAGGAGCAGGAGGAGGAGGAGGAATATTAGACACAGATTGATGAAGCAGAAATGTCCCCGTTTTGGATGGTGAGAGAGAACGTAGCTTCCATCCGCGGGTGCAGCCTACGTATTGCTTACGTATCGCTGCTGTCCGCTGGTGGAGAACAGAAGTCTGGGGAAATCCAGCCTTTGTTCATCTTGATGAGTGTTAGCCTGTCGGCACTGTCGGTTGACAAGCGGCTACGCTTATTTGTGATGATTCCCCCAGCCGCACTAAACACCCTCTCCGACAAGACGCTAGCCGCAGGACAAGCAAGCACCTCCAGGGCATACAGCGCTAGTTCAGGCCACCTGTCCAGCTTCGACACCCAGTAGTTGTAGGGGGCAGAGGCGTCACCGAGGATGGTCATGCGATCGGCTACGTACTCCCTCACCATCCTTTTACAGTGCTCCCGCCGACTCAGCCTTGACTGGGGAACGGTGACACAGTCTTGCTGGGGAGCCATAAAGCTGGCCAGGCCCTTAAAGACTGTTGCACTGCCTGGGATGTACATGCTGCTCGATCTCCGCACCTCCCCTGCTACCTTGCCCTCGGTACTGCGCCTTCTGCCACTAGCGCTGTCGGCTGGGAATTTTACCATCAGCTTGTCCGCAAGGGTCCTGTGGTATAGCAACACTCTCGAACCCCTTTCCTCTTCAGGAATGAGAGTGGGCAGGTTCTCCTTATAGCGTGGGTCGAGCAGTGTGTACACCCAGTAATCTGTCGTGGCCAGAATGCGTGCAACGCGAGGGTCACGAGAAAGGCATCCTAACATGAAGTCAGCCATGTGTGCCAGGGTACCTGTACGCAACACATGGCTGTCCTCACTAGGAAGATCACTGCCAGGATCCTCCTCCTCCTCCTCCTCCTCAGGCCATACACGCTGAAAGGATGACAGGCAATCAGCCGGTGTACCGTCAGCAGCGGGCCAAGCTGTCTCTTCCCCCTCCTCCTCATCCTCCTCATGCTCCTCCTCCTCCTCCTGTACGCGCTGAGAAATAGACAGGAGGGTGCCCTGACTATCCAGCGGCATACTGTCTTCCACCGCCCCCGTTTCCGAGCGCAAAGCAGCTGCCTTTATGGTTTGCAGGGAATTTCTCAAGATGCATAGCAGAGGAATGGTGACGCTAATGATTGTAGCATCGCCGCTCACCACCTGGGTAGACTCCTCAAAATTACCAAGGACATGGCAGATGTCTGCCAACCAGGCCCACTCTTCAGAAAGGAATTGAGGAGGGTGACTCCCACTGCGCCGCCCATGTTGGAGTTGGTATTCGACTATAGCTCTACGCTGTTCATAGAGCCTGGCCAACATGTGGAGCGTAGAGTTCCACCGTGTGGGCACGTCGCACAGCAGTCGGTGCACTGGCAGCTTAAAGTGATGTTGCAGGGTGCGCAGGGTGGCAGCGTCCGTGTGGGACTTGCGGAAATGTGCGCAGAGCCGGCGCGCCTTTACGAGCAGGTCTGACAAGCTTGGGTAGCTTTTCAGAAAGCGCTGAACCACCAAATTAAAGACGTGGGCCAGGCATGGCACGTGCGTGAGGCTGCCGAGCTGCAGAGCAGCCACCAGGTTACGGCCGTTGTCACACACGACCATGCCCGGTTGGAGGCTCAGCGGCGCAAGCCAGCGGTCGGTCTGCTGTGTCAGACCCTGCAGCAGTTCGTGGGCCGTGTGCCTCTTATCGCCTAAGCTGAGTAGTTTCAGCACGGCCTGCTGACGCTTGCCCACCGCTGTGCTGCCACACCGCGCGACACCGACTGCTGGCGACATGCTGCTGCTAACACATCTTGATTGCGAGACAGAGGAGGAGGAGGAGGAGGAGGAGGGTGCTTTAGTGGAGGAAGCATACACCTCCGCAGATACCACCACCGAGCTGGGGCCCGCAATTCTGGGGGTGGGTAGGACGTGAGCGGTCCCAGGCTCTGACTCTGTCCCAGCCTCCACTAAATTCACCCAATGTGCCGTCAGGGAGATGTAGTGGCCCTGCCCGCCTGTGCTTGTCCACGTGTCCGTTGTTAAGTGGACCGTGGCAGTAACCGCGTTGGTGAGGGCGCGTACAATGTTGCGGGAGACGTGGTCGTGCAGGGCTGGGACGGCACATCGGGAAAAGTAGTGGCGACTGGGAACTGAGTAGCGCGGGGCCGCCGCCTCCATGATACTTTTGAAGGACTCCGTTTCCACAACCCTATACGGTAGCATCTCAAGGCTGATGAATTTTGCTATGCGGACGGTTAACGTTTGAGCGTGCGGGTGCGTGGCGGCGTACTTGCGCTAGCGCTCCAACAGTTGCGCAAGCGACGGCTGAACGGTGCGCTGAACTACACTGCTGGATGGGGCCGAGGACAGCGGAGATGAGGGTGTGGGTGCAGGCCATGAGGCGGTAGTGCCTGTGTCCTGAGAGGGGGGTTGCATCTCAGTGGCAGGTTGGGGCACAGGGGGAGAGGCAGGGGTGCAAACCGGAGGCGCTGAACGGCCTTCGTCCCACCTTGTGGGGTGCTTGGCCATCATATGTCTGCGCATGGTGGTGGTGGTGAGGCTGTTGGTGTTGGCTCCCCGGCTGAGCTTTGCGCGACAAAGGTTGCACACCACTGTTCGTCGGTCGTCAGGCGTCTCTGTGAAAAACTGCCAGACCTTAGAGCACCTCGGCCTCTGCAGGGTGGCATGGCGCGAGGGGGCGCTTTGGGAAACAGTTGGTGGATTATTCGGTCTGGCCCTGCCTCTACCCCTGGCCACCGCACTGCCTCTTGCAACCTGCCCTGCTGATGCCCTTGACTCCCCCTCTGAAGACCTGTCCTCCTGAGTAAGCGTTGCACACCAGGTGGGGTCAGTCACCTCATCGTCCTGCTG
This sequence comes from Eleutherodactylus coqui, assembly GCF_035609145.1. NCBI lineage: Eukaryota > Metazoa > Chordata > Amphibia > Anura > Eleutherodactylidae > Eleutherodactylus > Eleutherodactylus coqui. The sequence continues at coordinate 212,506,852 of NC_089841.1, read as the reverse complement.
CTCTTCCTCCGAATCCTCTGTGCGCTGCTCCCTTGGACTTACTGCCCTTACTACTACCTCACTGCAAGACAACTGTGTCTGATCGTCATCGTCCTCCTCACCCACAGAAAGTTGTTGAGACAGTTGGCGGAAGTCTCCAGCCTCTTCCCCCGGACCCCGGGAACTTTCGAATGGTTGGGCATCAGTGACGATAAACTCCTCTGGTGGGAGAGAAACCGCTGCTGCCCAATCTAAGCAGGGGCCCGAGAACAGTTCCTGGGAGTGTTCCCGCTCCTGAGCAGGTGTCATTGTAGTGGAGTGAGGAGGCTGGGAGGAAGGAGGAGCAGCAGACAGAGGATTCGGATTTGCAGCAGTGGACGGCGCAGAACTGCGGGTTGACGATAGGTTGCTCGAAGCACTTTCTGCCATCCTGGACAGGACCTGCTCACACTGCTCATTTTCTAATAACCGTCTCCCGCGTGGACCCATTAATTGGGCGATGAATGTGGGGACGCCAGAAACGTGCCTCTCTCCTAATCGCGCAGCAGTCGGCTGCGACACACCGGGATCAGGAGCTCGGCCTGTGCCCACACCCTGACTTGGCCCTCCGCGTCCTTGGCCGCGTCCACGTCCTCTAGGCCTACCCCTACCCCTCAGCATGCTGTATTACCAGTGATTTGATTTCACAGGCAGGAAATAAATTGGCGCAAGACTGCAGGCCAAATATAATTTTTTCCCTTTTTTGAAAACGAAAGGCCCCACTGCCTCTAGTGAATGAATAATCTAAGTTTAATAACTGTGCTGTGGCCCTGCTAATGTGTCACAGAACGTGAGGGTAGCAGAGTTATTATAACTCTGGCAGAGCAGGTATTTTTTTTCCCAATTAAGGAAAGCAAATGGCGAAGCCAGCAGTAAAACGTAGCTGGGTGCGTCTGATTTTTAAACGTTGCACACGCAGCCGACATGTACACACAGCCTTTAGGACGGACAGAGGCAGGACAAATAGATTTTTTTTCAGTTTTTTTCCACCAAAAGGCAGCACTGCGTATATTCAATGAATAATGACTGTGTTGTGGCCCTGCCTACACAATTCTTTCCCTGCAGTATCAATGGAGGGTGCAATGCTCTGCAGAGGCGATTTTGAGAAGAAAAAAAATATGCAGTACAGCTAACAGCAGCCAGCACAGTACTGCACACGGTTAAATATGGCCCTAGAAAGGACCGTTGAGGTTCTGGAAGGCTACACTCACTCCTAACACTCTCCCTTCCTATGCAGCACTTCTGTCCCTAATGCCGGGTGCAACGCTCTGCAGAGCCGATTTTGAGAAAAAAAAAAATTGCCACTGCTAACAGCAGCCAACACACAGCTATCAGTGGCCCTAATAAGGACCTTTGGGGGTCTTGAAGCCTACACTAACTACCAATTCTTTCCCTACAGCAGCTCCGGTACAAACAGCACTGTCCCTCATCTAACTCACAAGGCATCTGAGGCGAGCCGCGGGAGGGGCCGACTTTTATATTAGGCGGACACCTGATCTCCCCAGCCACTCACTGCAGGGGGGTGGTATAGGGCTTGAACGACGCAGGGGGAAGTTGTAATGCCTTCCCTGTCTTTCAATTGGCCAGAAAAGCGCGCTAACGTCTCAGGGAAGGAAGTGAAAGTAACCCGAACACCGCATGGTGTTCGTTACGAATAACGAACATCCCGAACACCCTAATATCCGCACGGATATCAAGTTCGGACGAACACGTTCGCTCATCTCTACACACAATTGAACATTGTGTAGTTAAGGCCCATTTACAAGCAATGATTATTGCTCAAAATTTGTTCGAATAAGCAAAAGTGAGCATTAATAGTTACATGTAAACCTAAAGCCATCGTGCACTATTTGTTCACTTGTCGTTTACTGCTGAGTTTCAGCCTGCCTTAAAAATAGTAGTTAGTTCATTCACTTGTTATTACGTTTAAATGGCATTCGAACAGCGCTAGGCTTAAGCATGTGCCCCATTGAGAGCAAGCAAGACTGGCCTTATGAATATGTGCCCTTTTGATAACTAGTTTAACTGCAAAGTGACCCTTATTGACACAGCGAAGAACCAACAACTAAAATCTTTAGGAAGCAACATTTTTGCTCATCCAACACCATCTGCACATCTGAAAGTTTGTTACATCTTTAGGCCTTAGTCAGACGGGCGTTTTTTCGCACGATTTGCGGATCGCATGACGGATGCGCATCCGCAAATCGCGTGACCGGTGCCCGAAAATCGCCCGAAAATCTGCTCCTAGCCACGTTTCATTAGAAACGGGCCGGAGCTGTCCAGCGCATTGCATTCAATGGAGCCGGCAATACAGCCGGCTCCATTGAAAGCAATGCGCTGCTGGCGAGTGTGGGATGAATTGTCGGGAAGGGCTTAAATATATAAGCCCTTCCCTGCAATTCATCCAGAAAAGTGTTAAAATAAAAAATATATATATACTCACCTGCTCCCACCTGTATTGCCGGCTCCATTGAATTCAATGGGGAAACATCGTTCTTCTCTGCCACAGCTGTTACAGCTGTGGCAGAGAAGAATGATTTGTCTTCTATATGTTCTCAATGGGGTCGGCACTGTTGCCGCCGGACCCATTGAGCGCATATAGAGAAGAGAACAGGAATCGCAGATCGCAGATAGGTGCGATCTGCGATTTCTGTTCTATAATTTATCGGACGAGCGCATAAAAAGCGCTCATGTGTCCGATACCATTGCAAAGCAATGGTTTTAAAAAATCGCCGGACGCATGAGCATGCGCAAATGGGCCGAAGAAACGCCCGTCTGACTAAGGCCTCAATCATATATTTTAACACACTATAACACAATATTTTATACATTTCAACTAATCTCATAAATTTAAAATTTTGTTTAATTTCAAGTTTTAATACAAGAAAATATATCATACCTTTTAAATAAAATTAATAAACAATATATTTAAAGGGCTACCGTCTAATTTCAAAACTTTATATCAAGATAATAGTTCATACATTTTATAAAATGTCATAAAAAATACATTTTGAATTCTCTTATCTAACCCAAAATGATTGTCTTTTTTAGGATTTTATTTATTTGGAAAACAAAGAGTAGATACAATTACTGATACACTTCTAAAATGTTTAAATTCCTAGGGCTCTGGCCTATCAAAAAATATTTTGGAAAAAAAACCGTCAGATTTTACATCGGATAGAGCCAGTGTCATGGCTGGGAAAAGTGTGGAATTGCTGAATTACTGAAAGAAAAGCTGGAACAGAATTCTATCATAATCTGTTATTGTTTGAATCACAGATTAGAACTGACAGTTCATAATACTTTTGTAGAAATGAATGCAATAAACCATTTTAAAGTTTTATGGAAAGCATACACATTGTGTACAGTCAATCTTCCATAAGCACAATTGTGTTGAGACTAAAAATGATTGTTGTTTCTTTTATTGTTCAGTTGACTGGCAGGACTGACCATAAGTAGATGCCTCTTTGATAACGAATGGACTAACTTTAAAGTGACAGAAAGAGAAGACCCAACAACTAAAATCGTAGTGAACCAATTTTTTGTTCTTATCCATCAACATCTTAAAGCTCCTACATCTTTAAAGAGACAAGAAGGATATATTTCTAAACATTTCGGTACAATATTTTATATATTTCAATAAATGTCATCTTTTTTTCTAATTTTAAATCGTTAATTCAGGGCAATATTAAGTAAATTTTAATAATTTTATAAGCTAATTGAAAATTCTTTCAATATGCCCCTTTGATAACGAGTAAGACTAGCCCAAACACACAGTGTAAAAATCATGCAATATCGTACCACAGTCACTATTTTCCAAGTCACACCCCTTATTTTATAGAGTATCCCTATAAGTATGATGCTGAAGTGGTGCCCTGCCTCTATTGCTAACCTCACCAGTTTGCTAGCTCCACCTACAAAAATAGCGTTGCCAATACAGACAGCTCTACTTATGCTGGGGATTTTTAGGGGAGTACTTGAGTTTAAACCCTCTAGATTGATCAAATGGATGTAGAAATGAATGAAAAAAACAGACACTTGCCCCATCCAACATTTTGGTGCACCATATTCACCGATTCAGCAGTGCCAGGGAGACGTACAGCATCAAAACCAATGCACCAGATGCCATGAATTATCACATGGAAAACTATGTGATCAGTTCTGGTATTAGAAAAAAAATGGATTGTTGGATTATTGGGAATCTGGCTTTACCGATACGATCACAGTCAAGGTATTTTTATATGGCGTCCTTAAAAATGTCTACTATATACTGAGTCCATGAAAATGTGGACAATATTTAATGAGTAAGGTACATGTTGTTAAAACTTTCTCAAATCATTAAGTTTACATCTAGTTCTGATCTGCTCTAGGTTATCATACTCCTATGTGATTGCTGTCTTAAAGGGGTTGTCTCACGAAAGCAAGTGGGGTTATACACTTCTGTATGGCCATATTAATGCACTTTGTAATATACATTGTGCATTAAATATGAGCCATACAGAAGTTATTCACTTACCTGCTCCGTTGCTGGCGTCCCCGTCTCCATGGCTCTGTCTAATTTCGTGGTCTTCTTGCTTTTTTAGACGCGCTTGCGCAGAAGGGTCTTCTTCTTCTGGTTCGTCCGGGCACGAACGGCGTTCTGGCTCCGCCCCCTTCTACACGTCATCGCGTAGCTCCGCCCCATCACGTGTGCCGATTCCAGCCAATCAGGAGGCTGGGATCGGCAATGGAACGCACAGAGCCCATGGTGCATCATGGGAGAAGACCCGCGGTGCACCATGGGAGAAAACCGCAGTGCATCCCTGGGAAAGGACCGGCGGCCATCTTGGGAGAAGAATTTTTTAAGTTCATCTTTCATCACATCGGTGAGTAGCAAGCGGTTTAAAACTCGCTTTAAAATGCTATTTTATGCCAGGGGGGTGACAGGGGGAATGGGCTAATGTAAAATTTTGATGTTTGCCGCGAGACAACCCCTTTAAATATATCATACATAGTTATCTTAGTTAGAGTATGTTACAGTATTTAGTACTCTTTATTAGATCTGTGCATTATAAGAGTAATATTCTATAGTTCTATATTATTGTTTTGTTTACAGAACATACCTAGGGGAACATGCATTTTCAGTAGCAAACCCTATATAGTGTAAAGGAAACACACGAGAATATCATATTTTCTTAATGATACAACAAGGACAATAATTATAACTTATTTTTGCTTCAAACAAAAGGTTTTTGTAAAATCTAATTTACAAGCATGCTAAAAAATTGATACTACATTGCAGGGCAGTATGTAAATGAATCTCTTTTGATCTCTGATATCATAGTGTACTCTTTCTAATTTCCCTATACATTTATTATAAGCATAAACCTCAAATTATGTTATATGATGAGGTTGGAAAATGAATCCCCATGACAAATAAAACAAGACTGAAAGTAATACTGGTGCGTCGTCCTTTAGAGGTACAGAAGAGATGAAATGGTTTCTTTTATAGGCATAGTATTGGTTTTTTGTACTAGTTCCGCTCAAAGATGCTCAGAAGTTTACAGTATCATTAAAATGTAATTCATATATTTTCCTGTATATGATAACACCGAACGTTTCTTGAATGTAAGACAAAAGATTTAGCATTCTATGAATTGTTGCATATTATGATATTAAACTTTTTTCTTTCTATTGTACTTTACGCCATCTCTTTTAACTTTATCAAGTTTTTATGCTTTTAAATGCATTGCATAGAAGCCACCCTACTTCCATACTGTCCCAGGTTTCAGCAGATTGTCCCAAGAATAGAACTTTAAAATGATACAAGGTTTATTCAAATGTGAGGCACAGTAGGTGTTTCAAGGGGCTGCAAATGTGAGGAGGTATGTAACAGCCCTTGTGACAGTAAGGCAGCATTGTCACAGTGTTTTTCACCATGCTGAGGGATTCCGTCTGGGGGTTGAAAACAGAACTGCAACGGAACCCCCAAATGGAAACTAATGGAATTATTCACTGATATTAGTGAAGCAGACGCCACTTTAGTGTCTGTTTGACAAACTTTCTATACGTTTCCACTAAATTTGGATATACTATAGAATAGTACAGTCAACTATGTTAAAAAAAACTGTGGGTGAGCATAGGTTCAGTACTCAGATTTTAGACTAATGTGGTAGTTACACTGGAAAGGTTAGGAGTAGAGATGAGCGAGCACCAAAATGCTCGGGTGCTCGTTACTCGGGACGAAATTTTCGCAATGCTCGAGGGTTCGTTTCGAGTAACGAACCCCATTGAAGTCAATGGGCGACCCGAGCATTTTTGTATATCGCCGATGCTCGCTAAGGTTTTCGTTTGTGAAAATCTGGGCAATTCAAGAAAGTGATGGGAACGACACAGCAACGGATAGGGCAGGCGAGGGGCTACATGTTGGGCTGCATCTCAAGTTCACAGGTCCCACTATTAAGCCACAATAGCGGCAAGAGTGCCCCCCCCCCGCACTGTCAGCGTAAAGATCGTTCTCCTCTGCCATAGCTGTAACAGCTTTGGCAGAGAAGAACAATGTTTGCCCATTGAATTCAATGGAGCCGGCAATACAGCAGGTTCCACTGAAAGCAATGGGCTGCCGGCGATCGCAGGATGAATTGTCGGGAAGGGGTTAAATATATAAGCCCTTCCCTGCAATTCATCCAGAAATGTGTTACAATAAAAATATATACCGGCGTATAAGGCGACGGAGCGTATAAGACGACCCCCCAACTGTCACCTTATACGCCGGCAATACAGTGGAGCAAAGAATAAAAATCATTACTTACTTCTTCTGACGTTTTGCGCCGCTCCTGCAGGCTGTCACTCCCTCCTGGTTCCTGGCAGAGCATTGGTTTCTGGACGCAGGGCTTGAAATCCCCGCCTCCAGAAACACAGCCAATCACAGCCATTCAATGACATAATTGTCATGCTCTGCCGGGAACCAGGAGGGAGCGACAGCCTGCAGCAGCACCGCAGAATGTCAGAAGAAGTGAGTAATGATTTTTATTCTTTGCTCCACTGTATTGCCGGCGTATAAGGTGACAGTTGGGGGGTCGTCTTATACGCCCCGTCGCCTTATACGCCGGTATATATTTTTATTGTAACACATTTCTGGATGAATTGCAGGGAAGGGCTTATATATTTAACCCCTTCCCGACAATTCATCCCGCGATCGCCGGCAGCCCATTGCTTTCAGTGGAACCTGAGAAATCTCGTCCATATGGTTGGCTAATCCCGAGATTAGCGGCTGCGGGCGGATTTGCCGCGGTGAAATTCCGCGCGGAAAAACCGCGGCAAATCCGCACTGTGTGAACCCAGCCTTAGTAGTGCAGAACACAAAACATAAGGGGCAGATAGCACCACAACAGATGCTGGGGGATTCCTACAAGACTGTTTGCATTAGAAGCATGCAGAAAGTCATACAGACTAACAAACATTGGGGGAAAGTTTCTCTTATGTTTACTTTTAGCACTTTTATTAGTGTTCCTTTTGAGCTCAATGTGCCTAACAAGAGCAGATGATTGTACAGCAACTTAAACGTGCAATATTAATTTTGCACATTAAGGCCGGCTACACACGGGCCAGATTTTCACATGAATATGAACCCCATTCTTTTGAATGGGGTCATACACATGAGCAATTCCCCCCCCCCCCCCCCCATCACAACTTGATGCGATCTGAGAAATAAATAGTGGCATGTCCTATCTTTGAGCATGCCCTCGCATCACCCACTGCTTTCGATGAAGTCAGCGGCAGCATCACGATGCAAGGTTTCCTATTGAAAACAATAGGATACTGTTAGGAAACAATAGGATTGCATCTGCGGTGAAATCGCATCTTGGAAAGCACGATATTGCTCTTGCCCATGTGAAATTAGCCTAACAGCGCTCATACTTATTTTGCAGGGCTGTACATCACCTATCGGTGCTCACAGTCTAAATTTACCTTTGAGTATGCTTTTGGAATATGGGGGAAAACTAGCATACCCACTTAAATAAATACGGATTTAAATAAATACTGGATTTAAGCCCAGAACCCCAATACTACAAAGCAAAGCCGATGTGCCGGACGCATGCTCAGTGTAATTTTTCTTTTTAATCTCCTGATTGCCGTGGATCCGCAGGAAGTCCACAGTAACAGCTGTGGCTGTGTCGCGGATCAGACGGCTTCCATTGACTTCAATGGAAGCCATCCCGTGGGTTCTGCAGAAAAATGGAGCATGCTTTGATTTCTTTCTGTGTGTGTGATCCGCACACCAGGAAAAAAAAATCACATCCGCATGCTCTAAATTGTTTTGCGGATGCTAATGCATCCCTATAGGTGCATAGAACTGCGGCTCTCCCACGTGGATTTTAGAATTAAAATCCGCCCATGGACATTGGGCCTTAGGCCTCATGTCCACGGGCATGCACGGTGTAATCCCACAGTGGTTTTCACCCATGCCCGCAGCCATAAGGCCAAAAATGACAGCATACTCACATGTCCGGACGCTGCGGGTCTCCGCTCCAGCGTGGCTAGATTTTCTTTCTTCTGCCTGGCAGATGTGCGTGGCACACAGGCAGCGTGCCTTGCGCATGTGCCATGCACAGTTTTTTGTTTTTTTTAATCTCCTGCTCTCCCGCGGATCCGCACAAAAACAGCTGCGGGTATGCCGCAGATACGGACGGGTTCCATTGACTGCTGGAGCTGTCCATGCAGGAGATCCGCAGGAAAATAGAGCATGCTGCAATTCCTTCCTGTGCGTGCGATCCGCACGCTGGGAAAAAAAATCACATCCGCATGCATTTATTTGCCCTGTGGATGCTAATGCACCCGTATGGGCACCTAGCGCTGCAGATCTCCCGCGTGGGAGACTCGGGCAGATTTTATAATTAAAATCCCCCCATGGACATTGGGCCTTATTGTAATCGTCCAACAGCTAAGCCATGTATTGTATTGTGTATGCACTGGAATAAACATTATCACTTCTGGACAGAGGATCAGGTGTGAAGAAAAGTAACAGATGACAACATGTTGCCACTATTGTTTGCCACAATGTATCGAAAGTCTAATCAACAGTGCAGTTGCTTTTAGTCCTGTGATGCTTGTACCTCGCACACACTCACACATGCCTGTAGTTATAATGTAGATGTTTTCACATTTTAAGTGATGTGAGATGCAATTGCTTTCCAAAACAAAGCCGAATGTAGAAGCATCTTTTCCTCCACTAACAAAAATATGTGAATTTCACAGCCTGTTGCAATTATGCACTGTAAAAATATGACTGTGAAGATTGCACAGGAAGTCCTTATTCAACACTTTGCCTTTGCTCTTTCCATGTCTTTGAGTAAATCTGACGTTATAAGCACAACCGACTCTCAGAGGACCTCTTAAATAATTTAAAGATGCTGATCCTTATATTCTACCATGAAAAGATGCTGACATTATTTTAAATTAGTTTTTTAAACTTAAAACACATTGAAGTGCATTTTGCTACCTGTGCTTTTCTGGAAAGGTTTTCTTTATGTATTCATGTGAGCTATTCATGAGTAAAGTAATATTCATATTGTTTTATTCATCACGTTTGGCCACAACAAGTTCTGCATCTTGAACCTGATTAGTGTAATATGACATATACACATGTATTATGAATAGAACCTCTTTGCTAATGCAAACTGTGGCCAGGGTATATTCCCATCCAATTGCTATTTAATGTCTAGAGGTAATACTGGAACGTATGGATTCCTTATAATGGTTTTACCAGAATGTAAGGAAATTAATCACAAATTAGAAACATATAGATTTGAGTTTTTTGTTTATGTGTAGTCTACGGTGATGCTTTGCAAAGGTCTGAATATGAATATTTAAAGTAATAAATGGAGATGTGTTTTCAAGCATACGTAACTTTTCAGACAGCTTATGCTCATTTAATAGACTGCTTGTGTCTCATCAATCTTGCAATATACTTTCATTATTTTTTCTTGTTTCATCATTGTAAAGAAAAGGCTGAAGTTCAGCTCCTCTGTAATCCACTGCTTGTTGGTAGGCATTCAGCTTTTCTAGTAACTGGTACCTCTTCTTAGCTGTGGCAGAGAAGCTATCTTCACAGGCTCAGCTTCCCTGCACTTACACTGCTCTCAGATCTGTAGTCAGTGTGTATACAATCTCTGCCTCTCCTTGTGTGTGCAGTTATGTTAATGTTGTAGGGGAAGGTGCAAAATTCTTATTGAATCATTCAAGGTGTTGTGTATTTGCATAGCCATAACATATATACAGATCACTATATATGCTGTGATCATGGAAACATAGAAGACCTAGTAAAGCAGCTAATAAAGATCAAGCCAATAAGAATTACACTGCTTTGCCTGCAACATAAAGATAAGTGTACATACCAGGAAAAGCAAATATAAGATCAGGAGAGGTAGAGATTGTGTACACACTGACCGCAGATCAGAGAGCCGGGAAGCTGAGCCTGTAAATACATCCATTCCTTCATAGCTAAGAAGATGTCCCAGTTGCTAGAAAAACTGAATGCCTAAAGATAAGACTTAAAGGGGTTGTCCCGCGGCAGCAAGTGGGTCTATACACTTCTGTATGGCCATATTAATGCACTTTGTAATGTACATTGTGCATTAATTATGAGCCATACAGAAGTTATAAGAAGTTTTTCACTTACCTGCTCCGTTGCTGGCGACCTCGTTTCCATAGAGCCGACTAATTTTCACTGTCTAATGGCCAAATTAGCCGCGCTTGCGCAGTCCGGGTCTTCTTCTTATCTCAATGGGGCTCCGTGTAGCTCCGTGTAGCTCCGCCCCGTCACGTGCCGATTCCAGCCAATCAGGAGGCTGGAATCGGCAATGGACCGCACAGAAGCCCTGCGGTCCACCGAGGGAGAAGATGCCGGCGGCCATCTTCAGCCGGTAAGTAAGAAGTCACCGGAGCGCGGGGATTCAGGTAAGCGCTGTGCGGATTTTTCTTTAGGTCCCTGCATCGGGGTTGTCTCGCGCCGAACGGGGGGGGGGGGGGGTGGTTGAAAAAAAAACCAACCCGTTTCGGCGCGGGACAACCCCTTTAAGTGACTTGCAGAGGAGCTACACTTTAGTCTTGATTTGCAGTGGTAAAACAAAACTAAAATCAATGAAAGTATAGTAGAAGATAGATGAGACACACACAGGCTATTAGATGAGCAGTGGTTGTCTGAAAACTTAGGTAGGCTTTAAATATATTTTTATTAAAATGAGCCTATTTTTAACAGTATGGTAAACTGCATAAATGTAAGAGTTGGAGGAAATGCTACAAAAACAAATTTTCCAGAATGGTCACAACTTGTAACGTACACTAGAAACATTTCTGTAACTTATGGTATGCCATTGCCTCTGTAATTTTACATCAATACTCTTTTTAGAGCGATAAAATGTCTTATTAATAGAGATGAGCGAACGTGTTTGTCCGAACTTGATATCCGTGCGGATATTAGGGTGTTCGGGATGTTCGTTATTCGTAACGAACACCATGCATTGTTCGGGTTACTTTCACTTCCTTCCCTGAGACGTTAGCGCGCTTTTCTGGCCAATTGAAAGACAGGGAAGGCATTACAACTTCCCCCTGCGTCGTTCAAGCCCTATACCACCCCCCTGCAGTGAGTGGCTGGGGAGATCAGGTGTCCGCCTAATATAAAAGTCGGCCCCTCCCGCGGTTCGCCTCAGATGCCTTGTGAGTTAGATGAGGGACAGTGCTGTTTGTACCGGAGCTGCTGTAGGGAAAGAATTGGTAGTTAGTGTAGGCTTCAAGACCCCCAAAGGTCCTTATTAGGGCCACTGATAGCTGTGTGTTGGCTGCTGTTAGCAGTGGCAATTTTTTTTTTCTCAAAATCGGCTCTGCAGAGCGTTGCACCCGGCATTAGGGACAGAAGTGTTGCATAGGCAGGGAGAGTGTTAGGAGTGAGTGTAGCCTTCAAGAACCTCAACGGTCCTTTCTAGGGCCATATTTATCCGTGTGCAGTACTGTGCTGGCTGCTGTTAGCTGTGCTGCATATTTTTTTTCTTCTCAAAATCGCCTCTGCAGAGCATTGCACCCTCCATTAATACTGCAGGGAAAGAATTGTGTAGGCAGGGCCACAACACAGTTATTATTCATTGAATATACGCAGTGCGGCCTTTTGCTTGTAAAACAAGTGAAAATAATTCTATTTGTCCTGCCTCTGTCCGTCCTAAGGGCGGTGGACACGTGTCGGCTGCGTGTGCAACGTTTAAAAATCAGGCGCACCCAGCTACGTTTTACTCCTGGCTTCGCCATTTGCTTTCCTTAATTTGGAAAAAAAATACCTGCTCTGCCAGAGTTAATAACTCTGCTACCCTCAAGTTCTGTGCCACATTAGCAGGGCCACAGCACAGTTATTAAACTTCTCATGTTCATTGAATATACGCAGTGCTGCCTTTTGGTGGAAAAAAACTGAACATAATTCTATTTGTCCTGCCTCTGTCCGTCCTAAGGGCGGTGGACACGTGTCGGCTGCGTGTGCAACGTTTAAAAATCAGACGCACCCAGCTACGTTTTACTCCTGGCTTCGCCATTTGCTTTCCTTAATTTGGAAAAAAAATACCTGCTCTGCCAGAGTTAATAACTCTGCTACCCTCAAGTTCTGTGCCACATTAGCAGGGCCACAGCACAGTTATTAAACTTCTCATGTTCATTGAATATACGCAGTGCTGCCTTTTGGTGGAAAAAAACTGAAAATAATTCTATTTGTCCTGCCTCTGTCCGTCCTAAGGGCGGTGGACACGTGTCGGCTGCGTGTGCAACGTTTAAAAATCAGACGCACCCAGCTACGTTTTACTCCTGGCTTCGCCATTTGCTTTCCTTAATTTGGAAAAAAAATACCTGCTCTGCCAGAGTTAATAACTCTGCTACCCTCAAGTTCTGTGGCACATTAGCAGGGCCACAGCACAGTTATTAAACTTCTCATGTTCATTGAATATACGCAGTGCTGCCTTTTGGTGGAAAAAAACTGAAAATAATTCTATTTGTCCTGCCTCTGTCCGTCCTAAGGGCGGTGGACACGTGTCGGCTGCATGTGCAACGTTTAAAAATCAGACGCACCCAGCTACGGTTTACTGCTGGCTTCGCCATTTGCTTTCCTTAATTGGGAAAAAAAATACCTGCTCTGCCAGAGTTATAATAACTCTGCTACCCTCACGTTCTGTGACACATTAGCAGGGCCACAGCACAGTTATTAAACTTAGATTATTCATTCACTAGAGGCAGTGGGGCCTTTCCTTTTCAAAAAAGGGAAAAAATTATATTTGGCCTGCAGTCTTGCGCCAATTTATTTCCTGCCTGTGAAATCAAATCACTGGTAATACAGCATGCTGAGGGGTAGGGGTAGGCCTAGAGGACGTGGACGCGGCCAAGGACGCGGAGGGCCAAGTCAGGGTGTGGGCACAGGCCGAGCTCCTGATCCAGGTGTGTCGCAGCCGACTGCTGCGCGATTAGGAGAGAGGCACGTTTCTGGCGTCCCCACATTCATCGCCCAATTAATGGGTCCACGCGGGAGACGGTTATTAGAAAATGAGCAGTGTGAGCAGGTCCTGTCCTGGATGGCAGAAAGTGCTTTGAGCAACCTATCGTCAACACGCAGTTCTGCGCCGTCCACTGCTGCAAATCCGAATCCTCTGTCTGCTGCTCCTCCTTCCTCCCAGCCTCCTCACTCCACTACAATGACACCTGCTCAGGAGCGGGAACACTCCCAGGAACTGTTCTCGGGCCCCTGCTTAGATTGGGCAGCAGCGGTTCCTCTCCCACCAGAGGAGTTTATCGTCACTGATGCCCAACCATTCGAAAGTTCCCGGGGTCCGGGGGAAGAGGCTGGGGACTTCCGCCAACTGTCTCAACAACTTTCTGTGGGTGAGGATGACGATGACGATCAGACACAGTTGTCTTGCAGTGAGGTAGTAGTAAGGGCAGTAAGTCCGAGGGAGCAGCGCACAGAGGATTCGGAGGAAGAGCAGCAGGACGATGAGGTGACTGACCCCACCTGGTGTGCAACGCTAACTCAGGAGGACAGGTCTTCAGAGGGGGAGTCAAGGGCATCAGCAGGGCAGGTTGCAAGAGGCAGTGCGGTGGCCAGGGGTAGAGGCAGGGCCAGACCGAATAATCCACCAACTGTTTCCCAAAGCGCCCCCTTGCGCCATGCCACCCTGCAGAGGCCGAGGTGCTCTAAGGTCTGGCAGTTTTTCACAGAGACGCCTGACGACCGACGAACAGTGGTGTGCAACCTTTGTCGCGCAAAGCTCAGCCGGGGAGCCAACACCAACAGCCTCACCACCACCACCATGCGCAGACATATGATGGCCAAGCACCCCACAACGTGGGACGAAGGCCGTTCAGCGCCTCCGGTTTGCACCCCTGCCTCTCCCCCTGTGCCCCAACCTGCCACTGAGATCCAACCCCCCTCTCAGGACACGGGCACTACCGCCTCATGGCCTGCACCCACACCCTCATCTCCGCTGTCCTCGGCCCCATCCAGCAGTGTAGTTCAGCGCACCGTCCAGCCGTCGCTTGCGCAACTGTTGGAGCGCAAGCGCAAGTACGCCGCCACGCACCCGCACGCTCAAACGTTAACCGTCCGCATAGCAAAATTCATCAGCCTTGAGATGCTGCCGTATAGGGTTGTGGAAACTGAGTCCTTCAAAAGTATCATGGAGGCGGCGGCCCCGCGCTACTCAGTTCCCAGTCGCCACTACTTTTCCCGATGTGCCGTCCCAGCCCTGCACGACCACGTCTCCCGCAACATTGTACGCGCCCTCACCAACGCGGTTACTGCCACGGTCCACTTAACAACGGACACGTGGACAAGCACAGGCGGGCAGGGCCACTACATCTCCCTGACGGCACATTGGGTGAATTTAGTGGAGGCTGGGACAGAGTCAGAGCCTGGGACCGCTCACGTCCTAACAAACCCCCAGAATTGCGGGCCCCAGCTCGGTGGTGGTATCTGCGGAGGTGTATGCTTCCTCCACTAAAGCACCCTCCTCCTCCTCCTCCTCCTCCTCTGTCTCGCAATCAAGATGTGTTAGCAGCAGCATGTCGCCAGCAGTCGGTGTCGCGCGGTGTGGCAGCACAGCGGTGGGCAAGCGTCAGCAGGCTGTGCTGAAACTACTCAGCTTAGGCGATAAGAGGCACACGGCCCACGAACTGCTGCAGGGTCTGACACAGCAGACCGACCGCTGGCTTGCGCCGCTGAGCCTCCAACCGGGCATGGTCGTGTGTGACAACGGCCGTAACCTGGTGGCGGCTCTGCAGCTCGGCAGCCTCACGCACGTGCCATGCCTGGCCCACGTCTTTAATTTGGTGGTTCAGCGCTTTCTGAAAAGCTACCCACGCTTGTCAGACCTGCTCGTAAAGGCGCGCCGGCTCTGCGCACATTTCCGCAAGTCCCACACGGACGCTGCCACCCTGCGCACCCTGCAACATCACTTTAAGCTGCCAGTGCACCGACTGCTGTGCGACGTGCCCACACGGTGGAACTCTACGCTCCACATGTTGGCCAGGCTCTATGAACAGCGTAGAGCTATAGTCGAATACCAACTCCAACATGGGCGGCGCAGTGGGAGTCAGCCTCCTCAATTCCTTTCAGAAGAGTGGGCCTGGTTGGCAGACATCTGCCATGTCCTTGGTAATTTTGAGGAGTCTACCCAGCTGGTGAGCGGCGATGCTACAATCATTAGCGTCACCATTCCTCTGCTATGCATCTTGAGAAATTCCCTGCAAACCATAAAGGCAGCTGCTTTGCGCTCGGAAACGGGGGCGGTGGAAGACAGTATGCCGCTGGATAGTCAGGGCACCCTCCTGTCTATTTCTCAGCACGTACAGGAGGAGGAGGAGGAGCATGAGGAGGATGAGGAGGAGGGGGAAGAGACAGCTTGGCCCGCTGCTGACGGTACACCGGCTGATTGCCTGTCATCCTTTCAGCGTGTATGGACTGAGGAGGAGGAGGAGGAGGATCCTGAAAGTGATCTTCCTAGTGAAGACAGCCATGTGTTGCGTACAGGTACCCTGGCACACATGGCTGTCTTCATGTTAGGATGCCTTTCTCGTGACCCTCGCGTTGCACGCATTCTGGCCACGACGGATTACTGGGTGTACACACTGCTCGACCCACGCTATAAGGAGAACCTGCCCACTCTCATTCCCGAAGAGGAAAGGGGTTCGAGAGTGTTGCTATACCACAGGACCCTTGCGGACAAGCTGATGGTAAAATTCCCAGCCGACAGCGCTAGTGGCAGAAGGCGCAGTACCGAGGGCAAGGTAGCAGGGGAGGTGCGGAGATCGAGCAGCATGTACATCCCAGGCAGTGCAACAGTCTTTAAGGGCCTGGCCAGCTTTATGGCTCCCCACCAAGACTGTGTCACCGCTCCCCAGTCAAGGCTGAGTCGGCGGGAGCACTGTAAAAGGATGGTGAGGGAGTACGTAGCCGATCGCACGACCATCCTTCGTGACGCCTCTGCCCCCTACAACTACTGGGTGTCGAAGCTGGACACGTGGCCTGAACTAGCGCTGTATGCCCTGGAGGTGCTTGCTTGTCCTGCGGCTAGCGTCTTGTCGGAGAGGGTGTTTAGTGCGGCTGGGGGAATCATCACAGATAAGCGTAGCCGCTTGTCAACCGACAGTGCCGACAGGCTGACACTCATCAAGATGAACAAAGGCTGGATTTCCCCAGACTTCTGTTCTCCACCAGCGGACAGCAGCGATACGTAAGCAATACGTAGGCTGCACCCGCGGATGGAAGCTACGTTCTCTCTCACCATCCAAAACGGGGACATTTCTGCTTCATCAATCTGTGTCTAATATTCCTCCTCCTCCTCCTGCTCCTCCTCCTGAAACCTCACGTAATCACGCTGAACGGGCAATTTTTCTTAGGGCCACAAGGCTCACTCAAATAATTTTTCTGAACAATTTTTATAAGTTTCAATGCGCTTAAAAGCGTTGGAACTTTAACTTGAACCAATTTTTCGTTACACTGGGCTGCCTCCAGGCCTAGTTACCACTTAAGCCACATTAACCAAAGCTATTCACCTGCCATCTTGGTTGGGCATGGCCAATTTTTACTGAGGTACATTAGTACTGTTGGTACACCAATTTTTTGGAGCCCTCACCTACAGTGTAATCATAGCAATTTGTATGTTCTTCGCCTGCACTCATGGTACAGAAAGGTGTGTGGGGTTGGCCTACACTTTAGCTACATAAATGTAACTTGGGCCTTGGCTATACTAAGGCTACTGAAATGGAACTAAGACTGCGCTCCCACTATACTGCTGCTTCAGAATTGTTACTGGGGCCTGTCTTGAGTGCTACTATTGCTGACATGGAACGAAGACTGCGCTCCCGCTATACTGCTGCTTCGGAATTGTTACTGGGGCCTGTCTTGAGTGCTACTATTGCTGACATGGAACGAAGACTGCGCTCCCGCTATACTGCTGCTTCGGAATTGTTACTGGGGCCTGTCTTGAGTGCTACTATTGCTGACATGGAACGAAGACTGCGCTCCCGCTATACTGCTGCTTCGGAATTGTTACTGGGGCCTGTCTTGAGTGCTACTATTGCTGACATGGAACGAAGACTGCGCTCCCGCTATACTGCTGCTTTGGAATTGTTACTGGGGCCTGTCTTGAGTGCTACTATTGCTGACATGGAACGAAGACTGTGCTCCTCCTATAATGCTGCTAGTGATATGTTAGTGGGGCCTGTCCTAATGCTACGGCTGAAATGTTACGAATTCTGGGCTCTGCCTATACCGCTGCTAATGGTATGTCTCTGGGGTGTGGAAACAGAGGCTTCCCAAAGACATGATGGCGGCGAGGCCATTTCCCACCAACGCGGTTACTGTTAAGGTGCATATAACCACGGACACGTGGAGAGGACACGTAGTGCCTCAAAAACATCCCCCTCCTCCTCCAACAGGGAAAACATTCTTGGCAAATGCCTTTGCATTGGTTCGTCTGGTGGCAGTCCAAGAATTTCACCTTTACCGACACAACAAGAGAGCCCCCACACCATCCCCCCACCACGGCCCACTTAATCCTGGCCGCATTCCGAAAACCAACAAAATACAACCGTGCTACTAGGTCCGCAGTCACCACCACATTACCACCAACGTGGTTACTGTTAAGGTGCATATAACCACGGACACGTGGAGAGGACACGTAGTGCCTCAAAAACATCCCCCTCCTCCTCCAACAGGGAAAACATTCTTGGCAAATGCCTTTGCATTGGTTCGTCTGGTGGCAGTCCAAGAATTTCACCTTTACCGACACAACAAGAGAGCCCCCACACCATCCCCCCGCCACGGCCCACTTAATCCTGGCCGCATTCCGAAAACCAACAAAATACAACCGTGCTACTAGGTCCGCAGTCACCACCACATTACCACCAACGCGGTTACTGTTAAGGTACATATTACCAGTCTGACTGGGGCATGCAGACACCTTGACAGAATGAATAGTGTGTGGCACATAGGTTCCCCATTGCTATGCCCACGTGTGCAGCTCCTGATGGCGGTGGCACAGGATTCTATTTCTCATTGCTTCTGTACAGCATTGTGGGCTATCGCCCCGCCCCTTTTAAAGAGGGTCGCTGCCTAGCCGTGCCAACCCTCTGCAGTGTGTGCCTGCGGTTCCTCCTCATGGCAGACGCACTTCTAAATAGACATGAGGGTGGTGTGGCATGAGGGCAGCTGAAGGCTGCGCAGGGACACTTTGGTGTGCGCTGTGGGGGGGAGGGGGGGCGGTTGGTCAGCATGTAACCCAGGAGAAGTGGCAGCGGAGTGTCATCCAGGCAGTGATTGTGCTTTGTTGTAGCTAGTGTGGTGCTTAGCAAAGGTATGCCATGCTAATGAGGGCTTTTCAGAAGTAAAAGTTCTTGGGAGGGGGGGGGGGGCCACTCTTGCCGGTATTGTGGCTTAATAGTGGGACCTGTGAACTTGAGATGCAGCCCAACATGTAGCCCCTCGCCTGCCCTATCCGTTTCTGTGTCATTCCCATCACTTTCTTGAATTGCCCAGATTTTCACACATGAAAACCTTAGCGAGCATCGGCGAAATACAAAAATGCTCTGGTCGCCCATTGACTTCAATGGGGTTCGTTATTCGAAACGAACCCTCGAACATCGCGGGAAGTTCGTTTCGAATAACGAACACCCGAACATTTTGGTGTTCGCTCATCTCTACTTATTAACTTTGATGCAATGTATGACTCTTCTTACTCCGGCTCCTTCTTTAAACGCTGTTTAGGTAGATACAAGAGTTTGCAAAGCATACAATAATGCAATTTTTAAATCAAGATTGTGATATGTCCAGGTTTTATGATGAGGTACAGTAAGTGCTAATTTGGATAATGGTAATACTGCTGATATATTATATGATATTGGATCTTGCATTTGTGTTATAGACTGGACCTTACAACAGCTTAATGTGGGAACAACAACTGCTTGAGTTAGGGGACAATAATATGTGCATGGGTACAGAAATGGTGAAGGCACAAAGTGTAGTTGTAACTGGTACAAACTTTTAATCAAAGTCAGTAGCGAGATACCATAAGGATCTGTATTGGCCCAAATAGTTTTTTTTATTAATTACCTTGTGGACAGGATAGGATATGAAGAAAAGTTTAGAGGTCCCAAAATTCACCTTGGTTGTAAAATGCTGAAAAAGAGAAAGACCATGAACAGAAGACAGCCCAGGCAAGCATATGACAAATTAAATTCAACTCTTTGCAAAAAAAAATCAAGCACCTAGAAAAAGATGTCATTTTGCTGCAAAATGTGGCATGCAGTTCCATCTCAGGTAGGTATGCAAATGATTAGCGTTGTGGTGATTAGATGAACGGTCTTGCTACCTGAGGCCCTAAAAGTGGCTCCATCCTTAACCTATAAAAAGGCTCTCAGAGGCACTTTGTGTTTAGTGGACCTCTATTTTCATTTGTATAGAGCTTGTTTACAACTAGACGCCTCTATGATTTAATTGAAGAGATGTCACCCAGTTAACAGAGTTTGAGAGGAGGTGCATTACTGGAATTCGAGAAGCTGGATGATCGTATTGACGAATTGCGCACCATGTTGGCCATTTTTACTAGACTGCTAGAAGTTTTTGGGACCAGTGAATACATGAGGGCACACACACAAGGACGACTGGGCTCAGGACGCTCTCAGCAGACCACCAGTAGAATGGATTGTCTGATCATCCGACAAGAACTAGCAGGTCTAACTGCTTCGTTATCTGCCATCCAAAGACAAGAAGCACCATCGTTATTGGCCGTTGTGTCTGTCAGAATTGTGTCCAGACTCTTTGCTAAAGGACAATTGGTCTCATAGCATTTATTACGTGTACTGCCTTTGACACCACCCAATCATCACCTCCATTCGCAGTGGTATCGTGAACGATGAAACTAGACTGCTATGGAGTGGAACCAGGTTGTCTTCAGTGATGAAACCATGTTTAGTTTGGGCAGTGATGATGTCCAACTTTGACAGCCTACAAGTTTAGATGATCTAGAGGCTCAATTACAGCAAATGTGGACCGATATGCTGCAGCAAACATACGGAACTTATATGTCCCCTTTTGCTGTGATGTTGTAATCACTTACGTATATCAACGTTACAATCATACAGAAAGTTTCATTTGATTCCAAAAATTCATTCATATAATGAATGAATAGCTAAGTGCTATGTGTGATTGGCTGAGCGCTCAGCCAATAGCTAAGCAGTAGCTGCTCTTGGCTGAGCCTTCAGCCAATCTGCACAGTCCTTTCAGGAGGCAGGGATTTTTAAATCCCCGACTGCTGAAAGAGCTCAGTAGCAGTGCCGGGGAGCCAGCAGGAGGACGCGGCTGAGAGCAGGAGAGGTGAGTATAATTTTTTTTTTTTTCACTTATTGATGATTATCGGGGAAGGGCTTATATTTCAAGCCCTTCCCCGATAATCATTCCGCGGAGCTTGCTGAAACCATTGATTTCAATGAGATCAGCAGCAGTGCCAATCCTATTGAAAGCAATAGAATAGAATGCCGCGGACTTCTGCCACAGCTGTCCCAGCTGTGGCAGAAGTCCGCGGCATTCTCCCTATGCTTTCAATGGGGCTAGTGCTGATGTCGCTAACCCCATTGAAACCATTTGAGATATGCCGGTTCTATACCAGCCTCTTTCTTGCCCTGCGATGCGAGATTTTTCTCGTGCTCTCGCAGTGCAAGAAAGAAAATATCACCAGTGGGTGGGAGCCCTTACTATTGGAGGGTTTATTTCCTTTATTTTCTGCATCGCCTCATTCAAAGAACCATGACTATTTTTCTGTCAATGTAGTTGTAGGTAGGCTAGCACACACACAGACCCATCTCAATAGTCACACTGTGTGCATGTGCCAACTTCACAGGGACGCAGTGCAGCAATGGGGTATCCAGTGGGTATGAACCACAGCTCAGTAGATTCCCTGTTCCCTTACCTTTGAGCCCCATAGTTTTTAATTTATGGGACACAAAGGTGATGACGGGTTCCCTTTAAATATTCTCTAACATTTTAAAGTTTTCAGACTTACCGTACACTCAAGTGTACAGTAAGTCAGAAAAGTGAAGTCTATCTATCTCTCATATCTATCTATCTATCTATCTATCTATCTATCTATCTATCTATCTATCTATCTATCTATCTATCTATCTATCTCATACCTATCTCATATCTATCTATCTATCCATCTATCTCATACCTATCTCATATCTATCTATCTATCTCATATCTATCCATCTCTCACATCTATCTCATATCTTTCTATCTACCTATCTATCTATCTATCTATCTATCTCATATCTATCTATCTCATATCTATCTATCTATCTATCTCATATCTATCTATCTATCTATCCCATATCTATCTATCTCATATCTATCTATTTATCTATCTATCCATCTCATATCTATCTATTTATCTATCTACCCATCTCATATCTATCTATCTATCTATCTATCCCATATCTATCTATCTATCTATCTATCTATCTATCTATCTATCTATCTATCTATCTATCTATCTATCTATCCCATATCTATCTATCTATCCATCTCATATCTATCTATCTATCTATCTATCTATCTATCTATCTATCTATCTATCTATCTCATATCTATCTATCTATCTATCTATCTATCTATCTATCTATCTCATATCTATCTATCTATCTATCTATCTCATATCTATCTATCTATCTATCTATCTATCTATCTATCTATCTATCTATCTATCTCATATCTATCTATCTATCTATCTATCCATCTATCTATCGTTACACATTTTAAAATGCTATTTTTTATTATGCCTATAATTGTTTCTTATTAGGATTCCTTCCTGAATACATTGTGTTTGACATGCATATCACTCCTAATTATTCTTTTGAATTAACGTTTAACTTCAACTTTTCAGTGACCGGTATCTCCTTTGTAAAACAATCAAACCGTTTTCTCTGCAATCAGCTTCTAATCTGCTTGGAGAAGCAATATTACGATTTGAATTGCTAATATCTGCTGGGTTTATTGCATTGTTTGAATGAATCACATCACAGTGGCACAATAGTTGAATTAAATTATATTAGGCAGTATGTCTTGACATTTTTTTTCGGAAAGCTTTTGTAACAAATGAAAATATGCTGTGATTAATGAGCACTCTTATCACTGTTTTCTTCAAAGTTTTCTAGTGTTACCTATACAAAAAAAAGTGAAGTATGAGAAAGGAACATTGAAAACTGGCAATCTACTGCAAATATTGAGAAGACATAATAGTAGAGATGAGCGAGCATACTCGTCCGAGCTTGATGCTCGTTCGAGTATTAGGGTGCTCGAGATGCTCGTTACTCGAGACGAGCACCACGCGGTACTCGTCTCGATTAAACGAGCACTGACCATTGAATTCAATGGAGCTGGCAATACAGCCGGCTCCATTGAAAGCAATGGCCTGCCGGCGAGCACGGGATGAATTGTCGGGAAGGGCTTAAATATATAAGCCCTTCCCTGCAATTCATCCAGAAATGTGTAAAAGAAAAATATATATATACTCACCTTGTCCCGGCAGAACGATGTTAGCCCATTGAATTCAATGGAGCCGGCAATACAGCTGGCTCCATTAAAAGCAATGGGCTGCCGGGGATCGCGGGATGAATTGTCGGGAAGGGGTTAAATATATAAGCCCTTCCCTGCAATTCATCCAGAAATGTGTAAAAAAAAAAAAATATATATATATATATACTCACCTGGTCCCGGCAGACGGAGTTCAGCGCGGCCAGCGGCAGTCCTCCTGAACTGCTCTGAACAGTTGTGAGTAGTATTCAGCAGCCGGGGATTTAAAATCCCCGCCTGCTGAATGAACTGCCTCTAATTGGTCAGAGGCAGATTCCACTCACACACCCATTCATGAATTTATGAATGGGTGTGTGACTGCTGCCTCTGATTGGCTCAGCGGGACCAATCAGATGAGAGGCAGCAGTCACTCAGATATCCCCAGAATCTACAGTTAGACCAAACTACATGCATTTATCTATATATTATAAGCATTTTATACATATATATATATATATATATAATTTAATTTAATGTGGTCAAAGTACCATAATTTTATTGGATTGTTCTGTATTAGCCGCTTTATTAGGTTCTGTGTTTTTGGCCCAGGCACAGCTCCCCATGAATTCATTTTATATGAGATGTGTTCAAATTGATAAATAATATTTGTATACAGATCCAACGATCTTACACTAATCTCCTTCAAAGTAGTCCCATTGGGCAGCCACATGCTTCACCCAACGTTTCTGCCACTGTCAGAAGCAGTGCTGAAACGCTTCTTTTGAGATGGTGTGTAGCTAGTCTGTCGCATTCTGCATGATGTCTTCTCTGAACCAAAATCTGGTTCTTTTCAGGGCATTTTCAACTTGGGGAAAAGCCAGACGTCACATGAAGCCATGCACCACTCCTTTATCTGTGTGGTGCCTATTGCTTAGTCCCCGAAGGCCTTTTGAATCTTGCAAAACATTTCCACTTCGGAATCACCAAGCTTTACACAAAACTTAATGCAGTAGCGTTGTTCAAGTTTTTCTGCCACTGTGTCAAAATCAGATGGTGCTCACTTACACTTCCTCACTCGCCGGCTGTCTGCCGGCGACTGACAGCTTATGCAAGCAGGAATAAAATCTAAGCATGCACATTAGGGTCACCTAAATACGTGCACCAAACAACGCCTCCCTAGCTTCATTTGTTTACACAAAAAAACATATATTTGTCTTCAAAACCCCATCAGCTCTTCTAGGTACACTTGCACAAAGTCAGGGATTTTCTAGGATTCTCGTCAGATGTATGATTCACCAATTCTACCAAGCAGATGACAACAATCAATATTTTCATATATTGGATGAAATACAGTCATTAACTGAAACAGAAACTGATGTCTAGGAGGCTTAAAACTGAGTAAAGAACAGCCAAACTTTGCAACACAGGTGAGGTTGTGGAAGACAGTTTCATGTCACCATGGCAAGACTGAACACAGCAACCAGACACATGTTAGTTATACCGCATCAGCAAGGTCTCTCCCAGGCAAAGATTACAAAGAGGACTGAATTTCAAGATGTGCTATTCAAGTTTTTTTGAAAAAGCACAAAGAAATGGGCAACGTTGAAGACCGCAGATACAGTGGTTAGCCAAGGAAACTTACTGCAGCAAATGAAAGACACATCATGCTTACTTCCCTTCAAAACCAGAAGATGTCCACCAGTCTCATCGGCTCAAAACTGGCAGAAACCATTGGGACCCAGGTACACCCATCTACAGTTGGGGAAGTATTGCCAGAAGTGGTGTTCATGGAAGAACTGTGACCAAAAAGCCATACCTTTAACATAGAAGCAAGGCCAAGTGACTCAACTATGGACAAAAACATTGGAACTGGGGTGCAGAAAAATAACAGCAGGTGTTCTTGCACTGATGAGACAAAATTTGAAATATTTGACTGTAACAGAAGGCATTGTATTCACTGCAGGACTGGGGAGAGATACAATAATAAGTGTCTGCAGGCAGCAGTGAAGCGTAGGGGATGTTCCTTGCAAGTTTGGGGCAGCATTTCAGCAAGTAGACTTCGGCATTTGAATGCTGAGAAATACAGGCAGATAATTATTAGAGTTGAGCGAACGTACTCTGCCGAGCTTGATGCTCGTTTGAGTATTAGCATACT
This sequence comes from Eleutherodactylus coqui, assembly GCF_035609145.1. NCBI lineage: Eukaryota > Metazoa > Chordata > Amphibia > Anura > Eleutherodactylidae > Eleutherodactylus > Eleutherodactylus coqui. The sequence continues at coordinate 212,481,608 of NC_089841.1, read as the reverse complement.
CAATACTGCTCGTTACTCGAACGAGCATCAAGCTGTGTTCGACCTCGCCCCAGTTTTTGGCTCCTCCCCGCTGTGACGTGCCTGTTTTAGCCCCTCCCCGACGCTATGCAGAGCGCGTCATTGCTAAATTTTTTGTCATGCAGGAAGGAGGACAGAGAGAGAGAGAGAAAAAAAGCTCAGAACCCGGCGCATCACTTACAAAAATGCTCGAGTCTCCCATTGTAGTCAATGGGGTTCGTTACTCAAGTAGAGCTCTCAAATTTTACGAAAAGCTTGACTCGAATAACGCGAACCCAGGCATTTGGGTGCTCGCTCATCTCTAATAATTATCCATCATGCGATACTATTAGGGAGGCATCTGATTGGCTCCAAATTTATTCTGCAGTAGGACAACAATCACAAACATACAGCCAATGTCATTAAGGACTATCTTCAGTGTAAAGGTGATTACCCACTACAGTTTTTTTTCACTGTGAAATTCGCAGCGGTTTTTTTTTCTGCAGGGGTCTATGGGACTTTAAATGTTAAAATCGCGATCGCGCAAAATCGTAAAAAGGTAGTAATCTGCATAATATGAATGGGACTCTGTGTGTGAGGAGACTGCCAGGAAACTGTGGTTTTAAAGGCCCTTTTACACGCAATGATTACCACTCAAAATTCGTCCAAGCGGCCAAAAATGAGAGATAATCATTACGTGTAAATACGGACATCGTGCACTTTTACTTTGAACAATGGATTTTACTTCACATGAAATCCATCATTCAGCCACTGAAAGACTGAGCAAATACATTCCATTTGAATGCATTTCGCTCATCTTTCAAAAGACTGCAGGATGTTCTCCCCGCAACATGTTAATACTAGCTGCGAGGAGAACAAAGGAGTGTGACGGCAGCCACAAGGAGAACAAAGGAGTGTGACGGCAGTTGTTTACACAACTGTTTTGGCTGTTTGGAAGATTATCTTTTCATGTAAAAGGACCTTAAGGCTAGGTTCACACAGGGTGTAATTGCCTCGGAATTTTCGTGCAGACTTTCTGGATCGAAATTCTGCCTGCGACTTTAATTCCAAGATTAGCCAGCAAAGTGAACGAGATTTGCAAAAATCTCATCCACACACTGCGGCCAAACCGTTGCTGCCAAGCTGCGCTAAAATTGACATGCAGAGCAGAATTCAGAGACGTGGCATGTCAATTCTTACCCCTTTTCCGCGGTGGCCTCTCTCCTCTCTATGGGGAGAGATGGCAGCAGCGGAATGCAGGTGGCGACCCCGCTCCAAAACCCACAGTGCAAGGCCGCAGGCTTTGAAGATGTATTTCTCCGGCGCAAATCAACCTTGCTCATAGCGCAAATATGTTGCACTGAGGTTTGCATGTATGGCCCAAGTGAAGCCACCCTTAGTCTGTTCAAGGTTCAATTTTGGCCAAAAACAATTTTGCATAAATGCATAGTGTTTGTGGATGCCAGGGATCTTCCAATGGTCATTTTTTATTGCCTGTGTAAATATGAAGAACCCAACCACAAGACTTCCAGGTTATCTTCCATTGTTGTATGATCTTGCTACTCATCTTGTGCACACTGTGAATATTACATGCCTTTCAACCCTGTTCTTATTAATATTCTATCTTTTGCCAAACAGATTGCATTAGTTAATATATGAGCTAAGAAAGGATTAAACTGTAGAGTTGTAAATTGTTTAGTGTGACATAGTCATTTAATACTAAAAACATTAGCTTGACTTTAAGGGTTTCCCCAAATTGACCCCAGGTGGAGGAATTTTACCTACACCATGATCACATGCTTGGAGAAGGAAATGAAGGTACTGCAAGATTACCCTAATGAAGAGGTGAAACCTGTAACTATTATTGTCACCTTTAACAAACTTAGAGCTGTTACATAATAACTAATCCTACTAGCAACACATAACTATACCAAAAAATGAAACAAATCATGTACATATAACATATAACACATCACATATAATATACGGTGTGTGCACGCCTATAAATGTATAAAATGCATGACACATGGTTCACGATAAACCAACGTATCCAGGTTACATAATGTATTAGGGTGTTTGGTTCTACATTCAACAACTTTTAACATAGTTAACTTTATACTGAGCAGTAAAACTGTCGCACTGCAAATAATATAGGTCAGTGGAGAGAAGGAAAGGGACCAATAAAATAAAGAAATCCTAAACAAGGGAACCAACATGTACATTGCTCTTTGTATGTAGTGTACGTTATAGGTATAATTTGAAGATCGTTCTAATGGAGGATACAAACTGTGACTTTGCGGCACTTCGTTTCTGTTATTTTTTTTAACTTGTCATTCTCCTTTCGCATTATGTGCGCTTTGATTGACTGTATTCATATTTCCATTCACATTTCCCTTTTATCTGTGAGAAAGATCATAAAGTTACTGGATGCATCCAATATGAATGAATCTGTGCCAACTTGCAAAGCATGCTTTGTAAACAGTGTAATTTTGAGTAGCAGGAGCACTAGCCACAAAGCCTCAGCAGACAATTACATTTAAATGTGTCTTCTATTTCTTGGGGACAACAAAAAGAGGAAGCAGGACATCACTTGTGTACAAACAATGTACCGGTTCACTGAAGACCACCTGCACACAATTGTATCTTCTCTCTGCTGGTGAATTCAATGCAGCATCAATGCAATCAATTGTCCACAGAAGCCTAACAATGAATCCCGAACTGTTAGAAACTTATATTTACTTAAATTAGATAGCAATCAGAAGAAAAGTTTTGTTTTATTTGGTTGTGTATTTTCTTAATAATATGTTGACTTTATGATCCCGCACAAAAATGAAATAAAACAGTTTTAGAAAATTAGAGCAATACTTAAAACTTTCTTTACAGTATTGTCATTGTATCTAGATAATACAAGCATGCTAAATCATTTATGAGGCAGCATAAAAGAAATTTAAAGGCAGGATAAATGGCAACATTTCACTATTATGAAATCATTGTTTAGCAGATTGTCATAGCTGAAAACACATGGCGGGAAGGAATTGACCAAACTGACTTCTATTAAGTCCTAAGTTAGAAGAGTATACTATAGAGTGAATTTGACCCGGGGGAACCTAATTCACGGTACTTGCTGTCTTAGAAATATTTTTCATCGGGAGCCCAAATCGACCACGACAGGCCAGAGGGTTTCAATTTTGCCTTTCTCTGAATCAAAAAGGTAGATCTTGGAAGAGTTATCTTGGTGGACTTATGCAAGGTTATTGAGGGATGAGTGAAGTAACTGAATAGGCAAGAAAAGGGTTGTCCAGATTCTGTACCCATCGTAGGTGTATATTACGGTGAAAAGCAGAAAGCCAATGTTGGGAAAAGAGCATACGCCATCTTGGCTACAGCTGTCCAAAAGACATATGCAAAAAATACTGAAATCAAGTAGAGAATGTTCAGTCATGAGAAAAAATTACCCTCTTTGAATTCTATGGTTTTACGTATCAGAGCGTAATACAAAAAAATATGGTCCCTAGAAAGTCTTAAAATTAGGTAAATATAGCCTCAGATGAACAACAACACATGATATATTACACTGCTATTTTTTTTAACAAACTAGTCCAAATGCAGAAGCAGTGTGTGAAAAATGATGCACCACATGAATCAAAAACTTGTAGAGCAGCCTTTAGCAGCAATAACTTGAAGTAATCATTTTCTGTATAACTTATCAGTCTCTGGAGGATTTTTTGCTCACTGTTCTATACAATGTTGCTTCAGTTCTTTAAAGGCTGTTTTACACACAACGATTATTGCTCAAAATTTGTCAAGGCCTGAAAATGAGCAATAATCGTTACATGTAAACGCAGGCATCGTGCACTTTTTCGTTTGAACGATGGATTTTACTTCACATAAAATCCATCGTTCAGCCGCTGAAAGACTGGGCAAATATATTCCATCTGAATGTATTTCACTCATCTTTCAGAAGGCTGCAGGATGTTCTCCCCGCAGCATGCTTACACTAGTCACAAGGAGAACAATGGAATATGCTGGGAGCTGTTTGCACAGCTGGGCGTGTGTTTAAACACACGCCCAGCTTTGCAAAAAAAACTGATGGAGGTCCTTTTACATGCAAATGAAGATGATAAAGTGTTAATGGCCATTAAAGTCATTAACACCTTATGCAAATACCTCACTAAAATCTTTCAATCTTTTGGCCATTTGAAAAATTATTGTGTAAAAGGACCTTAAATTGTGTGTAAAAGGCCCTTAAGCTCTGTGGGTACTTGTTTATGCACAGCTCTCTTGAGGTGCAATCACAGCATTTCAATTGGGTTGAGGTCTGGACTTTGACCTTGAGTCTTTTCTTTTTCAGCCACTGAGATGTAGTTTTGTTGATGAGCTTGGAATCATTGTACTGTTGCATGACCAAATTAAGCCAAGCTTTCATTTTGGACAGATGGTCTCTAGAGATGAGCGAGCATACTCATCCGAGCTTGATGCTCGCTCAAGCGTCAGCATACTCGAAGGTACTTGTTACTCGAGCGTGCACCACTGCGGTGCATGAGAAAATGTTACCCTCTCCATTGTCTTCAATGGAGCCGTGGCTGCTGCCAGCGGCTCCATTGAAAACAATAGTCTGCCGCCACCCCTGCATTGTTTTTCATGGAAGGGCTTTACATATATTCCCTTTCCTAAAAAACAAGGATTTTAGTGTAAAAAAAAAAACAAAAACTTACCTAGCCGCCACTGCCGTGTTCCCCGCGGGCATGAAGAATACATCTGCCACATGCAGCAGATGCTTCCTTCTTCCCCGCTAGTAAAAAGAATTCCCTGCTGCTGCACCTGCCACGTCTGTGTCAGATGCAGCAGAGGAATTCTTCAATTCCCTACCGCAGCTGTCACACAGTGTTGGGCACCTACGGAGATTTAGGCTGCAAGGTTGACATGCCATGGACCTTTGGTAATATAGAGTACAATGATGAGTATGAAATACCAAAAGGCCAGTGGTTAGTGCTGATGGATATGAGTACTAGTACGAAATGCCTCGTCTCACCGAAGTAATCCCCTTATGTGTAATGGACATTATGGCAAGAGATGCCAAGGTAAGTAGACGAGATGTCGAGATGTATTCTGCACCTATGGTGCATTGATCCCACATACACGGAGCACAGAGACTGTTCTATGGAGACATATGTTTAAGGGCTTGTTCACATGAGCGCTGTGGGCAAACAGTATAGCCACGTGAAAAGACTGCAGTTATACTTCTCTAAAGATCATGTTAGCGGGTAAATTCCTGCTACTTGAAGTAGCCCATTCACACGATCCGAGGTGCATGGTATATGCTTTCCAGCTCACATAGGAGTCTATGGAAAGCATGCACAAAAGATAGGTCAGGTCCAGAAGCATAACGTGAAGCTCCTTGGCCCCAATTCAAAACCTGTAACAGGGCCCCAAACTATAATGCTTTATTCATAGTACTGGGTTCCCTATATGGAGAATAGAGCCCTTATGGGCCTTCTAAGGCTCCTAGGCCCAGGTGCAACATCATCCCCAGCATCGCCTATATTTACGCCAGTGGCCAGGTCCTATCTTTGCGTGCACCATGGAGCTTGGATGCAGCCTGCAGTCACATGTCCTATCTTTGTTAGGTGCATGAATTTAGAGTGACTAACCATCGTTTATGTGCACGCTCCTACAGGAACCCATTGGTTCCTATAGAAGCGTGTCCTGTGCACGCCTCTAATTCACATGGACAGCGCTCATATGAATAAGGCCTAAATGTGAAATTCCAGTTAATTATATGTAAGGTTAATACTTGTAGTCTTTCATGGAGTGACACATAATTCCAGGGTTTTTCTTAGTAAAGTTTAGTCTTTATGAAATGTGCCACCTCCATTTGTCACCCCTGTGCCATAGACATGACCCCCTGCTTTAGTCTCTCCAAAGAACATTGTTCCAGAAGTCTTGTTCAGAAACAACTTTGCAGACTTTAGCAGTGCTGTCATGTTTTTTTAGAATGAAGAGGCAACCCTTCCAAACCAGCCACACTTGTTCAGTCTTTTACTAATTTTAATGTCATGAACTTTTAACATGCTAACTCATGCCTTTAAGTATGAGATGTAGATTTGAGCCCATCAGGGGGCAGGTCTGACTCACACCCCCTTCACACCCACTGCAGGTCGGCTGCGCGGAACTCCGGCTGCCGGGAGCAGGTGAGTATGTATATATTTTTTATTTTAACACTTTTCTGGATGAATTGCAGGGAAGGGCTTATATATTTAAGCCCTTCCCGACAATTCATCCCACACTCGCCCGCAGCGCATTGCTTCAATGGAGTCGACTGTATTGCCGGCTCCATTGAATGCAATGCGCTGGACAGCTCCAGCCCGTTTCTAATGAAACGCGGCTAGGAGCAGATTTTTGGGCGATTTTCGGGCATCGGTCACGCGATTTGCGGATGCGCATCCGTCATGCGATCCGCAAATCGCGCGAAAAAACGCCCGTCTGACTAAGGCCTAAAGGTAACACATATATAGATGACACAGGATCCATCATTCACAATAAATGATGATCACAGTGTATCTAATCCCCCTTCCTGCACAATGACCTCTACACAATTCACAGAGCATGCCTAGAAAACTCTCCCAGAGAAGTCAATGATTCTACTTTCGACCTGTTTTCTATCTTCAGCTGTAACTTAAATATTTGAACTACTAACAGAGCAATGTAGCAGCTCAGACAAGATGATTATCTCAATAATTAAGTACAGAAAGAAAAAATAATTACAATCAGAAAATTAAAACAAGGAAAAAATAATAAAAAATAATATTATAATAATAATAATAATAAAAAAAAATAGTATTGTCAATAAATGGTTTAATTTAGTAAAAAATGTATGACACATTCCCTTTAAGTATTAAACTGCCACTTTTATTTATTATTTCGTTTTTTTAAATAAACAATTACTAAATGTACTGTAAAATATATACGGGGGCATGTTTATCTACATGTTCTGACACACACACAATTAACTAGTTTCTATTTGCATATTTGGAATATTTCAGGACTTCATATAAAGAGAACTCCTTTGAAAAATAGATTTAAAACAAATTTACTCAAGGCTACTTTCATCATATAGCAATATACAGTATACACAGCTATAGTTTTTTTTTTACTTATTAGATATAAATTTGTTTTACATATTTCAAAATAATAATGTAATTAAGGCTCATAAGGATGCATTTTTAAAAATGCATACTATTTGGAATGCAAATTGCTGCATTTTATGAAGTTCTTCTAGTGTACAAGAAATACTTTAACTAGTATACATTATGCTAAGAATTGGTCAATATAATAAAATATGGGAAAAACAGCACCTCATGTATATAGGCTTGTAAGGGAGAAATTGAAAGTACAAGACTGCTCACATGTATGAGCCTTCTAGGTGCTCTCCCTAAGGAGAAAAGATGGCGTTCCTGACCCACATCACAGACCCTTCCCTAGCCAAGCCAGAAACCAACTGCACACTAATGAGGGGCTAATACCCCGAAACAGCTGTCTGTGTATGAATTCTGGCTTGGCTTTTAATTCCCAGTCATTGTTACAAGGCTTGTATAAAGAGTCTAACATTGACTTGCAGGAATGCTGCCTTCCAACAGGTGTTGCTGTAGAGGTATTGTTCCATCTACCTCATAAGCTGGGAGAAACACAGCACTAATTAGCATCAAAAGTCTGGTGTCTGCCTGTTCCTCCTCTTCTCCTTCGCTGGAATGTGTAACTGGAATTCTGCATGGCACTGGAGCCAGAAAGGTAAGTAGAACACCTTTTATTGAAACAGGTAAAAATGACAGATTTTCTGCAGTCTTTCCTCTGCGAACCTAGTTTGAAGAAGCCGCTGGTCCTGGTAGTGAAACGCATAACCTGTCATTTTAACCAATTTCAATAAAAGTTGTTGAACTTACCTTTCTAGCTCCGATGCCATGCAGAAGTCCTGTTATACATTACAATTATGCAAAGAACACATCTACAATAATACTTTCTTTAGGGCTCATCCACACTATCATATTATGGCGTCCTAGAAACTTAAGTTCATTCTGTATCTTCATATGTTGTCAATTTCATATACTGCATATAGAAAAAAAGTGCCATGTTCCATCAGATGCTGTAATGTGGCGATAATCGCCCTCAGGTCTCTTTCACACGAGTGTCATTTTGACACAGAGTAGGCACATCAAGAAATCGTGTCTAAAAGAATCTATGATTTCTTCCGGACAAACGATTTTGTAATGCGCCGAAAAAATAATGCGTCAAAGATTTTTTTTGAAGAAGAGATTTCTCTCTGTCAAAGATAGGACAAGTTCTATATTTTGACGGCACAACACCGGCAGCTCTCATAGACTACTATGGAAGCTGGCCAGCAAAGAGCGGGAGGGGGAATGACATACTTGCGATTACTAGCTGCGACATCCTTGCGGCTGCTATTCGTTTACACGATTTAACACTCCGATAGCCACAATGTTTTAGCGTGGCTATCTGAACATTACACTGACACTCGTGTGAAAGAGGCCCTAGTGTCTATGGGTCCGTGATACATAACAGCAGGGACTCCATTTGCCTCTATATAGACTCTGCGCATATGTATGCGGGCTCTGGCATGTGTATGAGGCTTGGATTTTATATTACAGTATATACATTTCTAGGGCTAAAATATGTAGACGCATGCGCTAATATGCTCGTTGCTACGGAGCGTATTAGCACATGATCTGGGGGGTAGGCTGAGTTTTTAAAGTATGTGCTGGTGCGCATAAGTTTGAAAAATAAAGCAGGAAGATAGGTCCTGCCTAGAGATGAGCGAACGCGTTCGTCCGAGCTTGATATTCGTGCGAATATTAGGGTGTTCGGGATGTTCGTTATTCGTGACGAACACCATGCGGTGTTCTGGTTACTTTCACTTCCTTCCCTGAGACGTTAGCGCGCTTTTCTGGCCAATTGAAAGACAGGGAAGGCATTACAACTTCCCCCTGCAACGTTTAAGCCCTATACCACCCCCCTGCTGTGAGTGGCTGGCGAGATCAGGTGTTCGCCTAATATAAAAGTCGGCCCCTCCAGCGGCTCGCCTCAGATGCGGTGTGAGTTAGATGAGGGACAGTGCTGTTTATACCGGAGCTGCTGTAGGGAAAGAATTGGTAGTTAGTGTAGGCTTCAAGACCCCCCAAAGGTCCTTATTAGGGCCACTGATAGCTGTGTGTTGGCTGCTGTTAGCAGTGGGATTTTTTTTTTTCTCAAAATCGCCTCTGCAGACCGTTGCACCTGGCATTAGGGACAGAAGTGCTGCATAGGCAGGGAGAGTGTTAGGAGTGAGTGTAGCCTTCAAGAACCTCAACGGTCCTTTCTAGGGCCATATTTATCAGTGTGCAGTACTGTCCAGGCTGCTGTTGGCTGTGCTGCATTTTTTTTGGGCTTCTCAAAATCGCCTCTGCAGAGCATTCCACCCTCCATTGATACTGCAGGGAAAGAATTGTATAGGCAGGGCCACAACACAGTTATTATTCATAGAATATACGCAGTGCTGCCTGTTGGTGGGAAAAAACTGAAAACAAATCTATTTGTCCAGCCTCTGTCCGTCCTTACGGGCGGTGGACACGTGTGAGCTGCGTGAAAAACATTGCTAAATCATACGCAGCCAGCTACGCTTTACTGCTGGGTTCGCCATTTGCTTTCCTTAATTGGGAAAAAAAATACCTGCTCTCCAAGAGTTATAATAACTCTGCTACCCTCACGTTCTGTGACACATAAGCAGGGACACAGCACAGTTATTAAACTTCTCAGGTTCATTGAATATACGCAGTGCTGCCTGTTGGTGGGAAAAAACTGAAAACAAATCTATTTGTCCAGCCTGTGTCCGTCCTTACGCCTGTGGAGACGTGTGAGCTGCGTGAAAAACATTGCTAAATCATACGCAGCCAGCTACGCTTTACTGCTGGGTTCGCCATTTGCTTTCCTTAATTGGGAAAAAAAATACCTGCTCTCCAAGAGTTATAATAACTCTGCTACCCTCACGTTCTGTGACACATAAGCAGGGACACAGCACAGTTATTAAACTTCTCAGGTTCATTGAATATACGCAGTGCTGCCTGTTGGTGGGAAAAAACTGAAAACAAATCTATTTGTCCAGCCTGTGTCCGTCCTTACGCCTGTGGAGACGTGTGAGCTGCGTGAAAAACATTGCTAAATCATACGCAGCCAGCTACGCTTTACTGCTGGGTTCGCCATTTGCTTTCCTTAATTGGGAAAAAAAATACCTGCTCTCCAAGAGTTATAATAACTCTGCTACCCTCACGTTCTGTGACACATAAGCAGGGACACAGCACAGTTATTAAACTTCTCAGGTTCATTGAATATACGCAGTGCTGCCTGTTGGTGGGAAAAAACTGAAAACAAATCTATTTGTCCAGCCTGTGTCCGTCCTTACGCCTGTGGAGACGTGTGAGCTGCGTGAAAAACATTGCTAAATCATACGCAGCCAGCTACGCTTTACTGCTGGGTTCGCCATTTGCTTTCCTTAATTGGGAAAAAAAATACCTGCTCTCCAAGAGTTATAATAACTCTGCTACCCTCACGTTCTGTGACACATAAGCAGGGACACAGCACAGTTATTAAACTTCTCAGGTTCATTGAATATACGCAGTGCTGCCTGTTGGTGGGAAAAAACTGAAAACAAATCTATTTGTCCAGCCTGTGTCCGTCCTTACGCCTGTGGAGACGTGTGAGCTGCGTGAAAAACATTGCTAAATCATACGCAGCCAGCTACGCTTTACTGCTGGGTTCGCCATTTGCTTTCCTTAATTGGGAAAAAAAATACCTGCTCTCCAAGAGTTATAATAACTCTGCTACCCTCACGTTCTGTGACACATAAGCAGGGACACAGCACAGTTATTAAACTTCTCAGGTTCATTGAATATACGCAGTGCTGCCTGTTGGTGGGAAAAAACTGAAAACAAATCTATTTGTCCAGCCTGTGTCCGTCCTTACGCCTGTGGAGACGTGTGAGCTGCGTGAAAAACATTGCTAAATCATACGCACCCAGCTACGCTTTACTGCTGGGTTCGCCATTTGCTTTCCTTAATTGGGAAAAAAAATACCTGCTCTGCCACAGTTAATAACTCTGCTACCCTCACGTTCTGTGACACATAAGCAGGGACACAGCACAGTTATTAAACTTAGATAATTCATTCACTAGAGGCAGTGGGGCCTTTCGTTTTCCAAAAAGGGCAAAAATTATATTTGGCCTGCAGTCTTGCGCCAATTTATTTCCTGCCTGTGAAATCAAATCACTGGTAATACAGCATGCTGAGGGGTAGGGGTAGGCCTAGAGGACGTGGACGCGGCCGAGGACGCGGAGGGCCAAGTCAGGGTGTGGGCACAGGCCAAGCTCCTGATCCAGGTGTGTCGCAGCCGACTGCTGCGCGATTAGGAGAGAGGCACGTTTCTGGCGTCCCCACATTCATCGCCCAATTAATGGGTCCACGCGGGAGACGGTTATTAGAAAATGAGCAGTGTGAGCAGGTCCTGTCCTGGATGGCAGAAAGTGCTTCGAGCAACCTATCGTCTACCCGCAGTTCTGCGCCGTCCACTGCTGCCAATCCGAATCCTCTGTCTGCTGCTCCTCCTTCCTCCCAGCCTCCTCACTCCACTACAATGACACCTGCTCAGGAGCGGGAACACTCCCAGGAACTGTTCTCGGGCCCCTGCTTAGATTGGGCAGCAGCGGTTCCTCTCCCACCAGAGGAGTTTATCGTCACTGATGCCCAACCATTCGAAAGTTCCCGGGGTCCGGGGGAAGAGGCTGGGGACTTCCGCCAACTGTCTCAACAACTTTCTGTGGGTGAGGAGGACGATGACGATCAGACACAGTTGTCTTGCAGTGAGGTAGTAGTAAGGGCAGTAAGTCCCAGGGAGCAGCGCACAGAGGATTCGGAGGAAGAGCAGCAGGACGATGAGGTGACTGACCCCACCTGGTGTGCAACGCTTACTCAGGAGGACAGGTCTTCAGAGGGGGAGTCAAGGGCATCAGCAGGGCAGGTTGCAAGAGGCAGTGCAGTGGCCAGGGGTAGAGGCAGGGCCAGACCGAATAATCCACCAAGTGTTTCCCAAAGCGCCCCCTCGCGCCATGCCACCCTGCGGAGGCCGAGGTGCTCTAAGGTCTGGCAGTTTTTCACAGAGACGCCTGACGACCGACGAACAGTGGTGTGCAACCTTTGTCGCGCAAAGCTCAGCCGGGGAGCCAACACCAACAGCCTCACCACCACCACCATGCGCAGACATATGATGGCCAAGCACCCCGCAAGGTGGGACAAAGGCCGTTCACCGCCTCCGGTTTGCACCCCTGCCTCTCCCCCTGTGCCCCAACCTGCCACTGAGATGCAACCCCCCTCTCAGGACACAGGCACTACCGCCTCATGGCCTGCACCCACACCCTCATCTCCGCTGTCCTCGGCCCCATCCAGCAGTGTAGTTCAGCGCACCGTTCAGCCGTCGCTTGCGCAAGTGTTCGAGCGCAAGCGCAAGTACGCCGCCACGCACCCGCACGCTCAAACGTTAACCGTCCGCATCGCAAAATTCATCAGCCTTGAGATGCTGCCGTATAGGGTTGTGGAAACGGAGTCCTTCAAAAGTATCATGGAGGCGGCGGCCCCGCGCTACTCAGTTCCCAGTCGCCACTACTTTTCCCGATGTGCCGTCCCAGCCCTGCACGACCACGTCTCCCGCAACATTGTGCGCGCCCTCACCAACGCGGTTACTGCCACGGTCCACTTAACTACGGACACGTGGACAAGCACAGGCGGGCAGGGCCACTACATCTCCCTGACGGCACATTGGGTGAATTTAGTGGAGGCTGGGACAGAGTCAGAGCCTGGGACCGCTCACGTCCTACCCACCCCCAGAATTGCGGGCCCCAGCTCGGTGCTGGTATCTGCGGAGGTGTATGCTTCCTCCACTAAAGCACCCTCCTCCTCCTCCTCCTCCTCTGTCTCACAATCAAGATGTGTTAGCAGCAGCATGTCGCCAGCAGTCGGTGTCGCGCGGTGTGGCAGCACAGCGGTGGGCAAGCGTCAGCAGGCCGTGCTGAAACTACTCAGCTTAGGCGATAAGAGGCACACGGCCCACGAACTGCTGCAGGGTCTGACACAGCAGACCGACCGCTGGCTTGCGCCGCTGAGCCTCCAACCGGGCATGGTCGTGTGTGACAACGGCCGTAACCTGGTGGCGGCTCTGCAGCTCGGCAGCCTCACGCACGTGCCATGCCTGGCCCACGTCTTTAATTTGGTGGTTCAGCGGTTTCTGAAAAGCTACCCACGCTTGTCAGACCTGCTCGTAAAGGCGCGCCGGCTCTGCGCACATTTCCGCAAGTCCCACACGGACGCTGCCACCCTGCGCACCCTGCAACATCACTTTAAGCTGCCAGTGCACCGACTGCTGTGCGACGTGCCCACACGGTGGAACTCTACGCTCCACATGTTGGCCAGGCTCTATGAACAGCGTAGAGCTATAGTCGAATACCAACTCCAACATGGGCGGCGCAGTGGGAGTCAGCCTCCTCAATTCCTTTCAGAAGAGTGGGCCTGGTTGGCAGACATCTGCCATGTCCTTGGTAATTTTGAGGAGTCTACCCAGGTGGTGAGCGGCGATGCTACAATCATTAGCGTCACCATTCCTCTGCTATGCATCTTGAGAAATTCCCTGCAAACCATAAAGGCAGCTGCTTTGCGCTCGGAAACGGGGGCGGGGGAAGACAGTATGCCGCTGGATAGTCAGGGCACCCTCCTGTCTATTTCTCAGCGCGTACAGGAGGAGGAGGAGGAGCATGAGGAGGATGAGGAGGAGGGGGAAGAGACAGCTTGGCCCGCTGCTGACGGTACACCGGCTGATTGCCTGTCATCCTTTCAGCGTGTATGGCCTGAGGAGGAGGAGGAGGAGGAGGAGGAGGATCCTGATAGTGATCTTCCTAGTGAAGACAGCCATGTGTTGCGTACAGGTACCCTGGCACACATGGCTGACTTCATGTTAGGATGCCTTTCTCGTGACCCTCGCGTTGCACGCATTCTGGCCACTACGGATTACTGGGTGTACACACTGCTCGATCCACGGTATAAGGAGAACCTGCCCACTCTGATTCCCGAAGAGGAAAGGGGTTCGAGAGTGTTGCTATACCACAGGACCCTTGCGGACAAGCTGATGGTAAAATTCCCAGCCGACAGCGCTAGTGGCAGAAGGCGCAGTTCCGAGGGCCATGTTGCAGGGGATGTGCGTAGATCGAGCAGCATGTACATCCCAGGCAGTGCAACAGTCTTTAAGGGCCTGGCCAGCTTTATGGCTCCCCACCAAGACTGTGTCACCGCTCCCCAGTCACGGCTGAGTCGGCGGGAGCACTGCAAAAGGATGGTGAGGGAGTACGTAGCGGATCGCACGACCATCCTTGGTGACGCCTCTGCCCCCTACAACTACTGGGTGTCGAAGCTGGACACGTGGCCTGAACTAGCCCTGTATGCCCTTGAGGTGCTTGCTTGTCCTGCGGCTAGCGTCTTGTCGGAGAGGGTGTTTAGTGCGGCTGGGGGAATCATCACAGATAAGCGTAGCCGCTTGTCAACCGACAGTGCCGACAGGCTAACACTCATCAAGATGAACAAAGGCTGGATTTCCCCAGACTTCTGTTCTCCACCAGCGGACAGCAGCGATACGTAAGCAATACGTAGGCTGCACCCGCGGATGGAAGCTACGTTCTCTCTCACCATCCAAAACGGGGACATTTCTGCTTCATCAATCTGTGTCTAATATTCCTCCTCCTCCTCCTCCTGCTCCACCTCCTGAAACCTCACGTAATCACGCTGAACGGGCAATTTTTCTTAGGGCCACAAGGCTCACTCAAATAATTTTTCAGAACAATTTTTATAAGTTTCAATGCGCTTAAAAGCATTGGAACTTTAACTTGAACCAATTTTTCGTTACACTGGGCTGCCTCCAGGCCTAGTTACCACTTAAGCCACATTAACCAAAGCGATTAATGGGTTTCACCTGCCCTCTTGGCTGGCCATGGCCAATTTTTGGGATGTACATTAGTACTGTTGATACAGCAATTTTTGTGGGCCCTCGCCTACAGTGTAATCAAATTAATTTTTAGCCCACCTGCATTACAGCTGACGTTACCTCAGCTGTGTTGGGCAATGCAATGGGATATTTCTATGTACCGCCGGTGGCTTCCTGGCACCCACCCAGGCAGTGGGTCCACAGGGAGTTAAACCTACATGTGTCCACTTGTAAAGAATCCCAGTCTGACTGGGGCATGCAGTGTGGGCCGAAGCCCACCTGTATTACGCACGACATTACTACCTCAGCTGTGTTGGGCAATGCAATGGGATATTTTTGTGTACCGCCGGTGGGTTCCAGGGAGCCACCCATGCTGTAGGTGCACACTGAGTTTTTAATACATCTGTACACTTCTAAAGAACCCGTCTGACTGGGGCATGCAGTGTGGGCCGAAGCCCACCTGTATTACGCACGACATTACTACCTCAGCTGTGTTGGGCAATGCAATGGGATATTTCTATGTACCGCCGGTGGCTTCCTGGCACCCACCCAGGCAGTGGGTCCACAGGGAGTTAAACCTACATGTGTCCACTTGTAAAGAATCCCAGTCTGACTGGGGCATGCAGTGTGGGCCGAAGCCCACCTGTATTACGCACGACATTACTACCTCAGCTGTGTTGGGCAATGCAATGGGATATTTTTGTGTACCGCCGGTGGGTTCCAGGGAGCCACCCATGCTGTAGGTGCACACTGAGTTTTTAATACATCTGTACACTTCTAAAGAACCCGTCTGACTGGGGCATGCAGTGTGGGCCGAAGCCCACCTGTATTACGCACGACATTACTACCTCAGCTGTGTTGGGCAATGCAATGGGATATTTCTATGTACCGCCGGTGGCTTCCTGGCACCCACCCAGGCAGTGGGTCCACAGGGAGTTAAACCTACATGTGTCCACTTGTAAAGAACCCCAGTCTGACTGGGGCATGCAGTGTGGGCCGAAGCCCACCTGCATTAAGCACGACATTACTACCTCAGCTGTGTTGGGCAATGCAATGGGATATTTCTGTGTACCGCCGGTGGGTTCCAGGGAGCCACCCATGCTGTGGGTCGACAGGGACTTCACAATAGGGAGTTGTACCTGCCTGTGTCTATGAATTAAAAAGCCCGGTCTGACTGGGGCATGCAGACACCTTGACAGAATGAATAGTGTGTGGCACATAGGTTCCCCATTGCTATGCCCACGTGTGCAGCTCCTGATGGCGGTGGCACAGGATTCTATTTCTCATTGCTTCTGTACAGCATTGTGGGCTATCGCTCCGCCACTTTTAAAGAGGGTCGCTGCCTAGCCGTGCCAACCTCTGCAGTGTATGCCTGCGGTCCCTCGTCATGGCAGACGCAATTCTAAATAGACATGAGCGTGGTGTGGCATGAGGGCAGCTGAAGGCTGCGCAGGGACACTTTGGTGTGCGCTGTGGGGGGGAGGGGGTGCGGTTGGGCAGCATGTAACTCAGGAGAAGTGGCAGTGGAGTGTCATGCAGGCAGTGATTGTGCTTTGTTGGAGGTAGTGTGGTGCTTAGCAAAGGTATGCCATGCTAATGAGCGCTTTTCAGAAGTAAAAGTTGTTGGGAGGGGGGGGGGGCCCACTCTTGCCGCTATTGTGGCTTAATAGTGGGACCTGTGAACTTAGGATGCAGCCCAACATGTAGCCCCTCGCCTGCCCTATCCGTCACTGTGTCATTCCCATCACTTTCCTGAATTGCCCAGATTTTCACACATGAAAACCTTAGCGAGCATCGGCGAAATACAAAAATGTTCTGGTCGCCCATTGACTTCAATGGGGTTCGTTGTTCGAAACGAACCCTCGAGCATCACGGGAAGTTCGTTACGAATAACGAACACCCGAACATTTTGGTGTTCGCTCATCTCTAGTCCTGCCTTATCTTTCTCATACAAAGTATTAGCTACATGCGAGAAAGATAGGGCAAGTCCTATTTTTTCTCACTTGTATTATTAACGTGTGAGAATCCCGATGTAGACTGCTTATTGAACCACAATTGCCGCTCATCTGCCTGAATGCAGAAGTGTAATGTTTCCATCAAATTTTGAATCTTATGAAATAAACCTGTTACATACGTTATTGTCATATAAATCATTTTTGTTTTCTTCTAATTAACTGTTGCATAATTTTACTGAACTCCTTCTAGACATGCGCATATAGTGGCATACCATACATGCTATACATGTAAACCATATAATGATGTATCTCTCAGTTACTGGTTTTGGCCTTAGTCAGACGGGCGTTTTTTTTGCGCGATTTGCGCATGCGCATGCATCCGGCGATTTTATAAAACCATTGCTTTGCAATGGTATCGGACACATGAGCGCTTTTTATGCGCTCGTCCGATAAATTATAGAACAGAAATCGCAGATCGCACCTATCTGCGATCTGCGATTCCTGTTCTCTTCTCTATATGCGCTCAATGGGGCCGGCGGCAGCAGTGCCGACCCCAATGAGAACATATAGAAGACAAATCATTCTTCTCTGCCACAGCTGTAACAGCTGTGGCAGAGAATAACGATGTTTGCCCATTGAATTCAATGGAGCCGGCAATACAACCGACTCCATTGAAAGCAATGGGCTGCCGGCGTGCGCCGGATGAATTGCCCGCAGCGCATTGCTTTCAATGGAGTCGGCTGTATTGCCGGCTCCATTGAATGCAATGCGCTGGACAGCTCCAGCCCGTTTCTAATGAAACGCGGCTAGGAGCAGATTTTCGGGCGATTTTCGGGCACCGGTCACGCGATTTGCGGATGCGCATCCGTCATGCGATCCGCAAATCGCGCGAAAAAACGCCCGTCTGACTAAGGCCTTTCTCCAATAATAGTCATCCAAGGAAATCGTAATAAAAGGAATTGAAATAAAATACTGAAAATGCTGAAGGGAAGCAGTCTTCAAACCATTTCCATTGACAGCAGGATTTACATTACTTACATTACAGTAATATGACAATGTACTTTCAGTCTCACATAGCTTTTATGGATGGCATCCAAATTTCATGACAACAGTTTTTACTTGTTAGTGTTATTTTTTGTGTTATTCTCCTATTTAACAAAATGCATTTATGCTACATGTATGATGTAAGTAGAAAAGGCAAACAATGATGTAATAAGAGTAAAAAAGCTGCTGCTAATCACAAATTTACTACATTTTCCTCAGTGCTTTCTGCTTGGCTGATTTTTGGTTCAGCTCCATTGGGAAAGAGCTGTGATTTATGATGTCCCTAGAGTTTATCTACACTTTTTACAGGGAGTCTGAGGTAGACTGAGACACACCCACAGTCTTGTCATTGGTCCAGGCTGCTACTCTTTCCCTCCCCTGCAGGTCCACCTCACTACAGTTGTGGCCATATAATACAAATCCAAGTCCAGTACAGTGAGTACAGAATGATTACTAAAGTATCAGTGAAGAAAGTAAGTGCCACACATATGCAGAGACGAATGAGGCTTTGCAACAGGTAGCTTGTAAGTTTCTGTAGCATGACAAAAACTTACTTTTGTGAAAAATTAACTAAAAAACTCTTTTTATCATAAAATGAGAACAAAAGTCATTTAAAAAGGATGCATACTATAGACTTAAAATTTTATATTGCTTTGTTTTCACTATGTCTGCTTTATCATTGCAGGCAGTTCTTCCATCTCATGTAATTGAAATAATTCTAGTTCTTCCAAATCTGGAGGGTTCCTTACCTCCTTCTCCCTGTTGACAGTTGGTTTTTTATTTAACTCATTGAGGGCCTCTAAAGCCCAATGTCCACAGCTGGATCTGATTTGCGGAATCTGTGCGGGTAACCCACAAATCAAGCCACCCATAGGATAGCATGGGCGTCCGCACTGGAATTAAAGCATGTGGATTTGTTTAGTGGACTTTTTGGTATGGAAAACAAATCATAGCATGCTCCATTTCAGTGCAATTCCAGCACGGACAGCCTCCATTGAAGTCAATGGAAGCTAATCTGATCCGTGGCCATCCGCAATTGAATTGCGGATCGGCCACAGATTCCACAGGAAGCAGGAGTTTAGAAAAAAACATCTAATGTGCGCATGGAGCGTCGTGCCGGACAGGCATGCAGAAGACCGAGACGGGTAAGCAGGGTCCTCGGCCACAGGCAGGGTAGGATTCCGCTGTGGGCTCCCGCATGCTGAATCCAATCTGTCCATGGACATGAGGCCTAACAGTCCAAGACCTGGTATTGATACATTTCTGCGTACTTCTGAAGTGTGTATCTTGAGTGGATCCAGACTATAAATGGGCTCTATAAGGATCCATAAAGGAAACATAAATCTAATATGTATTATCTGTCTACAGTACTTTCTCCCAAAATTACTTTGGGTTGTTTTGGTGCTTTTTTACAAACTCCAGGTGGGATTTCTTGTACTTTTCTCCATATCTTCAACAAGGTCCATCTGGGCATTCTAACTCCTCTCTCTTGGAGACAGATAATGAAAGTTATATTATATTTGCGTGCAGTGAATGAAATCAAACATACAAAACGAACATTGACAACTCCCTTTTATTGAAGTATTCAATAAGTCATATACTGATAATCCACTGCTTACACGTTTCAGGCTTGAAAGCCATTAATCATAGCGTCCTAGTTTTTGTATAAAACTCAGCATGTCATTGTAGTTGATTAAGGATCTTTCTGACTATTTCAATAATCCTGTACTGTAATCTTTAATCAAGGGAGACTAGCTGCCAGGTATATTCTTATTTTACCTGAATGCTAAAATCATGTCTCTGGTTTGGATGATAACCCAAGTCATGTATCAAGGCTCTTTAAATGGTTAGAAATTGACTTATAAAGTAGCATCTATAGGTGGAAGTAGAGAGACTGCTTTTTTCTTTTGGAGAAGAGCAATTGTGCCTAAATTTTTAGCATGGCTTTCACATTTAAAAATTCACAGAGTAGCAATGAAGAATCAATCTAGTCGTATAAATTTCACAGAGGATCCTTCTAAAATATAACTTTTATTAAGGTAGATAAGGTAAGGTAAGGTAAAGTCCCCTGGTGCAAGCACCGAGTCATGACTGACTCCTAGGGTGAAATCCCATTGTGACGTTTTATTGGCTGACTGGTTTGCCATTGCCTTCCCTAGTCATCCACAGTAAGCTGCGCACTCATTTTACCGACCTCGGGAGGATGGAAGGCTGAGTCAAACTTGAGCCGGCTACCTGAACCAAGCGGGGATTGAACCTGCAACCTTCAGATCTTAGGACTGCATTTCTGCTGCCTTAGGCCTCAGTCACAGGGGCGCATCGGCACCCGAACACCGGCGCCGATGCGCCCGTGTGACTGCAGGAAGGAGGCGGCCGTACCTAAAGACGACCGTTTCTCTGCAGCGCCGGAGGAAAGAACACATGACCGGCAATGAAGTCGGTCACATGTTCTTTCCTCCAGCGCTTCAGAGAGACGGCCGTCTGCAGGTACGTCTGTCTGCTGGTGTCAGTCACACGGGCACATCGGCGCCGGTGTACGGTTGCCGATGCGCCCGTGTGACTGAGGCCTTAACAATAAATAAAACTCAAATAACTTCCCCTAAACTAAACTAAACTCTTCTAAACTCAGCTAAAGCCCTGCTCAACGCGTTTCCTCTCCAAAGAGATTAATCGGGAGTAATTAAAAATAAATGATAAATCAATGAAAAAGAATAAAAGTTAGATTTTAGAAGGATCCTACGTGAATTTTTTTTTTTTTTAGTTTTCACATTTAAGAGCATTTTTTGCAGAATATTAAAGTATTAGTGAAACCTTAGTAATCCTGCTGGACCAAGCATATATTTGCATTTTTTTTTAATATTCCTGTTATTTTTGTAAAAAAAAATTACTTAAATATTAAAATAAAAAATTTTCTTAAATAATAAAATAAAACTAGGATACTTTTTGGGCTGGACAGATTAATACTAGAAGTAATAGTAGAATGCTAAATGATAGAATCCTTTTTTATGTGCAATACGTCCCAAAAACATATGAAATCCAAAATCTATCCTGGGATATTTCTATTATTGGATGTCACATTTTAGCAGTAATTTGGGAAGGATTGAATTGCAGTGTATTAACCTCCAGCTGGCTGTGCTGTTACTGGAGTTGTTATGGATCAGAATGGCCTGGTCTCCTGACCAGGTATTAATAGACTACTTCTCAGCCACATTAAAGTGATTAATGAGATGAAAGGATAAAATACTTCACCTGCTGCAGTAGCCGTAGCCCTGAACACTGAATTAATGAGTGATTTAAAAAAGGAATCTCAGGGTTTCTCAGTGCTCTACCACCACAATGATTATTTATCTGAACTCATAATGATGGTGTTTGGAAATGAGTTAGTGCCTCTAGAATTAGCGCATTCGAGAAGACTCAGTTTGAAGGAAATTATTCATTACATTAAAAATGACTTTGTATCATAAAACACGTTCCGCTACTCGATGACATTATTTAAATAAGTTGCATCCGTAATTTTATTGTTCATTGTTTTCCCGTATTGAAAGGTCTGTAAAGATTTTCGGGTGAATAATGGCTTTATTGTTGCTACCGAAAATACTTGTTCTTAAGAACGATACCCTTAGATGAGCAATGACTATTATGGCGCCTCCGATTGATTTGGAAGTGAGCGTGCAATACTTAAGGCTCCATTATTGACTGTCAGGTATTCGCGGAGTCGAAAGCTCGTCACATCTTCATCGCAGGTGGAAAAAACATTGATATAACTTGTGCATAGAGACATCATGTTCCTTTGGTGTATCTTGTCGTTTCAACAAGATGAGAGCTAAATGTATTTTAAATATATTTGGTGTTCGTAATACATTGTGCCAAATTCAATGGGCTTGTGAGACAAGTTAATCATTATCCTCCTCAACCCATAAAGGCACAACCACTCCAGACTTTCTGTCTGTCCAGCTGCAGCAGGCTAATCAATTGTAGCTGGATACCAGCCTGGAAAATCCCAGGTGTTCTTCAGCCTATCTGTCTGGTCCTATGCTGCAAATTGCAGTTATTTATCTGCAGATTGCTGATATTCATTTCCAGGGAGCTGCTGCTCATAATCAATGTGCTCAAAGAAAAATGTCCATTTGTTTGTCATGATCAAAATTGTCAATGTCTTCCTTAAGAACAAGGAAGGAGAGAGAATACCAAGTTTCTAAGAAATGAAATTACCTTTAAGGGGTTTTCCAGGCACAGACAGGTCATCAATCTTGGTTGGTTCCAATGCTGTCAGCCCCGATACACACAGGAGTTTTAGCAGTAGCAGTTGCTCCAACCCCTGTGTAGTGGCTGATACTTGTAACTGCAGGCTGGAGTCTCAATCAATGGGAGCCGCACTTGCAATTATAAGTGCATGCCACTGCACAGTGGTTGGAGCTGTTGCTTCCGGTATGTGTGTAGCAGAGCTGACAGCATGAATGGCAAACAAATTGCGTAACGCTCGGAAGAAAAAAGCGTGAACGGGCGACTTCCAAATAGCGTGAACGGGCGATTTCCAGCTATTAAGTCTAAAGCTTACTTAGCAGTGAAATTGCCCATTCACACATCGGGAGCTGCATGGTGCTTGTTAATCCAGCTCCCATTGGAGACTATGGAAACTCCTGCGCAGTTCGCACCAAAGATAGGTCACATCCTATCTTTTATTGTAGCACAGACCTTAGATGCGAGCATTGTATTCGCATGCCCTATCTTTGTTAGGTGCAAGCTTTTTGTGCATCTAAAAGTTCTTCATCTGAACGGCTCTATAGCAAACCATTGGTTCTATTAGAGGCAATCTTTTCACGCACCTATAATGCGCTAAAACCGCGCCTGTGTGAGCGAGGCCTTAAAGAAACTATATAAAAGACATATATACTGTGTTGCATCTAACACAGGACCTGAGGGGCTAGTCCATGACACAGGGATTCAAGGATGCAAATGGGAGATGCTACGTGAGGAGTAGAGTTTCTCCTAGCAGAGACCGCAGCCTGGGTGTGAGAAGATTTAAAAGGCCAAGTAATGCCTTACCATGAAATTGGGTATGCAAATTCAAAATGTTACAATGCCTTGGTAGCTTTCTAATAGGAATTCAAAGAGGATAATCTCTGTGTCATTTTTAATATATGTAGCAAGGTATTTAGGGTATTTGAAAAGCATAGAGGTGACCTCAAGTCCAGGAGCTTTATCAGTTTTGAAATTATTTGTCCATTCTCTAATAGGAGAATTGAGATAGATAAATTCCTCAAAAAGTAGCAAGGTAGATTTCCTTGATTAGCAATTAACATGTATTTCTTCATGTTGCAGCTGTGAAAAGTAATAAGGTTGACATCTTTGCCTTTACATTTCCATGCGCCAATTATGTAGCTAGTGTGATCGCTGTAAAGCAGTGATACTTAAACAGAATTTGCTGAAGTTTTACAAACTGAAGTAAAATTGAAAAACTTTACTAATTTGCAGTGTCAACCAAATACAAAATACTTTGTGTTTTCTATTCAAAGGCGCCTCATGTGGCACAGAGAGCTAAGGCAGTCCTAAGTAGAGATGAGCGAGCGTACTCGCTAAGGCAAACTACTCGAGCGAGTAGTGCCTTATGCGAGTACCTGCCCGCTCGTCTCTAAAGATTCGGGTGCCGGCGGGGGGGGGGGGCGGGGAGCGGGGTGGGAGAGCAGGGAGGAACGGGGGGGAGATGTCTCTCTCACTCTCTCCCCCGCGCTCCTCCCTGCTCATTCCCACAACTCACTGCTCTCCCCAGCCCGTTCCCGAATCTTTAGAGACAAGTGGGCAGGTACTCGCATAAGGCACTACTCGCTCGTGTAGTTTGCCTTAGCGAGTACGCTTGCTTATCTCTAGTCCTAAGCTATCACTCACGACCTGAAGGTTGTGAGTGAGAGCAGAAGGCTCAAGGTTGACTCAGCCTCTGGTCGATAAAATGAGTACCCAGCTTTGTGGGGGGTAAAAACTAAATTACATGAAAGTGCTGCGAAATAAATTGGTGCAGCACAACTAACAAATAACAAGTCCCTCCCCCCCCCCTCCCTTTCTATTCTAAACGTCTCTGGTCATTAATGAGCAATGTGAATTGGTATTGCTGTCTTCCTGGACCTAGACTCATCATCCCCAGTTTTAACATCTAAACATTCCATAAAAGGGTATCTAAAGCTTTTAAGATGTATGTTTTACAACAAATAGCTTTATAAGCCATATAGTGGTCCCACTACAAAAAATCCTAGACATGAACAGTGCGTCCTTTTCCCTGTAGTAGCACTGTAGGGGTTTTAAACAATGGATGACTTTCACAGATTTCTTCTTTTTAGCAGTGGAACACATTGATAACAACATAAAACTCTTCTAGCAAAAAGGGTGTCCAAAGGATGATAGTTAAGAGGCACTCAACCCCAAATCTCTCCTGCCACAGCTATGGTCTCTTGTAGACATTTAACTAGACAAGTGGAACTAAACAAAACCATCATACGATGAGTCTAAGATACGACTCAATGTTTATTGATACATTGAGTCAATATACACAAATAACTTCATAATAGTTTCACAAATTGATATTAGTTCCTATTATGGATGCCACAGAAATAGTTTCTATATTTTCTCTCATGTATTTATTGTTGTAAGTTTGGAAGAATATGTCTAAAATAATCTTGCGCTGCATATGGCATTTATTTAACATGGCTTGTGAATTAAAAATAGCGGCCTACCATCTGCCATTGCAAGCAGCTTTTTTTTTTTTATCAAAGTAAAAAGAGGAAGCCCAAAGTTGTAAAGGTTGTCAATTAAAATATGTATTGTTTTGTGCTCTGAAGGATGAAAAAATTTACTCTCACCTTAGATGAACCCAGCTTATTGATGTTAGAGACTACTCGGAGGTATCATTACTTGAGGAAAATTGTGTTTTTTAATTAGTGTACTTTTTACTCATATCACTAAGTACACATCAGGCCATAAAATTTTATTTAAAAAAAATAACAATTTAGCAAAATATCCCGAGGGACGTGTTTGAAATGCTTATAAGGAGCTATCAGACTATATAACAACACACTATATCTTTAAAAAAGTGTCACTAATACATATTATGTTTATAAATGGTGAAATACATATTGCTCAGCGACATATAAAAGTGTGCCTACAATTTCAGATGGCTTTCCAGAATAAGCTGTTGTATGTTTAAATGAGAAAAAAACACCATTTTGGCAATTATATGACTTTTATTAAGAAATTTTCCACCAGTTTTACCTTCTGCAGGCTATATCTATATATCTGAATTTCAGTCTTCTCTGAGCTGGTCGGTGGAAACTAGCTGCTATGATTTGTCCCATAGACTGCACACATAGCAGACCAGGATGTCTTCTTCTCTATCTCTGTGTAGCAGAACTCTCTGCCTGAGGATGTGGTGATGGCGAACTCTATAAAAGAGTTCAAGAGGGTCCTGGATGCCTTTCTTGAGTGTAATATTATTGCATATTATAGTCACTGATTACTTCAGAAGAGTTGGTGATCCAGGGATTATTCTGATTGCCAGTTTAGAGTTGGGAAGGCTTTTTTTGCCTTGAATGGGGAAAATTGGCTTTCACCTCATTTTTTTTCCTTTTTCTAGATCAACATCGTGGGTTAATAGGTAGAACTGGATGAACACATGTCTTTTTTCAACCTTACATACTATGTTATTATGCTACTATGGATATTGCAATGTCTCAACTTATATGTAGGATTATTTCTAACTTGGAATCCATTGTTACTACATTCAGTTGTTCAGATTTGTACAGATAGTCCCCTACTTGCGAACATTCGAATTACGAATTTCGCTAAATACGAACTATCTGTCCTGCACAGTATGATGTCATGCTATGGCATTACATCATACTGTGCAGGGACCAGGCAGGCTTCTATCAAGCCTGATAGAAGCCTGTCCGGTCAGATCGCGGTTGCTAGGCAGCCGGGGGGGTTCTGAAAGGCCCTAGGGCTGTCTATGCAGAGCGCCTATCAAGCCGTGTGCTTGATGGGCACTCTGCATAGGCAGCCCTGGGGCCTTTCAGGAGGTCCCCGACTGCCTAGCAACCACACAGTGTCCCGCGATCTCATCGCCGGACGCTGTACGGGCCCCCTGAATGTCTGGTGCAGGCTGTTTCTTACAGCGGGTACCCGGCGGCAGCAGTTCCGACGAGCCGCGCCGCTCGTCAGAACTTTTAACACTTTAAATACCGCTATCAGAGCGGTATTTAAAGTGTTAACAGTTCTGACAAGCGGCGTGGCTCGTCGGAACTGCTGCCGCCGGGTGCCCGCTGTAAGAACAGCCGGCACCCGACGTTGTATGGAGCGGGATCCACCCGCGATCCTGCTCCATACCACTATTTGTTCGGACTTGCGAACAAAATGGACTTGCGAACAGGTTCCTGGAACGGAACCTGTTCGCAAGTCGGGGACTACCTGTATTCAGTATTCTATATTTGTTGTATACTGTACTATGTTAGAGCGTGCTTGTGCTGCCGCCCCGTGGCAATTGTTTACATTTGTTTTATATCATTTATCTGTGGCTGTAAATTTACCACAATGCCTTTCTTCTTGTGACTCCTCCTATTTTGTGAGATCATATCCTGCTTCCCGCAGTCTTATTTAGCTTCATTCAAGGATATGTTCACAGAGTTAGAGATAGGATTTTCTTTTGAACTCTTTTAATATAATGTCTCAAGATTAGTGATGAGCGAGCCTACTCGGCCACGCCCCTTTTTTGCCCGAGCACCGCGATTTTCGAGTACTTCCGTACTCGGGCGAAAAGATTCGGGGGGCGCCGTGGGTGAGTGGGGGGTTGCAGCGGGGAGTGGGGGGGGGGGAGAGGGAGAGAGGGCTCCCCCCTGTTCCCCGCTGCTACCCTCCGCGCCGCCACACCTCCCCCCGCCCCTCGGCGCCCCCCGAATCTTTTCACCCGAGTACTGAAGTACTCGAAAATCGCGGTGCTCGATCGAGTAATTACTCGAAACGAGTATACTCGCTCATCTCTACTCCAGATACATTCTATAAACTACTTAAAGACATATCCATGCCTTTTTTTCACTGGATTGTGTAGTCCATGTAACTGGTTTCACTAGAGAAGTGAGTTCTAGCAATTTTATTATCCTCAATGGTTTGTGCAAAGATTGTCCCTCACATTCATTAGAGCTTTCCTTTCCATCCATTAATGACAGAATAGATATGATCATTCCTCAACCTTGCGCCAACAAAAATGTTAGTCCCTGTCATGAATATTGCAACATCCTTCTGTATGGCCTTCCATCCAATACTCTTGGATCTCCCCAATCTATCCTCAACTCTACTGCCCCGCCAATCTACCTCTTCCCTTGTTACTCATCTGCTCCTCCTCTCTGCTAGTCTCTCCCCTGACTGTCCATTGCCCAGTGAATACCGATCAAAATATTATCAATCACATACAGGGCTGTCAACAACCTTTTCCCTCTATACATATCTGACCCAGTCTCCTGATACATCACCACATGTTATGTTCAGTCTGCACATAACCCCCTTCTCGGTTCTCCACCAATTTGCTGCTTACACAACCATATCCAGGATTTCTCCCTTGCGTCCAACATACTCTGGAACTCGCTACCCCAACACATCAAACTCTCCCACACCTTCAAGACCTTTAAAAGCAACCTAAAAATTCACCTCTTCAGGATAGCATACAGAAGAGGTACTCAACCAAGCAGACCTCAGCCACGAGCTGTCTGGACTAGGAGAAAGACGAGAATTGTACAGTAATTTATACGCAATTATAATTATATGTCTTGTTTTAACCCTCATTACCTGGGTTTGCCAGAATTTTACCTGATGGTAGAGCTAGGTAAGTGCACCTTTACAAAAACTAATTGAGTACCCCTGGCCTACAGACTACAATAAACCCTACTGCCACCACATCAATATATGATAAGCTTCTGCCTTGACGTATTGTCTCCTTCCCCTTCCCTTGTAGATTATAAGCACCCAAAGGTAGGATCCTCCTTACTTCTGTACCAGTCTGTAACTCATTTTGTTTATTGTACTTGTTATCTTATGTCAGGTGCTTTTAGATGAAATGGTTACCATTCAAAGCATTGTTCAAAAGAGTCAATGACTGAACGATGAACGAGAATTATTTACTTTTCATTTGGCGTTCATTTTATGCAGGCATAAAAACCATCGTTGGCTCGTTCGCTTATCTTTCAGTTTAAGGCCTCGTTCACACAAGAGCTGTTTTAGCGCATTAGAGGTGCATGAAATATCGCGTCTATTAAAAACAATGGTTTCCTATATAAGTGTTCACATGAAGGAATATTAGATGCGCTAAATACTCACATGTGGGGCTCTGTATATAGAAAGAAATGCAGTCATAATCTCTCTCTCATGACCTGAAGGGCTCTTTCTCACAAGTGTATAACTGCCCTCCGTTTTCATGGTCAATATACGCTGTGATCTGATGCATTGTATTCCAATGCATCAGATCACATAGCCGTATTCCTATGACATAATTTCAGGGGCAAAAGATAGTCCTGGAACTATCTTTTGGGCCAGAATACATTGGCTGCTGCATGGACTCCTATGGGAGCCAATGTCAGCGGACGGAGAAGGGAGGTGGGAGGGAGTTTAGCAGCGTGACTGCTAAATTCCCTCCCACTGCTCTCCACCCCTCCAGCTGATTCCAATGGGAGAGGGTGGGGGCGGAGCTAAGTGCCACCCTGTCCAGCCTCCTCTCAATGCTGGCTGCCAACAAGGTGGTGGTATGGGCGCGGAGTCAAGTTCCCATTGGAATCAGACGGAGGGGAGGGGAGAGAAGGTGAGCCAGTGAGGGGGAGGGAAGGGGAAGGCTAAATGGCATGTCCGCCTCGGCATATATGTGTCTTGGCCATGCCGCGTGAACGGGCGCACAAACATTAGATTTGTGCACCCGTTCACAAGGTTTTATGCCCCAGATGGTAATGTATATCAGCCGGTCGTGAAAATGTTGGCCGATATATGCTCATGGGAATGAAGCCGAAGGTTGCCGGTGTTCAATTCCCGCATGGTTCAGGTAGCTGGCTCAAAGTTGACTCAGCCTTCCATCCTTCCGAGGTTGGTAAAATGAGTACCCAGCTTGGTGGGTGGCAAAAAATGACTGGGGAAGGCCATGGCAAACCACCCCACAAAAACAGTCTGCCAAGAAGACGTCACGATGTGATGTAACCCTAGGAGTCACTCATGTATATAGCTGTATATAGAAGGTAAGGGTAAAGTCCCCTGCTTGCTTTACCCTTACCTTCTATATACAGCTATGAAAAAAGCACAGAATGCTTCATAGAATCCTAAAATGCCATATTCATGGTGTTTAAAAAGGATCAGTATGAACATCTGCATGGTTTTTGTATGAGTGCCATATAAAGTTCCCATGCTGAAAAATGCATGTTCAGTTGGAGGGCAAATGGAGTGCATTGCAATCAGTATAGAACCAGTATATGTCTTGTAAAAAAAAATCTGCAAGATCAGTAAGTGTTTTAAGTCAGGTGGCAGTCATTAAAGGGTTGGCTGGTATATTTGGCCATCTGTTCTATATTATCTCACATTTTATAACGCACATATATATACTGCACTTGTTCAGCTTTGTGAATGCACTGGCAGCTTGAGCTGGAAAAGAAAAGGTAAATTATTATTTCAGCCGTCAATCCGTATGATGGTGTTGCAAAGGGACTCCTTCAGAAGCTGAGTGTTGTACTAACAGCCTGCAGTTATTCTGAAATGAGGAGATGATGATTAAGAGGTCAGTTGTTACCGACTATAGCAGATGTTGTTGGTGTTTGCCTCAGTAAGGTGCTCACTGTCTGCAAAACAAAGTTTCTATTAAAAAAAATCTAAGTGCATTTTCCCCAGAGGATTATATTGCCATTTAATTTTTAACTTGGCCTATTGCCAGCATAATTCACGTTCTTCAACCAAAGTGATGCTATTTATTCCTGTTTTCCTCTAGTTTTGCCTGGCTTGTTTGTTTTTATTTTTTCGTGCATGTTAAAACTCTGGAACTCTTAAGCCTTTTATATAGAGTTTGAAAGGAGATTAGAATGTGCTGCTTTCACATATAAGCCGAATTTAACTTGGCAGTACAATGCGAAACATTATTTTGTATTAACAGTTAAATGATTTGTTTCAGACGCTGCACTCCGTATGAAAGAATGTAGGAACTCAATTGTCACAACCGATTCATTGATCGTTTATTTGTATGACAGGGTGTATTTAATCAATTCAATGCTTTGTGTATTCATTTGGCTGGTAAATGAATGACTAAAAACTGCGTTATTGTTTACTATAACCCTTTATAGCTAAAAACACAGTTTATGAGTATAAGGCTGGCTTCACACGGACATATTTGCGCGCCCAAATTTGTGCCCACAATACACAGTGAATAGAATCCATTGAATTCGATTCACTTTGTGAGCGGATTTCGGACGCACAGAAAAAGATACTACATGCTTTATCTTTCGGTGTATTTGCGCACCAAAGGTCCCCATAAATTTCAATGAGGGTGCGCAACTGCGTACACAATATGCTGAGAGAACGGTGAAATGCACTCATTGGAATTTGCTGTGGGCCTTTGCGAGAGCCCGGCCATGACCCTGTGTACGGTCGTGTAAAGTACTGCCCAATATACCTTTTTTTGGTATGTTTGTATTTCTCACGCCGTTGCATAGTGATGACGTGGGTACTGCAGCCCATACACAATCACATCACATATAGGCTGCAGGTATATCCATGACCATAGAGCACAATGGGCTCTATGTCATGGATTCCATGGTAAAGTAGAACATGCTGCATTTTATTACGCAATTCCGACACGCTAATGTGAGCGGAATTGTGTAATCCAATGCAATTGATTGAATAACGTATTACAGTGGACCATACGATCGCGGAAACCGCAATTCAAATCCGGTTGTGTGAGAGCAGCCTAACATAGTCACATAGTATGTTAGGCTGAAAAAAGACACTAATCCATCTAGTTCAGCTTCTTACCCCAATAGCAATCCACAGGAAAGGAAAAAACCCAATGAGGCAGAAGCCAATTTTTTTTCATTTAAGGGGAAAAAAATTGTTAAGTGATTATTTAAATATTCAGATCAGGAATACCTGACCCGATTTTGGAAAAATTATCGTAAATCAAAATGGCTGATTCTGATTTGCATTGAGATCAATGAAGGTAAGGAAGAAAAATCCAACTCCCACTGAAATCAATGGGTGTAAAAAAAAACAGCTTCACTAACATGCGTGCAGGCATTTTTGTCATAAATGTGGCTCAGTTGCTAGCACTCTTGCCTTTCACTGCTGGGATCCTAGGTTCACATTCTATCAAGAATAATATATACATGGAATTTGAAAAAACGTAAGCCCGAAGTGCTAACAATTGAGCCACCACACTGGTCCATTCTGCTCTGAGAAGAACAGCAACAAGTGTATGCACAAAGATAATTCATCCAGATGTTGCGATTGGACAGAGTTGAACTTATAACTCCAGCAGTACTAAGAACTGAGTCATCAAACCTGTGCTCTTTACTCTGGAGGAGAATTGAAAGTATTAACACAAAAAGAACATAACCCATCACACCCAGATGTTGCCCTTGGTCATATTTGTTCCTAGATCTCCAGCACTACAAAGGAGCAGCAATAACAGCTGAGCCACGACATCTGGCTGTTCTGCTCTGGGAGAGAAGAACAACAACAATAAATACAAAGAGAACATAAAACCACCATCCAAATGTTGCCATTTGACAGATTTGAACCTAGAACTCCAGCAAGACAACAGTGCAAATAACTGAGCCACGATACTTGTTCTTCCTTCTTCTTTTTCCTATTTCTTCATCCTCCTCCGCTGTAGCAGGATAAAAACAAGAAAGTGAAGAAGAAGGAAAAGGAGTAGCAGGAAAAGAAGAAGTAAAGGAAGGAGGAGAAGGAAAAGGAGAAATGGGAGATGATGGAGAACATAAGATCTTCTACTTTTCCTTCTCCTTCTTCTTCTCCTCTGGACAAGAAGAAGCAGAAGGAGGGAGAAGCTTGATGGCTCAGTTTGCAACATTATTGCCTTGTAGTGCTGGGGTTCTAGATTCATGGCTAAATTTGGACAACATCTGCATGGAGTTTGTCTGTTCTCTTTGTGTTTATTATTAGAGATGAGCGAGCACAAAAATGCTCGGGTGCTCGATACTCGAGCCAAGCTTTTTGTAATACTCGAGAGCTCGTTTCAAGTAACGAACCCCATTGAAGTCAATGGGAGACTCAAGCATTTTTCAAGGTCACCAATGCTCTGCATTGTTTTCAATGGAGCCGCGGCTGCTGCTCTATTGAAAACAATGGTCTTCCGGCACCCCTGAATTTTTTTTAGGAAAGGACTTTACATATAAGCCCTTCCCTGAAAAACAATAATTTTAGTGTAAAA
This sequence comes from Eleutherodactylus coqui, assembly GCF_035609145.1. Lineage (NCBI taxonomy): Eukaryota > Metazoa > Chordata > Amphibia > Anura > Eleutherodactylidae > Eleutherodactylus > Eleutherodactylus coqui. Next base: position 212,449,103 of record NC_089841.1, on the reverse strand, counting down.
AATAAATAAATAAATAAACTTACCTCTCTGCCACTACCGTGTCCCCCGTGGGGATGAAAAACACATCTGCCGCACGCGGCAGATTTTTCCTTCATTCCTGCTAGTAAAAAGAATTCCCTGCTGCTGTACCTGCCACATCTGTGACAGATGCAACAGAGGAATTCTTCAATTCCCTACTGCAGCTGTCACACATGACAGCTGTGGTAGAGGATCCTGCTGCCAGCACCCTGTCATTGTTTTTCAGGGAGGGGCTTTAAACATAAGCCCTTCTCTGAAAAACAATAATTTTAGTGTAAAAAAAAAAACTTACCTGTCCGCCACTGCCATATCCCCGCTAGGAAAAATAATTCCCTGCTGCACCTGCCACATCTGTGACAGATGCAGCAAAGGAATTCTTCATGCCCTCGGGGAATAAAGAATTCCTTACCACAGCTGTCACAGACGACAACTGTGGTAGAGGATCCTGCTGCCGGCACCCAGTAATTGTTTTTCAGGGAAGGGCTTTAAACATAAGCCCTTCCCTGAAAGGCAAGAAGAAATGGTGAATAAAATTAAAAAAAAGAATACTCACCTTTCTTCAGCTGCCAGGGCTCAGCAGCGTCCAGCCGGCTCTTTTCCCTGCACTGCTCTCAGTAGTATTCAGAGGCAGCTCTCAGCTATTGAATGACAGATGGGAGCTGCCTCTGATCGGTCCCCGCGCTCAGCCAATCAGAGGCAGCACTCACCTATTCATGAATTCATGAATGGGTGAGTGCTCCCTCTGGTTGGCTGAGCACTGTGACCAATCAGAGGCAGCTCTCAGCTATTGAATGACAGCTGAGAGCTGCCTCTGATTGGTCCCTGTGCTCAGCCAATCAGAGGCAGCACTCATCCATTCATGAATTCATTTTATTTTATTCACCATTTCTTCTTGTTTTTCAGAGAATGGCTTATATTTAAAGCCCTTCCCTGAAAAACAAGTTCAGGATGCCAGCAGCTGGATCCCCTAACGTTTGTTTTTTTTTACACTAAAATTATTGTTTTTCAGGGAAGGGCTTATGTTTAATGCCCTTCCCTGAAAAACAATTACCGGGTGCCAGCAGCAGGATCCTCTACCACAGCTGTCATGTGTGACAGCTGCAGTAGGGAATTGAAGAATTTCTCTACTGCATCCGTCACAGATGTGGCAGACGTAGCAGCAGGTAATTCTTTTTTTTGCGGGGATGAAGGAAGCATCTGCCGCATGCGGCAGATGTGTTCATTCCCGCGGGGGACACGGCAGCAGTGAGAGGTAAGTTTATTTATGTATTTATTTATTTTACACTAAAATAATTGTTTTTCAGGGAAGGGCTTATGTTTAAAGCCCTTCCATGAAAAACAATACAGGGTTGCCGGCAGACCATTGTTTTCAATGGAGCTGATGGCTGCAGCCGCAGCTCCATGAAAACACGTGGGGAGGAGAGGGTGAAATTTTTTCGAGCACCATGTGGTGCTCGGCTTAAGTAATGAGTACATCGAGCAGGCTAATGCTCGAACGAGCATCAAGCTCATACAAGCATGCTCGCTTATCTCTATTTATTATTCTTCTTCATCTTCTCCAGTTGTGGAGAAGAAAGAAAAAGTGTGGTAGCTCAGTTGTTTGCAATGCTTCTTTGCAGTGGTGGATTTGTACCTTCAAATCTCAGGGCTATTCAAGTAAATAAAGCCATTCACCGCCATTGACAAAAGTGATGCTGAGCTGCAATAGCTGATACATCATGTGAGCAAGAGTGGTGCTACTTCTAGGAAAAAAATGTAGACCTTTTTCTATGCAAGCCATTTAACCCGCATTATGTAAAATGAAACCACATCAGGTCTCCACAGCAGAAGAATACCAGAAACAAATCCATTATCTAAATTAACAGACATGCTGTAAAAAATAAGTAATTTTTAGAGATGAGCGAACGCGTTCGTCCGAGCTTGATATTCGTGCGAATATTAGGGTGTTCGGGATGTTCGTTATTCGTGACGAACACCATGCGGTGTTCTGGTTACTTTCACTTCCTTCCCTGAGACGTTAGCGCGCTTTTCTGGCCAATTGAAAGACAGGGAAGGCATTACAACTTCCCCCTGCAACGTTTAAGCCCTATACCACCCCCCTGCTGTGAGTGGCTGGCGAGATCAGGTGTTCGCCTAATATAAAAGTCGGCCCCTCCCGCGGCTCGCCTCAGATGCCTGGTGAGTTAGATGAGGGACAGTGCTGTTTATACCGGAGCTGCTGTAGGGAAAGAATTGGTAGTTAGTGTAGGCTTCAAGACCCCCCAAAGGTCCTTATTAGGGCCACTGATAGCTGTGTGTTGGCTGCTGTTAGCAGTGGGATTTTTTTTTTCTCAAAATCGCCTCTGCAGACCGTTGCACCTGGCATTAGGGACAGAAGTGCTGCATAGGCAGGGAGAGTGTTAGGAGTGAGTGTAGCCTTCAAGAACCTCAACGGTCCTTTCTAGGGCCATATTTATCCGTGTGCAGTACTGTCCAGGCTGCTGTTGGCTGTGCTGCATTTTTTTTGGGCTTCTCAAAATCGCCTCTGCAGAGCATTCCACCCTCCATTGATACTGCAGGGAAAGAATTGTATAGGCAGGGCCACAACACAGTTATTATTCATAGAATATACGCAGTGCTGCCTGTTGGTGGGAAAAAACTGAAAACAAATCTATTTGTCCAGCCTCTGTCCGTCCTTACGGGCGGTGGACACGTGTGAGCTGCGTGAAAAACATTGCTAAATCATACGCAGCCAGCTACGCTTTACTGCTGGGTTCGCCATTTGCTTTCCTTAATTGGGAAAAAAAATACCTGCTCTCCAAGAGTTATAATAACTCTGCTACCCTCACGTTCTGTGACACATAAGCAGGGACACAGCACAGTTATTAAACTTCTCAGGTTCATTGAATATACGCAGTGCTGCCTGTTGGTGGGAAAAAACTGAAAAGAAATCTATTTGTCCAGCCTGTGTCCGTCCTTACGCCTGTGGAGACGTGTGAGCTGCGTGAAAAACATTGCTAAATCATACGCAGCCAGCTACGCTTTACTGCTGGGTTCGCCATTTGCTTTCCTTAATTGGGAAAAAAAATACCTGCTCTCCAAGAGTTATAATAACTCTGCTACCCTCACGTTCTGTGACACATAAGCAGGGACACAGCACAGTTATTAAACTTCTCAGGTTCATTGAATATACGCAGTGCTGCCTGTTGGTGGGAAAAAACTGAAAAGAAATCTATTTGTCCAGCCTGTGTCCGTCCTTACGCCTGTGGAGACGTGTGAGCTGCGTGAAAAACATTGCTAAATCATACGCAGCCAGCTACGCTTTACTGCTGGGTTCGCCATTTGCTTTCCTTAATTGGGAAAAAAAATACCTGCTCTCCAAGAGTTATAATAACTCTGCTACCCTCACGTTCTGTGACACATAAGCAGGGACACAGCACAGTTATTAAACTTCTCAGGTTCATTGAATATACGCAGTGCTGCCTGTTGGTGGGAAAAAACTGAAAAGAAATCTATTTGTCCAGCCTGTGTCCGTCCTTACGCCTGTGGAGACGTGTGAGCTGCGTGAAAAACATTGCTAAATCAGACGCACCCAGCTACGCTTTACTGCTGGCTTCGCCATTTGCTTTCCTTAATTGGGAAAAAAAAATACCTGCTCTGCCACAGTTAATAACTCTGCTACCCTCACGTTCTGTGACACATAAGCAGGGACACAGCACAGTTATTAAACTTCTCAGGTTCATTGAATATACGCAGTGCTGCCTGTTGGTGGGAAAAAACTGAAAAGAAATCTATTTGTCCAGCCTGTGTCCGTCCTTACGCCTGTGGAGACGTGTGAGCTGCGTGAAAAACATTGCTAAATCATACGCACCCAGCTACGCTTTACTGCTGGCTTCGCCATTTGCTTTCCTTAATTGGGAAAAAAAAATACCTGCTCTCCAAGAGTTATAATAACTCTGCTACCCTCACGTTCTGTGACACATAAGCAGGGACACAGCACAGTTATTAAACTTCTCAGGTTCATTGAATATACGCAGTGCTGCCTGTTGGTGGGAAAAAACTGAAAAGAAATCTATTTGTCCAGCCTGTGTCCGTCCTTACGCCTGTGGAGACGTGTGAGCTGCGTGAAAAACATTGCTAAATCATACGCAGCCAGCTACGCTTTACTGCTGGGTTCGCCATTTGCTTTCCTTAATTGGGAAAAAAAATACCTGCTCTCCAAGAGTTATAATAACTCTGCTACCCTCACGTTCTGTGACACATAAGCAGTGACACAGCACAGTTATTAAACTTCTCAGGTTCATTGAATATACGCAGTGCTGCCTGTTGGTGGGAAAAAACTGAAAAGAAATCTATTTGTCCAGCCTGTGTCCGTCCTTACGCCTGTGGAGACGTGTGAGCTGCGTGAAAAACATTGCTAAATCAGACGCACCCAGCTACGCTTTACTGCTGGCTTCGCCATTTGCTTTCCTTAATTGGGAAAAAAAAATACCTGCTCTGCCACAGTTAATAACTCTGCTACCCTCACGTTCTGTGACACATAAGCAGGGACACAGCACAGTTATTAAACTTAGATAATTCATTCACTAGAGGCAGTGGGGCCTTTCGTTTTCCAAAAAGGGCAAAAATTATATTTGGCCTGCAGTCTTGCGCCAATTTATTTCCTGCCTGGGAAATCTAATCACTGGTAATACAGCATGCTGAGGGGTAGGGGTAAGCCTAGAGGACGTGGACGTGGACGTGGCCGAGGACGCGGAGGGCCAAGTGAGGGTGTGGGCACAGGCCAAGCTCCTGATCCAGGTGTGTCGCAGCTGTCTGCTGCGCGATTAGGAGAGAGGCACGTTTCTGGCGTCCCCACATTCATCGCCCAATTAATGGGTCCACGCGGGAGACGGTTATTAGAAAATGAGCAGTGTGAGCAGGTCCTGTCCTGGATGGCAGAAAGTGCTTCGAGCAACCTATCGTCTACCCGCAGTTCTGCGCCGTCCACTGCTGCCAATCCGAATCCTCTGTCTGCTGCTCCTCCTTCCTCCCAGCCTCCTCACTCCACTACAATGACACCTGCTCAGGAGCGGGAACACTCCCAGGAACTGTTCTCGGGCCCCTGCTTAGATTGGGCAGCAGCGGTTCCTCTCCCACCAGAGGAGTTTATCGTCACTGATGCCCAACCATTCGAAAGTTCCCGGGGTCCGGGGGAAGAGGCTGGGGACTTCCGCCAACTGTCTCAACAACTTTCTGTGGGTGAGGAGGACGATGACGATCAGACACAGTTGTCTTGCAGTGAGGTAGTAGTAAGGGCAGTAAGTCCCAGGGAGCAGCGCACAGAGGATTCGGAGGAAGAGCAGCAGGACGATGAGGTGACTGACCCCACCTGGTGTGCAACGCTTACTCAGGAGGACAGGTCTTCAGAGGGGGAGTCAAGGGCATCAGCAGGGCAGGTTGCAAGAGGCAGTGCAGTGGCCAGGGGTAGAGGCAGGGCCAGACCGAATAATCCACCAAGTGTTTCCCAAAGCGCCCCCTCGCGCCATGCCACCCTGCGGAGGCCGAGGTGCTCTAAGGTCTGGCAGTTTTTCACAGAGACGCCTGACGACCGACGAACAGTGGTGTGCAACCTTTGTCGCGCAAAGCTCAGCCGGGGAGCCAACACCAACAGCCTCACCACCACCACCATGCGCAGACATATGATGGCCAAGCACCCCGCAAGGTGGGACAAAGGCCGTTCACCGCCTCCGGTTTGCACCCCTGCCTCTCCCCCTGTGCCCCAACCTGCCACTGAGATGCAACCCCCCTCTCAGGACACAGGCACTACCGCCTCATGGCCTGCACCCACACCCTCATCTCCGCTGTCCTCGGCCCCATCCAGCAGTGTAGTTCAGCGCACCGTTCAGCCGTCGCTTGCGCAAGTGTTCGAGCGCAAGCGCAAGTACGCCGCCACGCACCCGCACGCTCAAACGTTAACCGTCCGCATCGCAAAATTCATCAGCCTTGAGATGCTGCCGTATAGGGTTGTGGAAACGGAGTCCTTCAAAAGTATCATGGAGGCGGCGGCCCCGCGCTACTCAGTTCCCAGTCGCCACTACTTTTCCCGATGTGCCGTCCCAGCCCTGCACGACCACGTCTCCCGCAACATTGTGCGCGCCCTCACCAACGCGGTTACTGCCACGGTCCACTTAACTACGGACACGTGGACAAGCACAGGCGGGCAGGGCCACTACATCTCCCTGACGGCACATTGGGTGAATTTAGTGGAGGCTGGGACAGAGTCAGAGCCTGGGACCGCTCACGTCCTACCCACCCCCAGAATTGCGGGCCCCAGCTCGGTGCTGGTATCTGCGGAGGTGTATGCTTCCTCCACTAAAGCACCCTCCTCCTCCTCCTCCTCCTCTGTCTCACAATCAAGATGTGTTAGCAGCAGCATGTCGCCAGCAGTCGGTGTCGCGCGGTGTGGCAGCACAGCGGTGGGCAAGCGTCAGCAGGCCGTGCTGAAACTACTCAGCTTAGGCGATAAGAGGCACACGGCCCACGAACTGCTGCAGGGTCTGACACAGCAGACCGACCGCTGGCTTGCGCCGCTGAGCCTCCAACCGGGCATGGTCGTGTGTGACAACGGCCGTAACCTGGTGGCGGCTCTGCAGCTCGGCAGCCTCACGCACGTGCCATGCCTGGCCCACGTCTTTAATTTGGTGGTTCAGCGGTTTCTGAAAAGCTACCCACGCTTGTCAGACCTGCTCGTAAAGGCGCGCCGGCTCTGCGCACATTTCCGCAAGTCCCACACGGACGCTGCCACCCTGCGCACCCTGCAACATCACTTTAAGCTGCCAGTGCACCGACTGCTGTGCGACGTGCCCACACGGTGGAACTCTACGCTCCACATGTTGGCCAGGCTCTATGAACAGCGTAGAGCTATAGTCGAATACCAACTCCAACATGGGCGGCGCAGTGGGAGTCAGCCTCCTCAATTCCTTTCAGAAGAGTGGGCCTGGTTGGCAGACATCTGCCATGTCCTTGGTAATTTTGAGGAGTCTACCCAGGTGGTGAGCGGCGATGCTACAATCATTAGCGTCACCATTCCTCTGCTATGCATCTTGAGAAATTCCCTGCAAACCATAAAGGCAGCTGCTTTGCGCTCGGAAACGGGGGCGGGGGAAGACAGTATGCCGCTGGATAGTCAGGGCACCCTCCTGTCTATTTCTCAGCGCGTACAGGAGGAGGAGGAGGAGCATGAGGAGGATGAGGAGGAGGGGGAAGAGACAGCTTGGCCCGCTGCTGACGGTACACCGGCTGATTGCCTGTCATCCTTTCAGCGTGTATGGCCTGAGGAGGAGGAGGAGGAGGAGGATCCTGAAAGTGATCTTCCTAGTGAAGACAGCCATGTGTTGCGTACAGGTACCCTGGCACACATGGCTGACTTCATGTTAGGATGCCTTTCTCGTGACCCTCGCGTTGCACGCATTCTGGCCACTACGGATTACTGGGTGTACACACTGCTCGATCCACGGTATAAGGAGAACCTGCCCACTCTGATTCCCGAAGAGGAAAGGGGTTCGAGAGTGTTGCTATACCACAGGACCCTTGCGGACAAGCTGATGGTAAAATTCCCAGCCGACAGCGCTAGTGGCAGAAGGCGCAGTTCCGAGGGCCATGTTGCAGGGGATGTGCGTAGATCGAGCAGCATGTACATCCCAGGCAGTGCAACAGTCTTTAAGGGCCTGGCCAGCTTTATGGCTCCCCACCAAGACTGTGTCACCGCTCCCCAGTCACGGCTGAGTCGGCGGGAGCACTGCAAAAGGATGGTGAGGGAGTACGTAGCGGATCGCACGACCATCCTTGGTGACGCCTCTGCCCCCTACAACTACTGGGTGTCGAAGCTGGACACGTGGCCTGAACTAGCCCTGTATGCCCTTGAGGTGCTTGCTTGTCCTGCGGCTAGCGTGTTGTCGGAGAGGGTGTTTAGTGCGGCTGGGGGAATCATCACCGATAAGCGTAGCCGCTTGTCAACCGACAGTGCCGACAGGCTAACACTCATCAAGATGAACAAAGGCTGGATTTCGCCAGACTTCTGTTCTCCACCAGCGGACAGCAGCGATACGTAAGCAATACGTAGGCTGCACCCGCGGATGGAAGCTACGTTCTCTCTCACCATCCAAAACGGGGACATTTGTGCTTCATCAATCTGTGTCTAATATTCCTCCTCCTCCTCCTCCTGCTCCTCCTCCTGAAACCTCACGTAATCACGCTGAACGGGCAATTTTTCTTAGGGCCACAAGGCTCACTCAAATAATTTTTCAGAACAATTTTTATAAGTTTCAATTAGCTTAAAAGCGTTGGAACTTTAACTTGAACCAATTTTTCGTTACACTGGGCTGCCTCCAGGCCTAGTTACCACTTAAGCCACATTAACCAAAGCGATTCACCTGCCATCTTGGTTGGGCATGGCCAATTTTTACTGAGGTACATTAGTACTGTTGGTACACCAATTTTTTGGGGCCCTCACCTACAGTGTAATCATAGTAATTTCTATGTTCTTCGCCTGCACTCATGGTACAGAAAGGTGTGTGGGGTTGGCCTACAGTTTAGCTACATAAATGTCACTTGTGCCTTGGCTATACTAAGGCTACTGAAATGGAACGAAGACTGCGCTCCCGCTATACTGCTGCTTCAGAATTGTTACTGGGGCCTGTCTTGAGTGCTACTATTGCTTACATGGAACGAAGACTGCGCTCCCGCTATACTGCTGCTTCAGAATTGTTACTGGGGCCTGTCTTGAGTGCTACTATTGCTTACATGGAACGAAGACTGCGCTCCCGCTATACTGCTGCTTCAGAATTGTTACTGGGGCCTGTCTTGAGTGCTACTATTGCTTACATGGAACGAAGACTGCGCTCCCGCTATACTGCTGCTTCAGAATTGTTACTGGGGCCTGTCTTGAGTGCTACTATTGCTTACATGGAACGAAGACTGCGCTCCCGCTATACTGCTGCTTCAGAATTGTTACTGGGGCCTGTCTTGAGTGCTACTATTGCTTACATGGAACGGACACGTGGAGAGGACACGTAGTGCCTCAAAAACATCCCCCTCCTCCTCCAACAGGGAAAACATTGTTGGCAAATGCCTTTGCATTGGTTCGTCTGGCGGCAGTCCAAGAATTTCACCTTTACCGACACTACAAGAGAGCCCCCCCACCATCCCCCCGCCACGGCCCACTTAATCCTGGCCACATTCCGAAAACCAACAAAATACAACCGTGGTACTAGGTCCGCAGTCACCACCACATTACCACCAACGCGGTTACTGTTAAGGTGCATATAACCACGGACACGTGGAGAGGACACGTAGTGCCTCAAAAACATCCCCCTCCTCCTCCAACAGGGAAAACATTGTTGGCAAATGCCTTTGCATTGGTTCGTCTGGCGGCAGTCCAAGAATTTCACCTTTACCGACACTACAAGAGAGCCCCCCCACCATCCCCCCGCCACGGCCCACTTAATCCTGGCCACATTCCGAAAACCAACAAAATACAACCGTGGTACTAGGTCCGCAGTCACCACCACATTACCACCAACGCGGTTACTGTTAAGGTGCATATAACCACGGACACGTGGAGAGGACACGTAGTGCCTCAAAAACATCCCCCTCCTCCTCCAACAGGGAAAACATTGTTGGCAAATGCCTTTGCATTGGTTCGTCTGGCGGCAGTCCAAGAATTTCACCTTTACCGACACTACAAGAGAGCCCCCCCACCATCCCCCCGCCACGGCCCACTTAATCCTGGCCACATTCCGAAAACCAACAAAATACAACCGTGGTACTAGGTCCGCAGTCACCACCACATTACCACCAACGCGGTTACTGTTAAGGTGCATATAACCACGGACACGTGGAGAGGACACGTAGTGCCTCAAAAACATCCCCCTCCTCCTCCAACAGGGAAAACATTGTTGGCAAATGCCTTTGCATTGGTTCGTCTGGCGGCAGTCCAAGAATTTCACCTTTACCGACACTACAAGAGAGCCCCCCCACCATCCCCCCGCCACGGCCCACTTAATCCTGGCCACATTCCGAAAACCAACAAAATACAACCGTGGTACTAGGTCCGCAGTCACCACCACATTACCACCAACGCGGTTACTGTTAAGGTGCATATAACCACGGACACGTGGAGAGGACACGTAGTGCCTCAAAAACATCCCCCTCCTCCTCCAACAGGGAAAACATTGTTGGCAAATGCCTTTGCATTGGTTCGTCTGGTGGCAGTCCAAGAATTTCACCTTTACCGACACTACAAGAGAGCCCCCCCACCATCCCCCCGCCACGGCCCACTTAATCCTGGCCACATTCCGAAAACCAACAAAATACAACCGTGGTACTAGGTCCGCAGTCACCACCACATTACCACCAACGCGGTTACTGTTAAGGTGCATATAACCAGTCTGACTGGGGCATGCAGACACCTTGACAGAATGAATAGTGTGTGGCACATAGGTTCCCCATTGCTATGCCCACGTGTGCAGCTCCTGATGGCGGTGGCACAGGATTGTATTTCTCATTGCTTCTGTACAGCATTGTGGGCTATCGCCCCGCCCCTATTAAAGAGGGTCGCTACCTAGCCGTGCCAACCCTGTGCAGTGTGTGCCTGCGGTCCCTCGTCGTGGCAGACGCACTTCTAAATAGACATGAGGGTGGTGTGGCATGAGGGCAGCTGAAGGCTGCGCAGGGACAGTTTGGTGTGCGCTGTGGGGGGGAGGGGGTGCGGTTGGGCAGCATGTAACTCAGGAGAAGTGGCAGTGGAGTGTCATGCAGGCAGTGATTGTGCTTTGTTGGAGGTAGTGTGGTGCTTAGCAAAGGTATGCCATGCTAATGAGCGCTTTTCAGAAGTAAAAGTTGTTGGGAGGGGGGGGGGGCCCACTCTTGCCGCTATTGTGGCTTAATAGTGGGACCTGTGAACTTAGGATGCAGCCCAACATGTAGCCCCTCGCCTGCCCTATCCGTCACTGTGTCATTCCCATCACTTTCCTGAATTGCCCAGATTTTCACACATGAAAACCTTAGCGAGCATCGGCGAAATACAAAAATGTTCTGGTCGCCCATTGACTTCAATGGGGTTCGTTGTTCGAAACGAACCCTCGAGCATCACGGGAAGTTCGTTACGAATAACGAACACCCGAACATTTTGGTGTTCGCTCATCTCTAGTAATTTTATTACATAAAATATGTTATGGATATGGGTGGATATAATTACATTTTATAAATGTAAACTATCCAAACAGCAGTGAATGGTAGTTTAAGCAAATAAAGATATGTCGTGGGTTTTGGACAAATATCCTAAGGCATAGAAAACCACTTACATTTCTTTAGTTATTATGTTGTAAAAAATAAAACAACCACACTGGAAACCTTTCTTATGAACTGCAAATTGACACCTCATGGCAGAACAAATAGGATAGTAATAGTACTCAAGGTCAGGCTAAAATACAATTTATTAGCTTCAATCTTTTACAAAGTAACTTACAGTTCTATTGCAAGTAAATGCTGCTTTTAACTGACCAGGAAACAGGACCACTCCAAATGCTGTAATGTGACATACATTATTTTATCAAAGAGAATGACTCCTTCTTAATGTCCCTGACTTTACAACTGCAACATCTCATCTATTGTCATCATTTCAATAGTACCGTGTCTCATGTTTGAGAATAGATAAATTCATAGACAGACATAATCATTTATGAAATACGTAGGGGATAGATAGATAAGAGATAGATAGATGTAAGATAGATCGATAGATAGATAGATAGATATGAGATAGATAGATAGATATGAGATAGATAAATATAAGATAGATAGATAGATAGATAGATAGATAGATAGATAGATAGATAGATAGATAGATAGATAGGAGATAGATAGATAGATAGATATGAGATAGATAAATATAAGATAGATAGATAGATAGATAGCTATGAGATAGATACATGTAAAATAGATAGATAGATAGATATGAGATAGATAGATATGAGATAGATAGATAAATATGAGATAGATAAATATAAGATAGATAGATAGATAGATAGATAGATAGATATGAGATAGATAGATATGAGATAGATAGATAAATATGAGATAGATAAATATAAGATAGATAGATAGATAGATAGATAGCTATGAGATAGATACATGTAAGATAGATAGATAGATAGATAGATAGATAGATAGATAGATAGATATGAGATAGATAGATAAATATGAGATAGATAAATATAAGATAGATAGATAGATAGATAGATAGCTATGAGATAGATACATGTAAAATAGATAGATAGATAGATAGATAGATAGATAGATATATAGATAGATAGATATGAGATAAAACCACGGTTACATAATAATCAATTGATGGAAACAATAGGGGTGAGGGTCCTGCTCCAACGAACTTACATACTACAAGTAATGGGGGGATATAGAAGGTAAAGGGGCTGGAGATGTCCACGGTATGGTGAGGGTGAGGGATGCTATACGCATAGACAATGGTCAGACATTCAGCCATGTGATGGCAGAATCGGTATGACTGCAAGGGCAGTTGATTGTGGCTGGCAAGGATTGCAGTCAGTGGGTCAGGGAGCATGTTATCGGGCGGCGTACAGAGGGGTTTGTTTAGGGAATGCAGTATGCCTCCCTGAAGAGGTGTGTTTTTAGAGCACGCCTGAAGTTCTCTGAGTCCTGGATTGCCTGGGTATCCTTTGGTAGTGTGTTCCAGAGGACTGGTGCTGCTCTGGAATTAGATAGATAGATATGAAATAGATAAATATAGGATAGATAGATAGATAGATAGATAGATAGATAGATAGATAGATAGATAGATAGATGGATGGATATGAGATAAATAAATATAAGATAGTTAGATATGGGATAGACAAATAGATAGATATGAGATAGATAAATATAAGATAGTTAGATATGGGATAGACAGACATAGATAGATATGAGACAGATAGATAAATAGATAGATATGATTAAGATAGATATGAGATAGATAGATAGATATGAGATAGATAGATATGAGATACATAGATAGATTGATATGAGATAGATATATAGATAGTTAGATAGATATGAGATAGATAGATATGAGATACATAGATAGATTGATATGAGATAGATATATAGATAGTTAGATAGATATGAGATAGATAGATAGATAGATAGATAGATATGAGAAATAGATAAAAGAAACAGACTTCTGAAACAAGCAGACATAATAAGCAAGGTGGTTTTAAAAATAATCAATGATTTAATCATTACAGGTTTTATTTTATTATATTCTTTTCAAAATATCACACTGCCCATAACCCTTTTGCACTCTTTGACGTATACATCCACCATGAGCTAGCGCTACTTTCATTTGAGTGACCGATATACACTATGTGCATTTAGTGATCAGCAAATGAATGTTCAGCATGCTATATCTGTTTAACAAATGTTGGGTGTGCTATCCTATTTGCATAGCCATTGATTTGCAATGACTGCTACATTACAAAAATAGTGTAGGCACACTGCAGTAACTATCTAACAGTCAAGCTGTGGCAGTCAAGCCTGGCACTGTTACACCTGTATATCATTATACCTGGAAAGTTAGCAGTGGGAGCCAGACTAATACACAGGCTCCTGCTGCAACTGTTGGGGTTGGAGGTAACTCCAATGCTGGAAGTTTAACCCCTTAAATGCAAAATCAATCGCAACTGTGGTATCTAACTGGTTGACAAAACAAGTGGAGCTCCCTCTGTAAGTCCATCAGCTCTCCTGCAATGCGATTGAGGAATACCATTTAGATGATGAACATAATCGGGACTGTCTATTCTAGTAAATTGCATATATAGATAAGTTTCATTTTCTTAATTGTACACCCAATATAGTAATATACAGGGCATAGAAACTGAATGGAATGTAGTAATGTTTAGGCTTATTTTGCTTATAATCTATTTTTTTTTTTTTTTTGCTTATAATCTATTTTTTATTTTATTTACTACTTGGGGAACATGCCAAATAGAAATAAACAGGTTGGGGGCAAAATGGGTCTAAGTGTTATGGGAAGAAAAGAAAAAGGTCAACTGTAAAAAAAATATTGTAGTGCTAATGTCATTATATTAAAGACTATGTCCATTTTAGTTATTCCTTAGTTATGTTATCATGTTTGTAGTTATTATAGAATGCTGTAAACAGCAAAACAATGCTGTTCAAATTATAAAATTATAAAAAAAATTAATTGTTTACTGAGGCATTACAGTCTTCAGGAAGAGTGACTGTTTCAGCACTGTGGTCAGCTCCTTAGAGACTTCTATAAGCTGCACATACATGTGTACTTTAATTCTAACACTACAAATGAAGAAGTACACCACTAGATGTCAGAACACCTGGCAAAACACAATCAACCACATGTGGTAACTGCTGGATGTACTTGGTAAACATATTTTGGATGAAAGAGTCAAAATATAATTTGTTGCAAAATGTAAGAAAAGTTTGGGCAGTCATTTTCTAGATTTAAGGAAACTATTTCAATACAATTATTCTAGAATTGTTCAAAAATACATATTAGAAAACATGCAGCTATAGAAAGATGTGAATTAAATGTGAGTTGATTTTATTACTTGTGTATATAGCAGCTCATCTTTCATGGCACTGGGAATGACTGAAAATGCATGTAAACTAAAAGCATGCAGTTTACAGTTGTTGGTGTACCACAACAATGCACAGATAAAATTGTAATATTGACATATTGGCAGAGAGTAGCCCAAACTTTTATAATCTACAAGGAATAAGTAGTAGGATGCAAGATGTAAAAGAATGGGAGTCCATTGTTTCCTGCCCACTGTTTCAGTGTTTCAGAAAGCAGGTTTCATCACCAACATGGAAAGGGGTTCTTTACTGTAAGAGCAGTTAGACTGTGGAACACTCTGCCTGAGGATGTGGTGATAGCAAAATCCATAGAGGGGTTTAAAAGGGGACTTGATGCCTTTCTGGAGCGGAACGATATTCTAGGTTATAAACCTTAGGTTAATTGTTAATCCGGGTACACAGGCAGGTAGGAACTATTAGGGGTTGATCCAGGGAACAGTCTGACTGCCGTTAGGGAGTCGGGAAGGAATTTTTTCCCCAAAAGGGCTAATTGGCTTCTGCTCTTGGGGTTTTTTGCCTTCCTCTGGCTTCACAACAGAGGAGGATAAATAGACTGGACTAGATGGACATTGTCTTCATTCAACCTTACAAACGATGCTACTATGTTACTGTCATTATGTATACAGTAGGAAGCAGTAAAATTGTAAGAGGGTGAGTGGTGCCCTGCTTCCCTCTTACAGTTACAGTGGCATACAGCTGAAGGTTGTGGCATTAAGCCCCACCCCCTAGTCCAAGAACCTGCTAGGAGGGGTAGTAGGAAGAGCAATGCAGGAGGTATACCTAGGCACCATGTGAGAACCCCTTCTATCCCCCTTCTATCAACCAGATGCCATGGCTGGAAAGAAGAGAGAGCAAGAAGGTGCATGCAATGCCGGAAAAAGGCCCCCTCCAGTGCAGTGGAATGGGGAAAAGGGCTTAAGAAGAAGAGGGGAGTGCTTCCAAAAGAAGGTTCTGCCTCCTCTATGATGCGGGTGGTGATGTGGCTAGCTGTAGTATCACATGGCAAAAAAAAGTCTACGGCATGCATTAAACTGTCTTCGCAATTGCTATATTTTGATACTAGAATAGATATAATGTTCCACAGCATGGTACACTGTAGCATTCCTCCCACCAAGTAGGGAACCTGTTGTTAAAAATTTGAATCCAACCCTTGTGTGTGCCTCTTTTCAAGATAATATTCCAGTTACTAGAAAGCTGAGAATGTTATTATATATATATATATATATATATATATATATATATATATATATATATATATATATATATATTACCAGATCAAATTAGGAGCCTACAAATCTTTCTTATACCTTCACCCCAACTATTTCTATAATGCTTTTCTAATACCCTACACTGAGAACAGTCTTTGGTCTACAATTACAACCCATTTAATTCAATATACATATTGATTTCTTATTAAAAGTGGGATCACTAATTGCAGAGGACAAGTAATGCTGTGAAGCATTTGCCTTGTACTGAAATGGCAGAATGCGGCTGACACTAATATAAATAAGTTTGACTTTGACTGCGTATAGACAATTCTGTACATGAGTGCAGGTGCTCATGCCATTGTGCCTGTGTTCAAGCCCATGAAAACCTTTTGACAAAATCATTTGTACGCCTTGTCAAGTCATATAGCCTATCTCCTCCACTCAAAAAAAAAATGATTGAACTGTAAAAAAAAAATGAAAACTGATTTTTCACTGCCTATAAATGAAAATACTTGAGGCAACTTGATTGGTTACTTAACATCCAAGTATTGTACATTGTTACCTGCAGTAAAATGCATTTAGACCTAACAAAATTGTAAGCAGTAGAGCTTTATCCAGGCAGTCTGAAGCCTACAAGGTGTCTTGTGACATATGACTGCTTTGTAAGAATGAACTATACCGTATATATTTCATTTTCTCCCAACTTTCTGTCAAATGAAAAGAATGATGTTTTAGTTAGATGGCAAAGGTAACAGTCATCTTTCTACTCAAGGAAGCAAGACAGAAATTATTAATGATGAGATCTCAACTTTTAAATCATCCTAGTAAGAAATCAGCAACAAAGCTGATCAAACTTGTTCAGTGAGATTAATGCAAGATGCCATTCCCTATTATTTCAATAGACACTGTCATATGGTACAAAGAGGTACAGCCTAAAGGGAAAAAATCCTTCTCGACGTGTACTGGCAATTTGGCATATCCCCAGGGAGCAAAACAAAAGCAAAAAATCTATATATCTTATTTAAAGTATTTCAACACAAAAGCCCATTAATCATAACACTATCCAACTTTCCCTGACCACTTTCACATTTTGAAGTCTTTGTTCTTTGTGTGAAGAAAAAAAGATTTTACGTCGTAGAATTTTCAAAATAAATGACTATCCTGTGACTTATTTATACGGCATGCAGTCAAAATTAGCCAGATTATTCAAAAGTGTAAAAAATTGGTGCAAATATTCATTAAATTTTTCTTATTTATGGATCATCTGCGATCGGTTGCAGAAATGAATGGTCTCTCTCTCTTTCTTTCTCTCTTATCGATTTTTGAGTGATTCCTCCGCCCAAGCCAGAATTCAGTTTTTTCTATCTGTTCTCTTATCGACTTTCGAGCAATTCCGCCACCTACTGTATATGCAATCTTAATTGCGTATGGATGGTGGTTCGCTCACATCCATACACTTCAATGGGGTCCGTCCATGCACAATTCACGCTAAAATACAACATGCTGCAATTTCTCCTGCGCTACATGCCTATCAATGCCCGCGTATTTCTGCAGACGGCGATCACGGAATCCACAATTCAAATCCGGTCGTGTGAGACCGGCCTAAGACATATTGTTGTGTCTGGTGAGGTGAAATCAAACGAGCTCTACATAACAACGCATCATGAGAAATTACTTTGAAATATCATTAGAACCTTTCTGAGGTGCTATCTCAAGCTTTGAGCTTGCAGCTGTAGTAATCATATACAGATAAGGAATAGGGATGAGCGAGTATACTCGTTAAGGCACTACTCGCTCGAGTAATGTGCCTTAGCCGAGTATCTCCCCGCTCGTCCCGAAAGATTCGGGTGCTGCCGCGGGGCGGGGAGCTGCGGGGGAGAGCGGGGAGGAACGGAGGGGAGATCTCTCTCTCCCTCTCTCCTGCCCGCTCTGCCCCGCTCCCCGCCGCGACTCACCTGTCAGCTGCGGCGGCCCCCGAATCTTTAGGGACAAGCAGGGAGATACTCGGCTAAGGCACATTACTCGAGCAAGTAGTGCCTTAGCGAGTATACTCGCTCATCCCTAATAAGGAAGTATAATATTCAAAACATTTTTTAATTCTTAATTAATATTAAAATTCTTTTTTCCATTTTCTTCTGTAGGTTTTCCTTAAGGAAATCTTGGTGAGTCCTATTTTTTTTACCATGGATATTTGGCATACTTCTTCCGCAAAGTTCCCCTTGGCCTCACAATGCTTCTCCATGACCTCTTTTTTATTAAGACCCAATGTCCAAAGGCAGACCTTTTGGTTTGGAAAATAAATCGCAGCATGCTCCATTTCAGTGCGGTTCCTGCATGGATGGCTTTCATTGCAGGGCCGGGGGACTTTAAAAAAACTCCACTGCACATGTGCAGCGGCGCACTGACTGGCGCTTCCACACACATCCACAGTGAAGAAAATAGAAGACCCAGACAGGCACACTGAAGACCCGGATAGGTTCGCATTGTCTTTGGCCGCGGGCAGGTTGGATTCCGCTGCGGGGTCCAGCATGTGGAATCCGATCCGCCCGTGGAAATGAGGCTTTAATCCACAGCTTCAGATGATTTTACAGGTAGAATGGTGTAATCTTGGTATGATTAACTACTTTTTTGATTTGTAGATATTGTGGACTTTAGAACAAGGTAGAATCTCCCTTTTACTTCTTTAGCAGATACTTTTGTACTGCAATTTTACACTTAATATCACTATCTTCAGATTACATTTTATTTTTGTGCGTTCTTCAGTATCTCTTCCAACAGAGTTTGAAAAGCTATGTAAACTAAGGGTTCAATCTCAGACATAAGTAAACTTCTTATACATCCACACTCAGACCAGGACATTGAGCATAATTACTTGAGTAGGTGGGAGTGCTTCCTGGGGACTCAACTACCTCTTTATACTTGGTGTTATATATGGAGCAGAATGACAAAGACATCTCTGTATATGATGTACAAAGAAAATCTGTCTAAATATATTATTGTTATGGTAGCATACTCCCTCTTACCTTTTATAGGCTAAACCCTAGTATGCAGTATTATTGCTGAAGATGTGGTGCCCCGAATAGTACATTATCGCACCTGTTGTGGGTATGCCTGTTAATTCAACCTTTCTGGTTGGAGGTTAAATCTTTGATTTATAGGGTCCTGATGCATAGTATTCATCTTAAACCCTTCTTCTATTGGCTCAATGTGCCACCCTTCAAGCTTGGTCATCATTCCTCTAAATGGATTATGCATGTAGTAACAGCTGCTAGGTGCTTGATAGTGAAAAATTGGAAGCAACAGGCTCCTCCATCGGAGAGGGAGTTATTTTCTCGAATAAAAGACTTAAGAGGCATGGAGTGTCTTACAGCTTTATTGAATAACAGATTGAAACAATGTGAAGCACTGCGGGAGAACTTGGATACTTCTTGGATACTACAGGGTCAATAATATTGGTTAACTCTTCTCTTACTTTGCTACCTTTAAATATATTTGGGGGATATATTATTTGATACGGTGCTTGTTTAAAATTTAGCCTTACCTCACTATTGTTTCATTTGCCTTGTTTTGTCACTTGCATCTTTGGAGCGATTGATACTGGATTTTTTTCTTTCTTGGATTATTAATAGCTACATTTATTGGAAATTTTGGCTGATGTTCTCCCAGACAATGGCAGTCTCTTTAATTGGTGACTCCCTTTCTGTATTTTTTAAGTGCAGTGTTGTACTTGATCATTATTTCTTTTATACTTTATATAGGTCTACATTTACCATCTATGTAGGAATGAATTTGAGGGCTCAGTCACACGGGCGCCGATCTGCCCATGTTTCAGGACAGGAAGACGTCCGCACCGTGTGTCGGACGAATCTCCGCATGACCGGCTCCATTGCCAGCCATATGTTCTTTTTCCAGCAATTGCGGAGATTTGTCTGCACTGCCGTCTTCCCATCCTGAAACACGGGCGGATCGGCGCCCGTGTGACTGAGCCCTTATGCATACCTAGTTAACTGTTTCTTTTGTATCTCCACTTTATTATCCATGTGATCTTTTCAATGCGTTATTTATTTGTTCATACCAAAAACAGATCATTATTTGGACCTCCGCACTTGGTCTTGATGCTCATTTTCCATTACAGCCTGTAGTCTGTTATTTGTACAGAAATGAGTTGGATAACATCTGGCCAAGAAATGCTACTATACGGAAAGGTATAGAGCATATGTCTGGAAAATGGAGAATACGTTGGATATCTGGCCATCAAAAGTACAGTTATGTTTGCATCTCAGTAACTCAAACTTGTGTGCTCTTCCAAAAGAACATATACCCAATTTCATGCTTACCACCTTACGTACTTTCTTTATGTAAATATCTATTCCCAGCATTCTCTAGGCAAATCTTATCTGCCATTACATAGGAAAACTGGAAAAGAGAGGTCAGCAAATACAGCACAGTGCCACAAGTGTTCACAGGTTCGCAAAGGCTGTCCCATAAAATATTTTTCATTATATTGCAAAAAAAAGTTTTTTATTTTTTCAGGACAAAAAAAGCACAGCTTTCATTTTACATCAGCAGTTTTAAAATGAAAGCCAATCAGTTGCTAGGGGCAACAAAGACAGTTTTACTGTTAGACAGTTTTGATAAATGAGGCCCATGATTTTAATGGTCAATATTCTGTACCGAAATGGTACAATATTGAACATCCTACTTTCTTATGATCTCTGCAACTTCATTATCTTGACTGACGGACAAATTTGGTTGCCATATTTAGATGCAGCATTCTGAATATAGGTAAGAACATTGATTTTGTTAAGCAAGCAGAGAAGTGTTAAGACACATATATTTTTCTTGAGCTCATACTTCTCTTTCCTGAGACTCACCCTAAGGCCTCGGTCAGACAAGCGTTTTTTTGTGCACCACGGGTGTGCAAAATGTGTGTGACCGAAGCTCCATGCTGCTAGAGCAGTTGTGCTTTCTAGAAGTGCAGCTGCTCCACAAAGGTCCCCTCATCACTGAACACTGTGGCAGCACTGTCACAGTGTTCAGTGATGATGGGACTCCCCGCAAGCACAGTGCTCAGCCAATTAGAGGCAGCGCTTTCTGGAGGCGGTGATTTTTCAATTCCCGGCCACCAGAATACAAATGAAAACTGACAGGGATAGGGAGAAAAGCCGGACAGCGCTTCAAGATGAGTTAGTTTTTTAAAAATTTTTTAACAGCTAGGAATGATTTTCAGGTTTGGACTTTCAAGACACCCCCCAAAAATCATCACTGCAGGGGTTACCTTCATCCCATTGCTTTCAATGGGGTGGCAGCAGCGCTGGCCATATTAAAAGCAATGGGATAGCATCGCGGTCCTCTGCCACAGCTGTCACAGCTGTGGCAGAGGATTCTTTCGTGCCCACCGCAGACCGCTCATCACTGTCACAGTATTCAGTGATGAGGGGACTCCCCGTGGGAATTAACGGACATCGCACAATTTCTTTATGCGCAGGACGGACCCTACCGGTGCGCTTTATAGGCACACATGTCCTATCTTTTGCAGGTACGACTATTTTGCGCCTCTAAAAAACAGACGAGTGAACACTTCACAGGAAACCAATGGTTCTAATAGACGTGATTTTTTTTTGCGCACATAGGCACGCAAAAAAAAATTGCTCGTCTAACCGCGGCTTAAGGCCTTAGTCAGATGGGCGTTTTTTCGCCCGATTTGTGCATGCGCATGCGTCCGGTGATTTTTTAAAACCATTGCTTTGCAATGGTATCGGACACATGAGCGCTTTTTATGCGCTCGTCCGATAAATTATAGAACAGAAATCGCAGATCACACCTATCTGCGATCTGCGATTCCTGTTCTCTTCTCTATATGCGCTCAATGGGGTCGGCGGCAGCAGCGCCGACCCCATTGAGAACATATAGAAGACAAATCATTCTTCTCTGCCACAGCTGTAACAGCTGTGGAAGAGAAGAACGATGTTTGCCAATTGAATTCAATGGAGCCGGCATGAATTTGCCCATTGAATTCAATGGAGCCGGTGTGACTGAGACCTGCCTCTGATTGGCTCAGCGCTGAGCCAATCAGGGGCAAGTCTGAGTCACACCCCCTTCACACCCACTGCAGGCCGGCCGCGCGGATCTCGGGCTGCCGGGAGTAGGTGAGTATATATATTTTTTTTATTTTAACACTTTTCTGGATGAATTGCAGGGAAGGGCTTATATATTTAAGCCCTTCCCCACAATTCATCCCGGGCTCGCCCGCAGCGCATTGCTTTCAATGGAGCCGGCTGTATTGCCGGCTCCATTGAATGCTATGCGCTGGACAGCTCCGGCCCGTTTCTAATGAAACGCGGCTAGGAACAGATTTTCGGGCGATTTTTCGGCGCCGGTCACGTGATTTGCGCATGCGCATACGTCATACGATGCGCAAATCGCGCGAAAAAACGCCCGTGTGACTAAGGCCTCATTTTCTAAATACACCAATTGTCTATTGTGTGCTGGGTTCATTTTACGTAGTTTTCATAATAGTATAGCTAGGATAAATAACTAGTTTTATCACGCATTTAATGCTTTTAATGGGAACTACGCAGCAAGTTGTAATTAATATAACTATGAGAATTTCTGATCATGCATATATGCTTTCTAAATGCAGCACTTTACACTTAGTCAAGGTCGGGTGTATCTCCCTAATGGTTACATGCATATGAATTATGGTAATATTTCTCATTTATTTAGCTGCTACTTCCTAACACTCCATCTTACCCCTCCCCCACATATTTAAGAAACCTTAAGCTTTTCAAATAACTTTTGCAGATAAAACCGGCTTTGTACTTTCAAAATGACCTGTGCATTCACAAACACACTTTCTGCGATTGTTGAATTTTCTTTTGTAGTGTGAAGGACTCTTAAATTGCTTATGTGAAAGCTATCAGCAATGTAAGTGGAAATATTGAGCTATATTTTTATTAAAAATGAAAGCAATATTTTCAGTCATTTATTTGCAGTTATTCATTGATAATAAACATATAAGGATAAAATCAATATAGGTTGCTCAAAACTGGCTTTAAAGTGGATCTATCAGCTTAAAATGCTTCAAATACAAGGGTAGCATATTACTTCTATAGTGTCTATACTATTAGTAGCCAAAATGGCATAAAAAGTTTTCTGCCATTTTTCTACTAGTAGTGCTGAAAGAATTACGCTCTTCTCATAGTTTGAGTCCGGCTATATTTCTGAGCAGATTATGGAGAGCTTACTCTGCCTCCCATTTCAGCTCAAGATGGTGCTGTGCATAATGCCCCTTTGTGGAATCCCCGGTACCATGTGCCCGTCTTCTAAGGCCCCCAGAAAACAGCTGATTCAGCTGGGGAAATCGGTAATGCCGGATAATTTATAGCATTACATGGCAACCATTTATATTAAAGACATAATATTTTGGATGATCCTATTCTGGCTTCTAGATAGAGCGTCTAAGGGTGGCTTCACACTGGCGAGGGAATCCCACAATTTCGCAGCACCACGAGACTGCAAGAAATCCGAAAATTATGAAGCCAATGGCTCCATGCACATTTGCGATGTTTTAATGCTTGCAATGCAGCATTAAAACAAAATCGCGGCATGACCATTCTTTCTGCAATCTCACCCATAGCTTCCAGTGGGGCCGGCGGCAGCAGCGCCAGCCCCATTGAAACCAATGGGTGAGGATCGCGATCATCTCCGCGATGAGAATTTTTTTTGGGGTGGGGCTTGAAATATAGGCCACCCCCCCCCCCTCCTTCCTTCCCCGGTAATAATCAATAACTGTAGAAAATTTTTAAAAAGAATACATCACCCTAGTAGCGCTGTCTTTGACATGCAAGCAGATGCGCCCAAAATCCTCATCATGGAGAGTCCGCTGCCACTGCTTTAATCCTCGTACAGCTGTCAAAGTTGACATCCCAGATAGTCCTATGCATGTTCTATTGGCGATAAATTTGGCAACTGGTTAGGCCACAGAAGTATGGCAATCTTGTGGAGGCATTCTTGTGACACCCTTACTGTATATTGAGCTGCCTTACCCTGCTGGAAAGTGCTTCTTGGAAGCCTTGCCATGATAGGCAACCATCTTACTGAGCTGTTATTGTCTCTCTTACCAGTAGTAGGGTTGACTGACTGTCATATGTGATGGCCCCCAGACCATCACACGAGCAGTGGGGTCAGTGTGCCGCTCCACAGCAAAGGCACGGTTGAGGCGCTCATCCCTATGTTTCCAGACTGAAACATAGCTGTCATCAGTGCCCAAGCAAAACCTGGATACATTGCAGAAGACAACCCAGTTCCATTTCGTAACAGTCCAGTTTCGTCGTTCATGACACCACTACAAACATTGGCAATAGTAGGTGGATGTCAAAGGCAATATGCATAATGGATACTGTTAGACCAAATGTCCTCCAGCCAAGGGCCTAGACATGGTTATGACAGACACAGGGACCTGTAACAATGGTGCCACTTATCTTTGGAAGGCAGACAACTAAACAGTTGCAGCTGTTCGTGCTTGTCAGGTGATCAGATGATCATCTCTATCGGTGGTCTGTTGAGGGTGTCCTCAGCCCAGTCACCTTGCGTGCATGCTGTCATGCATCCAACACCTCCTAATAGTTGGTTCAGAATGGCCCAGGGGGCAAATAATTTGTTGATATGACCATCCAGCTTCTCACATTCCAATAATGTACCCCCTCTCAGACTCTTATAACTGGGTGACATCTCATAGATGCTGTCAGGACTGGGGTCCAGGATACTGGAAGTCCCTAAAACTGCCCACAACCCCTGTCCCTACCTACTTGCCCCCCCCCCCCCCCCCCCCCCGGGTTAACTCCCAGGGCGACAACTGGGCGACGGTCCCTGCACTAGCTAGGGACATGGGGACAGACAACAACAAACACAGGGACAAACAAACACTAAAACAAGCCAGATGGTCTGGGTCGGCAACAGGAGGGTACGCAGTACAAAAGGGTCAGGCTGCAAGCAAAGTTGGGTCCAGAAAGCAGAAAGTCAAACCAGGAGTCAAACAGGAGTCAAGCAAGAAAACGCAGGTGCAGCTGGAAGACCAAACTAACACTGGCAAGGAACAGCACACACAGACAGGTTTAAATGCTGTCAGAGCTCCCGTCCCAGCAGCTGAGTGGGGCGGGAGTCTCACAGCAACAGAATATCACACAGGCAGAGCTGTGGAATATCCCTCAGCCCTGCAAGATAGGCAACGCTCAGGATGCGGGCCTGGTTGCCATGGTGCCTAGGACACGTTGCCGGTTGGAGCCAGTAGCATCCCTAACAACCCGACGGCGAGGACAGTGCGGCGGCCAGGGGAGGTAACCAGTACCGGGGCTCTCCTGCGCCGCACAGCAGTCGCTTGCGTGACAGGCCCGGCAGTGAGCGCATGGGGGAGCTAAGCATCCTACCCTTATTTAAATGCTCTCATTTACTCTTCCATTGGTATCTCTTGAGTTCAGGCACTCCATAACTCCATAGTTTGACTACTCTACCTATAAAGAAGCCCTTCCTATGGTACATAGATGCCTAAACTGCCTTTTCTCCACCCGTAATGAATGTCCCCTGGTTATTTTCTAACTACAGCACTGTATTTATGATCCTATGATTTTTAACTTATGGCTGACTTAGTTTTTAAGTGCTGAAAACCTTTTTTACATTTTTTCTTGTTATTTTTCATTGGGAAAAAAACACAGTGCATCACATAAGCAGCTGAGGTAGCCGCCTACTGCAGAAGCAATCAGTACTTCTGTTGGTAAAGGGGGAGTTGGTATTTTGATACAGGTGCGTAAAAAATAATCAAGAATACTCTCAGTACAAGAGATCAGACAATAGTAAAATCAGGAAATAAGCTGAAGTTTAAGAAGGGTCTATAGCTCCCCGGGAAGATTAAACTAAGAAGAAGATAAAATTGTCCGAAAAATACTATCACTGTAACATCACTGAGTCTATGGGGTACCTCTGGATTGCTGTCAAGCAAATCAATTATATTCGGAAGACATTATAGGCTAGTGTTATTACGGGCTTTTACCAAAAGGTTCTGCATACATACTGTACATTAGTCCTTCAATCTGTAGTTCCTAATCCCATAATTATCTCTTTGTAAGCATAGTAAAAAGCCAGTAAACAATGTTTCCAGGATGATACAATACAAGAACAAAGTACTGTTGAAAGTAACTCATCTTCAATGTAGAATTTTGAGACCTTCCCATCGCACAGAAAGGTGCATTGTAATGTTCATAAAAACTAACCTCTGTATCCTTGCAATATGTTCTCCTCTATCAGTCTGGACTAGAGATGAGCGAACGTGCTCGGCCCCGCCCCTTTTTCGCCCGAATACTGCGATTTTCGAGTACTTCCGTACTCGGGCGAAAAAATTCGGGGGGCGCCGTGGTGGCGCGGGGGGTTGCAGCGGGGAGTGGGGGGGAGAGGGAGAGAGAGAGGGCTCCCCCCTGTTCCCCGCTGCTACCCCCCGGACCGCCGCGCCTCTCCCCGCCCCCCGGCGCCCCCCGAATCTTTACGCGCGAGTACTGAAGTACTCGAAAATGGCGGTACTCGGGTGCGTAAGTACTCATTACGAGTACGTTCGCTCATCTCTAGTCTGGACCCTTAGGAATCCTTAAAATAGCAATTTATCAAGAATGAGATGATACGTCAGTTTTCCTGAGTCGCGTGTTTTTGGCTATACTTTTTCTGCTGTTAGACGATGGCTGGGTGCTGGCTACTGCCTGAGACTCTCTAGTAGGAACATTGTAAGTACGATTTCTGACGTAATTTGTATTTAGTATTTGAAAGTATTGTGAAGTTATCTGTTTTCATCACAGCATGTAATAGGGGATTAGGCATTGTCTTGTTTTCATGCATTAAATGCTCTACATGTGCTTTGAATCATTTCATGTTTCTGTACTAATAGTGATCTTTTCATAGGTAAAAGTTGTTTGGCGTCTTTCCATTTGATCCATTAGTATAATTTTGTTTTACAAAGTCTTATATCTTAATTAACTTTTAAAGCCTCACCTCAAGTCAAGTGTAGTCAATTCCAAAATTTCTAAAATTCAGTTCTTCTTCAAGCCTCTTAGCATGTTCTGTTTTCACTCAACAGCTATTGCCTCTCCTAAGAAGCTGACATCAGACCTGAAAATAGGAGGAAAGGGCAATAAAATATATCTAAACAGTTCTTGATTGCAATTTGTATTATCTACCAGCATTAGGAAATGTAAATTCATTCTAACTATGAAACCAAATTAAGTTGAGTTATACAAAGTTTCCCCCCACCCCCTACATTACTGCCAAGAACTCTTAGCAATGTTTGGCCTATGAATGAGTAGTTGTGCAATTGTCAACTGTTCAGCATTGCTTTTGCAAACATTATCTGCCTGACAGGGCGATGATAAGAAAATATCACATGTGATATATTCACGAGTCAACTTCATTACAGAATTAGTGCTATGATGTAATGAAACAAAAACTGGACTTTACAGTCACCCAAAGTATGCTTAGAGGGAAAAGAAAAACGTCTTCTGTCAACTGTTAAGAATAGGATTGGTGTTTGCTATAGATTTAGTTTTTTGTGTTATTTAGTGGCAGTGGAATTATTGTGTGTATGGAGAGAAAATGGTTTCTATTAAACATCAACATATCCTCAAAGTCAATCTTATAGTCAGTGAGAGGCTGAATCTGACAAAGGTAGACCATTACAAAAAGACATTGGCCCAAAACCTACAAACATACTTACAGATGTATCCATCCTCCCTCTTGGCTGGATATGATCAGATATTTGTCACAAGATGATCAGCTTTTAAAAAAAGCAAAATAATTTTGTAATATTCTGCCAGTAGACATTTATTCTATATGTGTCTATTGTGGCCACTCAGAGGCTATGTTGTTAATTGTAGAATTGGAAAGTTTAGTTATCAAGTCGCAATACTGTATTGAATTGGTTTACTAAGAAATTGCATTCCTTAACCAAATTGGAGATATGGTAAGAGTGGCCATATTGCAGAAATCAACCTAGTGTACTTCAAGAAGAAGGAGATTTTTAATAGAGTCCTGAATTCTTAGACTTAAATAGTATGATATATCATTATAGAATTGTTATTACAAAACCTGAAGTTAGAACGCAAACTAGAAATTGCTAAAGCGATAATTAAAAATATCTCTATAGAAGAACAGCTCTGAACTGGAAGCATTCAACAAAGAAAGATGGGAACAATGTCCTAAAGCAGCAACACAATAAGTGTTACAAGAAAGGTATGTGAACTGTGATTCCTACCAAAAATGTGTATATTAAGCATTAAATGACAGGATGCCCAAACGTTTTGTATTTGCAAAGTTTTTTCAGTGTTATAAACTCAGCAAATAAGCAGTAATAGGGCATTCAAATGTTAGGAATGATGTCAGATTTACATTTGTTCCATGTAGAGTGAACTTCTGTCCACTGAGAAAGTCAATAGAATATGCAATCTGAGAAGGGATGACAATACATGTGCACAACGCTGCAAGAAGCATAATTCTCTTCAAGGAAAAATGTGCTGTGTGAGAAGTTATAGTTTACAGAATAATTGCTAAGGGTTTATTCATACAGGTGATATTCCTATGCAAGTTCCATTAGTTTGCGATATGGATGGAACTCGAATGAGAAAAGAATGATGGTCCAAGTCTGAAAGTTCACTGCATGTCCTATTATTGTGTAAGTCTTGCACAAAAGTAGAAAATGTAATGTGCAGTGTCCATTCAATGGAAGTCTTCAAACAGAGGCTGGATAGACATCTATCTTAGAGGATTTAGTAAATCCTGCATTGAGCAGGGGGTTGGACCCGATGATCCTGGAGGTCCTTTCCAACTCTACCATTCTAATATTTCCACACATTGGACAGCACACGGACAGAGTGTCCGCATGCTGTGCAATGCGAGTTGTGCGTGAGAATCTCAGGGGCAACTTGCATCATCAATGTAAATACTCCCTAAATGGTAGTGTTTCTTAGGACATAGCGACTTAACATAGCACAGAACAGCAAGGGTATCTAAGGATTCAACCCTTCAACCAGGTAGGCCTATTGAAGCCCAGTCCTTTTGTTTCCTTAGCCATTGTTGTATGGCTAGCATTAGTGTCTTTTGGAGGATTAGTGATTTGAATATTGTCTTAGGATACTTGTTTAATATAAAATTAGTTGGGCATTTCAATCAGAGGCATTTATAACATATCCACAGGATATACCACTAATGCTTTATATAGGTCTCATGTCAATCCACAATTCGGTGATTAAAATAAATGGAGAGGTGGTCATACTTGGATGTGGCTCTTTCCATTGTAATTTAGGGATGTTAAGAAAATATACTACAATACTTACAGTATTATGTATAGAGACAGCTTTTGGACAAATCACTGCTGACTCTGGCCTTTTTCTAACTTCCATGAACTTCAATGTAGAGAGCCCTGTCTGTGTAGAACAGCAGCCAAAAACTAACTATCCATTGATTCCAATTGAGAAAAGCAACTGTTGAATCCATGAACAAGGATCCTTTGGAAATGTTACAAAATGCCTAAGACAGGAGTACCCTAATAGGCAATGGATAACTTTATCACTACAAAAAACTTTGATGTTCTGTCTGACCAAAATAGTAAGCAAAATAAAACATTTTTATTAATTATTTTACCTTATTGAATAATTTGAGAAACCACTTAAATATAAAGATGGAATTTGACCCAATAGGCTACGGGAACCACATTCTTATTTTCCTTAGTTTACTTTGTAATTATATTCACACATATTAAGGGCTTAGTCAGATGAGCGTTTTTATCAAAATTGCTTTCAATGGGGCCAACCCTGCTGCTGCCAGCCCCATTAAAAGCAATGGGATGCCGCCAACCCCCGGAGTGATTTTCAAGGAAGGCCTTGAAATATAAGCCCTTCCCTGAAAAATCATCCCTAGGTGTATAAAAAAAACACTACTCACCTAGCAGCGCTGTCTAGGCTCCAGCGCGTCTTCGCTCTTACATGCCGGTACTTTTCTAAAGCACTTTCTTCTGGCCAGGGATTTAAAAAACCCTGCCTCTTGAAAGTGGTGGTCTGATTGGCTGAGTGCTCAGTTAATTACAGGCAGTGCTCAGCCATTCATTGAATGACAGCTGAGCTCTGCCTGTGAATGGTCACAGCACTCAGCCAACCAGAGGCAGCTCTCAGCCATTCATTGAATTCTTTTCTTTCTAATTCAGACATAATGAAATTGACCCTAAGGCCACTTTCAGACGAGTGTATTTTAACTTACGCATTGGTCTATGTTTTGTGGTCCATAACACTGAGCTAATAGAAATCTATGTATTTATTCACATGGCCCTATTTTTCATGGCTGTTTTTTTTTATGCAGCATGACCTAATTTGTACAGTTTTGCCTCGGTATTAGTATTTTTTTCTATTGGGCAAATATGAATCAGTATTTGCCCAGTAGAAAATAAATCCAATGACAGTAAATACAGAAGCAAATACTGATGACATACAGCTATAATGTCACTGTAAGATATCCTTATTATGGATCCGTATTACAGACTTGAACAATACTTTCATATAAAACTAGCTTTAAAGTGAACAAGATCGTCTTGAAGTTTCCCAATCATTTACCAAGCCACCATTAGTTACAGCTGTTTCAGGGGAGTAGAATAACTGAATAGACATTTGCTGTGCGCTCTAAAAATAAGAATACACTGGTCCGAATATAAATGGTAAGCACAGGGTGAAAACATTTTTTTAGCTTAATATCATATTAGATTTAATGTATGAGCAGTACATGTGCAGCAGACAGTATGAGGTCATTATACCTGCACCTGTAGTCCTCAGTTCTGTAAGAAACTCTAAGTTCCTTAGACTATGAAACATTATGCTTAGCAAATGCTTGAATGTAAATAAAGAATTATTTTTTCATGTAAGTACGTTCCTCTCTGTGGATCTGTCTACAAGTTGGCAGCAGGTGCTACTTAATCCAGAGAGCTGGGTCCACAGTATCAAAGCAGATGGTGTAGTGGCAATATCATGTGAGGTGATGTTATTGAGAAAACTCGTAAATTGAAATGCATTATAAAGCAATTACATAAAGCAAGGAAGAAAAAAAATAAGCTATGAATGTTTTTAACACAATATGCTTTGATTTCATATATAAAATGTATTTCTCTTGAAACTTTTGATGTAAATATATTTATATTCCGTATGTAACTACATATGTTGACATTTACATATGCTATGTTGCTCACGGGAGTTCTGCTTCTCAAGCGTCTCAGCGAATGTCTGGAGACGTATGTTTAGATAATGGGAAAAAAGTATGCAGATGAGCTTATGTTAGCCATACCAGAAACATCTCCAAAAGGAAGAGTCATCGATCAGTAGGCAGACTGTTTCGGGGTTCTTGTCCCTCATCAGAGCATTGGACTGTCCCACAAATAGATTGCTATATTAATGGAGGCTAAAAATTGGAGCCTAAGGAATCCTTGGGTTTAACGTCTTGTAAGGATGTTTGGAG
Organism: Eleutherodactylus coqui; assembly: GCF_035609145.1. Lineage (NCBI taxonomy): Eukaryota > Metazoa > Chordata > Amphibia > Anura > Eleutherodactylidae > Eleutherodactylus > Eleutherodactylus coqui. The sequence goes on along the minus strand of NC_089841.1, from coordinate 212,417,703 downwards.
AAGACTTTATTATATAAGAAGACAGCAGACATTGTCAGTAACATAGAAGAATACAACTTTGGGCAGGCACAATCTTTAATTCAATTACAGTGTTACATTGGGTGCTCTAATGGAGATCACACACAGAACTGCATGAACAGCAAAATAATTTGTATCACATAACACTCCTCCAAAATTGCATGAAAAATACCAAAAGTTAATTGATACATTTGGAGATAAACAATCATAAAAACATGGAATATTGTGGACAGTTTTGGGCACCGGTACTCAAGAAGGACATATCAGAGCTTGAGCGGGTTCAAAGGCGGGCAACTAAAGTAATAAATTTAAATGGGTGGACTACGATACCCATAGAGGTTATCAAAATTGGGATTATATAGTTTAGAATTAAGATGGCTGAGGGGCGAGCTAATAACTATATATAAATATACCAGGGAACAATACAGAGATCTCTCCCATCATCTATTTATTCCCAAGACTGACTGTAACGAGAGGGCACCCTCTATGTCTAGAGGAAAGAAGGTTTCTACACAAACATAGAAGGGGGTTCTTTAGTGTAAAGTTGCTTTTACAAAGGCAAGAAAATCACCCAAATTTTGTGCATTGGAAAGGGAACAGTTCCTGAATGGTTTGACTAATGTAGATTGTTATTCTGGCTCATAACCAGATGATGGAACAGTAAAATTACCAGAGGTCATACCGAAAGACAAGGAAAATTAGAAAGACAAGTATAATGCTGGATTTACATGGGACGAATATCGGGCAAGCGATGCCTGACACTCTTTCCTGTGCTGGCTCGCTGAAAGGGCACCCAACAGGTTGGCGGAGCGGCTGCAGGAGATTTCTCTCCTCGCGCTCCCCCACCCCTCTCCATTGACATAACCCAGCAGCCGTTCAGTACTGAACGAACGCTATTTACACTGAACGATGAGCGATCAGCTCATCGTCTATCGTTTAAGCAGCATAAATGATGGACGATGAGCTGATCACTAAGCGTTCAGCATAAATAGCGGCCGTTCAGTACTGAACGGCCGCTATGTTATGTCAATGGAGAGGGGCGGGGGAGCGAGAAGAGAGAAATCTCCTGCAGCCTCCCAGCTGAGAGCTAAGGATACAAGCTCCTGTGCAGGTGCATGGGAGCTAGTATGTGCAGGGATAAGTGCCGGCCATCGTTTGCCTGACACTCGTCCAATCTAAAAGTGCCTTAAGTAAACTGCACCACAGACTTCTTCTTTATTATGCAAATTTAGGTGTGAACAAGACATGTAGTGGTTCTAAATAGTTGATAGTGTGAAATTAGCATTAGCAAGCCCTCATCAGGCTGATATAGTAGACAAAGAAGAAACTTAGTCACTAAAGATATTCAGGTATACAAGCAAAAAATAAAATGTATATATGCACAGACGTTGTGTATGTTAGAACATACGTGGATATATTCCAGATGCCTACCTGGTCACGTAGTCTGAATGTATTATTGATTCAATGTGTACTCCAACAGCAAATGTCTTCACAGACATATCAGGTATTAAACATATTCACAAGCAGCATTTCATGTATAGTTCTATCATTCATTTGATGGAATTATACCCACCTGCAAAGCAAAAAAGGAGGTTATTGAGAATGGAAATGACTAGCCCTCTATCCTGAAGGTGATACATGAATGGAAGCCCAAATACTCAGGAACTTCCTGCAATAAATATGAACAAGAACATATAATCTTTGCAATTCTTCCATTGTATCACAATATGGAGCAAGAAATCTATGCGGCGAACAGAGAAGGTATAAACAAAAAAACAAAAAATGCCAGAAGATCTACAAGGCCAATGATTTCCTGGTCTACAGGTAACACCTCCCCAGAGTTCTCCAGAAATCTTATGTAATATGTCTTACTGGTATTACAGCGCATAAGAACAGCAAACCACAAATACTCATCAGAAATGATGTCTTCATGCCAAAAATATATGCAACACCACTGGGTAATCACAAGCAGCACTATTCACCACTGTAGGTGGTCTCACCGGCTGATTCATATACGATCATACGTGATCATATATGGAGCAGGACTCGCGAGTCACATGAGCACATCTTATGATACAGATCACATGATCACAGTGCCATATATTGTCATGGTATTTATAATAATAAAATCTTTTAGTAAGCAAATTAACAAATTACAAATTATCACTAAATGCTTGTACATTTTATCAAACCTTGTGTCTTTACATGTTAGATGAGTCTGTATATCGGACATATGTGACTTATTATCCAGTTGTGGATATAGCAGATATTGGTGATCAAAGGTTAGTATTGAAGGATATGACATTGTCTGACATAGCTGATAGCATAATGGTGGCAAAAATATTTGAAGGCAGACATGAGTTATAAGGGCTTAAAGCATACTGGTACTTTCAGATGACTTTTCAGAATAAGCTGTTGTGTGTGTACACGAGGGATAACACTGTCTCTGGGCATTGTGTGACTAGTATATGGCATCTGAACAGTTTTCCCCTTCTGCAGGCTGCATCTCTATTTTTCAGCCTTCCCTGAGCTAGTAGGTGGAAACTGCTGCCATAATTTCTTCCATAGATTACATACAAAGAATACAGTTTCCTACTTCTCTTTAGCACCCACACATAAATGACATCAGCATTAAGCACATACTACTAAACTACTGAGCAGTGCAGATGTGATTTTAGTGGTTATTTTGGTAGTTGGTACTTGAAAAAGCTCCATTTCAATGAGAAAACTTCTTATTTAAATGGGAGTGAAGCCAGCTAGGGTGCATCCACTGCCATTCCTAATGATGCACATCTGGCCTACTGCACTGACAGTGTGCTAGGCAATCAGTTAAACGTCAGAGATTCCGAACGATAGGTCCTGGGGGATAGATTTTTCCCAGAAAATCCTTTTAACAGGATCTTAAGAGATCCTATCTGCCGCTATACTTATTTTTATGTTTAGCAATGCTGTATCCCTGTGACTCTGGTGGATCCTGAAGTTGGAAACCCAGGGGCTCTGGTACCTCCACTTTCCTTACTCTTCCTGTTCTTATTCCTTATGAGATAAAAAAAAAGGGGTTCCATAATGGATGGAAACTTCCACTATATGAGGATTGCATCTGTCACACGCAAGACATCCCTAGCCAACATTCTGGATAGAGGCAGATGTTTTAGCAGGTTTGTGTAACTCCATCCCCAATTAGATCATTCAGTAGATTGGGAACTTTTCTTCTCCTACTGTATGCAGCTCTGGCCTACCTTTGAGATTGTTGACAATAGCTTGGACCAGCACAAGCAACTGTAAGTTTGAAAAGAACATATATTTACAGATCATACAATAAAGTATGATCAAGTATGGCAACCTCTTCCAGACCAGTCACCAACCCAATCATTTAAACCAATTGATGGGGTTCATATAAAACCCAACGATTTTTGCTCAAAAATTGCTCAAAGCCATCTTTTGAGCAGGAATTGTTGGGTCTAACTGCACGGATACCATGCAGTTTTTGTTAACGATGAGCCTTATCAGTGCCGTGCACTGAGTTCTCAGCGGGATACCGCTGATACTATTATTTCAGCTGGTATCCGGCTTGGAGAACACAGCTGGAGTATGAAGAAGACAGTGCTCCAGCTGTGTTCTGCATACCCCGCTCACTGTCACAATGTTCAGCGATGAGGGGACTATCTTTTGCAGGTGCAAGTATTTTGTGCCTGTAAAAGACGCTCATATGAACACATCATAGAAAACAAATGGTGCTATGAGATGTGCTTTTTTCGCGACATAGACGCACGAAAAAAAACGCTTGTCTAACTTTGCCCTAAATAGACTGCCATAACTTGATAGACTGCCTGTCAGAAGACATTATAATGAAATACTATTGTATCTTATTATACTATATGAGCGATCAAACAATCACAAGTTCATGTCCCCTATGAGGACAAAAAAATGTAAAATTGAGTTTTAAAAGTTTTATTATTTATAAGAAAAATTAAAAGGTAATAATAATAAAAATTTTTTTTAAAAACTTCAGATATTTATAATAAAAAATATAATAATAAAATCTAAAAAAAATATTTATATATATACACATGTTTGGTATCTCTGTGCCTGTAAAAGTGCAATCTATCAAAGTAATGCATTATTTATCCTGCATGGTAAACATTGGCAGAAAAAAAAATACACAACACCAGAATTGCTCTTTTTTCATCACCCCATTTCCAAGAAAAAATGTAATAAAAAGTGATCCAAAACTTGTATGTTCTCCAAAATTGTACCAGTAGAAACTACAGGATGTCTGACTAAAAACGAGCCATCATACAACTAAATTGATGGAAAATAAAAATGTAATGAATGTCAGAAGGTGGCGGCAGAAAATAATTACATTTTTTCTGAAGATATTTAATTTTTTAAAAAGTAGTACAGTGAAAAAAACTATATACATTTAGTACTGCCATGATCGTGTTGAACTATATAATAAATAGAGATGAGCGAGCACCAAAATGCTCGGGTGCTCGTTATTCGGGACGAACTTTTCGCGATGCTCGAGGGTTCGTTTCGAGTAACGAACCCCATTGAAGTCAATGGGCGACCAGAGCATTTTTGTATTTCGACGATGCTCGCTAATGTTTCCTTGTGTGAAAATCTGGGCAATTCAAGAAAGTGATGGGAACGACACAGCAACGGATAGGGCAGGCGAGGGGCTACATGTTGGGCTGCATCTCAAGTTCACAGGTCCCACTATTAAGCCACAATAGCGGCAAGAGTGGGCCCCCCCCCTCCCAAAAACTTTTACTTCTGAAAAGCCCTCATTAGCATGGCATACCTCAGCTAAGCACCACACTACCTCCAATAAAGCACAATCACTGCCTGCATGACACTCCACTGCCACTTCTCCTGGGTTACATGCTGCCCAACCCCCCCCCCCCCTCCCCCCCACAGCGCACACCAAAGTGTCCCTGCGCAGCCTTCAGCTGCCCTCATGCCACACCACCCTCATGTCTATTTAGAAGTGCGTCTGCCATGACGAGGAACCGCAGGCACACACTGCAGAGGGTTGGCACGGCTAGGCAGCGACCCTCTTTAAAAGGGGCGGGGCGATAGCCCACAATGCTGTACAGAAGCAATGAGAAATAGAATCCTGTGCCACCGCCATCAGGAGCTGCACACGTGGGCATAGCAATGGGGAACCTATGTGCCACACACTATTCATTCTGTCAAGGTGTCTGCATGCCCCAGTCAGACCGCGGTTTTTAATTCATAGACACAGGCAGGTACAACTCCCTATTGTGAAGTCCCTGTGGACCCACAGCATGGGTGGCTCCCTGGAACCCACCGGCGGTACATAAAAATATCCCATTGCATTGCCCAACACAGCTGAGGTAGTAATGTCGTGCTTAATGCAGGTGGGCTTCGGCCCACACTGCATGCCCCAGTCAGACTGGGGTTCTTTACAAGTGGAAACAGATGCATTTATAATTTCCTGTGGACCCACAGCATGGGTGGGTGACAGGAAGCCACCGGCGGTACATAGAAATATCCCATTGCATTGCCCAACACAGCTGAGGTAGTAATGTCGTGCTTAATACAGGTGGGCTTCGGCCCACACTGCATGCCCCAGTCAGACTGGGGTTCTTTACAAGTGGAAACAGATGCATTTATAATTCCCTGTGGACCCACAGCATGGGTGGGTGCCAGAAAGCCACCGGCGGTACATAGAAATATTCCATTGCATTGCCCAACACAGCTGAGGTAGTAATGTCGTGCTTAATACAGGTGGGCTTCGGCCCACACTGCATGCCCCAGTCAGACTGGGGTTCTTTACAAGTGGACAGATGTAGGTTAAACTCTGTGTGCACCTACAGCATGGGTGGCTCCCTGGAACCCACCGGCGATACACAAAAATATCCCATTGCATTGCCCAACACAGCGGATGTAACGTCAGCTGTAATGCAGGTGGGCTAAAAATTCATTTGAATACACTGTAGGCGAGGGCCCACAAAAATTGCTGTATCAACAGTACTAATGTACATCCAAAAAATTGGCCATGCCCAACCAAGATGGCAGGTGAAACCCATTAATCGCTTTGGTTAATGTGGCTTAAGTGGTAACTAGGCCTGGAGGCAGCCCAGTTTAACGAAAAATTGGTTCAAGTTAAAGTTTCAACGCTTTTAAGAGCATTGAAACATATAAAAATTGTTTAGAAAAATTATGAGTGAGCCTTGTGGCCCTAAGAAAAATTGCCCGTTCAGCGTGATTACGTGAGGTTTCAGGAGGAGGAGCAGGAGGAGGAGGAGGAATATTAGACACAGATTGATGAAGCAGAAATGTCCCCGTTTTGGATGGTGAGAGAGAACGTAGCTTCCATCCGCGGGTGCAGCCTACGTACTGCTTACGTATCGCTGCTGTCCGCTGGTGGAGAAGAGAAGTCTGGGGAAATCCAGGCTTTGTTCATCTTGATGAGTGTAAGCCTGTCGGCACTGTCGTTTGACAGGTGGGTATGCTTATCCGTGATGATTCCCCCAGCCACACTAAACACACTCTCTGACAAGACGCTAGCCGCAGGACAAGCAAGCACCTCCAGGGCATACAGCGCGAGTTCAGGCCACGTGTCCAGCTTCGACACCCAGTAGTTGTAGGGGGCAGAGGCGTCACGGAGGACGGTCGTGCGATCGGCTACATACTCCCTCACCATCTTTTTACAGTGCTCCCGCCGACTCAGCCTTGACTGGGGAGCGGTGACACAGTCTTGCTGGGGAGCCAGAAAGCTGGCAAAGGCCTTGGAGAGTGTTCCCCTGCCTGCGCTGTACATGCTGCCTGATCTCTGCGCCTCCCCTGCTACCTGGCCCTCGGAACTGCGCATTCTGCCACTAGCGCTGTCGGATGGGAAGTTTACCATCAGTTTGTCCACCAGCGCCCTGTGGTATAGCAACACTCTCGAACCCCTTTCCTCTTCGGGAATGAGAGTGGGAAGGTTCTCCTTATAGCGTGGGTCGAGCAGTGTGTACACCCAGTAATCCGTAGTGGCCAGAATGCGTGTAACGCGAGGGTCACGAGAAAGGCATCCTAACATGAAGTCAGCCATGTGTGCCAGGGTACCTGTACGCAACACATGGCTGTCTTCACTAGGAAGATCACTTTCAGGATCCTCCTCCTCCTCCTCTTCCTCCTCCTCAGGCCATACACGCTGAAAGGATGACAGCCCAGCAGCATGTGTACCCTCACCAGTGGGCCAAGCTGTCTCTTCCCCCTCCTCCTCATCCTCCTCATGCTCCTCCTCCTCCTCCTCAACGCGCTGAGATATAGACAGGCGGGTGCTCTGACTATCCAGCGACATACTGTCTTCCCCCGGCTCTGTTTCCGAGCGCAAAGCGTCTGACTTTATGCTTTGCAGGGAACTTCTCAAGAGGCATAGCAGAGGAATGGTGACGCTAATGATTGCAGCATCGCCGCTCACCACCTGGGTAGACTCCTCAAATTTTCCAAGGACCTGGCAGATGGCTGCCAACCAGGGCCACTCTTCTGTAAATAATTGAGGAGGCTGACTCCCACTGCGCCGCGCAAGTTGGAGTTGGTATTCCACTATAGCTCTACGCTGCTCATAGAGTCTGGCCAACATGTGGAGCGTAGAGTTCCACTGTGTGGGCACGTCGCACAGCAGTCGGTGCACTGGCAGATTAAACCTATGTTGCAGTGTCCGCAGGGTGGCAGCGTGCGTGTGGGATTTGCGGAAATGTGCGCAGAGCTGGCGCACCTTTCCGAGCAGGTATGACAAGTGGGGGTAGCTTTTCAGAAAGCGCTGAACCACCAAATTAAAGACATGGGCCAGGCATGTCACGTGCGTGAGGCTGCCGAGCTGCAGAGCCGCCACCAGCTTACGGCCGTTGTCACACACGACCATGCCCGGTTGGAGGCTCAGCGGCGCAAGCCAGTGGTCGGTCTGCTTTGTCAGACCCTGCAGCAGTTCGTGGGCCGTGTGCCTCTTCTCTCCTAAGCTGAGTAGTTTCAGCACGGCCTGCTGACGCTTGCCCACCGCTGTGCTGCCATGCCGCGTGACACCGACTGCTGGCGACGTGCTGCTGACACATCTTGATTGCGAGACAGAGGTTGCGTTGGAGGAGGAGGAGGAGGAGGAAGGTGCTTTAGTGGAGGAAGCATACACCGCCGCAGATACCACCACCGAGCTGTGGCCCGCAATTCTGGGGGTGGGTAGGACGTGAGCGGTCCCAGGCTCTGACTCTGTCCCAGCCTCCACTAAATTCACCCAATGTGCCGTCAGGGAGATATAATGGCCCTGCCCGCCTGTGCTTGTCCACGTGTCCGTTGTTAAGTGGACCTTGGCAGTAACCGCGTTGGTGAGGGCGCGTACAATGTTGCGGGAGACGTGGTCGTGCAGGGCTGGGACGGCACATCGGGAAAAGTAGTGGCGACTGGGAACCGAGTAGCGCGGGGCAGCCGCCGCCATCATGCTTTTGAAAGCCTCCGTTTCCACAAGCCTATACGGCAGCATCTCTAGGCTGATCAATTTTGCAATGTGCACGTTTAACGCTTGAGCGTGCGGGTGCGTGGCGTCATAGTTGCGCTTGCGCTCAAACTGTGGCACTAGCGACGTCTGGACGCTGCGCTGAGAGACATTGCTGGATGGGGCCGAGGACAGCGGAGGTGAGGGTGTGGGTGCAGGCCAGGAGACGGTAGTGCCTGTGTCCTCAGAGGGGGGTTGGATCTCAGTGGCAGGTTGGGGCACAGGGGGAGAGGCAGTGGTGCAAACCGGAGGCGGTGAACGGGCATCGTCCCACCTTGTGGGGTGCTTGGCCATCATATGCCTGCGCATGCTGTTGGTGGTGCCTCCCCAGCTGATCTTGGCGCGACAAAGGTTGCACACCACTGTTCGTCGGTCGTCAGGCGTCTCTGTGAAAAACTGCCACACCGTAGAGCACCTTGACCTGTGCAGGGTGGCATGGCGCGAGGGGGCGCTTTGGGAAACAGTTGGTGGATTATTCGGTCTGGCTCTGCCTCTACCCCTGGCCACCGCACTGGCTCGGCCTGTGCCCACACCCTCACTTGGCCCTCCGTGTCCTCGGCTGCGTCCACATCCTCTAGGCCTACCCCTACCCCTCAGCATGCTGTATTACCAGTGATTTGATTTCCCAGGCTGGAAAGAAATTGGCGCAAGGCTGCACTCAACCGTAGCTGGTTGCGTCTGATTTTTGTACGTTGTACACGCAGCACACACGTACACGGAGACCTTAGGACTGACACAGGCAGGCCAAATATAATTTTTTTCCTTTTTAGCTTAGGGAAGACCCCACTGCGTGTATTCAATGAAAAACAAGAAGTTTAATATCTGTGGTGTGGCCCTCAAAAAGTGTCACACAAGTATAGTGTAGCAGAGTTATTAACTCTAGCAGAGCAGGTATTTGCCAGTCAGGAAAGACAATGGCGCTAGGCTGCAGTAAAGCGTAGCTGGTTGCGTCTGATTTTTGTACGTTGTCCACGCAGCACACACGTACACGCAGACCTTAGGACTGACACAGGCAGGCCAAATATAATTTTTTTCCTTTTTAGCTTAGGGAAGCACCCACTGCGTATATTCAATGAACAAGAAGTTTAATATCTGTGGTGTGGCCCTCAAAAACTGTCACACAACTATAGTGTAGCAGAGTTATTAACTCTAGCAGAGCAGGTATTTGCCACTCAGGAAAGACAATGGCGCTAGGCTGCAGTAAAGCGTAGCTGGTTGCGTCTGATTTTTGTACATTGTACACGCAGCACACACGTACACGGAGACCTTAGGACTGACACAGGCAGGCCAAATATAATTTTTTTCCTTTTTAGCAAAGGGAAGACCCCACTGCGTGTATTCAATGAATAATAAATGTCTTCTGGCCCTGCCCACACAATTCTATCCCTGTAGTATTAATGCCGGGTGCAATGGTCTGCACAGCCGGTTTTGAGAAAAAAAAAAAATATGCAACACTGCTAACAGCAGCCTGGACAGTACTGCACACGGATAGAAGTGGCCCTAGAAAGGACCGTTGGGGTTCTTGAAGCCTACACTAACTCCTAACACTCTCCCTGACTAACCCCCACTTCTGTCCCTATTGCAGGGCGCAATGCTCTGCAGATCCAATTTTGGACTAAAAAAAAAAAAATACTGTGCTAACACAGTACTGCACACTAGTAGATGTGGCCCTGAGAAGGGCCGTTGGGGTTCTTGAAGCCTACACTGACTCCTAACGCTCTCCCTACAGCAGCACCAGCAGCAGCACTTTCCCTCAGCTAAGTCACAAGGCATGTGTGGCGAACCGCGGGAGGGGCCGATTTTTATACTCGGGTGACATCTGATCGCCCCAGCCACTCACAGCAGGGGGGTGGTATAGGGCTTGAACGTCACAGGGGGAAGTTGTAATGCCTTCCCTGTCTTTCAATTGGCCAGAAAAGCGCGCTAACGTCTCAGAGAGGAAACTGAAAGTAACCGGAACACCGCGTGGTGCTCGTTACGAGTAACGAGTATCCCGAACACCCTAATATTCGCATGAATATCAAGCTCGGACGAGTACGTTCGCTCATCTCTAATAATAAAGTTAATATGTCATTTTTTCCGCAGTATGTACACCGTAAAAACAAGACACTTCCTTCCCCAAAGATGGGAGAATTGCGTTTTTTCCATTCCACTCTACTTAGAAGTTTCAGAGTCCATTATATGGTACATTAAATAGTACCATTGAAAAATACAACTCGTCCCGCAAAAAACAAGCCCTCAGGCTGCTATGTCGATGGATAAATAAAAGAGTTAAGATTTTTTTAAAGTGGGGAGGAAGAAACAAAAATGGAAAAAATAAAAATGACCACATCATTAAAAAGGTTAAGCACATCAAAAATACAATCCGTAACATTGTCAAATAAATTAGCTAATTGTTCTATTCGATGTGTATTTTTGACAGATAATCGTACAAGAGTTAATGTCAAGACAAATTTTTCTTCCCAAGCTACACGTATAAATAACTAGCTGATATACCCCGCTTCCCCTGAGTTAATTTGATACAGGTGTTTACGTGTTGTTCCCATGGAAAATTTTATAAAGTAAAAGTTACTTTAGAGGGACCGAGGAATAAAATATGTGTACATATAGAGGAGGGTTATATTCTCCTCAGGCTGCATGTACTAATGTCCCTCTGCAGAATGTGCCACCCCTCCCACTCTCCACACTTTTTACCCTAAAAGGTAACGCCCCTTTTTTTCAAATTTACCCCTGACTGGAGGTTGCAGCCCCTTATTTGCCTTAAGGGCATGATGCATCCCTACAATCCATGGCAGCTTCCTTATGTACTTTACAGCCTTTAAGTATATATATATATATATATATATATATATATATACACACACACACACAGAGGTCAATTCGACTGTTCTCAGTATATACACATAGAGGTCAGTTATATTCTCCTCAGTAGATACACAGAGGTGAGATAGATTCTCCTCAGTTTACAAATCATTTTCATAGGCTTTATGGTTTCTGAGAAAAGAACTATGTCATGTATCATGAATTTTCACAGTTTTTCACACTTAGAAATGAATATTGAAGTTGCAACCCCTTTGCTTTTCCTATTAGGACGTAAAGAATGGTCATGGAAAATGTAATGTTTGTGCGGTTTAGATGTGTGTTATTAGTTACATTACATAGGGGGTCACTTACTTTGCATTTAAAATTGAATAATCAAGTTGGGACCCCTTTACTTTTCCTATTTACGACCTAAAGAATGATCTAGCCAATGTCACGTTTGTACGACAATGGGAATTACATAACATAGGGTTTCAATTACTTTTGCACTTAGCATTGGATAATCAAGCTGTGACTCTTTTATTTTTCCTATCTAGGACTTATAGAATGGCTGTGCCAAATTTCAAGTTTGTAGGACACAGAGAAGTTAGAGAATTAGATTAGGTACATTACATAGGGTTGCACTTACTTTGCACTTAGCATTGAATAATTAAGTTGTAACCCCTTTACTTTTCCTATGCAGGACCTAAAGAATACTGATGTCAAATTTCAAGTTTGTACAACACCGGGAAGTTACATAACATTGGGGGGCACTTACTTTTCCCACTTAGCATTGAATAATCAAGTTGCAACCCCTTTACTTTTCCTAATAGGATGAAAAGAATGGGCATGCCAAATTTTGTATGACACCGGGAAGTTAGAGAATTAGATTATGTACATTACATAGGGGTGCACTTGCTTTTGCACTTAGCATTGCATATTCAACTTGCGACCCCTTTATTTTTGCTATGTAGGACCTAAACAAAGGTTGTGTCAAATTTCAAGTTTGTATGACAGTGGGAAGTTAGGGTCAACAATTAGTTAAGTTAGTCATTTTCACTATAGGCTGATAATGTTTAACAAATGTATTGTCCCTCTTGTCCTTGAGGACATCATTTATTCCTTTTACTTGAGAAGGATGCATATTAAAATGAACAAAGAGGGACACATAATTAGGTGGCTGGATTGCGAGGTTAATCAGCCTTGCATACAAACCTCTTGCAATGTTAAGCATGTATCCACTGTTTTTTTTCGCCCTGCTTCATAGATGCTGTGGAGTCAGTTGTACGTGGAAGGGACCTTCCAAGTTCAAGGGCCTTTCTAATGTCCTTTCACTCACCCAAACTCCTGGCTTTAGGCAGTGGGGCCCACCAAGGAATCAGAATGTGGAGGAGAATTATACACCCTATGATGCACATGAATTAGAATCTGCTGTAGACCCCCATGTATACTGTAAGGACTGAATGCTGCATATGCATTTGTTGTGCAAAGTATAATTCTGTTTTAGAATGGGCTTCAAACAGAATTTCATGCAGACTGAGGTTTATTTTCGTGTTTGGAATTATTCAGAGTATATCTACATTCCACTTCGAAGAGGAGCTTCTTTGCGACAGTCCACACATTGGCCTTAGCTGCTGGCCACACTTCAGGCCACTCTTAAAATAGATCCACACAGACTAAGACAGATTCATGCTGACCTACCTTTGGCAGCTGTATGAAATCCACCTGAAGTCACTGGAATGGGTATAATGGCCTTAGAGTGTGCTTGGGTGGCACCTTGACTATCTTTCCATTGTAGCAGATGCAGATCAGGCAAGTCTGGATAAAACATGTGGCTATGTTGTTGAATCCTGGGGCAATGCAGAAATTAGTTACTAGAGATGAGCGAACGCGTTCGTCCGAGCTTGATATTCGTGCGAATATTAGGGTGTTCGGGATGTTCGTTATTCGTAACGAACACCATGCGGTGTTCTGGTTACTTTCACTTCCTTCCCTGAGACGTTAGCGCGCTTTTCTGGCCAATTGAAAGACAGGGAAGGCATTACAACTTCCCCCTGCAACGTTTAAGCCCTATACCACCCCCCTGCTGTGAGTGGCTGGCGAGATCAGGTGTTCGCCTAATATAAAAGTCGGCCCCTCCCGCGGCTCGCCTCAGATGCCTGGTGAGTTAGATGAGGGACAGTGCTGTTTATACCGGAGCTGCTGTAGGGAAAGAATTGGTAGTTAGTGTAGGCTTCAAGACCCCCCAAAGGTCCTTATTAGGGCCACTGATAGCTGTGTGTTGGCTGCTGTTAGCAGTGGCATTTTTTTTTTCTCAAAATCGGCTCTGCAGAGCGTTGCACCTGGCATTAGGGACAGAAGTGCTGCATAGGCAGGGAGAGTGTTAGGAGTGAGTGTAGCCTTCAAGAACCTCAACGGTCCTTTCTAGGGCCATATTTATCCGTGTGCAGTACTGTCCAGGCTGCTGTTAGCTGTGCTGCATTTTTTTTGGGCTTCTCAAAATCGCCTCTGCAGAGCATTCCACCCTCCATTGATACTGCAGGGAAAGAATTGTATAGGCAGGGCCACAACACAGTTATTATTCATAGAATATACGCAGTGCTGCCTTTTGGTGGAAAAACAAGTGAAAACAAATCTATTTGTCCAGCCTCTGTCCGTCCTTACGGGCGGTGGACACGTGTGAGCTGCGTGAAAAACATTGCTAAATCATACGCACCCAGCTACGCTTTACTGCTGGCTTCGCCATTTGCTTTCCTTAATTGGGAAAAAAAATACCTGCTCTGCCAGAGTTATAATAACTCTGCTACCCTCACGTTCTGTGACACATTAGCAGGGACACAGCACAGTTATTAAACTTCTCATGTTCATTGAATATACGCAGTGCTGCCTTTTGGTGGAAAAACAAGTGAAAACAAATCTATTTGTCCAGCCTCTGTCCGTCCTTACGGGCGGTGGAGACGTGTGAGCTGCGTGAAAAACATTGCTAAATCATACGCACCCAGTTACGCTTTACTGCTGGCTTCGCCATTTGCTTTCCTTAATTGGGAAAAAAAATACCTGCTCTGCCAGAGTTATAATAACTCTGCTACCCTCACGTTCTGTGACACATTAGCAGGGACACAGCACAGTTATTAAACTTCTCATGTTCATTGAATATACGCAGTGCTGCCTTTTGGTGGAAAAACAAGTGAAAACAAATCTATTTGTCCAGCCTCTGTCCGTCCTTACGGGCGGTGGACACGTGTGAGCTGCGTGAAAAACATTGCTAAATCATACGCACCCAGCTACGCTTTACTGCTGGCTTCGCCATTTGCTTTCCTTAATTGGGAAAAAAAATACCTGCTCTGCCAGAGTTATAATAACTCTGCTACCCTCACGTTCTGTGACACATTAGCAGGGACACAGCACAGTTATTAAACTTAGATTATTCATTCACTAGAGGCAGTGGGGCCTTTCGTTTTCCAAAAAGGGAAAAAATTATATTTGGCCTGCAGTCTTGCGCCAATTTATTTCCTGCCTGTGAAATCAAATCACTGGTAATACAGCATGCTGAGGGGTAGGGGTAGGCCTAGAGGACGTGGACGCGGCCGAGGACGCGGAGGGCCAAGTCAGGGTGTGGGCACAGGCCGAGCTCCTGATCCCGGTGTGTCGCAGCCGACTGCTGCGCGATTAGGAGAGAGGCACGTTTCTGGCGTCCCCACATTCATCGCCCAATTAATGGGTCCACGCGGGAGACGGTTATTAGAAAATGAGCAGTGTGAGCAGGTCCTGTCCTGGATGGCAGAAAGTGCTTCGAGCAACCTATCGTCAACACGCAGTTCTGCGCCGTCCACTGCTGCAAATCCGAATCCTCTGTCTGCTGCTCCTCCTTCCTCCCAGCCTCCTCACTCCACTACAATGACACCTGCTCAGGAGCGGGAACACTCCCAGGAACTGTTCTCGGGCCCCTGCTTAGATTGGGCAGCAGTGGTTCCTCTCCCACCAGAGGAGTTTATCGTCACTGATGCCCAACCATTCGAAAGTTCCCGGGGTCCGAGGGAAGAGGCTGGGGACTTCCGCCAACTGCCTCAACAACTTTCTGTGGGTGAGGAGGACGATGACGATCAGACACAGTTGTCTTGCAGTGAGGTAGTAGTAAGGGCAGTAAGTCCAAGGGAGCAGCGCACAGAGGATTCGGAGGAAGAGCAGCAGGACGATGAGGTGACTGACCCCACCTGGTGTGCAACGCTTACTCAGGAGGACAGGTCTTCAGAGGGGGAGTCAAGGGCATCAGCAGGGCAGGTTGCAAGAGGCAGTGCGGTGGCCAGGGCCAGGGGTAGAGGCAGGGCCAGACCGAATAATCCACCAAGTGTTTCCCAAAGCGCCCCCTCGCGCCATGCCACCCTGCAGAGGCCGAGGTGCTCTAAGGTCTGGCAGTTTTTCACAGAGACGCCTGACGACCGACGAACAGTGGTGTGCAACCTTTGTTGCGCAAAGCTCAGCCGGGGAGCCAACACCAACAGCCTCACCACCACCACCATGCGCAGACATATGATGGCCAAGCACCCCACAAGGTGGGACGAAGGCCGTTCACCGCCTCCGGTTTGCACCCCTGCCTCTCCCCCTGTGCCCCAACCTGCCACTGAGATGCAACCCCCCTCTCAGGACACAGGCACTACCGCCTCATGGCCTGCACCCACACCCTCATCTCCGCTGTCCTCGGCCCCATCCAGCAGTGTAGTTCAGCGCACCATTCAGCCGTCGCTTGCGCAAGTGTTCGAGCGCAAGCGCAAGTACGCTGCCACGCACCCGCACGCTCAAACGTTAACCGTCCGCATAGCAAAATTCATCAGCCTTGAGATGCTGCCGTATAGGGTTGTGGAAACTGAGTCCTTCAAAAGTATCATGGAGGCGGCGGCCCCGCGCTACTCAGTTCCCAGTCGCCACTACTTTTCCCGATGTGCCGTCCCAGCCCTGCACGACCACGTCTCCCGCAACATTGTGCGCGCCCTCACCAACGCGGTTACTGCCACGGTCCACTTAACTACGGACACGTGGACAAGCACAGGCGGGCAGGGCCACTACATCTCCCTGACGGCACATTGGGTGAATTTAGTGGAGGCTGGGACAGAGTCAGAGCCTGGGACCGCTCACGTCCTACCCACCCCCAGAATTGCGGGCCCCAGCTCGGTGCTGGTATCTGCGGAGGTGTATGCTTCCTCCACTAAAGCACCCTCCTCCTCCTCCTCCTCCTCCTCCTCTGTCTCGCAATCAAGATGTGTTAGCAGCAGCATGTCGCCAGCAGTCGGTGTCGCGCGGTGTGGCAGCACAGCGGTGGGCAAGCGTCAGCAGGCCGTGCTGAAACTACTCAGCTTAGGCGATAAGAGGCACACGGCCCACGAACTGCTGCAGGGTCTGACAGAGCAGACCGACCGCTGGCTTGCGCCGCTGAGCCTCCAACCGGGCATGGTCGTGTGTGACAACGGGCGTAACCTGGTGGCGGCTCTGCAGCTTGGCAGCCTCACGCACGTGCCATGCCTGGCCCACGTCTTTAATTTGGTGGTTCAGCGGTTTCTGAAAAGCTACCCACGCTTGTCAGACCTGCTCGTAAAGGCGCGCCGGCTCTGTGCACATTTCCGCAAGTCCCACACGGACGCTGCCACCCTGCGCACCCTGCAACATCACTTTAAGCTGCCAGTGCACCGACTGCTGTGCGACGTGCCCACACGGTGGAACTCTACGCTCCACATGTTGGCCAGGCTCTATGAACAACGTAGAGCTATAGTCAAATACCAACTCCAACATGGGCGGCGCAGTGGGAGTCAGCCTCCTCAATTCCTTTCAGAAGAGTGGGCCTGGTTGGCAGACATCTGCCATGTCCTTGGTAATTTTGAGGAGTCTACCCAGGTGGTGAGCGGCGATGCTACAATCATTAGCGTCACCATTCCTCTGCTATGCATCTTGAGAAATTCCCTGCAAACCATAAAGGCAGCTGCTTTGCGCTCGGAAACGGGGGCGGTGGAAGACAGTATGCCGCTGGATAGTCAGGGCACCCTCCTGTCTATTTCTCAGCGCGTACAGGAGGAGGAGGAGGAGCATGAGGAGGATGAGGAGGAGGGGGAAGAGACAGCTTGGGCCGCTGCTGACGGTACACCGGCTGATTGCCTGTCATCCTTTCAGCGTGTATGGCCTGAGGAGGAGGAGGAGGAGGAGGAGGAGGAGGATCCTGAAAGTGATCTTCCTAGTGAAGACAGCCATGTGTTGCGTACAGGTACCCTGGCACACATGGCTGACTTCATGTTAGGATGCCTTTCTCGTGACCCTCGCGTTGCACGCATTCTGGCCACTACGGATTACTGGGTGTACACACTGCTCGATCCACGGTATAAGGAGAACCTGCCCACTCTGATTCCCGAAGAGGAAAGGGGTTCGAGAGTGTTGCTATACCACAGGACCCTTGCGGACAAGCTGATGGTAAAATTCCAAGCCGACAGCGCTAGTGGCAGAAGGCGCAGTACCGAGGGCAAGGTAGCAGGGGATGTGCGTAGATCGAGCAGCATGTACATCCCAGGCAGTGCAACAGTCTTTAAGGGCCTGGCCAGCTTTATGGCTCCCCACCAAGACTGTGTCACCGCTCCCCAGTCACGGCTGAGTCGGCGGGAGCACTGTAAAAGGATGGTGAGGGAGTACGTAGCGGATCGCACGACCATCCTTGGTGACGCCTCTGCCCCCTACAACTACTGGGTGTCGAAGCTGGACATGTGGCCTGAACTAGCGCTGTATGCCCTGGAGGTGCTTGCTTGTCCTGTGGCTAGCGTGTTGTCGGAGAGGGTGTTTAGTGCGGCTGGGGGAATCATCACAGATAAGCGTAGCCGCTTGTCAACCGACAGTGCCGACAGGCTTACACTCATCAAGATGAACAAAGGCTGGATTTCCCCAGACTTCTGTTCTCCACCAGCGGACAGCAGCGATACGTAAGCAATACGTAGGCTGCACCCGCGGATGGAAGCTACGTTCTCTCTCACCATCCAAAACGGGGACATTTCTGCTTCATCAATCTGTGTCTAATATTCCTCCTCCTCCTCCTCCTGCTCCTCCTCCTGAAACCTCACGTAATCACGCTGAACGGGCAATTTTTCTTAGGGCCACAAGGCTCACTCAAATAATTTTTCAGAACAATTTTTATAAGTTTCAATGCGCTTAAAAGCATTGGAACTTTAACTTGAACCAATTTTTCGTTACACTGGGCTGCCTCCAGGCCTAGTTACCACTTAAGCCACATTAACCAAAGCGATTAATGGGTTTCACCTGCCCTCTTGGCTGGCCATGGCCAATTTTTGGGATGTACATTAGTACTGTTGATACAGCAATTTTTGTGGGCCCTCGCCTACAGTGTAATCAAATTAATTTTTAGGCCACCTGCATTACAGCTGACGTTACCTCAGCTGTGTTGGGCAATGCAATGGGATATTTTTATGTACCGCCGGTGGGTTCCAGGGAGCCACCCATGCTGTAGGTGCACACTGAGTTTTTAATACATCTGTACACTTCTAAAGAACCCGTCTGACTGGGGCATGCAGTGTGGGCCGAAGCCCACCTGTATTACGCACGACATTACTACCTCAGCTGTGTTGGGCAATGCAATGGGATATTTCTATGTACCGCCGGTGGCTTCCTGGCACCCACCCAGGCAGTGGGTCCACAGGGAGTTTAACCTACATGTGTCCACTTGTAAAGAACCCCAGTCTGACTGGGGCATGCAGTGTGGGCCGAAACCCACCTGCATTAACCCTTTCCAGTCCACTGTGTGACCTGTGAAGACATTAGGGTTTAAGGCTGTACAGCTCCGTTGTTGGTAGACGTCCGTCGGGGTTCTCTTACTGTATATTGCCAGCCTCTCTGCTGTCGGAGCCTATCCTACGTGTCAGCTCATGCAGTACTGGCTTTAGCCAGCATATAGCGCCGTTGTATAACAGCAGAAAAAGAGTAAGCCCCCTAGGAAAACCATATACAAATTGGATTGGAAAGGGTTAAGCACAACATTACTACCTCAGCTGTGTTGGGCAATGCAATGGGATATTTCTATGTACTGCCGGTGGCTTCCTGGCACCCACCCATGCTGTAGGTGCACACGAAGTTTTTACTACATCTGTACACTTATAAAGAACCCCAGTCAGACTGGGGCATGCAGTGTGGGCCGAAGCCCACCTGCATTAAGCACGACATTACTACCTCAGCTGTGTTGGGCAATGCAATGGGATATTTCTGTGTACCGCCGGTGGGTTCCAGGGAGCCACCCATGCTGTGGGTCGACAGGGACTTCACAATAGGGAGTTGCACCTGCCTGTGTCTATGAATTAAAAAGCCCGGTCTGACTGGGGCATGCAGACACCTTGACAGAATGAATAGTGTGTGGCACATAGGTTCCCCATTGCTATGCCCACGTGTGCAGCTCCTGATGGCGGTGGCACAGGATTCTATTTCTCATTGCTTCTGTACAGCATTGTGGGCTATCGCTCCGCCACTTTTAAAGAAGGTCGCTGCCTAGCCGTGCCAACCTCTGCAGTGTGTGCCTGCGGTCCCTCGTCATGGCAGACGCAATTCTAAATAGACATGAGCGTGGTGTGGCATGAGGGCAGCTGAAGGCTGCCCAGGGACACTTTGGTGTGCGCTGTGGGGGGGGAGGGGGGGGGCGGTTGGGCAGCATGTAACCCAGGACAAGTGTCAGTGGAGTGTCATGCAGGCAGTGATTGTGCTTTGTTGGAGGTAGTGTGGTGCTTAGCAAAGGTATGCCATGCTAATGAGGGCTTTTCAGAAGTAAAAGTTGTTGGGAGGGGGGGGGCCCACTCTTGCCGGTATTGTGGCTTAATAGTGGGACCTGTGAACTTGAGATGCAGCCCAACACGTAGCCCCTCGCCTGCCCTATCCGTCACTGTGTCATTCCCATCACTTTCCTGAATTGCCCAGATTTTCACACATGAAAACCTTAGCGAGCATCGGCGAAATACAAAAATGTTCTGGTCGCCCATTGACTTCAATGGGGTTCGTTGTTCGAAACGAACCCTCGAGCATCACGGGAAGTTCGTTCCGAATAACGAACACCCGAACATTTTGGTGTTCGCTCATCTCTAATTAGTATATCAAATACTAATAAGAAAGCTTTACAATTTTTTTAGTATTATGAAACCAATGCAACACAAAATTAGTTTTTCGCTGCTTTCACACACAACTTTTTGGGGTAAAAAAGTTGCAGTTTTTGATAAAGTATTTTAAGCCCAAACCAGAAGTTAGTTATAAAGCAATAGGAAATATAAGAAAAGTCTTATATTTCTTGTAAGATTCACTTCTGGTTTAGGCTAAAAAAATTGACACAAAAACTTTAGGGTTTTTTTTCCAAAAAATAGAATAAGAAAGAAAAAGGAAAATAATCTGTGCGTGAAATCACCTTTTTGATTTTGTAGAAAAAAATTTCTAAATTAGAAAATATGTTTATTAAGCATAAATGTAATTGTAAGAGAACATACGGGAGAAAATGAATATCACGTTTGTAAAGTAGATATTTGAATTAGTCTGCAGGGAATCAGCACTTCATATATTTGAGAACTATCAAGCTGTCATTAGATAACATAAAAAAGATCTGTCATTGTTAATATAAGTACACCACTACTATGTAAGGACAACAGTAAATGGTAATTATGCATTTCTTTCACTAGACAAAGTCCTAGCCAAATACTTATATGAAAGTACATAATAAAGTATCACACTGTAGCAAATGAGTATCCTTTAATATGGTCTTTTGTCAAACAGAATCATTATGAGACAAGACATGTTTCCCTGGTGATGTACAGTAATATATAAAATCTTCCATGTCTGTTACTTCAGTCGCAGGCTTTCCCCATGCATCATGCAAACTGTTGCAATAAATATTAATGGCTGCAGTAGTCCACATTGGTGTCAAATCGAGGTCCCCTACCTTTTTCTTTATATGAGGTGATTAATAGGGTTATCTAAATATTACTGTTGGAAACAGGGGCATAGCTAAAGTTGGGCTCGGGGGCAAAAGTTTATCTTGGGGCCACCCAACATGGGCCTGGGGGCAAAAGTTGATCTTGAAGCCCACCAACTTCTCTTAACCCCTTAACGAAGAGGCATAATTTGAAGCTCTTGGGCCCCAATGCAAAACCTGTAAGAGGGCTCCCAACTATAATGCTTTATTCATAGTACTTGGGCTCCCTATATGGAGAAGAAAGCCCCTGTGGACCTCCTAAGGCTCCTGGGCCAGGGTGCAACTGCATCCCCTGCATCCTCTATAGTTACGCTGGTGGCTGGAAAAAAACAATTGCCAAGCTTAAAGATGCTATTGACCACTAAAGTATGGGCCCCTTGGATTTACAAGGTCCAGACCCTTCATCTAACCTACTATATTAAATTGTGACCTTGGCCCTTCCATGTTCAGTGTTATTTTTTTAATACCCTCAATGTGGGACTACTTCCTTCTTCTGATATGCAATGTGGCCTAACCTGTTTGTATGGTAAGAAGCATATCCTTCCTTTTATATGTAGATAACAAGGCTTTTTAATTGAGAAATTGTGATTTCTAGAATGAACTTCACCGGCTGTTTCATACTTGTTATTCTGATTGTGTATCCTCATTTTCCTGGCCTATTATATATGGCTAAATATTTATTTGAGTATTGGTATGAATACCTTTTAAAATGCAAGTGATGTATAATTTGAATTTAGAATTACCTCTATGTACTACAGCAACTGAAAAGAAAACATTTTTTGATATATGTAGCCTTAAAGCAACTTCGTAACATTGTACATTTACTGCGTTCTTGATTCTATCACATTTTTGCCCTTTTTATACATCAAGCATTGGCTATAGCTATTTCTGTAACTATTATACAGGTTATCATTGCTGCTTTAACACTTGTGCTGCATTACAAGAATAATTTCTAGGGCACTTTTATTTTCAAATATTTTCATTTTTCTTAAATTGTACTCAAGAGTCCCGGGATATTTCCAGTACTTGACAGGACTGCGAAGCAGTAAAGTTAGGAGTAAATACCAATATCATTATATATCTTGTGGAATTCTAGTTTTCTGAAGTGCACATTTCCAATTTTTAGAATATTCTTGACCTCTTCAGATATTTTCATTTATATTTGAATAAAGGAAATTCTTGCTATGTATGTGATCACAGTTACTGTATGATAATACGACTTGTAGAACCTTTTTATTTTCTTAATCTAATTTATTGATGTGCCGTTAAAATCCATACTGTCAAAGTGAACACAAATAGCAAAATACTATCCCCACTAAATTCAATGGAATCTGCCCTGAATGGTGAATTTTGCCTTTTTCTCGGCCACAAACTCTATAATTTTGGAAGCTGTTTAGATGTAGATGTGGTCTACAACAAACTGGTGCATAGTGTACTGTAACTGAACTGTTAGGCCTCATGTCCACGGGCAAAAGAAGAATTAAAATCCGCAGCGGATTTTAACTCTTCTCTCGCACGCGGATCCGCACCCCATAGGGATGCATTGACCACCCGCGGGTAGATAAATACCCGCGGATGGTCAATAAAAGTGATTTAAAAAAAAATAGAGCATGAAAAAATCTGGACCATGCTCCATTTTCGTGCGGGTCTCCCACGGGGACGGCTCCCACAGGCTTCTATTGAAGCCTATGGAAGCCGTTCAGATCCGCGGGAGACCTAAAATAAGAATAAACTCACCCGCAGCGGGCCGGAAGGGTCTTCTCTTCCTCACGGACGGATCTTTCTTGCTTCGACTCGGCGGATGTGCCCGGCGCATGCGCGCGGCACGTCGGCGACGTGCCGCTGGCGTGCCGAATTCATCCGCCAGCCGAAAAAGAAGATCCGTCCGTGAGGAAGAGAAGACCCTTCCGCCCGCTGCGGGTGAGTTAATTCTTTTAAATTCTTCTTTTCAGTGCTCATGTCCGTGGGGCAGGAGGGACCCGCTCCGGATTCTCCATGGAGAATCCGGAGCGGGCATGATTTTCCCCATGGACATGAGGCCTTAGAGTATACTGAGGGAAGTTACTAAGACTGGCGCCTCATACCCCAGTCTTAAAACGACCTCCACTCAAGTAAAATACACCTGATGTATTAAGATCACACTCTTCTTAATAACTTAAGTGCACTCGGCCCGTCTGTGCATCTAAAAACAAATATATGCCAGCCATGACCAGGAGTAGATTTCTGGTATAATTTACACCAGTTTCTGGCTAAACTGTAATTACTATAAATCCATATGACTGAAGTGACCATACTCTCTCCCACTAAGGCTACCCCCATATGAGCAAGTGTTTTCACACTGATGGCAAAAAACGCCTCCCATCATTTCTATGAAATAGCAATCCTTTCAGCCATGTTAGAGGATCGGCAAGTGTTATCCATTGTTTTCAATGGGAAACCTCATATCACACTGTCCCAATGAAAACAATGGGTGATGCTTTCTGATAAACGTGGAAAGATAGGACATGAGGAGATAAATGCACCCCCAAGTATCTATATGTATACTTTTCTCCCTGCATACAATATAGCAGCAAAACTAAACCAATGTTTGCTGCGCTACATTGGTTGGTTTGACATGCCAAATATTCATTTAGCACCTTACACCATTTGTGTAACCAATTGTTTTCCAATGAACTGCCAGGTTATGCAAATAGCATAGGCATGCTATGATAACTATGTAGCCCTGGGTGTAATATAAGTTAAGAAATACCATATCTGTAGCCAAAATCAGTAGTATATGTAAGGCTAGATTCTCTCCTTAAGAAGTGATGATACCCCTCCCGACTCCAGAATCCTATTGCACACTGAGGAGAGGCAACACCCCCTTTTCCCCTAACCCAAAACAGCTGTCTGTGTATGGATCCTGGCTTGGTCTTCAATTCCTAAGTATGAAGGAAGCCTTAAGCCTCAGTCACATGGTGATTAACGTGGCAAAGTGTCAGAGTTCTTCCCAGTCAATGGGCAAATCCACATGTCCAATGCAGTTTTGCACACGGTAAATATGTGCACTGTAGATGACGTAGGTATTATATGAGTATTATGTTTAAAGCAATAAAAAGCTATACAATTTATCAAAATATTTTTTGAACCATTCCATAATGGTTTTTAAGGTCTTTGCTTGAGTTATGCAATAAGAGTCTTCGTTGCTGGCTTCCAGTGGATAAAAACCTGTCCTGGCCATGTGATGGGCACACAGACACAACGTAAAATACTGATATAATGTAATATAATCAACAATTCACACTGCAAGTAAACATACATTTATGTGTTCCTGAATCAACTCATATAATTAAGAATTGCAATACAATAAACCTTCTATTAAACCAAAAAGGTATTATTTTCAGTTTTCTACTCATTTTTCTTTTACCACATTGAGTGTAAAAGTTATTTTGAAGGAACATATCACATTGCATGCATTCCTCATGTAAGCAAACCTCTTCAGATGTCTTACTTCACATTTATTGGAGCTCCACTGCTTTCAATTGAATGGCACCCAGGTGAACACATGTCAAGCAAAGAAAAGCTTGTTATAGCCAGTGACAGCAATTAGTTGACAAGCTAAGATGATACAAGTCTGTTGATCTCTTCTAATTGGTCAGCTGGGAACCAGATAAAACTATTCCACAACTAGCCACTCCTGGATTAGAGACCAATAGTTGACTAATTTATGATGTAGTTTCTTCGAAGAATGTAACCCAGTACGGATAACTAAGACTCTTGCATCTGTCTTATAATGTAAAATTGTTTTGTATTATGTTATTCACTACAAGTGAAAGAATATTTGGTTCAATTTCCCCGGAAAATCCCTCTCGATGCATATTTGCATAACCAAAAAAGCTGAAAATCTACATATTAGGGTGGTTTCACATCTATGTCGGAACCTCCAGTTGGGGGTTCCATCACAGATTCGGCTCAAAATACTGGAAGAAAAACCACTGCATGCAGCACTTTTTCTTCCATCCAAAAGCCGGGTAGCTGGCCAAAAAGCGGATGGACCCCATTATATTCAATGGGGTCCATCTGGCACTGTTCGGTTCTGTCCATAGACACAGCAGTTTGTCCATGGGGATTCCCCTTTCCTGCTCCCCGTCCGGAACAGGAAAGCAGAATTTCCAATGCAAGTGTGAAGCCACCCTTCAATATACATTTTTCTCTATGTTTTCATTGATATAAACAGAAATGAAGCAGTTATTGCAGAATAAGAAACTGTTCTGAAAATGGATAGATTTGTTTCTGAGAGGTTGGTAAGTGTGTATGTTATGGAGTCTACATGAGCTGGAAAATCAGTTTCTACAGTCGGCCTAGATATGAGCAAGCAGGCTGACCAAAATCACGATGATTGACAATGTGCAATGGCCAATGCCAAACCTTTAGCGTGGGTTCCCACACAGCTGAATCCCGGTGGAAATCTCGCGGTTTGGCCGCAGCGAAAAACCACAAGATTTCCGCCGGGAGAAGCGCTGCTTCAAAACCTGTGGCATTTAGCCACGGGTTTTGAAGCGGCCCAGCCACTCGCTCTTCTGCTGCGGCTGGTGCTCCCATAGAGGAGAGCGGGCCGCAGCGGAGGAAGAAAAAGAATGAGCATGCTGCAGCCGGCTAATTCGCGCCGCAGTGCCAGCTTCTGCCAGCTTTGCCACGGCGGATTTGCCGTCCCATGTGGACAAGATTTCAAAGAAATCTCATCCACATGGCTGGCTAATCCCGGGATTAGCGGCCGCAGGCAGATTTGCCACGGCGATATTCTGGACGGCAAATCCGCCCTGTGTGAACCAAGCCTTAGAAACATTTTCAAAAGAACAATGTCTACTACCTTTATTTAACTCTATAGATATTGTATACCTTGTATGTAAAGATAGCATTTTTTCAAAGTTATCTTACTACTTCTTTATAGAGCCTAGTTTGTCTTCACTATGATTATTGAACCTGGCATTACATAATGATATCATATCTTTTTGCAGTCGATCACTCAGAAAAATATTTTCCAAAAAGTATAATCTTGAACATTCTTCCACAAAACTTTTTTTTTCAAAAAGTGAAATATTTGGCCAGACTTCAATAATTCACTTTTTTAGTCAAGCCTATCAATAAATCCTTCGCATTTTAGTACCCATTCAGCAATTAGAAGTGTTTTTGCTTACATAGGCCTCTAGAAATTCACCAGCTAAATCAATCCCTCTGTACTTTGTCTGAAAACCCCCAAAATATTCAGTATCTAAGAAAGATGAGACCTCAATGCCAATGTTCAATTAATTTGATGCCAAAAACAAAGCAAAGCTACCTTCACACGGGCGAGCATGATATCGGACCAAAAAACTCTGACCTGATTTCATACTCGTCAACGTGCATTTTCCCGGGATGCGAGGCGGTTTCATGCAAAAATACTTCACCTCACAACTATGAAACTCTCATCCTCTGGCGCTTGCTTCATGCACATTGGAGAATTGGCAAGTGCTTTTCCATTGATTTCAATGTGAAAAATCCCACTTGCATGCCCATGGCACAGCCTGCAATGTGTTTGAATGTCTCATTGTAAGCAATCGACAATGGATTGTGGGGAATGCAAAAAATAGGACATGCAGCGAGTTTTTACCTTACATTACGCTCGGTAAGGATTGGTGTTTGCTGCAGCAGTGCTTGGATAGGTACTTGAATCCATCCATCTAGAACTCTTATCATAATTATTTGTGGAGCATCTCATGGAGCTCTGATCTGTGGTTCAGATTGGCTGTTCATTCATAATGGGTACCTCCCCATGTCTGTTTAATTATTGGGAGTGACCGGCTCATAAGCATATAGCGCCTTTCCACTGAGGATACCACACTTGTGGTGAAACATGGCGGGTGGGAGGGCGGGAGGCTGTGTTGATTTTTTAATTGCAGGGATTGCTGAGAGTTGTAGAATATACTAGTTGGGTGACTCTTGTGCTTCAGACTAGAGTCACACTCTTAGGCCCCCTTCACACGAGCGTATGCCTATTTGCGCATGCCTGTGCTCTGCGTATTTGCAGAATGAATGATACTTATACTTTCTTCCATGCACATCAGAGTATTTTACTGTACTTTCGCACCTGCAAGGCATGTTCATTTGCGCATGGCAAAAAAAGACGTATGTGATTTGATCCAATTCTGTCAGTAGTTTACATGTTTTGATATGCTATTTTTTTTAAAACAAAGTCAATGTGAATGGATCATGAGGAAGTGGATGTAAGTACATAAGAGTTTTTTTTTTTTTTTAACCTTTTACAATTCATTTTATCCTAAGAGAAGAAATCAATTGCGGCTGTAACCTACAATAACTCTAAAGAGTGGATATATGGCCTTCCAATTACTCATCAACAGTATAACCTTTCTGCCTGAGGTTTCTGGAGGATGCACAATGATCTTTAGTAACACTGGTTTTTAGACTACAAAACCAGGAAATACAACCTAAAGTTTTGGCTTATGGCTTCAATACAGATTAGTGCGGAGACGTTTTTTTTTTGGCACATTATGTTACTATAAGTAAGCGCTATATAAGAGACATCTGATGTTTTGCATAGGTGTGGAAATATTTGTATATGTACAGTAAATGGAGCTTTACGTTAAGACTTTTAGATCATTACACATCTACAAAATGCTTCCTACTTTCCATTAGGATTTCTACTGTTCTATATTTTTCTTCTTTAATTTAAAAAAAAAAAGTCTATCTTCTATTATAGATTTAATTTTATGCACAATCCTTAAAATGTAATCATTCTATGTCCTATGAGGAACGGTTAAAGGATCTGGGAATGTTTAGCTTGCAAAAAAGAAGGCTGAGAGGAGACTTAACAGCTGCCTACAAATATCTGAAGGGCTGTCACAGTGTAGAGCGATCAGCCCTATTCTCATCTTTACAAGGAAAGACTAGAAGCAATGGGATGAAACTGAAAGGGAGGAGACACAAATTAGATATTAGAAAAACTTTCTGACAGTGAGGGTGATCAATGAGTGGAACAGGTTACCACGGGAGGTGGAGAGTTCTTCTTCAATGGAAGTCTTCAAACAAAGGCTGGACAAATATCTGTCTGGGATGATTTAGCGAATTCTGCACTGAGCAGGGGGTTGGACCAGAAGATGCTGAAGGTCCCTTCCAACTCTACTATTATATAATTTTATGACTCTATGGGTACCAAATAATTTGCTGTTTGTGCATACTGTCAGTGATACAGTGGAAAGGGCATGAGCAATTATAAAAGTTTAAACAATTTCCTGAGAGTTTAAAGGTCTGAGTAGTCTGACAGAGCACCAAGTAAGAGCCAGGGATTCAGGCAGTTTTGCCTTGCAAAGGACATTAAAGCGAACCTGTCAGCTTGAACATGCTGATCAAACTGCGAGCAGCATTTCATACAGAAGGAGTAGCTGATCAGATTGATATATGGTTGTGTTGGAAAAGATTCAGTATAGCTTAAATTTTATTTATTTAAATCTCTGCTTATTTGGAGCTGGAGGTCCAGAGGGCGGTCCTATCAATGACTGACAGCTATCTGAAGACCGTGCATACAGAACTGGCTGCCAATATTCAAAAGAATCAATTACAAGTTATACTGACTCTTTCCCCATAAAACTATATATCAATCTGCTCAGTTCATCTTGTTCTATAACATACATTATGTATTTCCATCACATACCAAAAGGGTCCAAAACATGTAGGAATGTAGACATCGTTTATATACTAGTTGTTTCTAAGACATGAAATAAAGTTTTACATTTTATGCCTGAGGTGGCTGCAGTGTTGATGTTTTAAATCTATCATTTGCTTTCTTGCCATGCTGTAGGGTGTGTTGTTAATGCTGGCACAGTGTTGTTATTATGTGCTTTGTAGGGAAAGTGTTATGGTGGGTTCACACGGGGCGTATTCCCGTCGGAAATCTCGCGGTTTGGCCGCAGCAAAAAACGCGAGATTTCCGCTGGGAGAACCGACGCGGTTTAAGCTGCGGTGGCTTTGAAGCGGCCCGGCCGCATGCTTTGTAAATAAACAAAAAAAAGAAAGTAAACAGACATGCTCAATCTTTGGAAACCATGGCTGTGGTGGCCACAGACGCGGCTTCAACCAAATTTACCGCAGCGGATTAGCCGTCCCGTGTGGACGAGATTTCTGAGAAATCTCATCCACATGGCTGGCTAATCCCGAGATTAGCGGCCGCGGACGGTTTTGCTGCGGGCGGATCTGCTGCAGCAAAACCGCAGCAAATCCGCCCTGTGTGAACCCAGCCTTAAAAAAGTGCTTAAAATGTTATTTGATTTGGGTAAACAAATCTTAGGAGTGGGAGAAAAAATGGCTTTGTAGCATTCATATATCTGCATATATCTCTATTTGGGTTGAAAAACTTAAAAGTTAATCATTTTCCAAGCAAATTTTAAAAAAGAACTACATAGTTCATCTAGTTTTCCCTTACATTATTCAATTTAAATTTTTTTTTAGGATGTACATTTATTTAAATCAAACTTAAACAGTTTGTTCCCAACATCTACTACTTTTTCAGTAAGATATTATTTTCTGACATTGTTCCTGATGCCCCCCCCCCCCCCCAATAATTTCAGATTAAGCCCCTTTGTTCTTGTGCATTGCCAGTTGCTGAAAACATTTAAATAGAGCTGATGCTCGCTCAAGTATTAGCGTACTCGATGGTGCTCATTACTCGAACGAGCATCAAGCCAAGTTCGACCCCGCCCCAGTTTTTGGCTCCTCCCCGCTGTGACGTGCCTGTTTTGGCCCCTCCCTGGCGCGACGCAGCGCGCGTCATTGGCATATTTTTTGTCTGGCAGGCAGAGGGAGAGAGAGAGAGAGAACACACGAACCAAGAAAAGAAAAAAAAAAGCTCGGCACCCAGCATCCCACATACAAAAATGCTTGAGTCTCCCATTGTAGTCAATGGGGTTCGTAACTCGAGTAGAGCTCTCGAATTTTACAAAAAGCTCGACTCGAATAACGCGGACCCAAGTTGGGTGCTCGCTAGAGATGAGCGAACGTGTTCGTCCGAGCTTGATATTCGTGCGAATATTAGGGTGTTCGGGATGTTCGTTATTCGTAACGAACACCATGCGGTGTTCTGGTTACTTTCACTTACTTCCCTGAGACGTTAGCGCGCTTTTTTTGGCCAATTGAAAGACAGGGAAGGCATTACAACTTCCCCCTGTGACGTTCAAGCCCTATACCACCCCCCTGCTGTGAGTGGCTGGGGAGATAAGGTGTCACCCGAACATAAAAGTCGGCCCCTCCCGCGGCTCGCCTCAGATGCCGTGTGAGTTAGCTGAGGGACAGTGCTGTTTGTACTGGAGCTGCTGTAGGGAAAGAATTGGTAGTTAGTGTAGGCTTCAAGACCCCCCAAAGGTCCTTATTAGGGCCACTGATAGCTGTGTGTTGGCTGCTGTTAGCAGTGCCATTTTTTTTTTCTCAAAATCGGCTCTGCAGAGCGTTGCACCCGGCATTAGGGACAGAAGTGCTGCATAGGCAGGGAGAGTGTTAGGAGTGAGTGTAGCCTTCAAGAACCTCAACGGTCCTTTCTAGGGCCATATTTATCCGTGTGCAGTACTGTCCAGGCTGCTGTTAGCTGTGCTGCATTTTTTTTTGCTTCTCAAAATCGCCTCTGCAGAGCATTCCACCCTCCATTGATACTGCAGGGAAAGAATTGTATAGGCAGGGCCACAACACAGTTATTATTCATTGAATATACGCAGTGCTGCCTTTTGCTTGTAAAACAAGTGAAAATAATTCTATTTGTCCTGCCTCTGTCCGTCCTAAGGGCGGTGGACACGTGTCGGCTGCGTCTGCAACCTGTAAAAATCATACGCACCCAGCTACATTTTACTCCTGGCTTCGCCATTTGCTTTCCTTAATTGGGAAAAAAAATACCTGCTCTGCCACAGTTAATAACTCTGCTACCCTCACGTTCTGTGACACATTAGCAGGAAAACAGCACAGTTATTAAACTTCTCATGTTCATAGAATATACGCAGTGCTGCCTTTTGGTGCAAAAAAACGGAAAATTATTCTATTTGTCCTGCCTCTGTCCGTCCTAACGCCGGTGGACACGTGTCGGCTGCGTCTGCAACCTGTAAAAATCATACGCACCCAGCTACGTTTTACTCCTGGCTTCGCCATTTGCTTTCCTTAATTGGGAAAAAAAATACCTGCTCTGCCACAGTTAATAACTCTGCTACCCTCACGTTCTGTGACACATTAGCAGGAAAACAGCACAGTTATTAAACTTCTCATGTTCATAGAATATACGCAGTGCTGCCTTTTGGTGCAAAAAAACGGAAAATAATTCTATTTGTCCTGCCTCTGTCCGTCCTAACGCCGGTGGACACGTGTCGGCTGCGTCTGCAACCTGTAAAAATCATACGCACCCAGCTACGTTTTACTCCTGGCTTCGCCATTTGCTTTCCTTAATTGGGAAAAAAAATACCTGCTCTGCCACAGTTAATAACTCTGCTACCCTCACGTTCTGTGACACATTAGCAGGAAAACAGCACAGTTATTAAACTTCTCATGTTCATAGAATATACGCAGTGCTGCCTTTTGGTGCAAAAAAACGGAAAATAATTCTATTTGTCCTGCCTCTGTCCGTCCTAACGCCGGTGGACACGTGTCGGCTGCGTCTGCAACCTGTAAAAATCATACGCACCCAGCTACGTTTTACTCCTGGCTTCGCCATTTGCTTTCCTTAATTGGGAAAAAAAATACCTGCTCTGCCACAGTTAATAACTCTGCTACCCTCACGTTCTGTGACACATTAGCAGGAAAACAGCACAGTTATTAAACTTCTCATGTTCATAGAATATACGCAGTGCTGCCTTTTGGTGCAAAAAAACGGAAAATTATTCTATTTGTCCTGCCTCTGTCCGTCCTAACGCCGGTGGACACGTGTCGGCTGCGTCTGCAACCTGTAAAAATCATACGCACCCAGCTACGTTTTACTCCTGGCTTCGCCATTTGCTTTCCTTAATTGGGAAAAAAAATACCTGCTCTACCACAGTTAATAACTCTGCTACCCTCACGTTCTGTGACACATTAGCAGGAAAACAGCACAGTTATTAAACTTCTCATGTTCATAGAATATACGCAGTGCTGCCTTTTGGTGCAAAAAAACGGAAAATAATTCTATTTGTCCTGCCTCTGTCCGTCCTAACGCCGGTGGACACGTGTCGGCTGCGTCTGCAACCTGTAAAAATCATACGCACCCAGCTACGTTTTACTCCTGGCTTTGCCATTTGCTTTCCTTAATTGGGAAAAAAAATACCTGCTCTGCCACAGTTAATAACTCTGCTACCCTCACGTTCTGTGACACATGAGCAGGAAAACAGCACAGTTATTAAACTTCTCATGTTCATAGAATATACGCAGTGCTGCCTTTTGGTGCAAAAAAACGGAAAATAATTCTATTTGTCCTGCCTCTGTCCGTCCTAACGCCGGTGGACACGTGTCGGCTGCGTCTGCAACCTGTAAAAATCATACGCACCCAGCTACGTTTTACTCCTGGCTTCGCCATTTGCTTTCCTTAATTGGGAAAAAAAATACCTGCTCTGCCACAGTTAATAACTCTGCTACCCTCACGTTCTGTGACACATTAGCAGGAAAACAGCACAGTTATTAAACTTCTCATGTTCATAGAATATACGCAGTGCTGCCTTTTGGTGCAAAAAAACGGAAAATAATTCTATTTGTCCTGCCTCTGTCCGTCCTAACGCCGGTGGACACGTGTCGGCTGCGTCTGCAACCTGTAAAAATCATACGCACCCAGCTACGTTTTACTCCTGGCTTCGCCATTTGCTTTCCTTAATTGGGAAAAAAAATACCTGCTCTGCCACAGTTAATAACTCTGCTACCCTCACGTTCTGTGACACATTAGCAGGAAAACAGCACAGTTATTAAACTTCTCATGTTCATAGAATATACGCAGTGCTGCCTTTTGGTGCAAAAAAACGGAAAATAATTCTATTTGTCCTGCCTCTGTCCGTCCTAACGCCGGTGGACACGTGTCGGCTGCGTCTGCAACCTGTAAAAATCATACGCACCCAGCTACGTTTTACTCCTGGCTTCGCCATTTGCTTTCCTTAATTGGGAAAAAAAATACCTGCTCTGCCACAGTTAATAACTCTGCTACCCTCACGTTCTGTGACACATTAGCAGGAAAACAGCACAGTTATTAAACTTCTCATGTTCATAGAATATACGCAGTGCTGCCTTTTGGTGCAAAAAAACGGAAAATAATTCTATTTGTCCTGCCTCTGTCCGTCCTAACGCCGGTGGACACGTGTCGGCTGCGTCTGCAACCTGTAAAAATCATACGCACCCAGCTACGTTTTACTCCTGGCTTCGCCATTTGCTTTCCTTAATTGGGAAAAAAAATACCTGCTCTGCCACAGTTAATAACTCTGCTACCCTCACGTTCTGTGACACATTAGCAGGAAAACAGCACAGTTATTAAACTTCTCATGTTCATAGAATATACGCAGTGCTGCCTTTTGGTGCAAAAAAACGGAAAATAATTCTATTTGTCCTGCCTCTGTCCGTCCTAACGCCGGTGGACACGTGTCGGCTGCGTCTGCAACCTGTAAAAATCATACGCACCCAGCTACGTTTTACTCCTGGCTTCGCCATTTGCTTTCCTTAATTGGGAAAAAAAATACCTGCTCTACCACAGTTAATAACTCTGCTACCCTCACGTTCTGTGACACATTAGCAGGAAAACAGCACAGTTATTAAACTTCTCATGTTCATAGAATATACGCAGTGCTGCCTTTTGGTGCAAAAAAACGGAAAATAATTCTATTTGTCCTGCCTCTGTCCGTCCTAACCCCGGTGGACACGTGTCGGCTGCGTCTGCAACCTGTAAAAATCATACGCACCCAGCTACGTTTTACTCCTGGCTTCGCCATTTGCTTTCCTTAATTGGGAAAAAAAATACCTGCTCTGCCACAGTTAATAACTCTGCTACCCTCACGTTCTGTGACACATTAGCAGGAAAACAGCACAGTTATTAAACTTCTCATGTTCATAGAATATACGCAGTGCTGCCTTTTGGTGCAAAAAAACGGAAAATAATTCTATTTGTCCTGCCTCTGTCCGTCCTAACGCCGGTGGACACGTGTCGGCTGCGTCTGCAACCTGTAAAAATCATACGCACCCAGCTACGTTTTACTCCTGGCTTCGCCATTTGCTTTCCTTAATTGGGAAAAAAAATACCTGCTCTGCCACAGTTAATAACTCTGCTACCCTCACGTTCTGTGACACATTAGCAGGAAAACAGCACAGTTATTAAACTTCTCATGTTCATAGAATATACGCAGTGCTGCCTTTTGGTGCAAAAAAACGGAAAATAATTCTATTTGTCCTGCCTCTGTCCGTCCTAACGCCGGTGGACACGTGTCGGCTGCGTCTGCAACCTGTAAAAATCATACGCACCCAGCTACGTTTTACTCCTGGCTTCGCCATTTGCTTTCCTTAATTGGGAAAAAAAATACCTGCTCTGCCACAGGTAATAACTCTGCTACCCTCACGTTCTGTGACACATTAGCAGGAAAACAGCACAGTTATTAAACTTAGATTATTCATTCACTAGAGGCAGTGGGGCCTTTCGTTTTCAAAAAAGGGAAAAAATTATATTTGGCCTGCAGTCTTGCGCCAATTTATTAGCTGCCTGTGAAATCAAATCACTGGTAATACAGCATGCTGAGAGGTAGGGGTAGGCCTAGAGGACGTGGACGCGGCCGAGGACGCGGAGGGCCAAGTCAGGGTGTGGGCACAGGCCAAGCTCCTGATCCAGGTGTGTCGCAGCCGACTGCTGCGCGATTAGGAGAGAGGCACGTTTCTGGTGTCCCCACATTCATCGCCCAATTAATGGGTCCACGCGGGAGACGGTTATTAGAAAATGAGCAGTGTGAGCAGGTCCTGTCCTGGATGGCAGAAAGTGCTTCGAGCAACCTATCGTCTACCCGCAGTTCTGCGCCGTCCACTGCTGCCAATCCGAATCCTCTGTCTGCTGCTCCTCCTTCCTCCCAGCCTCCTCACTCCACTACAATAACACCTGCTCAGGAGCGGGAACACTCCCAGGAACTGTTCTCGGGCCCCTGCTTAGATTGGGCAGCAGCGGTTCCTCTCCCACCAGAGGAGTTTATCGTCACTGATGCCCAACCATTCGAAAGTTCCCGGGGTCCGGGGGAAGAGGCTGGGGACTTCCGCCAACTGTCTCAACAACTTTCTGTGGGTGAGGAGGACGATGACGATCAGACACAGTTGTCTTGCAGTGAGGTAGTAGTAAGGGCAGTAAGTCCGAGGGAGCAGCGCACAGAGGATTCGGAGGAAGAGCAGCAGGACGATGAGGTGTCTGACCCCACCTGGTGTGCAACGCTTACTCAGGAGGACAGGTCTTCAGAGGGGGAGTCAAGGGCATCAGCAGGGCAGGTTGCAAGAGGCAGTGCGGTGGCCAGGGGTAGAGGCAGGGCCAGACCGAATAATCCACCAAGTGTTTCCCAAAGCGCCCCCTCGCGCCATGCCACCCTGCAGAGGCCGAGGTGCTCTAAGGTCTGGCAGTTTTTCACAGAGACGCCTGACGACCGACGAACAGTGGTGTGCAACCTTTGTCGCGCAAAGCTCAGCCGGGGAGCCAATACCAACAGCCTCACCACCACCACCATGCGCAGACATATGATGGCCAAGCACCCCGCAAGGTGGGACGAAGGCCGTTCAGCGCCTCCGGTTTGCACCCCTGCCTCTCCCCCTGTGCCCCAACCTGCCACTGAGATGCAACCCCCCTCTCAGGACACAGGCACTACCGTCTCCTGGCCTGCACCCACACCCTCACCTCCGCTGTCCTCGGCCCCATCCAGCAGTGTAGTTCAGCGCACCGTCCAGCCGTCGCTTGCGCAACTGTTGGAGCGCAAGCGCAAGTACGCCGCCACGCACCCACACGCTCAAACGTTAACCGTCCGCATAGCAAAATTCATCAGCCTTGAGATGCTGCCGTATAGGGTTGTGGAAACGGAGTCCTTCAAAAGTATCATGGAGGCGGCGGCCCCGCGCTACTCAGTTCCCAGTCGCCACTACTTTTCCCGATGTGCCGTCCCAGCCCTGCACGACCACGTCTCCCGCAACATTGTACGCGCCCTCACCAACGCGGTTACTGCCACGGTCCACTTAACTACGGACACGTGGACAAGCACAGGCGGGCAGGGCCACTACATCTCCCTGACGGCACATTGGGTGAATTTAGTGGAGGCTGGGACAGAGTCAGAGCCTGGGACCGCTCATGTCCTACCCACCCCCAGAATTGCGGGCCCCAGCTCGGTGGTGGTATCTGCGGAGGTGTATGCTTCCTCCACTAAAGCACCCTCCTCCTCCTCCTCCTCCTCCTCCTCCTCCTCTGTCTCGCAATCAAGATGTGTTAGCAGCAGCATGTCGCCAGCAGTCGGTGTCGCGCGGTGTGGCAGCACAGCGGTGGGCAAGCGTCAGCAGGCCGTGCTGAAGCTACTCAGCTTAGGCGATAAGAGGCACACGGCCCACGAACTGCTGCAGGGTCTGACACAGCAGACCGACCGCTGGCTTGCGCCGCTGAGCCTCCAACCGGGCATGGTCGTGTGTGACAACGGCCGTAACCTGGTGGCGGCTCTGCAGCTCGGCAGCCTCACGCACGTGCCATGCCTGGCCCACGTCTTTAATTTGGTGGTTCAGCACTTTCTGAAAAGCTACCCACGCTTGTCAGACCTGCTCGTAAAGGCGCGCCGGCTCTGCGCACATTTCCGCAAGTCCCACACGGACGCTGCCACCCTGCGCACCCTGCAACATCACTTTAAGCTGCCAGTGCACCGACTGCTGTGCGACGTGCCCACACGGTGGAACTCTACGCTCCACATGTTGGCCAGGCTCTATGAACAACGTAGAGCTATAGTCGAATACCAACTCCAACATGGGCGGCGCAGTGGGAGTCAGCCTCCTCAATTCCTTTCAGAAGAGTGGGCCTGGTTGGCAGACATCTGCCATGTCCTTGGTAATTTTGAGGAGTCTACCCAGGTGGTGAGCGGCGATGCTACAATCATTAGCGTCACCATTCCTCTGCTATGCATCTTGAGAAATTCCCTGCAAACCATAAAGGCAGCTGCTTTGCGCTCGGAAACGGGGGCGGGGGAAGACAGTATGCCGCTGGATAGTCAGGGCACCCTCCTGTCTATTTCTCAGCGCGTACAGGAGGAGGAGGAGGAGCATGAGGAGGATGAGGAGGAGGGGGAAGAGACAGCTTGGGCCGCTGCTGACGGTACACCGGCTGATTGCCTGTCATCCTTTCAGCGTGTATGGCCTGAGGAGGAGGAGGAGGAGGAGGAGGAGGATCCTGAAAGTGATCTTCCTAGTGAAGACAGCCATGTGTTGCGTACAGGTACCCTGGCACACATGGCTGACTTCATGTTAGGATGCCTTTCTCGTGACCCTCGCGTTGCACGCATTCTGGCCACGACGGATTACTGGGTGTACACACTGCTCGATCCACGGTATAAGGAGAACCTGCCCACTCTGATTCCCGAAGAGGAAAGGGGTTCGAGAGTGTTGCTATACCACAGGACCCTTGCGGACAAGCTGATGGTAAAATTCCCAGCCGACAGCGCTAGTGGCAGAAGGCGCAGTACCGAGGGCAAGGTAGCAGGGGATGTGCGTAGATCGAGCAGCATGTACATCCCAGGCAGTGCAACAGTCTTTAAGGGCCTGGCCAGCTTTATGGCTCCCCACCAAGACTGTGTCACCGCTCCCCAGTCACGGCTGAGTCGGCGGGAGCACTGTAAAAGGATGGTGAGGGAGTACGTAGCGGATCGCACGACCATCCTTGGTGACGCCTCTGCCCCCTACAACTACTGGGTGTCGAAGCTGGACACGTGGCCTGAACTAGCGCTGTATGCCCTGGAGGTGCTTGCTTGTCCTGCGGCTAGCGTCTTGTCGGAGAGGGTGTTTAGTGCGGCTGGGGGAATCATCACAGATAAGCGTAGCCGCTTGTCAACCGACAGTGCCGACAGGCTAACACTCATCAAGATGAACAAAGGCTGGATTTCCCCAGACTTCTGTTCTCCACCAGCGGACAGCAGCGATACGTAAGCAATACGTAGGCTGCACCCGCGGATGGAAGCTATGTTCTCTCTCACCATCCAAAACGGGGACATTTCTGCTTCATCAATCTGTGTCTAATATTCCTCCTCCTCCTCCTCCTGCTCCTCCTCCTGAAACCTCACGTAATCACGCTGAACGGGCAATTTTTCTTAGGGCCACAAGGCTCACTCAAATAATTTTTCTGAACAATTTTTATAAGTTTCAATGCGCTTAAAAGCGTTGGAACTTTAACTTGAACCAATTTTTCGTTACACTGGGCTGCCTCCAGGCCTAGTTACCACTTAAGCCACATTAACCAAAGCGATTAATGGGTTTCACCTGCCCTCTTGGCTGGCCATGGCCAATTTTTGGGATGTACATTAGTACTGTTGATACAGCAATTTTTGTGGGCCCTCGCCTACAGTGTAATCAAATTAATTTTTAGCCCACCTGCATTACAGCTGACGTTACCTCAGCTGTGTTGGGCAATGCAATGGGATATTTTTGTGTACCGCTGGTGGGTTCCAGGGAGCCATCCATGCTGTAGGTGCACACGGAGTTTTTAACACATCTGTACACTTGTAAAGAACCCCAGTCTGACTGGGGCATGCAGTGTGGGCCGAAGCCCACCTGTATTACACACAACATTACTACCTCAGCTGTGTTGGGCAATGCAATGGGATATTTCTATGTACCGCCGGTGGCTTCCTGGCACCCACCCAGGCAGTGGGTCCACAGGGAGTTTAACCTACATGTGTCCACTTGTAAAGAACCCCAGTCTGACTGGGGCATGCAGTGTGGGCCGAAGCCCACCTGTATTACACACGACATTACTACCTCAGCTGTGTTGGGCAATGCAATGGGATATTTTTGTGTACCGCCGGTGGGTTCCAGGGAGCCACCCATGCTGTAGGTGCACACGGAGTTTTTAACACATCTGTACACTTGTAAAGAACCCCAGTCTGACTGGGGCATGCAGTGTGGGCCGAAGCCCACCTGTATTACACACAACATTACTACCTCAGCTGTGTTGGGCAATGCAATGGGATATTTCTATGTACCGCCGGGGGCTTCCTGGCACCCACCCAGGCAGTGGGTCCACAGGGAGTTTAACCTACATGTGTCCACTTCTAAAGAACCCCAGTCTGACTGGGGCATGCAGTGTGGGCCGAAGCCCACCTGCATTATGCACGACATTACTACCTCAGCTGTGTTGGGCAATGCAATGGGATATTTTTGTGTACCGCTGGTGGGTTCCAGGGAGCCACCCATGCTGTAGGTGCACACGGAGTTTTTAACACATCTGTACACTTGTAAAGAACCCCAGTCTGACTGGGGCATGCAGTGTGGGCCGAAGCCCACCTGTATTACACACAACATTACTACCTCAGCTGTGTTGGGCAATGCAATGGGATATTTCTATGTACCGCCGGTGGCTTCCTGGCACCCACCCAGGCAGTGGGTCCACAGGGAGTTTAACCTACATGTGTCCACTTCTAAAGAACCCCAGTCTGACTGGGGCATGCAGTGTGGGCCGAAGCCCACCTGCATTATGCACGACATTACTACCTCAGCTGTGTTGGGCAATGCAATGGGATATTTCTATGTACCGCCGGTGGCTTCCTGGCACCCACCCATGCTGTCGGTCCACAGGGACTTCACAATAGGGAGTTGTACCTGCCTGTGTCTATGAATTAAAAAGCCCGGTCTAACTGGGGCATGCAGACACCTTGACAGAATGAATAGTGTGTGGCACATAGGTTCCCCATTGCTATGCCTACGTGTGCAGCTCCTGATGGCGGTGGCACAGGATTCTATTTCTCATTGCTTCTGTACAGCATTGTGGGCTATCGACCCGCCCCTTTTAAAGAGGGTCGCTGCCTAGCCGTGCCAACCCTCTGCAGTGTGTGCCTGCGGTTCCTCCTCATGGCAGACGCACTTCTAAATAGACATGAGGCTGGTGTGGCATGAGGGCAGCTGAAGGCTGCGCAGGGACAGTTTGGTGTGTGCTGTGGGGGGGAGGGGGGGCGGTTGGTCAGCATGTAACCCAGCAGAAGTGGCAGCGGAGTGTCATGCAGGCAGTGATTGTGCTTTGTTGGAGGTAGTGTGGTGCTTAGCTAAGGTATGCATTACTAATGAGGGCTTTTCAGAAGTAAAAGTTGTTGGGAGGGGGGGGGCCCACTCTTGCCGGTATTGTGGCTTAATAGTGGGACCTGTGAACTTGAGATGCAGCCCAACATGTAGCCCCTCGCCTACCCTATCCGTTTCTGTGTCATTCCCATCACTTTGTTGAATTGCCCAGATTTTCACACATGAAAACCTTAGCGAGCATCGGCGAAATACAAAAATGCTCTGGTCGCCCATTGACTTCAATGGGGTTCGTTGTTCGAAACGAACCCTCGAGCATCGCGGGAAGTTCGTTCCGAATAACGAGCACCCGAACATTTTGGTGTTCGCTCATCTCTAGTGCTCGCTCATCTATACATTTAAACAATTCTTGAACCTTATTTAAATCTGTATCACATTTATAGGTTTACATCAAGCTGCCGCTCTTCCTTCTTTCCTCCAGGCTATACTAATTAGGTTATTTAAGTCTTTCCTGATCAGTTTTATTCTTGAGTCCTTCCACCCTTTTTGCAGCCCGTCTTTGGACATATTCTATTTTATCAGTGTCTTTCTGTAGGTGAGGTCTTCAGAACTGAATATAATATTCCAGATGTGATGTCACTAGAGTTCTACACTCGGATCAAAATCTCCCTCTTTCTAGTGGTTTTATCAACATGCTTTATACACTGCCTGGCCACCATGTTGACTCATGTTGAAGCTGTTAGAAATTGAGGGGTTACATTAGTAGATACCGTATAAATAGCTGACAAGCCTGATGCATGCACCAGTATTTTTTTTTAATTCTAGGACCTAGCTCACACTCTATAACAGGGTCTCCCACCTACTATGTGTCATTTATGTTTCGGAGGAGCTTGGTGTAATTG
Organism: Eleutherodactylus coqui; assembly: GCF_035609145.1. Lineage (NCBI taxonomy): Eukaryota > Metazoa > Chordata > Amphibia > Anura > Eleutherodactylidae > Eleutherodactylus > Eleutherodactylus coqui. The sequence goes on along the minus strand of NC_089841.1, from coordinate 212,376,281 downwards.
CAATTTCTGCACCCCGTATACTGATGTGTCCATCCTTATCTTGGCTTGAATTTGGTTCAGGAATCCAATTTCTCATTAAACAAATTCAATAGAATATTGCAGCATGCTAGCTAAACCTTTGACAAGCTCCAATTCACACTACTACTAGGTGGTCACACATAGATAGCCATTAGAGATGAGCGAACGTACTCGGATAGGCACTACTCGTCCGAGTAATGTGCCTTATCCGAGTACCGCTGTACTCGTGCTCAAAGATTCGGGGCGCTCCGCTGCTGACAGGTGAGTCGGAGCGGGGAGCGGGGCAGAGCGGCCGGGAGAGAAGGAGAGAAAGATCTCCCCTCCGTTCCTCCCCGCTCTCCCCTGCAGCTCCCCGCTCCGCAGCACGTCCCGAATCTTTGAGCACGAGCACAGCGGTACTCGGATAAGGCACATTACTCGGACGAGTAGTGCCTATCCGAGTACGTTCGCTCATCTCTAATAGCCATCTCATAACAGAGTATTGTTTTTTTTCAAAGCTGGTCATCTCATGTCACACACATCTGAATAAGCTGAGCTAAGAGGAAAGGTAAGGAAGGTTACATTGGTAGCTACACTGCCCGTGGCTGCCATGTCCTCTATTGTTCCTGTTGGCTGGTCAGCATCTCTGAAAGGGAATACACAATTCACCGCATCTCACTTTTCCCAAGAGGCAATAAATTGTTATGGTTTGTTATAGGGGAGTGAGAATGACAAATGTGGCAACTATCTTCTTCATTGTGATATCCCTGTCGGCTTGTTACACACTGCTGGATTTATTAGGAACTTACTAATGCTAGCAATGGAGTCTCTTGGAGCTTCTGACTAGCCAGTTTGGATTGTGGAAGGGTGGAAGTCACCATATACAGCATTTAAATTATTTTAATTAGCTTATGTGATATGATTTGTTCTAGTCATGTAATTATTGCACCCATATTAATAGTATTAACCCCTTCCCGCTCCAGGGCGTAAGTTTACGTTCTGGCAGTGAGATACATCCCGCAACAGGGCATAAACTTACGTCCTGGGGATAGCGCGAGATCACTTATGATCTCGCACTATGCTGCAGCAGGAGTCGGCTGTAAGTCATAGCCGGCCTCCTGCTGCAACAGCAGGGGTGCATCGGAGTTGCGCCTCCCGCTGTTAACCCCTTCCCTGCCGGGATCTATGTAGATCACGGCATGGTAGGGGATCACAGAGGTAGCACGCTCCCGTTGTGACGTCACCGGGCTCTCGCAACATAATTGCAGAGAGCTTGGCTGGTTGCCACGGCAACAGGACAAAAGATATTGACGTCCTGTATTGCCATAGCTTGCGATCACTGTATAAGCAATAAGGCAGTGCAGGGCAGTAGCCCTGCAATGCCTTATCACAGTGATCATCATTGCTGTACTGTAAGTGCCCCAGAGGTACATAAAATTGTGTAAAAAAAAGATAATAAAAATGAACAAAAAAGAAGTGTAAAAAAAAAAGTAAAAAAACCCTTTTTTATGCTTTTTCTCATATTAGCAGAAAAAAGGTAAAAAAAAATGTAAACCCCACATATTTGGTATTGTCGCGTCCGTAACGACGTGTACAATAAGTTGCACATGCTTTTGACTGTGCACGGAAAAAAGCGTTAAAAAAAACGCTAAAAAACTGAGCGAACATGCTAATTTTTAGCATTTTGCCTCACTAAAAACGCAATAAAAGTTATCAAAAAGGCCGTATGTACACCAAAATGGTACCAATAAAAACTGCAGCTTGTCTCACTAAAAATAAGCCCCGACAGAGCTCTATACATAATAAAATAAAAGAGTTACAGGACTTTGAATGCAGTGATTTAGAAAAAAAAAGATTTCCAAAAAAAAGGGTTTTTACTGCAGAAAAGTGGAAAAACCTAAAAAAAATTTAAGAACTTTTGTATCGTTGTAATCATACCGACCCGCAGAAAAAATTTATGCTGCATGTTTAACGAAAAGAAAATCTATGGCAGAATTGATGTGTTTTCTCTCCCTGCTATCATAAAAAAATAATAAGAGTTTTACAATATAGTCAATGTACCCAAAAATTGCACTGATAAAAACTACAGTTCACCATGCAAAAAATAAGCCCTTATATGACCGTATCGACGAAAAAATAAAAAAGTTATGACTTTTGAACAATGGAGATGAAAATCCACCAAAAATCGTTGCGTCCTTAAGCACAAAATAGGCCATGTCATTAAGGGGTTAATAATCACTAATTTATAAAGTTTATGACTGGTCTAAAGTTGGTTTCAAATGACTATAATATGGCTACATTTTAGCATCTGCGTTATGGTGGCAAGACTTGTAGCCTTCCCATAATTATATTTCCCTAACCTACAATCCAGAATGCTATGGCAATCTATAGTAAAGTTCAATTTAGTATAACAATGGGGGGGGGGGGGTCTAAGTCTTTACATGTAAAGGGATACATGGTCCAGTATTAGTGTAGCAATAAAATTTTGCTAAAAAGGTATGTTTTCAGGTATCCAAATTCAGTTAGTTTATGCTCGAGCATCAAGGAAGCTTACAAATCACACACACATTGGAGGTGATTGGAAGTCATCCGTTTATTCAATTAAAAAACAGCAATCTATATACAAAAGCATTTGCTATGATGTCAGAACATGCCCACTTGTAATAATTATAATTTATTATAATTCATTTATTATCATTGGTTTGAAAAACTCAACCAGAGTATTAACATCTGAATCACCAGGCAGACGAGTGGCACCATGCATGAAAGGTTCTCAAAACAAAAGCACAGAAATGTATGACAATAAGATATTTAGGAACAGGTCACGCCAACCCCAGGCCCATGAGTCTGCTTTCTCTATCTCTTTGGTATGGGATGTTCTAAATCATCAAGGTCCTTTTTATTCTTTACTGCATCTCTGCAATTCTTGTTAAAGCAAAATGTACAATGATATGACAGAGACAGAAACATACAAGATGGAAGATGGATACTAAATGGATACAGGTCATACAATATTTGTCCTAACACCAGCTTTAAAGTTGCTCTAATCCACAGGATAGGTGATAAAAGTCTGATCGTTGGGTGTCTCACTAGGACTCCCACGGATCCAGAGAAAGAGGGTCTAAAGTCCCCCTTTTCTTGTCACTGTGGGATGCTTCTTCCACCCACAGTGATGTGAAAATGAATGGAGCTGTGGCCGCACATGCACATCTGTCACTCTATTCAAGTCAATGGGGCTGGTGGAAATAGCCGAACACTTATATTAACCCCTTCCTGCTCCAGGATGTACATTTACGTCCTGGAGCATTAGGCCTCCTTCCCACGAACGGATTTCCGCCGCGTAATTCGCGGCGAAAATCCGCTGCGTTGCCCGCAGCTATTAGGTTCTATTGAACCTAATAGCACAATGCTCACGATGCGTAATTCCACCGCGGAATTACGCACCGCGATTTCTCCCGTCCTCACCCGCAGCATGCTCTATTTTCTGCGGGTGAGGACGGGCTGTACGCACTGACGGCTTCCATTGCAGTCAATGGAAGCCGTCCGTTCACGCTATCTCCCGCTGTAACCAGCGGGAGATAGCGTGAAAAAACGCTTTCCCGCCCACCGCCGCGCGTCCTATGACGCCATATGACGCGGCCGGCCGCGTCACGTGACACGGCCGGCCGTGCACGTGACACGGCCGGTGACGCAGCGGTGGTGGGCGGTGACGGGCGGTGACGCGGTGGGCGGGCAAGCGATTTCACGCTATCTCCCGCAGGTAAGTATAGGGGCTCTGGGGGGCGCCGTGACGGGCTTCACAGCGTAATATTACGCGGCGGAGCCCGTCACGCTCGTGGGAAGGAGGCCTTAGGGTATGTATGCAGAGAGGTCGTGGGGCGACCTCTCTGCATACAGCTCGGCATCAGCTGTTTATTACAGCTGACACCCACGGGCAATAGCTATTAACCCTTTAAACGCCATTGTAAATTCTGACAGCAGCATTTAAAGCCCCCGAACAGCGAATTCGGGGGTCCCATACGGCCCCCCCCCCCCCCGCGGTGAGAGCGGGGGAGCCGCGCAGGTGTCATAGCCCGTGGGGTGGCTTGATAGGCTGCCTGTCAGAATGCAGTATGACATAACGCTATAGTATTACGTCATACTGCAGGGGGACTTAAAAGTAAAGTAAAAAAAGAGCAATAAAGTTTTTCTAATTGTAAAAAAAAAATAATAATGAAAGTTTAAATCACCGCCCTTTTGCCATATCTACAATTAAAAAGTCTGAATAATAAAATAAAAATACATATTTGGTATCGCCACGTCCATAAAAGTCTGATCTATCAAACTAGCACATTATTTACCCCGCTCGGTGAACGTCGTCTGAAAAAAAGACAAAAAGGCCAGAAATACACTTTTTCAGTCAACCTGTCTCCCAGAAAAAACGCAATAAAAAGCAATAAAAAAGTCATATATATTCCCAATTAGTACTAACTTGAGCGAATGTACTCTGCCGAGTTTGATGCTCGTTCAAGTATTAGAATACTCGATGGTGCTCATTACTCGAACGAGCATCACGCTGTGTTCGACCACGCCCCAGTTTTTGGCTCCTCCCTGCTGTGACGTGCCAGTTTTGGCCCCACCGCGACGCAGCGCACGCGTCAATGGCAATGTTTTGGGCTGGCAGGCAGGCAGGGGGAGAGAGAGAGAGAGAGACACGAACCAAGAAAAAAAAAAGCTCGGGACCCGGCGCCCCACTTACAAAAATGCTCGAGTCTCCCATTGTAGTCAATGGGGTTTGTTACTCGAGTAGAGCTCTCAAATTTTTCGAAGCTCAACTCAAATAGCACGACCCGAGCATTTGGGTGCTCGCTCATCTATACATTTAAACGATTCTTGAACCTTATCTAAATCTGTATCACATTTATAGGTTTACATCATGTTGCGGCTCTTCCTTCTTTCCTCCAGGCTATACTAATTAAGTTATTTAAGTCTTTCCTGATCAGTTTTATTCTTGAGTCCTTCCACCCTTTTTGCACCCGTCTTTGGACATATTCTATTTTATCAGTGTCTTTCTGTAGGTGAGGTCTTCAGAACTGAATATAATATTCCAGATGTGATTCCAGAAGATCTTTGAAAAAAAAAAGAGTAGTATAGTAAAACAAAACCTATACAAGTTTGGTATCGTAGCAATCGTACTGATCCATAGAATAAAGTTATCATGTCGTTTTTATTGCAGTTTGTGTGCCGTGGAAACAAGATGCACTGAAAGATGGCGGAATGTCGTTTTTTTTTTTCATTTTACTCCACTTAGAATTTTTTAAAAGTTTTTCAGTACGTTGTATGGAACATTAAAGAGCCCCATTAAAAAATACAGCGACATCGATGGATAAATAAAGGGGTTATGATTTTTTTAAGGGGGGAGGAGGAAAAAGCGAAAATGGAAAAAAAAGGGCTCATGGAGGGGTTAAGCTATCTCCAGCAGTCCCATAAATGCATGGAGCGGCACCCCACATGCATAGCTCTATTCAATCTCCTCCTCACCACAGGGGTTGCAGCCAGCCTATAATGAAGGGTAAAGGGGAAATGGAACCCTAGGTTTTGGGATCATGGCAGTCTCAGAGGTAAGACCCTCACTGATCATACTTTTATTACCAATCCTATGGATAGGTGATAAGAATGTATCTTGGTACAACTCCTTTAAGTACACTTTTTGCATATAAACCTCTTATGTACTTGAAGCAGGAATTATATGCTCTTGAGTTCTGTCTATTCCATATGCTCCAACCTATGCTGTATGTTTAGCAATTAAACTGAATCTGTCACCTACTTTTAGCCCTATAAGCTAACCTTGGGGGCTGAAAGTAGGTGACCTATTGAGTTCGATGATGTAAGTGTTGCTAAGTAGCCTTTCCATTCTAGTTGTATAATGGGTAAACTACTTAGCAACAATGCTCAATGCATTGAGGGGCAACTTTCAGCGCTCACATGGGGGGAACCATGGGGAAAGGTAAGTATAATACTTACATCCCGAGACTCAGTGGGTTGCCTACTTTTAGCCCATAAGCTTAGCTGATAGGGATAAAAGTAGGTGACAGGCTTTTCAAGGTTGAAATATCATGTAAAAATCATTTTAAGCTCTATCTACTGTACCTTATCTTGTACAACCAATGAGAATTATTAAAACGAAAAACGTCATCTTTGCCACCAATGATGTAAAAGCCCATTTACACATAATGATTATTACTTGAAATTTCTTACATGTAAACGCTGCCATCGTGCACTTTTCATCTGAATGATGATTTTAAGGTGCACTTAAAATCCATCACTTAGCTGCAGAGAGATAAAGTATCTCTCAAAAGACCGCATGCTGTGTTCTCCACGGGAGACGGGAGATTACATTGTATTCTGCCGGGAGTCGCGTTAAAAACAATGCAGCTGTGTGCAATGAAGCTGGTTTCTGCAAACAGCTCCTGGAAGCCCTTTTACATGCACATGAAGATGATAAAGTGTTAATGGGCATTATTAGCCATTAACACTTTATGCAAAAAGATCACTAAAACTTTCAATCTTTCAATCACTTGAAAGATTATCTTTGCATGTAAATGTGCCTTAAGAATCACTGCTGAAGTTTTATTTGCATTCTTCAGCTTTGTTTTTAAGTGGCTCCATTTCTTATCTACACCGGACACCCTATTCCAGCAATGTGTAAAGATGACACCTAAATAGTTCACCTGAATCATTCAATCCCTGTACTGGCCTCTTCCACAACAACAGAGCTTGGAGAGACTGAAATCTACACTTTGTCTGTGTTAATATCTCTAACTTTATGCACCTTTTCAAGTACCCCTGGCAATGTTCCCACTGCTGGACAATTGGAAATTTGCACTTCATTAAAGCGGAGTGCATGCTTTCAAAGGGTAATGATATTCTTATTTTCTAAACAATTTCTACATGGACAATACTAATGGAAACATTAGACCTGCAACCGATCCCTGTTACATGCATGTCAGATGCATCTTGATTTGCTGGAAGGAAAATGTGGTATTTTCTTCAGGAAATAGATACCTTTTATGATTATTTGCAAGTTGAAAAGTGCCTTTTGTAGTATTTCCTGTTACACAGCAAACTCCATTTGTTTCACAGTATCTGTTCCTTTTGGACATCTTTATGCAGAATGGAACAGTGATAGTTATGAGAACATTTCTTCAGGCAATCAAAGAATTATTAATTTTCAGCAGACAGTAAAAGTAATCATAGTCACATGTAACATGGATAATCTATTTCACACGTTGTTTAATGCTCATGGGCAGAGAAGAATATGTCTGACAGAAGTGTTCTTCAAAGGCCTTTTTCTAGACAATGCCATAGATATTGTAATGAAAACAGCCATAGCATTCTTTTTATCAACGTGAAGGCATAGAGAGATCAGTGAATGCATTTAAGAAATTGTATGCTGCAATGGTGGTATTTCTGGATTTCTAGCCTTAAGAGTGAAAGGGCGATCTTCGAAATTATCATTTTTTTTTTTTACTCTAGCTAGCATTGTATACAATATTTAACACAGTAAGCTCATTTTCAGAGAAGTATCAACAAAATAATCTACAATTATTACATTTATTAAAAAGAAATAAATGCATAAGTATTAGAGATGAGCGAGCACCAAAATGCTCGAGTGCTCGTTACTCGAGTCGAACTTTCAGTGATGCTCGAGAGTTCGTTTCGAGTAACGAACCCCATTGAAGTCAATGGGCGACTCGAGCATTTTTGTATATGACTGGTGCTCCGCTAAGGTTTTCATTTGTGAAAATCTCAGCAAATCACCAAAGTCATGTAAAAAAACAGAGAAATGGATAGGGCAGGCGAGGAGCAACATGCAGGGCTGCATTTCGGGCTGCAAGGTCTCACTATTAAGCCACAATAGTGGCAAGAGTGAGACCCCCCCCTCGCACTGTCAGCGTAAAGATCGTTCTCCTCTGCCACAGCTGTAACAGCTGTGGCAGAGAAGAACGATGTTAGCCCATTGAATTCAATGGAGCCATCATACAGCCGGCTCCATTGAAAGCAATGGGCTGCCGGCGACCGCGGGATGAATTTTTGGGAAGGGCTTAAAAATATAAGCCCTTACCTGAAAATCATCCTAAAATGTGTAAAAAAAAAAAAAATGTATACTCACCTTTCTGCTGCAGCCGGAGTTCAGCCGTGTCTGGCCGGCAGTTCTCCTGAACTGCTTTCTGTAGTATTCAGCAGGTGGGGATTTAAAATCCCCGCCTGCTGAATGAGCTGCCTCTGATTGGTCACAGCCTCACCAATTAGAGGCAGCTCTCACATACTGAATTCATGAATGGGTGAGTGAGAGCTGCCTCTGATTGGTGAGGCTGTGACCAATCAGAGGCAGCTCATTCAGCAGGCGGGGATTTTAAATCCCCGGCTGCTGAATACTACAGAGAGCAGTTCAGGAGAACTGCCGGCCGGCCACGGCTGAACTCCATCTGCCGGGACAAGGTGAGTATATTTTTTTTTTACTTTTTACACATTTCTGGATGAATTTCAGGTAAGGGCTTATATTTTTAATCCCTTCCCGAAAAAATTCATCCCGCGCTCGCCGGCAGCCCATTGCTTTCAATGGAGCCGGCTGTATTGCCGGCTCCATTGAATTCAATGGTCAGTGCTCGTTTAATCGAGACGAGTACCGCGTGGTGCTCGTCTCGAGTAACGAGCATCTCGAGCACCCTAATACTCGAATGAGCATCAAACTCGGACAAGTACGCTCACTCATCTCTAATAAGTATTAATCTGCTTTAAATTAGTAGAGACACCATTGACAACAATTATAATCTTAGGCCTCATTCACGCGACCATATGCATTTTTATGCTCACCGCATCACCGGCAAAAATTGCATGAATGAAGAATAGCCGCAATCAAGTCCTAGTCAAAGTTAGCGTTTTCTCATAAATTCGTGCCTGCGACGAATTGGCAAAAAAACATGCTGCTGCACGGAAATCGCTCAACTGGAGAAATTCTCGGAAATACTATTAGTGCTTAAATAGGGGCAGCTGTCTTCTTTTCCCAATACCGGATGTACCTATACTCTCCCCCCCTCCCCTTTTTTTCCAGTTCACATAGAAGCCTATGGGAGCCTCCTGCGTATCTCGGTAAAAGATAGAGCAAGACCTATCTTTTCCATCAGGGTATAAAATCGTTTGCCCATGTCCTATTATTCTGCGCTTTTATGTGGCTAAAAATTGCTTATCTGAATAAATACATTGGAAACAGATGCTTCAGATGGTCACGATTTTCAAACGCAGCTAAATTAGCCGCGTACATGTGGTTGTGTGAGTAAGGCCTTAGGGCTTAGTTACACAGGCGTTTGTAAGCCCAATTTGCAGGTGCGTTTGTGATCCGCACCTATATATACCCAATGCTTTGCAATGGGAGCGGTCATATGTCCGTATTTTATGTGGATGGACCGAAAATTATATGTCACAACGATTCGCAGAATGCATGTAACTGCGTTCTGCGAAAATCGTTGTTTTTGTATATGCGCTCAACATATACTAAAGATCATTCTCCTCTGCCACAGCTGTGACAGCTGTGGCAGAGGAGAACGATGTTCTCTCATTGAATTCAATGGATCCGGTAATACAACCGGCTCCATTAAAAGCAATGGGCTGCCAGCAAGCGCTGTATTAATTTTCGAGGAAGGGCTTCAAATATAAGCCCTTCCCTAAAAAAAGCATCCAAAAAAAGTGTAAAAAATAAAAAAATATATATACTCACCTTTTTGCAGCTGCTGGGGATCAGCCAGGTCCAGCCGGCTCCACTCCTGAACTGCTTTCTGTAGTATTCAGCAGCCGGGGATGTAAAATGCCCGCCTGCTGAATGGGCTGCCTCTGATTGGTCCCAGCCCTCAGCCAATCAGAGGCAGCACTCACTCACCCATTCATGAATTCATGAATGGGTGAGTGAGTGCTGCCTCTGATTGGCCGAGCACTGGGACCAATCAGAGGCCGCTCTCAGCTATTGAATGACAGCTGAGAGCTGCCTCTGATTGGTCACAGTGGTCAGCCAATCAGAGGCAGCACTCACTCACCCATTCATGAACTCACGAATTCAGCTGTGAAGTAATAACAATGCATATAATATATTTTATTACTTGGTGGTTGCTGCCATTCTATAATTAATTTATATTTATGTGTAATAGAGCTCTAATTCCCCATCTGTGGTATATGTATACAGGAGGCACATACAGGGCCAGAATATATGGAGAGCAGAAGAAGTATGTGTTCAGGGGCTACCACCACATAGGTGCATAGGAGGTCTTCACCAATCACCATCCCTACAAAGGCCAGTCTATCAGTTTAGGTTAGCTCTTACAGTGCTAAAATAACTTCCTGTGCACAGTTTTTTTTCCATTTTGATAACTTTTAAATGACTTTGTTGTATTACGAAAGCAAATCCTTTTTAATAGCTTAAGATAACTTGTTGCTGAGAGTTATTACAGTCCAGTTAAACTTTCCCATATCTCTTTTTAGCTATCTAACTAACTAAAATGAGTTCAATGACGATTTATTTATGCATTTATAAGTTAAGGACTAGAGATGAGCGAACGTACTCGGTAAGGCTGATTTCGCAATCGAGCACCGCGATTTTTGAGTACTTCACTACTCGGGTTAAAAGTACTCAGGGGCGCTGTGGGTGAGCGGGGGTTGCAGAGGGGAGTGGGGGGGGGAGAGGGAGAGAGAGTGGGCTCCCCCCCGTTCCCCGCTGCAACCCCCAGCTCCACCACGCCACACCCTGCCCCCCGGCGACCCCGAGTACTTTTCACCCGAGCAGTGAAGTACTCGAAAATCGCGGTGCTCGATTGCGAAATCGGCCTTACCGGGTACGTTCGCTCATCTCTATTAAGGACCTACACTGAGGTGGGAAGGCATGTAGCAACTTTTTCAAAACTCTTGGGACCCAGTATTATTTTAGTTATGTCCTAGCAGTCACAGGTTACAAGGATAGTGCATACGCTGTTCATTTCTAGGACCTCCACCTCTAATACAAATGTGGATCAGCTGGTGGCTGTTTAGCATTTCTATTCAATTCATAAAATATGGAAATGCACGCATATGCCTATCTTTATGAATATCTAATGGAGTAACTCAGGTATCCCAATAACTACATAACCCTAGTGGAGAAGCCATCTCTTCTATATACAGGAGGGTCAAATTGGGTTGGGGTTCCAGAGGTGGGATGGGGATCTCCATCAACTTTAATCCAGAGTTGAGTATTTCTCTAGAGGGTACATGCACTGTCCTTATATTGATATAATATATTTGAGTAGGGGGAAAAACAGTATAACTGAGGGATATCACTGCATTGTGGCTGTACAGTATGTATTTTCCAGGAGTGTACAGAGATAACAAGCCTTACTGCTGGTACCTTGCAGGAAAGGTAAGGGGGGCTGACTGCCCTGGGCCCTATCACATTGTGAGGACCCCAGGATCCCCAGACCTCCAGGTAAGCTCCATCATCAATGTACTCATAGTGGAGCAGGGAACTATAGGCTTCTTGCTCTACCAATCTACAATTTGTAGCCATAGACCACTTCAGGCCTGCGGCCTACAGGAAGGGGAGTCATGAGCTGGATCGCAGCGAGCCAATGCAGCCAATTGCAGATGATAATGTCACTCCATCACACTGCTTGCCTGCAGCAGGCCAATGATGGACTCTGCGTCCATCATTGATTGGTAAATTCAAAGAGTTTTCTTTTCTGTGCAAAATGTTTCTACTTGAGAGCACCAAGGGGGCACTATTACACTTAAGGGAGCACTAAAGGATCACCATATTTTTTAAGGTGGTACTTAGGAGCACTATAACATTTAAGAGAGCACTTGGGGGCATAAGTACTTTTAAGAGGGCACTTGGGGGGGGGGGGGGCACTAACATTTAAAAGACCATTTGAGGCATTATAACTGTTAAGGAGACACCTGGGGATATCATAACATTTAAGGGGCAACACAAGGCTTTTACAAGCTTGAGAAAGGCTTGTATGTTTAGCTGTAACATTGCTCAGTGTATTTCCTGCCTCAATAAATTTGCAGTAATGATATGCTGATGTTCAATCTGCTTTTTCTATGGTGCTATTGATGGATGAGGGAAGACTGCTTCATTTCATTCTTTAGTATTCACTAAATTGTGGAACAAGTCTGATGTTTCCAATATATTGTTTATAAAACTTTTAATAGGATACTGTAACTTTTAAAGGGGCACCCTGGGGCATTCTTTCCATAATAGGGGCACGAGGGAGACATTATCACTTTCAAGGGAGCATTATTACTTTCATGGGGTCAAAAAGGGGACATTATTTCTCTGCATGATGTACAATGGTGGTTATTGTAATTGTATAGTAGCACAAAGGGGGAAATACTAGTGAGTGTGACATTAAGAAGATTACTATTTTGCTCTGGGTATAAAAGATGACATTTTTACGGGGTAATGCAGTATTACAGTTCATTGCACAATATCAGAAACTATTTTTCTCTATTTTTATAGGCACTATCTATCTGTCTATGGTTTTCAGGGTAGCTATCTGTGTGGCACTATTTGGGGGGTGTCATTATAATTATTGCAATATTATATCTGAAGCATAGTACTTGGGGGTATTATGACCTACAAACTATACAGTATTAGGGACAGATAAGGCAGCAACAGGCACATAATTATTGATAGCAGCAAGATGGAGGGTTTGTATAAGTCAGAGAAAGCTTGGTGGTGTGCTTAAACAGTTAAATATTACAACCTTTAGAGAGGCAAGTCATGGCTGGAAGAAGTCTTCTTAGTGTTCGGGGCTGTATGGAAAAGTTCGGAAATATGAAAGACTCCAGTCAGACAGGGTGTCACTTGTGAGTCACTAAATATAATTGTACTGTAATCATCACTTATATGGTCTGTAGAGAGTCTGTGTACAATTGGTATCTATCACTATATGGTCATTCTATGGAGGCAATGTTGGTCTTTGTTTAACCACTTTCATTAAGATGCATCTCCCTGTTAAGGCCCATTTACACGCAAAGACAATCTTTCAAACAATTGAAAGGTTGACAGTTTTAGCGATCATTTTGCATAAAGTGTTAATGGACACTAATATTCATTAACACTTTATCACCTTGCATTTAAAAGGGCCTCTGGGAACTGTTTGCAGAGCCCAGCATGAGGGCTGGGCTCTGCACACAGCTTCATTGCTCTTGCATGGGCTGTAGGCAGAATACAATGTAATCTCTGCCACCTGCTGAGAACACTGCGTGTGATCTGTGTTATCTCCCTCTGGCTGAATGATGGATTTTAAGCTTACCTTAAAATCATCGTTCAAATGAAAAGGGAATGATGGCAGCATTTACACACAATGGTTATTGCTCATTTGCCATCATTTGAATGAATTTTGACCAATAATCATTGCGTCTAATAGGCCTTTACTTGGGTTGGGGCTCACTCAGAATGTTTTGCCTTTCTTGTGTTGAACCCCTAGATATGCCTCTGTCCTTTCCACTGACTATATTGCATTCTGTCTGTATTCTATGCACATGCATCCTTGAGCCACTACAAGCGAAACAGTTTGCATTTATTGGGTGTCTCTTAGGATTGAATTGTTGCAATATGTGGAAAATAATATGCAGTGAAAAAGCAATAAAATAGAGTTTCCATCTTCAAGTTCATGCTACAGTCCTCAGCTGCAATACACAATGCTTGAAGATAATGACAAGACCCCATGTCGGGTAATACAACAGGACACAGTAGTATCAGTTGGCACCACTTTCTAAAATATTTCACAAAGATGTCCTAATAATTTGTTTCCATGTTTATTCAACAAGTCTACTCTGTTTGTAAAATAGTGATTTTGTTTTTACATGGTAAGCAAACAATGTAAATGAACAAGCCTGCCACTGTATTCACCAGCTATTCAATTAGCTAGAGATATTTTCTCGTGTACAGCACCTGAGGCAGAATCACCGTGTATTTCACGGTATATGTACATGATACCATTGCAAACTGCAGTAAACAATAGGGGAAGATTAATTTTAAGAAATAGGGAACAAGTTGGTAATCTGTCTTTTAACTACTTGAGGACATCCCATAGATTATACATGTCCAGTCAGTCCTTACCTATTTCTGCAGCGATGTCCTTGCAGAGAATCCACCCAGCAGTGCTGTGCCCTCTCCTTCCATCTTGGAAGTCGGGTTACTCATCTGCTAGCTTCCTTGTATGTAACTGTGTGACTTAGCTGTTCCAAGAGAGTAGAAGTCACACAACTCTTCCCATAGACCCACGGAGACTCCTCAGCATAGTCTCTGGGCATGTGGTTAGTCACTGCTAGTCAGAGCAATCACAGTAAAGTTTAACTATAAATCAAAAAATATATACTCACCTCTCTGCAGCTGCCGCGGCTCAGGCGTATCCAGCTGGGTGTTCTCCCTGCACTGCTCTGAAGTGCTTTCAGCAGGCGAGGATTTAAAATCCCTGTCTGCTGAAAGCACTGCCTCTGATTGGCTGAGCACTGTGACCAATCAGAGGCAGCACTCAGCTATGACAGCTTATTCTCGTATTGGGGGAATCAAATCACAACACATACTATCTTTGGCTAAGCTCTTGCGTCACATCGCCCATTGCTCCCAACTGGGCTCCCGGCAGCATTGCACCATGTGCATGGTGCACGCAGTGCGATGCAAGGTTTCCAGATTAAAAGCAATGGGGGAACCTCTACGATCCTACTTCCCTGAAGTGATGTGAGGTGGTTTTGAGATAAAAACGCCTCACATACGTGGTAATATCGCATGTTGGCGAGAGTGATGTCAAGCCGTGATTCACGGCCCGATATCGTACTCGCCTGTGTGAAATTAGTATTGGTTTCTCTGATAACTCTCGCTGTGATACAGGAAAAAATAGTTTAAAATTGAAAAAAATGTTTAAATTTCACCTCCACTTTGCTTTAATTACTGAGAACCACCTAAAAGGTTAACAAACTTTCTAAATGTGGTTTTGAATACTTTGAGGGTTGCAGTTTTTAGAATCGGTTCATTTATAGTTGGTTTCTAATACACAAGCCCATCAAATCGACTTCAAAACTGAAACTGAAAAAGTTGAGTTTGGGAGAATTCTTCGAAATTAGAAAAAATGCTGCGATACTTATAAGCCTTGTAACTTTCAGGAAAGAAAAAAGAAGAAAGTTAAAACATGATGCTGGCATAACATTGACATATGGTAAAGTGTTATTTGTTAGCTATTTTGTCTGGTGTGACTATCTGTATTACAAGAAGCAAATGTCAAATTTAAAAAAATGCTAATTTTACAAAATTTCCTCTAAAGTTTAGATTTTTTTTCTAAGTAAATGCAAAACATACCAACCAAAACTTGCCATGAATATAAAGTCAAATGTGTCACCAAACAACAACCTCAGAATCACTTGAAGTAATGGCATTGCAAAGTTATTACAACATGAAGTGACACATGTCAGATTTGAAAAACTGGCTAAGTGGGAAAGTGGTTAATTGCTTTCTGCTAAATACTAATAAAAAGAGAGGGAGTATGGCTTTGAGACAAGGTAAGAAGACTTACTTTATAGGGTACTCAGAGCTTCATATTCACTAAAATTCCTAAATATGACTTTCCTTGCCATTTATTTTCCATATACATTGTACTTATATAGTGCATACCTATATCACTGCACTGTACTGTACATTATTGATATCCTCATTGGGGATCACAATCCAAGTTAACCTATTTGTATTTTTTTTTATCTGGTGGTAAATCAGAATATCTGGAAGAAATGCACACAAACACAGGGAGAAAATACAAACTCCATGCAGATGTTGGCCTTGGTAGGCATTGAACCAAGGACCACAGTGCTGCAAGGCTTCAGTGCTAACCACTGAGCCAACATGCTACCCAAGGGATAGAGTAAAAAAAATCCAGATCCTCTTAAGTCTAGAACAATCCCTGACAGTAAGAATGTTTTAGACAAACACTCTAGAATTCTGTAAAAAGCCATCACGTGATATAATGTGACCAACCTTTAATGATGACTCTCTCTGTTTATATTGCCTTGACCGAATGGCGTGTTCCAATATCACATTTCATTCAGTTTACAAAGTTTACGAGTGCAAGGGAGAGAAAGGAAACTCTAAAGTAGTCAGTGCATCCTCGTTGTATGTCACTTTCACCTAGCGTCTTTGCAAAGCTAAAAAAATCAGGTTTGCGCAGTGTAGGCATGAGTCCCAGTCTCACGAAACATCAATGGTCCAACACAGTCATCAGACACTGACAGATGCAAATTCTCTCAACCCTCATTTTTGCAGGTGCTGGGGCATGGTTACGCCTGTACACTCTCTGCCTGTCCCCTTAACAGCTTTCTCATGGACCCCACAGCAATTCATTGCAGCGGGAAGGGGAGTTTGGTTGACGGATTAGAAGGGGTAGCATTCTGACCTTGTAAGAGTTCTTGTCATGGCCTTTGTAAATCAGACATAGTGACAATTAGGGAATACTCTGTGCTCAATCACTGTGTTGGGCAGAGCCTGTGCCTATGGGAGTGAATCATTAGTCCAGTTTGATTCTTCAGCATAGGAAATGGAGTCGATGACTTTCTGGCTGGTCATATGACTTGCTTAATCATGCACATTTTGATCTGTTGACATACATTTCGGGATCCACTTGGCAGGCATCTCCCTCATGTCCAGATAATTGTGAATTATGGACGCAACTCTTTCTCTGGGTATGTTCAGAGCCTCAGCTATCATCTTAGCAGAAATTTACGGGTCTTGCAGGATCATGTCATTTATGGCGTCTATGGTTTCTTTAACAGTCACTACTAGAGGCCTCAACGGGTGTTGAAGTGGCCAGTTTTAAATTTGGCAACCCAATTTTTTACTGTGGACTACAAAGGGCACTTATCAGCTAATGTTTACACCATGTCACCATGAATGTCCCTAACTAATATCCCTTTCAGAATAGGAACTTCATCACTGATCTGCTTTACTTTGCAGGGAAACCTGCTGCAGATTCAACCATGTTGTCTTTAAACCTGTATAACATAAGAATGGCACATGAAATTGTGCCAAAATCTGCTCACAAAGCATTGCAAATGCAGTGGCCCAGAACAATGGGGCCCCTCTACAATAGTGTGCATGCATTTGTCTATGTAATGTCATGGTCTTCTGTGTTGCATGATTGATGTGTATTGCATAGCTGCAGCACTGAAAAAGTTAACTGTCCGGTATGTGAGCTGACTGTCTGGAAAATGTATGTGTTTGCTTGCCATGTGACCTTGTGATGTATATGTGGATGCAAGGTGCATGAGTGGGGAGTTGTTGTAATGGGTGGTGTGTGTAGTACTGTTCTGGATCTGCAAAAGGCCCACACAGGCACCTTCAGCCTGTGTGGCCCAGAATGGAATAGGCTGAAAGGAATCTACAGCCCTGAGCTTGCTGTACCCAGGAGATGTGAAAGTTCCCTTTGATGCTAAGAGAGAGAATGAGGAATGGCCATGCAGTGTATCTTTTCCCCCAAATGTGAGTGTTGACCGGTAGAGAGTTGAAGAGAAACAAGAGTGTTGCCGGGACCAGGACCCACAGATAAAAGGAATGTAGTTTCTCCTGTTCACCCATGAATCCTCCGGGACCAAGACCCACAGATAACAGGACTGTCGTTTCTTCTGTTCACCCAAGAATCCTCCCTGTCACACCACTTTAAAGTTTTCCATGTGTTTTCCTGCTGGCGTGTATTTTCAATTTGTTTCAAGTAAATGAGCTTCATCAACTGTTTCCGGTTTGGCTCAGAAAGATAAATCCCTGTGTGTGGCTCTTTATTACCAACAACTGGATTCACCACAGAGCATGGAATGGTGGCATCACACGTGACACAAAGGACTAAAGTAATCCATCATTGGGTTCCCCTGTTTAATAGCCTGTCCTGGACCCCTTCAACGTGTGCCTGGTTACCCTCCGGGTGGGAGGCGGTAGTGCCACCGTGACAAGGCCGAAACTCTACTCAGCTGTCTCCTAGGCTGGGGCCCGCTCCTTGGACGCTGCACAAAGATTGTCTTTTCAAATTATATAACCTCCATTGATGTGAAAGCAAATGAAGATCACAAAGGGAAGGACTTATCAGCACCCCCTTGTAAAATGCTCTGATAATTATCCATTCCTAAGTTCATTGTTCCTTTGATGCATTTAATGCCCCGAGTCCCAGAAGCAGGAAAACATTATGGATCGTCCATCATTTTTCACTGTAGGTTGGGTGCACTTTTTTTTATAAGCTTCATTCTATTGTCTATAAACATAACACTGGTATGCATTGACAACGTGCTCCAGTTTGGTTTCATCTGCCCATAAAACATTTTCCCAAAAAGATTGTGATTTGTCTATATAGCTTTTGGCAGAGTTCTGTTGCTCGTTTTTAAGCAGTGGGATTCTCCTTGGCCTTTGCCCATAGAGCCCTGTTTTTGTCATCATGCTGCATATGCTAAGGGCTGAAGCCATTACTCCAGATGTTTCCATTTTAGTCTGAAGTTCTTGTTCGTCTGTGCTGCTGGGACCTGTTGGTTTCCAAGAGCACAGCTTCTCAGGTGTGGGATAAGTGAGCTGGTTGGGTGTGGAGCATCTCCAGCTAGCCAATCCCCACTGATCTGCTACACATATACCTTCTGGCCAGAGGGTGCTGATTTCCTCATTTCCCTTGGACTTGCATCCATGTATGTTTATTGGTATGGTTTGAGAAGGGACGTTGTTCTGTGAGTCTTTGCAGGTGGCCGGACATGGTGTATGAACAGTCCTGTTTTACGTGGGATGCATTTCCTGGTATGTGGTCTGAACTGTGTTCTGTCTGCATGAATTGTTTACCATCAAGGGTGGGGTAGGTCTTTAGGTTC
This sequence comes from Eleutherodactylus coqui, assembly GCF_035609145.1. Lineage (NCBI taxonomy): Eukaryota > Metazoa > Chordata > Amphibia > Anura > Eleutherodactylidae > Eleutherodactylus > Eleutherodactylus coqui. The sequence goes on along the minus strand of NC_089841.1, from coordinate 212,357,396 downwards.
CAATGTGGGGCTGTCCTTTTTGTGATGATTGCCCTGCTGCAGGCAGGACTCCTCGGGTAAGTTGTCTTGTTAGGGTAGTGACCCATGAGACAATGGGGAACCTTGCTGTGGGCTCGTGGGCTTAAATGTCTTGGCCAAAATACAAAGCAATACCTTATACATACCATAGCAATTACATCTGTGCATGTGTGCAGGTATGTTAAGTGAGTGTTTTGCATGCTTGTCAGTCAGTCTGTATGTCTGCCCATGAGACCAGTTCACAGTTTACCAGTTCTTTTTCTGTTTGTGATTAGCGTGTGTGCATTTCTGTGACATTTCAGGCTTCAGATTCTGCATGTCCAGTGTGGATATCACAGTTCTGTGTTGTATGTGGTTTGTTGACCACATTTTAGAGCAACATTCTTAGGGTTCTCTCATCGATTTTCCTTTTTTTTTTTTACCACATCATGAAAGGTTATTGACTGTTCCATCAGTAGCAAACTTCATGATAATATTTAAAACTGTTGGATGCCAAGGTCTTTGGAGATTTTTACCCTTTAGACAGCTTGTCCTTGATGATTAGCATTTCTGGTCTTCTCAGACAGCTTCCTTTTCTTTGCCCTTCTGAACAAGAGATAAAACTGGCCTTTTTTAAACATCAAAGCCACCATTTATAGACTAATTAAAGTCATGTGAGTACTGACAACATAGGGAAGAGCGAGTCTAATTTCTAATTATCCACAGGTTAGTCTGATTTTGTCCTTTGTGCCATTAATCATGTCATGACATTGCTTTTAATTTTGTATCTTTTTTTCTTGCAAAGTTTTTTTTACGTTGTTATTTTTGTCTTCTGTGTTTTTTGCGCTTGTGTTTGTGCTTTTATGTATCATACATATACATTTTTATATATCCAAGCAGTTTTACTAAACACTTAATTTCCGGCGATATTCCACATGGTGTACTTAATATTCTGAGGTGCCAATAATGTCAACCACAATTGTTGCTATAGACGGTATATAAATATACAGTACACACAATGTTATTTTAGAGGCAGAAATAAAGAGGTTAAATTGATACATTCCGGAAATATAAGGGGCCAATTGATTTCTTGTACTGAATAAGAGCTTTGCTAAATTTTGGCAACTTCAAGATTTCAAATAGAAAACATGCCAGCAATATAGTCCAATGCATTATCACACACATCCCTATTGCATAGCTGTGTCTCATAATATGCCACAACATTGGCAAGCACAGCTCAGAGCTCTTTAAGAATGAGAGGAGGCTCATGAATAATGGTTGAATCAGGGAAGTGATAATTAAATAAGACAACTGAATGCCAATGGACTCCCCAGTGGAAAATACTCTTCAACAGAGATCGTCTCTACCTTTTATTTCATTCAGCATTAGTACTGCCTCACAGTTCATTACCGAAGATATCTTTTAAGAAAGCAGTTTTTACAGAAATATTGGAAGCCTGAAAATACCCTTAATGGCATTGTCGGAGTACATGTTTCCATGCATTCTAGCCTTAAATTTTTATAAGTAAAAGAAACTTATTCTGCACATTCATTGAGGGCGAATTCACACAAGCAGTTAAAAATGTGTGGTCTACATGTGGTCTGTATATCTATTCTTGTCAAATAACAATGGAAGTTTCAAATTGCACCAAAATTGCAGCGGTCATGTTTTACTATGATCCATCATCAGCAATGTAAATATCAGCAGGTAACAATGGGGAATTGCCACCTCCTAATAGTTGGATTGAAATTGGAAAACTTTTTATTTTAGATTTTGTGTTTAATTTTAGCTTTACGTCTTTAAGTTAGTCTTCATAGGAACCAATTTTGGGTACATATAATTTGTTTTACTACTTGTGCACAATATAACCCCTTTATTTTTACAAACACATGTATTTGTGTCAGCACATTCCGGGTACCTTCACAGTCAGTGTAATTGCTGTAGGTATTCCACAATGGAAAACCCGCAGCTGGAAAATCTCAATGGCCAAATGTACATCTAACTGGTGCAGATTTGGCTGCGGTTTTTGAAGTGGATCTGCTGTAGGATTTATTTTTTGTATTTAAATGGTTGAATTCCACAATAAATAGACATGGTATGGATTTAGAATTTTCAGTGTTTTTCAAAAATACTGCAGATTCGTTATAGAAATTTTCCACACCATGGAATAGACATTTCAAAAACCTCCCCCCCCCCATGGTTTCTACTGTAAATGCTGAAGAATTTTTGCATTGGCTCCAGCATTTCTGCTATGTGTGAAGACTCCTTCCGGGATCAGAGCATTTTTATTTTTCTGTTGACAGAGCTGTGTCAGGGTTTTTTTTTTTTGCAAGATGACTTGTAGTTTTTATTGGTACCATTTTTAGGTTTATATAACTTTTTGATAACTTTTTATTCCTGTTTTGAGGAAGCGAGATGTCCAGAAAATGTCTATTTTGGCATTTTCTTTTTTTTTTTTTTTAAATACGGAATTTATTGATAAATGATGTAATATTTTATAGCATGGGATGATATGAATGCAGTGATACGAATTTTTGGTATTTTTGGGTTCTTTTAATTTTTTAAAATATTTTATTTAACTGTCGTTACATTTTTTTGATTGCAAACTTCAATTGTAACAATGTCACCTTTAAGTCTGGTATAGCTTTTTGTTAATGGATTATATGTATTTTAGTTCATAAATCTTGTCTGAATATCAGCCCATGGTCCATTGCAGTTGCATTCCTGGTGAGTGTTTCTAACTGAAATACGTATTCTGTCTAGTCCTGACTGAATATGGATTTCAGCTTTTGGGTATTGCCCCTACTTCATCCCTGCCGTGTATGCGCACTGTCATCTCCACACACTATGAAGAAGTACTTCAGGAACTTGGTAAGGAAGCTGCAGCTGGCATGTACCAATCCCTCCCCTTCTATTGGCTGTGCCATAGTCTTCTCATTTCACATAGAAATCCGATTGGCCAGCAGCTAATGCACACTCCGGAATGAGCTGCTGTGCCTTGTGAGAACTGAGGGAACACAGCACTGATCATAAACTGCTGGCAGACATCTCAGCACTATGGTCCCACCCTCCAACCATCAATAGACAAGCTGCATAGAAGACAGAATTGACATCTTGCTAGGGAGATAACTGCACTTGCTAACCTGCCATTATCAGCTCATTTGAACAAAGGGAAAATAGCTATCAGCGGACGTTTTACTTTTTTTCTTTTTTTGGAAGGGGGAGGGGGTGCTTCCAAGTGACAGTCATACTTTAAAGCATTGTATAAGAGGAAAAACTGTTTCTTAAATATTTTTTTTCGGTAAAAACACTTATATGCTGCAGTCAACAATGACTTTGGCATCTGCAGGATTAAACAGCATAGAGGAGTGATTAGGTAAGCAAGTGCTCATCTTCTCACTCATTTTCTGGGATTAAAAAATAAAGACCACGCACATGTGACAATCAGAGAGAAAATATGTATCCTGACTGATAAGAGGGGATGATTACATAAACCAAACTTCTGTCTGCTTGTTTTCCCTCCTTTTCAGCTCTGTAAACACAATGAAATGACAGCTATAAATTCAGTATTTCTGACCCAACTTCAAACGACTGTAGCTCCAGTTTTATTGGACAAGCTTCTAATTAGTAATGAGCAATTATTGATATATTTGTGTAGGTAGTAAATAGTAATCTATCCAATTTTTCAAAAATAATCAGAAATTGTGACAAGCCAATCTCGATTCCTATTACAGTCAATGGGAATAAAAATTGTATTCAATAATTTGGCCTCCAGAAGATCCCTAATGTAGCCTAATGTCTGCTCTCCATTTCCTACTACTGGCTCTGAAGCCTGCAGCCTGGTTATCCGTGCCAGAGGAGAGGCCTGAAGTAGGCATGCTATTGCCACTAGATAAAACTGGCTTTCTGAGGTTACTGCATGAATGAGGGAAATGGAAGAAGGAGCAGGAAGAGGTTGACTCTTTACCCTTTTGCCCAGGTGGCTCTCCAAGACAGCAGGTGGTGGGAGTTCCTGTGACTGTCATACATGTTGTGTTGGGGTTGTTGATATTCTTGCCTTGTTTCAGATGCTTACTGCAGATCTTACAGATGACCACTGTTCTGTCAACACTTGCGGTTTCAAAGAATGTCCAAGTTGCACAAGTCCTGTGGGCAGGCCTAGCTGTGGGCATGATGTTTCTCCTGCGGCTAGTAGAAGCTGATGGTGTCAGCGCAGTCATTTTGTTTCTCTACAACAGCCTACTTCCTGTCTTGGCTGGGTGCTGACGCACAATCTCCGCCTCTTCTTCCTTCCCCTCTGAGCTGCTATGATAATGCTACCTGCCTTCACAGCATGTTAGGTCAAGTACCTAATCATCTTCCACCTCCTTCTCCTCCTCTTTGTCAGCTTTCTCCTTCTGAGTGAACTCTATACTACAATGAGCACCAGACGATGGCTCCCCTGTTTCCACATCCTCCTGTCTAGACCTTGCCTGCGGAGGGTTGACCACATGCATTGACACACCCTCACGTTCCTCTTCGAAGGAAAGAAATGGTTGGGCATCAGTGTATTCAATGTTGTTTGGACTACCCTATTGATATCCATGACATTGAATAATCAAAGAGCTCTTCAGACTGATCCATGTGGACTGATTCAGAGTGTCTGAGGGATTTTGCATGGGGTGAAGAAGAGGGAGGGATGCTCTTGCTGACTGGTGCAGACTGACTGCTCTGTGCCTGGGACTGGGAGGAGGGGGAGGTGGCGGTAGTTGACGCATGCTTTGTCATCCATTCTACGACCTATTCTGTGTGCTGCAATATCGCAGTGTTAAAAAAAATGCAAGTGGGTGTTCACTCAAAGGAAGGGAAAAGAATAAAGGAGGATAACATCAAAACAAACAAAAAAAAACACGTTACATGGTGGATAAAGGGATAAAAATAACAGCAATATATACATAGTGATACATGCATAATAATTCATTAAATTGATTCAAGTTATATGTATTTTGTTAAGAGTCTGTAGCCTTTGCAATTTTATAAATATTGATATTATTACTCATTGGCTTTTTTTGCACACAGACTGGTTCGGGATCCTATTTTTTCTGTCTCTCTCAGTTGTGCACTCTGTCTGCATGTGAAGCCCTTTCTGTCTGTAGGTGAAGCCCTTGCTAAAAAAGCAGCAGACCTATAGTCACACCAGCACAAGTCCCTCTTGATGGGTCCCAAGATGCTGCATCACACAACTGTATGGAAAACCAGTACCCCTTTTTATAAACTCAGGCTACAGCCAATCAGGAGCAAGATCCTGGCAGCCCACAGCATCAATCTTAGAACATAATAAACCATGTGACTTCCCTGAAGGTCCTTTTACCTCCATACACATAATGCAATTGTAATATATATAGAGATAAAAGGTTGTTTAACCCCTTACATAAACACGGCCACTAACAGAGTGACAAGCGATAATTTGTTTACTAGCTGTTTTGTGTCAGCTGACCTAAAAATAGTCACTGGTTGATTAATCATTGTATGGTGTAAAAAGACAATTGCTTGTCTTTCAATGACTAGACAATAAACTTTACATGGAAGTATGCGCTTCAGCGACTGCAAACATGTACAACAATTACTCTTTGTAAAAGCACATAAACAACAGTCATTTGTACTCTAACAACTCACTGTAGCGACAATTATGAGTGACTTTTCGAACAATGTTCTGCTGTAAACCAACTCTTATGCATGTGATTGGTTTGAAGAGCGCTTTATTCCATAATGTAAATTGATGTAAATGCCACTGAAAGACAGGAATCACACATACAGTTTATGTAGCAGGACTTGTTGCTGTTTTTGAGCAAAAAGTGGTTTCAAACAAGAGAAAAGGAATAACTTTTTCCGCCATAATTTTTGTGGTGTTTTTTTTATTCTTCTTTAATTCATCGCAGTTTGGCTCAAAAAACAGCATCAAAAACTATGATTTTAGGTTAACCCCGTAGTGACGGAGCTTTTTTGCATTTTTCCATTTTCGTTTTTTCCTCCTCCCTTTTAAAAAATCGTAGCTCCTTTATTTATCCATCGACGTCGCTGTATGAGGGCTTGTTTTTTGCAGGATGAGTTTAATTTTTCAATGGTACTACTTATTGTACCATATAATGTACTGAAAAACTTTTTAAAAATTCTAAATGGAGAGAAATGGAAAAAAAACAACATTCCACCATCTTTCAGTGCGTCTTGTTTCTATGGCGCACAAACTGCAACAAAATTGACCCAATAACTTTATTCTATGGGTCAGTACGATTACTACGATACCAAACTTATATAGTTTTTTTTTGCTGTACTACTTGTATTTTTTTGTAAATATATTTAATTTTCTGCGCACAATAACTTTTTTTTATTTTCTGACGATATAGTTGTGTGAGGGCTCATTTTGTGCAGTATGTCCTGTCGTTTCCGTTGGTACCATTTTCATATACAATTAACTTTTTGATCGCTTTTTATTACATTTTTTTCTCAGAGATAGGGTGACCAAAACAGTGCATTTCGGGAGTTCTTTATTTATTTTTTTTGGACCTCGTTCACTGTGCAGGGTAAATAATACATTATTTTGATAGATCGGACTTTTATGGATGCAGCATTACCAAACACGTATTTTTGGTTTAGTACTTTAGTTTTTTTTATTGCAAATATCGCAAAAGGGGGGATTTTTGAACTTTTATTACTTTTTTTTTAATAATTACTAAAACTTTATTGATCTTATTTTTACACTTTCTTTTAGTTCTCCTAGAGGACTGCAACCAGCGATCCTTTGATCGCTCCTGCAGCATGACGTAATGCTATAGCATTACATCATACTGTTTTTTGACAGGTAGTCTATCAAGCCACCCTACGGGGTTGGCTTGATAGGCAGTCTGCTAAGCCAGCCCTGCGGCCTTTCAGAAGGCCCCCGGCTGCCATGACACCTGCATGGCTCCCCCAATCTCACCGTGGGGGAGGGGGGTGTACAGGACCCCCAAACATCATTTGGGGGATTTAAATGTCGCTGTCAGTATTGACAGCGGCATTTAAAGGGTTAATAGCTGCTTTCGTCCAAACGGCGCTATCTCCCTCCATACAGGTCCTGCAACAGCAGGACGAAAAAACACTGTAGGGCCGTCACTAAGGGGTTAAGTTAGGGCACAGAGCATGGACAAAAGCCATGGATATGTGGCTGTATCCATCTATCTATCTATCTATCTATCTATCTATCTATCTATCTATCTATCCAATTCTAGTATTTATCTAGAATAGGGAAGAGAGAGAAAGAATTCAAAAAGATCTAGAAAAGCTTGAACAGTGGTCAGCAACTAACAGAATGGTATTTAACAGGGAGAAATGCAAAGTCCTACATCTGGGCAAGAAAAATGAAAAAGCACATACAGATTGGGAGGAATTGAGCTAAGCAGCAGCACATGTGAAAAAGACTTGGGTATACTAATAGATCATAGACTGAACATGAGTCTACAATGTGATGCAGCAGCCAAAAAGGCAAACACCATTCTGGGATGTATTAAGAGAAGCATAGACTGTAGATCATGTGAAGTAATTATCTCCCTCTACTCTTACCCACTTGCTTTTTTTTAATACTGAGATATCGCTGCATTTTTTTAACGCAATTGTCAATGGGACTTTCTAATGTCAAAAACGCATTGCAAGTTTGTGCTTTGAGATTTTTGTGCAATGCTTTTTTAACATTAGAAAGTCCCATTAACAATCACATTAAAAAAATGCAAGTGGGTAAGAGCCCTTAGTCAGACCTCATCTGGAATACTGTGTCCAGTTCTGGGCACCCCACTTTAAAAAAGATACAGACAAACTAGAGCAAGTTCAGAGAAGAGCTACCAAGATGATGAGCGGCCTGCAAATCATGTCCTATGAGGAACGGTTAAAGGATCTGGCAAAAAAGAAGGCTGAGAGGAGACTTAATAATTGTCTACAAATATCTGAAGGGTTGTCACAGTGCAGAGGGATCATCCCTATTCTCATTGCACAAGGAAAGACTAGAAGCAATGGGATGAAACTGAAAGGGAGGAGACACTGATTAGATATTAGAAAAAACTTTCTAAAAAGTGAGGGTGATCAATGAGTGGAACAGGTTACCATGGGAGGTGGTGAGTTCTCATTCAATGGAAGTCTTCAAACCGTGGCTGGAATGACATCTGTCTGGGATGATTAAGTGAATTCTGCATTGAGCAGGGGGTTGGACCGGATGACTCTGGAGGTCCTTTCCAACTGTACCATTCTATGATTCTAATTCCAGTATCTATCTATCTATCTATCTATCTATCTATCTATCTATCTATCTATCTCATATCTATCTATCTATCTATCTATCTATCTCATATCTATCTATCTATCTATCTATCTATCTATCTATCTATCACCTATTTGTATTTATGATGATAAAAACTATTATAGCAACGTTAACATGCTTTTCAATACTTGCATTGGCTCCACTCTCAAGACCAGCTCATCTTCTGAAGCTTTACAAGGTTATGACTGGGACGATTATGGTTTCCGTCACAAATAATTACACCTCAATCTCAGATGATGCTGTAATTACTCAAAGAGTTGTGACAGGATTGCCAGATCAAAATTCATCAACATAAAACTTGATGTGTCTTCTTAAAATACACCAAGGACAGGACTGATGATCACCAAGAATTCACTACTTTTCTTTATCTACAGATATGTAAATAAATATCGCATATATTTGTCATTTCTTCTGAATAAGTTGCATATGCAATAAAAAATGTTGTCAAAGAAAATACTCTGGTTTGTTTCTTGTCAGGACGTTTTGACTAGAGGCGATGTTTTGGTCATTTTAGTTCTGGGAAAATCAGACAGACATTATAACTGAGCTGACATTAATCAGCATTCCTTTGGGCCTCCCATGGAAATGATGTGCATGCTGCTCGTTACAGCCTCGGGGAGTCTCCATCTCATTGCTCTTCCCTTCAGGCTTTCCTCTTCTCCTATTGCATAAAACAATCTATTGTTGTCTATCAAGACTAGAGACTGTGTTGACAGCATAAAGGGTGGTCTTGTGGTTAAAGTCTCTATATACATCATCTAATAATATCTCATTATTCTCATGATAAATATATATCTCCAATACTGGCTTAACAAACTTGAGTATGTTACCATCACCACCCAACATAGCATCTATGGCAGAGCACTTAGTTAATGTTTGGTCTCACTTAGAAATCATAAATGATATCAAATATTTGGAAATGTAATACATGTTGTAAATTGGAGAAATTTAACTGATATCTAAGAACCAAAGTGATCTGAATTTCTTGAGGTGCCCATATGGAGTACACACTTACACAACACAAGCTAATATTTACAAGCATAAGCTTTCCTTCATGGAGATGACACACAACAATCCGAATGCCATTGCTTGCTTCTTAGCAACAGGTTTAAAGTCCTTAGAACAGTTGACAGGGAAAAGTTTGTAGACTGTTGCTAAGGAGCATCTGAGTGAATTTGAAATAGTATCCTTAGAATTAGATATTATATAGAATTAGTATTTTGAATTATCTTGCGTAAACGCCCTAAACCCCCCGAGAAAGTAATGGAATTACCTCTATCTATATTATGTGGCTTTGAATTGGAATATTTAGAGACTATAGAATTCCTTTGCATCTCCAGCACCAATCTCAGCATTCTCCACAATCTACTATGCAGATATTAGCAGGACTCATTACATTCATCGTATCCAGTATACTGCACCCAATCCAGTTGCTATATTCGTGCATGGCTCAAGTACGGCGCCCTTCATAGACGTTGACAATATGTCAGTCCAAAATGTAATTAATGTCTGCAATGGACCAATATAGACATATATTAACCCTTTCCAATCCACTGTCTGACCTCTGAAGACATCTAGATTTAAGGCTGTACAGCTCTGATGTTGGAAGACATCCGTCGGGGTTCTTTTACTGTATATTGCCAGCCTCTCTGCTGTTCGAGCCTATCCAATGTGTCACCTCATGCAGTACTGGCTTTAGCCAGCATATAGCGCTGTTGTATAATGACAGAAAAAGAGTAAGCCCCCAAGGAAAACCAGGATACAAATAGGATTGGAAAGGGTTAAATCATCAAAGTGCAGGGAACACAAAATAGGGGAAATAATAGTAAAAGACATATGTGAAGGGGGATGCTATCCTTAACCTACTTTGGTGTGGCAGACCCTGCCTAAAAGCAGGGCGATTGACTCGATAGGGGTGGCCCCTGGAACCTAGGGGGGCCTAGACTGCTCCTAGAAGGAGGAAAGAGGAGATGTTAAATGCAGATGGAAAGAGCAATGTATACTACACAGTATTTGCTAGGGGTGACTAAGCCAAACACAGAATAAAATGCCACAGCTTTTTAGCTGACAGGAGTCCGCTGCCTCACCACATACTTCAGGCAGGACAATAACCGGCACCCATGTAAACGTGGGCCCAGAATAAGTACACTTCTATGATGGCTGATTGGTCAGCTACCGGAAACACCACCCTGTCAGTCAATAAGTCCATACGCCACAGGAGATGTTGTAGCAGGGTTGTGCAGCCGGGCACATTATACACTGAGTTACTGAGGGATTTCCGAGAGACAACACCCCAGGGCCCTCTGCAGTGACAGGCATAAGGCAGCCCAAATATATGTCACTTGTAAGTTTATGTCTTCCACACAGGGAAATGCAGTCCAAGGAAATCTTATTGCTACAAGGGCCAGGGCTGACAAGTCCTGATTGCAGCTGACATGCTGCAATACCAGCATTCTGCAATACTTGCTTTGTAGAATATTGCAAAATTTAATGTACTACACAGGTCATCAGTGGCAAGAACCAAAGGTTGCAACAACCAAAGTGTTATTCTGAGTCACTGAGTAAACTAAGGATAATGCATCAATAATCATGCCAGGAGTATTAATAAGCATGAATCTCTATATTCACAAGTATATGGCCATTACTTATGTGTGCCGCATTTTGCTTTTCATTTAACCTCTTAACAGTCACATTTAAATTAGGAAAACCTCCGCTTAAATGTCACTTTTTATTGTAAATTTTGAATTTATATCTCAAGTAATTATAGTTAGTGCTGAACTCAGATGACTTTTGATGCTGAAAATACCTCGGACGTGCTGGCTGATAGGGCTCTCTTCATTCTGATTTGCTGATCAATGCCTGTTGTCAAATAAAGTCTATATTTAGTAAGATAGATAATTATACAGAATACAGGAAGTGGATGTTGGCTCATTCTGACTGTAGAAGTCTATGGAAAGAAGACAAGGAGTAGGAGGATGCTTCTGCAAATCATATCCTAGCCAGATATAGCAGTATTCCACATGTAGACATATGGTAGATTATTCTAAAAAATCACCTTAAACAACAGATGTGCTTTAACTATTTCTTTCAGATATCCCAGTTTAGAGGGAACAGTAATGATCCTTTCCATCTGTACTATTGCTGAGGTCTTATATGTCCTTTATATATATATATATATATATATATATATATATATATATATATATATATATATATATATTGTGGTGGGCCAGGGTTTACTTGACTGCAGATCGAATACCCCACCGTCGGGAAATGGGCACCTCACGTATAAAGGCTCTAGGAGACTTAACTTTCTTTTGAACCTGGCACCTACCAGCATTTATTCACAGCACAGCAAACAACTTGCACAGTATTCAACACAGTTCATATACAATGACTAGGGCTTACAACCCACAGGGTCCCCGTCACTAACCCCACCCAGGGCATCTAGAGGGTGTCCTCCTCTTTCAGACGGGTAACAGGCCCAAGATTGTCCACACCGAACCTCAGGCTCGATGTTCCTGATGCGATGCCTTCACACCACCTCTCACTGGTCCACATTGGACCTCAGGCTTGCAGCCCTTCCAGCTGTGCTGAGCTGTCACTACCCCCTGAGTGTGGCAGGAACTGAACCTTTTATGTTGCTTACTGCCACACCCATAGGTGTTACCTCTTGTTTCAGGTTACAGAATCCCTGTCTATTACCCTCTGCAATCTATACTGTGTACTGCACTCCTAATATATATGTTTCTGTCCTTTGCATGTTCATTGCATGGCAGCTTGCAGTGTGCTGCGGTGCTGCTGGGTGAGTGCAAGGCTGTGACTGTCCAAAACAAAAAAAGTCTTCTGGTAGATGGTCTCTCTACAAAGTCTTAACCCCTTAACGACCAGCCCATAGTGTTTTTACGTCCTCCCGAAGTGGGCTTTATTCTCTGGGGATGTAAAAACATGCTTCCTGCAGAGAATAATGCCCCTCGGGCTGTGGACGTGACAGCTCCATGCTGTCGGTGTCCACAGGTAGCTGACAGCATGGAGCTGTCATCCCGGGCTGTTCGGACACCCCCCCGGCATTGCGATCGGCGCTATGCAATGGATAGCGCCGATCGCAAAAAAAGTAAATAAAAGTACACAAAAGTTAAAGATTCAGCTGCTCTGATGGATCGGATCCATCGGAGCAGCTGAAATTACTCACCCCGGTCCGGCACGCTGCTCCCCGCTCTCCTGCCGCTCCGGGGCCCGAAGCCGGTCTTCTGCGCATGCGCGCCAGGCGGCATTACGTCAGCCGCATGCGCAGAAGGCCCGGCGGCTTGGGAGATTTAAAATTTCCTGGCTCCCGGCTCCTGTAGGTAGCCGGGAGGCAGGAGATGTCAGCGGGGACTGCGGTGAGCGGTCCCCGGTACCGCGATCGCCGTTATCCAATGGTTAGCGGCGATCGCGAAAAAGTTAAAAAAAAGTTTAAAAAAAGTCAGTTTCACCTCCCCTCATGGATCGGATCCATGAGGGGAGGTGAAAATACTCACCCCCAGTCCTCAGCGGTGTCCCGATGTCCCGGGACCCGAATCCCCGTCTGCGCATGCGCGCCTGATGATTGACATCGGGCGCGTGCACAGACGGGCTCGAGCCCCGGGGAATTTAAAATCCCTCTGCTCCTGGCTGCCATGTGTAGCTAGGAGCAGAGAGATTATACCGGGGACATGATCACTGTCATCCAATGGATGACAGTGATCATGTAAAGTGAAAAAAAAGTGTAAAAAAGTTAAAAAAAAAAAGTAAAAAAAAGTTTTTAAAAGTTTAAAAAGCGTACGTTTCATCTCCCCTCATGGATCATATCCGTGAGGGAGGATGAAAGTACGTACCTAAGGCCCCCAGATTTATCCGCGGACCTTACCATAGCTTCTGCACACGCGCCCATCGCCAAAATGGCGGGCACATGCGCAAAAGCTGTGGATTGCCAGGATAATTTAAATTCTCCCTGCTCCTGGCTACAAAACGTAGCCAAGAGTATGGAGATTTAATGGGGGTCCGCGGTGAGCGGTTCCTGGTCACGTGTTCGCCATTATCCAATAATGCCGATCACGTAAAAGTAAAAAAAAAAATTTGAAGTTTCATCTCCCCTCACTGATGCGATCGGTGAGAGGAGATGAAACTTTTTACCGGAGGCCTGCGTATTTGAACCCCGACGCGATCTTCCTCCGTGGACCTTCCAGGATTCTGCACATGCGACCGCCGGCAAAAAGCCGGACACATGCGCAGGAGTCAGGGAGCCCAGGAAACTTAAAATCTCCTTGCTCCCAGCGACCAACGGTCACAGAGAGCCTGGAGCAGTGACGGGTGACCTCGTTGAGCGGTCCCCGGTCACGTGATAAAAAGGTAGCGATCTACCTTAGGCCGGTCTCACATGACCGGATAGGAATTACGGATTCTGCATGCTTCTGATCCACGGTATTACGCAGATCAATCGCATTGGATTACACAATTCCACTCACATTAGCGGGTCGGAATTGCGTAATCCACTCGCAGAAAAGAGAACGCAGCAGGTTCTATTTTACTGCGGATATCGGCAACATAGAGCCCATTGTGCTCCATGGTCGCGGATATACCCGCAGCCCATACGCAACTACATTGTATACGGGCTGCGGGTACCCGCGTCATCGCTAAGCGATGGTACGGGAAATACAAACAAAGGTGTACTGTACATGACCGCCTGTGTGAGTAGGCAGTTATGTGCAGTACATTACGCAGCCGTACGCAGGGTCACAGCCGGGCTCACAGATGGGATCCGCTGTGGGCCTCCGCAAGCGGATTCCGCCTGTACCCGCGTGAGACCGGCGTTATTCAGACCGCTACCTGTGATACGTATTTTACAAGAAGCCCCGGGAATGCTCGCCTTCCTGCAGTTCCAGGAGCACCTTGTTGAGCGCCTTCTGTGTGAGACCGCCGCACCTCATCAAGCTTACGGAGACTCACGGAACGCCACTTTTTACACCCCATACCCGCCACTGAGGTCATGAAATACCCCCAAAAAGCATGAGAGGAGGGGGGGGGATACCCGGTTTTATTGCCCCATGGGCCCATTCCAACCAGCCTCCGTAATTACCCCTGTCTTCGGAAATACTACACAGTTCACATTTTTACTTTTATCTAAGATTTGCGAACGCCAAAAAGGGCGCGGAGGGGGAGGGGGGAATTTTTAGGGAGTCAATCTTTATTCTGTACAAATAAGCAATGGGGCCTGGAATTTATTCAGTTGTGCCCTAAAATCCAACAGGTGTTCCGTCCTTTATAGGCCTTGCCATGCGTCCTGTAAGTAGATTAGGGCCACAATGGGTATGTTTCTGAACTCGGGACAAACGGGGGTATCCATTTTGGGGTGAACGTCTTCATTCCTATGTGCACTGTACAAAAAAACTGTTTTTAAATTGAAAAAATTGCCAAAAAAATTGAAAATCGTAACTTTTTCCTTCTGCTTTGCTTAGATTCATTCAAATACTGTGGGGTCAAAATACGCAGTACACCCCTAGATGAATTCGTTAAGGGGTCTAGTTTTCAAAATGGGGTCATTTGAGAGGGTTCTTCATAGTTTTGGCCGCTCAATGGCTCTATAAGTGGGCAATGGGGCCTGAAATATATTCAGTGGTACCCTGAAATCCAACGGGTATTCCTTTCATTGTAGGCCTAGCCATGGGTCCTGTAAGTCTATTAGGGCCACAATGGGTATGTTTCTGAACACGGGACAAACAGGGGTATCCATTTTGGGGTGAAAGCCTTCATTTATATGTGTGCTGTACAAAAAAAACTGTTTTTAAATTGACACAATAGCCCAAAAAATGAAAATCCTATTTTTTTCCTTTTGGTTTGCTTGAATTTATTCAAAAACTGTGGGGTCAAAATATGCAGTACATCCCTAGATAAATTCGTTAAGGGGTCTAGTTTTCAAAATGGGGTCATTTGTGGGGGTTCTATATGGTTTTGGGCGCTCAAGAACTCTACAAGTGGGCAATGGGGCCTAAAAGGACTTCAAGCAAAATTTGTGTTCTGAAAGCCACCGATTACTCCTTTTATTTTGGGCCCCGTTGTGCATGCGGACATAAGATTAGGGCCACAATGGGTATATTTCTGAAAACAGCACAAACAGGGGTATACATTTTGGGGTGTAAGTCTTCCTTCATATGTGTGCTGTACAAAAAAAGCTGTTTTTAAAATGACAGAATTGCCAAAAAAACAAAAATCCAAATTTTTTCCTTTTGCTTTGCTTGAATTTATTCAAAAACTGTGGGGTCAAAATACGCAGTACACCCCTAGATAAATTCGTTAAGGAGTCTAGTTTTCAAAATGGGGTCATTTGTGGGGGTTCTCTATGGTTTTGGGCGCTCAAGAACTCTACAAGTGGGCAATGGGGCCTAAAAGGACTTCAAGCAAAATTTGTGTTCCGAAAGCCACCGGTCGCTCCTTTCATTTTGGGCTCCGTTGTGTATCAAGACATAAGATTAGGGCCACAATGGGTATGTCTCTGAACACGGGACAAACAGAGGTATCCATTTTTGGGTGCAAGTCTTCCTTCATATGTGTGCTGTACAAAAAAAGCTGTTTTTAAAATGACAGAATTGCCGAAAAAACGAAAATCACAATTTTTTCCTTTTGCTTGGTTTGAATTCATTCAAAAACTGTGGGGTCAAAATATGCAGTACACCCCTAGATAAATTCCTTAAGGGGTCTAGTTTTCAAAATGGGGTCATTTGTGGGGGTTTTCTATGGTTTTGGGCGCTCAATAACTCTACATGTGTGCTATGGGGCCTAAAAGGACTTCAAGCAAAATTTCTGTTTTGAAAGACACTGACTACTCCTTTCATTTTGGGCCCCGTTGTGGACTCAGATATAACAATAGGGCCACAATGGGTATATTTCTGAACACGGGAGAAATAGGGGTGTCCATTTTGGGGTGTAAATCCTGATTTTCATGTAAACTATAGGAAAAAAATATGTCTTTAAAATGACAGATTTGCAAAAATATGAAATTTTACTTTTTCTCCTCTAAATTGAATTAATTCCTGAAAAAAAACTGTGGGGTCAAAATACTCATGACACCCCTCAGTGAATACACTAAGGGGTGTAGTTTTTAAAATGAGGTCATTTGTGGGGGTATCTATTATTCTGACACTCATGAGCCTTTCCAATCTCGGCTTGGTATAGGAAAACAAAGTGTTCCTCAAAATGCTAAAAAGTAATGTTAAATTTGTACGTCTCCTAAATGGTTAAAAAAAAATGAAAGTTTTTCCAATGTGCGCCCAAAATAAAGTAAACGGGTGGAAATATAAATCTTAGCAAAAATTTCTATATTATGTTTGCACATATTTAAGATATTGCAGTTGGAAATGTGAAAAAATGACGATTTTTTCAAAATTTTCCCAATTTTGGCGCTTTTAATAAATAAACACAATTTCTATCGGTCTATTTTTTCTGCCTAAATGAAGCACAACATGTGGCGAAAAAACAATGTCAGAATCGCTTGGATATGCAAAACCTTTCTGGTGTTTTTCCATGTTAAAGTGACACATGTCAGATTTGCAAAATTTGGCCTGGTCATTAAGGCGCAAACAGGCTTGGTCACTAAGGGGTTAATAAGCCCAGAAAGAACCAGGTGCTAGTTTCCATCCAGAGGTCCAGGTTTCAGGGATCTAGATATAAACCCTGACATGACTCCAAGACATAAAAATAATAACATGTGAACATTCCCTTAGACTGTAACAATCTCTGAATAATTTTTAGAAAACCTCTCACATGTTTTATAGTTAAAAAATGTATTGCCATAATTATGTTCAACATATACAGTTTTATAATGAGTATTTGAAAAAGGCACTTTTTAAAATCTGATATTATGCTGAAATCATCATATGATAGAGCAGTTCTTGGAAAAACATGTCCCATGTTCCAACATAATTCCGAATCACGTATAAGACACTGATGCCAATCTGTCATCAATCCCAGTGTTCATTGACTCCCCAACAGAAATGACAAGTGATGTATGAGCCAGCATTTATCCCCAATAGTGAAACCTTTAAATTCATCAATTAGAGGGAGTTAAACAGACTGTCCATGCACCCCAAAGCAGCTTCCTTCACAAGCTTCTTCACCACCACTTTCTGATATTGTTCTACTGACTTCCAATTCTACAAAGAACCCTCATTGAAAACATTCCTTTCACTCAGTATTCTAAAACCAAGCGCAAAATACGCAAAAAAAAAGTAATTCATGCTCCTTATTGCCGTATTGCCTTAGGCATAACTGCATCTCTTTTAACCACTTTTGCAACATGATCCTGAGGTCTCGACATATACTTGAAATATTTTGAAAATGAGTGTCCGCCATCACAACCCAAACACTCGTGATGGAATTTGCAGTTCCCCAGATGGTAAACCCCTGTAATGTTGTCAACAAAAAAAACCCCATTTCTCCTGAAAGGGGGTCACATGCTGCAGCATCATGCAATGTAACCTCAAGGGCAGATCCATTTAACCCCTGCAGGGGCAGGTTTCTTATTACCATGTCATGCCTCACAGGGCAAGTTTTTAAAATAAGAGTCATCAATGCAATTTAATCTTGCAATTATTTATTAAGGAATGCAACAGTCACATTGCAACATTTTTTTTGTAAAGAAAGAATACATTATAACAATTTTGGAAAATAGCTTTCAAATTTTGGTGGAAGGAGATTTTCCAGGTGCCACTAAAGGGGTTAAGCCCAGCACATTTTATTATGCGCCATCAGCCTTTGACGAAAATGCTCGTCATATCTACACCAGGCCAGCCTCTCACATGTGCAAAAAGCTTCCCAGATGTTATTAATATAAAAAAATAGCTGACACCCAGCACCCAGTCAAATTATTCACCCTCCTCCTTTTCAGGCTTTCAGCCAATTG
The DNA here is from genome assembly GCF_035609145.1 of Eleutherodactylus coqui. Taxonomy (NCBI): domain Eukaryota; kingdom Metazoa; phylum Chordata; class Amphibia; order Anura; family Eleutherodactylidae; genus Eleutherodactylus; species Eleutherodactylus coqui. The sequence goes on along the minus strand of NC_089841.1, from coordinate 212,339,160 downwards.
CTGAATGTTTTAGGAATCTTCCTATACCTTTGCTTCCTTTCTTTTTTGCTCTTTTTCTTTGTTTCTCCATTGAATCCGATTCCCTATTCTCTGGAAAATCATCCAATGACAAAGAAACATCTCTACAAATTCCCTCTTCGCTATCTTAGCCCTCGCTTTCTCCTTCAAGTGTGCCCCTAATGGATCTGAATATGCTACATACGACCGCAACTTATCCAAATCTGCCACTTTTTACCTATAGTCATCATTACCCCCAACTGCCCCCTGTCCGGAGAAACTGAAGCACCTACTATTGACTCACTATATGACACCATTCCCCATGAAACTTGACTATTACCCAAGTTATCCCTTACTCTTTCTATCTCCCCTTTATTTGCTGTTAACTACTGTAAAACTGTATTGCTGGATCTACTAAAGCTAAAGATAGTGAAGGGGATTCTCCACACTCCCTTGGCATCATAAAAACTTTCTCGCAAACTCCTGAGAAAAAAGAGGCGCTGCTTCTCCACCTTGCTGTTCTTGACAATGCCTGTCTCCCACAACTCAGGATCCTTGACCTCGATCTCCTCCGGCCCTTGGGCCTTTGTGATAACAGACAGCTTCTGTCTCTCACTACAGAGGCCCCATGCTCCTTTCTGGTCATGGATTGGTCCCTGTCAAAACCTAATGGTTGATTACAATCAGCAGCAGCATCACTGCAACACACCACAGGCAAACCGACAACTGCCTTGACCATTGCCTCAACTGCTCACTACTCTTCATCTTCCTCCTCTGGAATACCAACCACCTCAGCCCCAATGGAATTAATTGGCAGTGCCTTCACTATACCACCTCCTCCCACCTCTTACCCCATCCAGCCTCATAGCTCCCATAGTCACTTGCCTGCTTCTGTTCTTCTGTCTTCCCCTCTGGTTAGTGTCCTTCTTCTGCTCAACACTGCCAGACTGCCTGGCTTCCATTTTCGGGACTTCTCGCTTGCAGCACTTGTCCTCCACATCCCTCACCTCACGGGGCTCGGACCGAGGCGACCTGGTAGATGTGAACAATGGGATAGACAGCCCCCATGTACAGAAAGATTTAACAATATAAGAAAGAATCTGAGTTCAAAAGGTAGGGAGAGTATGATGTTTATGAACACAATTGCATATATGTTGTTGTGGTGGATGGGTTTAGCCAAGCTCCCTGCAATTTCAACGGGAAATAATTTATTTTTGGAACTAAGGTCTTGATGAGACAAGCCCTTAACATTATATAGAGCAACAGAAGGCATATTAGGGCATATGAAAGTCATAGAAGATGGTTCCAGTTCAGGGTACCTTATTATCAGTTAGAACAGACAGCCAGTAAATGCGACTCTAATTTTGGTACGCCTAGTCTGGCTATTCATTTGAATGTCCGCTGTAGACAAATACATTCCTCAGGCTGTGAGTAAAATTAATTTGGTTTCTTCACTGAGATGCCACAAGTAAACAAATACGCAGCCATAGTTATGCACCAGAACACTGATTGCGATAAGCTACATTTTACAAGGTTATCTTGGTGCTCAAATCAATACAAGCAAGATTAGTGCAACAAGAAGGAAAGCCTACATTATATTTTGTAGGCTATGATTAAAGATGGATCAAAGATTGTAGCAAAATGCATTCATTCTAGCTGGTTCTAAGTAAATGTGAAGCATTATTGGGATTTTACCTGCTTGTGTTTGGCTCTTCATTTTGCAGCTGCAAAAGCAAATAAGATTTTCAAGTGTTAAAAAAGGAGTAAAAAACATGTGATCCCAATGTAATATTACCCCTCTACAAATCTCTTGTAAGACCACATCTCAAATATGGGATTCCGTTTTGAACTCCATGTTCTAAAAAGGATATAGAAGGGCTAAAGTTTGTTCAAAAGTGGGTGACTAGATTATTAAATGGGAGGAATGGTCTCTGTTATAATGAGAGGCTAAAAAAAATGGGCTTGTCCAGCTTAGTGGCCAATTATCTCAGGTGTGGGAACCCTCACTAAAAAAATCTCAGGATGGGTAGAAGGTGTCCTCAAACCACTGGTGAGGAATATAACCAGCTACTTGCAGTTCATCACAGACTTATTGAACAAACTGTCAACTATAAGTCCCCTCCCTGATGGCGCCATCCTGGCCTATAGATGGGGAGTCCTTATACTCTAACACCCCTCACAAAGATGGACTGACTGCCTGCCAGGCCCACCTTGAGGCCAATGGGGTTTCCCCTGAATCCGCGTTACAACTCACAAGATTGATCCTCACACACAATTATTTCTCTTTTGGCAAAGAGATATTCCTGCAACTCACCGAAACCGCCATGGGCAGTAAAATGGCACCGTAATATGCCAACCTTTTCATGGCAAAACTGGAGAATGACTTTCTGACCTCCTGCCTCAACAAACCATTGGCCTACTTCCGCTACATTGATGACATCATAATCATCTAGACCAACACTGAACAAGAGCCAACAAGAGCCAATAAAATTCCATGAGAGATTCAATGCATTCCACCCCACCATAAACCTGACATTAAGTTACTCATATACAGAAATCAAGTTTTTGGACACCACCATAAAAATTTCAAACAACTCAATACTGACATCCCTATACTGAAAACCAATTGATTGACCCACATACTTCAGATGGGACCGTTATCATCCTAAGCACATCAAACAGTCAATCATCTACAGCCAGACCATCAGATATAACCATATCTGCTTCAACCTAACAGACAGAAAAACATTTGCACAATATCAAAAAGACATTTTTAAATCAGGGCTACTATTCCACATCAATTGATGACCAAATCACCAGAGCCACCAGGATACTCAAGAATCAACTACTCCAATATATGGTGAGAGAAAAAGCAGATGTGTGCCTCTAGTAGTGACCTACAATTCACAGCTTGAGTTACTAAGGAAGACTGCAAAGAAACTCCATCATACCTTACACAAGGACAACCGTCTGAAAACCATATTACCGCACCCTCCCCTCCTATATCACAGGCAACCTCCAGATTTGAAAAACTTTAGAATCAGGAGTGTATTGCCCTCTGACACACAAAACGGAACTTATCCCTGTAATGTAAGGACTATAGCAGGACTATAAGATCCCTGGGACCGTCACGAGTTCCACATCCAATGTTGTGTACCTGATCCGGTGCAGAGAATGTCCTGTTAGGGGCTTTATATTGGAGAAACAGGACAAAAACTGAGAGTCAGGATGAGATCTCATTGCTACTCAATCAGAGAGGAAAAGATGGAATTACCTGTGGCAAAACATTTTTGTGGTCACGAACACAGCATAGAGCAGTTAAGAGTTACCAAACTGAATTTGGGAGTATAAATTTATGACCATTTTTGATACCCTCAAGAATGCAATGAACCTTGGAGTGGGGTTCTTGCATCAGTGGAGAATATAAAAGGTCCGAAGGAGGGCAAGAGGGGTGTCCTTGAGTAGCGCACCCAGGGGAATGGAGGAATGCCTGGGGAGGCGTGGGGGGGGGGGGGGTCGGGGATGGCATCATCTCTTTCCCCGGGGGGGGGGGGGGGGGTCCCAGAAGGTGTGCTTTTCTCAATCATTGTTTTAAAGACTACGTAAAAATTCATACATTTATTTTAAGGAATGCTGCCATCCAATAGGTGGTGCTGCAAAGATATTGTTTCATGTTCCTTATGTGCAGGTCTGAAGGAGAGATAACACACAGCCTGTCACATCTTAGCACCAATTTAGAGATCTTAAAACTGTCACATTCCTTGCCAGTGGACTGATTAAGTATTTACCTCTCTGCTCATCTTGTCTGATATTGTTTTAAGTACAAATCAGTCTCCAATTTCTGTGCCCTGTCATTGGTGAATATTTGTATTTATGTATGCCCCATCCGAATCTGTTTCATTATGCCTGAAGAAGGATTATGAGAGTATCCGAAAGCTTGCAATAACATCATGTATTTTTGTTAGCCATTAAAAGGTATCATATTTACAAGATTACTTGGTTTCTCTTACTGAGAACAATTTCAGTTTGCTCTACTGGGTATAACACGGTACCAAACTTTTTTTTTATTCAGCCTAGGAAACAAATATGACTTTTACATGGGCCGACAGCCTTTTAAACTGCATGAGTGCCTACGTCACCAGTAAGGTCGTCAGCACTCGTGCAGAGCATTTAAACTGAAAGACATGCCCCCCGGTTTGCAGGCTTCTCATCCGATTCTCGCTCAATGCTTCACCTCCTATGGGAAGTACTGAGCGGAGAGCATTTACACAGGATGAGAAGCCAGTGAAGCAATGAGGTTTTTTTTTTTTTTTATTTCAATTTTTTTTTTACTGAAATGAAAACATGTTACATCTCTTTTGTACACAATCAACTTGAGTGTAATACACAATTTCAATAAACCTATACATGTAAGTCATTACAGTCATCTTGTATGTTATAAGTGGGTGAACAGACAACAAGGTTTTTTTAAGCGGACTGAAAAGTCAGCTTAAACAACCATGAACAACAAGGGAGCGATTTTGTTCTCTTTCAAAGTGAACGATTATCACTCAGATTCGTTTGTTTGAACAAATTTTGAGCGATAATTGTTACATGTAAATGGGCCTTTAGGAATAATCTAGTTTACATGTATAATATATGTGCAAGCAATACACAGAACTGGCTCAGGATTACTTCTTCCCAAGGACTGTACAAAAGAGCAGGGCACATTTATTACGGGTATAGGAAAGGCGATTTATGCACCTATATAGGAAGGGGTTCTTTACAGTTAGAGTAATCCAACTATGGAATGTCCTACTCCAAGAGGTAGTAATTAGAGATGAGCGAACGTACTCGTCCGAGCTTGATACTCGTTCGAGTATTAGCGTGTTCGAGATGCTCGTTACTTGTAACGAGTACCACGCGATGTTCGGGTTACTTTCACTTTCATCTCTGAGACGTTAGCGCGCTTTTCTGGCCAATAGAAAGACAGGGAAGGCATTACAACTTCCCCCTGCGACGTTTAAGCCCTATACCACCCCCCTGCAGTGAGTGGCTGGGGAGATCAGGTGTCACCCGAGTATAAAAATCGGCCCCTCCCGCGGCTCGCCTCAGATGCGTTGTGAGATAGCTGAGGGACAGTGGTATCGTGTTGGAGCTGCTGTAGGGAGAGTGTTAGGAGTTAGTGTAGGCTTCAAGAACCCCAACGGTCCTTCTTAGGGCCACATCTAACCGTGTGCAGTAGTGTGGAGGCTGCTTTTAACAGTGTTGCACATTTATTTTTTTTTGGTATATCGGCCGTGCAGAGCATTGCGCCCTGCAGTAATAGTCCAGGGACAGAAGTGTGGAGGCAGGGAGAGCGTTAGGAGTTATTGTAGGCTTCAAGAACCCCAACGGTCCTTCTTAGGGCCACATCTAACCGTGTGCAGTACTGTGGAGGCTGCTTTTAACAGTGTTGCACTTTTTTTTTTTTTTGGTATATCGGCCGTGCAGAGCATTGCGCCCTGCAGTAATAGTCCAGGGACAGAAGTGTGGAGGCAGGGAGAGCGTTAGGAGTTATTGTAGGCTTCAAGAACCCCAACGGTCCTTCTTAGGGCCACATCTAACCGTGTGCAGTAGTGTGGAGGCTGCTTTTAGCAGTGTTACACATTATTTTTTTTTTGGTATATCGGCCGTGCAGAGCATTGCGCCCTGCAGTAATACTCCAGGGATAGAATTGTGTAGGCAGGGCCAGAAGACATATATTATAGATTGAATATATGCAGTGGTCCTTTAGAAAAAAATATTTGAAAAAAATCTATTTGGCCTGCCTGTCACTCTGCTCAGTGTTCTGGGTCTGTGTCTGCTGGGGGTAGTATTTCTCCAAATAAATACGCAGCCAGCTAAGTGTTACAGCAGGCTTGCGCCAAATTATTTCCTGGCTCTGAAATCACCGGTCTGCTGCAGTTAATAACAGTGCAACACTGCAGTTCCGTGACACACACATCAGGGACAGAATTGTGTAGGCAGGGCCAGAAGACATATTATAGATTGAATATACGCAGTGGTCCTTTAGAAAAAAATATTTGGAAAAAATGTATTTGGCCTGCCTGTCACTCTGCTCAGTGTTCTAGGTCCGTGTCTGCTGGGGGTAGTATTTCTCCAAATAAATACGCAGCCAGCTAAGTGTTACAGCAGGCTTGCGCCAAATTATTTCCTGGCTCTGAAATCACCGGTCTGTTGCAGTTAATAACAGTGCAACACTGCAGTTCCGTCACACACATCAGGGACAGAATTGTGTAGGCAGGGCCAGAAGACATATTATAGATTGAATATACGCAGTGGTCCTTTAGAAAAAAATATTTGGAAAAAAATGTATTTGGCCTGCCTGTCACTCTGCTCAGTGTTCTGGGTCCGTGTCTGCTGGGGGTAGTATTTCTCCAAATAAATACGCAGCCAGCTAAGTGTTACAGTAGGCTTGCGCCAAATTATTTCCTGGCGTTCCGTAAGCGAACTCAGCCTCCAACCACAGGCCAATAAGCGGCACATTTAATTACAGTGTTGTGTTTCTGCATTCCTGGTAATACAGCATGCTGAGGGGTAGGGGTAGGCCTAGAGGACGTGGGCGCGGCCGAGGACGCGGAGGCCCTAGTCCGGGTGTGGGCACAGGCCGAGCTCCTGATCCAGGTGTATCGCAGCCAACTGCTGCGGGATTAGGAGAGAGGCACGTTTCTGGCGTCCCCACATTCATAGCACATTTAATGGGTCCACGCGGTAGACCTTTATTAGAAAATGAGCAGTGTGAGCAGGTCCTGTCGTGGATGGCAGAAAGTGCTTCCAGCAACCTATCGTCCACCCAGAGTTCTGCGCCGTCCACTGCTGCAACTCAGAATCCTCTGGCTGCTGCTCCTCCTTCCTCCCAGCCTCCTCACTCCATGAAAATGAGACATTCTGAGGAGCGGGCAGACTCCCAGGAACTGTTCTCGGGCCCCTGCTCAGATTGGGCAGCAGTGGTTCCTCTCCCACCAGAGGAGTTTATCGTGACTGATGCCCAACCATTCGAAAGTTCCCGGGGTCCGGGGGATGAGGCTGGGGACTTCCGGCAACTGTCTCAAGACCTTTCAGTGGGTGAGGAGGCTGATGATGATGAGACACAGTTGTCTATCAGTGAGGTAGTAGTAAGGGCATAAAGTCCGAGGGAGGAGCGCACCGAGGATTCTGAGGAAGAGCAGCAGGACAATGAGGTGACTGACCCCACCTGGTTTGCTACGCCTACTGAGGACAGGTCTTCAGAGGGGGAGGCAAGGGCAGCAGCAGGGCAGGTTGCAAGAGGCAGTGCGGTGTCCAGGGGTAGAGGCAGGGCCAGACCGAATAATCCACCAACTGTTTCCCAAAGCGCCCCCTCGCGCCATGCCACCCTGCAGAGGCCGAGGTGCTCAAAGGTCTGGCAGTTTTTCACTGAGAGTGCAGACGACCGATGAACAGTGGTGTGCAACCTTTGTCGTGCCAAGATCAGCCGGGGAGCCACCACCAGCAGCCTCACCACCACCAGCATGCGCAGACATATGATGGCCAAGCACCCCACAAGGTGGGACGAAGGCCGTTCACCGCCTCCGGTTTGCACCGCTGCCTCTCCCCCTGTGCCCCAACCTGCCACTGAGATCCAACCCCCCTCTGAGGACACAGGCACTACCGTCTCCTGGCCTGCACCCACACCCTCACCTCCGCTGTCCTCGGCCCCATCCAGCAATGTCTGTCAGCGCAGCGTCCAGCCGTCGCTAGCGCAAGTGTTTGAGCGCAAACGCAAGTACGCCGCCACGCACCCGCACGCTCAAGCGTTAAACGTGCACGTAGCCAAATTTATCAGCCTGGAGATGCTGCCGTATAGGGTTGTGGAAACGGAGTCCTTCAAAAGTATGATGGCGGTGGCGGCCCCGCGCTACTCAGTTCCCAGTCGCCACTACTTTTCCCGATGTGCCGTCCCAGCCCTGCACGACCACGTCTCCCGCAACATTGTACGCGCCCTCACCAACGCGGTTACTGCCAAGGTCCACTTAACAACGGACACGTGGACAAGCACAGGTGGGCAGGGCCACTATATCTCCCTGACGGCACATTGGGTGAATTTAGTGGAGGCTGGGACAGAGTCAGAGCCTGGGACCGCTCACGTCCTACCCACCCCCAGAATTGCGGGCCACAGCTCGGTGGTGGTATCTGCGGCAGTGTATGCTTCCTCCACTAAACCACCCTCCTCCTCCTCCAACGCAACCTCTGTCTCGCAATCAAGATGTGTCAGCAGCACGTCGGCAGCAGTCGGTGTCGCGCGTCGTGGCAGCACAGCGGTGGGCAAGCGTCAGCAGGCCGTGCTGAAACTACTCAGCTTAGGAGATAGGAGGCACACGGCCCACGAACTGCTGCAGGGTCTGACAGAGCAGACCGACCGCTGGCTTGCGCCGCTGAGCCTCCAACCGGGCATGGTCGTGTGTGACAACGGCAGTAACCTAGTGGCGGCTCTGCAGCTCGGCAGCCTCACGCACGTGCCATGCCTGGCCCACGTCTTTAATTTGGTGGTTCAGCGCTTTCTGAAAAGCTACCCACGCTTGTCAGACCTGCTCGGAAAGGTGCGCCGGCTCTGCGCACATTTCCGCAAGTCCCACACGGACGCTGCCACCCTGCGCACCCTGCAACATCGGTTTAATCTGCCAGTGCACCGACTGCTGTGCGACGTGCCCACACGGTGGCACTCTACGCTCCACATGTTGGCCAGGCTCTATGAGCAGCGTAGAGCTATAGTGGAATACCAACTCCAACATGGGCGGCGCAGTGGGAGTCAGCCTCCTCAATTATTTTCAGAAGAGTGGGCCTGGTTGGCAGACATCTGCCTGGTCCTTCGAAACTTTGAGGAGTCTACCCAGGTGGTGAGCGGCGATGCTGCAATCATTAGCGTCACCATTCCTCTTTTATGCCTCTTGAGAAGTTCCCTGCAAAGCATAAAGGCAGACGCTTTGCACTCGGAAACAGAGCCGGGGGAAGACAGTATGTCGCTCGATAGTCAGAGCACCCTCCTGTCTATATCTCAGCACGGTGAGGAGGAGGAGGAGGAGGAGGAAGATGAGGAGGAGGGGGAAGACACAGCTTGGCCCACTGGTGAGGGTACACATGCTGCTGGCCTGTCATCCTTTCAGCGTGTATGGCCTGAGGAGGAGGAGGAGGAGGAGGAGGATCCTGAAAGTGATCTTCCTAGTGAGGACAGCCATGTGTTGCGTACAGGTACCCTGGCACACATGGCTGACTTCATGTTAGGATGCCTTTCTCGTGACCCTCGCGTTACATGCATTCTGGCCACTACGGATTACTGGGTGTACACACTGCTTGACCCACGGTATAAGGAGAACCTTTCCACTCTCATACCCGAAGAGGAAAGGGGTTCGAGAGTGTTGCTATACCACAGGACCCTGGCAGACAAACTGATGGTAAAATTCCCATCCGACAGCGCTAGTGGCCGAAGGCGCAGTTCCGAGGGCCAGGTAGCAGGGGAGGCGCGGAGATCAGGCAGCATGTACAGCACAGGCAGGCCAACACTCTTTAAGGCCCTTGACAGCTTTATGGCACCCCAGCAAGACTGTGTCACCGCTCCCCAGTCACGGCTGAGTCGGCGGGAGCACTGTAAAAGGATGGTGAGGGAGTACGTAGCCGATCGCACGACCGTCCTCCGTGACGCCTCTGCCCCCTACAACTACTGGGTGTTGAAGCTGGACACGTGGCCTAAACTCGCGCTGTATGCCCTGGAGGTGCTTGCTTGTCCTGCGGCTAGCGTCTTGTCAGAGAGGGTGTTTAGTGCGGCTGGGGGAATCATCACAGACAAGCGTACCCGCCTGTCAACCAACAGTGCCGACAGGCTAACACTCATCAAGATGAACAAAGCCTGGATTTCCCCAGACTTCTCTTCTCCACCAGCGGACAGCAGCGATACCTAAGCAATAGGTAGGCTGCACCCGCGGATGGAAGCATCGTTCTGTATCCCCATCAAAAACGGGGACCTTTTCGCTTCATCAATCTGTGTATAATATTCCTCCTCCTCCTCCTGCTCCTCCTCCTGAAACCTCACATAATCACGCCGAACGGGCAATTTTTCTTAGGCCCACAAGGCTCAGTCATATAATTTTTCTAAACAATTTTTATACGTTTCAATGCTCATTAAAGCGTTGAAACTTTCACCTCCACCAATTTTTATTTTAACTGGGCTGCCTCCTGGCCTAGTTACCAATTAAGCCACATTAACCAAAGCGATTAATGGGTTTCACCTGCCCTCTTGGTTGGGCATGGCCAATTTTTCTGATGTACATTAGTACTGTTGATACAGCAATTTTTGTGGGCCCTCGCCTACAGTGTAATCAAATGAATTTTTAGCCCACCTGCATTACAGCTGACGTTACATCCGCTGTGTTGGGCAATGCAATGGGATATTTTTATGTACCGCCGGTGGGTTCCAGGGAGCCACCCATGCTGTGGGTCCACAGGGAGTTGTAAATGCATCTGTTTCCACTTCTAAAGAACCCCAGTCTGACTGGGGCATGCAGTGTGGGCCGAAGCCCACCTGCATTAAACATGACATTACTACCTCAGCTGTGTTGGGCAATGCAATGGGATATATTTATGTACCACCGGTGGGTTCCAGGGAGCCACCCATGCTGTGGGTCCACAGGGAGTTGTAAATGCATCTGTTTCCACTTCTAAAGAACCCCAGTCTGACTGGGGCATGCAGTGTGGGCCGAAGCCCACCTGCATTAAACATGACATTACTACCTCAGCTGTGTTGGGCAATGCAATGGGATATATTTATGTACCGCCGGTGGCTTCCTGGCACCCACCCATGCTGTGGGTCCACAGGGAGTTGTAAATGCATCTGTTTCCACTTCTAAAGAACCCCAGTCTGACTGGGGCATGCAGTGTGGGCCGAAGCCCACCTGCATTAAACATGACATTACTACCTCAGCTGTGATGGGCACTGCAATGGGATATTTTTATGTACCGCCGGTGGGTTCCAGGGAGCCACCCATGCTGTGGGTGCACACGGAATTCCCATTGCGGAGTTGTACCTGCCTGTGACTATTTATAAAAAACCGCGGTCTGACTGGGGCGTGCAGACACCTTGACAGAATGAATAGTGTGTGGCACATAGGTTCCCCATTGCTATGCCCACGTGTGCAGCTCCAGATGGAGGTGGCACAGGATTGGATTTCTCATTGCTTCTGTACAGCATTGTGGGCTATCGCCCCGCCCCTTTTAAAGAGGGTCGCTGCCTAGCCGTGCCAACCCTCTGCAGTGTGTGCCTGCTTTTCCTGTGGCAGACGCACTTATAAATAGACATGAGGGTGGCGTGGCATGAGGGCAGCTGAAGGCTGGGCAGGGACAGTTTGGTGTGCGCTGTGGACACTGGGTCGTGGGGGGGGGGAATTGGCAGCATGTAACCCAGGAGAAGTGGCAGCGGAGTGTCATGCAGGCAGTGATTGTGCTTTGTTGGAGGTAGTGTGGTGCTTAGCTAAGGTATGCATTGCTAATGAGGGCTTTAAAGAAGTAAAAATTGTTGGGAGGGGGGGGGCCCACTCTTGCCGCTTTTGTGGCTTAATAGTGGGACCTGGGAACTTGAGATGCAGCCCAACATGTAGCCCCTCGCCTGCCCTATCCGTTTCTGTGTCGTTCCCATCACTTTCTTGAATTGCCCCTATTTTCACAAATGAAAACCTTAGCGAGTATCAGCGATATACAAAAATGCTCGAGTCGCCCATTAACTTCAATGGGGTTCGTTACTCGAAACGAACCCTCGAGCATCGCGAAAAATTCGTCTCGAGTAACGAGCACCCGAGCATTTTGGTGCTCGCTCATCTCTAGTAGTAATGAAAAGGCAATGATGTCATTTAAAAAGGTGCTAGATGCTTATCTAATAAATAAGGGCATTTAGCGTTATAATCTAGAAAGGCTGAACTTGATGGACCCATGTCTTTTTTTCACTTAGTGGGTCTCGAATTCAAGCAAGTGGACTAAGATTGTCTCTTCTAAGCTTTGGGACTGGTAAACTGATATGAAAAGGGCAAGCTAATTTAAATGGGAGTCCTCATGTGCTGACTTGCTCAGCTGTTTTCATAACTACCATAGACTTAGTTAAAAAGATATGTAGCCATGTCTCCATTCAATCTGTGCCTGGATGAGGTGGCCAGTAGCTGGCATACTGGGATTAAGGGACTCCTTATAGGAGAAGTAGTCAACCAAGAACTCGCTATTAGAGATAAGCGAGCATACTTGCTAAGGACAATTGCTCGATTGAGAAAAGGTTCGGCTGCCAGCGCGGGTGACAGGTGAGTTGCGGCAGTGAGCAGGGTGGAGCGGGGGGGGGGGGGGGGGGGGGGAAGAGAGGTAAAAGATGTAAGTGGAAATGGTAAACTATAAAAGTATATTATAGTATTTGAGACCGAAGCATCATCGTCTCCCACGTGGCAGTCTACTCTTGGCCTCTATACATTTTGATTAGCTTTATCGTTTGATTATTCTATTTATGCTGTGACTTTAGCACCAGTTTAATTTGTTACAGCTCATTCATTCTTATGTACTTTTGACACCATACTTTACACATTTCCAAGCATCTTGTCTGGTTAAAAATTTAAAGAAAAAAAATGAATGTACATTATCAAAAAATGGAGAACTATGTTATGCATTATTTATCTTGAGCTATGAGATGTTTCACAGTGTTTCCCTCTGTAGTACAAAAGAAACAGTGAATCCATAATTAAGTCACTAGTCTCTCAAAATAGTTGAAGATTCATTATGCATTTTCAATTGTCTCTGAAATTGCTTTGTTCAAGTCTGTAAAGAGACTTCATTTACTATAAGAAACATAATATATCAGTGTGATGGAAAAGGAAAGTTACCAAAAAGCCCCGTGGTGTCAACAGCACTTTCCTCAAACATGCAAAAATAAAGGACTTACTCCAAGTAACATCAGACATTGAATATTTACTATGCTATAATCGTTTTCTATTACTGTAAAGGAATATGTCCAGCCAATCTATATTAAAGCCTCCATAGTGTGTTTCTTACTGTGAAATATTATTAAAATATCTAGCTTCTTCTCATTAATAGTTGAAGTTACAGAGTGGTTTTGATTAATGCTTCTATGTCTGGATCTTAAAGGGTATAATCACTTGGGGCGTAAATGCTGCGGGTCTTCCATGTGGAAGGGAAAATCCACAGTATTTACAATATAAGCCATGTGAAAGTGGAAAATCTCATTCACAAGGTGCAGAAAAATGCCATGTGATATCCGCAGTGGAATTGACATACTCTCTGGATTTTAAACCTTCCACATGTTAGCTGTTTGCTGCGGAATTAAAGGAGTTGTCCCGTCTGCGCAGAAGCCCTGTGCGGTGCGAGCACGCCGGAGCGGCCCCATTCAACAGAACAGAAGAGCAGAATGCGCAAGCGTGTCTAATCGAAGGAGAAGAAGGCTTTGGTCAGCGCCATGGAGACGGAGATGCCAACACCGGAGGGGGTAAGTGTATAACGTCTGTATGGCCAATATTTAATGCACGATGTATATTACAAAGTGCATTAATATGGCCATACAGAAGTGCTTAACCCCACTTGCTTTCACGGGACAACCCCTTTAAGCGTGGATTTCAACTTTTCAATTCAAGTGTGAAATGTGCTGCAAACCCATACCAAATTCCATACCATTACATGCAGATTTTGCTGCTGTGGATTTGGTCCGTGTGCATATATCCTAAGTCAACTTTTCCTGTTCCTGAACTCTGAATGCTTGGTGTTATCATAACTCACAGAAAAAGGAGCCAATAATGCACCATCTGATAAACTGCAGGGCAATCACCATAGACCCTGGTAGTATGCAGAGAGCCAGATTGCACAAGACTGCTTTAGAAAATTAGCCTAATATTAACTGAAAAACTACCGTGTTAGCCACAAAAATTCTTGTAATATTAAATACTCTTGTATAAAGAAAGACAAAAGTATTATAGAGGTGATACCTTTATTGGCTAACCATGAAAAAATTATAGCTTTCAAGGCTACTTATCAGCCTGATGAAGGAGCATTAAGCAGCCTTGAAAGCTTGCATTTATCATTGTTCTGGTTAGCCAATAAAGCTATCACCTCTATAATCATTTTATTTTCAGACAAACGTATTTAATATTACACTTATATTTACTGCAATATAAAAGGAGAATGGCCATGCTGGATGATATACAAATGCCTATATAATATTAGTTTTTCCCTAATGTCTGGAAGAACCAAAACCAGTTTAGTTGAACATTACGTATAACAAGTGACTCTAAAGAACTTCTAAAAGTTACACAACAGCTTCTGGTACAAGACTGGGAATGGTATAGAGCAGCAAGGCATCGAATATTGGCATACCACATAGAATATTGCAAGGCACTGAATAAGATAAAGTAAATCTTTGTTTTGTTGTTTATATTGAATGATAGGCATAGCTAGTGAAGGAAAGAGGACAGCATCCCCAGGATCACTTACACAGTGGGGCCCACCAGGGTTTGTTCCCAGGGGTATTCCCCTCTTTGTCTCTATCTGTGCAGTGTAAGCATGGGCAGTCAGTAACTTGCTGGAGCCAGAGCCACCTTACTGGTGTGAAGTGTACTCCGGTCTACTGGATGTCTTTGACTGCTAGGGAACCAAGTCTTTTTAGAAACTGAGGCAGTCAAAGCAAGAGCTGGGCATCAAGAGTGGGCACCACAGTGCTTACATGCTGGTATGATGACTCCACGGTTCATAGGGATTGGTGCAGAGTAAAAGGAGTTTAGGAAGAAATTGGCAGTAGGGTGTGGTGAATCTGGAGCCCACCTTGGGAGTAAAGAAGGAGGAGGCAAGTAAGAGGGCTGTCGCAGCAGTGAGTGAGTGCTTAGGCTGCGGTGAGGAAGACTGTCTCCCTCCAGTGACGCACAGGTGTGAAACTGGCCACCCAATAATGCCCTGAAAAGTAATGGTGAGCTGTGGCTATATATATAAAGATGAAAGCCCTCACTGACTGACTCACTGACTGACTCACCTGTAAGGGCGCCCACCCACTGGCGTTTTTTTTTCCCTGCGAAATTCGCAGCATTTTTTTTCTGCAGGGGTCTATGGGACTTGTAACATTACAAGTCCCATAGACCCCAGGAGAAAAAAAATGCTGCGAATTTCGCAGGGAAAAAAAAACGCCAGTGGGTGGGCGCCCTAATTCTCTAACTTCCCGGTGTCGTAAAAAAACATGAAATTTGGCACGAGCATTCTTTAGGTCCTTAATAGGAAAAGTAAAGGGGTCACAACTTGATTATTCAATGCTAAGTGCAAAAGTATTGGCACCCCTATGTAATGTAACTTCCTGGTGTCGTACAAGCGAGAAATTTGGCACAAGCATTTTTTATGTCCTAAATAGGAAAAGCAAAGGGGTTGCAACTCAATTATTCAATGCTAACTGCAAAAGTAAATGCAACACCTATGTAATGTAACTTCCCAGTGTCGTACAAGCGTGAAATTTAGCACAAGCATCCTTTAGGTTCTAAATAGTAAAAGTAATGGGGCCACAACTTTATTATTCAATGCTAATTGTAAAGGTAAGTGCACCCCTATGTAGTGTAACTTCCCGGTGTCGTACAAGCGTGAAATTTGGCATGAGCATTCTTTAGATCCTGAATAGGAAAAGTAAAGGGGTCACAACTCGATTATTCAATGCTAACTGCAAAAGTAAGTGCACCCCTATGTAATGTTACTTCCTGGTGTTGAACAAGTGTGAAATTTGGCACAAGCATTCTTTAGGTCCTAAATAAGAAAAGTAACAGGGTCACAACTCAATTTTTCAATGCTGATTGCAAAAGTAACTGCATGCCTATGTAATGTAACTTCCCAGTGTTGTACAAGTGTGAAATTTGGCACGAGCATTTTTTAGGTCCTAAATGAGGAGAATGGGAGGGTGGTACATTCTGCAAAGGGACATCAGCACATGCAGCCTGAGGAGAATCTAATGCTCCTCTATGTGTATACATATTTTATTCCTTGGTTCCTCTAAAGTAACCTTGACTTCCTAAAATTTTGCGAACAACACGTAAACACCTGTATCAAATTAAATTGAGCAGAGCCAGGTATTTCAGCTAGTTGTCTATAAAGGGTCTGGAGGCCAATGTGACTTTCCCCCTTCTCACCACACATAACTTAAATCCGAGTTCTCAAGCTGGAGGGGCTATTAAATTTATTCAAGAAGTTAGAGTATGGCCCCACGATGGGCAACATATTATGCTGTTAGGACAGTAAATATGACTCTGTTTTGTATGCTGTCATTTATATTGTATTATATTATATTTTGGCATTTTCCTAAATGAGAACTTCTCAGGTATTATGTCTAGTATAATCTTGCTTGGTCAAAACATCCCATACTGTCCACGTTTTTGAGACAAGAGGACCAGACTACACAACATTGGATGATATCAGTGAATGTTCTCCATTGGTATGCCGTGTCCAAGCCTCATTACAAATGTCCTTTGTTTATATATATATTTCTGCTTAGTACTGGATTAAACAGAAGAACTTACTTAATTACACTAAGAGAACAAGTGTGGTCACTCAGTTCAAGGAGTACTCTTTTTTTTATAAGATTTGAAAATACCCAAAATATACCTAAAGCATTAATTTTGCTATCAATGCCATAGAAAACCATGCAGACTAGTCCATGTTTGCTGATCATTAATGATTGCACTCTAGTTCATCAAAAGTGGTTGCCAAAATGTAAAACATAATAATTAAAAGTAATGATATTTGAGAAACTGCTGAAAATCTCTAAGCATCACTATTAGAGATGAGCGAGCATGCTCGGTTAAGGCAATTGCTCGAGCGAGCATCGTTCTTTTTCGAGTAACTGCCTGCTCGTCCGAAAAGATTCGGGGGGCAGCGGGGGTGAGCAAGGGGTTGCGGGGGGGAGAGAGAGAGATCTCTCTCACTCTCACCACCCCCGCTCCCCCCTTGAATCATTTCGGACGAGTAGGCAGTTACTCGAAAAAAGCGATGCTCGCTTGAGTAATTGCCTTAACCGAGCATGCTCGCTCATCTCTAATCATTATATGTCCAGTATTATGCAAAAATGTTACATAAATTTGAAATGCTTTCTGTAAAAATACTCTTTAAAAAGTAGTTCCTTGATGTGAAGCTGCACATGGCCTTATGTATCCTATATAAAGTACATTCTGGACCTTAGGCTATACCGACGGAAATTCCAAAGTGACTTTAGGTTTCACGAAAGATTCGACATGAAAATTTGTAAATGTATGGTTCCTTTATTGCCAAAAAACGCATAGTACTGCATAAACCCTGTTATGTTTTCCCCTTATTACTGTAGACAGAGACTGTAGATGAGTTTAGCTACCAAAGATTGGATTCTGACAATACATATCCATCTGTAGTATGTTTTATGAACGACACAGCCCTTAACGAAGGCCAAACGGTAGAATAAGAATTCCAAAACATACCCCACTTATTTAAGTACAATGGGAAAAGTTTCAGTCCGTCTCTTATTTGGAATTTTTTTTTGACCTCTGAAATGTACCAAATAAAATAAAATGATTGATGTTGGAGCCGAAGAATAACTTATTAAATAATACATGGCTATATTGTTTGATATTTCTCTGGGTTATGAGTCAAGCTGTTTCTCTTGTTGCTGTGTCACATGTATAAAGGAATGTAAATTGAGACTTTTACACTTTACACAGGCCTATGCCAACGCTAACTACATATTTTATCTTTCTTTTGACATAGTAAACAAAGGAAATTAATGTTATAGACACATTATTGGAAAACAAAACTGGTGTGAAAGCATATTGTGTATAATTTCTTCTATTATATCATTTTCTTCTTTATATCAGCTTTCAGAAATAACAGATTTGCCTTCACTTATTGTTACAAGAAAAATGCACAAATGTAACATTTGCCAGCCTTCAAGACACAAAATGGCTTGTTATGCCCTTTATCAATGTGCTCTAGGTTGCACAACATAATTATGCCTTCAGAACTCTTCTGAGAGCCCTAAATACAATGCTATACATTAAATACGAGTCCGTTCTAACTTAGTTTTAAACATAAAGGGCTGCCCTGAGTAGAAAGGACAGTCTACTATACAGTAGAAGGCTGTAGCCGCTTTTAGTATGCCAAAGATTAGCACAACATTGATACATTATCTGCTTCAGGCAGATGAGATTAAAAAATGATACAGACACAATTTGTTTCTCCGCTACTTTATATTCAGTCATTTTTAATGAAGCAACTACATTAAGCACAACTTGGTTCAGCTTTAATGTAGTTATGATGAATACATATGACTTGATTAAAAATGATAAAGCAATGCAGTCTCAAAATAATTGCCTTGTAAGATTAAACGCCGTAAATGACATGGCTGGGAGAAAGTTGGCCTTCTGACCTTCGGTTCTCTCAGACAATAAATTCTAAATGTATGAATAATAATCACACGCAGATGGGCAG
Organism: Eleutherodactylus coqui; assembly: GCF_035609145.1. Classification (NCBI taxonomy): domain Eukaryota; kingdom Metazoa; phylum Chordata; class Amphibia; order Anura; family Eleutherodactylidae; genus Eleutherodactylus; species Eleutherodactylus coqui. Next base: position 212,320,674 of record NC_089841.1, on the reverse strand, counting down.
AGTTAGGTTTTTGCAATGGGTAATTAAAATATGGGGACACAAAAGCATAACCATCCTTGTAAATTTAGAAACAACTTTTTTGTCGTAGCAGCAGATTTAAGAGAATGCAATAGAGAATTGGTTCCAAAAATGTATTTAGGTTCTGTGTAAGTGTGAACTTTGGATTGAAGAAAATATGCGGAAAGAGTGCTGGAGTATTCCATTTAGTTTATCCATCATGTTCCCTAATATAAAACAATTGAGTATTAAGCATATTGTACCCTTGACTTTCACATCTAAGGTCACCTATCCTTCTGCTTTCCAATCCATACCTTTCCAGTCCATCCATTAATGCATAATTATGTAGAACCCATTTATATTAGAAACAGATGGTTGCAGCATGCAAGCGTAAATGTTAGGATAGAGAGAATGCAGGCATACAGGAAACTTCCCCTGTTTGGCGCCTACAATGGCCAATTCATTAAAAGAACAAAGTCAAGATCCTCACTGGCACTGTTGTGGTTTGTTGTCCACTAAATGTATGGCTGTTAGGACAACCAGAACAGCTCCAGACACTATTTTCCTCCTCATTTTACTAATTGTTTTTACAGTTAAAACTGTGTATTGGCCATGTCTTCCTCATCTCCTCCTTTCCACCATCTCTTTACCATCCCTCCTTTCTCGTGGGGTTTCAGTCCTATGATATTTACACTGCATAATCCATTGCATGACTATGAAAATAATATCACATAATGTACAGGGCTTTAATTTTCCGCAGAAACGTTCAAAAGCCTTTCATTACTATAAAAGTGCTCACGAGGAGATTGTTTGTTTACAGGAGACCCATTTTTCTAATAACTCCTCCCCACGATACCTTTCTCCACACTACCCCATCTTCTACTCAACCACTGCCCCAACAAGAAACAAAGGCGCCATTATCTGTTTTGGTAGATCAGTTCCTTTCATCCATACAACTACTATAGCAGACCCTAAAGGCTGATACTTGATACTTATTGGCTCCATCCAAGACATTCCAGTGACAATAGTGTCATACTACACTCCAAATTCTGGACAAACTCAGTTTCTATCAAAACTACTTGAACTTGTTGAGACCAATAAAGTTGGAAATGGTTATCATATGTGGTGACTCCAATTGCATCCTCAACCAGAGCCTAGACAGGAATGCCATTTCCCTTCAAACCACACGTCCATTACCACAACATTCTATATCTCATACTTTTAAAATAGTCCTTCTTCACCACCACTTGGTTGACGCCTGGCGTGAAAAAAATTCCAGCAACTAAGGATTTCACGCATTACTCGGCTCCTCACTCCTTATATAGGAGAATTGATCATATCTTAGTTCCTGACCCATTTTTACCACTGATAGCAAATTCCAATATCCTCACGGTCCCCTGGTCAGACCATAGCCCAATGTCAATCACATGTATATCCTTAATGACCAAACCTACAAATACTACATGGTCCTTAAATGACTTCCTTCCTGACAATCCCTGAGGTTTTATCCGCAATGACAACGCAATTGGATGAATATTTTACAATAAATAGTCCTTCCATTTCCTCCCCTATTTTACTATGGGAGGCACATAAGGCAGTGGTCCGAGGCTACATCATCCAATTAGCATCCTGACGTAAATGAGAACGCATCAGACTACAGTTAGAGCTAGAACAAAAAGTCTTATGGCTAGAGGCGGAGGCTAAGAATAAGCCATCGAAAAACAACTTTCAAGCATTTTCTCAGGCCAGAACAGAACTAGACCTGTGCCTTACAGACATTATTGAACGTAAAATCTGATGGTCTCATCAACGCTACTATATATTGAATAATAAGCCATCTACACCTCTGACCTTTAGACTCAGAGCAAACCCTCCTATGAGTCCCTTCTATAGACTTCGTACCGAAAATGGCACAACCACGGCAAACCAGCTCACAATAGTCTCGATACTTTCTAGCTAAATTATACTCTCAACCTCCCCCTTCAGAACAATTATCTTCATATTTTCAAGACATTACGCTTCCTCTGCTTACTAAAACATCTATAGAAATCCTAGCATCAAAAATCACATCAGAAGAGGTAGCAGATGCCATTAAAACTCTCAAGGTTAGTAAATGCCCAGGCCCTGAAGGCTTTTCAGCTTTATATTATGAAAAGTTTTCCCCGATTTTAAGTGTACACCTCGCTAATTATTTTAACGCTATGCGAGAAGGACGCCAAGTGGGACAATCCTCTCTCTTAGCAGCTATCTCAATGATTCCCAAACCAGATAAAGACCCATTAGATAAGCAAAATTATCGCCCCATTTCTCTTATCAATGTGGATTTAAAACTACTCGCCAAAATCTTGGCCTCACATCTAAATACTGACCTGCAGTTAATCATCAATCGTGACCAGGTCGGGTTTGTTCGGGGTCGTCAAGTCTCAGACAATATTCGCCAAATTACTTATCTTACACATATCTGTCAGTCCTGGGGCATTCCTAACATATTGCTTTCTCTGGATGTATGCAAAGCCTTTGACACTTTGAATTGGTCATATCTATTCTCAGTGCTCGAGTACTGGAAGTTCCCTATTGAATTTCTTACATGGCTAAAAGTACTATATACATCCCCTAAGGCTTTTGTCTGCTACAAGGGCTTTGGGTCAGATACCTTAAGAATCCACCAAGGCACTCGGCAGGGATGCCCTTTATCCCCTCTACTCTTCATTTTAGCTATGGAACCCCTTGCAGTCAAAAGTCGCAATAACCTGAACATTAAGGGAATTGAGATTGCATCTGTTCATCACAAGATCTGCATGTTCACAGACAATATTCTAATGATGGTATCTTCTCCCCTCACCACAATCCCTAATCAACTGGTGGAACTGTCCAGGTTCGGGTCTCTCTCTGGATTGACAATGAATACAGCAAAATCTAAAGTCTTTAATCTCACCCTACCCCCAAATCTGGTCTCTCAGCTTCAATCTAATTTTCCCTTTCAACGGCTTACAGGGTCATTAGACTACCTGGGCATAAGATTAACTAATTCTTCTACATCTCCATAAATCCAAAATTATATCCATCTCCTCCGTAAGCTCAGGCTGCTCCTAGAAATGTGGAGCCACTACCATATCTCATGGATAGGAAGAGTAAATTCTTTGAAGATGACACTTCTTCCTAAACTTCTATATTTCTTTACAACTCTTCCAGTTGATGTACCAGGGCACATTTTGAAAACATTCCAACAAATGTCCCTTAGCTTTATTTGGAAGGACTCTATTCCTAGAGTTGCATGCTCTACCTTATATAGGCACAGACTGAAAGGAGGATTGGGTGTACCAAACATATCAAAATATTATCAGGCAGCACAGATAGCCCAGTTAGCTCTTCTCCACACAACTAATAATGCCCCACTACGGCTGTCCTTAGAGGCAACCGAAATCTACCCACTAACTATAGATTCAATTCTATAGACCCCACCAATACACAGACCCACTATCACCAACCCCATTACAAAACACTCCTGTAGGGTGTGGGACTCCATTAAGTACTCCGGAAACCTAATCTCTCCCCATTTACCCCTCCTGCCGTTTCTACGAAACCTGTTATTCTCTTCAAGTAATAATTCGCCTCAATCCTTTAAAGCCTGGACTAACAACGGTGTCACTAAAATATATCACTTGCTTTCGCTGGAGGGCGTTGCCTCGTTTCCTATCCTTCAGAAAAAGTATAATCTGCAGTCCTCTGAATAATTCTGATACCTACAATTAAGACACTTTGCATCCTCTTAGCTTAAAAATACAAAATCTTCTTTGACTTTTGAATCCTATTGCCTCAGGTACCCACAGACCAAGGGCCTTATCTCACAGATATACTCTGGACTTGTCCATTCATCATATCGTGCACAATTAACATATGTATCACGCTGGGAAAAAGATATAGGTAGTGCCCTCTCAGATGAAGACTGGTCCTGGATCTGGAAATCCACCAATAGAAGTGCCCGTAACATACTAATGCTGGAAACATCATTTAAAGTTTTACTACGTTGGTACTTGGTTCCCACCAAAATAGCTCATGCAGTGCCAGGTTACTCCCCAAACTGCTTTCACAGTTGTTTATCCCCAGGTGACACACTCCACATTTGGTGGTCCTACCCCAGAGTTAAGAGACTTTGGATCAGAGTCTACTCATTAATATACACAGTAACCTACAGCAATATACAAAAGAATCCCTGGGAGGCTCAATACGCGTATTGAGAATATCCCCTCAGCCTCCAGGAAACTAATATCTTTTTTTTCTTAGCTACAAAACAAATCATCTCCCAATCATAAAAAAAGGGCTTCACTAGATTTCTCGACAGTAAAACGTGGAATGGATTGGTATTTATTTAATGAAAAATTAACATCAATGAAGGGTTTCTAAAAACTTGGACTCCATGGATAAACTACACCCTCCCTTCCTAAAATAGTGGCCCCCAAACACCATATAATTTACCATTTATAACAACCACATAGCCCTGTACTCCTCCTCTGGACACTGACTCCACGAGATAGGACTCCCGTCCCTTCCTCTACCCCACCCTCCCCTCCTAATCCTCCTTCCTCTTCATCCTTAAGTAGGTTGGCCCTGGCCAGGCCATCTTTGAAGTAGTGATTTCTTGGATATAGAAGTTCATGCATAAACTAAGAGTTCTTATCATTCAGAACAACATATATGGAATTAACATGTACCTACTGTAATTTGGTATACTATTTGATTATATTGCAATCAGACTATGTTGTACCTGATATTCACTTCCTTGTCAAAATTTTAAAATTTAATAAAAAATTCTTGTTACAAAAAAAAAAAAAAATTGGACTTGGAGTACCCATTGATGCTCTCCTGTATAATTGGATGCCCATGTGACCAGGGAGGACAGGTCTACACTTCTATCACAATTTTCAATATCGCCTACCAGAACTCCATTCAAAAATAGCCCCATTCCAGGGTAGCCCATACACGCCAGGTTAGTCTCTCCACTTATTATAGTGTACACTTTTTGATAATTTAACCCTAGGAGCGCTGTCTTTGCTGAACAAAGTTAATAGAATGGTACCTGACCTGTATAAAAAAAATTATTTCTCAATATTTGAATAAAGATCAATATTTTTACATGCAGATAGAAATATAATAACTTATTATATTAGGCAGATAGATATGGATCAACCTTGTTACATACTGGTTTAACTTTAGACTATCTGGGGACGCAGCACATGGGTAACCCTGGTTTTCAACCTTGACTGCTCCAAGTAGGATTCTGTCGTTGCTACAGGGTCTCCAAGCCATTACTTGTCTCCAGGTAGTCCTGGTAATGTGGCTGCTGATGCTACACTGGGCCAAGATGCAGTACTTGATGGTGTGAAAAGATGCCATGGTCACGGCAGGCAGCAGAGGTGCAGAAATGAGGTAGAGGTTCAGAGAAGACAGCAGGCAAAAGTGAAATCCAGAATACAGAGCTGAAGTCAGGAAGCATAGGAGCCAGAATAACTAGGAAACAAACAGGAGTCCAAACTGGAATACACTAAAGGCCCATTTAGATGAGACGAGTGTCAGGCAAATGATTCCCGACACTCATCCCCGCACATACTACCTGCCGCGCACCTGCACAGGAGCTAGTATCGCTGGCTCACAGCGGGGAGGCTACGAGAGATTTCTCTCCTCGCTAATAGCTCCCGTGCAGCAGCATGAGAGCTAGTATGTGTGGGGACGAGTGTCGGGCATCGTTTGCCCGACACTCGTCCCTTCTAAATGGGCCTTAAGACATAGGAAGTTATATTGTATATATTTGGTCCATTAATTTAGGACTTCATTAGCTGTATCAGGTATGCTTGAGACAAAACAAATCAAAAAATGGAACAGCTAGGGCTTTGTTGACTGTGACTTCTGATTGCATGTTAGAAATATGGTTAAGGCCGCCTGCAGACGAGCGGGTCGGATCCGGCAGCGAGAAATCTCGCCGCGCGATCCGACCCCAGAGCCTGCAGGGACAAGCGCGTACTCACCCGCGCCTGGCGGCCCCGGCTCTTTGATGTGCCGGCTGCCGCGCAGCCGGCGCATGCGCAGACCGGAGCCGGCGGCCAGGTGAGTGCGTGCCCCGCAGAAAATTAGAACATGCCGCGGTTTGTTTGCCGCGCGAGATTTCGCGCGGCCAAACCGCGGCCGTCTGCATAGGAGTGCGTATTGTAATGCACTCCTATGCAAACTTTCAGCGGCGGAAATCCCGCGGGAAATCCCGCGGCGGGATTTCCGCTCGTCTGCAGGCGGCCTAAATCAAGAGAGTAGTCCAAAAAGGTAAGATCATTACTTTGTATAAACAAAGAAAAGGATACAAAAAGATAGTAAAGGCATTGAATGTTCCTAGAGCTACAGTTGGAAGCATAGTTCAGAAGCTCAAAATTAAAGGAACACTGGCTACACTACCTAGACGTGTCAGAAAGAGGACTCTGCCACTAACTGCCACTGGATTTCTGAGGAGACAGATGGTCAAACAACTTCAAGTGTCTGTAAAATACCTGCAGCATGATTTAGCAGTAGCAGGCACATAGGCTTCCTTTTGCACAGTAAGGTGCAAACTAGATGATGAAGTTCTTCTCATTTGAACATCAAGACATACACATCTACTGACCCAAAGCTACGAGAAAGGTCTGCTCCAATGTGTGTCAAAAACATATAAATAAGCCACAGAAGTTTTAGGATTTACTTTTTGTGGAGCAATGAAACAAAGATGTAACTTTTCAGGCACATGGGTCAGCGATATGTCTAGAAGAGGAAGAGTAGAGCATACGTTGTAGAAAACACCCTGTACACACTGAAGTACAGCGGTAGCTTGGTGATGCACTGGGGCTTCTTCTCGTATTGGAAAATAGCAGCATGTGAAGAGGAAACTAGATTAAACCAAGCATCAGGAAATCCTAAGAGAAAACATTGTGCCTTTTGTTAGGAAGCTGAATTGGACCTTCCAACAGGATAATGATCCTGTTGTGTCAGTTTGGGCCGACAGTGCATTTGGTCGTTCTTGACTCTGATGGGTGTGTAAGCTGTTGGTGTGCACCTGGGGGCAATTAGGGAGGTGGTTTAGTTCCATCCTGGCCTGGGTTCTATGCTGGTTAATTTCAGTGCAGTCTCCTTCTGCTGTGGAGTGAGGATCTCTCTGGATCTGGTTTTCGTGGATCGCACAGCAGCTCGTCAGATAAGTTCAGCGATTTATTCTTGGAGGTTTCGGTTTACTCTCATGGTGGTTTTTCCTTTGTAATTTATCAGGGTTAGTGAGTGGCACAGGCACGAGGGTGGATGCGTCCTTATCAGGGCAGGCCATCCACTAGTAGGTAGGGGTTGTCACCCTCTAGTTTTCCTTAGGAAAAGCTTCCCATATTTGTTTACTTTTTCCTTGTACTGCAGGGGATTCCTGGTAGTGTGATGTCAACATTGCCAGAGAGTATATATTTTGGTTTGCAGTTATTGTACGCACGAAGCAGACATGACGGATCTCAAACATAACTCAAACTCCCCCAAGGCCTAATTTCAGAAAAAGTGCTGAAAGATTCTGGAGTGGGCATCACAGTCACCTGACTTGAACCTCATAGAAAATATTTGATAGGATTTGAAGGTGTTTCCAGCATGGAAACCCAAGTATATCAGTGAACTAAAGGACATTGCCCATGAGGAATGTACTAAAATTCCTCAGGAATGCTATCGGAAGCTGGTGTCTAGATGTGCATCAAGTTTGCAGCAGGTCATAACAGCAAAAGGGTGCTCTACAAAGTAATAAAGATACTTGTCATGAATTGGTTGAATAATTCTGAGACTGTAATAGTCATTAAAAGTGGCATTTTGTGTTGAATTTGATGAAACCCCTTGTTATATTAGTTGTGTTGAGTTATTTAAATTGTTCTTGCTTGATATTTATGCAAGCAGCTGAAAGTTTGTAAATTTGACAAATAAACCAAATTTGCAATAGGGGTTGAATAATTGTGATTGCAACTGTATATTGTCAAGTTGTGCTGCTGGGATCTGTTGTACTACGGGGTTCCAGGAGCACACCTTTCACAGGTGTGGAATAATTGAGTTGGCTAGGTGTGGCGTTCCTCCTGCCAGCCATTCCCCACGAGTCTGCTGCAAATATATTCACAGTCCCCTCTGTAAGAGGAAGCTGGTATCCCTTCTCTCTATGGTTTGTAGTCCTGCATGCCTGTATATGTGTTAGGTGTGTAAACAGTGTCTGGTCCAGTGTCTGTGCAGGTGGCCAGACATCAGGTGTGTACAGTCCTGTTCAGTGCTCATTCTGTCTCTGTTTGTGGTGTGAACAGGTTCTATGTGTGACGGCTGCAAGAGAGGTTGGTGTCGCTGGACTCCTGGTTAGTGTAGGGACTAGTGGTATAGCCAGGAGCCATGACGTGGCCTGCTAGCTTCCATATTTTGATCAAAATGTCAACTAATACCTGGCATTTATAGCTTAACACCTGCTACTAGCGTTTGCATTTTGGCTGCTGTATGATGTGATTCTGGCTCTGTGTGTCAGCTTACTTTGTCCAGTTGTCCCTGTCGTGGTGGCATGTTTATGTGTCCTATCCTGGGTGTGAGGTTCCTAGGAGCAGCAAGGGCTCAGATCAGAAGACCACTGGGCCGCCCTTTATAGGGGCGATGTCTCACTCTGATAGGTCTGTTGTCACTAAACAGAGTAGTAGATAGGGAAAGGGGGTATATCTGTGGTAGTTCACCTTGTGTTCCCTATCCTTCATGGACACATTCGTGTAAGCCGGGTGCTTATTCGCCCACACGAACGTAACATATATAAACAAACTACCAGCCTGATAAGATTACAGTAAGATAAAATGTAATATATAAACTCTTTTTCAAAGCGAACAACTTTTGTATTGAACTGAAGGTGAGGGAATATAGAAGTATATGGTTGAACAAGACACCGTTTGAGTGATAATGGGGACTCAACAGAATTTATACTGTACTTCTTTTTAGGCTAGTCTTTTCTTTTGCAAAGGTAAGAATACATTGCAGTTCAGCAGAATATGTTACAGTTCACAAGTTTATGGCATAACTATTTTCAGGAACAAACATTGCGATGTTATGTAATAATAGTTTGTCTACTTGTAATAACTCCTGACGTAGGTCTATGACTTTTGGTCAAAATACCAAGAATACCAACTCACATCTAATCATGTATTATTTGTTTCTTTGCAAGTCAGATAGTCACACTCTTTCTGCTAATCTAGTTCATGAGGTTTGACGTTCATTCCAGTCTCATAGACACCGTTCTTCTAATAAATTTAATTTTTTAGATGAGGACTCTAAAACCATTAACAGCTTACTAAGACAGATAAAGAGTGGTTAGCTATTTTTTTTAGAACCGATCACTACCTGTCAAATCCACCATCAATTACACATAGTTTTAGGAGTAAAGAATCTGGGTAAAAAATTATCTTATATTCTTCAATCCAGGACTGGCATCTTGCAGAGTGCAGAACCAGCAGTGCAGATGGCACATGTACTACCTGTATATTTGTTGTATAAAATACTCCATTCCAATAGAACAAATTTTCCTTTCAGTAGCTAATAGACAATCCACTCTAATTAGGATATAGGCTTTTGGATCTTAAAGCTACAATAGGGAAAGTTTCCTGGGAGTCTGCCAGCTCGGAATCTGTCATTTTCCTGGCGTGAGGAGGATGGGAGGAAGGAGGAGCAGCCAGAGGATTCAGAGGTGCAGTCCCTAGGCCGGGAGTAGTGGACTGCGTAGAAGACTGGGGGTTTGATACATTGCTGGACGGGTAATCTGCCATCCACGACAGGACCTACTCGACCTGCTCTGCTTGTAGTAAAGGTCTACTACGCGGACACGCAAATTGTGATATGAAGCTGGGGAGCGTAGGGACTTGGCGCTCTCCTAATCCCTCAGCAGCCGGTTGTGATTTACTCCGCCCAGGACCTCAGACTGTGCCCCCACTCTCACTTGGACGCCCGCGCCCACGTCCTCGACACTTACCCCTGCTCCTCATCATGTCGGATTAAGGATAGAGCAGGGCCCAAATAAATTACCCCACCATATAGCGCTGAGAACTGTGGCTAATTCATTGCACACAGAGACTTGTAGATACCAGAGGCTCTATGCTGTGACCGGAAAAAATTAATCCGCTGTCTTGCGCTGATACATAGGGGTCATTTACCGCTCACAGAGACTTGTAGATAAGAGAGGCTATATGGAGTGGGAGAAAACTCTAAAGCCAGTGGATAGTGCTGGTAACTGCAGCTACCTCAACCCCCCCAAGGAAAGGTTATTGTGAGACGCTCTGCAAAGGGGCAGAAAGCTATAAAGCCAGTGGATTGTGCGAATAACTGCGGCTACTTTACAGCACCCAGGGAAAGGGTATTGTGAGATGCTGTGCACAGGGGCAGAAAACTAGAAAGCCAGTGGATAGTGCTAATAACTGCGGCTACTTCTCCACACCCAAGGAAAGGGTATTGTGAGACGCTCTGCACAGGGGCAGAAAGCTATAAAGCCAGTGGATAGTGCAAATAACTGTGGCTGCTTCACCGCACCCAAGAAAAGGGTATTGTAAGATGCTCTGCACAGGGGCAGAAAACTATAAAGCCAGTGGATAATAACATAGTAACATAGTATGTAAGGCCGAATGAAGGCAATGTCCATCTAGTCCAGTCTGTTATCCTCCTGTGTTGTTGATCCAGAGGAAGGCAAAAAACCCCAAGGGCAGGAGCCAATTAGCCCTTTTGGGGGAAAAATTCCTTCCAGACTCTCTAATGGCAATCAGACTAATCCATGGATCAACCCCTAATAGTTCCTACCTGCCTGTATACCCGGACTAACAATGAACCTAAGATTTATATCCTGTAATATCCTTCCCCTCCAGAAAGACATCAAGTCCCCTTTTAAACTCCTCTATGGATTTTGCTATGACCACATCCTCAGGCAGAGAGTTCCACAGTCTCACTGCTCTTACAGTAAAGAACCCTTTTCTGTGTTGGTGATGAAACCTGCTTTCCTCTAGACATAGCGGATGCCCTCTCGTTACCGTCACAGTCCTGGGTATAAACAAATCATGGAAGAGATCCTTGTATTTTCCCCTAATGTATTTATACATAGTTATTTGATCACCCCTTAGCCGTCTTTTTTCTAGAGTAAATAATAGCCTCTCTGGGTATTCCAGTTCTCTCATTCCCTGTATTAGTTTAGTTGCCCTTCTTTGAACCCCCTCCAGCACTGTAACATCTTTCCTGAGCACTGGTGTCCAGAACTGTACGCAGTATTCCATGTGGGGCCTGACAAGTGCCTTATATAGTGGGAGGATAATGTTCTCGTCCTTCGCCCCTACACCTTTTTTAATGCATCCCAAGACTTTATTAGCTTTTGCAGCAGCTGACATTGGTTACTCCAGTTTAATCTACAATCCACTAGTACCCCCAGGTCTTTTTCCATATCACTTTTCCCTAGCAGTACCCCATTTAGTGTATATTGGTAACATCCATTTCTCCTGCCCATGTGCATAACCTTACATTTTTCAACATTGAACTTCATTTGCCATTTTTCAGCCCAAACCCCCAGCTTATCTAGGTCCTTTTGTAGCCGTACCTTGTCCTCCGTTGTATTGATTATATTGTATAATTTTGTGTCATCTGCAAATATTGATATTTTACTGTGCAGTCCCTCTATCAGGTCGTTGATAAATATGTTGAACAGAATGGGGTCCAATACTAAACCCTGTGACACCCTGCTAGCGACAGTGGCCCAATCAGAGTATGAACGATTTATTACCACCCTCTGCTTTCTATCTCTGAGCCAATTCTTTACCCAGATACACACATTTTCACCCAATCCGAGCTGTCTTATTTTATATATCAGCCTCTTATGCGGCACAGTGTCAAATGCTTTAGAGAAGTCTAGATATACGAGATCAATAGACTCTCCCAGGTCCAGCCTAGAGCTTACTTCATCATAGAAGCTGATCAGATTGGTCTGACATGATCGACCCTTCATGAACCCATACTGGTGAGGAGTTATTCTGTTGTTCTCCTTAAGGTATTCTTTGATGGCGTCTCTGAGACACCTCTCGAATATTTTTCCCGTTACTAAAGTGAGACTTACCGGCCTGTAGTTACCAGGCTCACTTTTGGTCCCCTTTTTGTAAATTGGAACGACGTTGGCAATGCGCCAATCCAATAGTACAACCCCGGTCTTGATAGTATCCACAAATATTAGATATAGTGGCCTAGCTATCATATCATTTAGTTCCTTTAGTATCCTTGGGTGTATTCCATCTGGGCCTGGCGATTTATGGATTTTAATCTTCTTTAACCGATTCCGCACTTCCTCCTGCGTTAGGTATGAGATATTTTGTGAGGGGTTCATTTTACTCCCCTGCATCTCGTGTGGCATTTCCTTTTCGCTTGTGAATACGCTTGAAAAGAAACTATTCAATAGATTTGCCTTTCCTCCATCATCTTCAATGATTTCTCCTGCATTATTTGTTAAAGGGCCAGTGCTCTCGGTGCAAATCCTTTTGCTATTAATATAGTTGAAAAATAGTTTCGGGTTGTTTTTGCTCTCTTTGGCGATCCGTCTTTCTGCCTCCTCCTTAGCAATTTTGATCTTATCTTTGCATATTTAGAGTTTTTCACTGTAGGACTTTAGCGCTTCTTCGCTGCCTTCTTGCTTTAGTAGTTTGAACGCTTTCTTTTTTTCATTTATTGCCTCTCTTACCGTCTTGTCGAGCCACATTGGTTTCCTTTTATTTAAAGTTCTTTTATTTTTACAGGGAATGAACTGCTTGCATGAGGTGATTGGGATCCTTTTAAACTTTTCCCATTTGTCCTCTGTACTGATATTTTTGAGGATGTTGTCCCAATTCATGTTACCGATAGCAGTTCTAAGCTGATCAAATTTAGCTTTACTAAAGTTTAGTTGTATTTGTCGCTCCCTGATAAGGTTTCTTATTGAATGACAGCTGGAAGTTGATTATATTGTGGTCACTGTTCCCCAAGTGCCCCTCAACCGGTACCCCCTTTATTCTGTCCGGTTTGTTAGTTAGTACTAAGTCCAGAATAGCCCTCCCTCTTGTTGGTTCCCGGACAAGTTGGATAAGGTAGTTATCTTTAATTGATCTCAAGAAGTTATCACCCTTGTAAGATTTGCAGGTTTCATTTTCCCATATTATATCTGGATAATTAAAGTCCCCCATGATAATATCTTCGTTGCGGTTTGACACCCCTTCTATCTGCATTAGTAGTAAGGTTTCAGTTTCTTCTGTTGCTTTTGGTTGTCTATAGAAAACCCCTATCAGGATTTTGTTATTTTTTTCTCCCTGTATTTCTACACACAGAGATTCCACGTGTTCATATCCTACTCCTATATCTTCCCGTAGTCTCGGCATTAAGTACGATTTAACATACAGACATACCCCTCCCCCCTTCTGGTTCCCATGGTCTCTTCTGAAGAGATTGTAACCCTGTAAATTCGCCGCCCAATCACACTTATCATCAAGCCATGCTTCCGTTATTCCGACTATATCATAGTTTTCATTGGCTGTTCTCACTTCAAGCTCACCTACTTTACCGGTAAGACTTCTTGCATTTGTGGTCATACAATTTATACAGTTTTTTTTGTTCTTTAAATTTGTTTTGTTGCTAATGGTACTATTGGCTGATCTGTCATTTCTAACTGTACTAACCCCATCCCCTGCTCGACCCCCTTCCCATTGCTTAGACCAAGTTCGCTAGCTACACTGACTACCCCCCTATTTCTCTTTTGCCCTCCCCCCAGTCCCTAGTTTAAACACTCCTCCAGCCTTCTAGCCATCTTTTCCCCCAGCACAGCTGCACCCTCCCCATTAAGATGCAGCCCGTCCCTACGGTAGAGCCTGTAGCCGACGGCAAAGCCAGCCCAGTTCTCCAGGTACCCAAATCCCTCCTTCTTACACCAACTAAGGAGCCACTTGTTTACCTCCCTAAGGTGCCTTTCTAGTGTGGCCTTAGGTGCAGGTAGTATTTCCGAGAAAACTACCCTGGAGGTTCTCGCCCTAAGCTTGGACCCTATGTCCCTGAAATCATTTTTGAGGGCCCTCCATTGACCTCTAATTTGTTCATTGGTGCCAACGTGCACCATGACCGCTGGATCTTCTCCAGCCCCTCTCAGTAATCTGTCAATCCATTCCGCAAAGTGTCAAACTCGAGCGCCAGGAAGACAACACACCGTTCGAAGATCCCAGTCTTTATGGCAGATTGCCCTATCTATCCCCCACCACTAGGACCTGTTAGCGTGCCCTGCGCTTTCTGTCCCCGTCTCACTGGAGCAGTCAACTCCCTGGTGTTCAGAGGGCATGTCGTGCTGCAGCGGTGCTGGCTCTGTAATGGCATCCCCCTCATCTGCCAACGTTGCAGACTTGTTGGGTTGTGCCAGTCCAGGACTAGCCTTTCTGGTTCTCTTCCCTCTACGCCTTCTTCTATCTGTCACCCAGCTAGCTGCCTGCTCCCCCTGCACTTCCGTACTACCATCCGCCCCCGCCTCTACCCCAGCGAGTGTCTGCTCAGTGAGCACCAAACTCCTTTCCATGATGTCAATGGCTCTCAGTGTTGCCAGTTGCCCATTTAGATCCAGAATTTGTGCTTCTAAATGTGCGACGTGCACGCATCTTGTGCAACAGTATCCACCCTCGATGTGATAACTGCAGCTACTTCCCCACACCAAAGGAAAGGGTATTGTAAGACGCTCTGCACAGGGGCAGAAAACTCTAAAGCCAGTGGATAGTGCTGATAACTGTGGCTACTTCACCGCACCCAAGGAAGGTGTATTGTGAGATGCTCTGCATAGGGGCAGAAAACTATAAAGCCAGTGGATAGTGCTCATAACTGCAGCTACTTCACCGCACCCAAGGAAAGGGTAATGTAAGACGCTCTGCACAGGGGCAGAAAGCTATACAGCCAGTGGACAGTGCTAATAATGGCAGCTACTTTACTGCACCCAAGTAAAGGGTATTGTGAGGCGCTCTGCACAGGGGCAGAAAGCTATACAGCCAGCGGAGAGTGCTAATAACTGCGGCTACTTCACCGCACCCAAGAAAAGGGTATTGTGAGACGCTCTGCACAGGGGCAGAAAGCTCTAAAGCCAGTGGATAGTGCTGATAACTGCAGCTACTTCACCCAACACAGAGAATGGTATCTGTGAAATGCTGTTCTGCAGTGGCCAAGGAAATATTAGCATACTATTTAGCAATGAGACCTCTGCCTAATGCACTGCACACACAGAACGGTATAGCTGAAATGATCTGCAGTGGCCAGGGAAATATTGTTGTACTGTTTAGCAATGGGACCTCTGCCTAATGCACTGCACAGATAGAACTGTTTAACAGAAATGCTCTGCAGTGGCCCAGGAAATATTAGCGTGCTATTTAGCGATAAGACCTCTGCCTATTGCACTGCACACGCAGTATGGTCTAGCTGAAATGCTCTGCAGTGGCTCAGGAAATATTAGCGTACTATTTAGCGATGAGACCTCTGCCTAATGCACTGCACACATAGAACAGTATAGCTGAAATGCTCTGCTTTGGCCCAGGAAATATTAGCATACTATTTAGCGATGAGAAATCTACCTAATGCACTGCACATATAGAACGGTATAGCTGAAATGCTCTGCAGTTGCCCAGGAAATATTAGCATACTATTTAGCGATGAGACCTCTGCCTGATGCACTGCACACACAGAACAGTATAGCTGAAATGCTCTGCACAGGCCTAGATGCTTAAAAAAAAATGGTGCACTACTGCTCCCAGCCAGCCACAACAGTAATGCGCACAATGAGGAGTAGCCCTAAGAAGGACCATTGGGGTTCTTGAAGAGAGGATCCTACTCTAACACTTTCCCTATATCAGCAGCAGTACTTTCCCTAACCACTGCCAGCATGCATCTGATGCGAGCCACGGGCGGCACCAGCTTAAGTACTCGGCGGTCACCTGATCGGCCCAGGGAAATGAAATTGACTCGAGTACTGCATGGTGTTCATCTCGAGTAACAAGCATCTCAAGTACCCTAATACTCGAACGAGTGTCAAGCTCGGACGAGTGTGCTCGCTCATCTCTAATCATAATATTTTCATAAAGATGGGTTTGATGTATTTATTTTGCCACCACTGTGCCATGAGTAGTTGTGTTAGAGTGTATCTTATGGCTTTTCAAGGCACACTCATGCGAGTTCTGATCTTTGTGTATATAGTCTTCTTAGTATATCTGAGTTTTCAACACGTTTTCTAAACTATAACAGGTTGTCCTTACTGACTTATTTGCTTCTGTTTTCACTCTGTTTCATGTCTGTAACTTCTGATTTTTAGGTCATCTTCCCCATTTTTCTGCTGTTCTGTTGTTTGCAATTGACTTTCTTGCAAGCGGTGTGTAGCAAGCCTAGCATTATGCCAGTAGTTCACTATCCTGCACTTCCTTACCCTGACTTCCCATGCTGCATTGCAAAGTCTGTGGTCCAATCAGCAAGAGGGCAGTATCTGAAGGCCTGCCCCTCTGCTCTCGAAGATGATTCAGTCATTCTGGCCAAACAGTGAGTAAACCAAATATAATATACACACACTCACACCCTCCAGAAGAGGCAGAAATTGTGGAGATCATTATCACAGTGTCTGCAGCCTCTGAGAGCACAGGAGCATCTTGTGAATATAGCTCCTCCTCCCATTGTTAAATAAATGTTCCTGTGTCCTTGTTACTACAGAAGCTCCGAAGCTAATGACAGTGACTGAAATCAGTAGAGGCTGGCAGCTTCAGGCTCCTTTCTGCTCTCGAGAGACCAGCATTGTTCTGAGAAAAAATGCTAAGTCCACTCTCACACATGCGTTCAGTTAAATGCCGCTCGAAGCCACAGCATTTTACCACGATTTCGAGCTGCGTTTTTGAGCACATGTCCCAGCTTTGACAGCACCCCTTCTGCTCTGGAGCAGTAAGAAGAAGTATAGTAACTTAAGGTTTAGCTTTGCATTGCTGAAGTTAAAGGGGTTGTCCCGCGAAACAAAGTTGGGGTATATACTTCTGTATGGCCATATTAATGCACTTTATAATGTACATTGTGCATTAATTATGAGCCATACAGAAGTTATTCACTTACCTGTTCCGTTGCTAGCGTCCCCGTCTCCATGGTGCCGTCTAATTTTCAGCGTCTAATCGCCCGATTAGACGCGCTTGCGCAGTCCGGTCTTCTCCGTGTTGAATGGGGCTGCTCGTGCTGGAGAGCTGCTCCTCGTAGCTCCTCCCCGTCACGTGTGCCGATTCCAGCCAATCAGGAGGCTGGAATCGGCAATGGACCGCACAGAAGACCTGCGGTCCACCGAGGGTGAAGATCCCGGCGGCCATCTTCGCAGGGTAAGTAAGAAGTCACCGGAGCGCGGGGATTCGGGTAAGTACTATCCGTTTTTTTTTTCAACACATGCATCGGGTTTGTCTCGCGCCGAACGGGGGGGCTATTGAAAAAACAAAAACCCCGTTTCGGCGCGGGACAACCCCTTTAAAGGTTCAACTCCGACCAAGGACAACATCTGAATGGAGCTTTTCAAAGTCCATGCAGATGTTATCCTGAATGGGATTTGAACCTAGAACCCCAGCACTGAAAGACAACAGCGGCTAACCACTGAGCCACATTCATAGAACAACACACACACAGATTGATTTCACTCGTGGTCAGAATCAGTTCTGATTCCTGATTATTTTTTACAATGATCACACAGCACTGCTTACAATGTTATAAAATTAGAATATTGTATATAATTAAACTTTCATATTTCAACTACAGTTCACTTAATAAAATAGGAATTTACTTCTTAAAACATTTTAATACAACATTTGTTTTCCATCTTAGGAAATTATATTTTTATTGGAAATTTACCAACTGGAAAATGACTGTAACTTTAGCTACTATGTAGTAGCAATTTCACGCTGCTACTAGATCCATACATTAAACTATAACAACCCAACTGTTGAGTAAACTCGCTGAGCTTTCACTTGTAACTAAATCGCTTTGTCTCCTTCCAGTCTCTTGTTTCTCTTTCTTATCTTCTCTACTTGTCTCTAGCTTCTGTTTCTTTCTACTGGCATCTTTCTTTTCATTCAACAAGTCTCATTCAAGGCGTCTTTTTTTCCCTTTAGCTTTCCTTCCTTTTACTATATACAGCCATAGAGAAAAAGAATGTACACAATTCTGTGTTTTTATTTACTAGGGTCTTAATAACAATTGTGCGCTCCTCACCAAAGTTTACAAACAATCAAATTACCTCTAGTGACAACAAACAACAACAGGTTACAATATGTAGCCATTTTTTGCCAAAATAAATTAACATCCAGAAACCAAGTGGAAAAAAATAAGTACATGCTATAATCCAGTAATATCTGAGAACCATATTTACCAATAATAACTGGAAGGAATAGTGTTTGGTAGGAGATTACCAGTCTGTCAGATCTGTATGAAACTTTGTTACGCATCTCCTACCGTATTGCTTGTGCATTTGCCCCCCCCCCCCCCCTATTGACATCTAGGGGAACTTTCAGTGCGCAGGAAAGTAGAGCATGCTGCATGTTTTCTTGCATAACTGAAATGTGCGTGCAAAATGCAGACATGTGAACAAACCTATTTAAATCAATGAGTTCTATATTTAATGCCCTTACCTGAAAAACAATTAGGGGTGCACCTTTATCCCCTACCGCAGCTGTCATCTGTGACAGCTGCACTAGGGAATTCTTTATTCCCAGCAGGGATGAGGAATTCCTTTGCGGCATCTGTCACAGATGTGGCAGATGCAGCAGGGAATTGTTCATTCCCCACGGGGATGAAGAAAACATCTGCTGCATGTGGAAGATGTGTTCTTCATCCCTGTGGGGACATGGCAGCGGCGGACAGGTAAGTATATATATATTTTTTTTTTTTAACACTAGTTTGGCTTGTTTTTCAAAGAGCTTGTTTATATTTAACCCTTTCCAATCCAATGTCGGGCTTGCCCCGACATCATCATTTTCCTCTACAGCTCCGATGTCGGGAGAGGCCTGACACTGCAGTGCAGGGGTGCATCTGCATTGTCAGACACATCGGGTGCAGATGCACTCTTGCACTGGTCCTCATCGAGGACCCCCGAGGAGAAGCCAGAAAGGGTTTTTAACATCGCAAATTTGAAGGAAATCATTGGAAATCATTGGTTTCATAATTCTGCATTTTCACTCACTCTCACATCACTCAAAGAAAATGCAATTTTCTCACGAGTGTGAAGGCACCCTAAAGATTTCAATCAAAGTGCAGACTACAGAATATATAGGATCAACAGAAACGAGGAGCGCAAGGTGTTTATAGTGCAAAGGTAACACTATATTATAGCTGTTTTCTCATTCTAAACTGTGAATACACTTATCCTCTCCTTGCTATTAGTTCTCAAAAACTTACACAAAGACATACCCGACATACCTGCAAACAGCATAAGAGTTCCTTCACACAAGCATATACACAATTGTGCACACCTTAGTGAATGTGCGCTGCGAACACTTTTTTCGCACTCGTATGAGTGTATTTCACTACACTATTTGTACCGCAGGGAATGCTCATTTATGCGCAGCAGACGAACATGTCCCGATTTAAATAGCTATTTAGCCTAAGAAATTCAAGGCATGGTTTTTCTTTTGCCGTGGAATTGTGCAGCGTATCGTGCATCTCCTTGCATATTGTGTGCAAACTTGCGCACCCCCATAAACTTCTATGGGAACCTTTACTGCGCAAAGAAGTAGAGCATGCTGCAGAGTTTTTTTGTGCGCACAAGCTGCTTGCATATGAATGGACCCATTAGGCTGGGTTCACACTGGGCGGATTTGCCGCGGTTTTGCCGCAGATTGCTGTTGCATATCCGCACTGCGGCAAACCTGCTGCGTTTGCAGTGCAATGCAGCATAAATGAGATTTGCCAAAAAGCTGTTTTCACAGTGCGGATTTTTTCCGCACAGCCACAGTGCAGAAATGCAACTGCGGGGCGGTTTTCAAAGATGCAGCATGTTCATTCTACGGTCTTTTCCGCAGAGTTTTTTCGTCCTCTATGGACGCAGCCAAATCTGCACCAAATACGCAGCAAAAAGTAAAAAAGCACTGCGGAAAAAAACCGCTTGCGGATTTTGAAAAATACCAACCTCCAGAAAGCGCTGCCTATGATTGGCTGAGAGCTGTGACCAATCACAGGCAGTGCTCAGCTGTCATTCAATGATGGCTGGGCACTGTCTGTGATTGGCTGAGCGCTGTGAACAATCACAGGCATTGCTCAGCTGTCAGTCAATGATGGCTGGGCGCTGCCTGTGATTGGCTGAGCACTTAGCCAATCACAGGCAGTGCCCAGCCATCATTGAATGACAGCTGAGTGCTGCCTATAATTGTCTGAGTGCTGTGACTAATCACAGACAGCGCTCATGTGTCATTTAATGATGGCTGGGCACTGCCTGTGATTGGCTGAGCGCTCAGCCAATCAGGGAAGTGTTTTCTGGAGGCGGAGATTTTTCAATCTCTGGCCTCCAGAAGACGACATGCCAGGGGTGGAGAGAAAAGCTGCACTGCTCTTCTATGTGAGTAAATATTTTCTTTAAAAATTTTTCTTACAGCTAGGCAGCATTTTCAGGGAAAGGCTTATATTTCAAGCCCTTCCCCAAAAATCATTGTTGCGGTGGTTGCGCTGCGGCAGCAGCGCTGGTCCCATTGAAATCAATGACATAGCATAACGGACCTCTGCCACAGTTGTGACAGCTTGGGCAGCTGTGGCAGGGGAGTGTGATGAACTCCCTATTTTTTCAATGAGGCCAGCACTGTTGCTGCTGGCCCCATTGAAAACAATAGGCGATAGCACAGGTTTTTCTTAGCGCAGCGAGGCTTGAGTGCAAATGAGTGTGAAACCATTGAAAATCATTGCTTTCATAATCATGCGTTTTCACTCACTCTCGCATCGCAAGAAAACCTATCGCTAGTGGGTTGGAGCCCTTAAATGCTGAAATAGATGCCTGTGTGAGGGAGGCCTAAGTGTTCGCATTTTATGCTGAAAAGCAAGAATGCTTTCAAAAATAGAAGTGTTAACAGTAGAGATGAGCGAGCACCAAAATGCTCGGGTGCTCGTTACTCGAGACGAACTTTTCGCGATGCTCGAGGGTTCGTTTCGAATAACGAACCCCATTGAAGTCAATGGGCGACCCGAGCATTTTTGTATATCGCCGATATACAAGAAAGTGATGGAAACGACACAGCAACGGATAGGGCAGGCGAGGGGCTACATGTTGGGCTGCATCTCAAGTTCACAGGTCCCACTATTAAGCCACAATAGCGGCAAGAGTGCCCCCCCCCCCCCAACAACTTTTACTTCTGAAAAGCCCTCATTAGCAATGGATACCTTAGCTAAGCACCACACTACCTCCAACAAAGCACAATCACTGCCTGCATGACACTCCGCTGCCACTTCTCCTGGGTTACATGCTGTCCAACACCCCCCCCCCCCGCACGACCCAGTGTCCACAGCGCACACCAAAGTGTCCCTGCGCAGCCTTCAGCTGCCCTCATGCCACGCCACACTCATGTCTATTTATAAGTGCGTCTGCCAGAGGAACCGCAGGCACACACTGCAGAGGGTTGGCACGGCAAGCCAGCGACCCTCTTTAAAAGGGGTGGGGCGATAGTCCACAATGCTGTACAGAAGCAATGAGAAATCCAATCCTGTGCCACCTCCATCTGGAGCTGCACACGTGGGCATAACAATGGGGAACCTATGTGCCACACACTATTCATTCTGTCAAGGTGTCTGCATGCCCCAGTCAGACCGCATTTTTTTATAAATAGTCACAGGCAGGTACAACTCCGCAATGGGAATTCCGTGTGCACCCACAGCATGGGTGGCTCCCTGGAACCCACCCGCTGTACATAAATGTATCCCATTGCAGTGCCCTGGACAGCAGAGCTAACGTCAGATGAAATGCAGGTGGGCTTCGGCCCACACTGCATGCCCCAGTCAGACTGGGGTTCTTTAGAAGTGGAAACAGATGCATTTACAACTCCCTGTGGACCCACAGCATGGGTGGCTCCCTGGAACCCACCGGCGGTACATAAAAATATACCATTGCATTGCCCATCACAGCTGAGGTAGTAATGTCATGTTTAATGCAGGTCGGCTTCGGCCCACACTGCATGCCCCAGTCAGACTGGGGTTCTTTAGAAGTGGAAACAGATGCATTTACAACTCCCTGTGGACCAACAGCATGGGTGGGTGCCAGGAAGCCACCGGCGGTACATAACAATATCCCATTGCATTGCCCATCACAGCTGAGGTAGTAATGTCATGTTTAATGCAGGTGGGCTTCGGCCCACACTGCATGCCCCAGTCAGACTGGGGTTCTTTAGAAGTGGAAACAGATGCATTTACAACTCCCTGTGGACCCACAGCATGGGTGGCTCCCTGGAACCCACCGGCGGTACATAACAATATCCCATTGCATTGCCCATCACAGCTGATGTTATGTCAGCTGTAATGCAGGTGGGCCAAAAATTTATTGGATTACACTGTAGGCGAGGGCCCACAAAAATTGGTGCACCAACAGTACTAATGTACCTGAGAAAAATTGCCCATGCCCAACCGAGAGGGCAGGTGAAACCCATTAATGGCTTTGGTTAATGTGGCTTAATTGGTAACTAGGCCTCGAGGCAGCCCAGTTAAAATAAAAATTGGTTGAGGTGAAAGTTTCAACGCTTTAATGAGCATTGAAACGTATAAAAATTGTTTAGAAAGATTATATGACTGAGCCTTGTGGGCCTAAGAAAAATTGCACGTTCGGCGTGATTACGTGAGGTTTCAGGAGGAGGAGCAGGAGGAGGAGGATGAATATTATACACAGATTGATAAAGCAAAAAGGTCCCCGTTTTGGATGGTGATAGAGAACGATGCTTCCATCCGCGGGTGCAGCCTACGTATTGCTTAGGTATCGCTGCTGTCCGCTGGTGGAGAAGAGAAGTCTGGGGAAATCCAGGCTTTGTTCATCTTGATGAGTGTAAGCCTGTCGGCACTGTCGGTTGACAGGTGGGTACGCTTATCCGTGATGATTCCCCCAGCCACACTAAACACACTCTCTGACAAGACGCTAGCCGCAGGACAAGCAAGCACCTCCAGGGCATACAGCGCGAGTTCAGGCCATGTGTCCAGCTTCAACACGCAGTAGTTGTAGGGGGCAGAGGCGTCACCGAGGACGGTGCTGCAATCGGCTACGTACTCCCTCACCATCCTTTTACAGTGCTCCCGCTAACTCAGCCTTGACTGGGGAGCGGTGACACAGTCTTGCTGGGGAGCCATAAAGCTGTCAAGGGCCTTAGAGAGTGTTCCCCTGCCTGCGCTGTACATGCTGCCTGATCTCTGCGCCTCCCCTGCTACCTGGGCCGTGGAAATGCGCCTTCGGCCACTAGCGCTGTCGGATGGGAAGTTTACCATCAGTTTGTCCACCAGCGGCCCTGTGGTATAGCATCATTCTCGAACCCCTTTCCTCTTCGAGAATGAGAGTGCAAAGGCTCTCCTTATACCGTGGATCGAGCAGTGTGTACACCCAGTAATCCGTAGTGGCCAGAATGCGTGTAACGCGAGGGTCACGAGAAAGGCATCCTAACATGAAGTCAGCCATGTGTGCCAGGGTACCTGTACGCAACACATGGCTGTCCTCACTCGGAAGATCACTTACAGGATCCTCCTCCTCCTCCTCCTCCTCCTATGGCCATACACGCTGAAAGGATGACAGGCAAGCAGCATCTGTCCCCTCAGCAGTGGGCCAAGCTGTCTCTTCCCCCTCCTCCTCATGCTCCTCCCCCTCCTCTTCAACGCGCTGAGATATAGACATGAGGTTGCTCTGACTATCCAGCGACATACTGTCTTCCCCCGCCTCCGTTTCTGATTCCAAAGCGTCTGCCTTTATGCTTTGCAGGGAACTTCTCAAGAGGCATAGCAGAGGAATGGTGACGCTAATGATTGCAGCATCCCCGCTCACCATCTGGGTAGACTCCTCAAATTTTCCAAGGACCTGGCAGATGGCTGCCAACCAGGCCCACTCTTCTGTAAATAATTGAGGAGACTGACTCCCACTGCGCCGCGCAAGTTGGAGTTGGTATTCCACTATAGCTCTACGCTGCTCATAGAGTCTGGCCAACATGTGGAGCGTAGAGTTCCACTGTGTGGGCACGTCGCACAGCAGTCGGTGCACTGGCAGATTAAACCGATGTTGCAGGGTCCGCAGGGTGGCAGCGTGCGTGTGGGATTTGCGGAAATGTGCGCAGAGCTGGCGCACCTTTCCGAGCAGGTATGACAAGTGAGGGTAGCTTTTCAGAAAGCGCTGAACCACCAAATTAAAGACATGGGCCATGCATGGCACGTGCGTGAGGCTGCCGAGCTGCGGAGCCGCCACCAGGTTACGGCCGTTGTCAAACACGACCATGCCCGGTTGGAGGCTCAGCGGCGCAAGCCAGCGGTCGGTCTGCTCTGTCAGACCCTGCAGCACTTCGTGGGCCATGTGGCTCTTCTCTCCTAAGCTGAGTAGTTTCAGCATGGCCTGCTGACGCTTGCCCACCGCTGTGCTGCCACGCCGCGTGACACTGACTGCTGGCGACGTGCTGCTGCTGCTGACACATCTTGATTGCGAGACAGAGGTTGCGTAGGAGGAGGAGGAGGGTTTAGTGGAGGAAGCATACACCCCCGCAGATACCACCACCGAGCTGGGGCACGCAATTCGGGGGGTGGGTAGGATGTGAGCGGTCCCAGGCTCTGACTCTGTTCCAGCCTCCACTAAATTCACCCAATGTGCCGTCAGGGAGATATAGTGGCCCTGCCCGCCTGTGCTTGTCCACGTGTCTGTTGTTAAGTGGACCTTGGCAGTAACCGCGTTGGTGAGGGCGCGTACAATGTTGCGGGAGACATGGTCGTGCAGGGCTGGGACGGCACATCGGGAAAAGTAGTGGCGACTGGGAACCGAGTAGCGCGGGGCCGCCGCCACCATCATGCTTTTGAAAGCCTCCGTTTCCACAAGCCTATACGGCAGCATCTCTAGGCTGATCAATTTTGCAATGTGCATGTTTAACGCTTGAGCGTGCGGGTGCGTGGCGTCGTACTTGCGCTTGCGCTCAAACTGTGGCGCTAGCGACGTCTGGACGCTATGCTGAGAGACATTGCTGGATGGGGCCGAGGACAGCGGAGGTGAGGGTGTGGGTGCAGGCCAGGAGACGGTACTGCCTGTGTCCTCAGAGGGGGGTTGGATCTCAGTGGCAGGTTGGGGCACAGGGGGAGAGGCAGTGGTGCAAACCGGAGGCGGTGAACGGGCATCGTCCCACCTTGTGTGGTGCTTGGCCATCATATGCCTGCGCATGCTGGTGGTGGTGCCTCCCCAGCTGATCTTGGCGCGACAAAGGTTGCACACCACTGTTCGTCGGTCGTCAGGCGTCTCTGTGAAAAACTGCCACACCGTAGAGCACCTTGACCTCTGCAGGGTGGCATGGCGCGAGGGGGCGCTTTGGGAACCAGTTGGTGGATTATTCGGTCTGGCCCTGCCTCTACCCCTGGCCACCGCACTGGCTCGGCCTGTGTCCACACCCTGACTTGGGCCTCCGCGTCCTCGCCCGCGTCCACGTCCTATAGGCCTACCCCTACCCCTCAGCATGGTGTATTAGCAGTAGTGCAGAAACAGAACGCTGTAATTAAATGTGCCGCTTATTGGCCTGTGGTTGGAGGCTGACTTCGTTTACGGAACCCCAGGAAATAATTTTGCAAGCCTGCTGTAACACTTAGCTGGCTGCGTATTTATTTGGAGAACTACTACCCCCAGCAGACACGGACCCAGAACACTGAGCACAGTGACAGGCAGGCCAAATAGATTTTTTTTCAATATTTTTTTCAAAAGGACCACTGCGTATATTCAATCAATAATATATGTCTTCTGTCCCTGCCTACACAATTCTGTCCCTGGACTGTGTCACGGAACTGCAGTGTTGCACTGTTATTAACTGCAACAGAGCGGTGTTTTCAGAGCCAGGAAATAATTTGCCGCAAGCCTGCTGTAACACTTAGCTGGCTGCGTATGTATTTGGAGAACTACTACCCCCAGCAGACACGGACCCAGAACACTGAGCACAGTGACAGGCAGGCCAAATACATTTTTTTTCAATATTTTTTTCAAAAGGACCACTGCGTATATTCAATCTATAATATATGTCTTCTGGCCCTGCCTACACAATTCTGTCCCTGGAGTATTACTGCAGGGCGCAATGCTCTGCACGGCCGATATACCAAAAAAAAAAAATGTGCAACACTGCTAAAAGCAGCCTCCACACTACTGCACACGGTTAGATGTGGCCCTAAGAAGGACCGTTGGGGTTCTTGAAGCCTACACTAACTCCTAAACTCCTAACGTTCTCCCTGCCTCCACACTTCTGTCCCTGGAGTATTACTGCAGGGCGCAATGCTCTGCACGGCCGACATACCAAAAAAAAAAAATGTGCAACACTGCTAAAAGCAGCCTCCACACTACTGCACACGGTTAGATGTGGCCCTAAGAAGGACCGTTGGGGTTCTTGAAGCCTACACTAACTCCTAACACTCTCCCTATAGCAGCTCCGGCACCAACAGCACTGTCCCTCAGCTATCTCACAACGCATCTGAGGCGAGCCGCGGGAGGGGCCGATTTTTATACTCGGGTGACACCTGATCTCGCCAGCCACTCACTGCAGGGGGGTGGTATAGGGCTTGAACGTCGCAGGGGGAAGTTGTAATGCCTTCCCTGTCTTTCAATTGGCCAGAAAAGCGCGCTAACGTCTCAGAGATGAAAGTGAAAGTAACGTAACATCGCATGGTACTCGTTACGAGTAGCGAGCATCCCGAACACGCTAATACTCGAACGAGTATCAAGCTCGGACGAGTACGTTCGCTCATCTCTAGTTAACAGTTTATTTTTGTCAATTTATAAAATGCAAAGTGACTGAACAAAAGAGAATAAACAAAACTAAATCAAATCAATATTTTGCTTCAAATCAGCACACAATTTTTGAAGCAACTTGGCGGGTAGGTTGTTCCAAACATCCTGGAGAACTAAGCACAGATTTTCTGTGGATGTAGCTTGTTCAAATCCTCCTGTCTCTTCATGTAATACCAGGCAGACTGGATGATGCTGAGATTAGCTCTGGGGCATATTATCACTTCCAGGACTCCTTGTTCTTCTTTAAGCTGAAGACGAATGGCATTGGCTACATGTTTGGGGTAGTTGTGCTGCTGCTGAATAAATTTGGAGCCAATCAGACCCCTCCCTGATGGTATTACATGATGGATGAGTATCTGCTGTATTTCTCAGCATTGAGGACACCATTAATCCTGATCAAATCCACAACTCCATTTGATGACATGCAGCCACAGGCTTGCAAGGACCCTCCCTCATGCTTCAGTGTTGCCTGCAGACACTCATTATTGTACCGCACTCCAGCCCTTCGGCAAATAAACTGCTTTCTGTTACAGCCAAATATTTAAAATGTTCACCCATCAGCCCAAAGCAGCTGCTGCCATTTTTTCTGCACTCAATGTACTTAGCGCTATATCGCAGCTGTATGCTAGATGGAAAATCGAGCCAGAGCTCACCACAGTCAAAATTTTTGGCATGTATGTTTATCACCGAGGACCTCAGGTTCTTTGGAGCTGGTCCTGGCGCTTTCCTATATGATGTTCCTCTACCACAGTTTTTTTTGAAGCACACTGGCTTTATATTTGATACACTTTTTTGGTGGTCCCTTTATCTGAGGTACCCCTGCCACACCAGGAGAGTAGTACTCTGTATTTTTGGCATGGAGCTAATTGGCTTGGAGCACTGTCTTGTCTTTTGACTAGAGATGAGCGAGCACCAAAATGCTCGGGTGCTCGTTACTCGGGACGAAATTATCGCGATGCTCGAGGGTTCGTTTCGAATAACGAACCCCATTGAAGTCAATGGGCGACCCGAGCATTTTTGTATTTCGCCGATGCTCGCTAAGGTTTTCATGTGTGAAAATCTGGGCAATTCAAGAAAGTGATGGGAACGACACAGCAACGGATAGGGCAGGCGATGGGCTACATGTTGGGCTGCATCTCAAGTTCCCAGGTCCCACTATTAAGCCACAATAGCGGCAAGAGTGCCCCCCCCCCCTCCCAACAATTTTTACTTCTGAAAAGCCCTCATTAGCAAAGCATAGCTTAGCTAAGCACCACACTACCTCCAACAAAGCACAATCACTGCCTGCATGACACTCCGCTGCCACTTCTCCTGGGTTACATGCTGCCCAACCCCCGCACGACCCAGTGTCCACAGCGCACACCAAACTGTCCCTGCCCAGCCTTCAGCTGCCCTCATGCCACGCCACACTCATGTCTATTTATAAGTGCGTCTGCCACAGGAAAAGCAGGCACACACTGCAGAGGGTTGGCACGGCTAGGCAGCGACCCCCTTTAAAAGGGGTGGGGCGATAGCCCACAATGCTGTACAGAAGCAATGAGAAATATAATCCTGTGCCACCGCCATCAGGAGCTGCACACGTGGGCATAGCAATGGGGAACTTATGTGCCACACACTATTCATTCTGTCAAGGTGTCTGCATGCCCCAGTCAGACCGGGCTTTTTAATTCATAGACACAGGCAGGTACAACTCCCTGTTGTGAAGTCCCTGTGGACCGACAGCATGGGTGGCTCCCTGGAACCCACCGGCGGTACATAAAAATATCCCATTGCAGTGCCCATCACAGCTGAGGTAGTAATGTCATGTTTAATGCAGGTGGGCTTCGGCCCACACTGCATGCCCCAGTCAGACTGGGGTTCTTTAGAAGTGGAAACAGATGCATTTATAATTCCCTGTGGACCCACAGCATGGGTGGGTGCCAGGAAGCCACCGGCGGTACATAAAAATATCCCATTGCATTGCCCAACACAGCTGAGGTAGTAATGTCGTGCTTAATACAGGTGGGCTTCGGCCCACACTGCATGCCCCAGTCTGACTGGTAATATGTACCTTAACAGTAACCTCGTTGGTGGTAATGTGGTGGTGACTGCGGACCTGGTAGCGCGGTTTAATGTAGTTGGTTTTCGGAATGTGGCCAGGATTAAGTGGGCCGTGGCGGGGGGATGGTGGTGGTGCTCTCTTGTTGTGTCGTTAAAGGTGAAATTCTTGGACTGCCACCAGACGGACCAATGCAAAGGTATTTGCCAAGAATGTTTTCATTGTTGGAGGAGGAGGGGGATGTTTTGGAGGCACTATGTGTCCTCTACACGTGTCCGTTGCTATATGCACCTTAACAGTAACAGCGTTGGTGGGAAATGGCCTCGCCGCCATCATGTCTTTGTGAAGCCTCTGTTTCCACACCCCAGTGACATACCATTAGCAGCGGTATAGGCAGAGCCCAGAATTATTAACATTTCAGCGGTAGCATTAGAGACAGGCCCCACTAACATATCACTAGCAGCAGTATAGGGGGAGCGCAGTCTTAGTTCCATTTCAGTAATAGTAGCACACAAGACAGGCCCCAGTAACATTCCCATTGCAGCAGTTTAGGGAGATAACAGTCTCTTTCACATTTCAGTAGCTGCAGTATAGACAAGGCCCCAGTTACATTTATGTAGCTAAAGTGTAGGCCAACCCCACACACCTTTCTGTACCATGAGTGCAGGCGAAGAACATAGAAATTACTATGATTACACTGTAGGTGAGGGCCCAAAAAAATTGGTGTACCAACAGTACTAATGTACCTCAGAAAAAATTGGCCATGCCCAACCAAGATGGCAGGTGAAACCCATTAATCGCTTTGGTTAATGTGGCTTAAGTGGTAACTACGCCTGGAGGCAGCCCAGTTGAACAAAAAATTGGTTCAAGTTAAAGTTTCAACGCTTTTAAGAGCATTGAAACGTATAAAAATTTTTAAGAAAAATTATATGAGTGAGCCTTGTGGCCCTAAGAAAAATTGCCCGTTCGGCGTGATTACGTGAGGTTTCAGGAGGAGGAGCAGGAGGAGGAGGAGGAGGAATATTATACACAGATTGATGAAGCAGAAATGTCCCCGTTTTGGATGGTGAGAGAGAACGATGCTTCCATCCGTGGGTGCAGCCTACGTATTGTTTAGGTATCGCTGCTGTCTGCTGGTGGAGAAGAAAAGTCTGGGGAAATCCAGGCTTTGTTCATCTTTATGAGTGTAAGCCTGTCGGCACTGTCGGTTGACAGGCGGGTACGCTTATCTGTGATGATTCCCCCAGCCGCACTAAACACCCTCTCTGACAAGACGCTAGCCGCAGGACAAGCAAGCACCTCCAGGGCATACAGCGCGAGTTCAGGCCACGTGTCCAGCTTCGACACCCAGTAGTTGTAGGTGGCAGAGGCGTCAGGGAGGACGGTCGTGCGATCGGCTATGTACTCCCTCACCATCCTTTTACAGTGCTCTCGCCGACTCAGCCTTGACTGGGGAGCGGTGACACAGTCTTGCTGGGGAGCCATAAAGCTGTCCAGGGCCTTAAAGACTGTTGTACTGCCTGTGCTGTACATGCTGCTCGATCTCCGCACCTCCCCTGCTACCTGGCCCTTGGAACTGCGCCTTCTGCCACTAGCGCTGTCGGATGGGAATTTTACCATCAGCTTGTCCGCCAGGGTCCTGTGGTATAGCAACACTCTCGAACCCCTTTCCTCTTTGGGAATGAGAGTGGAAAGTTTCTCCTTATACCGTGGGTCGAGCAGTGTGTACACCCAGTAATCCGTAGTGGCCAGAATGCGTGTAACGCGAGGGTCACGAGAAAGGCATCCTAACATGAAGTCAGCCATGTGTGCCAGGGTACCTGTACGCAACACATGGCTGTCTTCACTAGGAAGATCACTTTCAGAATCCTCCTCCTCCTCCTCCTCAGGCCATACACGCTGAAAGGATGACAGGCAAGCAGCATGGGTACCGTCAGCAGTGGGCCAAGCTGTCTCTTCCCCCTCCTCCTCATCCTCCTCATGCTCGTCCTCCTCCTCCTGAACGCGCTGAGATATAGACAGGAGGGTGCTCTGACTATCCAGCGACATACTGTCTTCCCCCGGCTCTGTTTCCGAGCGCAAAGCGTCTGCCTTTATGCTTTGCAGGGAACTTCTCAAGATGCATAGCAGAGGAATGGTGACGCTAATGATTGCAGCATCGCCGCTCACCACCTGGGTAGACTCCTCAAAGTTTCGAATGACCTGGCAGATGTCTGCCAACCAGGCCCACTCTTCAGAAAATAATTGAGGAGGCTGACTCCCACTGCGCCGCCCATGTTGGAGTTGGTATTCCACTGTAGCTCTACGCTGCTCATAGAGCCTGGCCAACATGTGGAGCGTAGAGTTCCACCGTGTGGGCACGTCGCACAGCAGTCGGTGCACTGGCAGAGTAAACCGATGTTGCAGGGTCCGCAGGGTGGCAGCGTGCGTGTGGGACTTGCGGAAATGTGCGCAGAGCCAGCGCACCTTTACGAGCAGGTCTGACAAGCGTGGGTAGCTTTTCAGAAAGCGCTGAACCACCAAATTAAAGACGTGGGCCAGGCATGGCACGTGCGTGAGGCTGCCGAGCTGCAGAGCCGCCACCAGGTTACGGCCGTTGTCACACACGACCATGCCCGGTTGGAGGCTCAGCGGCGCAAGCCAGCGGTCGGTCTGCTCTGTCAGACCCTGCAGCAGTTCGTGGGCCGTGTGCCTCTTATCTCCTAAGCTGAGTAGTTTCAGCACGGCCTGCTGACGCTTGCCCACCGCTGTGCTGCCACGACGCGCGACACCGACTGCTGGCGACGCGCTGCTGCTGCTGACACATCTTGATTGCGAGACAGAGGTTGCGTTGGAGGAGGAGGAGGAGGAGGGTGCTTTAGTGGAGGAAGCATACACCGCCGCAGATACCACCACCGAGCTGGGGCCCGCAATTCTGGGGGTGGGTAGGACGTGAGCGGTCCCAGGCTCTGACTCTGTCCCAGCCTCCACTAAATTCACCCAATGTGCCGTCAGGGAGATGTAGTGGCCCTGCCCGCCTGTGCTTGTCCACGTGTCCGTTAAGTGGACCTTGGCAGTAACCGCGTTGGTGAGGGCGCGTACAATGTTGCGGGAGACGTGGTCATGCAGGGCTGGGACGGCACATCGGGAAAAGTAGTGG
Organism: Eleutherodactylus coqui; assembly: GCF_035609145.1. Taxonomy (NCBI): domain Eukaryota; kingdom Metazoa; phylum Chordata; class Amphibia; order Anura; family Eleutherodactylidae; genus Eleutherodactylus; species Eleutherodactylus coqui. The sequence goes on along the minus strand of NC_089841.1, from coordinate 212,288,475 downwards.
TGACTGGGAACTGAGTAGCGCGGGGCCGCCGCCGCCATCATACTTTTGAAGGACTCCGTTTCCACAACCCTATACGGCAGCATCTCAAGGCTGATAAATTTGGCTATGTGGACGGTTAACGCTTGAGCGTGCGGGTGCGTGGCGGCGTACTTGCGCTTGCGCTCAAACACTTGCGCTAGCGACGGCTGGACGGTGCGGTGCGAGACATTGCTGGATTGGGCCGAGGACAGCGGAGGTGAGGGTGTGGGTGCAGGCCAGGAGACGGTAGTGCCTGTGTCCTCAGAGCGGGGTTGGATCTCAGTGGCAGGTTGGGGCACAGGGGGAGAGGCAGCGGTGCAAACCGGAGGCGGTGAACGGCCTTCGTCCCACCTGGTGGGGTGCTTGGCCATCATATGTCTGCGCATGCTGGTGGTGGTGGCTCCCCGGCTGATCTTGGCGCGACAAAGGTTGCACACCACTGTTCGTCGGTCGTCAGGCGTCTCTGTGAAAAACTGCCAGACCTTAGAGCACCTTGGCCTCTGCAGGGTGGCATGGCGCGAGGGTGCGCTTTGGGAAACAGTTGGTGGATTATTCGGTCTGGCCCTGCCTCTACCCCTGGCCACCGCACTGCCTCTTGCAACCTGCCCTGCTGCTGCCCTTGGCTCCCCCTCTGAAGACCTGTCCTGAGTAGGCGTTGCAAACCAGGTGGGGTCAGTCATCTCATCGTCCTGCTGCTCTTCCTCCGAATGCTCTGTGCGCTCCTCCCTCGGACTTACTGCCCTTACTACTACCTCACCGATAGACAACTGTGTCTCATCGTCATCGTCCTCCTCACCCACTGAAAGGTCTTGAGACAGTTGCCGGAAGTCCCCAGCCTCATCCCCCGGACCCCGGGAACTTTCCAATGGTTGGGCATCAGTGACGATAAACTCCTCTGGTGGGAGAGGAACCACTGCTGCCCAATCTGAGCAGGGGCCCGAGAACAGTTCCTGGGAGTCTTCCCGCTCCTGAGCATGTGTCATTGTAGTGGAGTGAGGAGGCTGGGAGGAAGGAGGAGCAGCAGACAGAGGATTTGGATTTGCAGCAGTGGACGGCGCAGAACTGTGGGTGGACGATAGGTTGCTCGAAGCACTTTCTGCCATCCACGACAGGACCTGCTCACACTGCTCATTTTCTAATAAAGGTCTCCTGCGTGGACCCATTATTTGTGCGATGAATGTGGGGACGCCAGAAACGTGCCTCTCTCGTAATCGCGCAGCAGTCGGCTGCGATACATCTGGATCAGGAGTTCGGCCTGTGCCCACACCCTCACTTGGCCCTCCGCGTCCTCGGCCGCGTCCACGTCCTCTAGGCCTACCCCTACCCCTCAGCATGCTGTATTACCAGTGATTTGATTTCCCAGGCAGGAAATAAATTGGCGCAAGCCTGCTGTTAAACGTAGCTGGCTGCGTATGATTTATTTACGTTCTGCACCCACCACACACGTACCCAGAACGCTGAGGACTGTCAGAGGCAGGCCAAATAGAATGTTTCCCTTTTTTTTTTTAAAGGGAAGGCCCACTGACTATATTCAATCAGATAAGAAATGTGTTCCACAGAACTGCAGTGTTATATAAAGTGCAGCAGAGCGGAGATTTTTCCCAGGCAGGAAATAAATTGGCGCAAGCCTGCTGTTAAACGTAGCTGGCTGCGTATGATTTATTTACGTTCTGCACCCACCACACACGTACCCAGAACGCTGAGGACTGTCAGAGGCAGGCCAAATAGAATGTTTCCCTTTCTTTTTTAAAGGGAAGGCCCACTGACTATATTCAATCAGATAAGAAATGTGTTCCACAGAACTGCAGTGTTATATAAAGTGCAGCAGAGCGGTGATTTTTCCCAGGCAGGAAATAAATTGGCGCAAGCCTGCTGTTAAACGTAGCTTGCTGCGTATGATTTATTTACGTTCTGCACCCACCACACACGTACCCAGAACGCTGAGGACTGTCAGAGGCAGGCCAAATAGAATGTTTCCCTTTTTTTTTTAAAGGGAAGGCCCACTGACTATATTCAATCAGATAAGAAATGTGTTCCACAGAACTGCAGTGTTATATAAAGTGCAGCAGAGCGGTGATTTTTCCCAGGCAGGAAATAAATTGGCGCAAGCCTGCTGTTAAACGTAGCTGGCTGCGTATGATTTATTTACGTTCTGCACCCACCACACACGTACCCAGAACGCTGAGGACTGTCAGAGGCAGGCCAAATAGAATGTTTCCCTTTTTTTTTTAAAGGGAAGGCCCACTGACTATATTCAATCAGATAAGAAATGTGTTCCACGGAACTGCAGTGTTATATAAAGTGCAGCAGAGCGGTGATTTTTCCCAGGCAGGAAATAAATTGGCGCAAGCCTGCTGTTAAACGTAGCTGGCTGCGTATGATTTATTTACGTTCTGCACCCACCACACACGTACCCAGAACGCTGAGGACTGTCAGAGGCAGGCCAAATAGAATGTTTCCCTTTTTTTTTTAAAGGGAAGGCCCACTGACTATATTCAATCAGATAAGAAATGTGTTCCACAGAACTGCAGTGTTATATAAAGTGCAGCAGAGCGGTGATTTTTCCCAGGCAGGAAATAAATTGGCGCAAGCCTGCTGTTAAACGTAGCTGGCTGCGTATGGTTTATTTACGTTCTGCACCCACCACACACGTACCCAGAACGCTGAGGACTGTCAGAGGCAGGCCAAATAGAATGTTTCCCTTTTTTTTTTAAAGAAAAGGCCCACTGACTATATTCAATCAATAATATATGTCTTCTGGCCCTGCCTACACAATTCTGTCCCTGTAGTATTACTGCAGGGCGCAATACTCTGCACAGCCGATTTTGAAAAAAAAAAAATATGCAACACTGCTAACAGCAGCCTGCACAGTACTGCACACGGTTAAATGTGGCCCTAAGAAGGACCGTTGGGGTTCTTGAAGCCTACGCTCACTCCTAACACTCTCCCTGCCTAACCACCACTTCTGTCCCTGTATAATTACTGCAGGGCGCAATGCTCTGCACGGCCGATATACAAAAAAAAAAAAAATGTGCACCACTGCAAAAGGCAGCCTCCACAGTACTGCACACTGTTAGATGTGGCCCTAAGAAGGACCGTTGGGGTTCTTGAAGCCTACACTAACTCCTAACGCTCTCCCTACAGCAGCTCCGGCACCAGCAGCACTGTCCCTCAGCTATCTCACAAGGCATCTGTGGCGAGCCGCGGGAGGGGCCGACTTTTATACTCGGGTGACATCTGATCTCCCCAGCCACTCACAGCAGGGGGGTGGTATAGGGCTGGAACATCACAGGAGGACGTTGTAATGCCTTCCCTGTCTTTCAATTGGCCAGAAAAGCGCGCTAACGTCTCAGACAGGAAACTGAAAGTAACCCGAACATCGCGTGGTACTCGTTAAGAGTAACGAGCATCCCGAACACGCTAATATTCGCCCGAGCATCAAGCTCGGACGAGTGCGTTCGCTCATCTCTACTTTTGACCTATCCTTAAGATAGTTGATCAATATCCCATTGGTGGGGATCGCCAATCAGCTGCGTGAAGTGATCATGGCGCTCATTGCTTACCTGCACCATGCACTTCATAGTGGCTATGCCTGGTAAAGCTGGCTAATCCCATTCCCATGAATAGCACTAAGCTGTTCTTAGGCCATGTGACCAATGAATTTGATGTTACAGGCCTGGGAAGAGATTGCAGCACTCACTGGAGCACCGCGACCTCTTTAATCCATTGATTGGCAGGATTCCCGAGCAGTGGACCTCCACCAATCTGATATTCACTACCTATTCTAAAGAGAGCTGATCAATAGCTTTAGTCCCAGAAAACCCCTTTACAGTACAGTTTAGTAGACGCTAAAACTTTACAAAATTGTAGAAAAAAGTTAGCATTGATGAAAATGTATGCCTCGAGACTAAAAAACTAAAAAAATGTGCTTCCAGTTTTATTACAAGCAGATAATCTTGGTGCATAAGAAAGACATTCAAATTGGGAAATTGAGCTCTGCTACATTTGTATTGTATATAGAATTAAATAATCTAATTTATTATTTGAAGTCTTTGCAGACAATCAGAATCCAGCCCGCAGTTACATTGCTTCTTTGACTAATGTGACTTTCGACTTTTCCTAATGTCAGAGAACTGTCATAGTGAATTGGTTTGATTGCTGCAGCTCTCTATCTCGGGTTCCTACTATGATAGGAAAGGTCTCGCTCCCCCCTCCTTCCAGTTGCTCAGCAGAGAATTTAGTGGTTACCCTACAGATTTGCTGCTTGCCTGGCACGGGGAGGAGCTGCCAGATGCTGCATGGCACTGTGCAATATGTCCCCCGCTCTCCCCTCGCCGTGCTCTTTGTGTCAGACTACATACATTAGTTTCTCTAGAGTATTTGAGACATAAATGGAAACAAGATAGCTCCTTGCTTTGGGGAGTTTGGTCTGAGCTCCTTAGACAAGTGTTTGGACTGAAATAGCAGCAAGGAGGTAGTTTCTAGCAACACCTAATAACATCATTGGATGCCGCCTTGTTATCTCGACCAAGGCTGCCGACTAGATATTACTTGGCATTAGTAAATCTAAGGGCAATGAGGGAGCAGCGAGTGATGCTTGCTGATACCGACAAGGAAGATACGGGCTCAGAATGCAGGATATCATCTGTCCTATTTATTTATTAGACATATTTAGTATTAATATACATATCTAAATTTCCTCATTTCTAAGCTAAGCCAGGCTCACACGGACGGATTACATTTTTGGATTCTGCGCAGACGATCCGCGGGCATTGAATGGCAGGCATTTTTGAATTTTCCTTCACACTTGCTGGTATGAATTGCGAACGGAGGAAAATTTGCAGCATGCTCTATTGTACTGCGGAATTCACAGGAACGGACTCCATTGATGTTAATAGAGGCGTCCGACATGCTCAATTACCTGCGCTAAGGCACAGCTCAGGAAATACAAACAAACCAAAAAAAACCTACTCGGTATGACCGCCTGCGTGCCTCCACGGTCATACACAATTCCATAAAGTTGCATACTCAGGGTCACTGGTGAGGCTTTCAGACGGAACACGCTGCAGACCTTCTGCATGCTGAATCCAACCCGCTCGTGTGAGCCTCTGTCAGGAGCCTCCAAAGCAGATTTTGACTAAAAAGATGAAAAAATATAAACACTAAAATTTCTGGTAAAAAGGGCAGACATCATAGCGAAAACCTGAGACACCTCATTACAGTCAGCGGGTCCTACAAAAGCCGTGGATGCCCGTCATGTGACAGATTTGGAATGCCATTATTTTGCCAATTTGAGCGCACACGCATACCTAGGCGCCGGCCGGGCTCACACGAGTGTAAGTTTGTTACTTGTGTGATGTTCGCATGTGTGATACATGATAATTCGCAGGCAATCAAATACATTGCCTTCCGCTGTTTCACTCAAATTTGCATGTAAGACTTACGCAATCCACCAGCGCAAAAAAGAGCGCATGTTCTATTTTGTAGCATATTATGCAAGTTTCAGCCTATTGTTTTCTATGGGCAGGTAATCAATGTCACCCATGCACAATTACATTGCCTATGGGCAGCGTATTTACGCACTATTGCAAAGCAACAGTGGGGGGAATTTAAACAAAAAAAAGTGAGATACGCCGTCATGCACAGTACAATATCGCTGCCATACACGGCGATAGGTCGGTTCACAGTGGTAAAGCACCCAGTGGCTCACACAGTGTTTTACGCATACAATAGTGTGAGCCAGCCGAAGGCCACTCTCACACATAGTTTTACTGCGGTTTTGACTGCCATTTTCGAACAGCACTTTTTAACGCACTCCATCACTGTGATTGGGTGCATTAAAAAACACGCAAAAACCCACAAAAATATAACAGACAGTGCTAGAAAATCCCAGGTCTGCAAGGCCTCATTTAAATCAATAGGAGCATTGTTCCGCAATTATTGGGGCATTTGAAATGCTGCACTAGTCGCGATAAAAAGTGACAGTGGCCTGAGGCCTTAGTCAGACGGGCGTTTTTTCGCGCGATTTGCGGATCGCATGACGGATGCGCATCCGCAAATCGCGTGACCGGTGCGCGCAAGTCGCCCGCAAATCGCCCGAAAATCTGCTCCTAGCCGCGTTTCATTCGAAACGGGCCGGAGCTGTCCAGCGCATTGCATTCAATGGAGACGGCAATAGAACCCGCTCCATTTAAAGCAATGCGCTGCGGGCGAGCCCGGGATGAATTGTCGGGAAGGGCTTAAATATATAAGCCCTTCCCTGCAATGCATCCTAAAATGTGTAAAAATAAAAAATATATATATACTTACCTGCTCCCGGCAGCCGGAGTTCCGCGCGGCCGTCCTGCTGTGGGTGTGAAGGGGGTGTGAGTCAGACCTGCCCCCTGATTGGCTCAGCGCTGAGCCAATCAGAGGCATGTCTCACTCACACCCATTCATGAATTCATGAATGGATGTGAGTCAGACCTGCCTCTGATTGGCTCAGCGCTGAGAGGCAGCAGTCACTCACCCATTCATGAATTCATGAATGGGTGTGTGAGTGAAACCTGCCTCTGATTGGTCAGGGCTGTGACCAATCAGAGGCAGATCATTCAGCAGGCGGGGATTTTAAAGCCCCGCCGGCTGAGAGTGCCGAGAAGCAGTTCAGGAGAACTGACAGCGGCCGCGGCTGGACTCCGGCTGCAGCGGAAAGGTGAGTATACAATTTTTTTTTATTTTAACACATTTTAGGATGAATTGCAGGGAAGGGCTTATATATTTAAGCCCTTCCCGACAATTCATCCCGGGCTCGCCCGCAGCGCATTGCTTTCAATGGAGCGGCTGTATTGCCGGCTCCATTGAATTCAATGGGCAAACATCGTTCTTCTCTGTCACAGCTGTTACAGCTGTGGCAGAGAAGAATGATTTGTCTTCTATATGTTCTCAATGGGGTCGGCGCTGCTGCCGCCGGCCCCATTGAGCGCATATAGAGAAGAGAACAGGAATCGCAGATCGCAGATAGGTGCGATCTGCGATTTTTTGTTCTATAATTTATCGGACGAGCACATAAAAAGCGCTCATGTGTCCGATACCATTGCAAAGCAATGGTTTTATAAAATCGCCGGACGCATGCGCATGCGCAAATCGCGGCTAACAACGCCCGTCTGACTAAGGCCTGAGGTGTTGAGACAAACTGTGCCTTTATCACATGTTTCTGGTTGGCAATAAACAAATATTACTGCCAGCTTACCTTTATGTCAAAATAGTTTTAACTTTGGGTTTTACATTTTAATGTATAGCTCAGGGGAAAAACCTCTTACTGGGCTGCTTACTATTATGGACAGTAGGAAATGTCATATACTGCAAAGTGTCTGTTACTTGGATAGTTCTGTCAAGTACTTCATAAGAAGGTGATAATGAAGGCATGCAGCAACTACTATAGTCTTAGCATACACTATACTGTGTAAATGAGTGTCACATTGTGATAGTTTGTGCTCCTGGGACTTGTAGTACTTTTGGTTTCTACTACTGCAGGTGTGGCTGATTTGGCTGACTGATTGTGTGGGTTCACCAACCAGCCAATCACCACCGGTCTGTTGCACATAAATACCAGCCCTGGTGATTGCATGCATGCATTTCTGTCTGTAGGTGTGTGGATGCCTGGTCAGTGTGAATTAAGTCCTTCTTGGTTCATGTCTGACTCCCTTGAACTAAGAGCCCCTTCACATGAATGTATTTGTGTGGGAAAATTTTGCCCATGCAATACGCAAAGAATAGAACCCATTGATTTCAATTGGATTGTTTTCATTTTTAAGCTCATGGGGGAAAAAAATGCAGCGTGGTCTTTTTTTGCTCACTAAAGGTCCCCATAGAAGTTTATGGGAGGAGTGCAAATGCACACACAAATGTGTTATATGCTGTGCACTTCTGTGAAGAATAGAACACATCTGGACCTCTGTAGGATAAATAGCTTTTTAAATCAATGATAGTATCCCTTGTACAAAAAACCCTGCCCTATGTGCATAAAAAGTACCGTAAAATGCTCCAATACCTGCACAAATCTACCTCGTTACCTAGCACAAATACATTGTGCTGAGTCAAGCATTTTTGCACATATGCTCGTGTGAAGGGGACATAAGTCCTGCTTGGCTCATGTCTGAATCTTCACAGTCCATAGGTGTGCGGACACCTGTGTCTGAACTATGTCCTGTTTGTAGTTGCTGTGTCTGGAGGTGCTCTGACCTGTCTAGTGTTCCCTGCCACTTTCCCTATTTCCACCTAGTGCGAGTCAGGCTTACCCTAGGTTCCTGTGTGAGGCCGTCCTTATTGGGACGATCACCCCGCTTTTAGGCCGGGTTCCCCTACTTCAGTAGTGTAGGATGAGACTTCCCATTTTCCTTTTACTTTGTTCTTGTTTGGTCTGTTTGTTGATGTCTGTGTCCAGTCTTAAATGTATATTCATTCCTTTAGCTACCCAGTATGAATATATTACAATGGTGTAGGTTGCTGTTCACATACCTCTCAGGATCTTAAAACTTGGGTTGACTTCTTAACTTTATTTTCTATATTGCCACTTTCCAACATTTACAACTTATCAGCATTTTCATAGCAATTTTTGTCTCATATTGCCAGGTATTCCATTGTACATATGCTGTATGTGAATATATAGTATTTGTAATTATGTGTTTGCTGTGCAGGTGTAAGCAATAATTATAGATGCTATCCTAGGGTGGCTTGAGATCTAAGTTCAGACATTGATTTGGAGGAATGCTACTATATTCAATTTCCCGTAGGAGCATGCGTGGCCTTATAAGTTCCTTCGCACCTTCTAGGTGCTCTCCACAAGGAGAAACTATATGCCTTGTAACCCACATCATAGGCCTTTCACCCAGCCAGCCAGCAACCTACTGAACACATATGAGGGGCAAAAACCCTGAAACAGCTCTCTATACATAGTTATTTTTTCCTTCTGTAGAAGACATTGGCTTTGGCTTATATTCCATGCTGCAAGGCCTATTAAAATGTTACGCATTGACTTGCAGGAATGCTGCCTTCTCTAGCGACATTGTACCATCTCCCATTTCCATATAAAATTTTCCAGAGTTGCATGCATGGCCTTGTAACTTCCTCACATCTATTAGATGCTCTCCACAAGCCAAAACTATATGCCTCCTAACCTAAAAAGTGTGGAAACCAACCTGGTTCTGTTGTGGAGGTTATAGGAAAATCTGATAATTGGTAACTGTGGTTTTCACCTTTGTCTGGAGTTGTGCTTTGACATCTTAAAACATGCCTAAAATGGAGAGCCATTGGTACAACTTTTTATTTACTACCGTGTTTCCCAGAAAATAAGACACCCCCTGAAATTTGCAGAATTCTCAAATATAAGGCACCCCCCAATAGTAAGGCATAGTAAAGTGTGCAGGCAAGTCAAGAGGCCTGTCCCCTGCTGCCATCCCCGTTGTCTCCTACCTCCAGATGTATAGGTAGATCTGCAGACAGTCTGCTGTTATCCTGTCCCTGCTGTGCTGTTGTGAGCTCCCCTTGCTGGCTGGAAAAGTCCATACTGTACGTTCTGTTCCTGCTGTACATGTCTGCTGTGATGAGCTCCCCCTGGTGGCCGGAAGCTGCAATACCATCCCTGCTTACAGGTGGTCCAGGACCTTCTGTCTGCAGACAGGTACCCTACTTTACAGCCCTTATTTTATGGCTCTGTGTGTGAGTCAGGCACCCTGTGTATTCTTATGGCTGGGTTCTCACAGAGCGTATTTTCAGCGGAAATCTCGCGGTTTGGCCACAGCGATAAACAGCGAGATTTCCGCCGGGAAATCGCTGCTTCAAAACCCACGGCACTCAGCCGCTTGTCCTAAAGCAACCTGGCTGCACGCTTTTCCGTTTCTGTGGCCGGTGAATCCGCACCACAACACCGGCTTCTGCCAGCTTTGCCGTGACAGATTTGCTGTCCCATGTGGACGAGATTTCTGAGAAATTTCGTCCAAAAAGCTGGCCAATTGAGGGATTAGCGACCACAGACGGATTTTCCGTGGCGAAATAAGACACCCCCTGAAAATAAGACGTAGCGCATATTTGGGAGCAAAAATTAATATAAGACGCGTCTTATTTTCGGGAAAACAGGGTATGTGCACCCAAATGTCCATCCATTTACTAATTTCCAGGTGAAAGAGGGAGAAAATCTGGATATTAAACACTATGTGTTTATTATGCCTTTGATTTTATCCAGCCCTTGTGTTTGGTTAATATGTGGGACATGCACATTTAATAATATATTCCCGGGTGGGAGAATGAAAAGCGCTAAGTATTTTTATTGCATAAGTATAGAAGTCTTATTTTTGCAGGCTATGCTATGAGTAAGAACCACTAAGGCTTGAAACGCGTCAGTATCACAGAATGTCCTATTTTAATGAGCTGTTTAACCTGTAATGAAATAAAGCTGCACGTTTTACACTCCTACCAAACTGCTGGATTTCGCTACTTCCATTCTATCCAAGTTCATACTGCCCATGGTATGGACAGCACGAATCTGATGACACGTTCCCTTTAAACTTCACAAGACCGCCAGCCTATTCACTAGCCATAGGGCGGTATCCTGTGTTTGTTTTTGTCACTGAAATCCATGAAGATTTCCTATAAACATATTTATTTACAGTATATGTTGCATTTAGCATAATAGGTAAGCATGGTAAAGGATAGTATGTCACTGTATTATAAAATATGAGTGATAAAAGTAAACATACCACCATAATAAAAATATAGTGCCAACATATTCTGCAGCACGTTACACAGCAGAGGAAACAGAAACAAAATAAGATATAACATACACTGTTAATAGAGATGAGTGAGCATACTCGATAAAACCTGTCGCGGGTGACAGGTGAGTTGCGGGAGTGAGCAGGGGGGAGCGGGGGGGAGAGAGGGAGAGAGAGCTATCTCCCCTCCGTTCCTCCCCGCTCTCCCCCGCCGCTCCCCGCCCCCTGCCGGACCCCGAATCTTTAGAGACAAGCGGGCAGGTACTCGAATAAGGCACTACTCGCTCGAGTAGTTTGCCTTATCGAGTATGCTCGCTCATCTTTAACTGTTAAACCAATAAGACAGCTTGAACCATACATTATATACAGTATTAAACCAATAGACAGATTGAACAATAGAAGTGAGGGTCCTGCTTGCAAAGGAAAACAGACTAAATAAGGGGGTCAGGTTTCTGAGGGGGAATATAGAAGCAGGTTAAATGCATAAGAGTTAGATTCGGTAATATAGTACATCTCTCTAAAAAGATAATTTTTTAATGGCATCCTTAAAGGGAATCTATCGTCAACTATAAGCACCATAAACTAAGTTAAGATGCTTATAGTTTAGACAATGTGGAGTCCAGGAAGCCCATTTTCACACTCAACCAATCCCCCATTCCAGTGTCTCCCCACGAATTTAGTGCATGCACATGATTTTTTCCAGAAAGCTGTGTGCACCCACTCCCTTAGGGCTCCCACCCACTAGCGTTTTTTTTCTCCACTGCGCTGCGAGAGTAAGTGAAAACTCTCGCAGAGCAGTGCGAGAAAATCGCTGCGATATCGCAGCGACAGTCTTTTCAATGGGGCCAGCGGCAGCAGCGCTAGCCCCATTGAAAAGATATGAAGAATGCTGCAGACTTCTGCCACAGCTGTGACAGCTGTGGCAGGAGTTTCCTTCATCCCCGCAGGGACCGAAAGCAATGGGATAGCATGCCGCGGACTTTTGCCACAGCTGTGACAGAGGGTTCCTTCATCCCCACGGTCCCCGCGGGGATGAAGGAAACTCCTGCCACAGCTGTGACAGAAGTTTGCGGCATTCTCCATAACTTTTCAATGGGGCTAGCGCTGCTGCCGCTGGCCCCATTGGAAAGACTGGCGATGTCGCAGCGATATCCCAGCGATTTTGGGATATCTGTCTGAGTTTTTCTCGCACTGCGATGCGAGACTTTAACTTTAGAATCGCATCGCAGTGGAGAAAAAAACGCCAGTGGGTGGGAGCCCTTAGAGATGAATGGAAATGAATGTGCTCAGCTTTCTGAAAAGAGTCACTCTTGCTGTGCTCATGCTGATTTAGCAGGACGACACCGCAGGAACAGGGGATTGGGTGAGTATGCAAACCCCGGACTCTACATCACTTAAACTATAAGAACCATAACTTAGTTTATAGTGCTTATAGTTGATAAGAGATTCCATTTAAATCAGTGGGATTTGGGATTAACCTAATTGTCCAGGGTAGCGCATTCCAAAGAATTCCTGTAGCTCAAGAAAAGTGTTGGAGATGGAAGTGAGAGGTTCGGATTAAAGAGGAACTTAGTCTAAGGTCATTGGCAGAGCAAAAAGCATAGATAGGGTGGTAGATAGAGATGAGGGAAGAGATATAGAGTGGTGCTACGCTGCAGGGAGCTTTACGGATGAGAGTGCTGAGTTAAATTGTATTCTAGATTAGATGGACAGCAGTGACTGGCACAGGGTAGTGGTATAAGTTTAACACCTGGGACAGAAAGATGAGCCTGGCTGCTGCATTCAGGATAGATTGTCAAGGGAAGAGCTTAATGAGGGGAAGACAAGTCAATAGTGAGTTGCAGTAGTCAAACCAAGAATGGATCAGGGTGACTATACGTTTTTGATGTATCCACAACAAGAAAATAGCAGATTATGGATCTGTTTAGTAGGTGTAGGTGACATAAGTGTGAAAGTGATTGAATATAGGGAGTAGGGAGTAAAGGAAAGATTGGAGTCAAGTATGACAGCAAGCATGCTATTTAGGAGTTATGCAGCACCACACACTGAAATGGAAATATTAGGATATGGTCAGTTAGTAGATGGCGGAAATAGAAGAAGTTCAGTTTTTGAAAGATTTAGTTTCAGATAGAGCAATAGGAATAAATGGTCAGGTGCTCCTAGAGTTAAGTACAAATTGCAAAAAAGGTTGGCACTTATGTAGTGGCCTGAAAAAAGGCACTATATAGCGCTGTTTAGCTGTGGGGACCGGTAATATAATAAGCGGCCCCTGGGGGTTTAATCAGCAGATGCAAGTAACCTAGCAACCAGTTAGTCATTTTATTCAGATGCACAGCTTAGAAAAAATGCCTAGAGACTCAGATGAGGCAGGTAGCCTAGCAACCAGATAGGTTGTGATTGGCTGCAGACAAACCGGTCAGGTGACAGAGGTGATAAATAGCCAGACAACGGTTGCAGGAGGCAGAGTGGTGACAAGAAAGTGAAGCAGAGTGAAGAGAGAGAGCAGCAGTTAGAATGAGCGCAGAACAAGCAGGAGCAAGAGAAAGAGAGAAACAAGAGAAAGATCAGAGAAACAGTGAATAACAGAGAATGAGAGTCAGATTTGAAAGGGAGTAGAGGAACAATAAAACAGATGTAAATATGAAGAGAGGGAGCTCCCAGTATATAAATGTGTTAGACACAGGTGTCTCCATTGTTGCAACTTGTGGGTACTGGTGTATTATGTCGCCACCGGAAGTAAGGGGTTGCATCATAATGCAGCTGTCAAAAAACAGAGTAATGCCCCCAGACAATTCTGATTGGCTGGGGGCGGAGGACAGTAGCGAGGCTGGGAGCGGCGGCGCCGGCAGAGAGGACAGCGGCTAGTGCTGTTCGGAGACGGTAACAGGACAGCACCGAGCCTGGAAGTGGTGCTGCCAGAGGCACAGCTGGCAGAGGCAGTGCCAGTGTCTTAAATCCCCCAAGGGCCATTATGACACAGCACGAGTAAAGAATGGCAAAACGGCGCAGCGCCGGCTGAGGGCAGCAGACCAGAAGAGTGAGTGAGCGGCGACATTGGCGGGCGGGAGGAAACACACAGCTGGCAAGGAGCACACACCTGGCAGCCGGCAAGGATTACAGAACCGGCGGCAGGCTGGCCAGCAGCGAACGGTGAGTGATATCTGCAGCGTGTGGATGTATTTTTGCCTGTCGTGCCCGGTTAGTGTAAGGGCTACTTTTCCTGTTAGGCTTAGCTTATTCACTGTAAATGCTGCCAGGTTACAGCTGTAGATTATAATGTAACGAGAAGAAGCGTATAACTGGGTGTTGTCAATGTAGAGATGGTACTGAAAGCCAAATCTACTAATAGCTTGTCCAACGGAAATTTTTTTAAAAATTAAAGGGGTCAAAAGATGGCAACAAAAGCAATTTTTTAAAAGTATTTTATTTAAGTAGTATTAATTTAAAAACTACATAAATTTGGTATTGCCTTTTATGTACTGACCCACAAAATATAGATATGCTGTTTTTACTGCATTGGAAACATTGTAAAAGCAACCCCCTCCCACACGCCCACACACACAAAGTGGTACATTTGCGTTTTTTCCATTTCTCCCCACTATTTAAGCCTAATGAATTCCAGATGTGTTGTTTTCCCCACGTTTTGCGCAGTGTTTCACCCTTCCTGTTGCGAATTTGCGCACCTCTTAGAGACTTCTATGGGACTTTGCTGTGTGGAATACAGGAAACCAGAGCAGGTCTTCCTTTTTAAAATGTGCGCAAAATGCGCTCATGGGAATAAACCCATTGAAATCTATAGGTTCTATTCTCTGTATGTAGCACAAAAACATATGCAAATACGGTCGTGTGAAGAAACCCTCATGCTGGGGACTCTTGGGCTCTCTATGGCACTCAGGCCTCCTTCACACAACCGAATGCGTTTTTATGTTTACCTGTATGCGCCATATAATCGCATGAATGAAGATTTGACCCAATTGAGTCCTGATTTTTATTTGCATATTTCAAGCCATTCGCACGGGGCGCTGCTGTGTGACTGATTAAAAAAACATGAACATGTTCTATTTTGCTCATCTGAATGGAGTAATTGAAGTCCAATGCTTTGCATGCTTGCGCATTTGTGCACACATGTGCGTGTTTTACTGTACTTTTAGCGAGCGCAAATCTTGTACATTTGCATGTGCAAAAAACACGCAAGAATGCTCCCATTCATCGAAATGGGCAATTAGGTTAATCAATGGCTTCTATGTATTACCTGCGCAAATGTTAGGCCTGTGTCTCATGAATGTATTTGTGCGCGCAGTAAGCAGTGAATTCATTTATTTCAATGGGTTCGTCCACATAAGCTTAATTTTAGACACATATTGCGTTCGAGCAAAAAAATACGCAGCATAATCTATTTCCCTGCACATGAAAATAGCACATTTTGAACTAATCAACTTAATTGTCCATGTCGATGAATGGGAGCACAGTGGCGTCTTTTTTCTTGTGCAAGAGTGCACGATTTGCGTGCGCAAAAAGTATAATAAAGGCTTATTCAGACGTTTAAATGTGCAAATATGTTCGCCTCAGCGCAATGTATTAGCGCAGTAAGCGAGGTAGACTTGCATGCATGTTGGCGCATAGTGATGTCACTGGGTCCATTGTCATGAAGCTGCTTCTCATCTCATGTGCACAAAAAAGTAGGACCTGCTCTATCTTTTTGCGTATTGAACAAAGGCCCTCATAGAAGTCAATGAGAGGTGCGCAAATGCGGAATACTCTGCGCGATTCCGTGAAAAACAGAACACTTCTGGACCTCATTAGTCTAAAAACCATCTTAAGTCAGGGTGGGGGTGCTTTACGCACGCATGTGAACAGACACTGTGTGCGCAAAAAGTACAGTACTATGTGCCAATACGCGAGCAAAACAACCTCGTTCACTGCGCAAATGTGTTGTGCTTAGGCTGGGTTCATACAAGCGTATCCGTATTTGTGTGCACATTTGTGCCACGTTTTTGTGCATTGGGAGTTATGTATTTGCACAGCAGCGTTTTTTCTGTACTTTTGGCGAATGCATTGGCCAATTAGTTTAATGAGGGAAGTAGATCATACGGTATACTTTTTTGTGCGACGGAATATGCGCATTTGAACAACCCATTGAAATCAATGCATTTAATTTCCGTGTATTCTGCGCAAATTCTTTGTGTGCAAATGTGCCTGCAAATACGACTGTGTAAATCCGGCCATAAACACACGTGTGTGTGCAAATACGCAACACACATTGCGCGAATATGTGGCTCAAGTGCATGCGCACGGGCATAACTATAGGGGATGCGGGGGATGCAGTTGCACCCGGGCCCAGGAGCCTTAGGGGGCCCATAAGGCCTCTCTTCTCCATATAGGGAGCCCAGTACTATGAATAAAGCATTATAGTTGGGGGCCCTATTATAGATTTTGCATTGGGGCCCGGGAGCTTCAAGTTACGCCTCTATCCATGCGTAAATGCGTTTACGTCCATGTGACACCATCCTAATGGCCGCTGTATGTGGCTTTGCGCCGTACACCACACCTGCATGCTTCTCTTTAGCATCTCTAAAAGCTTCTTCAAACAACTGGATTTTCACACGTAAAATATATGCGCACAATGCGCAGAGAACAGGACCCATTCTTATTACTCATTAGAGCTTTTTGCATGTGCATTTCATGCGCATGCAAAAAAAAAAATAGGACCTGCTCTATCTTTCTACGTATCACGGAGCAAAGACTCCAATAGGAGACTATGGGAGGTGCACAAATGCGCACTGAATGCACACACAAATGTGCAATACGCTGCGCAATTCAATGGAAAATCTGGACCTCATTAGGCTAAATAGCCCTTTAAATGAGGATGGGAATGTTTTGCACACCCATGTGATCAAACCCTGTGTGCCAATACACACGCAAATCAACCTTGTTCACTGCGCAAATATGTCGCGCTAAGGGTGCATATTTGCACATATGGGCGTCTCAAGAAGCCCTACATGAAATGCAATTCCCATGTACACTTGCAATTTCTGTGCCATTCTACGTAAAAACAGTGTCAAAGGACTAAAATCTGGTTATTCTGCAACCTTCTCCCAAGGAATTCATCAGTCTAGTCCTATAAACTCTGGCCAACATCATGCCACTTGGCACTTGTGGGGTCTTCTGACGTCTGAAGAAGAGCCGTCAGTCAGGTGGGAGGTGTGCGGCTACTTCTCCGACAGACAACAGGATGTTTAGAATGTTTCCACATGAAATAACTGCCTTGATGTATCTGTTACAGTTAACATATTTTGTATCAGGCGAAGGAACACACTGAGACTCTAGAGCCTGTATAGGAGGGCGGCCTCCTGCCTGTTTAGGGGGGGTGGTGGGGCGGTTCTATGGGTCCACAGCAAACAGGATTTGCATTATGAGCCTGCTATGGTCATGTCCCTTCAACTTTCTTAGTGGTTGTTGCACCTACAGTTAACAGACACAGATGTCATGTGAAAAGCCACATGCTCTTCCCTGCACACAGCCTCTCATTCTTCCCTGCTTCTTCTCTTCCTTTTCTCTGCCTTTGGTTAGCTTGTTGTGTGTGGCAGCTCACTTGCTTCCCATTGCATAATCCAGCCCCCCTCCTCATCCGTGCAAGTGATCAGAAAGAAATCTGGAGCGGTGTCACAGAAGAGCAAGGGGAAGAAAGCTGTGCAGAGCTGCGAACGAAGGAAGGGATGCTTGGCTCTCTAGATCTGCTGCTCTCCTCTGTCTCTATCGGGAGATTTGTCTGCTAACTCTCCAGCCTGGGATATTCATGATTGCGCTGAGAGAGAAGTCTGTCGCCTCATTGCCACCATGCGAGGTAAGGGGGGCACTTGGACCGTACTTACAGGGTACCAACACTTGCTCCTTCCTAGTTCTCCGACTGTCACTGTACATCTATTCCCTTCTTGGTATAGTTGGATGATTGCTACATTCAGTGACCTTAATGCTACATGTGGTCAACATACGACTCCGTCATGTCATCAGAATTAGCGTCTGTGATGTTGCGATCTCGTCATTTAATTCTTTAGTTAGTATGTTCATTGATCGATTGAGATGTTGCCTTAATCTATATATCGCTTACATTGTATAGAAACATTTCACAACATAGATATGGATTCAGTTTTTGGTTGCCCGGTAAAGGTCATCCGCACAAAGTCTACCATTCGGTCAAATTTTCGCCAAATCTTTCCCCAAATTGCACTGTGTGTTGCTATTAGAAGGAAGGA
Organism: Eleutherodactylus coqui; assembly: GCF_035609145.1. NCBI lineage: Eukaryota > Metazoa > Chordata > Amphibia > Anura > Eleutherodactylidae > Eleutherodactylus > Eleutherodactylus coqui. Next base: position 212,270,459 of record NC_089841.1, on the reverse strand, counting down.
CACTGTTGATGGTCGCACTTGAAATCTAATCACTTACCTGGAAGGGATAGTCACTCAAGTTCATAGACTGAGTGGCTTGCAAGTGTTTTAAGAGGGGCTCCCCTGGCACTAGAGCTTTCTTGCTGGACTGCACTCTTCTATTGCATTCGCTGAGTACTCTGTAGGTTGGATCTCGCTCTGTCTGTGCATCCCAATTGAATCAGGCACTTCTTCCAGGTCACTGACAGCATGATCTCTCCAAGCGGAGACATGTCCACTGGAGCGGTGTGTGTGTGTGTGTGTGGAAGGACGGGAAGACTGGAGATGCGCACATAGACTTGTTACAATTAATAGAAAGCTGGAATACTGAAGCCAAACGACTTATTTTTGCTGATAGCAATTATAGAACTTTAGAAGTAGTCCATAGTTTATCTACATCCATTAAAGGATGGAGGATACTTTGGGGATGTTCCTCAAAGAAGACGTAGGTGCTAAAGTAAAGAAAGTACGTTACCAACAGATGATATGATGACGAGAAAGGTTCACAGTAAACTTTTGCCTTGTGTTATGTGTTAATTTCCAACGACAGGTGTCTATGACATAATACTGTTGCGTAAATAGTTACCTATACGATCATAACCTAGTTTCTTACACAAGCGCATATAATGGCGAGAACCCAGCATGATGCTGTAGGGCAGCAAGTAAAGTATATGTCTTTCAGGACAGACATAGTGACTTTTATTAAAAACGATAATCCCATAAATTTGGTCGCCACTTAATAGTTTAGAATACCCATGTTCCTTTATTATCCCGGATCTGTATGATCCACATATCCAAATCACGGCTCTTTACATTGACAAATATGTGTCATAATTAGCCAATGACATAATCGCATGACTTAAAAGAAATTGGATACTTTTTCCTGTCGATTGAAGAGAATTTGGTTGGTTGTCTTTGATCGCTTTGGTTCCACAGACGCACCAATTAATGTCATATGCAAAAAAAAATGGTGTCATTAGCCATCGGAAATTGGGATCCAAAGATAATGATTGTTTGCCCTATACATTGCCTGTATGTTGATTTCATTAGGTAATTAAATCACTACCCATTAGTATTAATGTACTTTACTATTATCAGGTGACTTTTTAGACTACAGAAAAGTTGTTAGCTCCTAATTAAAATTCTGGGTCCCTCACTTATTTATTTCCTACCAGCACAATCACAATAGCAGCTAAAGATGCTGATCTGGCACTTATCTCTGGAATAATGCATACAAATTAGTGTGAGGTTGCTTAGTTGAAGGGATTTTGAAGCAATTATAGTAATAAAAAGGATATTTGGATTTAGTGATAATTGTATTTTTGCTGCTTGGCTAAGGAAAAAATGACTTGCCAAGGAAAGGCAAGATTTTTTTTTTCCAGTGGTCACTGCACACTTTAATTGCAGAGTTGCAGGATATGTTACCAGTTGAATATAAGTTTTGTCCTTGATCAATAGGATTGCAAGTAAATTGGTTGTCAAACCGCTGGACAAGATGAAAGATCTTCTGAGGCATAAGGAGCAAAGGCAGATTTATAGTCAGGGGACTCTATAATAAGTGTAGAGAAGAACAGAACTTGTTCTTCACTGTGTACGATGTCTATCTGTAGATCAACACCATATGAATCCAATTTGCGAGACTAATTATATATATATATATATATATATATATATATATATATATATATATACGTCCTATGTCCATTAAAGGTACTGTAGTAGTAATTTAGTAATATTACCTGTGTTTCTGATATTGTCCAGAATGGGGGACTGTCATAGCCATGCAACATTTAGATTGTTTGCAACAATTGCTCCTTTCTGATGTACCTTTTCCGTCCGCTCACAAATCTCTCTTTTTTTGCTGTGTGCAATCAAGTGGATTGTATCAGAAGCTTTGAACTCACATTCATCTACATTTTGATCTAGGGCCAACATCAAGGATTTTTTTCATAGCCAGTGGAGTTACAAATACTGTAGAAGGCAAAATGTGATACTGCTTGTTATTGTTCCTTGTATTGCATTTTGCCCAACATCAATCATGACAGTTTCTTTGGCATCAAAGCCAAGTGATCATGTCTGAACTCCCCTGAATGGGAATGGTGAGAGAGATGTGTGGCATGGTAATAGGTAGACATGGAGAGATAATGTAACTCATTTACACTTCTGGGGGCAACCAGTCCTGATCTCTGTTGAACCTGAGGTCCATGGTGTTGAAAAGTAAATGCTAGTTCACACTCCATTCACGGATATGAATCAAGGAAACTGTAATATTGTATGTCAACTATATAGTATATTTATAATCACAGTAATCATACACCCGGATGCTTTACTACGGGTAATATTAATAATTGATCAGTTCTGGGGAAAATATAAAGTATTAAAGTTATCTCAAAGGAAGCCTAAGACCTGGTTAACAGCCATTCCCGTCACTTGGGATGTTGGTAGAGCTGGTTATATAAAGTAAGCCCATTGTGATCTCTATGGAGGCTGATGTTTGTGTTACTAATCCAAAGTCATATTAACAAGTTGTTACCATTAGTTGTTTATAAACACTTGAAGACCTCCAAAAAGTCATATAAAAAAGTTACCATTAGTTGTTTATTAACACTTGAAGTCCTCCAAATTGGAGGCTGTGTCTGTTATAGATTAGAGGTTTAGGTCTTTATTAGCTAGTACTATGACTTTCTTTGAAATATAAACCTAAAGAATGGAAATTTAGATGTAGATACGTAGTAGCGAATAGTTCTTCAATAAGCACGACTCCTATAGATTTACATAGGACTGCAGTATGACTGACAGCATTATATACATACATTGACGTAGCTGTAAGAGTACATAAACAATGCGGTCTTAAAGGGCTAAATGACATCAATTTTGCTACATCTATTTACCCGATAAGGAATGGAAAATACTAGGAAAGTCCCAAAAACATCTATTAAGTAAGATTGTTGTGTAAGATATTCACATACATGACTTGTATAGGACTCTTCTCTTTTCACTCCATCATTCAATGCCCTTATAAATGTATCTGTATCTGCACTGATGCCCTAGTGTATGCTACACTGAGACGCACGCAAATTAGTGTTTGATTGTTCAGGGCATTGGAGCGGAAGCTTAAAGATATGTCTCACGTTAGCCTAGCTGGGAGCCGATTGATAAAATCATGTGGAAATACGATTCCATATTCAATAATCAAGATATATATTTACTGTACATTGAATATGGAATTGTACTTCCGCATGCGTCATGGCTTATAGGATATGGCCCATAGCGATTTATGGTAGATACGTTGAATATCTCAAAGTAGTAATGTTCTACTCCTTATCATAATGCCCAAATAAGACCGGAAAGTGTATAATAAGGACAGTTTGAGAATGTTCGGATATTCAATCTGAAAGCAAGTTTGCATAACACCTGAAAGTACAAGAAAACCGAGATTAGTCACATTTTCTTCTTTATGCTGAAATAATTGTGTTCAAAGGCCTAGCATTCAGAAGCTATCTGACAAACTGATACTCAATTAATATTTCTATTAAATGCTGCTTTGGAAAACAGCCAAAACCAAGATGTATATCTTCATAGCAATTGCACTGACAAAATGTATCTATTATAACGTATCCCAGGCCGCAAGAATATAAAGCATAAGAATATAATCCAGAAATAATACAGACCCTGATTAGTGTGATTTTTTATAATGATTTCAGTATAACACTGCTCCAGTGAACAGCATTGTGGTGTATTCAATGTTGCACTCCTGTCTGATAGCTTTAGCTAAACCAAGCGGTTGTTCTATAGTAACAGGGGTGAGAACACTTAAGACAAAAACTATACAATCGGGATAGTGCCCTTTCATAAAAATGGGAGCATTGGGACATCATTAAGGTTCATTTATAATATAAGTTGAATATCAATAGCATTAATTAAAAAAAAAAAAATATATATATATATATATATATATATCTACATATATATAGATATATCTATCTACATATATATAAATATATATAGATATATAATCTATCTACATATATATATATAGATATATATCTATCTACACACACACACATATATATATATATATACACATATATATATATATATATATGTATATATCTATAGATATATATATAACATATAGTATTGTATGAGTATGTTTTATTGCACTAATGCATGTATTATGTGTTACTAATGTATCATGTAATCATTATTATGTATTAAGTGGGTTTAATTTAATAAACACGCATGAAATTCTATATAATGGAGACCCCAAAAATATTTCCCTGCTAATTTGCCAAATTCTAATTATTTTAAACAAAATCAAAGTATATACAGTAATTACCAAATAAGCAGGAATTCTGATGAAACAATCTGACATTCCTGGTAATTGCTCATTATTTATGGGCATAGAGACTGTCACACACCTTTGTCAGCCTCAGTGGGTTGTTTGTTATGTCCTGTTTTCATCCATTATCTATCCCATGTAACCCTGTCATTGCTGGGAGTTTATGAAATTCCTTGCTTCTCCAACTTATAGTTGAAAAGCCCTGAACAATTGCTCTTCCACTGCTATGTCCACTGGATAATGTATTCCTCTCGTGCACGGATTGAGTTGCATGTGTTATCATGTGAGAAGAGATAAGCAAGTGTATATAAATTTTATATGCAACTTGCATAATTAATACATCAACACATTAGTCATTTATAACATGTTTTCCCTCTACATTATTGTTCCACAAGCTGGATTGTTATGTTCCTATAAAGAGGAGTATGTATGGGTTCAGTAGTTAGTTTGAAAGAATAAACAATTCATTTGAATGGTAAAATAATGGAAGAAGTTAAAAAAAAAAATTTTTTTTTTTTTTGGAAAATCGGCTTTATTCTAGTTCAGGAACCATGTCATTGCAATTGTTTGGCAGCTGAGATGACATCTATTCACGTTGACAAGTATTCTGTTTAATTATATTTAAATTCTCCAATTTTAGGTAAAAAAAATAATATGTCCCAATTCTTATCCTAAACAGCTTAAACAACCATATAACTTGTGTAAAAGTTGGCGCCTTTGTTCTTTTTATGGCTGGACGTTTCAAACAGAACTGATGAGCATCAAATGAAAGTGTCTTTCACTGCCAAATAAATCAATTTGTTTCTTTCAAATAAAGCAGTGAATTCACCCTAGACAAGGCTTGTGCTCTCAAACTGAAGGATGTCTGCTTTGTAGCTAAAGACAAAGGAAGCACACAGGAATAAATATTGATTGAACTAATCATCTGATGAATAGGAATGAGCTTAACCAGTACACCATTATAATGGGTTGTGTTAACTAGCCCCTTGCGTGGCCCATATGCTGCCCTTTCAACCCATGACCCCAGCCATTCAGTTTATATTGAGAGAAACCACAGGTGTTATAACGGCATCTTGGGTAAATGAAGCTAAATAAAACAGTTGTGTAAATAAGAGACAATAGAATAGTTATACTGAGGTCTCCTTAGAACAACATGATGGGCAGACAATGACATAGACATGGGCTATGAGGAGCAGACCATGACTGTGTGACAACCTCTTTCAGGATCACGAGCACTTCCAGACTGGCTCAAAAATACACTGTCTGGACCAATCAGAAATTCCATTGTTTGTTGTCTGGACATTTAATGATGGCCCTTTCTCAAAGACGCAAGGCAGCAGAACTTTCGTACCCAACAGAATTTCCTATGTTTTCGGGGTTATGTGTCTGTTTACATTAGGGCTACAGCATCACGAGTGCAACATTAACTTGACCTGTCAATCGTTTTCATATGCTTGTGAACAGACATTTCCTATTCTCTGCTTCGATCTTAGAGTATAATATATGCAATGTTCAACCAAAAGCATGTTGATGCAGAATGAAGGTCGTATTTTACTGCTGTCGGCCAGGATGAACCTTTCGGAGATACGCGTCTATCACTTGTCCAGGGCTGTGGTTTTGATGTGATGGTCTGGTTGTAATTTTTCATGTAGTTGATGGACGGAAGTGTCATGGAAACGAGAGGTCAAGTTGCTTGGAAACTTCTTAATGAAGGTCTGGCAGACTGTTCTACAATATGAGCAAGGTAGTCATACTCTACACAAGTGCTCAAATAAAGAGATGCTATGTCCTAAGAGTAACTTACAAATAAAAAATACTCATCAGAGATGTTGTGGATGTACATACATTTTAGTTTGTAAAAGGAAGTCTTTTAGAAATCAAGAAAGTTTTTTTCATTGTATTAATCACTCCATATACCCAAGAGTAGATAAATAAATTGTATTACATTTGGATTTTAGTCTGTTTTAAAATCTAGTTAGTTAATTTAGGGATATTAGTATGACTTGTAGTTGTTACCCATTTTTAATCAATATGTAATTTTTCCCACATTTTATGTAACTTTTTTACATTTCTAAATGTGATATTGTTATTCTCTCTGACAAGGTAATATCAAATCTGTCCTTTTAAAGAACCCCTTTCAGAAACGGTAGAGGAACTTCCTACAAAAAGCTCTACCATGACTTGACTTCTGACATAAGTCCGTATCATTTCTAGGCCTTAAGTGAAATGCATTGTTTAGCTGAATGAGGAATTCTTGAAGTCACAGGTTGGGATCACAGCTAACCTAAATGCACAGTGCATGCATGCTAGCTTATGTAACGACATTTCCATTTTTGCATAAAACATCTACTTAATTAATACATTTAAAAATACACTGAGAAAATGCTACTAAGAAGACCCGTCCACCCTTGTCCTCATGCAGGAACTCTATTAATATACTTATTTAAGTAAACAATTTATTAATTCTGATTTCCAGAAATTATTAGTGCACCTCTGGTGTGTAGGTACTATGTATAATATATAAGGGGATTGTGTAAAACAAAAATCTATAATACTACTAAGAAACCTCAACAAGCTGAAAATAGAGACCAGGAAATGTAGATCTTCTGTATCCTGTATGTCAGCCTACAGTGTTACAGTCTATGTATTACTATTATTTACCATAGCTTGGTGGCTTGATCTCAAAGTATTCAATTTTCCTGTATTTGCCTTACTTTATATTCAATATATTAGGCTTTATCTATGGAATTCCCTATTGCAAAGTACCTCTAAACTGGAAGAGTACTGGATTGTATTTTTCACAAAGATGAGACCAAATAACAAGTTTTTTTGCATAGCAAGTAATGACCCTCTAGAGGACCCATCAGCTCTCCTAACACGTCTTAGTGAATACTTATAAACCCTATAAAGTAAAAATTCTACAGCTATTCCTCTGTTATTCCGCCTGGAAATTATTGAATAATTTGACAACAGGATGCTACCAGTTGGGGATGTGCTCCTACATAATCTGTCATTGTCATCAGTGCTGACAATATCCAACATTGTAGGGTACACCTCTTTGACAAGAGGAATGGTAACATTAAGTTGTCAATTTTTTCAGAAATTTCTACATGGAATAACAGAGGAACGACAAAATAGAGTGTATCTAAGCTAACATGCTGCAGAATTGTCTTTTGTATTGGGAATACAAGTATTTTTTAATATAGACAAGTCAGGAGTGGTGGCAGGTATTCTTTAAATCAAATGACCACTTTGTGGAGTCTGTGTTCCCACATTGACAAAAATATAATGCAAACATGTATTTTCTATCTATTCTTCATGATATTGAAAAACATTCAAATTTCAAAGATTTTTGGAAGCACAAAATGTTAACTGTTAAGCTTGGGTATCACCACAGTAATTTGGCCACACACACATGGCGAGGCCAAAGATTGCACTATGGCCCTGCTACATCAGGTCCTAATGTAAATGAATGCGGTCACATTGTGATTCATAAATTGCTGCGATCTGATAATCACAAGAAATCCAAACCTGATATATGTCTTGGGATTATTTGGTTATGTCACAACATAAACGCATCCATTTACATTAGGATGCAATGTAGCAGAGCCATAGTGTAATGTTTGTTCATGCGACCTATCCTAACCCTAGCCTAATTCCTGCAAAATCAATGCACCCTAAAATGTGAAATAACAAATTAAAGGGGTATTTTGGTAAGATTAAGATATCCCCTATCCACGCCATAGAGCATAACTATCTCATCAGTGTGGGTCCTACTTCTGGGAGCTCCACTGATTCACAGAATCGGTCTTCAGTAGGTTCCCAAATGAATGGCTTAGAGGTTGCACATGCATCATGCCATGGGTGTATTTTTTTTTCAATGACAGTGTTCGAGTTTGCCAAATTCAAGGTCTCAGCAATCTCTGGCTCTTTCAGTGGAAAGAATGCAGCGACAGTGCATATGCAGGGGGGACCAACTGGACTCCCATTATCGGGATCGGAGGAGGTCCCAAGAGTGGGACCCCCATCGATTAGCTATTTATCCTCTACCTGTGGGTGGGGAGGTAACTTAATCTTCACTAGAATACCCCTTTAAGCTCCGCTACATTAATATATAGTATGATATAAAGTCCATGTGTATGCACAGTCATACACATGGACTATATATCAAACTGCCTCTTTCTTCTGGTATCTTTCCCTTCTCCTTTAAACAATCTCTCATATCCCCATTACTAAAGAAACCGTCTTTTGACTCAACTTGCGCTACTTGTCTCTTATCTCCTCTTCATCTCCAAACACCTGGAATGTCTGGTCTTCTCTCTTCTAATTAGCTACCTCTCAGATAACTCTCTCCTTGACCCCTTACAATCTGGTTTTTGCTCTCTACATTTTACAGAAAATGTTTTAACTAAAGTGTCAATCTTCTGATAGCTAAATCGAATTGCAACTACTCTCTACTGATCCTCTTGGATCTCTCTGCGGCATTCAGTACTATAGATCACCAAATTCTCCTCACTATGCTCTTCTCTATTGGCCTTAAGGTTGCTGAGCTTTCATGATTTTCCTTCTACCTGGTTCAGTGTATTATTTGCCGGCTGTACTACTTTTCTTCTAGTTGCTATTGGGTTCCTCAGAGTTTGGTCCTTGATCCTCTCTTGTTTTACATCTACACGGCTCCATTTAGGCAAACTATCAGTAGATTTGGATTTTAATACCCTTTTCACTCTGACGTTACTCAATTTTATACTTCTCGTGTCATCACACTTTTGCTTCTTCAAAATGCCAGTTATTGTCTGTTTGCTGTTTCTAACTATTTGCTGTCTCTCGATCAAAAACTAAATCTTTCAAATGAACTTCTTTCTGCCATCTCCCAACCAACCTAAACCTGAAATTTCCATTTCAGTCTCTGGTACCACCATAACTCCTCGACAGCATGCTTGCTGTCTTGGGGTCACATTTGATTCTGACCTTTGCTTCACTCCTCATATTCAGTTACTTGCTCTCAAATGTTACCTGCACCTCAAAAACATTCCTTGATTTCACCCTTTCCTCAATGTGGAAACAGCAAAAACTCTTGTTGTCGTCCTTATCTGCTCTCGACTTGATTACTGTAACTCCCTACTGATCAGTCTTCCTCTCACTAAACTCTCCCCTCTCCAATCCATCCTGAATGCAGTAGACAGGCTCATCGTTTCGTCAAGCCGCTACACTGACACCTCCACCCTGTGCTCATCATTGCACTGGTTGCCCATCAAATATAGAGCACAATTTAAGCTTATCAGTATCATCCATAAGGCCCTCCACAATTCTGCGCCACCCTATATCTCCGCCCTCATCTCTGCCTACTGCCCTATTAGTACTCTCCGCTTTGCTAATGACCTTAGACTAAATTCCTCTATACTCGAAACCTCCCTCTCCTGCCCCCGAGTCTTTTGGAATGCACAACCCTGGACAATAAAGTTAAGGAGGACAATCTTTTTAGGGAGGCCCTATTGGCTAATCCAATTTCTTCTCCATCTACCCCTCCACACTTTCTTGCAAACCTGAGCCCTTTCTCCCCTTCTTCCCACTTCATCCACCACAAACCCCATCGGTCCACTCACACAACGTTATATATACATATATATATATATCTACATATATATATATATATATATATATATATATATATATATATATATATATATATATATATATATAGTATCCAAGGTGCATGCGTCATTATAGTCTGTAAGTTCTAACGAGCAGGGGGCTCTCCCCTGGTTCCTGCACTGTGACTTAGTTTATGGTCCTGGAAGGAGGTGACAGGTTCCCTTTAAAATGGTCAGATTTTGACTATACATCTGTTCTGTTAGACAGAACTTAGGAGGGTTAATCAAAAAGCATGAATGAAGAATGTCCATGGGGTCGCTGTAAGAGACATTAGCATTGCGCAAAGTTCAGTGAAGAAGTTTCAAGCAGATAACCATGGAGTTGCCCTCCATCAACATCACTCACCAATGAAAACCAACAATGTGTTGATGAGTTGATTCGAGGCAAGTTTGGTATACTGCTGATGCACTGGACTTGTCCCCATAATCATTATTCAGCCGATTATGGATTTCCTTAGGTGCACACCCCTCTTTCACCAGAAAGTCAATGACTGCTCTTTGTTTTAGCCTAAGGTCCATGGTTCTAATCACTAAGTCTGCGAAAGAGTAAGGGCACCTAAATAACATTATTCACAGCCATTCACAGTCACTTGAATAGATAAAAGTTACAGACATGGAGGCATTACTTTTTGACTCCCCGGTTTATAATAGAAATCATAGCACAATAGAGTAACAAGTTGATTGTCTGTTTTATAAATGATATTCAAATAGCCGATGATGCAGAAATAATGAATGTCCCACATACTCACACTACTGATTCTTGTCCATTCCCGCGCTTCTGTCACCTTGAACCTCCTTCCAACTATGCACATCAGGCCAGACTGATAAGAAGGACTAGAGCCATGGGAACACACAAGAATCAGTGGAGTGGGTACATTATAAAAAAATGATATTTTTTTTTGATTTGAACCTAGTTTATAAAACCCCCAAAACAACAGCGTTTGTACATGTTTTATGTATATGTGTGCGTTTGTATTTCTTTTTTGACATTCACGCTAACATGTCTTTAATATTCAAATAAACATGGCCGTGCGTTAATAGCAAAAGCATGTCGCCATTAGAGCACAGGAATGCCGCTATACGTCTAAGTGCATTAACCGCCTGAACTTGTGAAGATGCAACACATCCATGTAATGCAAGTCATTTGTGTTTTATGGCTCTTCCCAAGAGCACTGATGTTTATATGCTTCTGTAACTTGCTGGTGAGAAATTCCAACTATTGATTTTACTTCTGTATCTCCATTTCCTTCACTGCCAGAGTTTCTTAACCTTCTCAAGTACCCCAAAAGGTCAGATTTTAAGGATATTCCTTCACGGTCAGAAGTGGAATAATTGCTATTCTAGTCAATTATTCTTATTCCTAGATATTGGTATTTTTGAAGTACATCCAGATATAGGCCCTTCAGGAGAGAGCTAAGTAACATTTAATCCTGTATGTAATTACACCATTACATAGAAGTGGTCATCGTGGGGATGGCCGCGGCTATTTTCTTATCACTCCAATAGAAAGAAAGTTTTGCGTCGTTTGGATATCACAATGAATAATTTGTGATGTAGAACATCTTCCTTTACTCTTGAAATGGGTACATTTAAAGAATTCCCGCCATACACTATTTATTGTTCTAGGTTTACCTGTAGGCAGAGGCATAACTTGAAGCTCTTGGGCCCCAATGCAAAACCTGTAACAGGGCCCCCAACTATAATGCTTTATTCATAGTACTGGGCTCCCTATATGGAGATGAGCGGCCTTATGAGCCCCCTAAGTCTCCTGGGCCCTGGGTGCAACCACATCCCCTGCATCCCGTATAGTAACGCCAGTGCCTGTAGGTTCACCCCTTTATCCCAAGACTGAAGGGTCTGCTGTTACTTATCCTTTCTATCTACAACTTCCAAAACTGTTGTCACCTGTCATAGTTTGGTAATATAGTGGTGGCTGTGGAGAAAGGATAAGGAGTATGGGTACATGTCCTACAGTAGAGAAGAACATGAGGCCACCACTAACTACACCTCTCCAGGTCTCGCAGGACTACCTATATAGTAAATGAGCTCCTAATTTTGGTAGTGATTTTCCAAACTGCATCCTTTCAAAAGAACATTCATTCATCATTCTTTTAGGCACTTGTCATTGATTACATTGTTTTATACACTATTTTTGTTGGCTGTTGAACATAGACATGTATTTTCTTTCTCGTTGCTTTAGCTTATATCTCAAAGTGTCAATGAATCAGCATTGCCTGCTGTAGAAAGTGTCATAGCCCTTGCAGGTAATCCTTTACACCTAGATATAAAACTGATTCCCATTAAAGTGCCATTACTTTGTTAATATGTCTCAATTCCATAAACCGGGTCTCAGATCTGAGTCACTGACATTTTCTCAAACATTTAGGCTGTTTTCACACATACTACATTGTGCATGGCTCTTTGCACCAATTTAATAGCATTTTTGCCTTTTTGTTTTTTGCAGTCAAAGCATTTTTGGTTTTGCCATTTAGTGGTGTTTTGGGCATTTATGTCCTTTTTTCAGGACTTATCATGCTCTGGGTATGATGTCATTTTTATGACATTTGTTGTTTATGCTTCCTTATAGGATTAAAAAATGCCTGAGAAAAAAAAACGCAAGTTTTAAATATTACAAAACAAAAACTGTAACCAAAAATGTGTGTAAATATAAAACTTTCAAAAAATCTTGATGTTTGGAATTTTTTAGAAGTACTTGAGAACACTGAAAAAATATGTCTGTGCTGGAGCTTTTAGTGTTAAAATAACATTAGCATATTATTAAATTGAACATTCGCTAGTCCCTTAGCTGGCCATTTATATTAGATATTTGTCATTGGGTCCTACTAATTTAGAAGAGATCTGCTGAGTCTACTATGTATAGTGACACTAACTGGTGCCTAGTATCCCTTATTGGCATAAACGAGGTGTTTGGATTCTAACTTGCTCAAATGCCCCCATGAAGATCTCTTCTTCCCTGTTGAGATAATATACATACGGTAATCATCAGACATATCTACAGTACTGTAACATGGATATCCGTCGATAAATAGTAACAGCAATTTGCACTAATTAGACACAGAAAGCACCTGTATGACATTACAATTAATAATGGACACCCTACACATAAGATTGAATTAGCTACACGACCATCAACCTAGGTGCCCCCAATGATATGCATGTATGGTTCAAGCAGAGATGCAAGTTATCTTAATAGATGAACATCTGGTGCTGTTTATCTACATGGGTTATATTAACCCTTTCCAATCCACTGTCTGACAACATTATGATTTAAGGCTGTACAGCACTGATGTTGGAAGACGTCCGTCGGGGTTCTCTTACTGTATATTGCCAGCCTCTCTTCTGTCGGAGCCTATTCAATGTGTCACCTCATGCAGTACTGGCTTAAGCCAGCAGATAGTGCCGTTTCATAATGGCAGAAAGAGAGTAAGCCCCCTAGGAAAACCAGGATGCAAATTGGATTGGAAAGGGTTAATCAAAGTTTTCCATGACATGGTAGCTTGGCAAGGGTCTGTCAGTTTTACCAAACAATAGATTGTAAAGCGGTCCCATCAACCAGCCTCATATTCAGTCTAGGTTAGATCTACCATTGATGTGAACAGTTTGTCGAATGTAAGAGTTTTTATTTCATAAACGACACATTTCTGCAACAAGCAGTTCATGCATATAAGTAGAGCAGGATTTGAAGACAAGATATAAGACTGGCAGATTTTTATGCCATCAATCAGAAACCCCTGAGAAATCCAAGCAGTCACCTCTGAGACGTTAACTGATCTAGATTTCAAGTTAAAGTAGTGGATAACATCATATGATTCTACAGCAAATGCCGCCCACTGGCTCAGTTAACTTTTAAGAATAGTATAAAGTAGTAGAAGAATAAATGTTGTGACTCCTTGTTATTCTACTAACACGGTGTAATTCTCAGCCGATGTCATTACTGAAATGTACTTTCTGACCAGCATCAACAGAAGAATAGAACTGCATATCATAAAATCATGGAGCATCAGGGGTTCCTAATACCTGCCATTATTGCCTTTCCCCTCTTCCTAGGAAGAGCTCTTAAATCCCAAGTATTCAAATATTCTCATCTCCCTAGTATAATTTAATATCTCTGTCCACAGATCGACAGGAAGGCATTTTGAACGATCACCAAACAATGAGATTAGCGCTCATTTACTGTCTTTACGAAGGCCAATGACGGTTATATTGCAGTTGGAAGGTAGAATTTCTCATTGGCATAAATGACCCGATCAGCAGACTAATAAATATTTGCTTGTCCGTCGCCCGGTTGATGCCATGAATACACGGGGCAATGATCGGGTGAAAGACTGTTCTAACAAATGCTTGTACATGTTGATCAGCCCATTTAAAAAGGCCTTAGCATTGGCGATTGCTGGGAAATGCATGTCCATGTCAATGAATGTAGTGTATTTTATCAATGCAATAGTAATTGAGAGGACATCGTTAAGCAGATATGTTGAGGACAGAACGCAATCAGCATGTCTATCAATTGATAATAAACTAGACATCTTACTATATTTTATATAAAGCCAATACATCACACATAAATTTACCTATAGTAATATCTTCAAGGCTGAACAGTGCTACTAAGTGAAGAACGGCAAGTCTTGTTATTAGGATTTCCTGGTTACATTTCTTTATGGTGTCTGACATTAGAAACATATTAATTACTCTTTGATAAGCCTACATATGCAATTTGAATTCTTGAGATTAGTTGTATTGGCCATTTAGAGTGGTTATTTCATCCAACCATTTCCAACATATGGGTATCAGAAACGGAACTCCACACCTCCACTAGCCAGAAGTAGAGAGTTGCTAACGAGAAGCAACTCTTGTTCTGTCAAAACCCGATGAGATGGCCATTCATTTGAATCATTGAAATGTAACACTACATTTTCCTTGGAAGTACCCACCGCTCATGGAACGTATGGTTGGCTATAGCTCCCCATGGTTAGAACAGTTGATGTCTTGAACATGAACCATGGCAATTAGCTGATCACCAGAGAGGCTTCAATCTGAAAAGCGGTTGTCCTGATGAGGCAACCAATTTAACCAGTATAACTAACAACTAGCCTGAAGCAAGGTGTAGCAAAAGTAGCAATGGGTACCACCCCTTGGAAAACCAGAGTTCTCCACCTTTCATTAGTAATACTAGTGATTGAGTTCCCTTCTAGAAAACAAAGGTCTTTGTAGCCACTCGGGGATTTCTTGTGTTTAATTTTAAAAAAATGGCATTTCTTCAGCTATGAATACTTCTAGCCATAGTCTCAACAATGTGAGCATTGGCAGTAACAAAGGATGGGGTTTGCTGCCTCTCCATCTGTTGTTTTCCCATGATGTTGTTTGGTACATCATGTGACGAGTATAGTCCATCAACAGTTGGAGTGTTATTAATTGGCTTCCACTGCTGTAATTGGCATCCCTCACTCTCCTAAATGAATAGTTAATTCATTGTAATACAATCAATGCATTTGAAGAAATCTTCCTGTATTCTCAGGTACCGATACCTCGTAATAATTTTAGTGAAAACAAAGAAGAAAAGAAAAATCTATAAATTATGTATTTCATTATTCTGTCCCTTGGAGACATGTCCCATAAAACATATTTTCCAGATCACCAGTTTCATTCCCAGACCACTTTTTGTAAATTGAAGGGATGTTATAAATACTATCTGGAAATAGCATATTAATCTAATTAATTTGCTAAAAATATCATTACTGTGCATACTTGATGTTGTTCAAGGTGTTCGCGGCCCGGCATCTTTCATGTTTATATCATTTAGTTTGCAGTAAAATCTATTAGAAGCATTTTACAGTAGATGGTAGTAAATGAAACTGTATAAATATAACAGAAGCTTAGCTATTCCAAAGCAGAAATGATATGATATTTAAACAAATCTCCAATTGCTCTCTGGTGTCTCCAATAAACGTCCTTCTCATCATTGAGTTATCATGTCTTGAATGTTTTAGCACCATCTTCCTTTTATTTCTGGTTTTATCCAGCAGCTGAGTCATTTTTAAAGCGAGTTCATCAGCTATGGTTTACTTACTAATTAAAAAACAACCAGTGAAATATATCCATTTTTACATATCTGTTTTTTTGCTGATTGTAGATTTTTTTTATTCTGTTCTGCACACGACTATTGGGGATGACCATCTTGCCTGAGCTGCAGTTATTAGCATCTAGAGGTGCCTTACAGCAGCCTCATGGGCCATTCACAAAACAGGCAGGAGGGAACCCATTGAGGTCTATGGAAATTGTTCTGGGCATGGTCTGTGACCTGTCAATGTGCAGGGAGGGGGGATAAATAAGCTATGACCATGACCTATTGTAAATGGTGGACCCTATGTTACCTACATAGACGTATCACCTTTCATTTTAATCCTGCCTGTTAAGGAGATAACTGCTAAAAAGTTTTCAGTAAGTGTCAGACCATTATTAGACACAGTGGTAAAAAATGAAGGATTTTAGTTTTTTTTTTTTTAAAAATGTGAATTGTGACATCCACAATAAAAAAATCATCAAAAATTCATCGGAAAATATGTTTTTCAAAAACATAAAAAATGGATTTATACAATCGGTCATTTCATACAGTCATTCCTGTAATACTTTTCTAGTACTTTTCATAGTGGGAGGGATATGAACACACTTATTGTATGTAGCACTGAACGGCTTATGTATTGTATAGCAAAGAGAATTTCCTTGGTGATTACTCAAACAGTGAAAAATTCTGTCAGTTGTCACTTGACAAAAAAATGGTCATTTTGAAAACTGCAGTACGTTTACAGAGTATCAGTCTATATTCTGTTGTTATAGAGCAATATACAGAATCTGGTATATCTTAGCTAAAGTGTAAGAAAACTATAAGAGTGCTCATACACATTACCACATCCATACTTTACCTGCACTCGCCACAGCTAATTATGAGTGTTTTCAGGTGTGACATATTGTTTATTAGAGACAAAAAAAAACTGAAATTTGCCCCATATAGTCTGTCATATTGCCTACGGCTGGTTCAAGAAATGATGATGAGGGTAATTCATGATGTGGTTGTAATTTTTCAACTTTTTTCATCATTATGAATAATTCTCTAAAGTGAATTTCGATTGAGACCATAATTTTACAGGCATTTTGTAAAACCTGCCATATGAGTGATTGAATCTACAAACAAGGCACATTTTCACTGTTTTGCTCGTCACTATTTTTCATTCCTTTTGGGGCATAAAGTGGCATACTGACACAAGACTGCACCTTTTTTCTTTTTCTAAACATACCCATGATATATAGATATGTCGATCCTTAACTTGCCTCTTAACTCAACATAACCAAGATCAAAAAAAGTATACATGCATTTGATGCCTCCAATGGATGCCATCCATCGGCCACTTTCGGTCAGCTATATACTCCCATGCAAAAAAAACCCAAAAAACTAATATAACTAAATCATGCGGGAATACACCATTTTTGAATCATAAGAAATTAAAGTATTTAACAAAATTTAAGCCAAGGTAAGTGTGGACACATCTGTAACACTTTTCCTACATATTTCCCCTCGAGCATTCAAGTACAAAAACAACTTTTACAAAGACCCCGGCTAAAGGTGAAAGGAACCAGTGAGATCCAAACTGCTGAGTAGCATCCTTGGTTCTCTTGTAGATTAGCAGTCGGTAATACAAAGATTTGTTATGGTAGTAATTATTTTAATTCGGCGCCATTTATAGAGCAAACAAGTTTTTTATACTTCAGGGAAATGGATTGATTTTGCATCTTGTATTCTGTGTATAATGGAGTCATTTTTAGACCTTATAAAAATAAGTAAAACCTTGAAGCAATTGTAAAATGTAGTAGAAATGTTAAACTTCACTGGTAAAAGTCAGCGTAAAATGAATTGAAATAATGATCTCTCTGGGGATGATTTATCAAATAATGTTCCTGGTTCATGCGGCCAGATACTTGAATTGGAGTTGCAGCAGGAAGTCCTGTGTTAAGCTGCGCCAGAGTTTGATTAATCACCCTTGGTGACTATGTACAGAGGAAAGATGAAAAGAAGGCTTCAGTTGTGCAACATATCAGTTATGTCGCAGACCACAGACATAACTTACAGTAGGATAATGGGACATGATAAACATCCTCTAATTTTTACTAAAACATATATTTGAATACATCTCACTTGCATCTGTTTTTGGTTCATTGTCCAATGCAAGGTGCAGTATACCTTACCGTATGTTCTAGGCAACCTACCCCAACACTGCCATGTCCTACAGAGCCAATACTTATATAAGAGCACAATTCAGATTTATTACCATTTTAATTAAAAAATTCCAGTAATTGTGTGCTATTGAGTCAGACATTTTTTATATAGTTATCTTTCAAAGAATGCTGAGTGACCTCCAGAACATCTACTATTACACCATCCATTGGGGATGTCCAACTGCCTTTGTATTACACTGAGTGGCAAATCTACCTAGTTTAAGGGTTTCCCACCATGAGAAATGATGTCACATCTCTAGTATACACCATCGCTTCCGGAATGGTGGGGTCTGACTGTCAAGACTATCAATCATCAGTATGAAGGAGCAGTTAATTGGCTCCTCTGCACCAGAAAGATGCAACACAGCCTCATTTGTCGCAATGGAGCTGCCTTATCTGCACAGCGGATGGGTGGGAGCTGAAACAGCCGAAGTGGCTTGTGCTCCCTCAGTTTTAGAATTGACAGTGGTTGGACCCTCACTGATCAGGAAGCAATGGCTTAGCCTAGGAATATGGTTAATAATCTAAGTTATTACTGTATATATGAAGGCAAGATGGCCATATATAAAAGTTAATCCAGATGGACCTACAGTAGATGATGCTGCTCAAGGATAGCTACTTACAAGGTAACTTTCATGTTGATCGGGAAAATGATATTTAGAGTCACTTAGGCTGCCATAGTCATTACTGATATTACATTGCTTTCGCAAATAAGGAAGATGGAACAATAACTCTGCAGCACCCCCTATTGGCTGGCAGCATTCCTTCAAATCAATGTTTGACCCTTTATACAGGTCTGTAGAGCAATGATTGGGAATTTAAAACCCAATCATTGCTCTAGAGAACTGTATAAAGGGTCAAGCATTGAATGGAAGGAATGTTGCCATCCAATAGGTGGCGCTGCAGAGGTATTGTTCCATCTTCCTTATTTGCATATTACCCAGAGGAGCATGCATTACCTTATAAGTCTTCTCACTCATCTTCTTGGTGCTCTCCCTAAGGAGTTGCTTTCACGTGAATGCCAATATTTCATCAAGACACAGCAGAATTTACAGTTGTGGAAATCGTCAGGTCTCAACATGGATTTTGATTTGGGACTGCCAGCAGAGTTCTGCCATCCTCAATCTCACATCACAATTCGCACGTTAGCCATGTAGATTTTGGTGCAAAATTTTCCGCAGGTCTACAAATTCCTCTGCACCCTGCGAAAATAACACTCCTGTCTCACTGAGTATTAGGTAAAGGCTGTTTGTCAAATTTATAACTTTCTATGAAAATACTCTTCCTTTGTGTTAAGGTTGGATGGACTCCGTAAAAACTGCAATTAGCAGATGGAATCACTGGTATAATATATGA
The DNA here is from genome assembly GCF_035609145.1 of Eleutherodactylus coqui. NCBI lineage: Eukaryota > Metazoa > Chordata > Amphibia > Anura > Eleutherodactylidae > Eleutherodactylus > Eleutherodactylus coqui. Next base: position 212,250,803 of record NC_089841.1, on the reverse strand, counting down.
CTAATATTCTTAGTGTAAACAAGAAGTATTAGACTTGGCTATGGCCTACAGCGAGACGTTGAATAATAATAAATATACTGATACCCCTCACTATCTGTTGTGTTGAATACACAGTTGAGCCTATAAAACCACATTTAGAAGATTACCCTGATCTGGTGTATCTAGAATTGACTCCATCTAAACTATTTCAAAATGTGTCCCGATCGCACTGTGGCACTTTCTATTATATGTATATGTGTGTATATATATATATATATATATATATATATATATATTACAGCAGTGACTGATATTATACATGTAGCTGTGATTGCACTGTATAGAACATGAGAATTATGCAGCTCGATGCCCATTTAATCCATCGCCCATGAACAGTAATATAGGAGCAGATGGGTGGTTCGCTGTGGATTAATTATGTCGGCAGGGGGGAGCTGCAAGCAGCAAAAGTCCTGCACACAATCAGTCAAAATACAGAGAAAGTCTCCACTCCATTCTGATTCATACTTTAACCTAGAATAGTGGAAGGTTCATCATTCTCAATGTTTTACATTTTTTAGGGGTGACATTTGATTGGAAACCATAAAACATATGACTTTTACCCACACAAATTACTTTCATTATATTCTACCTCCATTCTGGTTTAAATTGTGATAGAAGGAAACAGCCAAAGGGTAAACCGTACCATCCATGAACCTTGTTACATTAGTTTATCATTTATTGCCTTTATCATTTACATATATGCCTATTACGGCGGTTTCACATGAGTGTATTGTAACACATCTATAATACGGATCCATATTACAGACATGTTACAGGTGACATTACAACTGTACGTCATCCGTATTTAATCATTTACCTTCATATTTACTCTCATTGATTTGATTCCCTACTAGAAAATTACTGATCTGTATTTGCCCAATAGAAAATAATACCAACATGGAGGCAAAAACACAATAAAATAGGTCATACAGCATTTTTAAAAACTGGCAGGGAAAAATACAGCCATGTGAATAAACCCATAGATTTACATTATTGGCATATTACAGTATGCAAAACATGGACCGAATACGGGGCTAAGATACACCCATCTGAAAGCGGCCTTAGGGCTCAGTCACACGGGCACATCAGCATCCGTATACCGGCGCCGATGCGCCCATGTGACTGCAAGAAGGAGACGGACGTACCTGAAGACGGCCGTCTCTCTGCAGCGCCAGAGGAAAGAACACATGACCAGCAATGAAGCCGGTCACATGTTCTTTCCTCTGGCGCTATGGAGAGACGGCCGTCTTCAGGTACGTCCGTCTGCTGGTGCCGGTCACACGGGTGCTTTCGTGCCGTTGTACGGGTGCCGATGCGCCCGTGTGACTGAGGCCTTATGCAGACAAACTTAGTTACTAAATATTTAATAACCTATTCTAGGTCTAGATAAACAAAATGTCGATATACGTTAAATGGGTATTCCGGGCATTTACTGTTGATGACCTATCCTCAGGGAAGGACATCGATAGTTGATTGGCGTGGGTTTTCTGCTCGGGATTCCCCATGATCAGCTGATCCTGCGGCCTGCTGTCCGTGCAGTAGGGTTGGACATCCACATATGCACTGTGCACCACCATATATTCCAGGTGTCATAAGGTTATAGACGCAGATCCCAACTCTTCTGACTTGAGCTGCTAGAAGCTGCATCCTCTACAGGATGAGGATGGCCAGATCCAGAGGGAACAGTGGCCACCACAAAAAGAAAGAACAGTTAGTGAGCCACACTCCCAAGGACCCTTTCCCCCTGCATTCAGTGTATTGTCACTTTGTGTGGCCTGCCATAGCAATTTTGGCAATTCTTTCTACCCATAACACCTCCCAGCCATGGCTAGTACATTTTATAGGTCGATGAGCTATGTTTTCAAACAGTAGACCGATTGGCAACCATAGACCCAAGAGTCTTGGGCCTTGACCATCCTTATTGTAAATAAGCCACTATGATCCACCTCAGTAATTAGTCTTAGGTGGTCACACATGGTTAGTCTTGCATCCCTCTCTGCTCCACTGAGTATGTGGCAGGATCCCTGGTGGGTACAGCCTGATCTCTGGTCTCTGATCTCTGATTAAATAATGCTTTAAAATGGGTAAGAATAATAGTATTATGGCAGCCTGCGTGTGCTACCTTATAGGCAGAATACAGACTACACTAAATATTGTGCTATCTACTGCTGATAGATCCACAGGACAGCGGTAGGATATTTGTTTTCCCCACCACTGCTTGCTCTAAGGCAATAAATCTTATAATAGAGATATATGGGAGAATTGTCGTGAATGCTCTACATAGTGTAGCAAGTTGTTTTCTTACAGAAATAAAGCACTTATTCTAGAAACAATTCATATCTTCCTCTAACAACCAACAAATAAAATTCAAGATGTTGAAAAAAAAAAAATCTACAAGAGCGAGTGAGTGATTAAGACAACTCTACCATATGGCTCATAATCTGCATTATGGTACACAGATCTGTAGTTAAAACCTTAGGAATTGCAATTACTGCTTATGCATAGCAACCTCCATCATTATTAAGCTAACATGTTGTTCCAGTGGTTAAGTGGTAGCTGTAGGTTGTTCGGAGGCCAGACTCAATTCCATTACTTTACAATTCAATGGAGATCAAGCTGATGCTGTGCTAGTTAAACACTCACTGTATGACACAAATGTAACAGACCATGGCATTTCATTCTTGTGGCAGGCTAAGGTCGTAAAGGAACACTTAATACTAGTATTCCGCTATGATTTATAGCGTCAATCAGAAAGTATTTGGGAAATATAGATTTATGCGCTGTACAGTAACACTTATAAAGCTTTTAGGAGATTCATAGCAAAACGTGCACATTATTTAGTAAAATAGGATTCCCTAAGCTGTAGGCAAGGTCATTCGAAAAGAATTCCGAGCTGAGAAATACTACCAGTTGCATCCATGGTGGGAATGTTTGCAAGAGTTGTACTTTTCGGTTTATAATAATTCAATGCTCAACAACATTATCTGTAAATATAAGTCCTTTAGTTGTCTTGGGATAGGCCCATAAATTAAGAAATTTCATCAACATATATGCCAATGTGACCATAGACTATCATATAGGCAAAAGTATGCCAAAAAAGTGTAATTTTTCTATATGCTTTACAGGTATATATATATTGGTATGCCTATAGGAGTCTTGACTAGAGATGAGTGAGCATACTCGTTAAGGCGATTTACGAGAGAGAAAGAGAGAGAGAGAGAGAGAGAGAGAGAGCATCACCTTTTTTAAGTACCTGCTGGCTCGTCCCTAAAGATTCGGGGGGCTGCGGGGGGCGGCAGAGGGGAGCGGGGTGGAGAGAGAGAGATCTCTCTCTTCCCCCCGATCCCCTCCGCAACCCCCCGCTCACCCCCGCGGCCCCTCTGAATCTTCAGGGACGAGCCTGCAGGTACTTGAAAAGGCGATGCTCTCTCAAGTAAATTGCCTTAACGAGTATGCTCGCCCATCTCTCAGTTATACGTCCCTCTGAGATAGCTGGGTGACAATAAACTTGCCCCCCATTAGTTGACACCCACTACTTATTAAGAAATATGACTTATTCTGAGATACTTGGCTGGTTCCTATACTGATGCAATGCTAAAGAAAAGTGTTAAGGTAGCAGAAATGCAGTCCTAAGCTCTTGCTCACGACCTGAAGGTTGAGGGTTCAATCGCCGCATGGTTCAGTTAGCCGGCTCAAGATTGACTCAGCCTTCCTTCCTTCTCCAAAATGGCAGTGTTTTGGGGCTGTTCTTGGTAAGCAGTGCTTAGTACCTTCTAAAAGTAGTCAAAGACAATCAGTGAATTGGAGACAGGTTCATGGTCATCCAAGACTCATTGATGCACATGGAAGCTAATTCTAGCCCATCTGGTCTGATCCCACAGAAGACTAACTGTAACAGAAATTGCTGAAAAAGCTAATGCTGGCTATGAAAACAGATATCAGAACACACAGTGCATCACAGCTAGCTGGGTATCAAGCTCTGAAGCTGCAGCCCAGTCCCAGTGCCTATTATGACCACTGTGCACCAACAAAAGTGCCTAGAGATACACAGAGACTAGAACACATTGATATCAATGGGTTTGTAAACATTTTTCAGTTTTTGCGCACGCAATTCTTGCATGAGCAAAAAATAGGACATGCTCTATTTTGTGCACATTTGGGCACCAAAGGTCCCCATAGAAGTCTATGGGAGGTGGGCAAATATGCATGCACAGATACGCAATACGCTGCGCAATTCAATTAAAAAAGACCACATTTGGATCTCATTAAGCTAAACAGCCACTTAATTCAGGGCATGATTGCCTGCTGCGCACAAATGAACATACCCTGCGTGTGCAAAAAGTACAATAAAATATGCTGATACGCGCACAAATCAACCTCGTTCATGTCTATGACCTCCCACAATTCCACGCTTTAAAACACTCCCCTAAATAATAGAGGCCTGGGTTCCTTGTTCATGAGTATGACACCAGAACTACAACAAGAATCATTACTTAGGGCGGAGCACATGAGCGTAAGCTTAAAAACGCACGTGATAGCGCGCCGTTCATGTCGCAAAAACATTGCGCCATCATGTGCGTGTTTGCGCATTTTACTATACTTTTTGCGCTGTCACATCGGCATCGGTGTGTCCCACAGCCTATAATATATCATTCTATACAAAAGGAGATATAATTCTAAAAATGTAGCTCCTCAACATGGAAAAAATAGATGTTCCAAAATGCTATTATATTATGTGTTTCCAATCATATTTTCCGCTTTCTGCGACCATTGCACAATTTGTAGTTAGTTTTTAATTGGAAATAAATCTGATTTTCCTCCAAAACCTGATATTTGCAGATATTTTTTCTCATACAGATACTTTTTATGCATACGTGTCATCATTTGTGTTTTTATAGGTATACTTGTATATGTATAATGTGTGTATGTGTTTGTTATGTCTGTGTATGTATTTAGAAGTTGGTATTTCTGTGTTTGTAAACTTGTTATTAAGTAGATTTATTTGTAGATTTCTTTATTTTCTTGTGTGTTTTCCTGCTATATGTATGTTTCTGTACTAGTGTATGTATCTATGTGTGCTGTGTATGTATTTGTGTGTCTGTATGAGTACAAGCCTTTGTATATTCACCTGTTTTGAAGTGTCTTTGGTCCGTATATGTCTGTTTTTGTGTCTCTTGTGTATGTTTGTATGCTTGCAAGTGTGCGCGTCTATCAGTAATGACTCCTTAACCTCTCATTCACACAATCTGATGCTCCGTCCTCAGCGTTTTTTTTTTATGTTGACTTGAACAAAGAAGAAACGATCCTTATTTAGTGGTTCATTTCCTCCAGGGATCTAATTTAGCCATTAAAGTATTGTAGGTTTAGAAAGAGGAGTACATAGAAATGGTAGAGGTTTGTTCAGTATCGATGCTTAGGGGGCTAATTCTTCATAACCTTCTGTAAAATTCTTTCAGAAACAGCTGATTCAGGGAGTCAAGAAGAGGCGGCTTAAGACCAATTGCCACAGATTACAGTGTATATGGCTATAACGAAATCATGGAACAAAATTGGTTTCACGACTTCAAAGGAGTCTATTAATCAGTATGCTCCAAAATCAGCTGAAAACACAATTCAGTTGTCAAGGGCTAGACAGAAGGTATTGGAAGGAAGATTCTTCTGCATGTACGTCTGACTGTAATGAATAGGTAAGGGGTGCATTGCTTAAAGATCACCTCTCCATTAATCACTGACATTTCTGATATGATATTTACTATGCTTCCTCTTCTGCCATGGTTTCCTTCGTTCTAGGCTACATGTGACTTGTGTTTAATGCTTAGTAAAGGTCACGTTATATGCTTTGTCTCAGGGCTCCTGCACACTGGCGAGGGTGATATAGGGCTGGGATTCACGGCCGGATATCGCCCTCGCAGTCCTGAAAACGCCTGGATGTGAGGCGTTTACACATGGAAATCACCTTGCATCCCTGCGGGGGTTCCCTTAATCTTTGCCGCAGCTGTCACATGCGCAGTACAGACTATGCCGCGTCGTTGCTATGCGCTGATGCTGATCTTGCCACCTTTCACAGTGATGATTGCGGAAGGGTCGTGGGGCAAATAGTTTCCATTGGCTACAATGGAAGCCATCCACACAAAAGCCACACAGAATCGCAGTATGCTGTGATTTCTTCTCTGCGAGCGGAAAATCACGATCGATTTCTGCTCGTGTAGAGGAAATTGCGTTTTGCCATATCATGCTATGGGTGGAATTTGCTGCGGAATCCGGAGGCGGATGCCTATTTCAAATTCCGCAATGCAAATCCGCACGTGTGTCAATGATTTACAATGGTTTCCTTCCCATCTGCGATGTTTTCACTGGTGCGATGAGAGAGAACAAAAAATTGTAGCATGCTCTATCTTTCTGCGATGTGCATTTTTTTTTATCTCCCATGTTTCCCTATGGAGCCTCCTTTTTATCGCATCGCAACGCAGCAAACCTGCATTGTGAGGCAATTTTAACATTAGAAAGTCCCATTGATTTTCATGTTAAAAAAACGTGCGATTCGAGAATATTCTAAAAGAAAGCATCACTAATGCGGAAAAATCGCAGGAACAAGGATGCAATTTTGCAGCGATCTTCTTGCAGCAAAATCGCGATCGCCTGTGTGAAGCTAGCCTTATATTCAGGCCAAGTGAACAATTATGGGGTAAGAAGTGCTGGCACCTAGAAGTTTTGACCTCTGTAGGAAACTTCATAGACTTCAAAGTCAGTTGTCCTACAGCGAATGATTGTTGGATATTCCAAGTAACTTTCCCATTTAGCGTTTCTTCAGTATTTGCACATACGTTCGCCTCAGCACAATGAATTTGCGCAGTGAACGAGGTTGGGTTAGATTTCCTGGGTTTGAGTTAGATTTGCGCATGTGTCTGCGCATAGTATTTTACTTTTAGCAAATGCAAGGCCACTTTAAATTCGTTCTTCCGTGGTTTAACCCTTTCCAATCCACTGTCTGACCTCTGAAGACATTATGATTTAAGGCTGTACAGCTCCGATGTTGGAAGATGTCCGTCAGGGTTCTCTTACTGTATATTGCCAGCCTCTCTGCTGTCGGAGCCTATCCAACATGTCACCTCATGCAGTACTGGCTTTAGCCAGCATATAGCGCCATTGTATAACAGAAAAAGAGTAAGACCCCCTAGGAAAACCAGGATACAAATTGGATTGGAAAGGGTTAAAAGGTTATTTAGCCTAATGAGGTCCAGATGTGTTATTTCCTACACGGAATTGTGCAGCGTATTGTGCATTTGCATATTAAATGCATATTTGCGCCCCTCCCATTGACTTCTATGGGGCCCTCTAGGGCACAAGGAAGCAGGAAAGTACAGCAGGACCTATTTTTTTCGCAACCATGAAATGCGTGTGAAAAACGCATTCATGTGAACAAACCCATTGACATCAATGGGCTCTACTCTTTGTGCATTGCATGCGTGTATTTTATGCATGCAAACACATATGCAAATACGGTCATCTGGAGAAGCCCTTAGAATGAGATAATAGTTAGAATATAGTGCTTTCTATGGGGTCTTTATCTTTGCATTGTAAAAATGTTGCACTTCATTTTTGATTACCTTAATATTCTCTAGTCTGCAGGTTTTTTTTATTGAAACCTTCAAGACGCACATTTTCCGAGCCAGCCAACATCTCTGTTATATGACAATTCACATTCCATAAACAGGTGTCAGTTGTCAGGTACATACAGCAAAGCTCAGGACCCTCCGTTTGTTAGGGCTCATACCCACTATTAACGCTGCAAAATTGCTGCGTTTTTTTAATGCAAATGTCAGTGGGACTTTCTAATGCTAAAATCACATCGCACCAACTTGTGATTTTTGTGCGATGCAATTTTAACATTAGAAAGTCCCATTGACATCTGCATGAAAAAAAAACGCAGCGATATCGCAGCGTTTAAAAAAAACGCTCGTGTGTAGGAGCCCTTGGATAGCACCATATGCAGGACTGATTTAGTCCCTCCCATCTTCTGCTCAGGCATTCTAAAATGATTTAAGTGTACCTGACTTTTCATAATAAGCTGTTGATTGTCCATAAGGCCTCTTTCACACGGGCGTCCGCGATATCGCTGCTACAAAATTGCTGCGATACGGAAGATAGAGCAGGAACTATTTTGCATGCAACCGAAATGCACACAAAAAAATCGTTAATGTGAAAGAAAGCATTGACATCAATGGGTTCTATTCTCTGCGCATTATTGCACATGCAAGTTTTGCATGCGCAAAAACATGCAACAAATGTGCCTGTTTAAAGCCGCCCCAAGGCCGCCTTTACAAGGGTCGGAAATGCTGCAGAATGTCTATAAACTTTGAGCTACAAGGAACTTCCTTTGAGTCCTGTCTCCCTCTGATTAATGGCTTTGATAGCCTAGCATTCAATGTAATGCTATATCGGCACGTATTCTTACCTTTACTGCGGAATCTGTGGTGGGAGATCATTGTATAATTATGTGACGACTGGACTTTTCCTTCATGACCTCTCGCTATCGATGATTATCTGCTACTTCCCTGCAAAGAAGTAAAACACTCTGTAAAAACAAGCCACCGGTGAGACTATTGTCATAATAGTTTATTACCGGGCTATTATGTGGACAATCATCTGAACAGGTAATTTACAGTACAAAGAGACAGAGTATTCCTGGAAAGAAAATTGTTTCTATTGTTCGGAAGCGCTCCTTTCCTGCAAAGTAGGGTTTCTTAATTGATTCAAACAATGATGAAGTCAAAAAGATTTGGGGAAGTTAGATTATGTTCAGATTCACTGAATTCCCACATTGATAAACATTGAATAGTTCAGAAGTGTAACTTAGAGCAAGTTACCCCCACTGCAAAATCTGTAGCTGACCCCCCACCGCTGCATCTATTATATCTACGTCCTTCCTTTGTGTTGTGTTTCTTTTTAACAGTTGGATTGTAGCTAAAATGCTTTAAAGCCAGGTTTAGATACATCGATTATCACTCAAAAGATGTCTTTTGAGCGATAATCGTTGTGTGCCTTTAAGCGAAAGGTGATTGCTCAAATGTTGAGCAATCACTTTGCGCTCTGAGCGGGGGATCCAGGAGACAAGAAGGGCTGCTTGTCTTCTGCATTCTCTGCAGCTGTTCTCTGCTCGGAGTGCCCGGCTGTTATACAGCTGAGTGCTCCAAGCGGGGGATGCAGAATACAAGCGCGGCCACTTATCTTCTGCATCCTGCTGTTGTCTGCTCGGAGCGCCCAGCTGTTATACAGCTCAGCGCTCTGAGTCGAGGATGCAGAATACAAGCGGGGCCACTTATCTTCTGCATCCAGCTGTTCTCTGCTCGGAGCGCCCAGCTGTTATACAGCTCAGCGCTCTGAGTGGAGGATGCAGAATACAAGCGGGGCCACTTATCTTCTGCATCCAGCTGTTCTCTGCTCGGAGCGCCCAGCTGTTATACAGCTCAGCGCTCTGAGTGGAGGATGCAGAATACAAGCAGGGCCGCTTTTCTTCTGCTTCCAGCTGTTCTCTGCTCGGAGCGCCCGGCTGTTATACAGCTCAGCGCTCCGAGCGAGTGATGCAGAAGCCAAGCAGGGACGCTTGTCTTCTGCATCCAGCTGTTCTCTGCTCGGAGCGCCTGGCTGTGTTCTTCATACCCTGGCTGTTCACTGAGCGCTCAGCTGGTATACAGCTGTGCACTCCGTGTGGAATATGAAAAACACAGATGGACCACTCAGTTCTTCATACCCAGCCTGTGTTCAGGGAGTGGGATACAGCTGAAACAATAGTATCAGCTGAATCCCGCTGTGATTTCCCGATAACTGATTGCTGATCTTTCAGCATGCTGAAAGACAACGTTCGGCGACAGCTTAACGCAAACTGCACAATGTCAATGCGATTAAACACAACGATTATTACTCAAAAGATGGCTTTTGAGCAAATTTTGAGGGATAATCATTGTGTCTAAATGGGCCTTAAAGTAGTCAATACTTATAATTCAGTCGAAAAAAACTGTGCACAGGGATCGGTAGGTTCTCAGCTGATATGTGAAACCTCAAATGAACTTATTTCAAAGCGTGGGTGGATGACAATCAATACCTCCTTCCAGGATCACCCAATGATATTCAGACTATCTATGTTGATATTACCAGTACCAGTGGCGTAACTATAGGGGATGCGGTTGCACCCAGGGTCAGGAGCCTTAGGGGGCCTATAAGGCCTCTCTTCTCCATATAGGGAGCCCAGTACTATGAATAAAGCATTATAGTTGGGGGCCCTGTTACAGGTTTTGCATTGGAGCCCAGGAGCTTCATGTTACGCCTCTGCCAGGTACCATTCACAATTGTCATAAGGATAACATGCAAGTTTATTGTTGGCCAGGAAGTGTCAGTAACCTATAAAAAGTGCATCACATTTCAGGGTTAAAACTGTTCTCTCATTCTCAAACACATGTAAAAGGACCTCTTCTACTTGTCACAGCTTGGACCCAATAGCATAGTACAGTAGTGATATGATCTTCCTTCAAATTCTTTCTCAGTGATAGTCGCAAGTACTATATAAACCCACCCAAAATGCTTCTCTATCTGCTGCCTATTTTCAATGTTCCCTGCAAAGTACCAATTCTAGTAGATTAAAAAAAAAGGGGTGAAAAAGTTTGTGAGGTTTAAAGGGAGGAGCGGCCTCGGAGGACGGACAAATTTCCAAGAATTTACAGCTTTACTTTTTCATATAACTAAAAATATGAATAGTGCAAATTTACACCTGCTGTCAGGATATTTCCAATTTTGGTGCTTGGACAGGCAAAGCTGCACCCCATTCATTAGGAGGCGCGTGTCTCTTTGTGTCTCTTAATAAAGTTGTTGCATTTTATTCCACCATATTTTAGCTTAATAATGGCATCTGAGTATGTTCTGCAGTAACAATCTCATCTTCCAGTGCCAATGTAGCAGAGACGGGGCGGGTAGCGAGGATATCCAAACTTTTACCAATGACAGTTGAGTGCAGTATGTCTAATGCACATATTGTTCATCAACCTAAAGTTTACATGGCATTTATACAAAGGAGTTAATGGACTACTGCATCGGCAACCACAGCATGAACTGTAATCCAGCCTTGAGCTATAAGGGATTATCCAGGTTTTTAAAATTGATGGCCTATACTTAGGATAAGCCATCAATATTAGACCCTGGGGGTCTGACTCTCGAGACCCCCACCAATCAGCTGTCTGAAGCGACCTCTTCATTGTTACCATTGCTCTGTACTGTACAATATCTTATCCTTAGGCCCCTTTTGTAGTGATTATCTTCAGATTCTCGGTGGATTGTTTGGATCTAAACAAAAAAATCGCTCAGTGCAAACGCTATCAGCTACTGAACAACGAATGAAAATTCATTCGTTTATCATTCAACTTGTGCAGGCATAAAAATCAAATGACGATCAGGCTATGTAAACAGGCAGTCGTTCATTGACAAACGACTGCCTATTTACTGTGAATGGAGGTAGATGGCCAAAAATGACCTCCGCCCCGCTCCACCTCCATTCACTAAGCACAGGAGCAATGATTACAGGGCCAACTATTGGACGCTCAAGCACGCAACAATCTTCCCATGTAAAAAGACTAGAGATCAGCGAGCGTACCCGTTAAGGGAAATTACTCGAGCGAGTATCGCCATTTTCGAGTACATGCCTGCTTGCCAGAAAAGATTCGAGGGCTGGCGTGGGGCAGCGTGGGAGAGCGGGGGGGTGAACGGGAGATCTCTCTCCCCCCGCTCCCCACTACCCACTCCCGCAACTCACCGCTCACCCCCTCCAGCACCCGAATTTTTTTGGACGAGCGGACAGGTATTCGCAAAAGGCAATACTCGCTCAAGTAATTTGCCTTAATGAGTACGCTCGCTCATCTCTAAAAAGGCCCCGTAGTAATAGCTGTGCTTGGTATAGCAACTTTGTCCAATTCACTGAAAGGGACGAAGTAATAGTAAATTGTAATACCAGACAGAGCCACTAATAAAGTACGGCGTGCAATAGGGAGCAATCTAAACAATGAAGAGGCCACTTGATTAGTGAGTCTCGAGAGTCAGACTTTCCCAATCTAATATTGATGGTCTATCCTAAGGATACTATAGACTATCAATTTAAAAACTTGGATCCCCCCTTTATGGAGTAGCTGCCCTTTCCTGCAGGGCTGCACCTAGTGATGGGCATTTGTGTCTGTTATAGAAACCGACTTTGATTGCAGTCATTATGGAAAGACAGATCCAGATGAAGATGCATATGTGCAAGGATTACGACTCCGTTGAATATCAACCCTTCCATGTGGTCAAGTCTGTTAGTAATAAGCCGTAAGAGCAGAGAGCTCGTCATTTACTAGAAGGTGGTATGTGATTGTATAGAGACTCTTATGTTTCAGCATTAAAGGGCGAGCACCCACTGGCGTTTGCGTTTCCCGCGGGGAAAAAACGCAGCGTTTTCGCCGCGTGTCCCGCGTTTTTCCGCGCGTTTTCCGCGGCGTTTTTCGCGGCGTTTTCGCGGCGTTTTCGCGGCTTTGCCATTAATTTCCATGGAGAAAAATAAGGACACATATGCAACTGACAGTTCCTATGTTAAAAACGCAAACGCAATGCAAAAAAAACGCCAGTGGACAGGAACACATGTTATCTCTATGCCTGTGCAGGAAAAACGCAAAACGCAAAACGCAGGTAAAAAAACGCCAGTGGGTGCTCGCCCTGAGGCCTTAGTCACACGGGCGTTTTTTCACGCGATTTGCGCATCGCATGACGGATGCGCATGCGCAAATCGCGTGACCGGCGCCGAAAAATCGGCCCAAAAATCGCCCGAAAATCTGCTCCTAGCCGCGTTTCATTAGAAACGGGCCGGAGCTGTCCAGCGCATTGCATTCAATGGAGCCGGCAATACAGCGGCTCCATTGAATGCAAGCGCTGCGGGCGTGCGCGGGGTTAATTGTCGGGAAGGGGTTAAATATATAACCCCTTACCAGCAATGCATCCTTAAATGTGAAAAAATAAAAAAAAAGGATGTACTCACCTGCTCCCGGCAGCTGGAGATCCCGGCGGTCGGCCTGCAGTGGGTGTGAAGGAGGTGTGACTCAGGCTTGCCCCTGATTGGCTCAGCGCTGAGCCAATCAGAAGCAAGTCTCAGTCACACCCATTCATGAATTCATGAATGGGTGTGACTGAGCTCAGCCTCTGATTGGCTCAGGCTGAGCCAATCAGGGGCAAGCCTGAGTCACACCTCCTTCACACCCACTGCAGGCCGACCGCCGGGATCTCCAGCTGCCGGGAGCAGGTGAGAACATCCTTTTTTTTTATTTTTTCACATTTAAGGATGCATTGCAGGTAAGGGGTTATATATTTAACCCCTTCCCGACAATTAACCCCGCGCACGCCGGCAGCCCATTGCTTTCAATGGAGCGGCTGTATTGCCGCTCCATTGAATTCAATGGGCAAACATCGTTCTTCTCTGCCACAGCTGTTCCAGCTGTGGCAGAGAAGAATGATTTGTCTTCTATATGTTCTCAATGGGGTCGGCGCTGCTGCCACCGGCCCCGTTGAGCGCATATAGAGAAGAGAACAGGAATCGCAGATCGCAGATAGGTGCGATCTGCGATTTCTGTTCTCTAATTTATCGGACGAGCGCATAAAAAGCGCTCATGTGTCCGATACCATTGCAAAGCAATGGTTTTAAAAAGTCGCCGGACGCATGCGCATGCGCAAATCGCGGCAATAAACGCCCGTGTGACTAAGCCCTTAGGCTATTGAATGAGGGAAATAAAAATGGGAATAGGATGTAGAGGGAGGAAAATCAGTGGGTGGAAAAAAAAATATATCAAGTATATACAGATATATCATTTTTATCCATTTCATCTATACATACAGTAATTTTTACCGCTATGAAGAATAAAAATATATTACGTTGTGTTAGATTGCTAGATCAATTATTGTAATGTGCAGTGTGGCACAAGGTTTTCTTGATGTCTGCTTAGTTACTAATTGAGATTTGAAGCATAATGATACATCAAAGGGTACTCAAGTTTATCATGGAGAAAAAGGAGAGATACGTATAAAGGACAGATTGTGTGGTACTAAAAACAAAACTACTTCATTTAGTGCCAAAATACACCAGCATTAGAAGTGCTGAGTAGATTTGATCCTTTTTTTTTAAGTTTCTCCAATCGAAATAATTGTCAATATTGTACATGAATGACCTATCTTTGAGGTCCCATATTAAGCATATACACTCGTTGATGGGTTTTTATTTAAATATACCATAGTAACATAGTATGTTAGGCTGAATGAAGACAATGTCCATCTAGTTTAGCCTGTTTCAACCCCATTGTTATCCAGGGGAAGGCAAAAAAGCCCAAATAGCAGAAGCCAATTAGTCCATTCCGGAGAAAAATTCCTTCCCGACTCCATAATGGCAGTCATAATATTCTCTGGATCAACCTTTTGATAGTTCCTACCTGACTGTAAGGTCCGGATCAACAACCCTGCTGGTCACCTAATGTCTATATTCTGTAATATCATAGCGCTCTAGAAAGACATCTAGTCCCCTCTTAAACTCCTCTATGGATTTTTGCCATCACCACGTCCTCAGGCAGAGAGTTCCACAGTCTCACTGCTCTTACAGTAAAGAACCCCCTTCTGTGTTTGTGATGAAACCTTCTTTCCTCTAGATATAGAGGATGCCCTCTTGTTACCGTCCCAGTCCTGGGTATAAACAGATCATGGGAGAGATCCTTGTATTGCCCCCTAATGTATTTATACATGGTTATTTGATCGCCCCTTAGCCATCTTTTTTCCAGGGTAAATAATCCCAGGTTTGATAGCCTCTCTGGCTATTCCAGTCCTCCCATTCCGTTTATTTATTTAGTTGACCTTCTTTGGACCCCCTCAAACACTGCAGCATATTTCCTGAGCACCGGTGTCCAGAACTGTACACAGTATTCCATGTGGGGCCTGACAAGTGCCTTATATAGTGGAAGAATAATGTTCTCGTCCCTCGCCCCTATGCCTCTTTTAATGCACCCCAAGACTTTATTAGCTTTTGCAGCAGCTGACTGGCATTGGTTACTCCAGTTTAGTCTACAATCCACTAGTAGCCCCAGGTCTTTTTCCATATCACTTTTCCCTAGCAGTACCCCATTTAGTGTATATTGGTGACATGCGTTTCTCCTGCCCATGTGCAGAACCTTACATTTATCAACATTGAACTTCATTTGCCATTTTTCTTCCCAAGCCCCCAGCTTATCTAGGTCTGTTTGTAGCCACACATTGTCCTCCGTTGTATTAATTATCTTATATAATTTTGTATCATCTGCAAATAAATGACATAAATTCTCTCCATAAGTACAGTAGATGCCTTGTGCTATGTGAAATGGTCAACACGATTTTGTGTTCTGTACTATTTACCTCTTATTTATCTGATTTTAATTTTCCAGTGTTGACCGGTGGACCGCCATCATAATAAGTGGACATAAGTAGGGCAATGGTCCTCAACCAGTGGTACGCTAACCCAACCTGTGTGGCTCTCCATGTGATTCTGGACTATAACCAAATGCACTGGTCATTTATATTATTATAGTCAGGTCCTAACCACCAAACAATGCCAAATTGGTTGGCATAATATTAGTGACAAATTTTGAGCAGCAAATATTGGAAAATTCACGATTTCTCATTTCTTCAACTATAAAGAAGAAGCAGGACAGCGCCTTGGGATGAGCAAATATACTGTAGGTCCAATTCAACAGAGATGGTGCCGAGGAGATTCCATCCATATGCGATCCACTTAGTGGAGAGCTGCAGTATTGAGGAAAAATGAACCCTCCATCAAGAAGATGGAGATCAGAAAAAGGTACTTGAGAAAGGCTGTTTATGTGCCGAAACGCGTTGTATGCAAGTTTTGCTAACTCTCCTGGGGAGAGTCTTACTTTTGTTAATAAATTTGTCTTTACACCATTTGGAGTCCTGCGGACCTGATTCCGATTCCAGTGGATGTTGGATTCGTACTAGATTCTGTCTAAAGGCCATCCTGTATGTTAAGGGGGGAGTTTTGGTGTCCTGGTTCTTTACTGGGTGTCTGCTCCCCTCTCCCGAGTTAGTACATTCCTATCCTTATGTTTGGAGCACAATTTGTATTCTACCTCCTTGTCATTTCTTCAAATTTAATATATCTCGACTGCTTATTTTACTTATATGTGGCTTCCAATCATCACTCAGAGATGGATATGGCTCAGAAGGTGCAAAAAGGTTGGGGACCCCTGGTCTGCAACATCAAAATATACTAGTAGTTATGGCTATATTCTTCAGGATTACAGTACATGCATTACTCTTAGAGAGACTACATTGCCTGAACGTTGCTTGAACTCAGCTCTGCTACTATATATCTGTCTCTATCAAAATACACAGCAGCTCTTGCACTTTCTTCTTGGAACAGCTGGTGAACGATTTCTGATAAGATATTCACACTTTTCTTGTACAGTTTAGCAGGACAAAAATGTGCTGATTAAATCATAGATGTTAAATAGAAATGTGTGTATATATATATATATATATATATATATATATATATATATATATATATATTGGCGGCTAATAGATAATCCCAGAATACAAACCATCTCCCTGTATCTGCTTGGCAGCTTTTCAAAGTGTGAATCTTGCACCGGGGACATTTTGCTTTAGATGGCCTAGAAGTGTAAGCCAATTTGCACTGGCTATAAGATTTACAGGTGCTCTGGGGTTTAAAGACACAATAAAAATGTGGTTATTGCAGTCTTAGTGAAAGTAAATGTTATCCCAGAACTACAATGTTACAAGACAAAAAAAAATGTTCAAATCATTTCATCACTCCAAGACGTCTTTACTTCCTATCCTTTTGAAAATGCAGCAAGTATATAATGATACCAAAATCATTGTTGCCAAGATTAGTACTGAAATTACAGGAACAGTCTAGTGTATGCACCACATGTGGTGAAGTGCCAGTATGATAAGAACATAGGGCTTGATAGAACTACAGATTGAAAAAAAAACAACTTTTTTTTTAATAGATTTTCTTTCATTTATTTTATTTTTTTGAATGCCCCTCTCACATCTCCTACTGACTGGGACACTGTCCTGGCTTTCTACTGAGGATGAACAATACGCTAGAAGTAGCCATAAAAGAGGCTTTTTCCTCCCCTCTACTGGCTTCTGCACATTCTCTCTCCCCATGCTTGTTGAGTGGGCAAGCTCTTCCCAGCGTGATATCAGAGCTGTGCAGTCTGCCCTGTGCCAATCAGATGTCTCCACACTTCTGCTTCCCTCCCTTCTTACAGCAAGCAGTCACACAGTCATACTAAGGGAGAGATACTGCAGCTGCATCCCTAACTCCTGTCTTCTTCTCATCAGACACATTTTATAGATTTTCCTGGTTGTGAATATTTACAGAGAGACTATAGGCAGAGAAGAGGAACTAATTTAGTGTGTGACCTTACCTGTAAAGGGCACACACATTTTTCCATCCTTGTCCCCTCACCTCATTGCATGTCACACTCACCTCACCTCATTGCATGTCAAGGTCTCCTCTGCATATTGCTGTAACTTCTATGCAATGTGGCCTCCTGTCTGATACTTATCAGGCACCACCTTAATGCTGAGATTTCTCCCTGCTTATCTTTTTCTACTAATACTCCCATAATGCTTCATCACAGCATCACATGAGCAGCTAGAGCTAGTACCATCTCTGCCTGCAGGGAGAGCACTGCCATTTTCATTTGTACTCACCTAAATAAACTACAGACCATAATTATACAGTAGGTAGGATGAGCTGTAATCTCCATGCTCACCTTCTCTATGCTTTATTATCATTCCCATGGTGCTTCAGCACAGCATAACAAGAGAAGCTAGAGCTATTACCATCTTCGCCTGCAGGGAGAACACTGCCATTTTATCTGATTAAACTACAGTCAGAAGGATAAGCTGTGATCTCCTTAATTATAACTGTGTCACATCATCAGCAACTGTGATGGGACTCTCTGTGTCCCTCTGTAATGAGCTCTTCTGTTACAGTCCATGTGATATTACACAAGAATTATACTGCGTAATATGAGGAATAAACCCAAGTAAATCTCAGCTGGTCAAAATTAGATCATATAAGCGCCTAAGGAGAAGGACTCCGGGAGATAGAAAGGAATAACTAAGCAAGGTAATACTAGCTGACGTATATAGCCTGGGGGATAGTTACATAATGAATAGGGGGGGGGGGGGAATCACCGGAGTGGCCCTTTAAACTACTGTCCTTATTACTGAATAGTATTAGAGCAAAAAAAGGGAATTTACGCAGTTTTGCTTATCACATTAGTAAACATGTACATTTCCATTCATATTCATCAGAGATAGTCCATAAATCCTCCTGAAGCCTAACTGTTTGATGATTAAATAGAGGAAAGCGCTATTTTTGAGTGTGATATTTTATGAATTAAATCCCTTAGCACTAACCTGCTTAGCACTGCATTCAGAATTTTCTTTGTCTAACTACAGAAAGCAAATTCTTTAAATACAGGTGTAACCTCCTTTCTTCTGATCTCCACAGTGTCTTTTTGTGCTTTTTAGAATCTATGGGATGAAAAGGACCACTGAGAGCACCTTTTACTGACCTTGAATATTGTCTGAGATAAGCATCCCATTGTGCCGGATATGTGACTTATCTAGCCATTACCTGTGGGCTTTAAAGGAGACAGCAGTTTTTTTTAGTTTAGTATCAAGGGTTCAATGGGACCATGATTTCCAAACATTAAAAATAGTTTACAGTCTACAAAAACAAAGTGCTGGTTCTGTGTGGACTACAAGTATAAGCAGATTCACCAGTGAAATGCTTACTTATTGATAAAGACTTGCTCATTATTAACATACAGGGGATGGACAAAAATATGGAAACACCATACACGATGCATGCCTTCAGTTACATGAGATTATAAATCATACTTCAATAAGACATGTGAGGACCAATTTTAAGTGGGGGTAATATGACACAGATGTCACTGGGCAGAAGTGAAGATTTGCCCGAGTGACAAGGTTCCATTGGTCAGGAGTTTGAGCCACTCAGTTGCTGTTACCAGCTGGCTTCCAAAACCACCCAGAGCAGGGCAAGAGGTGAAGTAAAACACAAATTTGGTAGGAAAGCTCTCAACCAAGCTGGGGTCAAAAGGGCAACTCAGTCCTAATGATTAAAATCCTATGTATTGCATATGGTGTGTCCATATTTTTGTCCGCTCTCCACAATTCATGAGGTTAGGTGGTATTTTGATACATATACGATTCATTTGTCTGCTTCCTCATACCCAATTTTACAAGAGGTGACCATTTTACTCTTGCAGGCTTGAATCACCTGTAATTGCTTGCTGGGCTAAAGATGTATTGAGACGCATTGCTCCAATAGTAACTTTGCATCTAGGATGTATGGCGCTAGGATGTAGAGTGCTGCCTTATACCCATTCTAGAGGCACTTATAATGAGAAATTTTAAATAAATGCAAAAAGAAATGATCATTGGAAGCAGGATGCCATATCTGCCTGGCTGTTGATGTACTTGATAAATCTGCCTAACTGGGTGACTATCAGGTCACATCCCCACCACACTCCTGTTACGTCCCTTTTTAAAAACTAAGTGCAAAATAATGTCAAGTAGCTTTAAAAAAAAAAGAAAAAGTTTCAGCCATTTCACAAATTATTTTTGGGGACATTGCATTTGAATGGCCTTTATTCAGGAACCTCCTGTGGTCCGAGCATAGATGTGAGCAAGAGAGATGCACAACCTGTGGTCCATGGGAGTTAATGCCTCTCTGAGACTGGAGATAGCTAGAGAGTCACAATGCACTGCCTTGTCTTTTAATGCTGAGTAATGGAAGATATATGGACGCACAGCATATGGGATATGCTGAAGCATGGTTGAATTGATTTGCTGCAGACCTATTCTCTTTTTCCAATGGGGAGAACTATAGCATAAGCAATTACAGAGGGGCTTAATGTAACATAAAACATAGTGTGTTAGACAGCTAAAAAGACACATCTCCATCTAGTTCAGCCTATTATCCTGCAATGTTGATCCAGAGGAAGGTAAAAAAAGCAAAAACCAATGAAGTAGAAGCCAATTCTACCCATTTTAGAGAAAAAGTTTATTCCCGACTCCAATCTGGCAATGAAAATCAACACTGATATTCTCTATTATACATCCAGTAGTACAGTCAGACTATGTAGCTGTTGGACCCAACAAGTTTTTGTACCTCTCAGAATTCTTAAAAGAGTTGGACAGAGAAAAAAAATTGAAAAGTGCTCAGCCTAATTTACAAATATTAAAGGGGTTGTCCCGCGCCGAAACGTTTTTTTTTTTTTTCAACCCCTCCCCCCCCCCCCCGTTCGCCGCAAGACAACCCCAATGCAGGGGTTAAAAAAGAACACCGGAGAGCGCTTACCTGAATCCCCGCGCTCCGGTGACTTCTTACTTACCTGATGAAGATGGCCGCGGGGATCTTCTCACTCGGTGGACCGCAGGGCTTCTGTGCGGTCCATTGCCACTTCCAGCCTCCTGATTGGCTGGAATCGGCACGTGACGGGGCGGAGCTACACGGAGCCGGCATCCAGCACGAGCAGCCCCATTGAAAAAAGAAGGAGACCGGGACTGCGCAAGCGCGGCTAATTTGGCCATTAGACGGCGAAAATTAGTCAGCTCCATGGAAACGAGGACGCTAGCAACGGAGAAGGTAAGTGAAAAACTTTTTATAACTTCTGTATGGCTCATAATTAATGCACAATGTACATTACAAAGTGCATTAATATGGCCATACAGAAGTGTATAACCCCACTTGCTGCCGCGGGACAACCCCTTTAAAGAAGACATAGTCATCTTAGCCATCCCCCGATACTCCTGTTCAAATGGTGCACCAGTCCTCCGCTGCACTCCACTTGCTGCGGCCATGATGTACTGACAAGGGGATGTGTGACCACTGTGGTTATTCACAATCCTGAACACTTTTTCAACAACCCTTCTGAGGCCACCTTCACACAACAATATTTTAAATCGGCATTTATAGGCCATAACCAGAAGTTGAGTCTATGTAGACAAAACATATAGTCAAAAAATGTATACCCCTTTGATGTTTACGTGTCACTCTCAATATGAAGCAAAATACTTTTGTGTGAAAGTGGCCATAGGCCAGTTCCACAAATCCTTATGATGCTCCGAGTCAGTAGACCCAAGGGCATAACTATAGGGGATGCAGGGGATGCGGTTGCACCTGGCCCCAGGAGCCTTAGGGGACCCATAAGCCCTCCTTCTCTATATAGGGAACACAGTACTATGAATAAAGCATTATAGATGGGGGGCCCTGTTACAGGTTTTGTATTGGGGCCCCGAATCTTCAAGTTACGCCTCTGAGTAGACCTGTGGTCAGTCTCCCACACTCTTCCATAAATGTGCCTGTGATCCACTTATAACCTAAAAGCAAGTATCAGTGAAAGAGGAAGTAATTTTTTTCTAGGAATTCCGTAGTATTTAATGTCATTAAAGAAATATCTATTTCTACTGGCCCTTTTAAATGGCAGGAATGTCAGGCAAACGATGCCCAACACTCGTCTCTGCACATACTACCTCCTTTGCGCTCCCCCGCCCCTCTCCATTGACATAACATAGCGGACGTTCAGTACTGAACAGCTGCTATTTACACAGCCACGATGAGTGATCAGATCATTGTCCATCGTTTATGCAGCATAAATAATGGACGATCAGCTGATCGCTCATCGTTCAGTGTAAATAGCAGCCATTCAGTATTGAACGGCTGCTATGTTAAGTCAATGGAGAGGGGTGAGGGAGCTCGAGGAGAGAAATCTCCTGCAACCACCCAGCCCCCTTGCTGGACGCTCTGTGAGCACTACTAGCTCCAGGACCACGGAAGTGAGGACACACAGGAACAATTGTCGGGCATTGTTTGCTCGACATTCATCCCATCTAAATGGACCCAAATAAGCCTATATCTCTGTATGCTCCATATAGGTTATCTAATAACACGGCTAATTATTAGTATATTTGCACAGGATGCCCCATATGTCCGTACGAAGCAGAGCTGATCTGAAAATAGTTTAGTTAGCTTGGGTGTGAGAGATACTAATTCTTTCATTCCCTGACCCTTATGTAACGAGAAAGAAAGCACATGATTATTTGCAAACAGTCAAGTTTCATCACATTCCCAGTTTGTATCTGAAATACGTCTGTCCTTTTTAAAAACATCTGAAGAAGTGATATAATTTGCTCTTTTTTTTTTCTTTTCTATTCATGGCTGAATTTAATCTAGACTGCAGATGGAAAAGTGTAATTAGATCCTTCTGTAGTACTTGCTGTGTTGGTATGTAACAAAAAGAATTAATTTCAGTCAAACCATGTTGTGCTAGCAATGATAAGGGATAACTTACCGACTGCTATCACTAGATCTTTGTGACTCTGGCCCCATAGCCTAGTCTTTGACCAAGAGCTGACTTCCATTGAAATAGGGATTTGTTTTACTTTCCACTGGTAAAAGCACTTCTTCTTATAAATATGTTAGGTCACCAAAGTGGCATGTAATAGAAGGCTGCAGAGCGAAGTAGCAATTTGTATGCAGCTAGAGTTGGCAATAAGTTAGTGTAAGGACAGGTGTGTCTTGAATTGCTTATTTTCAGATACTGTATTTTAAACTGTGCGGTTGATACTTTATTATCCATATAACATGTAAGACCTGAACATTGCATTTCAATGCTGGCAATAGGGAGAAATGGGGTAGCCAAAAAATCGTTTAGGGCTCAGTCAGACGAGCGTTTTTTTCAAAGAAAAAACGGCTCTATCAGAACCAATGATTCCCAATGAAAGCGGTCACATGTCCGTTTTTTACAAGAGAATAAAATTTGCAAAAAATAGGACAGCGTTTTTCGATTCACACAAATCCTACTGTCAAAGCCTTTAAATAAGCCCTAGATGCTGGAAAAAAATATATATACATCACCTAGAAGTGGTGTCCATCTCCAGCGGTCTTCTCCCCGGGTCCGTGGCACTGTTCTTCTTCATTTTCTTCTGGCAGGGATTGAAAAATCCCTGCCTCCTGGAGGCACTGCCTCTGATTGGCTGAGCGCTTTGACCAATTCTGGCTGTGATTGAAAATGAAAAAGAACAGTGCTGGGGACCCAGAGAGAGAAGATGCAGCTGAGCACCGGACACCGCTTCTAGGTGATGTATTAATTTAGTTTTTTTTCAGCATATAAGGCTTATTTTTGGGGTACTGCTTATATTTCAAATCCCCCTTCCCCTGAAAATTCCTGTGGGGGTTCCCTTCATCCCATTGCTTTCAATGGGGTGGCAGCAGCGCCGACCCTATTGAAAAGAATAGGATCGCATTGCGCTCCTCTGTCACAGCTGTGATAGCTGTGACCGGGGATTCCTTTATCCCCGGGAGAATCCCCTCATCACTGAACGCTGTGAAAGGGACACCACTTTGCTGTCCATTTGATAGGGCTTCCATTCATTTCTGTTATATTTGAGGTATAGAATAACTTGGTTGACTACACTATTCTATACTCCAAATGGGACGGAAACGAATGGATTCCCTATCAAACGGACATCAAAGTGGTGTCCATTTCACTAATGACAGTAAATGGTTCAGTTTGGGGGTTCCGTCACAGTTCTGTTTTCAGCACTTGTGACATACATACACCCCACCCCCGCTCCCTTATTGGAAAAGGGTTAAAAAAAACACAAAAGAAGAACTACTTTTGAAAAATTGTATTAAGTGTTGGAGTTCCTTCTTGTATTAAACGTGGGTATAAATATAACTCCTTAGCATCTCTGGCTGAACTGACTCATTATCAGAATGTTAATGTCTGTAAGCGCATCTATATTATTTAGTGTCGTTATTAGTACTTGCATGAGCATCTGCGTTTTTATGTTGGTTATTTCTTTCTGATACTAACCATATTGAGCCTTCATTCCTCTAATGAGAAGAAGACATCTGAATCGGTTCTTGTAGCATTGCCACTGTCACAGTAGTACCATATGCTGCTAATGTATTTAGTTATAGTTATTTAATAGATTAATTAGTCGTCTACAGTGATTTTCGTTGAGCTCCAGCTTATACAGCATGTGTTTTCAGATTTTAAAATAACTCTATTTTTTCAGTATCGCATTTGCCAAAAAGCATTTTTCTTGGCTGGCATGTTATCAATTATTTCAGCATATTTAGCGGTTTCAAAATGAAATGAACATTAAAACTGTTATTTCTACAGTTCTAATGAAAAGTATAAATATTAACCTAACAGAAAATAAACAAAAGAGCAAATAATATACACAAACAAAATTCTATAAACTGCAATTCATGTTGTAAGCTAATTGCAACGATATGCCATCTTAATATGGGAGCTTTGCTTAGATATCCATAAAGGAATTTTCTAAGACTAAGGCTGTCTTCATGTCTGTGGCGGGATTCCATTTTCCTGCTTTATTTAGGAAGCAGGAAGGAGAATCCCCTGGCCGAACGGGTCCGACTTAGTACAGAACCAAACAGCACCAAACAAACCCCATTGACTATAATGGGATCCGTTCCGTTCCCACTCAGATGGCCGGCAATTTACCGGAAGAAAAAGCGTTGCATGCAGCACTATTTCTTCCGGCATTTGTGATTGGTCTGTAACAGAACCTCCAATCATAACTTCCAGTGCAGGTGTGAAGGCAACATAAGTCTTTGTTCATCCTACCATTAGGGTCCATTTAATCAGATTATTGTTGCTTTTTGACAGTCTTTAGTGTAGTCTACTGTAGTCTATCCAGTAAAAAA
Source organism: Eleutherodactylus coqui (assembly GCF_035609145.1). Taxonomy (NCBI): domain Eukaryota; kingdom Metazoa; phylum Chordata; class Amphibia; order Anura; family Eleutherodactylidae; genus Eleutherodactylus; species Eleutherodactylus coqui. Next base: position 212,225,911 of record NC_089841.1, on the reverse strand, counting down.
GAAGAGAAGCCTGACTGGCCCCTTAAAAGTTAGTAAGATCCATTAGGGTCTGTTAAGAGGCAATATTCAATGGATCTTCTATAGCTGTCATGACCAAGTACAGAGATAGGCTGAATGATTAGTTACACACAGAGAACTACAAAAATACCAGGGGGTGAGACAGTATAACAAACAGAGGTAGCAAACCGAAGCAAAGCTTTAGTTCTCCCCTATATGTTCCATAACTGGACTTGCCTACTGAGAGGAGCATCTGCCCTGAAAAGGGCAACCCCACAGCTGGAACCTAACTATAATCCCTATTCATTCCTTGATGTAGCAAGGTGTAAGAGAAAGATATAAGGAAAGGGGGAGATAGAAACAAAAAACAAACCAAGGACGAAGTATAAGAACAATAAAGAAAGTCCAGAACAAACTGACAGAGGTAGTGTGAAGTCCAAAGTCGAAGAATTGAAAGCACTAAGACATAAACAAAAGTCCCCAAGCTACATCTCAACAAAGTGTAAAGGAGGACCAGTATACCAAAGTATAACCAGGGCAAAAGTAGACCCTGAACACAAGAGTACTACCAACATCCTCTGCTCAGAGTAGCCAGCATAAATACCATAAACAAGTTACTGATAGGTTGGCTGGGACAATAGACAGCCCAGCCAGCCAATCAGCTCAAAGACAAAAGCAAGATTCTTCTCCCTCGGCATTCGGAAGAACTCACACCTACACCCAGAACCCATTGGCCCAATGAAAGCAGTACAATGTAGATAGAGGTATTGGTCTGGTGGTCCAAATTTAAGCATAGTATAGCCGCAGCACAGGAGAAGTCATGAAGCAGTAGGTCATTAACCAATCACAGAGCACTAATAAGTAGACAGAAGAAAGGGATGTCCACTGACATTACAATGCTGTTCATATATCATACGGAGCCATAGCAGTTTTATTTATATAAGCTTACTTTTGAAGCGAACTTCTTGCCATACACAGATGCTGACTTGGTACTTTTTACCAATAAATCAGGATACAAATCTAAAGCTAGCAACTCTGGCTTTAAAATCTTAGTCCCAAGTATGAAGTGCTACATTGTATCGTAGATACTGGAAGCTATGACTGCAATTATTCAACTTAATGTAGGCTGCACACATAATTTGCTGGATCAAGCTCTCATGGCACTTTTAAATATGGTGGTATCTGTCTTTTACTGCCCTGGAAATGTGTTCAGGATGGAGCTTCATTAGGCAACTGGCTTACTTAGCTTATGTGGGCTGCCGGATCATTATACCACAGCAGAAAAGTAAACACGTTCACAAGCAAATATAAAGTAGATTGATTTTTCTAATAACCAGAGCTGCATATCAAAAGTCCTACTAAATATAACAAACACAGCAGCTGAGCATGGCACCTAACGAACTCAGGTCTTTATTTACCCATACGCCTTCCAGCCTTGACTTAAATGGACTCTAAGGCATGCTCCTGCATAGGAGGTTGCCCTGGGGCACAATACTGCAATGTAAATATTGCCTGCAGTCCCTGATCCCAAACAAGCACTTCAACTCTTGCATTGACTCCTGCCTGTGCTGTAATTACCCAGTATTCACCATAATTTTAGAGTTGTGTTCATTGATATAGTTCAATATTGACGCTTAGCAATTTCAGCACTCATCTCATGAGAAATACAGATACTGTAACGCTTGATATATATCTAGCAATAATAAAGCTGAAGTATGTCAGTCATTAACCAGTTCTGTATACAAGTATATTACTAGATCTAAACATAGAGAAAAGTATCTATTGTCATTTACATTGAATGGCTACTTTATTAAAGACACCAACCCTTTCCCCATTGGACTTGCCCTGTATGTAAATTAGATATGTGTCCTCGGATGCAGACAGTGAGTTTTGCATGGAAGAGTTTCAACGTAAATCCATGTTAGAATGTGGGAATCAAGCAATCTTAGCAATTGCAAATGAGGCCAGGTCATTGAGCTAGGCTAGTCGCGGCTAGTATTTCCAAGCCTGGCAACTTTGTGCGGCTTTCTCATGCAATGGTGTTAAGCATATACAGAGAGTGATATCATTAAGGGAAAAGACCCAGAAAAAAGGGGATTCTGTGCATGTAAACAACTCGTCAATGAAAGGGGTCAGAGGAGGATGTCAAGAATGGTTTTGATGAACAGGCAGTGCACAGTCAAGCAAATTGTAGCCAAATTCAATGCTGGTGCTACAATTAATATGCCAGAATACACAACTCATTGTTCCGTAGCACAAATGGGGTATAACAGTAGTTGACCAGTTCTAGTGCCGTTGCAGTCTAAGGGAAACAGAAAGGCAAAACCTCAGAGGGCAAAAGAGTGAATAGTGCGGAAAAAAAATCACCTGGTCAGAAGAATCTAGGTTTCTGTTGGACCATGCTGATGGGAGGCTAAGAATTTGGCACAAGCAGCATGAATCCATGAACTTGTCCTGTCAGCTATTCAGAACATGTCATGTCACCTACTGGCGTAACTATAGAGGATGCAGGGGATGCAATTGCTCCCATAATTCCTATCTTCTCCATATATTGAGCCTAGTAGTATGAATAAAGCATTATAGTTGGGGCCCTGTTACAGATTTTGCACTGGGGCCCAGAAGCTTCAAGCTACCCCTCTGAGTCACGTAATCTGCAGCAACTATGTCCAATAAAGTACATATTAACGAAAACTAACATATACATTTTACTTATCATACGACATATGTACTTACATAGGACAATTAATTCAGTGGCTTCGCTGCTGCACAAAAACTAGGAGTGATGCTTGTCAGGAAAATACTAATTTTCAGAATTTTTCTAACTTAATGTCATAGTGACAAAAAAAATGCACAAAAATTTGGGTACTACAATTCATGCAAGAAATAGACTTATAGTTGTGAACAGGGACCACAGCAGGTGCCTGACTATCTGAACCACAGCTGAGAAGTGAGGCAGTCTGAATGCAGGAGAAGACACAAGATGCAATCCACTACATCAGCCCATGTGGCACACTATCCTTCCCATCTAATCAGCAATTTGTGAGAATGGAACTTGTGAAGTGAGTAATAGCACTGACTACCGTAGTTCAGTTTACCAGTTTTGGCACCGTATCTTGAAGATGACCTAATCAGAACCTCATCTAGGTGAAAGCTATCCTTAAAAAAAAAGCGCACATAAGAAACAAGGAGAATTGTGTTATTACCATGATTATTATTTCACATGGGGACAACAAGTAACATCTGACTGTTTTCGATTGAGGAGAAGAAATGTTAAACCTGCCGAAGTGCCCGTGAAGTGACTGTAGTTAAGGTGCTGGACTTGCTTTCCATGACTTCATCAATTTTGCAATGAAAGTGTTTAATATTGTAAAGGTGCAAGAAAGACTTTCACAAATATCAGGTTGATCTAGAAGTGAACAAGGTAATGAGATCCAGGCAGCCATCATAATCAACAGATAGTGTATCTCAATCAACACCAAGCAACAAACAGCAATATACAATAAGAATAGTGCATCACGCTGTCTGATTCCAGTTACAGGAATGTCCTATCCCCAGGCCATTGAAGCTGCTGATGTTTAGGTTCAGAGGTCACATTGGTTGTAGTGAAAGCTTTTTTTGGTTCCTTCTGTGCTTGAAGGAATAGCTGTGTGACATAATGTCACTTTAACTAAAAATCAAACGGCGGCACAAGCCCATCTTTTTTTTTTTTTCTCCTTCATTGTCCTGCCATGCAGCAAGAAAAATAAATGTCTGGTATTACTGATATCTAACATGTAATAAAATGTAAGGGCACACAGGGATTCGGAAAATCAGTTTTGTTCATCTGAGCAATATTTTTCTAATTACTGCATGATTGCTCACAGTAGTTACAGCAGGCTTCAAACATGGATTCAGTTGGAATTGACCATGGCTTTCAGTATTCTTGTAGTTGATTATATTCATGTAACTGTCATGTTGCGCTGCCCGAACCGTACCTAGAAGAGAAGGATGTCCATAGCAGAAAATCAAAATAAACCCCTCGTAATAATGCCACGTGCCAGTTCATCACTTCTCCATACCCTTTACATGAAACCTGAGCCACAAGGTAGTTGCTTTGGAGATGGGAGTTCTGCACAGATTGATCCCATATCATAGATAATGGGCACTGTTCCCTCTAAGATGTGTGCCTTCGAGATGGTAGGATGGAAAAATACCATACCGTGCAGACTGGTATATCTGTGATTGGGCTTGTTGACCTCATTGGTATGTTTTAATTCATTCTTTTTCACATTGCCCAGCTAAGAGGGAACAGTGGTGATGGGATCAACCAGGGCTTGGCGCCCTGTCTGCAAGGTTCTTGCATGGTCTGCTTCTATGGTATGTACGCCCAAGTGCTAGACAGGGAATGTACTCTTTCCCATAAATGACTTTTGGTAAAGGCTCTTGCTGTTTTCCCAATTACATATATACTGAGGTCAAGGGCATAAGTATCTTTGAGGCTAACTATGCAACTGCCTTGGGTCTTTGGAGAGAGGGGCACCAGCTTTAATTTCACCATCGCTTTTGCTATTGGTAGGAAGAACATATGCAGTACCCCTACCCACAGAGGAGCTGCATTGTTAGCAGACAAGGAAATAGAGAAATTGTCTCAAGAATCCTTATCAAGGCCGTGGAACGGGGAAAAACACCAGTTCCTGCTGTCTGGAGTGGTAAAACTGGGCATATTTAAGTTTTTGCTATGGGGCCCCATCTCTTCTATATAAGCCATGGATTGAGGTTACTGTCGTATTAGATCAGTTATAATAAAACCAGCTAAATTCTTAACATCTCTTATGTGTATGTGTGAATTCACTGCGGATCGGGTGGTCTCTGGGGGTAAAGGCTGATTTTGCTTTTCTAAGTAACAAAACAGTAGCTCTACATGGTCCAAATGAATCAACATTTTGACTCCTTTACTTTGCCATTAGATCAATGAATTACTAACTCTACTGCCTCCCCCCCCCCCCCCACCCCATACAATAAGTGTATGACAAAATAGGGAAACATTAGAGCAGGAGGTGAAGGAGGGGTCTGTCATCCTTCTCATTGATGTCTGGAAGAGCAGTGGGAAAGTGTGAAAATAAGGGTAGAGAGAGACATGCACACACACAAACATGGCTGCTGAAGCCAATGATGAGTTATCTGCTGCTATTGATTCACATCTCCACTGCTCCGTAATGCTGTACACTGTCTTACATTATGATATTATGTCTCTCTGTGTTACAGTCAGCTATACACCACAATCTGTAGTTCTCTTTGCCCCAGTGTATAGATCACAGCACAACAGCCAAGCTCCTCCATCAGTCCTGAGAGAACTGAAAATCAGATATACAGCCTGCAGAGCAAAAAACGAAGAAATACAGGATAGAAGTCATAGAATGGCCAGATATAGAGTTATTCTTCATGTACACATGGCAGCTTTTTCTGAAAAGTCATAGAAAAATTAGGTAGTATATTCATTAAAGGAGATGTCCCGCGCCGAAACGGGTTTTTTTTTTTTTTAACCCCCCCCCCCGTTCGGCGCGAGACAACCCCGATGCAGGGGTTAAAAAAACCACCCGCACAGCGCTTACCTGAATCCCGGCGGTCCGGTGACTTCAATACTTACCGCTGAAGATGGCCGCCGGGATCTTCTACCTTCGTGGACCGCAGCTCTTCTGTGCGGTCCACTGCCGATTCCAGCCTCCTGATTGGCTGGAATCGGCACGTGACGGGGCGGAGCTACACGGAGCCCCTCTCTGGCACGAGCGGCTCCATAGAAGAAAGCTGAAGACCCGGACTGCGCAAGCGCGGCTAATTTGGCCATCGGAGGCCAAAAATTAGTCGGCTCCATGGAGACGAGGACGCCAGCAACGGAGCAGGTAAGTATAAAACTTTTTATAACTTCTGTATGGCTCATAATTAATGCACAATGTACATTACAAAGTGCATTATTATGGCCATACAGAAGTGTATAACCCCACTTGCTGCCTCGGGACATCTCCTTTAAGCAAAAAAGCTATCTACTCCTGCTTTTGGGATGTGTACCAAGGCAATCCATGCTTTCTCCAAATGTCATAATTTTATGACTGAAGACAAAAATATAACAGCAATCCAAAATTGCAATTCCTATAAAAAGTTGGATTTAGGGAAAATTTATTTATTTATTTATTTTTTATTTTTTTTAAGTTTGGTTTGAAGTGATTATCCAGTTTGGACAACCGCATATCAGACAATGACTTACCTGATTTCAGGTAATTACCTGTTTTCATGACTGGGGCTGAAACCTATTACATTGCATCTATTGAAATGAAGTGGAGTTTCTTCATTTTAGTGAACATGAACTTATTATCTGCATTCTGGATTGAAGGGTGCCGTCTAACCCAGACATAAAGTGGAGTGTTTACATCTGGTTGAAGGTATCCAAGATTAAATAATATAATATACATATCACACGCTTGATAGACAGGTGCCGTCTGACTCATTGCATTATCCATGTTGTCGCATTATCTCTATTAACCTTGACTTGTGATTTAATACATAGCAAGATGTTCTAATGCCATTCTCTCCCAGCGTTACTCAAAGCGACTGCAAATGCAGAAAAAAAGAATGATTAATGTATTCTTACAGATTTTGTCTATATTCAGTCTTGCTAAATGCAAAGTTGAGTCCCCAAAAACCACTCATTAACCGGGCTGATGGAGGGGATTTGTTCATAGTGAAACTCTGCACTAATAGTAGTAGATGTGTATGTAAAATACTTCCTATTAAATGACAACTATCTCCCAAGGCCTAAGGCCCTGTTATTCTACATTTCTATCTGGATTTGTCATTAATATTAATGTACAATTATATATTTATGTCACCATTTTACATACAGAAGCTTTCCCTGTATATTCGGTTCACTGACTATTGTATATAATGTTGTATTTTCATAATTTCGAAATAATTATTTTGGTGTAGAAGTTCATTTATTCATCATTTTTTTTCATGTAGGCTAACGTTCTACTTGAATCTATAATATTTTATTATATTTAGCCAATAATGATGAGTATTATTATATAGCGTAGTTTAATATGGTTTTATATCACATTTAAAGCAAAAAAAAAGAGTAATGTCGTGAGATATCCCTTATTGACATGCTATGAGCTTCATGTATTCAACCTTCATTGACTGACAATATGGATGGATAACACAATGGAAAGTTTCATATAACTAAAACTCATAGGCCGTATTCACATGACGGTGTTCATGTTGCACTCGTGGAAAACGGGCATGAAACATACCATAAAGGCTTTGGGCACCCATCCAAGTGCTGTTGGATGCTCACCAGTTCTGCACATTGCAGAAGTTATTCTTTTCTGTGAAAACGGATGAGAATAGGACATGCAGAACCTTCTTTTTTTCACATAAACCATTGATCCATGTAAAAAAAATGGCTGTGTGAATGACCTCAAAGGCCATTATGGGGCTGTGTGAATTGCCCAGCACCATATTTGGCGAAAAGCAAACACAGCATATTGGCATAAACACCTTATACCAATCACGGTGGTTGAGGGGTGATGATTTGGACTTACTTCGAAGCCTCAGGACCTGGACACCTTGCAGTCATTGAGTCAACCATGATCTCTTCTGTATACCAAAGTTTTCTAGAGTCAGATGTGAGGCCATCTATCCAAAAGCTGAAGCTTGGCCGAAACTGGGTCATGTAATAGCACAATGATCCCAAGCACACCGGCAAATGTACATCAGCATGGCCAAATAAGAAAAGAATCAAGGTGTTACAATGTCTCAGTCAGAGTCCAGACCTCAACCCAATTAAAATGCTGTGGTGGGACCTGAAGAGAACTGTGCATAAACAAATGTCTATGAGCCTTAATGAACAGCCTTAATGTTGTAAAGAGGAGTGGGCCAAAATTGCGAGATTGATAAAGTCATACAGAAAACAAGTACTTCAAGTAATTTCTGGTAGAGTTGGTGCTACAAGCTATTAATTCGTGGGGTGTTCTTCATTTTTCACACATGCGTCTGCACTTTGGCCTAGCTGTTATTTGTCATGTATTGTTGTTCATCTGAAGTTGTATTTACCTAGTTTTAGGACCTACTAAGGACCTGATGTTTTTCTTATCATGTCCTGATATGTAAATCCATAGAATTGAAAGATGGTGTACTTAGTTTTTCTCCTGACTGCCCATTAAGCGCTGTATATCAATTGATGTATTAATCGTATGGCAGACGACATCAGCTACTCTCTTTTCTGTATGTACACAGCTACAAACAAACATTACCCATTTATTAGCTCTTTACAGATTTTATTAGCTGACCTTTCAGATTTTTATATAGCTTTTTGAAATGTATTCTCCTTTTAACAGTAGATGAAAGCCATATGGGCTTTAATTTTAGTCATTTATCCTCGGAATGTTATTTCATATTTATAAGTAACTTTTTTTGTAAATTATAAAAGTTTTTTTCGACTAATCTAAATAGCTGAAACTGATTTTGGTAACTTTTCTGAACTGTATTTGAGTGTGCTTCATAGTCTGGTCACAGTATGGGAATCATTTCTGTCTTACAGCCATGATCTATCCGGTTAAGGTTATTTTTTTTTCCAAATCTACAGCAGTAATATTCGGCTGCATCTATCTTTTACCGCTTGTCAATAAATGGATGTAGATAACACTGGTCCAGGTAAAGGGTTAGAGTCCATCACCGACAGCTTGACTGAACAACTGGGGCAAGAAAGCTGCTTCTTCAAACATATGGTATTAAGAAGTGTTTATAGGTTCACAGCAGGTAGGCTTCATTTTCAACATTGACAGCCACAACTATTGTGTGCAATCTTCTCCTGAGCCAATTCACAGTGTTTACCATCACGACATGTAGTGGTAACCAGCTTCACTGGTTTATTGTACGATGAAGGGAAAAAACATCAGATTATTTTTAGTTATTTGACAGTTTCGGCGGGTAATCTTAGTGGTGTATTATTAAAAGTGGGAAAACCATTATTGATTTCTATCTGTCACTCAGGTAAATGCTTCCCAACAGTGAAAAGTAGCTATTGCATTGGAGTTCATCTTTGTATGTAGCGAGTATATGCAGAACTGTTCCTTTTATTGTTTCCACTTTACCAATAATAATGTAATTTTTGCACTTTTTTAGAGTTCCATGCATACGCCTGGAATGGATGAGTGTAAAAAAAAAGTTACTTATAAATATGGAATAACATTACTAATATAAATAACTAAAATTAAAGACCATGTAGCTTATATTTACTGTTAAAAGGGGACTTTGGGGATCTTTGTATATGAAAGCACTCATCCATTCCAGGCTAATGTATGGGAGTCTAAAAAAGTGAAAAAAAAAGATATTATATAGTCTGGTAATATAGTCTATGTTAAACAGACTGGCTCCATACTGTTTTTGTGTTATTGCTACATAGCTAGATGTTGGAAACCAAAATGCACTACCAGATATATCAACCATATTGACTATTCTATGTAAGTGATTCATAGCTAGGTGCAAGCAGTAGAATGACTGTATTAGTAATGTATGAGGCCTGCGTAAATTCCAAGAGTCAGTTAGGCCTCAGTCACACGGGCGCATCGGCACCCGTACACCGGCGCCGATGCGCCCGTGTGACTGCAGGAACGAGACGGCCGTACCTGCAGACGGCCGTCTCTCTGCAGCGCCGGAGGAAAGAACACATGACCTGCAATGAAGCCGGTCACATGTTCTTTCCTCCGGCGCTGCCGAGAGACGGCCGTCTGCAGGTACGTCTGTCTGCTGGTGTCAGTCACACGGGCGCATCGACGCCGGTGTACGGGTGCCGATGCGCCCGTGTGACTGAGGCCTTGTAGTGATGAGTAAACTTTTCTGCAGCCAGTTTTCCTAAGTTTTGCAAAAAGTTTGGTTTGGCCTGAATTAGTTCAAACTGAACCAGAAGTTCAAAAAATTGGTGCATAACACTGCCTAAGAGTCATAAAAGCTCTGGCAGTGTTATACACTGCTTTTATGGCGCTTACACTGTGTTATACTCCAGTGTTGAGGACCAATGTTGAGCAAACCGAACCAGTAGAACTTTGCTTCGTTCAGGTTCATGCCGAAACAACTTTTTAGCAAAGTTCAATCCAAAACAGGGTCCTCCTGGTTTGTTTTGCTCGACATTAGCCAGGTAGCTGATCTGTGTAGGAATTTGCCATTCGTGCCCCATACTTTGTGTTGTTTGCTGAGCTTGTTCCAATATCTAGACCACTAAAAAGTCTAATTAGCTCATCGAGTGATCTACCTGGCTGAAATCTCCATGGTATGTTTCCATTCATGGCATATGTTCAAGTTATATAACTTTTCTGTTTGTAATTAGTTATACTCAAGGCAGCAGAGCCTGCAAAAAACTGAGTCGAATATCATGCATTTCTGCTGCTTTGTCCTTCAATACCTTTGATCTTTTAAATCTGCTATATCATATAATGTAGATTCCCACTGCACTGTAGTGTGACACGGTTTCTATATATTTATATATCATATTTTGTGACCATTGTTATAATGAGATTGTGTCAGCCTCTTTTATCATCACATCTAGGAAGGAAGCAGGTGCCTCACAATCTCTTCTGTTGTATCTGTCAGAAGTTTGATGCAGAATGTTTTTGATTGGTGAAGCCATTGTTAGGAGCTGTAGAATAGATAAGCCCTTTCTTGTTGACATCCAGAACACACTGAAATGAGAGGTTAGCTGGGAAAGTGTAGGGAGCACATAAGTGGCATTATGTTGTCTATTGTGCTAGCCGAGAGCACTGTGTGTTCAATTTATCTTTGTGCAAAAGCAAAATACCTGTATTTTATGGATAATCTACACTGCTAAGCTATTCATTTCTATTCATATTACTCATAGAGAATAGTGTATTGAAAATGCAGCCCAACACATCTAAAAACACACATTGGAAAATACATGAAACATCATGCTACATGGGCACAAGAAGACATAATGTTCACTCCGGTAATGCAGCAAAGTACACAAACCTTGATGTTCATACTTTTCTGTATATAGTTTATCTTCATACATACATACCCAGAGGCGTAATTTGAAGCTCCTTGGTCCCAATGCAAAATCTGTAACAGGGCCCCCAACTGTAATGCTTTATTCATAGAACTGGGCTCCCTATATGGAGAAGAGAGGCCTTATGGGCTCCCTAAGGCTCCTGAGCCCGGTTGCAACTGCATCCCCTTTAATTACGCTAGTGTACATACCTCTTGACCTTAAAGTGATTCTCTCACTGAGACAATTTCCTTATCTACGGAGATCAGCAGCCAACTGCTGTAGGGGAAACACAGCATTACATGATGACTATTCAAATGAATGGCCAGCCATGTGATCTACAGGGGATCTACAGGTCTAATAGGTCTAACAGTGCTTGGCACATGGATGTGGGGTCTTAAGTGGGCAAACCCTCCTCTCTGAGGCTCAAGGACTAGGCAGCCCCACTCACAAGGGCAAGTGCCGACATGGGAACATGGGAAATCAAAACGCCATAGAGTTGAACAATATCACTTAAATGCTGTTAAATAGGAATTTGTGGATGCTATGGATTCACAACCTTATATATGACAGCACAACCATACATTTGTTTTGGTAGCTGCTAAGACACCCAAATGTAACAGTTTTTATTAGGGACAGGCTGTTGAGTTTGCCAAATCTGGCATTTTAAGGTTGAATCAGAGAGTTTGTCACTACAAATAAAGCTACAGGTAAATGTTAAGTTAAAATGCACAGAACACATTGAAAAAAAAACACATCTTACCTTACACATTTATGTCATATCGGCAGAACATGACACAAATGTCTGATAAACGGAGAATCCACACCTGGGAACTGTAAAGCAGAGGAGAACACATCCAGACAAGGACCGAATGAAAAGGTGACAATGCCACCTTGCTCATTTGTTTCTGTAACTGCCATAGACTTCAATGGGTCAAAGGTGTAATCTCTATTTGTGCATTTACACTGAACGATTACTGCCTTAGGAGTGTGACATCTTATGATCAGAAACTTGGTACCATGTGATGGCCATGTCATGATCTGCTCTCAGATAATCTGCTGACCGCTCCTCTGTGCAGCAGAAGGCAACATTTCCCAGTTTTATGTAAATGTGGTGACTTGAGTGACTTTGACAACTGGCAGATTGTTGGTGCCTGGAGGTCTACTGCCAGTATTTTTGAAACGGTCACACTTGTTCGCTGTTCCAAAACCACAATATCAAGAGTGTACCAAGACTGGTTGACCCATGGACAGACATCTGACAGAAGACTACACAGCAGCAGGTCATGTTTGGTTGATCCTAGAGGCAAGCGTCAGATGGCAAGTCTTGCATCTCAGCAATGATTTGCCACAGGGCAGCAACTGGCCCAGCAGTACAACTGCAGAGAAGTTAGACAAATTTCCACAATGAACATCATCTTACTTTATGTTGACTGGGATCCAATAGCCGAAGACCAACAAGGGTGCCCCAAATGACCCCATGACTTTGCCAACAATGCTTCGTTTGAGCCCATGAAGGTTGTCTGGAGTGAAAAGTCCTGTTTCCTGTTTAGCCATACTGAGGACTGGGTCCACATGTGGCATAAACAGCATGAAGCCATGTCCAGTGGGTGCACCATTGAGGTTCAACAAGCCAGTGGTGACAGTGTCATGGTCTGGTAAGCATTTTCCTGGCATAACCTAGGATTGTTGGTGGTTATACCACAATCCTTGAATGGTGAATGTCAGCCACAGGGACCTATTAGCTGACCATCTGCACACATATCTTCAAGAAGTATTTCATGACTAGAATGCCAACTTTCCACAGGATAACACTCCATGTCATTGAGCTAGGATCACAAGGGAGTGGTTGGAGGAACATGACAATGAATTCTCCCAACCTTCTTGTCCCGCAGACTCGCCAAACTTTAACACCATTTAACATGTTTGGGATATATTCACCTGTACTGTTCCCACACCACTCTGATCCCTAGCTTCTCTAGACCCCACCAGCCTCCTTACACTTCTATTATGTGGAGCAGTATGATCATGTTCCATCTGGGTGTGTGCAGCCAATTATGACCACTCTGAGTACAATCACTCAGCCAGTTGTGAATCCCCCTAACAGTTGCCTTGTCAATCCCATATTGGGTCATTTTTTCAATAAGTATGGTATGAGATACTTTGTCAAATGCTTTACTAAAGTCAATATATACTATATCCACCACATTTCCCTGATCACCCCAGTCTGTGATTCTGTCATAGAAGTAAATTAGATTTGTCTGGCATGACTTGTTTGTTACAAACCCATGCTGGCCCTGGTTAATTACTCCATTTTTATCCAAGTACTTGCATACATGCTGTTTAATAATTTGCTCAAAGATCTTTCCCGGTATATGACTGTATATCCACATAATGTATATAATGCTACGTTATAACAGTAATCATCTATAGTACTTACTTTTTTAATTTGCTCAACTCTTGTATTATATTAATTACAAAAATATCCTATATTTGGTGAAGTATTCTACATCTGTCAATAAACACATTGACTGCTCTAGCAATATATTTTTAATTGGCAGCAATAGTCCACAGCAACAGAATAGTGCCACCTAATGGTGCAATTGTCTTGAAGCCTATCCGCACAATACTATATGGCGAGTTCTTCATGTTCTTTCATTATAAAGTCAGCATGCTTGTCTAAGGGTTCTCTGACCAAATTGCTATAATACACAGTAGCATGTGTCCCTTTTCCAGCAGTATAGACAGAAGAAATGTTTAGTGATGCTCACACTACAGTACTGTATGTTAGCTTCTCACAGAAGTAATAACAAGCGACAGAGTAAACAGTTTTAATCACTCTAAATATATAATTTACACCACTGTAGAGAATATATTTTTGTATTATGATTTGTGATTTATTCAGACCCTTGCAGGCAATGCCTAGGGCAATCTCCCAATACAGACACCCTTAATTACTCATTTTTGTATCTGTATATCATTGCAGAGAAAAGTTTTTCACTTTTCAGTGTCAACGAAGAGTTCTGAGTTTCGGTTAAATAAAAAAAAGAAAATTGCAATATAGTACATATACACTATATATAATATAATATTAGTAGTCATCATGGTGGAGTTCACATATATTATGGGATGTCTTGGATTATATTGTGCTGCATTTACAGAAAACCAGAATAATACAGTGAAAATACATGCCAAGAGGACAGCCTTTTCTGTATGTGGGGCCCGGTATAGCCTATGAGCATGTTCTGCTTAGATGTGAAAAAATGGTCCGCAAACATGGCGTCAACATACATAAGTGAGTCGTGGTATGTAAGCAGTAGCTAAATCAACTTTTTAAAACCAATTAACGGGAGATGACCGCTCACTGGGGATATTAATCAGTGCAATTGGGGATGTTTTTGGACATAGTTACATTGAAAAGATAGGCATTTACACTGAATATTGTATTCATAAAGCCATGCACCATTTTTTTGGGGGGGGGGCGGAGTGGCTTCCAAAATGTATATATGGTGACTTTTCGCAGAGAATAGAACCCATTGTTTCCAATGGGCTCACTCTCACCTTTGCTTTTTCACACGCATTTCACATGCACAAAGAAAGAACTGTAAAATGCTCTACTGTGGTGCGGATTTGTGCACCAAAGGCACCTTAGGAGTCCATAGGGGTGCGCAAATGTGCACCCAGTCCCCACACAATTGCACAATGAACTGCTCAATTTCACGGCAAAATCAACACAATGGGAACAAATTAAGGATATGCAGCCTTTTAAATGTGAAGGGTCCCCAGCAGCGCAAAAAATACACTAAAAAGCACGGATTGGACGTGATAGCATGACCTTCACAGTGCAAAAAGTTGCAATATCACAAGTGTTTCTGTGCTTACACTCATCTGAAGGAGCCCTTGGGGTACTTTTACATGGGCTGATTATTGGCCAAAGTATTGCTCAAACATGAGATTTCCAGCGATAGTTGTTCCATGTAATTGCCGGACCTAATGAGATGCTTACTGAAACAAAGCGACTAGTGAGCGGATTCTTGCTGTCAGGACCAGCAGCTCATGGGTGCCTCGTGCCCTCACAGCCGGCCCTGCCACACGGGTGGCTGCCATGTGGTGCAGGGGAGCCCCGATCCTCATCACCTCCCCTGGCCGCCGGGCTCCTCCTCGCCGCCGGGTTGCTAGAGACGTGGCGAGTGTTGCCCCGTGCCACGTCCACGGTACCATGGCAACCCGGCATGCTTCTCCTTCTCTGCCTCCTGCAGGGCTGTGGGCAGGTTCCCCAGCGCTACTGAGTGTACTCAGGGGCAGGAGCTCTGACAGCATTTAAACCTGCTTGTGTCTGCATACCAGTGCCAGTGTTAGGCCTCATGTCCACGGGGAAAATCGGGCCCGCTACGGATTCTACATGTAGAATCTGCAGCGGGTCCCTCCTGCCCCGCGGACATGAGCGCTGAAAATACGAATAAATAAGAATTTACCTATCCGTAGCGGGCGGCGAAGCTCTGCTCTTCCTCACGGCCGGATCTTCTTTTTCGGCCGGCGGATGAATTCCTGACGCCGGCGGCACGTCGCCGGCACGTCGTCGACGTGCCGCGCGCATGCGCCGGGCACATCCTCCGAGCCGAAGCAAGGGAGATGCGGCCGTGAGGAAGAGAAGACCTTCCCGGCCCGCTGCGGGTGAGTAAATGCTTTTAATTCCTATTTTAGGTCTCCCGCGGATCCGGACGGCTTCCATAGGCTTCAATAGAAGCCCGCGGGAGCCGTCCCCGCGGGAGACCCGCACGAAAATGGAGCATGGTCCAGATTTTTTCATGCTCCATTTTTTTTTAAATCCCTTTTATTGACGATCCGCGGGTATTTATCTACTCGCGGGTGGTCAATGCATCCCTATGGGGTGCGGATCCGCGTGCAGGTAATCCGCTGCGGATCCTAAATCATATTTTCCCCGTGGACATGAGCCCTTAGTTTGGTCTTCCTGCTACACCCTCGTACTTCGAGTTTTGACTCCCTGTTTTTTGGACCTGGCATTGCCTTTGCCTGACCCTCTTGTACAGTTTACCCTCTTGTTGCCGACCAGGATAGTCTGACTCGCCTTGCTGTTGTTTGTCCCAGTGTCCGTCTGTTCACTAGTCCCCCTTCATTAGTGAGTGTAGGGACCATCGCCCAGTTGTTGCCCAGGGGGGGCAAGTAGGTAGGGACAGGGGTTGCAGGTTATTTTAGGGACCTCCAGTATCCCGGACCCCAGTCCTGACACTCGCTTCCTGTAAACAGGCAGTCGTCAATCTTTGAACAACTGCCTGTTCACCGTGAATAGAGACCGGCAGCTGGAAGAGATCTCTGGTGCGCTCCACCTCCATTCAACAACCATCGGTCCTGTCGGCAGGAACACGAGCGATAGTCGTACTGTGCAAAAGTAACTTACTTGCAAAAGAAAACTTGGCCTTGTGAAAGGTTAGGGGAACTAGTTAGTTACTTGCTGGATTTAGCCATTGGGATTTAGCCTTCATTAGTACAGTCAATAATCCAAGTACAGACAGTTTACATACCGGGGACAACACACATGCTGTCTCTGTGAATTGTTCCCTTTGTTTGTCTGCTATGTTTACTGGTACATATAAAAGTAATGTTACAAACAAATGAGCCCATCAAAAAAGCTGCTGCATTTTAATGTGTGCGGAGCAGCAGCTCCAGTATATCAGGCTGTCAGACATTTGTAGCTCGGCAGAGTTTTGTAACATAACAAAACATCAGAATCTCAATCAGTCACAAATGTTTCTGAGCCCTTGGATATGATACAATTGCAAGCTTGTTAAAACCAGAAGCCATACTGTTAGATGTGCACTAGGATCTCAGGCAAGTTAGTGTAACAAAGTGCTTATTTTTAGGAGAGGCAGATTTAAAACAGATGCAGCACAGCAGTGTCTTCAGCTGGTTATGTGACACATAAGATCTGAGAAATAGAACTGTGACCAAGTATGATGTGACATTGTTATAAAAGTGCTTCAAAATCATGTATTTCTTCTTTAGCTAGAATTTCTGCTCAAGCACATTTAAAGGTGCAATACAAGCAAAAAAAATAATGTACAGTTGAAAAGACGAAAGAATAGATAGGTGTCATATAAATAGACGGAAAGGTAGATGTGAGAGTAGAGAGATGTGAGAATTGACAGATACATAAATAGATAGATATGAGATAGACAGATAGATACCGCAGAAAGATGGATACCATAGATGATTGATACCGTAGATAGATATGAGACAGAGAAATAGATACGATAGATAGATAGCTGAGATAGGAGATAGATACCATACATTGATAGATAGATAACATAGATAGTAGATAGGTACTGTAGAAAGACAGCTACCATAGATAGATTGATAGATACCATAGATAGATACCGTAGATAGATATTAGATAGACAGACACGATAGATAGATAGATAGATAGATAGATAGATAGATAAATACCATAGATAGATTCAATAGATACATAGATATGAGCAGAGGTGTAACTTGAAGCTCCTGGGCCCCGATGCAAAACTTGTAACAGGGCCCCCAACTATAATGCTTTACTCATACTACTGGGTTCCGTATATGGAGAAGAGAGGCCTTATGGGCCCCCTAAGGCTCCTGGGCCCGGGTGCAACCGCATCCCCTGCACCCTCTATAGTTACCCCCCTGGATATGGATATGAGATAGCTACCATAGATAGATACCATAGATAAATAGATAGATGCCATAGATAGATACGATAGATAGATAGATACAATAGATCGATAGATAGATAGGGTTGTCATCACAACCCTACACAATGACCATCTGACTCTCAACACACAATGGTGTTTGTCGGATGCGGCTTTTCTAGTCTTAAGGCCCATTTACACGCAACAATTTGTCCAAAATTCGTCCAAACGGCTGAAAGTGAGTGATAATCCTTATGTGGGAAAGTGAAACTATTGCTCACTTGTTGTTAGTGGTTGTTTAAGCTGACTTTTCTGTCAGCTTAAACGACCTTGTTAGCACTCGCTGGCTTCTCATCCTCTGTGTAAGCTCCCTGCACAGCACTTCCCATAGGAAGCGCTGAGCAAGGATCAAGAAGTGGACCAAACACCAGTGAGCAGCCAGCAGGACTTTCAGTTTGAATGCACTGCACGAGCGCTGATGACCTTAGCGGTGACGCCAGCACTCGTGCAGCCGCTGAAATGACTGTTGGCCCATGTAAAAGTGCCCTTACTGTATGCTGTAATAATCTTGGATACTGTGCCTCGTGGTATAGCAAAAAAGTCTGCTACCATTGTTACAAAGGCACCCACCATATGGGCCTCAACAATTTGACCGTGCTGAAATTCCATCAGCTCTGCCATGATTCCCTCACAACTGCGCAGAACGCTCTCTTGAATAGAAATTACGCTTACGACTTGTTGGCGCTGTTATACAGATCATTGCATCACGCAACAACTGCAGCACTACTAACTCCGCTATAGTACACATGTAAGAAATCCGGACCGTTAGGAGGGATCTGCATGGGATTTAATCATTAGCACTGAGCTGCCCTTTTGATATAGTTAAAACTTACTACTAGTATTGTGAAATATGGTTTAGAATCCCATATAATGGAAGGCATGCATTTCGTAAGGTGTTTCCTTATTTTTGTCCACCCAAGGCAGATAGATAGATACAGTCGAGTATAAATGGAGAGATAAATAGCAGATTTTTCTGGAGATAACATAAATCTCTAGCCTACTTATTCCAGTTTTATTAATGTATTCTCTGACAAATGCACACACACTACATTTTCCACAGCATTTTCTCATACCCTCTGGCACTGAATAGGTTATTTGAGCATTATTTAAATCTAATTCTTCAATTTTTCTGTTTATTGTGTGCTGTATAGCAAATATCTTATTATGCCTTCCGTATAAATTGGCTTTGATGAACATAGAAAAATTATTATATAGAAAGATGATTTACTAGACTAATAAGATGGTAAAATAGAGTTGGTTACACAAACAGGTGTATGAGCTATTTGCTGAAGCAAGAAACCATAGTATGGGTCATTTTCAGTGTGCAACATCTAATGCGCACTAATGTCTCTGTGACAGAAATAATAAAAAATGATATGGTGGGAAAAAAAATACTGTACATACACAATGAATCCCCCCATTAACCGCATGCTGAAAAATACACACTAGGAGAATAATAGAATATAATTGGTAGACTGCACAGCATTCATTTGGGGAAGGAGAATGCCACCCAATGTATTGCTTATCCGTTAAGGGATAGGAAAATGGTCATCTGCTAATTAGTTCATAATTCTTGGACATAGGCACAGCAGTACATATCCAGAATTTATATGTACTCCTGCTAATACAATATCCCTGCTTGCTGACTTTACTGCAACTAATATATACTATTGCACTTGAGCTGGAAGAGATTTCACTTTGCATTAAAACAAATGGTCAAAATGATGTGCAAGTGTAAGGTCGGCCATATATATAAAATAAGCATGGTCTGCTAACTTCGAAACTGTATGCACCCCTTCTAGTGCTGTGTAGTGTCTTTCTATGGCACCATAGTACATGGTACTATGCATCTACGGGAGAATAGCTTTGTACTATGGCAGCCAATGGAGCACTGGCTCTTTTTTTTTTTTGTGGCAGAGTAACAGTAGATCTCATCGAAGTTTCTGGGTGTCATGTTATAGCTCCATAGAACTCATAGATTCTGCAGAGTTATAGCATTGATTATGGAGGCTGTCCTTAGTACTTGTCTCCAACAGAAGCTCAAAATAACTCATAAAAAGCTATATAACGTAAAAGTTTAATTACATGTAACACAATTATAGAGAAAACACGAACCAAGAAAAAAAAAAGCTCGGGACCCGGCGTCCCACATACAAAAATGCTCGAGTCTCCCATTGTAGTCAATGGGGTTCGTTACTCCAGTAGAGCTCTCGAATTTTATGAAAAGCTCGACTCGAATAACGCGGACCCGAGCATTTGGGTGCTCGCTCATCTCTAATCCTCAGCCATAACTTTCAAACTGCCTCCCTAATATTGTGCAGGTCCCACTCATACCACCTAAAAACTGTTGAGGTATGGAGTCCATGGGGCCTCTAAAAGTATCCTGTGGTTTCTGGCAGATCTTTTAACTCCTGTAAAGTTGCAAAGTAGGGCCTTCCTGAATTTGACGCCCATCAATGAACTTCGTTGCTCATGATCCTACTGCTGGTTCACTATTTATCATTCCTTGGATCAATTTTGGTAGGTATTAACCACTGTATAGCAGCAACAACCCCACTGGACCTGTCATTGGGGAGATTCTCTGACCCAATCACCTAGCCATCACAATTTGCCCTTTGTCAGAGTTGCTCGAATTCTTACACTTGTCCATTACTTCTGGCTACAACAGCATCTTCAATAACTGACTGTTCCATTGCTTTGTAATATATCCCACCCTCTAACAGGTACTACTATCATAACATAATCAATAGTTTTAATGTTACGACCGATTGGTATAAATTGTGCAGTAGAGGGAGGTTTCTTAAAGATTTCAACCTAGCCATAACATCACATTCAAGTGCTCATGATTTTAAGGGACATCTACATAACTAATGTATCATACTAGCATATGATACACATAAGGAAAGTTTATAATCATAACCAGTGAAGACATCTTATGTGTTTCAAATTCTTAAAGAAGGATCCCCTCTGTCACTTGATAGACCCCCCCCCCCCCCTGCACCCCACAGTGTGATCTCAGGGTGCCAAGCAGTGTTCATAGTTGTACATCCCCCGATGTGATACCAATGAAAACTACAGCTTGCTCCTCAAAAAGGTATGGGAAAATGGCGACACATAGCTAATCAAGAAATTACTTTGTAGTTCATAATAAAAACTATATATTGTTTTTTATTTTTCTAATTTTACCATAATTCTACAGCTCTGCAGAAAAATGCTGCACTTTTTACTGCATACTGAATGCTTTAAAAGCAGGTGGCGAAAAACAAGTCATCTCACAAAAATCAAGCCCTCCTATGACTGTGTCAATGGAGAAATAAAAAATTAGTGGCTCTTGGAATGCTAGAATGAAAAAATGACAAGAAAAAACTGGGAGAGTCAAGAAAGGGAATAAAGCCGGTAGTACAATTACATACATAATAGAGTTGAGCGAACGTACTCTTCCGAGCTTGATGTTCGTTCGAGCTTTAGCATACTCGATGATGCTCGATACTCGAGCGAGCACCACACCCTGTTCGAACCCGCCCCAGTTTTGACCCCTCCCTGCTGCGACGTGCATGCGCATGTCAACGGCAGTTTGTGGCTGGCTGGGCGGAGAGAGATAGAGAGAGAGAGAGAGAAAAAAAAGCTTGGCACACGGCGGGTCCCATACAAAAATGCTCGAATCTCCCATTGAAGTCAATGGGGTTCGTTACTCGAGTAGAGCTCTCAAATTTTACAAAAAGCTCGACTCGAATAACGAGGACCCGAGCATTTGGGTGCTCGCTCATCTCTAATACATAACCATACAATTCTAAAAAGCTCCTTCCGCCTGCCATCCTGATTGTATCTCCTACTACCACTTTTTAACTAGCCAGGAGACACAGCCATCTTTGTTATTGGAGTTGCCCTTTAAAGGAAGCAGTTTTATACATGACTTTATGATCTAATACCCATAAAATGGTGCATACAAGTTCAAGCTACCAATGTTTGACCACCTATTTTTTCCTCAACTTACAATTACTTTGATAATAAGTTTTCCTTGAATTATCTTCCTTTGTGTGACTTTGGCTGAGAAAAAGAATCTGAAAGACCACAGTATGGTTTATTACAATATTCTTAACTATTAAGAAAGTTAAAGACTAAATCCTATCTCAGTATAATATCGAGTTCATACCTGGTAGTGTTTCTGATACGACGAAGTTTTCTTTGGGAAGTAAAACTCTTTTTGTGACTATACCAAGATTAGCAGAACAAACTGAACTACAAAGAGTTATTGGATTGAAAAGAAAACTGGTCTCCACAAACTGCTTAGCATTCAGTACAGTTGCTTAGTTTCAGGACCACATGTTGCATTTAAAATAGTGTTGGGGATAGGTGTCTGTGACTCGAATTCTAAGATCAAAAGGACAGAGTTTCGTTTTGTCTTCAGTTTCTTCTATAACCTTGTAAGATCACGATGCAAGTTTTTCTACATCTATGAAGGGTTTGTGATGTCAGGTGTCCTACTGTAGGTAATACCCGGCTCTCCTCACCTTAAAGATGAGTAAAGTTAACTGTAGGTTTAAGTTTCCTATCTGTTACAAATCTCCACTCTCATCCATTGTTAATGCACACAACGGTATCATGTGCTGTATCATACAGTCGATAAATGTGTGTCCTGAAGAGTCTCGTGCAATGAATACATCAACCTCCATTATTAGTTTCCTGTATGTTATTTGCTCCTGTTGAATGGTCAATCGACATTGGCACATTTGTTTATTCACATGGCAAGTCTTGAAGCTCGATTACTTTTCTTTTATTAAGTTGCTTAAATAGTCTTCAGTTCTAAAAGTTTCCTTCCAGAGCTTTCATTATACCTTTCTACATGGGATTCCGTGAGTCTACAAATGCGAACGTGCAGCTTATACTTCAGAGTCTGATAGCTTATTTGAATAGTAATTGTGTATTTCATGAGTAATTGCTTGTAAAATGCGTCACTTGCTTATTATTCAGAGGATCCCAGTAAGAGACACAAACCAAACCTTTTGATTAAAAGAATGTTAAAACAATGAGACATACTGCAGCAGCCAGAAAACATCACACCGCTCTTGTGACGGAGGAGCTTTTTGAATATATTTGTTTAGAAAAAAATTGAAATAATTACATAGTTTGTACCACTGGCGTAACTATATAACTATAGGGGATGCAGGGGATGCGGTTGCACCCAGGCCCAGGAGCCTTAGGGGGCCCATAAGGCCTCTCTTTTCCAAATAGGAAGCCCAGTACTATGAATAAAGCATTATAGTTAGGGGCCCTGTTACAGATTTTGCATTGAGGCCCAGGAGCTTCAAGTTGCAACTCTGCATTAAGGGGTTAAGAGAAGTTGGGGGGCCCCAAGATAAACATTTGCACCCAGGCCCATGAGCCTTTAGCTACTCCCCTTGTTTTTACTGTTAGGTCACATCCAAACTCCATAGCAAAAAAATGAGAATATTTTATACCATTGCATAAAGAATAATCCAGAATAACCATTATGGACCCATGTCATGAAAGTCAAGAAAGTCAAGGCTTGGCATATTTGTGCTTCTCTTTACAACAATGACCAATGTTGATGTCTACTTTTTGGGAATGTTGCAATGGCTGCCTCACTTCTGGTGATATCATGAGGTCATTTACAGCTAATTTGAGCATTACAAAATTTGGTTGTATGAGTTTTGGCATGAGAAAACCAAACAGACTTGTAAGGAAGTGTGTGTGGGGGGAGGAGAAGGGGGGGGGGGGCAATTGAAAATCAGTTCCATTCATCTGAATAGCAATTTTGGCGTTCAGCATATGGATTTTTGCAAGCTTATTCACGTGAATGGGAGAAGGGCAGAACATTTCTGCAACAAGTAAACCATCTGTGGATATACCATAACAGTGCTGAGGGCTTACTTTCAAAAGTGCATTATAGTATATTATTGTCTGTGCATTGGCATAATTATATATTGGCACCAAGTGTTTTCTTGGATTTCTGCCAAGTTGTACATAATATATATAATGAAAACATCAATTTTCCAAACAAAATGTAAAGTGTAATTGTTAGCTCATTGGAAAACCGCCTCCTCTCATCCGATTTCATCATATCATTAGTAATAAGACAATATGACAATATGCTGCATTTCCAGAGAGAACAGATTGTAAGAACTCACTTATGACTTACAAGAATGTGAACACTAATAAGTGACATCAACGATGACAATGGTTAACATAATCGAAAACATATATATAATACTATTTGAGTGGGTGACATCAGTAAACCATCACAATGACATCAGCAATGAGTTTGTAGAAGCCTGCATGAAAAGTAGGGTCGTTGGTGCCATGTTATCATGGTGTTTGAAAGTACAAGAATAATGCTCTCCACTGACTACAGCAGCTCTGGTTCTCTGTTGACATTGCAGAGGATATAATAACTATTCATGAAAAGTATAATTATGTAGGGATGACATTACTTTTAGTATGAAAAGAGTGATTACATCAGAATGCATAACATAGGCAATGACATAACAGCAGATGCCATCACATCTCATAAAACTTTGGTTTGCTTGGATTGTGGCTAGTTTCACTTTTGTGTTGGAACCTCGCAGGTCGGAGGTTCCATCGCAGATCTAAGTGGAAAGCAAAAGGACCCCATTGACCAATGGGGTCCATTTGGTGCTGTTCGGTTCCATCATAAGACGGAGTCATTCAGCCGCGGGGATTTTCCTTTCCTGCTCCCCGAACGGAGCAGAAAACCGGAACCCCAAAGCGTAGATCTGAAACCACCCTGTCATACACCATATTGATCTCGGTGAGGAGGATTTTCCATCAGACAGTTATCGTTATCTGATCTTTTGTCTGGAGAAAAGTCATTAGTAATGCCCCTTTTACACGGGACGATTCTCGTTTGCTCGAGTGATTGAGCTGGTGATTCCTATGTGAAACATTGAATGAGTAGTATATAAACTGCTTGACAAGGGAACGATGCGGCACAGATTTTTATGCACGACAAGCAAGAACCTCGCGACTCTCGTTTGTTGTTCAGTCATTGGCTCCTAATTAAACTAAACGATTATCATTCATAAAATCATTCAAATGAGCAAAACTAAATGATAACCAGTCTAAACGCACTATAAGTGCTCCTCACCACTGGGTTGAGATATACCCTTCGACTTGCTAGGCCTTTATGGCAGCTCCAGTGCCTGCTACCCTGCGAGGCCCATGGTGATAGCGTATTTTTGCTCAACAGACTACATATTTATGACACAATACATAAATTAACCAAGTAACTGAAGGCAAAATTACTCCAATTTACTGATTGTATGCTTGTTTTTCGTCCTTTGTGTTACCTTTTTTGAGAATCTCTATGGTTGCATAATTACTGTAGTTAAATACAGCAGGCCATTTATTGTACGCTCAGCCGCTTACGCCAGTATCTTTTAATCTGTAATAGATTAATAAGCCTACATTTAAATGGGTTTTGACATATCACAATAGTATAGACAGCAGCTTTGACCCAATCGCAATTTACTTGTTTATAAACTGTAATTATGACTGAGGTATCTGCTAATTACTATGTGTACATCCTCCGGTAACCATTTTCAAGGCAAAAAGCAGAAAAAAAGCAATATTGAGCCACAAGAATGTATGCTCATAGTCTTAAGGAACCTTCATTATTTTTATCTAATTTAGATTTGTCTTATCTCCTACCAATGAATGTTTCAATATAACAATTTTCTAGATCACTTTATGAATATAGAATTGTATTTAAGCAAAAGGCTGTTTAGATGTTTCTTTACATTAAAGGGGTGTCCAAAGGATATGCCACCAATTTGTAATTAGAATAGGCCAAACTGCTTGGAGTTACAGCAAAAAAGAGAACATAAAGTTTTTGTATGGTAGTTTACCAGATACAGCGCCACTCTCATCCACAGGGTGTGTCCATTATTGCAGGTCAAAAGCATCTTGCCACCATTTACTGAATGGGACTAATCCGCATTACCATTTACAGCCAATACATGATAGTGATATTATATCTAGTTAAAATATTTAAAGGGGATGTAGCACGCCTCTCTTCTTTCTTCTAATTAGCTATAAGACTATCACACATTCAATACATAATTTGTAGTTAATTTGTCAACCCTAGGACAGCTTCTCACACAATGCCCTATTATGCCATGTTTAGATTCCGTTCACTTCTATGTCAGAGGACTGAAATCTTGGTGGAACCCAATGGACTCTCATAATAAGTCAGTTCCATCTTTTTGGCTCGGCTCTTGGGCGAAGGATCTAGTAGAGTGTTGTAGCTTCCGTTATAAACAGAAACCATAATGTAGATGTGAAGAGAGCCTTACTCAGTGGGAGGTCTCTTACTCAAGGTCAGCCAAAGACAATGAAAATTTGCTTCCAGTTTATGGTCTTACATTATCAGCAATTTCCTGATAGTCTTTAACCCTTTCCAATCCACTGTCTGACCTCTGAAGACATTCTGATTGAAGGCTGTACAGCTCTGATGTCGGAAGACGTCCGGCAGGGTATTCTTACTGTAGATTACTGGCTGCTCTGTTGTTGGGGGCTTCTCTACCGTGTCACATACCGCAGTACTAGCTCTAGCCAGCAGATGATGTCATTGTATAATGGTAGAAAGAGAAAGCCCCCTAGGAAACCCTGAATCCATAATTGGATTGCAAAGGGTTAAAAGTGGAATCGGTTCAGAGAAATCCCTGCTATTGCTCACCTGGGGAGTCTGATCCCATATCTATTGCATTGGTATTGTAAGTGGTGTCTATATTCTTCTAGATAGCACTAGTAGAACAGATGGAAGAATCTGATGCTGTTCTCTTTATTGAGATACTAGATATATAATCCCAATCACAGCATATTTTAATAGCCACCAGTTATAATACCCTGTAAATTGTACAGAAAGACCCCTTTCATCCAATAGCCATTCTCTTCTGCAGTCCGGTTTGCTAGTCAAGCTGAAAACAACCAGATTGATGACTAGTATACAGACCTATATTAGGGAATTGCTGGTATAGCAAATTCCTGATACACAAATGAAAGTTCACTAAGAGTGTAACAAAAACTTAAAAGTTGCATGGAAAAGTAAACTTGTAGTAATGAATTTTGATTCCAATGTCCCATGTGATTAACTTAAAGATATGAATTAGCATTTACAAACATTCTGTATATTTTAACAGACTGCGAAAAAAAACCTGATACTTTATAGTGAATCTTCAAGGCAATAGATGAAGCCTAGTCCTTTATTTTGTGGAATGAAACTAGCAGTAAAACGTTACATACAAACACGCACAACGCATATTTTACACTTCATAAATTTACACCAGTGAGAGAAGTGTTCTTTTAAAAATTGAATGTTTTGTTGAGTTCATGTGCATCTGTTTTATAAGCATATTTTGTCATGTTTTTACAAGAGATAGAATGAGAAAATGACATACGGATTCCGATATACTAACATATTCAGAAATGTATGTGTATAAAGTACATGAATGACTGAATTTGGAATATTCTTAAGTAACTTAAGATATATATTAATGTATAATAAGCTATAAAGGAGAGCACTTCTATAATGAGAGAATGCTGAAAACAGAAACCAAATGCTATAAAGAGGGAGTCACTCTGTTGTAGACAACCCAACAGGACGGGTGGACCGCCAGACCTGTAGTCACCGGAAGCCTGATGTAAATGTAGACGGAATCCTCTGTCAACCAGGCATCCTCAACTCAGGAGAGCATACCAAGGAGAGTCCAAGACTTCAACAGAGACTTGGTATGGCAGAAATGTGAAAAAAAGATTATAAAATGATCCCGGGTTCAAAATGTCTGCCAATGGCATTAGAGAGAAGTTGCAGTACTTACTTGAAGAAGGGGGGCTATATGTGTGCCTAGAACCCCACTCCCCTTTTTTTGTAGGTCCAAGTCAACCATGGGGAAAATCTTGTAAGACCAAGGATATCTTTCTTGTCTGCTATAGAAAAGTCTCCTTAAAGGGGTTGTCCCGCGCCGAAACGGTTTTTTTTTTTTTTTCAACAGCCCCCCCGTTCGGCGCAAGACAAACCCGATGCAGGGACCTAAAAAAAAATCCGCACAGCGCTTACCTGAATCCCCGCGCTCCGGTGACTTCTTACTTACCGGTTGAAGATGGCCGCCGGGATCTTCTCCCTCGGTGGACCGCAGGGCTTCTGTGCGGTCCATTGCCGATTCCAGCCTCCTGATTGGCTGGAATCGGCACGTGACGGGGCGGAGCTACCAGGAGCCGCTCTCAGGCACGAGCGGCCCCATTGAGAAAAGAAGAAGACCCGGACTGCGCAAGCGCGTCTAATTTGGCGATTAGACGCTGAAAATTAGACGACACCATGGAGACAAGGACGCTAGCAACGGAACAGGTAAGTGAATAACTTCTGATAACTTCTGTATGGCTCATAATTAATGCACAATGTACATTACAAAGTGCATTAATATGGCCATACAGAAGTGTATAGACCCACTTGCTTTCGCGGGACAACCCCTTTAACTCTGCTCCAGATGAAGGAAGATGCTATCAAGTCAAAGTCCACATGCTCCAGGGGAAGCTTCTCCAGCAGTGAGATGCGATAGTTGTGTCCACACATTGATATATAGACCTTAAGGATGGGAGAGAAGAGTGTCAGCTATGACTGGAGGAGACACTCTTCTCTCCTATCCTCATTTCTTCAAGTAAGTGCTGCAATTTCTCTTTAATGCCATAGGCAGACCCTTTAAGCGCACGAGCATTTAATCATCTCTTTTTTCACATATATTAATGTATGACTGATCTTCTCCAGAAAGACAGAGAACCTCTGCTGATAAAAGGAACTAATGTAAACTATTGGACCATACAAATCCTAAAGCAGGAAGACTCCAGACTAATGGTCCAAATCCCTAAGTTCTTGTAAACATGTAGTGCTCCACTAGTCTAGAACAAAGGACATTCATTTACTAAAACATTTAATATCTCATTTCCTTTCACATCACATATTACATGCTAGGCATGCTCTACCAAAATGAGAAAACATTTGTGCTTAATAAATGTCTTTGACAATAATTTGACTTAAAGTTGTAAACATTTTCAGTAATATCTTTAAAGAAACCCTTGGTGTGAATGAAGCACTCATTAAAGAGAATCAATCCCTTATATTATTTTACTAATTTAAGACATAGAAACATTTTCCGTTCTTCTAATATGTTTTTATTTTCTGTACATGACTATGGGGCGCCATATTGCCTGAGCTGCATTTAACAGCATTTAGAGAGATGCTTTACAGCAGCTTCATGGGCCACCCACAGGGCAGGAGGCTACCCATTGACTTGTATGGGAGAGTGTTCTAGGCATGTTCTGTGACCTGTGCAGAGGTCATTGTGCTGGGAGGGGAGTAGATAAGTTGTGACCATCACCTATTGTGAATTGTAGATCCTTTTTGGCCTGTATGTAGGTGTTTACCTTTCAGTGTAATTCTACCTGTGATGATAATGAGATGACTGCTGGAAAGTTTTCACTACACATCAGGAAGTATCAGACCATTATTAGACACTATGGTCAGTGTGAAAAAATGTAGAATTTTAGGATTGTTTTAAAAACATAGATGGTGACCAAAACTTTATCTGTAATTTAGCCCTTCACCCTTCAGCAGCCTATATCCTGTCCTTTTCCTGTTTCCAGGCTCTCTTTAACTTTCCAGAAACCACCTCAATCATCACAAAAATCATCTAGTGTAAGACAGCAAATAAAAGATATGAAGGGGAGGGAGGAGAGGGCGCAACTGCAGTTTCTCACTCAGTGTTTCAGTGAAGCTTCATGAATGGAAAAGGAATGGCAGTTCCTAGTCATTTTTATAAGGTTTGTCTAAAGAGTCTGACATTGACTTGCAGGAATGCTGCCTTCCAATAGGTGGCACTGCAAAGGCATAGTTCCATCTTCCCTATTGGCACCTGCTTCCTGAGCACAATAAGGCCAATAGCAGAGCCCATGGAAATGCTCACACGTACATATGCTGCAGCTTCCCCCTCGGTGCAGTAACGAGTCTCGTCATCCCTTTCTTTGAGGTGCACATCAGTATTTTCAGATGAGTTGGGCGGGCCTGAACTTTCAAGCAAAGAGAGTAGGGATTGACTAATTGAAACGTCCTGTATCTCTTATTAACCTTCGTCCCCTTCCCTCCCCTGGATGCCTCCGCAGAGGTCAGCTTCTTGCCCTGCGCATGCACAGTACCAGCTTTAGGAAGAAGAAGCTAAACTTCGTGGACAGTTTTTTTGTTCTGCCAGACACTATGGACGGAAGAAAAGCAAGCAAAATGTTTTTGCAAACTTTCTGTAAATTTATGAATTCTTGGCATCCCAAAGCATAAACTTAGTGCCCCTTTTAGGACATTAAGGGCCATCTGTACCACTTGTTTTCACAATCCCTCTAAACAAGAACAATAATATTACTAAAATATATTCTGTTTGGTGAATTTAAAAACTTTTAATAGCAAAAAGGTTAAAAAAAGATCATACAAGCTAATGTGGAGGTCCCTGTCACAATTTATATGTTGCATACAGTTTCTATGCATGGCATCTTCTGACATTCTTTGCAACAGAGCCATGCCCATGCCAAATCAAATGCATTCAAATAAAATAAAATTCTACATCTAATGATATATTAAATATCATAAATGTGTTACCTGTACAATTAGTGATACATAATCAATAATATGACAAAATGATTAAACATGGGCCGGTCCACCCGTCTTATCATTATACCACCCTACAGTTCGATACATCTGACCTTTACACACAAATTGAGACTCGCAGACAATTTTAGGGCATTGTGAAAGGTTAGAAATGAAATATTGGCACTCTTTAATTTTGAAGAAATGCTACAGTATTTGGGTTGCAAATGTGGATAGGATCTGAAATAATAGAGAACTGTGTACCTTGTATTGGTATTTACTGTTCTTACTTGACAGTCCAGAACTTTACTAAGAACTAGTAAATACTAGTAAAATAATAGATTGGAAATTGTGCAAGACATGCTTTAAATTTACCAGGTTTACCATAAAGATACTAAGTCAGTAGAAATCATAAGATGCCCTAGGGCTCACTCACACGGGCATAAGTGTCCCACATATTCCACATGTATTTAATACGTGCATAAAATATACTGTAAACTGCTGATATGTGTATACATGAGTATTTGCTGCATATGTTAAGTCCCCATAACCTATATCGGTACGTATAAGGTGCGATGTGGGAAACAAATCACGGCCCGTACTATCCTGGAGCGTACTCTCACATCGCACCTCCTATTGTTATCAATAGGGCTGGCGGCAGCAGTGCACCACCTGCGAGGTACATGCAGTGCTATGCCATGTGAAATGTCCCTATTGAAAGGAGTTGGAGAAACTTTGCGGCGGAGGATCGCTACTGCCCCGAAGTGAATCGAAGCGGTTTTGACATAAAAATGCTTAGAATTCACTGGAATATCGAATGCTGGTGAGCGCGATATTGGCCATGAATCATGGTCCGACATCGCGATTGCCTGAGTGAAGTTAGCATTAGACATGTGTGAAAAAAATGCAGGTGTGAGTATACAATAAGACTAGTTTCACATGGGTGATTGCAAATTTGCCATGAGAGAATTGCTCAAAAATCACGGCAAAATCGCGTCTTTTTCCCACGATTTTTGAGCGTCAGCGCTGCTTTTTCTTACAAAACCATCGCTGCTGCTTGCGATTTTGCCGCAATTTTTTTTGTGAAAGTCAATAGGACTATCTAATGTTAAAATTGCATCACAATGCAAGTTTGTTGCGATGCGACATGATAAAAAGCAGGCTCCATAGGGAAAGATTTGGGGAAAAAAAAAAAAAAAACGCACATCGTAGAAATATAGAGCATGCCAAGATTTTTCTCTCTCGCAACATCGCATGAGTGAAAACATCACTAATGGGAAGGAAACCATTGTAAATCATAGGCTTCATAATCTGCTTTTTTACTGACTCTGGCATCACATGAACACGGTTTTATCACCCGTGTAAACCAAGTAAGGGCTTATTCACACATCCGTATATTGGCCGGGTTTTCACGCCCGGCCGATATACGGTGTCCCTTTCTGCAGGGGGAGGAGGCGTGCTGGGCTGGGAGCAGTGCACTGAGCTCCCGCCCTCTCTTCGCCCCCTCTCTGCCCCCCGTCACTGTTTACAATGGGGGTGGCCAGGATGGGGGCAAAGCTAAGTTCCGGCCCATCCCGCCCCCTCCTATTGCAAATATTGGCGAAGGGCGGAGAAGGGGCAGGAGCTCAGTGCACTGCTCCCGGCCCGACCTGGCCTGCCTCCTCGCCCTGCAGAAAGGGACACCGTATATTGGCCGGGCGTGAAAACCCGGCCGGTATATGGACGTGTGAATAAGCCCTAAAGAAATAAAGGAAAAAATCCCCTTTAAACCAATGAATGGTGGTAGGAAAAATCAATGCAAGTTAATGATGAACGTTTCCATCTGTATATAGCAATAGACGTTCAGCACATCAGCATAAGTTGGTGTCTATGGGCAGCTTCAGACGAGCTTATGCGCATATACGCTTGACTGAGCGCAATGTATTTGCACAATGAATTTGCGAATGTGTCTGTGCATGGAACTGTACTTTTTTGTACATGAAGTCCTGGTTCATATGCAGAAATGGATGCATGGCAGTATACCACAGGAATACGAATAATAAAGATCTAGAGCCACTCGTAGGGATAAAATCCAGAAAGTTTATTAAAGTGGGTTATTCCAATTCTAGCTGTTTTGCTGCAAGAAGCAGACAGCTCCGTACATTGCATAGTGGCCTGGTTTGGTACTGCATGCTAACTTCGTTTCACACCAAATTCCATTAACCTATATATTACTGAGCTTAGCTTCTGTCATATCCTATGTCTAAATCATCTGATAGGATCGCTTTAAAGGTGTTGTATATGACAATAAACACATACAGTAGTTGCTTTCTTCCAAAAACAAAGTCAAACCTAACCACAGGTTTTGTCATATTGAATCGCAGCGCCATTCACTTCAAGCAAACTCATCTGCAATTGCAGACACAACTCATAGACAGATGTAGTACCTTTACTAGGACATACCCATATATTGTCCTATAATTCTGTACAGCCCCTTTAAGACTTTTTGTACAGCTTCAAGATCCAGTAAGATATAATCTGCATTTTCTCTGCTCTATTAGCTACTTTTTGATACAGTAGATGCCAAAGACATAAATAAGTTGCAACTTCCACCCGCTGTCAACTAGTGTAATTCCCAGAGGTGTTTATTTGTATACAGTATCCAATATACTCAAGTGTTTTCTGTACGAAATGTCAATGTAACATTCTTATGTAAGTTTGTAATCAGATCTGGTATGTGGTTGGTTTCAGCCTGTCACTACTGCAGTGAATTTCATTCACCGAGGCTGTTTCACATAGCATATGACTGCAAATCTTCTCTTTCATACATTACAGTGGAGACCTTTGTGTGAGCAATCATTTAGCAGCTTAGGAGGCAACAGGGGGCCAGAAACCAAGACTTTCTTGTGTGAGAGTATACAGAAGCATAAGTACCGAAGAGCTGTATGAGGCGTATAATATTAGAATGGAGCCGAATACAGGAACAGATATTCAATTTACTCGATTTATTTATCAGTTGATTATTTCCTTGAGTATCAGACAATTAAGAATGCTGATTGTGTCCAATTAATTAGATTGCTGCTCTCTCTGATGTCCCACCTTTATGCTGATTTATCTGCTGAATGATCTATCAATCATACAACAGGTATACTGTAGACAGGGGCATCTAAAAGAGTTCTAGAAACAGGTAAACTTGTAGGAGCTACCTGTATATAGAGAGAACATACCAAACAGGGGGCTAATGAGTTTTTCCAGAACCTGGCAAGTAGTACGGTACGATGCAATCTCTTCCCTTGTTGCGGAGTCATGACAAATCAGCTAGGTTGTGTGATCTCACTTTAGTGCTGAGTAAGGGCTTCTTCAGCGAATGTATTCACCTGCGCAATATGCAGAGAATAGAACCCATTGATTTCAATGGGTTTGTTCTCACTTCTGTATTTCCATGCGTGGAAAAAAATAGGACCTGCTCTATTTTGTGGCGTATTTGCACACTAAGGGTCCCATAGAAGTCTATGGGGGGTGTGCAAATGCGCGCGCAAAAAGCAGTAACATGCACAATACCAGACACTGTGCAATTCCATGAAAAAGGCAACACATCTGACCTCATTAGGCTAATTAGCCTATTAAATTAGGATGAGGGTGTTTTGCATGTGCATACGAACAGGACCTTTGTACGTAACAAGTATGGTACTATGCACTAATACACGAGCTCGTACGATGTGCAAATACGTTGCACTGTAGAGTGTACAATCGTACATATGGTTGTCTGTAGCCTCCCTATGGGTGCTTACCTTAAGTCCTGCTTTGGTCCATATTAACATCTGTATTCACTGAGGTTTTTTCATCCTGTTTTTTGTGGGTGGTGACAAAACCAGCATTTCTTGGGCCTCCTTGAGTTTTTTTGCAGATGTGAAAAATGCAATGAACATGGAGGCAACACAGATGTAAAAAATTTACATACACACGACATATGCGCCAAAAATGTACATTCACACGCACTTAGAATGGTGCGTTTTTCATGGACCTAAGTTGCATATGCCCATGTGAATGAGACCTGAAGTAAGAGAACGCAGGAAGGGATTTCCTCATAATGTACCACTTTCCTGGCTCATTCAGCTCATATAGTAGGTGCAAGCTATATCCAACCCTCATAAATACAATGTAGTGCAGAATTCCCTAAGGGCCTCTTCACACGGGCGTATGTGCTCCTGCGCTTGCCTCAGTGCAACATATTTGCGCTATGAACAAGGCTTCTTTGCTTATGTGCGTGCACATTTTACTGTACCATTTGCGCAGGCAAGCCATGTTCATGTGGGCGCGGCACAAATCCACGTCCTGATGTAATTGGCAAGTTCAAGATGTGTTTTTTTCCCCAGGAATTTTATGCAATGTGTCATGTAGCTCCTTGCGTAAGGCTTCTATGGGGACCCTTGGTTTGCAAATGTGCACAAAATAGAGCATTTCTCTGGGTTCTGTTCTCTGCATTTTGCTTCTGCGTGAAGGAGCCCTCAAAAATACCATCCATGTGTGATTGGTGGGGGTCTCACCCAAGGCCTTGACCAATAAGCCAAACAAAATGACGGAGTTGTTCATGGAAGCTTCAGGGCCTTGAGTACCAACAACCGATACAATGTGTCCGACTCTACAGCTCAGCTCCACCCATTTACATGGACATCCCTATATAAGGTGCTGCAGTGAAGGAGCTGTGATGCTCCAGTAAGTGTCGCTGCCCCTTAGTTCTGCTTATCACCGGTGGTCCTGGGTGGCATAAGCAAATCACAAATGCAGTAAGAAAACTTTTTCATTGCAAATTCAAACTTTTTTAAAGGGGTTCCACCAGCTAGTAAATACAAGCATAGTTATTTTCCAATACTTTAGGCAAAGTTGATGAAGCTCCATATTGCATTCTCACACAACTAGTTATTCAGATGCCATTGTGCTCTTCCATTGTCTTTGAATTTCAGAATAATAAAGTGCTCCCATGAAGGACAACAGACTATGGGCACCTCCATAGGTAACAATAATGTTGTATGTTCTTCAAGCTTGGCGTCTCTAAAAAATACTTTTCTGGGCAATTGCTGCATATGACCCAAAAGTCAGATGTGTAACTATTCAGGATACAGAAGATGCAGTTGCACTTTGGACCTGGAGCCCAATAAGCTCCAAAATGGTCCGTCTCTCGCATGTGAGCAAGAAAACTACCGATACTATAAACGCTCTGTGATAATTGACAATTCAGGTACAAGTTATTCCTATATTACTTATTGTTCCAGAGGGCAGTTAGCACTAAATCTGGTAAGCACAATGAAATCTATTCTTTACCGCTGAGATCGACGGAAGCACCAAACATAATTGTAGGGCTGAATTATGTTTATTAAACAATTCACATTGCTTAGTTATACATCTAAAGTGAAATGTATCTGAAGTCCATTGTCTCAAATAGCAGTATGTTTGCTAGATAACTATATACACAGTATAGTACTTGGGTAATGAGTGGTCTGCTATTCAATTCTCAAGTTGCTTCGCTCACTGGAGAGAAAGCTTTATGGACAGAACATAATGAACACACATTGCTTTTCCCATCTTCATCAACACAGTAGCTGTAAAATCCATAACATTAATGAACAGTTTTCCTTGGGATCCCATAACTCCAACACTATTTTTATTAACTGGGTTTTTTTCTGGTTCCCAGTGTTTTAGTAAATGGACCCTTTAGTATAAACCAACAGCGGGACATAACTATGCCTACTTATTACATGCAGTAGAACAAGGCAGCATTGAGCTCACAGATAGGTTGTGGTATCCAATCTGTCAAAGTATCATTGACTACTTTGTTTTATCTATTTGCTGCCTGAATCAAATTAAAGTGGTTTTTCGAGATTTACATGAAATTTGGTGACTTTGGAGGCCATATTAACACTTTGATCTCGTTATCATGGTCCTCAATCCAATTATGAACACTTTTTGCAGTGTAGCACAGTGCACTTTCCTGGTGAAGGAGGCTACTGCCATTAGAAAATACTATTGCCATGAAGGGGGGTCAACTTGGTCTGCAGCATTGTTTAGGTAGGTGGTACATGTCAAAATAACATTTGCATGAATGCCATACACCAAGGTTTCCAGGCACAACATTGCCCATAGCATCACACTGCCTCTGCTGTCTTGTCTTCTTCCCATAGAACACCCTGGTGCCATCTCTTCCCCAGGTAGATTATGTACATGCATCCAACCATCCACATTATGTAAATACAAATTTAATTAATTAGATTAGGACACCTTTTTCCATTGCTCTCTGATGCTCACATGCCCATTGTAGACACTGTTGGTGGCCTATGGCTATGCAGCCTCATATACAGTAATCTGTGATGCACTGTTTGTTTTGCCACCTTTCTATCACAGTCAGCATTAAAGGTGTTGTCCCACTTTAAGCTGTTGTGCTGCAGCTCCATACATTGTGCAGTGGCCAGGATTGGTATTGCAGGTTGAGTCCTATTGAAATGAATGGGACTCTACAGTCACAAACCTGGCCACTGCACAATGTATGGAGCTGCAGCAAAACAGCTCAAAGTGGGAAATTCCTTTAACCTTTTCAGCAATTTGTGCTGCAGTAGCTCTCCTGTGGCATAGGACCAGATGAGCTATCATTTGTCCTCCATGTATTGTATATCAATGAACTTTGAGCACCCATGACCCTATTGCCAGTTCACTGGTTTTCTTTCCTTGGACTATGTTTGGCAGGTACAATTCACTGCATGCCAAGAACACCCCCAAGAAATGCCATTTTAAAGTTCCTCTAACACAGTCGTCTAACCATCACAAGTTTGCCCATGTTAAATCACCCAGATCTTTATTTTTGTCCATTTTTCCCAATTCCAACAATTGAACTCCAAGAAATGATTGTCCACTTGCTGCTGGATATATTTCACCCTCTGACAGGTGAATGAGACTGCTGCATTTCCCACACAGCTAGATGGCTGGAAGCGCCACTGTGCAGCCAAAGACACTGAGGGGACTGCAGCTCTAAAGCAATGCTTTGTCTCTTTCATTTTCCAGCTCAATGGGGGTTCCCAGAGGTTTGAATTCCAATGATCATAAAGTGATGGTATGTCCTAATGATTTGCCATCCCTTTATAAGATGGGAAAACTTCTTCAAAGTTACAAGCAAAAAAAAAACCAAAAACTTTTAGGCAGGTGATTAAGTGGCCCAAAAGTGGCCAAACTTCTTTCCCCCCAAATCCTGGCATGTTTAATAGTCTTTTATATTATTTGGGATATCAAACATAGTTATATGTCAGGTCTGTATGTAAAAACTCCTGGCATGTCCTATTCCTATCCATTTCATGTACGAGAAATTGGACGTGCCAATGCATGTCAATGTGCTGCCTCTGCAGAAATCGGATGTCTGTGTGTTGTCTGATGTGAGTTGCACCAGAGTTTCTCGGGTGCAATTCGAATACATGGCTGGTGTGCATTGAGCCTAAAACTATAGCACAGATTACCTGAGTCACATTTTAATAGACATATCAAAGGTAGCCTATCAGCACCTTTATGCTGCCCTCTCTAAGGATCTCAGCCATGTGCACTCTATAGGCCGGCTGCACAAGGCCGGGTCAGATTCCGCAGCGGAATCCGATCCTGTGCACGGCCAGGGGCCCTCGCGTACCTGTCCGCAGTCTTCATAATCTGTGCTGCGAATGTGCCGGCCAGCACACCGGCGCACTTGCGTAGTACAGATAATGCCACACCAGCGCTAGGCAATGATACGGATCCCGCAGCCTTTCCGCAATGATGATTGTGGCAGGGCCATGGGTCGGACAGCGAAATCCACCTTCAAGTAGAGCATGTTGCAGTTTTTCTCCCGCGAGCAGAAAATTGCAATTGATTTCCACTTGTGGGCAGGAAAACCCGCTTTTCAACAGCCTTCTATGGGCGGTATTTGCTGCGGAATCCAGAGGCGGATGCCCACTCCGTACTCCGCAATGCCAATCCACCCATGTGCAGGTGACTATACCAGGAGTCCAGTGAATTTGTTAACTGCAGGCTCTCTCCATGACTCTCCCCCCACCATCTGCTGAATGACTGCTTTCTAACTATGCACAAGGTCAGCCATCAGTGCACCCAAGACACTGATTCTACTGCTATCATGTTCATGTTCTCTTATGGCATGTGGTTTCTCCAAATTCTTCATGTGAAGAGAGGCTTCATCACTAAACACATGCTCCTCTTCTTCCATGACTGACAACACAGTAACTACAAACGCCTTTTCTTTGGGCTTACCACCCTTATCTGAGACTTGCCCAACAAACAGATTTTTGAGGACTCAGCTGGAGATTGCCTGAAAGTTTCGAGCCTCATCATTACAAGTCATTGGCCTACCTGCTCCTACGTGGAGTACATTTCTAGTTGTCTGAAATTCCTATAAACCAGCAAGTTCTGTAGTCAGAGGACCCACCTTAAATTTATGCCTAAGTATTTTTTTAGATAGAAACATTATTATTAAAAAAATTGTTCAAACGAGCAAAAGTGAACAATAATAGTTCAGCCTAAACGCAGCCAGCGAAAACCATTCACTTTTTGTTCATCTTTCATTCTATACAGGAATATAACCATCGTTGACTGGTTCACTAATCGTGCAGTTTAAACAGCGCTCTTCAGTCCCTCTCATTCATTTACAAAGCGAATGTGAAAGACTGAATGATTCTCAACAAATCTCAATGAGCCAATGATGCACCCGCCTGTCTAAACCGGCTGCACCAGAGTGATTGAGCCAACGGTGATGTCACTTGCTCATTGGTTCATTCAAACGAGAATCGGCTCGTCTAAAAGGACCCTAAAGCCCCTCATAGCAGTCACTGGACCATAGCCAAAATGCACACATTGTTTTTTCTGCGGGGGTTGCTATTGGGAAGGTCAGTGTTGCCAACCTGAAAAAATTGGTTTCTTTTGGATCTCTACTGGTGCAGTTATTAACGAATTTTCTTAATGGTATGAATAATTTCCGAACAACCTGTTTATTACCATATCACTCGCATTATTGTGAGGAGTAAAGCAAGTTTAACCATAAGTGTAAATTAGTAAGCCATGATACATTTTTATCCAATAATCTTCACTTTTTACAACTTAAGGGCTTATTCACATGTCCGTATATCGGCCTGGTTTTCACGTCCGGTCGATATACGGTGTCTTTTTCTACAGGGGAAGGAGGTGAGCTGGGCCGGGAGTAGTGCACTGAGTTCCCGCCCTCTCTCCGCCCCTCGCCACTATTTGCAATGGGAAGGGGACGGGACGGGGCGGGACTTAGCTCCGCCCCGCCCTTTCATTGCAAACAGTGCCGAGGGGTGAAGAAGGGGCGGGAGCTCAGTGCAGTGCTCCCGTCTCAACCCGCCTCCTCCCCCTGCAAAAAAGGAACACCATATATCGGCCGGGCATGAAAGCCCGCCCGAAATACGGACGTGTGAATAAGCCCT
Organism: Eleutherodactylus coqui; assembly: GCF_035609145.1. Taxonomy (NCBI): domain Eukaryota; kingdom Metazoa; phylum Chordata; class Amphibia; order Anura; family Eleutherodactylidae; genus Eleutherodactylus; species Eleutherodactylus coqui. Next base: position 212,186,035 of record NC_089841.1, on the reverse strand, counting down.
AAACGAAAGCTGTAGCTAGATTTTCCTTTTACTAGATTCACTGCTCTAGCTCTGTATCCAAATGCACTGACTAAAGCAGGGTGGCTTATTGGAACCCCCTGGCACCCAGAACCTGGAGCACATACCCTTTAGACCAGGGGCATAGCTAAAGACTCACTGAACCGGGTGCAAAAGTTTATCTTGGGGCCCCCGAACGTCTCTTAACCCCTTAACGCAGACGCGTAATTTGAAGCTTCTGGACCCCAATGGAAAACCTGTAACAGGGCCCCCAACTATAATGCTTTATTCATAGTACTGGGCTCCCTAAATGGAGCAGAGAGGCCTTATGAATCCCCTAAGGCTCCTGGGCCCAGGTGCAACTGCACCCCCTGCATATATCCTCAGATATACCACTGAGTAAATGTGATGAGATTAGGAAAAAAGACTATTGCCATTTTTCCCAAAACAGCCTTATTTAAATGCGTGGAGGGGATTCGCAATACCAGAAATATCTCAATGATGAGTGTCACGGCCTTTAGAAAAAAAAGTCTCTCTTATTATCTCATACAGGCTCTTAGGGCTAATTACATTGGTTTCCTTTGGACAGGTTTGCAAATATGCAAACCCAACTTGCTAGATATTTACTTGTGTTACATCCAATAACTATGCGAATATGTAATTCTAATACTAGTATATGGAAAACTATCATATAGCAGCCAATTATTTAGGAAATGAGGCCCAAATTGAAGCCAAATGGTCACAGTGATAAATGTCCTCAGATACATAAGCCTTTATAGATCTGATGTGAAGGACAAGATCTCCCAAACCTTACGGAGACTTTTGGGTTCGAGTCATTCTTCCGATGAGTGTAGTATGTGTGTTAAGCATGGCATTTTTATTGAAAACGGGTTGGCTTTATTTTTATTATTTTTTGTAACACCCAAGCTGTTTCTGTCTGCGTAATGTGAATGTAACAATGTTAGCGGCAGACTGTCTCTAAAAAAAAATCTACTTATTTTACAATAACGTAGCCTCACGGGTATTATTAAAATGAAAGAGAAAAATACCGAAGTGGAGTGAGACGGGAAAGACAAATGCCCTGAGGTTGTTGTTAGAACAGCAATTGCTGAAATCCCTCATCACACGATTTTAAATGATATATGAGATTATTTCCACAGCCAACAGAACCTCCACGCTGTAAATGACTTTCCTATCCTATTTATTTGCTATTTAGGTCTCCTTCTCAACTCAATCCTAAATTCTGTGTAAGGGAGCTTTCACACAGGACAGAATTATTTCTGCGTCACAATGTTATCCTTATGGGGCTTGCATTCTGCACCTGTTAAAATCTGCACGTTTTTATTTCAAAACCGCAAGATTAAATTCTACTGCGGAATTAAGGACATCTTGCTTAAGTGTTGCAGATTTCAAATAGGAGATGTACTGGAGGTGGACAAAAATATAAAAACACCATACAAAGTGCATAGGATTTTAACCATTAGCACTGAGCTGGGCTTTTGACCCCTGCTTAGCTGAGAGCTTTCCCGCCAAATTTGTGTTTACTTCACCTCTTGCCCTGCTCTGGGTGGGTTTGGAAGCAGGTGGTAACAGCAGCTGAGAGGCTCAAACTCCTGACCAATGAACCTTGTTGGTGGGGCAGATGTTCACTTCTGCCCAGCAGCATCTGTGTCATATTACCTCCACCTAAATTACATAGGATTATAAATCATATTTCAATAAGGCATATAGCCCATTCATTTACCACTCACACTTGCGAACAAAATCATGGCATGTTCTACCTTGGCGTGTTTTACACGCGCATACATGCCAAGATAGTACATGGGGATTTGTGGCATGCAGCAAGTATGCTTGTCATTAAGTATTTGCTGCATATTTTGGTGCATATTAATTTCTAATTAATGTTACTATTTTAATATAATCGTTATGCTGCTTTGTCCACAAACAATCTACAATAAAATCAAGTGACGTTTTTTTTTTTTGGTGATCAGTTTGGATTTGTTTTTAAGTAGCAGTTCTAGGAATTATTCATATAACTGAAAACTACATTGCGGCACAAATCTTTTTTTTCCATTATTTTAATGGGGACAGAAACACACAAGAATCAATTTTGCTCAGTTTACACTGGCAACATGGCCTCCATTTAACTCTCCTGATACATTAGGACCTGTTTTAATGCACCTATCAAACTACTAATGATCACTTGTCCGTGAGTATGTTTGTGTGTGGGTGCTTCTCATGCTCTGTGCCTGGTGATGTCATTGCGCCGCCCATGCTGATGTCACCACAGGTCCTACAGCATATATGAAACACAGAGCCTGACTGACAAAAGAACAAAGTTATGGCTCCTGGAAGGGGAAAACAAAAATAACAAAATGAGAATGCAACTAAGCCATTATTATCTCTGACACAACTCAGTGGTCCTGACACAAGACACCGACCTACTGCCACCACAGAGATCCGGTGGGCTGAAGGACCTATGGTGACGTCACTGATGAGGGAGGAGCCATTGTGCAGTTTGGTAAAAGAGATCTGGTGGCTGAAGGACCTGCGGTGATGTCACTGCTGTGGGAGGAGCCATTGTGCAGTTTGGTAGATAGTACTGTATACTTGATAAGCCAACAACAGCCACCAGGATCTGTAATGATGCCAAAATTGGTGTACAAAAACTTCAAATTTTGTTACAAGCTTTGTTTACACCAAAGGTTTGCAGCCTTTTTTAGTTTAAACTACTCACACCATTTAACTGGCTGAATGATGGGTCTTTCATGACACAATAGGGACTGTGTTTTATGCCCCTATTTATTTAGAACATATCCATTAAATAATATTTTTTTACTGGATAGAATATCGTGGCATGCTGTACTACTCTGACCATGACAGAGCAATGGGAGCCAGGTGGAAAAGAACTAACACCATTCTGAACCCCGAGCCTTATCCAGTGTAGTGCATACTTATATTATCAATTTATAACTTTTGGGGGACTTATCAGGCCAAAATTGGTGTACAAAAGCTTCAAATTCTGGTGCAAGAATACCATGCATGAAAAACTTAGAACTTTTTAAAATTTACATCCCTCATGCCACTTTTAATAAAAGTAGACGACAGGGCCACCCCAGCCCAACAGATGTACCGTATTTTGCACTCTATTAGATGCACTTTTTTCCCCTCCAAAGCTGGGGGGAAAAGTTGCTGCGTCTTATAGACTGAATGTGCCGAAATTCATTGTGATCGCCATTTTTAGCGTGATCGCAAATTTAATGCACGTCCGTGATTTAGTTTGCTCGATTGTGTGTTAAACACGCAATCGCATGAACAAATGTGCTATCAGTCAGAAGTTTTCTCTCCTTCCCACTGCCGCCCATACGTACCGCTGATTGGTGGTGAGCGCCGGCGGGAACTGTTGCTGCTCCCCGCCTCCACCAAACGGCTTCTTTCCTTCCTCCTGCTGCACACAAGCGCCGCTGTGACATGAAGCGCCGGTTTTTCAGACCTCTGCTTCTTCTTCTAGTCTGTCGCCTGGCACTAACCCTACGCTGTCCCTGGGAAATATTTTTCCCCTATTTCCTGCTCTAAAACGGACGTGCATCCTATAGTCCGGTGCGTCTTATAGAACAAAAAATAGGGTATGTATAATTTATACAAGAGACTGGCGAAAATTATAGTACAAATCCACTCCAAGTCCTAGCTGGCGTCTATTTCTTTTTTCGGTGTATGGATGACCTGAGATACGCCTAGTGTTTGAAGGGGTGTCCACCTTTTCATATATTAGTTGCATATTCCACCTGCCGGAATCATATTAAGACTGGCGTTTGAGTTATGGATCTTAATAAATTCCCCTTTGTATTTCATACCTGTAATACGTTTCAGTGTTGTATTTGTTATTCACTAAAAACCACTGCATTACAAATACCCCAGACACATAGCATAAGCCGGGTGCACAGTCTGGGTTTTCATTTGATATTTATTTCTAGTCTGCACAGATCTGCATGTTAAAGAATTTAGACAACTTTTAAAAATAAGTCTTGTTAAAAAATTCCCACAATTTTCTGTCTATGTAGATCTAAGTGTCTCCATGGTTACAGACTACAAACAAACCTTATGTAGTCTGATCCTACAGTTATCCTTCTTTCCATCTGTCCCTTATTTATGCTAATCTACCAAACATAAGTAAGGGCACTAATGAAAGAAAGTATGACACCAGGATACAGAGAATCTGTATGCAGGCTTTTGCATGGGAGCTTTTGGCACACACAGTAGATAATTCTTAATCAAGACTATTCGCAGTGTTGCCTAATATTTTTTCATTTTAGATACATCATAGCACTAGCAATTGGTTACAGAAAAAAGTGTACCTGTCCTTTAACCATTTCCAATCCAATTTTAGATTCAGGGTTTCAGAAAAGGCTTTCTCTTTTTTGCAACAGTGCCATCTGCTGGCTAAAGCCAGTGTGCGCCAAAGAGGCTCCAACAGCAGAGTGGCTGTCAGTAGTCGGTAAGAATACCCTGTCGGACGTCTTCTGGCATTGGAGCTGTATAAGCTTCAATCAGTATGTAGGAAGACGTCAGACCGTGGATCGCAAAGGGTTAAATGAATGCAAGTGAGAGATTTAAAAACAAGGTGGACCACAGGGAAAACCACAAAATTAAAATTACACATAAAAAACATGATTTTGACTTTTATTGGAAAACGTACTGTACTGTATTTTTCTATAGAGCAGTCCACAGAATATATCAGTATATAGGACTTACAGTAATATTATTTTATGATGTAGTCTAATAATGAACTGTGGCACAGTCTTCTTTATTAGGCTGATCGGAAGTTAGGTGATGGTTTTGTGATGTTGTGACTTTCCCAAACTTTAGAATGCTACAACGGGTGAATATATCTGGATTTCCATCCAGGCTGTATAACGACTTTCAGGTCTGCTCTTGTGTATAAATTCCAAGTTAGTACAATATATTACATGGATGAATCTCTTTGTGTTCAAAGTCAAATAGTGGACAGTCTTTTTCAGAGGGCTTGATATTCAGGTGCAAACTGTACTATTCTTGTCTTGCCTAGAGCATTCATTTCCATTAATTCTGTAGAAATGGAACCAATAGAAATCTTTTTTTTTTTTTTTGACTTTTGCCTAGTGACACAAGTGCAGTAAATGGCATAGGATTTCAGCTATAAATAGGACTATTATTATTTTCCATAGGAAAATAGCCATGGAGCTGAATTATTTTAACAGTAACTTAACACACGGGAGTGAAGCCTGCCATGGTAAAATAGTCGGATATTACAAAAAAAAAAAATCATGGTCATTTTTTTTACTTTCTTTTTCTTCCCTGTTTTAATGGAAATGATTAATGCTCTATTATAATTGTGTCAGGTATAATTGCCATGATTGAACTTGTGAGGCTGGTATTAGGTGTGTTAATGGTTTATGAATACTATATCTTAGCTGCATAGAATATAGAAGTACACTGTAGATACTTACTGTAGTAAAACATAAGGTCTGGTGCTACTATATCATCATTATTATATTTCTATTGCATATTGCATAACAATATCTAATAACATCTTCAACAATTTGTAATAACTTGACAGAAAAGGAACTTTTTAAAAACTTTTTCCACAAAGTCATATAGACCCAGTTCTCTAGAATCTCAGCGTATACTGTAATATTTCACTGAAACTAAGAGGCTCACCTCCAACCAAGGCCATTATCCCCTTGTCCTCAAGTTGGCATTACATAGGAAAGATTCTCTTGGCCTCATCGAAACCAGATTTCTTCCCATCCAAGTGATTACTCACATATGCCAGTGTTATTTCCAGTGGTGGTTTGGATATTGGAAGTGTTACATATAACTGAAGACAGGTAATTTTGACTTACTCAGTAGTTCCACTCTACACTTAATGGGCCGCTATACTTTGCTGCTGTTTCTAGCTAGATTCACTTTACAATATAAGAACTTACAGTTGGCCACTGCAGCTGGGAAGTTAAAAAAATGGCATCCGATTATGATGTCAAACTAAAAGCTATTGGGATTATCAGTACAACCTATTCTTCTACTGCTGTTAGACAACATTATGTGGTCGCATGCGCCATTCGGTAATTTGTGCCAAATTCACTAAGCAGGAGCGTTGACAACATATTTATGATTATAACAGCAGTTTTTTACTACCCTGGTTTTCCTGAAAATAAGACATACCCTGAAAATAAGACATAGCATGATTTTCTCGAATTTTTGAGGATGCAAAATGCTTTTCAGGCTTTTTTGAGGATGCTTGAAATATAAGCCCTACTCCAAAATTAAGCCCTGCTAACAGTTAATTAAAAAAGTCAATTTAAATAGTGTCCAGGCAGCTATACATGTAAAAAAACTTTTTGAACAAAAATTGATATAAGACACTGTCTTATTTTTGGGGAAACACGGTAGCTATATACAGTTAAAAACGGGACAAGAAAATCCTTTGTCTAGCCGATCTCTCAGTCCTATGCAAAATTTGTAGTACTGTTCCTGCTGGACCTATTCTTTCTTGGACTGTTTATGGTTAAAGAGACTACTTTTATCCCTTATGGGCTAAAGGTAGGTGACCTGCTAAATCCACTCACCTTCCCCATCGTTCCATCGGTGTCAGCCGTGGAAGCCAGACACTCATTACATTATAAAATTAGAATGGGCGGACTACTTAGCACTGCCGCTCAATGACTTGAGCGGTGGGTTCTAGCACTCACTCCGGGGAACGACGGAAGTGGTAAGAATAAGATTTACTTCCCGGACTCAGTGGGTCACTTACTTGTAGCCCATAAGCTTAGCTTATAGGGCTAAATGTAGATGACAGATTACCTTTAAGGTAAGAAGCAACCCAAACAAACTTGGACTATGCTTAAAGCAACCCTCCAGTCTTGGACAAACAAAGATGGCCGCACCAACCTCTCTCTTTACCTGATGACATATGTATAAGACACAATACCCGCTTTGATTAACCAGTGCTGCCAACGTGAGCAGCACTGGCAAAGTCAGAACAGCATATAGTATCTTAGACTACTGAAGCATACTAATGCACAGTGTTCTCCATGTAGTCAGAGAAGTGGTGCAGCCATCTTCGTTTGGCCCCGCTCAGAGGGTCACTTTAAAAACAGTGACATCAAAAAGAGCTCAAAACATGATTAAAATAGAAAACTCCATATTGATGAGTTCCCCTTTAAGCTTATATAATGGATACTTATTGCACTTTTGTCCTTCTTTTCTAATGATGCTTTCACCAAGTATGATAGTTAATTCATCACAGGGCAGATGTCCCTATAGAAGAATCCACTCCACTCTATCTAATACCAGCATTGCCTTTAACGCGTTCATCTTTTAATCTTATTAGATTTCTAGCAGATGCTCTTTTTTTGTGAAGTTTTATTACTAATATCTCCACCAATATAAGCATCCCCGTATTGTGATTCTTGGTGAGTTTGTGTGGTATTGAAGTAGATGGGACATTTTTGCTGACGATTGCAATCTTTTGCCAGCACATTTTCAGCTGGCATTGAAAGATAAGCTGTCACTTTCAGTACAGGGGTGGGAAAATATGAAGTACGCAGATTTTAATAGGGCATGGGCCTCTGTGCTCAAATTTTACTTTTCTAATTAGTGGCTTAGACAAGCTGCTGATTGTTCAAGAAATAGTAGTGACATCAATATATTTCTTGTAATAACCTTGTGTGTGCACTGCAGTCTCTGCAGAAGGCTTGCGGATCTTCACAGATTCGTCCTCTGTCAGGGATACAGAAATCCCTGTATTTCTGGACATTCGAACAATATACCAACACGTTATGTTAGAAGAACGGTTGGACAGTCATATATATATATATATATATATATATATATATATATATATAGTAGGACTTACTTATTAAAGTAGCATGCCATTTCTTTATGACAAATAGGAAATGGGTATGAATGGCAGAGTAGATCTCTTAGGCTCTACATCCAAGGGCAAATTTAAATTGCGGAATCCATGCGGGGTACCCGCACGGACAATCCGCAGTACAAGCTGCCCATAGGAAGACATGGGCGTCCGGCGTGCCGGACGGTGCTTCTGCACATATCCGCAGTGAAGACCCGGACAGGTAAGCACTGTCCTCGGCTGCAGGCAGGGTTGGATTCCACTGTGGGCTCCCGGACTCCAATCCGCCCGTATACATGAGGCCTTATAGTCTATAAAAGGCAATCTCATAACATTTCCTAGATTTGTAGCAAATCAGAACAAAAGGTCTTTTTCTTTTCTTTCCTGAACAGCACCACTCTTGTCTGTGGGCTGTACCTGGTATTGCAGCTCAGCCTCATTTCTATTTTTCTATAACCCTTTTAAGTGTTGTTTGGTTTATTTAGGAATATCCTACTCAGACTGACAAGAAAGTACCAATTGACCTTATTAATATGTCCGCCCTTAACCAGTATGCCAAACATCCTTGAGTATTACTCCAAGCCATATCAAGTATAGAACATGAGAATTTCCAGTGACATCACAGCAATATGTTAGAAGACTTCTCCACAATCCCAGATGCATATTAATGAATTTGGGATATCAGATCAACCTCAAGCTACTTTACATCTTAGCAATGACTTTTGATTACATACTTTAACAATGAACGTTACAGTGAACTCTTACATACTGCATGTATCTGGACTTTGTGCAGATTTTTTTGCATTTTCTTTGCTCATAAAGAAGCAAATCATAAGGATGGGTATCACTTTATAACATATATTTAGTAACAATGTACTAGGTTGTCCTTTTCGTTGTATCACATGATCACAAGTTAGCCCAGAATGTAAATTTTACATTCCAAGATATCAAATAGGTATCGGTCACCATCAGGATAATATAACTAATGTTCTACAGAAAGCTAATCTTCAATGAAGTGAACGAAAAGTAGTGACTAGGGCCACCATAAGAAGTGTGTAGGCCTTTGGCAGTCAAATGGTCAAAACTTGGTTGTCCACTGATCCACTTTTACTCTTTGTACCTTCCAAGCAGCTAGAGCTCATACTATATACTCATACTAAGACCATCTGCTGCCAAAAAACCCCCTGAAAACTTTTTGAGATCCACTTGATTTATGGGTTGAAGCATACGTCAAACGGATACATCATCCCCCCATTCACCGGACTGATGCCCTTTTGGCCTCCATTCATCCAGAATCTTTTTGGAACTCCATTTTCTTCTGCATGAAGTACCAGACCGTTCTGTTTAATTTAGATGCATCTGTAACAAAATGTATCGATTAAATGGATAATATAATAGTCTATGTGTGAAGTTTGCCACTATATGACATCTGTTTAATGGGTATATCATAAGATTTTCAATAGCATTTAATGAGGTTTCTGCTAAATGGATACCAATATAGCCTATGGGTGACAGATAACATCCATTGAATGCATTTTTTTACGATTCTTATGGATGATGTATGACACTGTTACACATCTGTCACAGCCTCCATTAGACATACCAGTGTAGCAAATCTTAACTTGACTTTTAATGCATTACAATAACTCATCCGCAATGTACTACAATGCTGTAAATCAATTTACCACAATGCACCAGTCATGTTAACAATTGCTTTAGCTGTACATTACGGGCTTTTCCCAGATCATGGTTTTAACAGATCATAGTTCAACAGCCATTAACACAGTGTGAACAGAGCTCTAGTTGAACATTGGACCACTTAGTAGACCTTACTGTCTACTCAAAATTGTAGGATTGGTCTGTAGCTTGCAATAATCCACTGGTCCCTGTTGGCCTGCCAAGATTTTGTGTACCATAACCATGCCTGTCATGGTTGGTTAGTTTCTCCTACTTCATGCCAAAAAATTGCCCTTAGTTGGCAGGTCTACCAATGGTCCTACAACTCTGCTTCCAGGTGAAGAATGGCCATTTCAGTTCCTGCACGTATCCCCACTAGGGCTTTCAAGACATTGCACCACATTATACTGCTTACAGCCTTGCCTCATACCCTCTGGAGACCTGAAACGGCAGGAATAGAAGATTTATTTAGTCCTCGGCATTAACTAAGCACATTTTTCATATGCAAGAGTGAGTGAAGGAAACGTGAACACATACAGCAACTAACTTTGGGTGAACCCAATAGCAGCACCTACGGCAGGATTATTTCAGAGCGCGGGCTGTAGTATATAGTCATATTGTTTAGTCCTGAATGGTTAGATTTATACTTTGCTCTAATTGTACCCATATTTTCACATGACACCTAAAAGCAGAAGAATAAACAGTGATCATACCCATTGTCAGCTACATTACTTAACCCAATAACAAATGTAGTGTCCGTACAGTACGCCAGGATTTCAATTTATAACTAATGAGAAATCCTCCAGTTTTATCCCTTGAGCTATTTTTTCGATTTGCAAATTTGTCATCCAACAAGTTTTTGCATTAGGCGAGGTCTGCTTCACATTGTAGATTTCAGTGACATCATGTGGCTAACAAGCAGATTTGCAGCTTTGGTTTAGCACAACATCAATTTGATGCTTACATCATTTTCTATGTTGTCTTTGCTGGAAGGGTTTTAATTATCTTGATTTCTAATGTAAACTAAGCTGTTCTTGGGTAAGCAGAGGAAAACACATAGCCTGGCGTGCTTCTTGTTTTGTAGGACACGTGAATTACATGACTGAAATTGGTCTTCCTCCATCACTGATGAATAAGTTGGATTAGTGTTTTTTTTTTTTGTTGACTACTTTTTACTAGTTGTCATTACCTCTTTTCTGTGGTGTGGCATCAAAGAACAGTATAGCTCTTGATAAATGTCCTTCTCTGAACTCTTCCCTATTTTTTGACATCTACTGTCTCCAAAAGTTCTAAGAGCCGTAGTATCTAGTTAAATGTCTCAACGCTAGTGACAAATCGATACGGTAACTAATAGTTTTATGATGCGCTACTGATAAAGTTTTCTACCTGACCCTCGATAACATTCTAAACTCACACAACCTGACTCTCTTTCATCGTACTGTATCATCCAAATGGTACAGAATACTGAGGCTTTATTAACTATTGCAATGTGAGCTTCTGGGATTTGGTGGTGTACGAGGGGGAGCATTGCTACATTCTCTCCTCTTGCTATAGCAGCTTATAGTTGCTCTGATAGGTGACTCCAACTGCCAAGCTATGCCCTGCCCCATGCCAGTGACCTGGCATTCTAGGGCCAGGATTAACCCTTTCCAATCTACTGTCTGACGTCTAAAGACATTCTGATTGAAGGCTGTACAGCTCTGATGTCGGAAGACGTCCAGCAGGGTATTCTTACTGTATATTACTGGCTGCTCTGTTGTTGGGGGCCTCTCCAGCATGTCCTATACCACAGTACTGGTTTTAGCCAGCAGATGTCGCTATTGTATAATGGCAGAAAAAGAATAAACCCTAGGAAACCCTGAATCAAAAATTGGATTGCAAAGGGTTAAGCCCCTCCCAAGGTCCCGAACTTGGAGGATGTTTTTTGGCACCTCAGACCTGACATAAAATAGGTGATTTGCACCATAAGAGGGGACTGCAAGTCACTAAGGACTCTGTATAAAGCAGGGGTGTTGCTGCAGCTGTCGCAAAAGGATGCAATAATCTGCAGAGAGTGCAGAGTCTAGTGGATGGAAATGAGCTGTTGCTAGAGAAGATAGGTTTGCAGAGGGCCAACGGTTGACAGAAATAGTTTGCAACTGCTTCTTTCACTGAGAGACCGCTAGGATTCCAAGCAGTCAAATGTTGAGAGGGTTGGAAGAGTGCGGCACTGCGCTGCAGAATAACCGGGCCCAAAACGAGGATCTGGACTTCTAGGAATTCTTCTGCATCAGGTCGTAAGTTAGGCCTGCCTCAGTAAAATCTGAGACGTGTGCATGAGTTAGTCAAAAGTAGTTACTAACAGGTGATTTTACGATAACTATTTAACCCTTTATTTACCATAAAGATTCCTCCGTACATAAGTCAATTTTGTATATGTTTGTATCTCCTTTACATTATATTCTGAATCTGTGACATGATACTACCAGCCAATATACTGGCATGTGCCAACAGCTATATTCTTGCCATCGAAAATGCAGTCATCAATGTTTGCCTGGGTTCATCGGATAACAAATCCTTAACAGTGCCATGGTTGCCAATATAAATGGAAGTCATGATGATAGTTTGAATAGAACCTTTGAAAAGTGCTACACCAATCACACTATAATATTGTATTCAAAATTGAAGGGGCTGTCCTCAGGTCAATTGGCCAACCTCGATTCAATTGGGCTACCTGCACTAAAATAATAAACTGTTATATATTTACCCCTCCATGGCCACTGGAATCAAGTGATTGTTGTGAAAGATGATGTCACAGGAAACCAAGTGATTGCTGCAGTCAATGATTTCCTGTGGCATCATTTGTCACAACAATCACCGGGACCACAGCAGGGCAGTAATGGAAACTGGACAACCCCTTTAAAGGTATATCAAGAATTCCAGTATCATTGAGCAAGTGGTAAAATTGTTCACTTTATCACAAACTTAATTGTGAATTTCTCATTGTACTATCATCTAGTATTGACCCCTCTTCTCTCAAGATCCCCCACCCAGTCATCTGGCTCTCACCTATCAGGTCTACCTCTGAAGCTGGGCACTTGGGCACAATTCCTGACTTCAAAAGCCTTTCGTTAGCATTGCTAATAACTAGGTGCACATAAAATATCCCATTTTACTTTATTACTATTGCAGACCTTGCTAATATTGTTGACCTTCATACTAGCAGCTTGATATTGACTTCTGCCACATCTCTTCCGCCAACAGATTCTCTACCTTGACTATGTAATTTGTCCCATCTGCTTCTCAGCCCTAGTATCTCGATTCCCTAGTAATTATAATTATGTGATTGAAGCCTGGGGGCACCAAGTACATATGTAGCAGTGCTGAATTCATCATCTTACTCCTTAGATCTTCTTTTATAGATTACGATAGCTTTCTGAACCTACATAATGTAGTCTTATGCAAAACCACAAAGAGTTGTGCCAAACGACAAACTAAAAGTTTGCTACATCTGTACCAAGGAACACGATGTGAAGAAGAGCGGATTGCAATTGCTGGGCTACATAGGAGACTTCATTCAATACTGGCTATACAAATCATATCATTTTAATGTGACAAGGTAGAGCCATCTCTTTCATAATCTGCCTTGTCGACATATAATTACAATTCCTTAATTTAGGCATACCCAGAATGTACTTACCAATTCGGTAAATGCGCCAGGTGTTAACACCCCATGTGACCTAGCCTTTTGAGTACCACCTATTTTTCATCTATGTGTGTCCAGGTTTATATTCATCTAAAGCTATTTCCTAACAATGACTGATTGGAGATGTAATTAATCATAACTACTTCCTGCAAATGTGCAGAGTGTAATGGTTTTCCTATACTTTCAGAACTTTAATAGATGTGGCCATGCAAGGCGTTGTTTCGTTTTTTCACTTTTCTGGAAAAATGTTCTTACATGTGACTGTAGAAGAGCAAGTTCGGGTTTGTTTTAAATGAGCATCTTATGCCTGACAAAAGGTATAGTCATTTCTAGCGCCATTATTTCTAATTATGTCCTGTCTGTGATTTCCTATTCAGATTTTTCCCATTTACTATATTTTATCTACTGCAGTACACTATCTGCAAACATTCATGCCCGGCATCAAATTATCAAAATGAGTCCAGCTATATGATGTGAGATAGTCTTTTAATTCAGTTATCTTGAATACATTTTCTTTCTCATCCACCATCATTTTCAACATCTCTTCTGAAAATGTGTATGTCTAATGCTGCGCAGTGTCCTCTATTCATACGTGGATCCCTTGTCTGAATCCTTATTCACGCTTTACCTTAGAACACGACTGAAAGCCTAATAGCTGGAAAATATCACAAATGAATGTACATTCAGGCAATTAAATCGGCTTAAATTTGCCATCGCCCAAACAGCATACAGTAAATAAGGCGCAATACAAAGCGGGGGAAAAGTCTTTTGGTAAGAAAAAAACTAAATCCGCGGTCATTTCCGAAACAATGACATGGGAAATCGAAAACTTTTGAGTTCTCGTTTTTAAATGAATTGGTAGATTTTCTTTGTATAAATGTATGAAGTCCTAATGCTTTAGGGTGCTAAATCGGAGTGGTTTGGTCTTCTCTAAGAGGGAGGGTAAGGCTTACCGAGTCATAAGCCCCCACGTTATTAGCTACTTTTTGTATCATCACTTTTTTGTTTTTTAAAGGGACCATTCACACGTGCTAAATATTTCTGTAAGGCGCTGAAAAACCTGCACCGTAAAGGCGGCTTTAGACGAGCAAAAACACATGAGGTAGTGCGGCTTTTTCCGCGGTGAAGGACATGCTATTAAGCACGTATATGTGTTTTTACTGTACTTTCTGCACTGCCGGGGACCGGTTACAGCGGCGCGGGACATGCCTGCGCTGTGATTTTAACCCTTTGCAATCCAATTTTGGATTCAGGGTTTTCTAGGGAGCTTTCTCTTTCTGCCATTATACAATGGCGCCATCTGCTGGCTAGAGCCAGTACAGTGGTATGGGACATGCTGGAGAGACCCCCGACAACAGAACGGCCAGTAATATACAGTAAGAATACCCTGCCGGATGTCTTCCGACATCAGAGCTGTACAGCCTTTAATCAGAATGTCTTTAGATGTCAGACAGTGGATTGGAAAGGGTTAAAAGGCCATGAAGCCTATTTAGTCCCCGATGTTTTTGATTTCCACGCAAAATTGTACAGTTCGTTGCACAATTACATGGCGATCTGTTGTGCATTTGCGCACCCCTATAAACTCCTATGGTGCCTTTGGTGCACAAATGCACACCAAGGTAGAGCATGCAGCGTTTTTTTCTTGCGCACACGCAAAAGCGAAAGTGAGAGTGAGCCCATTAAAAACAATGGGTTTCATTTTCTTTGCATTGTGTGCGTAGAATTGGCACGCACATACACGCTCGTGTGAACCCACCCTAATCCACATGTATGCATACGGGTTATAGAGCAGAAATCCGTAGCAGCAGATAAAGCTGGTGCGTATTGCAGAAATTGTCTGGACGTGTGAAAGGTCCCATAGGGGTCTGATGAGCAAACTCTATTGATGATCTATCCTCAGGATCACCCTGGAAAACCCCTTTAATGCTTTTTAATACTATAGGCAAGCTGACCCAGAGGTAGCTTAGTTCATTCCATGTACTGTCGATTAGATTCTGGTTTGTGTACTGACCAGTGTTGCCAACCACCTGTAAATTCTTGGATAGTCCGTAAAAATGTCCGAGGTAAAAAAAACAGATAAGTCTATGATTTTTTTTTTTTTTTTAAGATGGAGAAGTTTGTACAAATTTTTGTAATTCTGGTTATTATTTTATTACCATGTCAGTATTCTTATATTTTTTTATCATTCGTTATGTTTTTTTAATATGTCCATAAACAATTTTGGAAGTCCGTAATTTTTTTAGCAAATGGTCTTAAAAAATAAAAAAATAAAAAAATCAGATTGGCCACCCTACCGCTGTTTCTGGTAATGTACAGAACACCAAATATTGTGCAGTACGAAAGAACAACTATCAAATAAATAATGTTTATTCTGTATTTATGTTTTGTCGAATGCTGCTTCTGCCAAAGGAGACTACACCATGGATGTGCTCGGTAGGCACCGCCGATTCTGCCAGAGCCTATGAATTAATTGGGCTGTTCATACATAGGGTACACATGGAGGTACGTGAAGCCAGCATCAACCAATGCACTCTGCCTAGAATTCAAAAGATGGCTTTGCAAAAATGTGATGGCGTATAGCAAGAATGTGATGGGGCCTGGCTACATAATATACATCAGATTTATTGTATGTCTGAACACAGAATTCTGCCTATCAGAAGTGTATACATATAGAATGGGATATAGCTTGCGCCTGTGTAGAACTCTTGGGGCTCATCTGTATGTAAAACATACGGCTCCTCTCAACTACCGTGGAGGTTTGTGTTGTCACCCACAATAGGACTGGTCATCAATGGTGATGCGTGTATTTCAGTAAATGAACAGGAGATGGACATTTGCATCTGATTTGTAAGTGTCTTCACATATATGATCTTATAGAAGAGATGTGGAATTATATTTATTCATTTTATGCAATGATTTTTTTGTGCACTTGACAATACGCTGAGGCATGCTAATGGCTGGCCTGAGGAGGTACAGTAAGCATGGGAATGACCCTGGTCTGTTTGCTGGAACATACAGCTTAATGGAGAGCTAATTTTCTGTACTTCAGTTAGTATGCATGAATGCACTACAGCTACTGTATGTTATGGCGCTCAGAGCGGTTTACCCTTCCCCCACAAGGAAGAAGTAGGGAGCTCTCCGAGCTGGAGCAGAAAAGGTTATTCTTTATATGCAGCGTACAGTGTTTCTGAATTTTGGAGATAGATTAGATAGATAGATAGATAGATAGATAGATAGATAGATAGATAGATAGATATGAGATAGATAGATAGATAGATAGATATGAGATAGATAGAGAGATAGAAGATAGATATATAAATAGATAGATAGATATGAGATAGATAGATAGATAGGAGATAGATAGATAGATAGATAGATAGATAGATAGATAGATAGATAGATAGATAGATAGATAGATAGGAGATAGATAGATAGATAGGAGATAGATAGATAGATAGATAGATAGATAGATAGATAGATAGATAGATAGATAGATAGATAGATAGATAGATAGATAGATATATGAGATAGATAGATGAGAGATAGAAGATAGATATATAAATAGATAGATATTATATAGATAGATATGAGATAGATAGATAGATAGATAGATATGAGAGATAGATAGATAGATAGATAGATAGATATGAGATAGATAGATAGATATGAGATAGATAGATAAGAGATAGAAGATAGATATATAAATAGATAGATCATATATAGATAGATAGATATGAGATAGATAGATAGATAGATAGATAGATAGATAGATATGAGATAGATAGATAGATATGAGATAGATAGATATGAGATAGATAGATAGATAGATAGATAGATAGATAGATAGATAGATAGATAGATAGATAGATATGAGATAGATAGATAGATAGATAGATAGATAGATAGATAGATAGATAGATATGAGATAGATAGATAGATAGATAGATAGATAGATATGAGATAGATAGATATGAGATAGATAGATATATAGAAGATAGATAGAGATAGAGAGATAGAAGATAGATAGATATGAGAAAGAGAGATAAGAGATAGAGAAATATGAGAGAGATATATGATATAGATATACGATTGATAAGAGATATAGATATAAAAGATAGAGATATATTCAATAGATAGATTAGACATTGCTTCTTTTTCAGAAAACAGTACAAATAGGATGAATGGAATTAACCCAATATGGTCATAGGACATTGTCATTTTGTTTCGTGTATTCAAATTGTCCTGTTGACATTTCTTTTGTAATACTTATTGCATGTAATTTGCATTATCTTCCAACTTTCAACCTATTCTCAGACATATAAAGAATTTATTATGGAATGCTAATTTACTAATTGAACATCTTTAGGATACATGCACATGGGCGATTAAAAAGTTGTGTCCTGAGATTCTTGGGCGCAACTCGCATTGGACAGCACACGGATATCCCGTGCATGTGCTGTCCAATATGCTGAACACAACACATTGACATTGATAATCGGACAAGAATAGGACATGCTGCAATTTTTTGTACCTTGGACTGTTCACCACCGAGTAAAAAAAAAAGCCCATGTGCATGCACCCATTCAAATGAAAGGGGGCTATTTTTGTCTGATTTTCGGACCGAAAATCAGACAGAAATATGGTCCACGTGCAGCAACCCTTACTTACAGAATATTTTCTTGCTGTATTGACAGTTACAAGATAATTAACACATAGTAATTATATATGTATCAAATTATCAAAAGGGGAACCCCCAAGCCAACACCATTTCCCCGGCCCCTGCAACTGTAATTGAGTCTTTGTTAAAATCTTTTCCTGTAATTTTGTCTACAACTACCAGTAAAAATGTACATAATCCATCTCAAAGATTGAAAATGTTTAGTTTTGTACCAAGTAAAGGGCTAATTACAGCAATTTGACTCCCAGGCTTTTATCACAAGGTCACAAGATTATATTCTACCACAAAGACCCCTTGATATTATGTAATATAAAAGGGTTGTTAAATAGTGTGTGCTCTATTGATTTTTTGAAGTATAATTGCTATATTCACCCTTCAAAAAGACATATGTGTGCAGCGGGTCGTAGGTTCAGATTCATCATTGTCATGGACCGCGGCCATTGTCTGCCTTCTGCGTCTATACTTTACAATGGGTTAAATATCTCGTATAGTAAATTGGATATATATTCCTTCCTGTGTTTCAAGTGGTATGATAAAGCTGCTGTTTTGCTGGCTTATCTCTAAACCTAGTGTCAGTATCTCAAGTTTTGTGTGTGCTGCTAAATGGTTGTACTTTATCCTTTTTACTGCTAAGAAGGCTACAAAACATTGGAAAGGTGTTCTGGGGTTGAGTCGCTGAATTAATACACTGCGAGGGCACGCCAGGCAGTCACAGCACATAAAAATAAACAGTAACCTCTACGTGTTTCTTGAATTTGTTACAACAGCAAGAGTCCAGGTTCTGTGCTGAAGTACTTAGAGCCGTCGGCACGGCTGGGGCCGAGCGAAGCAACAAAACAGAAGGATAATCTCAGCATCCCTTGTAAAGACTAAATGGCTTTATGGCAATCATATAACATTTTGATTAAAGACCAGGGCAGGACTGGGACCGAGAGACCGGCTTGGCACACAAATCATGCCACCTACATGTGTGAATGTATCAACAAACAATAAATCCACGAGACACAATCCTTCATGAAGCAGACTCTTTATGTACCCAAGAACAGTGATAGTGCTGAAATATGGACGGTACAGACAAAACCCCCTAACCATCTTATTTATATGGGGTGATTCAAAAAGAATGGTGCACAAGTAAAGCTGATTTATGCATGCATGAATTGACGTGACAGAATGGAGAACTCTTCAAGTTTTTATTGCACCTTACAGATATTTGATATGGGCGCCGTTAGTGACACTAGATGACCTAAAATAATGCATCACCGCTGCAGTGGAGTTGATAACAGAAGATATGCTGGGACACATCTGGGCAGAACTAGACTACCGACTTGGCATCTGTTGTGTCACCAATGAAGCCAACATCGAACATTTTGTAAGGTGCAATAAAAACTTGAAGAGTTCTTCAATGTACTTATGTCATTCTGGCTGTTTTATGCCAACTCATGAATGAATGAGTCAGCTTTACTTCTCCATCATTCATTTTGAAGCGCCCTATACTGTTTAGGAGCATTTGTTATAATAAAAGCCTTTGCTGCAGTCAAAACAATGGAGATAATGGGGTAGATTTATTAGTGTGGTTATGCCTAGACCTTGTTGTAAAATATGCCAGAATTTAGCGCATTTCTGGTGCATAATGTTGTATCAAGTTTAGCAATGTATCACCGCTAATGCATTTCATGTTAGCGGGTTGATGCACTAATGAGTCGCGGCTCGGCGCAGCTACACTATTTGCATAGATGTTGTTCAAAGTGAATGGCAACTGTTGTACTATACAATTGGCGCAGCTTATGGACGTCTGCAGTGATGATTCAGTGTGCCATCGTTCAAGGGTGGCGATGTTACATCTGTATGCACAAAAATCTACTGTATCTCGCTCAACAAGGGGCACGGCTTAGCTGATAATTTAATTGTCAGCCAACCAATACGTAGTTTAAAGTTAATGAAAATTGGCCAAGTGATAATAGCTACTGGGATACATTTGCAGCCCTTTTACTCTGCCTGGTATAAGTTTACACTGTCTAGCTTTAAACAGAATTAGTAAATCAGCCCCATTATCTTTATTCCTTGTTCCCATTTAATAACTTACGAAGGTATCCATCATTTCCATTGGTAAGGTCCGAACGCTGAAAACAAGTACTTGGACCACATCATCGAAGCCCCACCAATGTCATTCTTTGAAACGTCTGGTTGACATGTCAAAAAAATGCTTTAATTAGAACCCCTCTAAATATTTGCATTCCTGGTATTAGACTTTATTGACTTGGTTGTTGGGTGTCCCCATTTACATCATGCTTTTGATGAGTTAACAGAATCACCTCGTCCATCCTCTGAGCAAGGAACATTCTAGAACCGGACAAAGAAGCATGTGATATCCCAGTTTAATCTATCCATGCATCATTATTACATGGAAAGACAATAGAAACAAATCTCATTAATGACGGATCTCATTAATCTCGAGTATTCTAGAATTGTTGGCTTCATTGTTGGCGCCATCACATAGATTTTAAATATAGAAGAAATAGATAATAGAACAAAACAATCGAAAATGTTACCATTTCGTCCTTAAAATACGTTTCCTATGTTCCTTTCCCCCTAATGTTAATGCTTTTTGAGACCTTATCCGGCAGCCAGAGAATGCCTTTGATAATAACAGGGATCACAGCATAAAGTGGCAATAAGCTCAGCTCTTTATCTAGAATTTTTGAAACGTCCTAATAATTTCCAGGGAACCTAACGCAATAATAGCTTCCCTCTCCCCAATGTGCCTCCGGGTAAAAATCCAATGTTCAGGCAAGTTTGATCTGACAACCTACAGCACAGAGGCCAAGCTCCTGTTGTTAGATAACTGGGTTTAATGATCACAGCAAGCCAGACTGAAATTTTATTGGTGTGCTGCTATGTGACCGTGACAGTGTTGACACTAAATCAAATTCAATTAGCAAGATTGTGCTAATGAGTTATATGCTGCTTTGCAGAGCACTACAGTGTTTTGTACATGGAAAGAAAAAAAAAAAAAGAACTGGACTTCCCCTAACGATAATTGTAACCCTTCCGTTGCCTGCCTATTCGGAATACTGTGCGCTACTGTTTCTGTAATAGGTTAAGTGATGAGTCTGATGTGATCAAATTGTCAATACTTGTTTTTTTGTGATTTTCATGAGAAGAGAATTAATGCTTTACAAGCTAATCCCTTTACCAATGTAACAGTCGGGAGGGGCCTGAGATAAAACCAGAATGAAACAAGAAGCTTTTTCTTTGTCCTTGAGTGCTCTTGAAATAAAAAATCTAGCAAAGCATTTTAACACCTACATAGCCAAAGGGGGTTGCGCTTGCAAACGTTCGGCACGGTAGCGAAAAGAGAGAAGAAATACACATTGAATTACTGTAGAAAAGTACAATTAATAGACATGCATGGGATTATAGATTAAGTGGAGTTCATCAGGGCTATAGAAGACATTCAAGGAACTCTTGGACTTGGTCCATACTGTAGCTCCAGTAACAATTAAAAGGAGTCGAATGGTTGTTATGTCAATAACAAAGGATTAAGGCATTAATACTGTTCTTACCATCAAAGTTCACACATAAACTTTCTCACCTATAACTATGTTCCCCCCATTAAGTATTCATGCAGCTCTTCCCACACCTGATACTTAGCAGAGGAAAAGAAGACGCTTGAATTGTGTTAAGTTATCCATCACTCATCTTAAATAACTCGCTACTGAAAGACTAAAGCCTCAGGAGATACACACAAAACATTGCACAATGGGAAAAGTCAGTTTTAGATGGCATGTTTCGAAATAAGATATCTATCTCGCATTTTCCTTTCCACCACATCCCCCTATCTATGCAAATCACCGTGCCACATACTGAACAAGATATATGTCTACGAGCCCAAACCATCTTGTAGGATAGATTATTTTTGCATTACCCATTGCTCAGCATTAGCCGGACTCCGTTCTTACTCATTAAAAAAAATATTAATTATTATTTTAGTGAAAATTGTAAATGTTGGGTCCTTTTTTTTTTAGTGATCCAGAGCCTCGCATTAATTATACTTTATAATTAGAGATGAGCGAGCATACTCGCTAAGGACAATTACTCGATCGAGCATTGTCCCTAGCGAGTATCTCCCCGCCCGGGAGCAAAGGTTTGGGTGCCGGCGCGGGTGACAGGTGAGTTGCGGCCATGAGCAGGGGGGAGCGGGGGGGGGGGAGAGAGAGAGAGAGAGATCTCCCCTCTGTTCCTCCCCGCTCTCCCCCGCCGCCAGCAGCCGTATCTTTGCTCCTGAGTGGGCAGGTACTCGCTAAGGGAAATGCTCGATCGAATAATTGCCCTTAGCGAGTATGCTCGCTCATCTCTATTTATAATATACATTTCAAACCTACAATAAATGACTTTATTCATGTGATTTTTTTTCTTAAACCTTATTTAAACTTGTTTAAGAAATAATTAGACCTAGGCTGTAATTCTCCGCATGTAAAAAGAGAAAACTTCTGAGACTGCATTCTGCATTTGGTGTTTGCTTTAGTGTAAACTGTTTTATATGCTCAAGGATGTATTTATCCTGGTTGACTGCTAAGAAGGCTACAAATGTGTTGGGTGGTGTTTATTCGCGATATTGGTAACATTTTTATCAGATTTGGGACTGTGATTAGGTCTTAGGTTTTACTATCAGGACAATATGTTGTATTGGGATGTATGAGCATCACAGAAGGTGGGTCCCTTTCTATTGGTCTTTGCAAGAAGTGCCTCCTGGTCATGTAATACTACAGGAATATTGTATGTAATTCCTGTAGAAATACTGGATGTCACGTTGACAGCTTTCCAGGATATAAGGCCGATTTCACATGAGCACAAGCGCATTTGCGTGCGCCCAAGTGCTGCGTTTTTGCACAATGACTGATGCATTTTTGTATACACATCCGCGTGATTTGCTATATTTTTTGACCCCACAAGACATTATCATTTGCACTCAGCAAATAAACACACCAATTGAAATGGCCAATTAGTCCCAGATGTGTTCTATGCAGTGTCCCACACAAATCCTTGCACATGCATTTGCACCCCCCCCCCTACCCCCATTGACTTTTATAGGGACTTTTGGAATACAAATTCACAGAAAAATAGAATATGTTCTATTTTTTTACTTTCTGCGCGTTCGAAATACGCATGCAAAATGCAGAAATGTGAACTAACCTATTGAAAGCAATGGGTTCTATTCTCTACCTATTTTGCACACAAATATGCGTGCTACTATGCTCGTGTTAAGCCAACCTATGAATGGGTTCACGCAGGGCGGATTTGCCGCGGAATTCCACTGTGGAATTTCACTGCGGCAAATCCGCCTGCAGCTGCTAATCCCGGGATTAGCCAGCCATGTGACGAGATTTGTCAAAAATCTCATCCACACGGGGCGGAAAATCCATTGCGGCAAAGCCGGCATAAGCCGGTGCTGCGGCGTGGATTCCCGGGATGCAGCATGTCAATTCTTTTTTTTACATTGCGGCCTCACGTCTTTTTATGGCAGAGATGCCCACAATGGAAAAGCATGTGGCGAAGCTGCTTCAAAATCCGCAGCACTTAGCGGGTTTTGAAGCTGCGCTTATCCTGTGGAAATCTTGCGGTTTTTCGCTGCGGCAAAACCGTGAGATTTCCGCGGCAAATCCACCCTGTGTGAACCCAGCCTAAGAGTTGCAGAAGTGAGTTGTCTGGGTGTGCCCATGTTTGTAGGTCTTTGATGTGAAACCCCTGAAATGGTAAAGGTCGCCAGACAGCCTAGATAGCTGTTGTTCATCTGACAGCTATTCATCTGAATCCTCCACACACTTGCATACATGGACTGGCCAAGTATGTGTCTGCTTTCAATAGAGAGAGGGTAATAATAAACTACTGCCATATGCCTTCAATGATGCTTTATATCCTATGAGAATAAAGGATCGGGCATGTGGAAATCCATATGTCCTAGCCTTCTTTTGCCTAGCATCTGTCTTTGGAGGAGAGTTGGGACACTCTCATACACACTAGAGGATCTGCCGAACCAGCTGAAAACTCTGGGTCCTGCCAATGTTAACCTACGTCTATGACCAGCTTTAGAGTTTTACCACCACAATTCTAGAGATCTATGAAGGTCTCAATATTCAGACCCCTCTGATTAGTAAGTGATGACATATCTGGTTATACGCCATGATTTGCTTTGTTAGGAACACCCTTCTAATGGTCATTATCGAATAAATATTGAAGAACAGGTTTGAGGGATTGCCTGCAGAGTTTTAGAAACCCCTCGAATGTAAGGGTGAGGGCATTTGCAATCTGAGAAAAAAAAAACTAGAGTTATGCTGTTTTTTAGAAGATGTCTACAAGTATGAAGACAACAGTGCAGTTGGATTGAAATTGGGCTGAATGTAAGTCAGTTTGATTAGTGTTGGACTCGAACCTCATGTGAGCAGGGGCATTAGCCGTTTTCTTGGTTACGTATATATCTGCACTATCTGGCATCTTCTCTTTTTCAATATTTTAAGAAATTTATTTATAATCTAAAGTAATTTCAGCAAAAGTGTGCCTTTTGGATTTTCTTATACATCAGTGTTGATCTGCTAAACTTTGAGTTATGTATATGCTACATCTGCGTACCTGTAACTTTGACTCCCCTTCTAAATAAATCACTGTTAACAGAGTCTAATATTTTTACTCCTTGACTTAAAGGGTTTTTTTGAGTTCTTTTTATATTCCATTTTTATGCCACTCCTACCCCAAACTGCACTAGAGCTATATGCTCACTGCGGTGCCGGCATCTGACCCGTGATGTCACTGGGTCTTCTGACCCAATGATGTCCTGTAAACATTTCACATGGGCTTCGAATGTAGAAACCCAGGCCTGTTTATCTGACATCATTGATGACGTCCCATGTCCGGCCTCCTATTGGCTGTAGCAATCGTATTGGTAATCCACCAATGTGACCACTGCAGACCAAGTATTAAAAAACACCGGGAGGATCACAGCGGCAGTAAAGGAGCAGCGCGGCAGGAAAGAGGTGACTATTTTTTTTTTAGAATATACATTTCATGTCCCCACTGCCACCAAAGCATTGATATATCAGAAAACCCCTTTAAAATTTCATATGAAACCTATACAAAAAGGAAAATGGAAAGAATTCATTCCTTTCAAGTATCAGCACATTTGATTTTACTTGAAGTCCTATAGCGCCCTATTCACAGAGGGAATGTCTAGAGTTATATCCTCTTTTCTCTACTTTTAGTTATTCAAATAGACTTACAAACACGACTGATGGAACAAAGCCACGTATTGCCAAGAAATTCTCTTAGGTATAGAATCTGTCAAAACACACAAATATTGGAGTAACTGTGAATGCGACAGTTTTTGGACTCCGTGACCATCCCAATGACCCCCACACATCATAGGGTTTATCTTATACTACTAAATCAAGTATTGCTTTATTATTAGATGCTGCCGTTATTTTGTATTCTGCTACTGTTTGAAATAGTATTACAGTATTTATGTATCTGACTCTGATTTCACTTAAACCTTTCTCCAGTACAATCTAATCAATTTGTATTAGCATCCATTATTGATGATCCCTTGTGTAGATAAAGAGGAAAGTAAGTACATTCAGACAGTCTGTCAGGTTACATAACTAGTGCAGCGTAATGGTGGATATTTTATACTTAACTTCCATCAGAGATACTGCCTTAGGGAAGCTGTTTGAGATATAATTACTAGATAGATACATTCACAGACAAACACACACAGACATAAATAAGGGTATATTGATACAAACACATGAAAGGGCCTCTCTTTTGCTGTACATTTACACCCCCTCTGACTGCAAACTACACTCTGCAGCTTTGTAGCAGACGAAAACACATATTCACGGAATATATTATATTACTCATGTGTTATTAGTGATAGTTGAGTAGCATGCTTGTGCCGTGGGTTTCTACATCTAGGTTTGTATATGTCAGGACTAGAAGTCTGTAGCGATTCTACATGGACTGAACGGAGCTCTAGAAGCAGCTAAATAGAATTTTTGTCAACTTATGTGGTCACTGCACTTTGAAACAACTTGTGTTAATATGATATGTTAAACTAGCAAAAAGTGCAAATCAATGTTTTACTGTTTTTTGTGCCAAAAAATCCTTCTAAAATGCTGCCCACTAGGGGTTTGCTGGTACTGTTGTATCTTGTCGACACCGGAAGTGGTGGGTGGAGACAAGAGTTAGGAGATTTGACAGGCAGGCGATGGCCACTGTTGCTGATTGGTTGCTGGAGGCTGTGAGTGTAGTCGATGACGCCCGGCACCAGAGACTGTGGGATGTCTAACGTGAACCCTGGCTGCGACTCGGCTACTGACGTCGCAGCCACTGACTACCAACTAGCCATGGCACTGTCACTGTTGTCGCACGAGCATCGGCACTCAGCCCAGCCTGCAGACAAAAGGAGTGATTGGAGCACTGCTGGCAGGCCGCCTGGAACAGTAAGAGTGGGGGAAGCACAGCGCCGCAGCAGGGAGCTCAGAAGGCAGAGCGCAGTTGACAGGTGATGGGAGGGCACATTACAGCGGCGGAGATGCAATGAGTGGGGGCGGGGGAATAGTACTGCGCCACACAATAACAGCGCCATCAGCCTCAGGGGAGAAGGAAGGCTGCAAGGACACAGACAGAAGTGCGGCCGGAGAGATGACCGGTGGGGCAAGTTACATTGGGTTTGCCAGCTCAGGTATGTGCACTGAGATTTGGCTGGGATGGAGGGTTAGAGTTAGGGTTAGTTTCCGTGTTAGTCTTACATTATTAGCTGTAAATACTTCCATGTTAATGTGGCCCCGCATTTACAGCTAATAATGTAAGCCTAACATTGAAACTAACCCTAACCCTCCATCCCAGCCAAAAGTCCATCACCACGCTGCTAGAACCTTAATGCAGGCAGCCAATCAGTAACTGCTGGGCGTACACTGTGCAGATACAGACCATCACTAGGTCTCCACCCACACTTGCAGTGGAGACAAGATACACCAGTACCGGGTTTGCCTTCCTTCTAACTTACTGTACACTGCCTGTTGTCATGTGAAATCCATTTCTAGTAAAAGAGACATTGAAATGGATTACAAGAAGTGGGAGTAGGCTTTGCTTGCTTGCTGTCTCATACTACTCATAAAAGTCTATGGCAAGGAGAAGGGAGCTGCTCGAGGGAGATAGAGGCAGAGAGACTCACAGAAAAACACTTCTGCAGCTTTTAGCAAGTGTTTTATCTCATCCTAGTGCTCTAATCATTGCCCAGTTAGCTATACACTGCCTGTTGTCAAGTGAAGTCCTACTCTACTAACAAAGACATTGAGACACAACACAAGAGGTGTGTCATGTATCATGCTGCCCATAGAGGTCTAAGGAGAGGAGAGGGGGAGGAGGAAGCTGTTGGAGGGAGAGAGACTCACACAGATGTGACGGCTGTTGCTATTAGTGAGTTATTTACTGTATGACAGCTTCCTAAATCACATCTGCACTGCTCAGTACTTTTCTTGTGTCCTTTATGCTGATGTTATTTACATGCGTGCATGTACTATAGAAAGTTAGGGAGCAGAATCATCTGCTTTCTCCATGCAATGTAAGAGAGCAATCATAGCAGCTAGTCTCCAGAAACAGGCTCAGAGACAATTGTAAATTAGAAATAATGTCCACAGAGGGGAAAAACTGGTTAAAAATGCCATATACATGTCATACCATACAGTAAATAGGTTGAAAATACTGCTACTCCCCATGTACATGCACAATAGCTTATTCTGAAAAGTCATTTAAAAGTGCAGATACGTTTTAACAGAAAAGAATAACGGAAACACTTGAGGTAGTTTCAGTGAACAGAAGATAAACACTGATGATAACTGTAGCATTCCAGGAGTGTCTGATCAACATAAAAGATGTCGGGACGTGTTAGAATATCATTCTGACAGATAAACATTTGAGAGTTGTTGACATTGTGGATGATGGATAACGAAAAGATATTTGATGCTAGTTAACGTGCAAATGATCATAAACAGTGTCTGATCAGAGAAAAATATTGCGAAGTTATCAAATCGTTCTCTAATATTTATCTGCATTAGCTGTATGCATTAGATTACAATTGTCCACCATGTGACCATAAATCAAACATTGAACTGCTCATATAAATGATCCTTTCATCAACCTGCCTGACAGAGCAGATAAATCCTGACTAAGGTTTAACACGAAACAGAAAAAACAACTAAACAAAATGTGCTTGCGCAAAATGTTCAATGACTGGACATAATAGTTCAGCGAAAAGCGTATTAATTCAACATGAACCATCAATTTGTAAGTGGGTTGTCAATTTTTGCAAATGTTAATTTCCATAACAACTTCAAATATTCTAAAAAATCTATTTTTGAAGATTTTTCTCTAATGTGTGAAGCCCTTTACAAAAAAGAAATTAGATAGTCATGTCTTGGAGGTTGTCAAATTATTATGGCCTGGTTGACCTTGAGTTAACAGAAACCATATCAGCACCTTAGAATAAGCACTTGAAACATTTCCAACAGCTGGGCCTGTTATAAAATTTAAAAAAATAGATGATACTCACTTTTCCTCAAGCCAAGCAGAGTAGGGAGAAGCCTGCAAGTTGACATGGACACAGCACGGTTAGGCAGGAAGCCTGCCCAAGGTCCTAAAGTCACAGTGTGCAATCATCATCATTACAAGGCTATGTTCTTCCAACAACAGTCTGAGAAAGAAGTGCATATTGGAGTAGCAAGAAAGGCATTAACAATGGAGTATATAGAAAAAGTGCAACACACAACAATGGCACCCATGCCAACAGTATACTACCCTTAGTCCAAAGATGCAGTGATGAGTGGTTGGGCATACTAAGTCTATATCGGTTTTGGACATCAGACAACCTTCCAAATGCCATAATAACACTAGAAGCTGCAAATCAATCCTCTCCATACACACAACTGGACTATATTGTCCCATTCCTCCCTTCCTTTTATGTTGCCCTTTTTACATTTGTATAAACTGTAATAATTTCCTTCCATGTAAAAAAAAAATTAATGTTAAAAAATTTTTGCAGAAAAATTGTGTTGATTCTCTTCTCGGATGATCAGTAGAGAAGCTCTTCGTAAAGTTTTGCCCAGAGATACTGTTACACTCTATAAATGGATATTCTCCTTGCAATCATGCTATTTTTCACTACTGGCTTTGAAGCTTACAAGGATTGCTGTACATTCAGTCAAAGAAAGGTCACATAAGTGGACTGGGGATTCTCATTAGATTTTCACTTCTCCGACTCCTTCAGTTAGGTATTTCCCATGTTTTCATCCTCAGATATGTTAAGTGCATTCATTAAACTCAGCCTCCAGTATACAGGCCCATTTACATGGAACGATTATCATTCAAAATATCATTCAAACAAGTGAGGGCGGACACCCACTGGCGTTTTATTCTCTCTTGTGCTGCGAGAGCAAGTGAAAACACTCGCCTCGCAGTGCAAGAAAAATGCTGAAGTATCACCAGTGTTTTCAATGGGGCCAGCAGCAGTAGCGCTAGCCCCATTGAAAACAGGGAGAATACTGCAGACTTCTGCCACAGCTGCGGTCCCCACGGGGATGAAGGAAACTCCTGCCACAGCTGTGACAGCTGTGGCAGAAGTGCAGCATGCTATCCCATTGCTTTTAATGGAGTCGGCACTGCTGCCGGCCCCATTGAAAGCCGTAGTTTGTGGCAACCCCTGCAGTATGATTTTCAGGGAAGGGCTTGAAATACAAGCCCTTTCCTTAAAATCATCATTAGCTGGATGGCTCCCCTGCATTCATGAATAGCTAAGCGCTGGCTGCAATTGGCTAAGCGCTCAGCCAATGAGCACAGCCCTTGCAGGAGGCAGGGATTTTTAAATCTCCGCCTGCTGAAAGTGCTAGACAGCAGTGCAGGGGAACCAACCGGAGGACGCGTCTGAACGGCGGATAGGTGAGTACATTTATTTTTTTTTATCCAGCTAAGGATTATTTTCAGGGAAGGGCTTATATTTCAAGTCCTTCCCCGAAAATCATACTGCGGGGGTTGCCACAAACCACTCCTTTCAATGGGGCCGGCAGCAGCGCCGACCCATTGAAAACAACGGGATAGTATGCTGCACTTCTGCCACAGCTGTGGCAGAAGTCCATGGTATTCTCCCTATGTTTTCAATGGGGCTAGCGCTGCTGCCGCTGGCCCCATTGAAAACACTGGCGATATTCCAGCGTTTTTCTTGCGCTGTGAGTGTTTTCACTTGCTCTCGCAGCCCAAGTGAGAATAAAACGCCAGTGGGTGTCCACCCTGAAAGTAAACAATAATTGATCAGTCTAAAGGCAGACAATGACCAAATGATAAATTGTTCACTTTTCGTTCATTGTATGCAGGACCAAAAACCACCATTAGCTCGTTCAAATGATACATCATTTGGTGTAAACGGGCTCTATGTTCCTTGTGTCTACCAACAGTGAAAACCTATAGAACCAAACTGATTTATCTCCTTTATAGAATGCATTGCTCATTGCATCCGTGTCTGTTCTTAGTTGACTTGATTCATTATAATTGTTGCATCTGTACATTATGACACCATGTTCTATTCCAGATCCACTTCTTTATCACCTACTTTATTTTCTGCATGGGTTCCATTAAGTAAACAAGGATTGACATTTTGTAATTACCTATTCATTGTTCTATGTTAAGTTAATTTGCTCTCCTCTTGATGGTATTTAAGCAGCTATTATTTTCCCGTTAGTCTTTACAAATTGTCAATTAAAAGTTTAGCTTGATGAGGTGTAGAAATGTCTGGGTTTTCAAATGACAGCATAAAAGACTTCTCACTATTAATTGCAAAATGAAAGCAAAATATACTGTAAAATTATCGTTGGTGCAGTCATTCTTACTTCACTATGTATTCAGATACAAGTCTTTCGCAAATTACACACTGCTGATATTTTTTATCCATCACTTAATTACTCCGGTTTCTTATACATATATTTCATAATATACAGTCAGTGGATGGAAATCTGTTCTGGTCATGTAATAAATCACATAGGTGGAGGGTTCATTACATGAGGGATATCTGATAACTGTACTGAAGATGCTAGATGACACCTGTGTGTCATCGCATGACCAAGGCAGGTCCCCATCCTTCATGGATGTCAACGATGATAGATCCCATTAAATGACACAAGCAGAGATCCAGATCAGCAGGAGAAATTGCAATACAAAACATATTAGAAAAAAATGTTTGTTTCTCTTTCATTTATGTAGGGAAGATGTTGCATTTGCTAGAACCAGAATACCTGTATATGCTTTAAACACGTCAGTTATGGGTTTTCAATTTTGAATACAATTTACACGTTTGGCGTGAAATTCTGCACACCGTTTTAATGATCCTTGTAGTAGCTTGCTTTCCTGATGTCACAGACGGGATCTGATATTGTCCTTTACCTTAAATATAAGAGCTTTCCACAAAGCTGTATTGTGACTGGGCCAATGAGCTTGTAATCCAAAATCAAGAAGAAAGTGACTTTAGAAAAGAATATCTATAACTCCTAAAAGGGCAAGTCTTAAAGGGGTTGTCCCGCGCCAAAACGTTTTTTTTTTTTATTCAATAGGCCCCTTGTTCGGCGCGAGACAAACCCAAGGGATGGGTTAAATAAAAAAAAAGGTTTAGTACTTAGCCGAATCCCCGCGCTGCGGCGACTTCTTACTTACCTTACCAAGATGGCCGCCGGGATCTTCACCCATGGTGCATCGTGGGCTCTGTGCGGTCCATTGCCGATTCCAGCCTCCTGATTGGCTGGAATCGGCACACGTGACGGGGCGGAGCTACGAGGACCAGCTCTCCGGCACGAGCGGCCCCATTCACCAGGGAGAAGACCGGACTGCGCAAGCGCGTGTAATCGGGCGATTAGACGCTGAAATTAGACGGCACCATGGCGACGGGGACGCTAGCAACGGAACAGGTAAGTGAATAACTTCTGTATGGCTCATAATTAATGCACGATGTATAATTACAAAGTGCATTAATATGGCCATACAGAAGTGTATAACCCCACTTGCTATCGCGGGACAACCCCTTTAACAAAGAGTTAAAAGTCTGGATGAGTCGTAGAAAATATGACCCTAATTACTTCATAGCCTTGATTATATTTCCTAATTCAATTGTGTAGAAAAAGATAGAGATGGGACATCTCTTCTTTTGTAAAATATTGTGTATTTTTAATGTCTTAGGAGGTCTGTTCAGGTTTTTATTAAAAAACAGAAAATGGTTGGGGAGTTAAGGACCAGTTTCATGTTTTAAAGTATATTTTATAACTTATTGCCATCTAGTTCTGATGATTTTCTATATAATTTTCTGATGGGCTTCATCATTTCACCATTAGGTTGTTTTAAATAAGGGTATATATATATATATATATATATATATATATATATATATATATATATATATATATGTAGATATATTTATTTATATTTATATATAATTATTTTGCAACTTTTGGTATCAAAAGTCCCAGACCCTGAAGGTTGCGAAATACCATCAATATCTGTCAGCCTAAAGATTGTTCGGCTGACCCTTATTCCTCTTGATCTCCCCATACACATGTATGCAAGGTTCAGTTGAGTGTGCATGTGTTCTTAATAAGGAGTGGGGAGTAAGCTGCTGTTAGACACCTCTGGCAGTGACTTAACTCCCTTGAGTACAAAGGATCAAGGACACAGAAATGTTGATCCTTTTTCTCCTAACCTCTACTGAACGAACGTCGACTAAACATCCAATACTCATTTGATGGCCAATTGGTCCCACTGAAGTTGATAAGCTCTAACACTTGCTGCCACATTGAAACTACATTATCATAAGGCCAAAATTGAGATAATTTACTTTTTGTTTAAAGCTATCCAAGACAAGCAGTAAAACTTCATCCATTTGAGACTAGGCAAAAGATTTAATATTACTCAAATAAGCAAACATAGAAAAGGTCTTTAAAATTATATTTTCTATGTCTATTTAAGTCATTCTTATTTTAAAATGTAAATTTTAAAACAATTTTTTAAAAAAGTTTCACATTTGACCCTTGTTAAGTTTCAAGTTGAAAAAAATGACAATTTGATCTTGATGTGAGTTTTATTGCTCAACAGCCTTAAGCTTGACATTTCCTCCTTGGTGGCTTTGTTGGTTCCGAGAGTGACAGATCATGAGTTTGCCAACTCTCAGCTCTACTTCCTCCTTTACTTTCAGGGGTGAAAAATTTCTATAAAACAAAGTTATCCAGTTTTTGGGTGGACTTTCCACTGGAAATTTAAAAAAAATTGGGTCTTATTATAACTGATAGTTTTCAAATCTTTATGATTAATTATGTTGTATTATCTCAAACCCAGATACACAATCTTTGATAAAAGTTTTAAAGTTTCTCTTAGTTTAATAGAAAAACTCTGTATCAATATACATTAATGCAAGGCTTTAAAGAATGGTACTTAGCTCTCCTATACCTTATCCTACTTCCAAAAAAAGGCGATTTCAGTTATAAAACCACACAAATGAAAGATTCGAAGCCACAGAAAGCATCAAAGCAGTGAATACACTTTGCCCACCTCAAATAATATTTGAGCTTCCTCCCCTGTTATCCACTGTTATTTTGGGTAACATGAACATCAGGCCAAAGGACCTAGTCTCTTTTATTCTCTGACACCAACCTCTTTTCTTCCCTGTGCAGTGTACGCTTATGAAAAACGGCTGTCATTCTGAAGGGTTGGAAGTCTATGCAATGGTATTATCTACAAAGGACAGAAGAAAAGTAGAGTAAAAGGGCTAAATAGTGTGCAGCTTTCTTTTAAAAATGCCAGTCTTCAAAGGCACACCAAAAACCAAGGATATTTTATATCTGCTCTCCTGCTTAGCATCTTCTATCAATCTATAGTAAGAGTACTCAGTTCTGAAAAGCTTCATAATGCACATTTTTAACCTTTTTTCTAATCAACGCCTCTTTTTGCATCCTGTGTGTATTTTACACGCATGTCTAAAAATGGACAATCAAAGGCAAAAGTTGTAAGAGGGTACAAAATATTGTCAGTAGGAGGTTGAATGTATTCCAGGATCTAGGACACAGCGGTCTTAGATCAGCATGTCTTTACCTCCAAAATATGTCTCTTATTCTTTTAATATTGGGAAAAGAATGAATACTAACACCGATACTATTCTAGGACGTTAGACCATAAATGTGTTTATTTTGCTGGCAATACACTGAGCCGTGTTGGGGGGGGGGGGGGGGGTACATTTAGTGTACATAGGGTATCATCAATTTAATTGATCTCATACCTAATTTATTGGAAGATTACACTTGATAAAGCATATCTCCGTGTTTATTAATCTGCGCTACTTTTTGTACAAGAGTGAAAGTAATGGGCGTGAAAGCCCTGAGTCCTCTGCCACTTACATTCAGGATTAGGCTCACAGAGAACTTGGAGGGGTCTGTTCTCATTGCTGTTTTTGTAATCAAAAATAGGAACAAATAACTGATGAGAACAAGGAATCTTTCCCAAAGAAAGGTTTTGGCGATGTTTTCCATACTTTCTATGATGAGACTCAAATATTTGGTTTAAACAGGGAAGAGTTAAGAAGGGGAGATTGAGCCAGGCATGACTAGAGTTCAATGTAAGTGACCAACTTGGCCACATTTCTTCATGTGCTGTAGGTCATAAAATATTTAGAATAAACTCTAGCACACCCAACTTTGCAGGTGACTTTTCGGAATAAGCTGCCCTGTGTGTATGAGGAATAAGACTATTTTTGGCCATCATATGTTTTGCATGTGGAATTTTCACCAGTTTTCCTTTTTGCTGACTCCAACTCTAATTCTCAGTTTTCCCTGAGCTGGTGGGTGTAAAGTTTACTAGGATGTGTCACATACGCACATCTTTATCTCTCACACATACAGAAGCATGGAAAACATTAAACAGCATTGATGGGCAGTGTAGCTGTGATTAGAGCACTGAGGTGAGATAAAACACTTACTAGAAGCTGAAGCTCCATCTCTATATGAGTGTCTCTGCCTCCCTCCAGAAGCTCCCTACTATTTCCCGTTGGCTTTCAATAGACCTCTATGGGTAGCATGAGACAACAGCAAGCACTCCTACTTCATGTAATCCATCTCAGTGTCTGTTTTACTAGAGATAGATTTCATGTGACAACAGGCAGTGTACAGTAAGTTGGAAGGAAGGGAAACCCCTAGTGGCCAGAATTTTAGAGGGATTCTCCAGCACAAAAATAGAAAAATAAAATTATTTGCATTTATACTAGTTATCACATTAACTATTACATACCCATACATTTGTTGAAAAATTAGTGACCCTCTAGGGAAAAATAAGGTGACTGTCCTCTAACATAATTTAATTTTTAGGTATAAAATTCTGTGCTGACCGATTTCCTAATATCTTCCTAGGAGTTGGAGACATTTTCCTGATCAAAACCTTCAAATCCTCTGCATAGATATAGAGTAAATTTCACAATTCCAGCCATCTGTAGCCACCATTAGGAGAAGCCTATATGCTGACTTTATACTCGTTTATCAATGAGTTCAATAGAAGCTCTATCTGAAGTAAGCTTTTCTCAGTGTTGAGTGCCATCATGTTATCATTTCACGCCATGAATATATAGGAGAATTAGTGCTATATCCTATAATGAGTAGTTTTAAATGGCAACGGTATGGTGATCCCATTGGGGCACCATTGTTAAAGTTTTTAGACATGAACCCAACTTGACTGTTAGTTTTGCACTTTTTCAATACACCGCAATCACAATGTCTGAACTGAATTTTGTATATGAAGTAAAGGGTTTTCTGGCAATTATCCAAAAAGATGGTATTTATCAAAAAGTTTAGAAATGTATTGGTTAAAATGATCATAGTTAATATAAATCATTTTATGGTGCAACATTGTTAACAAGCCTTGGACTTGGGACCAATTCACTATCAAGTCTCTCTGAAGCGAAAGGGTTATCAATCATGCTTAAAGACTTTATTTATTGTGGCATTTCATTTTTGTTAACAACCTCACATGTTGAAGTATGCATCCCACCAAATCCATCTTCTGCATTTTTCTTTGGTGAGAGTGCTCTGGGCTTAAAATATATATGAAGCCAGTACAGTTCTCTTCACTTCAGTTTCACTATCTAGATCCTGTTAACAGCAGGCGCAATAAATTATTAAGGGACTACTCTGATGCTTTATTTGACATTTTTTTCTTAATTTTTCCTATGAGCAAGCAATGAAAAAAATCATTGCATTAGACAGAGGAGAGCAGCGATAGTGTGCAATGATGAAATTATAAAAATGAAGGGTCATGTCACAGACATCCATGATTTCCTGTGTGATATGGATGCTTCATGGCTGCGTCTTGTGCTTGAGGCCTTACGGTAGGTAGTCAGGCCAAGGAAAATCGGGGGAGGGGGGTGGTGGTCTGGTAATAGTATTGTAATCAGATAAAGGCTATTTCCAATTCCAAAGTCATCATGATCTGAATAAAATGTACTACTACTTCAGTGCAGGTGGATATTCACCATTGGAGTGGCAGACGGGTCTAGAAATGTTTCATATAATAAATATATTCTTGGCTTTTACCATTTATGCATCCATAACTGAGTCAACATCGAGCTGTTTGACCTATTAAAAGGGTTATCCAGGAATCTCTCACCGGGATATACCGGGGTCGGAGCAGAAGTATTGTTCTGACCACGGTGTGGTGACTGGTTCTCATAATTGCAAGCACTGCTCCTATTGATTTCAATGAGAGCTGCGCTTGCAATTACAAGTGCTGGCCACTACACCGGGGTCGGAGCAGCGCTTCTGCTATGATGCCGGTGTATCCCAGAAAGTGCTTCCTTGATAACCCCTTTAAGTATCTCAGTATTTTAAGCTTTAGTAACCAGGAAAAATGTAGTAATGTTAAGTATGCTACAGCCTGAACCTGTTTTTATTGATTTTAGGCTGTCTGCCTGATTTGTGCTTCTTTTTGATGCAGATGGGCCTTTATTTTTGTACCACTTTTATAGTTTTTTTTAATGTGTTATTATAGTTAAGTATTAGAGATGAGCGAGCACGCTCGGATAAAGCAGTTACTCGAGTGAGCATCGCTCTTCTCGAGTAACTGCATTTTTGTCCAAGCAGGCTCGGGGGGGGGGGGGGGCGGCGAGGGTGAGCGGGGGCGGGGGGGAGAGAGAGAGATCTCACTCTCCCCCCTGCTAGTTGTTTAGTTTGGGTTGTCAGTGACATTTTTAATTTTTTTTTTTCACTTTTTGATTCAATCTTCTCGTTAACACAACATGTCTCCCAAAATGTCATAATGTCATTGCTTTTGCATTTCAGCCAAGGCATTGTCCACATGCATAGTTACTTCTGCCTTCATTTTGGCTTGTGCACACCATTTGTCCAAGGCTGTTCATTACAGAAGAGTATACAATACCTGGAACCTACCTGCATTGAGTTTATTTTGTAGGCCCAGGAGAGGTAAGTCTGTTAGTGTAGGGTCCCACTGGAAGAGCAGAGTTGCCAAAGTTCCATAATCTAAAGGACTTTTTTTCAGTGTGCATGAAAAAGTTAATGTGTCCACAACTTTTTTTTTAAGCTGGAAGAGCTTGTACAGGTTATTGTGATTGTAATTATCATCATTTTATCATTCCCTGTAATTGCTGCTAATGTGCTCATATCAATGCTTTGAGGAACAGACGTGTATCACCCATAAATCTTTATGATTTATTATGGTTTTTCAAAATGTCCATAAGATATGTTGTCTGCCTGTAATTTTTAGATAAGTTGGCCGGAAAAAAATAATTAGATCAGCAACCCTGCTGAAGAGGTCACATTGCAGGTGGCAGATGGACTCTTGCAATTTGATTCTAATGTGCGCGAAGAACATCATATTCATAAGGCTAGTAAAATAGCAAGAATGCAATTCAGACTCATGTTAACGCTTAAAGCAGAGTATATTCTAATATATATTCTTTTTGCTTCCAAAATGTAATAAACACAAGGTACACTTTAGTTTTAGATATTTGTTTATACATGCGCCAAACTAAGAGAAAGATAACCAATTTTAAGGCGACATCAATTGTAGGGTTGTGTTGGGTCGAATTAGACTCTGCAGTTCCTTCTTGTTACTGGTTAAGGCCTTAGTCACACGGGCGTTTTTTCGCGCGATTTGCGCATCGCATGACGGATGCGCAAATCGCGTGACTGGCGCCGAAAAATCGGCCGAAAAAACACCCGAAAATCTGCTCCTAGCCGCGTTTCATTAGAAACAGGCCGGAGCTGTCCAGCGCATTGCATTCAATGGAGACGGCAATACAGCCGGCTCCATTGAAAGCAATGCGCTGCGGGCGAGCCCGGGATGAATTGTCGGGAAGGGCTTAAATATATAAGCCCTTCCCTGCAGTTCATCCTAAAATGTGTTAAAATAAAAAAAAATTGTATACTCACCTTTCCGCTGCAGCCGGAGTTCTGCCGCGGCCGCTGTCAGTTCTCCTGAACTGCTTCTCGGCACTATTCAGCCAGCGGGGCTTTAAAATCCCCGCCTGCTGAATGAGTTGCCTCTGATTGGTCACAGCCTGACCAATCAGAGGCAGGTTTCACTCACACACCCATTCATGAATTCACGAATGGGTGAGTGACAGCTGCCTCTCATTGGCTCAGCAGGACCAATCAGGGGCAGCTCCCGCTGAGCCAATGAGAGGCAGCAGTCACTCACCCATTCATGAATTCATGAATGGGTGTGTGAGTGAAACCTGCCTCTGATTGGTCAGGCTGTGACCAATCAGAGGCAACTCATTCAGCAGGCGGGGATTTTAAAGCCCCGCCGGCTGAATAGTGCCGAGAAGCAGTTCAGGAGAACTGACAGCGGCCGCGGCAGAACTCCGGCTGCAGCGGAAAGGTGAGTATACAATTTTTTTTTATTTTAACACATTTTAGGATGAATTGCAGGGAAGGGCTTATATATTTAAGCCCTTCCCGACAATTCATCAAGCGCTCGCCGGCAGCCCATTGCTTTCAATGGAGACGGTTGTATTGCCGGCTCCATTGAATTCAATGGGCAAACATCGTTCTTCTCTGTCACAGCTGTTACAGCTGTGGCAGAGAAGAATGATTTGTCTTCTATATGTTCTCAATGGGGTCGGTGCTGCTGCCGCCGGCCCCATTGAGCGCATATAGAGAAGAGAACAGGAATCGCAGATCGCAGATAGGTGCGATCTGCGATTTCTGTTCTATAATTTATCGGACGAGCGCATGAAAAGCGCTCATGTGTCCGATACCATTGCAAAGCAATGGTTTTATAAAATCGCCAGACGCATGCGCATGCGCAAATTGCGGCTAAAAACGCCCGTCTGACTAAGGCCTCAAGATCACTTGATAAGTTGTATGATTGTAGGGGTCAGTGCAAGAGTTTATGTGTATGATTTCGTGCTATTAGGAAACATTATACATTCTGGGAGATATTTGTATTATGTTTGGGGTGGATCATTTTGATTCCGTTGGCCTAAGACTAGCCGTTTTCCACTGTACCTCAATTACTTGTAGTAACTGAGCTCTCTCTATAGTGTATCTGTTGTTGTGAAATGTGAAACAATTGATGTGTCTGCAAACCTACAGCTTCATCCTGTAATTGATGTCAATTGGCAGCACTCTAATGTGTCTTTCTGAGAATAGAGTAGGTATCCAGGGCACTTGGAAAGTCATGTGAAAGCACCATCTACATGAGTCACATGTCACATGAACTGTACTAAGAATGTTAAATAATGGTTTTCTACCTCTGGTGATGTACTATTTGTATATTCCAACGGTAATAGTTCTATACTATTTTCATTGAGTGGACAATAAAAGTCAATTTTTTCAGAAAAATTGTTTTAACCACATCAATAGTCATATTAATTGTGTAATATCAGCACGATCTTCTTTTTAATATTTCCTCCTAGTTTAGAGCCGTGTTAGTCATATATAAGAATATGTTTAATACACAGATCAATGTGTGTCTTTAAATGTGTCACATGATTAAAAAATAGCTCAGATGTGCAGATACCCTCATTCCCTTTAATGCCACCTTTGAACCAATAAGCTGGCAGATAGTATACAGAACCTTTATCAACCAATTTTTTTTTTGTCAGCCACTGCATGTTTTTGTAGAATATCTTCTTTTATGTTAGTAGTTAGAGATGAGCGAGCATACTCGTTATGGGACAATACTCGAGCGAGTATCGTCCTTTTCGAGTACCTGCCTGCTCATCAGAAAAGATTCGGGTGCCAGCAGGCATGAGCGGTGGGTTGCGGGAGTGAGCAGGGGGGAGCAGGGGTTGAGAGAGAGATCTCCCTCCCGCCCGCCGCCGGCACCCGAATCTTTTCTAATGAGCAGGCAGGTACTCAAAAAAGACGATACTCGCTCGAGTATTGTCCCTTAATGAGTGTGCTCGCGCATCTCTATTAGTAGTATCAAAAACAACAATGATTTTGTGGTCAAAATTAGACAAACAAATGTCAACTCAAAATCTGTGGCCTGATCTGTAAAAATATTTCTAAGGCTATATATACACACTGCATTGGGGTAAGTGGTCAGCACGATGGTTCAGTGGTCCGCACAGTTGCGTTATAGAACTTGGGTCTTGAGTTTGAAATTGACTCTAGACAACGTGGAGTTTGCTCTCCTAATGCTAATGTTGGTTTCCTCCCACACTCCCTAAAACACACTGATTGTGCACCATGAACACGATGGGAATTTGGTCTTACCATATTAGTTTATTAAAATCAGTGATATTTGAAAGGTGTCAATGCAAAAAAAAAAAAATCAAAAACAGCAGGATTGGCAACTAAGGCGAATAGATGGATAATTCATCTTAGAGTTTGTATACATCATGTACAACAGCCAAAAATACCTATATAGTTTTTATCCAGGATAAGCAAAGGAAATTCCAGCATCGGGTGAGCTGTAGAACTAAAACAGAGCTTTTATTGACTCCACGGTAATAGTATCCAAACATGAAGCATAGTCAGTTTTTCTTAGCCAATCTGGTAATGACATGTGTTTGGATACTATTATAATGGAGTGAATAAAAGCTACATTTGATTTCTACAACTTACCTGGTGCTTGAATTTCTATTACTTATATTGCATGAACCAAGTTGACTTCACTCCATGAATAGGTGAAGGACTGGTGAGCTGACCATAATTTTTTTTATTTGCCCGAAGAGCATTGCTAGGCTCTTAAAAAAAAAAATCAGGGACACGAGGCCCAAGGCACACTATATGTCCTCTCCGACCCCCCAAAAAAGATTCATATACATATATAGTTATCATAGCATATGATATTGTTTCTCCTATACCAGGACCAAGTATTACCACTGGACAGTCATTAAATATTACATACATACTAACAAAACATACTATAGAAAGACCAATAGGATCACTAGACAAGACCCAAATAATACCCCCGCACTATGACCACCATCATTACTGCTAAATAGCGACTGAATAACACCACCATAATGCTTATCAATA
The DNA here is from genome assembly GCF_035609145.1 of Eleutherodactylus coqui. Lineage (NCBI taxonomy): Eukaryota > Metazoa > Chordata > Amphibia > Anura > Eleutherodactylidae > Eleutherodactylus > Eleutherodactylus coqui. The sequence continues at coordinate 212,144,543 of NC_089841.1, read as the reverse complement.
AAATACACCATGCAAAGACTAACATTACCAATTGTACGGATATAAGGCCCAATAATACCATGACAACTACCATTACCACTACTTAGTGACTGAATGATATTGTCATATGGTTACTGAACAAAAAACAGTGTACAAAGAACAATATAACCCCCATACAGTGACCATATGGTGGCCAATACCAGTTTTACATAGGTGCTCTGCAGATTATATTAGTGATTAAAGGGCAGTTGCTCACTTTTCCCATCTTTTCCATCTGGCCTGGGATGCCATGAAAAACTTTTTCAGCCACAACTTGTGTCTGCAGAGTTGGCAACAAAGATATCTTTGGTTCACCACTTTTCGAGCACCCTCCCTACTAGAGATAAGCGAACGTACTCGTTTAGGGTGATTTCGCAATCGAGCATCGCTTTTTCCTAGTAACTGACTACTCGGACGAAAAGATTCGGGGGCGCCGGGGGTGAGCGGGGGGTTGCAGAAGGGAGTGGGGGGGGGGAAGAGAGCTCCCCAATGTTCCCCACTGCTAACCCCCGCTCCATCACGCCACCCCCTACCCCCCGAATCTTTTCGCCCGAGTAGTCAGTTACTCGGAAAAAGTGGTGCTCGAGGACAAAATCGCCCTAAACGAGTACGCTCGCTCATCTCTACTCCCTACTAGAGATGAGCGAACACGTTCGGCCCCGCCCCTTTTTCGCCCGAACACCGAACTTTGCGAACACTTCAGTGTTCGGGCGAAAAAAGTTCGGGGGCCGCAGTGGCAGCGCGGGGGGGTGCGGCGGGGAGTGGGGGGGAGAGGGAGAGAGAGAGGGCTCCCCCCTGTTCCCCGCTACTGCCGCCCGCGCCGCCGCGCATCTCCCCGCCCCCCGGCGGCACCCGGACCTTTACGCGCGAACACTGCAGTGTTCGGCAAAGCCGGTGTCCGGGTGCGGATGTGTCCGTAACGGACATGTTCGCTCATCTCTACTCCCTACCTTTTCCGAACCTACACAAACTGCCCTTCCAGTTGATACCCAGAATTCTGTATCTGCTGCTTTTCATGTCGCCTGCTGTGTAGCATGATGTCCCCAATGACTGTATTTCAGAAATATGATATCATAGAGATAGGTACAAATATATCTTTTTTTTTTTCATCATCACAATTTCACCTTAATGACTTTAGTCATCTAATGACTAAATAAATATCAGTAATAGACCTTTTTAATCATCATTGCTAAGTGGAGAGCAAATGGAAGGAGTAATTCACAATCCTTTCCTGGAGAAATAATCCTGTGATTTCTCTTCACCACTGCTGTCACTCATTCTTACGTAATGGAATGGAATAGTCTATGCCTTTAACATCCCTTTCCTTTAATCTCATTAATGCAGTCTAATAGACTCCTGAAGACGTAGCATTGTGTACTGGATGGTTTAGGGAATGCATTTGCCTCAGTCTTTGACAAACACAAAATGTGTGAGAACTATCTCAGGCTGAAATCTGATGTGATTGGTGAGTGCAAATGTAGTAAATGTGTTATATTAGTATTTATTACACATGGTGCTGTATGGCATGGTTGGTCTTAATGCTACTTATAGAGCACTCTTGACAAGTATTGAATATGTTGATGTCTACGTAAATGTCGAACCACAAGACCATATAGTGCGTACCATGTGATTATACTTTTATGGGTAGAACGTTTAGTTTGTTCTTGTTTATTACTTTGAAGTATACATAACATATAAGTAGTTCATTTCAATATCCTATAGGCAAGTGAACCATGAAACACATATAAGGGCCTTTCTTTCACATTGGATAGTCTCTTTTAGTTATAGAATCACCCTAAATTGTGATTATATGAGTAAGAGGGTTTACTGCTGATATAAAGTGTATTGACTTTCAGCTTAGACTAATCAATATGTTTTAATTGTAGAACATATATTTGTAGCAATTGTTTAGAAATGTCGAATGTTTCCCACTAGTGTCTATCAGGTGATCACCTAAGCTCAGTCGATTCCGTCAGAGCAGGTAGAAAAGTCAAAGGGAATCCTATTAATTTTTTTTTTTCCATCGCACTCTTCAAACGTCACACAACATGAATGGCATTTGCGTCCATTGAAAAAAACATTAGTGTCATAGATAGGCTAGAATAGAGTAGACTTCATTCTAGATAGTATGCTACGATGTTCTCAGTTATACGATTATTGGACGTGGGCTCCAGGAAAAGAGCAGATTATCTACTAGGCATGATCTGATTTATCTCAAATCTGGTGGGGTACGTGCATTCAGTCAGCTTCAAGCCATAGAAGATCTTCCAGAAATGGGCCAAATGGGCCGAATGTGTAGGATTGGTTTGGAGGAAGTTAGACGTTTCATCAGTTGATGTTGATGTATGAGTATATATATCTATATATTTTTTTTGTTAATTATGTTAATTATTTTTTTATGAACACGGATGTATATTTTTGGATTAAATCTATTTTTTGGGCTAGAACTAGAAGCCAACCATAGTAGATAATAGAATAGCGATAATTTCAGAAAGCAGAACCTAAACACTACGGAAAAAGTAGCCTTTTCAATATGAAGAGCTAAATCAACAGATGAGTAAATCAGTGTCTTTATGGTAGTCTTTTTATTTAACTATCGCCCACACCATGTGCTATTACGAGGCTGGCATTATGAGTCAGTTAATAGGCTGATTTATAGAAAAATAACACATTGTATAAAGCCTAATGCTACTTTATTATACTAATATGTTATAGTATATTGTACTTTTTTTTGCTTTGTTCTTTCAAGGTCTTCTTGTTGATACCCATTAATTATGTGGTTGAAATTATGTTCCAGTGGTCTTAGTGGTGAACTTAGGGATGGAAGTCGATGTATTATGAATATTGTAGTGCATCCTATGGACTCGGTTGAAAGCTCAGTGTTTCAGTACCTTGGAGAAGACTTACAAAACCTGTACAAATAACAAATATACGACGTTCGTCCGTGATATTCAAGTCTTTTTTCAAGCTAAATTGGAAAATAGTAGACGAAACCACATTGTCCGCAGTTCAGCTTTTCCTTTGTACAAGTTTTTGTAGCTCCTCAAAAGTACAAGGAAAAAAATATGAAATACAGTATTTGTCAATTATTATTTTCATAGGCGCCTTCTGTAAATGGGAAGCAGCGTCTGCGGTAATATATGTTATATTTAACAGCTCTCAACACATTCACACTCCTTTTCTTTTTTGCAATCATAATTTCAACCATATGTTCTGCTGACATGGAACACTAATGGAGAGTAATTGTACTTAATGGATTTAGTCATTTATACAAAGAAGCGCAAAATCAGTTAAAGCAGATCTTTTGTCCAAATGTAAAAGTTGTAAATGTCAGGATGTGGACAGTTAACTTCAGTCCTGACTTATTATTTGTGAAGTAATTAGCCCACCAGCTAATAGCTGCTACAATGAATAACATCTGTCATTATGGTAAGATGACGGACACGACTTTGCTCTACCGCTTCCCCCTTTTGTAAATGGCGTAAACAATGCTGAGACCTTCCTCCTAGACTGGGTCAACCTCTAATTCTAATCAGCAGCTTCAAGTGTAAGGAAGTGGAGCAGGGAGACAAACTCGTGACATTTATTACAGGTAGCAGGAAGATGGGGACCTAGGCGCCGTTAACATTATAATATATAGCGCTGATAAGGAGTGTAACGAGCGGCAATCCTAGTGATCACTCAACTCATCTACTGGGCCTTCACACAGGGCCTTCAGATTTATACTCTGTGAGGCCTTAGTCAGACGGGCGTTTTTTCGCGTGATTTGCGCATGCGCATGCGCCCAGCGGTTTTATAAAACCATTGCTTTGCAATGGTATCGGACACATGAGCGCTTTTTATGCGCTCGTCCGATAAATTATAGAACAGAAATCACAGATCGCACCTATCTGCGATCTGCGATTCCTGTTCTCTTCTCTATATGCGCTCAATGGGGCCGGCGGCAACAGCGCCGACCCCATTGAGAACATATAGTAGACAAATCATTCTTCTCTGCCACAGCTGTAACAGCTGTGGCAGAGAAGAACGATGTTTGCCCATTGAATTCAATGGAGCCGGCAATACAGCCGGCTCCATTGAAAGCAATGGGCTGCCAGACAGCGCTGGATGAATTGTCGGGAAGGGCTTAAATATATAAGCCCTTCCCTGCAATTCATCCAGAAATGTGTAAAAATAAAAAATATATATATACTCACCCAGTCCCGGCAGACGGAGTTCAGCGCGGCCGGCGGCAGTTCTCTGAACTGCTCTCTATAGTGTTCAGCAGCCGGGGATTTAAAATCCCCGCCTGCTGAATGAGCTGCCTCTGATTGGTCACAGCCTCACCAATCAGAGGCAGCTCTCACTCACACCCATTCATGAATTCATGAATGGGTGTGAGTGAGAGCTGCCTCTGATTGGCTCAGCGCAGGGACCAATCAGGGGCAGCTCTCACTCACACCCAAATTTGCGGCAAATCGCGGCAAAAACGCCCGTGTGACTAAGGCCTTAGCTTCAATGTTGTCTGCAGTACATTCCTCATTCACGCGGGAAGATCTACACTGACAACGATACATTGTTGCTCGCATGAAAGATGCGATCATCCAACGAACGAGTATTTACTCATTTATCAAGTGATTGGTGGTACCTTCACAGAGCCCAATGTTCGGGCAAAAGAATGTTCCTAGAAATGTTCTTGCCTGATGATCAGACTATGTAGAAAAACGCTTACGGTAATGAGGATCTGCAGAATTTTAGGTAATTTTTTTCAATATATTTTCTATTCAACAGTAAAGCTTGACCTAAAAAAAAATAAGATCTGAAATTCGAGATTTGGTAAAAGTTTTCAATTGATCTCAAAGGACTTTTTAAATTTCGTTCAAAAGTTTTACAAGTTGGGCCATGTTATATGCTGGTTTCCATAATGTTCATATGTCCTAATAGAATATATGAACAGGAGATGCCATCTTGGTAACAACCCTCTTGGCAATCTTTATGGCAATATGCACACACATCAGTAGTACACACACTGTACATATTTATATTAACACACATACACAGCTGTGCTGTATGCAGACCCCCAGAGCTCTGACACATGGATGAACACATACATGGAGAGTCCACATATATACACACAGTACATATCAACACACAACTCTGCTGTACTCATGCAGTACACATATACATCTTTGTGGAAGACTCAGGACCATCTTTATCCTTGGCCTTCCACATCATGGTCTTATTCTTCCCAGATTAGGAGGACCTGATTGGTGGCAGGTCAGCCTATATAACAGGTCAATATCCCATCACAATAGAGAGAACTGGGCAACCGCTGAATGCTTTATTTGCATTCTGACAATTATTATGGTGGCGGTCAGGGGGGTCTTGCACTGCTAGACACTCCTGTCTTTGGACTATAAGATGCTAGGACTTTTTAGCAAGATTTTTTCCTGCTAAAAAATAGGTTTTATAGTCTAAAAATATGGTAGTGTTATGAGGAAAGATTCAGAATAACCTGTATTTTAATTATTTATATATTTGCACATTCTGAGCTGAACAGTCCAATGGGCGGTCCTATCCGTGATTGGCAGCTATATGTGTATGAGTGTACATTCAGGGGTAGGTGTCAATCACTGATAGCTCCGCCCATTGGACTGTTCAGCTCAGAATGTGCACAGATATAAATGAATAAAACACAAGTTATACTGAATCTTTCCCCATAAGGGCTGAAACAGATTGACATATGCACAAATACACTTGCCACAATGAAGCGTATTTGTACATGAACAAGATTTGGAGAGGGCAATAATCAGGCAGTTACACTCGTTTGTATACAGTACTGCAATTTTTGTGCTCGCAAGTCCAGTTCACATGCGTGCGTCATACTACCTTTCCGTGGAATAGAACGGCTAGTTAAAACCTAATAAGGGCCAGCTGTCTTCTTTTCCCTGTGTTGTCTACCGGTCTCACCCTTCCCCTTGCTTTTTTTAACCTGCCACAGACTTCTATGGCAGCTTTCTGTATAATATGCAGAAAGATAAGACAGGTCCTATCCTTTCTTGTGAGCAGGAATTATATGCAAGAAACACGGTTGAAAGAATGAACACATGGAAATCAATGGGTTCTAATTGTCACGTTTTACTAGCGTGATTTTTATGTATGCAAAAATATGTGCAAACACATTCATCTGTTAAGGGACTTATTCAGACGATCATATATTGGTCAGGTTTTCACACCCGACCGATATATGCTGCCCCTCTCTGCTAGAGTAGGAGGCAGGATGGACTGGGAACTAATGCATTGAGCTCCCTCCTCCTCTCCGCCCCTCGCCATTGTTTACTATGGGAGGGGTACAACAGGGCGGAACGTAGCCCCTGTGGTTCAATCACAGCCATTCATCAAGCACTGGCTGTGATTGGCTAAGCGCCAGGCAATCACAGCCAGCACTTCTAGGAGGCGGGGATTTTTCTATCCCCGGCCAGAAGATGAAGAAGAGAGACAGTGACGGGACCCAGGGAGAAGCTGCTGTGGCGTAGAGCAGTTCTAAGGTGATGTATGTGTTTTTTAAATTTTTTTCTGCAGCTAGGGCTTATTTTAGGGCTTTCACAGTAGGATTTCCTACTGTCAAAGTTGCATCGCATCGCATGAAAATCGTGTTTTCGTGTGATGTTATGCAACAGAGAGGAAGGCTCAATAGGGAAACATGGACTACAAAATCTCACGAGTCGAGTGCATATCGCCGGACCTGCAAGGTTTTTGTGTTGGGTTGTTGCATGCTACAAAACATCGCATATGTGAAGGAACCCATAGGAAAGCATGGGCTTCACATACATGCGATATGTAGCATTGTAGCAACGCAACAAATTTGCGCGACTTTGTTGCCCGTGTGAAGAAGGCCTAAATGTCAGAACATTGGGATTTCTTAACTATTTAGTCTTGGATTTAAGGAAAGGAACTTTGAAATCCCACAAAATCCGGAGAAAGCAGCTTGTGATTACGTGACTCGTTAGTAACGCAAATCAAACTTAGCTTGATTTGGGTATATTTAGGTAAACTTGTGAAGCCCAGAAAGGATTTTATTGAGTTATATTATTAAAATTCAAGTTTTAAAAAATCAACTCAGTGAAAGCTGTTTGAACTATATTTGATTCTTCCGCCGCGGTGGATGTATAAGAACAAGGTTTCACCACCCGTAAGTTTGTGGCAAACTTCGTCTGACATTGTTAAGTGGCTTCTGTACTTAAAACATAGTACCGTACATTAGATTGATGATGAATATATCTCTATTTAAATCTCCCCTCCTTTTCATGATCTGTTATTTGCTGTAGTTATGGGAATGTCTCGCTTGCTCTGAGGTTACCATGGTGGCATAAATAAATATATGACTTTATGTCATGTGCCCGCTACAAAGATAACAGTGGGTGTTGCATCACAGGAAGTTGGGCCACAGATGTCAGTCGGACATTGCTGAAGCAGATCAGTAGGAGAAAAAACATTTAAGGTGGTTGTATCACAAGATAGAGAATAACTTGCTGATCGGTGGAAGACTCACTGCTGAGACTCCCACCAATCTTGAGAATGAGGGTCCCATGTCTCCATCTGCTTATCACTGTGGGGTCGCTTCTCGCTCACTCCTCCCCCCACAGTGATGCCAGAATGAATAAAGCACTAGCCTAGCATGCGCATTCCGTGCTCCGTTCATTTCAATGGGGCTGACGGAAATACCTGCCGCTTGGCTATCTCCACAGTCCCATTGAAAGTGAATGGAGCATCAGCGTTCTTGCGCGACTAATGCTCCATTCACTCTCCTCCTTACTTCAGTGGGTGCAGCAAGTCCACAGTGAGGACAAGGGACATGTTACCCCATTCTCAGGATTGGTGGGGGGTCTCAGTAGTGAGACCCCCACTGATCAGCAAGTTATCCTATTTCCAGTGAATAGAGGATAACCTGTCATTTTGCTACAACCCCTTTAATATAAGATCTATTGTTTTTAAAACATATAAAGCTTCTTAAAAGGCCACTCCAGTAATTGTTTTTCCTTTTGTTATGTAGTTAGCCTCCCAGTGTATATAAATTGGCTAGTATTATCTTGGTTTGCTATGCCTGCCTATCTGAAACTCCTGAAATCCTTTTCCTCGGGTGGGTCATACGATCTCATGAGGTTTTCTTGGATTTAAACTCTCTCAAATTAATCAGTTTTCCAGTCAGCCTAATCCCTGTGATGGAACCTACCACACAAGCTCTCCAGAGGGGGACACAGACACTCCTATCACAGTTACGGATGATGATCATACAGCTCCTGTCACACAGTTATAATAGAGGAGATCACAGCTCATCCTCCTGACTGTATACTTATGGTCTGTAACTTATTCAGTTGAATATAGAATACAGATGTTAAGGGCAGTATTGCAGAGATGGCATAGGCTGTAGCTACGCATGTGGTGTTGTGCTGATGCATCATGGGAGTGTTAGCAGAGCATACAAAAAGTGAGCAAGGAAAAATCTCAGAATCAATATTTTGCCTGATAAGCATCAGATAGGAGGCTGCATCTCATGGAAGTGACTGCAATATACATAGGAGACATCCAGAGGGGGGTGGGGGGCAGGGATGGAAAATCATATTTTCGCCGAAGAGAACCTGTAAAACAACCTGTTTATGTGAAGGTTTTCTCCATCACAAACCCACCAGCAGATTTTGCTGCAAAATTCATGGTGAGTATGAAGCATAATCTGAATGTGTTACATGCAGATTTCGTTTCACCCTATGCATTATATTGCATTTTCTTGTGCATGCATTTCCATGTGCACGGAAAAAGACACAGCATGCTCTGTGGTCCCCATAGAAGTCTATGGGGGATGTGCAAATACGCACACAATATGCAACGGGATGTGCAATATGCTGTGCAATCCAATGAAAAAAAGATCACCTCTGGAACCTATTAGGCTAAATAGCCATTTAATAGCCATTTAAATCGGGGTGTGGTTGTGTCCCTTTTGCAAAAAGCCATGCCCTGCAAGCTCATCAAGTACAGTAAAAGACGATGCTATGTGCGCAAAAAAGTCTCGATTGTAGCACTGAGGTGAGCACCAAAATGCATACGCCCGTTTGAAAGAGCCCTTAGACACATTCAATAGGGCAAATCCATTTCTGGCCACCCGTCATGGTTTCCGCATATAAATCGCCTCTATAATTGACATGTCTTTGGAATCTACGTAAAAACACGCCGTGTGAATGAGGCCTTAAAAGTTACAAAAATCTTCACAGTTAATGGACCGCGTAAGCAAAGATTATGTATGCAAGACGGTCAACGACTGTACTCCATCCGCATCCCTGTGTAAACAGCCACTGCGGTTCCCAAGAACTCAGCTTGGCGACCAAATGTAAATGCGAAAGTTAAAGTACTGAATCAAATGACAGCTATTTCTTGATCCCAGAAAAGCCTTCCATTGTCACAATGCTAGAAAGTCACGTTGGAGCGCACGTTGCTGCAGATACGTCACTCACATATCGGTGGAAGCACGTCTCGCTTCTTTTTGTCCAGGTGTATTGAAAGAGCTCAGTCATCATTGCTCAAACAGCAGCAGCAGCTTATATAAACACTAGGTAATGCTGCTGGAGATTACATGCAGAATGCTGGATCTGATGAGCTCAAATATAAGATAGGCTGTGCAGTATAATATTTGGGATTAGAATCCTAATCTCTTTAGGGAAAGTGTGCAGTATCAGCAGAACAGACCTACAGCTTGATACAGAAAACTCTGAACAAGTCGTTTCTATCGAACATTGAAACAAGTTTCATTTTGCATTCCACCTTAAATCTTAATAGGAAGATGTAAGGTTAAAAAAAATATATTTATATATATATTCGTCAGTGTAAATGGTAATTGCTGCAATTTTCTACTATATTTGCTTATGACTTAATTATGCAGCTGGGATAGTTGCTTGATCACCAGATAATTAACTAAGCCATCAATATATGTTATAATGGCTTAACAGGAAAAGATTCTCTTGCCTTACATTATGAAGTTCACTGTGCTGCAGTCATATTGACAAAAAATGTTCTAAATTTCCTTCAGGAAGCATTGTGAGGATTATGCTTAGTCAGGCGTGATGTGTTCTTCCCTCTGCTACCTGTTTCCCTTGAGTGGTGGATTGCTCTTTATTCTGCTTTTGGCATGAAAGATTAACATGCAATGGAGGCTCCTGTACAATCCGACCATTTCCCTCCTGGCAGTACATGTGGGCTTGTTCTTTCCTGCCTAGAGATAGAGACTAAGTATGGTCAGAAAGAATTACTACTTTTCTTTGATGGGCAAAATAGGGGAAAAAAAAAAATGTTCATTTACTTTAGAATTGTGGCATTTATAGAAGGATGGGACACAAAGTATCTTGGCATGTAACCCCCCCCCCCCCCTAAAAAAAAAATAAAAAAAAAAATATATATATATATGCCCTTAAGCCTGGATACAGTTCTAACTCTCTAGATGACCAAAACTGAACATAGACGTGAAACAGCTGTTTGGACGACAACTAACTCCCACAACTCCATCTCATACATGCTTGTTTAAGTCAGCCATGTCATTTCTATAGTGAGAACAGGATAAGCTTGATGAAGCAGAATAATATGGTTCTATCAGGAACAGACAGCACTAAGCTTCTATATACGGCCACAGCTCCTGTATATATAACATTCACTGCTATATTGATGCTGCCAATAGTTTTTTTGCTGGATCTTCACAATCTAATTCAATGTTCTGTTTGTTTGTTTCTTTCTTTTTGTGACAAACACATTGTAGCAGTTCATTAGAAAAACAAAACAATTGTACCAGCAGAAGTAAAAGGGGCTATCTTATGAAGACAACCCTTTAGGAGTAGAAGCTGACAGCTATTATCACAGGATGTACTAAAGAGGGTTTTAAAAACTGGATATAAGGCACAGCCTGGAATATATACGAGCACAACAATAGAATTATTGCTTAGCTTCTCTGTTTATTTTAAAACCAGCATGTTTACATGTTTCGAGGCTAAAAGAGCCTCTTCCTCAGTATTTGCTTGGGGCACATGTCAGGGGCTCTAATAGGATTACTGATGTGTTGCTCTTAGAGAAGTTGTAGTAACTTGTTATCACAGGGGAATCGATAGGTCAGATCTGGCTCATAGTGGGGGTCCTTTTTATTTCTCTTGGGAAAGAGAAGCTTGATACATTCGGAATGGGAAGATGTGATCTACCAATCAGGACCCCACTGTATGAGCTAGAGCCTCTAACAAGACGTGATGTGTCTCAGTGAAGAGTCCACAAACTTTGACCATTTATGTATTACACAGACAATTATTCATCTGAATGGCCACCATGAAATACTACATGTAGCAAGCGGTGCGGGGGAAATTAGCATCTTCTAGTTAAATCAGCTGATTCTCTGTAATCTTGGGAACTGGACATGTGGTATTTAGTAATGAATGCCCTCCAGTGGCAGGGGGGTGTATGGAGTGGGCCTAGGAGACATGCCATTCCATACCTGGCTGGTGACAGTTTTGTTAAACAACTGACATTCACCGACAGGGATCAGAGGTAGCTCTCATTGTAACCGTGTAACTGCAGCATATAAACTGGTAAACAGAGGGTAAGACCCCCTTCTCCCTACATCGCCCCATCCCCCTCTGTTGCCCTATTGCCCCTCATCTGCACGATGCAATAATGGGGTGCCAAAAGTTGCCATGGCAGCCTAGACTCTATTGAATATCCAAGGCTTGCCATGAAATCAAGCCAATTAAGCCCAGCATGTAGCAAGGCTTAAAGAGAACCTGTTCGCATGTTTGAGACCCATTAATTATATTGTAGTGCTCAAAGGGGAGAAAAAGGGGGTTCCAGGAGCTGTGTCTCATATTCACTAGATCCCCCTTTCTAGCACTGTGCCCCCCAAAAATCAGCACTTGTAAACACTATGACTTTTTTTAGAAAGCTGAGTGCACATGCTCTTTCATTGATCTCTATACTGTGCACACATGCTGATTTCTCAGGGGCACAGTGCTGGAACAGGGGACCTGGTGAGTATGAGACACCGCTCCACAGACCTATTCCTTCACCATGAAAACCCATACCGGTAATATAGTTTATGGGGCTCAAATGTGCTTACAGATACCCTTTAATAAGCTTGAGTTAATAGTACAGTAAACAGCAGTATAAAGCATTGCAGTATATTGTACCAGCGATCATACAATCACAGGTTCAAGTCCCACGTGGAGGCTAAAAGATGGAAAAATAGGTTTTTTTAAATGTTAAAAAATAACTTATATGTATTATTATATATTTAAAAACATTCTCAGAATGAAAAAAATAACATAGTTTGCTTTGCTCTATCCTTAAAAGTATGAACTATTAAAAGTTAACATTTTTTTGATCCTGACAATGAACACAATGCCAGAATTGCATTTTCTGGGTCATACCACCTCTCAAAAAGTATTGGATAAAAAGTGATCAAAAATGACATGTACCCCCTAATGGCAATAACAGAAGCTATGGTTTGCCCCCCCAAAACAGTCCCTCATACAGTCCCATTAATTGAAAAATAAACAAGTTATGGGGCTCAGAATATGGCAACAGAAAGCAAATTAAAAAAAAAGTTTTGTTTATCTTTAGAAGTAATTAAATACAAACAAACTATACTCAGTGACAGAAAAAAAATAAAGCACCAAAATGGAAATATCGTATTGTTGCAAGACTCAGCCATTAGGTCTAAGACAAATATGTAAATGATTACAGCTGTGGTATTGTTAGACTCTGGGTCCCACCATAAAAGTGCTTCCCCTATTGCTCTTTAAAAAGGCTCTCAGAAGCTACCTTTGTGTAGTGTGTATGTTGTTGAGAGATCATTGACTGCTCGACATGCCTCCACGATGCATATGAAGACATTTTGCCCAGTTAACAGACTTGTAGAGGAAGCACATCATTGTAATGAGGACTGCAGGATGGTCATGTCAACAAATTGCCTGCCATCTGGGCCATTCTGGCCAAGCTGTTAGAAGTTGTTGGGAGCGGTGGTTACGTAAGGGCACACACACATGGCGAACAAACTCCACAAGTCCCAGACTGACCAACAGTAGAGAGGATCATTTCATCTCCCAACAAACATAAGCAAATTCAACAGTTCATTGTCCATCATCCAGATGCAGGTGGCACCTTTTTCTTTTTAGCAATGGCCCCAGGTTCTGTTCAAGGGCCAGTAACGGTCGTCTTCAAGGACTATGGGCCTCGAGATGTGTTCTTCAATCATACATTTGCTGTAGAGCTGTCCCCACTGCTGGTGTGATGATCTAGGAAGCTTTCGCATATGATAGTCAGTCATGCCTAGCAGCGTGAATGGAGTGATGTTTTAAGACAGATTGATCAATTGAGACTTTTTAAAGAGTCTCAGAATTTTTTAGCAAAACTACTCCACTAGTTACGTGGTGTAAAAATTGTAGAAGCATTAAGGGTGCCTTCACACATTGCGCATTAGTTGCAGGCTGTCTGCAATGGAAAACCACATATGCCACCAAATATGCTGCAAATCCACATCTAAATCATCCATCTAGATTTTGACGCAGATTTGCCACTGCTTTCAAACCTTGTTTTTCAACAGTTGAAATCCACAGTCAGAATCTGCAGCATAAACAGGCATTTTAGATTTAGAATCCGAGACATAATTGTGCTGTGGATTCTGTCTGGAAATGTTCCACTCCATGTGGTCTAGACTTTTTACATCTCGGCCTCATCGCTTGTACTACAAATACTTTAGAATTTTCACATCAAAATCCATGGCAGGAATTTCCAGGCATTTACATACTGAATGAAGGCACCCTTAAAGTTGCAACCAATTTATGAACATTGCCAGAGAGGTATTGGGAGTAGTAGAAAAGTAGCATCAAAAATTCCTCTTAGGCCTCATTCAGACGAGCGTGTTTATGTACGTACATTCGTGCGCACAAAACTGCGCGTCTATGAAAACTATTGGTTGCCTATGGTGTGTTCACATGTCCGTGTTTTACAGGCATGCAAACGCAAGCACCTGCAAAAGACAGGACATGTGTGCACCATAGGTCCATGCTGCGCGTAAATATTCTCCATGGGGTATCCCCTCATTACTGAACACTGTGACTGCACTGTAACAGTGTTCAGTGAAAAGGGGACTCCCCGTGGGGAGTAAAGGAACGCCTGCCACAGCTGTGGCAGAGGACCGCAATGGTTTGCCAGTGCTTTTAATGGGGCCGCCGCTGCTGCTGTCTGCCCCATTGAAAGCAATGGGCTGCCGGCAACCCCCTGCAGTGATTTTCAGGGAAGAGCTTTAAATATAAGTCCTTCCCTGAAAATCATTTCTAGCTGTAGTGAAAAATAAAGAAATAGATATTCTCATCATTCCGCTGTTACTGGGGCTCAGGCAAGTCTAGCTGCTTGCTCTCCAGCACTGTAATGAAGTTCTTTCAGCAGGCGGTGATTTAAAATCCCCGCCTGCTGAAAGGGCTGCGTCTGATTGGCTGAGCACTCAGCCAATCACAGGCAGCGCTCGGTCATTCATTGAATACAATTTTTTATAATTTTTATATTTTAAGCCCATCCCCAAAAATCACTGCAGGGGCCTCCGGCAGCAGCGGCGGCCCCATTGATGGCAATAGGCACGCGGCTTCAATCAGGCGTGCTTTGTGCACACACGCACGTGCAAAACAAGGCTCTTGTGAACGATGCCTTATCTTGTTATTTGTATAGCGCCAACTTATTCCGCAGTGTAAGTTTTTAAGTAATTTATTTATTACCCCACCACCATCATTAGGTTGGGTTACTCATTTTACCGACCTTGGAAGGATGGAAAATTGAGTCGGCTAGCTAAACCATGTGAGGATAGAACTTGCAACCTTCAGGTCATGAGCGAGAGCTTAGGGCTGCATTTCTCCTGCCTTAGCACTCTGCACCACACGAGGTTCTTATGATAAATCCTCCCCCACCCCCCCCACCCCCATAGTATTTAGGCATAAACCCTTCTTGAAGGAAAGAATTTTAAAAAAAATCGGACTTGACTGCAGCAAAGCTTTGATAACTCCACCTAGAAATTGTGCAACCCAAACAATTCTTCTAATTGTGGACAACTGTGAAACACATTGGAGACGATGCTTTGGTTGGGTGTAAGGACAGTCTTAAGTGAACTGATGACAATGTGGTTTAGAAAAAGTGAAAAATCTTGCAATCCTACACGATTAGACATGCATTGTGAAGGAAATGTTAGAGACTGTGACACTCATTAACACTGCAAAGGAAACTTGGTACAGAGAGTGTTAGTTACAGTAATTTAAGATGTTTCGAGGAAAGCAATAGTTTCTTTTCACCTTGTGTATACAATTAATAACAGGAGTTTTCAGTTACACATCCCTCCAATTGTCCTGCTTTGACACAAAGGATAAATGGCTCTCAGGCAAGAACACAATCGCTATGTTCAAGTATCCTTGTACAAGTACAATTCAGGAACAAAATATAGTAAGCTGTTGTGAAGCCGGATTGTATAATACTTCATTACGTTCCTCATATTCATATAATCCCTCTTGATTATAAACAACAAGCTGGATAAGTACCCTGGAGTTGAATTGGGCATGGATTGTGTTAGGTGTAACACTCTTTGTTTAAACCCTTTTACTTATTTCGATTACTGTTATTACAACAAAGAAGTAAATGATAATGTAAGGCATTTAATGATATAAACACCAGCGCAAAAAGCAGCGTATTAACATAAAAACGACAAACCAAGTTGTATTAAAATGTTTATTCTAACTGCGGAGGGATTAGAGAACTGTTTGTGCTGGGTCTTAGAGCATGCAAATATTGGATATTGCTATTAAATTATGTATTTGAGGAGAAGCTTAAATCTAAGATCTGTTTTTCTACTTATGTATTCGGAATGCTACATTTTGCTTCTTTTTTAATCATTTAAATCTGATGCTTTAGTCATTGACCAAGGATAGAAAGGCTAAATAAAAATGTGCCCTGTCAGCTGAGCTGTCTCTTCTCTATTTTTCAGCACAAATTGAAGTGATACCATGCAAAATTTGTGGAGATAAATCTTCAGGAATCCACTATGGTGTCATCACTTGTGAAGGTTGCAAGGTAAGAGAAAGACAACATGTGAATGAAGAATGCCGTATATAGTCCTCATACATGAAATCAGATATGACCATGACCCCCGTATAATATATATATGTATATGTCTGCATGCAAATCAAATTATCAAATTAATTAACTTATTAATTTTACATATATACACACATATATATATATATATATATATATATATATATATATATAAATAAAAGATAGCTAAGTGGATTTGTATGCAGTTCTATGTAAAACCACAGATGTGTGTGTGTAATATACACTCAAAAAGAGTCAAGCACCCAGACGTTGTCAGAATCAAATGACACTTTCTCTGTGTGATTTTAATGTTGATAAGCAAGTGATATCAGAGCAAAAGGATACTTTATTGCAAAAAGTACCCTGTTGTACCGCCTCTAGCTTGAATACAAGTTGTGATACGGGCGGGCATGGAGGCTCTAGTACCCTGTTGTACCACCTCTAGCTTGAATACAAGTTGTGATACAGGCGGGCATGGAGGCTCTAGTACCCTGTTGTACCGCCTCTAGCTTGAATACAAGTTGTGATACGGGCGGGCATGGAGGCTCTAGTACCCTGTTGTACCACCTCTAGCTTGAATACAAGTTGTGATACAGGCGGGCATGGAGGCTCTAGTACCCTGTTGTACCGCCTCTAGCTTGGATACAAGATGTGATATGGGCAGGCATGGAGGCTCTAGTGCCCTATTGGGCCGCCTCTAGCTTGGATACATGATGTGATACAGGTGGGCATGGAGGCTGTAGTACCCTGTTGTACTGCCTCTAGCTTAGATACAAGATGTGATACGGTCAGGAATGGAAGGCTCTAGTACCCTGTTGTACTGCCTCTAGCTTGGATACAAGATGTGATACGGGTGGGCATGGAGGCTCTAGTACCCTGTTGTACCACCTCCAGCTTGGATACAAGATGTGATATGGGCAGGCATGGAGGCTCTAGTACCTTGTTGGGCCACTTCTAGCTTGGATACAAGATGTGATATGGGCAGGCATGGAGGCTCTAGTACCCTGTTGTATCGCCTCTAGCTTGGATACATGATGTGATACAGGTGGGCATGGAGGCTCTAGTACCCTTTTGTACCGCCTCTAGCTTGGATACTAGATGTGATATGGGCAGGTATGGAGGCTCTAGTACCCTGTTGTACCGCCTCTTGCTTGGATACAAGATGTGATATGGGCGGACATGAAGGCTTTAGTACCCTGTTGGGCCACCTCTAGCTTGAATACAAGATGTGATACAGATGGACATGGAGGCTCTAGTACCCTGTTGGGTCACCTGTAGCTTGGATGCAAGATGTGATAGGGATGGACATGGAGGCATACAGGTTCCATATGGTATCCTGCGGCATATCCATCTACATTTGCTGTAACTGAGCTTCTGGATTGTACAAACATGTAGGCTGTCAAAGTTGGCATCCCAGATGGTCTCATGCACGTTCTCTTGGTGATAAATTTGGCAATCGGGCAGGCCACGGAAGTGGAACAATGTTTTGTAGGCATTCCTGTGACACCCTTGCTGTGTGCGACCAAGCATTATCCTGCCATACTTTGTCTAGCCATATACAAAAGATATTTTAATCAATATAAGCATGCCTAGTCAGATCAGCTGAGCATGAATGTTCAGTGATTGGCTGCCAGAACCCGTTGCAGCATACATTTTTGGGGAAAGCAAAATATTGGGCAAACTGAAATTCAACATTCTCGATCTTTGTTTGTGGGCAGATGTTCTTCCAATTTACACCTTTAGGTAAGGTATATGGCCAGCAGACAACTGCCTCCTAAATCAAAGGCGTAACTTGAAGCTCCTGGGCCCCAATGCAAAACCTATAACTGGGCCCCAAACTATAATGCTTTATTCATAGTACTGGGCTTCTTATATGGAGAAGAGAGGCCTTATGGGCCCCCCAAGGCTCCTGGGCCCCGGGTGCAACTGCATCCTCTGCATTCTTTATTACTAAGCCCATGTGCTCAATAAAGTGGCCCGTTAGAGCCATTAGTGCGCAGCAATTTTTTATTTTTTTCCCCTCCACAACCTTAAGAAATAACTGTTATTTTTTAACTCGATTCAGCCATATAAGGGCTGTTTTTTTATCATGTTGTGAGTTATATTTTTTAATGGCATTATTTTGGGATATACGAAAAACGTATTGTATAACTTTTGTTATTTATTTTTTCATGGGATAGAAAAAAACTGTTATGCCATTGTTCTCTGGGTTTTGTTTTCACAGCATTAATCTCACTAGGGGACTTGGCCATGTGTTCACTTAATGGCTTATATAATACACTGCAATACAGATCAAATGAGAGTACAAAAATATCAGACTTTTGGGGCAAGTCCTATGCTGTCATGAAAACTGTCAACAGCATCAGCGACAGTGCTGCAGTACCCTGATGGTGTGAACATAACATTTATGGCACTGCACATTAATGCCCAGACACCAACATCGTAACTGTAAGAGTTTAAAGTCCCATTGATTTTATCATAAAGAGTAATTGATATGCCCCGATTGCTCTTACCTTTTAGTTTTCCATTTCTCAGCCACCACTGACAATTCCTTTGCGGGGCAAAGGTGGTCACAGGCCATAAAAGTGAATGGTGTTTTTCCATTTCATAGTCAATACGGTATGTACATAGGAGTAGCAATGCATAGACAAAGAGTACCAATAGGCATTAGGTGATAGATAATAAACACAGTTTGTACTTAGAGTACATTGACAGATTTAGATAAGATGATTTTACATATGTTGCACGTTTTGTATATGCCCACATAAATTCTGGGATAGTGTACAGAGAAATATAAATTGTTCCTTTTTGCTCATAGTGTCCAGCAATGCAGTGGCATGTCACCAATGTAGGTAGACCATGTGAAATAGGGAGGTCTGCAGCGAACACCCCGCCTCTCTTCCACCTCTGACTCGTGGTGCCCTCCATGAAAGTCTAGCCAGGAGCACAACTAATAGTACTGCTAATTTGGGTGCTGCGTTGATCAGTGCAAAGGCTACCTCCTTCCTATCTTTCCTTCTTTCACTATAGTACAGGTGGAGTAAGAGGAAGGAGTACTGAGAGTTGCATGGAGAGTTGTGCTACTGGCTGGAAATAAGGGGAGGTGAGGAGAGACACAAAGCAGTCCAGGATCATAAGTTTCAGAAGCACAGATGGGCACTATAAGTTTCATGGGTTATAGAGGGGCACTATATTTTTCAGGGCCCACAGAGGGGTGCTATAAGTTTCATGTGCCACAGAAGGGACATTATTAGTTTTTTGGGGCCACAGAGAGGAAACTAGTACTATTGGGGCACAGCAGGGTTAACTATTACTTGTGGGACCGCATAGGAGGTACTAAGAGAGGTACTGGGGATAACAGCAGCATGGGGATAGTGTGCAGAGACAAGTCATGGCCAAAAGAAATATTTATTGTGGTTTAAGCCAGATAAAGAAGAAAAACAAAAATGGACTTCACCAATCAGAGAAGATGTCACCTTTGGTCACTGGAGGTACCTGCAGTGTAAACAATATCAATGTGTAGAACTGGTATCTATTAAGCCACTGTATCTAGGCCCATAGATGTACTTTCTCTAATACACGTTTTTGCTAGGGGCCCAATTCTAAGTTTTGCTATGGGGGTCCATGAGTTCTGTATATACCCCTTCAGGAATCATTGGTGTATGGCATAGCCTAACATATATACTACTTTTGCACTCATTTATGAGATAATTTATAGTGTCATGTTTTTGCTCTTTATTGGCTTAATTATAAATTAGTCTCTGTTGCTAGTTGGAGACTTGTGGATAGAATTATAGAATCACACTGTTGCTGGGGGTCTATGACCCAGCCAGTACAACCATGACTTGTTGTTATTATTGCCAATAGACATAATAATGGCTATATGAAATATCTATAATTTTTTTTAGCTATGATTCTAGATTAACATTTCATTCCGTTAATGTTGTTTGTGTTAATGAGCTCGGTATCAGCAACGTCTTTACGTCTAACCACAGTCAACAAAAGAAGGTTAACGAGAAGTAGGTCAGTCCAGCTGCTCCACCTATCAGATTATGTAAACTTTGTATGCTTGTTATGTAGATCCTGTAAAAATCACAGCAAAATTAAGCCGAACCTGAGATTAGATTGCTCTTGAAGGTAACGAGCAGCACTGCGGAGCTGTGCAAGAGTTGTAGCTTCTTATTTCATGTGTAAGAATTGAATAATTTATTAAATGAAAATGAATTAGAAAATAGAGATGGATTTTTTTTAAACTACTTTACTGTATCTGTTCTTTGTAGAGATGAGCGAGCGTACTCACTAAGGGCAAATACTCGAGTGAGTAGTGCCTTTTGCGAGTACCTGCCTGCTCGTCTCAAAAGATTCGGGTGCCGGCGGGGGTGAGCGGTGAGTTGCGGGAGTGAGCAGGGGGAGGGGGGGGAGAGAGATCTCCCCCCGTTCCTCCCCGCTCTCCCCCACTGTTCCCCCCCGCCGACACCCGAATCTTTTAAGACGAGCAGGCAGGTACTCGCAAAAGACACTACTCGCTCGAGTATTTGCCCTTAGCGAGTATGCTCGCTCATCTCTAGTTCTTTGGTAAACTGCAACATTTGTAGCGTAATATGCAGCATACACTATAATCCATGGGCTACTCTCTTAGCGGGGAGCTATTGAACAATATCCTCCGGAGCGCCCGGTGTCACAGGCAGGGGTGGATTGCCAAATCAAAGTGGCCCCAGAAAAAAAAATTACAAAGGGGTCCAATATTGTAGGGAGGTTCAAACTGAAGCCAATTGGGGCAAATACACTCGCCTGCTGTAGCCGCGAAGCTTTTGTGTTATGCATAGATCTCTGCAGCAAATTTACTGTAAGGCATATAACATGTGAGAACTGGAGGTATGCATTAAGGTGCCGCCTATTTCTAAATCGGTAAGCCTCCATGATGAAAATAAATAGCATAGACTGACTTTTCTTTACCTTCTATGACAGGCAGACATGTCACGTGTCGCTGTAATAGCGGGGAACGGGAAGGCTCTGATCCCTGTCATTTATCCCTGTTTGTATCTGGGTGATTAGACAGAGGGAAGGAGGTCCCTCTGTCCCCATCGGCATCCCACTGATGCAATTGCAGGGTGCCAATGGGTATCCATGGCAGCCAGGGGTCTAGGAAAGACCTTCAGGCATCCAACAGCTGTATGACTATTAGGATGAGCCTTGAGCATAACCTAATAAATGTCTTCGCAGTATTAAACGCACATGGAATAATTCTTTGTTATACTGAGTATACCAACTAAATTAATAATGTAATAAATGTTAATAAAGTAAATTTAAAAAAATGTACACTGTTGGAAAAAAATTAATTGTTATTGTAGTAGTGAAAAAAAATAAACCACACACACAGCATCACTGTAATCATCAGGGCTTGTAGAATTGTCTTCATACTGTCACTTAACAAAACCCATACCAAGTACAACATTACCAATAATAACAGTATATAGGGGACAAACAATCCCGTCACACCGCGATCACTTATCACCATCCCATAGAGATTAATACCAACATATTGTCACTGAATTAAGACCACTACAAAGATCAATGCTACCAATAAGAACACTATATGCGGGTCAAATAATATCCCCCAATCATAACATAATAGCACCACAGTGTTGCTGAAAAAAAACTATACTAGACCAGTATTACAGTATTACTAGTATTGCAATGACCATATAGCAGTATATACTAGATCTGCACAGGCACTTTGTAGACCATATAAATGATTACAGTACCATTATATCCAGTGATCACAGGTGACATCCCCTCTGACTTGAGTTGTTTGTTTTCTTTTTTTTTCATATGGCCCAGACCGTTATGATGGCTTCTCTCGGTCACAACCTGTCTCTGCAGAATTTCAGACATCTTTGACTCCTCAATTTTTAAGGGAATCAAGCTGCATTTTCCAAACTTTTATATAATCTCCACATCCATAATTCCCCAAATAGTTGTGATGCCATTTGAGCTGACCCACATAGTAATAGTATCCCTCTTTTGTGCTCTTTGTAGGCCCCACATAGTAAGTGCTACTTTCCATGTCCCACACATCGTACAAGTGCGCACACTGTATAATAATGCTCCCTTTATGTTCTCACTCTGTAATAATAACCCAAATAGGCCCCACTCAGTAATAATGCCCCATACAGACCCCCAATAAGTAATAATCACCCCTCAGAGGCCGCAGTTCAGTAATAATGCTCCATACAGTGGTCCAAGACATTAGAAAAATCTGGCAGAAAGCAGGGGATGTTACAATCTAACAAAATAGGTATTTTTCCATTGACATAACCGTATGAGGGCTTTATTTGTGGGACGAGATGTATTTTTAATGGTACCATTTAATGTATCATACAAAGTACAGAAAAACTTTGAAAAATGTTTAAGTGGGGAGAAGTTTTAAAAAAGCAAATGTGCCATTTTTTGTGTGTTTGTGTGTGGGGGGGGAGGGGGGTTACAGCATTTACAGTGCAGTTAAAATGATGTATGAGTTTTGTTTTTCGTGTCAGCATGAATACATAAATAGAAAATTTATATAGTTGTTTATGTTTGCCTACTTTTAAAAATTAAATAAAATTTTTTTAAAAAACAAAAATAGCTTTCCATCATCATATCCTGAGACCCGTAACCTTTTTATTTTTTTGCCAATTGGGTCTCAGTTTTTGTGGGGTGAGCTGTAGTTTTAATTAGTACCATATTGGGAAACATACATCTTTTTATTCACTTTTTATTATGAGCGATACATATTATGATATTTTAATAGCTCTGACTCGGGATACCAAATATGTAGGTTTTTTTTATTTGTTTAGATAAAAAACTAAATTTTTTTTTTTACATTTTTTTAACTGTTAAAATACTTTATTAAATATTCTTTACAGAGTCCCACAGAGGATTCGAACATGCAATTATTTGATCGCTCTTAAAATATACTGCGATAATACAATATTGCAATATATAGCATTTTTAAATGTTGCCCATGAAGCCCTGCCACAGGCAAGTTTTGATCTATGCATGGCAGCCTTGGGAGCCTTCAGTAGGCCTTGGGCTGCCATGCCAACCCATCGGCAATTGGTCCTTTTAATAAATCCCTTCCTCTCTTCAAAATTAGCACTATATCTGCAACTGCCAGAAGTTATGTCAAAAAGGAGAAGTCTCAAAATGCATGTGTTTTTCCCATTAAGTAAAATGCCCGTGCATCCTGTTTAGAAAAATGGTTATATTTTGGTATTAAATTATAACATAAAACTTGATTTTCTAAGATTAAAGATCTTGTAAGATTAAAGGCAGATGGTTATATGATAACAGTGCAGCTACATTTTAGAAAAATTTCTCTTTGGTGAGATTAAAGTGCAGATAAGTACATGAATTACACTAAAACTTAACAAAAGTTAGACTGACAAGAGAAATAGATGACTAGTCTGGTGTAATAAAAGTGTGACAATTTTGTTGAATTTAACATAAAAGTGACGTGTATTTCATAAGGACACTAAATTCTATATTATCAACATTTTTTGTATATTTTGTATACAATCTATTATTCCCGGTAAGCTGCCAATTTTTGGCTGGGGAGAAGCAGAGTAGTAGTTTTCTTCAGTTGGATTGCTGGCAAGAAAGTACAGAAAAGTGTCTGTTCCCAGGTCAAAATACTACTAATTGACAAATAATGCATTGAAAATATATACTCTTTACATCTGCATTGTATTGATATCACCTGGGCCAATGGTAATAGGTGGCTAAACTAATAAGACTTGTTACATAAGCCTTTTTAAGAGTACTTTTCAAGGTCCGATACTCTCCCGAATAATCGCTCAAACAAGCATTTATGAGTGTCCGTCTTCCTGTGTAAACATGGCACCCAACAGGGTACTGAGCAAGAAGTTATTGATTAATGGCTGGTCATTCCATTGCAACTCTTCTTGCTCAAGATAGACAGGCAGTCGTTCATATATGAGAGACTGCCTGTTTGCAGTGAATGGAGGCAGATGGCTGGAAGAGATCTTTGACATGCTCCCACTACATTTACTGACCGACTATTGCTCCTATGTGAAAACACAGGAGTGATAGCCATTGGGACAGCAGCCGGGTACTGAGTGTCATCCCTTCTAAAACCACCTTAAGTCTTCCTTCGTATGTTCAACATATGCTATTTTAGTAGAGG
Source organism: Eleutherodactylus coqui (assembly GCF_035609145.1). NCBI lineage: Eukaryota > Metazoa > Chordata > Amphibia > Anura > Eleutherodactylidae > Eleutherodactylus > Eleutherodactylus coqui. The sequence goes on along the minus strand of NC_089841.1, from coordinate 212,120,209 downwards.
AGGGGACTAGTAGAAGTGGCTGTCTGACACCTATTCTAGCCATACAGCCCATGTAGAGTAAAAGACAAAGAAAGCTTTGCCAAGTTCTGAAGATCTAAAGCCTCATTCACATGGGATGACTCTCGGATAAATGATGCCCGACACTCGTCCCCGCATGTACTCGCTCCCGTGCTGTTGCACAGGAGTAAGTATCGCTGGCTCGCAGCGCGGAGGCTGGAGATTTCACTCCTTGCTCTACCCTGGCCCTCTCCATTCACTTAACACAGTGGCCGTTCAGTACTGAATGTTCATTGCTTAGGCTGCATAAACGATGAGCGATGATCCTGAGCAATGATCGTTCAGTATAAACAGCAGCCGTTCAGTACTGAACAGCCGTTGTGTTAGGTGAATGGAGAGTTGAGGGGGAGAGCGAGGAGTGAAATCTCCCCCAGCTGTCCCGGCCCCCTGCTGGCCGCTCTGTTAGAGAGCAAGAGATACTTGCTTCTGTGTAACAGCACGGGAGTGAGTACAAACAGGGACGAGTGTTGGGCATCATTTGCCCAACATTCATCCTACGTAAATGGGGCTTTAGTTCTTCCATGCCCTATAGAGTCCAGGGCCTTGACGCACACCACTCGTGGTATAGGGACACTTTGTTTGCCTTTGTCCTTAGTAATATTACTTTTTCTGTATTTTTCCCAATATAAGTGTACCAGTTTATTAGTCTTCCGTCACTTTTCAGCAAATCTAGGACAGTTTTGTGTTCTCTTGGTATAGGCTGATTGAGAACTCTTTTAACAGTTCCTTCTTCTGTGTTCTCTGTTTGCTCTTTTTGCATCACTACCTAATTGCCTAAATCATGTAATAATAGTGTAGTACAAAACATAGCCTTATTTACCCTTCACAAAGCTATGTGCTGTAGGCTGCTCCGGCAGAGCCATGCTAGCATCACAATAAAAGTCAATGACACACTTTTCAGAAGTAAACTCCTTTTAATGACGGCAACATAAAGTATTAAAGCTAACAAGCAAAGCCATGTAATTGGAAGAGAGGGAAAACAAGTAGTACCACTTAAACTGATGGCGTATTAAGAAGCAATCTGTAAAATGGCTTTAGAAGCAAACACGAAAAAGCTGGAGGAGATGTAAAACCGTTACAACTGTTATAAACGAGAGGATTTCACATATCACCAAGTGGACATAGAATATACAATAATGGCATGTAAATGCTCTCCTCTGGATGAAAGATGGATAATAGGTTGGATACACTTTCTGGGAAGCTGCTGTGATATATCCGAGTTTTTCTACTGTTTTATTGGGTGAGCCACAAGATTGTACTTAGGTTTTTTTTTACTGTACTAGGTCATGGTTAATGAGGCTACCATTCTGAGTATATGCCTAGCTACAGTAGGCAGAACAGACCTTAAAGCAGAAACAAGTTGGTTGTTTAAAGTTTGTTTCGAAGTACATTAAAACTATAACTATCAGTCTATGGCTCCTGCTGTTTCTCACCCATACTACACTTCTGCATTATATTCCGTGAAGCCCCTGCAAAGGTAGTAGTAGTGCGATGATGTTATTGCTACCAGCGATGATTATCCTGCTGCTGAGAACATTATTGATCTGAATGATTGCAGTTTCCTTTATCACCACTCACTTTAAAACTTAGGCTATCCTGCAAAGGCGATGGAAACTTTATATTAGAGAGTCAAAATCACGAATGCTACATCATAATTCTATATCATGAACAACATTGTTTATAGGGTTGTGTTCTCAGCATTGTTCTGATCCACTAATCATTTCCATATATGCAGTGATTTGCTGGGTGCACAGATTTCTACTGGATGAGGCAGCCACTAGGGGGAGCATGTTGAATACATGTTTATACAGGTTCATTGGGTACACTGAAAGCAGTATAATGGTGGTTTCATATCTGCCAGAGGTTCCGTCGCAAATCTGGCTGAAAATACCAGAAGAAAAAGCACTGCATGTATCACTGTGTGGATGAGAATAACCCTTTATGCTACATGTATATAGATTTATTATAGCATATGAATGTATCTAGTGAGAATCTTCCTGTGTGAATGGGTATCAGTTATGAATAAGTATACTTATTCATAATCTATAAATTGATCTTTTTTGGAATATTTATTGCCTAAAATGTATTGTTATCATTTGGTTGGGTTAAGTAAATGATGTAACAATTTTTTAACCAAACCAAAGTAGTGTGAATGTTCTGAGAATGTCTTAATTAGCACAATTGTTCACAATTTCAATTTTTCACTACTTTCTCGCTTGCCATTTTGCTGTAGATTTTTGATGAAGTTTTTAAGTCCAGAACTAGGAGTTGGATCAAAAGAAGTAAAAACGTTCCCATGTATTGCCCTTCCTGACATTGGTATCCAAAACTGCATCCAACTGGAAATCATGTTAATAAATGAAGAAGAGATTTGAAATGACCACTTTAGTGCATTTTACTCATTCATTATATAATTGCCCCTCCCGATTTATAAAAGTGAGCTAGTATTAAATAGTTATATATCTCTTTTTATATGAAACTCCTGACCTCTTTCTCCTCAGGTGGTCATGTGGTCTTAATTCTGACCAACTCAAATTTTCTTAGGTTTCTGTGTTCTCAAACTAGTCAGTTCCTCAATCAGCATAATATCTGTGTGACGCAATTATAGGAAAACTATCACAAGAACTGCTTGGATGGGGACACAGACTATCCTGTCACAGTTGTTGCTGTTGATCACACCGCTCCTGTCACACAGTTATAATGAAAGCAATCACAGCTCATCCTCCTGACTGTATACTTATGGTCTGTAGCTTATTTAGAGGAATGTAGAGGCCAATGATAATTAAACTGTACCCCTAACAGGTAGAGATGGTACAGTCTCTAGCTAATGCTGTGCTGATGTATGATGGGGGTGTTAGCATAGCATAGAAAAAGTGAGTAGAGAGAAATTTCAGGATCAAGATGGTGCCTAATTAGCATCAGACAGAAGGCTGCACTGCATGGTAGCAACTGCAATACACATAGCATTCATTGTAAATGGTGCATCAGGCCAAATTTGCCCTCCTAAGTGACCTTGCTACATATATTAAAATATAACTTTATTTTTACACATTAAAAGAATCTATTAGGCCCTAACGTCCAACGCTCCAAGGAACCCGTGCAGACTTTGAAACTGCTCAGAAGGACTTGATGTATACTTTTTTGTGGGGCGGGGGCGGGGCTAGGTTCCGAGAATTAACCCCACCCCCGTCCCACCTTTCCCCATTGCAAATAGTGCAGAGGGGCGGAGAGGAGGCAGAGAGGGGGGCGGGAGCTCAGTTCCTGCTCCTGGGCTCTTCCATCCTCCCCCCCCTGCACACGAGGACAACGTATATCGGCTCGGCGTGAAAACCGAGCCGATATACGTTCGTGTGACTTCACCCTAATATAGTGGAGGATTGCTTGCAAGCCAAAATCTATGTAGCAAGGATTATTTAAGCAACGTCACTTTCCTGCAGACCATTCTCATTGTTATACAATACTAAACCATTTGAAGTAAGGGAGATAAGCCAAATCATCAAATTGTATAAGGGCACATGTAGGCCTCATGTACATGGCCAAATTATAACTAGATGTTGTATAAACCCTTAATAAGGCCTTAGTATAGGTACATATGCCCACTACTATATGTTTTGCCTATGTTTTAACCCTTTCCAATCCACTGTCTGGCATCTAAAGACATTCTAACTGAAGGCTGTACAGCTCCGATGTCAGAAGTCGTTCAGCAGGGTATTCTTATTGTATATTACTGGCCACTCTGTTGTCGGGGGGGGCCTGTCCAGCATGTCCCATACCACAGTACTAGCTCTAACCAGCAGATGGCACCATTGTAAAATGGCAGAAAGAGAAAGCCTCCTAGGAAACTCTGTATGCTTCTGAATTAAACCTTTACAATCCAATTTTGGGTTCAGAGTATTTTATGTTGGTTTCTATGGCATTTTCTATCAGATGCTACATGTTGTAGCTTCCACCTACATGACTCTACCAGCAGCTTGGCCATTCTCCAATCATAGTAATGCATACTATAGTAAAACAACCTAGTCCCAAACTTTTTTTTTTAAATATCAGATAAACGGAAAGAAGCATCAGACCTTCATTTGTAAAAACGATGCCTCCATCTACCGGTGCAAATGAAAAGCATTGCTTAGGTCACTAAAAGTGTAAGGGCTGCAAAAAAAATAGGGCATCTAGTATTTATATGCATCTTTGGTAGAGTTTAATGACTTAATAAGTTTTCGTCTGTACTTCGTTTTATCTTGCTGATAGAGCTTAGTTTGAGGCTATATGACATCCTATTATGAATTGTGTAAACCAAAAATGTTATCCAGCAAGACAGCAAATTATATACAAATCAATAGCCTCAAAATCCTGTTTTCTTTAATGCCGAGGCAATCTTTCATTACAGTGCTTCTGATTAATATGAATAACGAGCTCTAACTTTATTATATCTTACCATTTCAGGGATTCTTCAGAAGGAGTCAACAAAACAATGCCTCTTACTCCTGCCCAAGGCAGAGGAACTGTTTAATTGACAGAACAAATAGAAATCGCTGCCAACACTGTAGACTGCAAAAGTGTCTTGCCCTGGGAATGTCTAGAGATGGTAAGTCAACTTCCTTTTTAAAATCGTCTGCTTTTGAATCTCTCATCTTATGCAGTGGAGATGCAATAGGAGCACGGAAAGAGCAATATTTCTTGTATGAAGTACAGAATTGGAATTATGATGTCTGAGAAGGTCAAACAACCTCTCTGTGCAGGTTGGATTAGAAAAAAGTAGCTGAGAATTTGAAAGTCTTAAGTCTTACTGTTAGCTTTGTTCAAGCAAATCATTTTTAATAAATGAAAGTTTTAACCCATTCCTGCACCGCGATGTACCTGTGCAGCACGGGCAGAAGGTAGTTATATGATGGCTGGGATCAAAGATAAATTTGATTCTGCCTGTTAACCCCTCTCATGTGGAGTCAATGGCTTTACGGAGACCTTAGGCAGGGTCTATTAGGCTGCCTATCAGTTCGTAAATAGGTTCAAGAAATATACAACTACACTGATGGATGAACAAATGTATGACTCTCAGAGTGTGGCAATAAAGAACAACTTTTATCAGTCATTAGTACTTTTATTGTGGGCAAGTAGAACGTTTGCAAAAATGGAAACTATTATGTATAAATGGTTTGGGTTTTGCTTTTTCAAGTTCAGCAGTTTGAAGGTACTTTACTATATGAGAGAATCACAAATATTTGGTTTAAATAGTTACAGGTACAGTGTTCCAAAATTATGGAAAAAGTGAATAAAGTGAAACAGAAAAATAGTTATAACACAAATACTTATGGGTAAAGTGAAGACAATGTGATTGGAGTCGGTGTAACCTATTTGACCTTTAAAGGGATCTATAGTATGGAGGAAAGTAGAGAATTGCATTCCAATGGCAGTCTGGTTGCGGACCCATGAACAATATGGGCCACTTAATACCATTCCTCTTAAGTTACACTGTTGATGCTTTTGACCTGCCTTTATGTAAAAATATTATTTATTTTACTACCAGGCAGCTATTTCTGTACAAAAGTATTTTCTAGGTGATGAGATGCCTCCTATTTAAATGGTTAAAGCACATATACAATAGTACCTGTCGTAAAGCCTATAAAATGCCAGCTACCATGTCTGCAAGGTACCATTCATAATACATTATAACATTCATAATGCATCTATAGTGCCAGCCATAATGCTGTAAAATACAAGATATTCTTTCCATAAGTCAGCCTAAAGGCCCATTTACACAGAGCGATGATCGCTCAAAAATCGCTAAAAAGCGTTCGTTTGAGTGATACTCGATGCGTCTAAATGCGCGGCCATCATGCACTGCTACCTGATTGTTAAATTCTGTCCAACCTAAAAATCATCCTTCAGTCCCATCAGCAGTTCTCCACGGGGAGTGCTGATAGCATTGTTTCCCGTTGAAGAACAAAGGAACTGAAAGCAGATTAGAGCCCTCTGGCTATTAACTGCTTTCAGCTAAGGCTTCATTTGCACACAGAATTGCTCTTTTAGTAGCTGAGTAGCTACTTAAAAGTTTATACAAAAGGATCGCTCAAAGCTGTCACTCAAACTGCGTTTGAGCAATCTTTGAGTGATCATCGCTCAGTGTAAATGGGCCTTTAGTGCCCATGTAATGCCATCTATGCATCCCAAGTAACAACCTTACACAGTGCTTATAAGAGTGCCATATTTCCTGTAAAATAATGCTATGGCCAGTATTGGAAGAATTCCAGTCATTGTGTTGTTTAGGCATATTATTGATCGTGGCAACAGGGAGGTCCTTCGAGACTAATAGTGTAAGACATCAATGGGTTCCGTTGGCCAGGCATATTGATTACACTAGCTTTTAAAGCATAATATCAAGGTAACGTATGGAATAGCCAATGATTGAATAGTCATCTAGAATGTTAGGCTCACTCTTTCAAGGCTGATTTGCCTACAAACAGAAGCCTGTTGGGTGAATTAGCTACAAAGAAAATTCTCAATCGAATACTTGATTTATTATTCTAAACAGATTTGCATATGACACCAAACAAGGCTTTGAACCAAAGTTTAAAATGCTGTATTTCCTAATAATTCTATTATTGCTTCAGCAATAAAGAAAGAATAAGAGCACTTACATGTAGTAAGCCTTGTTCAAAGTGTAGGATATAGTTATTCAAGCACTGGAACAACTGTATAAAGCCATTGGAAAAAATGAAAACCCTATGTAAATGTGTTCTTTAACTGAAAGCAGTTGATCAATTGTTCAAGACAGACCCTAAGGAGCATTCGATAAAGGACTGTTACCATTGTCATGTCTGGTCTATTGATTACATCAGATACCAGTTAGAATTTGGCAGCTAAACAATGAGTGAGTTTAACAAGCTCTTTAAAGCAGTGCACTCTCTTCTGGTCTTTGTTGTGTTGAAACATCCCTGTTCAGGCCAAAGAATTAGCAGAACAATTAGTCTCTTCACCACAGACATCACTGTCTCTGAATGTTTCATGGCCGAAGCTTTCAGAACAATTTGTACAAACATGAAAACAGTGGGGTACTCAATGTAAGCAAAACAGGCATTTTATATTGTTCATGAAATTGCTCTTATTAATTTCTCAAACAAATGCTTATTGTTAACAGTTAGGTTTAAAAAAAAATTGCTTTCGCAACAATATATTTGTATTTCTTCCTGTTGACCTACTAGGCAAACTACGGGCTAACATAGGGTCGTAAGACTTGGGAGTCAATAGACCAGCTGTTTGCAGAGGGGGAAAATGCTAAATCAATGCATGTCAGGGCACCCTTTGTCTTCTTGGCTCATCAGTCCATTGGTATTCACCAAGTCTCATTTTTAATCTTGCAAATAAGTCTTCCGCACCTCACAGAAGGTATTGGAGTGCTGCGTCTTTTTTGGTTGTGGACTTGACGTCTGGTCTCTGGAAGCTTTGCGCCTGCCGAAAGCAAACTTTCACTTATGCTTTTTTCATATGCATATACTGACCCCAAGTCTCATTTTTGTATAGTAGACTTGTCTTGAGAGCGCTTTATTAGTCACATGTATTGGGGTCAGTCCTTACAAGTTTTTGGTCAGAGTGTGTGACCTGGAAGCCACTGAAGAGTGGCACAGACGGTCACACGTATACAATGGGGTTAACCAGTAGAGTGGTTTACACACTATGAGGCAACAAACAGTTACAGTCTCCCAATGAAGACAGCAGGCTTAGTGGTTACACACATATTACTGTTGTTTGGGACAGCACATGAAACTAATTATGTGTTGTGAATATTCTAGAGCAATATTATAGGGCTCTGTATGAGACTTTTAGGTTAAAACTGCATGAATCTTTTATTTGGGTAGTAAATTGGACTAAGCCTGCAGCACCCTTCCAGCCGCCGCACAGTGTATAGAGCTATGTGTTCCTGGCATCCAGCGGCTCCTTCACATTTGCTGATTGGTGGGTGGGCTGAGTATATAACCCACACAGATCTGCTACTGATGACTTATACCGAGGATAATGCATTAATAGATGAATACTGAAAAGACCCCTTTAACTCCAATGACTATTAAATAATATGGAGCCTTGAAAAAAGCTTTTTTACCTTCTAGTTTTGCACTGCTTATCAGTGTCAATCACAGGGTCCCCTTAGTATAGCCACATAACAGAGTTGGCCATTTTCCTTCTTGCGATATTCCAACTCCCATTAAAAGTGATTTTAACATCCCCATTGACCACCTGACCACCCAATCTCAGTCTTTCTTTCACTAACCTTCTCCTATGGCCTCTCATAGCCTACTTCTTCCTTACACACAAATATGGTAATACACCTGATCTGTTCTTCCTACAGCTCTGTTCTCTAATTTTTCAAACTCATTTCTCATTCTTTGACCACACCCTACTTTCCTTTACTATCAAGCATTTCTGTCTCTCCCAGGACACTCCTATGTATCCCACACATAGAAACATGCCGTTTATACTTAGCACTTAGCAATCTGTAAACTCCTTACAGTCCTCTTTGTCCCCAGTGTCCTCCCTATCCTGTCATGATCTGGTTTGCCAAACATCATAATGAAACCCACAAAGGATGAAATAACTCCCCAAACACTCTGATCCTCACTATGCAGACCACGGCAACCTTGGCACACTCCTCAAACACATTTCCTCCATTGATGCTCCAGATGTACTGCAGCCCTGTGGAAGAAAATCACAGACACCAGTGGACTTCGCCCATTACAAGTTCATAATCAGTTCTAAGCTCCTTACTCCTCACCATGCCAAACAAGCCTATTTCACCACGTTGATCTCCTCACTATCCAATAACACAAAAAGACTCCTTGAGCCTTTTCACTCCCTTTTTACCCCTTAAGTACAGCTGCCTATGACAGTTCTCAGCACTGAGGGTATGGCCACTTATTTCAAGAAGGAAAATGACAATATCTGGAAGGAAATAATCTCCCAAATCCCAAGTAGCTTTGATTGCCTTCCCTACTGAACCTTCTCTAGTTGACTCTCAGCATTTCCCCCAATAACAGAAGAAGAAGTCTTTAGGCTCCTTTCTTCTTTTTGGCTTATTACCTGCAGTAGTGACCCTATTCCAACACACTTTGTCCAGTCTCTATTCCGGGCTGTAACTGGTCACCCCACTATAATATTTAACCTCTCTCTTTCTTGTGGTGTCTTTCCCTCCTCCTTCAATCATGCAATCATATTCCTATTACTCAAAAAGCTGTCACTTGACTCATCCTATGCAGCCAGCTACCGACTCATCTCCAATTTCCACTTCATCTCTAAACTCTTTGAACGCCTGGTCTACTCTTGTCTAATAACCTACTTCCCTGCACATTTTCTTCTTGACCCCTTTAATCTGATTTTCATACTTTACATTCTATAGAAACCACGCTTACAAAAGTGTCAAATAAGCTCCTGACAGCTAAATCAAATGGTGATTACTCTCAACTGATTCATTTGGATCCCTCTGCAGCATTTGACACTATAGATCAGCAAGTCTTCCTCAGTATGCTCCACTCGATAGACCTTAATATACTGCTTTTTCATGGTTTTCTTCCTGCCTTTCTAATTGCTCATTCAGTGTATCATTTGTCAGCTTTATTTCTTCTCCTCTTCCCCTCGCTGTTGGAGTTCCTTAGGATTTAGTCCTAGGCCCCCTTCTTTTTCCATCTACACTGCCCTTATTGGACAAGCTATCAGCAGATTTAGCTTTCAGTACCATTTCTATGGTGGGGACACCCAATGATACACCTCTTCACAAGATATCACACCCTCACTACTCCAAAACACCAGTGATTGTCTGTTGTCTCTAACATGAGACCTTTCTCTATTTAACACTGAATCTTTCAAAAAATGAACTTCTTAGAAGATATGGGTAGACGACAACTATCAGTGCCTCGTCTTCAAGAAGCAGCAGTTTGTATAAAATGACAGCAAGCACTCACCTGATGCTCGGCGGAATTCCCTGGATTAGGGAAATCCACCGACACCTAGTGTCCAAGGTTGCTTGTCATCCTCCTTTGATCCAAAATACAACCATCTGGAGATGCGTCCTGGGATAGAAAGCCCACTAGATAACCAGGCCTTGATGAGAACAGATTCACAGAATAGGAGAAAAAGTTTCCCCGCGTTCCAAGAGTCAAAGGATTGTAATAGACCCAGTGGTCTGTGCATCATACTAGTAGTTTTAATGCTGACTACTCCTCAAAACAGGACAGGAGAAGAGCCGGCTGGACGCGGCTGAGCCCTGGCAGCTGAAGAAAGGTTTTTTTTTTATCACCATTTTTCTTGTTTTTTCAGGGAAGGGCTTATATTTAAAGCCCTTCTCTGAAAAACAATTGCAGGATGCCGGCAGCTGGATCCCCTACCGCAGCTGTCATCTGTGACAGCTGTGGTAGGGAATTCTTTATTCCCCCCAGGGATGAAGAATTCCTTTGCTGCGTCTGTCACAGATGTGGCAGGTGCAGCAGGGAATTCTTTTTTTTTTGCGGGGATGAAGGAAACATCTGCCGCATGCGGCATATGTGTTTTTCATCCCTGCGGGGACACGGCAGCAGTGGACAGGTAAGTAATTTTTCTTTTTTTTTTACACTAAAATTCTGCTTTTTTCAGGGAAGGGCTTATATGTAAAGCTCTTCCCTGAAAAACAATTCAGGGGTGCCAGCAGACTATTGCCTTCAATGGAGCTGCTGGCAGCAGTCGCGACTCCATTGAAAACAATGCGTGCATTCCCTATGGTGCACACATGTCCTATCTTTACAGGCACGCACCTGTAAAACACAGAGATGTGAACACACCATAGGGAATGCATTGGTTCCAATAGAAGTGTGTTTTTGTGTGCGCGTATGCTCGTGTGAAGCCACCCTAAGACTGTTTAAAGTGGTTTATAGGTTTAAAAAAAGAGTTGGATTTATTTCCCAGAAACAGCTCCACTCCGGGAAACAGCTTCCAGAAAACAATATTTATCTAAAAATGATACGCATACAAAATCTATTGATTTATATAATCATAAGCAATGAGCTCACTAATTGTAGATCTGTGTTTGATATTGATTGTTGGTCTATAACAAGAACAAGAAAAGAACTGAAGTAGATAAAGCATCAAAATGTCTCAACTTCGTTAGTTGCCCTTTGTCAATAAATGTTCTGGGGAAAAAAGGTTCTGGAAGACAATTGGTCCAGCTGAACTAATATATATATATCATTCTTCAACATTTTTCCATGCATGAGAATGGAAAACGGCACAAAAGGTATTTTCATTTAATGTTTTCATGCAGTAACATCTCCTTTTGTTTTACTTTTTACAGCTGTAAAATTTGGACGAATGTCAAAAAAACAGCGAGATAGTCTGTATGCCGAAGTCCAGAAACACCAGCAACGGTTACAAGAACAGAGACAACAACAAAGTGGAGAGGCAGAGGCCTTAGCCAGGGTGTACAGCAGTAACATCAGCAATGGTCTAAGCAATCTCAACAATGAGACAGGAGGCACTTACTCTAATGGACATGTCATTGATTTGCCTAAATCGGAGGCTTACTACAGTGTGGATTCTGCACAGCCCTCCCCAGACCAGTCAGGCATAGACATAACTGGAATGAAACAAATTAAGCAAGAACCTATTTATGATCTTACGTCCGTACCAAACTTATTTATGTATAGCTCTTTCAACAATGGACAGATCACACCTGGAATAACCATGAGTGAAATAGGTAAGCTGATTTATCTGATGCTCATAAAACAGCTGTGTTCTTGAAGATCTATGATAGAAGAAGAAAGCCATTTATCTTTAAGTAGCTGCTACTGCATTTAGGAATACACATCTGTGTTTCATCTCCGCCATGTTTCTTCTGTCCTGCATGAACAAGTGTTCCATTACTTAAAAAGATTTTTACACTTTAAGTCACCCTCAAATTTTGTCAGAGACACATCAAAATTTCATGAGGGTGGAGATCCGTGAGCTCAGCCCCCCCAATGACTATCGTAAGAGAGGGACAGAGGTCCAGATAAGGTTCACTTTTTCTTTTGTCTCGATAAGGTGCCTGAATCTTTATATAGTGTTGCATAGTAGAGCTGTCATTATCTTGATTATCTGTGCCTACAGATAAATAAAAACACAACCTAAAGGCCCTTTTACACACAACGATTATCACTCAAAATTCACAATAATCAAAATTTACAATAATCGTTGCATGTAAATGTGCCCATCTTTCACTTTTCTGCCGAACGATGATTTTATGTTTGGCATAAAATCCAACGTTCGTCAGAAGAGCTGATAGCAGGGACTTCACACTATGTTTTCAATGGAGAGCACTGATAACATTGTCTTAGCTGTCAGCCCCACGGCAGAATAAAGGGAATGTATTCAGAGAACAGACCACCTACTGTTCTCTGAATATAGCCCCTGGCGGCTCAGACGCATTAATAAGCTACTAATTGGCATTAGTACCAATTAGTAGTTTATGCAAAATTATTGCTCAAAAGCCATCTTTTGTGCAATCATCTTTGTATATAAAGGGGCCCTTAGATTAAACAGCATAAAATAGATTTAATGAGATTACACTGAAAAAAAAAATACAAAACCTTTTTTTTTGTTTCAGACTCCCACTTTGCCCTTTTTATGTCTTCACTCCAAACTCACCAAATGTTAATTCTAGAGTGAGTCCAATGAGTACAAGTAATGGTGCAGATTGAATTACCCCATGCTACTCCCCTCAACAATCAAACTCTGTGGTGCCATACCACTGTTATTTCTCCTAGACGTTTATGAATATGTGGACAACTAGGTGTTATCTTTTGGGGGTATATCCCTGCATAGCCTGTACAATCATTGGTGACCATATCAGACTGTGAAAGTGCCCACCCTATTAATAAGGAGAATGGTGACACTCATTTGTAAGTGCATTCATACATTTAGAGAAGGAATATGAGGGGACTGGCAGAATACTTCTCATACATCCTGAAGCTTGGGTGCGAGGGTCGAAAAGCAAGTCACTGCAAAACAATGAGCTTTGTACTGTGCAGCAGATAAAACGTCTTGTCAGGCCTCGGTCACACGGGCGTTTTTTGCCGCGATTTGTGGATCGCATGACGGATGTGCATCCGCAAATCGCGTGACCGGGGCCAAAAAAAAAAAATCGCCCGAAAAATCTGCTCCTAGCCGCGTTTCATTAGAAACGGGCCAGAGCAGTGTAGCGCTGTCCAGCGCATTGAATTCAATGGAGCCGGCAATACAGCTGGCTCCATTGAAAGCAATGGGCTGCGGGCGATCTCAGTATGAATTTTCGGGAAGGGCTTAAAAATATAAGCCCTTCCCTGAAAATCATCCAAAACTGTGTAAAAAGTAAAAAAGAAATATATACTCACCTTGTCCCAGCAGACGGAGTTCAGCCGCGGCCGGCAGTTCTCCTGAACTGCCGTGAGTAGTATTCAGCAGCCGGGGATTTAAAATCCCTGCCTGCTGAATGAGCTGCCTCTGATTGGTCACAGCCTCACCAATCAGAGGCAGCTCTCACTCACCCATTCATGAATTCATGAATGGGTGAGTGAGTGCTGCCTCTGATTGGCTCAGCGCAGGGACCAATCAGAGGCAGCTCATTCAGCAGGCGGGGATTTTAAATCCCCGGCTGCTGAATACTACTCACAGCAGTTCAGGAGAACTGCCAGCCGGCCGCGGCTGAACTCCGTCTGCCAGGACAAGGTGAGTATATTTTTTTTTTTTTACTTTTTACACAGTTTTGGATGATTTTCAGGGAAGGGCTTATATTTTTAAGCCCTTCCCGAAAATTCATCCCGCGCTCGCCGGCAGCCCATTCCTTTCAATGGAGCCGGCTGTATTGCCGGCTCCATTGAATTCAATGGGCAAACATCATTCTTCTCTGCCACAGCTGTTACAGCTGTGGTAGAGGAGAATGCTTCGTCTAGTATATGTTCTCAATGGGGTCGGCGCTGCTGCTGCCGGCCCCATTGAGCGCACATAGAGAAGAGAACAGGAATCGCAGATAGGTGCGATCTGCGATTTCTGTTGTATAATTAATTGGACGAGCGCATAAAAAGCACTCATGTGTCCGATACCATTGCAAAGCAATGGTTCTATAAAATCGCCGGACGCATGCGCAAATCACGCGAAAAAACGCCCGTCTGACCGAGGCCTCACTCTGTACAATGCATATGGCAGCGAAATTGTCCCGCGCATGACAGCGTGTGTGAGAAATGCCGATATGCGCGGTCGACGGTTTGGGAAATGTAAAAAAAAAAAAAGCAAACCATTTGACAACTTTATCTTCTGATTACTTCTATGAGGTTTAGTGTTCCTTTAAAAGAATGCAATAATTTAATACATATTTTATACTGCAGCTACAGTATTAGGGTATATTCACATGCACTAGAATTTGCCACACATGAATATACCTATATAATGCACCCAATTTACCCAAAAATAGCATTTTCAAAAATTAATTTTTCTACCATATTAAGTTTTTAAGTTCTAAAACCTAAGGGTGTCATGCTTATAAATACTATAGTTCCTTTGTATTCAGGACCATTGGCTGGGAAGACAGCTGTCATGCTGTAAAAGCTATGCTCACCTTATCCTCCGGTCACATATATCAGTGTTCTTGTACAGTATACTCATGAATGGAGTCTGGTGGGGTAGACAGAGTGTCTGCCAGCAGGACAGAATTTGATTCTGATCCCCCACCTTTTTCAAAACATTTCTGTGAGATCCAAGAAGTATAAATGAAGCCTCATTTAACAGGCCTTCTGCTGCAAATCAGTGTACGCTCGAATCTCTGCTCTTTCATCCTAATCAATAAACATGAGATAGCGGATAACTTGTTGAATGTCTATGCATTGTTAGGAACAGAACAGGTTGGCTCCTCTGCAGAAAATGTGCCAGAACAAGCACTCAGTCAAAAGGGTATATTCCACCGTAGCTTGGCATCCAAATCCATTTAATGTATGTTTTTCTGTGGGCCTTCTTATTTGTCGAATGTGTACTAAAAATGCAAAATGTGTTAATATGTCTAGATGAAGGGTAAAACAATATGAAGTTCTCCGTAGAACAGTATCACATTTGCTCTGAGTAACAGATACTGCTAATAGGTTCATTGATGCTATGTGAGATCCTGTAAGTGGCATCCAGCGCCCAGCTTCAATAGGCACTGTCTTCCGTGTTGCATTTTAGACAATACGACTTTGGCTTTTATATCAATACGTAATCTGCTTTGCTTTTCATACTTTGCATTTTCCATATATACAACTGTAATGCCACAATGGGTTATTGTTGATACAATAGGGCATAGCAAACAGAAGACAGTCCACGGCATATATATAGATTGGCACTGGAGTTGGGTCCCTTTCTTTAAAGGGGTTTTCAGGCATTTTTTTCATTGACCATCAAGAGGCCACCACTTGAGATCCTTGCTAATCATCTGATTCTTGGCACCGCTGCCAGTAGGGTCATCGTAGGATGCAAATCGCACTGTCCATATTGTAGTGGCGCAGTTTGCTACTGTAAGCGCAACTCCTAATGCATTCAATGTGAGCTACACCTACACTATCAACCTGCGATGGTGCGATCTGCTTCTTGCATTGCCCCTACTGACAGTTGTGTCGATCATGTATTGGTGGTCTATGAATACTACAAATGCCTGAAGTCCTGGACAATGCCTTCAATCCCTTCTTAAGAGCCAACACCCATCCACCATCCACAATTGGAGATAACCCTGATCATGGCTGTTAAGCCTTTAAATGTCATTGTTAATTCTGACAGCAACATTCAAATGTCCCGAATGACCCCGCCACGATAGGATCAAGGGGATGTCGTCTATGTGTCATGGCAGTCTGGGGCCTTCGGAAGGCCCCAGGGATGCCATGATTGTTTTCCTATTAAAACATGTCTATGGCACATTTTTAATAGGCATCCTTTTAAAATACAGTATAATGCAATACCATATTATTACATTATACTGTATCAGCTACAATTCACAAGTTCAAGTTCCCTATGGGAACAAAAATAGGGTAAAAATAACTGAAATTCTTTTTAATTATTACAAAAAATAAAAATATTGAAAGTTTAAAAATATCCCTTTTCCCAGTTATCACATTAAAAAAATGTAAAAACTGGTATCACTGCCCCCCCCCCCACCCCCCCTTCCACCCCCGAGCACGCTTGGAGGAGAAGGCAGTTACTCGAGATGAGCGAGGCTCGCTTGAGTAACTGCCCTTACCGAGCGTGCTCGCTCATCACTAACTTCGTCTTTCAGCTATTTGATATCCATTGCAGTATCCACTTTAACAGTATCTATATGTGATATTGTGAATAGAATATGGTTATATGAGTTTTCTAAATCAATGCATTTTTTCCTCTTCACATTTATTTAGATTTTATAGCTTCCCAACTTTTTTGTACATTTATCACCTATTCTGTGGATAGGTGATGAATATTTTTGATGGGACCAACTTTTTAACATTGATGAGTTATGCTATTGATTTTTGAAGGATTGTGTCGTTGACATTGTTAACCTACTTGCGTAAATGGTTGGAGGGAGGTGGAATGTTGATGACAGGATCCCTTTAAATCAATGCCCTTGCATTTTGCCGACATGCATGCCATGGACAAATTATAATTCTGCTAATATATCAAAGACGTAAGCTCTAAGAAATTCTCACTTGCTAATCAAGCGCTAGTTTTCTTGATTCTCACACTAAAAAAATACACGAACTCTGGCTTTGCCAAAGAATAGAAGAGGCAGAAGTGAAGGGAATGATGGCAATAGAACAGAAGCGCATCTTTTTTTTCAGGGTGCTTTCATTGTTGTTGTCTTTACTATTTTCTTTCCTAAGTAACATATTTGCATTTCCTTCTGCATTCACAGTTAAAAAAGTATTTTGCCTGCTTATAATAAATATTTTTTTTTTGACTTCTTACTTTTAGGTCATTTTTTTCCTAGTTATTTATTGTAAAATCTCATTCAATATTTCTACCCTTGAATTTTGATCCTAAATTCTATAAAACTCTAATGCTGCTGCTTATTTCGCTTCAGTATTTTTAGCATAAAAACATTGTTCATTGTGAGCTACATTGGCGCACATTGCAATCTGGAAATATGTACTGCCCAATGCCTGTACATAATAAATCAACTTCATTTATGATAACAAGGACAAACCTGGTCAACAACAAAAAATGAATGCGACTTCTGTTGCTGCTCAACCTCTGCTCCGTTTGAAGTAGGAGAGACCTGCATGGCTATTAGGCCTGTTGAACTTTTAACAAAGTTTATAAATTAAAGTGCTAATATGAAAGCACACACCACACTTGGAGTATGAAGGCAACCTTACCAGGTCTCCATCTCCAAAGGACTTGTAACAGATTTCTCCACTATAAACATTTCTGCAGCACAGGGTTGCCACTAGGGGGCAAGCTCAAGACAGATTCAGACAGGCTGTCTAAAAGGGAACCTGTCACACTGAATATACAATCTAATCTATCAGCAGCATGTTATAGAGCAAAAGGAGAGGAGCAGATCAATATATAGTCTTGTGGGGGAAATATTCAGTAGAAATTATAATTTATCATTCACAGCGCGCTACTGCTCCCCGCTCACTGGAACCGAAAGTGGTTGCTGCCGTTCTCTCCAGCCTGAATGCTGCTTTCCTATTTGCTACTGTGCCTTCTTTCTACATGCCGCCCATAGGGCATACACACGGCCCCATCCCTCCTCTTAAAGGGACAGTGTACTTGCCTCCATTTGGTCCCCACCAATCCTCATTCACTTCCTCCTATATTAGCCCAGAATGAGTTAGAATTTCAATGAATAGATTGCAAGTACTACTGAATTTTTTCCCAAAAAACTATATATTAATCGACTCAGCATCTCCTGTTGTACAAGTGGCTGTCTGCAGCTCAGGCAGCATGTTCAATATGACAGGTTCCATTTGACTTGTCTAAAATATCTAAAGGGTATCTCAATGGCTTACCCCATTATGTAAAATAGCAAGGCAGCTGTTTCTTGCTTCTTCCTGCTCCCAGCTTGTCCCTCACCGGCAGCTCGGTGTCTCCTTGCTGATGTCATCTCTACAGACTCCAGTCAGCCCGAGTCATCCCCAAACATGCTGCTGCAGCCAATAATAGTAGGACCAATAACTGCTGAGTGCTGCCTTTGGCTGCAGTAGCAGGCACAGGCTGACTGTAAGCCTGTAAGCAAACACTACAGTGGAGACCCAGAGCTGCCAGCAGGGAACAAGCGAGGAGAGGTATTTTTATTATATTGATACAGTAAAGCATTGTATATTTATGGTACCTTTAATGAAATTGAGCTAAGACATAGCATGCTATGAGGCTAAAGCTGTCCATACACTTTAGAGAAAAAAGTAATTTGGCCTGTTGGATTTTGTGTGATTCATTACATATAATATGACTAGACAGCTGAAGAGCACACTTTCAAAAATGTTAAAAAACACAACTTTTGGTCTGTTGAGAAAGAAGAAACTATAGTTGGAACTTTATTTGTGGAGTTTCACATTTAGGACATTTGTCACTAAATGTTTCTTTATTTTATGATGTACAAAATGCCATAAACAAGATATAAAGGGATCCATTAAAGCTACAATGCCAGCCTGTAGATAACAATGAGTATATGAGTTTGCTTTTTTTCCATTCAGTTTTCCAAAAACGAACATCAAACATGTCAGACCAATTTGCTTGCTTGAAAAAAGTTGGGTAAAATAATTTCACATGTTTGAGATTTATTTCTGATAAATTAAAAAGATCAATTTTCTCACTTTTTTCCATTAATTTCAGTTAAATGGCATGAAAGGGAAGACATTTCATCTTGTAGTAAAGCTGTAACTGCCATATATATGCCTGTGAGATTGTGTATCTGCTGATCTTTTTACTTCTGTTATTGAAAGTCCTTAATAAGTTTATAATTAACCCATTTTATTAGGAAAAGTACTGCAATCCCTTTAATGGATCAATAGTGTCTTTCTAGCTGCCGAAAGATGCCAGTCCAGTTATTAGAAAATAGGTGACAAGTCATCTTTAATTTTGTCTTAACATTTAATACATTGCTCTAAAATATGCAGTAGAATTGCAGAACTTGAAGACAAGGGAATTTCCTTTAACTACTCAAGACATTTACTGCACCTAATCTATAACAGACAGTTATTAAAGTGAACCTGCGGGTTTAGGACAAAATTCTGTCCTGGGACAGGGGGTGGAGGGGTTATACTACCGGCAGTTGTTATTCTCTGTCACTCCTCCAATCCACCGGTTCTAGGACCCATTTCTGGCCACCAAAGGTGGCGACAGCATTTTTCTAACTGGCTAATATACACTGAGCACTGCTCTCTGATTGGCCAGTGCAGATCCCTTGAGCAGTTCTGGACAGTCAAAGAGGCGGTATAGTGCATTAGCAGTCTAAAGGGGGTTTCCCATATGCGTTGGGGGTTCCAGTTTTCTGCTCATTTCGTGGATGGGAATGCCCATGACAGAACTGCTCGATTTCAGGATAGAACCAAACAGCGCCCAACAGACCTCATTTACTATAACGGGGTCCATTCAGTTAGTGCTTAGTTGCCCGTTTTTTGGCCGGAACAAAAAGGACTGCATGCAGTCCTTTTTTCTCTGGTATTTCGTGCCAGATCTGCAACGGAAACTCAACCAAGAGGTTACATCACAGATGTGAAACATCCCTAAAACACTACCTATGTACTGTAGGGATTAGAAGTAGTCTGAAGATTGCATCAGCCATCTTGGATAGCCGAAAACGGTACTCGGAACAGGTGGATCTTAACCCCTGTCCTGAAGCATCGGGTATGTATGCAGAGAGGTCACGGGGCGACCTCTCTGCATACAGCGTTTGCGTCAGCTGTTTACTACAACCCAATTCTGACAGCAGCATTTAAAGCCCCCAAACTCTGTTCAGGGTTCCCGTACGGCCCACCCACGGTGAGATCGGGGGAGCCGTGCAGGTGTCATGGCTGCCGGGGGCCTTCTGAAAGGCCCCAGGGCTGCCTTGAGAGACTGCCTATCAAGCCATCCCCATGGGGGGGGGGGGCTTGATAGGCTGCCTATCAGAATGCAGTATGACGTAATGCTATAGCCTTACGTCATACTGCAGGAGCAATCAAAGTATCGCATATTATAGTCCCCCAGGGGGACTTTAAAGTAAAGTAAAAAAAAAACAATAAAGTTTTTTTAATTTAAAAAAAAAACAATAAAAGTTTAAATCACCCCCCTTTTGCCATATCTATAATTAAAAAGTCTAAATAATAAAATAAAAATACATATTTGGTATCGCCGCATCTGTAAAAGTCCAATCTATCAAAGTAGCACATTATTTATCCTGCCTGGTGAACGTTGTCTGAAAAAAAAAAAATAAAGAACACCAGAAATGCACTTTTTTAGTCACCCTGTCTCCCAGAAAAAAACGCAATAAAAAGCGATCAAACAGTCGTATGTATTCTGAATTAGTACTACAGGACATCCCGCAAAAAATGAGCTATCGCAGAACTACGTCGACGGAAAAATAAAAAAGTTATTGTGCACACAACATGACCGCAGAAAACCATTGAAAAAAATGAAATGTCTTCGAAAAAAAAAAAGATTAGCATAGTAAAAAAAAACTATAGAAGTTCGGCATCGTAGCAATCGTACCGACCCATAGAATAAAGTTATCATGTCGCTTTTGTTGCAGTTGGTGCGCCGTAGAAACAAGACTCACTGAAAGATGCCGGAATGTCGCTTTTTTTTTCATTCTACTTCACGTAGAATTTTTTAAAAGTTTTTCAGTACATTATATTGTACATTAAATAGCATAATTGGAAAATACAACTCGTCCCGCAAAAAACAAGCCCTAAAACAGCAACGTCGATGGATAAATAAAGGAGTTATGATTTTTTTAAGGGGGGGGGGGGGGGAAGGTCAGCGTCATGAAAAAGTTAAAGACATAAGAGAATAACAACTGCAAGCAATATACCCTGTCCGCCTTTGGTCCCAGGACAGAATTTTGTCCCAAAACCGGAGGGTTCCTTTAATGTCTATGTGCAGCATCACAAACATATTTGTATAATGATTGTTTGATTTATGTCCTTTCCACAGATCGAGTTGCACAAAATATCATAAAGTCCCATTTGGAGACGTGTCAATACACAGTGGACGAACTTCATCAGTTAGCTTGGCAGACTCATTCTTATGAAGAAATTAAAGTATACCAGAGCAAGGTATAGCATAAATGACTGTAATCTCCACTAACCTGACATGATTTGATAAAATTGCACAAAAGGTATAAATGTGCTTCTATCTGTGTATAAGATATATAACACCAGCAGTTTTTCTAAAAGGCTTTATAATGTGCCCAATTCACGACACCAGTAGAAGTTGCCATGGTGAATTGCACTCCTTCTGACAGTTATGTCAATTGTAAAATATCAAGGCCCATAAGGCTTTCTGAGAAACATCCAGAATCAAAACCCACTGAAAATGTCACATTGTATCTATGTACATTTGATTAACCAGCATCCATTTCCTCAGTTTATTCACTTTTACATCAGTCCAATAAATAAACGTGGGAGAAGGTCTGACTCTTATCCTCAACTGGCAGAGAGTTGGTATTCCAATTAAAGAAAGGCTGCAGACAAATCTTCTATATTCCTATACAGCGGATCTCTTTCTCAGCACTGTACAGCTTTACATCAGCATCTAGCGGAAATGTATGCACGGAAAATAGCGTGAAAATGTGACCTTTGCACCATACTGCAAGATATGGAGGGAATGTTTGCCCTCCGATGGTCTTATTCTTCGGCTGTTCCTGTATGTAAAGGGAGCAGATGCAATAATCCCATTATATTAGGGCACCAAGGCATAGAATAGGAGGGGCCACAGAGCAACGATCAAAACAGGTCCCTTGAGTGCCCTTAATTCATCACCCTGTACAGAAGGGCCCGGTGTTTGTTTGTCCCTGTCAATCTTTTTTCATGACCTTTGGGCTAATTAATCAGCCCTTTTTTGCAGTTGCTCTGGAGAGGGGATTCCTGCACAGGGGCATTAGTAATGGGTATGGACTAGTGATGAGCGAGTATACTAGCTAAGGGCAATTGCTTGAGCGAGCATTACCCTTAGCGAGTACCTGCCCGCTCGAGAGAAAAGGTTCGGCGCTGCGCTAGCCAATCACAGCCATTTAATGTTGAATGGCTGTTGGCTGTCATTGGCTAATGCAGCCCCAGCTTTCATTGGCTGACGCCGCCTGAGTTATATAATCAGATCATTAGCTTTCTGGATGTGGGGCATTTGTATAGATTTGTATAGTTTTTGTATAGATTCTGGCTTGGTTTTCAATTCTCAATCTTTGTTAAGACCTGTATAAAGGGTTGGACATTGATTTGAAGGAATACTGCCATCCAATAGGTGGTGCTACACAGGTATTGTTACAGCTTCCCTATTTCCATAAAAACAAGACCCCCTAAAGATGGCAGAATTGTTTTTTCCATGTAAATCCACTGAGAAATTTATAAAAGTTTTTAAGTACATGATATGGTAGATTAAATAGTACCTGTCACGCCCACTGGCAGAGAGCGGTAACTGTTACTGAAATTAACACACGAGAACTGTTAACACCACAGATCCCAGAAAGCAGATAGTTAATGGAAAAGAGAAAATAAAATAAAAATGGAACTCTCCCTATGGGACTCTAACATGTGAACTTCCCTGTCTAAATAGTGAATGGACCGTCCCAATAAGGACGCACTCCTGCTTGAACATGGGGTACTCTTTCCCCCTGATACCTGGAAATAATGATAAAACAATCCAAAAGAACACTCCACCAATAACAAAAAAACAGAACTTATCTGTAAGTGTCAGGCAGAAACTCTAACTCCAAACTCTGGAGGAACCAATGCACCCAGCTATGATCTCTCTTGCTTCCAGAAGAAGACTGAACAGAACAGTTGACTAGTAGGGATCTCCGTGTGAGGAGGGATTAAGAACCCTCCCAATTAACCCCTAGGTGCACCTACCTAACCACCGAGACAAGACCCATTCCAACAGTAATCCAGAACACAAGTACACAGGGAACTCAAACCCCTGCAGAGTAGCCCACAACAACATAACAGTACCACTGATGGATAAATAAAGCCAAAAATGGAAAAATGGCCTGAAGCGGGTGATATGATAAAGTCCTTCAATCAGGTCCTCCATAGATGAGCTAGAGCAGATAGCGCCACTCACTACAACCATGCAAAGCATAGACAGTGCAATGAGTTTAGTGGGCACCATGCAGTGCTCAAGTTTTTCAGTAGTTGTACTTTAGGGTAATTGTATTCCCTCGCAGCTTCTCATACTA
Organism: Eleutherodactylus coqui; assembly: GCF_035609145.1. Taxonomy (NCBI): domain Eukaryota; kingdom Metazoa; phylum Chordata; class Amphibia; order Anura; family Eleutherodactylidae; genus Eleutherodactylus; species Eleutherodactylus coqui. The sequence goes on along the minus strand of NC_089841.1, from coordinate 212,096,814 downwards.
TATAATATGGCTCATATGGGTACAAGCGGTAGAAGACCCTTCTAGCAAGAAGGGGTTGTAAAAATTGGACCATTCTTGGAATGAAGTTGTTTTACTTTTTATTAATATCTGTTTATTGTGGTGTCTTACAGTCGAGAGAAGCTTTGTGGCAACAGTGCGCCATCCAGATTACTCATGCAATACAGTATGTTGTGGAGTTTGCAAAGCGAATAACAGGCTTTATGGAACTATGCCAGAATGATCAAATATTGTTACTTAAATCAGGTAAGCAGATGGGATTATGGCTTACACTTTATTATTTGGTTGTTTTTCAATGAATGTGTTATATGCCGGTCCTATCTATGTTATATATGCTGATATCTGGTATTTGATGGAACTAGTGAACAGGTAGTTGTTCTATAATATTATGTGATATAACACTTAGAAACCTCTAACATATTTATGAATCCTTATCTTTTTTATCGATCGAGTAGCAGTCTTATCGAGAACTGTGTACTCGCCCGAGCAGCATGCGGGGGGCGGCGGTGGGGAGCGAGAGGGAGCGGCGGAAGAGTGAGAGAAATCTCTCTCTTCCCCCCGCCGCTTCCCCCCGCATGCTGCTCGGGCGAGTACACAGTTACTCGATAAGTAGCAGCCTTAAACGAGCGTGCTCACTCATCTCTAGTTGTAACCTATTGATGACCTATGATCAGGATAGGTAAACAATAATAGATTGTGGGGGTCTGCCTCCTGGGATTCCTGTCGATCAGCTGTCCATCCAGCCAGTGCACTTGTGCACTAAGCTGATTTCTGAAGAAAGCAGATAGCTTCGTTCCCACTACAGTGGCCAGTGTTGGTATTACAGACAACGTTCTTACTGAAGTAAGTGGAATCTTTGTGTGTAATTCCAAGCATGGCCACTGCAGAGAGAACAGAGCTGTTTGCTTCCTGCAGAAATAAGATCAGTGCATGAGTACATCTACCAACTGAACAGCTGATCATTGAGGGTTCCAGACAGTAGACCCCTGCCCAGCTACTATGGATATTTTATTCTAAGGATAGGCCATCAACAGTTTATAAGCGGGCAATCCCTTTAAGCATATACTAGCAGATAAAATACTTAGTGTCCTGATTTTATCCTACTAATTGGAATATTCTTTAACATTTAGCAAGTTTTCCCAAGGATGCTTTAACATATAGAGAATAGAGATGAGCGAGCATGCTCAGATAAGACAGTTACTCGAGCGAGCATCGCTCTTTTCGAGTAACTGTATTCTCGGAGCAGGCTCGGGGGGAGCGGTGGGGTGGAGCGGGGGGGGGGAGAGTGAGTCTCTCTCTCTCCCCCCCGCTACCCTCCGCCGCCCCCCGAGCCTGCTCGGATGAGAATGCAGTTAATCGAGAAGAGCAATGCTCGCTTGAGTAACTGCCTTATCCAAGCGTGCTTGCTCATCTCTAATAGAGAACTTGTTTGCAGACCACTTAATAGCTATAGTTTATTTGCATTTTCTTTTAAAGCAAAACAAAGGGGCTCCAAAAAGCCATTTTATCAGAGAGAGAAATATGGTGTCCCATTGAATTGGAAAGTACTTTTGGGCTCGGTGTTACCAGCTTTAGGGTCAGGGCAGATGATCTGACAAGTAACAATACCTCCTCATGTAGATACAGTAATCTGTGCATTATTAGAATTTCTATTGCTGAGCAGTATGATAGTGCATATTTTTTTTAGAACAGCAAGATAAAGGTTAAATTTAATGAAACTGTTGACATTATATGAAAAAATGCTATGTAGTGTGTAACATGTGCAAAGGGGACTGAGCATCTGAAATGCTTCTTTAGAGAAAGGTCATATTCTACTTATCTCCAGAGAACTTTAAACAGCTTGTTGCAATAATAAATCGTGCTTTTCTGAATATGACATTAATATTGCAAACAGCACAGCATTTGGCCGTAATTCAGATTCATAATTATTGCAGCTGGATCTGGACATAACAAGGCTTTTGGAACTAAATAATATTAATTTCGTATTGCTTACATTGTCCAAAGAGTTTATAGTACTGTAGTACTATATATATATATATATATATATATATATATATATATATATATATATACCAAGTGTAAGATAGATTAACAATACTTAAAGTGGCCCTCCAGTCCTGGACAAACCAGGATGACCGCATTGGTTCTCTGACTACCTGATGCACACTGTGTCTAAGACACTACACACTTCTCTAATTCAACAGTGCTGCTCATACAGTGCAAATTAGGTACTCCGAGAAGTGGTGCGGCCATCTTGGTTTCTCTGGGACTGAAGGGTCCCTTTAAGTAAGGCAGATACTAGATAATATATATGTACACTCTCTAGAATTATTTTTCCGTTTAACTTGTAACATAAGAATATATATGAATGATCATAGTTATACAATCTATTGGATCTCTGACTTTCTTATCTGCTTCCAAATGCCAATTTCCAATGCTTCGAGAAAAACAATACTCTCCACTATATTCAGAAGGGGAACCCCATAATGTGGTGTCCATTTTCTTAATTTTTGTAGGACAAAACACACCAAAAAAAAAAAAACTATTCAAGAAAAACATAGCAGGTAGTCAAAAAGATGGCATGACATACAGGCCCCTTGGGACCCCGGAACATGGATTTTTAATTTTGTGTTGTGACCCCTGTAAGAGATAGAGAGTAAAACCCAACTGAAAAGTTGAAAAGTAGCCTGTGAGAAACAGAAATCTACTTTCCATATCTCTCGAAGTTCCATGAAACTGCTGCTATGAGTGAAGTAAGGAAAGTGTACTCAAAGTGGCGTACTTCTGCTATGATACATGGAGGAAGGTGTCGTTGGACCTGTGTTCATTCCAGGAAATCTCAACACAGATCAGTACCTGAATCTCCTGCAGGTTATGGTGGATGACTTCCTGGGTTATTTGCCCCTATCGTAGCAGAAAGAGGCTACTTTGATTATCCTTTTGCCACAATACAAAGCAGTAATCCATGCTCCTGGACCTCCAGGGGCCCATGGTCATTCCATCGTGTAGAATAGTAAGTGTACTCTTGGTATTTCCATATAGAATACCAGTATTGGGATATATAGTGCTGAATCTGTCTCTTTGACTACACCCTGTATAAATACGAGGGTAAGTACAAACAGCAGTTCCCAGCAGCATTCAGATGGGCGAATTGCTATATAGATGAGCTGCACAACATCACAGAACTGTATGTACATGGAGTGTAGTTTCATGAAGGGGTAAAAGCTGCAGTACACTCAGCTGGTCAATGGGGATTCCATCCATCAGTACCATATAGATCAGATATCAATGACATATCCTAAGAACATAGTTAAAGAGGTTGTTCGGTTGTAAATTATTGATGTTTAGGCCATTGTCACGGTCACCCAGGACATGCTGGATCCGTAACCCGCAGATCTCGCAGAAATGTGCGCAAGTTGTGTAACAACAAAAACAAAACAAAAAATATGGGCACTCTTACCCTATCAAAATAACCTCAGGGACAGGGATGTGCCTAAACGCAAGCAATTCGCCCTGACAAGGGCGTATCTGATCTCTGACCTTGTATGTCGGCCCTTAGTTGACTCTACGTGGGACAGGGGAAACAAACAACACAAATAGAAAATAAATACAAACTTAGCTTAGATGCAGCCGTCAAATAAACGATCAATAAGAGAGCTCTGACTGAGACCACATTTAGACTTAGACTGAAGATTCAATAGCAATTCTATCCTGCCTCAGCCAGACTAAATATCCTGATAATTAGCCCCAGGTACAGCTAAGCATGTTTCACCTAATACCACACCCACCTAGGCCAGAAGATAGAGAACCACCTGCAAAACCTGCACCAGACTATCAGTATGGCAGCAATCTCAGAACCACTGCAACAGCCATCAATAGTAGATCGGTAGAGGTTAGAGATGAGCGAGTATACACGCTAAGGCACATTACTCGAGCAAGTAGTGCCTTAGCCGAGTATCTCCCCACTCGTCTCTAAAGATTCGGGGGCCGGCGGGGGAAAGCGGGGAGCGGCGGGGGAAAGCGGGGAGGAACGGAGGGGAAATCTCCCTCTCTCCCCCCCCTCCCCGCGCCGCGCCGGCCCCCGAATCTTTAGAGACTAGCAGGGAGATACTCGGCTAAGGCACTACTCGCTCAAGTAATGTGCCTTAGCGTGTATACTCGCTCATCTCTAGTAGAGGTCTATTAGCTGGGATCACTGAGCTAACTTCTGTAGGAAGTAGGCAGCTAATTTCTCATTGTTGTGGCCAGATGAGGTATTATAGGCAAAATTTCTGTTCAAGTCAATGGGAACTTTTCCTGAAATACCAATCCTTGCCAGTACAATGGGAATGATGCTGTTTGTCTCCAGCAGAATTCTGCGCAGTGCACAAGTGTCTGATCAGCAGGAATCCCGGTAGGCCCGCTGATCTACTATTGATGGCCTATCTTACGAATAGGCCATCAACAGTTTACAACTAGACAAGCCCTTTACCTAGTCAGTGCTATCCATATTGTTTGTTGTTGAGAAGCATGAGGTGTGAATCTTGACTTTTACAGAATATCCTATTTCATAAGTCTAGAATTAAGCTTTTGTTCTAGCACTGCTGATCAATTAAATAAGAAGCTGGCAGGTAACAGAGAATCATTTTATAGCAGTCATTTAAAGTGCTTTATAGAATTACAAACATAACTGCTTGTTACATAAAGTGATTGTGAAATCCCGCTGACTTTAAATCCATATTTTACGTACATATGTGCACAATTCAGGGAAGGACATGCAGCACCTGCTGTGGTGACCATCAATGTACCAATGTATTTTATCTGTTTTTCCTTGCCAGGCTGTTTGGAAGTAGTTCTAGTAAGAATGTGCCGTGCCTTCAATCCATTAAACAACACTGTTCTGTTTGAAGGAAAATATGGAGGAATGCAGATGTTCAAGTCATTAGGTAACCAGTTAATTGTACATTTATTTGGAACATTCGGTTTTCACATTACTTACACTTTGATCCGAAAAAGGGCAAAATGAGGAAATTATCTTTGTGAACAAATAGACAAAATAATTAAAAAGAAATTTACCAAAAAATCTACCTGACCTTAAAAAAATATATTTTTCTAATAATTCTACACTCGTGCTGTTATTTTCTTACATTATAGAAGGCGTGTCTAGAGATGAGCGAGCATGCTCGGAAAGGGCAGTTACTCAAGAGAGAGCAATGCTATTTTCAAGTAACTGCATGCTCGTCGGAGAAAATTCGGGAGGGCCGCAGGGATGAGCGGGGGGTTGCGGTGGGGAGATAGAGATCTTTCTCACTCTCCCCCCCACTCCCCACCTGCCCCCCCCCCGCCCCCCCCCCCCCCCCCCCCCCGCTGTCCCCCGCGCGCCCCCCCCCCCCCGAATTTTCTTCGACGAGCATGCAGTTACTCGAAAGTAGCATTGCTCTCTTGAGTAACTGCCCTTACCAAGCATGCTCGCTCATCTCTAGGCGTGTCAATAATGCAAAACATTACCGATGTGACTTTTCTTTTTCAACATTTCAAGCTTTTATGAGCGTGTTAAAAGCTTGAAAGTGTCAATTGAATTATATTCACATACATCTGGGTGCCAATTTAGTGAATTTGATCAACTTTTTAAAAAATAAGTATATAAGTCTATAAAGTAAAGAAGTGCATACGATTAGATGTGGCAGAAGTGACATTTATTTTGCAACATTTAGTGCAAAATTTCAAGTGAGCGCACTCCAATATGTACTACTTGCACCTTATTTATAAACATCTGTATACCAGCTTTAAGCTGTGGTCCACAGTTTGCTTTATCCACGTTGGACCTGTACGATTTAGGGATTTGCATGACATGCTGTATATATTTATTTTTGCATACATAGTATCTTAGGCTGGAAAAAAGACATATGTCCATCCAATTCAGCCCAGTGTTGACCAAGAGAAAGACAAAAAAGCCCAAAAAGGTAGAAGCTAATTTTGCCCATTTAATGGGGAAAAAAATCCTTCCCTGACTTCCATTGGGCAATCAGAATAATTCCCCAAATCACCAACCGTTCTGAAGTAATCCATAACACTCAAGAAAGGCATCCAGGACCCTCTTGAACTCTTTTATTGAGTTCAGAATCACCATATCTTCAGGCAGAGAATTTCATAGTCTCACTGCTCTTACAGTAAAGAACCCCCTTCTATGTCTGTGTCAAAACCTTTCCTCTAGACATAGAGGGCGCCCCCTTATTACAGTCACAGGGTATAAATAGATGATGGGAGAGATCTCTGTATTGTCCCCTGATATATTATACACAGTCATCAGGTCAACCCTTAACCGCCTTTTTTTCTAAGCTAAATAACCCCAATTTTGATAGCCCCTCTGGGTATTGTAGTCCGCCCATTCCATTTATTAACTTATTTTGCCATCTTTTACCCACTCAAGCTCTAATATGTCCTTCTGTGTTATAGCTCTAATTCAATTTTTTCGGAAATAGATGAAGTAAAAACAGTTTTAAAAATCTATTTTTGAGAACAGACTATAATATTTTAGAACACAGTTATGGTCCATATTTTTTTTGTAATCTACAGTATTAAATGTCATCCTGAGGGCTTCATTGGTAATCAACAATGGGATTCTGTTTATGCACTTTTGGCCTACACTTGGTGATTGTGAAAAGCCTTCACAGGTCCTATCTCCATTATTATCATACTAATTATCATTTCAATTATTCAGTCAATTACACCGGAATAAAAGCAGTGCTAAATAGTGCTGCACTTTCATGAGAAAATATAACCGCTGGTAAAAGAGTATAATATAGACATAAAAAAGCCTTCTGTTTAAAAAGACAATTAGATCTAGTCTTTTTGTTCTAGCTCTCCACATGATGTTGATTGAAAATCTGAAATTTTAACTAACCGAAATACTATTTTCTACTAGCACCTGTTTCCCTGGCAGGACGACAAGCTGTGTTCCAAGTAAAATTGAACCGTCATTAGCATCCAGTTCTCACTCTGCTTTGCTTGGCCTGCAGGTTCTGATGATTTAGTGAATGAAGCATTCGACTTTGCAAAAAGTTTATGTTCACTTCAGCTGACTGAGGAAGAAATTGCCTTGTTTTCTGCGGCTGTCCTGATATCACCAGGTAATCATTATAATATTAATCATCAGTTGCTTGTTTGTTGCTCGTATCTGTGTCTTAACCCTTTCCAATCCACTGTCTGACCTCTGAAGACATTATGATTTAAGGCTGTACAGCTCCGATGTTGGAAGACGTCCATCGGGGTTCTGTTACTGTATATTGCCAGCCTCTCTGCTGTCGGAGCCTATCCAATGTGTCACCTCATGCAGTACTGGCTTTAGCCAGCAGATAGCACTGCTGTATAACGGCAGAAAAAAAATAAGCCCCCTAGGAATACCAGGATGCAAATTGGATTGGAAAGGGTTAACCCATAGAGAATCAGGCCAATTTTGGACCACAGTCATTTTTGTAATTTTTCTTCCTTGAACTCTGGTATGACTTTTTAAATTCTTGCCCGATGTAGCTGTATGAGGCTTCGTTTTGTAAGGAGAATAGTTGTAATTGACCTAGGTGCCATTTGTTTATTCATACACTTTAACGTTTAAATTCTATTCCTTTTTATCTTGGCAAAAATACTGAAAAAAGCAATTTTGCAGTAGTTATTATTTTCTTTTGTTTCGTACATGATGCTATCATTGTATTGTATAGGTTGTTACGGTCAGGTCAATACCAAATATATGTATATTGCTCAATATTGTAGAATGGTTTCACATCTGCAGGGAGGGGTGATTCGTTTTCCTGCTCCATTCGGTGAGCAGGAAAAGGGAATCCCCACGACCGAACGATTCCGTTACGGATGAAACCGAATGGGCCCCATTGACTATAATGGGGTCCATTAAGTTTCTGCTCAAGTGCCTGGCTTTTGGACGGAGTTTCCAAAGCGGATGTGAAACCGGCCTTAGGACTTATATTTAACAAAATGTACTTTTTGTAAAATAGATTTTCTGAATATTACATTTTTGTTTATTTTACATTTTTTTTACATTCCATAGAAGTATTTTTAACTTTGATTACGATTTTATACCTATAATGTTCTGGCATATATCTGAGGTAACACACCGCTGTCCTCTCTAACCTTCAGCTCGCATCCTTCACACTCTCATTCTTCTCTCTTACTGCTCAAGTCTATGCCTGATTGGGCATTCAGCTATTCTCCTGCAGAGATGTTGCCAAGTAACAGTCAGGGCCCTTACACATGGGTGGAATTGTCCGCACTCCGCACCACAAGTCATGGTAAATTCTGCACAGCTCAGTCAGGATTTTAATGCGGGATCAAAATGGCTTAAATCAGCCTGCAATTTTGCACCAACATCTGCAGTCAGTCCTGAGGTTGCACCCCGACATCAACCCCTTCTGGTTCCTTTTAAGAGCTCGGTCAGACGGGCGTTTTTTGCTGCAATTTGCGGATCGCAGGACAGATGCGCATCCGCAAATCGCGTGACCGGGGCCGAAAAATCGCCCGAAAAATCTGCAGCTAGCACCGTTTTCGGTGAAAAGGCCCCGATCAAAGGAGCGCTGTCCAACCCATTGCAATTCAATGGAGCCGGCTCCATTGAAAGCAATGGGATGGCGGCGAGCGCGGGATGAATTTTCGGGAAGGGCTTAAAAATATAAGCCCTTCCCTGAAAATCATCCAAAAATGTGTAAAAAAAAAAATATATATATATACTCACCTTGTCCCTGCAGCCGGAGTGCAGCCGCGGCCGGCCGGCAGTTCTCCTGAACTGCTCTGTGTAGTATTCATTTTACAATCCCCGCCTGCTGAATGGGCTGCTTCTGATTAGTCACAGCCCTCACCAATCAGAGGCAGCTCTCACTCACCCATTCATGAATTCATGAATGGGTGAGTGAGTGCTGCCTCTGATTGGCTGAGCACAGGGACCAATCAGAGGCAGCTCTCAGCTATTGAATGACAGCTGAGAGCTGCCCCTGATTGGTTCCTGCGCTGTCTTCACTATATGAATCTTATATTGAGGACACTATAGAGGGAGGTAATTTCCAGCAGTAGTGATCACAAACACTATTTGCTGTTAAAAAGACATTTTTAAAAAGCCTATGTAACTAATTTAACACTTTGCAATCCAATTTTGGATTCAGGGTTTCCTAGGGGGCTTTCTCTTTCTGCCATTATACAATGGCGCCATCTGCTGGCCAGAGCCAGTACTGTGGTATGTGACATGCTGGAGAGGCCCCCGACAACGGAGCGGCCAGTAATCTACAGTAAGAATACCCTGATGGACATCTTTCAACATCGGAGCTGTACAGCCTTCAATCAGAATGTCTTTAGACATCAAACAGTGGATTGGAAAGGGTTAAGCCAGACCAGACAATAAAATTATTACAGACCCCAAAGTTCAAATTCACACCTCATAATTTAGACATCAACATTGAGACATATTCAATTATTGTGCATATCAATGGATTCCTCTCCGTAAGATTATTTTGCATGTGTAGTTATCACCTAGCTTACAATCCCCATGTAGCAGAGGGGAAGGGACGATGACCACATATATTGTAAATAGTGATGACAAGTACTGTCAGACACACTTATTAATGTCGAATAATGGAATCATTTGAACATGGCACACACAACATCCTGGAGGGCTGACATCAGGATGTTATATGCAGTGATACCTAGAGCCAAAGAAGAGCTGAGCTTGCGGAGGAGAAGTTGGAGGCAAGAAAAAATGAGTATAGATTAATATCAGCCGTTACCTATTGGATTATCATTTGATTTTTAGGACTGCCAAGACTGAACGACAAACGATAACTGAACGAATTATCGTTCATCATTGAGTCCCTGGCAGCATTTACACTGAATGATTATTGTTCAGATTTGCACATTCCAGCAATATTCTGAACAATTCAGTATAAAAAGACCCTTAGGTCTCCGTCTCACTGACGGATTTCCGCCGCGTAATACGCGGTGAAGATCCGCCGTGCTGCCCGCAGCTATTAGGTTCTATTGAACCTAATAGCTCAGTGCTCATGGTGCGGAATTCCATCCGGAATTCCGCACCGTGAAATCACCCGACCTCACCCGCGGCATGCTCTATTTGCCGTGGGTGTACGCGTGGACGGCTTCCATTGCAGTCAATGGAAGCCGTCCGTCACGCTATCTTCCGCTGTAGCACAGTGGAAGATGGCGTGAAACCGCTTCCCCGCCCACCGCCAGCCACGTCATATGACGCGGCCGGCGCATCATGTGACGCTGTGGGTGTGTCACATGCCGCGGCCGGTGCGTCACATGCTCTATTTAACATGCTCTATTTAAGTATTAGGGTCTCTGGGGGTCGCCGTGACGGGCTCCGCCACGGAATTCCGCAGTGGAGCCCATCACGGCCGTGTGCAGCCAGCCCAAGTCATTGTGAAGGGAACAGTTTGTATTTAGACTGCATGCACAAGGAAAGAGCTTCATACGTAATGCAGTGTACTACCCTAGTGATCGAACAATCACATCTTTAAGTCCTCTTGAGGGACTAAAAAATACTTTAAAAAAAAGTCCAATAATGTTTCATTTAAAAGAAAAAAAAGCCAGTTTTAAAATAAAATTTCCCCCACAAAAGCCCCTTATTTAAATCAATAAAATACCAAAAACGTTTTTAAAAAGTAGCACATAATAGGTATTACCTCGTTTGTAATAAACCAAACAATAAAAAATATTTTGTTATTGCTCTCGCTTGGTGAGTGCCTGAAAAATAATTTTAAAAAGTAATGCCAGAATTGCTATTTTTCTTTTGTTCACTTTCTAAAAACCGCAGTAGAAGGCAATCCAAAAGTCAAAAGCACCCCAAGCTGGTACCAATAAAAAATTCAACTCTTCCCGCAAAAAACAAGTCACCACATAGCCCCATTGCTGGAAAAATAATAATGTTGCATTCTTAGGCCTTAGTCAGACGGGCGTTTTTTCGCGCGATTTGCGGATCGCATGACGGATGCGCATCCGCAAATCGCGTGACCGGTGCCCGAAAATCTGCTCCTAGCCGCGTTTCATTAGAAACGGGCCGGAGCTGTCCAGTGCATTGCATTCAATGGAGCCGGCAATACAGCCCGCTCCATTGAAAGCAATGCGCTGCGGGCGAGTGTGGGATGAATTGTCGGGAAGGGCTTAAATATATAAGCCCTTCCCTGCAATTCATCCAGAAAAGTGTTAAAATAAAAAATATATATATACTCACCTGCTCCCGGCAGCCGAAGTTTTGCGCGGCCGGCCTGCAGTGGGCGCTGAGCCAATCAGGGGGCAGGTCTGACTCACACCCCCTTCACACCCACTGCAGGCCGGCCGCGCGGAACTCCGGCTGCCGGGAGCAGGTGAGTATGTATATTTTTTTTATTTTAACACTTTTCTGGATGAATTGCAGGGAAGGGCTTATATATTTAAGCCCTTCCTGACAATTCATCCCGCGCACGCCGGCAGCCCATTGCTTTCAATGGAGTCGGCTGTATTGCCGGCTCCATTGAATTCAATGGGCAAACATCATTCTTCTCTGCCACAGCTGTTACAGCTGTGGCAGAGAAGAATGATTTGTCTTCTATATGTTCTCAATGGGGCCGGCGCTGCTGCCGCCGGCCCCATTGAGCGCATATAGAGAAGAGAACAGGAAACGCAGATCGCAGATAGGTGCGATCTGCGATTTCTGTTCTATAATTTATCGGACGAGCGCATAAAAAGTGCTCATGTGTCCGATACCATTGCAAAGCAATGGTTTTAAAAAATCGCCGGACGCATGCGCAGGCGCAAATCACGCGAAAAAACGCCCGTCTGACTAAGGCCTTAGATTGCGGCAATGCGGATTCAATTGTTTAAAAATAAAAAAATAGAAGTACTTTTTTTGGTGCTAAAGTACCAAAAACATTTTAAAAATCTATATGAACTTGGTATCGCATTAAACTGTGCGGATCCAGATAACAAAGGTATTGTGTTATTTTTACCAAATGCTGAATCCTGTAAAAAAGACCCAAAAAACAATGGCAGAATTTCCGGGAGGCGATTTCCATCTCCCACCCAAAAAATGTAATAAAAGTTATACGGCACATTTTATGTACCCCAGAGTGGTGCCATTAAAAAATACAAGTCACCCCACTAAAAGCAAACATTCATACGGCTAGGTCAATGAGTTATGGCTAGACATGAGCGAGCATACTCGGTAAGGCGATTTACTCGAGAGAGCATCGCCTTTTTCGAGTAACTGCTGGCTCGTCCCTGAAGATTCAGGGGGGGGGGGGGCGCAGGTGGCAGGGGAACGGGGAGGGAGAGTGAAAGAAATCTCTCTCCCTCCAGATCCCCTCCGCAACCCCCTGCTCACCCTCGCGCCCCCCCGAATCTTCAGGGACGAGCCAGCAGTTACTCGAAAAAGGCGATGCTCTCTCAAGTAAATCACCTTACCGAGTATGCTCGCTCATGTCTAGTTATGGCTCTTGCAATGGGACTATGGTCCTTAAGGTGCAACATATGCCAGTCAATAAGGGGTAAACTAGCTCCAATATAAACTAACGTTACGACTCTCTTGTATTGTGGTTGTCTGGCAAAGTGTCGTAAAGGCATCCAAGCCTCTTCTAACAATAGGAGTTGTTCTCTCCGCAGAGTAACACATCCTCCTTTTTGTCAATACATTTGTTCTAAGTCTCCAGTCTTCTTACATCAAATCCTCTTTCCTTGTTGCTAACTAGAAAGCATTAGAGACAGGGAGTGAAAGAGAATCCTTCTGGGGATATTCTTATGATTAAATTGTTTAACCACAGACTGTCACGGTGCATTTTCATTTAGCTGACTGAAAAATGTTCCTTCTGAGAGACCGGCATTCGTAATCTAAGTGAAGTCAGAGTACTAATCCATTCTTTTCTATGTGCGTTTGTTTTGCCTGTTGCCCTGGTTTTAATTAAGCCTAATCCTTTATCATATTTACCAGAAAAAATATATAAAATCCGAAGTACAGTATGTACATTGCGGGTATTATATTACAAGTAGGCATCGTCTTCGGGATGTTACATGCTTGTGTGCCAATGACTTGTGTTGATAACCGTTGGCTTTAATTCTAAAACGGAAATGTTGTGATCAGAAAATATTCTGATTTTGTATATAGTAATTCAACCCATCCAGCTCAATTCTGGGGTGGCTAGTCTATCTACGTCTGTTTGGCCAGGCTCACACGGGCGAATTGCAATTGCGGAATCCGTGATCGACGTCCAATCGGAGGATGCGCAGCAAAGCGCAGGCATTTTAAAAGCATGTGGTTTTCGCTTTTTCGCTCACACTCGTGGATACAAATTGCGTATTCTGTGAGTGGAGGAAAAATCGTTGCATGCTCTATTCTGCTGTGTATGGCCTCCACTGAAGTCACTGAAGGCCCTTCGACCCGCCGACCATATGCAATTAACATTGCGTATGGGCTGCGGTTACCCAAGTCATCACTAAGCGACGGTGCTGGGAATACAAATATTGAAAAAAAAACTGCACTGCGCATGACCGACCATGAGCCACAGTGGTCATCTGCAATACTGGAAAATAGTTACGCACATTTGCCAGCCGGGCTCACAGACAAAATCTGCTGTGGGCCTCCTGCATGTGGAATCCGGTCCGCCCGTGTAAGCCTAGCCTTTGAATTGTTCGTCATGGTAAAGGGAAATTGGCCTCTAGTAAGTCAGAGGTATTGGGAGTAAGTTGGATATCTAAATATGGGATTGAATGGGGACTCCAACGGGAAATTAGAGAAAAACTGGACATCTTCATTCTTTAATGGAACTCATGACACACATTTGCCTCCTCCAATGTAATGTATAGTTATTTCCCACATCCCTTCCCCCCTTCCCCTCTGTTTTCTACCAAACTTCATGGCTTGTCGATCTCCAAAAGTGGTCCACAGTGGTTACTAGTTACTACTGGAACAAGGTCTAGGCTGCTGCCTACGGCACCATTGAGGCCCCGATTACCTTTAGATATTTTCCTATGACCAAACAAACCTTGTGAGTGCATGAGAATGCAATATGCTACATACATATGCATGCGGAGCAGAGGTAAACATGTATGCTACCTGTTGAATCAGCCAAGAGCTGATCATACTAAACTTTAGGTACCAATGGTAATGTAAAGGAACAGTTTCAAACACTACTTTGGGCATCAAGAGAACTAGTCAGCTCCCCGGATAGAATAGACGCATTCCTGAAGTCCCTGGATTTGAAGAATCTTAATGAGACAGACGCTATCTCACTTTTGTCCCCGATCACGAGCAGGGAGGTGGAGGAAGTCATCGATTCCATCCCGCAAGGGAAAAGCCCAGGTCCTGACGGCCTATCTCTAAATTATTACAAAGCTTTTAAGCCACAATTATTACCCCGACTAACGGAGACCTTTAACGCGCTGTTGAGCGGGGCCCCTCTTGCCAGACAGGCACAAGAGGCACATATTACCCTCATTCATAAAGAGGGTAAAGACCCCGAACAATGCAGTAGCTTTAGGCCAATATCGCTCATCAACCTGGACGTCAAGATCTGGGCCAAATTGTTAGCCAGAAGAATAGGAGACTTCATCCCAAATCTGATCAATCCAGAACAAGCCGGCTTCGTGAAAGACAGGGAGGGCAAAGAAAACTGTCTGAGATTGCTTCATGCCTCCAAATACGCCCGTAGTCAGAAAATACCGATGGCCTTCGTCAGCATGGACGCCGAGAAGGCCTTTGATAGGGTGAGCTGGATCTTCATGGAAAGAGTTCTAATACGCCTTAAATTCCCCCCATCATTTATCTCGGCTATTTTTTCTCTGTACGCAGCTCCCCACGCCAGACTAAAAATTAATGAGACACTATCTCCCACGTTCGAGATCCAAGAGAACTAGTCCTATCCGGTCAATGTTTACTAACATAAGCTAATATTAATGTCATTTTCAAAGACACAATGGACAGTATGGGACAATGAATGAACAAGGGCATACCAGTACTCTATTCCCATCTCCATTAGGAAGATGTTTTTCAAGGGTTCTCTTAGTAAAATTGGTTGAGAATTACTGCCAATCATGATGCATAACCATGGAGTGAAGGGTTTCAGAGGGCTTTAACTGGTAATGGTGCACCTAGTGTAGTTTACAGAGTGTGAGGCTGGCGATGGGATAGAATAAGACTAAGATTGGTAATTGGACCGAGTGTTCTTTATTAAGTAGCCTTAAAATCCTGGAGGCTATGTAGACTGTATTGGGTAATTGAGTAAAATCTATGGTTTTCGATTATATATAATGTATGTTTTTTACAAGTCAGAACTTGACTGGAGTGTATCTAAGACACCAATGACACTAGACTATTTGCTACAGAGCCGCATTCTGATGTCATAAAGCATTTAAGTAAGATAGGACAAAGCAATATTAAGAGCACAAGCATTTTTTGCAACGGGGCAGGATGTGTTCTAATGGTTTAAGAACATTAAAAGTTTGTCTATGAGTTTTTTATTCTCTTCTCTGCTGTCATCCTTTTGCTTTTCCTTCAAGTAAGCCTATGTTTTGGGGACAAAGTTCTGCCCTAGAACTGGAGGGGGCAAGGGGTTGTTCTTCTCTGCTGTCCCTCCGATCCGTCGGTTCCTGGTCCTGCTTTCAGGCATCCAGGATGATTGATGCATCTTCAGACTACTTAATTGTAATGTTAGACTACCAATACACTATGCCTGCCCTCTGATTGGCCAAAGATAGTTATGTAATCAACACTGACCAATCAGAGAGCAGTACACAATGTGCATTAGATAGTTAGAAAATTGCTGCAGCCATCTTGGATGGGTGAAAACAGGGTTCGAAACTGATGAATCAGAGGGGCGGCAGAGAAGAACAAGTGCATGTAATTTCCCCCTTTGCCTCTCTTTTCCAGAGACAGAATTTTGTCCCGTGACAAGAGGTTTGCTTTAAAAATGGTCACGTCTAACAGATAACAGTGACAACTTAGGGCTGCTTTTATATATACATATGAAAGTGTGTACATTGATTGGATTTTTACTTTTTATCTGATGGCCACATACTGTATACAGAATAAATTAATGGGTTTCCTGAGGTCATGTGCAAATACGTATGCCAATGCTTCCCCAGTCTTAGGTAGGCATGTATATACCCATAGTTTTTAACTATAGGACACCTGTGCGTTTTTTGTAAACGCAATGCTAGAAATCAAGTAGGTGTATAACCCCTTAAAGAAACCCTCCGGTCCCAAAACAAAACTGTGTTGCAAAGACAGATGAGGGTATATCACCTACAGTTGTTCTTCTCTGCTGTTGTCCCTCCATTATACCAAATGTAGGCCCTGTTTTTGGCCACCCAAGATGACCACTGCAATTTTCTAATGCCCACTGTGCACTACTCTCTGATTAGTTAGCGCTGATCACGTGATCAGCATTGACTAATCAGAGAGCAATATATGTTATTAGAACATGAATGCAGGTTGAATCGTTTTATCAAAAAGAGGTCATGTCATTCAAACTGCTAGGAAAGGAGTAAGATACTAGACTGCGATTCTGTACACTCCCTAGTAATAAGTCATATAAGTGTTTATTTTAATTCCACTATATAGTAAAGATTAGAGATGAGCGAACGTACTCATTTCGAGTAATTACTCGATCGAGCACCGCGATTTTCGAGTACTTCCGTACTCGGGTGAAAAGATTCGGGGGGCGGGGGGAGGCGTGGCGGCGCGGAGGGTAGCAGCGGGGAACAGGGGGGAGCCCTCTCTCCCTCTCCCCCCCACTCCCCGCTGCAACCCCCCACTCACCCATGGCGCCCCCCGAATCTTTTCACCCGAGTACGGAAGTACTCGAAAATCGCGGCGCTCGGGTGAAAAAGGGACGTGGCCAAGTAGGCTCGCTCATCTCTAGTAAAGATCCATAATAGGTCAATGGAGGGGGCGCATAACCAAAATGCTGATATTGGTGTATGCTATGCAGGTAATTAACCTTATAAATTAACTCTATAAATCTCTTTTTTTCCCTTTCAGAAAGGCCATGGCTCATAGAACCGAGGAAAGTTCAAAAGCTTCAAGAGAGAATTTATTTTGCACTTCAGCATGTGATTCAGAAGAACCACTTAGATGATGAGACATTGGCAAAGGTAGGTGCTAGTCATAAGAAGTGCATTTTCATGTAGAAGTAAAGCCGTGACATCCTGAACTTAAATAACACATGACAAGTGTCTAGAAAAATATTGTTCTTCAGACTGTAGGCTGCGTGATGGCACATAGCGGTGTTAAAAGGCATCAGGGCTAGTCAGGTTTAACTACATATTTTTTTAACAGGGTATTTAGGGGCACCACATTACACATGACATGCAGGATGCTTTACATATGTGCAATGACAAGGAGGACAGACTTTTCTTTGTTTTTCATTCACTTTTTTATATACTCACTATTAACTTTTAATTCATTTTTTAGCGTGAAATTAACCAAATAATGGATTGTAGCGCCCATATAAACATTTTATTGCTCCCATGCACCTATGGCTCTAAAGTGAAAAATAAAGCAAATTTGCTAAATATGCTTGAATATAATTATCCTGCCATTTCATGTATGCAGCTCATATGTAAACCCATGTTTTCCACTGTTACAGACTACAAACAAAGTAGTTTGTTACCATAGAGACATAGGTCTGCATAGGAGTTTTGGACAGAAAGTAGCAGTATTGTTTTTAACATGGTGGGCCCAGATAAAGCAGCTAAATTCTAGTATACCTCTAACTAATGCAGTCACCAAATAATAGTGAGATACACAGTGATAGTGATTACATGCAGTTACCTCCAGTGATCACAGGTCACATCTTCTCTGGTGACATCCATTTCCTTATTCTTCTCGATCTAGGCCAACACCATCATGAAGACTTCTTCAAGCACACTCTCACAAGCTTCCCCCTACTCTCTCTTCCCAGTATTGTCCCTATAGTGATAATGCCCACACTAAATAAGCCCCTTTTCTGTAGCTCCATTTAGTAATAGTGCCCTTTCTGTGACCCCCATTTAGTAATAGTACCCCCTCTGCAGTCCCTTTTAGTAATAATGTCCATTTCTGTGGCCTTATTCGGTAATAGTGACTCCTCGTTGACCTTATTTAGTAATATTGTACCCTCTGTGAGGTCCATTCAGTAGTAGTGCCCCCTCTGTGGCTCCTGCCCCATCTAGTAGTAGTACCTGCCTGCTCACCAGCCTATGAGTCTGGCTGCTTACAAACATTTTTACAGGCAAATCTCTCACTCACAAACTTTCAGAGGTTCCATACGATGGAGATCCATGCGAAGGCTAACCTGACTTATCCCCTATCCCCTGTGCTAGCCTCAGAAGAGTCAGATTAACGTCCGCATAGAGTGCCCAGCATCTGGAAACTCTGACAGTACTATGAATGAGGGATCTATTGGTAAAAATGTTGCTAGGTTGCATGAGAGAGCGGGTCTCAGTGAATTGTCAATATGAAAGTGGGCAGGGCCATTCGTTCCTGGGCCTCCATGCTCCAGATCCCCATAGCAGTCGCGTAGTTTGCTTATATTGGTGTCACGCCACTATATTTAAAATATACCTGCACTTTCAGATAAGTCTTCAGAATACAAATGTAGCAAAGTTTAACAATAAACAAAGTTTCACAATTCCAACCGGGGTATCTCCCAACTTACCTAAATTTTTTGAATGGTACATTTGCTCAGTTATTCAGTGGTGCTTATCTGGGATTACTCACTGAATAGGCAGATCTGCCATTTACCAGTCTATAAAAGTATACCGAAGAATGAGTTAAATAGAACTTTTACCAAGTTAGGCCTGATTCACGCGAGCGTATGCATATTTGCGGAACAAACGTTGATTTTTTTGCACGATCATCAGTGTATCTCACTGTACTTTTTGCATGCACAAGCCTTGCAAAAACAATGCACCAATGCTCCCAGACATAATTAGTCTAATTAGTTCAATATGTGTTCTTTTCATGCACCTTCCAGCGTAAGGCATGCGCATTTTCTCATCCCCAATGAGTTCTATGGGGATTTTTGGTGCACAAGTGCGCAGAAAAATAGAGCATGCTGCATTTTTGGGGGCGCATCCGAAGTGAACAGGAAAATACACACAAGTGAACAAACCATTTGAAATCAATGGGTTCTATTCGCTGCGTATTGCGTGCGCAAATATGTCTGTGTGAAGCTGGCTCAAAATGCTATGACTTACATATGTCCTGGTGTTTTAATAAATTTATTTTTTGGACACGTTAATTTCAAATGGTTTTATGAAAATATTAAATTAGGACATATTTAAACGTATTTCATTATACATCCTGATTAGAGATGAGCGAGCATACTCGCTAAGTCAAACTACTCGAGCGAGTAGTGCCTTATGCGAGTACCTGCCCGCTCGTCTCTAAAGATTCGGGTGCCGGCGGGGGAGAGCGGTGAGTTGCGGGAGTGAGCAGGGAGGAGCAGGGGGGGGGGGGGAGTGAGAGAAAGATCTCCCCCCATTCCTCCCCGCTCTCCCCCGCAGCTTTCTTCCCCCCCACCGGCCCCGGAATCTTTAGAGACGAGCAGGCAGGTACTCACATAAGGCACTACTCGCTCGAGTAGTTTGCCTTAGCAAGTACGCTCGCTCATCTCTAGTCCTGATCATCTTACTGCCTTTCTTGCAATGTTAGAACTTCACAATTCATTAGCAAAAATGTTAACGTATCTAACCTGAAAATATTACATTAAACTAAAAAAATTCCAAATATAAAAAAAACCTTAATATACTATCCTCTACCATATAGACATGTGGGAAAGTAAAGTGTTACATAAAATCATTCCTGATCTATCACTCACCATTCTGACTGCATCATCTACACCTTCACAGTTGTCATATCACATCAAATATCTCTCAACACACATCAATCACTGATCATCACTCATGGGTTATTATGTGAATCCAAATAAAACCTCCCAGCCTCTTCCGGATTCTCTGTTTTATCTGCAGTTCAAGCAATTTCGTTTTGCATGCTTGACATTTGATACCCTACATACACACAGAGTACATGGTGAGAGAGATGCTCACTCACTCCATAGTGTTGTATAGAGATTGTACTCAACATAATCCACTGGAAAG
Source organism: Eleutherodactylus coqui (assembly GCF_035609145.1). NCBI lineage: Eukaryota > Metazoa > Chordata > Amphibia > Anura > Eleutherodactylidae > Eleutherodactylus > Eleutherodactylus coqui. The sequence goes on along the minus strand of NC_089841.1, from coordinate 212,076,693 downwards.
TGCAAAGCAAAAGGATGAATTGGTTGCTATGAGCAACTCCTCCGGTCATCCTTGGCATCTGTTTTGATAAATCTCCCCCTTTGTCTCAAGAAAGGATTATCTAATTTCCTAATGTAACATGTATACTAGTCATGACTTCCTATGAAAACATCGAAGCACAATGCATCAACACAATAATAAAAAGAGACATAATCATTGATAAAAGAAGTGTAAAAATCCTGAATTATTCATATTACAAAATGATATGCCAATAGATATAAAGGGGTTTACCAGAAATGTTTTAGTTCTACAGTACATATCCCTCTATATCATTGTTATATTGTACTGCATAGTGACTAATGGGTGAAATTCAAAAAAGTTAATTTTAGATTGTTACAGGTTGCATGTTAAAAAGTGCAATAAGTGTAATATCCAGTGGACACAATACATATTCTAGCCTGTATGCTGATTAGCTAGCCCAATATGTTTTGGTTATCCATTTCAAAAGCCAGGTGTTTAGGTTTGTCCAATTTCCCAACCCAGATACATAGTTCAACTAGAAGCTGAAACAAGCCATATAGAATCATAGAATGGTAGAGTTGGAAGGGACCTCTAGGGTCATTGGGACCAACTCCTCTGCTCAATGCAGGATTACTAAATCATCCCAGACAGATGTCTGTCCAGCCTTTGTTTGAAGACTTCCATTGAAGGAGAACTCATCACCTCCAGTGGCAACCTGTTCCACTCATTGATCACCCTCACTGTTTAATATCTAATCTGTGTCTCCTCCTTTTCAGTTTCATCCTATTGCTTCTAGTCCTTCCTTATACAAATGAGAATAGGGCTGATCCCTCTGATGGCCCTTCAGATATTTGTAGACAGCTATTAAGTCTTCCTCCGGCCTTCTTATATACATAAGATAAAAGTCAGTCCTCCTGCCAATTTTGCCAGGCTCAATTGACAATCCACGGAGACCTCCCTACTCTTCCCTGTCAAGGAAAAGCAGAGGGATTGGGCATGCTGAATTTCAATATGGCCAATCCTTTGTTACTATGGCTGATAAATCGCCACCACAGTGGTTTGACAGTGATCTATCCCCCTTTCCCCATACAAAAATGCCCTTTTGGCCAACTTGACTCCCTAAACCCTTGCAACCCAAAACAAGCATGCAGTAGTCCTGTCCTTTTGCACTCCCGTTTCTGTTTCTGACATTCACTTCTATCACCTGATTGAAGACCGGATTGATATTTTAACTCTCTCTTTCATTTGTCCACAGTTAATAGCCAAGATACCAAACATAACCGCACTTTGCAACTTACATGGAGAGAAGCTTCAGGTATTTAAGCAATCTCACCCCGAGATAGTGAATACTCTATTCCCTCCATTGTACAAGGAGCTATTTAACCCTGACTCAAGCACTGGCTGCAAGTGAAGACAGTGGGATTTTTCACTTAGCTATGGAATGCATCACTACTAAGACAAAAGAAATGTGCTCAAAAGGACTGACGAAAACCACAAAAGAAACAAAAAACAAACATCACTACAGCAGCACTAGGAATGTCCTGCACTTACTAGAATTATTTTTCACCGCTACAGTTTGAAGAATGTAAATATGCACCTCTGAGTGGGGCTCTCTCTTCTCTTCTTCTAATTAACTGTTTGGTTTTCCTTTGGAACTGACCGTTTAACACTTTTGCTGCCAGAGGCTGCTGCAGATAATAAAAAGGTATTGCAAAGCCCTCTGGTAGCCGAAGCATCTATCTTAATATATAGAACACTGGGTGTATTTACTTTTTTTTTTATATATATAATTTGAGAGACGACAATTTATAGAATTTTATTGTAGATATCATTATGAGCATATACTTCTACAGTATTACTCTTCTTTCTGGATTACTGTTTCATCTCTAATTTAAGTGAATTTGACTTATTTCTATGTTTTAGATGCATGTGTAGATGGTAATGGTATATATATATATTTATATATATAGGATATATCTAAATATTTGTATATATAAATATATATATACCGATAACTGCACCTTTGCCGTGGTGTAATTTTGTACTTACACTCAAGCTCTGATAGTCTTCTTTCTGTCTTTCTTTGATGATGTTGTGTTTTTCCCCTTGAATTTTATGTATTTAATTTATGTTTGGGCAATCAAGTTTCAATCAAAGAAGCCATTGTTTGAACAATAATTGCCAATGTATTGTATACCTACCAAATGGTAAAAAAAAAAAAAATGTCACATTGGGTTATGTACAGTAAAAAGCATGCCAGGTGTGTAATGTTTGAAAATGACACAACGCTCCCATACAGAAACCAATATCCTTCTACAAAAGACAATTGACAAAGTTGAAAGGTGGTTCAGGCTCTTGTAAATTATGGGGGGAAAAAAAAACAGATCTAGTTTTGAGGAAAGTATATATTTTTATTGAATTGTTCGTAGTTTGTACCTTTGTACTTCAGATATACAGCTGATTGTCGGCAAATAGAAGCTGAGTAATTGCACTGAGATCAATTGATTCCTTAAAACAGGAGATGTTTGTGCCATCGGGTAAACCAGATCTAGTTTGCCTCAATGTAGCTAGGCAGTGTTCAAAGTAGGCTCACGAAATAAACTTCAGCCATAAACTCAAAGTGATCACCTGTTAAAAAGAATCGACCGACATACTATATCCCTACATAGAGGATTGATGGTTCCACTATGTAACTAGGTGTAGCAGCAACTGTAAATGCTCTTGTGAACAGTGGAGTTGAACCCTAAATCTTTGAACCCTATTTCCATTTTAACGTGACTCATTTCAGTTTTCTTATAGTCAGATAAGTAAACTAAGACGGTACATCACAGGCATCAGCTACACAGTCCTGTATCTTGTCTAATAATATGTAGCACATAGAGCAATAAATATGCAAGTTACTGGAAATGTAGAGCTGTACTAATCATTTAGCAATGCTTCATACTCAATGAAATGTAGTTGTTTTGCATCCTACATACTATTATGGCCTTCAATGGAAAAAATAATAAGGAAATCTAAAAGTGCAAATGAAAATTGTATGCAGGATAACATGGCGTTGATACACACAATCAAATCTGGCCAAAAATATGCTAGTCACAATACCATAGATTGGAAGATTTGCCCTTCTGCAGTTGGGTTTTCCAGACTCTCTCGTGAGAAATGTTAAAGTCTACAGGCTTTACTTAAAACTAAGAAACTCTTTGAAATGGATGAATCTTTTAACTTAGAGTGTTTCATTTGGTGACAACATGGTGATTCCTGGGTGTCATCATTGGTCTATGTCGGTGCGATTGTGGTTCAAGATTTTGTTCATTTGTCTCCTGAACCCAGGACAAGGCTGATTTCATTGCATTTTTTCTCTGTATTTGATCTGTGATTTGCGGACTGCCATACGGAGCTAACAAAAATATATGTGTCTATTTGCATGGGTGTATTTTTCACAGCTGTATTTAACCCTTTGCAATCCAATTTTGGATTCAGGGTTTCCTAGGGGCTTTTCTCTTTCTGCCATTATACAATGGCGCCACCTGCTGGCGAATGCCAGTACTGCAGTATTGGACATGCTGGAGAGGCCCCTGACAACAGAGCGGCCAGTAATATACAGTAAGAATACCCTGCTGGACATATTCTGACATCGAAAGCTGTACAGCCTTCAATCAGAATGTGTTTAGACATCAGACAGTGGATTGGAAAGGGTTAAAAAATGTTTTTTTTTTAAACAAAAAATACCCCCATTAAAGTCTATGGCCAGTTTTTAAAATCTACACATGGATGTAATTTCATAAGTCCATATTAAAGGTCCGTATTACAAACGTGTTAAAATACGCCCATGTGAAACTGGCATAACAAAATAAGCACAAAGAGGGTCAATTCTGTAGTGAAAAACTGCCTTTCCAACTTACCCCACTAACATCTGGTGGACTTAAGCATCACCTTAACTATTGATAAACACACCACCGGGAACAATTAGGTAAGAAGGCTTGCAATTCGTCATTGCCAGGCCAGAACAACATTCAGATTGGTTCCTGGATTGTTATATCTGGCCCCTAAAGTCTATATTATTTTGACCACCCTTGTTTCACATCAGGACTTACCAATGAGATAAAATAAGTAGAAAATGAGAAAAAATAATTCTCATTGCTCATCAAATATTATAAATATCAGTCATCTCTATACAAAGACATCTACTGCAGATATACAACACATTAACCTTGAGCGATCAAATAACTCATAGTTAATTGTAACAATTTTTTGACCTGTCTGAAGTCTTACACAAATGTTGCCAACGATATCTAAAGGCTATTCCGTTTTGATAATTCCATGTAAGTAAATGACATAGCCAGGGACTCTGCAGACAGATGTATGCCATGTCTTCATGTACAACAAGGGCCTAATCCTATTTAGAGGAAATGTCACTTCTGTGAGCCTTTTGTTTCAAGAATTACTTCCAAGGGTCATATTCCCTGTCAATGGTAAATTACTTTACAGATTGTTAGAGCACCAGGGTAATAGAACAGTGGTCAATTAAACAATTTGTTCAATAGTTCCCAATCATACAATACCACTGAAGCTTCTAGATTTATGAGAGGCTGTAATGATTACTATTAGCATTTTGAATGAATTAGCACAATTTTGGTCTCTACAATATTATCAAATGTCTATTTGTTATTTATTTCATATAGGATATGTCCAATTCAAAAACAGTAAAAAAATACTAATCATAAATTCTAAATATATGCTAAATATAGGCTATAAATTAATACAGGAAAAAATAGGCCCACATCTCGAAAATGATGGTTGTATCCATTCGATAAGTTAATATATTCTCTTGTAAAGAGCAATGCTATTGAGATAGAAAGAAGAAGCACTTTTTTGACGAAAGCACAGCCGATACTTCATTGATATTTATGACAAATAAACACTATAACAATGTTACGGCACATTATATAACACAATGGCTAAAGGGTTGCATGTTATTAAAGATGAAGGAACTGTCTATTTATTATTTAACTTCCTCAATCTTGGTAACATTTAATATTCATGATGACAATCACTGCTTGATGCAGAAGTTGCACTGTTGACCACTCAGGGATGTTTATTGTTAAATAATGTGAAGTGGAGTTAAGGAAATATGCAACTTTCCTTCCAATGACCATATTTTCGAAGCAAAAAACTGGGAAATAATCAGGAGTAGACTCATTTAATAGCTAAGAAACGGAATCAATAATAACCTCATGGTCAAAGGATTTCACGAGCCAAGTCCTTGATTTTCTGAAAAGACTGAGGGGAAACCTTTGTAGCATTTCTCGAAGCAATATTGAATTTGCCTTGCATTATGGGCAACCTGAAATATTTTTTACCATTTTCTCAAAAATGTATAACATACATATTATACAAGACAAAGAGTCAGTCATGGTAATTAATCTTAGAAGCTGTATGGCTGGAAAAGGGATTGGTAATATAAAATATGGCAGCAAGTTTGAGTTTTTATTAAAAGTGTATCATATTATAGAACTGGGCCAATTACAAAATCCAAAAAGTTACAAATTCTTTTATTGATAGTTACCCAGAGGCATACTGGTGTTTTGTAATATGACTCAAGGTGATACTATATTTTCTATCACCGAGACAGACCTCTTTAACCTAAAGCACCTTTTAGTTGCTGCTATATATATATTCACAAGGTTATTTGGTTCTTTTACTGAGATCAATAGCACTTTTTTTTTCAACTGCCTAACACAGTCCCTATTTTTTTTCGAAGAACACAAACCAGCAAGTGCTATTACCCTTTGGGCAGCAGTCCATAGATTGGCCAAGCATGACCATATTACCACCCCATTGCACCAAAGTAAGAACAGTGCAATGGACATGTCTATGTGGTCCATCTGTTTTTAAACCAAGATGAATGCTTAATTTAGATATATGGAATAGGTATTAGGGCAGTTATTAGATGTCTTAAGTCAGAAGAGTCTATCTTGATGGCAGGTTCCCTTTAATAACTACTAGCTGAAAGTAAGTGCAGACAAAAATAATGTTCTACCACTTGGTGACATTTGACAGACTTGCAATGATTCCTATTCAGCATTTGGTTTGTAAGGTCAATGTATTTAAGCTACGCTAATGCATCAAAGCACAATAGGATGCATATGGTGCTAATACCTTCAAATGGTGGCCCTTAATACTGTAGCTTACTTTTATTGACTTTTTCCTTTTTTTACGGCCTGCATGTGTTGTAGAGGTAGTATGTACCTTCAACAATACTATAAGTGATACTAAATATAAGATACAGTATAGAGGTATTAATGGGAACATCAAACCATTATGGATATTGTAAAGTGAGAGCTATATACAGAAATAACTACATCTGTTACCAAATCTTCGAAATCAGGTCCATTTGTTGCATCCTATAAAATATATACTTAGTATGATATTCATGTGTTGCTTCATGCTGCAAGGTAAATTCTAAATATCTGACACTGATTTGTCTTTGATACATGCCCTTTTAGCTAAGCCACAAAAATATTCCATACTTATCAAAACTATGCGTCCATCATACAAAAGCAGATCCGAATTGATTAAAACTCAAACTAATTAGCAGAATCATATAATTTCTATGCCAAATCATCGACTTATACATACCAAGCTGTGACTAGCTCAATAAATCTGAAGTACATTGATATACTACTCAAATTAACAGTGAAATAATGCAATACTACTCGGGATGTTTGGGCCCCACCAACAAGTAAACTGAAAGTGGACTTATATAGAAGTCAAGTCACTGCCAAGGAGCCTCATTTGTCAGATCATGACACATGGGCACTTTTTAAGATCAAGATTATAGAAGTGTCCTAGCGCTCTTCCAGCTATTCATAATTGGCTGTTTGGCTGGATGGTCGATGGAATGATTCACGTCTAGTACGAAAAGTGCTCTAGTGCCATCCACCATGAAGCTGATCTTGGATTACTACAAGCAGTGTAATCTACATCTGCATATTCATGCTGACTTCACTTTTCATTGAGGCTCCTACAATAGTTCCATTACTGCTACCTATACGTCCCATTCAATGAATGCACTTGGGGAATGTACCAGGCAAACACAAACTGATGGCGAGTGGTTGGTGTCATGTATACATAGTTTGCACTGTTTGAATTCAATGGCTCGTAATTGTGCTTTAAGATGGTTAAAACACAGCAGCAATAATTGTAAATGCACAGTACCAACTTGTTAAAATTTGTGGATATGTATGCTGTCTTTTGTAATTTTGTGTAAAGAATATCTGCCGCTTTTTATTTTTGAATTAAATGAATGATTAACAAAATAGCTCCTTTTGTTTCAGAAAAACCCACATTAAGGTCAGACTCATAAGCATATTTTGGGCCTCAGAAGAATTAATTTCCTCTCTTCTTCACTTTACTATCTGTTTATTTTTTTCCTGTCTGAAGTAGCAACCTTCAAAAGGATTATGAAGCAGGCAAGGACAGATGGGAGACTACAGAGAGCAGACTATACCTTAAAGGCTGGTCTGCCTTAAAACCCAGCTCATAAAAATCACTTGTATCTGTCTTGATTAGACTGTGAGCTTAGCAAATCAGAAGCAAGGGGATTATATTGTCAGCCTCTTTGGGGAATACAATGCAACTCAATGTATTCATGTTCTAAACCAATCAATATTTAACATTTTTTTTTAATAATTTTTGAAAGAATATGATGAACAGTTATTCTATTTTCCGGTTACCGATATCTCAAGTCATTGTTTGTGTGCGCTATACAATTCTCAACATATACTGTGTATGGAAATTTACCTTCAGATGATCTTCATTTTTCGATAACTTTTATATATCCTCTTGCAACATTTATGATTGAATTCACTTCTTTAGAATTCTGTACTTCGGGGGGTCAACATTTAAGGTCAAATACCATTCAGAAATTGGAAATAAGAAGTTGATTGCAAGGTAGCCTCCATTCAGGGGGCTTCTTAGAGGCAGAGATTTATGGTCCTGTAGTAGATATCGAAGTATCTTGTGGTTAACTAAAGAAATCTTAGAAATATGTGGCTAAAAGACGTTAAAAAGGGCAAAATCCATGTATTTAGTAAATGTTGCAGGCATGTGTCCACTATCCATGTGAGCACCTTGCCTCAGATGTCACCCGTTCGTTACTACAGAAGGTAGTATTTTGCCGATTTTTGGCCTATCCCTGTATTTCTCACTTCAGTTATCCTGGTTGCAAGAGGAAATATAACACCCATTATCATGAAATAATCTAACAATGAAATATAATTTTTAATGAGGGACTATATTGTTTAGTAAATATCACTGTAATAACAGATCATGTGTAGTTCTCGAATATCCTAATCCCTTTTTTATAATATGTGGATCCTAAGCACTGATCCAAGACGCAATAGTCTTTCCAACATGGTTGGACTATACATGAAATGCACGTAGCAATAGAGCAGCTTCTTGGGCAAGATGTCTATAGATTAAACATTATATATTAGGAGGTAATAACACTACACCTGCCCCTTTATTTTAGCATTATTGACCATATTTGAATAAATTGACCCCTTAAAATAAAGTTGCCCTATATAGTTCAGTCTGTTCATATTTATTTCAAGTGGATTTTCATTGACATGAGAAGGTGATCGCTGGCAGTGATACTTAATACATATGCAGTAAAACCATGTTCACCTCCAGACAGTAGAAATATTGTTCCAAGCTGTTTGCATACATGAATTCTAAAACATGTCATTTATTTGAGGCTGGGCTCACATATATCAATCGTGTCATAGTTTGCACTTTGGTTAAGGAAAGGCAATAAGTAATCTAAATGAAAGGAGCAGATTATAGGACATTTTTAATGCATCTCCCTATATGAACTTGGGGACCAAATGGCCCCTCTTTCAGCAGTTTTTCTATAAGTCCCCTCCTCTCGCTGTGCAAGGAACTACAATACAATTCCATTGGAAATGAATGGGCTGAATTTTCTTGCACAGCAAGTAGAGAAGAATAGAACTGTGTAAGGGCAAATAACGAAAGACCTGCATTACTTAAATGAGTTGTGTGATTATAAGAAAAAAATTGGTAATGGCCAGGCAGGTGATAAAAAAAACAGCATATTATCCCGTCCTAGGCCTCTGCTACCCTACTGAGTCACTCCTGCTGCCCATCATCCTCCCTGTTCATGGACGGCTGCCAGAAGTCAGATGGCCAGTGCAGCCAATCAAAGGCTACAGTGAAGTCCTGGCATTATGGCACTCAGGACGTGAGTGCTGATGCTAGAAGACTGGATGGTGACAGTGTGGCCTTTCATTAACTGCAGCCATCACCTGACTTCAGCTGGATACTGGAGGTCAAGGACATGTAGTATTCCTTTTTTTATTTTATCACCCATCCAGCCATTAATGATTTCTTTTTACAATTATAGATCCCTTTTAAAGCTCCCCAAATGAATAAAGTGCTAGTTGAGCATGCATAAAGCAGTCCCCATTTCAGTGGGACTACTGAACATAGCCAACTTCAAGCTCACAACTATCTCCTGCAGTCTCATTGAAATGAAAGGAGTTGTAGTTTGCATGCTCAACCATCACTCTGTTCATACAGGGACTTTCAGGACTCCTTTTCTTGGAATTGGTGGGAAACCCAGTGGTCAGACCACCACCAATCAGATAGTGATCCCCTATCCTGTGGAGAAGGATGACATTGATTTGTTGGGACAACCTGTTAAAGTAGCATTAAAGCTCCTTCATTTTGAGCATTGTATGGTCCCCAACAGTCAGACCCAACTGATCAGGAAGTGATGACATAGCATAGTGATATGCCATTATTTCTTGTCTTGGGAAAGCTTAACATTCCAAAAGTGCAAACTATGACTGCATATATTTAATAATACTAAAGAAAAGCATGATGTCTTATTTCTTATGTATGACTTTAATAGTACATAGGCCATGTATCATGAAAGCACAAATTTTATAGAATTTTACATCACTGCAACTTGTCCCACCAGCAAGTTTGATTCCTTAAAATGCAATTTTTTTGATGATGTACAGCCTAATAGCAAATGTTTTGTGAGCAACTATTTTTCTATTGTAGCATAAAGGACATTTGATCAAGGTTGTCAAAACACTATTTATATGTCTTGTCCGCCAGGACAGGATCCTGGGAAAACGTAGCCCAAATCGACACCATATTACAGTATCAGCATATTTGCAGCCTATGAGATAATTTCTATTTTACTATGGAATATAATGTGTATAATATAAGGTAACAGTTTGCTTTTCAGAAAACATAACTATAATATAATGTTCTTAAATTCATGTATTTTCAATTAGTACCTTTTGTCTTGCTCTACTGTTCAATATTTGCAATTAAGACTGGAGAACTCTGAGCTTTTGTTACATTTGCATATTCTTCTCTCAAGTGATCACACTGTTTTCCATGCTGGATAAACCATTAATGAACAGGTTCATAGGTTCTTGACCTCTAGCACCAAAGAGATTATACTACAGCAATAATATGTGGAATCACCATGGGCATGACCTGTTTATTGTAAAGCAAGACAAAGTTTAATCCACCTCATATAATCTGTTCCTATAATAATGTAATGTAGTATACTTGGATGTTGATGGATTATTATAAAATGTCCACTCAAACCTTTAATATTTAAGTCGTTTCCAACAGGATGACAAAGAGGACAACATTTTACATCTCACCTTCACAGATTTCATAGGGTTAATTCTGAAATTAACGGGGGTGTCTGGTTTAGAAAATTCATTTTCGTATTAGGGCATTTTGAGTAGAATACAACAGAGGGGGTCAAAGGGTAGTATAAAAAAGTGTATATCAATCTGGAGAACCAAGCATTATCTTATTTGGCCATTGAAATAGCCATCTATTTTTAATGGGCACCATATAAAGTGTCATTTCCCCTGTGGTGGCACTGCAGTGATATTGACCACTTGCTGCCAGGTTTCCCTTACAGCACATCACTTGGAGCCCCAGCTATGGATCACACTGTGATCTGTTTCTTTTTAGGGGACCCTTGTAACCAAAAGTGACTTTTGAAAAGCAGACAACCCCTATAGTTATTTATTGTACAAAGCAGTTTGAAAGCGTACCTAACTTTTTAGGCAACTTATGCTCATCCTATAGCGGATCATTCATTTTTTAATATACTTTCATTATAATGTTTTTGTTTATCCACTGAAAATCAAGTTTGTATAGTAAGCCTTCTGCAATCCACTACTTGTCATCAGGCATTTAGCTTCCCTAGTAACTGGGACATTAGGATGTATCTTAGCTGTGGGTGAGGGGCTGTCTTTACAGGATGGCTCCCTGCACACAATCTCTGCCTCTCCGGATGTTAAATTTACCTATTCTGCTATGTGCACTTATTTTTAGGTTATAGGCATTACATATGTCTTCATTTTGCTGTCAGAAAAGCAGCATAATTTTTATTGGATTGAGATAGAGATTTCTATATATGCTGTGACTCCAAAAACACATAAAAAGCCTAGTAAAGTAGCTAATAAAGATCATGTAATGCATACAACATAAAGGTAAGTGCACATAGCAGGTTACTTAAATATAACATCAGGAGAGGTAGAGACTGTATACACACTGACTGCAGAACTGAGAGCAGCGTAAGTGCAGAGAAGATCATCCTACAAAGACAGGCCCTCCCTCACAGCTAAGAAAATGTCCTAATGTTCCAGTTACTACAGAAGCTGAATGCCTGATGACAAGCAGTGGATTGCTGAGGGACAGCACTTCAGCCTTGATTTTCATGGTAAAATGAAAAAAAAAAATAAATGTAAGTATATTACAAGATTAATGAGATACACACAGGCTTTTAAATGAGCATCGGTTGTCTGAAACGTTAAGTGCACTTTGACTATTCATCCTAATACTGTACATTATTTAAATGATAAGATTCATTTAGCTCTCTTTGGTGTCACCATTCTTTCCTACATATTGATAACATCCCACATCAAGATGCAGGTTGATTTTCTGTAATTAAAAAAGATGATTGAAGGTGTAAACTATGTATACCGTAAACATGTTTCTCTCGGGTTTATTTTGAGATTTTTTGTGCCGGTGCAGCTCATTATTGGCATGTATGTTTGGTAGAAATTATGGAAACTGGATGCAGAAACATACTGGATTCATTAAGAACAAAAGCACAAAACAACATGAAATATAATGTGAAGGTCATATTAGAATAGGGGATCTTATCCTCCATATTATTTTGTATCTTGGCTACTCGTAAACTGAGAATCTGCTTTTCTTTACCCGCTTGTTTGGGGGGGAGGGGGTGGGGTCTGAAATTATGATAGGACTGAAAACATTATTGAAGATGATAGAATATCAGTCCATTTCCTCATCGAGTCACTTTATACAGTATAACAGAAGGAAGGTCACAGTAATAACATTGGTAATGATATTTATTATTAGCATTAGTAGTCGTGGTTGTAGTATTTTTCTTGTATTACGGTCTGTTGTTTTCCTCACAGTGACTCTTTCTATATAGATTTAACCTGTTATTTTGCGGGTTTTATTATCCACAATGACTTTATTAAAACGCACTTGTGCCATATTACATATTATTTAGAATATGATTGCTGTTTTTACATTTCCCGAGCTTCCCGTTCATCGAGATAATAACTTCATGGAGCAGGTTTTTAATGGTAGCTTATTTGAGAACCCCCCATCTGATTGCGTTTCACCTTCTTTAAAATCGGTTATTTTAAATTTATCGGAGTTGAGGTAATATATATAATCTGCATGAATTAATGAAGTGAATTTGCACTAAATCTTATTGACAGCTTATTAATTTAGCTGTACCCATAAGCCATAAGAGGTCTTTACCAAAACACATGTTAAATCCATTGCAATGAGGATGATGCTCTTTATAACTGAAAAAGAGCCGTTTGTAGCATAGGACATTCATGGCAAACACAGGAGGTACGGTTATTTTCACAGCTTGGGGTTATTATTATGGCCCAATTCACACTTACTGAGACTTTATGGCAGCACGTAGAGTCCATATCGATCATATTGGAGAGCTAGAGGCACTCTGCATGCTATTGAATAGACACCCTACGGCATCACTTCACCCACATAACTCAGTAATACAGAATTAAATGGAATATTACATATTTTTAATGTTATATTTCATATGAAATCGGATGCATACAGAGGTGTATAGCACAACATGGCGACATCTATGGGTGCCAGATTACCGCTACATACAACTCAGGGGTTGTATGAAGTTGTAATACTGTAGCTCTTAAGATACAACTAAAACTCCCATACTTATGATAACAAAGCACAAATTTATCACAATTTTATAGTAAATCAACTCTCACAGTTTCATTTTTTGACAATGTTAAATATCACTGTACTTCACATATCTATGGCAAACAGTTTTATCACATAGTGCAAACGGTCATCGTATATTATTATCCTTTTCAAAAAATGATATAAAAGGATTACAAACTTAAATAATTTTTTTTTAAATCACCTCAAATTCACTTTGAAGACTAGAAATGCCATACCAGAATTTAACTCTAAAACCTCTTGAAACCCATACTTGAGAAAAACGTAAGTGTAAAATATCTGCAAGCAATGTTTTTTCTAAGATCATAATTTCTAAACCATAAATGTAAAAAGTATCTCACTTGCTCTACTATAAGCTGAATGACTGACTACTCTCCTGCTACATTTGGCATACATAGAAATGTGACACATCTGTAGTGCCTTAACTGCATCCTACAGAAGAAAAGAAGAAGCAGAGTATGCTTTACTAGTGAAGGCATTGCAATAATACTTTAAGACACAGGAAAAGCAATGCCATTCAGATGCATAGTTGAGGCCATTTTTGCACTAGCGTTTGCCTCAGTTGGCCTTTCCATCTCTCTGTTCTGGTTTTTAGCGCTAAAATGTTACATTTTTTCCATTGATTTCAATCGTTTTTTAACAAAAATCAAATGCTTTCACTTTGCTTAAATTTTTTTTCTTAATGGAACAATTAATACATTCTGCTGTGCTATTTGTTCTAGTAAATCAAAACTGAAGCAATACGGAACTACAGCAAACTGATAGCATTGCATTTTTTGTACTACCCATTAAAATCAATGGAGAAAAAAAACTAAAAATTTCAACTTAATTTCTCTGCTCCAAAAACAAGAACAGAGAGATGGAAAAGCTCAACTGAGGCAAAACACTAGTGTTTACTGGCCTAAGACTGTTTTCACACTAGTTCTTTTCCACCAGGTAACACTGCAGAATATAATAGTATGCTGGACTATTCTGCCAAGTAAAAAATACATTGATACCTGAGAGAGCCATCATAAATGAATGGGTTAAAATAGAGCTCCTAACAGGATCATGATGACTTCTTCAGATTGATCATAACAGATCATGATGGATTATAACTGATCCTGGGTCTTGAAAAAACAAAGGCCAAGATACCACAGGAACCACATGCAAAATTAATCAAATTGTCCAAGAACTGTAACACTACTTCCTACTGTAGCTACAGAGCATTGTCAGATTAGCTTTATCCGTCAAATTATAGTAGCTTTCATACTGAGAATGGGATGGGCTAGGAGAAATAGGATCCATTTGTAGCTATTTTTTCTCCATTTGTTATGTAAATGAACGCACAAATTTGGAATCTACTGTCTGAAACATTTCTTGTCTATACATTTACAACGCAAGGTATAAAGGTGCAGAAATTGATACTTACATTCCCGCTCTTTTGTCCAAACTTACACAGAATCCAATATTTCCTATACTTTAAATGAACACAAGTTTCTTCCCATTTTAATGAATTACAATGATGTGTTTTGAGTCCCATAAAGAAATCATTGTGTTCTGCTGCATAAAGTGAAAGGAACTGTTATTCAGATGAAAGCCAACTAAGGACTTAGAATTAGAAGGTGGAAAATTCATTTGCTTGCTAAATGATATATATTTTTTGCAATTTGTCAAATATGGCAAATGAATGCTTTAATAATATACTAAATGTTACCTAAAATTCAAATTATATATATTTTTAAAAATGATTGCACTTATTCAACACTCATTACTATTTGTAGAGGAACACAAGTTGCCCCATTCTCTAATGAACCAATCAGTTTTCAGTCTGTTAAGATCTTCACATTTTCCAATGTCCTGCGTTCTCTACAGTGAGGCTTAGATGAAGTTTACATTTTGCTTTTTTTCTACTTTGATTTTGTTTATTGAATTTCTAATGCTCAAGATTGAACTAAAACAGCACAAATTTAGGCTTTTTTCTGAATTATAAGCTTGTTTTTCAAAATTTGCACCTTTAAATCTTACAAAAAAATAACTTATTTTTCTTCCTTTGTTGTTCACCGAGCTCTTTATTCGTGATGGGAAGCTTACATTTTTTTAATATTTGTATGGACCTTAATCCCAGTCACTGCTAATCATGTCTCCTAATAACAGATCTTACAGTTGTGATTAACTTCCCACTTGAATTTTGAGAATAATTGAAATTTTCAGGATGAACCTCAATACGTTTTCTCCTGAAGGATGAATATACAGTCAACCACAACAAATGCATTTTAGGATTGCCGATGTTTAGTTATACATTCTCCAGATTCCTAAAAAAAAAAACCATTGTATAGAAAACTATTCTTTAAAACTTCATAAGAATACTTCTGTATGTATGCTCTGTACAGTGAAAATGATTTTTTTAGAATCTAAATGTAAAATAGTGTATTCCTTTCTACTTGCCTGTGAGGCTTACAGCACAGTAATGTGATGTATTAAATGTTTCATTTACCCTTTTGTTACTATCTTAGTTCTTAAGTCTGCTATGAGTAAATTTGAGTTGCAGAGTCTTTTTTTCTTTCTCTTTGCTTACTTTTTGTCCTAGCCTTTTAAATTTTTCATGGAGCGTCTATTTTAAAACGAAGCGATCCATGGTTAATTTAGAATGTAATAGATTTTGTCTCTTGTCATGTAAATTATTAGTTTTCTGAACTGTTAGCATTCATTATAAAGCACACATGATTTTTGAATGTTTTCTGTAAATGACAATCAATGTTCCTTCCTTTAATGCTGATGAAAATTAAAAAATATATATAAAACCAAAATGTTGCCTGGGATTATTTCATTTTTCATAAAATGAGGGAAGGAATTTACATTTCGGTGTGTGGTGTGTATAAGAGAACATTCATGTATTCACCCAGACCAAGGATTGCAGGAGGTTTTCAAATAATCATTTCACAAGGGACCCTTGAAGAGCTATTTAACACATAGATTAAGGTTCAAAATGTTTTTATTGGACCTCAATTCAACATACAAATGTGAAGAGAAGAAAACTTCCAAGTAAATGGTACAATATAAATGCAAGGCCAATCTGGAATATTATGCACAGATGTCCAATTTTCAGTTTTAAATACAAATATAACTAATTCTTTCAAATCAAATTAGAACAGCAACAGGGAAAAGAAAACATAAGAGGAGTGGGGGTCAGTATCATAGAACCATAGAATGGTAGAGTTGGAAGGGACCTCCAGGGTCATCGGGTCCAATCCTCTGCTCAGTGCAAGATACACTAAATCATCCCAGACAGATGTCTGTCCAGCCTTTACTTGAACACTTCCATTAAAGGAGAACTCACCACCTCCCATGGTAACATGTTCCACTTATTGATCACCCTCACGGTCAGAAAGTTTTTTCTAATATCTAATTTGTGTCTCCTCCCTTTCAGTTTCATCCCATGGCTTCTAGTCTTTCCTCTTGCAAATGAGAATAGGGCTGATCCCTCTGCACTGTGACAGCCCTTCAGATATTTGTAGACCGCTATTAAGTCTCCTCTCAGTCTTCTTTTTTGCAAGCTAAACATTGCCAGATCCTTTAACCGTTCCTCATTGGACATGATTTGCAGACCGCTCACCATCTTGGTAACTCTTCTCTGAACTTGCTCCAGTTTGGCTATGTCTTTTTTAAAGTGGGGTGCCCAGAACTAGACACAGTATTCCAGATGAGGTCTGACTAAGGAAGAGTATAAGGTATTCTGGCAGTGATATATTAGACTATAGACTGATTAAGTAGGTATAGTACCCCGGGTGATCCAATTATTTAATTCATGGTTAGACTCCGCCACAGACCTCTGGAGCAAAGTTGAGTAAAAGGAGGAGTCGATGTTATCTTCACTGGGTCTCATCTCCTCATACCTCATGAAAGTATTCAGGGCCTCCATCTACATTGCCCTTGCAGGAGTAATCTGCAATTTCCATAATCGTGATATAACTTGTCTTACATACAGAAACATGTAATAAGAAACATTAATAAAAGAGTTAACTCAGGAGACAGGTTCATAGTTGACCTAATCAGGAAGTTGTACAACAATATCACATTTTGCCATAGGCCTGAATGGTGAGACAATCCCGCCAAATGTGTAACATCGTGCCTGTGACCGTAGAACACCTTCAAAAGCGGTGAAACCTGATTGTATATTTTGAAATTAACTTCCTGTAAAATACAAGAAATTACAATTTTTTTTTGTGATAAAATAAAGGCTATATTTTATATCTCTCTCGAGACCCAACTCTTTTTACCACATCCTAGTAAAGCCAGGAAGATGGCCCTCCTCAAGCAGCAGCCTATATAGAAGAGAGATTGCATGGCTGGGAGGGATAGAGGCAAAGCATAACTGTTCAAATGAGGTGAGAAGAGAATTATGAAATGCAATGGGTGCCAAGGACTTCACATAAGTGCGCAACTGAATATATTGAAACTAGAACCCAGCCTGTGCCTCAGAATTACCCAATAACCTCTTTAGAGGCTTCGAACTCATGCAGCCGACTACAGCCCTCACACATGGTATGAGAGTTAGGGGCAGCCCTTATAAAGGACAGGCATTCATCATGATCTCAAACCTAAGGTTGCCAATAAAAGGGGGAGTAATCCAGGTGTTGAGATTAATCCTCCTCTTGTGGCAAAACCCTACCTCATAATCATTAACGAAGTTAAGAAAAGCGAGAGTTCCAGGAAAATTCTATCACTCCTACGCAGAAGCCAGAACACTCCTTTGCAGCTGCTAGGAAGCCCAGTTGTGCTTCATTTCCACCCAAAGTTTAGAGTCATGGTGATGGAATAAATCCAAAATGTAGTTACAGATAGTGGCCTTATGGTAAAGATCAAAGTTGGGTAATCCCATGCCCCCATAATGCTTAGAATGTACAAGCAGACAATATTGCAGGAAAGATTTATTGCATTTCCACACAAATGTAACAAATAATTTTACATATGCGGGTTTAAAAGAATCTATATAGTTTCATAGACAAAATTTGAAAAACGAAAAGTCTTTTAGGCAGCAAATCCATTTTTAGGACATTAATCCACCCAAATCAGCAGAGATTAAGGTGACTCCACTTTACCAGGTCAGCCTCCAAGTTAGAGATCAAAGGCTTATACTTTAGTGTACAGTCTTTCTTAGGATTGGCTGGCAGGTGTATCCCCAGGTATTTAATGGAGAGAGACTTCCATTGAAAGCAGAACTCCCTTTCAAGTTGGAATGCTTCCACTAACGGAAAAGAGGTATTGAGAATCTCTGATTTCTGGAGATTGACCTTGATGTTGCTAACTGTGCCAAAACATTTGAATTCCCTTAAGAATATTGGTAGTCCCAGTGTGAAAGAACTTACATAAATTAATAAGTTATCTGCAAAAAGAGACATGTTATGTTCAATGGAACCCACCATAGCTCACTTTATAGAGTCATTCTGCCTGATTGAATTGGATAGGGATTCTATAACCAGGATATAAAGGAATGGTGCAAGGGGACGACCCTGCATCATCACTCTCCATATCTGAAAGGGGTAAAACAGGGCACCATTCACTCTGATCTGAGAAGATGGTCGATGATGTAAGGTAGGGATTCAATTGCATAAATGGGACCTCCAGAAAACCCTAATGCACCCTATCAAAAGCCTTTTCTCCATCAACAGTTAAAAGGCACAGGGGTCCCTGTATTAAAGGGGTTGTCCCGAGGCAGCAAGTGGGTCTATACACTTCTGTATGGCCATATTAATGCACTTTGTAATGTACATCGTGCATTAATTATGAGCCATACAGAAGTTATAAAAAGTTTTTTACTTACCTGCTCCGTTGTTAGCGTCCTCGTTCCCATGGAGCCCGACTAATTTTCGCCCTCCGATGGCCAAATTAGCCGCGCTTGCGCAGTCCGGGTCTTCTGTAGTCTTCTATGGAGCCGCTCGTGCCAGAGAGCGGCTCCGTGTAGCTCCGCCCCGTCACGTGCCGATTCCAGCCAATCAGGAGGCTGGAATCGGCAGTGGACCGCACAGAAGAGCTGCGGTCCACGAAGCAAGAGGTTCCCGGCGGCCATCTTCACAGGTAAGTATAGAAGTCACCGGAGCGCGGGGATCAAGGTAAGCGCTCCGGTAAGCTGTCTGTACGTCCCTGCATCGGGGTTGTCTCGCGCCGAACGGGGGGGGGGTTGAAAAAAAAAAAACCCGTTTCGGCGCGGGACAACCCCTTTAATGAGCCCTCACTATTCCCAATGAATCGGTTTGGGTATATGGGGCTGCAATCACAGTGCTATCATTTTGGAAAAGAGTTTGATACCAATGTTATTCAGTGAAATAGAGCTGTTACACTCAAGAAATGCTGGAAGAGGAACAATTAAGGATAGCAATCTTTGGTAGATCAAATGTTCCTAAGAACCCCCCTGAGATCCCCTAAATTCTTAAACGATGCAAATTTGCCATGTTATCTGAAGGTTGGAAGTGGTAACCCGAGCTATAAGGGATGTCTCCCTCTCTCGAAAGGTCATAAGAAGAGTTTTCAAGGCTCTGTACAGCTGCAAGGTACACCACACTAGGTGTGGCAGAGTCATAATAGGGAAGCCCTTGAAAGAAAGCCCACCCCACCCCAACTTCCTAGCCTGCTTCAAGATAGTTTCCTTTTCTTTCTAAAAATGAATTCTCAGACAATATCTCATGGATGAGAAGGGGTCATTAGATTCAGGGCCCAGGGCCCTGTGAATTTTATTGATTTCAATAGCATGATCTGCTGAGCATTTAAGAAGAGTGTAGAAAAAGCTTTGAGCCCAGTCCTTCAATTCTGAATTGCTGACATCCTCTCCGAGGCCCCTGATATACAGGTTACTCCTTCTATGTCTATTTTCAATATCATCGTTAAGGAACAAAATCTCAGCTATTTGGGATGCTTGCTCCTGTATAGCTACTCTGTGTAGGCAAATTAGCCAACGTTTTTTCCCTGCGCTTCTTCTAAATCCATTATTCTATGTAGAAAATCTTTCCGGGAAGCTGCCATATCTTGTTTATGCAAGGTTATCAAGCCATGAAATGGGTTAGTAAACTCAGATTTGGTACTGATAAGCCTGGATTATGGGCCCTTCAATCCCACTCTTCCTCGGAAGCAGAATCCAGAGGGTATGCTCCCTGGCATGATGTTGCAAGGGATTGCTGGTTGACAGTGAGCCATGAGGCAGCTGCTGTAAGTCCTCCATTTTAGATGAAGAGGAAGAGGGAGAATGGATGGAGGTATTCTCTGTGTTCCTCTCTGTATCAGGCAGTAACTTAGCTTGCAAGGCCTGAGGAAAGACTGCTGGGGTCTTACCAGGTGGAAAGAGGAGAACTTGTACCAGTGATGCTCCCCAGGTGCCGGCACCTGCTGTAGCTGCATTGCCATGGCCTCCGGCAGATAACCCTGGGCTGGCACTCAGGCAGCGCTGGAGTCATGCACCAGAAGGTCATTGTGTCACTAAGAGAGAGCTGCTTCCATCCACGCCACATACAGGCTCTCCATGGAGCCACTCAAAGCAGGCTATGAGCCAAGAAACCATTTGATATCGCCAGATTCTCCCCCAGGAGCTGAGTCGGCAGTAACTGAACCCTTTCTGCATTCCATGGAGCTCAAATGAGTTGTGGATAGCATCTTTATAGAAGGTATGTAACAGGGTTGTCCCGAAGCCCACAATATGTGTGCGTTAACCTTTGTAAGCGAGCCACATCTCCGCAACACATAGATTGGATAAAAATGTATATAAGTACATAGTATTTTCTTATAATTTTTTGAGGTGCCACAGGTTTTTTCTGTAAATAAGGTTGAATTTCTATAATCTGTGTTGTGTGTTTCAATTTATTTCTTTAATGTTGATATCAACTTATCGTTAAAGTTTCTAGATTAATAATGAAAGACAATGATTAAAATCTAAAAATTAATTCAGTGAGTCTTAGGGTCCCACGAATTGGTTAACACAACACTAGTTTTGCATTTACACATTGAACTACAAAAGACTATCTATAGAATACAAACCACCTCTTGTCCAGGTTGAACATAACTAAAAGTAAATCTTTGTAGCAGGGGTGCAACTATAATAAGTGCAGAGGATCCAGCCACATATGAACCCTGGAGCCTTTGGGGGCCCATGAGTTTTTTCTTACCCATATAAGAAGACCAATACTAACAGACTCTGTCCAATTAACTTTGAAAACTAATATGATTAGAGATGAGCGAGCGTACTCGGAAAAGCACTACTCGCTCGAGTAATTTGCTTTATCCGAGTATCGCTGTGCTCGTCCCTGAAGATTCGGGTGCCGGCACGGAGCGGGGAGCTGCAGGGGAGAGCGGGGAGGAACGGAGGGGAGATCTTTCTCTCTCTCTCTCCCGCCAGCTCTCCCCTGCTCCCCACTGTGACTCACCTGTCAGCCGCAGCGGCACCCGAATCTTCAGACTCGAGCACAGCGATACTCGGATAAAGCAAATTACTCGAGCGAGTAGTGCTTTTCCGAGTACGCTCGCTCATCTCTAAATATGATGTAATGCTGTTGTATACTATACTTAACAAATATTGTGAATACTAGGAATATCATATTATATCTATTTTTTCACTCAATTTTATAGCATATACCTATTCTGCAGTTCTGTAGACAGATTGTCATTACAATCACTTACATTGGGCCCTTTCCCCATAGGGGCTCACAATCTACTTTCCAAAAGCAAAATAAAGAAAAATATAGAAGGAAATCGAAGTAACAGGAGGAAACCTAGACAAACGCAAAGAGAACATATAAACTCCATGCAGATGCTGCCCTTGATCATGTTTGAACCCAGGACCGAAGGACTACCAGCCAATATTACTAAGTGCTGAGCCATCATGCTGCCCCAATGATAATAATAATTATTATTGTGTGTTAAATGTTTAACTCGTTTAATACCGATAACGAGTGCTAAATCAGACAACGGTCAAGGCAGAGTGACCAAAGCAACGTAAAAATTAAGCCTGTGTGTTGTTTATGTGTATATCAGGCTTATTACTATTATATTTATCCTTTGTAATGTCAGTATGCAAATTATTTATTGGACATGCTTCAGTTTTAAGGAGAATCATCTTCCATCTCTATAATTTAGTGTAGGTTAGAACATGCAGCAACAACACGGTGTGATTCCAAACTCCTAGCCAGAAGCTTCTCAGTTTTAAGGTTTAACTACATAACAGAGCGGCCCTATAGCTAAACCCTATAGCTAAAGGTGGCCATACCCATTGGATAGCATATACTCACATGTTTATTTAGAAGGAGCTGGGAGAATATGCCACTGTTCATGGAAGCATGCTTCCATGAGTCCCATACAGAGCTATGTCCAATGGCCGGTTCACCAAGCAGGATGAGAACCTCCATTTTGGAGATTAGTGTGAGTCTTATTAATTGACATTATTGGGTTAGTTATAAACATAAATATTCTATTTGAACACAAAAACAGGGCATTTCAGAGTCATATGTCTAATAGTCCATTGGATGCGAACAAATAATTGCACTATCCTGACTAGTACCTACTGCCAACATAAGTTACAGTGAATGCTGGATAATAATCCTTGACATTAATAATACCCAGTAAGAGACTTAAAGTGATTCCCAAAAATAACATTGCAGTGATCCATTAAAACAAGAGCTTGAGGTTTTTTTTTTTGATGAGGTGCCATATACCAAGGAGTTTTAGCAAAAAGAAAAAAAAACACAGTGAGAACCTTTGTTTAAAAGAAAACAACTTCTGAACGTGAGATTTGGGAATTAATTCATGTTGGAAGAATATCCTTTCTGTTTGATCTGATCCCCGGAGTGTTCTTATATAAAGTTTCTACTGAATATGCAAATGTTTCCTGTTTCTTATTTTTGTGTGTTTCTTGGTGTTGAAGTTCTTTTGACTGATCTACTTAAAACTTCCAGCAAAAAAGAAAAAGGAATCAACTTTTAAAAATACCTTTCTAAATCCTATTTAACTGTAAAGAAACTTTGTTTTCTTAGCTGAAATCATTGTTTATAAAGCTCTGTCTGTAGTCGAACAGGTAATGACAGTCTGATTAATTCACCTAGTCCCAAGTGATTTATAATCCCTTATTATTATTCAATTCTGATAAAATATTTCATGTCATGTAGACAAGATATGTTCATTAAAACGATATAGTGGTAATGCCGTATTCTTTGAAGTAAATGAACCTGATTTGAATGTAAGCATAACGTCTCTGTTGGTTTTTATCCTTGTAAGCCACGAACAATAATGATTACGCTCAAACATCCTCAGGGGTCAAAGCGCAATTATACAGTAAGTTGTGTTTCCGTAACCTAACAGTCATAATATATCGAAAAACAACCTCCCACTCTCATCGAGGTACCATTGGTGAATGCATTCTAAATCTACGAGTGACCATTATAGTTTCCTGATCATTTGACTTTCAAACAAGCCGATACACCCGTTGTGTTACGGACAAATCTGATACCCTGTGTCATGCCTATTGCAGAGTCTGAAGGGTGGTGTATGTTAGGAAAGATCAGCAGCAGAGCCGCTTAGGTATAAGACACTTCATCTTTATTCCATCCTTAAAAATAAGGGTTACAGGCAGAGACGTTTCGACCACATTGTGGTCTTTATCAAGCATGGACACTCCAGGATCTTGAAGGGTGGTGCATGGAACCTTCAGAGTTCATAAAATAATCTAACAATTTCATATTTACTTTAACACAAAAATATCATATATTTCTGACTGCTCAGTGAGTTCATACTTACCGATACAAGAGCAGGATAAAACTCTGATTCACATCAGTATACAGAAAAGCTATAAGGAGAAAGTTGCACAAGGGTGAAATATTGACCAACAGCCGCGGACACCTACCATGGTTTTATAGAGTGCCAGTCGCACAGTTATGCAGACTCGGTGCACAATGCAGACTCGGCTATAAGTTGGGCTACAGTCACACGATCGCGAATCTCTCACAAGTCTTGTGCTTTGTGAGACACACAAAACCTGTGTGAATATGAACTCCATTCTTTTGAATGGAGTCATACACATGAGGGTTTTCTTGCCTTACAGTGATGCCGTAAGGTAAGAAAATTGCTGCATGTCCTATTTTTTTGCATCCCTTGAAACACATCACCCATTGTTTTCAATGGGATAGTCAAACATATCACATAGTGTGCCATATGCATGCGAGTGGGATGTGATGTTTCTCATTGAAGTTAATGTAAAACACTTGACATAGTAACATAGTATGCCAGGCTGAAAGAAGACAATGCCCTTCCAGTTCAGCCTGTTTCCACACACCCCTTGTTGATCCAGAGGAAGGTAAAAAAAATGATCCACCGACGCGAGTGAAACACATGCTGTAAGAGCTGAATTTCAGAGAATTACATGAAAAACGCCTCACATCTGCAGGTAAAACGCACATTGACAAGTGCGATATTGAGCCAGGTTTCTCAGCCTGATTTCGTGCTCAACCGATAGCCTTCCATGCATTCCATTAGATCAGGCAGGCTGTCCCTCAGCATCTAAGTACTGGCACCCAAGGCTCCCTCAACATTTCAAGGCCAGACTGAATCCAGAAAAATTACACATGTTTTTTCTGTGCTGCTTTGAATTGACTCTTTTTACCTACCCTTGAATCAGTAAGGGTAGTTTTACGTGGGCCAACAGTCACCTGAGTAATGTTCAAAAACAGGACCCAACAGGGCAAATGGGCAAGAATTGCTTACTTGTCATAGTTATACGGTTTTCAGCTCACCTGAACACCACACAAATATCAGCCCATGTAAACAGGCAGTCATTCATCTATGACCAACTATATGTTTACTATGAATGGATGGCCAGAAGAGATCGCCAATGCATTCCACCTCTATTCAATGCGCAATCATCACTCCTGTGTGAAAGCACAAGAGGGATATATCGCTGGAACGTCCCATGTAGAAGTACCCTAAGCCTTTTTCCAAGATAGGCTCAGGGAGTCCTCAGGGATAATCCAACATGTGTCAGAGCTGTGTTTTAAGATACTTCAGACTAGTGCTTAATATGGGACTCCACAGTGGTGGTGATGCAGCCTATGTTTTTTTGCATTGATATGCTTATATGAATTGTGTTCATCAAGAAAAGCTAAAAGAAGCACGATTATTGAATACAGTTCTTGCTGATTGCATTTTTAAAAGAAAAATGTCTTTCATATTGACAAAAATCTTACCAAAGTTATGTCCTTTTTAAGAATTGTTTTTTGGAAAGGAAATAATTTTAAAAAAAGACTCCTTAGAGAAAATCATTGGTCCAGGGTTACAATAGCTGAATTCTTCAACTATTGATGCTAGTCATTTAACCCCTTGAGTGGCGCGTTTCCTACCACCCTGTCGTGCCCACCAGGGCAGGTTTTTTAAAATGGTCTAATCATTGAATTTCAACTAATTTTGCAGTTGCGTCTCAAGAGCCATAACTTTTTCATTTTTCCATTGACATGGCCATATAAGGGCTTGTTTTTTGTGGGAAAAGTTGTGATTTTTTAAACAGGGGGGAGGAAAAAAAAGAAATGGGGAAAAAAGAAAAAAAGGGGCCATGTCATTAAGGGGTTAAATAATGTATTAACTTCCTTCTCTGGGTCATTACGACGCATGGATACCACATGTGTGATTTTATTTTTGATTTTTTTACAAAGTAAAGGGAGACAAGTGTTTTTTGTTTTTTTTTTATAATTTTTTTACTTTTTTTTTTTTTAATTTTTTTTTTTTTTGTCCCTTTAGGGGACTTCCACAGGGACCCATCAGGACCCCTGATCACATTCCGGGGGTCCGATGGTGACAGCCCTTTACATGCTGCAGTGACAGCCCTTTATATGCTGCAGTCACATAGACTGCAGCATGTAAAGGGTTAACACAGCAGAGATCGGAGGTTTTCTCTGATCTCTGCTGTAAGAGCAGGTACCTAGCTGTCCTCTGACAGCTAACAACCAGCTCTCTCTGCCACAGAGACCATCGGCTTGCTTCTGACAAGCCGATGGTCTCTATGGCAACCTGTAAACAAACCAGTGCAGGAGTTTGCCGGCATATCGGCAATATCTTCTGCTGGTTTTTCAAAGCCCTTGCACTGCTCTATGTGGGTCTGTGCAGGCAGAGCACACTGTCACAGCTTGTGGCATTGTGCTCTGCAGCTCCCATAGTGATACATAGCCCGGAAATCTTCCGGGCTGTATCGCTATGAGCAGTGGAGCTCGTCCCGGAAAATTTCCGGGCGTGCCACTCAAGGGGTTAAAACATGTTAAAGTCAATTTCTATTAAGGTTGGCGGATTTCATTTTGCCAAAAGCGCCAACATGAATTAAACCAAGTTGAGTAATGATTAGATGCAAGTAGCTTCTTAGCAGGTGATTTCTCTAATTATTTAATACTTTAAGCAAGTATTGACAACTCACAGTAGATGGTAATGCAATATGTGTTTATGGTTACCAAGGTTACCAAGAATTTACATGTTTTCCATCAGATATTTCCTCTTCTTGCCTTTTCGGCTTTACATGAACAACACAGAACTATTTTTCTCCATTAGGATCTGCACCACTAGTAGATATAATAATATTCTCTGTTGGTAACTCCCCAATAAATCTTTCTCTCCAGTTGTGCTGTTTAGGAGTAACAGGTCATTTTCAGTATCAGCAGGTCTTTGAATCCCCAATGTGCATCATCCAGTGACTTATAGTCATTCTTACCTCATAAATAAGACCACCAAAGTCCTTGTACTTATATCCTGCTAGATTGCTGCAATAGATAATACAGTCATACCTCTACTTTTGTCGCCTTCTTCTGGATGAATGGCTGTGATTGAAGCATTCTGCGCCGGCTGGGATTGGCTGAGCGGGCTGTCACCCAGCCAACTCAGAGCCAATCAGAGCAATCTCTTGCAGGGAGTTCAATCCCTGTCACTAGCAACAGATGCTTGGCTGGCTTTACAAGCGCCCGGAAGCCGGCCAGAGGCTCCGAAAGCAGCAGTGGGGACCCAAACGGTAAGTATTGATTCCCCCCCCCCCCCCCAGGTAGTGCAGCTAGGGCGTTTAGCACTGCCAAAAACGCGGTACCAAGTCGTGCCGTACTTTCGGCAGCGTCGAAACGCGCTGCCATTCATTTTAATGCAGGGCCAAAAGTGCTTGCGTGACCAGCCCTATTGAAATGAATGGGAGCGTTTGTACAGCGTACAAAAATGAGGTATTTTGTGTTACTTGGAATGTCTAGAACGAATTACCATATATACTCGAGTATTAGCCGCCCCGAGTATAAGCTGAGTCAATAAGTTTTACCACCAAAAACTGGTAAAACTTATTGACTCAAGTATAAGCCTAGCTATACTCTAGTATATACTAGGTAGAAAAAACCCGCAATACTCACCTCTCACCCGGTGTCTGTGTCCCTGGCACGATGGTCTCCCCAGCGGTGCGGCAAGCTGCTTGAGAATTCTCCCCACTGTCATCTCCCTGCTCGGCTTTGAATTCCCCCGCCGTCAGCACTGTGTAAGTAAGCGCTGTGATTGGATCGAGCACCAGGCAATCACAGCCAGAGCTCGATAAACCAGTCACAGCCATTCAGTGATGTAATTCACTGAATGGCTCTGAATGATCGAGCACTGGCTGCGATTGGCTAGCTTATCAAACACATCTTTGATTTGTGCACCTAGAAGATAGAACACCTCTTGTGAGTGGATTTGCAGACAGTTGCTTCTCTTCCTTTCAACAGGAAATCCTCCACAACCAGCACTCTCCTTTTCTTCTTCACAACAGCACTTCTTGTTATTCATCCAAGAGGATTCTGAGTGCTTACTAGACTGTTCTTTCTTGATATACCTCTTTGTTATTCTCCTGTGTGAGAGCCTGTTACCAGTTCCTGAGCAGTATGGGTGCTGACTAGAGATGAGCAAGCATGCTCGTTTAAGGCTGATGCTCGAGCGAGCATTGGTCTTCTCGAGTAACTGATTACTCATCCGAGCACCATGCCGGGGGGGGGGGGGGGGCGGGGGGGGGGGATGGGGGGGGCGGAGAGAGATCTCTCTCACTCTCCCCACTGCTCCTCCCCGCATGGCGCTCGGATGAGTAATCAGTTACTCGAGAAGACCGATGCTCGCTCGAGCATCAGCCTTAAACGAGCGTGCTCGCTCATCTCTAGTGCTGACTGATGCCTGTTTATTTAAACCTACTCAGAACTGCTACACTTTTAGGAATCAACAAGGCTTTTCCTTTTATTTGGGAAGGTTTCTGCTTTGTGTTTGGCCAGTACAGTTTCCTGACTCCAGTGCAAAAGAAAAAAAGACCACGGCATTCTGTAATGTACACTGTATATTGAAAAAAGAGTCTGTACAGCTAAGCTATACCGTGATCACCTGTTTATTCTTTTTACTATTGATATTTATTTTGTCACATTGTTATGTCCCTGCAGGGGACTTGAACCAGAAAAGCTATGATTGCTATGATAATGCATTGAAGTACTTCTGTACTGCAAAGCATTATTCCTTAAAATAGCGATCACAGGCCACGGTAGGCCTAGATGTCATTGTCTGGCATCTAGTTGCCATGAAAACCCATCAATGACATCACAAAGAGAGCGCGCACCCTCTGTGAACCCTTTATATTGATAGTGGCATGTACGGGGATAATGACGAAGATCGTTGGTCTCACCGATCCTCACTGTTGCAGCCGTTGTCATTCACAGCTGGCTCCCGCTGTGGGATGGCGCAGGCTCACTTTTCGAGCCTGTGCCATCCACAGGATGTAAATTTACATCCAGTTGCATTAAGTACCATGCACCCAGGATGTAAACTTACGTCTTGTGGCGCTTAGAAGTTAATATCAAATATTCCACCACTGCTCTAACTGCTAACTGGAGTCATGAGAGACACGTCCATAACCCAGGAACACACAGAGTTATAAAATAGCAGGTGCTTCAGGCACTGATGGAGTTCACAGAAGCAGGACTGGTTTGTTTAGTACATTTAAAGGATTTTTTCCAGTACTTTCCACTATTCAGTAGAGGTTCCCCAATCAGGATCTCCGCTGATCAGCTATTCTCCAGGCCCATTGTCATTGCGAACAAAGTAGGAAGCAGACAGCTGTGTCCACATGGTGGAGTCTGAGTTGATATTGCAGGCACTACAGCCATTGAATTCAATGGAAGCTTCACCTACAATACTATGTAGAAAAAGCTGTGCCTGCAAGGATAGTGGGCCTGGTGAACAGTTGATCGATGTAGCTCCCGAGTGGTGGAACCCTGTCAATCAACTATTGATGAGGACAGGAAATAAATAGTAAAGTCCCAGAAAAACCTGTTAAATGACACTAAGCATTACAGTACTGGCACCATAAATGCACAGCTTCATTAAATGCACTAAACAAACCAACCCTACCTCTGTGAACTACCTCTATCCGTGTCTGAAGCACCTGTTATTTTATGATTGTCTGTGTGTTTCCGGACTTGGCCTTTAAATCATCGCTTGCCTTGACCTGTATCTGTAGGGTGTTGTATGAACTACTTCGCTAGACTTTACCTTGGATTTGTACAACCACATCTTTCTGGAACACTACCGTTCAAAAGTTTGGGGTCACCCAAACAATTTTGTGTTTTCCATGAAAAGTCACACTTATTCACCACCATGCGTTGTGAAATGAATAGAAAATAGAGTCAAGACATTGACAAGGTTAGAAATAATGATTTGTATTTGAAATAACATTGTTTTTACATCAAACTTTGCTTTCGTCAAAGAATCCTCCTTTTGCAGCAATTACAGCATTGCACACCTTTGACATTCTAGCTGTTAATTTGTTGAGGTAAGCTTGTGAAATTGCACCCCACGCTTCTAGAAGCATCTCCCACAAGTTGGATTGGTTGGATGGGCACTTCTGGCGTACCATACGGTCAAGCTGCTCCCACAACAGCTCAATGGGGTTCAGATCTGGTGACTGCGCTGGCCACTCCATTACCGATAGAATACCAGCTGCCTGCTTCTGCTGTAAATAGCTCTTGCACAATTTGGAGGTGTGTTTAGGGTCATTGTCCTGTTGTAGGATGAAATTGGTTCCAATCAAGCGCTGTCCACTGGGTATGACATGGCGTTGCAAAATGGAGTGATAGCCTTCCTTATTCAGAATCCCTTTTACCCTGTACAAATCTCCCACCTTACCAGCACCAAAGCAACCCCAGACCATCACATTACCTCCACCATGCTTAACAGATGGCGTCAGGCATTCTTCCAGCATCTTTTCATTTGTTCTGCGTCTCACAAACGTTCTTCTTTGTGATCCAAACACCTCAAACTTGGATTCATCCGTCCACAACACTTTTTTCCAGTCTTCCTCTGTCCAATGTCTGTGTTCTTTTGCCCATCTTAATCTTTTTCTTTTATTGGCCAGTCTCAGATATGGCTTTTTCTTTGCCACTCTACCCTGAAGCCCAAAATCCCGCAGCCGCCTCTTCACTGTAGATGTTGACACTGGTGTTTTGCGGGTACTATTTAATGAAGATGCCAGTTGGGTACTTGTGAGGCGTCTGTTTCTCAAACTAGAGACTCTAATGTGCTTATCTTGTTGCTTAGTTGTGCAACGCGGCCTCCCACTTCTTTTTCTACTCTGGTTAGAGCCTGTTTGTGCTGTCCTCTGAAGGGAGTAGTACACACCATTGTAGGAAATCTTCAATTTCTTAGCAATTTCTCGCATGGAATAGCCTTCATTTCTAAGAACAAGAATAGACTGTCGAGTTTCAGATGAAAGTTCTCTTTTTCTGGCCATTTTGAGCGTTTAATTGACCCCACAAATGTGATGCTCCAGAAACTCAATCTGCTCACAGGAAGGTCAGTTTTGTAGCTTCTGTAACGAGCTAGACTGTTTTCAGATGTGTGAACATGATTGCACAAGGGTTTTCTAATCATCAATTAGCCTTCTGAGCCAATGAGCAAACACATTGTACCATTAGAACACTGGAGTGATAGTTGCTGGAAATGGGCCTCTATTCACCTTTGTAGATATTGCACAAAAAAACAGGCATTTGCAGCTAGAATAGTCATTTACCACATTAGCAATGTATAGAGTGCATTTGTTTAAAGTTAGGACTAGTTTAAAGTTATCTTCATTGAAAAGTACAGTGCTTTTCCTTCAAAAATAAGGAAATTTCAATGTGACCCCAAACTTTTGAACGGTAGTGTATATATAAAGTGTAGTACCAGAAAGACCTGCAAACTGTTAGTGGTGGGTATTGCAGACTAAAATGTAACTTGGGTACTTAGTCTTTACTCTTGTGCTTTAAACTGTGCCTAACTTTTCAGAATAATCTGCTGTGTATGTGCATGAGAAATATCATGGCATTATATGCTTATATCCTGTATTTTTCCCATTTTCCCCCTATGCAGGATTTACATTTGATTCTCAACGCTATCAGAGGTAGTGGGAGAAGCCTGGCTGCTAAGCTGTGTCCTATAGACTATGCAGAGAACAGAACATTCTGGTCTCTAGCTGTCTGTAATACATACACAGAGACATATCATCATGGGGGATGCAAACAGTAGCATTGAGCGGATGTGTGACTTCAGTAGCTAAAATACAATAAACAGTCACTTACTATGAGCTGCAGGCAGCGCCTGTGTGAGTTTCTCCTCCTCTCCTCTCCTTCGTGTCTCCTATCTGCACTTTATACAATTCAATGAGCCCAACGACTTATTCTTCTCCTCCACTTCCTGTTCTGTCTTCTTCCCATCACCAGTTACACACTTGACAGCAGACAGTAGACGGCAAGTTAGGAGGAAGAAAGAGAAAATAGAAAATGTTAAAAATAACAAAAAAATGCTTGAGGAATTTAGTTGTACAGAAGTCATAAAAATACAGTGCACTTCATTACCAATCGAGACTTTATAGATATATAATAATGAAACATATCTGCATAAAAGCTTTACCACTAGCTTTATATAGACATCAAGGATAGCTGGGAGTCATGTTTGACTTCTGCAGTCACATTAAGTGCTCAATTGTGTGGAATTCCTGAACTATGTGGAACCATCATACAGAATAATCAACATATCAATATTAACCCATTAATGCCGCAGGATGTATGTCTACGTCCTTGTTGGGTGGTACGTAACGCAACAGGATGTAAACTTATGTCCTCTGGATGGCACAAGCTCAGAAGGGAGCCCACGCCATCCCACAGCAGGAGGAAGCTGTGACTGACAGCCTGCCTCCCACTGCAACAGCATGGATCCATGAGAGATCGGTGTTCAATGGCAGCTGGGTCTGCAAAACCAACCCAGACTCTGCAATGTAGACAAAGCTGTCTGCGACGATAGTGAGCCTAGAGAGCAGCTAATCAGTAGAGATCCTGTTTGGGGAACCCCTACTGGTCAATGCAAAGTCCCCAGTAAAAAAAACTTTAAATGTACTAAACAAACCAGTCCTGATTCTGTGAACTTCATCAGTGCTTGAAGGACCTGCTATTTTATTGCTCTCTGTATAGTCCTCATTTACTGACTCCGATCAGTAGTCAGTAGCAATGGTGAAATGTTTGATATTAACCTCTTTACATCCTGGACACACAGTACTTAATGCATCTGGATGTAAAAACTTACATCCTGTGGATGGCATGGGCTCAGAAGTAAGCCCATGCCATTACACAACAGAAGCCGACTGTGACTGACAGCTGGCCTCCCACTGCCACAGTGGGGATTGGTGAGATCTTCAATCTCTGCTGTTAATCCCTTACGAGCCATAATCAATGTAGATTGCAACATGAAAAGGGGTTCACAGAGGTAGTGTGCTCCCTCTGTGATGTCATCAACTCTCCACTAAGTAGAGTTGGCCTATGTGTTGCCATGGCAACTAGACACCAGACAATGGCGTCAGGGCCTACCATGGCTTGTGATCGCTATTGTAAGCAATAATGCATTGCAGTATAGAAGTTCTGCAATGCATCATCATAGCAATCGTAGATTTTTTGGTTTAAGTCCCCTAATGGGACATAAAAAAATGTAAGAGAAAAAATAAAAGGAATTTAAAAAAACATGAAAAAAATAGTAACAAAAGGAAAACTTTTTATACACTTTCCCCTTTTTGCATAAAAACACTTTTTTATTCAAAACCCCCAAAATTTGGTATCATCGAATCCATAACAACCTGTACAATAAATTAAACACACTATTAATCCTGCATGGCAAAACCCGTGAAAAAATGCTCATTTTGTTAATTTCGCCTCCCAAAAAAAGCTATAAAAATTATCGAAAAAGCCGTATGTACTCCAGTATGGTACCAATAAAAACTACAGCTTGTCACGCAAAGAAACAAGCCCTCAAAGAGCTCTGCTGATGAAAAAATAAAGACGTTATGGGACTTGGAATGCAGCAATGCAAAACATTTTTTCCAAAAGAGGGATTTTTGGGGGGCAAAAGTGGAAAAACCTAAAAATACTATAGAATTTTGGTATCATCACAATTGTATCAGGCACAGAAAAAAAATGCACCATGTCGTTTCTGTTGTATGATTCATGTTGTAGAAAAAAACAAAAAAAATGGCAGAATTGGTGTTTTTTCTGCCAGCTGTATTGTAAAACTTCACTAAAAGTTGTATAATACATTAAAAGTACCCAAAAATAGTAATAATAAAAACTACAGTTTGCCACACAGAAAAACAAGCCCTCATATTGATTGCCATGTCTATAGAAAATGTACAAAGTTATGGCTTTGTAAAGTGGAGATGAAAATTCCCCAAAAAGCATTGCATTCTTATGGCCAAAACAGGCCATGTCCTTAAGGGGTTGTATTTAGAGAAGCCCTTTGTGTCCACCATCTGTCTATATTAGAGATGAGCGAGCATACTCGCTTAGGAAAATTGCTCGATCGAGTATTGTCCTTAGCGAGTATCTTCCCGCTCGGCAGAGAAGGTTCGGGTGCCGGCGCGGGTGACAGGTGAGTTGCGGCAGTGAGCAGGAGGGAGCGGGGGGGAGAGAGAGATCTCCCTTCCATTCCTCCCCGCTCTCCCCTGCCGATCCCCGCCCACCGCCAGCAGCCAAATCTTTGCTCCCTAGCGGGCAGGTACTCGCTAAGGGCAATGCTCGATCGAGCAATTGCCCTTAGCGAGTATGCTCTCTCATCTCTAGTTGTATTCGTACATTACACATGTCTATCCTCAACTTTGTCACATTTTCTCTCAGTAATGCAGGTGGGCTTGTTGCACCTTTACATCAGAAGCGTCACATACAGATAAACACACAATCAATAATAATGCCCATTTACCTCGTCGAAGGCCTGTGAATAAACCTAAGTCCCATGGTGTGCACACCTTCTCAAGCCAAAGCCTCAATTACATGTTCTTAAGGCAAGTCGAGCGTCC
Source organism: Eleutherodactylus coqui (assembly GCF_035609145.1). Lineage (NCBI taxonomy): Eukaryota > Metazoa > Chordata > Amphibia > Anura > Eleutherodactylidae > Eleutherodactylus > Eleutherodactylus coqui. The sequence continues at coordinate 212,042,021 of NC_089841.1, read as the reverse complement.
CCAACTAGCCCATTTCATCCAGATCCAAACAACCCTCCACACTATAACAATAGGGCTATAACAACACTACACTTTCCCGCAATTGATCTGAAACCTTCAGCCCTTTAGCTCTCAGGGCCCTTTTGAGTCCATCAATTTGCCTTCAGTCATGTGGACCTTGTAGTTCTTAAACTTCGCCAATGGTCATGAGGGCTTTTTTGATGCCTGTGTTGCTTTTAGTCACAGACCACACAGGCATCAGTAAAAAGACCCTGATGGCTGAGGTTGAAGTTTAAGGACTACAAGGGCCTGATGACTGAAGGCAAAGACTTAGACTCAGATCGAGTCAGTGTTAATGTACCAAAAACATTTAACCCCTAGAGGATATGTGGTTCTCTCAGCCCTGGCTGCTCACAGTAACGGGAAACTGACTCTCTGAGCACTCAGTCCATCAGTAATGGCCACTGTCCCATCGCCGGCCCAATTTATCAACCCTGTGGTCCCCTCTTGTGTCCTGTTGTTTAGCTCTACTGTAGCTGTGCCCATGCTGCTGCCACAAACACACTAAATCTTATGGTCCCAGATGGCTGCCAGCATGTGAGCTTAGCCCTCATACATAGAGGTAGTCCTAGAGCTATGACATCACTGACGAGGTTGAACCTCTCCTAGCAGACCCACACAAGGCTTCGCAGACATGACATCCAAAGTTAACCCCTTCCCAGCTGTGGTACTTGGCTTTAGGAGGGAGAAGACTTTGCATGGCATTGGGAAACACCTCTTTAGCCTGGCCTTTAAATACAGTCTCAAATGTGTTAAAACAACAAAAGTAGGAGTAGTTATCTGTCCTCTGCCCCAGTGATCCAGCACTGCAGCCCCGCAGTCCTCCCAGTCTTCACTGTGAAATGGATCGCACCTGACTGCTGCAGCCAATCAGAGGCTGCAGTGGTCAGGTACTGTTCTCTTGACACTACTGCTCAAAGTCATGATGGCAAGAGAATCGCACCTGACCGCTGTGACCTCTGATTGGCTGCAGCAGTCAGCTGCTATCCATTCCACAACAAAGACCAGGCTAGGCTGTAGTGCTGGATCGCCAGGGCAGAGGACAGGTGTGACAAATTGGAGCCTATATGCAAATAAAATCATCCAGCAAGCAGACAACCGCCTCTAAGCGTATATTTACAAAGAGTGTATGCACTGCATATTTTTTGTCCCTGATTTATGTAGCATATTACAGTACAGGTCAAACGGATGAGATATCAAGAAATCTTATCCACATACTGCAGGAAAAAACTGCAGCATAAATTGATGCAGATTTTAAATTTGCAGCATGTTAATTCATGCTGTGGATTTTCACAGCAGTTTTCACCCTTTCAGATGAGGGAGTGAAATCTGATGTCAATTTATGCAAAAATCTGCATATACCGATGTAACAGCTTAATTACGCCCCTGCTCTCATGATATTGGAATCCCTGGAAATAAATACGGTCCTGGCTTACTCTTCTGTGATCTCCGGAGTATACAGAAAATGGGAACATTATACTATATTTTTAAACATACTGTAAATCCTTCTCACACCGGATATAGAAGCAGATATGTCTCGCCCAACAATACGTATAATATATACATCATCATCACAGGGATATTCACTTATGTCCTTACATTGTATTGTTTTGCAGCAAACCTGGCATACCAACTGATAAGGCAAGAATAGAAGGAAGGATAAAGTTTATATTTTTATCATATCCCACCACTAAACCACAGGATAGCACTGGTAAACATTCAATTATCTGACAAAATAAAGTATCCGTAACTTCACTTATTTTATTCACAGCAGGTATAGGAATGTTAATGGTAATGCAAAACGTGGAATTTTATGGGAGTCATTTTCTTTTAAGGTTCTTCTTTTATAATTATTGAATGTCTTAGTGCACAATTTGCTTCTACCTAGTAAAAAGCAGACATTTAACTACATGTTATATAAGCAGCTGGTTAATTCTGACAAAAGGAACAGTGAATCATTATACCAATATTCAGGAACAATTACACAACGCATACTCGACATGGGGGAATGGCTGGAGGAAGGAGTGCTGTGAGATAATCAGACTCACCATGGGGTGGTTTGGATTACAAAGCCAACGTACTGACTCTGAAGCCTCCAATTTGGTTGTTGTATGAAACTCCCAACCCAGCTTATCTTTATTTCATAGACGATATTAGTCCTTAAGGATGAGACGTTAAGAAATTATTTCATATAATCTGTTCTGTTTTTATGGATAAACCAATAGAACCATTAAATTTGAAAGACCATGACAAAAATGCACAATTCTTTGAAGTATTTGCTTGCCATCGCTGGGCATCTAAGAGCTAAGTTGCAGCTTGAACACAAGGCTATACTACTAGAGTATATTCGAAATGTAAGCCATCAGCTTTATGAACTACAACTTCAGAGTATTTGAGTATAAGCATGTCCAGATTCTAATATAATGGGTATCCCGAGCAGCACAAAAACTTAATGAAACTGGAGCCATTTGGGTTCCTCTCCTTCTGCAGCTTTTTAGTAACATTACCTTCATCAGTCCTTATCACGTAACCAGCCTGACTGGATCTTAACTTTTCCGAATATCCAAATATCTATGCTGACTCTATAGTCTACGGCCTTGACATGCACCATAGCTGGCACTGGTGCTACTAGTTCAGACAGCCATAATAACATACATTTGCTATAGTTGCTTGGTTGTATTTCATTCAGCCATTGAGTCCATGTCTTGTGTGTCGGAGGTTTAAAGAGGTTATCCAACCTCTTACTATTGATGGCCTATCCTAAGGAAGGACATCATTTCCTGATCGGTGGGGGTCCGCCACTTGGTATCCCAGATGATTATCTGACTGAAGGGGCCATAGTGCTTGTGCAAGTGCCACAGCCTATTGAGTATTTACATTTGAGCATGAACTTGTTTGTACTAGAGCGAAGTATTATATTATTTATAGAAGCCATTCTGTGTATTATAGGCTTGTCCCATCCACCCCTCCGGTCAGATATGGATGGCCTCTCCTGAGGATAGTCCAATTTTAAAAGGTTGGACAACCGCTTTAACACCCCAATCCCAACCAGGCCCTATCACTGTGACCTCTGTGGTTAGACCCCTGTATAATAATAACAAATATGGGCTTCATGCCATTACAACACACTTCATAATACCATTGCATATTCCAAATGTCGTTAAAACCACTTACTTTCCATTTCCTAAAACGGCAGTTATGTTATTTGCTATAGCATGCGGGCTAGTCCTATTAGTTGTGAAAGAGTTAACCTTTGCTTAAACCTAATTTGCAGTTGTCTTTATAGCATTTTAGCCTCTCATCACAGTAAACCAATACAGTGGTAAATTAACAAGAATGGGTGCCCTAGTTGAGACTGTAATGAACATTCCCATTGGTAAGAAAAGCACAAAGCATGACAAGAAATGCCCTTAATCCCTTCACAAATACATTATATCCCAGGTTAAGTGCAATGAAACTCCAGGAGTGGCAAAGTTAAATCAGTTCAATTGTCTGATTGTACATACTCGGCTGGCAGGGGTCCAAATAACTTGGGGTTTTAGAAAGAAGCTACTTTGTGATAATTCATTGCCCTCTGCAGTTGCTTTATTCAGGAGAACTGCAATGGTCAAAACAAATGTGACTCCAGACACTTCTTAAGAATGATCTAGCGGATAGCCAGCTGCTGGGCCAGATGTCAAGGTGCATTAAGCCCCCTCGGTTTTGATTCAACCTTATTCCGGAAATGTACAATGAATTTGGCTGTAAGCAGTGCAATAAAAAAAAAGATGGTGATTAATGAAGCAGTGCAACTTAATAAAGCAACTTGACTCTCACTTCCTCCTCTTAGGCATCCTAAATGTCCACTAAACAGTTCTTTTACCTACCAGCTGGGACATGTAAAATGTTAATCATCAGTCTGTGGGCCATTATAGAAAGTTGCTTTCACTTTCTCAAGTTGATAACCAAGGGGGGAAAGATAATAGGTTTGGTTAACAGAGCTGTTCAGATAATGGAGATATACAGAGTCAAGCTTTGATAGAGTCAGCATGGTAGCATAGCTCTTTAATCCATTCTTGTTCATGGCTACTGTACCATGAGTTTAAATCTTTGCTGGAGATGGAGACTCCTGATTTCAAATAAATTATGTTTTTTTTTTTATTTTACTTCTAGCAACTTTTCCTCCTTAGTGAAAAGCAGTGACAGTAAAAGTAGATTAATTAAGCTGACAGACAAGATCATATGAAATAAGCATCTTTATTCTGAATAGATATACAAACAAAATCATTCAATCGACTTCACATAGTGCAGCCACAATATGCAATCATTTTGTTCTAATCTGAAATGTTTGCAATTATTTGTACAACTCCAGGCCGTCTTTCGATTTTTACACATACACACATAATGTGTTTATATATATATATATATATATATATATACATACACACCGTGTTTCCCCGAAAATAAGCCCCATCCTGATTTTTCGGGATGTTTGGAGGAGCTTGAAATATAAGCCCTACCCTGAAAATAAAATCCTAGCTGCATTACATGAAAAAAGCAATACATTACCTAGCAGGTGTGGTCCAGGTCCCTCCCGCTGGTCTCTGGAGCTTCGGCATGCTTGCTTACAGCCGCCGACACATCGCTTCCTGCTTACAGGATTCATAAATCCCACCTCCAGGAAGCATGGCTCTGATTGGTTCTCAATCGCTGCTCAGACAATCAATGCAGCGCTCGATGAACCAATGCGATGGCTGTGATTGGTTCATTGAGCGCTGCATTGATTGTGATTGGCTCAGCAGCGCTCGAGAACCAGCCATCGCATTGTGGAGGCGGGATTCATTAATTGGCCAATCAATGACATGGCTCATCAAATACATAAATCCCACCTCCACAATGCGATGGCTGTGCTTGGTTCTTCGACCGTTGCTCAGCCAATCAAGGCAGTGGTCAAAGAATCAATCAGAGCTATCACTTTCTGGAGGCGGGATTTATAAATCTCGTTACTAGGAAGTGATTTTCTGTCAGCGGCTGAGGACTGCAAGCAAGCGCACTGCAGCTCTGGAGAGCAGCGTGAGGACCCAAACCGTGCCTGCTAGGTAAGTATAAGACATTCCCCAAAAATAAGACCTAGTGCCCTTTTCGGGCCAAAATCAAATATAAGACAGAATCTTATTTTCAGGGAAACAAGAAAGCCCTCACTGACTGACTCGATACTAATTCTCTAACTTCCCGGTGTCTTACAAACTTGAAATTTGGCACGACCATTCTTTAGGTCCAAAATAGGGAAAGTAAAGGGCTCACAACTTGATTATTCAATTCTAAGGGCAAAAGTAAGTGACCTCCTATGTAATGTACCTAATAACACCCACCTGTACCGGGCAAATGTAAAATTTAGCATGACCATTGTTGTCTTAAATAGGAAAAGTAAAGGGGGTTGCAACTCCAATATTCAATTCTAAGTGTGAAAAACTGAAAATCTACGATACATTATTTTTACAAAGATCATAAAGCCTAGGGAAATGATTTGTATACTGAGGAGAATTTACCTGACCTCTATGTGTGTATATACTGAGTGGAATCTACCTGACCTCTATGTGTCTATATACTGATGAGAATCTACCTGACTTCTATGTGTGTATATACTGAGGAGAATCTACCTGACCTCTATGCATGTACTGAGGAGAATCTACCTGACCTCTATGTGTGTATATACTGAGGAGAATCTACCTGACCTCTATGTGTATATACTGAGGAGAATATACCTGACCTCTATGTGTGTATATACTGAGGAGAATATACCTGACCTCTATGTGTTTATATACTGAGGAGAATCTACCTCACCTCTTATGCGTGTATAAACTGAGGAGAATCTACCTGACCTCTTATGTGTGTATATACTGAGGAGAATCTACCTGACCTCTATGTGTGTATATACTGAGGAGAATCTACCTGACCTCTATGTGTGTATATACTGAGGAGAATCTACCTGACCTCTATGTGTGTATATACTGAGGAGAATCTACCTGACCTCTATGTGTGTATATACTGAGGAGAATCTACCTGACCTCTATGTGTGTATATACTGAGGAGAATCTACCTGACCTCTATGTGTTTATATACTGAGGAGAATCTACCTGACCTCTGTGTGCATGTACTGAGAATTTAACTGACCTCTGTGTGTATATACTGAGGAGAATATAACTGACCTATGTGTGTATATACTGAAGAGAATCTAACTGACCTTGAATAAAAAGGAGTGTTACCTTTAAGGGTAAAAAGTGAGGAGGAGTGAGAGGGATGTCACATTCCGCAGAGGGACTTTGGTACATGCAGTCTGAGGAGAATTTAACGCTCCTCTATGTGTATACATATTTTATTCTTTGGTTCCCCTAAAGCAACGACGACTTCATAAAATTTACAGTGCGAACAACAGGTAAACATCTGTCCCAAATTAACTCAGGTGAAGCTGGGTATATCAGCCAGCGGGTATATATATATATATATATATATATATATATATATATACATATATATATATATACACATACATACATATATATATATATATATATATATATATATACATACCATATTACATATTATTAATATAATTATAATAATATATTACTATATATATATATATATATATATATATTATATAACGTGTGTATAGCGCCTACAGCATGCATCCTCTGCAAAACAGTAACTCACCACAGGAGCTGATCTTTAACTGTTGTGTAACTACAGGAAAAACATATCATACAAACAAGTCATCTCCAGGCTTTTCACAACTCCTTATTGACTGTTGCACATGTGAAAAGTAATGTGTTTTGCTATTAGACAAAGTTATATAAGCCTAAACAGAGCCATACATATTAAGCTTTCTTCATATCACAGTAAGCCCTACCTTTAGCCCATATGTCTGGTAAAACTACCAGCATACATGCTAATATATTCATGTGGCTTCATTCACCCAATGGAGGTGAGAGTAGTGCCTTTTGGCATCTGTCAGGCCAGTAACTCTTTTTTAATGTATAAATATACATTTTATTTTATCATGGGAGTCTGGGCGATGTATAGCACAGTATGCCTACAGTATCCAGTGTTATGCAATGCATTTGTAATATTACTTTTTTTACATTTTGTTATGTTATAGCCTTGTGCAAATCTAAAAAAAATAGTTTTCCCCATCATTCTGCACTCAATACCCCTAATGACAAAGAGGGAAGAATGTTAGAAATGTTTATTTTATAAAAAAAGAAAAAACTAACATTTTGCATTGACATAAGTATTCAGATACTGCACATTTGGCAGTGATTACAGCCTCCAAGCTCTTGCGTATGACACCACAAGGTTTGAACACCTAGATTTTGGGGATTTTCTGCCATTCTTCTCTGTAGATCTTTTCAAGCTCTATCAGGTTGGATGGGGGGGGGGGTCAGTCTGTGGATAGACATTTTTAGGTCTCTCCAGGGATGTTCATTTGGGTTCAAGTCAGGGCTCTGGCTGGGTCACTGAAGGGCATTCAGAGAGTTGACCCTAAGCCACACATGTGATGCCTTGGCTGTGTGCTCAAGGTCATTGTCTTGTTGGAAGGTGAGCCTTCTTCCCAGTCTGAGGTCTCTTGCCATCTGGATCAGGTTTTCGTTAAGAATATCTCTGTACTTTGTCCATTCAATTTTTTATCAGCCGTGACCAGCCTCTCTGTCCTAGGCAGTGAAAAACACCCCCACAGCATGATACTGCGACTACCATGCTTCAATGTAGTAATGTTATCGGGCAGGTGATGAGCAGTGCCTGGTTTCCTCCAGACATAACACTCAGAAGTGAGACCAAAAAGTTCAATCTTGGTTTCATCAGTCAAAAATCTTGTTTCTCACAGCCTGAGAGTCTGTTAGGTACTTTTTGGAAAACTCTAGATGGGCTTTAATGTGCCTTTTACTAAGAAGAGGCTCATTTCTGGCCATAAAGCCCAGATTGGTGGAGTGCTGCAGTGATGGTCGACCTTCTGGAAGGTTCTTCCCATCTGTTCACAAGATTTTTGGAGCTCAGCAAGAGTCACCATTGCATGTATGTGAAGCCCATGCTTTCCTATGGGTTCCTTTACATTAGCGATATAGCATGCAACATTGCACGAAAAGAAAATCAGGGGTTGCTCGATATGCCCGCGACTTGCAATGTTTTGTAACCCATGTTTCCTTATGAAGCCTTCCTTTTTGTTGCATCACATGAAAACGCGGTTTTCATGTGATGCAATACAACTTTTATAGTAGGAAATCCAACTGTCAAAGCCCTAAAATAAGCACTAGCTGCTTAAAAAAAAAATACATCACCTAACGGTCGCTATTCCCTCCACCGTGTCTTCTCTGCAGGTACCTACCCAGCACTTGCTTGCAGTTTTCTCTCAGCACTTCCTGGGCAAGGGTTCAAATTCCCCGCCTCCAGGAAGTGCTGGCTGTGATTGGTTCTCAATCGCCACAGCTCAGCTAATCAGAGACCAGCGCTTGGTGAACCAGTCACAGCCATTGCATATTGCATGCAATGGCCGTGATTGGTTCATCGAGTGCTGGCTCTAATTGGCTGAGCAGCGGCGCTAAAAAAACAATCATAGCCAGCACTTCCTAGAGGCAGGGAATTCAAGCCTCCAATCCAGGAAGCGATGACAGAAGACTTCAAGCAAGTCTACTGGGGCTTCAGGAAGGACGCATGGGGAGCTGACAGCACCTGAAAAGAGATGTATTTTTTTTTGTATTCTTTTTTTTTATGCAGCTAGGGCTTATTTTCAGGGTGAGCTTACCCCCCCCCGCCCCCTTGAAAATCCTTACATGTGGTGCTACAAAGTTGCTCAACTTTGTAGCGATACAAAATCGCAATACGCCCACGATAAAACGCTGCGATATCGGTACGATTTTCTCATGGCCATATTGCATCCCCTGAGTGAAACAGGCCTATGCTCCATGGAAGCTTCATTTAATCATATCTGCTTGTGCAACTTTGATATTCCTTGCAACCACTTATCTTTCTGTATGGGTGGACTAGAGGTCATAATTTATCAGTGAAACATGTCTTGAAAGAAAAGTGAATCCAACCTCCAAGCTGCAATTGGCTTGCTCTGAATAGACTGCAGTGTGTAAGGAATCTCCCCATTTTTCATCCTTAACCTCCACAGGGAGTTATGGACTTTCCTGGTCTGGTTCCCAGGTCACAATCCATAGAATAATCACTAATTGACAATAGGTGAGCTGAAGGAACTGTAGCATAGTCAGGAAGGAAGCCAAGAGGAAAGCCACCAGGAAAGCAGTCAGAATGTGGCAAGTCAGAGGACTGGATGCAAAATTTAGTGATAACAAAGGCCAGAGGTCAGAATCAGGAATAAGACAACCAATATTAGAAGAGGAATCTGAGGAGGGAAACAAGCGTGAGATTTAGTACCAAGGTTAAGGTCAGGATTACATGCAGTCAAATAGTAAACCGAAACAATAGCTAAACAACAGACATACCTTGATCTACAGGTGAGGTGGTTAGGCTTGAGTCCCTTTTAACTAGGCTGCCAGACCTGACGTCATCAAGGACCACCAATAGTCATGAAAACCCAATGTACCTCGAAGTAGAAGATGCTTAGCAACCTGATGTGATTGACTGCTAAAAATACAGAGCCTTTCATGATACCTGGCTTATTTTAGCTCTATTCCACTTAGGAAGCATGAAAATACTATGCAAAATATCATTTGCTTTTGGAAAAAAAAGCAACGTAATGGAGAAAAGTGCAAGAACAAGAAAGATTATAAAGCAGGTGCTGTACATTGAGAGTAAAGCTTAGGGGTACGATAAATATATAGAATAAAGAAGCAATTTATTCCCATTCTGTTCTATTTGTTTTCAAAGGTCACTTCTAATTAGAACATCTTGTATTGTAACAATAGGCTTCTGGTACCTTCTTACATTAAACTATCCATATCATACAGAAGTTATACAGAAATAATTCATCAGTGTCCCGGGGGTTAATACATCAAAATTACCAGACTTCACAAACGAGGGCAAAAATATGAAGCAGCTTCAAAGAGAATGACTACGACTGAAAGCAGTAGGTGTTATTCACAAAAAGGCTTCTAGCTTCGAGATAAGTTCTTCTTCCTTCCAAGTGAGGTCTGTTGGGGCTAAAATGGTTAATAAAGTCTGCAGTGAAATAAAAGAAATAGAGCAATAAACAATAGCAGTCTTCCAACTCGGAAGTTAACAAGGCTAAAAGATCATCAATGGTTGTGATTATGGTCACTCACTCTGTGAAATAAATTAACATTCACAGTGGGATCCTCATTTGTGGCGTACAGATAGTAATAGAGTTGTTATGTAAATAGTTACACTTACATCATCACCTCATGCTAGCCTGGTTGGCTCCACATTACCAAACAACAGCATTTTCATTTCCGAGATTTCTAAAACAGTTCAGGTGGAACGCTTAGAAGCATTATTTTTTTTTACAATTGGAGAGAAACGGGCATATAGATGAAGAATAAGAGACACATCTGTTCTAATGTAAAGCAAATACAATAGTAACATAGTATGTAAAGGCTGAAAAAGGACATATATGCTTTCAGTTCAGCCTATTACCCCCCAATGTTGATCCAGAGGAAGGCAAAAAAAAACAAACTATGAGTTAGAAGCCAATTTTTCTCATTTAAGGGAAAAAAATTCCTCCCCGACTCCCATCTGGAAATCGGAATAATGCCGGGATTAACAACCCTATTGAAGTTATTAATGATTATAACATATAATATTGTATAGTTCGCTCAAGAAAGGCGTTCAGGCCCCTCTTCTACTTCTATAGAGAGTTCGCCATCATCATGTCCTCAGGCAGAGAGTTTCATAGTCTCACTGCTTTTACAGTAAAGAACCCCTGTAAAGAACTTTTATGTTGGTGTAGAAACCTTCTTTCCTCTAGACGTAGAGGATGCCTCCTTGTTACAGTCACAGTCCTGGGTATAAATAGATGATGGGAGAGATCTTTGTATTGTCCCCTGATAAATACAGTGCAACTAAAACGGTGGTTGAGTGAAAAACGCAACAATTAACCAGAAGAAAAATACATGCATCGCTTTTTCTCCTGGTAAAATGCCTTGCAGCTGCATGGAAACTGAACAGATCCCATTATAGTCACAGGGGTCCTTTGGCGCTGTTCGGTCCCATCAGAAGACAGATCCATTCGGCCAAGGATTCCCCTTTCCTGCTCCTTGAATGGAGTAGGAAAACAGAAACCTCAATGCAGTTGTAAAAGCAGCCTGAGGGCTCCATCATGTAAGCGTTTTATCGTGGCTATTTTGCCGCGATAAAATGCAGGCCGAAAATCACGACCATCTAAGGCACTGGATGCCAATGCACTTGTTCACTTGCCAATCGCACTTGGGCAATTTTTTAGTGTGTAAAATCGGTCATCTGGAAAAGATGCACTGGCTACCGGCTTTTACGCTGACAGGAAAAGATAGGCCTGGGTCTATTTTTTGCCAGAATAGGCCACCAGTCCCATAGACTCTATGGGAGCCTATGAGAGCTGCTGAAAAAGGGAGGTGGGAGGGATTTTAGCAGCAGCTCTGCTAAATTTCCTCCCCCTCTCCACCCCTTGCCGGCTGCCGGCAAAGGGAGGGGGCGGGGGATTAGCACACTAGCTTTGCCAAGCTCCCGCCTCTTCCCCTTGCCGACAAGTGGTGGAGAGGGGGTGGGAGTTTAACACACTAGCTCCCCACACATCCCACCCCCACCTCTGCTGGCAGACGGCAAGGGGTGGAGAGGGGGAGGGAGTTTAGCAGAGCTAAACTCTCTCCCCCCACCTGACAGTATTCCAGGCTGTGGCATATACATACCACACCCTGGCCATCTGAATAACCGTTAAAATAGGAGATGCAGCCGCGACTTTGTCCCATTCGTGCGACCTTGGTCCGCAATCTGGCAGCGACACAGGCGGCCGAAAATCACAGTGCCCGTATGAAGGAGCCCTGACTTTGACAATTCTATAATAACTTGTATACACACCACTAACAAACCTAAGAGGTGTTGTGAATGGGGTGTGCATTTATTTTTGAAGATCTGTTATATAGCATGTACTATACATACACGAAATAGCACAGTTTTAAAAAACACACTAGTTCTACAATATCAATTTTTTTTCCACTTTTCAGAGGTATATACTCCATATAAAGAAACAAGACTATCACTGCAAATGTAAAGATCTAAAACATAACCTATATTAATATATTCTTTAAAAAATAGATGCATAAATTGGTCCAAGAGAAATCTAAAAAGGTAAAATGTATATAAAAACAAGTGGTACAAGTAGATATACAAGATAGAGCAAAGGAACATAGGGGGACCAAAATATACTTTCTTTGCTTAGCCATTATATGCTGTAATTGGTCACACAGCACCCACTCTGTTTAAGAACTTTACATTTTCAGTGATGGTCTTGTTTTTTTACATAGGTCATTCTCTAGAGCATGAACACTGATACTCCATATAGAGAAGCAAGAGATAAAGCAGACTGGCACAGCCCCCACCCCCGAAGAACTGAAAGTTCTATCGGTACTTCACATATCAAGTGCAAAGTCCCACTGCCTCCAGTAACTAGCAGTACTCAGCAGTCTGAACAATAGTCCAAATAAAACTGTTGTATGTTATTGCCATATTATTCTTTATTGTGCATTCAGTAAAGCATTGTTTGTTCAACTGAAGTGGCGTAAAGCCTCTCCTTAACTGGCGTCATATTTAGAGATGAGCGAACGTGCTCACTTAGAGCAATTACTCGAACGAGCATCGCTTTTTTTCGAGTAACTGCCTAATCGGGCGAAAAGATTTGGGGGGCGTCGGGGATGAGCGGGGGGGAGCAGGTGGGAGAGAGAGAGAGCTCTAAACGAGCACGTTCGCTCACCTCTAGTCATATTCCATAACCCGTTTCACATCACACACCCATGCAGGAAAGTTCCCTCACCTCATACCTGTCCAACTGAGCAATCAGAGTAGTCTCTAGATCCTGGCAGGTCAAAGCATGTCTCTTCACACAGGATCTGAGAGGGACATGTGACCTCTTCTGAAAGGGGCTTATAGGGTGGTACAAACAGTTCAACACACCTATCGACAGACCCTTTTTACCTGGCAAGACAGTAAACTGAAACGGATTAAGACATTCTTAAACAGCAAACTATATAGGACCATCTTAGTGACATGACTGTCTGGAATCAATCAGGCATCCAGGAGCACAAATTCAGGTTTATTTAACCCCTTACACATTTTGTTCCAGAATTTCAATGTGGGTTCTGCCACCAAAACTCTTCAATAAGTGCACAATGTGGGGATCCACATTTAACATTCCGTGAAGATTCAATATGTAAAACACTGGCTCCTGTTCTGAGCAACAGTACTTTCACAAAGACGTCATCACCAAACACTCCAGGGCTGTCCAATCTTCTTGGTACATTGGGTACTTTCCTTGAACGGAGACGGCTCAGTGAATGCACATACTCTGACATGCTTGTCAGAATATGGCACTTTATATATCAACCTCTTTCAGATCTTCCTCAAATCATCATCTTTGAGAAAGCGAACTATTGAAATGTGTCCACCAGTCTTGAGCTGATACTTACTCTGCCTCTTGATATAGTGGCAGATCTAGTCTTTCTCTAATATCATAGTTTAGGGTCTACGATGCTAATCTAAAATGACCCAATGCTTGCTTATCCGATTATTCCTCCAACAGCACCAGCCTGTCTCTTTCGCTGGTCTGTGTGGAAGACTTGTTTGATCTGCCCACACACCCAAATCAGTAGGTAGTCACCAAACGAACCAGCCATTGTGTATGCAGAGGATCTATTGAACAGCCGTACAAGTACCAACTGGTTCTCCATAAGATATCACAGACAGTGGAAAGATTCAAGAAGAATTCTGATAAATGAAACTTTCGCAAGGTTCTTCATCACCTACACTAAACAAATTTAAGCATTTGCCTTTACTACTTTTAATTGATTCAATTTTAGTACAATCCTAGGTTGACTGTGTGACTTTTGATAGTCTTGTCCTTCCATAACGTGACTATAATGCAACATGTATGCTTTAATGAGATTATATGCATGTTATTAAGTGTAATGGCCATCTAAAATATTACTGGTGCTTTATACTAGCATAAAATACACTGTAAATAATTGTACTTATTAATACCGAGATTAGAGAATTATCACCTGAGGCTTGGGTATAGTGAATCGACAGGATTTATGGCAATGTCCTTTACTGAAGGATATTAGTATTGTTATACATTAATCCACTTTAATTAGTTCTCCAACTTCAATATTTAAATTGAAAAGCTATTATCTGATTTAAATATATAATGGATGCAATAACAACTTTAGCCGGACAGATTCCCATATTGGGTAGACTTTTAGGTGGTGTTCATTTTTAGATGACATCATTCTTGAAAAAAATGGTTTGATTTATAAAAATTGAGCTTAAATATAGAAGAAAATTTATCATTTCATTTGGACTAGTTGATTTTCTGAAGTATTGGATGCTTTTACATTAGGATGCAAAAGAACACATGAATCAACATCTTCATCAGCAAGTTTTAGATATATTTACTTATTTACTTTAAACCTGCATTAAAACTGCATTTAGTCCTAAAAGAGTCCTGTACTATAATGAAATTGATTTCTACAGATGGGGCCCAGGACAGGAAAGCAATTCCAATTTCCAGGAAAGCTTTTCATTACAGTATAATAACCCTTTAATGTTAAAAGACCTGATCCACCATTTGTAGTAGAACTGTGGAAAAAAAGTGACATTAAACATGGTCTCTCATCTACAAGAAGCATGTTAGGGCTTAGTCAGACGGGCGTTTTTAGCCGCGATTTGCGCATGCGCATGCGTCCGGCGATTTTTTAAAACCATTGCTTTGCAATGGTATCGGACACATGAGCGCTTTTTATGCGCTCGTCCGATAAATTATAGAACAGAAATCGCAGATCGCAGATATCTGCGATCTGCGATTCCTGTTCTCTTCTCTATATGCGCTCAATGGGGCCGGCAGCAGCAGCGCCGACCCCATTGAGAACATATAGAAGACAAATCATTCTTCTCTGCCACAGCTGTAACAACTGTGGCAGAGAAGAACGATGTTTGCCCATTGAATTCAATGGAGCGGCAATACAGCCGCTCCATTGAAAGCAATGGGCTGCCGGCGTGCGCAGGGTGAATTGTCGGAAAGGGGTTAAATATATAAGCCCTTCCCTGCATTCATCCTAAAATGTGTTAAAATTTTAAAAAATTGTATACTCACCTTTCCGCTGCAGCCGGAGTCCAGCCGCGGCCGCTGTCAGTTCTCCTGAACTGCTTCTCGGCACTATTCAGCCGGCGGGGCTTTAAAATCCCCGCCTGCTGAATGATCTGCCTCTGATTGGTCACAGCCCTGACCAATCAGAGGCTGAAAACACTCACACACCCATTCATGAATTCATGAATGGGTGAGTGACTGCTGCCTTAGGGGCAGGTCTGACTCACATCCATTCATGAATTCATGAATGGGTGTGAGTGAGGCATGCCTCTGATTGGCTCAGCGCTGAGCCAATCAGGGGGCAGGTCTGACTCACACCCCCTTCACACCCACTGCAGGACGGCCGCGCGGAGCTTCGGCTGCCGGCAGAAGGTGAGTATACAATTTTTTTTTATTTTAACACATTTTAGGATGAATTGCAGGTAAGGGCTTATATATTTAAGCCCTTACCGACAATTCATCCTGGGCTCGCCCCCAGCGCATTGCTTTCAATGGAGACGGCTGTATTGCCGTCTCCATTGAATGCACTGCGCTGGACAGCTCCGGCCCGTTTCTAATGAAACGCGGCTAGGAGCAGATTTTCAGGCGATTTGCGGGCGACTTGCGTGCACCGGTCACGCGATTTGCGGATGCGCATCCGTCATGGGATCCGCAAATCGCGCGAAAAAACGCCCGTCTGACTGAGCCCTTATGGGGCAGGATAAGCTGAGAGGACTGAAATCTGCTCATTCTGAGCTTAGAGGTCCAGTGAGGGATCCGTTCTGTAATTGACAGCTATCTTTGCACCCATGCTTATATAGGGAAGGCTGTCTGTCGTTGAGTTACCCAGCCCATTGGGCTCCTAAGGACAGAATGAGCAGGGATTTTAATTATTAAGTTATAAATTATACTGAATATTTTCAATTATTGTGAAGGAAACTACAATAAAATGTAGAGAAACAACATGCAATAGCATCAGCTAAATTCAAAACTTTTTAAAAATGGTAGCCTATGCTATGCTTCATATGCTCCCATTATCATTAAAAAAATCTATCAAGGAACTTATTCTCTGATTATCTCCATTTGGGGTCACTCCTGGACAAAACTGATATGTACTACAGTGATCCAAGGGTAATGTGGCATAGTCACCACAAATACTGGAAGACCAATTAAATTATCTGCACCTGGCTTCTGCCTGATCACAAACTCAAATTTGAAGATGACCTTTTGCTCTTGGTAGCCTTTGTCCAGTCCTGAAAAAGCCTTCTAATATCTGGTCCCTATTCACAGGCAAGGCTCTTGAGTATCAAACTTGTCAAATACCTGTCACAAAAACAGACCTTCCAAGATATGGAGTTCAGAAAAAAAGAGGTATTTTGACGCTGGTCAATCTGTATGTGGACAATACTCTTGATCGCTTTGAGCAATTAGGAGCTAAAAGGGGCTACCTGGCTACTTAAACTAAAAAGGCTTAGCACGCTTTAAAATAATAAAAGAGGTAATACTCACCTTACTGATTCCTGCTGCTCCAATGCTTCCCAGGGCCCTCCTCGGTCTCTGAACTTCTAAGTCCCTGCTGACATGGATTTATGACTGCTGCAGCCGATCACTGACCACAATTGTAATCTGCTGCATCCACTGACTGGCTGCAGTGGTCACATGTCTGTGTCAACAAGAATCAGGATGGCTAGGGATTGGCTGCATCACCTATCAAAAGGGACCAGGAAGTATGGGAACCAACAGGGGCACCCCAGGAAAAGTCAGAATGAGAGTGGTTGGGAATCAGTAAGGTCAGTGTTGCTTCTATAATTTTAATGCATTCTGAGCATTTTCTTTTCAAGTGGCCAGACAAACCCGTTAATTATTTCATACAGACATTGAATTGCTATATCCAGCTGCACCAGTCATTGCAATAATAATTGACAGAATTACATTTTTCAGTCTCCCCATATAACCTGATCAGGATTTATAGATCAAAAGGCTCATATTTTTCCAGAGGTGACCTCAAATCCTGATTCATTTATTATATGGCCACATGGAGGACCTGTCAGTCAAGGACATTACATTTTTGTTGACTTTGGAGCACCAAATGTATGATCATAGTATCATAGAATGGTAGAGTTGGAAAGAACCTCCAGGGTCATCTGGTCCAACCCCCTGCTCAGTGCAGGATCACTAAATCATCCCAGGCAGATATTTGTCCAGCCTTTGATTGAACATTTCCATTAAAGGAGAACACCACCTCCCATGGTAACCTGTTCCAGTCATTGATTACCCTCATAGTCAGAAGGTTTTTTTTTCTAATATCTAATTAGTGTCTCCTCCTGGACACAGTTTTCCAGATGAGGTCTGACTAAGGAAGAGTAGAGGGGGATAATTGCCTCACATGATCTAGACTCTATGCTTCTCTTAATACATCCCACAATTGTGTTTTCCTTTTTGGCTGCTGCATCACATTGTTGACTCATGTTCAGTCTATGTTCTATTAGTATACCTAAGTCTTTTTCACATGTGCTGCTGCTAAGCCCAATTCCTCCCATTCTGTATGTGCTTTTTTCATTTTTCTTGCCCAGATGTAGGACTTTGCATTTCTCCTTGTTAAATACCATTCTGTTAGTTGCCGCCCACTGTTAAAGTATTCTAGATCTTTTTGAATACTCTCACTCCCTTGTATTAGCCATCCCTCCTAGCTTTGTGTCGTCTGCAAATTTGATCAGTTTGCCATCAGTTCCCTCCTCCAGATCATTTATAAAAATGTTGAACAACACTGGGCCTAGGACAGAGCCTTGTGGTACCCCACTTGATACATTCTTCCTCTTGGATGTGCAGCCATTTATGACCACTCTTTGAGTATGATCACTCAGCCAGTTGTGAATCCAACTAACAATTGCCTTGTCAATCCCATATTTGGTAATTTTTTCAATAAGTATAGTATGAGATACTTTGCCAAATGCTTTACTCAAGATATACTATATCCACCGCATTTCCCTGATCAACCCAGTCAATGATTCTGTCATAGAAGGAAATTAGATTTGTCTGGCATGTCTTGTTAGTTTCAAACCCATGCGGGCTCTGGTTAATTACTCAACATTTATTTAAGTACTTGCATACATGGTGTTTAATAATTTGTTCAAAGATCTTTCCTGGTATAGAAGTCAGGCTCACAGGCCTGTAGTTTCCTGGATCCACCTTCTCTTTTTTTGAAGATGGAGACATTTGCCCTTTTCCAATCTTCTGGGAATTCTCCTGTTCTCCAGGAATTATCAAAGATTATGGCGAGCGGTTCAGCGCTTACCTCTGCTGCTTTCTTTACTATCTTAGAGTGACTACCCACTACAGTTTGTTTTTCACTGAGAAATTCGCAGAGGTTTTTCTTTTCTGCAGGGGTCTATGGGACTTGTAATGTTAAAATCGCGATCGCACAAAATCGCAATTTACCACAAAATCGCGATTTTAACATCACAAGTCCCATAGACCCCTGCAGAAAAAAAAAAAGCTGCGTTTTTTTTCACAGCGAAATTCGCAGCGTTTTTTTTTCTGCAGGGTCTATGGGACTTGTAATGTTAAAATCGCGATTTCGTGGTAAATTGCGATTTTGCGCGATTGCAATTTTAGCTTTACATGTCCCATAGCCCAAAGACCCCTTCAGAAAAAAAAAAACACTGTGAATTTTGTAGTTAAAAAAACGCTAGTGGGTAGCCACCCTTAGGCCTCGGTCAGACGACCGTTTTTTTGCCGCGATTTGCGGATCGCATGACGGATGCGCACCCGCAAATTGCGTGACCGGGCCGACGATTCACCAAAAAATCTGAAGCTAGCAGCGTTTTCGGCGAAACGGGCCAGACACGAGGAATCGCAGATCGCGCCTATCTGTGATTCCTTCTGTTCTATATATGCACTCAATGAGGCCGACGGCAGCAGCGCCGACCCCCTTGAGAACATATACTACAAAGATCATTCTCCTCTGCCACAGCTGTAACAGCTGTGGCAGAGAAGAACGATGTTCGCCCATTGAATTCAATGGAGCCGGCAATACAGCCTGCTCCATTGAAAGCAATGGGCTGCCGGCGAGCGCGGGATGAATTTTCGGGAAGGGCTTAAAAATATAAGCCCTTCCCTGAAAATCATCCTAAAATTTGTAAAAATAAAAAAAAAACATATACTCACCTTGTCCCTGCAGCCGGAGTTCAGCCGCGGCCGGCCAGCAGTTCTCCTGAACTGCTCTGTGTAGTATTCAGCAGCCGGGGATTTAAAATCCCCGTCTGCTGACTGGGCTGCCTCTGATTGGTCACAGCCCTCACCAATCAGAGGCAGCTCTCACTCACCCATTCATGAATTCATGAATGGGTGAGTGAGTGCTGCCTCCGATTGGCTGAGCGCAGGGACCAATCAGGGGCAGCTCTCAGCTATTGAATGACAGCTGAGAGCTGTATTGCCGGCTCCATTGAATTCAATGGGCGAACATCAGTCTTCTCTGCCACAGCTGTTACAGCTGTGGCAGAAGAGAATGATCTCTGTAGTATATGTTCTCAATGGGGTCGGCGCTGCTGCCGCCGGCCTCATTGAGCGCATATATAGAACACAAGGAATCGCAGATCGCAGATATGCGCGATCTGCGATTCCTCGTGTCCTATAATTTATCGGACATCCGCATAAAAAGCGGCCATGTGACCGATCCCATTGCAAAGCAATGGTTCTATATATGCGCAGATCGCATGCGCATCTGCAAATCGCGGCAAAAAACTGTCGTCTGACCGAGGCCTTAGAATGTAATTCCTCTGGACCTTGAGACTTGAATTCATTTAAGTTAGCTAAGTGTTCCCTTACCATCTCTCTGATTATAGATAGCCTGCATTCTTGTATTCCCCCAATAGCACAGGGAAGATCACTTGATGTTCCATCTACTTTCTGAGAGAAAACAGATACAAAATAGGAATTTTAAAGTTCGGCCTTCTCAACATCATTCCTAACCAATTCACCATTTTCAGCTTGTAAGCATCCAATAGCATCTTTGACTTTTCTTTTGACAAATCCCCAAAATCCTTTTTTTTATTGCCTTTGGCTTCTGTTGCAAGCCTCAATTCATCAGCTATAGCTTTTTGTGACACTTGCCCTACAGTTTCTGCAGACCGCATTAAATAATTCTTTAGATATTCCGCCTCTTTCCGTTTGATAAATATATTTTTCTTCCTTTTTAACATGTGTGCAAGTTCTGCATTCATCTATCCTGGTCTCTTTAAATGCTTCCCATTCTTCCTTATTTTAGGGATTGTTAACAATTGTGCTTCGAGAATCTCATTTCACAATATTTCCCAACCTTCTTGGACATTTCTTCCCTTAAGAACATCCAGCCATTGGATTTTTCCTACCCTCTTTCTGAATTCATTAAAATCTGCCTCTCTGAAATCCAACCTTGAGGTCTGAGTTTTCTCAGGTCTTCCTCCTCTTTTTGTCCAAAATTCAAGGATAGCATGATCACTGCCTCCTAAGGTCCCAGCCACCCTTACTTCCTCAACCATTTTCTCCCTGTTGGTAAGAATTAAGTCCAAGATAGCAGTTCCCCTTGTTTTCTCTTCTACTTTTTGGAAGATAAAGTTACCCGCAAGAGCGGATAAGAATTTGTTGGATCCATTACTTTTACCTCAGAGAGATTCCCAACAAATGCCGGGACAGTTAAAATCTCCCATGATCACTATGTCATGCTTTGAAAGCTTGGCCATCTGATGTAGAAAGAGTTCATCCATATCTTCTGCTTGTCCAGGTGGCCTTTAGTAAATGCCTACAATAGTGTCCTTCCTGTTGTTCTCTCCTTTTATTCTTACCCAAACAGTTTCTACAGAACTCCCATGCTCTGAAGCTTGAATCTCTGTGGAGATTAATGTTTTCCTAACATACAATGTAACACCTCCTCCCCTTTTTTAAGGTCTGTTTCTTATAAATAAGTTGTATCCTTCAAGCCTTGTATTCCAATCATGCGTATCATTCCACCACGTTTCTGGGATGCCTATGACATCATATTTCTCTTCCTGCATTAGGAGCTCCAATTCTCCTTGTTTGTTTCCCATGCTCTGTGCATTTGTGTGAAAACATTTTAGTTTGTGATCGGTGTCTCTTGCTACTCTATTTTCCTTTTAAATTTTTGTCTTTGTTCTTTCTTTCCACTTCTAATAGCAAGGTTCTCAAATGTATTAATTTGCTTTATATTTTTACCTGGCCTTTCACTTCCCTTCCCATGTTGGTCTAGTTTAAAGCTCTCCTAATGAGTGAAGCAAGGCATCTACCAAATATATGCTTACCTGTTTTTGTAGTTTGTCATTGTTGAAGCTATTGACAGTGGATTTCCACTGGACATATACCACAACATTAATAACATATGCATATTAGGTTATAAAATCACTGTGGACTTCACCACTGTGCACTGAAGAGGAGAAATCCACAGTGAAAATCGGTGCCCTCCGCAAGAGAAGGAGCATGCTTCGCTTTTGAAAGCTTGCTCATTTTTCCTCATTGAAAATTTATGCTACATGTGGATGGAGTTTTCAAAACCACATGCATTGCACTGTATTTGGCATGGAATCTGTCCCACAATCTCACAGCACATATGCCATTCACAAACCTAGCCCGAAAACACAAAGATACATTGCTGATAGCATAAGCATATATTAATGCCATTACATATAACCTTACTGATCTTGGTTAAGCCCTTCAAGACCAAGACCTTTGATGCCCTAATGTCCCCATCAAAATTTCATATTTTCAAAACATTACATTCATTTACAAACATTACATTACTTTTATTTAATGCCTATTTTTTGAGGCATAGATTGTGTTTTCTTAAATTACCAGGACAGGATCAGTAACTTTTACTTTTTGTTTAGACTACAATGGGTAGAAATAGTAGAACATTCAAATGTTCTTGATTTTATTTCTAATTCAATATAACAAATTTGAAAAAATAAATGTTTTATAAAAACAAGTTTCTCACACTGCCGTACATAGCAATACAAAATGTGCATACTCTGATTAACCCATCATCAACGGAAGAACTGGAAACAAAGATCCCCATTTTTATTTTTTATGTTACCTGTTTTTAGAAAGCAATTAAATTCACTTTACCGCTATGTTCATCACTTTTCATTGGCGAGAGCTGATCATTACAGCTCCCTGTCACATCATTAGCGTAGAACTGACAAAATGATGGCCCAATCTTTTTACTGGTAGTACACTATACAATGAGAGATGCCACTAAAGTGGAGAATGTATGTATACGCCCTAGCTGTACGGTGCATCAACAACTAAGATGTATATAGACTAGAGATGAGTGAGCATACTCCCTAAGGGCAATTACTCGATCGAGCATTGCCCTTAGCGAGTACCTGCCCGCTCGGAAGAAAATATTTGGCTGCCGGCGGCGGGTGGGGAGCGGCGAGGGAGAGCGGGGAGGAACAGAGGGGAGATCTCTCTCTCCCTCTCCCCCCCCCCCCCCCCCGCTCCCCCCTGCTCACTGCCGCAACTCACCTCTCACCTGCGCCGGCAGCCGAACCTTTTCTTCCGAGCAGGGAGATACTCGCTAAGGACAATTCTCGATCGAGTAATTGTCCTTAGCGAGTATGCTCGCTCATCTCTAATATAGACAGATGGTGGACACAAACAGCTTAATCATTAAATAGTGAAAGAACTGAGAAAGTGATAGCTCTATCATCGTCAATATCTTCCTTAATTAATAGAAAACTTTCCCTAGTAATTAATCAAACGTATTACTGTAGTAAATTCTAATTCAAAAAAGAACAATCTAGAAGCCAGCATTGTAAGAAGCTAAGGGATAGCAGGAAACAAATACCACTACTAAATGATATAACCGTTCTACATAAATGAAAAATGAAAGTCGAAGATCAAATTTTAATACAATAAAAATAAATAATCAAGGAACATGTCTGGAATATTTCCTGTACATTAAACATCCAGACACAAAATACACAGTTCAAATAGTGTAATCAATTTACTTTCAAAAAACCTAGAACACAACCTTGAAGCGAATGAGGTAACAAAATATTCTGAACTGATAAACATAGTTCTCTGCACTACGAAATGTGACCTTTTTAAATTAAAGCTATTGTATATCAGCATTATATATTTTGTTATTCCAGCTATATCAGGTATTTTCTTCGACTTGAAACATGCTCTTTTAAGCACTTCAAAAGTAAAGTTGAAAAAAAATTAGATGTAGCATTTTGGCAACTTTGGCAATTTATGGTCTTGACTACGGCACCATAGTGTTAACCATGGAAAGCTCTAAAACGCATTTTCAAAACCAGCTTTCCACATACCAAGAAGCTACACATTAGATCATTCTTACCAGATCCTGACAATATCAACAGGATTCTCCAATAATGTAATGCATAGAGATCAGCCAGCCTCTCTTAGATAGCTGCTGTTCATCCAAACTGTGACCAAGAATGTGTATTTTAACATTACCAAGCCTTTGTTTATGATTGGTGAGGATAGAGTTAAAGGGGTTGTGCCAAGATATAAGGTCATTCCCTAAAAAAATCCCAGGCATAAAATTGTATAAAATAAAGAAAAAAAATACATATTCACCTACTTCAGAGGTTCCCCATCTAGCACTGATGCCCACAGCTCAGAACTCGGAAGAAGTGGGTGAGGGGTTCCGTGCCGTACATTGTGCACTTGACCACTCAGTCAGGCACAGGCTTCAGGAGCCATAGAAGGATCACTACTGCAGCCAGTGATTGTCTGAGCAGTTATGTATGACACGTAGCCACCAGCCTGCTTTTTCTGGCTTCCGAGTGGTGGTACCTTTCTTCCCCCCTATATTTTACACCTGTGAATTTTATTTTAAAGTCCAGAAAAAGTCCTTTAAATGGATGCTATTACAGCCTGTAGGTAATGGATATCACGGTTTGGCATCCATTTAGCACATCAGTCAAATGTAATCAATATTGGTAACGGTTTATTGGCTACATCATGAAAGTTATTGAAAAGCCCATGATGTTATATACGTTTAGCATAGCAGTAGCATCCATCTCCTATTGGCTACCATATTTAAAAAAATATGAAGTACTGTATCCGTTTTCCATGGAGTGGAATAGTGTAGTCTATGATGCTTTTCCTTTTCCTTCTGGTATACTAATGTATAAAAAAGGGACACTCTTTTGGCCCTTGTCCGACTAGTGGAGCGCTATAGACATATTTCAGTTACATCATGAGCTTTCCCTTGGGAAACGCTAAACACAAATATAAAGGCAATGTGAAGCCAGTCTAAATCTTAGATTTATGATGTCGTCCACCAATATCTCACTAGAGCATCCAGTGTAAAGATTATTTTCATAGCGCTACGGAATGTTGTTCTACAACTTTGTATTATGCTCCATAATGTCTTCATCTGTGTCCGCTTCTCCAATTTCAAACCCAAGATTGATCCTCCCAGGTGAGTAGTCATTTCTTTTCAAATCTGTAGGTGAAGAAGATCAAATGTATGAGAGAGCAGAGGAAATAATGACATATCATACAATGGATAGCAGAGGACATTTAGGAACTAACTCTGCTCCTTTTGACATTTGTTTCCCTTGAACTTAGAGGCAAAGAAGCATACAGGGAAACATAAGGCATTTCAGATACACTTATTCATAATAAAATACATCAGCACATCTAAAATATAGGGCATACAATGAATACTCAGTATAATACATACAATAGATAGATAGATATGAGATAGATAGGTGGATATATAGCTAGATATGAGATAGATAGATAAATAGATATGAGATAGATACATCATAGAATCATAGAATGGTAGAGTTGGAAGGACCTCCAGGGTCATCAGGTCCAACCCCCTGCTCAATGCAGAATCACTAAATCATCCCAGAAAGATGTCTGTCCAGCCTTTGGTTAAGCCTTTCCAATCCAATTTGTCTCCTGGTTTTCCTAAGGGGCTTACTCTTTTTCTGCCGCTATACAACAGCGCTGTATGCTGGCTAAAGCCAGTACTGCATGAGGTGACACGTTGGATAGGCTCAGACAGCAGAGAGGCTGGCAATATGCAGTAAGAGAACCCCAACGGATGTCTTCCAGCATCAGAGCTGTACAGCCTTAAATCATAATGTCTTCAGAGGTCAGACAGTGGATTGGAAAGGGTTAAAGATAGATAGAGATATCTATCTATCTCATGTCTATCTCATATCTATCTATATCTATCTCATATCTATCTATCTATCCCATATCTTTCTATCTACATATCGCATATCTAACTATCTCATATTTATCTATCATCATGATATGCGATATATAGATAGAAAGATATGAGATAGATAGATATGAGATAGACAGATATGAGATAGATAGATAGATATGAGATAGATAGATCTCATATCTATCTATCTCATATCTTTCTATCTACATATTGCATATCTATCTCATATCTATCTATCTATCATCATGATAGCTAGATATGAGATAGATAGATATGCAATATATAGATAGAAAGATATGAGATAGATATGAGCTAGATAGATGGATAGATAGATCTGAGAGAGATATATAGATAGATATGAGATAGATAGATATGCTATATATAGATAGAAAGATATGAGATAGATATGAGCTAGATAGATAGATATGAGATAGATAGATAGATAGATAGATAGATAGATAGATAGATAGATGGATAGATATGAGATAGATAGATAGATAGATAGATAGATAGATAGATAGATAAATATGAGATAGATAGATAGATAGATAGATAGATAGATAGATAGATAGATAGATATGAGATAGATAGATAGGAGATAGATAGATAGGAGATAGATAGATAGATAGATAGATAGATAGATAGATATGAGATAGATAGATAGATAGATAGATAGATAGATAGATAGATAGATAGATAGATAGATAGATAGGAGATAGATAGATATGAGATAGATAGATAGGAGATAGATAGATAGATATGAGATAGTTAGATAGATAGATAGATAGATAGATAGATAGATAGATAGATAGATATGAGATCGATAGATATCACAAATTGTGACAAATAAACTATAGAATATTTTTATAATAGCTGAAAAAACAAATGCAGTTTTTTGGGGTAAAGTTATATATTTAAAAAAAAAGCTTTAACATATACATTTTAGATACACTGTATGTTAGGAGTATTTTATTTAATAATCGATGATCCTAAAGAATCCGAAGACCAGAATAATACTGCTGTCATTGTAAAAACACATGATCAAAGGAAGCCAGCACTACAGTCGATAGACTATACATCAATGCTCCCTATAAGCTGGGCACTCTGGAAGTGAAGATTTAAAACAACACATCAATACGGTCAACCAGCCTAATAACAGCGATACTTCTTTGCTTGCTGCGATATTTTTTAACTCTGTCATTTCTAGAGCGCACAGTACAGAGGGAAAGGTAATGTATAGAACAAGTAAGTCTAATAGTAACACAAAATGCAGCATTAAGTCTCTAAATCCTATAAGGTGAAATAAACTGACACGGTGAACAATATAATAAATTTAGCAGCACTGGAGAAAAACTGTCAAATGCATTACATTGTGGGTGAAAACATTGCTGTAGAAATACAATAATCCTGAGGGGGCTTAACCAACTGAAAAGTTTTTTGCATGTCTAATGAATGCACAACATTCATCATGGCAAGGGTGCTATTCTGATACATTTAGCACAATTTGTTCTAATTGGGTATTAAAAATAATGAGATGTATCGATCGTGTCAAAGGTTGCCCATTCAAAACTGCTGATAGGTCTACATAGGGGCCAGGGAGCCTGGAAGGCATTATATATTTATTAAAGCTGATACTACATCAGTGCGAAATTCAGCTTTTTATCCTTGGTGCATGCCCACCACAAGTGCTTTATCAGTGGAACTACTTCCTCAACTGCTCTCCATCTCTGTCCAATCGGCTGTCCTACTACTCCTATTGACCACTGTAGTGGACTCCTGAAGTTCCAGCTGTCAATCAGAGACATGGATCAGTTGACTGGACTAAGAAGAAATAACCAGGGGAAGAAGCTCCTCCGGTAGAGCACTTGATGTGGTCGAAGGTAGGGATTAAAAGTTACATTTTGGACTGAGGAACCTGCTGAGAGTTTTAATAAAGGCATGATGCCTCTTTGCTCCTTGGTCCCTACGTAGTCTGTTAGCAGCTTTACGTGGGCAAAGATGCTGACAAAACTCCTTTAGGTCTTTGTCTGGTTTTAAAGCATGTTTCTGAGTGATCTTCTTCAATGTCAGGTGGGTGTCATGCGTCCTTTATTGGTTGGGCTTCAATATCTGGCATTTGTTTCGGGAAGTCCTACAGGCTCTCTAGGCACAACATGCAGTTGCAGATGCAACTGTTGTGACCCTTATTCCTGTGAGGCTGTGAAGGGACATTTCAGGGAACAATAAACACAGAATCATCTAAATGTAAAATATGGAAATATGTAAAATGAACATCCTGGTATGTTCTCTCTACAATAAAGACCTAAATTATAGTTCACATGTATGCTCCATGAAGTGAGCTCACTGT
Organism: Eleutherodactylus coqui; assembly: GCF_035609145.1. Classification (NCBI taxonomy): domain Eukaryota; kingdom Metazoa; phylum Chordata; class Amphibia; order Anura; family Eleutherodactylidae; genus Eleutherodactylus; species Eleutherodactylus coqui. The sequence goes on along the minus strand of NC_089841.1, from coordinate 212,014,157 downwards.
AAACAAGGGTATCCATAAGACACCTATAAATGCTAAAAGGGATGTCACACCATGAAAATTCTGTAATAAATACATCGGGATACATAGCAACTTTATTGCCAAGTAGGACAACTACAGAAACACGCAATTAACAAATAGGAAGATGGAATAACTTCATGGATTTAAGACATTACATTCTGTACACTACACTTACAATCACACAAGTTTATTTAAAAGAAGCAGTGCAGGGAGGTAGAAACGCTGTCAAGACCTAAATGTTCATACCATAATCACACCATATGGTAATAATTCAAACAGAGCATGAGACGAATGTGACTGTTCCTTTACAATTCTAGAATTTTATATATATATACACTACCGTTCAAAAGTTTGGGGTCACATTGAAATGTCCTTATTTTTGAAGGAAAAGCACTGTACTTTTCAATGAAGATAACTTTCAACTAGTCCTAACTTTAAACAAATGCACTCTATACATTGCTAATGTGGTAAATGACTATTCTAGCTGCAAATGTCTGGTTTTTTGTGCAATATCTACAAAGGTGTATAGAGGCCCATTTCCAGCAACTATCACTCCAGTGTTCTAATGGTACAATGTGTTTGCTCATTGGCTCAGAAGGCTAATTGATGATTAGAAAACCCTTGTGCAATCATGTTCACACATCTGAAAACAGTCTAGCTCGTTACAGAAGCTACCTAACTGACCTTCCTGTGAGCAGATTGAGTTTCTGGAGCATCACATTTGTGGGGTCAATTGAACGCTCAAAATGGCCAGAAAAAGAGAACTGTCATCTGAAACTCGACAGTCTATTCTTGTTCTTAGAAATGAAGGCTATTCCATGCGAGAAATTGCTAAGAAATTGAAGATTTCCTACAACGGTGTGTACTACTCCCTTCAGAGGACAGCACAAACAGGCTCTAACCAGAGTAGAAAAAGAAGTGGGAGGCCGCGTTGCACAACTAAGCAAGAAGATAAGCACATTAGAGTCTCTAGTTTGAGAAACAGACGCCTCACAGGTACCCAACTGGCATCTTCATTAAATAGTACCCGCAAAACACCAGTGTCAACATCTACAGTGAAGAGGCGGCTGCGGGATTTTGGGCTTCAGGGCAGAGTGGCAAAGAAAAAGCCATATCTGAGACTGGCCTATAAAAGAAAAAGATTAAGATGGGCAACAGAACACAGACATTGGACAGAGGAAGACTGGAAAAAAGTGTTGTGGACGGATGAATCCAAGTTTGAGGTGTTTGGATCACAAAGAAGAACGTTTGTGAGACGCAGAACAAATGAAAAGATGCTGGAAGAATGCCTGACGCCATCTGTTAAGCATGGTGGAGGTAATGTGATGGTCTGGGGTTGCTTTGGTGCTGGTAAGGTGGGGGATTTGTACAGGGTAAAAGGGATTCTGAATAAGGAAGGCTATCACTCCATTTTGCAACGCCATGCCATACCCAGTGGACAGTGCTTGATTGGAACCAATTTCATCCTACAACAGGACAATGACCCTAAACACACCTCCAAATTGTGCAAGAACTATTTACAGCAGAAGCAGGCAGCTGGTATTCTATCGGTAATGGAGTGGCCAGCGCAGTCACCAGATCTGAACCCCATTGAGCTGTTGTGGGAGCAGCTTGACCGTATGGTACGCCAGAAGTGCCCATCCAACCAATCCAACTTGTGGGAGATGCTTCTAGACGCGTGGGGTGCAATTTCACAAGCTTACCTCAACAAATTAACAGCTAGAATGTCAAAGGTGTGCAATGCTGTAATTGCTGCAAAAGGAGGATTCTTTGACGAAAGCAAAGTTTGATGTAAAAACAATGTTATTTCAAATACAAATCATTATTTCTAACCTTGTCAATGTCTTGACTCTATTTTCTATTCATTTCACAACGCATGGTGGTGAATAAGTGTGACTTTTCATGGAAAACACAAAATTGTTTGGGTGACCCCAAACTTTTGAATGGCAGTGTATATATATATATATATATATATATATATATATATGTGCATATATAAAGGCCTCGTTCACGCGAGCGCTGTTTTAGCGTAGTATAGGTGCGCAAAAAAAAAATTGCACTTATACTGCGCTAAAAATTGCATGAACGGGCAGCTGTTCAGGAGGAGACAGAGAAGAAGCCCCACAAGGCTTTAGGATTTCCACACAGCAGGGAGAGAGAGCGGGACTATGGGGGATTAACTGATAGCCCCGCTCTGTCTCTCCCTGCTATGGATTAATCCCCCATAGCCCCTCTCTCTCTTCCTGCTATGGGGGATTAACCCATCACCCTGCTCTTGCTCTCCCTGCTCTGGGGATCCCCCAGGCAAATCCCCATAACGAATAGAGAGTGAGCGAAGCTATAGGGCTTCACACAGAGATTCCCCATAGCAAATATAGAGGGGCAGGCCTAGTGGGCAGATCCATCTAGCTCCGCCTCTTCTCCCACGATTTTGGGGAAGCCCTGTAACCCCGCCCCTCTTGAAAGAGAGAGGTGAAGGGAGTCCCCTACTGCCCCCCGCTGATGGAGAATTACCAAGCAACGGAGCTGGAGGAATACCCCGCTGCTTACAGCAAGACATTTAAAACGTGCTGCCCAGAAGCACATTTTAAACGTCGCATTGCAAATTCCGATTAGTCCCCGTGGAGATTAAGGGAAACCATGGGGAGTCCACTAATCCCCGCGGGGACTAGCAGGAGTTTACAGCGGGACATTTAAAAGTTGCTTCAGCACGCTTTAAATGTATTGCTGTAAGCAGGTGGGTAGTCCCTCGGTCAGCAGAAATCTTTTCCTGCACAGGACTCCCATAGGAGTCATTGGAAACTCCTGCACAGCTCACACCAAAGATAGGTCAGGTCCTACCTTTTCTCACATCACAGACCTTAGATGTAGACATCGTGTGAACGTGGCCTTACATATACACACACATATTTCTTCAGGTCTATTCTATAAGCCTAAGTAGGTTCAAAAGCTTGCTGCAACATTATCTCTTTTTGTTGTTTTTGCTTAATGAGAGCAAACAGTCAGGACTCGAACTCTCAAGTTCCTGTGTTTCCTAGGCAAGGAGGACTCTTCCCGGTGAGCTATTCCTCCTGTGGACAACATCCCTGCTGAACTTTGTCTTGGTTCCTTGCTCCAGCTTCTGCACCTGAGGAAACTCCACCTAGTTTTCACTAATTAGTCTGGCTATTTAAACCTGATCCTGGCACGCCTTTCTTGCGTGATTATTGAGCCTCTAGCCTTCAGTCAAGCTCCTGTTCATATCTTCCTGCTGCTTTGCTGTACCTACTGCTCCGTGTATGACCCCAGCTTCCCACTGACTACACTGTTCCTGCTGAGTTGGCCACAACCTGAGGACTCCGATCCAGACTTCTTCCTAACACAATCACATTTTGCTCTACTGGCTGACACGGCATCAAACCATTTTCTTTTTTCTCAAGCTCCATTTTGGAAGCTGTAGAATGGGACATACTGGCACTCACTAGTCTTACCCTTTAGGAGCAGGTCGCAAGCAGCCTGGCTTAAAATTTCTAATCCACTGCCCCGTTGTTGTTAATGCTACTTGGATTTTGCTTGTAAAAAAAAAAAATCATCATAAGGCTCCTGTTCACATCAGCGGCATACATTGGGAGCATTCCCCAAAGCATACCTCCGAAATATACTGAATAACCAGTTTATCAGATTTTCCAATCCAGTAGTGTTTTGGACCTCTTTGGGCCTTCAAAACTACAGTTATGGTATATATTCCACCAAGAGTTAATATTGTCCTGCAAGAATATTGGCCCATGCGGGCACAACAGTTTCTTGTAGATGCCACAAATTAGTTTGAGGTACTGACATGCTTTGATGAGCTAAAAGGAAGGGTTCAATTTAATATAGTGCACTCTAGATACATCTGACCAGGCAATGTTTTTCCACTGCTCAGACAGCCCATTCAGACAGACTCTTACAGTCCATTCTTGCTAGGGAACAATGAGTTATGCAATTAAACATGTTAGTTGGAGCTCCAGTATTGTATGTGGCTGCAAATTGCTTGACTGTGCACCTCATATTCATAAAAACAATTCTTTTTTTTTTTTTTTTTTAACATTAAATTTTTATTTGTTTTCAAATTAGCAGTTGAACATGAATAAATGCTATATAGGAAATAACATGTTTTACATAAAAAAGCATACACAAAATGAACAGTGGACGAGCGCAGTTTAGTAGCTATAAGATGTAGACAATATCCCTTCTCAAAAGTTCCATTTATAAATGAATTATAAGACCTTAAAAGAGAACAGCCATAAGCAGGTCATCTTCTGGAACACTGTCCTTGAGAACAATCATATAAACGCATGTTATCCTCTTTATGCTAACAGATAGCGCCCAAACCAATTAACACAAAACCTAAACATTGGCATCAATGAGTATTTAACGTCTCAAGGAAGTTTATAGTGGTTCCCTCCATCCGCTCCACATCTCCTCGTGCCTTACCAGCGAATCTTCCCTGAATGCCAACCATCTCTTGTGTACCTTCTGCTCCGCCATTCTGTTTTTAAATTTGTGAATATTTGGTGGGTCTGGGCCACGCCAGTGTTGTGCAATAAGAGTCTTGGCGGTCATGAAGGCGTGTCCTACCAGAAACCTGGCAGGAATGGGAATGTCTTCCAGACCCACTAGAAGTAAAATATGTTTAGCCGCTCTTGGAACACGAATCTGCAAGACTTTATCAAGTAAATTCAGTATGTCTTGCCAGAAGCTGGATAATTTAGGGCATGAGCAGAAGATATGTGAAAGAGTGCCCATTTGATCACATCCCCTCCAGCACAGGCCATCACCCCTCTTAAATCTGTTGCGTAAAAGCGCCGGGGAGTAATACCACCTCATTGCAATTTTTATTTGGACTTCTAATATACCCAACCCCTTAGTTGATTTTCCAGCCAGCTTAAAAGCATTTTTCCAGAGGTCCATTGGAACGTCCGTTTTTAATTCTTGTTCCCAGTTAATCATGTGGGATTTCTTTGAGATGTCATTGTTGCCTGTCAATATGTCATAAAAGGACCTAATTTCTGACTTTTTCAGATTGGGCGTTGAGTTAAGTCTATTAATGATATCACATGGAATCTTTACTATGTGAATTAATGATCTATTAATAAAGTGGGTGACTCTAGAATATTTGAATATGTCTTGGTTGTCCAGGCCATATGTAGTACTAAGCATTGTAAAGGGCTTCACCCCATTTTTTGACAGCAGGTCGGCCACCATACATATCCCCCTCTCTTTCCAATTTCTCAAATCTAACTCTGGGACAAACACCCCTAGAGTCTCGAGAGGAATATTGGGCGCTTTCAAGGTGCTAGTTATAGCCGTTTTTTTTGTCAGTTCACTCCATACTGTGAGAGATGTGAGCGTAGTAGGGGATAGCCCTTGAGTATTTATTTTTAATTTTGCTTTATTTGGTAGAGCGTCCGACATGGCCTCTAGAGAGGCTGCTAGAAGCAACGGGTTGCATGAAGTTGTTTTGGCAAAGCTGCTTTCCACTCCTACCCACCCTGTCCTGTCGTCTCCCGCAATTAGATGCCTGGTTTGGTTTAAAAGTGACGCTCTATAATATTTGGTCAGGTTCGGAATATCTGCACCTCCTTTGTCTCGGCGCATGGATAAGATAGAGAGGGCCAGACGGGGTTTTTTTCCGCCCCAGACAAAGCTAGACATCTGCCCTTGTAGTTTGGTTAGTATAGATTGGGATAAGGTAATTGGTAGAACTCTAAAAAAATAAAGAATTTTAGGGAGGATCTTCATTTTGTAAGACATAATTCTGCCATACCACGAGAGTTTGAGTTTTGCCATGTAATCTAACTCTTTCTGCACTTGGGACAACAAGGGGGGGTAATTTATTTTTTCCAAGTCCGTCAAATTAGAAGTCAAGTGGATGCCCAGGTATGGGAGACCCCCATCCCCCCACACATAGGGAAATTCTTTTTTAATTGCATTTCTTAGTTCCCTGGAGGTATTAACACCCAATATTATTGATTTATTTATATTGAGTTTATATTGTGAAATCTCACTAAAGGCCTGAAGGACTTGTTGGGCCGTCCTCAGGGAGCCGATTGGACGCGTCAAAGTGAGGATGACATCGTCCGCAAACAGGCCAATCTTGTGCTGACGGAGATTCAGTGGGATACCCCTTATCTCAGGGGCCAGCCTAATCGCCTCGGCTAAGGGCTCTATTGAAAGAACATATAAGATGGGGGAAAGAGGGCAGCCCTGCCTCGTGCCATTGGAAATTTTGAAGGTCTCCGAGAGCAAGCCGTCCACCAGAACCCTCGCCGACGGGTTGGAGTACAGGGCCCGGATAGCACGCCGCATCCCCTCCCCGAAGCCAAACTTGGCCAATGTTTGAAAGGCGTAGTCCCAGTGGACACGGTCAAAAGCCTTTTCGGCGTCAAGAGCTAACATGACCGCAGGGGAATGCGAGAGTCTTAAAGAGTGAAGAAGGTTGAGGACCCTGCGGGTGCCATCCGGGGCCTGCCTCCCCTTCACAAAGCCGACCTGGTCGGAATGCACAATCTCCGGGAGAATCCCGAGCAATCTCGTTGCAAGGATCTTGGAATAAATTTTTATATCTGTATTTAGCAACGAGATCGGACGGAAATTGGATGGATCATCTGGGGATTTGCCCGCCTTGGGCAAGACTACGATAGTAGCCTGGAGGGCCTCTTCCGGAAAGGCTCCACTGCACATGGCGTTATTAAAGTATTTAGTTAGGAACGGGGACAGCACCCCTGAAAACAGTTTGAAATATTCTGACGAATAACCATCAGGTCCGGGGGCCTTTTGGTTCTTCATAACTGTGATTGTTTCAGTCACCTCCAAGACTGACATTTCTCTGTCTAATTCTGACGCTTGAGCATCGGAAATACTCGGGAGGTTTAGCTTATTTAAAAAATTGTCTATCATTAATATGTTAGGTTGAGCAGAGGCGGGATCGTCTTTTAAGTTGTACAATTCGCTATAGTACGAACGAAACTTATCCGCTATTAATTTTGGGTGAGTGATCTTAGACTCTTTATGTTTTGAACTCCATATGAAAGGAATGGAGGATCTAATCGTCTTTTTTTTAAGTAGGCTGGCCATCCATTTAGATGGTTTGTTCAGTGACGAGTAGATATTAGCTCTACGGGACGCTACCTCTCTATCAAAGTCGTTTTGGAGAATTTTACGTAATTCCAATCTCACTTTGAACAGTTCCTTATGGGATTGTGAGGCGGGCCCCTCTCGAACCTTTTTTTCTAGTCGCTGTATTTCCGACACTAAGGCCTCTGTCTTTTCTATTTTCTTTTTTTTGTATCTGGCGCCCAGTTTAATAAGTACCCCTCTCATGAATGCCTTATGAGCGTTCCACAGAGAGCGAGGGTCTACATCGGGGGTATTGTTTAAAGCGAAAAACTCTTCCATGTTTTTTTGAATTTCAGATTTATATTCCGGCAGCTTCATTAAGTATACATTGTTTCTCCATGATCTACTCGATTGATTAATCCCTCCCATGGCAATTGAGGTCACTATTGGAGCGTGGTCCGACCACGTGGCCGTGCCTATCTCTGCCTTCGTTACTGCCGTGATAAGGTGTCTATCGACCAGACATAAATCGATACGAGAGAACGACCGATGACGAGGGGAAAAGTACGTATACTCCTTGGCCGCAGCATTAAGGCAGCGAAAGGTGTCGTAGAGCGCGTGCCTGCGTAGCCAAAAGTTTAGATCTGAACCCAATCTCCCAGAGGGGTGGGTGGAGTCAATGAAGCTCTCCGGGGTTGAGTTAAAATCCCCGCAGAATATCAACTTGCCTTTCGCCACTTTACGGATTACTTTCATAAGTTTATTCAGAAAACTTATTTGCTTTTTATTCGGGGCATAAACGTTAATTAGGGTAATTGGATCGTTTCTTAATGTCCCTACCAAGACTATGTATCGTCCCTCTGGGTCGCAAATTTGTGTCGTGAGAGTGAATGGAGTAGATTCACCGAATGCCACCATCACACCCGCCCGTTTCTTTGGGGCGCATGCGAATGTGGCATGCGGGAACTTCTTATGCGACATGCGGTGTATGTCTGAATCTATGAGGTGCGTTTCCTGTATACATACGATATTGATGTTGTTTCGACTGGCTTCCTTCCACACATAATTTCTTTTCTGCGGGAGATTCAGCCCGTTGGCATTCAGCGATAAAATTTTCAGAGCCATAATATTGGACCAGGCACGTAGGAGCTAAGAGACAGGAACCAAACAGTGGAGGTGATGCCGAACAAAACATAACTGAGTAAAGAAGAATAGATTGTTACACATAACGCCTTACAATCGCAAGATATGAAACTGTAAAATAACGGTTTGCTGTGGGCGTAAAAAAGACAGCAAGAAAGAATAAGAGAAAAAAGGCAAGCTATCGCTTGCAGGACCATCAGGGGGGTAGAAAACAGTTCACTTGAGTGATCAGCAAAAGTCTCTGGTCTGTCATGTCCTATGACAGCGGAAGTGAGCGGGGATAAATTGACGATATAAGCAGTTAAGATCTTCCTTCTCTGAATTTTCCTGCGGGGTTTGCCATGCGAGCAGGCGGAGGTTCCTTCACTTCCACTCCCCACGAGGCTAAAGTTGCCCTAGCTGAGGCGACATCTTGAAGCACATGCGTTGTATTTTCTCTGTTAGTAATGACTTTCGTGGGAAATCCCCATCTATAGGGAATGTTCGCCTCTCTCAAGGCTAGGGTTATGGGGGCGAAATTTCGCCTGGCTTCCATGGTCGCTTGGGAAAGACCGATGAATATACGAATGTCAGCGTATGGGCTTGGTAACGTTTGCATTTTTCTCGCTGCTTGCATAAGAGCCTCCTTCGTACTGAAATGGTGAATTCTCGCTATAATGTCTCTAGGGCTATTGTCCTTCAAAAATCTCGGAAGCGGCAGCCTGTGGGCTCTGTCGATCCTAAGATCGCGATCGGGGAGGTGCGGAAGTACTTTCTGAATCAGACGCATAACATATTCAGGGATTTTGTCGTTAGTAATTTTTTCGGAGACGCCGCGAATCTTGACGTTATTGCGTCTATTCCTATCTTCCAAATCATTTATTTTGTTTTGGAGTTTAATAACAGTCCCTTCGAGCACATAGTGTGCGTCAATAAGCTCATTATGCGACTTCACAAGCTCCTCTGTTTTATTTTCTGTGTTCTTTAACCTGATGTTAACTTCAGAGATTGACTTGTCTACATGATGGTACATGCTTTTCAGGTCTACTTGTAAGGTGTTTCTCAGGGCTAATATCGCCTCTTTGATATATGATTCTGAGGCCGGTTTGTCAGAGGCCGGTAAATTGACGATTTCTTCATCTTGAGCAAGATGGAGGGGAGCAGCATCATGAGACTCTTCCATTGTGTCATCAGGTGAGTCTTGCCTTTGTTTGGCTGGGCTGTTTGGGGCAGAATACGTGACCCGCAACGCATTTGGCGCCAAATCTTGGGGGGAGCTGCGGTTTGCGGGCGAGTTATGCTGCATTATGTTCTCCTCTGCCAGACTATTTTCAGGGGAGGAGGCATGTATGTCCGTAAAGACAGGGTTCTCATCTTCTGTGGCGTTTAACAATCTCTGCCTTTGTTTGGCCGGGCTGCCAGAAGCGGAGTGAGCGCTCCCTGCAGCGACCGGCGCCATTTTGTTTTTGGAACCACGTCCTAGGGGCGCCCCAGCCCTTATCTTGTTCCTTCCTGTAGGAGCCTTCTCCTCCTGTCCTACTCCTTTTTGTCCCCTCTGTCCGCTATCCACCTCCTCCTCGCTCATGGGTGTCGGAGCAAGAGATTTGCGGAGTTCTCTTACCGGGGTTCCCGCCGCCGCGGCCATCTTCTTTTCAGCCGCCCTTTCCGGGAGCACGCTGCGCGGAACGAAAAACTCCTCTAAACGGGTCGGAGCCGCTTTGGAAGTCCGTCTTTTCGCTGTCGCCATGCTCCAGAGGTTTTTAGCCGGTGGTCGGGTAGGTTATCTCCTTCCGTTGTGTGCTGTGGTGTCGCTGAGACTATGTCAGGACAGTGTCCGGGATATGGGGGTCCCTGAGATATCCCGCAACCCCTGTCCCTGCCTACTTGCCCCCCTGGGCTACCCCCCAGGGCGACAACTGGGCGACGGTCCCTACCCTCACTAGGGAAGCGGGACACGGGAGACAAACAGACACTGAGACAAGCAACGGTAGAATGGTCAGACAATCCGGGTAGGCAACAAGAGGGAACGCAGTACGGAGGGGTCAGGCAAAAACGTAGTCAAGTCCAAAAGCAGGTGTCAGAAAAGCCGAGGTCACAAGAGCAGTCAGGATAAACACGGGTGCAGCTGGAGAACCAAACTAACACTGGCAAGGCCTGAGAGGAAAACACACCTATTTAAATGCTGTCAGCGCTCCCGCCCCAGAAGCTGATTGGGGCGGGGAGCCTGACAGCAGCAGGGCTAATCAGGGCGGTGCTGGGGGCACGCCCCCAGTCTCACTGCACAGACAGTTACCAGGGAAGCCAGCCTGGTAGTCAAGCGACTAGAAGCACCAGCTGCCTCCCTAGCAACCCGGCGGCGACCAGTCTTACAGCGGCCCGGGGAGATCACAAGAACCGGGGTACCTCTGCGCCGTGCTCCTGTACCCCGGGTGGCCGGACCGGTGGTGCGGGCCCGGCGGCCCCAAGAGTTGCCGGTTCTGACAGTACCCCCCCTTCTACGGGGGGACACCGGACCCCCATGGCCAGGTGCGGGCTTAAGCGGGAAAGCCCTGTGGAATGCCTGGACTAGGCGTGGCGCATGCACGTCCCTGGCAGGGACCCACGTCCTATCCTCAGGGCCAAATCCTCTCCAGTGGACCAGGTACTGCAGCCCACCTCTAACCCGTCGGGCATCCACAAGCCTTTCTACTTCATACTCCAGTTCCCCCTGTACCAGAGAGGGAGGAGGCGGGTTCTGGGTGGGGAGAACTGGAGTCACATACTTCTTAAGCAAGTTCTTGTGAAAAACCTTGTGGACCTTCCAGGGGTCAGGAAGTGCCAACTTATATGACACCGGGTTGATAACCTGAGAAACCGTAAATGGGCCAATGAACCGAGGAGCAAGTTTCAGGGAGGGAACCTTAAGTCTCAGATTCTTAGATGATAATAAAACCTGCTCCCCGACCACAAAAGGTGCAGAGATAGTACGTCTTTTATTTGCGTATTTACGCAGTTTCTCTTGGGAACCCTGAAGGTTCTTACGAACCTGGGCCCAAACTGTGCACAGTTCTTCGGCGGATATGTCGGCGGCCGGATTGTTCGAGACCAAAGGAGTAGAAAGCGAGAACCGGGGATGGAACCCATAGTTACAAAAAAAAGGTGACAGTTGGGTCGACGAGTTACCATGGTTGTTAATCGCAAATTCGGCGAGAGGTAAGTAGTTGGCCCACTGATGCTGGTTATCAGAGACAAACAGTCGCAGATACTGGATAAGTTCTTGGTTCATCCGTTCCGTTTGTCCGTTACTCTCGGGATGGAAAGCGGAGGAAAAGGACAAATTAACGTTTAGATTTTTACAGAAGGCTCGCCAGAAGCGAGCGACGAACTGAACCCCTCTATCAGACACAATATCCTCGGGGATCCCATGTAACCGAACAATCTCCTTGATGAACATCTCAGACAAAAGTTTGGCGTTAGGCAACTTGCCAAGTGGAACAAAATGAGACATTTTGGAGAAACGGTCAACTATTACCCAAATGACCGTATTCCCCAGCGAGGATGGCAGATCAGTAATAAAATCCATGGACAAATGGGACCATGGCCTGGACGGAATGGGCAAGGGCAGAAGAGGCCCCTCAGGACGTCTCCTGAGGTTCTTCCCCCTTGCGCAAACCGGGCACGCGGACACAAATACCCGTACATCCTTGGCCATGTGCGGCCACCAATAGAGTCTGGCCGCTAACTCCAGAGTACCCCTGATACCGGGGTGTCTCCAGCTAGGACTGAAGCATGTGTCTCCTCTAACACTTTCAATCTCAGTGACAACGGGACAAATAATTTGCCTTCCGGAAGGGCTTCAGGAGCAGATTGTTGAGCGGCGTGAATGAGAGGTGAAAGGTCGGAGGAGACAGCAGCGAGGACCACCCCAGGGGAGAGAATGCTCTCAGGCTCCGGCTCGGAAGGTTCCGGAGAACCAAAACTCCTAGACAGGGCATCAGCCTTGACATTCTTAGAGCCGGGTCTATAGGTAACAACAAAATTGAACCGAGAGAAAGACAAGGCCCAGCGGGCTTGCCGAGCATTTAACCTCTTAGCGGAATCTAGATAAGTGAGGTTTTTATGGCCAGTGTTACTGTCAGGACAGTGTCCGGGATATGGGGGTCCCTGAGATATCCCGCAACCCCTGTCCCTGCCTACTTGCCCCCCTGGGCTACCCCCCAGGGCGACAACTGGGCGACGGTCCCTACCCTCACTAGGGAAGCGGGACACGGGAGACAAACAGACACTGAGACAAGCAACGGTAGAATGGTCAGACAATCCGGGTAGGCAACAAGAGGGAACGCAGTACGGAGGGGTCAGGCAAAAACGTAGTCAAGTCCAAAAGCAGGTGTCAGAAAAGCCGAGGTCACAAGAGCAGTCAGGATAAACGCGGGTGCAGCTGGAGAACCAAACTAACACTGGCAAGGCCTGAGAGGAAAACACACCTATTTAAATGCTGTCAGCGCTCCCGCCCCAGAAGCTGATTGGGGCGGGGAGCCTGACAGCAGCAGGGCTAATCAGGGCGGTGCTGGGGGCACGCCCCCAGTCTCACTGCACAGACAGTTACCAGGGAAGCCAGCCTGGTAGTCAAGCGACTAGAAGCACCAGCTGCCTCCCTAGCAACCCGGCGGCGACCAGTCTTACAGCGGCCCGGGGAGATCACAAGAACCGGGGTACCTCTGCGCCGTGCTCCTGTACCCCGGGTGGCCGGACCGGTGGTGCGGGCCCGGCGGCCCCGAGAGTTGCCGGTTCTGACAGACTAGCTGCCGAGCGGAGCTCACAGAAACTCTGCCGTCTCGGATTCACTCCAGGCCACGCCCCCCATAAAAACAATTCTTGACATCCTCCTCTAACCCCTTTCATTAACAAGTTGTTTACTGCCACAGGATTCCCTTTTGCTGGATGTTTTTCCTTGATACACCATTCTCAGTATACTCTTGAAACCATTGAAAACACCACAAGGTTGAAAATACCAATGACCATTTCTCATCTGAAGTTGTTCAAATTGCTCAATTTTCCAATTTTAATGAGGATTCACACATAAATTAATCAACAGAAAACTTTATGCTGCACTCTGAGCTTATGTGTCAAATGTCTATACAGGAAAGCTTCAATCATGAAAGGCAAGGTGTCTACAATAAAGTGACCTTACAGTGTATGCCATTGTATAACCACACATCAGCCATTCATTACAATGTTAAAGATATTGAATGGTATACGCCTCTGTAGCAAGTTGGGGTGACTTGCCCGGGATCTCCTGCTTACTTTCCCGTGCCCAGGAGTGACAGAAAACAGAGGGTGAAGTCCAAATGCTGGTTCCTGCAGCGTTTATTTCAACACAGCATAGGAATTCAGTCTACATACAATCCAGCCTATCTCATGCAACTTCACACTGTTGTCTGTCACAGTGCACACAGCAATGCACACCGCTTCTTTAAGTGGACCTTCCAGGAAGGTGACTTCGCCCCGACAGGCAATGAGCGAGGGGTAGACTAGCCCGTATCCGCTCCATGCTTCCAGGTCCCTCACAGACCAGCACCAGGTCTACATAGACCTTAGGCCCAACAGGCCTCAACGGACCTAAGCTCCACAGGCTTCAAGTACCCTGAGTTTGTGAGGGAAAGGAAATTTAAACTGTGTAGCCGCACCCTTGCAGGTGTAGGTTAACTAAACCAAGCACAGTGACTGTGCTTAGAGGCCCTCTACAGGCCATTCTTGCTACTGCACTGTCACAGCCTCTTTATGGTGGACCCCTGTATAGGCAAGCTCAGTCTACTGCGCCTTCCTTTACAGTAAAAAAAGTATGTTGGTGCATACTACCCCAACGAAGACCAAGAAGATGCTTTTTTTTTCCATTTGCGGGTCAAAAGGGATCTACTACTACATTCAGCTTATGTGCCAGGAGCTTTTCTGATAAATACATCAATTGCATTCACATCCTATGATGTGAACAGAGCCTGAAAAACAATCAGTTTATCATTATCATCTATCATTATTGCAAAAAGTTTTCTTCTTCTTTTTGCAAACAATGCCCAACATTCGCCCCAGTGATGCTCGCTCCTACGCTATTGCTATGGCATACCGGAAAACACTGACAGCATGGAGGCGGAGCGGTCCAGGAAGTGTTCTCCCTCTTCCCGCCTCCATTAACTGTCGCTCAAAAGTGAACGACAGCTGTTTACATTGAACGGCATTGATCACTTATCCGCATGCAGAAACTGAAGGCCTGAACAACTATCGTTCATTCACTGCATGCATTTACATGTGACGATTATCAATCAAATCCCCATGGGAGCTAGGGAATCTGAACAAGTCTAAACGATAATCGTCCCGTGTAAATGGCCCTTGACTTACCGCTGCTGGAAACATTTTTTTTTATATACAAGTATGTTAAATCCCATTGCAAAGAAGTATCTTTCATAATACCTGTACAATCCAATTCAGGATGCCCTTTTTTAGGGGGGTGGGGGATATTTATAATAAAACCAAATGGATCTATTGAATTTCACACAATTCCCTTTAAGACGATCCACAATTACTGTAAACAGAAATCTCATTTAGTTTGTCCTAAGTGTATGCATTAATGACAACATCATAGCAAGAGCAAAATATATTCTAATGGCTACATTTGTTCTGCGCTGAATGGCTTCATCTTTATTGTTAGTGAATGACGGAATAGTTGGCTTTATCCAAATGTAGGAGAAATAAGCAGCGTATTATGAATGTTGCCCTGGGTAGCATCACTTCAGAGAAGTATAACACAAAAGATAAATGATAACAAAAAAAATAGATTTTTTTTTTGACGCACTTCAAACAGTCCGCAATTACAACTCTGAAAACACACAGCAAATGCCCTCGAGGTTAACAAGCATTTCTAATGAAAAGGTGGGACTGCATGACTCTGTCTCACCATAGATAAACTTGAATATAAGATCCACATGATCCTTGCAAAACTCTGGAGGAAAGCAAAGACTTAAAATAAGAGACGGGGATAAAGAGTTTAATTACGGAATTGTTAACACCGCGTGCACCCTTCTGACACGGTAGGGGTCACTTTAATATAATTTTGCGTTGCATGGTTGGTTATGGCAGTATCGGTGCTATTCCTCTCCTTTGAAATGATTGACAAGCCAAGGGCAGAGAGGTAGGCGCGCAGCAGCTGTACTTAATAGACTCAGCAGCAATGAAAGACTGTCTCATCATGTGCCTCATTTAATGTAAAAGTGTCAATGCTGTTTAATCTCTTCTCTGAGCAGCTCTTAAGTAAATCCTTTCCTAAACTCCTCTCAGAATATTTTTTTATAATCTTGAAAGCAGAATGTCAGCACTGCAGTGGAAATTAGGCACAAGTTCTACATTTAAACAACATAATAAAAAAAAAAAAAAAAAGAAAAAAGTTGACTGACGGTATAATCAAGCATGTATAATACATACCAGGAAGTTTGAGTTTCCGACAGCAAGAGTTGCAGAGGTGTTTGGAAACATAGTGTCTGAGCGCATCTTCTCCTAAATTGGCTGGTCCAAACACCATACCTTTTGACCTATACAGAAAAAGTGTAAAATGTCATCGTGATGAGCAAATCCCTCGAAAAAAAAAAGAGTGGAACTTTGTGTACTTACACCCTGGATTCTAGTTAAGTTGTAAAACTTACAGAAAAGCTGAAAATCCTAGCTATGGGTAAGGGGGGATTTTCTCTGAGCTGTCATTCCAAGAAGTTTAAGGGATACAAAATAAACTCACTGATGGTTATGGTATAAAATGATTATTTGTGATCAGGTAGGATTGGAACGGTGTATGTAGAATACTGCAGTAAGGATATAGGCATGTATATATCAAAGTGAGTGACTGGAAACAGTGAATGGGGTTAATATTAATGCTACGGAGGGCATTCAGATTATCTGGGACTTTATGTTTTAGGATCTGTGTCCATATATCGTGATTTTACCTCTTAAGGACCAGCTTATTTTGGGCCTCCGGGACCAAGTGATTTCTTTTTCTTCTTTTCTATTAACTGGAGCTATGGTAACAGATTGCCTTGCTGTGCTAGGAGGTTTCTGTAAGTTCCATTTACTTCTATAGAGTTATGGAAACAGCATAGCACAGCCAGCTCGGCTCCCCAATAGGTAGAATTGCCTGAGATCGAAATAACTCTTTATGGAAAAATGTCTTTTTTCTTTTTGGAAGGAGTGGGGAACAGCCGTTGGATTGCAGGGCACTACTGAATAAATTCCAGGCCCCATTGCTCACTCGTGCGGAAAAAGAAATGACTCCTTAAAAATAATCCCCCTCCACCTTTTTGGCATTCCCTAAATCTTAGATAAAAGTAATAATGTAAACTGTGTGGTAGGTCTGAAGACAGGGGTAATTACGGAGGCTGGTTGGGATGGTCACATGGGGCAATAAAATCTGGTATTCCTCCTCATCTCATGCTTTTTTGGGGGGTATTTCTGGACCTCAGCGGCCGGGATGGGGTGTAAAAAGTGGCGCTCTGTGAGTCTCCGTAAGCTTGCTGAAGTGCAACGGTCTCACACAGAAGGCATTCAATAAGCTGCTTCTGGAACTGCAAGAAGGCGAGCGTTCCCGGGGCTTCTTGTAAATTACGTATTACAGGTAGCGATCTGAATAACGCCAGGCTCACACGGCCGTATGTGGAATCAGCTTTCGGAGGCCCACAGCGGATCCCAGCTGTGAGCTGGGCCATGTCCCTGTGTATAGCAGCGTAATGTACTGCACATAACTGTACTCACACAGGCGGTCATGCGCAGTACAACTTTTTTTGTTTGTATTTCCCGCACCGTCGCTTAGCGATGACGCTGGTACCCGCAGCCCGTACACAATGTAGATGTATATGTGCTGTGGGTATATCCGCGATCATGGAGCACAATGGGCTTTATGTCACAGATATCTGCTGTAAAATAGAACCTGCTGCGTTCTGTTTTCTGCAAGTGGATTACGTAATTCCAACCCACTAATGTGAGCGGAATTGTGTAATCCAATGCCATTGATTGATCATGTAAAGTAAAAGAAAAGTTAAAAAACAAAGTTAAAGTTTCATCTCCCCTTATGGATCGTATCCGTGAGAGGGGATAAAATTACATAACTAAGGTCCCCGGATTTGTCCCACAATGGGATCTTTATCCGCAGACCTTACCCCGGCTTCTGCGCATACACCCATCAGCAAAATGGTGGACGCATGCGCAAAAGTCGACGATTGCCAGGTAAATATAAAATCTCCCTGCTCTTGGCTACTGGAGATGTCACGGGGGGCTGCAGGGAGCGGTTCCTGAACACGTGATCGCCGTTATCCAATTAATAACGGTGATCGCATAAAAGTAAAAAAAAAGTTTATGCTAAGGCTTCACAGCGATGCGTGTTCTGTGACAATCAGTTGCATAAAAATTACATGACTTGTCTGTGATTTGCTGTCACATGATTGTTTCACAGCAGTAATTTGGCTGTTAAAAAAAAGCCAAATAGCAGCCAAATCACAGGAAATTGCAGTCACATTCGACTTACATTGATGCTTATGCCTGGAACATCATATGCAGCTTGCAACATGCAACCAAATTCCATTAGAGTTAAAACTTCTGCAATTATTGTCTTAGGTCGCAGGTAGAGATGAGCGAGTATACTCGCTAAGGCACATTACTCGAGTGAGTAGTGCCTTAGCCGAGTATCTCCCCGCTCATCTCTAAAGATTCGGGGGCTGGCGCGGGTGATAGGTGAGTTGCGGTGGGGAGCGGGGGGGGGGAGAGAGGGAGAGAGAGATCTCCCCTCCGTTCCTCCCTGCTCTCCCTGCCACCCGCCGGCCCCCGAATCTTTAGAGATGAGCGGGGAGATACTCGGCTAAGGCACTACTCGCTCGAGTAATGTGCCTTAGCGAGTATAGTCCCTCATCTCTAGTCGCAGGTCCCAATGCAACATCTGCAGCAACCGTGTGTTTGGTGGTTGGTTGTTGCAGACAATGCGAGCGGTAGTGGCTACTTGAACCTCTTGTTGTTATGTCACGGCAGCAATCCTCTCTACCTCCCAGCCAGCTGCGACTACAGATTCAAAACAAAGTAGTAAAAGTTGGTGCCGCCAGTGGGACAACTATGTTATACTAGTAATTATTAGGAAATTATAGTACTAGTATTTCTGGTGGCACAATGCACCATACAGCTCTGCACGTCACACACACAGAGCTCTGCTACGTTGTTTTTGCATATGAGCTGCATGTGATTTACGAACTTCAGTAGCTCGCTGAGGAGACATGTTGGCTTGCTGCTTTCACATATCTGCTGCAGGACATTTATGAACTTCAACAGGTTGCTGAGGAGACATGTTGGCTTTTTGTTTTCGCATATGAGCTGCACGTGATTTACGAATTTCAGCAGCTCGCTGAGGAGACATGTTGGCTTGTTGCTTTCACATATCTGCTGCAGGAGATTTATGAACTTTAACAGCTCGCTGAGGAGACATGTTGGCTTGTTGTTTTCGCATATGAGCTGCACTTGATTTACGAACTTCAACAGCTCGCTGAGGAGACATGTTGGCTTGCAGCTTTCACATATCTGCTGCATGAGATGTACAAAATTCAGCTGGTGGCTGAGGCGAAATCATGGCTTGTCGCTGTGTCATGTAAGCTGCGTTAGCTTCCCAGCGGCGTTGAACCATCTGTGGTGATATGTTTGCATGACAACAACGGTTTGTTTTAACACTGGACAACGGTTGACAATTAGATGAAGTCTGGACTGGTGTTGGCGGCATTAGCACTTCAGATGACATGATATCATGTTCAGGAGATGTGCAGATAGTGGTGAAGGACTATGCTTCAGGGCTCAGTCACACGGGCGCATCGGCACCCGTACACCGGCGCCGATGCGCCCGTGTGACTGAGCCCTCAATGTTGTTGGTCAATATGCACCGCCAGCTATGTATGTGTACATTTGTGATTTCTATAATCATCATAAGTGTGATCATTCTAGTTTAAGAGTTACCCCCATTGAGTATATTTATACGAAATCCGTAGAGGAAGTACGCGCTAGATAGATGTATTGGATTTTTAAACTGAATACTTTGGTGCCTAATGAGCTTAACGAAATGTTGGAGAAAGTGTGATTATTTGTAGTGAGGTATTGGAGGGTATGTATATATTTAAATTCAATTGTATTACTGGTGATTTATTATGAGTAGTAACATTTTATGTACAAGACTATGAAATAATGGATAAATTATGGATATTTACATTTATCATCTTAAAATATATTGTAGTAATTGTATATAGCCTTTTTATAGATATTTCCAATTGCAATTTAAATAGATTTTAGAATGATTGTTGTATATATTTTAGAACTTCCCTCTACGGCATAGCTTTTTATTTACATTTTTATTTATTTAATTATTCTGTTATGAGGGAACTAGCTTGAAAATATAGTATGAGCATAATAGCCTGTGAATGACGTCGGGACGTTTATGTGGAACGCATTGTCGACACAGAGGGGTTATGATGCGTTCCAGGTGGACGTAATGACTAGAGATGAGCGAGCGTACTCGTTAAGGCAAATTACTCGAGCAAGTATGGGCATTTTCAAGCACATGCCTGCTTGCCCGAAAAGATTCGAGGTCGGCGGGGGAGAGCCGGGGGGGGGGAGGAGATCTCTCTCTCTCCCCCCTTGCTTACTCCCGCAAATCACCGCTCACCCTGTCGGCCCCCGAATCTTTTTGGACGAGCAGGCATGTGCTTAAAAATGGTGATATTCGCTCGAGTAATTTGCCTTAACGAGTACGCTCGCTCATCTCTAGTAATGACGTATGAACGTAATTCAGGGAATACAGAGAACATCATGATGTAAGTGCGTTACCCCGACAGCGTTGAGAACCCGGAAATGTTAGCTGACATACGCATCACACATGTTTACTGTGGAATGTAAGTGAATGTCTATTAATTTTATTAGATAAAGAGTGATCTGTAATGTTTTTATTGTGCTTGAAAAAGTCGCGATTGTGGCGACGAAACACGTTGCACTGGATTAAAAAGATTGTTTCATAAAAAGTGAGGATCGGCGGAAGTCTGTCCTTGAGAGCGCGGGGTGTTTGCTACATTTTGGTTTGTTTGCTTCGTGGGTCCTCCTGATAGGTGGACACAGTTACTCGGCAGATCTCCTGATCATTCAGGATTAAGGAACGACTAGAAGACCTCAGCTTTGTATATTACAGGCACACCGGGATGTGGAGGTTCTAGTGGGGTTCCAGGCTAGGAGCTCCACTAGGCACTGGGTGAGTCCCTTAATATATTCACATTATAAATATTGGCATGTGGGTCTATTGGAGTGCTGTCCTAATATATATGTAATCCTAGATGTCACTCAGCCTCCACCATAGTATTACATGATGCACAAGCACAATGGAGGAGGCTGCATAAATATAAATATATTAGGAAGTTACTCAATCCCATTTCTAAAGCATTTTTATATTAAGTGTAAAGTGGCCCACCCCTATAAGGAAGTACATTTAAAGCAGCAATGGGTTTACAACAAAGGAGCCCACACAGATGGCCCAAGGCCACATGCAGCCCTCAATGCCATCCTGTGCAGCCCCAATCATCTGGACACAGACATATCTAACTGAGGGTGCACTGTGTAGCCCTGTCTGGGTCCCCTATGTATTAGGACAAGTACTAAGGGTGCACTGTGTAGCCCTGTCTGGGTCCCCTATATATTAGGACAAGTACTAAGGGTGCACTGTGTAGCCATGTCTGGTCTCCTATATATTAGGACAAGTACTAAGGGTGCACTGTGTAGTCATGTCTGGGTCCCCTATATATTAGGACAAGTACTAAGGGTGCCCTGTGTAGCCCTGTCTGGGTCCCCTATATATTAGGACAAGTACTAAGGATGCACTGTGTAGCCATGTCTGGTCCCCTTTATATTAGGACAAGTACTAAGGATGCACTGTGTAGACATGTCTGGTCCCCTTTATATTAGGACAAGTACTAAGGGTGCATTGTGTAGCCATGTCTGGTCTCCTATATATTAGGACAAGTACTAAGGGTGCACTGTGTAGCCATGTCTGGTCCCCTTTATATTAGGACACGCATTAAGGATGCATTATGTAGAACGATATATTCCAATAAACAATGTACCCACGCCGTAAAGGAACCCTTTTTTCTTTTCGCTACGCATTTCAACACATAAAGACACTTTATAAAGACACTTGTAATGTGTTGAAACACGTAGTGAAAATAAAAAGAGTTCCTTTACGTCGCGGGTACATTTTTTATTGGAATATATCGTTCTGTTTATACCGACCAGAGGAGGTTAAAAGAACTGTTTTAAAGCCAACGTGGACATCAGGTGCCAGAGGGTTATTTCCCATAAACGGGTTAACCCTTCGAGCACCAGGTGAGTCTTCCTTTCACCTTTAAAAGAGTCTGCATGTGCATTACAAATTGCCTGAGGCGCATTTTTAATTTTAATTTTATATAAGGATGCATTATGTAGACATGTCTGGTCTCCTATATATTAGGATAAGTACTAAGGGTGCACCGTGTAGCCATGTCTGGTCTCCTATATATTAGGACAAGTACTAAGGGTGCACTGTGTAGCCATGTCTGGTCCCCTTTATATTAGGACACGTACTAAGGGTGCATTGTGTAGCCATGTCTGGTCTCCTATATATTAGGAGAAGTACTAAGGGTGCACTGTGTAGCCATGTCTCCGCCCCCTATATATTAGAACTAGTACTAAAGGTGCACTGTGTAGCCATGTCTGGGTCCCCTTTATATTAGGACTAGTACTAAGGGTGCACTGTGCAGCCATGTCTGGGTCCCTTATATATTAAGAGAATAAAGTCTATTGATGTGTTTTGCACTCAAGAAATGAGTATATGAGTTAGGGGCATTGTATATGCATGCAGCTCTCTCCATTGTAGTTGTAGGAGTTATGAAATTCCAGGCCGTGACCTGGACATCCATCATCTGCAATGGAGAGCCACATTCATTGTCTCCTCCTCTCTGGAGTGCTAATTGTGTTGGTAGTTAACCCATTCTCCCAAAGGTGGGAATCCTGCAAGGGGGACCTATTTCAATTTATTATGGCATATATTTATTTATACCATTAATGTCTCAGATGGGAATACCCTCGTGGCGCTTGAAAGTGATTCGGCTAGGCAATGTGGCCCTCGGAGCAGAAAAAGTTGTGCACTCCTGGTTCACAGAGTCAGAATAAAGCCTGAAGGCTTTTATGCTTACAGCTATACAGATCATTTTTTTGATCACTATCAATCAAGGAATTCCAAGCACTTGGAGCATCTCTTCTCATATAAAAGTATTCAATCAGCTGAAACTTTGGTCTCATTCACACACATCGTATTTGGCAAAGGTTCATTTAAAGTCTGATTGTGAAGTAGTCTTTCCCTTTCTCCACTGTGATCATGGTACCAATACAGCTTTCAACTGTGTGCCACGAGAGACAGACTGTTGCTAGCCCATCGTGACATTCCTGCAGTATGGGATGTGTGTGACCCAATCCCATTGGATGCGGTAACTCAACTTCCACATTCAGGTGGTTGCTAGGAAAGCCCATGACATCAGTAATGACATCACAGATTCCCTCCGCATAAGGGTGCTTGCAGACATGCAGAGAAGTTGTGATGTGCATCTTATCTGCATATCAGTGTATATAAAGCACTGCTGATCATGTTTTACCATTAGATCTCTGTTATCAGTAGTCTGTATGTGGGGACAGCAGGGAACACATAGATAATGTGCTCGCTGCCAACCTGTGCCCACATAGTGACATAAAAGAAATAAATACAGTATAAGCAATAAACAAAATTAAAGAAGATAATAGAAAATAAATAAAAAGCCACCCTCCTCAAGAAAAGTGTATACCTCTCCAATCTTATGTTAACCAATTTTAGACAAACTGCATGACACAAGCCGGTTCTGCATGGGCACTAGGTGCTCATACATTAATATGTTCCTGTCACACAGAATGTATGTTATGCAAAACATAAAATAATTCCCCCCAGCCACCAATTTTATTCTGTTCTAACTCAACTCCATCTGCTTTTGCATCTTTACTAAAAAAAATGTCTGTACTTAGATGATTACACTGCTCAACAGCATTTTTCCATCTGATATGCGATATATCAATTCTTATGGATTTGTTTGTGTAGAATCCGAATTTACCTTTAGAAATGATGTATCACGTAAGGTTTTTATGTAATTTAGAATGACAGCTGAGAGCTGGCCCTGATTGGTCCCTGCGCTGAGCCAATCAGAGGCAGCACTCACTCACCCATTCATGAATTCATGAATGGGTGAGTGAGAGCTGCCTCTGATTGGTGAGGGCTGTGACCAATCAGAGGCAGCTCATTCAGCAGGCGGGGATTTTAAATCCCCGGCTGCTGAATACTACTCACAACAGTTCAGGAGAACTGCCGGCCGGCCGCGGCTGA
This sequence comes from Eleutherodactylus coqui, assembly GCF_035609145.1. Classification (NCBI taxonomy): domain Eukaryota; kingdom Metazoa; phylum Chordata; class Amphibia; order Anura; family Eleutherodactylidae; genus Eleutherodactylus; species Eleutherodactylus coqui. The sequence continues at coordinate 211,990,477 of NC_089841.1, read as the reverse complement.
ACTCCGTCTGCCGGGACAAGGTGAGTATATATTTTTTTTTACTTTTTACACAGTTTTGGATGATTTTCAGGGAAGGCCTTAGATTTTTAAGCCCTTCCCAAAAATTCATCCTGAGATCGCCCGCAGCCCATTGCTTTCAATGGAGCCGGCTGTATTACCGACTCCATTGAATTCAATGCGCTGGACAGCGCTGCACTGCTCCGGCCCGTTTCTAATGAATGGACAAACATCATTCTTCTCTGTCACAGCTGTTACAGCTGTGGCAGAGAAGAATGATTTGTCTAGTGTATGTTCTCAATGGGGTCGGCGCTGCTGCCGCCGGCCCCATTGAGCGCATATAGAGAAGAGAACAGGAATCGCAGATAGGTGCGATCTGCGATTTCTGTTATATAATTTATCGGACAAGCACATAAAAAACGCTCATGTGTCCGATACCATTGCAAAGCAATGGTTCTATAAAATCGCCGGATGCATGCGCATGCGCAAATCGCGCGAAAAATCGCCCGTGTGACCGAGGCCTTAGAATGCAGCAATCCAAAAGGTGAAATTTTGCTCTGGGCATGAAGGCCCCAAACCCCGCCGATCATGAAGAGATTAAATAGGCTGACTGCAGCCTGTGGACACAAAGCTGGTACTGAAAACAGATTAGCAGCGCCGGAGGAGCCAGGAGCGGGGAGTATAGGAGGTTTTATTATTTTTACATATGGCGAGTACACATTCAAAAAAAAAAAATATGACTTGGACAACCCCTTCAACTTATAAGGTAAACCTATGTAATGGATTTCGACTACCCTCTCTGTGCTTTATCTATTTTTTGGCCTGCACTTTATAGTAAAGGGGTTTTCCCACTTTTTTCATATCATCTCTAGTGGCCACTGCTTCATTCAACCTTACCCGCAGTGAAGAGGAGAGGGGGACATGGAAATCCTGCTTTCAGGATTGTGGGGTCTCAGTGGTTAAATCACCACTGATCATGCTTTTATCACCTATTCTATGGACAGGTCATATAAATAATTCTGATATAACCCCTTTAATATATTTTATAGGGGTTTGAACTCCGCTTTTAGCGCAGAAGCACATTGTAACTATAGCAGCAACAAACTTAAAGGGGTTGTGTGATGAAACAATTCCTTTAACTCTAGACCCAGTCTGGTTTGCTCAATCCCAGCATGAAGGGGAAATGATTAATTTACTCATTACATGATTTATTCATTCCAAATGTGAAGGTATTCTCATTAGGGAACTGTATACCAGGCAGATTGGAGAGATACTTTGATGATAAGAATCACTTTCTATAATCAAACTAAATTCAGCTCTCACTTCCCTGTATAAGAGTAAACAGAATACAGATCACTATTAGTGATGAGCCAGCATACTCACTAAGGGCAATTGCTCGATCGAGCATTGCCCTTAGCGAGTACCTGCCCGCTCTAGAGAAAAGGTTCGGGTGCCGGCGGCGGGCAGGGAGCTGCAGGGGAGAGCGGGGAGGAACAGAGGGGAGATCTCTCTCTCCCTCTCTCCCCTGCTGACTGCCACAACTCACCGTTCCCCCGTGCCGGCACCCGGACCTTGTCTCTCGAGCAGGCAGGTACTCGCTAAGGGCAATGCTCGCTCGAGCAATTGCCCTTAGCAAGTATGCTCGCTCATCTCTAATCACTATACAAAGCAGCCTGTCTTCTGCTGCAAACTGTTGTAACACAGACAGTGTTCTATCGAGAGGAAATCTTCTCTGCTCTATTAATGGAACCATGCTGTTCATTAACGGGGTTTTCCGACAAGCTTCTTTTTTAGTATTCCAACACCCCCTTTGGTACCACTGGTGACCCCCGATTTGGTGCAGGCAGCTGGCAGGAGGTTGGCTGTAGCAGTCACATGTGTAGACATGTCACCACTGCAACCAATGTATACAAAGATCAACCTGGAGGGAGGACTGCCTATTTTAGAACATTCCCTCCCATTGCCCTAATGTTTAGAATAAATTGGGAAACTCCTTTAATCTGTTAAAGACCAGGATGTTCCTGTCCTAAAGGACCAGACTCGTTTTAAGGATTTATCCATGTAGTGGTTTTACTGCCCTAGTTTTATTTTCTTCCAAGTACCAAAATCCTTTTAGTAGCGTCTTTTTTTTTGTGACATATAGGGCTATTATTTTATTATTGTTTTCACTGACTTTTTTTCAGTTTTTTAGTTTTATCAGGGCAAAAAAATATATATTTTTTATTTATAGTCAATTTTTAAAATAGTATATTTACGCAAAAATAAAGTATGGAAATTAGTTTCTTATTTTGTTTCTGGCGTTTTGATATATAGTTTGTATAGTCTCGGATTACAGGGCACACATGGCGACTGTTTTGGTTGGTGGTGGGTCATTTAGTTTTTTTATGTATGTATTTTTATTTTATTCTGTCATTTTTTAAAATGTATTTTTGTAACCATTTATGTCTCCCATGACGTCATATAAGACCTCTGAGAGTCATTCACATTGCATTCCTTTTTTTTTTAAATTTTATACTTTTCCCACTGTAGCTGGAGTATCCATAGGAGCCCCAGTTAAAGGGGAAAACATCCCCCTGTAGTGACAATAGCTGCTGATAGACTTGATCAGGGTCTGCCTAGACCCTGCAGCTCTGCTGTGCCAGGGGGCACCTGGCAGTCACATGTTCGCTGGGTCATTTAGTGGAAATAATACCTCCAATTTCCCTCTTTAGTACATGCGCTCATTGAGCTGTATATAGAATGGAAAGAAGAAGGCATAAGTGGTTAAAAACTGTTTCTCACTTCTCCTCCGGGTCCTCGGCTGTGTTTAACAGCTAAGAACCCGACCTGCTCCTGCTTGATTGCAGGAGCAGAAGCTTTAATCCCGCGACGTACATCTGCGATTGGTGGAGATTAAAGCCCTGGACCAAGCGCCATATATTTACAGTGCTTGGTCCTTAAGAGGTTAAAGTACCATATCAGATAATATAAGTACATTAGAACACTGCTGTAGGTTAAAATGCCTTGATATATAAATGTTGCTTCCTATCCATAAAGACAGAACAAATCATAAACTACTTTATAGTCCCTCATCAGACGGTCGGAAATGAAATAATATGAATGCCCTTTATGTGGCTCACATGGTCTAGAGAACTGACTGATCTCCAAAATGGCTTACTGCACATGAAACCAGCCTTCTCATTCCTGACATGAACATTGTCTTTAGCTAGAAAGTGCAGACTCCCTGGGAACATTGTGATTTCATGCAACACAAGTGGAAACTACTTAATTAGTACAATAATAAAGTGATATACACAACAACAGCTCATCTCCAGCTCAAAGAGGTCCCGGGGAACAGACACATCTATACCTCAGACACCAGACGAGAGTTCCCACGAGGCTGTGGATTGCAGCTCACTGAACAGAACTTGTTTTCCCCGCAAATAAAAGAATGTTCATGAAATAAAAAAGCTTAGCTGAACCAGAAGATGATGACTGTAGCAACAAGAGGAAAATAATAACTAATAATTACACATCTGCCACTTTCATGTAACGTGACGGTGTTATTCAATTATGAGCTAATAGGGAAATATAGCATGTGTGATTAGACGCACAATTGTTCCAGTTCCTCAAGCTGGAAGACCCCTTTATATACAGTATCTGACTCGTTTAACTGTGGATTAAGACAAAGCGTCTCTCATGTGAAATGTAGCAATCTGCAGGGAAACCCCTTATGATGAGCACAGATGGACAGACAATCTCTATTGAATGTCACATCAGCTTTTGTGTTTTCTGAGTGGCAGTTTGTAAAATGAGATTAAACTTACTGCTTGTCTTCCGGTTTAATAACAGATGGGTCCGTAAGATTTTCGCCAACACCTGTAGATAAAGCAAAAAAGCAAAATAAAGTATCAATCTATCTCATACTACAGTATCCGTCTAGATATCCATGTATCTATCTAATATCTATATCTCATTAGAGAGACACCGCAAATCGTTACAGATCGTTACAGTATCCATCTCCTATCTACAGTATCAATATTATATCTGCAGTATCAATATTATATATGCAGTATCCAACTCCTATCTACAGTATCCATCTCATATCTACAGTATCCATCTCCTATCTGCAGTATCAATATTATATCTGCAGTATCAATATATCTGCAGTATCCATCTCATATCTACTGTATCCATCTCCTATCTGCAGTATCAATATTATATCTGCAGTATCTATCTCATATCTAGAGTATCAATCTCATATCTACAGTATCAATATCATATCTGCAGTATTTATCATATCTACAGTATCAATATCATATCTGCAGTATCCATCTCATATCTACAGAATCAATATCATATCTGCAGTATTCATCTTACATCTAGAGTATCAATCTCATATCTACAGTATCAATATCATATCTGCAGTATTTATCATATCTACAGTATCAATATCATATCTGCAGTATCCATCTCATATCTACAGAATCAATATCATATCTGCAGTATTCATCTTACATCTAGAGTATCAATCTCATATCTAGAGTATCAATCTCATATCTATCGCCTCCTCTAGTGTCCTCCTCATTCCAATTGCTGTCATTGACTGGGCATTGATATTGAAAGCACTTGCTAATACGAATGAAGGGCTACTCGGAAATGTACTCTTGTTAAAGCTCGCTGAATTATCTGCATCTTCAAACTATGAATGAGCTTCGGCCGTGAATTGAAATATCTTGAAAGAAGGACCTATTTTGCTATATTCTGTGTACAGATTTTCCATCGCACTAAATACATTTCACTTGTGCTCAGTCACTACACTGCGTTGGTTTTATACAAAGCCTCATAGACAATAGATGGCTTGCAGGAGACATTGTGAACAGTGAATCATTGTAGAAAGCCACACTGGGTTTAAATATGGAAAGCTTGATAAAGCTGCCATAGTATAAAATCCTTTAAAGAGAGACAGGGACATCTGCTGTATAGTTGAGGTAAATCCAGTAAAAAAAAAAATTGGGGGTGTTTAAGTCTGTAGATTTAAAACGTTCACGGGCAATGAACACATAATGTAGTTTTATACACAATAACATGTATTTATCCCAATAGAGAGCCAGTCTAATAAATGTATAGCAATGATAGTAAATAGCAATAAGAAACACTGCTACGTTGCTATGCTTCATACAAGTTAAACAATATACAACCCTCATTGTTATTAGAGATGAGCGAGCATACTCGCTAAGGACAATTACTCGAGCGAGCATTGCCCTTAGCGAGTACCTGCCCGCTCAGAAGAAAAGGTTCGGGTGGCGGCGCAGGTGACAGGTGAGTTGCGGCCATGAGCAGGGGGGAGCGGGGGGGAGAGAGGGAGAGAGAGATCTCCGCTCCGTTCCTCTCCGCTCTCTCCCGCAGCTCCCCGCCCGCCACAGGCAGCCGAATCTTTGCTCCCGAACGGGCAGGTACTCGCTAAGGGCAATGCTCGATCGAGTAATGCCCTTAATGAGTATGCTCGCTCATCTCTAATTGTTATGCTTCGTACAAGTAAAACAATATACAACCCTCAGTGTTCTCCAGAGACAAACGTTCTACAGTATGCGGGACGGAGTAAAACAGAGGATGTTGGACTGTTTGCTTAACCCTTTTTGACATAAAAGATTTCCTGGGGCCCTGTTGCTATTAGTCAGATCTTCTATCTGTGTGATCACCACTTAAATCAATGGTCTCTGATCCGGAGATCTGGAATCAACACTAATGCCCCTTTTACACGGGACGAGCACATGACGTCACCGCTAGTTGTTCGCTCTGAATGTTTAGAATGGCAGAGCATCACTCACACCTCGCCCAGGGTTTCACATTCCTATCAATCGTTACCTGTAAGGCTGGGTTCACACAGGGCGGATTTGCCGCGGTTTTGCCACGCGGAATTTTGCCGCGGCAAATCCGTCCGCGGCCACTAATCTCGGGATTAGCCAGCCATGTGGACGAGATTTCTCAAAAATATCGTCCACACGGGACGGCCAATACGCTGCGGTAAGTCCGGCTGGAACCGCAGCTGCAGACGCCGTGGTTTCAGAATATGCAGCACGTCCATTCTTTTTTTCATTCCGCTGCAGCCGCGCTCTCCTCTATGGGAGCGCCGGCCGCAGCGAAAGAGCGAGCGGCCGGGCCGCTTCAAAGCCGCCGCGGCTTTTTCCGCGGCGGTTCTCCCGGCGGAAGTCTCGCGGTTTTTGCTGCGGCCAAACCGTGAGATTTCCGACGGGAATCCGCCCCGTGTGAACCCAGGCTTAATGGGCCATTAGAAGAGATGACCAACTGATTTAAAGTGATCCTCAGGAAACAAAAAGGGATGAAATTTTTTTCCAGAGTGTGGGCATCCCCCTGCAAAGTCACAACAATTACCTAGTCCCAGCATTTTCGAGATTCACAGGGGGTCTTGCAGTGCATAAGCAGCAGATCTGCTGCCTGTACGGGAAACAACTCTCTGCGCATGTATGCACAATATATACAGTAGATCTGTCTGTGTGTCTGGCAGCTGTCCACGTGAAGACCCCTGTAGATTCCTGAAAAGGCGAGGACGAGATAAGTATGACTTGGTCACTTTAAAAATAAGGATTTTACTATGGAGGTGATCTCCAAAATATGATCAAAGTGAATACATACGCAAGTGAATTTTTAATGACCCCAAACACTAGAGAGGTGACTAGTCTAATATTAGGTCTAATGTATAATTTAGTGCTTGTAGACATAGCAACTATCGTTAAAAAAAAACGATTAAAGCGAAAGTGCATGATAATCGTTGAGTCTGAACGCGAGCCAATGACTGAACAAGGAACGAGAACCGTAGAAAAGTCTCATAGATTCAATGGAGTTTATTCCTGGATGGGACTATCAGCTTGCACAACAGGAGGTCAGAGGACTCCAATCTGCCCTCACATTGGGGTACTAGAGTTGCATATCCTGTGAACCTACCATATATTTGTGAAGTAGAAAAACATCTTTAAGCATCCTATGCCCCATTGTAACTTCTAACTGGAACCTGTACAACTTTTTAGAATAATACGAGAAATTATTGTGGAAAATGCCCCATCCGATATACCATCAATAGTATCCAAATAAATGTGGTACTCATCTTTGAGTGATAAGTAGGAAGCACATCTAGATTCCAAGAAATTCCAACTAAGGCAGTCTGTAGTTGGTGGTAAGAACTATCACACATGGTGGCATTTCTTACAATCCAGATTGGGGAGTAGGAATGGGGAATCCCTTGGCCGAATGGCTCTGCCTAATGACGGAACCAAACCGTGCCGGGTGAAACCCATTGACTATAATAGGGTCTGTTTGCTTTCCACTCAGGTGTCCGCAGCAGTATTTGTGCCGGATCTGCCGGAGGTTCCAACGTAGTTGTGAAACCACCTTTAAAAGCTATGTTTTTACCTTGTCACCAATGTTCTTGTAAAATACAATGTTTTTTTTTAATATACAACATGTTTCTCACTACTTTCCATTCGCTCTCCATGGTTTCCATTCACATGCTAACCTTACCTTGCAGGTCAAGAACAAGTAATTCTCCCCGAGTGTATTCATAGGTCCAGTGAGAAAACGACAGTAGCGCTTCCTCCAGTAAAGTGGTGGGGGTGATTTCATCACCATTGTTGTTATTGTACTTTTGGAATTCTCCTGTCATATATTTTTCTATTGTCAACCATTGATTAGCAGAATGACAATAGATCAGGAAGACTTCTAAGAACCTTATAAGCAAAACAAAAAATAATAATAATGAAACAGCATAACCTGTATTTGTAAAACATGATATCTGCTGTGTGTTAGCAAGCCAACAAATATATGCAGAAAGTAGATTTAGAGCATACAGAATGGAAAAAACCCCACTCCTCCATTACTGATAGGCAAATGTCTATTGGCACAAAGAGGTCTGAGTCAACCGTTCACCATCACCACCACAACCAACAAACATGATATCTGCTGTGTGTTAGCAAGTCCACAAATATATGCAGAAAGTAGATTTAGAGCATACAGAATGGAAAACCCCACTCCTCCATTACTGATAGGCAAATGTCTATTGGCACAAAGAGGTCTGAGTCAACCGTTCACCATCACCACCACAACCAACAAACATTAACCAATTGATCAACTTGGTCTACTGCATTGAAAATGAAAAACTTTTTACCCACGGAGATTGAATTTTATTTCACATTGAACTAGAATCATAGAATAGAATCATAGACTGGTAGAGTTGGAAGGGACCTCCAGGGTCATTGGGTCCGACCCCCTGCTCAGTGCAGGATTCACTAAATCATCCCAGACAGATGTCTGCCCAGCCTTTGTTTGAAGACTTCCATTGAAGAACTCACCACCTCCTGTGGTATCCTGTTCCACTCATTGATCACCCTTTATTGTCTAATATCTAATCTGTCTCCTCCCTTTCAGTTTCATCCCATTGCTTCTAGTCTTTCCTTGTGCAAATGAGAATAGGGCTGATCCCTCTGCAGTGTGACAGCCCTTCAGATATTTGTAGACAGCTATTAAGTCTCCTCTCAGCCTTCTTTTTTGCAAGCTGAACATTCCCAGATCCCCACATTGTACCTCTTCATGTCACGATACCCTTAAATGACAAAGTTCTGGCTTCTTACAGACAGCACTAGGGTTTAACCCTAACAGTTTAGGGGGTTATTCAGACGACCGTATATCAGCCAAGTTTTCACACCCGGCCGATATATGGTGTCCCTCTCTGCAGGGAAAGGAGGCTGAAAGAGCCGGGAGCAGTGCACTAAGCTCCCGCCCCCTGCCACTATTTGCAATGGGAGGGGGCGGATGGGGTGGAGCTAAGTCCCATAATTTAGCTCCGTCCCCGCACCCTCCTATTACAAATAGTGGCGAGGGGCGGGGAGGGGCGGGAGCTCAATGCACTGCTCTCGGCTCTTCCTGCCTTCTCCCCCTGCACAGAGGGACACTGTATATATCGGCCGGGCGTGAAAGCCCAGCCGATACACGGTCGTCTGAAGCCTCCATAACCCTAATCCTGCTGAGCTCAATGCAAAAAAATCTCTATGCATCCATATGTAAGCTACTAGGTTCCCCTTAGCCAAAATATTACCTCTACCTATAGCAGTGATACAATATGAAGCTCTCTGAGAAAATTAAACCTCTGACCCCTAAAACATATAATGAAAATAATCGATACAGAATGATTTATCTGTACAGTAATTAAGTATTCTCGGTCCATTACCAATTTACGGTGTATTACAACACACAATATTGCACCTCTGAATGGCCTGATGTCACAATGTCCAACAAGTTCAGACCAAAATGACCAAATATGAATAAACAGCAACATTGCCTATGACCTGCAAACATTGGATTTTACCTCAGTTTGTAGGGAATACTGTGTGGTTTCGATTGATTGAAGGTGAAAATCAACTTCTGCGCAGCCCTCTGTTGCTGAATTTCCTATACGATGTAAATCATGCATAATAACTTTAACGGTTGTCATTAGTTTTTTTTTGTCTAAATTAAAGCTTTTGCTATTCCTGTATTGCTTCTCGCTTGGATGTAGAGCCAGGAATCGCACCTGTGGTGCACAATACTGATGGGAGCTGCCGGCATAATTCAACTTGGGAAAGAAGGGATGTATGCAAAGCAGCTGGCAACACCCTATAGAATGACAGCAATTAGTAGCGTAATTAGGACTCCCACTTGTTGAAGCTGAAAACCAGGGCACCCATATGACATGAAATATTATCCCTCTACACGGCGGCGTTCTTGTGTGCACCAAGTGCAGTAAATATTTATAGAGGTCTATTTGTAACACATACAATTATTTTAGAACCTCAACAAGTGGGAAATTAATCATTCCTTAGGATCCCGGCACAAAAAGAATGCAGATCGGCCCGGGAGCAATACAAATACAAATGTTAATATTGCGCTTAAAAGCAAAAAAAGCCTTCAAGGGTGCGGTCATATCGCAGGTTTAGTTCAGACGTTGAAGACCGGCTTCACACGGACATATTTGAGCGCACACAATTCGCAGTGCATAGAACTAATTGATTTCAGTTCATTGACATGCGTGTATTTTGTGTGCATTGTCGGACGTGCAAAAATAGATAGAATATGCTTTGCCTTTCTGTGCGTAGAAGTCAATGGGGGTTGCACAAATGCGTACGCAATACGCAAGGAGATGCGTGAAACACTGCATAATTCTGCTAGAAAAAGAACACATTTTGAACTAATTAGATGTTTCTATCAGTGACTTTGTCTGCTGCGCGCAAATGAATATGCCCTGCGTGTGCAACAAGTACAGGAAAAGGCACCGATATGGCGCTGAGAGGTGCGCAAGAACGCATAAGCTCATGTGAAGCCGGCCATAATGAAATTTTCTAGGCTAAGACAAACAGTGGATTAAAAAAAAATGAGCAGTTATATATCAATCTCTTCTTTAGGCTTGTTTCCCATGAGCATATCTCGGGTAGCCATTTTCACGGCCGGCTGATGTACGCTGTGATCTGCTGCATTAGATTCCAGTGCATCAAATCACATGGCAGTATTCCTAAGACGTAAAAGCGCCCGGACAATATAGCAGCGGGCGTTTTTACGTCGGGGCTAAAAGATAGTCCTGGAACTATCTTTTGGTCCGGAATTAGTTGGCCACTGCATGGGCTCCTATGGGAGCCAATGACAGTGGCCGGAGATGGGAGGGAATTTAGCAGCGTGGCTGCTAAACTCCTTCCCTCTGCTCTCCTGCCCGCTTGCTCTTTGCAATGGGAGGGGGGGCGGAGCTAAGTGCAACCCTGTCCTGCCTCCTCCCATTGCTGGCTGTGGACAAGGGGCGGGACGGGGCGAAACCAGGCGCCACTCCCTCCTCGCAGCGAGCAATGGGAGAAGGCGGGACAGGGCGGTGCTTAGCTCCATCGTGCTCCACCCCCTCCCATTGCAAAGCACAAGCAGGGAGGAGAGCAGTGGTGAGCCTGCGAGGGGGAGGGAGGGGAAAGGTGAGATGGCAAGGCAGCTTCGGCTTATATGCGCCAGGGTACATTTGTACATTACTTGTAGACTACGGTCTGTTATGGGAATAAATCATATTCCAGAAGATTTCAATGGTTTGCTCCAGAGTGATTATAATGAGAAACCTCATGCATGAATATATGTATTTTAACTCACGGATGTTCTCCGTCAGCCCCCAATACTCTTCTGGTTTATTGAAAGAAAGTACAATACAGATATACTGAATATGATGCACCAATTACATGCATGCCTCTCCCAACATCATAACAACTCATGATTGGCCTAGTATGTAATGATGCTGATGATTAACATATGTTTACACCCCAGGTGTACGTTGCTATGTGAACATGTAATTCCTATACACTTAAGTAGCACAGACTTTATTAATATTCCAATCTGGACCGAAAGTATGCAGTCAGAGATAAGAAGTTCCTCCCCTTGATAGAAAGCTCTGGGAAGATGCGGAGGAGTTAGCTTCATCTTCTACTTGTACATACCAACCTATAATATTGAGCTCGGTAACCATTTAACTTAGCCATTTCCTTTGAAGGAGGATATATGTTTGCATAGGCTGATTTAAGAAACACATTTATATTATTATTACTACAACAGGTCATACTATGCAACAATACTATAATTTCATACGGACCTAAATGTCTTAAAATCTACTACAATACATAGTTAACATTTTCACAATATCTAATAACATGTCCATATATTAATATGACGTACCCTTAGGCATAGTTGCAATACAGTGTCACCACGGAAAACTTTCTGCCATGTTTGCACCACTTCTGGAAGAAATGATTTGACTATGAAAACTTCTCCAGGATCCAGGACATCATGTTCCGACCATGTACAGACTACTTTTAGGGCTCTGCGCAGACCCCCATCCATTTTTTCAGGAGAGAGTACTTGCAGCATTGCTGCCATTCCTTTCTGGGACCAGGAGGACATGCTTTTATCCAGACTGATTGGCGAGCTCTCTTCGAGCCTATACACTGTAACCTCCTCTCCAGCTGAAAGACAATGAAATTAGAAGTTAATGTAATGCGTGCAAAGGTATACAGTAAATGCACAAATGTATTCACCAAAAATAACATTATTCTCAAGTTTGACAATATTATTTTTACAATTTTTAATAGTATTTGAATTACATCTGTAACTCTAGAACAGGGGTGTAACTAAAAGCTCAGGGGACCGGGTACAAAAATTCAGCCCCCTCCATCTGTACCCATACCCAGAGACGTACATTAAAGATTCGGGGCCCCAATCCAAAATCTGTAACAGGGCCCCCCAACTATAATGCTTTATTCATTGTACTGGGCTCCCTATATGGAGAAGAGAGGCCTTATGGGCCCCCTAAGGCTCCTGGGCCCGGGTGCAACCACATCCCCTGCATCCTTTATAGTTAACGCCCCTGCTCTAGAATGTGAAAAAGAGAAGACCAAGTAGAGATCACATGGTCTTATAAACTCAAAGTTTAAAGTTAACTACCACTTAAGACGTTGGCTGAAATCTTGGAAAGATGTAGAACTCATGGGTCCATTTCTTCTAGTGTTACATACATGGTAAGAGCAATCTTTTCTATCTACTGCTTATTATTAGCCTTCTGTGACTGTTGCGGAGCCTGATAATTACATTTCTAGTTTACTCCTGTATTTCGACTTTGAGCGACTGGATCACAAATGCAAAACTACTTCTTGTGCTGTCTCTGCACCGAAAGCAACATATTGTGTTTTGTGAAGCTCTATGAATCTACAGTGAATAAGTGAACTATGACATTGAACAGCAGTGATGCTTATTGTGAATTACGTTAGTCTTTAGGACACATCTGGTCTATCGTCACTTGGTTTAGAGTATAGACACATTTTAAGATCTTATGGCTTCCCATTGGGATATGTTTTTTTAGGTGGGGTCCACAAACTTATAATCACTCCTAGCTTCTAGCCATACAGCTACAGTTGGCTTGGCTCTAGAGGTGGAGATACACATTAGATAGAAGTAGGCCGATGACTGCACAACTGTTGAATGAAACATCACCCGGTGAACGATTGTTTTGAAGATGGACCCATACACATTTTTGTCCATACTGGCCTTTACTATTGATCAAGCTGGCCACACCTGTTCAATGTCACCAGGCGATGGATCATGGATTTTTCTAAGGACATTTTTACAAAAAAAAGATTTTTCTTGGAGTGTTCTTTCAAAAAAAGATCTTTCTGGATCTGGGAGCATTCTCTCTCTCTGGGAATGTTCATTAAAAACTTTTTGCGAATGTTCTATTAAGAGAAGCTCTTTCTGTAAATGTTCTGAAAGAAGCTTTTGGGAGCATTCTTTCAAGGGAACATCTTTCTGGGTCTGGAAACATTCTTTCTAAGATCAATCTTTTCTATATCATGTTCCAGGTCTATGAGGGAGGATGATAACACTCCAATTAAAGTCAGTGTAAGTATTATCCATTATCAGTCTTCCCCACAGATCCTGCAGAGTGAAACATACTGAGGTAAAAATGTCAAGTTGTCTGTTTTAGAGCACAGCAATCCCTTCCTTCCCTGCAATCTAGGAGTCTAAGGGCCCTTTTACACAGAAGCACCCAACTGTCGTCCCAGCGATAACCGCTCTTGAGCGATGATCGCTCAGTGAACAGAGGCGGAGTGCGCCGGGGATTGCTCAGACTACCCCTCTCTATTCACCGTAAACAGGCAGTCATTCAGAGATGAACACTGCCTGTTCATACAGGTCAATCATTGTTTGATTTTTATGCTTGTGCGATCCAAACAACGAATGAATTATCGTTCTTCGTTCACATATTGTAGGCATTTACACTGGATGATTATTATTACGATTCCCACGATCCAGCAAGAGTTTGAATATTCTGTGTAAAAGAGCCCTAAAGTGGTCAGCCACCATGATACTGTTTGTAAGTAGATGTTTAAAGATTTACACACTCTTCAAATGCAAAGACTGAATTTGCCCTCATGAAATAATGTACAATATATATATATAATATGAACATATGCTGAATGTACTATGATAGTTTGCTGGTACTTAGAATCCTAGCACTTCCCAGGTAACACTGTGCATGCAGTGTGCTGGGTCCATCAGATTATCTTTTAGGTCTCCTCTATACCGTTGCCTCTTAATAGTATGGTTTATCTACTTGCTGTAATTCCCAGTAGCTTATTTGACTATATTGCCCTATGTACTTGAGTTGGCCCAGGATTGTAATACTTTATGTGCCAGCAGAAAGCTGCTGCTCCACAATCAAGTAGGAGCAAGTAGGGTCCTCAGTTGTCAGAAACAGCTGAGGACCCGACGGAGAAGACATAAGTGGTCTGTAACCGCTTCTGCCTTTTCTTTCACAGGCTACATAGCGCTCAGTAGAGAATGTGGGAAGTGGCAGTGCTGTTTCCTGCATGGGACCTGGCAATCATGTGATCACCAGGAATCTTCGGCATATCACAGCTATAGGGTCTCAGACCCCTGACAGTAACTAATGTTTTTTCCTGTAACTTGGGGCTCCAGTTGATGCTCCAGTTCCAATTGAAAAATGTGAAATCTTATATGTAAAACACAAAGTCTGTTTGTGTCGTGTACACATCCACAGTTCTGGTCCGATTTGAGTGACATTTTGCATGAGTGTTCTTCAGCACCAGACGACAAATACTGGCGTACTTAAAAATCGAAAACTTGCTACTCCTCCTGTAATTTTAATTTCTCATAGCAACCAGTCACAGCGCAGCTTCCACTTCTTATACTGCTGAAATAAAATTAAAGCTGTACTGTGATTGGTTGCTATTTCTTATACTGCTGAGGTAACATGAAAGCTGCGCTGTGATTGGTTGCTATTTCTTATACTGCTGAGGTAACATGAAAGCTGCGCTGTGATTGGTTGCTGTGGGCAACACAGATTTTCTTTTGGACAGCTTTCATAAGAGTGCAGTGCTCATTTTTGTGACCCACTTTGTATATTTTTTGCTACTTTTTTTACACATTACCCCTAATAAAATGAAGAAAGAAGAAAAAAAAAGAAACCAAAAAAAATTTTGGTGAACAAAAGTATTGAATAATAGTCCTACAAGTAGACGGACTGGCTGCAATGTTCCAGTCTGTCGGACAGGTTGACATTTATGTTTTTGTGGTTTGTTACTTCTTTATGTGTTACTTTACTCATTTGTTGATATTCCCTCAGTGTTTTCCCCATCACTGATTTTGTTCTGGTTTTGTATGGGGATTTTACCTTGCTGTTTGTGGAACTCTGTCTGTCCGCTTGCATTACCTGGGTCATTATTTACCTCTGCTTCTGGGTCTGGTTGCTGCTGATTATTTTCTCAGTCTGTGTGGAGAGAGGACGTGTTTGTGGTGGTAAGAGTTCTGCTGTGAAGCTAAGTGGTGCTTTTGTTTGTTCATTAGTGTTTTCCTTCTTTTAGTTGCTAGAGTAAGTGGCTGAGGCACGAGAAGCGGGCCGCCTTTATCAAGGCGATAACCTCACTTTCAAGCAGGGTGGTTCTTGTCCGAGTAGTTAGGGTGAAGTTGTCCTTTCCTCCTTTTGTTTAGGTTATACTGTATATTTTACCCCGTTCTGCAGTCCACTCCCTATGCGAACGCAGCCTTACGTTCGTCCTTGTCTTGGTGTGTCTTACAACCACCACATGGGTAAAATCGCTAAAAAGTGTCTGGTTATTTAGGACCAAAATACTCTGATCTTCAAGAGGTTTTGAAAATGTCATTTTAATTACTGAATGTTACTTTTATTCATTTAGAAGTAAAATGATATAATTTGGCTATAAATCACCTAGAAAAAAAACTACCGTATATACTCGAGTATTAGCCGACCCGAGTATAAGCCGAGTCAATAAGTTTTACCACAAAATACTGGGAAAACTTATTGACTCGAGTATAAGCCTAACTAGACTCCAGTATATACTAGGTAAAAAGAAAAACCTCCATACTCACCTCCCAGCCGGCGTCTGAGTCTGTGCGGCAACCTGTGTGGATTCTCCCCGCTGTCATCCCCACCATCCACTCTGCTTGGCTCTGTCATCTCTGTCAGTGCTGTGTAAGTAAGCGCTGTGATTGGATTGAGCGCCAGCCAATCACAGCCGGCACTCGATCCAATCACAGCACTTACTTATACAGCGTCGATGGCAGGGGATTTGAAAGCCGAGCAGGGAGATGACAGCGAGGAAAAATCTAAAGTAGCTAGCGATTAGCTGTGAATGATCGAGCGCTGGCTGTGATCGTCTGGCCCTCGATCCAATCACAGCATTGACGCCAGGGGATGACAGAGTCGAGCAGAGAGGACGGCGGGGGATGACGGTGGGGAGATTTCTAGCAGTTTGCCGCATTGCCGCTGGGAACACAGGAATTCAAGCAGCTTGCCGCACCACCGCCGGGGACACAGATGCCAGCTGGGAGATCAGTATGAAGGTTTTTATTGTTTTTTTTTTTTTTAACCCTTCCCTGACTCGAGTATAAGCCAAGGGGGGCTTGTTCAGCAAAAAAATGTGCTGAAAAACTAGGCTTATACTCGAGTATATATGGTATATATAAGCCATAAATGTTCATATCTAGTTGATGCATGCAACAGAATAGAAAGAAAGAGACATGAAATTAAAGCCTCTGTAATATAATAACCAGGAAGGGAATGTCGGACTTGCTGGAAAGCTGATCTCCAATTAAAACGTTTTTCATGCTGAAAGCATTAGCAAGCCAAATAAGACCAGAGGTCAAAGAAGCAGAGACTTTGAAAAGAAAAATTACACCTGTGAACAGATCAATAAGCGCAGTCCCAAACAATGTGATATGTTGAAAAATTAGAGCTCACCAAAAAGATGCACCGGGGTAAAAGGTATAGTCTGTGCGAGCCTCATTAAGTTATTTCTTTCCACCGCTGAAACAATAAGAAAGAACTGCTAGAAATGCACTTTTTACACTTCAAGTATCAAAAATATTTTTCTACTGTTTTCATTCAATTCAATGCGAATATGTTTGTTAATAGCAATGTTTTTTAAAATAAACCCTTAATTGAACATATTTAGCACAAGACAGGAGATGGGCTATCAGACCGCTTACAGACGGGTGAAAATAAAAAAAAAAAAAAGAAGACAAAATCATGGCATGCTCTATACAGCCACGATTTGTAATGTCTTGTAACCCATGTTTCCCTATGGACCCTTCCTCTGTTGTATCGCACGAAAATGCGGTTTCGCATGGTGCAATCCAACTTTTACACTAGGAAATCCTACTGTAAAAGCCCCAAAATAAGCCCTAGCTGCCTAAAAAACCCAAAAAAAGAAATACAGCACCTAAGAGGCGCTGTCCGGCTCCGGTGCACGTCTCTTGAAGCTTCCCGGCACTTGATTGAAATTCTCCGGCATAGCTTTTGGTTTTGAAAAACCCTGCCCCTAAGAAGCTATGCCTCTGATTGGCTGAGCGCCGCGGCGCTTAGCCAATAAGAATTAGAGCCAGTGCTCGATGACCAATTCACAGCCATTCAATAAAGGGCTTATTTATATATTATATTTCAAGCCCACCCCAGCCCCCGAAAATCCTCACACGCGGTGCTACAAAGTTGCGTGAAACAAAATCGTAATATCACCACGAGAAAACACAGTAATATCACACAGATGCAATATCGCTGCGATTTTCACGAGTCGATATCACGTTGCCCATGTAGAAGCGGCCTTAAGCATATCATAGAAGTAGGACGCCCATTCATCACTGACCCGTTAGCCTCCAGGTGACATTTTGCAATTGGTTATACCTTTCAGGAATGCATTTATAGATAATCATAAACTTCACTACTTCGGTAATATTAACATATAACTGCTACCACCATTTGTGGTGAAGACAGAAGAAAGCCGGTGGTGGACAAACACAGAAGAGGCCATGATTATTTCTGATGGATCCTATCCATTGGCGGTTGTGGAGGGAAGCGTTATCACCATCCGTGACATGCAATCTTAACACAAGTGGAGGAGCTGCAATCTTTTTGTACTGTTGCTCGGGTCTCATACATGGGGCTTCTGTGCTTGTGTATAAGGTATGTCCATGCCTCATAAAACAATCAGCAGATAGTCAGACGTAGGCAGAGATTTTCTTTTTGAAGTTTTTTCTATTTTTTTTTAACCTGACACTGGTCAATAGCTCACATTTTCTATGAACTGCCTATAAATGTAAGGATGGTTGGCAACTCTAGATACAAATGGGGTATATTTATTATCCTACTAGGGCATCAAAAAGTTGCATTTCTAGTGAAAGCGACTTTAGTGTTAAAAACTGCAACCTTTTGAACTTCTATGCCACCTCTGACATTTTTTAAACGGGAGACTAAAGGCCCTTTTACACGGAATGATTATTGTTCGAAAAATCATTCAAATGAGCAAAAATGAACAATCATTCAGTGAAAATACAGCGAACAATCAACTGACGAACGATGAATCGTTCTCTTTTCGTTCATTATATGCAGGCATGAAAAATCATTGTTGCTCGTTCGCTAATTGTTCGATTCAAATACCCGACTGTTGAGTTGTTCTCATTCACTTATACAGTGAGTGAATGTGAATGACTCAAGGATTTCTCATGTGAACAAGCCAACAAAGTATCTGCCTGTAAAAACAGGCTGCCTGAGGGAACTCTGACATCATTCACTCATTGTTCACTCAGTGGCATCATTTTGAGGTACAAAGGACTTTTTGATTACTTTTTGTTCTTGTTTTTGGGTGATGAGATGAACCAAAAATGGCTATTCTGGCAAGTTTTTAATTTTAAGGCATCTACTATTAATTTCATAGTATGGGTCGTTATTAGAGATGAGCGAGCGTACTCGGAAAAGCACTACTCGCTCAAGTAATTTGCTTTATCCGAGTATCGCTGTGCTCGTCCCTGAAGATTCGTGTGCCGGCACGGAGCGGGGAGGAACGGAGGTAAGATCTTTCTCTCCCTCTCTCCCGCCCGCTCTCCCCTGCTCCCCACTGCGACTCACCTGTCAGCCGCAGCGGCACCCGAATCTTCAGGGACGAGCACAGCGATACTCGGATAAAGCAAATTACTCGAGCGAGTAGTGCTTTTCCGAGTATGCTCGCTCATCTCTAGTCGTTATGGATGCAAAGATAACAATGATGAGGAGAATGTTATTTAATTTTTTTACTAATAGAACATTGTGTAACAGAAAAAAGTTTAGTTTCTTTTTACATAAAACCATATGCCGCAGTCAGTGTTTACCACAGCATCTAAGGGGTTAAACAACTGGATTGCACAATGAAAAAAAAGGCGAACTAGGCACAGAAGATTGAATAGATAAGCAAGTGTTCATCCAAATCACAGTTTTTCTGAAAAAAAAAGCATATGTGACAATCAGAGAGCAAGTATGCTCTCTGATTGATGGGGAGGGTCATAACATGGTTATGGGGTTTTATAGTGAGGAGGGGGGTGTTGATCTGAAGCACTAGAGATGAGGAAGATACTGACAGATCTTTCTCCTACCCCTGCCCTATAATAGTTGAAATGGCAGTTGCAAGTTTAGTACATGCAGTTCCCACTTCAACCTTCTCGACCCTTATCGAAAACCAGGCTACCGTTCTTGACTTTCAAGCAAGACCAAATTGTGGCTGTAGTCTCGTTGCAGGGGGAAATAGAAACATTTAATTTAGCTTGGACAGGAGTACAGGCACTATTCTAACAAGTTGAAGTAAGTAGCAGAACAACTTCTTTGGTGCAAATCATTGGGTATGTTGGTCACATTACTCTTCTTTAAACCACCGCATGTTCCACAGAATAGTTTATCACCAAGACAGTTTTGAAAGCTGTTAATGTAAGCACAAAGTGTCTCAAATACATTTAAAAAATTTAATCATCATTTGTTATGGAATTCTGATGCATTTTACTGTTAATAGCCAACAGTGTTAGTAAAGATTAGAGATCAGCGAGCACCATCGAGTACGCTAATACTCGAACGAGCATTAAGCTCAGCAGAGTATATTCGCTCAACTCAAGTAAAGATGTGTTTAGGCTGAACGGTTAGCGTTCAAATGAACCAAAATGAATGATAATTGTTCCGTTTAAGCGCGAGCCAACGACTGAACGAGAAATGAGAATCGTGAGGTTTTTGTTCGTCGTTCATTTTCAGCTGGCATAAAAATCGTCACAGTTCGTTCAATTGTCGGGCAGTTTAAACACCGATCCTTCAGAGTATCACATAGCAATATGAAACAATGAATGATAAGTCAACGAGAACTCCATGATTTTCAGTGAGAATCGTGCAGCCTAAACAGGCTCCAACAAATGAGCCGGTGATGACGTCATCGGCTCGTTCACTTGGGCCAACGAGAATCATGAGATTCTCATTCTGTCTAAAAGGGCCATAAGTCAGGATGGACGTACTTATGTAATCTTTGGCTGCAAGGAGATTTGACAAGATACTTCATTTTAGATAAAGAAATAACATCTCGGCTCACCTGAGTAATGGTTGCTTAAGTCTTGCGAGGCTTTTAATGAAGCTGACATTTCTGCAATAGAATACATGAAAGTGACTGTAATGCACTCAGAATTTGCATACTGATTATCAGTAATAATGCCCCGGTGCTGTCCACACCAGTAAAATGTAGATCTAATCCTGCCAGGTCTGCGAGAGCTTCAAATCAGCTTTTCCATATCAATTTTATCATCTCCATCCTTCTATTATCTCAATAACACTGACAACAGACTACAAATATTGGGATGTAGTGAGTGGCTCTTAATGTAATCATTTAGATGTAATAATCCTAGATGAGAGACTTATTAAATGTGGATAACTTATGGGCTTTCAATCTTTTCTGGAAATCTTTGTACCCCGGGGTGTGACTAGCACAGGTGCGCCAAAAATCACAGAAAATCGAATTAAATAAAAATTAAATTAACTCAAATCTACCTTTTCAACATCATCATCATAACAGTATTAACTTACTTATGACGGATTCCGAACTTCTAAATCTACATTAAAAACAAAAAGTACATTTTAATGAGCAGTCTAATAAATACCAAGAATTTAAAAATATGATCTAAATACTAGAAGTTAAAATAAAAAAAGCTAATTTTCCAACTTTAAAATTATGTTATGCAGTATGTCAAATTTTAGATTTCCCCAAATCTACTGGGCTTGGCTTTAGGGCTCCTTCACACGAGCCTATGCGTTTTTACATTTTCTCGGACGCGCCGTGAATTCGCATGAATGGACGATTTCCCACTATCAAATCCCGAGCTTAATTAGCATTTTCTCGTCGATTCACAGGGCTGGGTGCGATGTTTTGTGAAAAAAAATACGTCGCAGCCCGGAAATCCCTTGCTCAGCATAAGGCCTCCTTCACACGGGCGACAAAGTCGCATGATTGCGTCGCGTTGTGACAATCCCACAAATCGCATGTATGTGAAGCCCATGGTTTTCTATGAGTTCCTTCACACATGTGATATTCTGTAGCCTGCAACAACCCGACACAAAAACTTCACGGTCCATCGGGTGATATGCCCGCGACTCGTGAAGTTTTGTAGCTATCAGTCATTGACTCTAGTTTAAACGATTCTTTGATCGATAATGTATCCTGATGGAATCGCTCTCCATATTCGTCACTCATGGCACCACAGTTGGCAAGGAAGACGTCCAGGTGAGATTGTAGGAAATGGATTTTGAATGACATGTTGCAACCCAATCGATGGTACTTTTCTAGAGGTTTATTCACAATCTCAGTGTAGTCATCAACTCTTCAATTTCCCAGGAAGCCATGCGCAACATCTTTAAATGCCTAACCTTGTGGATCTGAATAAATGGGCTACATATCTGAGCCCAGAGCTAACTCAAAGTTTTCAATGTCATTTTCCTTTGTTCCATGATGAAATGATTAAGAAATACCTAATCGTTCCATCTAAACTCACCTTTACTGGGCACAGGACATCCACCTAATTTTCTTGCCCAGGTGCCTCTACCAGTATTATCCGTCCCTTTTTATATACCACAAACACTGATACCTCAGAGCTTATTCACACGCTGGCGTCATAAAAACGCGTGATCTGGCGCACAAATCTAACGTTTGTGCGCCTGTTCAGACGGCACTGGCCCGGCGCATATACGCTGAGCCCACAATGCCGTCGGGTGAGCGGAGACCGTTTAGGTCTGTTAAGCTGTCTCCCCCTTCCCTCCCGCTCGCCGGCTCACTGCAAGGGGAGGAGGCGGGATGGGAGCTTAGCAACTAGCCCCGCCCCCTCCCATTGCAAACATCCAGCAATGGGCGGAGAAAAGGGGGAGGGAATTTAGCAGTCACGCTGCTAAACTCCCTCCCACTTCCCTTCTCCGGCCACTGTCATTGGCTCTCATTGGAGTCTATGGCAGCGGCTGTATTCCGGCCAGGAAAGATAGTTCCAGGACTATATTTCCTGCCGGTTGTAAAAGCGCCCGGCGCTATATTGGCAGACCAGGTGTTTTAACACTACGGGAATGCGCCCATCTAATCTGCTGCATTGGAATCCAATGCATCAGATGGTAGTGTATATGGGCCGGTCGTGAAAATGGCGGCCAATATACGCTCATGTGAATAAAGCCTTATAATGTTACTTGTATTGGAAACTAAAACACACATATCTAATATTATTGTGGAAAGTGTATGGCTTTGACTCTCTAACTAATTAGAAGCCCACATATTACATCTTACTTAGCCTTCTGGCTTAAACATTCTCCCTATACTAGATACGGTCATAGAGGATGAAATATGTAACTGACAACACAATACGCAGAGGAGATTTGAAGAGTTAAAACTGAAGGAAAGAAGTGACAACTAAAATTAAGGAATATAACAACCACAGAATTCCTGGTTGATATACTTCTCCATATAGAATGCCCTCTAGGTGTTTGTCAGTTTATGAAACTCAAGACCCATGTTATTACAAGATTCTATTTCAGGAATCATTTTCTTCCCATAAACAAGGAATAAGCAACCAAGAAACGCCTGCAGACACCTCCAGGGTGCAGAATCTAAGGTCCTATGAATATCGTCTACAGTCAACCTAGAAAACCTGATGCAGATCCTAGCAATCTGCACTTGAATATTCGGTCCCCTTAAAACCGCGCAGATCTGACAGCGATTCGTATATTGCCGGTTAAAAAGTTTTGTGTTGCAAATAAATTAGCCACCATTATACTTTTTTCTTTCTCTCCCGCACACAAAAGTTCATATATAGAAGTAGCTGCTCAACCATAGATGGTCTGTGAGACATCAACATGTTCATAGACCTCTTCTACCAACTGATGGAAGTTTTGCTCTTCCTTTTGCCAATGGACAAGGATGACACAAGATAGTACAATAGGATAAAAATGGGTAAACCAGCTCAACTTGTAGAACTAGTACTATATTATATATTCCTATAATAAAACTACATCCCTTGGGCTGTATTGGGTAATGCATTGGGTATTGCAGTGTATTACCCAATACTGGTATTGGGTAATACACTGAAGGACAAGAAAAATGTAACTACTGAGTATATTAGAAAAGAAAAAACTAATGAATATATATCTCTGTCGAACCAACGGTGTATGTTGTTGACAATTTAACCCTTCGAGGGTCCCCATCTTTCTACTGTCTAATGGCTATAACAATTTAGTACACAAGTACAGTATATGGGGAGGATTTATATAGTTGAGTCTTCTTTTGTTAGGTCTAAATAAGCTCTTCTCTTTGTCTTGTCATTTCCCTACATAATCAGCCCACTTCTGACTTTGTGTGACTTCCAGTCTTATTATATAATCTCTTGCATTGGTCAATGAATGAATGTAGCCAGCACACTGAGGAATGAATGTATAAGATGCTTCATACAGTGTGTAGGTGTGCACGAATAATGTTCTTCAAGTGGGTAATCTGAATACTACGTACTCCTGGAGAATGAGCATGTGGTAAATCCTTTGTACAATGCAGAAACAAAGTCCCTCATTTGGTCCTGATTATTGTACTTACAATGAACTCCTCCTCAGCTGAGCCGTGCTATTGTGGAGCTCCTAAAGAAAGACCACAAGTCGTTATGTAGGCTGAAGAGAAAATCCGGCATTACCCATTATAAAACACCTTCTACTCGTACAGAGAAACAATATTATGTAATGAATACTTATAGAATATTAGAGAAGGTGCAATGGAAGCAACATTAAATGGCACGTAATTAATCAATGAGTCTGTTCCGGATTTGTTTTCAACTCATCATGTCTTAAAGTGTTTTGTAAGGCTTTTTCTCACTGCTACATCAGAATAAGCCCTTTTCAGTAAATATAGAATATACAGTTCTTTTTGCGGTATACAGGGCTCAACAGTCACTTATCCGGGTGGGTCATAATTAACCCAAAAATCCAGTGCTTTTTTTGCAGCAACTAATTTTAACCCCTTAAGGACCAGGCTATTTTGTACCTTACGGACCAGACACTTTTTAGGGATTTTACCAATGTGAGGTTTTTTTGCCCTATTTTTTTTTTCAGCTAAAAAACTTTTTTTTTTTGCTGCGTTTTTTGTTCCCCGTGAAATGTATGAGTATTTTTTTTTATATCTGTCTTCACTGACTTTTTTGTCTGTTTTTTTTTAGCTTTATTGGGGGTAAAAAGCTAAAATATATATATTTTTTAACATTTACAGTTTTTTTTTTTTAATTATATTTACACTAAAATAAAGTATGGCAATAGGCTCTTCATTTTGTTTCAGACATTTTGATATATAATATACACAGTTTTGGATTACAGGGCGCATATGGCGACGGTTTGGGTTTCGGTGGGTCATTTTCTTTTTTATATGTATATATTTTTATTTTATTATGTAATTTTTTTAAACTTTTTTTTGTAACTTTTTTTTTTTTTACCATCTATGTTCCACATGACGTCATATAAGACCTCTGGGGGTCATTCATATTGTCTGTCTTTTTTTTTTAATTTTTATTTCACATTTTTCCACTGTAGCTGGGGCACCCATAGGAGCCGCATAGATGGGAGCCCCAGTTACAAGGGAAAACATTGCCCTGAAGTGACGACAGTCATGAACAGAGTCGATCTGTGTCTGCTAGGACCCTGCAGCTCTGCTATAACAGGGGCACCCAGCAGTCATGTGATCACTGGGTCGCGTAGTGGAAGTAATACTTCCGTTTTTTACTTTTTAATACACAGTGCTCATTGAGCGCTATATACCTGGGGAAGGAGAAGGCAGAAGTAGCTAAAACTGCTTCTCCTCTGGGTCCTCAGCTGTGTCTGACAATTGAGAACCCAACCTGCTCCTGCTTAATTGCAGGAACAGAGGCTTTAATCCTGCGTGGTACTTTTGCTATCGTCGGGGATTAAAGCCTAGGACCGTATATTTACCGTGCTTGGTCCTTAGAGGGGTTAAAGTTCAGTAGGATCAGTAGTGACAATAATTACATAACCACTACTCAAAAAGTTGGAAAACTATAATTTATAAGCATTTCCTCAGCTGCCCTTACCTCTTGAGAGTGTCTCAAGTATTCATTTGTCTGTAATAGATTTCTTCCAATTTCTTGAGCTTTAAGTTGCTGCCGAACATAAGCCATGTGTTCCAATCCTGGTCAAAAATGTAAAACAAAAGCCACTAGTCTTTATCTACATTCATATATGGTTAATATAGGCTACAGTGTGTAGTACTACGTATCATGGATAAACATGCATTGTAGATATAGAGAAACTTTGCAGATGTAGAAAAATAGTGCAAATGTAAGGAACCAATGACACCATTAAACCTTGATGGCATATTCATATCCTTCTCTATGCGTTTCACCCTTAAGATCAAAGGGCTCCTCAGGGAACATAAACGAAACTCCTATGTCATGGTTGTATCAAGTAGAGATAGTGATAAATGAGAAACCCACAGCGGAGGTGACAGGTTGGCCTGGTGTTATCTCCCTAACAGCAATGTAGAGATTATAAACTTTCACATTCCTTGTCACTGGACTAATTATTTACTGTTTTGCTCATCCCTCCCTCCCTGATATTTATCTAAGTGCTATTAATCACAATGTCTGTGCCCTCTTATGCTATCTGGTATTTATCTAGTGCAAATTAAGTTCACCATGTCTGTACCCTCCCATGTGATCATGTGTATATGTGCCCCATCCATTTGCCTGAGGAAGGATTCTGAGAGGATCCAAAAGCTTGCTGTAACATCATGTATTTTTGTTAGCCATTAAAAGTTATCATATCTACAAGATTATTGGTTTCTCTTACTGAGAACAATCACACTTTGCTCTACTGGCTAACGGCCCTTTTAGAAGGGACGAATGTTGGGCAAAAGATGCCCGATACTCGTCCCCGCAAATACTAGCTCCTGTGCACATCCAAGAGACAGAGAGAGAAGGGACATGAGGGTGAGAAACTAAAAGCTTTCTGCAGATTGCTGTATACAGTGATATACATAAGCTGTAGCAGCCAAACGTTGCAAAAGTTTTAATTAGACACCATAGCACAAATGATTTGCAACCCAAAGTAGATGCATTAAAATCAAAAATGCCCTCAAAATGTGTCTATAGCCTTTAAGAACATGTCTCAGGTGAATGGAGATAGACCATTGGCATGGAAGGCTTAATGAGATGCAAACTGATACTCTTGAAGATAGGGCAAGGCAGTAACAGCAAGGCGGCGAGAGAGAGAGATCTGAGTGGGAAATGAAGGGATAATAAAAAAACGGATAGGTGCTAAGGAGAAGGAGACAAAGAAGGGGACAAATGATAAATATCCCTAAAATGTGCTTAGCCACGTCTTTTTCATTAAACGTGGAATTCCTCCTGATTGGTCTACTCCACTGAGGTCTTCATTGGCATCCAGGAGGTAGAGAGGAGGTGACCCTTCCTCTCTCCCCATATACATGAGTGTTTCTTTTTTTCCCCCTGCTAACCGTGTGGTAATTTGAGTTATAAATGATTCACTTAGCGCCTATTCGGTTCCCTTTTTTCTTTGGCTTCTCTGATGGTTCATTAACGGTTTCAAAGGTGGCTTCTTGGTGACTATGATGACAACCTATCTGAGCAGTCTACACCCTAGTGTCTAGAATACTGAGCTCTTTTAGATTTTGGTGGACTTTGGATCTGGTGGGTCTAGAATACCTACTTACTATTTAGTTCCCTATCTATTCCGCACTAGATGGGATTTCTTTTCTCGAATTCTCGAGTGGGAAGACCATGAAGGACAGGGCCTATAACATGAGAGGAGATAACTGGACAGACGGTGAGAGTCATTGGTCAGTATAGACAGTGTGAGGGGACATAGAGGAGTTTAAAAGGGGACTTGATGTCTTTCTGGAGAAGAAGGATATTACAGGATATAAATATTAGGTTAAGTGTCAATCCTGGTATATAAGCAGGTAGGAACTATTAGGGGTTGATCCAGGGAACAGTCTGATTGCCATTAGGGAGTCGGGAAGGAATTTTTCCCCCAAAAGGGCTAATTGGCTTCTGGCCTTGGGGTTTTTTGCCTTCCTCTGGATCAACACAGTAGGATAGACAGGCTGGACTAGATGGACAATGTCTTCATTCGGCCTTACATACTATGTTACTATGTTACTATGACACGTTTGTTGCATGTGGTTCCTATGAAGCTACCACCAGGAACCAGATTGCAATGACACAGTTGAAATTGACTTTTAAACATTTCTTTTTTACAGTTCTGTAATGCAACATTCAAGTATATTGCCATCTTGTGTGATTTGAAACCAATAAGTGTCTGTGGAATTTCTACAATGTCTTTTATAATCACATGCAACCATTATAATGGCAATATTAGGCACGTAGACAATAATGGCACTGCTGATGGACAGAAATAGGACTTTTTTTTACTGGTATCATACAACCCTTTTAAATGTAACCTTACTCTTCCTAGCGGTAATTGGTTAGTTCAGCCAGTATATAGGTTGTGCTATCGATGTCCTCCGTGTGTTTTGTTCCACTTCGAAATATTTTAATCTTTTTGTTTTGAAGCGAGTGAGTTTCCAGAAGTACATTGAGAACTAGTAAAGAATCTTCCTATCTCTGCTACAGTAGATACTTACTTGGGGAGATTAATGCATATTAGGACAGGGATCATATTGTTTTGTTAGCAGCAGGTGGCCACTTACTTAGTTGATTAAAACTGGATACGGAGAGCCTGTTCTTGCTGGGTTCCACCTCTTCATTCTTCAGGCCGCTGCATTCTGCCGGTTCGGAGCTCATCTGGGTGCTTTGGGAACAGCCATCAACGGTAATCACCTGCAAGAGGGAAAAGTCAGAAATAAGGCCAGACATACGGTAGGATATCTTGTCTGTGCTGGAGAACATGTTATCTCCTATTGGTATCAGGTCATCAGGTCAATATAAACCTGCAGAGAATGTCAGTCCATCCTGGCAAATGCAGGAGTGATGTAACTATCCGTTCCTGCAATGTACAGATTACAATATCGGGGCCGTAATCCTACAGATTGTCTAAAATACACTACAAACATCCACTTAGCTAATATGAGCCAAAGAACAAGTGCAACCGGTGTGCGGTATAAGATTTCTCAGTTTTGCTAATTATTTCTTCACTTGTTAAGAGTTCAGAAAAAAACATAAAAAGACCAATAAATGTCCTGATTTAGAACTTTTAATCCCTTTTACGCTGCAGGACATACATTTAGGTCTTGGAGGTTTGGGGTTTCTATGGAGGGGTATGGGGGGGGTTGAACTTGCTCCATACAATACGAGTGCCGGCTGTTTCTTACAGCCAACACCTGCCCGTAGCAGTATTTGCACGAGGCTTTTCTGCGTGCATTTCAGCATATTTTACTGTACGTTTTGCGCATGCCGCGCATGTTCATTTGTGTGTGAACGAACCCATTGAAATCAATGGGTTCTAGATGCACGCAGATACGCCCATGTAAAGGAGCCCCAACACCGGTTCACATGAGTGCATGCGTATTTACATTTGCATTTGCACTGAACTTTTGCAAGATGGGCGTTACGGATTTGCATGCTCAAGTGCGTTTTTTTGTTTTACTGTATTTGCGTGCAAAAACACATGCAACAATGCTGTAAGCCACTGATGTGGCCAATTAGTGTAAGGAGTTCAATATGTTCCCTTTCCCTGCAAACAAGCAAAAAAGATAGAGCACGCTTTGTATTTTTTTGAGTGACTGAAATGCGCATGCAAAATACGTACACGTGAAATCAATGGGTTCTGTTCTCTGCGTATTGCGTACGCAAAAAAGTGCACAAATACGGTTGTGTGAATCAGGCCTAAAAGGCAGGTGGAGAGAGGAAATCACCTCAAAAGTGAGAGAGACATTTTCCAGAGACCTGAAGAGGGTCTCCTGTACAGCATCATATCCCTCGTCAGGTCGCACTTCAGCGGCAAGCCATATTACAGAGGCCTGTGGTCAATGCCCTTGGTTACATCAATTTTCCAAGTGTCGCTGCTCACAATATTCGCCTGTGTGCATTACACCGGCTCTGTCTTACAGCAACACTGTTCACCTTAGGGCTACTTCAGAGAGACGTTTAGCGTAACGCATTTGCGCCATGAGCGATGCACTTTAGTGCGCCTATTGGAGCATTTTACGGTACTTTTTGCACAGCCAGGGGATGTTCACATGGGTGCAGGACACCCCTCCCACTATCATTTAAAAGGCTATTTAGCCTAATGAGGTCCAGATGTGTTCTTTTTTTTATGGAATCGTGCAGCGTATTGCGCATTTGCGCTAGCATTAAGTGTACACTGGTGCACCTCCCATAGACTTCTATGCAGACTTTCGGTGTGCAAATCTGCACAAAAATACAGCATGCTGCCATTTTTTCCGCATGTGCCAAAAAGTGAAATAAGAACGAACCCATTGAAATCAATGGGTTTTATTCTCTGCGTATTGCGCACGCAAATACGTTCGTGTGAAGGAGCCCTTATAGGCAGGTGGTCTCTTCCACATGAAAGCCTAGCCAATGCAAATTTGGGGATCCGCAAATCTGAGGTTTACAATTCCTTTGTTGGACTTACAGGCACTTGAAGCGGAGTCTGTTTTTTCTTCTCTCGGTGCGATCTTCTGAAAGTGTTCCGTATTTTCTCTTTAGCCCATGCAACTTGATTGAGCTCGGAACATTTCGCAAACTCTGAAAAAACATAAAAGTCAAAAAACATCCAGAAACAAAAAGGTTCTAAGTAGAGATGAGCGAGCGTACTCGGCCACGCCCCTTTTTCGCCTGAGCGCCGCGATTTTCGAGTACTTCCGTACTCGGGTGAAAAGATTCAGGGGGCGCCTTGGGTGAGTGGGGGGTTGCAGCGGGGAGTGGGGGGGGGAGAGAGCGAGGGCTCCCCCCTGTTCCCCGCTGCTACCCCCAGCTCCGCCCCCCGACACCCCCCGAATCTTTTCACCCAAGTACGGAAGTACTCGAAAATCGCGGTGCTCGATCGAGTAATTACTCAAAACGAGTACATTCGCTCATCTCTAGTTCTAAGTAAGCATAAAAATCTGCACTCAAACAGTATCAGTATTGGGCATCAATAAGAGGGTCCCAGGAGGTCGCGGTCATCTATTTGGATTGTGCTTCATAAATAGAATCTATACCTTTTATTGTACTCGTCTTCCCTTCTTTCTTATCTTTTGGTGCTTTGAAGCTGGATTTATGGAAATTCCAGTTCATATGATGAGGGCTGAACCAGAAGGAGGTGTTCTGCTGCTGCTCATCGTATGGCATATCCTTCCCAGAGCTATAAGAACGTACATTTGTGTCCTTGACATGAACACTTTGATCAAAGTTATTTAAACATTGACAGTCTTCACAGTGATTGGGGTGAATACATCGTTTTTGGTTCTTGCCACCATTGAAAACTCCAACTTCTCCTTCTTCTGAAAAGGCCCAGTTCACAAAACCGCTTCCATAATCATAGTAACTAATGGTTTTTTGACCAACAGAGTCCACATCATATTGGTCTACACTTATTTCTGGAAGCTCTAGCTTATGATTGGTTGCCACTTGTATATCTTCATTCTCCGTATCTTCTTGATCAGGGGCAATCAGGTCGGTCGGAGGGTTATAAATACTATCTTTGGTTTCACAATCTCTGAAATCGGTTTCATCACTATAAATAACTTCAGGAACAACTGAAAAAAGGTCATCGGAGTAGGACTTCCCAACGGGACTTGAAGGAACAAGAAGAAAATTCCCATACTGTGTAGTAGACTTGCTCTCCGATGACATTCCAGAAGTGACGGGGTCACTTTCTGACTCGGATTCCTTCGTTTTACAGTTTTCTAAAGGAATAGAACATGTTTGCGTAGAAGGATCGCGGCACTCCGAAGGCCACTGGCTCCTTGCCAATGTCCTCAGCAGTGAAGGTGGCATGCTGTAATAATTAGATTGCCTGTTATTTTTCGAACATGCGACATTACTCCAACTATGAGGTATCTTCTTACATGACAAGGTTTCCTGGTCTTGTATAAGGGCTTCTTCCACTTGTAATGTATCTACGGCTGAGATCACTTTCAATGTGTCCACAGTCAAGGCTGAAATGTCTTGTAAGTGTCCCAGCTGACTATCCAGAGATATCAAGGAATCCTTTATGTAGAACACTTTCTCATTCATTTCCTTAAGCTGCAAGAACATTTCTTCAGTTCTGTGTGAAAACAAGAAAATAATGCTCATTAAAGGTGCTGGCTAATATTGAAAAAAATATATATTATACATATACATTCATACACACACACTCATATACATATATTTACTTTAAGATAAGCTAGAAATGATGTCATGAGGCAATAGAGTCATGTCTTCAGAGCAGAGCCAATGCCTCTATGAGATATCATGCCCGTAGAGTGTTGAGTCCTACACATGGCCACTGATGAAGGGGCACAAGACTATTGCATCAATGGCTTTCTCTGAACAACACCTTGGCACTGCACAGGTGTTAGTTCCCCTATTGAATGGAGCCCATTTGTGGACGGGTCCATTTCAGTATCCTTCTATCAGCGGCCTTGCTTAGGATGGCAATGCCATGTGGGCAATAAGGAAATGGGATGGGTTTCTTACAGAGACATCATCACTGCTCTAACGACATGAGGCCATTAGTAAATGCCTCATTATACAGTTTCTAGCTGATCTTTAAACAAATATATGAAGTGTCTATTATAGTAATGTGATAAACAGGAGATGGGGAATGTGGTGGTACATACATACTCTGTCAAAAAAAAATCAAGCACCTAGAAGTTGTCATTTTGCTGCAAAACTCGGCATGCAGTTCCATCTCAGGCAGATATACAAATGCTTAGAGTTGTGGGAGATTAGATGAGGCCCTAAAAGTGGTTCCAACCTTGCACCCTTGGCCTTATGTAGAGCTTGTTGACCACTAGACGCCTCTATGACGCAGAGAAGAGATTTCACCCCATTACCAGAGTCTGAGAGGGGGCATTATTGGAATGCGAGAAGCTGGATGGTCGTATCAACGAATTGCCGTCATCGGGGCTGCTCTGACCAGACCGTTAGGAGGTGTTGGGACCAGTGGATGCCTGAGGGCACAAAAGGCGACCAGGCTCAGGACGCCCCCTACAGACCACCAGTAGAGAGGATCATCTGATCCTCCGACAAGCACGAGCAGCTCCAACTGTTTCTTTTTCCTACATCCAGAGACAGGTGGTACCATCGTTACAGGGCCCTGTGTGTGTAGGAACCATGTTCAGGCTCTTGGCCACCGTGAGACCAAATGTCCTTCAGCCATTACGTGTACAATCTTTTTTTCTAGCATTGCTTAGCAATAATCCTTGTAAAACAAAATGCATACTTATGTCATCCATGTGACCCTAGTTTTTTCTTGTGCATTCATTGACTTGAATTGGTGACTGTCATCCAAGAAATGGGACCAGGATAACAAAATCCTAATTTTTTTTTTTTTTTTTTACACAGATCATCAGTCCGTGTAAAAATAAAATGCATGTCTGTATAGCCCCATTGACGGTAATGGCTCAGTGTGCTGTCCGTGTGCTGTGAGTTGCAAAAACGGATAGCACAGGGATGTGAAAATCGCCCCTGTGAAAAAGCCCTAAGGTGAGCCATACTAGGAAATAACACTACACCTGCTTTCATTGAAGCAACGCACAGGGCCTGAACAAACAAAGATGGCCGCACCAGCCTCTCCGACTACCTGATACACACTGTGTACTAGTATGCATCATTAGTCTAAGACACTACATCGGCTTTCATTGACCACTGCTGTCAGGACGCCCCTATAATGAGAGATTTTGATTTTAAAAAATTGTAAGCAATGGGTGAAATGGGAAAGAGAAACGAGGAAAGAAAAACAGAAAAAGCATAAAGAGAAAGGGATAGAAGAACAGAGGAGAATAAAGAAGTAGTTATAAGGCTGACCCATGCTTTACCCGACATAAGTCATATACCGTATGAAGTCATGTCGTGGTGATCTGGTTTAGTGTCTTATCGGTTTGTCATTTACCATTACCCATAATAAGTTATTCTTAATAAGCTCCAGAATTATTTGGTTCACATCTTAGGGGCCAGCAAATACAAACAGGGTCTAGTATCTGAGGAGGTCCAAAGAAGACACAGTATTATAAATGGCACACGGTAGGTGTGATCCCCGTTACAGATATTGGATTGGGGAGCTTCAAGCTAATCAACGCCCCTAAAGTGCAGTTTTCTTGGCTAATGTCAATTACAGAATTGATAGTATATTCTAATCTTGTCAAGGCAGAACGGATATGAAGCTTCGACAATCAGCTGCAACACACTAGTATCCAGAGTAATGTTGCTTATAATGGAGTCTGTGGGGTTCCATTGAGGTGTGAAACAGATGTAATACTTTGACAGTAGTAAGAAATATTAACCAAGTTTTGTGTTTTCTGTAGATCGGCCAACAGAACGTCTACAGTCCCATGGAATCATTTTGGGTGCACTCTGGCACGGGACGACTGGAGTTCTTGATACATAAAGCGTTTTCTACCTTAGTGCTGTAGCACGGATCCTTTCACTGTCACTTGAGTGTAAACTTTCGTCTTTCTCATGAAAGTAGGTTTCCATACATTTTTCTTCAAAGTCATGGAGCTTTCTCAATTCATCATCACTAAGATAAAGTTCTGAAACGAAACCACAAATGAAAATGATCCATTCTCGAGTCATTTTGTGTTACAGAATACATACAAACAGCAAATACATTGCGAATGTTACAAGTCAACCGCCACCAAAAAAAAAAATAAAATAAGACAAGAATTATATAAAGTATTGGTTTTAGGACGGAGTCCCCTCCATGCATCTTTAAGGTGGTATTCTGATTAGGTTATTCAGCTGCCTCTGGGGGACTGTGGACACAAGTGCTGTGGTGTCCAGTGAAGTGTCTAGTGCCACATTCCCATCACCTCCTATTAACAGTTAAGCCCTCGGCTAGTTCCATGAATTTTTCGATCGTTTTGCACAGCCAAGACACCTGTCTTTGGTTTGGGGCATAGAGGTTTGCAAAAGAAATTTTTGTGTGTGAAGTGGATCTTTTTAGAAATAAATATCAACCTTCCAGGCCTGAAACGCAGAGTAAGGGGATAAAGGGGAGTTTTTTTCCTATGGACACTCCTTTTGAGGCAGAGGTATAGGAGCTGGGGAACCATTTTGAATATTTGTGTGTGGGGAGTTTTGGTACGTGGTCATGTCTGAAGTGAGTTTCTTGAAGAAATACTACATCTGACTCAGGGTAAACTCTTGGTTTCTTTTTCGAGGGGTGTTCAATTCTTGAATGTTAAAGGAGGTACATTTGATGTTAGCCGTATTCATGTCTGTGCGGATTTGCTGCACTGAAGAAGTCTTTGTTGGTTACTAGTTTGGTGAGGTGACTGCTTGTGTGTGAACAGGAACTATATACAGACTTCGCCTTAAACATTGGCAAGTATGTGTAAGAGAGAGAACTCAAACAGATGTCGTCACTAGCATGTTTGGTGATGTGGTTGAATAATTGAAAATCTTTGACAGTTCATAACATACTTAAAGATACACAACTAGACACCCCTAACCAAGTTGAGACTTTCGTACAAAAACGCCCACTCACTTTTCTGGAGAAGCTGGAAATATATTTCAATCCACAATTTCAAACACAGTACAGCGACAAACTTAGAGACCCAATCTGGTTCAAAATATACTTGTCCCTCCCATCCCACTCATATAAACGGACATCGAGACTTTATAAAGGCTTGTTACTAAATTCTGCTCCCAATAAACCATGGTACCTTAGGGAGTGGGGGAGAGACTTGAAGACCACCTTCTCCAGAGAACTACCAGTAAAGAAGAAAAATACTCCTGCACTACATGTATGTAATTGTATTGCAAACATTATATCATATATTCATTTCTTAATTGTGTATATACTTTTTGTGCCCCCCCCCCCTCTTCTTGTCACTGTCTTCTTTTGTTTCACCGTTTCATAAATGTGTTCTTCTTTGCTTTACCACATTTTTAATTTCTGCTTCAGAATGGAGCATATCGGCTCCGAAACGCGTTGCACTCTGACTCTGTATATTCAATAAACTACCACTTATACGTTCATGAAGCTTCCACCATTCATTTACTAGTCCTGGCTTTCAACCATCCGCAGTTACTTGGTCCTCCCTTGATCTTATCTTGGTGCTGTCACACACCTGGGGCACTCTGAGCGCAGGAGTATTTTTCTTCTTCTTTACCTATAGTTCTCACCCCTCCCTGGGGCTGTATCTCCAGGGAATCCTCCTTGCTTTATCTCTCCTTCGGATGTCTTTTGGGACAGGTTGTCTCCTTCCCACACAGCACTCTCTCTATACACAGTTGTGGCAGGTCTTCCCCACCCAGGGATTTGACTGCAATCAACTTGACCTACACCTAGAGGTGCCGTCTTACCAAGTTTACATCGTGACCTTCTCCAGAGAAGACACCGTCAAAAGCTTACCAACGCCCACGAATTTAGTAGAGGTGTTCGAATCCAGGGAAATTCCTATAAACTTCTTACGACATGGTATAAGATGCCTGCTAGCCTAGCTAAATTAAAACCTACGACCTCAGACTCCCATTGGCGTTGTAGCCTTAACAGTGGCTCTCTGCTACACATCTGGTGGGAATGCCCGATGATTACACCTTATTGGTCATAAATAGTAGAACTTATCAAGAAAATATGCTCAACTCCCATCAAATTATCACCAGTCAATATTCTCCTATGGGAACCTTTCACCTATTTGCACCCCTCTAACAAAAACCTACCAACGTTCCTGATTTCTGCTGCTAGGCTCCTAATCCCGCTTATGTGGAGGCACCTTCTCTGTCCCAGTGAGCAGAAGGGGTTTCACAACTGTGCCGCTTTGAAGAAATTGCAAACTGGGAAAATGGTACAACCTTTTAAGCATTTGGAAACCTTAACAAGTACTTAAACTTAATAATTTCTGTTAGGGACCTGCGTGTTCCTGCCACTTCCTAGTTTTTCCACTTGAATTAATATTAATGTAACCTGCATTTTCATTCTGTGATAGACTCAATAAAATAGGATTGTTTAAAAAAAAAATATTGAAGCAACTATGAAATCTGGCCACAAGGTGGCAGTACGGCTCCGTCTAGAAGTCTCATTTAAAGGCATCTCGGGAGGTAGGATTCTGTTTGATATTTCTAACAACAATGAGATTCCCAATGGTACATTAAAAGTGATTCTGTGAATGTCCACATTGTACAATAATGTCAGCAAGGAGCTGGATTTAATTAGGCAGTTTAAAAGGATGAAAACAAAGCTGAACTGTGGGTTGCAAGTGTGTTAATCACAGGGAAAATACTGTTTTTCTACAGCTCGCTACAGTCAAATCAAGCCATAAAGCCCTGTAGAATAGAGCTACTGATTAAACACATCAAGGCATGGGGCGAATTTACATTTTCCACTAACTGCTACTTTATGTCTGTCAGGCCTTTAGGGTTTCTTTATTGTATAGAACAGTCTACGGTTTAGTATGACGGATCTTAGTACATTAAATTAAATACAGCGTGTATTAACCAAAAAATAAAATTAATTTACAGGTATTCAGTTTGTCAAGCATGTACCAGGTGTATGCCTGCCTCTAGGTAATGGCTGTAAGGAGAAACGTGGAAGGGGACTCTTAAAGTGTAACAGTCATTTAAATAGCCTTTTTCTTAAAGTACAGAATAGGCAATTCTAAGAATTTTAGCAATAGGTTTTATTAATCTATTCATTTTTTTCAATCAAAACCCCTCTTCTGCTATGCAGCTAGTAGATTACATTGCTAGGAAGATCTGTATTTACCAAGGCAGTAGAGGGCGCTCTAGCTGTGCCTGCACTGTGCTCTACAGATACAGCTGTTCCCATATACCACTTTATTCATAAAGGCTGTTTTATATATGTTATTGAGTCGTACATACACAATCCCTGCTGTGTCCTATATCTGCACACTTGTCCCCAGAGCTGTTCTTCCTTGGCTGGGTGCTGTGTATGGAGAAGCTGTTCTATGTTCTCCTCTTCACAGTGTGTTCACTTTTTTGGACTCGATGCACTGTCAAGACTCCCAGTGCATTAGGTGTACAGTACTACATGTCACCACCCGATGCATTGACAACCTGAAGGTGCAACATGTATGGTGGGGAGTCGGCGCTGTGTATGGAGAAGCCGTCTGCCGCATGGAATATCTAGCATCTCAAGAGATCCAACTACTTCAACAAACCTCTTATTCCATTTAGATGAAGTATAGTATACACCATTCATGTACAGTATAAAATACAAAAATAATTAGATTGTCAAGTGTCAAACAGTTTATTTGGTTGATATTTTCTGTCAGAAAGGCAGAAATTATTGCCCTAAAAGGGGTTTCTATACCAAGTCAACCCTTCTCCATGGACACTACTATTAGCCAGAGCTGAGAGCCACAGGAAAGAGCCTTCAGGTCTGGACTTGACTACGGATTACCTGGCTACCTTACTCCCTACATTCATCGGTTCATCTAAAAGGGCCCTTACTGTTTGCAGCTTGGGTTTTGCATTCCCCCCCCCCCCCAAGTAAATAATAAGGACCAAGTGATCACTATTATAGGATCTTTTGTTGACACTACTCTAATCTCCATTGAGTCCTGAAAAATAAACTAAATGACTTACTTAATCCACCATCCCCTTCATCTTGGTCATTCTCAGTGTGATGGTGATGCTGGCAAAGACGTTGGATGATTAGATATATATGGCTAAGAAGGATGAATGGAGGGGGTAGCCATGGCTTGTCATGATACGTCATGATATATCGGTAGCGGTTATACTTCCACAATTTGTGAGAAATGGATTTCATCGCCATGTACACGTTACTGAACAAGAAAAGACAAAAAAGGTGTTAACATATAATGTTTCTAAAACTTATCAATCTACACTAGTGTTTCCCAACTCCAATCCTCACGACCCCAACAGGTCATGTTTTCAGGATTTCCTCAGTATTGCACAGGTGATATAATTATTTTTGGATATCCTCAAATCATGACCTGTTGGGGGTCGTGAGGAACGCGGTTTGGTAAACACTGAACTACATGGTAGTGCAGATATAGTTATCTAATCCGCAAGTATTACTTGTGAATCACGGAAGCTGTAAGAGATGACTATGAAGCATAGTAATGATGCTACAAAGAGAATCTCTCTCATCAGTCAGCATTTTTGCTGCACTATAATCCATTCTACACCGCAATACTTCCAATTTATTAAA
The DNA here is from genome assembly GCF_035609145.1 of Eleutherodactylus coqui. Taxonomy (NCBI): domain Eukaryota; kingdom Metazoa; phylum Chordata; class Amphibia; order Anura; family Eleutherodactylidae; genus Eleutherodactylus; species Eleutherodactylus coqui. The sequence goes on along the minus strand of NC_089841.1, from coordinate 211,951,794 downwards.
TTGTTTGTAAAAAGAATCTCATTGCTTAGTGTCAATAACGTACCAGGGACATACTGTACTGTGGTTCCAGGTGCCTACCATTAACCTCTTTCGTGGCACGCCCGGAAAATCTCTGGGGCTTGCTGCACTGACCATGCAGTTAAAACCCAAAAGATTTCCGTGGACAGCTCTAGTGCTGGAATGTGCAGAGTACTGAGCCGTCATCTGAAATCTTCCGGGGTTTTTATTGCATTGTTGACTCATTTAAAAAACTTGCCCTGTGAGGCATGACATGTTAATAATAAATCTGCCACTGTAGGTAATGGAGCACATACCAACCACTATAGTCATACACTTGATTTGGTCAGGAAAACGTATCTGGGGTGCATCTTACACTTGCATTACTGTTTTGGGGTATTATTTTGCAGGTCCTGTACAAAAATTATTAAAGAGTGCTGTAATTTACAGAGAGACTGGGGGCATGCTCTAGCCATGAGTCTGCTCCTCTCTCCAACTTCCTCTCTGTAGGGACAGACTTGAAGACCAGCCACCAATCAGAGGCTTTTTCTCATCACCTCATATCACACCACAGCGCTCAGCAGATCAGGGAATTTCTCTCATTATCCAGGCTGACCAATGGCTAGGGTTTTAGAGATGGCCAATGGCAAGGTTACTGGTTACAAGTAACCCCATTGCTGGGCAGATTTTAAAGCTATTATTAATGGACACTGAGTATGTATAGGCCTGTATTGTGTGTGCACCCAAAACCATTAATCCCCATCTACTTACAATTTTATAGGACCCTTTTTTGGGTCACTAAAATTGGTGGCTCATTGACAGATCGTTCATTTTAAACAGCATTCGGTCTTTCAATTTTACAGCAAATGTGAAAGACTTAGTGATGCTCGTTTGAACAAGCCAACAATGTGTCTGCCTGTCTAAATAGACTGAACGAGAGCGAATGAGCTGGCGGTGACGTCACTCCCTCATTCAGACGAGACTCAGCTCATCTAAAAGCATTTGATGTATTGGCTACAAGCATGCTACTGACCAGTGAGCTAGCATTAACATACCATTGATACCTACTTATAAAAAGAAATCAGCAGGTTGACCATGATGATGTACTGAATAAAAAGATAGACAGCTTGAAGAAATGGAGTGATGAATGAGCCAGGAGGACAATCTGGATCGTCTTCACACGCTGGAAGGAGATATTAATACTATATTAGTGAGACCAGTCTATATGGGCAAAATACATCCATGAAGGAAATATATGGCTAGAAGCCGTGGCATAAAACTGAAAGGGAGGAGACACAGATTAGATATTAGAAAAAAACTTTCTGACAGTGAGGGTGATCAATGAGTGGAACAGGTTACCACGGAAGGTGGGGAGTTCTCCTTCAATGGAAGTGTTGAAACAAAGGCTGGAAAGACATCTGTCTGGGATGATTTAGTGATCCTGCATTGAGCAGGGGGTTGGACCCGATGACCCTGGAGGTCCCTTCCAACTCTACCATTTTATCATTCATGATCCTAAATTTACAACACAGTATAAGGCAATAATCATCAATGTTACAAGCGGTGTTACCAGTACTATGGCTTACCATCTATTTCACTAGCATAGACTTCACCAAACATCATCCAGTATGGCTGAAATAGAATATCACGGGCCAGTGTCCAAGAAGGAGGTTCTCTTGGAGAAAGAATCGCTTTCCGTGCCACACCAAAGGCCAACAGAACAATAGCCATTATGATAACAATGCCGAACATGTTGGATGTCTAGAAAGAAAAGTAAAATACAGTTTAGTTGTACTGAAAAAATTGTCCTGCTCTGCCCCCTAATTTTAACCCCTGGAACTCCACCAACAAAACTTGTAGCTACAATTCAATAGCAAAGGAAGGAGCACTATTTCAGCACAATGCTCCCTACTATATGTGCTTCCAGACAGTATAGTTACCCCCTCTACAACTGATATAATGCAACATACGATAGTCGGGTTTACAGAGAAGTTTTTTTACATTAATATTTAACTTACCGTATATACCGGCGTATAAGGCGACGGGGCGTATAAGACGACCCCCCAACTGTCACCTTATACGCCGGTATTCAGTGGAGAAAAAAAAAAAAATTTTATTACTCACCTCCCACGGCGTTCTGTCGCGCTCCGGCAGGATGTCGCTCGCTCCGGCAGGATGTCGCTCGCTCCTCGTCCCCGGCGCAGCATAGCTTTCTGCATGTGGGGCTTGAAATCCCCGCTTCCAGAAAGCTAATACACACGCCGGCAGCCATGACATCATTGAATGGCTGTGATTGGCTAAAGCACATGTGGCTTCAGCCAATCACACTATTCAATGACATCATTGAATGGGTGTGATTGCTAACACGTGCGCCTTCAGCCAATCACAGCCATTCAATGATGTCATTGAATAGTGTGATTGGCTGAAGCCACGTGTGCTTTAGCCAATCACAGCCATTCAATGCTGTCATGGCTGCCGGCGTGTGTATTAGCTTTCTGGAAGCGGGGATTTCAAACCCCGCATTCAGAAAGCTATGCTGCGGCGGGGACGAGGAGCGAGCGACAGCCTGCCGGAGCGAGCGACATCCTGCCGGAGCGCGACAGAACGCCGTGGGAGGTGAGTAATAAAATTTTTTTTTTTTACACTTTTTTTTTTTTGTATTACCGGCGGATAAGACGACCCCCGACTGCAGAGCAGATTTTTCGGGGTTCAAAAGTCGTCTTATACGCCGGTATATACGGTATAATAATAATTATTTTAGAAAGCCTAATTGCACCCTAACACTAATCTAGCAATCTCGTTTTTCCTGACCATGAACGTTGGATACCTCCTCTTTTATGAAAGGAAAAAAAGTTGGGTTAGGCTCCTGTGTAGGATCACCTTTTTCAGGGCGGTTGCTCCACTTTTCCATTGCTAGATTAGTGTTTGGGATGGCTTAGGGTGCAATTAGGCTTTTAAAAATAATTATTAATATAAGTTATATATTAATGTAAAAGACAGTACATTTCTCTGTGAAGCATAGTAGTTTTTGTGGCGGTGATTGATATTTTTGTCATAAGGGGCTTATATTCCTGGTAATTCTGTAAAAACATGTGATAGTAGTAGGATTTTGTATGGAAAATATTACTGTATAGCACAATACAGTGATACACTAGGACCCCTATATACTCTGGGAACCAGGGTTCCATTTGCAAGTCCCAGTATTAATCACACTTTTATAAATGGAGAATCCCTTTAAACATATTAACATTTTTTACTGATACTTCATGGTGTTACAAGTTGACATTTGTGCGTTTGCTTCACACATACCATCTTCCCAATCATAGTAATGTAAGGTCCAGCTTGCTGGTTCACAGCAAAGAAATCCAGAAGTCGTGTATACCAAAATATGATGTTCAGGCAGTAAATTATTCTTCCTGCTGTTTTTAGAGGTTGATCAGCCCAGCGAAGGGCAAAACCAATTACGAATAAAATAATCGCTAGGAAGTCTGTCACATTCCAGTATTCACTCATCCAGACTTTGATTTTTTGAGAGCATTTCCCTGGTTTCGACATAAAAACCTAAAAGAAGAAAATAAGAAGTTTGGTGCATACATGGCAAGAAACGTTCAGCCACTGAGGGCAATAAAGTAATATTAAAGTGAGGGCTTAGACACAGGGGTGCATCGGCGCTCGTGTTACTGCAGGAAGAAGACGGACGCACTTCAGGACGGACGTCTCTCTGCAGCGCCGGAATTAAGAACATGTGAACGGCTTCATTGCCGGTCATGTCTTTTTCTTCAGCGCTGCGGGGAGTGGTCCGTCCTGAAGTGCGGCCGTCTTCTTCCTGCAGTAAGGGCTCAGTCACACAGGCGCATCGCGTGACTAAGTCCTTAAACAGCAAAGTTAAACATGTGCTTTTTCGTGCATGCATCGGTTTATTTTACTGTACTTTTTCATGGATCTCCTAGTGTATTGCGTGCACATTAGCGCATCCCCATTGACTTCTATGGGGACTTCTCATACACAAATGCACAGGAAAACAGAAGTAGCACGCCTGAAATGCACAGAAAAAATACATGCATGTGGACGAACCCATTGAAACCAATGGGTTCTATTCTCTGCATATTGTGCGTGCAATGTTTACATGCCTGCACTTCAGTGCAAAACCGAAAAGCCGAAAAGCACGGAGGGCTAACAACAACAACTTCTGTTTGCAATAATGTCTGTCACTACCAGGATGAGCCATTTCTAACAAAGGAAAGCATCCAAGACCGGCTAGCTTTTGCCAAACTTCCATTATGTCTGCCAAAAGTATGTTAGAGAACATGTTATGGTCTGATGAAACCAAGGGGGAACTTTTTGGACATAATTCCAAAAGGAATGCTTGGCGCAAAGCCAACACTGTGCATCACCAAAAGAGCACCATACCCACAGTGAAGATGGTGGAGGCAGCATTATGCTTTAGGGATGTTTTCTGCTGCAGGAACAGGGGCTTCAGTCAGGGCGGAGGGAATTCTGAACTGTCCCAAATATCAGTCCATTTTGGCACAAAACCTTCAGGCCTCGGCTAAAAAGCTGAAGAGGAATTTCACCTTTCAGCAGACTAACGAGTCAAAAAGTATACCTCCAAATCAACAAAAGAATGGCTTCTTCAGAAGAAGATCAAAGTTTTGGAATGACCCAGTCAGAGCACAGACCTGAATCCCATTGAAGATCTGTGGGTTGACCTGAAGAGGGCGCTACACATGAGATGCCCTTGCAATCTGCTTACTCTTCCTTGCAAAAGCACTCCAAATCTGTCAAAGATTACCAAGTCAAGATGTGCCATACTGATGGACACCTACCCAAAATGCTGCCATAAAGTCAAAGAGTACATCAACAAAGTATTAGTTTTAGGGTGTGGGTATTTATGCAACTGCATTATTTCAGTTTTTTTTCTACCCTAAAGAATTTCAGCTTGTTTGTCAGTGGAATTGTACAGATAACGGGTCACACTGAAGGTGCAAATAAATCTGAAATGATTGTCTGTTAAAAATGACAAAAACGTGGCACTTTAACAGGGATGTAGACTTTTTGTATCTACTGTATATTGCCAACATATTAGCACTGAATTCCCACCACTTCGGCTATTACATCATAGTATCAGAGTTTATTTACTGTGAACCCATTGACTCTACACACCTTGTAAATATGATGTGGCCCTAAAGGAATATTCCAACACTCCTGAACACCGGGCACCTGGAAGGTTGGGAACATGATGTGCATAATAACCAATTACTCTTTAGTGTGATGGTGGAGATAAGACTGGGGCAACCAGAAAGTCTGCAGCCCGTGCCCGGTACCTGATACCATCGCCAATAAACACCTCTGCATAATAATATGTCACACGTTTTCAATCATTTGCAAACAAGTTAAATGATAACACAAAAAGTTTCCAGGAAACACAATTACTGCAAGCTTCACCGCATCAGTCTGCAATAACAAGTTTAGTACCTCCTGTGATTGGCTCCTGCTTCAGCTTTACTTCCAATTTATATAAAAAGTTTAGAACTCACTTAAATAAAAAGTTCAGAGAGAATGCAGACGGTGGTCTTTTTCATGAACTTTCAACAATATACATTGATGAAAATGGTATTTTTTATGTCTATGCAATCCTTGGAGTGTCGGACTGGGGCCCCTATGGATCACCAGTAATAATTATTTTGGGGCCCACTGAACAGTTACATGCAATTACCACCTAAGCTGCTGTACTCTGCCTACCAGTATGTATTGCAGTGGGTGTACAGCGCTGTGTGGGGGGCCACTCCTGGTTCAGGGCCCACCGGAGGATTCACCCGTTTCCTTGTGGGCCACTCCAAGTCTGCCGAATTATATAGGATTACTATCCCAGGTTGTGCCACTTCAGTAAGTGTATAAAGCAGGGCTGCCAACAGCATCCGCAGACCAATCAGCATTGACTTTACAACATCCAGCACGCAGGAAGAGCTGTGGACAAACATGGTACCTCTATAGCACCAACAAGTGGCCAACCCATGGGAGCTCATCTATAGCATGGCTCAATTCCAGGTATGGGTCTGGCAACATGCTAATGCTTCAAATTAATTTACTAACAGTACAGCTAATAAATCCCATTTGTTCGGCCTTTGTTTCTTATAACTAGAGAATTCTGTTGAATTTGAAATTATTTCATTAACATTTGATTTTTAATTAAAAATATCTCTTCTACTTAATTACTCAACTTTCTGCTAAAAGGGTCTAAGTGACTCACTTTATTTTACATTGGCTGCAGTCACCATGCCTTTTCAATTATAAAGGGTTAAAAAAAAATTACATCAGTTCAACATTTTCATATTTGGTGGACATTTGTGATAGATCCCCTTTAAACAAACATTGCTAATAAATCTAAAGTTCCTGGAACAGAAGAGATGATTTTTCTGTGTACATAAAATGAATGCATAGTGCTACTTTATAGTGTGGAGTGAACTAAACTCATAGAACCCTGTTTTGGGTCAAACTTTGCAAAAATGTTGGTTCAACACAAATCCGAGCCAAGCTTTAGCAAAGTTCTACCCAAAACACGGTTCTATTGGTTGGGTTTGCTCAACCTTAGTCCTGAACACCGGTATATAACACAGTCTAAGAGCCATAGAAGCAGTGTATAACTCTTATGGCTCTTAGATAGTGTTATGCATCAGTTTTAGGGGTGTTGGTGAACTTTTGCTTCAGTTCAGCTAATTCGGATTGAACCCAAACCAGCTGAACCAAACTTTTCAAAAGGTTGCTCCTGTAAATTGCCATACACCTTATTAACAAAAATATACTATCCTTACAAACATTACCTAAGACAATACAACAGACTCAAAGTTGTGTACAAGCCATTTTATGCATTCCACAGGTTCGTTTCAGTTTACTAGTATTTGGAAACAATTGTGTCTGGATGGGGACACTTTGAACATACCATGCATAATCCTGTTGGATTATATTTTAATTTTCAAAGTCCCCTGACAAAGAAATTATCAATTTTCTCCCCCGCAAGAAAAACTACATCTCTAGTGTCATTTACATGGTTTACATTGTGAGCCAATGACTTAGGGCTCAGTCACACGGGCGTTTATTGCCGCGATTTGCGCATACGCATGCGTCCGGCGATTTTTTAAAACCATTGCTTTGCAATGGTATCGGACACATGAGCGCTTTTTATGCGCTCGTCCGATAAATTAGAGAACAGAAATCGCAGATCGCACCTATCTGCGATCTGCGATTCCTGTTCTCTTCTCTATATGCGCTCAATGGGGCCGGCGGCAGCAGCGCCGACCCCATTGAGAACATATAGAAGACAAATCATTCTTCTCTGCCACAGCTGGAACAGCTGTGGCAGAGAAGAACGATGTTTTCCCATTGAATTCAATGGAGCGGCAATACAGCCGCTCCATTGAAAGCAATGGGCTGCCGGCGTGCGCGGGGTTAATTGTCGGGAAGGGGTTAAATATATAACCCCTTCCCTGCAATGCATCCTGAAAAGTGAAAAAATAAAAAAAAAGGATGTACTCACCTGCTCCCGGCAGCTTGAGATCCCCGCGGCCGTCCTGCAGTGGGTGTGAAGGGGGTGTGACTCAGGCTTGCCCCTGATTGGCTCAGCCTGAGCCAATCAGAGGCTGATCTCAGTCACACCCATTCATGAGCAGATTTTCGGCCGATTTTTCGGCGCCGGTCACGCGATTTGCGCATGCGCATCCGTCATGTGATGCGCAAATCGCGTGAAAAAACGCCCGTGTGACTAAGGCCTTAAGGTGATCATACATATTAGAGGAACATTGTCTGAATCCTTCAATTTCAGTGGTATTGGCCAACCATTTAATGTGTATAGGGGTGTTCCAACTTTTACCCAATGGCAGATGCCAAAAGAAAGACTTTAATATGCCTGATTCTTTGCTCTCATGGAAGATAAGAGACTAACGGAGGTGTGTGGCAGCAGCTTTCTCCTGTCTCACCAACCATAAGTTGGGGAAGTGAATAAAGTATAAAGGCTCAAATCACATGGGAGTAAATGTATTTTGGTCTGTGTATACACTGCGTATTCATGGACCAAAAATCGCCTATTCCCTGTGTATTTCAGCCTCTGGATTTTTTTTGCATGTGGAAATACGCAGCATATTATGCACGCAAAAAAATATATAGAAGGGCCCATTATTTTGATATACAAATGGGTTTGGAAACCCATTTTAAAATACTCTATTGGGGAATTCACTTTTATGGGCAGCAGCTACAAAAAGTGTATCTTGCTCTACAAAACCCCACATGTCTTTGCATTACACATATAGATCATCAATTATAATTCAAACGGTTCTATTTAGTTATCCCTGCGGGGGCGCTGCAGGGCATATGAACACTTGCTGTAGAGTTCCAAGAGCAGCTCATCTGATAAAGAGGCAATGTCCAAAGCAGACAAGACCTTATAGTTGTACAAATGACACCAGGTTCCAAGTTCCAGAACACTCACCTCTCTGACTTTCTCTAGAGCATTAGTAAAGATGTAAGTAATGACCAGCCATTCTTGGACACTCGGCACTGGCTCCATCTTCACCAACACCACATATGTAAACAACATAAGGAAAACCAAGTATGCCATCTAGGAATGACAAGAACATTATCAGTACATACGTGAAATACAGGGCTAAAAATATATTATATCAGTAAATGATTGAACATGTGACATGTACTATACTTACAGTGTGAAACCAAAACTTGACAATGGGGGCGCTGTAGAACTCACAAATTTTTCTAGTTACGGACAGACTTCCTTGTAAATGAGGATTCCTTTCTTCAGCCAATTTTTTTACTCCTTTCTCGGCATCAAAATTTTGCTGAAAAAAGAAAAAATTTTGACGAAAAGTGAAAACTACAGATGATTGAGTTTATGGGTTTACGAAGTTTTTCCAAAACTTCTCTTTTCTTATTAGAGGCTGCAATGTAATGACCTCTGGCTGATTGATCCATGCCACGGAGGTAAAAAACATTTACATTCTCTAATATGTGAGGAAATCTAAAACAATGATTTTAAACCACTAGAGTTCAAGTGAATAATCTGACACTTGGTAGACCGCCTCCGACAGGAGAGTGTAGGGATAATGGCAAATATAGGGTGTTTATTTTAATAGAAGATTTCCAAATTTGTTGGTGCCCATAGTGCAGACAAAATCCCCCAAACATTGTGGTCAGTTTAGCAATTTCTTACATCCAACTTTTTTGAATAGCGTGGTCTATGGGTTACTGAGAGTATGTAATATCCCTTGTAATACATACAGGATAAAAGGGGTATTCCCAATTTGGACATATATGGCATACCCCACTCCCATTGCCAGTACTGACGCCCAGCTTTGGCCTAACTCATCTTCTCCTGTATGAAGTGGCCAGAGCTGGGGGGGGGGGGGGGCAGGTCTAGACATGGGAGTGGAATATGCCAAAAACAGCCAAACTTGAGAGCTACGCTGTTTTTGAATCTCAGAATTTATATAACCAGCGTAGACTGCTGTGCTACGTTATTTATGTAAATCCAATTCATTTCTACGGGTCTCACAGAAACAGCCGGCTGGTTCCATAATCCCACCCAATGGTGGACAAGGACAGGAACCCTGTATTCCCATCTCATCCATGTTTGGATAAGGTGGGAATATCGCTTTAAAAAAGGTGATATGCCTGGGAGTCTATAGTGCATTAGAGGTTACCTTATTATATTTCTGGTGGCTTCAAATGGTCTTACCAGTAAAGTGTTCACATAATTTCATCTTGTTTCATCTGGATAGGTCTAAGTTTTGGTGCCAATTAATTTCATTGTATATATTTTTAAGAGCAGAGTTTTATATTTTTAAGAGCTCCTTTCAAATGGTAATAAAACGTTAGATGATAAAATTGGTTCTGGTGGCAGCTACCACTGGGGGAAACACATCAGCATTTCAACTGCTTTTATCGAATTCAAAATTAACTATAAGCACATGTATGAATGGTACTTCCTCTAGTAGAAGCTATGTACGAATGGTACTTCCTCTAGTGGAAGCTACGGGAAGAAAGAATGTCATCAAGTGTAGCTACTGATTCCCCCAGACATGGGTTTCCAGGTACTAGAAACCATCCCTTGGTGTGCCCCTAGGTGGAACAGGTTTTGGCTGATCAATCATCTCGCCTCATCCTTCACCATGACCAGAACACTGGAAGGTGCAGAACATACATTGTACTGGGTACAGGGCTCGGTTTTTCTCTTGAGAAGCAGTGCAAGAGCCAGCTCAACCAAAAATCTTATTGAGCATGGCTAAGACAATGAAAATCAAATGTAAAGTAACTTTGAACAGAGACATTCCAGAACCTAAGAGAAGTAAGCTGTGATCTGCAGTTATACAGAAGCTACAAAGACCCTACTCGAGCCAAGGTTTTGTAATGCTCGAGAGCTCGGTTCGAGTAACGAACCCCATTAAAGTCAATGGGAGACTCGAGCATTTTTCAAGGTGCACCATGCTCGGCATAGGGGAAAGTTCGTTCTCTCTCTCGTTCTCTCTCTCTCTATCTATTTACCCGAGCACCTCATGGTGCTTGCTTGAGTGACGAGTACTTTCGAGTATGCTAATGCTCGGACGAGCATGCTCGCTCATCTCTACCCTTCATCTTACAGGAACTATGAGGAGAAGCAATACTCACCACTACATGTTCCAGTCTCATATTAGGAGATGAGGTCTCTACATAAAACCTTGGAAATTGGTGGAAATCCTGAGCCTGAGGCACATGTGACATTTCTGCCTTAGTTTTAAACTCCAACATCAATATGCAGGGTGGAAGCAGAATTCCTAAAACGATCTTTAGAAGAGAGTATGGTACAGCACTCATAAAACGGGTTTCGAAAGCAATTGTATTGCAATATATAATATATTTTTTGTACAGTCCCATATCTATATTAGTAATCAGTAAAATCACCTACATGTGTCAGAGGATTACACCACAGAAGGTCTACGAGTTGGGACTCTTCAATGTTGTCATAGAAAATGCAATCAAATCACTTTTCATCAGGAGCTTTAGAAAGTCGAAGACTCCCTTAACTAACCCACGAAGGCTGAACGAGACCCTATACAGCTGACTAGTACAGATCTATTGACATACCAGGATTGGATCGTAGATAGGTCACTGGCACACTACTACTAAGAAAAATTCATGTCCTTGGTAACTAGTCAAGTCTGTACCATCATTGATACTTCAAATTTGACTAGCTGCTAGGATTACTGGAGTACAGTATTTGCTTTTGCCAAGCACTAATTCCCATTGATATACCCCAATGTACTGTATATATGTCAAAAACAAACTATAGTCTTCAAAAGGAAATCATGTATATATGATATTCATGTAGACAGTATATGCAATACATAAAATATGCACTGAATGGCCACTGTACTAGACACACCCATCAAGTAGCACATTGGACCTCCTCTGGCCATCCGAACCATAGGAATTTGTAGTCATAGATTCTACTAGATGTTGAGATTGTTCGGCACGAATATTGACTCATGTGGACAGGAGTGTTTCTAGTATTTGACAGAAATTAGATGGAGGTATCGACATGCTCTGATCAGCTGACAGAAAGGGTTCATCCATTCACGCTGCTTTTACCAAATTCTTGTATGGTGCAACAGAAGTCTGGATTCATCTGACCAAGTGATATTTTTCCACTGCTCAGTGATCCAATGTTTGCAATCTTTTGCCCACTGGAGTCTTGCCTTTCTGTCTTTCTTTGACAGCAATGGCACTCAAAATAGTCATCTGTTTTTAGAGCACATCTGCGTTAACGAGTGACGAGTTGTTCATTCAGACACATTAGTTGGAGCTCCAGCATAGTATTTGGCTGCAATTTGCTTGACAGTGTACCACCCGTTTGTCAAAACAATTTTTAACATCCTCCTCTGATCCCTATTGTCAACACGATCCTCTATTTCTGGATGTTTTGCCACGATCACTCCATTCTTGGCACATTCTCAATGCACGAGAAAAAAAAATCACAAGGTTGGCAGTTTTTGAAATAATAGCCCTCATTAGTCTAGTGCAGCTTTTGACTATACCTTGCTCAAATTGCTCAATTTTCCCATTGTAATGTGAATTTACACTGAAACTCATCCACAGAAAACTCATTCAATTTTAAGTTGCGTTCTGGGGGTCAAACATATAATTTCCATACAGGTAAGTTCCAATCGTGAAAGCGCAGGTGTCTCTAATAAAGTGTCCATTTAGTGTAGAACAATATACGTTATATTACTGAAGGAAGAGGCCTCCATTGATTAATATAAACTACACCTTGAGCCAAGAGTTCTTCCTCATCTTCAAGCAGCCCATCCACATGTCTGTCAGCAGCATCTGTGTGCACGTGTGGGATATAAAGGAGCGCAGGGCAGAGGACACGGCTAGTTTGAGGCACGTTGAGTTGCTCCAGTTTTTTAATTCATATGTCAGAAGTTTCATTGCCATTTGCTCATTCAGTTTGAAAGCATTTTCTAGGAGGTCCAGAGCAAGCTGGCCAAATTCTCTGAGCAAAACAAGGTAGAAAATACTCCAATCAAAGCCTTTTCACCTCTAAATATTTTGGAATATGGTCAAATTTACAGATTTATCGCAATCCAATTGTAAAGTGTTCCTACGGAATAAAAAAATCTAAGTGCAGCTTTTGGCCAGAAGGAAGTCACTCACCTCCTAAGTTATACCTACTTGGCCCATGGGACTCTTCATATCACATGAGTTGTCAAATAAAACCCCATGGATCTCCATAATGGTAAAACCAGGTAAATATAACTTTGGGTATGGGGCGAGTGCCTTCTCTTCAGGCAAAAGCGGCATCACTTCTGAGGACAATATAGGATGGAGAGGGAGATGTGGAGTTAAAGGACATACATTGTTCCATTACATGATTCAGTATTTTCTAGGAAACAGCTATTTCAATGTGTCGCGACTCAGAGTAATCTAACGCATTCTGCTCCCCTACCTACTAAGAGTGACTGACAGCTCCGGTATACCGTACAGGTAGACACACTAAAAGCTGTCAGATGGCAGTCTATAGGCAAAGATAGCAGAACTCACATTTTTTTCGCTACGACTACAGATGAGCGAGCATACTCGATAAGGCAAACTAGTCGAGCGAGTAGTGCCTTATTTCAGTACCTGCCCGCTCGTCTCTAAAGATTCGGGTGCCAGCGCGGGAGACAGGTGAGTTGCAGCGGTGAGCAGGGGGGAGCGGGGTGGGTGAGATAGGGAGAGAGAGATCTCCCCTCCATTCCTCCCCACTCTCCCCCGCCGCTCCCAGCCCCCCAAGCCGGCACCCGAATCTTTAGAGACGAGCGGGCAGGTACTCTAATAAGGCACTACTCGCTCGAGTAGTTTGCCTTATCGAGTATGCTCGCTCATCTCTAGCTACGACTCTTCATCTCAGGCCGAGTAAGATGGCCGTGGCCAGGACTAATACAGCTTTATATGGCAGTCATGTAATACATGGACAGGCAAGGTTCACCACACCAATTCTGGGGGTTCTGAGCAGGTTAACCCCCTTAATGACATTTATATGCCCTAACAGGGTATATACACAGGCTTTGTCTTCATTAAAAGCTTTTTACACAAAAATACTGTATGAAATCATCAAAAATTAGAGTTCCGCATCTTCCCCTCCATCCTACAGTAGTCAATCTCCCTTTTAGAGTACGTACTTTGAGTATTTCTTTAACTCTTCTGAGGTATCGTCGACCATGTTGCTCTGCTTTGCCTCGTGAGCCATGGCTCGGTATAGTTTACAGGCAATTACTGCCTTCACCATAGCGCCTTCTCCATGCTGCCAGAAAAACATAGCCATTTTTTGCCTCTTCATCAGCACTGCCCAAACCAAGAGGTCATTGTAGGGATAAACAAAACCAGCCAGTTCGGGGTCTTCTGGGGAACTCAACTCATCCTTAGGTTTCTTTTTTGCCTTCAATGTGCTTGTAGTCTTCTCCTTTAAATGAAACATTACATTTAGAAACAAAACACCTGACTTCAGGATACAAATTAAGTTATTTCCTAAAGTTGAGAAGTATAGAACAACAGTCAAAAAAGTGCAAAAACAGGTGCCAGTGCCTAAAATATCTCTTGGTATCAAAGTTCATGTTACCCCATGAATTAGTAAATTGCAGTGACCTACAATTCACAGCCAGAGGTACTAGGGAAAACCACAAAGAAACTCCACCATACCCTATACAAGGATGACCATCTGAAAACCATATTCCTGGACCCTCTGCTCCTGTGTTACAGACAACTCCCAAATTTGAGGAACTTTATAAATTTGGAGTGCATTGCCCTCTAATACACATAAAAAGGAACTTATCCCTGTAATATCAGGAGCTGTAAGACCTGCTCACATGTAGTAACCACGGACAGGATGCAAATCCCCAACACACAACGGGTCTATAAGATCCCGCGTACATTCACATTATCCACGTCCAATGTTGTGTACCTGATCCTGTGCAGTAAATGTCTTCTTGGGGGCCTTTATGTTGGAGAAACAGGACAAAAACTGAAAGCCAGGATGAGGTCTCATCACAACACAATTAAAGAAAGAAAGACAGACTTCCCTGTGTCCGAGCACTTTTCTAGTCACAGACACAACATGGAACATATGAAAGTCACCATATTTCAAGTCACAAAGCCGTAGAAGAATTTAGGAGTACAGATTTATAACAACTTTTGACACTTTCAACAGAGGATTAAATTCTTCAAGAGGATTTATGTGTGACTGGGAAGTAAAAAGAAATCTATAGCACAGATAGGGGGTCACCAGGCCTGTGTGCTAACAGTAATTCAGAGACCATAAAACCTTCACAACTTTAAAGTGTTTATTTCTCTGCTCATTCTGTTCTGGTTAAAAAAGATTAAGTGCAAATTAATCACATCATGTCAGTGCCTTGTATATATATATACCGTATTTTCGGGCATATAAGACGACAGGGCGTATAAGACGACCTGCAACTTTTCGTCTTATATGCCAGGAATACAGTGTGAAAAAAAAAAATCAATACTCACCTCTGGCGCTTCTGCAGCCTGTCGCTCCCTCGTGCATGCTGGCAGAGCATTGCTTAAATGCCCCGCCTGCAGAAAGCTAATGCTCTGATTGGCTAACTTGGTCTGGCATTAGCCAATCACAGCCATTCAATGATGTCATTAATGGCTGTGATTGGCTAACACAAGACTAAGTTAGCCAATCAGAGCATTAGCTTTCTGGAGGCGGGCATTTTTTTTCTTGGGACACTGTATACCCGGCATATAAGACGACCCCCGACTGCAGAGCAGATTTTTCGGGGGTTAAACGGTCGTCTTATACGCCGGAAAATACGCTATATATATTATATACACATATTGTATACACCTCTTCTGATCTATTACATTACACCTGAAGAAGAACCCTGAGTAGGTTTGAAAGCTCGCTATAACATCATGTATTTTTCTTAGCCATTAAAAAAGGTATCATATCTACAAGATTACTTGGTTTCTCTTAGGGTGAATGCCCACGGACAGATTTCTACTGTGTTTCTTGTGGCGGAAATCTGCGTGTGAATTCAGCAGCTATTAGGTTCTATTGAACCTAATAGCTTTCGGCCTGCCAATGCTCACATGTGGAATTCTACCACGGATTCCTGCAGTGGGAAATAAATCGCGGAATGTTCTATTTGCAGCGGATTTACGCCGTGGGAAGTCGCCATTAATATAGCATTAATGGACACTGCGGAATTCCGCGATCACTCGCAGGCACTTCTTTGCTTTTAATCACGGTACTCCTATGGCATAAATCCACGAGCGTATCCCGCGACGCTCGTGGGCATGAGCCCTTACTGAGAATAATCACATTTTACTATATTGTATATACGTGGCTTGTCCGCAATTATATATCCACAGTTCGTCTTAAACTATATAGCAGAAAGTTAAGGGGTGTAATCTACTATAGACTCACTTGGGCCAAAGAACATCAAGCTACGCCTATGATGAATGAAGTAGCAAGGGAACAAGAGTGAGGAAAGAAAGCGACAGGTTAGGAGAAGGGACACATTTTTAGAGAGGTTTACTGTATGGAAGCAGGGGCATAACCAGAGTCGGCGTAGAACATGCGGTTACGCCCATGTCCTGAAGCCGTAGGGGGCCATTAGGTGTCTCTTCCCCATATAAGGAGACCATTACTATGAATAAAACATTGTATTAGGAGGGCCCTGTTACAGATTTTGCATTGAGGTCCAGAAGCTTCAAGTTACACCTCTAAGTGGAAGCATGATATGTAATGAATCCCAATGATAAATCATGGTACAAACTTTAACGGACCCCATCACAAGTGCATAGTGCAGAAAGTATTCATCCAGGAATATCACTATGAGGCCAGCAGAATGCTACAGAAGCAATAAGCTTGTATTCACACAGCTGAGAGCGAGTTGTGTCTGAGACACCGTACATTACATGTCCTATGCTCATGCGGGACGTACACAAAAATAGGACATGTTGTGAGTCCAAGTGAAAAGTTGGTCATGTGCACGAACCCACTCGAATGACGGTTCTTTTCCCGGGTGAGTTCCGTCCGCTTCACAATCAGACAGAATTCACATAGGAATATCGCCCATGTGAATAAGTATCTTGGCAACAGTGTGTCACGGGAGTACATCCATCCAGAAATGGTGAAAACGGGCACCACTAACTTTGAAAATATTACCGCTTCAATAGGACATTAACAATATATGGATTGTTAGGGCTCCTTCAGATGGGCAAGTTTTTGCTTTTTTGTGTGCGGGAAAATCTCTCTGGTAAATCTCGGAGAATAGAACCTATTGATTTTAATGGATTCATTCTCGCAATTTTTTTTTTTTTTGCACCTGCAAAGTAGGTCCTGCTCTAGTTTGGGCATATCCGTGCACCAAAAAAGCCCCATAGAGGTCTATGGGAGGTGCGCAAACATGCACATCTACATGCTTGGGTATGCGCTAAATGCTGCGCATACCCGCGATCACCGGCACCTTGTTAGGCTAATTAACCATTTAAATCAGGGTGGATTGATTCCCCCGCCCCTGTGAACGAGCGGCGCCTGCGGAAAACCTGTAAAATACACTCATTC
Organism: Eleutherodactylus coqui; assembly: GCF_035609145.1. Classification (NCBI taxonomy): domain Eukaryota; kingdom Metazoa; phylum Chordata; class Amphibia; order Anura; family Eleutherodactylidae; genus Eleutherodactylus; species Eleutherodactylus coqui. Next base: position 211,934,678 of record NC_089841.1, on the reverse strand, counting down.
TCTATACAAAAAATGCACAGGAGGTAGTATATTGCAAAATACACTCATCTGAAGGAGCCATCATGAAGATATGATTGTGAAAACAATCATATACCCACCATATGGTGGTCAATGGAAGCCATTTGATCTGCGGTCCATCTGCAACTGAATTGCGGACCGACCATGGATCCTGCGGGAAAGGAGTTTAAAAACCCTCGACTTGCATGTGCGACGCCTGGCGCTTCCATACTTATCCGCGCTAAAGAAAATAAAAAGACTCGCAGTGTCCTCGGCCATGACAGGTCAGTGTCCTCGGGCTCCCGCATGTGGAATCCAATTCGCCCGTGGACATGAGGCCTCACAAAAGTCACTACATGTCCTATTTTTGTGCGATTCTTCTTGAAGTAATTGCCCATAATTTTCTATGGGAGCATTAAAAAAAACGTATTGTAATCACATGCCATTTTCACATGAGTGAGATACGTTTTTAACGTAGGATGCTAAGAACCAGAAAATGCAGAGCAGAGAAAAACGCATGAAAATCACATGGAAAATAGTGAGTTTTTCCCTAACCAACATTTCCCACGCCCGTGTGAATACAGCCTAAGCTCATAGCGCCATCAGTTTTAAGTCAAAAGGCTTATATCATATCTGGGGGTTTGTTATCCAGGGTTTCTGGCTCAGGAAACTGCAAGAAAAGTTTTTTCTCAAGAATCAACAATCTGGTGGCTCATCTAACTTTTATTAGGTCCTTCCTTAACCCCTCCATACTGGCTTTGCTGCGGGTCAAGGAATGTTCTCTGCTTACGGGGACCGACGCCAGTCCAGCTTTGTATGAGGTTACAGCAGGCAAAACCAAATATGAAAATAGCTGGCCCGTCTGAATGATATCTGAAAAGCCTTCTGGGTGAATGATTTCTCATGGCTACAGGTCAGGCTTCTCATTGGCTCTTGGTGTACCTTGTCACGCTATTAAAAGCAACATCTTGGGGGCGTGGCCTGACTGAGGATAGTGGCAGTCGCAAGCTTCTGAGCTCCGCTCCGTCCGTCACCTCCAAAGCAACTTTCAAAAGCTTCAGCAGGTCCCTTCACCTCCCCGGAGACGCGCTGCTTACCTTGGCAACCAGCTATGACCCGGCGCAGGACGGCGAAAGCGTCCCCGGTCCCGGTGACAGATTTCTTCTCCGCTCGGAGCGGCAGAAAGACTCCGGCAGCGGCGCGCTTCTCTTCTAAAAGCGCTTCTCAGGACTCTGCAGACGATCCGGCTCCTCACCGAGAGACACCGCCAGGGAGCTCCAGCTTCTGCCGAGGCGATGCACGCCGATCCTTAAGCCTGGGAGAGGTGAGTGACAAACCTACGGGCACTACACACAACACCTCCCCCCCAGCTAAAATGGCGCCTGGCCACATGTCAGCCCCTGGGGACAATCTCTCCCCATCTGTAAGCCCAGAAAAAAGAAGGCAGAGAATGGAGGAGGCAATTAACACCTCTTTGCCTCCGTCCAACAATGCAGAGCTTCTTGATATGGTCCCTACTTCAGACCAGCCTGCAACACAGGCTTTTATAAAATAGATGATGCTTGCCCTCAGAAGCACCATGAGGGAGGACTTACATACGTTCTCAGCATCCTTTAACTCTGCTATAGTGGAAATAGAAGAGAGGACATCCCATATAGAGAATAAAATGGGAGAGCTGACCAAGTCCCATAACACTCTAATCGATGCCCACTACACTTTGGAGGAAGAAGTAGATCAGATCAAAGTTAAAATGGCGGATCTGGAAGACCGCAACTGACGTAACAACGTTAAATTTAGGGGCATCCCCGAAAAAATCAGCCCAGCAGACTTGAAGGATTTTCTTACACAGTTAATGAAAAAATTCCTTCCCTCAACTCCTGTTCAAGAATTGATCATTGATAGGGCACACCGTCTGCAGAAACCGAAATTCCTTCACGAAAATATTCCTCGCGATGTGATTGCGCGGATTCATTTTTTTCACGTTAAAGAGGTGTTGATGTTCGCATCCCGCAAAATGCCTGACCTTCCTCCGCAGTTTTCAAATATTAAGCTATTTGTGGACTTATCCGCGGCCACCATACAATCAAGAAAAGCCTTTTCTCGTGTCACTACCACTCTTAGGAGGGAGAAAATCCCATATAGGTGGGGTTTCCCCACAAAGCTCATCCTCCATAGAGAAGGCGCCACGCATATCTTCAATAAACCGGAGGAAGGTGAGAGGTCCCTAGTCTCTTGGGGTCTCCAAATCAATGAAGAAACCCACGACAAATCTTCTAACCAACGCTCACACGAGCCGTTTGAAGAAAACCTGCACCCCCATCCACCCCGCTGAACTTAGTTGTTCTTTTCTTCAAACCTGGAGGTTGAATTTCCTTCCAAGTCGGGTGAACTTTTATTCCCCCCAATCCTCTACAGGACTACATCCCTGTACAAAACAGCCATTACCACCTTGCTGGTTTTCTTTTTTCTAAAGGTTTATCAACGCATGCCTAATCTTACTGCTAAAAAAATGTTTTCTGGCCATCTGTTCCGATGTTATGTGCCAGACTTTCTTGACATGAATGTTTGTGTTTTCACTCCCTTTTGTGATAGGTCATTAGTCGGCAATATTCTGGGTCTCCACAAAACTTCTGCGCTACTCCCCCTTGTAATATGGCGATAAAAATCTGTTCTTTAAATGTAAAAGGGCTGAACTCCCCTTTTAAGAGGTCTGCAGCCTGGAGAGACGCGCTTCGAGAGAAAGTTGACATTATGTGTCTACAAGAATCACATCTCACTCTCGCGTTGCGCCATCTCTTCACACATAAAAAATTCCCAAAAATCTTTAATTGCAATTAAAGACTCAATTGCTACCACAATTACTGAACAAATAATCGACCCGAGAGGTAGATTTATAATCCTGGTGGGCCTTTTTAATGGCGCCCCACTAACCCTAGTTAACCTCTATGCTCTGAATTCTTCACAGATCTCCTTCTTAAATAAGACTGTTAAAAAAATACGTAAAGTTCAAAAAGGCAAAATCATAATATGTGGTGATTTTAACGTTGTCCCTGATAAGAAGCTTGACTCCACCAGCATATCTAATAGAACTTCCCCCACGCTCTCAAATTGGCTCCAAAAACAGGCGCTCTTGGATTCCTATAGGTGCCTTAATTCAACGTCTAAAGAATATACTTACTATTCCCCCCGCCACAGATCCTTTTCAAGGATCGATCTATTCTTGACAGATAAATGGACCCTCCCGAGCGTTAGGAGTGCAGATATTGGTAAAACCACGTGGTCAGACCACGCCCCTGTATTTCTCTCGCTGGTGATAGCAAGTTCTCCCCCGACTTTGGGTTCCTGGAGAATCAATACCCCCCTGATGAGACTCCCTGAACATAAAAAGTCCATCAAAGAAGCACTGAGTGAGTATTTCTCACTTAATGTCAATCCAGATGTGGATGTCTTCTCCACGTGGTGCGCTCACAAGGCGTACATGAGGGGGATATTAATTAAAATTAGCTCCCACTACAAGAAAAAGAAACAACTCCATATTAATAACATTCTGGAGCAAATTGCAAAGACAGAGCACAATATTCAGGCTTCCCCTTCTATCGAGCTGCATAGGGAACTTATGTCCCTCCGCCATAATCTCCGTCAGGAATTGATTGGGGATTATGTTAAAACCTTAAACTCCTCCAAGATGAATTATTACACGACCTTCAATAAACCCTCCAGACTGATGGCCAGGATAATTAAGCAACGGCAGGCTCCAACTAAAATCCCATTCCTGCTCAAACAAGATGGATCAAACACCAAAATATCTCACCCCCAAGCTATAGCGGATGAGTTTAGTCTTTTTTATTCTAAACTATACAACTTAAACAAAGACGGCTCCACCCACCAACCGGATATTCAACAAATCAACAAATTCCTGGAGGGGATCAGTCTCCCCACCATTGGAGAAGATCACCTGAAATTATTGAATTCCCCGGTCTCCCTCCTGGAGATATTAGATACAATAAAATCTTTAAAAGCACACAAGGCCCCAGGTCCGGACGGCTTTTCCAATGAATATTATAGGGACTTTGCTCCAGATCTGGCGCCTTGTATGGTGGATACATTTAATAAAGCAATTTCTACGGGCTCTCTTCCGAAAGAGATGCTAAATGCCACTATAGTGACAATCCCCAAACAGGGGAAGCCCCCGTCCTCCCCTGCAAATTTTCGGCCTATTTCCCTCCTCAATTGTGACACCAAGATTTACTCTAAGCTGCTTGCCCAACGCCTGTTAAAAATTCTGCCACAGATAATCCACGGAGATCAGGTGGGCTTTACTAGGGGGAGACAGGCGTCGGATGGCACCAGAAGGGTCCTCAACTTAGTTGCAGTGGCGGAGGCGAGCCGTACCCCAGCTATACTATTGGCTTTAGACGCTGAGAAAGCCTTTGACAGGCTTCACTGGGGGTTCGCCTTCGCCACCCTAGAGAAATTTGGATTCCGGGGAAACATTCTTGGAGCCATCCGCGCCCTCTATGGCGAGCCCTCCGCTGGAGTTTTAGTAGATGGGGTTATTTCAAAACCCTTTCAAATAACAAATGGCACCCGTCAGGGGTGTCCATTATCCCCTTTACTTTTTACACTTGTTATGGAACCCCTGGCGGAGGCGATCAGACTCAACGCAAATATTAGAGGGATTCCCGCTGGCGAGAGACAACACAAAATTAGCTTATTTGCGGACGATGTCCTGCTCCTCCTCACGGACCCCATCACATCCCTGAGAGAGGTGTCTTACATAATTCAAGAATTTAGCAAGGTTTCCTATTATAAACTAAACATCGACAAATCTCAGTTACTTGCTATCAACATAGACAACTCCCTAAAATTAAATATCCAAGAGGAATTTCCTTTTCAGTGGGGAGACAGAGATCTCCCGTTTCTAGGGATAAAAATTTGTACTCCCATGTCCAACACTGTCCAAGCTAACCTTTCTCCCTTGTTGTCCAGCCTCCACGGAGAACTTGCGTCTCTAGAAAAGAGCGAGCCGTCATGGATGGGTAGGGTCATGCTTTATAAAATGCTGATCCTCCCTAAAATCTTATACATATTTCGTACAATTAACCTCCCGATTCCTAGGCTGGAAGTACAAAAATTCCAAAAACAATTGTCAGTATTTGTGTGGAGAGGTAAGAGGCCGAGAGTGGCTGCCTCTATCCTGCATCTGAATAGAAAGCAGGGAGGCCTGGGGGTGCCAAATTTGTGGTCCTATTTGCAAGCATCCAAAATTAATCAATCCAAACTCTGGTTGAAACCAGAACCGGGACCAAGCTGGCTGCAAATTGAGACTCACTTGAATGGTGGTAGACCTCTCCGCTCTCTTCTCCTGGCGTCCCTGCTAGCCTCGTCTTCCCCATCTGTGCTCCCAATCTATAGCTCTCGGAGTATTTCTCCTACTATGCAGGCCTCACTAAACTCATGGAGGTGGTGGGCTCAGAGACCCAATAACCGGGGGGGGGGGAATAATAGATCACATACCTATCTCTACTCTGGAATATTTTGTCCTCAACTTACACTTGGAGAGTTGGATGGAGAAAGGAATTTCATACATAGATGATATTCTCACGGGTCGGGGCGTGGCCTCGTTCCAGGATCTGAGAAAAAGGTTTGACCTCCCCACGAGAGAATTCTTTAGATACCTCCAAATCAGATCTCTACTTCAAACCACAAAAATAGCCGGGGTGAGAATGGTGGCTGACCTTTTGAGAGTCTTTAATAACCCCGGCCCAACGTCTCGCTCCCTAGTTAGGGTCTGCTACGACTCTCTCTCAGGCGACATAAGAGATTCGAAACGCGTACATATCCTTAATTGGGAGAGGGACCTGGGGAAAAGGTTCCCACCAGATAGATGGATCGCGGCCTTTACGTGGGCCAATAGAGCAACCATTAACGCAAACATTTTGGAAGTACATACAAAAGTACTGACAAGGTGGTACCTCACCCCAGTGATGCTGGCGAGGGCATTCCCTGACTCGGGCGATAGCTGCTGGAGACACTGCAGCCACAAGGGCAGCATTCTCCATTTATTTTGGAGCTGCCCGAAGCTCTCACAATTCTGGGACGATGTCTTTTCTTTTCTGAGAGCGATTACAGGAGTGTACATCCCCAGATCCCCTGAATTAGCTATTCTATTAATTGACAATGGCCATTTGCCACATTCGATAAGGGGTTTGGTGGTCCATATCCTTCTCACTGCCAAACTTTTGGTCTCAAGGAGATGGAGGGCGGCTGCGTCTCCTACTATTTCAGATTTAAAGCAGACAATATCTGACCATAACACATATGAAAAATTGTTTGCCCTAAAGAACGGGGAATATGCTAAATACTGTAAAAAGTGGAACCCATGGATACAAAGTAGCTTGACCTAATTATCAGATATTCGATTAATGACTGATTGTTTTTCCTCCCTTTCCCCCCCCCTCTCCCTCCCCCTTCCCTCCTTAAAGGGGTTGTCCCGCGGCAGCAAGTGGGTCTATACACTTCTGTATGGCCATATTAATGCACTTTGTAATGTACATTGTGCATTAATTATGAGCCATACAGAAGTTATAAGAAATTTTTCACTTACCTGCTCCGTTGCTGGCGTCCTCGTTCCCATGGAGCCGACTAATTTTCGGCGTCTAATGGCCAAATTAGCCGCGCTTGCGCAGTCCGGGTCTTCTTCTTTTATCAATGGAGCCTCTCGTGCAGGATGCCGCCTCCGTGTAGCTCCGCCCCGTCACGTGCCGATTCCAGCCAATCAGGAGGCTGGAATCGGCAATGGACCGCACAGAAGCCCTGCGGTCCACCGAGTGAGAAGATCCCCGCGGCCATCTTCATCAGGTAAGTAAGAAGTCACCGGAGCGCAGGGATTCAGGTAAGCGCTCTCCGGTGTTCTTTTTTAACCCCTGCATCGGGGTTGTCTCGCGCCGAACGGGGGGGGGGTTGAAAAAAAAAAAAAAACGTTTCGGCGCGGGACAACCCCTTTAACCCACCTCTACTTTTCTATTTGTTAGTAGTTTAAATAATTAGAGGAAATATATAATGTTTACCGCACTCTATTTTTCAGCAGAACTTTCTTATGCTCTGTTATATAATTGACATTCTCTTCCCATAAGCTACAGCTACGGACTTTACTGTGACTCTGGATAAAGGGAAGTTGTTTATATCTGTTTGTCTTATCAACAATTCTATAAGCCATGTAATACGTATGCTCACATAGACAATTATTTCATGTTATATTTGTAACAGTTTTAAAAGAAAACTAATAAAGAACAAATTGAAGAAAAAAAAAAAAAAAAAGCAACATCTTTCTAGCCTATATGGTTCTTTTTGATTAGGATCTCAGATTACATCATATTAAAAAGTTCTAAATGACCCGCTACATTATATTAGAGGTAGTAATTAAACCTGAAACTGCTTCTCAGCAGTACTTTACCTGGATATTTCATGAGTTCTGACTGTTCTCAAACTTATTACTATTGCATAACTTATCCGACGGCTCGCATTTCTATGGGTTTGTTCTGAAGGTTCAGGCCTCAATCATCTGTGCAGACTGCCAGGTCATGGAAACCCAAGGGGAGAAAAATTCAGAATCTGATTATAGATGAAGGGTGCATTTAGATGGAACGAATATCATTCAAACAAGCGATAGGAAACGATAATCGTTCGGTGTAAATGCGAGCCAAAGACTGAACAACGAATGAGAATCGTCCACTTTTTACTTGTCGTTCATTGTATGCAGGCATAAAAACCATTGTTGGCTCCTTTGCTTATCGTTCAGTTTAAACTACACTCGTTCAGTCCTTCACATTCGCTCTGTAAGATACTGAACGACGCTCCCTTAATGATCCGCCTGTCTAAACAGGCCGCACGAGAGCGAACGAGCTAGCGGTGACGTCACTCGCTTGTCCAAAAGAGTATTGACTCATCTAAAAAAAAAACCAACTACTGAACATGTGTCTGTGTGTACAATAATCATCTCCCACCATAATGGAATACAGCCTCATGCACACAGGTGGATTTTAGCTGTGGAATACGGAGTGGGCGTCCGCCCCTGAATTCCGCAGCAAAAACCCTCCATAGCATGCTATGTAAAAATGATTCTTCATGCACATGAGCAGAAACCAATTGTGGTTTCCGCTTGCAGATGAAAAAAGAAGAAAAAAAAAAAAATCACAGCACGCTCTGCTTCACTGCGGTTCCTGCGCGGACAGCTTCCATTGAAGTCAATGGAAGCAGTTCGACCCGCGGCCCGTCCACAATTGACATTGCGGACAGGCCGCAGATCCCACAGGAAAAGCAGGAGTTTTTAAAAAATCTGTACTGTCTGATGGCGAGCCGTGCGGACCATCCGCAGTACATAGAAAAAGAAGAAAAGCAGGTATGCGTGGATGCCAGCCGGGGACAGGGTTGGATTCCGCTGCGGGCTCTCACACGTGGAATTTGACCTGCCCGTATGCATGCGGCCTAAACCAGATCTCTTTAGTGCCCCCTTTTTCAAATATTCTACTACTTTTCATTCTCTACTTTTTTCTTTTGTGCAATTAAATAAACTTGGTAAAGCTTAACTCTTGATGTTGTTTGAAACTTTTGGAAGTTAGCTGCTGTTAGTAATAAAAGAAGAATCAGCCCAGTGTGCATGACCAAGAGTGGAACAGGTAGCTATGGGGAAGGCGGCACGGCAAAATTTAGAAAGGGGCTTCACTCCACCCTGACCAATTTCAGCAGCAAGTTCTTAACTAGAAAAACCTTCCCCTAATATACAGCGATTGTGCACACAGTGAGATCACAATATTGGTGATGTCATCGCTACTGCCCTGTCAGCCCTGACCACGGCGGTTAAGCTCCTGTTCACACGATCAGGTACCGCTCCTCGGCCCAATGCAGTGTCGGCAGCCATATAACCGGGACTATTTGTGTGTAATGGCTTGGGGACCAGCAGCAAAGCTGGTATCCCATTTGGAGTGGTTAAGCTCAGATCCAAACCGGTGTGCGGCAAGGCGGATCCACATCCACCTGTCTGAGAATAGGTTTGCATATTGATGTAAATGGTGAATATTAATCAACACAAGGACTTCAAAAGTGCATCTGAGAAATCAAGTCAAGAAAGCTATCAGATCGCTGCATAGACATAAGATTTTGATTAAAAGCTTTCAGTGCTTCAATAACACTACTGGGCTTCCAGGCAACAAGAGGAAAGGATCTCAGTCGAGTAGAACATAAAGAGAATGGCATCGGTGAGTCCGGCGCAGTATATGGTGGTTCAGTCCTCTGGTATACCTTGTTATCAATAATATAGAAGGCCATTGCTTAGTTATGTGAGTGCCTATTACAATCCCTCGCCCAAGCAGTAATGATATAGGAAATAGTTTTCAGGTTACACAATACCACAAGTTGCCAAATTTCAGTGCCAAAACGGGTTGCGTTGCCATTGGCCAAACTCTGGCCGACAGTTGGGTGTAGTTCTTGGAATTGCAGTAGAAAGTAGTTTCTCTTTCCCAAGGTAACATTTATTGTGCCGTGCCGGGTTATTGTGAAATCACTTTTATGCATAATATTGTGAAACCGAGGTGAACGGTGAAGATGTACATTACACTCTATACATCAGTTAGCGTTCAACTATTTAGTACAAGTCTGAACTATAGATGACAAACATATATATAATGAAATACTGTTTATCTGACATTCTGCTAAATCGGGGTAGGATCCTTATTTCCAGCTCAGTACATGCATCGGGTAGATTAGAAATTTGACTCTAAGAGAACATTTTCAATTAAACTGGATCTAAAACTTGGAAGGATCACCTTGCGCTTATAAGGCTGTGCTGTCCGGAGGAACTGGGAATGTAAGGTATTCTCAGTCGAGGCGAGCTTGCTGTTCATCTGGCTGTTCTGGCTTAGCGAAAGATGAGACAGACTTTGTGCCAGGCTGTTGGTAGAATTGTGGGTCCGCTGGCAGAAAGATTGAAGGGAAAGAAAAAAAAAAGACAATAATTTTGTTGGCAATGAACGGCCTTATTATTTCTAGTTGGTATGTGAGCGTGTGAGAGTCTTTGTAATTTTATATTAGTACATGGGCGGTTATAAAAAAAAATATGGAAAATTCACCTTTTGCTTTCTGTAGAGACTATTGTATAAGGCACGGAAACTCTTCCTCGTGTAGCAGCTTCTATAAGCTCCTCCAATCAAGTATTCAATCACTAATCCCACATCAATTAGGGTAATTTTGTAGTCCGGGGAGAGGTTACTCTGTGTGCATAAAAGTTGTGCTAAATAAATAGAATTAAAAACATTATAAAACATATAACGCATTTCCCCCAAAATAAGACCCCATCTTATATTAATTTTTGCCCCAAAAGAAGCACTAGATCTTATTTTGGGAAATGTCTTATTTTACTTAACTAGCAGCCGAGGTCTGGGCCCCTCCCGCTAGTCTCCGAAGCTTTGTATTACCGCCATGCGTCCTACACTACTCGGTTGCCGACAGAAATTAACTTCCTGGTTGCAGGAGTTCATAAATCCTGCCTCCAGGAAGCGATGGCTCTGATTGGTTCAGCGAGCGCTGTTCTCAGCCAATCAATGCAGCGCTCGCTGAACCAACACGACAGCTGTGATTGGTTAAGTGAGCGCTGCTCTCAGCCAATCAGAGCCACCACTTCCGGGAGGCAGGATTTATTAACCTTGCAACCAAGTGATGTTCTGTTCATGGCCGAAGAGTGCAGGATGTGCCTCTCAGAAACCCATAATTGAAACCCATAATTGTACAAAAGGGTAAGCTAAGACTTGACACATGGTATAGTTTGACTTGGTGGAGCAGAAATTGAGGCCTCTAACTCTGGTTTAAGAACTGCTCAGGAAGGTTCTGCTACTCTTCACTAAAACTGCTTGTTTTACTCCATCTATGTCATTCTGGAAAATCCCTCTTAGAGGTTTCATAAACCAAGTTAACAAATTATACATCTGTTTTTTAATAAACTGCCTTCTATGTATATATTGTATCATGTTTTTAATAGCCCAACTCCACACAGAATCCAAAAATGGTGGTGCAATTATAATAAAGCCCAATGTATGACTCCCCCAGTGTCACTCTTGGGGTCCTGGGGCGCAGTAAACTGAGATATGACGAAATTCTTTACATTGCACAAGTGTCCCAATGCTTGCTTGTGACCTCCACTGCACAGGGGGCACTGGTGGTCCTCTTTCTTGGATTTACAAAACAAAATAAGTCTTGTAGGTTACAGGAGTCAAAAATAATATCTGTCTCACTCGTACTGTCTGATTTTAGACTAACTAAACTCTGTTCACCTTACCAGGATGTACAGTATTAAACCTAGCCCTATAGATCACTTGATACCTATTACTTTACTATCAAAACTCAGGTTTTTAATCTAGGAGGAATAGAAGTTATAGTAACCGTTCATAATATAACAGACTTTTCCATCTAACGTGACCGGTACAATGTACATAAGGTGACCCAGGTGATATATCTGACATTGTGCAGTTAGTGCCATTTTCTCCATATTAGTTTTATTACTTTTTAATATAAGGTGCTGATAGACTTTCAATAACTGTAAGCCAAACACTCATTCAGCCGACAGCTATTCCTCCCGACTCCGGCATACATGTTGAACACAACGCAATACTCTGGGCATCATTGGTTACGGCACACAGATTTGTCATTCCTGCTTATTAAAGGTGCCCATACACGTTAGACAGAATTTTGCTATAGTGCCCATTTCAGTGGGACTATCCAATGATCGAAGGTGTAAGGGGGATGCCCAACTCTCCTCCAACTGCAGATGTCGGAGGAATGAAGGCTTGGCTTTTTATGGATGGGACATAGATGCTTAACATAGGAATATTCCTGTAGGACATATTCACCTTACAATACAATAACTTTCACCATAGAGAGATTCCCAACGTCAGTATTTTAATAGAATTCGTAAAATCTTACCTGTTTTACATCTCCAACAAGATGGTATAAGAGCAGATTTGTAGGTCCTTGTTTCTTTAAGATACAAAAAAAGAGTTTTCTTGGTACACAGTGAAGAAATCAACAAATGTAATTACTGTCAAGGTAAGACAATGTTCAGACCTGGTCTTTTCCTTCCCTTGGGATTATATGTCTGGAGTGTTAACGGACGTATACCTCTAATGAAAGGCCGTCCAATGCAACAAAAATGTATACTGGCCTGTATTCTTTGTTTTACTGTATCCCATCATATAGGAAAATGCGGGTCTACCCTATGGACAGGTTTTATATATGCCAGTTAAGATTTCCAGACACATACGATGTGCTGAATGTAATGAAAAACAGCAAGTTTCGAACAAAGTCTAAAAGTTTAATATGTGGGGGTTTTTTTAAGAGCCGCATGCAGAGTATATAGAAAAGTGTGAGCACAACTATTGCACTATGAGGCCGGGTCCACTCGGGGGCTGATTTGCAGCAGAATGTCTACAGTGGGCATTCCACTGCAGATGAGTAGCAGAAGGCTTGCCTCCAAACCTGCGCTATTTGGTGTGGATTCTAAAGCAGGTTCTATTGCATATTCCTGTGGGGAATACACGCGTCATTGAGAAGAGGCGAATTCTGCAGTGGAAACGGCAATAAAATTGTATTCCGCACGTCAATTTTTGCACAGGTTTTGTGCATGGTATTTCCGCAGGTTGTGGATGAGATTTTCAAATTCTCAATCACTTTGCTGCTACTGTAAATGCCGCGGAATTTCCGTGCGGAAGATCTACAGGGAAATTCTTCGGCAAATCCGTCTCCTATGGACCCATCGCCTAATCCTTGTAATCTCTGGGCCTCTTTCATGCGGCTCCTGACTATGCCAACCCATGCCTAATAAGTGCCCAGGATTTAATGAGACAGTCCTGGATTCCTGGCACTGTCCTGGAGCGGAACATGTTTGCCATCTTTTCTGCCTGATGAGTCTTTTTTAGTCCTGACTGCAGCAACTCACAGAGAGCTACGGTGGCCGCTGACTGGCAGTTCACATTTAATATTCCCGTTAATGAAGAAGATGGCAATGCAGCTCCATGGAGGTCAGGCTGAAATATTTGTATGAGCTATGCCATGGCATCAAGGGGTCTGTGGGTACTGTTATGTTATTTTATGGTCATTACTATGCAGTTGGCACAACAGCATGGATAGGAACAATAGCATGGACAGTTTGTGGATGTTATTATAGTACTGGCATAACTGATTGGCTTCTTCACAGACGTAGGGAATTCAATATGGCAAAACCATGCATAGTAGGAACTACGTAGCACAGAAGAAAGCAGACTGCCTTGAGGTCGTAGCTTTAGGTAGTGCAGAGGTAGCAGTTGCTACCGGGCCCTGTAGCGTTAAGGGGCCTAAAGGCCCTCTACCATATAACAAAACACTAGTATAATAAAGGGCACATGGATGGTCGAAGGACCATGTTACAGATTTTGCATTGGGGCCCCCTTACATTTATCCTCTGCCTAATCTTTTAAGATTCCAGCAATGCCCCCGCTGCTAGTGTTGTATCGATGGGCTTCTTAGGAGACCCAACAATGCAGAGGAAAGTTGTGGAAGGGCCCCCCATGCTGGACTTTTACAAGAACCTTTAGCTACGCCTCTGCTTGAGGTTCTAAATAGGGTTGAATTTGTAAATGTGACCGGAATAAGTGGTAAGTTTAAAGGAGCATGTGTCTGAAACATTTGCTGTTGCTATATATTTCTAAAACTGCAGCTCCATAATGGAAGCTGGTCAGTGACCATGTATCATGGTCATGTTTAGAGAGACAAAAAGGTACTGCAAGGTTTTTTTGAGATATCACAACTATCACACTTTACTGTATAAAATAGTCTGTGGGTTTCATCTTAATTTTTTTTGCATTCCTGCAATTTTAACAAAAAGGAGACTGACCCTCTTCAATGCAAATGCAATCGATACAAGAAAGAACACCTTACATGTGCCCAACGACTGTATATATATATAGTAACCTAGTTTGTAAGGCCAAAAAAGACATATATCCTGCCAGTTCAGCCTATTACCCCCCCCCCCCTCCCCCTAATGTTGTTCCAGAGGATGGCAAAAAAAGTGAGGTAGAAGCCAATAAGGGGAAAAAAAATTCCTTCCCAACTCCAATCTGGCAATCAGAACAATACCCAGATCACCGACCCTACTAAAGTAATCAGTGACTATCACATGTAAAATTGTATCACTAAAGAAAGACCTCCAGGCTCCTCTTTTAATGAGTTCCCCGTCACCACGTCCTCAGGCAGAGAGTTCCATAGTCTCACTGCTCTTACAGTAAAGAACCCCCTTCTATGTTGGTGTAGAAACCTTCTTTCCTCTAGCCATAAAGGGAGTCCCCTTGTTACAGTCACAGTCCTCGGTACAAATAGATTGTGGGATATAGCTTCATTTTAAGTACAATTGGTAGATTTTTAATTATTGTCAAACATAATGCTACTTTTGGTTAATTTACCTGATCCTTGTAACCCATTACAAATAATCTGATGTCCTGGGATTCAATTAAAATTAATTTGTATATTGCAATATCTATGAACAGCAGTACGCGCCATCCATGTTTTCACGATTACTCCGTTGTGCATAGAAAATAACTAACTACAGTGAGTAGTTCTGGCATCTTGAGAACATGAATGTTGAGAGGACAAAGGTTGCATCCTTGTACTTAGCAAACAAGTAGGCTTCCCTGACCCTGTATATCTGTTCAGGCGACTTACAGTATTAAACAGTTCTTCCAATCTACTTATGGTGAGGAAGCGATGCATGTTCACTCCATGTTCTATCAACAGCTTCACAAAATCCACACGATCCATCACTAAGGCATCCTGCATGGCTTTTTCTAAAGAACCAACCTTTTAGGAGAAGGTATAAGAGACCAGTTAGAAATCTGAATTAAAATGGATGTACAGTAGTGGTCTTGAAATGTAAGTATCGGACACTACCTCTAAGTGGTTACCGGCCATTTATGTTCTTGAGGGTTGGCTACTTTGACTACTTTTTAGCATTCAGGAAAAAGCATAAACTTATTATTAATGACTTCTCTATAAATTAGGCTATGTTCACATGGCGGAATCTGCCGCTGAATTTTCGGTGTGGATTTCATCTGTAAAACTGCGGTAGAGACCCGGGGCTATTCTGTCGTGAATCCACAAGCGGATTTAGCCCCATCAGTGGGTAAAATCCACATGTGCAGAATTTTGCCATGTTTTTCGGCGCAGATCGCTGTAAAAAAACGACATGTCACTTCTTCATCAAGATATGTGTCATAATCCCGAATGTTGATTTTGCCATTTACCCATATCTGCATGCATATTCAGTGCAAGAATGACAGTGTATGAAAGGACAGCCACTGATTTCTGTCACAGTCTTATAGGTGGAAACCACAAGGAATATTCTGCAGAGAATTGCACCATGTGAATATAGCCTAAAACTGCCTTCACACAGGCGAGAAAATCACACAAGATTTGTGCGTTGCGAGATGCACAAATCTTGCACAAATATGAACCCCATTCTTTTGAATTGGGTCATACACATTAGCGATGCAGGGAACACATGGTGGCATGTTCTATCTTGCTGTGTGTTCTTATATCGCACCCTATGCAAGGTGCACGAGATGAGAGATCTTACATTGAAAACATGACAGCCACGTCGGAGGATTGCTTCTTCCCCAAAATGCTGCAAGGCCGTTTTGATATGAAATATCACATGGGGAATTCACATGGTGAGGAGCGTGATAAGGAGCCATGAATTACGGCCCGATATCGCGTACACCAGTGTGAAGTTAGCCTAACAGTTTGAGGACTCTCAACTTCACCTCCTGCTTCATCAGTGGCTTAAGCCAATCAGAGCGATGGCCATACAAGCATTCAGGCGGTAGCTATCTTATATGTATTGGTAGCCTAAGAGAAGAGCCTGATAATGCACTTAGCATAGGTTACCCTACTCAGTAAGTTTCTGTGCAATCTCAAATTGTTTGCAAATCTTAGTTCACATCAATGAAGTTCATCGAAAATATCAGACACGACCTATAGGCAGATCAATGTTTTGGAAGAAAAATGTTATGTTTTTCTAATTCTTTAGAAAAGAGGTATTACAAGTGAGGAAATATGAAAAAATAAGTTTGGTACCATGTTAGCCAGTAAAATGTGATTGTTCTCAGTAAGAAAAACCAAGTAGTCTTGTAGACATGATACCTTTTAATGGCTAACAAAAATATATGATGTTACAGCAAGCTTTCGGGTTCTATCGACCCTTTGTCAGGCTAATGAATGAAACTAGTTTGGATGGTACACAAATATAACATACAGATGCAGAGGGGAAGGGGGACACCCCTCTTGATCTAAATAAATGTTCACACCCAGATATTTGAGAATAACACAAGACAATCTGAGTGCAGAGATAAATACTCAATCAGTCCACTGAGCTGAGGAATGTGACAGTTTTATGATGTCTCTTATCTCTAAAGCAACTAGAAGAAGATGCAAATAGACTGCACATAGAATAGGATAGAAATACTACCTCTGCACCACTACCTATGGGATGGCAACCTTCTGAATTTTTATGAGAAAAACAAACAATGATTAGGAAAAGGACACCCGTCTTGACTTCCTTCAGACCTTTCACATTCCCCACTTATGCAAGAATTCCGGGCTGATGTTCATTCCATTCTTAAGGGTATCAAACATGGCCATAAACTTATACACCCAAATTCTTCTGTGACGCTGTGATTTAAGGTTGCCCTTCAGTACGGTAACTCTCGTCTGCTCTATGTTGTGTCCGTGATCACAAAAAATGTTTTGCCACAGATAATTCCGTCTTTTCCTCTCCAATTGAGTGGCGATGAGAGTGAGGAAAAAAACAGAGCTTCTGCCTTGCATGTTTCAATTGGAGTCTAAAGAGAAGTAATAGAAACTGTTTCTATTTATCTCACAATCCATGCTAGAGACAAGAACAGCAGAGCTGCTGGCTCATTTGGTTACTTCACATCCCTTAGACTGCAATTGAATCACTGGCCTCTCCAACTCTTTTGCCCGCGGCTAGGAGGAGTAATGAAAAACTCAGGACTCCTATTCTCCCCATTCGCGGGGCTTCCAATTACACAATTAATTCCGTATCCTATGAATATGCCATAAAATGGTATGTGGCTAAAATACCCTTTAATAGAAGATCAGAAAAACACAACATTTTTCTTCCAAAACCGCCCTACACCGGTCTCTGGATTATCTCTAGTATTGTCCTAGAATTTCAATGACGTGAATTAAGATTTATAAGAATATGGAGTAAATAAGGAGGCATTATACAAAATGTGTAAGTTTACTCTTTGATTATATCACTATTGCTACTGCTGTCCATGGCCTGCGAGTGTCTGTAAAATAATTTGCAACCAAAAAAGATCTTCAACTGAAGATGATATTTTAACACCCCCCCCCCCGTAAGGTATCTACAGAACATTCCAGTCGATTAGTTATGGTGGCAGCAACAACTAGTTCTGTTCTCCCAGGCCCAGTTGTTGAGCCTAAGGTCAGCTTACACTAATCATGTAAATCATTTGGCAAGGATCATGCAGTCCCTACAGGTTAGACAGCCTATATGTTATCAAAGTGTATGGGTAGCTTAAATTCGATGAAAAATATACACAATATTGTCGAATAGTGAACCTCAAAAACAGGATTCGAACCCTGACAGACAGATAATCAAAGGCAAAATCAATGCCTTTTAGGAATAGAACTTTGCTATGTCTCCAAACCAAACTTTGCTATGACCGTCCATAGGTTAAAACATGAAAACAATTGTTGCTTAGAGTTTGGCATCATCCTATAAAGATACAATGAAAGCAACACTATAAACTTTTTTTTAAAGCAAAAGTATCCTTCCCAAGGCGGTGGAACTTCAATGGCACTAGGCTATAACTAGAGTAAGTAATGGACAAGCATCATTGAAAAAAGTAATTAACTCAGATACCCGAGGGTATGATCCTGAGCCTGATTAGAAAGTAGTGTGCTCACAAATAATGTGTTTTTAAAGGGAACCTATAAAGTTATCTTTTCCTCTAGGCATTGAAACTGTAAATCAGTGGACGTTCATCCAAGTGGAAAATAGCAGTTTACACATATTTGGTCATGTGTATACTCAAGCAGGTTAAAACTGGTTTAAGAGAGGTAGAAAAAAAAGTGCGAAAACACTTGTATAAAAAGAACATTGTCTTTACTGATCACAAAGATAAGGTTAGTAAAGCTCAACCTCTTTGGTAATATCCATAGAGGACTCTGTATAGCGTGAATTATAGTGACCCAATATTTTGTAATAGATGACAATAACTCCAAAAACAAAAAATAAAGGAGATCTACCAGAAGTTGCTTCAAAAACATTCTTTAATGGATTTTCAGAGTTGGAAACCACGTTTCAATGTGTTACTTCTATGCTGGGATTTGATTGCTTGAATTGCAGGCCCAAAATCTGAGGCTGAATTACTTGAGCCTCTTAAGACATTTTCTATCTTGAGTTCTGTAAGGCACAGTGTTGCCAAAGATATTTTGTATAGGTTCACATCTACATCAATATCTATATGCTAAACGAGTTTGGAAAACAGTTTATTTCATCATGGGAAGCCATAGCCAGACAGACATTTCCCTGCCAAGGCCACCGCAAGGGAAATAAAGTAGTACATGCCGGCTAATCGGATAAATGGTGTACCCTACTGTAATACAAGAAGAGCTTGAAGTCCACCAGAATTGGAGCCACTCTTACAAAGTGGCCCTCCATTCTGATTCATAGAGGAGGTTCCAAGTCAGGGACCCTACTTATGACATTCATAAGTTCTAATGGGGCATATGAACAGAGTTGGGAGCTTGGCACAAAACCTTTAAGGACTCAGCCTATTGTAGCCTTATATATTTGTACAGGCTTTAAATATCTAGCCTGTATAAATTCCGATAGAGGGAGCTCCCTCTAATGGTAGCTGCAGGCAAACAGAATTTTGTACATCAATACTAGGACTAGTCCCCAAACCACACTATGTAGAAATGTGTTATTCAGTAAATGTAGAAAGCTAGCAACAAAAGTATAATTGGTGGTGGAGCATGAAGTAGAGTAATTTTGCCATCTCTGTTGTGTTAACTTGGAAACCCTGCAATTGCCACTGAAAGAAACCTTAAAGGGGTTTTCCAGTGAAATACCATAGGATGACCTATTATCAGGATAGGTCATCAATAGTTGATCGTCTGAGGTCCGTCGTTCGGGTCTCCGACCGATCAGCTGAGTAGGCGCATGTTCAGCGCCAAAATAACAGAGGTTGGAGCAGAAGTCTCTGCGCAGACCTTCGTGTAGTGGCCGGCGACTGTAACTGCAGGCACGGTTCTCGTTGATTTCAATGAGAGCCGTGCCTGCAGTCACAAGTGCCGGCCACTACATGGGTAGTCAATGCGGAGACTTCTGCTCCAAATACACAGAGGTTGGAGTGGAAGCCTCCACCCAGACCTCCACATAGTGGACGGCACTTGTAACTGCAGGCGAGGCTCCCATTGAAATCAATGAGAGCCGTGCCTGCAGTTACAAGCACCGGCCACTACACAAAGGTCGACGCGGAGGCTTCCGCTTCAACCTCTGTGTTATTGCAGTGCTGACAACATGTGTCCACTCAGCTGATTGGTCGGGGTCCCAAGCGGCGGACCCCGGCCAATCAACTATTCTGATGATAGGTCATCAATAGTAATTCACTGGAAAACCCCTTTAACTTTTGCTGATATGTGTAACACGGACAGTTTTGTTGTGTGAAACACAAACTGCTGAAGAAACTGAAATTTTAGAGAAAGTCTTAACACAATACTGTATGCTTTATAAAAATACAAACTTTCCAGTGCTGGCCATACACTAGGATATGCTTCTTGGCAATATCCACTCTGTTCCAAGTCAAAGCCAGGCTCAGCTGGTCTGGGGCAGACATGTTCGTACCTAGGAAACAGAATGCATGGAATATTTCATTTGTGATAACTTTTCAGACATGTCCCCATAGAATCTGATAGGTAATGATAATTGAGGCATCTAACTTCATAATTGAGGCACGAGGAGGAACTTGAAAGCAGCGTCAATGGATGAGACTGACGAAGACATCATAATGCAAGGCTTGGTCCTACAGATAAAATGTTTTTATACAGATGAAACCGGTGGCAGGCAGGAGCCACAGACTCCCTGTCATTCTCACTCTTGTAGGTCACAGGCCACGTTAGGCCTACAACCTACAAGATGCAAGGAGAACGCACAGGAAGTTAGCATTTCACTGCAGGTGGCGCAATGACATCACTGGATAGCGCGTCTGTGCAGGCCGCCGACTTTACAGGGCGGAAGAGGCCTCTGTTGCTCCACTTAATACATCCATTCAGCCCTCAAAACAGTAATAATCTCCTTTGTTCCTCACACAATATTATTTTCTAGAGGGCACAAAGGTGGGCAATTTACTGTAAAGTCGGTTGAAAGGGGGTATTATTACCGTTTAGGTACATACATTATTACTATTAAAGCCACATTATTACGGTTGCATGTATACTTTGCAGGGGCACAACAGTGGGCACTATTACAATGTTGGGGAACTAATGGGGCATAGTTTCAGTGTAAGGTACTAATAAAAGCCCAATTACTGGGGCTTAAAGGCAACACTATTACCGCGTATGGGGACTATTGTGTGGGGTACAAAAGAGGCACTTTTACTATGTGGCACATTATTGCCTGTTTCCTTTTTTTGGGGGGGAGGGGGGTACTATCTGGCACTACTGTTTTCAAGGTTGCTGTCTTAGTTGTACATTTTAAGGCGCACTACAGTTCTGACAACATTAGTTCTAAAGCACAGTATTTGGGTGCATGGTACAAATGAGGCAACAGCAGGCGCAGAATTGAATTGGGGGTAGCGGCAGGTTGGAGAGTCTGTGAAGGTTGAAAAATTGGTAGGGAGAATGCTGGAAACTGAGGAGTCAAAGATGGGTGGGCAGCCAACTCTGCAGAAATTGTGGCTGGTAGAAGTCTTCATGGCAGTCTGGGACATAAGGGAAAGACTGGAAAAGTGAACAACTACAATCAGAATACGTCACCTGTGATTACTGGATAGAACTGTTACATATATGGTCTGCAGGGTTACTCTATAGAACTGGTATCCACCACTATACAGTAACTGGACGGTGGTAATATTGGTCTGGGTATAGTGATTTTCATTCAATAATAGTATGATAATATTATTCAGTCATTACTGAGCGGTTACATTAGTGGTCACGGTTTAGCAGTTTTATTTATGCCTTGTGTATTGGCATCACTGCTAATACCCAGTCTTTGTAAAGTGTGCTAAGTTCAATTAGAGTATAGAGGTAAGATTTAAAAGGGAACCTGTCATGAGATTCATGCTGCTCGAACCATAGACACCGCCAATCGGCAGAATGGCAATGAATTGGAGTGCGCTGCAGTAGCAGGCATAGACACAGACGAATCTAAAGCACTGTGCTTGTGTAAACATTCTGCTAATAGGCAAGGGTCCTGGGTGGGACCCTCAGCAATCAAGTATACATGCTCTATGAGAAGGTTAGGCTGTCAATATTTAAAGGGGTTTTCCAGCTATCGTATTATGTTCCTTCAACAGGGCGAGATATAATAACGTAACAAACAGAGGATTATTTACTCCTCTGCCATCGCCGGGATCCAGTGCTGCAGCCCCGCTGTGGTCCCAGTGTTTGTTGTAAAAGCTGGCCTCACCAAAAATCAGGTGACTACTGCAGCAAATCAGAGGCTGAAGTGTCCCTTTCATGAACTCCTGGCATCATGGCACTCAGGATGCCAGTAGAACAAGCAGTAATGCTGGAGCCTATAATTGGCTGCAGTGGTCACCTGACTTCCAGTGACATCAGCTGTCTCAACAAGTGCCGGGATCACAGTGGGGCTGCAGTTCTGTCTTTCAAAAAACTCTTTAAACATAACAGCAACCGAAGACTGAAAATGACCAATCACTATGAACTACTGAAATAGTTACTGTAAATTACTCTCCAGTCCAGAGTCCGACAATTACAATGTATGAAATATGTAACGAACCTTTAAGAAGAGCGGTCAGAATTGCTATATCAATATCTTGTTGTTCTTCAGACTCAGCATCAAAAATTGTGATCTAAGAGAAAACATGTGTGTTAATTTATTCTTTACATGGGCTAAAGATAAAAGACACAACTCAGTAACACTCAGTAAGGTCTTTAGCAATGAAGTTTTCTTGTAGAATTAATACAATAATGCTATTTGATGGGTTTATGAAAGCACAGTTAAGTACAGTGCACTAAAGGGGTTGTTTAGGATTATTACAAATGTTCACTTTTTTCCCAAACTGTGCCATAGATGTCCATGGGTTGTCTGCTATTGCAGCTTAGCCCTAATTCACTTCAATGCGGATAAGATGCAATACCAATCAAAGTCCATGGACAAGAGTGGCACTGTTTCTGGGTAAAGAGAAAACTGGCTCCCCCAAAAAATCGTATGCTTCATAGTTTACATAGATCAATTAGGCCATATGGACATCATATCATAGGAGGTCCTACCTCATGACCCCCTCTTTTTAAAAGGAAGAGAGCTGCTGCAAAGAGCACCTACTGCCTTAGCAAACTTAGTGCCACTCAATACCTCCAGTTGGTTGTCTGAGGTTTTAGCTATTAGATCTGCAGCGATCACCTGATCGACTCTGATCTTCAGTAGGTGTTCTTTAAGAGCAGAGGTTGTTCAGATGAGACATTCTCTTTAACGTGGCTCATCACATCTGCTTCCCTACCACAGTATATGCTTCATTCTACTCCTGTGTAAATTAGTAGTTTGCCATTTATTACTCTCAACCAGGAGTGGAACTAAGTAAAGACTTAAGACTTCTCTTTTTTAATTCCAGTTCTAGTTAAAGCCTAGTCCCTGAAAGTTAATTAAGTGATCTAATTCCCTAACATGAAAATGTAAATTAAAATGCGACAAAAAATAATAAAACAATATGTCAATATTTTAGCTATTTTTCAACATTTTTAGACCCAGACTCAACTAGAACCAGATTAGATCAGAATAAACAAAATAGTGGTAGATGAGATCTTGTAAATATGGCAGCTCTATGCAAGGTTGCCACCTTGTTTTTTACAAAAAAAATACCAAAAAGTGAAAAAGGGGCATGGTTTGGGGGCATGACTTAATACAGCATGTCATTTTACCTCTGTTATTCCACCTCAGTTGGGCCTGTCCCCCCCCCCCCCACCTCCAAGACCCTGCCCCCTCAATAAAATTCTTTAAGACCACTTTTTAATTCCCGTTTCCTTTTCTACTCTATCTGGGCCCAGACTTTCATGCAGACTTCTTCTGAAGACTTGTTTCTGCAGACTCGCCCTAATGCCCCATATAGTACTTGTGCTCAGTCAGTGGCCCCATAAAGTAATAGTGTCCCCTTCTGTGGCCCACAAAGTAAGAGCAGTCACTCTGCATCCCCACAACTCTGGCCAGTAGAGGGATAAACTTCGTCAATCACACTGCTGCCTGAGCACCCTGACTCCTTCCCTCAGTACAGTATGAGCTGGAGTCTGGAGAACAGGAGACTGAGGGGAGGCGTTGAGCTGCTCAGGCAGCAGCATGACTGAAGAAGTCCGTCCAGCTCCTGGCCAGAATTGCGGGGCTTGGTGGAGTCTCTATGAAATGTCAACATTGCCAGTGTAAATTAAATACGGATCTGGCCCCCCGGTAGTAATACAGGCTGGGCCGCTGGTTTACTGGCTGGGTTCCAACCCTAGTTGGATGTGTGAGCAACAGAAAAGTAGTTTAGGAATGAGGATGTCACTTACAGAATCGCGGCGCTCCATGCACTCCATGAGAATAAATAAAACGTGACTAGCCTGTCTGTGACCGAGACTAAAGGTTTGCTTGATCATTTGCAGAATTTCATCCTTTAGCTGTGCAGAAATCTCTCTATAGGAGACAGATATTATGACAGTTAGAAATAGTACAAGACAAACCATCAAGCCAATCACTGAGGACTCACATGATCCCAATGTACATCTTATCACATCACACCGAAATTATATTTCTGTACCCTGAACTTTGTATAACTATTCTTACATTGCAGGTACTGCTTTAGCGTTTCAAAAGAGGTTATGCCACCCTCCATAAGAAGTGCCCCTGGTAATACGCTTCCGATGCCACCCTCCATAAGAAGTGCCCCTAGTAATACACTTCCGGCCTTTTTCACCATACTTTATACAGCAGCCCTATAAGTTCAGACTGGCAGCTATGCATAGGCACAATAAAGCACAAACTCACCAGGAAGACAGTAAACGAAGGGTTGATTTATATAATTAAAGCATGGAGCAAAAGATTATAAAAGGTGACCTCTAGAGAAAAAGATGATCAGGTAACTGCCACTCAAATAAGCCTTGGGGTGGTTTCACATCTGCGTTGGAATCTTCAGCCGGAGGTTCCATTACAGATGCGGCTGAGAATACCGAAAGAAAAACTGCAGCATGTAGCACTTTGTCTTCCACCCAAAAGCCGGCCAGCTGGGCGGAAAGCGGGCGGACCTCATTATAATCAATGGGGTCTGTCTGGCGCCGTTCGGCTCCATCCAGAGACTAAACCGTTCGGCTGCGGGGATTCCCCTTTCCTTCTCCCTGAACAGAAAAGCGGAAACCGCAGCTCAAATGTGAGACCACCCTTACTAAGAGAGAAGCCTAGAAATCCACTGGGAGAAACCCTATTAAAGTAAAGCTACAAGATATTCGCCTACTGTATATCCTTGTTCTGCTTCTGTTCTATCATACTATGTGGGGTCATGTTGTATGTTCCTTTTAGTTTGCAGCATACAGTTTGCAGACTTGTATGTAGCTGAATTAGTCAGTATTCTCCGTGCAAAAAACAAAAAGAGAAAAAAACATCAGAAACCTCTCTTTCCCCCCTCTTAGTCTCAGCAGGAACTCAGATGTGTTGTTGATGTCTTGTACAGAAGCTGCATGGGCTACTTAGCTTCACACTGCTCCAAATAACAAGTTAATGAACTATACAGAAGGTATAATGGCCGCCTCATACTTGAGCTCTACTTTTCGATCTGTCTAGATTTCTAATCAGGTCACGCTCAATTTCATGTGGCTGCAAACTGTCCGTTTTAGGGCATTTCTTATCTATTGATTTATTTCTTGTGTGTAGCCCCATAGGCTATAATAGGGCCATGGATTAACAGCACACAGCTGCAAATACGCTGGAGGCCTTTATGGGGACAATTGGGACATACAAGTAGTTTTAGGAAAATTTACAAAAATAAAATTGCAGAACAACTTCATGGTGGTTTTTCAGCGATTTTGCTGATAAGTCGGAAGATATTCCTTTGTGACACAAAAGGAACTTTGACTTGAAAAACTACAGATGTGACATCCCTAGTAAATAAAAGAGGAATCAACCTTTTACCTTTTATCTGTTGTGTGCTTGTGTGTGAACGCCAAGATATCTGCCGCTCTCCCTGTTCCTTCACAAACCACCACCGGAATGGATGGAGTGCTGTGGACATATTCCCATACCATCAGGATGACATTTGGACCTCCTTCTACGACCAGGCCAACTACAGGGACACCTTGTCCCATTCCTGTAACATGAAGGTTGTCAGCTTTGTATATACATACACAATATATGTACATTGTGACCCACAGCCTCCTCTCCCACAAACATATACCCAAAGCTTCAGGTAAGAGCTACTGGCGGAATGACTGGCCCACTGCATCCTCTTAAT
This sequence comes from Eleutherodactylus coqui, assembly GCF_035609145.1. Classification (NCBI taxonomy): domain Eukaryota; kingdom Metazoa; phylum Chordata; class Amphibia; order Anura; family Eleutherodactylidae; genus Eleutherodactylus; species Eleutherodactylus coqui. Next base: position 211,908,900 of record NC_089841.1, on the reverse strand, counting down.
TATGGCCTGCAGGAAATCTGACACAAAATTGCATGTGTTACATTTGGATGCAGATTTGCTACGGAATTGCTACAGATTTCCCTTTTTCCATTGGGGCGGATTTTACCCTTTGCGTTGCACTGCAAAATGTGAAATTTGCGAGGTAACACATATGTACAAGGGGTGGACAAAAATATGGAAACACTGTACGAAATGCATGCCTTAAAATCGGTCTCTACATGTCTGATTGAAATATGATTTATAATCCCATGTAACTTGAGTGAAGGTAATATGACACAGAAGTGAACATCTGCCTGAACAGCAAGGTTCATTGGTCAGGGGTTTGAGCCACTCAGTTGTTGTTACCAGCTGCTCCCAAAACCATCAAGAGCAGGGCAAGAGGTGAAGTAAAACACAAATTTGGCGGAAAAGCTCTCAGCCAAGAAGAGATCAAAAGGCCAGCTCAGTACTAATGATTAAAATCCCATGCGTTTTGTACGGCGTTTCCATATTTTTATCCACCCTCTGTATTTTTCAGTGTATTTGCCTTGGACATGTTTGTAGTGTAAATTTGTTCCACAGGTGATTCAATCCTTAATAGGTGAATGATTGTTAACGGCAAAGTTTTGATGCATTACACCACCCTGTCTTTTTTGCAGACTTCTTATTGGATGTGGTTTATGTTGATGTATAAGCGAGCTTTTACACAGTGCAGAATTATTCTGTAAGCCGCAGCTTAATCTGCTGCAGCAGATTTCTGCTCTATAGCCTACATGCATACATGTGGATTTTGGTGCAGGACTTTTTGCGTCTTTAGCTGCTTCTTGCGGAATAATTCTGCACTTTGTGAACACACCCAACAGTTCTGATCACATCCATCATACAACAGATCCATATGGCACCCAATGGACCCACTGACCAATGCATAGTTTCCTAGAGTGAGGCCTGCCTAGGAATATTCCATAAGCAGTTGGCTGACATCCAATCTGGTTGTATAGTGCTGTGAATAGCCACAGTACTAGTTGACTTACTGGTATGTATTTGCTGAAGCGCTATGTATTCCTCAAGGTTCCTTCTAAGTTTCATCTCATTTCCATACTTTCCAGCAGTGCCATCATCCGCCATGATGAAATGGGAATGCATGCTATTCAGAGTGGTGAGCTTACTTAGTGGATTCACCAAGGTGTGATAAAGGCACACGGCCTGAAATTGAAACATACGTTTTATATAAACCTCAATCTTCATGCAGTTTTACAAAAATAACTACATTTTCTATTAAAACCATCTCTAATGTTATATCGATCCTTACATAAATATAGAAGAAAGATGAACGAAAGTCAAGTCTACGAAACAGGATTGATTAAGGAATTTAAATCTTGGCGTACTCACATCTTTTCCAATAAGATCCTTTTGATTCTCAATAACTCCCCAGGGTGGAATCCCAATGGCACAGATTTTTCTTAAGTGTTGGGAAGCATGAAATTTTAAGGCATCACCTACATGTTTGGAGACTCCTGGAAAGTCAATATATATAAATAATATATCACAGAAGAGCAGTTTATTCATATGTTTATCCGAAGGGTAAATGTAAACTGCTCTATTTAACCTCCAGAAGCCGTTCTAAACTCAACATGAAGTTACGGGAAATAGACATAAATCCAATAGGCCATTGAAGATACATTACTTAAGTCTCCTACTCTGAATTATAAAGTTTAGTTCGACTGTTAGAAGTTATACCGGGATTGTCAGCCGTTCTATAATGACGGCAGGCCAAGCTTCAGGAACTGTCCGTGATTAGCGGTTATCGTTAGAGGAAACGGTTTGCTGTATTTCTCCACTGCAGTTAAAAAAAGTAGGGTCCAAAGCTGAAGACCCCCTCTACCATGTCTTAGAATATTTTGAATGAAGTTAACCCCTTAAGGGTGTTTTGGTTGTAAGGGATCAGACACTTTTTGGGGATTTACCCATGTGGTGATTTTACTGCCCTATTTTTATTTCTTCAGCTACCAGAATTATTTTTGCAGTTTTTTTTCCATGACATATAGGGCTATTTTTTATACCTTTTTTTTCACTTACTTTATTTTCCCATATTTTAGATTAATTTGGGGTAAGAGGTAAAAAAGAAAGCAATTTTTTTTTAAATTTATAGTTGTTTACTTACATTAGTATATTTAAACTAAAATAAAGTATGACAATGGGTTCCTCATTTTGTTTCAGATGTTTTGATATACAATTTGTATAGTTTCGGGTTACAGATTTCGTATGGTGACAGTTTCAGTTGACATCGGCGGTGGGCAATTTTCTTATACATATTTTTTATTCTGTATAATATAAGACCTTTGACCATCATTCACATTGTCTTTTTTTTTTGTTATTTCACACTTTTCCATTGTAGCTAGAGGAACCGTAGGAGCAGCATCCATAGGAGCCCCAGTTACAGGGTAAAACATCCCCTGCAGTGACAATAGTCACTGGCAGAGCTAATCTGAGTCTGGCAGTACTGTCATCTCTAGCTTCAGTGGAGGGGGGAAACAGGAAGCTGAACTACCGGTATGAGGGTTCAGCTTCTTGCAACGGAGGTACCATAAAGTAGTGTATGTGGATGAAATGGTGGGTGGGTGAAATAATCTATAAAGATAAAGGGCATAAGAATTTGTGAAAGAAGCGGGCACAGGAGGGAGTAGCCTATAGTGGGCATACCGTGGACTGCAGTCTGGGTGACAGAGGGGGACATGGGAATCAGTCTGTGAGAGAACTGGCTTGAAGAGCAGTCTATATGAAAGAGGAGACCATGAAGAACATTCTATGGGAGAGATGGGACACAGAGAGCAGTCTGTGGGAGAGATAGGGCACGGAGAGCAGTCTGTGGGAGAGATGGGGCACCGAGGGCAGTCTGTGGGAGAGATGGGGTACGGAGAGCAGTCTGTGAGAGAGATGAGGCACAGAGGGCAGTTTATGTGAAAGAGGAGGCCATGAACAGCATTCTGTGGGAGTAATGGGGCATGAAGAGCAGTCTATGGGAGAGATGGGGCACAGAGAGCAGTCTGGGGGAGAGATGGGACACGGAGAGCAGTCTGGGGGAGAGATGGGGCACGGAGAGCAGTCTGTGGGAGAGATGGGGCACGGAGAGCAGTCTGTGGGAGAGATGGGGCACGGAGAGCAGTCTGTGGGAGAGATGGGGCACGAAGAGCAGTCTGTGGGAGAGATGGGGCACGAAGAGCAGTCTGTGGGAGAGATGGGGCACGAAGAGCAGTCTGTGGGAGAGATGGGGCACGGAGAGCAGTCTGTGGGAGAGATGGGGCACGGAGAGCAGTCTGTGGGAGAGATGGGGCACGGAGAGCAGTCTGTGGGAGAGATGCAGCACGGAGAGCAGTCTGTGGGAGAGATGCAGCACAGAGAGCAGTCTGTGGGAGAGATGCAGCACAGAGAGCAGTCTGTGGGAGAGATGCAGCACAGAGAGCAGTCTCTGTGAGAGATGCGGCACAGAGAGCAGTCTATGTGAGAGATGGGACACAGAGAGCAGTCTGTGGGAGAGATGGGGCACAGAGAGCAGTCTGTGGGAGAGATGGGGCACAGAGAGCAGTCTGTGGGAGAGATGGGGCACAGAGAGCAGTCTGTGGGAGAGATGGGGCACAGAGAGCAGTCTGTGGGAGAGATGTGGCACGGAGAGCAGTCTGCGGGAGAGATGGGACATGGAAAGCAGTCTGTGCAACAAAGTGCCATGAGTAGCAGTCTATGTGAAAGGTGGGAACCATAGAGAACAGTTTATGTTAGAGATAGGGCATAGAAAGAAGTCTGGAAGTATACAGAGTAGTCTATGCAACAGAGGGGCAGCAGTCTGTGTGAGAGAGAGAAGAGTCAATCAGGAGCAGTTTGTGCGAGAAGGGGGAGGTCTGTCAATTCTAGTCTCAACCTTACTGCTACAGGGACATCGATGAAGTGTGGAGGGGCAAGTAATGCACTGGACACCAGGTATGCATCCTTTTCTCTGCACCAGGACCACCAGAGATGCTGACTCTAACTAATGCTCTGACCTTGAACCCAGGGATGTTACCATAAACCCGCCTGAAGCAGCTTAGTACAAAGACCCCATCATATCTGTTACAGGCATTCACAGTCCCTCTTCTGCGCACATATTTTATAGTATTTATAGTTTGGGCGGCTGGGTACTATTATGCAATGTCTAAAGGGACATAATGAGGATTATGAAAGCACTTTGTAGTTTTAGAGACATTCTCTTTAATATCAAAGATCTAGAAATATATTGGTGACACCTATCTGTCAACAGAATGGATTAAACAAGACTAAAACAACATATGGAAACCAAAGACGACCAGTGAAGCCTGTGATGGATCACATAAGGATTTAATACCCTTCTGTATAAATAGCAACGCAGGCAGAAGGCCTCACTTACACTCCACAATGCACTATGCACACTTCATTCTTCTATTTGATGGGAGATGATTGACATCATATTTGCGAAACAGGGTTATAACAGGTAAGGACAGGCCGTAAGCTCTTTGGATGAGCCTATCTATTCTATTATGTCTTTAGGAGGCTAGAATAATATGTGTGTACTCAGGGCCGGCCTTTGGATAAATGGCACCAAGTGCAGAATTTATCTTGGCATCCCCATGAGAAGACCAGACTGCTGCAAAATAACTAGCCGGCCCACAGTTCCAATTAACAAAATTGTGATCCGTGTTTGGTTCATCAGAACCAGACCTCCACACCAGACACCCCCACTTACTGCTTCTCGCTGGGTCCTCATCACCTTCAGGCACTGTTGCGCTGAATCCTAATGCTGCCGGACATCTAAAATCCCATGTTAAGCGTATAAGGACCTACTGCAACAGCGTTTGGAGGTGAAGAGGAGCGAGTAGCAGTAAGTGATGATGTCATCATATATTGGATATGATATGCATCAAACAACCAAACCGATTCAAGTTAGTGAGGGAAACTGCAATACCAGGAACAGCTGCTATAAAACGTATGGCGCTGTGCCTGGTATGGCCTGAAGTGACAGTGGCACTCATTGGAGAGCAGCTGTCACTTCAGTCAGCTAATCTGCAGTGACCTCAAGGGGCAGATCCCTGACGATCAACTATTGATGACCATCAATAGTTAAGTCCTGGAAAACCCCTTTGACACCTTAGTGCTCCAGGATACATATGAATGTCCTGAGTGCGCAGGTTTGTATGGAACGGGATCAGGAGTCAAGCCTGCTCCATACATGGCCGATGTGAGCTGTCTTTGACAGCTGACAATCGGCCGCAACAGTTGCGATTAGCATTCACGATGAGTGCAGCTGTTAACCCTTCAAAGTGCTCCAATCTGTGCTCAGGGTCCCAAAGAGCACCTTCCCTACAATGAGATCGCAAGGTGCCTTCTGTGTGTAAGGCAGCCCGGGGTCTTCTGAAGGCCTCCAGGACTGCTATGTATTTTTGCCTATTAAGACGGGCTTGTGGCCCCTTTTAATAGAATGCTTGCAGAAATACCATATATAGTGCAATACTGAAGTATTTCAGTATATGGTATGAGTAATCAAAGAATTACAAGTTCAAGTCCCAAATAGAGACTAGAAAAAAAGTAAGAATAAGTGATAAAAAACATTTTGCATTATGGTAAAAAATAAAAGTATACTAAATATATATTTTTTTTAATTTTTCCATTCCTTTTCCATAATTATAATAAAAAAACAATACAAAAAAACCCTAAAACATATTTAATATCACCGTGTTCATAGAAGTCTGAGCTTTTAAAATAATGCTTTATTTATCCTGAACTGTGAACATAGTGAGTAAAAAAAATAAAATACACAATGCCAGAATTGCACTTTTATTTTTCATTTAGTCTCTAAGAAGCTGGGAATTTTGCTGGGAATGAGTGATTATGATTTGTTTAAATCTAATTATGATTAGTTGTATTGTTTTGGTGTTCTAATGTTATGTTCTATGTACAGATGTCATGAAATTAAAGGCCAATTGTATTCAAAAATACAAATTTCAATAAAAATTTCAATTAAAAAAAAGACAATCTCATCAGGAAAATTCTAGTCCATATACTTTATTATGTATATATTCCCTATTCTGGAGCCCTCTGTAAGACAGACCAGAAAATTACCAAGTATCATATAAACATCCTCAGGTAGACCTGAGCTATTCCTGTATTAAATAGGACAGCTGTTACTCTGAATTTAAGGCTTCTTTCACACAAGCGCATATCGGCCGGCATCAGATCACATGGGCGTATTCCTGAGACGTCAAAGCGCCCGGCAAGGCCGATATAGCGTCAGGCATTTTTACGTCGGGCCCAAAAGATAGTCTTGGAACTATCTTTTGGGACTGAAAACGTCTGTCGCCTCATGGGCTCCTATGGGAGCCCACAGCAGAGGCCGTAGGTGGCTGCTAAACTCCCTCCCTCTGGTCCCCCCGCCCCCACCCCGTGCAGGCTCTCACCTCTCGTCTCCTCCCCACTTGTTCTGTACAATGGAAGGGGGCGAGACAGGGGCGGGGCTAAGCAGCGGCCCATCCCACCTCCTTCGATTAATGGATATGGACAAGGGGCGGGATGTGGGCGGAGCTAAGCTCCCACCCTCTCCCCGCCCCTTGTCCATAGCCATCAGTGAGAGGAGGCGGGACGGGCCGCCACTTAGCTCTGCCCCCCCATCACAAAGAACAAGCGGGGAGGAGAAGATAGGTGAGCCTGCGATGGGGAGGGAGGGGAAATGCGCAACGGCATGGTGAGCTTGGTGCATATGCACCGGGCCCCATGCCGTGTGAATGGGCGCACAAACGTTAGATTTGTGCACCCGTTCATGAACTTCTATGCCCTAGATGGAAGCGTATATTGGCCGGCCGTAAAAACGCCGGCCAATATGCGCTCGTGTGAAAGAGGCCTCATACTGCATTCCTCGACATATACAACTGGTTTCACAAAGACAAACAATTTATCAGAAGATGACCAAAGAATGACCGAAAATACCTGTATTAGTGCCTTCGGTCAGGATCCATGCTCCAGTAGTCTCTGCAGCTTTCACCAAGCCTTTGCCAAACACCTGCTTGACTTTGGAAGGAAGCTTAAAATTCTCGAGCCCTCCATGAACAGAAATCACTAGTTTGGGAAGCTCCATCTGCCATTCTTCTATCATCAGATGCATTAATTGGTCTGAAGAGGTGTCATAGGATATTCGTATGTACTGAAAACAAAAAACAAGTAGTTTGTGAGCAAAACACTCCCAGTAAGTCTTCCAAAAAGGCTGCTGCCAGCCGACACAAGGAAGAGCTGGCTGTACATGTACTTTTATTGCTCCCATAGACTTCAGTGGCAGTTATATAACTCTGCATACAGAGAGCTCCCCCTCTTGGCAGCTAAAAGCACCACGCTTTCCATCATTTAAACCTGATACCTGTCACATAGAAAAAAAGACGCAGTTTAAGTCTCCATGAAAGTTACACAAGACATCTGGAAAAAAAGAAAGACTATTGTTACATGAAGTACCTTTGCATGGTAGGTGTGATGGCCGTCTTGGAAATTGATGGTTCCAAAAGCATCTGTGGGGCTGGTCTTTGTATGCTTCTGCACCGACCATTCCTCGTTATTTACCTCTTGTGATGTAGAATATATTGGCCAATCATAATCTATTCCAGGGTGATCTCCAATTAACCTTCCACAGCAACACCTAAAAACACACATCGCTTACAACCATAAATTCACTGGATTTCAAACCAGGTAATGAGCGATCAAGGTATTATTTTTGGCCAAAGTTAGTATTTCCTTGCATTGTAGTTGAATATATAGTTCATTGGTGTGTGCATACTCTTTTCTACCTCGTCTATACAGTACATATATGTATATGTAGGTCATTTTATATATTATAAGAAAATTCACTCAAAGATTATATTTGTGAATAGGTTATAGAGTTCCTGATGGCTGATCTCCGCCAAATTCCCATGTGTTGGGCCATTTGCCCAAAATTGGTCAAAACAGTGTACAGTGATGTAGGAGTCAATCGTAGCAAAGGAGTGTCACTGAAAACAAAAGCGTCCACATAGGGTCTCCTAGATCAAAAATTGCACCAAAGACGACAGCAGGTGATTTATTTTTCTCTTCTGGCGCTTCACTACAACTGATGCCAGCTTTCCATGGGATCATTCATGGCATCCAGTGCTTCAGTTTTGATGCTGGATGTCTTTCTCAACAGGATAAAAAACCGTTGCATGTATAGCACCAACTTATTCCGCGGTGCTTTCAGGCTTTTTGTTTTTATTACCCCATATCAAGCTGGGTACTCATTTTACCGACCTCGGAAGAATGGAAGGCAGAGTCAGCGTTGAGCCAGCTACCAGAACCATGCAGGCATTGAACCTGCAACCTTCAGGTCATGAGTGAGAGCTTAGGACTGCATTCTGCTGCCTTAACACTCCACCTCCCTATGCTGTATGAAATCGTTCTCCCCTAGACAGAGGCTGCCTACTTCTTCCTAACACTCTAGGCTCTAATGTCTCCTCAACCCTCTATTTGTCTCTGCTAGTCCTGAGATGGTGCTTCTCAGTTACTGAAGTCTGCTCTGTGACATCTGAGAGAAGATGCGGCTGTACGATCAGTCATTAGAGAGAACAGTCTGTGTGCTTAAGAACTGCTTTTAAGAGATGTAAATTCAGGCAGCTGCCTAAGGCCGCTGTTTCCTAGGGCTGAGGATTGGAATCCGAGGAACAACCTGAGAGTACAGTAGAAACTACTTTGTGGTGGTTATAGCACAATCATGCAGCTTTCCTCGGCTCCTGTATGATGGGCGCACACAAGGAAGCTGAATGGGATTATCTTGAGATCGGATGATCTCCTTTGGCTTCTTGTTACATTGCAGGTGCCAGAAGGGTAATAAGTAACATGTAACATTGTACTAGACACAAGGTGCTGTGCCACTAACCCCACCAGGAAAATTACTACCAACGTCTTCATTATCCTTAAACACTAGGGGTTTAACCATTAACCCATTAAATTCTTTATTATTCAAGTTCACCAGGGATGTTCGCTTTAACCGCTTCCCTAACCTAGAACAACAGTATTCTTCATTCGAGGGGTTGCCTAGGACTTTTACTATATATGACCTATCCTCAAGATAGGTCAACAGTAGAGGATCGTCGGAATCTGCCACTTGCGATCTCCACCGATTAGCCGATTCCTAGCACCGCTATCTATGCAAACAGTGCTGGAAGCAGATAGCACTGTCAACATTACAGTGGCCAAGTTTGATACTACAGGAACAGCTCACATTGAATCCAAGCTCATTTACCCACTGATTTCTTTGGGTTGTGGATGTAACTTCTTCAAATAGTTGCAACTGACTCGTCACTAACGGATTGTCTTTCTGAATGCTGTTTGTCCAGTAGGTTTCCCATATCTTTCAAGTGGCAATCCCAATGACGAATGTTACTTTCATGTGGCGGTTCTTCATTAAACATATGACTGTACGCCCGTCGCACACAGGTCACAGGTTCAACTTTTGCTCGCCACAAGATACCGTAAACTTTCCTTCGCCATCTTGATTATTTATGTACTCACTCCCACTGACCTCGGAAGGGAAAACTTGAAGAATTTGACTTTCATGTGACGCCCTTTTTATGTGTCTGTCATGTTTCATTCCAACAACATAATCATTGGAAACCCCACCATGACGTTTGAGACACACTATTATGAAAGTGGCAGATATTTATATTTTATAGTAATTTGATTCATTTGTCTCAAGTTGATTTGTTGTATATTGTAGATACTATTCTTTTTTTTAAAGAGAACACAGATTTTGACCCTTTCCATTTTTTGCGGACAGTGTAACAAAAGGCAGGGAGGGCTCCTGCGGTAGTCTGTTACATTAGATATTGGAAGGGGAATGGTTGATCTCCCTGAACAAATATACAATCATTCTTTATAAGATTTACTTATTAATTACTACTTCTATATTTTGCATTTGGAGAAAAATGCATAGTAAACATAAAAACAAAGTTTTCAGAGAGTGCTGCGTGATCAAGTGGCAGAATAGGCAAGCAGTAATTCTTGCTATCACTTTTAAGGCTCCAAAAAGCTATCTTTTCTCCTCAAGGAGAACAGTGAGTGAGGAGACTTAAAAGACAATTCATGCTCCTCTGGGTAATATGCAAATAAGGGAGATGGAACAATACCTCTGCAGCGCCACCTATTGAAAGGCAGCATTCCTTCAAATCAATGTTAGACTCTTTATACAAGCCTTGCAACAATGACCTGGGATTGAAAGCACTCAGAGGAGCATGAATGGCCTTTTAAGTCTCCTCACTCACTGCTCTTCTTACTTAAAGGGGTTCTGTCAGCAAAAAAAAAAAAATCTATACTCACCTGTACCTCACCGGGCCATTCACCAGACACCTCCTCATCTTTCCATGTCCATCCTGCAGGCTGTATAGGGCTGTGCAGAAGCTGGCAAAGTTCCAGCTCCGCAACTGCCTCAGCCCTTGCGGGGCGGCAAGTACTTCTGTCCGGGTCAGTAGTCGGCAGTGCTGACAGAACCCCTTTAAGGTGAAAAGATAGCATTTCTGGCCCATGTCACAGGCCTCTTACTAGCAAAACCAGAAATCTACTGCACACTGACGAGGGGCAAACATCCCGAAACAGCTGTCTGTGCATGGATTCTGGCTTGGCTTTCAATTCCCAGCCATTATTACAAGGCTTGTATAAAGAGTCTAACATTGATTTGAGGGAATACTGCCTTCCAATAGGTGGCGCTACTAGAGGTATTGTTCAATCCCCCTTATTTGCATTTTTAAGGCTCACATGGGCATATTTGAGCGCGTTTTGTTCACGTAGAAATGCAAAGAATAGAATCCATTGATTTCAATGGGTTTATACACATTTCCTTTTTTATGTGTGCAAAAAATACAGAACCTGCTCTATTTTGTACGCATTTGCGGGCCCCATAGAAGTCTATTGGAGGTACGCAAATGCGCATGTGAACACTTCTGGACCTCATTAGACTAAATCAAATCAGGGATGGGGGTCCCGTGCCCATGTGAACATCCCCAGCATGCGCAAAAAAGTACGGTTAAATAGGCAAACATGCACGCAGAAGTGCTTCGTGCGTGTCAACAATGCGTTGCGCTGAGACACGCTCAAAAACGCATACGCCTGTATAAAGGAGCCGTTAAAGTCTCATAATGAGTGCCAAGTGGAAAATAGTTTGTGTGCAATAGTCCGGATGCTGTAAACTAAGGGAACAAATTGGAAATACTCCCATAAACCTTTAACTTCTATTGTTGGCCGCTTTATTTCGAACCTCCAACAGTGCTTTTTGCAGGGAAATTAAACACTTTATAGCACATAAGTCCAACAGTAATAGTACAGGACATCATGATGCCCAATTCTGGCTATATACCCAATTAATATCCTGTGTATGTTTTATGTGTGTCTAAGCCTTATGAAGAAGAACAGAAGCGAGCCATAAAACCCTAAGTAAATACCGGACTGCGCCTTATACAGCGCTCCAATACTGGACGATCTGCTAGTTCTGTCAAAAAGGCCAATTTAGTTCCCATGTTACCTGCCTCGATTTCTGCCAAGCTGATTAGATCTATGCTATTGGCAGGACTTTATTGAAGCAAACATACTTCTGTGTTTGCTGACAGGAAATAGATTATGTAAATCAACCAACAATTGCCAAAACTATAGTATAAGTGAGCTGAAGCCATGAATGCACAATGTCCAGTAATGCCTACGGAGTGCAAACTGAAAGTAATGCTACAGTAAGTACAGGGCAAACATTGCTGCATCATTGTGTGGCAACGGCTGGATTGCTTCTTAAGTCTGTTTAAGCATCTCATCAACCCCCTTGGCTTACTCAGTTACCTCATTAGGGGGGTTTCAAAAGCAGTTTTTGGCACAGTTTTTCATGCCAAATTCAGAAATTGATTCAAAAGAATTTGGAAATTTGAAAAAGCAACTTTTCCTTCCTGCTGGATCCACTTCTGGCTAAGACTTATAAGCATGTATGACAGCCTACCACAAAACAAAAAAAACTCTATGTGCGATCCCAATCTTACAACTGCATAAGGATGCTGTCACACCCCATTTTTTAAAAATGGAGTCACATACATGAGCGATTTTTTTCCCACATTGCATTGCGGTGCGGAAAAAAAATTGCGTCATGCTCCAGCTACAGTCAAACAGCTCCGGCTGTGGCTTACCTCCGGGGAACCAAAGGATCAGCGGTCAAAAATTCAACGCCCTCAATCCTTCTTTTCCCTGAATCCCTGACATCATCTGTCAAGTAAAAGTCGAACCGCCCCCTTACGCATCAGAGAGTCATGCAGCCCTGTATGGGTGCTTTAAGTAATATAGGCATGGGACTGATTTAAAGACACTTTACCTGATAAGGTTCTGACAGACCTGGCACCCACCATGGCATCTATAAAAGAAAGAACACCATTCTGGGTTAAACAACAAAATAGCTTCTGTTAAGAAACTCAGTCACAGACTTTTCACAGGCCACAAGGTACGGAGAGGCATGCCGATTACAACGATATGTCTACTGTATGTGTCTGTGCAGTAGTTTGGGAGAAACTTGCATTTCACTTGCAGCAGTCAGTCATAGATGACTTCAGGAAGTAGTCCTTGATATTCATGAACTGCAGGCTATTCCTGCCCACCCCATCCTACAGCCACTGATTGACAGAGGTCTGTTTATTACTGTTCATAGTAATTTTTTTTTTCTTGGAAGTCAGACCATGGTGATACCTGGGCTTCAACAACGGTTGAAATCCACGTCAATATTACAAAGCTTTCATTCATCTCCAGAATCCAGTAGAACATTAAAATAAGCACAAATTGGGTCAGCTAGGTTTCCAAACCAGAGACCGGTGCATTCGATCACTTCTGTCCAAGCTACCAACTACACCAACAAATGATAGGTGTCTCATATTTTTAGAAGCATTGGCTTATTGCATGCTATACATAGAAATGATGATGGTCAAAGTTAAAAGACCCTGCTTGAATACCACTGCTTGTAGCCTATAACCACCGGGATCTATATAGACCCTGGGAAGGTGTTGCATCTCACTATCAATATTCTAAAACATGGCAGATCAATGTCAATAGTACATGGGCACAGTTAGTCCAAAATGCATTAACACTTTCCAATCCAATTGGTATCCTGGTGTTCCTAGGGGGCTTACTCTTTTTCTGCCATTATACAACGGCGCTATCTGCTGGCTAAAGCCAGTACTGCATGAGGTGAGAGTTGGATAGGCTCCGACAGCAGAGAGGCTGGCAATATACAGTAAGAGAACCCCGACGGATGTCTTCCAACATCGGAGCTGTGCAGCCTTAAATCATAATGTCTTTAGACGTCATCCAGTGGATCGGAAAGGGTTAAACGTTCTGCTGACTTTTAAATTAATTTAAAAAGCTAGTGAATTTTAATTATTACTGATGCTGGACTTTTCCATATTCATTCCCCGAGTTTCACGAGACTCGTTGGTCCACCAGTGGTCCATGCACCCCCACAGGATATTCCTCTGGCTTGTAAATGAGCGTATAGATCCAACATGGGTAAGCTGGCACTATGATGTCTGTGTCAGTAACTATTCTCAGTCTGATGGGAAGGTCTCCCTTTCCTTCCCGAGTCGGCAGGGTCATTACTACCTAGCATGAGCTTCCAGGAGAGCCACAAGCTAGGCAGCAAGGCCTTAAATTAAAAGGAACTGTTGCTATAAGCGGTTTCAAAAGTAGATTAATGATTACCCACTAAGACTGATGATCCCTTGGGGATCACTTTACATACAGCTATAAGTCAACTTGCCTATCAAAATAATTGTTATGCATTCTGAGAAAATACCATTTTCCGAGTTTATCACCTATATTCTGTGCCTGGGAATTTTGCCCATAATCTACTTTTAATTGAAAGTAGATTATTTGAGTCCAACAAATCATAGAGCAGGTGCTCATTAGCAACTTCTGGGAATTCCAGAAGTGTAAGGTCACTCATAGTAGTCTTAAAATTCAATATTTTCAAGTATTTGGTATTGATCAGAATGACACACATTACAAAACACAAGTATTGATTAAATTAAGAAATCACTCTGAAAGTGGCATTTACATTTACTGATGGGACTTGTGCTGACAACTAGTAATGCGTAATTAGTAGAATAATTTGTTAGTGTCAGTATCAGGAAAAACATTTGCAATTGGGATGGTCGATTCTGACTCCCATTAAATGCTATCACACATCTGGGGAAAACTGTGCTCCTCCTAAAAATTGGTCAAAATAGTGTACAGAAAATAAAAGAAGTCCCACATAGGGTCTCCAAGATCACAAATTGTGCCAAGAAAGACAGCAGGTGATGTGCTTCTCTTAAAAGTAATGCCATGAAAGAGAAATTCTGCAAGATGAACACAACACTCAAGCACGGACCTTCTCCAAGGAACAGCTGTAGAGCTACCAAAATTTTTGAACTGCAAGGCAGCAGGTGTGAGCTTTGTTTTAAAAGCAATATCAAAGTTTGCAAAAAAAAAAAAATAATTCTACCAGTGAAGAGAACACCCAAGCACACCCCCTCTCCAAGGAAAAAAACTGTAAAAAGCTACAGCTGTTTCTTGTTCACTTTGGGTGGAGCAAACATGGTGGAAGCAGAAGGAGAGCAGCAGCAGTTCCTCCACCGCCACCAGCACCTTTAGGGTAGAGTGTGCTCCTCCTCATGGAAACATGAGAGCTATAGCTCTGTATTTCCATATTTGTGTATTTTTCATTGGGGGGGGCAAGTAGGAGGAGGAAACATGGTGAAAGCAGGAGGCAAGAAAGGGAGCAGCAGCTGCACCACTACCATCAGCAGCAACAGCACCGTGGCCTATATGGTGGTCCTTCTGCAAGTACTGCAGCATAAAAGCACTCATATACCTCAAAGTGCCCAAGGGTGATGGAAAATAGATTTTGGCCAAAAACCTGTTAGGACTAACCAGATTCAATTTTGAAAAAAATCGGGAGGATTTTAATCGCCTGGCCAATCAAGATGGGCAACACAACAGACAACAATGACTTTAATAGTGGCACAATCAATCTGGATGAACAATAGTTTATCATACATGCAGTACTATGGTCTCGCTAAGCAAACGTTTGTTAACACTGACTGACCGCAATTTTACCAGCATGGTTTCTACAAGATAAATTGAGTCCAGATGAATCCCGGCAAACACACATATGTACATAAGAGAAATATCCAGAAGTGTGTATACATAAATGTTAGTAATTATGATGGCTCTTCGCACATACCGGTGTGGATCTTTGGAAGCTGGTATAATCTTTGCACATTCTCTTTTGCAGAAAAGACCTTCAATCCAAGATCTCTGGGACTACATACAAACAAAACACGTGAATTAAAATAGATTCGGCATTTTAAACGTTAGCAATTACATATATCAGATCTTAAAGGAGATGTCCCGCGCCGAAACGGGTTTTTTTTTTTTTTAAACCCCCCCCCCCCCGTTCGGCGCGAGACAACCCCGATGCAGGGGTTAAAAAACCCACCCGCACAGCGCTTACCTGAATCCCGGCGGTCCGGCGTCTTCATACTCACCTGCTGAAGATGGCCGCCGGGATCCTCTGTCTTCATGGACCGCAGGGCTTCTGTGCGGTCCATTGCCGATTCCAGCCTCCTGATTGGCTGGAATCGGCACGTGACGGGGCGGAGCTACACGGAGCCCCATAGAGAAGAGGAGAAGACCCGGACTGCGCAAGCGCGGCTAATTTGGCCATCGGAGGGCGAAAATTAGTCGGCACCATGGAGACGAGGACGCCAGCAACGGAGCAGGTAAGTATAAAACTTTTGATAACTTCTGTATGGCTCATAATTAATGCACAATGTACATTACAAAGTGCATTATTATGGCCATGCAGAAGTGTATAGACCCACTTGCTGCCTCGGGACAACCCCTTTAAGAAAATGTAGCAATCTCCTGAACTCCGCCATTCTAGTATTTGGTAAGAGAAACCAAGTCATCTTGTAGGTATGATACCTTTTAATGGCTGACAAAAATACATGATGTTCTAGTAAGCTTTCGAGGTATCATATCTATAAGATTACTTGTTTTCTCCTACTGAGAACAATCCTATTTTGCTACACTGGCTAACACTATACTAAACTTCTTTCGTTTTATGCGAGGTCTGTGTCTCTCCGTACAGCTTATAGCTGTATGTAAAATGATCCCCAAGGGATCACCAGTCTTTTTTTTGTTTTATGCTAGTATTTCCTCCACTATTTACTTTCTTTATGACATTATTGATTCGCGCAGCAATGTATGGCTACCGAAAATTCAATTCCATTTCAGAGAATAAAAAAAATCACTGAAAAAAGGGAATACACAGAATGCGGCCATATACTTCCCAATGTACTGATACAAGAGGGCAGGTAGAAGCACCACATCCCTCAACATGCAGACAGCCAAACTACCATATGGAGAAGCAATTGCACAGGTGGAAGTACTGATCAACAGCCACTCACACACCTTGCTTAGCCCGCCTGCACACGAACGCATGCAAGCAGAATCAAACCCTGCGTACGGCCAGCAAACCCACATACTGGTCATTTATCTTCTTTCTCGGTATTGGAGATGGCCGCTGGACATGCACAGTAAAGATTTTTTATTTTTTTTTTTATTATAAAAGTTTCTTTTTCCTACGCCGTCGCAAGGCGATGACGCGGGTACTCGCCTCCTATCAACAATGCCAAGGTCGGACGGCTTGCATGGACTTCAATGGAAGCCGTCGGTGAGGACACCACACAAAAATATAGCGTGCTGCATTTTTTCCTCCACTTGCGGAAATTGCAATTGGTTTCCATGAGTGTGCAGGAAGAAGCGATTTTTCAAAGCACAAGTGAAAAAGGTTTGGTACGGTGTTAGCCAGTAATAGCAAAAGGTGATTGTCCTCAGTAAGAGAAACCAAGTAATCTTGTAGATATGATACCTTTTAATGGCTAACAAAAATGAATGATGTTATAGCGAGCTTTTGAACCAACCAACAGAGGCTTCTTCCTCAGGCTCAATTAAATAGATCTGAAGAGGCATGCATTATATATATATTTATTTATACATACACACGTTATAAATACCCGCTGTTTGATGCATAAAGGAAGGAATCATCTGATTACACAGACACCAAATGTGTGTGATTCGTCTTGATTTCCGGAGCGGCTCCTGAATACTACTTCTTCCAATAACAAATTCTACACAAGCACGATATACTAGTTTCGCAGATAAAATTGCAACAACAATTTTGGCGCAACCAACGTGTGTAACGGGGGGATTCGAGAGGTATCCTTTGTCCAGTTGACAACCTCTGCCAAACAGGACGGACAGATTCCGATTTCTTGGAGCTCCACTATGTATGCATGTGCAAAAAGTGTCATGTGTCTAAGGCCTCCTTCCCACGAACGGATTTACGCCGCGTAAATCCGCGGCAAAAATCCGCTGCGTTGCCCGCAGCTATTAGGTTCTATTGAAGCTAATAGCACAATGCTCACGGTGCGGAATTCCACCGCGGAATTTCGCACCGTGAAATCTCCCGTCCTCACCCGCAGCATGTTCTATTTGCCGCGGGTGAGGACGGGCTGTACGCGCTGACGGCTTCCATTGCAGTCAATGGAAGCCGTCCGTTCATGCTATCTCCCGCTGCAACCAGTGGAAGATAGCGTGAAAAAACGCTTCCCCGCCTACCGCCGCGCGTCATATGACGCGGCCGGCGCGTCATATGACGTGGCCGGCGCGTCACGTGACACGGCCGGCCGTGTCATGTGACGCGGTGGGCGTGTCACATGACGCGACTGCGGTGGGCGGGGAAGCGTCTTCACGCTATCTTCCGCTGGTAAGTATGGGGTCTCTGGGAGGCGCCGTGACGGGCTTCACTGCAGAATATTATGCGGCGGAGCCCGTCACGCTCGTGTGAAGCCGGCCTAAAAGTTGTTCTGGTATGAATATTATAAATGTATAAATGATGACTGACAGAATAAGACATTCTGGGCTAATAACCACGGACGGATTTCTACTGCATTTCCCACGGCGGAATTCTGCTGCTATTAGGTTCTATGAACCTAATAGCTTTCTGCCTGCCAATGCTCACTTGCAGGATTCCGCCGCGGATATCCGTAGCAGGAAATAAATCGCAGCATGTTCTATTTGCCGCGGATATACGCTGCGGGAGGTTTCCATTGATATAGCATATTAATGGAGACCGCGGAAATCCGTGATCACTCTCAGGCACTATTGCGTTTTTAAACGCGGTACTCCTGCGGCGTAAATCCGCGGGCGTATCCTGCAATGCTCGTGGGCATAATAACTTTAAGCTGTAAGCAGGCTGATGGCACAGGGGCAAAGTCTGCAGACAAATACTTACATAGGGAATACTGCGGATTGTATAACAAACCAGATGAAAATCTAAGGCCGCCTGCATGCAGGCGGATGTGCATTGTGGAATCCGGATGCAGGAAAACACAGGATTTAAAAAAAAAAGAAACTGTATTGCGCATGTCCTATGGCGAGCCGTACGGACCATCTGCAGCACAGCCGGCGAAAGAAGAAAGCAGGCACTCGCGGGTGCCGGCTGGGCACAGGATCGGATTCCGCTGCAGGCTCTTGCATGCGGAATCCAGCCCGGTCATGTGCAGCCGGCCTAACGTGACCGTTACATGTCACGCAATTTAAGATACAGTGCAGTAAAATTGGTTAATTTGCAGAAAAGTAAAGATGTAGCTATTTGAATAACTTACTGTTGATGAGTTCATTGTGGACTGTTGCGGCAAGTTACAAAAGTGAAAGTGAACTTAACCACCATCCGTACATAGAAGATAACATTAATTCTAGTAGACTGCCAATTGACTCCTTAAGGACTGCGATATATATTTGTAAGATAGATAAGGATGTAAAGAAAGTTTGTTGCCGTCAGCGCAAATTTAATAATAATATAAAAATGGAATAAGCTTGGAAATAAAACTGAATTCCTAGTGGGTTAAATAAAAGTAATGTATATGGACAAACAATAAATAATATAAAACAAGAAAATAATAAATACATTACAACAACAACTAAAAGCACAGGCTGTCCCCAACCCATTTCACCATGTCAGAGATGGGGAATTGGGAAATGACCCATTTTACTGCTATTACCCTCATGAATACCAGTAGCAGTTGCCCCCATTTCCCGTTAGTACATAAGGAATGCCAGCTAAAAATTTTATGTAATGTCTCTGAGGGCGATAAGAAGGAATTCTTCTAGTAAATAATATCTTTGTCCTGAATATTCATGTACTAGATCTGGCGGGCCGGCCAAGAGGTGGTCTAGTGGTAAGGATTCAGAACCCTCACCACCGTGGCCCGGGTAGTGAAGGTCAGAGACGAGAAAATGTCAGGACCCTGAGTTCTGTCTTGAGTGCCTCTAAGCGGGAAGGGGCCTCTATAGAAGACAGACGGAGTGAGCCCTTATATTAAAACCGTGAGTACTACAAATAAGACCTGTGTCATCACCCATCTTGAGTACTTTGGGGTGGCATCAGCCCCAAAAGGTGCAAGACAGACGGAGAGAGATTTTGAACTTCGCCTAGTGACCCGTCATGACGGCCTTAGGGAGGTATCAGCCTCAGAAGGAGGGTGAGGGGGGTTCCACTCACGTGTTGACATTTGTAGGTGACCTTGCGGAATACACCTGAGAATCAGTAATAACCAGATGGATCATGGAAGGCTCACAGGGAAATGAGGGGGAAGGGGAAACGTGTTGAAATGCCCACTGGGCAGATAGACCAAGAGATAGAAAGCTCTCCTGTCAGATCCGCTGACTGTAATAGACTGACCTATAAGCGTCCCGATGGCTTAGACAAATAAGACACAGAAGAAACAGATGACAAAACATTTTTGCCTACAGAACGAGTTGGTGGGCTGGAGGAGTGTAGAGAGATGCCTTCCGAGAAAGATTGCGGCGAAGCACATTCAGTAATTGACTGGAGTAACTAGGGCTGATACTGTAGGGTCAGCAGGGGCAGCCATGGATATGTGCCAGAGTCGGTGGCTGAGGGAAATAGAGGTTCTAAGAGTTACAATTGAAAATGAAAATCTTCAGAAGCAGCTTCACGTAAAAATAATAGACGTACAAGAAAGGAGAAGGATTATAACACAACTGAAAAAGATTGGGTGAAGATTCAGGACGCTGTATGAGCAGCTTAAAGCCCAGCATAGTAAGCTAATATCAGGAACGGAGTTCTTCTTGTTATTATTACACCCCGACACAATTAATAATGGGTAGAGATTGCAAAATGAGTAGACCTTTTAATGATATGACTATGATGGACAAAGGCGTAACTTGAAGCTGCTGGGCCCCAGTGCAAAATCTAGAGCTGGGCCCCCAACTATAAAGCTTCATTAATAGTATTGGTTTGCAATATGGGGAAAAGAGACTTTATGGGCCCCCTAGTGCTCCTGGGCCTATGTGTGACCGCACCCTCTACGCCCCTTATACTTACATCCCTGACAGAGAAAAAAATATAAGATTATACAGAGGTTTTATGCCAAAGTGCAGGTACACCTACTGCTCTGATATAGTGAAACGTACCCATCGAGAGATGGCAAGAGCGAAAATATTTCAGAAGTAAAATTAAAGAATAATATTTAGCATGGTAGAGGAAGTGGTGAAAGAAAAGGTGGCATTTACTCATTAACTTGTTAGAATAGTGTAAGGGTGGGACATCTAAAGAAAAAGTATGAAAGCCCTACATGCTTCCCCCAGAAAATGAGTTCTAATTCAAAATGTAGTATTATACCTGATCAGCTATCTGAGCTGTTGGCAGAATTTCCCTTTGGAATTAATAACTACATATCTATCTATCTATCTATCTATCTATCTATCTATCTATCTATCTATCTATCTATCTATCTATCTATCTATCTATCTATCTATCTATCTATCTACATACATACAAAGCTGAAAGCTCTCACTGACTGACTTGCCACTAATTCTCTAACTTCCCGGTGTCATACAAACGTGAAATTTGGCACACACATTCTTTAGGTCCTAAATAGGAAAAGTGAAGAGCTCACAATTTGATTAGTCAATGCTAGTTGCAAAAATAAGTGCAGCCCTATGCAATGTACCTAATCTAATTCTCTAAGTTCCCGGTGTCGTACAAACGTGAAATTTGGCATGAGCATTCTTTAGGTCCTAAATAGGAGAAGTAAAGGGGTCACAACTCTATTACTCAAATTGAAGTGCAAAAGTAAGTGACCCCCTATGTTATGTAACTTCCAGGTGTCATACAAACTTGAAATTTGCCGTGACCATGCTTTACATCCTAATAAGAAAAGTAAAGGAGTTGCAACTTCAATATTCAATTCAAAGCCTGAAAACTGAAAATCTGCGATACATGACATAGTTCTTTTCTCAGAAACCATAAAGCCTAGGGAAATTATTTGTATAGTGAGGAAAATCTGTCTCACCTCTCTGTATATATACTGAGGAGAATCTACCTCACCTCTGTGTATCTACTGAGGAGAATATAACTGACCTCTATGTGTATATACTGAGGAGAATCTAATCCTCCTCTATGTGTATATAATAATAAGAATCTAACAGACCTCTATGTGCAATGAATGACAGAGAGCTGCCTGTGATTGGTTGAGCACTGTGACCAGTCACAGACAGCGCTCAGCTGTTATTCAATGAATGGCTGAGCGCTGCCTGTAATTGGCTGAGCGCTCAGCCAATGAGACGCAGCCCTTACAGCAGACGGGATTTTAAATCCTCGCCCGCTGAAAGAACTTCATTACAGTGCCAGCGACCAAGCGGCTATATGTGCCTTACTGCCTTACTCCCTGCGGGGAGTCCGCTTGTCACTGAACACTGTGAGCATGCTGTCACAGTGTTCAGTGATGAGGGGACTCCCCACGGAGATGAAGAAATCCTCTACCACAGATGAGACAGCTATGGCAGGGGATTCTTTAATCTCTGCGGGGAGTTCCCCTGTCACTGAACACTGTGACAGTGCTATCACAGTGTTCAGTGACAGGTGGACTCCCCGCGGAGAATACTGACAAGCAGCACCGACCTATAGTGCACGCATGTCCTATGTTTTGCAGGTACATGCGTTTGCACGCCTGTAAAACACGGGCATGTGAACAGACCATAAGGAACCAATGGTTCTAATAGACACTCGGTTTTGTGCGGACTTATGCACGCACATAAACACACTCGTCTGAACGAGGCCAAAGAAGAATCTAATGCTTCTCTATGTGTATACATATTTAGTTCCTCTGACTTGACTAAACCATGACTCGATAAAACATTCTGTGCGAATAACTTGGCAGAAGGGTATATCAGCTAGTCAGACAATAAATTTGAAAGTCATGCGGCATCATCCTCAGAGCCGTCTCAGAACACTGGGGTTACTGCCCAGCAACCGATAGTCAATAAAGTGCCTATGTCTCACCTGCATACACATGACATGACTCCTATACAAGATTGGGATGATGATGGATTTAAGGTAGATACTAGTATACATTCTCTATTACATTACTGGACCCAGAGGAAGTCGCTAAGTATTTCCCAGAGTATTCTGTTAGACCCATAGTAGAAAGAGATGAAGATGACCAGTAAATAAAAGGTTCCTAATGTTTGTGTAGGATAAATTTGCAGTTAACCCTTTCCAATGCAATTTGTATCCTGGTTTTCCTAGGGGGATTACTCTTTTTCTGCTGTTATACAATGGCGCAATATGCTGGCTAAAGCCAGTACTGCATGAGGTGACACATTGGATAGGCTCCGACAGCAGAGAGGCTGCCAATATACAGTAAGAGAACCCCGACGGCCGTCTTCCAATATCTGAGCTGTACAGCCTTAAATCATAATGTCTTCAGACGTCAGACAGTGGATTGGAAAGGGTTAATAAGGGTGGGGAAGCGTTCTCCTGTGGAGTCGTGAGAAAAACCGGTAATGTTTCTTTTTGCGGTTCTCAAAGGTAAGATGAATTCTAAAAGGGACGGGTTATCAGCTTTATAGAATTATATGAGAATTTATATAACTGCTCCATCCTATGTTAAATCTATTCATATTACCTTTAATATGAATTGCTGTATAGCCTATAGAATATGCAAATGAACTTTGGAAAGTGATACCATTAAGCTATAGGATGTATGACTCCAAGTAGCCAAGGGTAGATTGTGATAATAGTGGTTAAGGTGGCTATTTGTAGCCTTCCTTTTATACTTTCTATAAACTGTAATTTTTAGGTAGGTTGTTGTAGATTCCCTAGGATCTTCTAAGCGTCTGAAGCTTAAAGGGGTTTTGTCATTAAAAAAAAAAAAAATCAAAAAAAAAAAGAAATCAATGCTTACCTATACCTCCCCAGGCAGACCCCTTACCACTTCTTCTCCTTGCCGATCTTCTCCATTCCCCCGCGTCACCTCACCTTCAGCCGGCCGAATCCTACAGGTCAGTGTAGGTTGTGTCACTAGTGACGTAACTTTCACTGCCTAGGAAGGAATGCTGATCTACTGCCGAGACTGCGCACATGCACTGTCTAGCCGCGAGAGTTTATATATGATTGCAGATACATGGCGTGCATGCAGAGTTTTGGCAATAGCTCGGCACTCCCTGCTAGGCAGTGAATGCTACGTCACTAGTGACGTAACCTACACTGACCTGCAGGAAGAACAATATCTGTGGACGCTTCATCGCCGGAAAACGAGGATCCAGACGGCTTGCTGTGAGTTGACCCGGTGGAACTGCAGGAGCCAGGAGAAGATGAGCGGGAAGAAGATGTGGTAAGCAGACTAATAGGGAAGGAATAGGTAAGTGAAGAATTTTTTTTTTAATGACAGAACCCCTTGAAGTTTTGTGAATCCGACTCGCTCACAACTACTAAGTGGCCACTGCTAGGGAGTGATGGTTTTGGTAGAAACAAAAATGTCAGCATTGAAATATGAGCACTTGGTCTGAGTGTAAAATAAGCTGGGGAACCCTAATTGAGTTGGAAGCTCTGTATGACCAGACAGAATGATGCGTGTAACTGCCCTTGGTAAACAAGTATTTAACCTCTGCTAGAAATTATTGTAAAAAAGTGTGCGATAATATTTGAAATATACAAAAAAAAAAAAAGTAAAGTACACCTCAGGCGGGGGATGATATATTGAAAAAAATATATATATTGAGAATGAAATTCAATCTTGCCATATTTAATGTGAAAGAAACCTCGGGCACTGAGCCACACAACAAGGGTGTGTCTGAGGGACGGACACTGAGACATATTTTCTATAACCCAAATCTTCACGGAGTTTGTTATCAAGACCGTTAGCCAGGACCTGGTATTAGATTCTACTTATTATGAATACTATACAAGCCTGATAGGTATACTAAAAACAGAATTAAAATAATGGCAAGGGTTTACCAAAAGTGTGTAAGAAAAAAAGTATGGGTGGATTTTTGATGTCAGGGACATGCCCAGTTGATATAAGAAGAAGCAATATCGGGGTATTGGTCCCTTAATACATTTGTGCAGTTACTTCTACCCCCAAATGTTACATTCAAGAGTGGTATAACTCTAAAGACGCCGGCACAAAGGCGGATATTTGCTGCAGAATCCGTGGTCGGCGTCCGCACTGTGAATCTGCAGCAAATACTTCCTGTTACTCCTTATGGAAATCCACTGCTTTCCACACACGAGCGTAAATCAATTGCGATGTCCGCTCACGGAGGAAAAAAAATTACAGCATGCTCCACTTTCTGCGGATTCCTAACGGACAGCTTCCACTGAAGTCAATAGAGGCTGTCCAACCTGCAATTGACATTGCGGATGGGCCGCGGCTTCTGCGGGAAAAGCAGGGGGTTAAAAAAAAAATTGTACTGCGCATGTCCAACAGTGAGTCAGGCAGACCATCCACAGTACAGAAAATAAGAAGAAAATACAGGTACACGCGAATGCTGGCTAAGGACAGGGCCAGAATCCGCTGAGCGCTTCTGCATGCGGAATCCGACCCGCCCGTGTGCATGTGGCATAAATCCAGCTGCATTTCTTCCCCTGGATTTTTAAGGGTGGAGGACAGTCGAGAACATTTTGCATGTTAAATTATAGGAATTAGAACAGGATGCATTCCTGCCACCTGACTGAATCGCCCTCATGTTACAAGGAACTGGGGGATTTGAGTATGTAAAAGACGAAGCAATTGCTCACCCAGGTATTGTTTTTTGGGGGTGTTTTTGTAGGTGGCTCAAGTTACCAGGAAAAGGGCAAGTTCTACACTGGATATTTACTGGTCACACAGAATGACGTAACAAAAGCAGAACCACTTCCACCTCACCTGTCAGCACAGGAAGCGGAGTTGAAGGTACTGACCGAAAAGTGTAGAGCGGCAGACAGTAAGACAGCAAACATATACACAGATTCCAGGTATGTTTTTGAGATAGCACACATGGTCCAATATGGAAGCTCTTATGTTACTTACACAGCTAGGGATAATAAAGGAGGACAGTATAGAAGCAAAAGGAAATGAACGTGTGGACACTGCTGCCGAGGCAGCTCCGGTAAAACCAGGGTAGGAGGGCAAATCAACGTCCAGGTTGTGACCCGGCTTAAGTCTCCTCAGAACCAGGCTGCACAGTCTGTAATGGGGAGCTAGAGGAGGGCAGAGGCAAGCCAGATGGACACTGGCCTGTGGGGAAGAGACCACCGATTAGATCTCCCTCATGCCCCCTACTCAATGGTTGTCCTTATAATAATGAGAAAAAAAAGGAAGGAGAGGCATTAACACCGGGAGGAGCGTTAGGCGATCAAATGGTGAGTATACCTTATTTTGCCCTCACTCAAATTTTTCAATGGTCTACTTCTTTAACTATAGTTCGGCAATTGGAATTCCTTCAAAACCGCTTATTCTTTTACTCAGTACTTATCTACACATAACGGTATTTCAGTTCAACCAATTTTTTATGCTACTTGTATCGTACATACTCAACGTCATGGCTGAATATCTCTACGGAGGTCTTGTTGCTCCATATAACTGCATTTGGAATTATGATTCTTGATATTACAAAATGTTTTGGAGGGCTATTCGAATTTATGGTGAACGTGGACTAAACATGACAGTTGGCAATCAGTATAATTGGTTTTGTGGTTTTTGATTTCACATAATTAATTGCTGCAGGAAATTGATGAGAATAGAATCGATTAGGAAGCAGCAATACACAAATTTATTTTTTACTACAGTGGTGTATACAGATGGTTATCAAATTGACTAATATGAAAACAAATGAAAGGGCTGAAGTTGCTTGTCACATGGGTATTCCGAAAAAAATAAGACAAAACATTTTGCAATAGTATGATTTCCAACATTTTGAAGTTAGTGCAAACAAAAATGTTTCAAATTACCTGTACAAACACCGTACCAGACGTATTGCTTCATAGCACATCATCTGATGGAGTCATCCGCATTCTTAGTGTTGGATTCCAAATGAATCCTACAGAAAAAGCCTCTGCATGCCAGCATATGAAGACACAATCATGTGGGGTTACAGTATGTCCCTACAGACATGTATGTAACAAAGACACCTGTCCATCCAGTTCAGCCTATTACCCCCCCCCCCCCCCCCCCCCAATGTTGATCCAGAGGAAGGGGAAGAAAACCAAAAAACAATGTGGTAGAATCCAATTTTCCCAATATGTGTGCCATATCCTGGCTTTGTACAGCTTGGAACTTGTGCAAAGCCATATTAAAGGGGCTGTCCTCAAGATTGGTCATTAATATCTTGCAACTGGAAAACCAATTGAAGTTATTTCCATAAGGACTTAGTCAATATGTGTCGTAAAGCAAAAAGAGATCTGTATGAATGTCTAAAAGCAAAAGGCCCTTTTGCACAGGACGATTTATCAGGCACAAATGCCCAACAGGTCATTTAACTGATTTATAGTATGGGATATTACTTCTTCAAATGAGTGGGTAAAATCCACACCAAAATCTGCAACAAATGGTGCAAAGTCTGACGCGGATTTGTTCCACATTTTACGCTTTGGAAAATCCAAAACAAACTCACACCATGTGGATATTGCCTTAACGTGCCGCATCCAAGCATTATAACAGGAGGGAGTGTAATATTTCTCAACTACTGATCCAGTTTACAGGAAATGAAAGGTCTATCTGATTACATCCATTCCATATCATTAATAGACTGTGATATTTCAGGGTGTCCAGTTTGTTCTTAGTAATTCTACACTTGACCTTGAACATACAGATACACTGTATCATTATATGACGACGCACCCTTCTACAATATGCCGTGGCATTACGGTACTGCTACGTATCATCACTAGATCAAGATTACCTGCTCCATTACCACCTTTTAGGCTTCATTTCTCTATGTGCTTTTATTAAAGCCAACCAATGGTGAAAACTCTACTTAACCAAGAATTAGGACTCTAAAAAAGAAGTCTGTCGGCTATTTTGACCCCTTAAAACTGCTGACAGCACTGTATAGATAATGATTGAAAAATCCAACTTTTAACCTCCCCATCGATATGACATATAGCGCCCAGTAGGTGTTCCCTTCATGTTCGGCGCCCAGCAGGGTTCTCTGTATTGAGTGCTTTCCCAATGTTCCCATCTGCTCCGAGTGATGGCTCTGGCAGTCTTCTGATGGGATGATAGAGCTGCCATTCAGAGAAGATGGGAAAGTTTGGGGAAAAGTTCACTGCATTCCTGGTCATCAAACGTAAAGTGACGTATCTGTACACGCTGTTACATAGTAATGCGGTGAAGTCGTTGCCTTCTTCTAAATAAAAATGATAATGATTGCCAACACTGAGTTGCCTCCTGAAATGAGAAGCATTAAAGGGGTTGTCCCGAGGCAGCAAGTGGGTCTATACACTTCTGCATGGCCATAATAATGCACTTTGTAATGTACATTGTGCATTAATTATGAGCCATACAGAAGTTATAAAAAGTTTTATACTTACCTGCTCCGTTGCTGGCGTCCTCGTCTCCATGGTGCCGACTAATTTTCGCCCTCCGATGGCCAAATTAGCCGCGCTTGCGCAGTCCGGGTCTTCTCCTCTTCTCTATGGGGCTCCGTGTAGCTCCGCCCCGTCACGTGCCGATTCCAGCCAATCAGGAGGCTGGAATCGGCAATGGACCGCACAGAAGCCCTGCGGTCCATGAAGACAGAGGATCCCGGCGGCCATCTTCAGCAGGTGAGTATGAAGACGCCGGACCGCCGGGATTCAGGTAAGCGCTGTGCGGGTGGGTTTTTTAACCCCTGCATCGGGGTTGTCTCGCGCCGAACGGGGGGGGGGTTTAAAAAAAAAAAAAACCCGTTTCGGCGCGGGACATCTCCTTTAATATTCTCCCACATTCATGTCTGTTGGGCATAAGGCCTAACCAAACATGCAGAAGCTTAAAAATGACAACACTTATAGCTTCCCTACTTTAGTTCTTCTGTCGTGTTTACATACAATGCAATGTAATGCATGAAGCAATGAAAGCATGGCCATAGGGCCGCAGTTACCCAAGCAGCAAAAACATTGTTGCATTTCAGGACTGCCCATAAGCCAGGGAGTCGGATGTATGTTGGCTATGACTTGCACCAGATTCTGGCATAAATTACAATACATTTTACAGGACATAAGTGGCCCTTTGCACTGAGCCCTGCACACTTCTTAGAAAGGTTGTGCGGGTTTCATAAAAAAGGCAACAGAAAATTTTGCAAAGATTTTAGCAAATTTCCAACTTTTTACACCACAATTCAGGTGCAAGAGCCTTCATAAATTCCCCCCATAGTCTTTCTTTTGACCAAATCCATAGCAATGCATTTAATGTAAAGCTTTAAATAGTCACTGCACTTTGAGATAACTAAATACATTAGGGGACAATACAGAGATCTCTCCCATGATTGGTTTATACCCAGGACTGTGACTGTAACAAGGGGGCACCCTCTATGTCTAGAAGAAAGATTTCTACATCGAAATAGAAAGGGGTTCTTTACTGTAAGAGCAGTGAGACTATGGAGCTCTCTGCCTGAGGACGTGGTGATGGTGAACTCAATAAAAGAGTACAAGAGGGGCCTAGGCGTCTTTCTTGAGCATTACAATATTACATGCTATAGTCACTAATTACTTCAGAAGGGTTGTTGATCCGGGGATTATTCTGACTGCCAGATTGGAGTTTGGAAGGAATTTTTTTTTCCGCCTTAAATGGGAAAAATTAGCTTCTACTTTATTGGGTTCTTTTTGCCTTCCTCTGGATCTGTGGATCAACATTGAGGTGAAATAGGCTGAACTGGATGGATATGTCTTTTTTTGGCCTAACATAATATGTTACTATGTAATATGATAGCCAATGTGATAACTAGCAAAAGTACAAATCACTTTATTTACTGTTTTTCTGCTTAATCTCTATTAGCAGAGATAATAAGATGAACCACAGAAAATGGAGGAGATTGATGGCTAATGCCATCCATAGAAGTCAATAGAGAAGCGGGGAGGTCAGAGTGTAGTGGCCCGGAGGGTCCTACAGGATAGTCACACAAGCATAAGTCCTAAAATACCTGGCTATGTGCTCCTATGGAGACACAGAAGGTATCGTACAGCAAAGAAACCCTGTCTCCCCCCGTCCTTTTCTTTACAGGCTTAGAATAGTCTGCCTGGTAACAGCTTGCTCCGGATTGGCTGCTGCCATACAAAATCCCTGATTGGTAGAGGGAGGAGGAGAAGATTCAGGTGCGAGAAAATGATCAGGAAAAGACAGGATGTGAGGTGTGGGTAGAGAAAAGGAGAGCGGGAAACAGACGGAAGTGAAGGAGAAGTTAGAGGAGAGGATTGAAGTTGTCGTCGGAGGTGGATGAGAGAGGAGGAGTGCAGCCGTGCTGCTGAAGTGAATGTTGCTGGAACGGAGAGTAGAAGCCTAAAAAACTACAGAATCAATCGCAGTGTGGAGGAAAAGTGGAACTAGAAACAGTTTACACAACAGTGAGTTGTACGAGCCCCTGTAACTGCGAAGCCAGGGAAAGTGAAAGCAGCCCTATCCTAGTTACTCCATTTTCTGCTAAACTCATCCTTTGGAAACAAAGCCTGAGATAACATAGACTGGTGGGATTCTTCCTTGAGTAACCTTAGACCAAGAGAGAGAGAGCGTTGAAGTAGAGCTGAATGTGTTATTCAAGTATTTGGAACATCATTTATCTAAATGCACATTAAGGGCGCCCACCCACTGGTGATTTTTTTCCCTGCGAAATTCGCAGCATTTTTTTCTCTGCAGGGGTCTATGGGACTTGTAATGTTAACCGCGATTTTGCGCGATCGCGATTTTAACATTACAAGTCCCATATACCCCTGCAGAGAAAAAAATGGTGCGAATTTCGCAGGGAAAAAAAATCGCCAGTGGGTGGGCGCCCTACGTCTGCATTGCTGTAAATTGAACTGTTGATACATGCCTTTCCAAAAAAAAACTAGTAGACTGTGAACCTTTGGTTTGCAACAAAACTACGTGGACGTGTTTCAATTATTAAAAAAACATCAACTGGAGTTCACCCCCACAAAAGGTACTGGCGTCACGTGGCAACATTTTTAGAACTGTTATCACTGTTATCATTGCTATCACCTTGTTCCACTGCAGGCCACTGAGCTGGGCCCCATTACGTGCCACTGCCGGGAGAGATCGCAGAGCCACCCGTGATATCCAATTTGTTTTTCCCTGATACAGCCTGCAAAGGTGAAAACTAGTGAACAATCCTGGATGCAAGTCATATAATGGCCAGATATACCGGTAGTGCATTCCCCCAGAGGTCTCTTCTGACATTATGGAAATTACATTATATAATAAGTTAAAATAAGAGAATGAATTGCCCATAATTCATTTTTATGTTGCAGAACAAAATCCCTTTCTGTGCTAACCTTATCCACTGCATGGACCTACCCCTGGGTACAATAAACTACATATCATAATGTAGAAGATAAAAGAAAATAGTCATACACTGATGGAATTACAGAGATTCAATATTGTCTAAAGAATCATATTGGATCAGATAGATAAAAGTTACTACTTTAACAACTTTAGGGACTTTTCACATTAGCGTTTTGCTTTCTGTTGAGCAGTTCCGTTGCAGGAAAAGCAAAACAGAAAGAAAATGTTTCAGATTTCCAGCCCATAGAAATGTACTGAAACGGAAGACCTTCACATTTCCATCGAATTCTGTGTTTTCCATCTCCTTTCCATTTTTTACACGAATTATTATGTTATTTCTGTTCATTGAAAAAATAAATAAATGGAAAGCTGTACATTTGCTTCCATTGTTCATTTCCGTTTTCTTTCTGTTTAGCCGCTCCTTCCACCCAATCTTGTATTTTTTGCTGTTTTTAAAGGAGAGACGAGTATAAAACATACAAACATTCTATACTGACCATGATATACAAGTATTGTGTAGCATCAGCAACTGTGAGGCAGAAAAAGTTGAGGTTGCGGGATTGGGCTTGTTCTTACACCGATTGGCTTACATGAAATCAGAGGATGATTTAGTGAATCCGGCATAGAGTAGCGGTTTGGACCTGATGACCCTGGAAGTTGCTTCTAACGCTACACTTTTAGGATTGCCCTTTGAATAGCAGTGTTATAAAGGTTATAAAGCTGGAGATAGGGAGCACAAGTGTCCAGACCTTAAAGGCCAGTCATGGACCCCTTTGAATCCACAGCATCTAGATTTTAGCAGCCGATTTACAATATGGGATTCAACATATGGGATTCCACCAAAATTCGCATCAAATGGTGTGAATTGTGTAGATATTGCTTTAATTTACTGCTTCCAACCATTGCAACAGGAGGGAGTGTAATATTTCTCAACTACTGATCCAGTTTACAGGAAATGAAAGGTCTAAATATCTAATTACATCTATTCCATATCATTAATAGACTGTGATCCTTCAGGGTGTCCAGTTTGTTCTTTGTAATTCTACACTTGACCTGGAACATACAGATATACTGTATCATTATATGACGACGCACCCTTCTACAATATGCCGGGCCACTACAGTACTGCTTCATATCATCACTGGATGAAGATTACCTGCTCCATTACCACCTTTTAGGCTTCATTTCTCTATGTACCTTTATTATGACGTAAAGCCAACCAACAGTGAAAACTTCTACTTAACCAAGAATTAAGGAGTCTGTCAGCAATTTTCACCCCTTAAAACTGCTGACCGCACTATATAGAGAAGTAGGTGAAACAGGTTGAATGACCGAAAAATCCAACTTTTCATCTCCGATCGTCATGACATATAGCGCCCAGTAGGTGTTACCTTCATGTTCGGTGCCCAGCAAGGTTCTCTGCATTGAGCGCTTCCCCAATGTTCCCATCTGCTCCGAGTGACAGCTCTAGAAGCCTTCTGATTGAATGTTGGAGCTGTCATTTGAGGAAGATGGGAAAGTTTGGAGAAGAGTTCACTGCAGAGAACCCTGGGCATCAAACTTAAAGGGACTTATCTGTACACCCTGTTGTATGGTAACACGGTGAAGTCGCTGCCTTCTTCTAAATAAAAATGATAATGATTGCCAACACTGAGTTGCCTCCTGAAATGAGAAGCATTAATATTCTCCCACATTCATGTCTGTTGGGCATAAGGCCTAACCAAACATGCAGAAGCTTAAAAATGACAACACTCAAAGCTTACCTACTTTAGTCAGGCTTACATACTATGCCATGTAATGTACGAAACGATGAAAGCATGGTCATAGGGCCGCAGTTACCCAAGTACCGCTGTAGTAAGGGGCAGCAACTTTATTAAGAGGGGAAAAGCTATAAATAAATTTGTTGCGTTTCGGGACGGCCCATGAGCCAAAGAGTCGAATGTATGTTGGCGATGAACTGGTGGAAGACATGCTGATTGAACTGAAAGGTATTCCTCGCAAAGACAAAATCAAGCAGCTGTAATACTAACTTAACGAGGTGCCCTATATTGGGCAGAGAAAAAAGGGCCACTGCACATAGTCCAAATTTATGGGGAATGGAAGAGTAAAGTGCCTCAACATCAATGGAAGTTAGCCATGTGTTTGAACCAATGGAGATGCCCTCAGTAAGTCTCAATAAATCATCGGTATCTTTCATAAATGAAGGCAAAGTAGAAACAAAAAGGGGACAAAAAAAGATCTATATATATGCCCAAAGTTTGACAGAGTCCCAACTCCAGACACGATTGGACGACTCTTCGAAGGAGTCAACCCCTTGAGAATTTTAGGGAGACCGAAAAAGGTCGCCTGAACAGGACATTTTGGATGTAAAAATTTATACTTATCAGGACTAATCAAGATGTCACTCTTGGCATGTGCCAATAAGCACTTAAGTACCAGCTGATAACACCAAGTAGAATCAGATGACAGAACTTCATATGCAGTTGAGTCATACAGAAAATTCTCACACATCTTGCAATAATCGGACGCATCCATCACCCCCACATTGACCCCTTTATCCGAAAGCTTGCTGGCAATGGTTGTATCCAGAAACTGAACAAGAGGCGAATTAATTCTTGTTCGTCATTCAGTCAGTGCATGCATTGACACTGAACAATTTAATTGGCCCATGTAAAAGGGCCCTAAGGTCATACAAATCAATAGGCCAATACATGGTAATCACTGTGATTAATCCTGAATCTTATCAACAGGTGAATGCCGTAGATAGCCAAAACAATAGCATGACATCCCTGTAGGAATCTTGAGATTTTATTCTAGAGGGCCATTTACATGCGAAGACAATCTTTTAAATGACTGAAAGATTGACAGTTTCAGCGATCGTTTCATAATCTTCATTTGCGTGTACATGAGCCTCTGGTAGCTGTTTGCAAACTCAGCATGTGGTTTGAGCTCTGCACACAGCTCCATTGCTCTGGCACGGGCTGTTGGCTGAATACAATGTAATTTACGGCTCCTGAGCAGAACACAGAGTGTGGTTTGTGTTATCTACTCTCTGGCTGAACGATGGATTTTAGGCTCACCTTAAAATCATCGTTCAGCAGAAAAGTAAAAGATGGTAGCATTTACAGGCAACGATTATTGCTCATATGCCATCGTTTAAACTAATTTTGAGCGATAATCGTTGTGTGTAAATGAAGCTTTAGGCTTCATTCAGACAGCGCTATTCTGGTCAGTATTTTGCATCAGTGTTTTTAAGGCAAAACCAGCGTTGGGTCCAAATACAGAACAGAAGCAAACTTTCATTATACTTTGAACGTGTGATAAGGTAATGAATTTTAGCGTGCACCAATGATAATGGCACAGGGTTAAACGCTGCGGTGCCCTGGCCTAAAAGTATAAGGACTTTGACATGATGCCCTCTCTAGTGAGGTCAGGAGTCGGGGAAGATCATCTGCTTCTTATTGATTCTTAACAGAACTAAAATGATAGCTTTACTACTTGATAATATAATCTGCGCAATATGATTTAATACCCATTATATAATCATTTCTATTATGGCAAAGCATTTTAGTTTATAGATAGGAACAGGGACAAAGAACTTGTCTTTCCAAGACTGTATAACCAACTATTAGTAAAGTTCAACAGGGCTCGGTATGCAGTAAATAATAACGTATCATAGGATTCGCTATCCTAAGGACTCATTTGCACATGTATGCAGTTTCGGTGCCTGAAATACATGTTTTCATGCTCCAAAGCGGTGTATATTTACTGCGTATTTTGTTGTTCTTGCAGGTTTTTTTGCACGAGTTTTCACTGTGTTTTTTTCGTGCACAAAAAAAAAATTCATAAAGATCTCACGGAGACATGAGAAAGCCTCTCACCGCAACCCCCTGGCTGGGACTGTGTGAGCGGGGCGGCCAGTACCGGAGATACGACGCCGCTAGGGGACTAGTGTGAGAGCAGGTGACAAGTGCGGAGTCGGCAGCTGCGAGACGCCGCAGGACACTAGCCTCCCAACACGCACTGTGCCAGCGGGGACAGGGCGCTGTGAGGGTAATATCTACCCAGCTGCGCTCCCGATGCCGACCCGGGTGCTGTGTTGCTGCCAGCCACCTGTAACTGTGGACGCTGCTGTGGCATCTCCCCTGCTGCTCCTCCACTCTCCGTTCCCTACTGTCAATCGCAGCTCAATATCCTTGGCACCACAGCAGCCTCCGCTGTTTGGGGGACGCTGCGGCATCTCCCCTGTTGCTCTGCCGCTCTCCGTCCCCCGCTGTCAATCTGGCTGGCAACGCTGCTAACAGCCAATCAGGAAGTGGGGGCATCACCTGGCTGTCAAGCAGCCTAACCCTGGTGTACACCCACCACTTCCGGTGGCGTCAAGGTACACCAGTACCAGGCAAGCCCTTTAATTATGACTTATTGTATGCCACTTGTGTTGGAACTTGAGACTTGAAATGCATCTCCTCACAACAGTAGATATGGGCTGTAAATAATCATTCAGGTTACTTTCAACCGTGCTTGGCATTTTCAGTGCAAATGTACACAGTACAACAAAAAAGTGCCAACATGAGTAAATTTATTGACTCAGAGTCCATCAAAATTTCCTGGCTTAAGACAATTTATTTTCAGTCAATTAAAATAAGGGCTATATAAAAGCAGTAAAATTCTTATCAGGAGATGTGCAGATACAGTGTTCTCTTGGATAAAAACCCCATAACCTGGACGGTTCATGACACATGGGAGACATTAGTAATTTATATTATAAAATGAATACCACAAATCCAGTCCAAATACGACAACAAATGACAAAAATCAGTAGTTTACTATAAAGTCCTAAGTACTATCATAAAATTGGTCTCAAAAAATAATGGGCCCTTGGGCAATAGAGTCACAGTAGGCTCCCTTAGTAATTTATGGCCTTGCTCTGCCCCCTTCCTAATTAATAAAGCACCATGATGTCTCCCTGAGTCTCTTACAGGCCCCGCTATGCCGCTTGAGCAATTAAGACCAACAGTGCCCCCTGAGTCTCCTAAAGGCCCCACTGTGCCCCCTGAGCAATTAAGACCCCCTGTACCCTCTGAGTCTCTTATAGGCCCCACTGTGCCACCTGAGCAATTAAGACCCACTGTACCCCCTGTGTCACTTACAGGCCCCACTGCTCCCTGAGCAATTAAGACCCACTGTGTCGCAGCAATAAAATAATAAACTCCATCACCTCCATCACACTCCCACGATATCCTCCATCCTTTTCTTGTCAGGATTGTGTAGAATGGCACACGCAGCGCAATTACATCACTGCGCCACCTGCATGAGAGAGACAGTGCAGGGTAGCATCCTGCAGTGCTAATGCTGGGTGCCAACACGGACTCAACTCTGGACCTACCTCTCGAACCACACTGGAACCAGACGATTCTCACAAGTGTATAGGTGCCTTCTTACTTTCCCTCTCCCGACAGATGATGTCAGGGGAAGAAAAATCAGGCAAGTTGAATTTCAACGCCAGATCTGTTTGTGCCCCTTGGAGATAAGCCACCATCCTAGCTGTCTGGCAGCAGCTTTCGCCAATGTCCACATAGAAAACACATGAATGCTCAGCTAAACCAAGCCGGTAGAAATAGCCATCAGCCAAATGAGTATTTGACTGACCTCTATTGAAGGTGTATAGTCACCTTTAGTAAATAAATTAGCATTCCACAATTAACAGCATGATTTGAGTTTTGCTAAAATTTGTGGTTTATGATAATCAGGTTGTCTGTAAATTGAGGTAAATGAGGATTATTATGTACTTTATATTACATATGTACAACACCAGCAAAAGTAGATGAAAACTCATGCCCGTATGCGCTTAAGATTTAATTCCAAAACCTGAGCAGTAATTTTAAGTCGGTTCCTACTTTATTGTTAGATAGTCTCTACCCCCGTAGGAAAACACACCATATTTATACCATGGAAGAACGTAGCGATACCGAAAAATATAAAGGTTCTGTTGAAAGCACTCAATTGTCTTGATAAGTACTGCACAGATATTTCCTGTTCTGTCGAGAAAACGTTTCTGCAGTCATCTCATTATCATCACAGGCAGGATTACAGTAAGAAGTGATACCTGTCATTTACAATAGCTGATGGTTACAGCATATTTACTACCCCTTCCTGCACAGGTCACAGAACATGCCTAGATCAGTCTTCCACAGACGTCAATGGCCCATGAGACTGCTATAAAGCATCCCTCTAAAAGTTTCTGCAGGTCAAGACAGATGGCGGCATAGGCGGAGCGTCAGGGGTCGCTGGAGTCACAGTGGCGACCCGGCCCCTGCGCTCAGTGGGCCCCGAGGCCACCCTCCGCCATACACATATGCACATTCAGTGCATTAATGGCTGGCTGCTCTGTCTGCAGCAAGGTTCTGATTACTCGGCAGGCAGAACGGCCAGCGTGAGAGGAAGCAGGGAAGAGCAGGGAGAGGAGAAGGGAGACAGTCACATGGGCCGGCAGGACACAGTGATCATGTGCTGCCCCTGCCTCCTGCTAAACAGAAGCTGCTGCGTCTCCCTGTGCTGCTGCTGTCACATGGAGGAGAAGTGTACCGGGCTGCATATATCTATATTACTCTCAAGCTCGGCCCTAACAACCAATCAGGTTGAATCAGGGAACCCAAACAACCCATCAGGTTGAATCAGACAACCCAAACAACCAATC
This sequence comes from Eleutherodactylus coqui, assembly GCF_035609145.1. Taxonomy (NCBI): domain Eukaryota; kingdom Metazoa; phylum Chordata; class Amphibia; order Anura; family Eleutherodactylidae; genus Eleutherodactylus; species Eleutherodactylus coqui. The sequence goes on along the minus strand of NC_089841.1, from coordinate 211,871,292 downwards.
AGGTTGCTGGAATTGTGAATCAGAAGCAATGAGGTTGCTGGAATTGCTCCATAGTACTGAGCTTGAGAGTAAGAGGCTAATATGCGTCCGGGCCCGGGGTATGTGTATGTGTGTGTATCTGTTTGTCTGTCTATCTATCTCATATCTACCTATTATCTATCTATCTATCTATCTATCTGTGGTATAAGTTATACATCTCCCTGGCTTTAGTGCATATAATTTTACCCTTCACACACAATTAAAAAAAATGCATCTAAACCACATGCAGTTTTTGATTGTGTGTGCAGCTCCTTAATAACGTACGTGGTCTTTAAATACTGCATGCAGGTTTTTCATGTGTTTTTCTTAATTGTGGTTCTAAAGTACAACAAAAACATGAACCACCCTAAGGCTGCTCTCACGCGTGTTCAGAAAACGCGGCTTGAAATCGTGGCATTTTCACCAGAATTTCGAGCAGCGTTTTCGAACACAGGTTACAGTATTTGACGGCGCTTTTTAATGCACCCCATCATTGTAAGGAGGTGTGTTAAAAACCACAAAAACGCAAAAATAGAACAGACAGCACTCAAAAATCGCAGCATTAGGAACACCGTGTTCGAGCGCAGGTTTGAGTAACCTCATTAAAATCAATGGGAGTGTTGTACTGCGGTTAGTACGGCGCTCGGGACACCGCGCTAATAGCAGTAAAAAGCGCTGTGTGAGAGTGGCCTGCGGGGCCACAAACAAATTTTCATGTGCAGGAAATACATCATGTTTGGAAAGATTACGCCAAGGGGCTAGATCATGTATGCAGCACGATCTAGGTATGGGTACGGGGGCGTGTGGGGTGGAGGCCCGGGGTCGGGGGGCCCGAGCTGAACTTTTGCACCCGGGCCCTTGAGCCTTTAGGTTCGCCCCTAGATGGCGGTCTCCATAGTTATAGAATAAAAAAAAATGTCTAACCAGAAAATAAAATCAATTAGAGAAATGGAATAGGTTTCACTATCGGGTTTCTAATAAGTAAAGATATATAACTGATACATTTCTGTTAACAGACGGCACTATGTTGAGTAGGAAGTGTTTACCTGAATTCGCGAAATCTATACTGCTCCCTAATTTAATGACAACGGCTTTTACACTAGTTTGCTTGTTGCTTGATCCAATCTGCTTGCTACATGGGGTCCAAAAGGTAGTTATTTTTTACCTTTTAGGGCAGACTGGCTCGTGCCTTATGGGTTTTGTGTCTTCCCCTAGACTACTATGGGGAAACTAAGGGTGCTTCTAGATGAAGCGATTATCATTTAAAAAAAAAAAAATCGGTCAAACGAGCAAAAGTGAACAATAATCGTTCAGTTTAAGGCCGGTCTCACACAACTAGATTTGTAGTGCGGATTCCGTGATTGTGGTCCGCTCGGACTTTCTGTCGCAGAATGCAGCATTGAAAGGCATGTAGTTTTCATTTTTCCTTCACAATCGTAGATACGAATTGCGAAAATTCGCAAGTGGAAGAAAAATCACAACATGCTCTATTTTCCCACGGAATCCATACCCACAGGCTCTATTGATGTCAATGGAGGCGTCCGACCCGCAGCCCATACGCAAGTAAATCATCACTAAGCTACGGCGCAGGAAATACAAACACAGCAAAAACCTGTACTGCACATGACTGTCTGCAAGCCTCCGCGCTCATCAACAATGCAGTCTTGTGAGGTACGCAGGGTTCTCGCATGCGGAATCTGACCTGTTCATGTGTGCAAATTTTGCGTGAGCAATACGCTGCGCAAATGCGCTTGTGTGAGTAAGCCCTAAATTAAGGGGTGGTCTTTTATATGGGCAGAGAATTGTGAACGATCATTTATTCAGCTGCTATCTGTCCGCAGGAGGTGCCGGCGCTGGTTTGTTGGCTGATCGCATCTTTCATGTCGCGCCAAAAATCATTGTTGTCAGCCACACGTCCACACTAATATTAGAAATGCGAAAGTAACTGTCTGTCACCTTTCACGGCTGAACCGCTGAAGCGATTTTCATGACATTTAGCCGGGAGATCGCTGCATCCTGAGGAAGGACACGGGCTACGTTTTATGATGAAAATGTATAGAGTTCTCTAGGGAGCGCGACAAGACAGATTTATTTGGGGATGCGCAGGCGCACCTCCGCTCTGCTGACGGGCCTTGCACTGAGGCGGAGGGGAAGGGGGTCACATCATAAAATATGCCTACACAAACGGGCGGACACGTGAGGGCAGACGTCCTTGCTGCACGTATGCGATTAGTAAGCTAGCAGAGATACCTGACATTGCCCGGGATTAAGACTTGAACCAAAGACACATGAACATAGTTTGAGGTTTTAAAGAAAATCTGTGTTGCCCATAGCAACCAATCCCATCTCCTAGCAAAAGATGACAAGACCAAAGCCGCAGCGTACAGAACTGCGCTGACAGCAGACCGCAGTCACATGCCTCTCACTAGCTCAATATTTAACGTTTCGATCTACAGCAAAACACGGATTAGATTAAAAAAATACACGCGGAGGAGGTCGCGGGTAACAAGCTAGTCCCTCTATACAAGGAGGACGCGCTCGCTACGGCGATGACACTGTGAGGGGACGAATGATTGGACGTCCCCATGGTGTCTGAATTTTCCTGCGTGAAAGGCGGTAAGTCGAGCCCTGATCTCAGTGATCGACTCATCATCAGGATAGAATCGGGCGAGATTCTCATGTGATATGCGAGATGCACAAATATGAACCCCATTCTTTTGGATGGGATCATGCACATGAGCGATTTTTTCTTTCTCGCATGGCGATGTCCTATCTCCGGTCAGGCCCTCACATCACATCGCCCATTGCTTTCAATGAGGCCGTCGGTAAAATCGGTGGTGGGAAGACAATGGGAGATACTCTGCGACCCTGACAGCAGCGGCAGAGGATCGCTACTTTCCCAAAGTGATGCAAGGAGGTTTTGATATAAAAAGCCTCGCATCAGCAGGGAAAAAAAATCGCATATTGGCGAGCGAGCTGAAGGCTAACGTCTCACGGGTGAGTGCGATATCGGGCCGCGAATCACAGCACAATATCGCGCTCACCAACATGCAATTTCCCTGCGGATTACAGGCATTTTTCTATTAAAACAGCTTCACAACCGTTCAGGGAAGTAGCTGTCAGCCGCGGCGGCGGATCGCGCAGTGTCTCCCATTGTCTGGCGGCACTCCCAGTGTCTCCTATTGTCTTCAATGGGGCTGGCGGGAGCACCTAGCGCGTGGTGCAATGCTGCCGCCAGCCCCATTGAAGACAATAGGCGAGGGCATGCAGTGAATTTTTTCCCACAATGCATCAGGGGGACTTGTATAGCGCCAACTTATTCAGCAGCGCTTTCAGGTAATTTATTTATTACCCCCCACCAAGCTGGGTACTCATTTTACCGACCTCGGAGGGATGGAAGGCTGAGTCAACCTTGAGCCGGCTACCTGAGCCACGCAGGGATTGAACCCGCAGCATTCAAGTCATGAACGAGACACTCTGCGCCACACGAGACCTCTCATCACACCGCGATGAGCAATTTGTTTTCACCCACATGTGTATGGGGCTCATATTAGTGCGAGATTTGTGCGTCTTGCAACGTTCAAGAATCTCGCCCGTGTGAAGCCGGCCTCAGAGCTCGTTGGTCTGTGAATACACAGGATATACGCAGAATTAAATACGCCAATTCCCTGCGTGTTGGTGCCTATTGGCATTTTGTTGCATGTCGACATGCAACATATTTACGCAAAAACAGATGCCAAAACGCAACACTATAGTGCAAACCCACGTGGAAGGCCGGCCTTATTAGAGACCTTAATACCTGGCTGAATCAACAATCGAAAACTATGTAAAATGTGCCGATTAGAGATGAGCAAGCATACTCGCTAAGGGCAATTACTCGATCGAGCATTGCCCTTAGCGAGCACCTGCCCGCTCGGAAGAAAAGATTCGGCTGCCGGCGGCGGGCAGGGAACAGCGGGGGAGAGCGGGGAGGAACGAAGGGGAGATCTCTCTCTCCCTCTCTCCCCCCGTTCCCCCCTGCTCACTGCCGCTACTCACCTGTCACCCGCACCGGCAGCCGAACCTTTTCTTCCGAGCGGGCAGGTACTCGCTAAGTACAATGCTCGCTCGAGTAATTGTCCTTAGCGAGTATGCTCGCTCATCTCTAGTGCCGATACATCACTAAATTCTATAATAATACCCACAATCCCGTCCATCAGTCTGACCCGCCAACGATCTCACGTTAGAAATATAAAGTTATATACCGTCAGACAAACTACATACGTGTAACGCCTTTCCAATCACGTGAAAAAACATTTAATTTAACACTATAGTGTCAGGTACATACTATATCCTGGCTGTATCGTTGCCATGGTAACCCAATAGGTTATTCTGGTGCAGATGTAGACATACCTTTTTTTTCCCCCCCGTTTCACAAAATGGTCAAACATGCCTGGATGGCCGATTTTTAGGATTTGGGACAGTAGAGCGATTATGGCAATAAGACAAAACAAGGGCTGATCTGTATAATAATAGGAGGATACCATAGTAACATCTGATATCAGGTAGTTTCTGCAAATCCACTAGATAAAAGCGAAGCAAGAATCCATCAATCTATATGCATCCTACAATTACCATTCCGATGATTTTTGTATCATTTACTGGATGATAAACCTCAGTAATTTTGGAGGGGGTCGGAGGGTCTGTGTATTAAATATCACTAGTCACTGACTATATACACATTATTAAATGGCGCTGTCATAAAATAAGTATCTGGTGAGATACTGCAAGTCCCAGCAAGTCTGTGTGATGGGGGATGCTGAGACTTGCAGTACATACAAGTGAAAAGTTTCCCTGTCTGGTGACTATAGAGTGAAAGTATGGCAACTTTGTACATTACCTTCAGCTGCACTTTCATGGTGCTGGAGGCTCCCCACAGGGTGCTAGTCAGTAAGAATGTCCTAAGGGATTCCTGATCCACCCAGTCCTGATCAGCAGAGTCATCTGATTTTCATCCAGGGGGGCAATGAGCAGCTTGAGATCCCCCACCCTCCAGAAAAGCACTTGCAGCTTCAGCAGCAGCAGCAAGAAGAGGAGGAGGAGGAGAGGGAGGCGGATTCTTCCTACATGCACCTAGCTGAACATATCTCTAGGTGCAAGAATGATCCTTGATCTTCTTCCAGTAATCTGAGACTCCTTTATGGCTCCCTCTGCAGAGCAGTGCTACACACATGTATGGAAGAAGCTCAGCCATAAAAGAGACAACACATAATTGCACCTCTGCTATTTTTATATTTTGTTGCTCAAACTACTATACAATATAAAAGCAAACTTTATTAAAGGGAAGCTACACTTGTCCACTGCTTCACGACCGGGAGCCCACAGCGGAATCCGACCCTGCGCCCGCGCGTACCTGTCATTAGGTCTTCTCTTCCGTACTGCGGATGGCCTGCACGGCTCGCTGGTGGACATTTAAACTTCTGCTTTTCCCGCGTCATTGCCTAGCGATGATGCGGAGTCTGCGGTCTTTCCTCAATGTCAATTGCAGAAGGACCGCAGGTCGGACAGCTTTCATTAAATTCAATGGAAGCCGTCCGTGCGTAATCCGCGCAAAAATAGAGCATGCTGCCATTATTTTTCTACGATCGGGAAATCACAGTCGCTGTCTGCTTGTGTGAGCAGACATGCAGATGCTCTATTGGTTTGAATTGGTGCGGAATGCCGCAGGTCGTCCGCGCGGGAGACGATCGCAGATTCCAGAATTCAAACCCGGTCGTGTGCGGCTGGCCTTAATTTCTCAAAGATTAGGGTGTTTTGGTACCTATTCTATACTCTTTTTATTTATTTTCGTAATAAGTTTTTTTACCATCTATGTTCACCATGATGTCATTTATGACCTCCAGGGGTCATTCACATTGTATTTCTTTTTTTTCATTTCCCACTTTTCCACTGTAGCAGGAACATCCATAGGAGCCCCAGTTACAGAGGAAACCATCCCCCTGTCGTGACAGTAGTCACTGACGGAGCTGATATGGGTCTGCTAGGACCCTGCAGCTCGCATATTATCAATTTCTGCAACACTCATGCTCTAACAACCAATCAGGTTGAATCAGCCAACCCAAACAACCAATCAGATTGCTGGAATTGTGAATCAGAACAATCCGGTTGCTGGAATTGCTGAATACGGCAGACGTGTGGCAGAAATTGATAATATGCCTGCAGCTCTGCTGTGGCAGGGGGCACCAAGCGGTCATGTGATCGCTGGGTTGCTTAGTGGAAGTATTGCTTCCACTTTCACATTCATAGTGCTCATTGTAGCATGAAAAGGAGTAGGCAGTAGCTTTTAAAAATCACTTCTCCCTTCTCTTCTGGATCCTCAGCTGTGTCTAATAGTTGCAATAGCTGCTTATCTCCCCTAAACAGGAGTCGTGAAGTATTTTACAAAACTCCTGCAGTCTGTTTGAAAAGAAGGTACTGTGCATGCTTATCTTTTCCTTCTGGAGAAGATTCTGGCTTTGGCTTACAATTCCCAGTTATTGTTACCGGCCTTGTTAAAAAGTCTGACATTGACTTGAAGGAATGCTGCTTTTTGCATACTTCCCAGAGGAGCATGAGTGGCCTTATAAGTCTCCTCCCACCTTCTAGGTGCTCTCCGTAAGGCTGGCTCCATACGGGTGATCGCGATTTTGCCGCGAGAATAATCTCACATCACTGCGTGATTTTTTTATCGCATAAATCAATGGGACTTTATAATCTTAAAATCGCATCGCAACTCACGTTTCCATGTTGCGATGCGACAAAAAGAAGCCTCCATAGGAATACATTGAAGATTAAACATTGCACATCGCAGAGGGATAGAGCACGCCACGATTTTTCATCCCCACAACATTGCGTCAGTGAAAACTTCGCAGATGGGAATGAAAAATGCTGTAAATCACTGGTTTCATATTATGCTTTTTTACTGACTATCGTAGCGGGTGCTTCCGCCAAGACACAGCAGAATTTGCCGCCGTGTAATTTTGTATCAAAATCCACAGGGCCAACTGCGAATATTGGAATTGCAGGCTGATTTAAGCTATTTTCATTTCGCATCAAAATACACACAAAGAGGGGTGGAATTTATGGCGGCTTGCGGTGCGAAATGCATAACATTCCGCTAATATAAAAGGTCCATGAGAGGTTCAGTTCTGTGAGTGTCCGTTAGCCCCTAGTGCAGGACCGCACTTAATGATGGCATAGTGAAGCAGTAGATACACAGCTGTAATTTGGGAAAGTTGCGTATTTGTGCACGCGACTGCATTTTCTACTCTACGTCTTGCGCACACAAGCAATGTGCCATTGAAATTGCCAGATTTTTTAATGAGTGCCAGATGTGTTCTTTTCCTGCCTAAGGGCGCCCACCCACTGGCGTTTGCGATTTCCATGCGTGAAAAACGCAGCGTTTTTGGTGCGTTTTTCGCTGCGTTTTTTGCGGCGTTTTCGCGGCATTTTCACGGCTTTTTCGCGCCATTTCCATTGACATTCATGGGTGCATTACGAGAAAAATAAGGACACATATGCAACTGACAGTTCCTATGTTAAAAAACGCAACGAACCGAAAAAAAAAACGCCAGTGGACAGGAACACATTCAAAACTAATTGCTCTTGAGAAAAAACGCAAAACGCAAAGGAAAAAAAAACGCCAGTGGGTGGGCGCCCTAAATGCGCAGGATAATAGAGCATGCTGTGTTTTTTTTTTCTCAGGACAAGTCACATTGAATAACTTCATTGGGGCACCTTGGGTTGGCACCAGGGTTGCCAACCGTCCAAAATTTCAGTATTATTCAGTATGGTTTTCCAATGTGTCTGTAGAAATGTTGTCGTTCTGTGATTTTTTCACTATGCGGTTGGCACTCACATAGTCTCTGGTCACAATAGCATTATTTTCCAAGTGTTTGCTGGGCCCACAGTAATGGCCCTTTTATACAAGATGACCTATCTGGTGCAGATGCCCAACAGGTTGTCCCAGCAATAATGGCCCGTGTAAAAGCGCCCTAAGTCTCTTTTTCGCTCTCTACGTAGTGGTCTGGAACAACCCTAGTACTTTAGTTGAGTGGTTTCCTCAGAAGTAAGAGTCTCATGTAAGGACACCACCGGCACAGATAGGGCAGTGGGTTACCAACTAAAAGGATCTCAGGATCAACATCTCTAGTGTGGCTCAGTGGCTGAACCCCAATCTCATAGACAAGGCCGGTTGATGATTCCAACCAGGTGCATTGCTAAAGGCTCGTGGACCCAGATGCAAAAGTTCAGCTTGGGTCCCACCTGTTGCAGCCGTTCTGAGGCCTGCACCCGGCTTGCAAGCCAGACCAGGTTTTGGGTGTGCCCTTGCTCCTCCCGGAGCTGAGGGGTGTGGTAGTGGCAAAAGTGATGTCATTCAGCACCTGGTGCTGACTAGCTCAGCTGCTATTTAAACTGTGCTAGCATTGACCCCTGTGCTGGTCATTCACTTCAGTCCTATGTTGGACAGAGGCGGAGCAACACAGAGTGGTGGAAGCGCTCCATTATAAGCTAAGTTCTTTGCTGTTTGGTTTTGTTTTGTTTCTCCTTTTGTTTTGTGCTAGGGCTCCCAGATAGGGACTGGTCAGTGGCCCAGGCACGAGTGCAGGCTCGCACTTATCAGTGCGGTCGGTCTGCCGAGCAGGCAGGGCCCCCTCCCGGGCTAGGGGAGTATAGGCAGAGAATTCCCCCATTTATACAGTGCAGTGGTGAAAACAACATCAGAGGGGAGGAGACTGAGCTGGGCCAGGGAGGAAGTTCTAACTATTAATCACCATGTATGAGAAGTTGCGCAGTGGTTGTGTCTGGCATGCCTCGTGGAGGACCTAGGCGCAGCATTAAAGGGGTTGTCCCGCGAGAAAAGCCAAATTTTTATTTTTTTTTCTGCCCAGTCCCCCCTGTGAGCAAAGGTCATAAAATAGACATTAAATCCTTTTTCAAACGTGCTTCACACTAACCTGGAGCAGCTTTTCTGCAGTTAGATCATTTTCATTTTAAAGATGGCGCCGCGGGTCTTCTCCCACGGTGCACCGCGGGTCTTCTTCCTCTACGTGCGCGCTCCCGATGACATCGGTCACAGGATCAAGTGACCGACGTTATCGAGGTAGGCGGGCACCTTTCTGGTCCTGCTCTCCGCTCCGGTGGCATATCTACACTGCCGATTCCAGCCACCTTAGTGGCTGGTCGGCACCACATGCAGGATAGAGGAGGGTTATGACAGGGAGGAGAGGCCGGCCGAGGGAGGAGTCAGGCCGCAGCTCTTGCTCCCGAACCATCTTCACATAGGAGGCAGGGCAAGAGCCCCGCATGCGCAGACGACCAGAAGTGCGCGAGCTCGCTACAGAGGCTCGTCCACGAGCAAGAAGGTTTGTTCTGCGCAGGTGCGACTGATGAAGCAGCCAAAAGAGGATCGTTGGTCGGCGCCAGGACAACGGAGTCGTCAACACAGGGGGGGGCACCCCTGTAGGTAAGTAAATAACTTCTGTATGGCACATATCTCATGCACAATGTATATTACAAAGTGCATGAATATGGCCATACAGAAGTGCATAGATTAACTTGTATTCACGGGACAACCCCTTTAAACTGTGCAGTCAGTCAGCCGAAACGGGTTATTTTTTTTTTTTTAACCCCCCCCCCGTTCGGCGCGAGACAACCCCGATGCAGGGATTAAAAAAACAGACCGGAGAGTGCTTACCTGAATCCCGGCGGTCCGGCGTCTTCATACTCACCTGCTGAAGATGGCCGCCGGGGTCTGCTCCCTCCGTGGACCGCAGCTCTTCTGTGCGGTCCATTGCCGATTCCAGCCTCCTGATTGGCTGGAATCGGCACGTGACGGGGCGGAGCTACACAGAGCCGGCATTCTGCACGAGCGGCCCCATTGAAGACAGGAGAAGACCCGGACTGCGCAAGCGCGGCTAATTTGGCCATCGGAGGCCGAAAATTAGTCGGCACCATGGAGACGAGGACGCCAGCAACGGAGCAGGTAAGTATAAAACTTTTTATAACTTCTGTATGGCTCATAATTAATGCACAATGTACATTACAAAGTGCATTAATATGGCCATACAGAAGTGTATAGACCCACTTGCTGCCGCGGGACAACCCCTTTAAGCATGAGAAGGAGTGGCCCTCTGCGGCCCCTATAGATACACTAGTGATTGCAACTTACTGGCAATCTCCTCTAGTTGACAGTAATGTGACAATAGATACAGGAAAGCGCCAACTGGATATTGTTGTATACGTAAAGGGTCTTTAAAATAATTGACTCACCTAGCACCGAGTGGGGACCCCCTTGTACAGAGGGACTCATCGCTCGGCACCTGAAGTCCGAGTACGCTCGTAGATAGCAAAACTTTATCCCAGGTCCTCTGTTCCAGCGGTCCAAGGCAGCAGCAGAGAGTGATCACCGACACTCCAAAGTGAAGGGGTTAAATCCAAGTGACACTGCCACATCTAACACTTACTGTACACCCACCTGCTAAGTACATCATAACTCATACGAGGTGTTCAAAGCATATATATCCTCCATCCTGCGCTAAGCACAGCTCATGTGTTACTGTGGTACGATGACTTATAAGCTATTGTTTCTCTGTTATCAGCTCGAAGGACGAAGCATATTATATATTGTTCTCTTTATTACACGTTTTTGAATGTAGCTACTGTATACTAGCTTTACTTTTATTCATTTCCCTTGGTATAAACGTAGTTGACTAAAAGATGTTTTTCTCTAACGAAAGTTGATACAGTCTGCATTCCTATGTATCTAATCCTCTCCTGTGTGATACTGTCTCTCAACTTGCATCCGATGAACGCTGTGTTAACTGGATACCAAGAAGATTGCAGCTACCATCCCCTACTGACCCCCTCTGACTAAATTATGACGAGACATACAAATCTGTTTACTTCCTATGTCCCGGTATCTTGGCAGATGTCGCATTGTACATCATTCCTGTGCTCCAACGCAGGGGTGTAGCTAAAGGCTCATGGGCCCAGGTGCAAAAGTTTATCTTCTCTTAACCTCTTAGGCCGCCTGCACACGAGCGTTCCGGATTCCGCTAGCGGATTTTCATGCGCGTATGGTACCTAAATGTGCTTGCGGATAGGTGCGGATGCGTGAAAAATCACGCGCGGATATACGCGGATGTGTTGCGGAAAAAAACGCGCAGAAAAACCAGCAGACACCCCTTATTGTAAACCCAACTCCTAGAGAACTGCCCATTCCTTGGAAAACAGCTTAAAAACCAACACCCAGACTCCGTTTTGTCCCTCTTGCTTGTGCGAGCACCGTTAAATTATTCTGGCAACATGCTTTCACCCGGTGAGCAGATGTCTTTGTGGGCATGGTTGATCCATGTAACTTTTTTCAGGCGCTTCTCCAGCGTGACTTTATTTCAGTCACTGCAAAAAAATTCACAAGAGGAAGGCCGCCTGCACACGGGCGGAAATCCCGCGGCGGTATTTCCCGCGGGATTTCCGCCGCTGAAAGTCTGCATAGGAGTGCATTACAATACGCACTTCTATGCAGACGGCCGCGGTTTGGCCGCGCAAAATCTCGTGCGGTAAACAAACTGCGGCATATCCTATTTTTGTGCGGGGCTCGCACTCACCCGGCCGCCGGCTACGGTCTGCACATGCGCCGGCTGTGCGGCAGCCGGCACATGAAAGAGCCGGGGCCGCCAGGTGCGGGTGAGTACGCGCTCGTCACTGCAGGCTCTCGGGTCGGGTCCCGTGGCGAGAATTCCCGCCGCCGGATCCGACCCGCTCGTCTGCAGGCGGCCGAATTCATTACTACAGATTTTGCATTCTTAGATCCTGCATTGGCAAGAAATACTACCTATCTCCCTCTACAAATTTGCCTGTGAAGCTCTGTGCTGTGTGTTGGGACGCCTCCTACCATGCCTACTTCCTGTAGTCATAGCAACCAGTGACTCCATCCGCAGCTGCACTGCGGATGTACTGCGTGAAAAACGCACCCATTCACTTGTATTGGAGGCTTCACGCGCAGAATCCGACCCAAATTAGAACAGGTCGCAGATTTTTTCACGCGCGTGAAAAAACGCGATACAAATCCGTCCGTCTGGGGACAACTGCGGATCCTCATAGGAGTATATTGGCTGCGGTCTGGGGCAGATAATGTGCCTAAAATAACGCGCTGGAAATTCCGTTCGTGTGCAGGCACCCTTAACGCAAAGGCGTAATTTGAAGCTCCGGGGCCTCAATGCAAAACCTGTAACAGGGCCCCCCACTATAATGCTTTATTCATAGTACTGGACTCCCTATATGGAGGTCCCTTGCATCCCCTATAGTTACATCAGTGCTCCAATAAATAACATAACTGGCAGTAAATATTAACCGATGTGGTGGTTTTACTACCTTAGTCTTTTACCTTCAGCTATCAAAATTATTTTTGCTGTGTTTATTTTTCCATGACATTTAAGATTTTTTAATAAAACTTTTTTTCACTAACTTTTTGTTCCGCTTTTTAGTTTAATGGTAAAAGACTAAAAAAAAAGATTTTTTTCTAACATTTATAGTTGTTTTTTTTAATTAGTATATTTACGCTAAAATAAAATATGGTAATGGGTTTCTCATTTTGTTTCGGACGTTTCGATATGTAATATATATGGTTTCGGATTACAGGGTGCACGGCGGTCAAGTGACCACCAGGTCGCAAAGTGGAAGAAACACTTCCACCTTCACTTCTTAGTACATAGCGCTCATTGAAGATCCGCTTATTTCTGTCTCTCTTCAGTTTCTCTATTCCAAAAACGCAATAGAGAAACTGAAAGCCCTAACGTAGATGTGAATGAGGCCTTAGATAACTGTCGATTCCTCCAGATCGTCCCATATATAGTCACTCTCACGTCATTCTCTTGCCTTCTGAATGATCTTCTGATGATGAACCCCGGCTCTGTTCTTGACCATACTCTTGCTTCCTCAGTGCTGCTACCACCAAGCCATGACTATTCTGAGGACCGCAACCTGGGGATCATCCTACAGCAAAATCCATAGCTTCTTGATTTATGGTGGGAAGCAGGGGATCTGGTAAACTTTGCACCCCATGTACCTTGTAGCTAACAGATTGCAGCTTAGTGGATCCACTATCTGGTACGTAACTGCAACAGTATGACCAGGCCATGTCTACCTCTTTGCCTGTAGACTATTTTGAATTTGCCGAACAAGTAGCTCAACAAGTCTTGTGCTAACAAGAAAGTATTCAGGTCCTTCAGGGTATCTGATGTAGTCTGGACACCTTGCAACCAACTGCCACAGTTCCATCTGCCGTTCCTATGTGTCCAATCCAACTACCTAACACAAATCTTCCACCTCTGTTCCCATGCCCGTGTTTTCTTGCAACTCTAAGGTATGAATGGGATTCTAAGGTCTTTCAGGCTTCATCGATTGGTGTACAATACACTGACAGTGCTAAGATGGCCTACATGATCTCCTTACTCTCGAGAGAAGCTCTGGCTTGGGCATCATGCTTATGGCAGAGAAGCGACTGCTACGTACTGGAGAATATTTAAAGAAAAGGACTGAAAGTACTCCAGAGACTCTGCCCTCCTGTACCCGAGACAAGGAATGGTCAGAGAGTATGCTGTCACGTTCTGTTCATTGGTTTTAGAATTGGTATAGAATCATGCTGCTCTTCTGGGGCTTTCTATGAAAGTTTATCTACATAAAGGACAAAATGAATTTCTTCCGACCCACCACAATAGGCCTCTCACCTGCCAAGCCAGAACCCTACTGCACACTGATGAGGGTCAAAAACCCCGAAACAGCTGTCTCTGTATGGATTCTGGCATTTGGCATTCAATTCCTAGTCATTGTTATAAAGACTTATATAAAGAACCTGACATTGGCTTGCAGGAATGCTGCTTTCCAATAGGCGGCGCTGCAGAAGTATTGTTGCATCTTCCTTAGGCCATATGCACATAGGCGGGTTGGATTCTGCATTTTGGAGCCCGCACACATGTACTGCGGATGGTCCGCATGGCTCGCTGTCAGACATGAGGAGTACCGATTTTTTTTAAGCCGCTGCTTTTGCTGCGGAATCCGCGGCCCATCTGCAATGTCAATTTCTGACAGACCACGGGTCGGATGGCTTCCATTGACTGCAATGGAATCCGTCCATAGGGAATTTGCAGGAAAATGGAGTATGCTGCAATTTTTTTTTCCGCGAGCAGAAACCGCAATTGCTCGGGTGCATGAAGAATCACTTTTGCATTGCATGCTATGAGCGGTATTTGCTGCGGAATCCGGGGGCAGCTGTCCACTCTGGATTCTGTAATTCAAATTTGCCCGTGTGCATTCACCCTTATTTGCTTATACATTCTTTTGTAGTGCTAAATAGCATAGCGAGCTGCACTCTTCTGGCACACCTTTTTCCCATGGGAATGTTACCATTTTTGCATACATTTTGATACATAAGAATATACAGCAGACATATGGACTAAAGGCTAATAGACCTGCAAACAAATTACTGAATTTAGCGGTTTGAAAACTGAAAGAAAGCATCAACTTTTTTGTTTGAAGAAGAAAATTGCCATAAGATGAAACAATCAATTTTTGGCTTAAAACTGTCTATATCTACTTAGGATTGTGTTCTATTCCTACATTGCATTATTAAGGATCTAAGCACAACTGAGTAAAATAATGTAATTAAACTCTTATCTATGATTAGCCAATTAAAAGTCAACTATTGGATGCAGGCATTTTCTAGGAACATACTTATGATGTAATTCCAAAGTTCCCACGGACAAGTGCTTTACAAAGGTTTTATAAGGCTGGCAGGGTAACTTTACAGTGTTGTTAGTAGGTGATAAAAGTGTCAGGAGTATCCTTTGTAATGGACATGTGTTAAAGAGTAACTCATCTCAGGTAACTTTTCACAATAAACTGCAGTGTGTACATGAGGAATAATGACTTCAGCACTTTTCTTCTCTGAAGGCTCCATCTCTATCAGTTGTCCCTGAGCTCTGTTGTAGAGTGGATGTAGACTAACTGCTCAGGGGCTTAACTATGGGGGTTGCAGGGGATGCGGCTGCACCCAGGTCCAAGAAGCTTAGGGGGTCCATAAGGCCTCTCTTCTCCATATAGGAAGCCCAGTACTTTGAATAATAGATGGGGACCATGTTAAAGATTTTGCATTGGAGTCCAGAAGTTGCAAGTTATGCCGCTATAACTGCTATGATGTATCCTATACACATCATACACAGAACAGTGGAGATCCTGCTCCTCGATCTCTCTGTAGTATACCCTCAGAAGCATAATCATGGACATTAGGCTTATTTCACATTTGCACTATGCTCTCCATTCTTCTGTTCTATCAGAAAAACAGAAAGCCTAATCATTGCTATGACGAAACTCAACAGTGCCAGGCGGACCTTATTGACTATAATGGAGTCCGTTGAGCTTTCATCCTGCCCTCCAGTATTTTTTTTACAGCTCAGCATGCTGCACTATTTCATCCAAGAATGTTTGGATAACGGATTTGGATAACAAGTTTGGATAACAGATCATGATTAGAGATGAGCGAGCACCAAAATGCTCGAGTGCTCGTTACTCGAGTCGAACTTTCAGTGATGCTCGAGAGTTCGTTTCGAGTAACGAACCCCATTGAAGTCAATGGGTGACTCGAGCATTTTTGTATATGACTGGTGCTCCGCTAAGGTTTTCATTTGTGAAAATCTCAGCAAATCACCAAAGTCATGTAAAAACCACAGAAATGGATAGGGCAGGCGAGGAGCAACATGCAGGGCTGCATTTCGGGCTCCAAGGTCTCACTATTAAGCCACAATAGTGGCAAGAGTGAATGACAGCTGAGAGCTGCTCCTGATTGGTCCCTGCGCTGAGCCAATCAGAGGCAGCACTCACTCACCCATTCATGAATTCATGAATGGGTGTGAGTGAGAGCTGCCTCTGATTGGTCAGGCTGTGACCAATCAGAGGCAGCTCATTCAGCAGGTGGGGATTTTAAATCCCTGGCTGCTGAATACTACTCACAGCAGTTCAGGAGAACTGCCGGCCAGCCGCGGCTGAACTTTGTCTGCCGGGACAAGGTGAGTATTTTTTTATTTTTTTTTTACCTTTTACACATTTCTGGATGAATTTCAGGGAAGGGCTTATATTTTTAAGCCCTTCCCGAAAATTCATCCCGCGCTCGCCGGCAGCCCATTGCTTTCAATGGAGCCGGCTGTATTGCCGGCTCCATTGAATTCAATGGTCAGTGCTCGTTTAATCGAGACTAGTACCGCGTGGTGCTCGTCTCGAGTACCGAGCATCTCGAGCACCCTAATACTCGAACGAGCATCAAGCTCGGACGAGTATGCTCGCTCATCTCTAATCATGATTTAAAGAAATAAGTGGATTAAAGTGTCACAGAAAGCGTGTGCTGGAGGTTAGAAAGAATCTGAACTGAAATAATTTTTTATGTACAGTGACTTGAATTTGATGGAGATAAAGGAAGACATGGAGAGCAGAGCAACTTTAGTGGGTGTGGCCACGGCCTCAACTTTGTCTTCCACTGACTCCTTCAACTAACTGTAGTCACTAGACTTCTACTAACTGCAGCCAACAGAAACCTCCTACTACTAACTTATGTATCAACTGTCATAGACCCATCCAGGAGGGCCAAGGCTTCCGTTCCCTGTTTACCCTATGGTCTCAACAGCTAGAGTAGTTCAGGGAGATGCAGGGAAGACTGACAAAGACCATAGATAGTTTTAAGTGACACCACTTATAAACCCTGGACGTCAATAGACTAAATGACCCTGGTGAAGGGATTGCTTGATCTTAGCACTAGCCCTATGAGATTTGCTAGACAACTGCTACCATAGCTAACTTGACTTCACTAGTTTTTGCTTACAGAGATCATTGTTGTCACAAATAGAGCCGTATTGGTCTAAATATGGTATGAAAAAAAAACAAGAGAATGAAAGAACTAAGCAGTCAGGAGGGATTTTGTGCAGTGTGTACAACGTTAGGCTAAGATGCAGCTGGATATGAGCCCTATGACTCCTAACCACATCACACAAAAAAGGTTAAACTCTGATAGATGGACTTTTACACCAGACTACAAATTGCATGGCTGGACATGAGGTTTAAATTAGACTTAAGCATTGGAGGATTCTCTCATGCTCTTGTATTTCTAGATGAGCTACATGAACCCATCCATAACGCAGTGATTGTAGACAGACTATAGGCTAAGACTATGAAAGCTAGCGACTTGCTGGCAGTCTGTCAGTCTGTAGAGCTTAAATGAGGACAGACAAAGACATCTGGAATCTTTGTAGTACACAAAGTAGACAGTTTACTAAACAGAGGAGAGATCCAACACAGTTTAAATGTTACCATTGGTAGCCTCGAAGTCCTGACACCCCCTTATTCCACCACTAGCCTTTCTGCAAGGACAGAGTCAAGCTGCTACAACTACCCTCACTCCACTGCTAAGTGAAGCCATCAATTGCTTAGTGGATATCAGAGCAGCCAGATCACTTTTAAGGGCATCTGATGGAAGACAAATTCTTTCGGGGATGGTGGCATATGGGATGGGACGAGGAGGAAAAAGATGGAGTGACAAGAGACAAAACAATTGACTGCTATTTTACATGTCACTCAAGAAGTTGTAGGTAGGTTTTTGGTGTCAGAGACCTGCCCAGTTTTCCTGTTAGGGTCAGACATACTTACAGCAATACAAGTGACAATCAAGTATACCCCAAATAGTATCAAGGTGACTAGCCCTCTGACCAACACACAGTGACCTATCATTTGTGCTGTGCTTACTGTTACAGACTCTTAGGAAAATGTATTGCCATATATGTAGCAAGTTCTTGTATCAGTGCTGGTGTAGTGTGGGCTAAAGACAAAATGGATGTTGGATGGCTGCCTGTCACAACTGTAGACATAAAACTTAAACCTGGCATGCAGCTGCCTGACATTAGACAATACCCGCTGAGTACAGAAACCACTCCCACCTGGGAAGTCTGCTCAGGAGGCTGAGCAGTGGCCTGACACCCTCTGGATGAGGTGACAGCTGTTAACTTGGTATTGAGGGGACTATTTATATTCAGTGAATGCTATTTTATTATTCCATAAGGAAGATAAAGCAATAACCCTCCCCTACTCTACCAATTCCACAGATGAATGCTCTAATTTTTTCTGTCCTTTTTAAGTAGGGAAAATCTTTTCAGAACTCAAAGCTTTCTTTGCTACCACCTAGTGGCTGGATATAATATAACAACTGACTTTGTACACCATTTACTAAAAATACTACTCCTTTATTATTTATTGAACTGCTCTCGATATATGCCTAACTAACCTGACAACCTTTAATTTGGCTTGAAGTGGATGATCTCACGGCCCATACAGGATTATGATACCCTGAAGTCATGCCCACAATGAGTGCCTGAATTCACCAGGGTATCGTTTTTACCACCACATTTTTACATCATATAACACTGTCAAAAATTATTTTGGTCCCTTGGTCAGATCGCAGTCCTATATCAATCACACGCATCTACTTAATGTCTAAACCTACTAATAATGCTTGGTCCCTTAATGACTGTTAGAACTTCTGGAATCTTCTGGAATTGTTATCGTTCCCAACAACACAATTAGATAAATATTTTCACAATTAACAGTCCATTTGTTTTCTCTCCAATTTCTTTATGGGAAGTTCATAAAGAAGTACCGTATATGCTGGCGTATAAGGCGACTGGGCGTATAAGACAACCCCCCAACTGTCACCTTATACGCCGGGAATACGGTGTAAAAAAAAATAAAAAAATGCAGTACTCACCTCCCCCGGCATTCTGCGGCGCTGCTGCAAGCTGTCGCTCCCTCCTCGTTCCCGCAGAGCATTGCTTTCTGGATGCGGGGCTTGAAATCCCCGCCTCCAGAAAACTAATGCTGTGATTGGCTAACTCACACGGCGTCAGCCAATCACAGCCATTCAACATTGAGACAACTAGAGCCAAAGGCGAAAATGCATCCATCAGGTACTAATCAGCTTCTATAAGTAAGTTAAAGGCTGGGCTTGGAAGTCACTGGATCTTGTGCATTTGGGCTTTTCCAAAGCGTTTGATACCATACCGCATAAAAGGTTGATAGATAAAATGAGAATACTTAGTCTAAGGGAGAATCTATGTAAATGTGTAAGTAACTGGCTCAGTGATAGAAAGCAGAGGGTGGTTATAAATGTTACATATTCTGATTCGGTCACCGTTACTAGTGGGGTAGCACAGGGGGCAGTGCTGGGCCATGTTCTTTTTGATATATGTATTAATGACCTGGTAGAAGGATTGTGCAGTAAAATATCAATATTTGCAGATGATACAAAACTATGTAAAGTAATTAACACAAGAGAGGACAGAATGCCGTTGTAAATAGATCTGGATAAGTTGGAGTTTCAGCAGAAAAGTGGCAAATGAGATTTAACACTGATAAGTGAAAGGAAAGGCACACAGGCAGAGGAAAAACACGTCACTATTACACACTAAGTAGGAAACCAATAGGAAAAACTGACATGAAATAACTTGGGTATTTTAGTTAAGTGTAAGCTTAACTGGAGCAACCAGTGTCAAGCAGCGGCTTCCAAGGCAAATAGGATCATAGGGTGCATCAAAAGAGGTCTAGGGGCACATGACAAGAATTTTGTTCCTCCTCTTTACAAGTCACTGGTTAGACCTCACATGGAATATTGTGTACAGTTTTGGGCACCGGTACTCAAGAAGGACATATCAGAGCTTGAGTGGGTACAAAAGTGGGCAACTAAAGTAATAAATGGAATGGGTGGACTACAATACCCAGAGAGGTTATGAAACTTGGGGTTATGTAGTTAGAAAAAAAGATGGTTGAGGGGGCGACCTAATAACTATGTATAAATATACTTCACCAACACAACAATAGTGTCAACTGCACTCACCAGTATTCCAACAGGATGGAGTGGAAAATCAGATGACAGCTTTCACAGGATAGGACAATCCCAGCAAAATCCTCAAATGTCCAATATTAGAAAGCAGCATCAGAGGTGTAGAAGTAATTTCCAAGTCACAGCTCTTGCTCTCAATGCATCTTTTTTATTTCACATGCTTGGTCATAGTAACAGCAGCGACGGATGTTTCGACCCCTCTCCTGGGTCTCAGTCGGCTTGAAAAAGACCCAGGAGAGGGGTCGAAACGGCTGTCGCTGCTGTTATTATGACCAAGCATGTGAAATAAAAAAGATGCATTGAGAGCAAGAGCTGTGACTTGGAAATTACTTCTACACCTCTGATGCTGCTATGTATAAATATACAGTATCAGGGGACAGTACAGAGATCTCTCCCATCATCTATTTATACCCAGGACTGTGACTGTAACAAGGAGGCATCCTCTACGTCTAGAGGAAAGAAGGTCTCTACACCAACATAGAAGGGGGTTCTTTACTGTAAGTGAGACTATGGAACTCTCTGAGAATATGGTGATGGCGAACTTGATAAAAGAGTTTAAGAGGGGCCTGAATGCCTTTCTTGAGTGTAACAATATTATATGTTCCAGTTACTAATTACTTCAGAAAGGTCCAGGGATTATGGTGATTGTCAAACTTGGAGTCGTGACAGAATTTTTTTCACCTTAAATGAGGAAAATTGGCTTCTACCTCATTAGGGTTGTTTTGGCTTCCTCTGGATCAACATTGGGTGTGGTTGGGGGGGTATAATAAGCTGAACTGGACGGATGTATGTATGCTTTTTTTAGCCTAACATACTGTTACAACTCTGGCATCAGCCACCATTCTCCGTGAATGTGACAACTCAGAGCAAGCTTTTCACCTTAATGACATCTTTCACAATGATACTTCTGACAGTTTATTATGCCACAATAGAGTTGTACACAACTTATAAAAGTGCAGCTTTAACCTCTTCCCATCCAGCTCTGTAATACTACATTGAAGCTTGCATGAACTTAATGCAAGCCACCATTCTATTACAATGCAGTGATGGCACGGGCTTTGGAGATGTACCCAAGCCGCCACATATGTATTGCACAGCTTGGCACTCCTAACTAACAGCTGTGATTGGCAATAACTCTGATTCTGGCTATATAACCCCCTAGATATTGAAGTAAATGTTGACCATAGCATTTAAGTAGTCAACAGAGGGAAAGAGCTCCAACACGGGGAGGGGTTGCCGTGGCAGTGTTCTCTAGGACTGCTATGCCTATAAAATACACTGCAAACATCAATAATACACTGTGATACAGGAAAGGAAAATAAATTACATTTAAAAATTTCCAAGAATAGAAATAAATTGCATTTTTCTGGGTATTCAAACTTTTTTTGGTAACAAAAAATATGCATAATTGGTATTGCTGCACCCATAACATCATGTACAATAAAAAATGCATTATTTATCTCCCATGGTGAACATTGTAAAAAAATATTAAAAAACAAAGCCCAAATCCTGCTTTCTGTTCATTCTACCTGCAAAACAAACCTATAAAAAAGGATTAAAAAGATGTATCTATACCCAAATGGTACCATTAAAAACTACAGCTTGTCCTGCAAAAAAAGCCCCAAAAAACCTTGCACAACTCCATCGATGGAAACATAAAATAGGCTATGGGTATTTGAATACAATAATACGAAAAAATGGTTTTTTTAAGGGTTTTTTTTTTTAAATTCTTTATTTTGTCATTTTCAATTTCCATTTCCATGTTTATCACAGTTTCATTCAACGAAAAACGTTTTCTTTAAACATTTTACAACCTTTAAACTAACCAAGTTCTGGTAACCTGCGGACACCTCGTCCGCCTCTTGTTACTTTATCTGTGGTCTATTAACTAGGATGAACATTTTCTACGTTGTGTGCTTGAACCATTAATACTTCCCACTTCACTGTTATGTGTAGAGTATCATATGGTCCAAGAACTGTCATTTAAGCTTGAACATAGTAGGAGAACAACCTGACATTTAAGGAGGGGGGGGGAGGGGGGAGGAAAGAAGGGGAGGGAGAGTAGTGGTGGTGGTGGGGGGTGCGGTATCTTACGTGCGTAGCAATTGCCGGTATTCCTCTGAGCTCTGAAACATTATCCAGTGGGACCAAGTCTTCCTAAATTTCTCCTGTCGCCCTTTGAGGGACTTTTTAAGGGTTTTTATTGAGTAAAAGTAGAAAAACGTAAAAAAAAAATAGTTTAGCATCATTACAATCCTAACTCACAAAAAAAGTTTGCAAATGGTGAGCGCTGTAAAAAACGAAAAAACTATTGCACTATTGTGCTTCTTTCTTTTCAATAATTTTTATTGGGCTTTTTAATAAACAAAGAATAAAAGAAAGTTGACTAGAGAGATGAGTGAGCATACTCGCTAAGGGCAATTACTCGAGCGAGCATTGCCCTTAGCGAGTACCTGCCCGCTCGGAAGAAAAGCGGCGGGGGAGAGCGGGGAGGAAGGGAGGGGAGATCTCTCTCTCCCTGCTCCCCCCTGCTCACTGCCGCAACTCACCTGTCACCCGCGCCAGCAGCCAAACCTTTTCTCTCGAGCGGGCAGGTACTCCTAAGGGCAATGCTCGCTCGAGTAATTGCCCTAAGCGAGTATGCTCGCTCATCTCTAAAGTTGACCTATTTGTTTGTAAAGTTATGCAATACATTACATGTGGTCCAAAAATTGCTTGGTGATTAAGTATCAAACTAAACTGCAATGTTAAGAGGTTACAGTGTTGCTAATATTATAAATATATATGTACAGAACTGGTGGCGTATGACAAAAAATAACAATCATGGAACGGGCACTTTTCTGAGACAGCTGACTGCAGGTAGCACTAAATTGTGCAGCAAGTGTAGATAGTGTCCCTTCTAGACTAAAGTTTTCTGACTCTATATCCTTTCTGTAAGGGCTCCTGTCCACGGGCTATAGTGCATAATCCGGCCGCGA
Source organism: Eleutherodactylus coqui (assembly GCF_035609145.1). NCBI lineage: Eukaryota > Metazoa > Chordata > Amphibia > Anura > Eleutherodactylidae > Eleutherodactylus > Eleutherodactylus coqui. The sequence continues at coordinate 211,848,345 of NC_089841.1, read as the reverse complement.
GTAACTCAGTGCACGCTTTCCCAAATGTTTACTGACAATGGCAATTCTGAACCTATTAAAGTACAGATATGTCAATGGTAATGAAGGCAAATATACAGTAAAGAAGAAGAACACCGCAGACCTATCAGTGTTGAAGAGGGTCACACACATACCTGCCTCATCCTCATATGTAGCAAACTTGGAGCCTCCAGCCATTGAATTCCGGGATTCGTTCTTTGAAGTGAAATGAAATATCACTTTATCGATTTAAACATGGGAGAAAGAAGCAACATTCATGCTGATACGAGTCCTGCAAAATCCAGCGCATGAAATATACGGTCCACTTCCTACATGTGTTCTGGCACACATTGTCACCTTGAATCAAACTCTTGTGAATGTGGGATTTAATTTAACTTCAGTCAATCCCTGGTGTGGAAAATGATTAACAAAGGTGATGTGGTGAGTAAGACGTTACATGAAAGGGCTTTTTTTCCATTAAGACTAAAAAGAAAATGGTCACATGTTGGCTGCCGGACATGTTACTGTATACCCTGTTTCCCTGAAAATAAGACATACCCTGAAAATAAGACACAGCATGATTTTCCAGAATTTTTGAGGATGCAAAATTATTTTTCAGGCTTTTTGAGGATGCTTGAAATATAAGCCCTACTCCAAAATTAAGCCATGCTAACAGTTAATTAAAAAAGTAAATTTAAATAGTGTCCAGGCAGCTATACATGTAAAAAAGTTAAACCTGTTTGAACAAAAATTAATATAAGACACTGTCTTATTTTCGGGGAAACACGGTACAACTTGTGCAGCCCTCTGAACTATTCTGTATTTTCCCTCTAATGCAACGACGCTCTTTTGAACGAGCCAACGATGTATCTGCCTGTCTAAGCAGGCTACACGAGAGCCAACGATCTAGCAGTGATGTCACTTGCTTGTTCGCTCATTTAAACGAGAATTGGCTCGTCTAAAAGGACCACTCGTTTTCTGGTTCTTCTCAGATGTCACTCGTTCTGCTGCGTGTTGATCTAGCAGCCAATGAGTATGTTTGGTGCGTTATAAGAAACTGCTCAGCCCTTCAGCCTCTGCCAGTTTCTGTAGGTTCTACAACTTGTGTGTCCCTGTATCTAATCTGTAATCTGTTCATCTCTTCTGTTTGGTTATCCTAACCTGATTCATTAGGGCTGATTTAGACGGGATGAATGTCGGGCAAACGATGCCCGATATTCGTCCCTGCTCATGCTCGATCCCGTGCTGTCACAGGAGAGCTAGTGTCATTGGCTCATAGCAGGTTGGCAGAAGGAGATTTCTATCCTCGCTCTCTCCATTGACTTGACATAGTGGCCATTCAGTACTGAACGGCTGCTATTTACACTGAGCGATCAGCATTAAGCTCATCGATTATAAACAAGCATATCCAGCCTCCCCACACGCCCGCTGGCCGCTCTGTAAGCGAGCCAACGCTAACGGGTCCTGTGCAATAGCATGGGAGCGAGGGCACACAGGGATGAATGTCAGGCATCGTTTGCCCGACATTCGTCCTGTCTAAATGAGCCTTCACTTGTGTGTTTGACTATGGATTGGCTCGACTACCCATTTTCCTGTTGTTCTAGTTTTTGTAGGCCTAGTTTTTGATTTTTTGCGGCCCCCAATTTAAGGGTGCATTCACACGAACGTATATCGGCTCGGTTTTCACGCCGAGCCGATATACGTTGTCCTCCTGTGCAGGGGGGGAGGATGGAAGAGCCAAGTGCAGGAACTGAGCTCCCGCCCCCTCTCCGCCCCTCTGCACTATTTGCAATGAGAGGAGGCGGAACAGGGCGGGGCTAAGTTCCAGGAATTAGCCCCACCCCCGTTCCGCCTCTCCCCATTGCAAATAGTGCAGAGGGGCGGAGAGGAGACAGAGAGGGGGCGGGAGCTCAGTTTCTGCTCCTGGCTCTTCCAGCCTCCCCCCCCCTGCAGATGAGGACGACGTATATCGGCTCGGCGTCAAAACCGAGCCGATATACGTTCATGTGAATGCACCCTCATATTGTATTACTCTTTAGCTCTGATGTTCATTCTGACTTCCCAGTTCTGATCTCTGCTTATTTGTGTCAAGTACTGCACCAATCACATGGCTGCTCGCTGCTCTTCATGGTCTTTAGCCTCTGTTGCCACAGTGCTTTCTAATTAACTCTAATTACTTTTACTGGTATTTAGGTGCTTCAGTCAAGCCTTGTCTGAGTATCAATGGAGTTGATCCTAGATCTGGTCCTGTTAACTACTAAACCAGGTCGCCTTCTGTTACCCTGTCTGACCTGTTACATGCTCGACTCATCTACATCATCCAGCTACCTGCCCGACTCATCTACATCATCCAGCTACCTGCCCGACTCAGCAACTTATCCAGCTTCCTGCCCGGCCCCGGCTCAGCTACCTCATCCAGCTGCCTGCCCGGCTCAGCTACCTCATCCAGCTGCCTGCCCGGCTCAGCTACCTCATCCAGCTGCCTGCCCGGCTCAGCTACCTCATCCAGCTGCCTGCCCGGCTCAGCTACCTCATCCAGCTGCCTGCCCGGCCCAGCTACCTCATCCAGCTGCCTGCCCGGCCCAGCTACCTCATCCAGCTGCCTGCCCGGCCCAGCTACCTCATCCAGCTGCCTGCCCGGCCCAGCTACCTCATCCAGCTGCCTGCCCGGCCCAGCTACCTCATCCAGCTGCCTGCCCGGCCCAGCTACCTCATCCAGCTGCCTGCCCGGCCCAGCTACCTCATCCAGCTGCCTGCCCGGCCCAGCTACCTCATCCAGCTGCCTGCCCGGCCCAGCTACCTCATCCAGCTGCCTGCCCGGCTCAGCTACCTCATCCAGCTGCCTGCCCGGCTCAGCTACCTCATCCAGCTGCCTGCCCGGCTCCGCTACATTGTTATCAAGCCTTTTCTGAAGACTTGTGGTCCCCGAGAGCTGCTATCCAGAGGAGCCAATGCAAAGTATGATTGTAGATGCACTTCTGGGGGACGTGATCTCCCCATATACAGCAACATGACAATAGACACATATTACTGCTAAGCCCCACTGTCAGCAGCCATGATGTCACGGAGGACAAATGTAGTCTAAGACCTTGAACATATTCAAAATCGGACAGCTAGAACTCCAGACATCTACTAGACAGTTATAATTGAGGCAAATGTCGTTTATTTAATAGAACAAATCTATGGAATAAGCATTACAAGTTAGATTGTCATCCTATTGACTAATTTCTTAAAGGGGTTTTCTCACAATCAACAACTATCACCTATCCATTGGATAAGGGATATATTTCGGTTTGCTAGGGGCTCCACAATCACTAGAACAGGGTTCTCAAGTCCCCTTCTATGAGACATATAAATAATGAAAGGAAGCAGGTTAGCTGCCACCCCATTCAAACTTTTCCGCACTGCGGTCCTTTGGCGAGAAGGAATGGGAATGAGGAGAACAGTGAGGCCCCAGCAAATAGACCTTTATCATTATACTGTGGACAGGTGATTGATGTAGTTTGTGGAACAATCCCATTAACCCTAATTTTCTAGAGTCCCAGCCATGCTCCTGCTGTTGCCCCGCTCATAAAGCAGCAGATTCTGGCCTGGCTGTGGTGGTGTTGCCACCTTTCTATGGTCAATGTCCTGGGAGACACAGCAAACCTTCTTGGGACAGCATGTATACCAACCTGGAGGAGCAGGACTACCTGTACAACCACATGGGGCTGCAGGTACCGCCTCATGTACCAGTAGTGACACTAGCAAAATGCAAGACTGAAGAATCAGTCCGGGAGGATAAAAAGACCGCCACCTACAAAACCACTACTTGTTGGGGGTTGTCTTGCTGTTGCTTCCCCCGTGCTCCTGCTGTTCAGAGATGTAGCCACGTTTTCCTGCACCCGTGACACAAGCTCCAGTTTCGTGTATGCTCCTCTGGGAAATACATGCAAATAAGGAAGATGCAGTAATACCTCTGAATCATTGTTGTATAAAGGGTCAGGCATTGATTTGCAGAAATGCTGCTATCCAATAGGTGGCGCTGCAGAGGTATCTTCCTTATTTGCATATACCCTATATGGACAAAAGTATGTGGACACTGCAGAAAATCAGCAAATACAGAGTTTGCCGAACGGTATGCTGGGAAGGCATGGGTGAAATAAACAGCTGCTCATTTTGTAATAACTATTCATTCATCTGATCGAGCGCTTGTGGGACGAACTGGAGAGACGGGTACGACACCGCCACCCACACCCATCTCTTCTCACAGCCTGGCAGAGGAATGGCGAGCTATTCCTGTCCAGACTTACAAAGAACTTGTGGAAAGTATGCAAACGTGTTGTCGCTGTAATACAAGCAAGAGGAGGGCCGATACATTACTAAATAGGATAATAAAGCACTTTTTCTGAAAAACATGCAGTGTCCAAATACTTTTGACCATATAGTGTATTCCCCAGAGGAGCATGAATGGCCTTATTATAAGTCTCCTCACTCACCTTCTAGGTGCTCTCCTTAAGGAATGATGATACCCTCCTGACTCGGGACCACCTGATGGCACATTGTGCATAGTATGCAGCAGTAGGCTAAGCTACTACATGCTGATCTGACTGGTCAATGGTGCTCAATGGCTCACCGTGGCCCTCAGGCACTGCTCCAGGCTCTTGGCTACCTTTAGTAGTCAGGAGATTTTAAATTTCTTATCGGGAAGGGGGGGGGGGGGGGGGGGGCTTAGGTAAGTAATTTCCCCTCCCTGCATGGATCGGATAAGTGACAGTACGTGAAATTTGAACTTTTTTTTTTACTTTTACGTGATCGCTGTTATCCATTGAATAGTGGCGGTCATGTGACCCAAGACCACGTACCGCGGCGCGCCGTAAAATCTCCAGGTTCCTCGGCTAGCAGGCAGATTTTAAATTACCTGGGCAATATATGGCTTTTTCGCATGCGTCCGCCATTCTGGCAACAGACACATGCGCAGAAGCTGGGGTAAGGTCCGTGGATAAATCCAAGGGCCTTAGGTACATAATTTCATCCTTCCTCACGGACATGATCTGTGAGGGGAGATGAAACGAACACTTTAAACTTTTTTTTTTACATTGGATAACAGTGATCATGTGACCAGGCTCCACATACAGTAGTCCCCGGTGATGTCTCTCTGCTCGCAGCTACATTTTCTTAGGCTCGCATGTGTAGAAGACGACTGAAGGTCCTTTTCAGACCAAGTTGTCGCGGGACATCGCAGAGGATGGGGGTGAGTAGTTTCAGCACCCCTCATGGATGCGATCCGTTAGGGGAGCTGAAACTAACTTTTTTCCTGCCCCCCTCCCCCCTCATGACAGCTGCAGGTTGTTGGCTACCTCCAGCAGCATGGAGCTGTCACGTCCACAGCCCACATGGTTTTAAGCCTCAGAGGAAGCATGTTTTTACGTCCGAGGATTAAAGCCCACTTAGCTAGGGTGTAAAAAAACCTATTACTTTATTTTTTAAAATAACTTTTGCTTCTTCGCTGGCTCCTGCAGTATGATGCAATACCATAGCATTACAATATACCGCGATCTGACAGGCAATCTACAATGCCGACATCTGCTTTGAATGGAGCGGGATCAACCCACGATCCTCCTCCAAATATACTCTGAACCTGCAGGGCATAAATGTACGTCCTGTAGCATTAAGGGGTTAAAGACATCATATGGCACTCACATGCCATGTGATCTGACATTTCCCATTGAAAACACTTGAGATCCTCTGATGTGCGTGAAACACCTGAGCATCGCGAATGAGAAATAGCTCGAATCTGCGTTTAAAACTCATACTGGAAAGTGCGATATCCAGCCCAGTTTCTCGGTCCTATATCTCCCTCACATGTGTGAATACAGCCTAAGCCGGATACACTGAAGAGGTAGTGGCTCCATTTTGGTCACATGGAAAGGCCTGAAGGTCCTGAAAAAAAGTTTTTTTTTCTTTTTTCCAAACACTGAACTTTCAAATGTATTAGTCTAAAATCCTTTACTGCCCCTGGCCCTAGAAGGGTTAGGCCAGACTTACACCAGTGTGTGGTTTCAGCGTATTACATGCGTGGGTCTTGCACATGTAATACGTTCATACCAATCACACGAAACGTAGGAACAAGATAAAATCACACTGTGTTCTATCTTGGCGCGCAAAATGGCGAATGGTGGCACGAGGCATTGCACACTTGCTGCGCCTCATGAGCCCAGGCTTGATGCATGAGTTGGCCGCTTTGCAAATTCAAAAACAAGTGTCCATAATAACTTGTATTCCAATCAAAAATATATATTTATTCATAAGAAAATAAATAAGACAGGAGTAACAAAGTACAATACAGCGCAGCAGGTACAGATGGCGAACACCCTCCGTGAGAAGCCCGACATTGTTGGAATGACACAGGAGAAGCTTCAGGCTCCCTCTGCATTGGCAGGACAGTAGGGTCACCTTATATCTCGGGCCGATAAGGAGAAGAGTATTCAGAGCCTTTTCCACAACCCTTAGAAGATGAAGCAGCGGTGAATATAGAAGTACTCTGAACCGTACTTCGATTGGCATTAAGCACTAATACTTTCAAAATACAAAAGCACTAAAGTTTGCGATTAGAAACTTCTGACATGTCCTGCAGGAGTTTAAGAGATCCGTGTTTTACTACTGTGGCCCTTGTAGCAGGTCTGGAAGAGTTGAGGGGGCAGCGTCTAAAAGCTGCATCCTTGTCTCAGGTCTCATTGCCCCCTATGGAAGGAGTCAGCCCTGACAGCTCCAGAGGCCAGCCTCCATTGCTGCCTCCCTCCTTTCAGTATTAAGGTGCTGTCACACCGGCGCTGGGGATTCCGCGTTCCTGCTCCATTCAGCTGCAGGGATTCCCCTTTCCCGCTGTCCGAACATTTCAGTCTCTGGACGAAACCGAACAGCACCGGATGGACCCCATTGACTATAATGGGGTCCGCCCGCTTTGCACAGAGGAAAAAGTGCTGCATGCAGCGCTTTTCTCCTTCCGGTATTTTCAGCTGCATCGGTAATGGAATCTCCGGCCGTTGGTTCCGAGGCAGATGTGAAGCCGGCCTTATCCTAACAGCCTGTATATCCAGCCATTCACTGGATATGTGACACTCTGGACCTTATACATATACCAGCTGTTATCTACATACATTCTGTACATAACCGACTCCGCATCCTGCTCCAGGAGGTTTAGAAAAGCTAGCTTGGAGGTCAAGTCCCATAAAATACATGGCAGCCCTATCCTTTATGGGCTGAAGATTCAGGCGACGTCAGTCCTGTTTTCTGGAGACTGCGAAGCAGCATCTGAAGATCAAGTAGAACTGATAGTTGTAGTTCACCATCGGCAGCAGGGAAACTCCAGTCAGTTGTCCATTTCCTCCAGCGCATCTGTCCCGGTAGACATGGCCGCTCTGTCATCACCAGCCCCATCTACTAACTCAGAAAAGTCAAGATCCGGTAAGGGAGTCCTCCAGAATTGGAATGCGTTGTATTCCTGGAACGCTTCGTCTTTCTGCAAAAACACAAGAGAAATTACTTATTTCAAGGAATAGACTTTATGGTAATTGATAGAAATACTAAAAGTACTGAAAAATATGCATTAACCCCTTAATGTACACAGCTACGTCCTGCATGTTCGGGGTATGTATGAAGGCAGATCGTAGGGCAATCTCTCTTCATAAAACGTGGGTGCCAGCTGTTTCTTACAGCCAGCACACACCCAAAACAGCTCTGATGAGCCGTGCGGCTCATCGGAGCTGCTAAACCTTTAAAAATGCTTCCATCAATTCTGACAATTGCAATTAAATCCCCCGACAGATATTCAGGGGTCCCATACGACCCCCCCCCCCACGATGATATTGCCGGTTGCTGTGCGGGTGTCATGGCAGCCGAGGGCCTTCTGAAAGGCCACAGGGCTGTCATAGCAGAATGCCTATAAAGAAATGCCTGTGGCGTGGCTTGATATAATGCCTGTCAGATAGCGATCTTATGTAATGCTATGGCATTACATCATACTGCAGGAGCGATCAAGGCCTCGTAAGTTGTTGTCCCCTCTGGGGACTAGCAAAAAAATAAAAGGTAAGACTAAAAATGTTTGACTAATTATGAAAAAAAAAAAAGGTAAAAGTTTTAACAAAACCCCTTTTGCCATATTTATAAAAAAAACTATAACAAACACATACGGTATCGCTGTGTCCTAAGTGTCCGCTTTTTAAAATAATGCATTATTTACCCCGCATGATGAACGTCGTGAGGAAAAAAAAAAAAGGCAGAACTGCATTTTTTGTGGTCACCCCGTCTGCAAGAAAAATGTAATAAAAAGCGATCAAAAAGTCGCATGTATTCCGAAATGGTACCAATGGAAACTACAGGATCGCACGCAAAAACTGAGCCCTGGCACATCTATGGTCGATGAAAAAAAAAAATAGAAAAAAGTAATGGCAGTCAGAAAATAATTTAAAAAAAATTAAATATCTGAGAAAAAAAAAAGTATAGCAAAAAACAAAAACACTATACAAATTTGGTATCGTAGTAATCGTACTGACCCGTAGAATAAAGTCAGGTCACTTTTGTTGCAATTTGTACGCTGTAGAAGCAAGATGCACCCAAAGATGGCGGAATTTTGTTTTTTCCATTTCACTCCACTTGGAATTACATTATATGGTTAATTAAATAGTATCAGTGAAACAAGTTGTCCCGCAAAAAACAAGCCCTCATACGGCTATGTCGATGAATAAATAAGAGTTATGGTTTTTTTAAAGGGGGGGGGGGGGAGGGGTGGTGACTGAAAATGGGGGGGGGGGGGGGGGGGCTGCGTCCTTAAGGGGCTGAACAAAATTAGAAAAACATGACTGCTTACTTCCGAAACAGCACCACTTGTTTATTGGCATAGTCTGGTAGTATAGCACAACCCGGTACACACTAATGGAGGCTGAGCTGCAGTACCTGACACAGGCCACATACAAGTGTGGCGCTCCATCTATATAGTCTAGTGTGGACTGAGCACCGATTTATATGAGGACACTTGCAGTCCACATAGCTACCTGCAGTAACGTCACGCCGTACGGTGCGCTGGTCACCTGCGCATGGGGCTGCTCCATTTGTTTCAATACGGCTGATAGAAGTAGCCAAGTAGAAGTGCCGTCACTCCGCCCTCTGCGGCAGTACTACTGACAACGAATGAAGCGTCACCATACGTGCCGAAGGGGGGTTTCCCACCTGCGCTGGGGGTTCCGCTTTCCTGCTCCTTTTGGGAAGCAGGGAAGGGATATCCCTCTGGCCAAAAGGCTTTGTCTCTAAACAGAACTGCGCTGGATGGACCCCACTGACTAACGGGGGTCGATTTGGTTTCTGCTCCGCTGTCCGATATTTTGTGACAGGTTGGTGACGGAGCCTCCGGCCGGAGAGTCCAGCATAGATGAGAGACCACCCTAACTGCTGCTGCATTCACTCCTCTCCCCACTGCAGGGGGGCTGCGGTAAGCCCACAGCAAGGGGTGTATCGGGATAGGGCTGTGCCACGCTCTACAGGGGCGACCGGCCGTTGGTTGGGGTGTATCCGGGTAGGGCTGTGTCCCGCTCTACAGGGGCAACCGGCCGTTGGTTGGGGTGTATCCGGGTAGGGCTGTGCCCCGCTCTACAGGGGCAACCGGCCGTTGGTTGGGGTGTATCCGGGTAGGGCTGTGCCCCGCTCTACAGGGGCAACCGGCCGTTGGTTGGGGTGTATCCGGGTAGGGCTGTGCCCCGCTCTACAGGGGCAACCGGCCGTTGGTTGGGGTGTATCCGGGTAGGGCTGTGCCCCGCTCTACAGGGGCAACCGGCCGTTGGTTGGGGTGTATCCGGGTAGGGCTGTGCCCCGCTCTACAGGGCAACCGGCCGTTGGTTGGGGTGTATCCGGGTAGGGCTGTGCCCCGCTCTACAGGGCAACCGGCCGTTGGTTGGGGTGTATCCGGGTAGGGCTGTGCCCCGCTCTACAGGGGCGACCGGCCGTTGGTTGGGGTGTATCCGGGTAGGGCTGTGCCCCGCTCTACAGGGGCGACCGGCCGTTGGTTGGAGTGTATCCGGGTAGGGCTGTGCCCCGCTCTACAGGGGCGACCGGCCGTTGGTTGGAGTGTATCCGGGTAGGGCTGTGCCCCGCTCTACAGGGGCGACCGGCCGTTGGTTGGAGTGTATCCGGGTAGGGCTGTGCCCCGCTCTACAGGGGCGACCGGCCGTTGGTTGGAGTGTATCCGGGTAGGGCTGTGCCCCGCTCTACAGGGGCGACCGGCCGTTGGTTGGAGTGTATCCGGGTAGGGCTGTGCCCCGCTCTACAGGGGCGACCGGCCGTTGGTTGGAGTGTATCCGGGTAGGGCTGTGCCCCGCTCTACAGGGGCGACCGGCCGTTGGTTGGAGTGTATCCGGGTAGGGCTGTGCCCCGCTCTACAGGGGCGACCGGCCGTTGGTTGGAGTGTATCCGGGTAGGGCTGTGCCCCGCTCTACAGGGGCGACCGGCCGTTGGTTGGAGTGTATCCGGGTAGGGCTGTGCCCCGCTCTACAGGGGCGACCGGCCGTTGGTTGGAGTGTATCCGGGTAGGGCTGTGCCCCGCTCTACAGGGGCGACCGGCCGTTGGTTGGAGTGTATCCGGGTACAGTTGTGCCCTCAGTCTACAGGGTGACCGGCCGTTGGTTGGGGTGTATCCGGGTACAGGTGTGCCCTCAGTCTACAGGGTGACCGGCCGTTGGTTGGGGTGTATCCCGGTACAGTTGTGCCCTCAGTCTACAGGGGCGACCGGCCGTTGGTTGGGGTGTATCCGGTACAGTTGTGCCCTCAGTCTACAGGGGTGACCGGCCGTTGGTTGGGGTGTATCCGGGTACAGTTGTGCCCTCAGTCTACAGGGTGACCGGCCGTTGGTTGGGGTGTATCCGGGTACAGGTGTGCCCTCAGTCTACAGGGTGACCGGCCGTTGGTTGGGGTGTATCCCGGTACAGTTGTGCCCTCAGTCTACAGGGGCGACCGGCCGTTGGTTGGGGTGTATCCGGGTACAGTTGTGCCCTCAGTCTACAGGGGCGACCGGCCGTTGGTTGGGGTGTATCCGGGTACAGTTGTGCCCTCAGTCTACAGGGGTGACCGGCCGTTGGTTGGGGTGTATCCGGGTACAGTTGTGCCCTCAGTCTACAGGGGTGACCGGCCGTTGGTTGGGGTGTATCCGGGTACAGTTGTGCCCTCAGTCTACAGGGGTGACCGGCCGTTGGTTGGGGTGTATCCGGGTACAGTTGTGCCCTCAGTCTACAGGGGTGACCGGCCGTTGGTTGGGGTGTATCCGGGTACAGTTGTGCCCTCAGCCTACAGGGTGACCGGCCGTTGGTTGGGGTGTATCCGGGTACAGTTGTGCCCTCAGTCTACAGGGTGACCGGCCGTTGGTTGGGGTGTATCCGGGTACAGTTGTGCCCCGCTCTACAGGGTGACCGGTCGTTGGTTGGGGTGTATCCGGGTACAGTTGTGAGTGAGAAGGGCGGATGGAGCGCTGGAAGCCAGACGGCCGTAATTCCCAACACAGTGGCCCGCAGCAAGTACACAATGCCCGTGCGTGCCTCAAATTACCATGTACGCGCACGTAATTGGCGCCAAGATACAACACGCCGCACTTCTTCTAGCAGACACGCTTCACTAGTGCCAACATGGCCGCCTACAGGTGATTGGTACGGAGTATAATGCGCACATGATACGCCGTGTAGAGACAACGGAACGCCCAGCGCCTCAGGTATGCTCAGCGGATGGAGACCCACTGGCGCCCCATAACACGTTGCCCATAGTAACAGGAGGGTACCTGGCACTGGAAGGCGGCTCCGCTGTCCGGGCTCACCCTGCTCTTCTTGCTGGGAGGAGGGGAGGCAGCGGCGGGGCCGTCGGTGTGCGGCCGCCTCTCGCGGTCCGTGGAGGGGACGAGCTCCGCCTTCCTCCTCCTCTTGGCGGCCCCCTGCAGGCTGGGAGGCGCGCAGCTCCGGGAGGGCAGCTCACACTGCGGCCGCTTACACGGGGGCAGCAGGGCGAGCAGCGGCGGCTCACACTTTCGCTTCGCCATAGCCGAGCCCGCACTCAGGTGTGAGCCAGAGCCTCACGTGGGGCTACATGTGTGCAGCGCGCACCATAGAGCTGCAGCTGCTGAGCAGCGCCCTCCAGCGGCGCCTCCTCGCGTTACATGTGACAGGACTGTGATGTTATATGAGCCCCTCGGGGTCCCTGCGATGGGAGGGATATTGGGGGGATTTGTCCAGCTAAATGCTCCCCACTGTTGGCTACATTTGCAGTAGAAAGCTTGTGAGCACATTTATTGGGTGGCGTAAGGTTGCCTGATCCGTCCGTACGGAGCGATTCATTGTGCGAACGATGTCCGTTCGCTGGTGCAGCCTGTTTATAAAGGCAGATAAATCGTAAGTCGCTCGCATTCACTGTAAAATAAATGAGAACGACTAAACGCCCGCTGTTTACACGCAATGATGCGTCAATGAGCCAACAATGGTAAAATGAACGACGAACAAGAAGCAATAGAATCCTCGTTCGTTGTTTAACAGTCGGCCGTGTTTACAACGAACGATTATTATTCAAATTCGCACGATCCAACGATTTTCTGAACGATAATCCTTCAGTTTAGAAGGGCCCTTAAAGTTACTAGAGATTTGTGTGAAAAAGGAAGAGTTGTTACATAGTAACATAGTATGTAAGGCCGAATGAAGACAATGTCCATCTAGTCCAGCCTGTCTATCCTACTGTGTTGATCCAGAGGAAGGCAAAAAACCCCAAGGCCAGAAGCCAATTAGCCCTTTTGGGGGAAAAATTCCTTCCCGACTCCCTAATGGCAATCAGACTGTTCCCTGGATCAACCCCTAATAGTTCCTACCTGCCTGTATACCAGGATTGACACTTATCCTAACATTTATATCCTGTAATATCCTTCTTCTCCAGAAAGACATCTAGTCCCCTTTTAAACTCCTCTATGGATTTTGCCATCACCACTTCCTCCGGTAGAGAGTTCCACAGTCTAACTGCTCTTACAGTAAAGAACCCCTTTCTGTGTTGGTGATGGCACTCACTCAACTTAAAGATGTATAAAAAAAAACAGCGCAGTTACATCTGCACTGAAATCTCGAAGATCGCATCGCAGATCCGGCGCAAAATACCGCTAAAATGACGGCAGCTGAACAGAAACCAAAAGGGCCTCATTTTATCATGACAGTTGGATTACCTGAATATCAACTTTTATTGATATGGCGATCCGATAATATTTCCTGATGTTTTCACAACAGTTTGATTAACAAAATATTATTTTCTATCGCTTTGACTTGGCTCCAGATGAAAGGCCTATTAAACTGACCTTAGAAACGCGTTGAGCTCGAGTGCGAGAGCTTGATATAGGAACAGATAGGGCATTCCTAGAAATACCTACCCCGTTTCCCTGAAAATAAGACACATCCTGAAAATAAGACATGGCATGCTTTTTCAGAATTTTTGAGGATGCAAAATGATTTTTCAGGCTTTTTGAAGATGCTTGAAATATAAGCCCTACCCCAAAATTAAGCCCTGCTAACAGTTAATTAAAAAAGTCAATTTAAATAGTGTCCAAGCAGCTATAACATGTAAAAAAGTTAAACCTTTTTGAACAAATATTAATATAAGACACGGTCTTATTTTCAGGGAAACGCGGTAGCTTATCCAGAAACAGTTAGGGCTTCTTTAGGGGTGTCAGCTAGGGTCATTTATCTGACATAACAATAGACCCTAGCACCCACTTGAAGTTCTCCAATCAGCCCAGGATCTTTATAGTGCAGCATCTACATTAGACTAGAGTTAGTATATATGCAATATGTCGCTACGGACTATTAGTACACTGCCACTGGGAGGTTGCTGCTCAGATCCGCATCCAGCTGTAGGCCCATGTTCACATTTTTGACAAGTAATCGTGCGTCACTGTTAATTATCAATACACTGTCAGTGTGAAATGAGTGTTCCATTATAATTAGAGATGAGCGAACGTACTCGGTAAGGCCGACTTCGCAATCAAGCACCGCGATTTTCGAGTACTTCACTACTCGGGTGAAAAGTACTCGGGGGCGCCGTGGGTGAGCGGGGGGTTGCAGAGGGGAGTGGGGGGGAGAGGGAAAGAGAGCTCCCACCTGTTCTGCGCTGCTACCCCCTGCTCCACCACGCCACGCCCCGCCTTACCGAGTACGTTCGCTCATCTCTAATTATAAACCTATATGTCAGGGGTGTCAAACTCATTTTCACTGAGGACCACATCAGGCTTATGGTGACCTTCAAAGGGCTGATTGTAAGGCCGCCTGCAGACGGCCGGGTTGGACCCCGCTGTGAGAATTCTCGCAGCGGGACCCGACCTGAGCCCCTGCAGGAACCAGCACAGCACTCACCTGCTCCCGCGGCTCCGGCTCTGTGATGCGCCGGCTGCCGGGCAGGCGGCGCATCACAGAGTGGAGCCAGCAGCCGGGGAGTGACATTTCTGTGCGGGGCTCTGCGAGATAGAGCATGCCGCGATTTGTTTTCTGCGCGAGATTTCGTTTGGACAAATCGCGGCCGTCTGCATAGGATTGCGTTTTCTAACACAATCCTATGGCAGCTTCCACGAGCGGAAATTCTACGGGAAATCCCGGGGTGGTGGGGGGAGGGGGGACAGTACAGTAAGGGGTCGTTCACACAAGCGTATTTGCGTACATAACATACAGTGAATAGAAGCCGTTGATTTCAATGAGTCCATTCACATGATGTATATTTTCACACAGCATGACCTATTCTGTTACGTACTACGCACCCCGATAGGCCATTGAAGTGAATGGGCCGCGCAAATCCGTGGTGAATGTGCAGGAAACCTGTGTATTCACTGCACATTTGCGCACCATCTCAATGGGCCCATCTGCGTTCCTTTTTGCGTACGCAAATATGCAGGCAGCATATTTGTGCGATCCAAATACAATTACACCTGTATGAACAAGCCCTAATAGTGACCCTGATAGTGGCCCCAGTAAAAATAACGACCCCCACAGTGGCCCAATTAGTAATATTAATCCCCTCAGTATTAATACCCCCATAGCAATGTTAACCCCCCCTCAGTAATAAGCCCCCCCCCCCCCGACCCAAATACTTACCTCCCCTTGCTGTCAGCGCCGCTCCCCCTCTGCTCGCGCTAAGCCCGGATGCACACTGACGTCAGTGTGTGCGCCCAGCACGCTTCCTCCCTGAGTCCTCTCCTGCAAAACTGATGAGCAGGGGACTCACGGGAGGAGGATCCCGACTACACACTGACGTCAGTGTGCGCCGGGATCAGCGGTAACAGCGCGATTACTAGCGGGGAGCTGGGCATCCCAGCTGGTAATCGCTGCAGTGATGAGCGGCGTCGGCATGCCGTGGGCCACATAAAACGAGGCAGCGGGCCTTGTGTTTGACACGTGCTATATGTGAACACATTTACATGTGACAAGTAACCTTGTTATTACAGGTGTGGCAAACATAAGTCTCAGTACCCCGAGTAATAAAAGCAATTACCATCCGCCTACAAATAGGGGTTATTTATTGCTTGGGTTGCCTCGTTTGTACATTAGGCTGTGGTCTTATACAGAGGATGTTTCTATAACCTCGTGCCCGGCAGCCATAGTAATCACTCTACGGCTACTCGACACGGCCGTATAAGGGCTTGTTTTTTGCGTGGCGAACTGTAGTTTTTGATGGTGCCATTTTTGGGTACATAAACTGTATTGTAAAACTTTCTCAGAGGGTAGGCAGTTAGAGTCAAACTAATAAATTTAAGGCCCAATTCACAGACGTGACATATTAAAACTCAAATTTTAATAAGATACGATTAAAATACGAAAAAAGGGGCACTACACTGACAAACATACAAACACAGAAAACCAGGTAAGGTAAACCACAGAAAATAGCGGTACCCGTAACAACCTGGATTTATGACACTCGATGAATATTATCTCGGACACTCCACCAGACGAGAAACAGAAAGACCCCAACAGAACCAGAGTGGGAATTGAACAGGCTCATTTAATTATAATAGTACAAGAGCCTAATGGAGTCTTTTGAGATCTCAAGGCTCCACTCTGTCTCTGTGAGAAGGCTTGTTAAATGAGTGTCTATTTTATACTTCGCATCGAGCATATATCGTTCGATGCAAATTAGAATTTGCAGGTCCTATATGGACAAAATTTAGTGGGGTGTCATGATGCAATCACCCGACATTGATACTTATAGAACACTCAGAAGCCAACAGTTCGAAGTGAAAAAAAAATAAAAATGCTAAGGGTCAGAACTAGATATATTGTACTGGTAGTGTTTTTCTCCAGATGTTTGAATACAAGACTCTAGGTAATCAAGAGGAAATGTATGTACGATTGTACTTTCTACCTCTATATGTTAGAAATAGCTGAGGATAAATGGTACAGTGATGGTATCTGCATTTAGCAGTTGATGCGAAAAATTAGTACTTTAGACTCTACGCGTTTCACCACATAGTCTTTGTGGATCATCAGGAGATATAGTACTCGAGTTTTGGATAAGGTCTTCTCACAGAGACAGAGTGGAGCCTTGAGATCTCAAAAGACTCCATTAGGCTCTTGTACTATTATAATTAAACAAGCCTGTTCAATTCCCACTCTGGTTCTGTTGGGGTCTTTCTGTTTCTCGTCTGGTGGAGTGTCCGAGATAATATTCATCGAGTGTCATAAATCCAGGTTGTTACGGGTACCGCTATTTTCTGTGGTTTACCTTACCTGGTTTTCTGTGTTTGTATGTTTGTCAGTGTAGTGCCCCTTTTTTCGTATTTTAATCGTATCTTATTAAAATTTGAGTTTTAATATGTCACGTCTGTGAATTGGGTATTGTAAAACTTTGATTATATTTTTTATGATAATAGGGAGAGAAAAAGCATCAATTCTGCCATAGATTTTTTTTTTACAGTGTAGGGCTGGATTCACACGAACGTATATCAGCTTGGTTTTCACGCCGAGCCGATAAATGTCTTCCTCATCTAAAGGGGGGTGAAGATGGAAGAGCCAGGAGCAGGAACTGAGCTCCCGCCCCCTCTCTGCCTCCTCTTCGCCCCTCTGCACTATTTGAAAGGAGGCGGGACGGGGGCGGGGCTAGGTTCCGCGAATTAGCCCTACCCCGTCCCACCTCTCCTTATTGCAAATAGTGCAGAGGGGTGGAGAGGAGGCAGAGAGGGGGTGGGAGCTCAGTTTCTGCTCCTGGCTCTTCCATCCTCCCCCCCCCCCCCCCTGCAGATGAGGACGACGTATATCAGCTCGGCGTGAAAACCGAGCCAATATACGTTTGTGTGAATGCACCCTTAATCATACAGCATAAATGACACAATACGATTACGATACCAAAATTCTTAGATTTTTCTTAGATTTTTCCAATTTTCTGCAATAGAAACCCTTTTTTAGAAATCTTTTTTTTCTAAATCGCTGCATTCAAAGTCCTGTAAATTTTTTATTTTTCCATGGACGGAGCTCTGTGAGGGCCCTATTTTTTGTGAGACAAGCTGTAGTTTTTATTGGTACCATTTTAGGGTACATACAGCTCCCTCTGTGAACCCTTCTCATGCCGCGATCTACATCGATCACAGCAGGAAAGAGGCTTAACAGTGGGGGGCACATCTCCGATGCACACCCGCTGTTGCAGCAGGAGGCCGGCTCTTACTGATGGATAGCGCAAGATCGCTTATGATCTCGCACTATCCCAAGGATGTAAGTTTACGCCCTAGAGCAGGTAGGGGTTAATAAGACCCAAGTCATCTAAGAAAGGTTGACTTCATTGAAATTTCAGAATCAGAAACATCATTTTGTGGAGTACAATCCCATTTACTAGAGTCTTGCTCCCCAAAAGGATATTTTGGCGTTACACTCCAGGGTATTCTTACCGTCTATTGCCAGCCACTCCGCTGTCAGAGCCTCTCTGGTGCACAAACACTGGTTTTAGCCAGCAAATGGCACCGTTGTATAGCAGCAAAAAGAGAAAGCCTTTTTGGAAACCCTGAATCAAAAATTGGATTGGAAAGGGTTAAGGACAGTAACCCCTTTTTCTAAGGTGCTGAATTTAAATTGCATTATCGAGTTGCATTTGGTATTACAAAAGGAAGCAGCATTTGAAGTAGGTGCAACATGCCCAGACTGGCCTTCTGATATACAGAGCTGATTCCAAGTGGGCCTCTGCCCTCGACCAGACAATGGGCCTCTGCCCATAACTTGAAAAGCTAAAAAAAAGAGAAAGCTGTGACAATCCCTTTAGTAGTAAAAATAGTGCCACCATATAGCTCCTTTGCCCCAAAATGTGGCCCCTATGTTAAGTGATTACTTCAACACATACTCTGCCAAGCATGCATGTGTTCTTTATGGGGAAAGGGGAATAAGCCACTGCTAGGCACCTCTGGTGGTGGCTTATCACCCATGGTAAGAATGGTTCAGGCATGGTGATATCCAATAGGTCTGACCCTTCTTTTACACCTCCCACTCTTCAGAAACAATAGATTATTAGGACACTTCCAGTTCTGGGGAGAATATTGAATTTTGTGAAAGTTGACGGAGGAGGGTACAGCCCAATTATTAGGCTATAAGGGCTACCATAAATATCTAAAATTCAATCAGGGTAGACCAGGTCAGTATGTAAAGTTTTAAGAGTGAGAAGATGGACTGAAAAGAACATAACCTGGTTCATGCTGTTCCATCTTTATCTGACTCAGACGTTTTATGGATTGGTGGTTCTGTTTTGTACCACTTCTTTCCATTTGATCATTTGCATGTTGGTGTCGGCTTTGATAATCCCAAGCCAGCACGCCTTGTGCTGATGAGGTCTTCTTTGGCTGCCGACCGCTCAAAGTACGGGTGCGTTCACACGAACGTATATCGGCTCGGTTTTCACGCCGAGCCGATATACGTTGTCCTCGGGTGCGGGGGGGGGGGGGGGGGGATAGAAGAGCCAGGGCCAGGAACTGAGGCTCCCGCCCCCTCTCTGCCTCCTCTCCGCCCCTCTGCACTATTTGCAATGGGGAGAGGCGGGGCAGGGGTGGGGCTAATTCTCGGACCTTAGCCCTGCCCCGTCTCCTCTCATTGCAAATAGTGCAGAGGGGCGGAGAGGAGGCAGAGAGGGGCGGGAGCTCAGTTCCTGCTTCTGGCTCTTCCATCCCCCCCTGCAGAGAGACAACGTATATCGGCTCGGCGTGAAAACCGAGCCGATATACGTTCGTGTGAATGCACCCGATTACTGAGGTTTCTCATAAATGAGTTTGCATTATGTGGTAAAAGTATGGGAGTCTCCGTTTTGTAATTTTGCCCTCCAATGAAAACTTCGGTTTGATGTGGCCTAAGACTGTAATTCTGCCTGACTATCTTTCGACTACATCAAAGATGCATGCCGAAAAGATGTTTTTAGAAACGGTGAAGGGATTGCAACAATTTTTTTCTTTAACAAGTAAAATATACAACGATCAGCTAGTAATGTACAGCAATAAATTGAGACAAGAAAAAAAAAAGGATGTAATATAACTAGAGATGAGCGAACGCGTTCGTCCGAGCTTGATATTCGTGCGAATATTAGGGTGTTCGGGATGTTCGTTATTCGTAACGAACACCATGCGGTGTTCTGGTTACTTTAACTTTCTTCCCTGAGACGTTAGCGCTTTTTTTTGGCCAATATAAAGACAGGGAAGGCATTACAACTTCCCCCTGCAACGTTTAAGCCCTATACCACCCCCCTGCTGTGAGTGGCTGGGGAGATAAGGTGTCACCCGAGTATTGAAATCTGCCCCTCCCGCGGCTCGCTATGGATGCATTCTGACATGAGTTTAGGGAAAGCGCTATCGTGTTGGAGCTGCTATAGGGAGAGTGTTAGGAGTATTTTAGGTGTCAAGAACCCCAACGGTCCTTCTTAGGGCCATAAATCTTCTCTATATGCGCTCAATGGGGCCGGCGGCAGCAGCGCTGACCCCATTGAGAACATATAGAAGACAAATCCTTCTTCTCTGGCACAGCTGTAACAGCTGTAGCAGAGAAGAACGATGTTTGCCCATTGAATTCAATGGAGCGGCAATACAGCAGGTTCCACTGAATGCAATGGGCTGCCGGCGATCGCAGGATGAATGGTCGGAAAGGGGTTAAATATATAACCCCTTTCCTGCAATTCATCCAGAAATGTGTTACACTAAAAATATATATCGGCGTATAAGGCGACCGGGCGTATAAGACGACCCCCCAACTGTCACCTTATACGCCGGCAATACAGTGGAGCAAAGAATAAAAATCATTACTCACTTTTTCAGATGATCTGCGGCGCTCCTGCAGGCTGTCGCTCCTTCCTGGTTCCCGGCAGACTATTCCTTTCTCCACGAAAGGCTTTAAATCCCTGCCTCCAGAAACACATGTGCCTTCAGCCAATCACAGCCAATGACAATGATGTCATTGAATGGCTGTGATTGGCTGTGTTTCTGGAGGCGGGGATTTCAAGCCAATCACAGCCATTCAATGACATCATTGTCATTGGCTGTGATTGGCTGTGTTTCTGGAGGCGGGGATTTCAAGCCTTTCGTGGAGAAAGGAATACTCTGCCGTGGATTAGGAGGGAGCGACAGCCTGCAGGAGCGCCGCAGATCATCTAAAAACGTAAGTAATGCTTTTTATTCTTTGCTCCACTGTATTACCGGCGTATAAGGTGACAGTTGGGGGGTCGTCTTATACGCCCCGTCGCCTTATACGCCGGTATATATTTTTAGTGTAACACATTTCTGGATGAATTGCAGGAAAGGGGTTATATATTTAACCCCTTTCCGACCATTCATCCTGCGATCGCGGGCAGCCCATTGCATTCAGTGGAACCTGCTGTATTGCTGGCTCCATTGAATTCAATGGGCAAACATCGTTCTTCTCTGCTACAGCTGTTACAGCTGTGGCAGAGGAGAACGATCTTTATGCTGACAGTGGGGGGGGGGGGGCACTCTTGCCGCTATTGTGGCTTAATAGTGGGACCTGTGAACTTGAGATGCAGCCCACCATGTAGCCCCTCGCCTGCCCTATCCGTCACTGTGTCATTCCCATCACTTTCCTGAATTGCCCAGATTTTCACACATGAAAACCTTAGCGAGCATCGGCGATATACAAAAATGTTCTGGTCGCCCATTGACTTCAATGGGGTTCGTTGTTCACGGGAAGTTCGTTCCGAATAACGAACACCCGAACATTTTGGTGTTCGCTCATCTCTAAATATAACATGAAAGCATATTTGTGGGTAGGAAAATTAAGAAACAGTACCATCTAAGCATGCAAGAAAAAAAACAAACTATTTTTCGTGCCTGTAACAATAGCACCGCATACATTGAACATACTGCAATGAGACATGGAAAACTACTAGACAATTGATTGCTTTGAGTGCAAACAGCAGGTTTTCTTTTATTGGAAAAGATGTTCTTTATATCCCCATCAGTATGTCCTCATCAGGGTTTGCAGAATTTAAATTTTTTGTTGTCAGGTCTGTTTTTGGGTGAGGTAGACATTGTTGATAAGAGTTGAGCGAACGTACTATGCTGATGCTCGTTCGAGTATTACCGTACTCAATGGTGCTCGTTACTCGAACGAGCATCACGCTGTGTTCGACCCCGCCCCAGCTTTTGGCTCCTCCCCGCTGTGACGGGCCTGTTTTGGCCCCTCCCCGCCACCACGTGCTTTGGCTGGTAGGCAGGAAGGGGGTGGGAGAGGGAGGAGAGAGAGAGAGAGAGAGAAAAAACACATGAACCAAGAAAAAGAAAAAAAAAAAAAAAAAAGCTTGTGACCCGGCGTCCCACATACATGTTGCTTGCTGATTTTATTCTGTCAGTTGCACCTTGGCATAAACCTGTGATTTGTGCTGCCTGCAGATTGGAGCACTATGGATTGATAACAGAAAAAGGTTTAAAAAGGGGTTTTCCAGGGAATTGGGTAGTCAATAGTTGATCGGTCAGAGGCCAATGGTCAGGACCCCGACCGAGCAGCTGACCGGGCGCATGCTGTCAGCACCGCAAATACACAAAGGGTGGAGCTGAAGCCTCTGCGCCGACCTCCTCATAGTGGCAGGTGCTTGTAACTGCAGGCACGTCTCTTATTGATTTCAATGGGAGCCGTACTTGCAGTTACAAGCGCTGGCCACTATAAGGAGGTTGGCCTGGACCTCTGTTTTTGGAACGGTAGTCTCCATGCTGACCTCCCATGTAGCAGCCAGTACTTGTAACTGCAGGCACGGCTCTTATTCAGCCATGCCTGCACTTACAAGCGCCGGCCACAACACACAAAGGTCGACGTGGAGGCTTCTGCTTAGACCTCTGTGCTATTGCAGGGCTGACTGCATGCGCCCACTCAGCTGTTCGGTGGGTGTCCTAAGCAGCAGAGCCCGGCCGATCAACTATTGATGACCTATCCTGAGGATAGGTCATCAATAGAATTTCACTGGAATACCCCTTTAAGGAAATGTGCAATTTTTAAGGTGGAAGCCACCATTTGCAGCTAGATTGCCATACTTTCAGGGGCATTTCTATAATTGGTTATGTTTTAGGCGGAGGGTATTAAAAGGAAATTAACGCCATTTTAACGCCAAGAGGCTTGATTTAAAATTGCATTTTCTAGTTTCATTTAGGACTACAAAAGGAAGCAGCATTTGAAGTAGATGCAACAGTGGGCAGACTGGCATCTGACATACCGAGCTGATTCCAAGTGGGCCGCTGCCCTTGACCGAACACTGGGGCACGCTCTCTGGTCCTGACTCGACAGTCCAAGTGGCCACACAAAGACTTCCTCCTCATGGTACCCACAAGACACTCACACAGCATGGTAATCTCTCCCGGCTCCCCGGGTGTCCAGTGCAGGAATCTTCGAACACACTTAACACTGTATTGACAGGTTGTATTCAGTGACATCACTGGCTGCTGCAACCATTTGCTGACCCCAGCATTTTAATGCAGCGCTCGGACATTGGCGGCCGCAGCCCGTGACATCCCAAACCGGCCGCAGCCCGTTACCTGGACATCACAGCAGACACAGAAGTATAGGAGCTTTCATCATTTTTAGCCATGGGGATCATAACTTGAAAAGCTAGAAAAAAGGGAAAGCTGTGACAATCCCTCTACTAGTAAGAATAGTAAAACCTCCAGCAATCAGCTGTGATCTGTGGAGATACGTGACATCAAGTGCTCAAATTTCCTGCAGCTCCATCACAGGAAAAAAAAAAAAAAAGATATATTTTTTATATATAATTTTTTCTTTTACACTGTTTCCATTCAAATCAACAAGTGAGATGTAGGGCAGAACAGATCTTCCAAAAGTGAGAAATACCCTTTATAACTGCTCTCCACGCTGGCCAAGAAAAGAGGATCCTAAGGGCTTATTTAGACGACCGTATATCAGCTCGGTTTTCACGCCGAGCCGATATACGGTGTCCTTGTCTGCAGGGGAAGAGGGGGAGGGAGGAAAAAGGATGGTAGAGCCAGGAGCAGGAACTGAGCTTCCGCCGCTTGCCACTATTTGCAATAGGAGGGGGCGAGACAGGGGCGGAGCTAAGTCACGGCACTTAGCCCCACCCCATCCCTCCCAATGCAAATAGTGGCGAGGGGCGGGAGCTCAGTTTCTGCTCCTGGCTCTTCCATCCTCCCCCCGCAGACAAGGACACTGTATATCGGCTCGGCGTGAAAACCGAGCTGATATACGGTCGTCTAAATAAGCCCTAAATAGAAGACTTCTCTAGCAGCTTCGAATTCCCAAGTAGGTATGTGAATATGGCTTTTCTAACCCGATAACCTCCAATTAAAATAAAAAAAAACTAAAAAAAAAACAAATTTTCCATATAAAACAGTTTTTTTTATTACAATGTAAAGATACTGTAGGCTCTGCAACACTTCCACGCCCACAATAGATACATAATAACCGATATAGACCTTTCCTCACCCGTAGCACTGCAAAAATACAAGATGTTGTTGCATTGACTAGATACATAATAAAAGGTTTGCTAAATCATATGAAATCTTATAAAACAATATTCCATATTTATAGAGCCTGTCTGGGACATAAAGCTGCCATAGTGCAGTAGCCATACTCTGTAACCACATGGCGGCTGCACTAACTGTGCCAACAACTACCAAACGAATCATGGGAATGGCTCAGTGAGGGGAGCACTGACGTTCCATTAGGAAGAAAGTAAAAGTTAGAAAATATATTGCGTCTCTCGTGGTTTTGATTAATCTGTATCGCAACTACACACAAAAATAAATTATGACAGGCACTGCCATGTTCCGTTATCCTTCCCATTACTATACGCCATCGTCTTATGGAAGGGGGGGGGAGAAATGCAGAATCACAATATTGTAACAAGGAAACTTCAGGAGTCTAGTGTGATCTCATGATAGGACATCAAGTCATTTATACAGGGGGACGTGTACTTCTAGAATAGTGCTGCCATGACCGCATGTCCGGGAAAAGAAAAGGATCTGTTCATCTTATCAACTCCTGTTGGTAAAAGGCACCTTTGTGTCAGTAAGTCAGTAACCATGAGCCAAGCCCGTTTCAAGCCAGTTGGAACTTGAGTCCAAAAAGTGTGGCGGTTGAGGTATTATTCCGGTTTGCGAACCACAAAAAATGTGCAGTCATAGAAGTACTTCATCATTGATAAATGATTCACAGTATAGGTTGTCCTTACAGAATCTCTCTCCGCCTATAAAGACAAGTGACAAGGGTTCATTAGTGCTAGTATTGTACATGTGGGAAATATCTAGAGGCAACCACTTTCTACATAACAGCAATAGTCACCAATGTGACTCTCAAGTCACAGTTTTTAAATTTATTTTCTGATGTTTTTTTCTTATTTTCCAAAATAGGGCTGCATGAAAAAAAATAAATTATATTCTGGACAACCCCCTTGAACCCACTCCCACCCATCCTGTGCCGTAAGTGTACGGCACAGCAGGCAGGTAGCTCCCGTGAACCACCGTACATTTACGGTGCAGCGACAGCGCTGGCTCAGGCGCTCAGTCCACGCCATCAGCAATGGGTGTCAACAGTAATATTCTGCTGTTTAACCCCTGAAATGCGGCAGTTAATAGAAACCGTTGCATCTGAGGGGTTTGACAGAAGGACCATCTCTCCCATATTGCGATTGTGGGGTGCTGAGGGATTGTCATGACAAGCAGGGTCCTGATGAAAGCCCACAGGACTGCCATCTTTGTATATCTAATGGGATTGCTATCAGCCATATGCAATACAGGAGTAATGCAGTGTATTATATGACAAATCAGAGGATTGAATGGTCTAATCCCCCTATTGGGGGTGGGGGAAAGAGACAAAAAAAAAAAAAAAGTTTGAAAAAAAAACAAAACAAACATACAAATCCCCCTCTTACCCTATTAAAAATTCTTTATCACGTGGAAAAATAAAATGGGAGTACAAATCAATAAAACTAAAGTACTGCATGGGTCTCAAAAAAATATAATAATAATAATAATAATAATAATAATGTCCTTTTGAGTACTTTTTTAAATTAAAGCTACGTTGACATGTATTGGTGTGGAATTTCCACAGCTAAAGGTCTGCACCAAAATCCGCACTAAAAGCCATAGTATTGGTGCGGATTTTGACGTAGATCTGCAGCAAACTGCACCCATTAAATGAAAAGGGTGAAATGAGCTGCGGATTTTAACGTGGAGTATCAGTGCAGCTCTGCACCAAAATCCACTATCTGTGAATGTACCATTCAAGTAGTAAAACACACATATACATCTCCATCTCTATGCATGAGGCCGGTGTCACTGGGAAAGGGGGGGAAATACACTCAGCGAATAGAACCCATTGATTTCAATTGGTTCTTTCACATGTATATTGCATAGACAGAATGCTGCGCAAATACATGGGCCTTATACTTGCATCAGCAACATTTATTAACCCTAGAATAAAAGGTAATGCATGGTGTCACAATGCTTGCGGTAGTTTGTATGGTCAAGAGATGTGCCTTTATTTCACAGATTCATCCAATAGACCTGGAGGAACAGCTTACCTCAATAAGAAATCCTTGCTGTATGATCACATTTTTGAGATCTTCATAGCTCACTTCTATGGAAAGTTCATTTGCCAAGTTTTCAAAATGATACAAAAGTGGTCCTTGGGAGAAAAGAAAAGATAGAGGATTGGAAATTGCAACAATCAGATGTATAAAAAAAAACAAACAAAAAAACAAAAAAAAAAAAAACACAACACATTACAGGCATCTTTGGTGACTTTTCCTTCAGGTTTTAGAAACAAGCTCCCATAGTCCTATCTAGTCTGCTTCTGGGGTTCTCTGGGGTACAATTGATGGGAAATAGCATCTTCTGTAAAACAATATGTAACGGGCCAGTCGGGTTCCCAAGCCAATTTAAAGCCTGTATATATATATATATATATATATATATATATATATATATATATATATATATATATATATATATATATATATATAGTATTGGTTGTGCTGTGAGGGCACTAATGCATAAATTTTGAAGCCAATTATTAAACGCCTTGCGGCTCTAGATTTGCACATACTTGTCTACTCTTAAAAAGGCCACTAACTTTTAAAACAACTGATGCTCATCTAATATCCTACCCACGCGCGTCATAAATCCTGTAATATACCTTTCTTAAACATGTTACTTTACCACTGTACACGAAGTTTGATGTGGCTGCCACTAGGGGTCTCCCTTCCAGCTCCACTGCAATCCAGCGTTTCCCTACAGCTAAGAGAACATACCAGTGTTGCTGCAGGAGCTCAACTCCCATCTTCACAGGCTACCTGATTTATTAGAATGGGCACCTTACACCAATTCTTTTTAGAACTCAACAGTCTAAAATAGCGCCAAATTTACAAAAGTGGCGCACAGACTTGTACGTTTGGCTCAATTAACGCTGCGCCAAAAATAGAAAAGTTGCACCAGTTGCCACAGAGCAGTGCTTTGTGCACCAAAAACACACCAATTTGTATTCCAAAATATGTTTTGCACCACAAATTCTGTTTTACATACTAATATAAATAAAAATTAGTGCGCAGTGTAATTACTGATTTGAACACACAAAATGAGTGCAAAAACATGAAAAATCCACCCTATCCACGTAGTTTATTTTGCACCACACAATGCACCATTTTCTGCATGAAAAACACGACCACATGCACCAGAAGTGCGCCAGATTGCATTCAGAAATAGGTCTTGCTTAGGGATGAGCGAGCATACTCGGAAAAGCACTACTCGCTCGAGTAATTTGCTTTATCCGAGTATCTCCCTGCTCGTCCCTGAAGATTCGGGTGCCGCTGCGGCTGACAGGTGAGTTACAGTGGGGAGCAGGGGAGAGCGGGCGGCAGAGAGGGCGAGAGAGATCTCCCCTCCGTTCCTCCCCGCTCTCCCCTGCAGCTCCCGGCTCCGTGCCGGCACCCGAATCTTCAGACCCGAGCACAGCGATACTCGGATAAAGCAAATTACTCGAGCGAGTAGTGCTTTTCCGCGTACGCTCGCTCATCCTTAGTCTTGCTCCCAAAATTTTATTCTGCATCACCTACTAAATATAAAATCGTTAGTCACCAGCCAAAATAATAATAAAAAAAGCAAAAAAAACTGTCATTAGATTTTATTAGCGCCCCTTTTTGCCATCACTTTTTGGAATAATGTCTCATAAATGTGTCGAAAAAAATAGAAAGAAGCTTGACACACCCACTTTTGGGAAAAAAAAGAAAAATTTGTCAAGCTTGTCGGATCTTTCTTGTGCAACCCAATAGTAAATTTGTCTAAAAGTCTGTGCGTCTTAACTCTGGCGCAGCTTTAAACATAAATCTGTTGTAAACCCGTTCATAAATAAGGGCCAGTGTCTGCCATCTCCGCAATCTCCTCTCTTGCTGTGTGTACACATTATATTGGGATTACTAACCATTTGGCTGGATTGTCTCTGAATGCCCATCTTCTACAATCATTCGGCGAAAGTAGAGAGGTGAGAAGACAGAGCAATGCAGCATGAGAACAGAGGAAAAGAAAGTACAGGACAGTGAACTACTGGCAGAGTAGTAGACTTTTCACATGCCCCCTGCCTGGAAGTGGACTGCAAACACCAAAAGCAACATGACAATGGGGAAGCCCAACTGAAAATGATAACTAATGGTGCAAACAGCAGCAAAGGAGAAGGTAAGGAGAACCTGTTGAAAATTCAGGAATGTTTTAAGAACATTTTTTAAAGGAGATTAATGATGTCAGTCGGATGGGTCCTTAATGACCTCACACATCAACAAGCATCTAGCACAGTGATGGCTGATCATGGAACAGGTTTAGGGCACACAGGTCTGCCTGCCTGGCTCTATACTTCTGCAGATTATATGGGACATCACGAGATTGGTACCGCAATCAACCAAAAGTCTACAATAAAACCTCATGGCAATACGGGATATTAGCATTTGTCAACTGGGAGATCTCTTACCTAAATTAATCCAAATGCCTCCTGGTTTAAGGATTTTCCAAATAGTCTCGACATAATCCAGAATGTTATGTGCGGTGTCTATAAAGAAGCATGTAGCTATACAGTCCCAAGAGTCTGTCAAATGGAAAAGAAAAACCTTAAAACATCAAATACTCAAACAAACCCCAACAAGGTAATGGCAGTTATATAAAGGGGTTGTTTCACCAGGAGAACCTCTGTCCATATGTCCTATAAGAGGGCCCCTGCTTGAGAAACCCTTCTATGTGCTGGAACCGAGAGCCGTTCTGTGAGACGACCGTGCATTACTCGGGTGGCCATTCATATTAGGTTACCCCTTTCCCGATGCAGCCCTCTGTTTTTTTTGTTTTTTTTTCCCCATCCACATTAAAAAATAAAGATTTTTCCAGTGACGGGCACATGAGGGCTCGTGCTTTGTGGTAGGAGTTGTAGTTTTCAATGGTACCATTTAAATATACCATATAATGTACGGAACAACTTTCAAGTTTCTTAGCACAAAATGGGAAAGGGGGAGTGGGGCGTCTGCATTCAAGACATTTCAGTGCCGTTTAGGATATTTAAATACAGCTGTCAGAATTAACAACATTTAACCCCTTAACGACCTCTGATACGCCTTTTGACTGCCTGTATCGGCGGCCTATGTATGAAAAGAGATCGTGGTGCGACCCCTATTCATACAGCGTGGGCGTCAGCTATTTATTACAGCTGACACCCGCGGACAATAGCAACAATCCTTTAAATGCGGCTATCAATTCTAACAGAGGCATTTAAATCCCCCGAATGATGTTCCGAGGTCCCATACGGCCCCCCTGCATGAAATCGCAGGGAGCCGTATGGGAGTCATGGCAGCCGGGGTCCTTCTGAAAGGCCCCAGGGCTGCCTTAGCAGACTGCTTATCGAGCCATCCCGTCGGGTGGCTTGATAGACTACCTGTCAGAATGTAGTATGATGTAATGCTACAGCATCACATCATACTGCAGGAGCAATCAAAGCATCGCTAGTTGTGGGGGGCTAAGAAAGTAAAAGTAAGATCAATAAAGTTTTATTAATTGCAAAAAAATGTAATAAAAGTTTAAATCACCCCCCTTTTGCCATATCTATCATTAAAAAAAATCTAAATTATAAAATACATATTTGGTATTGCCGCGTCCGTAAAAGTCCGATCTATCAAATTAATGCATTATTTACCCCGCACGGTGAACATCATCTGAAAAAAAAAAAATAAAGAATGCCAGAAATGCACTTTTTTCAGTCACCCTGTCTCCCAGACAAAATGCAATAAAAAGCGATCAAGCAGTCGTATGTATTCCGGATTGGTGCTAACGGAAACTACAGGACATCCCGCAAAAAATGAGCCCTTGCTCACCCACGTCGACGGAAAAAGAAAAAAAGTTATTGCGCACACAAGATGACCGCAGAAAATAATTTAAGAAAATTAAATGTCCTTGAAAAAAAAATAAAAATAAAAGTAGTGCAGCAAAAAACAAAAAAAAAAAAAAACACCTAAAAAGGGGGGTATTCATAAATGGAAAAAAAAAAAAAAAAGGAAACAAGGGCCGCGTCACTAAGGGATTAAAGGGTTAACAGCCACAAACAGAGCCATCTCCAAGCGCTGCATTTACCTACGTCTTGACTGCATGAGCAAAGGCTAAGTGACGAAGCCTGTTTACACCTTAGTTACCTTCGTAGTCGCATTCTAGGAGCCATAACTTTAATTCTTCTGTTTCTCTAGTCATATGAGAGCTTGTTTATTGCGGAATAAGTTGTATTTTTTAATAGCATCATTTTTGAGTACATATAAATGTATTGGCATAAATTTATAAAAAAAAAAAAAAAAAAAAAAAAGTGTTTTTTTTTCTTAGTCACGGCATTCAAAGACCACTAACACTTTTCTTTTTTTGTCAACGGGGCTGTGAAAGAGTTTGCTTTTTTTTTTTTCCAGGATGGTATTGTACTTTTTAATGGTACCATTTGTTGATACATGTGACATTCTGTTTTTGTTTGTTTTTTGAGGTGAGATAGGCAAAAAAAATTAGTTAATCTTGCCACGTTCTTTCCATGACGTAAACAGTGTGGATTAGAGAACATACCATCGGTACCCAGTGATCTCATCACAGCGGTCCAATGGGTGACAAAGGGATCCCCCATCCTCTGTCAACCCGTTACATGTTGCAGCATTTAAAGGGTAAACAGCAAGAATTGAAAATTTCTTTGGTTCCTGCTGTTAGAGCAAGTGCCGGGCTGTCATCCGACAGCAGAGCACCTTCTTTCCCTGGCATGGGAGACCTGCGCCAGTCTTCTTACACAGCCGCTGTCAAAAGACAGTGTTGCAGAATAAAGCCCCTTAACAGCCGACGTAAAAAAAACCTATGGGCGGTCTTTAACCCCTTAATGACGCGGCCCCTTTTTCTTTTTCCATTTTCGTTTTTTCCTCCCCCCTTCAAAAAAAATCTTAACTCCTTTATTTATCCATCGATGTCTTTGCATGAGGGCTTGTTTTTTGCGGGCCGAGTTGTAGTTCTTAATGGCGCTATTTAAAGTACCATATAATGTACTGAAAAACTTTAAAAAAAATTCTAAGTGGAGTAAAATGAAAAAAAACGACATTTGGCCATCTTTCAGTGCGTCTTGTTTCTACGGCGCACAAACTGCAACAAAAGCAACATGATAACTTTATTCTATGGGTCGGTACGATTGCTACCATACCAAACTTGTATAGTTTTTTTTTTACTATACTAGTTTTTTTTTTTTCAAGGACATTTAATTTTTTTCAGTTATTTTCTGCCGTCATATTGTGCGCGCGATAACTTTTTTATTTTTCTGTCGACGTATTTGAGCGAGGGCTCATTTTTTGCAGGATGTCCTGTAGTTTCCGATAGTATCAATTTGTAATACATACAACTTTTTGATCGCTTTTTATTGCGTTTTTTCTTGGAGACAGGGTAACTAAAAAAGTGCATTTCTGGCATTATTATTATTTTTTTTTCCGGATGACGTTCACCGTGCGGGAAAAATAATGCGCTACTTTGATAGATCGGACTTTTACGGACGCGGT
Organism: Eleutherodactylus coqui; assembly: GCF_035609145.1. Lineage (NCBI taxonomy): Eukaryota > Metazoa > Chordata > Amphibia > Anura > Eleutherodactylidae > Eleutherodactylus > Eleutherodactylus coqui. The sequence goes on along the minus strand of NC_089841.1, from coordinate 211,816,803 downwards.
GATACCAAATACATATTTTTATTTTAGGATTTAGATTTTTTAATAATACATATGGCAAAAGGGGGGTGATTTAAACTTTTATAACTTTTTTTTTTTTAACAATTAAAAAAACTTTGACTTTTTTTAACTTTACTTTGGAGTCCCCCTGGGGGACTTTAACATGCGATGCTTTGATCGCTCCTGCAGTATGACGTAATGCTATAGCATTACGTCATACTGCAATTTAACAGGCAGTCTATCAAGCCACCCCATGGGGATGGCTTGATAGGCAGTCTGGTAAGGCAGCCCTGGGGCCTTTTATTAGGCCACGGCTGCCATGACACCTGCACGGCTCCCCCGATCTCACCGCGGGGGGGGCCGTGCAGGCCCCCCGAACATCGTTCAGGGGATTTAAATGCTGTCAGAATTGACAGCGGCATTTAAATGGTTAATAGTCGCAATCGGTCGAACGTGGCTATTACCCGCGGGTGTCAGCTGTTATAAACAGCTGACGCTCGCACTGTATGAAGAGAGGTTGCTACGCAACCTCTCTTCATACATACCCCGCCGCTCGGAGCGGGAAGGGGTTAACATGTATATAGCCGCATGGTGGTCAGAAAGGGGTATAAGCTAGAATGACCCTTCAATCCCTGAATATTATAGAGTAAACCAAGCTATGGAACAGGGGGGAGGGGTTCATGGCATTCTGGGGTCTCATCCGCTTATTCATACCCTAGTTACTCACTGTTCTCTGTATAGATTTCCTGGAAGTCTCCTGCAGTCATGGAAAAATTTGGATTGCAAGGAAGATCGTGAGGATTGACATCAGGAAAGTATACGGGTCGTACTTGATCTATTGATCTCACGTTGTTGCTAAACTGATGGATCCAAGGATAAAGTTTAAAAGCATTAATCTGGGAACATCTGTAACATATCAAAAAGGAAAACGACTCATAGAAAACCATTAACAAAACCATGCCCATGACAAAAATGGTCAGGGGACTTCTCACTCACAACTAAAGTCGTGAAGGCTCTCCTGTCGCAAGAAAAGTTTAGAACGGGGCGTTACGGGTGTTTTTACTGCCCCTACAGTCATCACGGGGTATTGCTAGCAGAACGCTCTGCTCCAGCCGCAGTAGTTTAGGCTCTGTTCACATTAGAGTCATGCTTGTGTTTAACGAGGTGCCGTTTTCAAATGGATGCTGACAAATCCCAATGGACGTCATGGAAGGTTTCGGCATTTTTGACAACAAGAATACTGAAGACTACAGAAAGTCTTCTGTCACAAATACCGGAAACGCCAAAGACAGACATTATAGCCAATCTGAACAGAGCGTAAAAAGCATTGCTTAACTGGCTGTTCACTAATAGGCTAGTCTGAAAATATCCCTGACCTGCAAAACCATGGGCCACAGCTACCGCTAATGATATAGAGTGGTATACCCCACCACTGCAAGGCAGCAGTGCTAACCACTGGAAAGCCACCACTACCTCTACTGTTGTTCAAGGAGACCAAATTACAGAGCCCGATTTTTACTCCTAATTGGTTTTAATGGAAGTAGGAATTGGGGTCCAGATTCACAATTTTATTAATTTTTTTTACAAAAATCAGGTCGGTCACTCTTAATTCTATTTATTTATTTTTTTAAATAATTGCTCAGCACTAAAGCCCCATTTACACAGGACGAATGTTGGGCAAACGATGCCTGACACTCGTCCCCCGCATGTACTCTCTCCCATGCTGTTGCACGGGTGCGAATATTGTTGGCTCGCAGCGGGGCTGCTGCAGGAGATTTCACTCCTTGCTCTCCCCCGCCCCTCTCCATTTACTTACACAGTGGCCGTTCAGTACTAATGGCTGCTGTTTATACTGAATGATCATCGTTCAGCTCATCTTTCATCGTTTATTCAGCCTGAACAATGATCGTTCAGTACTAAACGGCCGCTGTGCTCAGTGAAAGGAGAGGGGTGGGGGAGAGCGAGGAGTGAAATCTCCTCCAGCTGGCCCCCCGCTAGCTGCTCTGTGAGAGAGCCAGTGATACTCACTCCTCTACAGCAGCACGGGAGCGAGTATGTGTGGAGACGAGTATCAGGCATCATTTGCCCGACATTCATCCTGTGTAAATGGGCCTAAACAGAGACCCTCTGTAAACTGGTAACACCCTCTCTATTCATGGACTTCTAGTGTGCAAATTAGCCCCACTTCAGGAAAACCAAAAACAACAACTCCCTAATGCCACATATTACGGGTAACTACAGTGTCTAACCTTACATTAGGCCACAACGCACTGCTTTGGTTATATGGTCTTAGTCACACTGCAAGGCCTTTCAAAGGGTCAGACAGTGACTTAGCTTTGCTATGAAGACCGGCGGGGAAAGGGATTACATCCAAAGAAAAATATATATATTTGGTCATGTGAATGTAATCAATTAATGGTTTAACCCTTTCCAATCCACGGTCTGCTGTCTGAAGACATTATGATTTAAGGTTGTACAGCTCCGATGTTGGAAGACGCCCGTTGGGGTTCTCTTACTGTATATTGCCAGCCTCTCTGCTGTTGGAGCCTATCCAACGTGTCACCTCATGCAGTACTGGCTTTAGCCAGCAGATAGCGCCATTATATAACAGCAGAAAAAGAGTGAGCCCCCTAGGAAAACCAGGATACAAATTGGATTGGAAAGAGTTAAAAGCACATCATCCCTTCAACCATTTTGTCTTGATTTACAAAGCAGCAGGTTGTTCCTTATCTGGTTCACAAGGGAACGGGGTGTAGGGAATCGTTCTTTGTATTAGAACAAATGTAAGCATACACCCCAGATGTACTGGCATTGTTCCCAGACGTTGTACTCACATTATGGGCTTCCAAAGGACACATCTTCTAACTTTGATTGTTTTATGTTACTGGTAGGGAATGCTTTATGAAATCCTTATTAATGCGCTCACAAGAACCTTACTATGATACACTGTGAAAGGTTTATTAGAATTTGATTGGATGCTGAAGGGACGAGGCGAGTACGTGATCAGCCTACGTCAAGTTTACTATATAAGATCTTTTCAATGAACGTGCTTCAGTAGAGAAGCTTGAAGCACCATATATACACACATAGTAGATTAGGCTGAAGGGAGACAATGTCCATCTAGTTCAGCCTGTTCCCCAAGTGCCTGGAATATCAGAGGTAAAAATTATACACTGTGATAAGCCCCACCCCCTACAACCACTTTTTGGTAGGGGTGCCCCAACATTAAAAACTTTTCCCCAGCAGTGCCCCAAGGCTAAAAAGTTTGGAAACACTGCTTTAGAGAGTTTCTACCTTCAATAGGTGGCACTAGTGAGTCATTTCTCTTGGAGGAGAGTTAATTTGCATACATTATTTTTTTCCCACTTAGGATCCCCACTAATTGCCAGCTGTCTGTACAGACAGCGCAGAAGATCGCGCCATCTTTACTGCAGTAGCTCAGGTGCAATCAATCAATAGCGGCTGTGCCGGCACTACCAAACTGGCCTGCTTAAAGGGGTTGTCTCGCGGCAGCAAGTGGGGTTATACACTTCTGTATGGCCATATTAATGCACTTTGTAATGTACATCGTGCATTAAATATGAGCCATACAGAAGTTATACACTTACCTGCTCCGTTGCTGGCGTCCTCGTCTCCATGGTGCCGTCTAACGCTGTCTTCTCCTTCCATTTAGACGCGCTTGCGCTGTGCGGTCTTCTGCTGTGTTCAATGGAGCCGCTCCGGCGTGCTCGCGCCGGAGAGCTGGTCTGCGCATGCGTAGAAGATATGTGCGGCGCGAGCACGCTGGAGCGGCTCCATTGAACACAGCAGAAGACCGCACAGCACAAGCGCGTCTAAATGGAAGGAGAGGACAGCGTTAGACGGCACCATGGAGACGAGGACGCCAGCAACAGAGCAGGTAAGTGTATAACTTCTGTATGGCTCATATTTAATGCACGATGTATATTACAAAGTGCATTAATATGGCCATACAGAAGTGTATAACCCCACTTGCTCCCGCGAGACAACCCCTTTAAGTACAGATGGCGAGATCTGCTTCCTGCGCTTTCCGTACCTGGAATCAGCCGAGAGGCAAAGATCCCGAGCAGCGGACCCCCATGATCATTTATTGATGACTAGAAATGAACGAATCTACTCGGTTCGGGTATTTTTGAACTCGAGCACCGCTTTTTCGAGTAACTCACAACTCGGACGAAAGAATTCGGGGGGCGCCAGGGGGTCAGGGGTGGTGGTGGAAAGAGAGCTCCCCCCTGTTCCCCACTGCTACCCCCCCACCCCGCTCACCCTCGGCGCCCCCCGAATCTTTTCGTCCGAGTAGTGAGTTACTCGGAAAAAGCGGTGCTCGAGTTCAAAAACACCCGAACAGAGTAGGTTCGCTCATCTCTATTGATGACCTATCCTGAAAATAGGTCATCAATAAAATAAAAAAAAAAATTCTGAAGTCCCAAAAACTCTTTTAAGAGGGAACGTGTCAGGAAGACCACGCTGCCCTGTAAACTACATTCCTATAAATACGGGCATATGTTTTGCACCTTTATTATGGACGAGTGTCCCAACACAACCGTGAGTCTTCTGCCCTGAACTCTATGAAGTTGCGAGTTCGGGTCAGCCGACCTAAGTTGGGCTACGACAGATGACCGTAATACGGCCCGTGTCATGCTTATGTGAATGCGGCCTAACTGGGGGAAGCATGAGAGTGTGACGAGTGCCTGATTCTATTGAACCATGTTTAACTCTAAAGCACTGCAACATTTTAACAGCACCTCACAGCTAGTGCTACATGTTAGTTTTCACTGGGTGGCTTCCCCCTGCAGCCAGCTTACTAGGATGGACAGGTATAAAAGTCATGGAGGAGGTTTGTCGGATACAGGATCATGGATTCTCATGTAAGCAGTTTTCACTAAGGCCTAGGTCAAAAAAAGGAAAAAAAACTGTAGGGCCAGAGTTAACTAAAACTAATTAAAAAAAACCCACAAAGTAACTAAATCAACATACCTATTAAGTACAAAGTTAGAAGAGAAAAGCATGAAAAAGCTCCATTCATTTCCTTGGCAAGAGTACCCATGCATTGCTATTTCCCAAGCCAATCTTCCAAGTCCAGCACCGGGTACTAGTATATTTATTTGGGGAGGATCGCTGCGAAGAGAGTAGGCATGTGAAAGAGAAAATGTAAGACTTCAGAGGAACATGAGCCAACGTGACATCACAAATAATATATACTGTAAACAGGCAGGGTTTAGACTCAAGAGTTGCAATCAAAAATTTGCAACAAACAAAATTGACTTTTTTTTTGCAAGTCCATTTAAAGCCAGATGATCCCTTTAACCCCTTTAGTGGCACGCCCGGAAAATCTCCGGGGCTTGCTGCACTGATCATGCAGTTAAACCCTGGAAGATTTCCGAGGACAGCTCTAGTGCTGAAACGTGCAGAGCACTGAGCTGTCATCTGAAATCTCTCAGGGTTTTTACTGCATACTTAGCGCAGCAAGCCCCAGAGGTTTCCCTGCCATAATATGGTAGTAATAAACCCGCCACTGAAGGGGTTAATCTTTGAATTCTCCCGTATATAACAGTGCCATATATGTGCACATCCCTTAACATAGGATATAGCTAGAGTCCAAGAACGAAGACCCTATTTTAGCTATAAAGGCATCGCTCTCGACAACCTCTCTACCTGGATAATGATCATCCAAGTACAGAATTGTATTTAGTAAGGGCACAGAAGCCGATAAGGCCGGTGTAGGGTAGATACTTTATGTCTGACGTAACGTACAATCTGTGTGACAAAGACATACATGTTCGAGCATCTAACGCATGCGCTAAATGTGGGCTCCGTGTGCATTTTTATTGTTGTGAAAAACCAAGTGATCTTGTAGATATGTAGCTTTACATAGAAGGAGATGGAACGAGACCTCTGCTGCACCACCTGTTGGAAGGCAACATTCTTACAAATCCATTTCTAAATATTTATGAAGAAAAAAAAAAACAACAAAAAAAAACAAAACACAAAATTACCTGTGGCAAAACATTTTTGTGGTCAGAGACACAGCATAAACAGATGAGAGTTATCATACTGAAGGGCAATTTCGCGTCACAGAAGAATTTGGGAATATATATTTATGGCCATGTTTGATACCCTCAAGAACAGAATGAACCTCAGTCCAGGATTCTTGCATAAGTGGAGAATATGAAAGGTCTGAAGTAGGTCAAGAGGGATGTCCTCTTCCCAATCATTGTGGTTTTTTTTAAAACTTCATACAAATTCAGAGACCAATTTGTAAGAATGTTGCCATCCAATAGGTGGGGCTACAGAGGTATTGTTCCATCTCCTATGTGCAGGTTGGACAAGATATAACACACATCAAAAAACTGACATATTCCTGAGCTCGGTAGACTGATTAAGTATTTATCCCTCTGCTCTACTATTTATCCTCTACATAAAAATTAAAAGATCTGGTCCTGTTCTGGTACCATATGAAAGCCAATCTAAGTCAGAAAAAATAAAGTATGTGGACATAGTTGACATTGTCTGATTGCCGAGGGTCCCACCACTGATCAAGAGAATGGGGTTCTGGCGCCACCCCTTTCCTTCTCACTGTAGTCCCCCCTTACAGTGAAGGGAGCTTGAAGGTAGCAGAGGCCAAGTATTTGCACTGCCGCTCCATTCAACTCCATGGGACTCTCTGGAGATAGAGGGCTGTACGCCGCTTCTCTTCGGCAGCCCCATAGAGTTGACCAGAGTGGTGGCGTGCGGAGGGGGGAGACAAGCCAATACACTGAAGGGGCTTACCATTTATCTTTAGGAAAATACTTTAGAATCTCATTGACGATAGGCTGATAACAAGCTTCTCTCTCCGATTTGCCTTCTTCACTCCAGTCACGTACAAACTGCTTTATTGTGGACTTCAACTTGTCCATGTCAAACGTGGATGCAGGGGTGGGCTTCCTGTGACCCTAGAGGGATATAAAGAGCTTAAATTAACATGCATGTAAAGAGAGACTATCACTATGTTTTTGCAGCCCCCACTGAGAGCGCCATGACGTAGTGCCAGTCACAGCGATTCCATATCTGCTGTATCTGTGCAGTAGTTTTGGAGAAACTTACATTTTATGAGTACTAGCCAGATATGATCTGTGGGCTAGCCGCACCCACCCTGCCCTCCAGCCAATGATTGGCAGCTCTCACTCCATGTACAGTAATGGGCAGACAGCAGTCAATCAATGGCTGGAGGGTAGAGTCCGTGTAGGTAGCCTGCAAGTCATGAATATGCAGGACTACTTTAAGTAATCCTGTACAGCAGTTGCTATTAAATTTTGACCCCATTAGACCTCACAATCTAAGGCCGCAGTGACATTGGTGGTGGGGATTCAGTTCTCCCGCTCCATTCGGAGAGCAGGAAAGGGGAATCCCCATTGCCGAACGGCTTCGTCTTATTATGCAACCTAACCGCATTGACTATAATGGGGTCTGTTCGCTTTCTGCTCAGCTGCCCGGCATTTTACCAGGCAGATTTGGTGCCAGATCTGCGACGGACCCTCCGACCGGATGTTCCAGCGCAGATGTGAAGCCAGCCGTACACGTTATTCACTCGCCCCGCTCCCTCAGGGGATCGCGGTTCCATCAGCCATTCTGGCTTTTGACATTGCCGAGTATTTCCGGAGGTGATGAAGGGACTTACGTTGTTGCCGTACTCCTTGTTCTCGAACATACATGTGCAGTCGTTGACGATGAGCTGCAGGATCTCCTGGTTGTGATCGGCACATCTGCGGATTCGGTCCAGGTTGGAATGGAAGTTTGGCAGCATGTTTTGTTGGGTTTTTGGTAAAGACAGAAACTGTCTCTGAGCACGGCTCACCCGTTCATGGATGTGAGACCTAGTGGGCGAGAGAAGACACTGCATCAACCGCTTTACTAACAAATACTACCGTTTCCCCAAAATAAGACTCCGTCTTATATTCATTTTTGCCCAAGGGTCCTATTTTCAGGGGGTGTCTTATTCATACTTACCTAGCAGGTACGGTCCGGGTTCATAAATCCCACCTCCAGGAAGCGATGGCTCTGATTGGCTTAGAGCAGCACTCGCTGGCCTATCAGTTGATTCAGTGAGCGCTGCATAGATTGACTGAACGCAGCGCTCACTGGCCAATCGGAGCATCGCTTCCCGGAGGCGGGATTTATGACCGCTGCAAACAGGAAGTAATGTTTGGACTGCAGCCAAGGAGTGCAGCAAGCTCGGCGGAGCTACAGAACTTTGCACACCAGCGGGAAAGACCCGGACCGCGCCGGCTAGGTAATGTGTTCTTTTTTTTAATGTAGGCTAGCTAGGGCTTATTTTCGGGGTATAACTTATTTTTTTAAGCCGCCCCGAAAATATCCAAAAATCAGGGTAGGGTTTATTTTTGGGGAAACACGGTTCCCAAACCGATATTTATGTTAGATCAACTGCATGCGACACGGCGTCTGATCGGCGCGGCATTTACATGACATACGGCAGTGATAACCGACCCTCGGCACAGACTGGCGGGCCACATAAGCATCGTACTACCGGTCATTAAGGGGCGGACCGGGGGTTTATCATCTGTCAAGCAGATATGTTTTAATACAAAAAAAAAAACTGACCGTAAAAATGTTAAATGTAAAAACAGACGAACGTATAAAAATGTACGGCCGGATATGTGTAATAGCGTACGTTTTTTTCTATGAGCGTGTAACATACACGTTGAATGCACATAAAAGTCTTATGGACTCCTTCACACGGAGAAGGGGGGGGGGGAGCTGCGCACAGAATATGTTGCGCCAATCTACCATCGGCTGCCATGTTGCCGCTCACACACAGTGTGTGACATATGCGGTCAGAACATATTCTATCTCAGCGCATACTAGACGTCACAATAGCGCATGGCGATCAGCAGCACGTACGCAGTGTTGGTGCGTACTTACTGCGAACCGCACAATTGACGCATGCGGGCAGCGCGTTACGCTCGTATGCAGCTCTTAGAGTGCGTCACGTTGACAGCGAGCGACTCTGGGGGCGTCCATGCGGGATGTAATTTAGTCTATGGTCCGCGGCGGACTTTGATGTGGATCCGCCGTAGATTTCATCCCTATGAAGGTGTGAAGCCTGTGCATATATATCGCCATGCTGCAACGGACGCTGAAGACGGATCAGATTTCTTGAACTCGTCTCCAAACCGTAAAGAACTGCGATTTCGCCAGGGATAATCGTCAGCTCGGGGCGTGTGGACGCCGCCATACTAGACCCCTCCATGGTTGATGGTGGTGCGCTTACGCTGCAACCAACCCTTCAGGGATTTGGGAGCACAACAGGGTCACCTGACCAGTCACGTGACCTCCCTGCTCGGCCTGCGGTAATCACCCGTAGCTAGTGAACGTATTGATGATCTTCCAGAAGTGCTCCCTCTCCAGCCGCTCCTCCTCCTCCGGGCTCTTCCGCTGCCTCCTCGCGTTGTACGAGCCGAACTCCAAGTCCTGCACCGGCTGCGCATTGCTGCACTCGCACGGCTCGGCCTCCCCCGGGTCTCTCCTCCTCCGCCGCCCGCGGCTGCTGTGGTTGAGCATGTCCCCGGCTGACTCTACCACCGAGTGCAGGGGGCGGGCCGGCAGAGCCTGGACAATGGCTAGGAGGCTGGAGAAGCACGTGACACAGGGCAGCGGCGTGCCTCCATTCTGCACTGCCGAATCCTGCGCTCCAGTGTCTGCTCGGAGGGTGACGTCACTAGAGTGCGCCGCTGCTCACGGTTCGCTGAGCGGCCATATTGAGTGAGGGCAAGACTCGATGGAGATTGTGTTTTACAACCCATATTGTAATAGGAAGCTTCCGAATGTCCGCTCCTTTCTCCCAAGTGCGAACATTAACCATTTGCGTTCACGTGGTTTAAATAATAAACAGTTTTAGGGCCTTTTCACATTAGTGTTCTGCTTTTCATTGAGCTGCACCATCATAGGAAGAGTGGTGGGACCTTCAGCTTTAATTCAGTTCTGTATTTTCTGTCAGCAATCCATTTTTGACACAACGGCGCGACTGGCCCTTCTTTCCCGCAACAGCCACTATCTGCGTGAATGTTGCCTTGTGACCATTAACCCTTTACATGCCCCAATCTATTTTCAAGGCTCCTGCGAGGTGCCCTTTGGTTGTCATGGCAGTCTGCGGCCTTCTGAGGATTCCCAGGTCTGCCACAGCTCATTGCCTGTCAGAACACGGTATAATGTAATACTATGGTATTGCATTATACTCTATGAATGATTGAACGAGTCCCCTATGTAAACTAAAAAAGAATGGGGAAAGGAGTTTAAAAAGTTATATTGTTAGAAAAAATAAAAGGTAGTAAAAGTTAAAAACAAAAAAAAACTTTCCCCATATTTATAATGAAAAAAATCAAAACAAAAACCACAGCAAATCCCATATTTGTGTTGTTGCATCCATTGCTTTTTTGGTCACTCATAGAGATGAGCGAGTATACTCGCTAAGGCACATTACTCGAGCGAGTAGTGCCTTAGCCGAGTATCTCCCCGCTCGTGTCTAAAGATTCGGGGGGCGGCGCCGGTGACAGGTGAGTTACGGCGGGGAGCGGGGGGGGGGGAGAGATATCTCCCCTCCATTCCTCCCCGCCCCCCCCCCCCCACCTGCCCCCGAATCTTTAGAGATGAGCGGGGAGATATTCGGCTAAGGCACTACTCGCTCGAGTAATGTTCCTTAGTGAGTATACTCGCTCATCTCTAGTCACTCAGTCTCCAAGAAAAAAAAACGGAATAAAGAACTCCAAAAAGTGAGCCCATAGTCCGGCTTCAGACAAGCATATGCGCACTTGCCAATGCCTCAGCGCAACTTATTGGCACACTGAATGAGGCTTTTTTTGCGTGCGTATCCCTCTGCACATCTTTTCTGTACATTTGCATGCGGGACGCAGACGCACTGATTGAAATGGTTAATCTGTCTGAGTTATAGATGTGTTCTTTCTTCTGCTCAATTCCACAGAGTTTTACACATCTCCTAGTGTACTGCGTGCGCAAAAAAATACAGAAATGTGAACGGACACATTGAAATCAATGAGTTCTATTCTCTGCTTATTACGTGTGCAAATTAGCGCACCCAAATATATCTGCGTGAAGCCGCCTTCTCGTATAAATTCAGTAGATTTGTAAACCCATAGAATGAAGTGGTGTCATTTTTGTCGCAGTGTGTAATAAAAACAAGACACCCGACCAAAGATTACAGAATTGACATTTTTTTCCATTTCACTCCACTTAAAAAAGATTTTTTTTAAAGTTTTTTAGTACATAATGTTGTTAGCTGTTCTCGACCCTCGGCAACCCTAAACGCGAGCTCTCTCCATGTTTTTCGTTTTTTTGCACTGTTTCTTTCAGTAATGTGATACATTAAATAGTTCCAGTGAAAAATACAACTCCGCCCACAAAAAACAAGCCCTCATACAGCTACTTTGATGGATAATTAAAACATGATATTTTTTTGGAAAGTGGGAAGGAAAAACCAAAATTGAAAAAAAAGGCCATGTCCTTAAAGGGTTAATAACATTTAATTAGCATTGACAGCAACTTTGCAAATCTGAAATACGCCTGTGGGCTGCATTCCCACGAACGTATATCGGCTCGGTTTTCACGCCGAGCCGATATACGTCATCCTCATGTGCAGGGGGGGGATGGAAGAGCCAAGAGCAGGAACTGAGCTCCTGCCCCCCTCTCTGCCTCCTCTCCGCCCCTCTGCACTATTTGCAATGGGGAGAGGCAGAACTGGGGCGGGGTTCATTCTCGGAACTTAGCCCCGCCCTGTCCCACCTCCTTTCATTGCAAATAGTGCAGAGGGGCGGAGAGGAGGCAGAGAGGGGGTGGGAGCTCAGTTTCTGCTCCTGGCTCTTCCATCCCCCCCCCCCCCCCCCTGCACATGAGGACGATGTATATCGGCTCGGCGTGAAAACCGAGCCGATATACGTTCGTGGGAATGCAGCCTTAAGGCTAACTAATTCCCAAAGGAATCAGGGAAGACCAGTAATGCGTATATCAGTCACCGATGTAACATGGTGATTGTGGACTACTGCTGTGAGAGAAGCTATAATATTTTTTTATCCTCCATCTTGTCTTGTAACCCGCCCTTCTCTATTTCTATGTCTTTCCTTAGAAACAATCATAATATCTGAATATGTGCTTTCACGGGAATGCAAGGCCATTTACTGAGATCTCATGAGAATCGGCTTCAAGCGGCCTGAGAGAAGTTCTGCCTCTAAAGAGACGTCACGGCACTTGTGGAGTTTTTAATAACCAATGATAAATTAATTATAATAATCAGGCATATTCAGAAGTGAGCCTCGGAGCTGCGATCCATGGTGCATGCATCCTTGTGGCCATGGGGAATTGCTCTGCTCAAGCTGATGAACAGTCTGTCCTAATACTGCTGCATTTTGAGGTCCCCCTCCACTTCCAGATAGAGATCTGTCATTTCGGCCTTATAGTGGAGATCAAGGAGGGTGGCCACCCAGCAATCTGATGTGGGCTATGTGATGGTCCTTCTGCAAGCACTTCAGCATAAAAGTACTCATATGCCTCAAAGTGCCTTGGGGGTCAGGCCTAAGTGTGTTCTCTGGCTGGTCCTGACATCGATATAGAACAGCTGTTAGTGATGGATGGATGGAAGGAACATTGCATAGTTTCCTCTCCTGCTTCTGGTACTCCATGGTCGCTCTCTGCTGCTAGCATATATAATGTGGAATTCCAATGTGACACATCAGAGATGAGATGGTTGACTGGTAGCGCGAACTTTTGCTGCACCTCCGTAGACTAGAGTGTAAATGCCGAAAATGCAAGCCTAGTTTGCTGGCTTTTTCCAGTACTGGATGTAAATCTGGGTAGTTGTTTAGGAAGTGTTGAACTACCAGGTTCATCACATGGGCCAATGTATGCAAATGAGAGTTCTCAGGCAAAGTCCGGTCAGCGGGTTGGCCCCATTGTCAGATTTGAACTGGCCTAGCTTCAGATTGTGGAAGAAGAGAAAGTGGGGAGGGGATAGACATAGATGAATATCCTGGAAGTCTTGGGGTGCCATTAAACAAAAGCCATCCTTTTCAGCTTCATGCCCCACCTGCAGGACATTGACCCAGTGTACAGTTAAGGATATGTAATGCCCTGCGCCATGCTTGCTGAACTATACCTCCTTGGGCAGGTGGACCCTGCCACTAACAGCGTTCTGTGACTCCAGGGACACGTTCACACTCACATGGTGGTGTAGGGAAGGGGCAGCTTTTTGGGTAACCAAAAAAAAAATAAATGGTGGCTATCCATCTGGTACGGCAGGTTAGCATGGCGCATCAAGTTACAGAAGACATCAGTGTCGACTGGCCTGAAGGACAGCATTTCCGCCAGCAGCTGTGCAATGTTTGCTTTTAGGCTCTGTTCAGGTTGAAATTTTTTTTAATGTTCTCATAGGTGGAGGATGGAGGGCAGGCTGCAGACCTGGACATGCTGGAATTTAGGGAAGACGTCAATTGGTGAAGGTGGTGGTGGCAGCAGCTCAACGGCTGCTCTCAATTTCCCATTCATGGCACTGACCTGCTGCCTAGTCGTCAATTACAGAGGAGAGGCTGAAGTAGATGGCCCTTTACAAAAACTGCCCCTCTGTGCTGAGGATATCCAGGAACAGGAAGGGAAATGAAGGAAGAGGTGGCTACAGGAACAGAAGAGGGAACAGGATGAGGCCAACTAACCCATATGGAAGGCGCTGTTGGGAATTCATGTGACTGTTCATACATGTTGTGTTGCGGTTGTTTATATTTTTAGTCTTCCAGATGACCACTGTTCTGTCATCTGTTTTAAAGAATGCTCAGGCTGCACCAGTCCTGTGAAAAGACCTAGATATAGACCTGATGCTGCAAATAGTGCTAGCTGATGGTGGCGGTACGGCCCTTTAGTTTTTCTCAAACAACTTGCTTCCTGCCTTGGTAGGTTGCTGCACCACAAGGTCTTCCTCTACGAACTGCTATGATGACTCTCCCTGCCTCTCCATGTTAGATTGAGTACTTCATCCTCTTCGTCATCCTTCTCCTCCTGAGTGGACTATGTAACAGCAAGCACTGCGAACCGGCACCTCTGTTTCCACATCCCCTTGGAGTACACAATGCCTGTGGAGGTGTTTCAGACGAAAGATTGTCGGGCATCAGTGCATTCAATGTCTTGGTCTTCTCTCTCGGCTTGTTTGGACTATTCGGTTGACATGCACGACAGTGAATGATCAAACAGCTCCTCAGTCTGATCCATGTGGACTGTTTCGGAATGTGTGGCGAGTTTGGGGTGAAGTAGAGGGGAAGATGCTCATGGCTAACTGGTACAGACTGACTGCTGTGTGCCTGCAAATAAGAGGAGGTGGTCGTGGTACTTGAGGCGCGCCGTGTCATCTACTTTACGACCCTGTTGTGCGTATATACCGCACAGCCAGAACAACTAAGGAATAGCAGGGAGCTTGCGTCGCCTCATGCAGAATGTGAAGCCATTGCTTCAGTGAGAGCCGCTTAAAGTGCCAACTTGGCCCGTCCTCTACCACCAATACGACTACCAACAGAGGTCCCCTTACCTCTTGCTTTCTTCACGTTTTCGGGGGTTTTTAGTTTAATTTTACTTTTCAGCTAACATTGTAGATTGCCAAAAACCATTCTTGTACTCCCTATGTATAAAAACCATAAAAGATCCTATACTCACCTCTCCCAGCTCTGTTCTCAGTCCCGGGTCTGTGTTGAGGGACTACAGTCAGCCTGTGTATGGGATGTCACAGGTTATTTGCAGCCAATCAAAAACTTCAGTACTCAAGTGCTGAGGTTTGTGTGATTGGCTGCAGCAGCCTGCGAAATGCAATACACAGACTGATGGCAGCTTGTAAATACTACACCATAGGGAAGACCGGAGGATGTGGCGGTGGAGCTGTGGGGACCCAGGAGAGAGGAGTATAAAAAACAAAAACACAGCTTGGACAACCCCTTTAAATCAGGACAATGTTGGACATCAAAACATGGCATCTTCAAGAGTTACAGAATCACTTTGAGGGAATCCAATTTTATGGTATTGTGTTTGCATAGGTCATGAAACTATTGCATAAGACTACAAACTCCCCAAAAATACTTTAAAGACCATTTATTATCTGCAAAAAGTTAAATACAACCAAGGTCTGATTGTCAAATAAGTAAAAACATTTCTTTATTAAATGTTAACTTTTTTTTCTTCTATTAGTTAAAAAATATTTTGATCATGAGGATTCATTAGGTGAAGAGCTGATGAAAATTAGGACATTGATTCAAGTTAGATGTCAGACAACAAACAAAACAAAGAACATAATAAGTAGTAAAAAAACAAACAAACAAACAAAAAAAAGTTAAGTGCAGGCATAAGACATCCCATCAGGTGGAGGCAGGTAACAAAGACACGGAATTGGTTCTTCCCTCCAGGATACAGTATTACAAGGCAATTCGCATAATATCACAGAAGCACTGGGCCTCATTTATGAAAACTGTCTAACTCCCCCCGCTGCCAACAGCCTCACAGTGAGGAGGTACTTTCATTTTTCCAGATCAGTAAAACAATAAAGCCTGGTTCTTACAGTTTTCTATGGAAAACAAGGGCAGATTTTCTATTAGACAGTTTTGATAATTCTCCCCACTGACTCTTTGCATAGCTTAGGTTTTCAAGTGAAGATGCGCACAGGAATGTAGAGGAACCATCGATTTGACGCCTAGTCAGAATCCTCATCATCAAGGTATTCTTCTGCATTGCTGGATGTTCGGACGAGGCCTAGGAAAACAAAGATGGAGGATGAGAAGCTACATAATGACTGACATATACGAAATCTACATTGTTTTGTCCATCTCGTTCGTAAAACAGAGCAGTCCTTCATGTTATTGTGATCTTCACTGGCATACGCTCCCAAGACCTGACAGTAAAGGCCCATTTACATGCAGAGATAATCCTTCAAAGGATTGAAAGTTTGTGATCTTTTTGCAAGTGTTAAGGCCCAGTTACACGGTCCGATGATCGCTCAAACGACACTGAGTGACAGCTTTGAGTGATCATTTTGCATAAACCTTTAAGTAGCTACTCAGCTACTTAAGAGCAATTGGGTGTGCAAATGAAGCCTTAGCTGAAAGCAGTTAATAGCCTGAGGGCTCCTATTCCCTTTCAGTTCTTTTGTTCTCCAGGGGGAAACAATGCTATCAGCACTCCCCATGGAGAACTGCTGATAAGGCTGAATGACGATTTTTAGGTCGGACTGAATTTAATGATCAGCTAGCAGTGCACAATGGCCGTGCGTTTAGACGCAACGATTATCGCTCAAACGAGCGCTTCTTAGCGATTTGTGAGCAATCGCTCTGTGTAAATGGGTTTAATGTAAGCGAGCCATAAAACCTCTAGGCGGGGCACTGGCTAGTTAATTAATAAATCTAATTAAACTAGTCCCTCCCAGCTGTTGGCTGTTGCTCGGTTTTAAAAGTAGTTTTCATTCACTAATACGCATGTGGCCGTTCCTTGTGATGAAGTGTGACCGGGATCAAGTGTACTTTTATGCAGGCAAACATGGCAAGAGACCAGTATGCCGCACAAATTGTAAAACAAAAAAAAAAACCCTGCACTTCCTGACCATCACTACTACTGTAGCCTCTATTCTTAGCTTTACTGTTTTCTTTCAAACGCAAGTCCAGCGCCCACCTCGGGGGCATTCTGTCTATATCAGCCCCTCTCACCTTTCTTCACCCATGCAGTTTGCATGCACTCTTTACTTTCCCAAGATGCCTCAATCCCCCTGAAGCCACAGTGAAACATAAATCGCCCTCATAAATCCCCTACCCACCTGCTCACCATCGCTATCCTGTTATTACTAGCAGCAGGGGACATTTCTCCCAATCCTGGCCCACCCTCTAGTGCTCCTAACTAGAACTTCCCACCTGCCCCACTGAGACACTCTTCTAGCCCAACCACTAGTCCGTGCATACCCTCCCCGGTCTCATTTCAATGTGCGCTTCGGAATTGCCAGTCAGCATGCAACAAACTCGTCCCCGTCTATGACTAGTTCACTGCTAAATCCCTAAACCTGCTAGCTCTAACAGAAACTTGGATGCAGCAGCCTGACACTGCCTCCCCACTGCACTGTCTTATAATGGCCTGCAGTTCTCCCATACCCAAAGACCGTAAGACAGGCGAGGTGGAGGAGTAGGTGCTCTTTTTTTCTTCGCAATGCACCTTCCAGGTCATCCCCAGGTACCCTCGCTCATTTCCCCATTGTTCGAGATACATGCCCTGCGACTTTTCTGTCTGCTGGTTATTCACCGCCCCCCAGGTGCTCATCTGTTTCTGGATCACTTTGCCGCCTGGCTCCCTCACTTTCTCTCCAGCGAAATCCCAACCCTCATCCTAGGAGACTTTAACATCCCCACAAATTACCCCATTTCCCTCTCAGCTTCTAAATCACTCACCTCCTCCCGTGGTCTCACAACTCACAGCCTCTCCCACTCACAGGGATGGCAATACTCTCGGTCTGGTCTTCCTCTGGCTCTGCTCTGCCTTCCCCTTCACTAACTCCCCTCTTCTGCTCACACCATAACCTCCTCTCTTTCCATGTCAAGCTTCCTACCATCTCCCCAGACCCTCCTACCTACCGTACTTACAGGAACCTTCATGCCATTCACACCCAGGACTTTGCCGAGTCCCTACAGTCCTCTGTCCCCTATTTCTCTCCTCTCCTGCCTGACCTGGCTGCCGCACATTACATCACTCTCAAACATGCTCTGGATGAAGTGGCACGCCCCGTGACCCAAGCAACCCGATGCAGACCGCGGCAACCCTGGCTCACGTCTCACACGCATTTAAACTGGTGGTTCTCTAGGTGTGCTGAACGGTTGTGGAGAAAGAGAACGTCTGCGGACTTTTGAGACTATTTCAAATTCATGCTCCGAGCCTACAAATCTAGCCCTCCACCATACCAAACAAGTCTACTTCACCTCTCGTCTCCTCACTATCTCATGTCATGACGCCACAAAGGGCTATCGTGAGCGCCAATTTTATTATTTGTGGCTGGCAATTAATTGTGATTTCTTTTGTTTTGTCCGAATGCCAGTGCCCTTGGGCACAATTTGTAGTTGTGAGTGGTAAGGTGTGGAATTTTGCATAACTTGATATCCCTCACTTCATATTTACATCTCTTATTTTCCTCTACTCACTGTCAAAACTGACTCTCTCCTCAGTTACTCACGGTTTCTCAGATTTTTCTCTTGTCTTTCTCTCTCTGTCACGGCTGATCTCTCAGTGTCTTTTCACTTCTCTCTCTTGCCTGACACTTTTTCTCCTGTTGGGGGCTTCTTTTTCTAGCGCTCTCTTCCTGGCACCGCTCACTCCCCCCCCCCCCCCACCCCCCACTCTGTCCTTTTTCCATGTTGGCATACTTTTTTTTTTTTAAAGTTAAAATCCCACATATTTGGTATCGTTGTATCCGTAACAACGCATGCAATAAATTGATAATGCTTTTTATCCTGCGCGGCAAAAAGCGTAAAAACAAAACAAACAAAAAAAAAAAAGAGGCAAAACGCTTATTTTTTTCATTTTATTCACAGAGATGGAAAAGTCTATGATACTATAATAAAGCCCTTTCACAGTTACAGAATAAAAACTTGGAGATTCTTTATTAGGGATACTCTAAAAAAACCTATATGGGCTGACATACATACACAACGTAGAAAACGAAGGATAAATAAATACCCTTTCTCGACAGTAGCCTCCACTTTATTAATATATATATGAAGGAGACTTGATCGTGGATAAGTGCTATTGGAAACAGTACTAGGACTTGTAGGTTCCTTCACCATGCACAAGAGAGGTTTTGATGCACGGCCAAACTTTAGGTTTCCTAGCAATCTCGACCCTGGTGGTAATATAATGATGATGGTAATCAATTAACCCTTTCAGAGTGCAATAGATGACAAATTGCAAATCTATCAGGGTTACTGCTATCTGTTCGATAAACAGCTTGAGATACCATTTTGCTTTAAGACAAATGAACACAAGGGGATTTCTCCCATAGATAAGGATGTCTCAAACAGTTTTAAAGAGCTCACAAATCGAGAAATCCGTATATGAGAAAAGCTCGACGCGTTTCCCCACAGTCTAAACTGTGGTTCATCAGGAGCCTGGATAGAGCAGTGAGTCTATGATACAGCACTTGATGATCATAATAGATCCGACATGTATGGAGGATTCGAATACTGTCGTATGGGGGCTCAGATTTGATAGTAAATTTGATAATGAATCCAAATCTTGTATAAACAAGGCGCTATTATTTGTTCAGTAAGATAGTCACGATAATACATGGATATCTAATAAAATATATAAAGGGAGTCACTCTTTGTAATCAACTACTTCAGCGGACTATCACCCTCTGAGATCAGAGTGTTACAGAGTATAAATCGTAGCGGAGCCGGATAAATATCAGAAATTGGCTCAATGGACATATGGCCAGAATACCCGCTTTGTCCTTTGGCTAAATTTACAGCTCTCGTCCCTGGCTAAATATAAGCCAAGTCGCTTAGGAGTAGTCAAAGTGCTAGCTTCTATTTGTAGTAGCTGAATATCTAAGCACCGATATTACGCTGAAGACAGAATATGAGAACAAACACTGATCTGATCTATCTGCTATATATAATAGCCATTTAGGTCAGAGCACCAAGGAGACACCAAAAGAAAGAAAAAATAAATGAACAGAAAGGTCTAAGACCTGTGGCTCTGATGGTGAACCACAGGTATAATGCCAGATTGACCATCACCATCAGAGCCACAGGTCTTACACCTTTCTGTTTGTTTATTTTGGTGTCTCCTTGGTGCTCTGACCTAAATGGCTATTATATATAGCAGATAGATCAGATCAGTGTTTGTTCTCATATTCTGTCTTCAGCGTAATATCGGTGCTTAGATATTCAGCTACTACAAATAGAAGCTAGCACTTAGGCCTCCTTCCCACGAGCGTGACGGGCTCCGCCGCGTAATATTACGCAGTGAAGCCCGTCACGGCGCCCCCCAGAGCCCCTATACTTACCTGCGGGAGATAGCGTGAAAACGCTTTCCCGCCGGCCGCCGTTGCGTGACGCGCCGGCCGCGTCGCGTGACGCGCCGGCCGCGTTAAATGACGCTGCGGCGGTAGGTGGGGAAGCGTTTTTTCACGCTATCTCCCGCTGGTTACAGCGGGAAATAGCGTGAACGGACGGCTTCCATTGACTGCAATGGAAGCCGTCAGCGCGTACAGCCCGTCCTCACCCGCAGCAAATAGAGCATGCTGCGGGTGAGGACGGGAGAAATCGCGGTGCGTAATTCCGCGGTGGAATTACGCATCGTGAGCATTGTGCTATTAGGTTCAATAGAACCTAATAGCAGGGGGCCACGCAGCGAATTTTTGCCGCGAATTTACGCGGCGTAAATCCTTTCGTGGGAAGGAGGCCTTAGGCCTCATGTCCACGGGCAAATTACGAATTAAAATCCGGAGCGTTCTTCCCGCACGCGGATCCGCACCCCATAGGAATGCATTGACCACCCGCAGGTAGTTAAATACCCGCGGATGGTCAATAAAAGTGAATTAAAAAATTTCTGGAGCATGAAAAAAAATGGACATGCTCCATTTCAGTGTGGATCACGTGTACAGGAGCTCAGAGCACATGGCTCAATTGATCTCCTGCATGAAAAATAAAAGACAATTACAGTGCATCCGCAGCCCAAATCCGCGTTACAAATCCGCAGCAGATCTGATTTTCGCCGTGGACATGAGGCCTTAGACTACTCCTAAGCGACTTGGCTTATATTTAGCCAGGGACGAGAGCTGTAAATTTAGCCAAAGGACAAAGCGGGTATTCTGGCCATATGTCCACTGAGCCAATTTCTGATATTTATCCGGCTCCGCTACGATTTATACTCTCTGTAACACTCTGATCTCAGAGGGTGATAGTCCACTGAAGTAGTTGATTACAAAGAGTGACTCCCTTTATATATTTTATTAGATATCCATGTATTATCGGGACTATCTTACTGAACAAATAGCGCCTTGTTTATACAAGATTTGGATTCATTATCAAATTTACTATCAAATCTGAGCCCCCATACGACAGTATTCGAATCCTCTATACATGTCGGATGTATTATGATCATCAACTGCTGTATCATAGACTCACTGCTCTATCCAGGCTCCTGATGAACCACAGTTAAGACTGTGGGGAAACGCGTCGAGCTTTTCTCATATACGGATTTCTCGATCGTGAGCTCTTTAAAACTTTTTAGGACATCCTTATCTATGGGAGAAATCCCCTTGTGTTCATTTGTCTTAAACAGCTTGAGATACCATTTTGCTTTATCGAACAGATGGCAGTAACCCTGATAGATTTGCAATTTGTCATCTATTGCACTCTGAAAGGGTTAATTGATTACCATCATCATCATCATATTACCACCAGGGTCGAGATTGCTAGGAAACCTAAAAAAGTTCGGCCGTGCATCAAAACCTCTCTTGTGCATGGTGAAGGAACCTACAAGTCCTAGTACTGTTTCCAATAGCACTTATTCATGATCAAGTCTCCATATATATATTAATAAAGTGGAGGCTACTGTCGAGAAAGGGTATTTATTTATCCTTTGTTTTCTACGTTGTGTATGTATGTCAGCCCATATAGGTTTTTTTTTTAGAGTATCCCTAATAAAGAATCTTCAAGTTTTTAGTCTGTAACTGTGAAAGGGCTTTTTTTCATTTTACCTCCCAAAAAAAACGCAATAAAAGTGATCAAAAAAAGAGACGTGTGTACCCCAAAATAGTACCAACAAAAACTACAGCTCGTCTCACAATAAATAAACCCTCACAGAGCTCCATCCATTAAATGCAGCTATTAAAAAAAAAAAAATTCCAAAAGGTGTTTTTACTGCGGAAAAGTGGAAAAACCTAAAAATAAATAATTTTTGTATCGCTGTAACCGTACCGACCCACTGAAAAAAAAAATGTGTTGTGTCATTTATGCTGCATGAGTAACGCTGTAAAGAAGAAAAAAAAAAAATCTATGGCTGAATTGATAAGCTTTCTCTCCCTGCTATCAAAGAAAAATAAAATAAATAAAATTTTATATATATATATATATATATATATATATATATATATATATATACATACATACATACATACATATACATACACACACACACACACACACACACACACACATATATACACATATATACACATATATACACATATATACACACACACACATATATATACATATACACACACACACACACACACACTATAAAAGTTTTACAATATAGTCTATGCATTCAAAAATGGCACCACTAAAAACTACAGCTCGCCATGCGAAAAACGGCCGCATTGACGGAAAAATAAAAAAAAGTTATGGCTTTTGAAAAACGGAGAGGAAAATCTGGCAAAAAAAATAAATAAAAGAAAAATCAAAAAAAAATAAATCAAAAAAAAAAAATAAATAAATAAATCGCTGCATCCTTATGCCCAAAATAGGCCGTGTCATTAAGGGGTTAATATAGGGAGTCTGAATAGATTTAGCCTCACCCTCTTGAGTTAGCTACACCACTTGAAAAGGCCTCTCCTATTTCGCCACAACCTGCTGCTCATGTATCACCCTATGATGGGCTCTTAGGCTGATCGCTCTGTATTTCTACCCCATTTTTCTGTTTTATTACACAGTATTTGCACTAACTGCGCTGCTGCAATGTGGACAGAGCTGCGAGTTGCTAGCTGCGGGCCCGCTAACTGCTGATCGACGGGGTTCCTCTGTTCATCCTGTGATCCACATCTGTTGCTCGTCTGTGCCGTTACCTCTCTGATGGTTCTCGCCTATGAGCCAATAATGCACGAAAAGTAACAGGAGACCTTAAGGCCTCATGTCCATGGGGAAAATCAGGCCCGCTCCGGATTCTCCATGTAGAATCTGCAGCGGGTCCCTCCTGCCCCGCGGACATGAGGGCTGAAAATAAGAATAAATGAGAATAAACTCACCTCCCATCCGCTCCGTTTCTTCTCTTCGCCGCGGCGTCATCTTCTCTCGTCGCGGCCGGATCTTCTTTCTTCGGCTCGGCGGATGCGCATGATGACGTGGGTGACGTGCCCCGCGCATGCGCCGTCCCGAAGAAAAAAGATCCGTCCGCGACGGAGAGAAGATGGCGCCGCGGCGAAGAGAAGAAACGGAGCGTGTGAGTAAATTCCGAATTTTGTCTCCCGCGGGTCCGGACGGCTTCCATAGGCTTCAATAGAAGCCCGCGGGAGCCGTCCCCGCGGGAGACCCGCATGAAAACGGAGCATGGTCCAGATTTTTTCATGCTCCATTTAAAAAAAAAATCCCTTTTATTGACGATCCGCGGGTATTTATCTACCCCGCGGGTGGTCAATGCATCCCTATGGGGTGCGGATCCGCGGGCAGGAGAAGAGTTAAAATCCGCTGCGGATTTTAATTCTTATTTTGCCCGTGGACATGAGCCCTAACAGAGAGCTGGGCTTTCAGATTGGGATTGCCATCCCATTGGAGAATGAGTACCCCGGAGTGAGGGCAAGGGAGTACCCGCACAACATTCAGGAGGGGGTGAAAGAACAAGTGCATCAGAGTCAGGGCGGTTTCTGGCTACTTTACACTGACATGTGCACCAAATAGTTAGAGGGCATGAATGCTACAAGCCTTGTGTTTGGCTGAAGTGACCGGTAAGCTTTAAGGAGGCGCCTTGTGTAGGTAATATGCTGTAACGACGCAAAACGACTTACACCATAATGCAACTGCAAAAGTTTTGAATGCGCGACAAAAGTACATTTTATAGAACATCGAGCACCTTGTAGAACACAGAAGTTACCTTGTCCCTGTCTCTTCTTAAGCAGTGAGGCACATTGTGCGTTTGTAGCCATGTCCAAAGCCAGCTTTTTCTCATTATTCTGCAAATCTGTTCTTGCTCCTATAGGGAAAAAAAAAAAAGCTACTTTTTACAGCATACACAGTTTCGGTGTAGTGCAACCATGGCTTTACAGTTCAGCATTTTACCCTTCTGCGGCCAGGGGGTTTTAGACATTTTACACCTCTAGTCACCAGAGCAAATTTTCACCCTTGACATATAATGCTCTCTCCTCCCCCCCCCCCCCACACACATTTGCTCGGACGAGTAATCAGCTACTCAAGAAGAGCGATGCCCGCTCGAGTATCTGCCTTAAAACGAGCGTGCTCGCTTATCTCTAGCTCTGTATGATAGGCTGTCCATATGCAATATATTGCGTATGGGCAGCGTTTCCATACACATCACTGCTCTGAACAGAGCGGGGAATTTAACAAAAACCAAAAACTGTGCATGTTCGTGACGCCAGAGCGTATGGGCTGCAAGTGGGTTGTCAGAGCAGCGGTGCCGGACGTGTAATAGAAAGGCTTCATTCCAATTTTCTACTGAGGTCATCAATATTAAATCCCCCTCTAAAAGTATGGATTGTAGAGTCAAACGGCCAAATTAGATGAGCAAGTTGTCGTCTTCACCCCCTCTGAAGAAACCTCCCCTTAGAAGATAACGTAAGGTCCTTTTATACAGGAAAATAAACCGCCTGTAATGAGTATCGATCGCTGCTCACTTAAAGGGGTTGTCCCGCGCCGAAACGTTTTTTTTTTTTTTTTTCAATAGCCCCCCCCGTTCGGCGCAAGACAAACCCGATGCAGGTGTTGAAAAAAAAACAAACGGATAGTACTTACCCGAATCCCCACACTCCGGTGACTTCTTACTTACCTTGCGAAGATGGCCGCCGGGATCTTCACCCTCGGTGGACCGCAGGTCTTCTGTGCGGTCCATTGCCGATTCCAGCCTCCTGATTGGCTAGAATCGGCACACGTGACGGGGCGGAGCTACAAGGAGCAGCTCTCCAGCACGAGCAGCCCCATTCAACACGGAGAAGACCGGACTGCGCAAGCGCGTCTAATCGGGAGATTAGACGCTGAAATTAGACGGCACCATGGAGACGAGGACGCTAGCAACGGAACAGGTAAGTGAATAACTTCTGTATGGCTCATATTTAATGCACGATGTATATTACAAAGTGCATTAATATGGCCATACGGAAGTGTATACCCCCACTTTGTTTCACGGGACAACCCCTTTAAGGTTTCAAGTTACAATTATTGTGAGGATTTGAGGAAACCATCATTCATTTCCCTCCTCCCATAGTCACATTATTGTATGCAGCACACCCGTTTACACGAAGGGATGTGCTGCCAGCAACCAATACATTTCTATTCCTCAATAAAAAGTTGAAGATTTATAGTTAATTTTTTTAAAATTAGTATATTTACGCTAAAATAAAGTATGGTAATGGGTTCATTTTTCGAATGTTTTGATAGTATGTATGGTTTCAGATTACAGGGTGCACACGGCAGCACTTTTGGTTGGCATCGGCTTTGGGTCATTTTCTTTCTTATGGATAGATTTTCATTTTATTCTGTAAATTTGTTTTACATCTTTATGTAATTGTGTTTTTTACTATCTGTGTCCCCCATGACGTCATATAAGACCTCTGGGGGACATTCACATTTTTTTTAGCATTTGACACTTTGAATGAAAGCTACACGTTTGCAAGCTCAATATTGGACTAACCTGTGTGCATCTAGCCTTATAGAGATTCCAGAGTCCAAGAGGATGATGCATCTTAGGCTAAATAGACCACCATCCAAAATAGTTATTATTTAGCCACAATGTTTTAACAAAAAAAAAAAAACAAAAAAACAAACCCAACAAAACAAACAATGCTGCAAAATGCTATGTATGATTTCAGTCTTAACCCTTTCCAATCCAATTTATATCCTGGTTTTCCTAGAGGGCTTACTCTTTTTCTTCTGTTATACGACGGCGCTATATGCTGGCTAAAGCCAGTACTGCATGAGGTGACACATTGGATAGGCTCCGACAGCAGAGAGGCTGGCAATATACAGTAAGAGAACCTCGACGGACGTCTTCCAACATCGGAGCTGTACAGCCTTAAATCATAATGTCTTTAGAGGTCAGTCAGTGGATTGGAAAGGGTTAAGAGGATGGGTCACTAGGTTGGAGTTTTCCCGGATTACACTACTACTGATGACGTGTCTCAGGATAGGACATCAATAGTTGATCATCATGGGTCCGCTGTTTGGGATCCTTGCCGATCAGCTGTTACTTGTGTTACGGCTGCAGCTTCTTCTCCTCCTCAGGTCTTTGACGTTGCATACAAATCAGTCGCATGGCCCCATGCAATGTATAGCGGTATGAACAGAACAGCGGGGCGCACCCAAGCACCGCCATCACTTCAGTCAGCTGATCAGCAGACCCCCACCGCTCAGACATATTTGTGGATAGGCCATCAATGGTGTACTCCTGGGAAACCCCTTTAATTTAGAGCATCTAGGCACATGGACACATGCATCTTGTGTATCTGGTCATTCTAACGAGTTTCCCGTGAATGGCACCAACATCCTGGTGATCTAGTTACGATTTGAAAAAGTGTCTTCTGTAACAGAAATCTGCTCCAAAACCTTCAACATGGTGGGAGACATTTATAAAACAGTCTTTGCTGCCCTGAGCAACCAATCACAGAGCGGCTTTCATTTTGCAAAGGCAGAATATGAAATGAAAGCTGAGCTGTGATTGGCTGCTATGGGCAACAAAGACACTTATAATATAAATCTCCTCCAGTATGTTTAACACATGGCCTCCATGTTACCACCTACAGCATAAGCGTTTACACCTCCATGTATGTGCTAGAGGCGTTGGAAGATGCAGTCCCATGACTGCTGGTGGCCATGATTGTTGCAGAGTAGGAAAATCATTTTTAACACTTAACATCCCAAGAGTAATTATCTTTTTCATCTGTTTGTAACACTTGTATTGACAAGAAAAAAAAAAATCATTAACCCTTCTTCCATATAAGAAAGGAACATTTAAACTCACCTTTCAAGAGCAACAATTCTACAATGTCGGCGTACCCTTTCCATGCGGCAGCATGCAGAGCCGTGTCACCAAGCTTATTCTGAGGGATAAAGGCAAAAATAGGAATTGTAAAAACATATTATTTCAAATTGTCAGGTCTAAAAAAGTCACATTACAGGGGTTGTCCAGGTATAAACAACTGAGGATCTAGCCTCACGATTGGTCACCAACAGGCATTCGGCGGCGGTCCACCGGGAGGGACGCTTTATCAGAGTACGGAGTTGGAAGCACACAGCCCTGATCTTTATGCTGCAAGCGTTATATGCTTCTTCAGTTTGTTGTGGGCAAAGTAACAAAGAACAATCCGATAAGAATAGGTCTTCTGTGTTTGCATGGTCACATCATATATAGCGCCCTTTATAAATGCTGTGACCATGCCAACACAGACCTAGAAAAAGCAGCTAATCAAGATTAGCCCAATAAGAATTATACTCCTTAGTGCACAGATCAGCTTAGGTAAATGTAAGATCAGAAGTAGAGATCATGTACACACCGACTGCAGCTCTAAGAGCAGTGTGAGTGCAGAAAAGCTGAACTGTCCCAGTTACTACAGAAGCTGAATGCCTGACAAGCAGCAGTGGATTGCAGAGGAGCTGCACTGCAAACCTGATTTACAGAAGTGGTCTGAAAAATTAGGTATGCTTTAACATTCTGGGAGAATTACTGAGAATACTGTGACTAAAGTTGTGCTTTACAACTTGGTATTCATAGAGGGGAGATCTCTTGCACCCACAATACAAAGTACCATACATACACAACATGCTCATGGGTTCACATAAAGGCAGGAATCTTACCTGCTGGTTGAGTTCAATGTTTGGCTGTGTCAGCAAAACCTCTACAACATCTGAAGGATACATAATGTACAGTTTAATGGTATATATTAGTCTACCATATTAAAAGAAAAGTTTATATCACTAAGAATAGCAACAATGTAACAAACTTCTAAAGCTGTACAGGCTTTCAAAAAGGTAGCCGACAAGTCATTTCCAGGCTGGTGCTGCAGCGCCAAATCAAAGGGAAAAAGCAGAGGATACAGAAGAACAGTTCCAAATTACCTTTATGTCCTCCATGAGATGCCCAATATAACGCAGTGCTTCCAGCTTTATCCAAACCGTTGACTCCAACTCTGTTCTCTAAACACTCTCTTAACCAACTCAGGTTACCTGGAATTTAATAGGAGATTTATTTTACAACAGGAACAACAAGAGCGTTTCAACCTCCCTATGAATCATACCGGCGGTCATAAAACGTCATAACAAGATGCTATGTACTAATAGTCACTAGACAATTGTTGATCTGCTTGGGAGTCTGGGTTAGCCGTCACCTAGGTTACTGCGGCTTTAAAAAAGTTCCTAATGTACTTTATAGTTTAGTACATACTGAGCTCAGTCTATTTTGAACAGCTGTAGCTGCAGTTCTATTGGGGCTACAACACACTTTAACCCCACAGATGCTGCAGTCATTGCCGACTGTGGTATCTAAAGGTTTTTACAGAAAAAAAAACCAAAACTTGATCATTACACAAGGCTTTAACCCCTTCCCGCAACAGGGCGTAAACTTACATCCTGGGGATAGCGCGAGATCACTTATGATCCCGCGCTATCCCGCAGCGGGAGCCGGCTGTCAGTTATAGCCGGCCTCCCGCTGCAACAGCGGGGGTGCATCGGAGATGCGCCCCCAGCTGTTAACCTCTTCCCTGCCGCGATCTATGTAGATCGCGGCATGGGAGGGGGTTCACAGAGGGAGCGTGCGCTCCCTCTGTGAAGTCACCGGGCTTTCGCGATATAATCGCAGAGAGCCTGGCTGGTTACCATGGCAACAGGACACCAGCACTGGCGTCCTGTATTGCTATAGCCTGTGATCGCTGTATTAGTGAGAAGCCATGGCAGGGCAGTAGTCCTGCCATGCCTTATCACAGCGATCATCAGTGCTGTACTGTAAGTGCCCCAGAGGGACACAAATTGTGTAAAAAAAGAAAAGAAAAATGAAAAAAAAAAAAAAGTGTAAAAAATAAATTAAATAAGTAAAAAAACCCCTTTTTTATGCTTTTTCTCACAGTAGCATAAAAAGTAAAAAAAAATTAAAACCCCACATATTTCGTATTGTCGCGTCCCTTACAACGCGTAACAAGTTGCATGCTTTTGACTGTGCACGGAAAAAAAGTAAAAAAAAAAATGCTAAAAAAACTGAGGCAAAATGCTAATTTTTAGCATTTTGCCTACCTAAAAACGCAATAAAAGTGATCAAAAAAGCCGTATGGACCCCAAAATAATACCAATAAAAACTACAGCTCGGCTCGCAAAAAATAAGCCCTCATGGAGCTCCGTACATAGAAAAATAAAAAAGTTACAGGACTTTGAATGCAGCAATAGAGGGAAAAAAAAAAAAAAAAAG
The DNA here is from genome assembly GCF_035609145.1 of Eleutherodactylus coqui. Lineage (NCBI taxonomy): Eukaryota > Metazoa > Chordata > Amphibia > Anura > Eleutherodactylidae > Eleutherodactylus > Eleutherodactylus coqui. The sequence goes on along the minus strand of NC_089841.1, from coordinate 211,787,379 downwards.
ATTTCCAAAAAAGGGTTTTTATTGCAGAAAAGTGGAAAAACCTAAAAAAAAAAAGGGAACGATTTTGGTATCGTTGTAATCATACCGACCCACAGAAAAAAAATGGAAATGTCTCATTTATGCTGCATGATTAACGCTGTTAGAAAAAAAAAATCTATGGTAGAATTGATGCGTTCTCTCCCTGCTATCATAAAAAAAAAAAACTAGAAGTTTTACAATATAGTCTATGTACCCAAAAGTGGTACCAATACAAACTACAGTTCGCCACGCAAATAACAAGCCCTTATACGGCCGCATCGACGGAAAAATAAAAAAAAAGTTTTGACTTTTGAAAAATGGAGAAGAAAATCAGCCAAAAATTGCTGCGTCCTTAAGCCTAAAATAGGCCATGTCCTTAAGGGGTTAAAGATAAAAACAAAAAAAATACCCCTACACAATTGTTATTGCCACATCCTATACTATTAATATTATACTGAAAGTTCCATGAAAATAAAAATATTCAAAATATCCATTTTATAATCATCCCAGGTTTCCAAAAATGGGAATTAAAAAAAAAAAAAAAGTATGTACTTCAAAATGGTACCAAGTAAAACTACAGGTTGTCCCTCAAAGCAAAAACAGTCCTGATACAGCTCTGTCGATTGAAAAATAAAAATCCTCTGGTCCTGGAATGTGGCGCCACAGAATTTTTTCTTATGTGCAATAAGTGCTTATATCTTTCTAAACATATTAAAACCCTTTATAATTTTGAAGTTGCCATACAGAATGGCAGAACACAGAGCCCTGCTAAATGGTTACTAACGACCTTCCGCTGTACAACACTTACCTCTTTTAGCTGCCTCATGCAGGGGATTATCAATGGATTCTGCCTGTTCCGCAACTGTAAAGAAAGGGTTAAAGCAATGACTCTTTTCAGCATCCTGTTCTAGCTGATCGCACACTGCATGCAGCCGACAATCACTTAACGATACTAATGTACTTCAAACGCCTCCCATTACCGATACACCCCCTTGGCGCTCTGTAGGTCAGCGTCATACGGGTTGTTTTGGTTAGCCCGCCTGCAGACGAACCATCTGGATTCCGCATGTTGGAGCCCGCAGCGGAGTCCGGCTCTGACCGCGTGGTTATGGATATAAAATCAGTGATCACATACAAACCAGGGTCCACGTTTTGCAGGTCCACACTATAGCTTTCATGTGTTACATTTGGGGTTTGCCTCCAATTTCACTCTTTGAATTGCAAAGTGCAGAATTGGCAGTGCCAACCCATGGCAGAACAGCTATGATGCGGCTTAAAATCTACAGCAAACCCTCAACATCCACAGCAGAAAAATGTGCGCTGTGTGACTGAGGTTCAGAAAATCTCATTAACTCTATAGTGCCTGCCATATGTTTTACATGATGGTCTTTAACCCCTTAATGACATGGCCTATTTTGGCGTTGAGGACCAAGCGATTTTTGGTATTTTTCCATCTCCATTTTTCAAAAGCCATAACTTTTTTATTTTTCCGTCGACGCGGCCGTATAAGGGCTTGTTTTTTGCGTGGCGAGCTGTAGTTTTTGTCGGTGCCACTTTTGGGTACATAGACAATATCGTAAAACTTTTATTATTTCTTTTTTATGATAACAGGGAGACAAAACGCATCAATTCTGCCATAAATTTTTTTTTTACAGCGTTAATCATGCAGCATAAATGACACACTAAATTTTTTCTGCGGGTCGGTACGGTAATAACGATACCAAAATTCTTATTTTTTTTTTAGGTTTTTGCACTTTTTTTGCAATAAAAACCCTTTTTTTTGGAAATCTTTTTTTCTTTATAGCTGCATTCAAAGTCCTGTAACTTTTTTATTTTTCTATGTACGGAGCTCTATGAGGGCTTATTTTTTGCGAGACGAGCTGTAGTTTCTTTTGGTTCCATTTCTGGGAATGTACGGCTTTTTTGATCACTTTTATTGCATTTTTTGGGAGGCAAAATGCTAAAAATCAGCATTCTGCCTCTGTTTTTTAGCGTTTTTTGTTACGCTTTTTGCCGTACAAAATAAAAAGCATATTCACCTTATTGTACGTGTCGTTACGGACGCGTCAATACCAAATATGTGGGGGTTTTAATTTTTTTAACCTTTTTTTATGGTAATATTAGAAAAAGCATAAAAGAAGCTACTGCTCTGCCATGCCTTATCGCTTATACAGCGATCATAGGCACAGGCAATACAGGACGCCAGTGTCTGGCATCCAGTTGCCATGGTGACAGGCTGGGCTCTCGCGATGACATCGCGAGTGCTGGCCGGAGACACAGAGGGAGTGCAGTCCCTCTGTGAACTCTTTTCCTGCCGCGATCTCCTTAGATCGCGGCAGGGAAGGGGTTAACAGCGGGGGGCGCATCTTCGATGCCCCCCCGCTGTTGCAGCGGGACGCCGGCTGTGACTGTCAGCCGGCTCCCGCTGCGGGATAGCGCGGGATCATATGTGATCTCGCGCTATCCCCAGGACGTACTGGTATGTCATGTTGCGGGAAGTACCAGGCTCCCAGGACGTACCGGTACGTCCTGGGGCGGGAAGGGGTTAATGCATTTTATTTTTTCTGATTAACGTACCACTTTGTACTCATCACTTCATTGATGAGATCTGCTCCGTTCCCCTGTTGTACCAAACCAAATCTCACAGCAGCCCGGAAGTCACTAGCTCCATACAGGTCTATGAGACTCCCATTGTAACACTAAGGCCTCATGTCCACGGGGTAAACAAGAATTAAAATCCGCAGCGTTTTTCCTGTATGCGGATCCGCGCCCCATAGGAATGCATTGACCACCCGCGGGTAGATAAATACCCGCCGATGGTAATTAAAAAATTTCTGGAGCCTGAAAAGAAATGGACATGCTCCATTTTAGTGCGGATCACGCGTGCGGGAGCTCATAGAGCACATAGCTACATTGATCTCCCACATGAAAAATAAAAGACAATTACTGTGCATCCGCAGCCCAAATCCGCGTTACAAATCCGCAGCGGATCCGATTTTCCCCGTGGACATGAGGCCTAAAGAAAAAGTCTTCCAGTCTACTTCACCGATGCGACTCACAGCAGAGATCACGAAGGCCAACTAAGGACTGGAAGAGGTCGGTCATCGATAAGTATATTTACTGCAATTGTGTCAATTGTACACTGGAGAGAAGGTAAAAATTTTTTTTTTTTTACCCGCAATAACCTATTAATGCCCATTTCTGCAGTTTCTGCATTTCTCTTTAAAGAGGTTCGGTCATTAACAAAAATTAAGTCAATACTTAGCTACTCCTTCCCAGATCTTCTCCTGTCTCCTGCATTCTACCGGCAGGTCAATGTAGGCTACGTCCCTTTGTGATGTAGCGGACAGTGCCAAGCAGGAAGCGCCGGATTCTTTGTCCCGCTAATGCAAGCCTGCGCCAAAAGGCAGTGTGCATGCTCAGTCCCAGCAATTGCTTGGCATAGCATCCGGCACTTTTTGCTTGGCCGTGAACGCTACATCACTAGTCACATAGCCTACACCGACCTGCCGGAAGACGACTGCAGCTGCATAACTGAAGAGGAGGATCACCGGCTTGCAGTGATGTGACCCGGGGGACTGCAGGAGCCAGGAGAAGATCGGCAAGTAGACGACCGCATGGGGAGGAATAGGAATTCTAGAAGTATAGAATTTTTGAATGACAAACCCCTTTAAACCAAGTGAGCCAACAATAAGGCCCCGGTCACACATCTTATGTTGGCCGATTCCACCACAAACACCACAACATTTCAGTAGTCAATTGAATGCTAGAGAATTCGAGCTGAGAAGAGTCCCGCTGTGCGCGCTCGGCAACTTGGCAGCACTGGAAAGAGGTACCAGACACCGATCCCCGTTTCCTCGTGTTTGAGCCCAACAACGTAGTTCATAGGGGGGGGGGGGGGGGGTTAAAATGTGATGACCAGTTCCTTTAAAGCAGACGTTAACAATTCTTCAAATGGTTGACAAATACTCGTTTTCTGAAACCCATAAGCTACAAGAACGTTTGGCTGTGGGGGACACATAGCATATCATCGGGAACCATGTCTATGGCCGGCCCAGTCTGAAGAAGGTGGCGCATGAGGTGCAGAACCTTACCGTAGTTACTCGGTATGAGGCCAGTTTTCCCTTTGCAGGTGCCCTTCCACCAGTTTGTATCAGTCTGGGAAGAAAGGAAAAAAAAAAAAAAAAAAAAAAAAAAAAACTTTAGACACTTTTTATATACATTCATGCAAAAATTGAAACCCATTTTAGAACGGTAGGACAGAAAATGCATAAAATTAGAGGCACATGAGGGTACATACATGTATATAAGTGATGCCCTCGGCATCTCTGCCACACAGATTCTGTAAGCAGCCATGCAAAGGGCATTAGGCCGGGTTCACAAGAGTGTATATTGCTGCATCATGCCACAGCAAGTACGTGATGGCACTGGGTACTTGCTGAGTGCCATCAATCGCCATGTAGTATCTTGGCGCAATTCATGTGAGCGGCTATATGACTGTCTTAGATTGGTACCACGTGTATGCTGTGACCATATGTTTGTGTGAGACAGCCCTGACACCGATCAAACACAAAACACACCCATAACAAAAAACAACACACAAGAATGTGCACGTGCAGCTTTTTTTTTTTTTCTACCCATGTTGCTAGGCAATGTGATTTTCACACAGCGTATTATATGATCATGCGGCCCCGGCCTTAACCGTTCGCAGGGTTTGTGCACATTATGCTGTTTCCAGCAGTATTGGTTTTGACGCCCTTCGTGTAATACATGGATGGCCATAGTCTACTAAGAGTGAAGACCACCGTGGCTCATTCGGCCGGGTCGCCACTTCACATCTATATGCCCAAGCAGAAAACCCTTTTAAAACAAACAGAATCACAGATTAACCCTTTCCAATCCAATTTGTATCCCAGTTTTCCTAAGGGGTTTACTTTTTTCCTGCAGTTATACAACAGCGCTATCTGCTGGCTAAAGCCAGTACTGCATGACGTGAGACATTGGATAGGCTCTGACAGCATAGAGGCTGACAATATACAGTAAGAGAACCCCGACGGACGTCTTCCAACATCGGAGCTGCACAGCCCTAAATCATAATGTCTTTAGATGTCAGTAGGGCAGCTCCGATTATACACAACTTTCCATAAACCAAAAGTACTTGGCGATTTTCTATCTAGGAAACCCAAAAACTTTTTCGCTTTTGTCTGGTTTCCTATGAAAGTTGATATGAATTTACCTTGTATGTTAAAAAAAAACAAGGCCTGTCTAGAGTATCTGCTGAAACTGGACTCCAGCATCCAAGCACTTTTGTATGAGGGTCTGCATATTGGTGAAGACATTGAAATATGAGACAGCAACCTCCCCCAGTGTCTGGTCTTTGGGGGCGTCAATTGTTCACAGCTCACTGCTGCATACACGGCTCCTCAGTGAACCCCATAAGAAGTCAGCTGGCATCAGGATTGGCGATCTCAGATGCCAGACTTTTTTTTTTTTAAGTAATAAGATCAGAGGTACGAGAACTAAGTCATATGTGGAGACCCTCCACCCACCCCCGCTCTCCCTCCAAATATTACCACCAGACAGTAAATACTCCCATCATATTAGTAATAAACATAATCATTATACATAGAAATATCATCCCAAAATTCAAGGTCCGCCCAAATATTTCTGTTACACCATGACCACTACAACCAAATACCACCCTAGTGTTACTGAATAAAAACACTACGCAACGACCAATGTTTCCACTACACCAGGCCCAAATATTACTGCCACACCTATGACCACTACCGTTATCACTGCCTAGTGACTGTTATCCCCAAACAGTTACTGAATAAGAACCACAGTACAAAGGCCAATATTACCACCATCAGCGACCATGTAGCAGTAGATACCAGTTCTACACAAGCGCTCTATAGAGCGTATATGTGATTATAGTACCGTTATATCCAGTAATCACAGGTGACAGTCCTCTCTGGCTGGAGTTTTTCACTTTTCCATCTGGCCCAAACCTCCACGATGACTTCTTCCAGCCAGACTTGTCTCTGCAAAGTTTGCAACACAAGACATCTTTGGTTCCTCACTTTTCCAGCATCCCACTAACATTTTCCGCAGCGTGAATACACTCTCCATTTTGCTGCTACTCTGAATTCTGTGCCTGCTGCTGCCCTATCTGCCATTATTACCTGCTATGTGGCATGGTAGACCCAAATACTGTACTTCAGATTGAATGCTGTAACTACCGTGTTTCCCCGAAAATAAGACAGTGTCTTATATTAATTTTTCAAAATGGTTTAACTTTTTTCATGTATAGCTGCCTGGACACTATTTAAATTGACTTTTTAAATTAACTGTTAGCAGGGCTTAATTTTGGAGTAGGGCTTATATTTCAAGCATCCTCAAAAAGCCTAAAAAATCATTTTGCATCCTCAAAAATTCAGAAAAATCATGCTATGTCTTATTTTCAGGGAAACAGGGTACGATTAACAACCCCTTTAACCCCCCCCCCCCCCCCCAAAAAAAAAAAATAGACACAAAACACCTTTGAGAAGAATATCGCCAACTAGATATTTTCCCTTCGGGGGTCAATAATGTACCACACAGTAATAGTGCCATCTGCGTACGACACAAAGTAATACGGATCATGTCAGTGCCAAACAGTACAGCAAGTGTTTTCTTAGCGCTGCAACATAGTAACAACACTGACCATGGTGCCCCCACGAAAATAATAATGCCCTATGGGTGCGCTCTAGAAAGTAGCAGGACCCTCATTTATCACTCTAGACAGTATAACACCCCTTGAAGTCAATAACATTCCATATTTGCCCCTTGAAGAGTAATACCAGTGAGTCCCGCCTCTTAAAGGTAATGCCAGTGTGCCCTTTAAATGCAATTACATTTCTCATTGCCCCCTTAGTTCCCTTGCCTCTAGAGCTGCCCTTTAGAGCCTTTAGTTATGGTGCCCCCACACACTGCAAGAGTACCCCCAACTCCCGATGACAGCAGGACACAGTAAACAAAAAAAAGCAGCACGCCCAGCTCCGCCCACCTCCAACAGTCCGTCCTAGCCCCACCCCCTCTATAGTACAGGACATTCTACTGTAGAGTGAACTTAGAGGGGGCGGGGCCAGGGGAGGCTGTCTATTATACACTCATCATTCAGGATTTTATCGTTCAGTACTGAACGGCCGCTGTGTTATTGAATGGAGAGGGGTGCGGGAGCGGGAGGAGAGAAATCACCTGCAGCTGCCCCGCTGTGAAGCAAGAACACCCGCTCCTGTACAAAAGTATGTGAGCAGGTACTTGTGGGGACGAGCGTCGGCATCGTTTGCTTAGGTACATCTTTAGTTCAATGTGCAGGCGTATCAGAGCCAGATTGGCTTAGATACATCTGCACAGCCTTATCAGCTTAGACACCTCTGTACAGCAGAGGTATCTATGCCAATCATGGGCGATACGTCTGCCGAGCTGCTGTATCACACGAGATCGGCTTAGATACATCAGCTCGGCAGACAGTATCACACATATGATAGTTGCCCCCAGCAAAGACAGTGACCCCCCAGCAATCGCCCCAGCAGAGACAGTGACCCCCCAACAGGAGTTCACTCCTGTAGGCAAGTATGTATCTTCTGTATGGCTCATTTACAAAGCAGACAGTATATTACAAAGTGCTGTGTAATCGCCATACAGAAGTGCACACATGCATTTGCCACGACCAGACAAGCTTGTTTTGTGGTTGCATCTCGCCATCACGGCTACAGTCCACTTCGTTGAGAGGTTCGGTCGTTCAAGAGATAAAAAGGGGGAAGATTTATGAAAAAAAAAGTGCTGCAAAAAAACCCCAAAAACAAACCACCAACAAAAAACGTCTCGTTTAACCAGAGCGCAGCTTTCATTCGTTATAGCGCTTGTGGGTGCATTCATACGTTGCTGATTTGCTGTAAATTTTTTCTACTGGATCTTAAAACTAAAAGTTGATTATGTCAATAAAGGGTTAAAATACATTTAACCCCTTGAGTGGCGGGTTTCCTACCACCCTGTCGTGCCCACCAGGGCAGGTTTTTTAAAATGGTCTAATCATTGAATTTCAACTAAATTTTGCAGTTGCGTCTCAAGAGCCATAACTTTTTCATTTTTCCATTGACATGGCCATATGAGGGCTTGTTTTTTGCGGGACAAGTTGTGATTTTTTAAACAGGGGGAGGAAAAAAAGAAATGGGGAAAAAAGAAAAAAAGGTGCCATGTCATTAAGGGGTTAAATAATGTATCAACTTCCTTCTCTGGGTCATTACGACACATGGATACCACATGTGTGATTGTATTTTTGATTTTTTCACAAAGTAAAGGGAGACAAGTGTTTTTATAATTTTTTAACTTTTTTTTTTCTTCTTTTTTTTTTGTCCCTTTAGGGGACTTCCACAGGGACCCATCAGGACCCCTGATCACATTCCGGGGGTCCGATGGTGACAGCCCTTTACATGCTGCAGTGACAGCCCTTTACATGCTGCAGTCACATAGACTCCAGCATGTAAAGGGTTAACACAGCAGAGATCGGAGGTTTTCTCTGATCTCTGCTGTAAGAGCTGGTACCTATCTGTCCTCTGACAGCTAACAACCAGCTCTCCCTGCCACAGAGACCATCGGCTTGCTTCTGACAAGCCGATGGTCTCTATGGCAACCTGTAAACAAAGCAGGAGATTGCCGGCAGATCGGCAATATCTTCTGCTGGTTTTTCAAAGCCCTTGCACTGCTCTGTGTGGGTCTGTGCAGGCAGAGCACACTGTCACAGCTTGTGGCATTGTGCTCTGCAGCTCCCATAGTGATACATAGCCCGTAAATCTTCCGGGCTATGTTGCTATGAGCAGTGGAGCTCGTCCCGGAAAATTTCCGGGCGTGCCACTCAAGGGGTTAAGGCAGTTGATTTATGTGCCAACTATATCTAGTTTTCACAGATTTTACCCCCCTTCAAATCAACTAAAAGGGTAAAATCCACCGCATGCACCAAAAATGCACCAAATTCTGCTGAAAGTCAATGATGTGTGAACGCACCTCGAAATATGAAACCTGCCCTGTGATTGGTTGCTACGAGCAACAAAGGCATTTTTCCATTTAGACAGTTTTAAATCTGAACCATAATCTTCTGCCAGGTGAAGCATAGACAAATTACAAGGTTATTGCAGAATGTTTGGGGTTTCCTGGTAGGAGAATCACTCTGTATAAGTGAGATAAGGAACTCTGTAATGTATCTTGTCTGAGAAAAAAAGAAAAAAAAAAAAAAAGTCTTTCTTCACTTATCAGACATTTCCTACCCCCCCCCCCTCCTTCCCTCTCACTCACTTTAGCTTCACTTAGGGAGAAGGTACAGATGCCCATAGAAGACTATGGAGAGGGCAGGGGGAGTGAAAAAAGAACATAGCATGTTCTATTTTACCGCATCTCTATAGGTGCACACAAAACGCTGTACATAGTGACATGGTGTGTAATTGCGTAAGCGCAAAAAGCAGGAAAAAAAACAAAAACAGGAAGCCTGTGCATGACAGCGTGCACGAGATACGCTGTCATGCGCAGGCAAAAATTGCTGCTGTACGCAGGTCCAAACGCTGTGATATATACTCAGGTTTACCACATGCTGGTGTGAGACTGCCTAAGGGTGGTTTCACACCTATGCTCGGGGAACCAAACAGCGTAGAACAGACCCCATTGACTATAATGGTCTAACGGTCATGTCACCTTCCATACACACAAAGAAGAGGAGAGCCTATCTCATCTCTCTGTAATACACCCTCAAACATCCAGTATTGAGCTTATTATAGAGCAGTAGTACTGAGCAGTGTAGCGGTGATCCCAGAAATGGAGTGGAAGAAAAATCTACTAGAGCCTTTCGCTAGGTCTGTGACTGCTTCTCTTAGCTGCTTCCTCCTCAATTTTATGGGCAACTGTAATCTGATCTCTCAGTGAAACAAAAAAGCCATGTTCTCTCTAAAAGAGAGGGAGATCAAGGCAGAAGCGATGCCCGATAAGTGGCAAGAGAGGCATTCTTATCTAATAAGACAAATTACTACTTTTTTTTTGTTATAGTTGCCTGTTCTACTGACTTATGAAAAAGTTGCTTATAATTGTAGGTAGACTTTAATGCTGCAGAAAGTAATCCATGGGAGGCGGTTCACAGAGAGATGAGGAAGGAGATGCTGGTAACCAGCATTGTGCAATCAACTCAATTTATTATCAGTGGCAATTCAGGAAATGAAGTAAGTGAAGATGTGTTCTATGAATGTGAGAAATGATGTAAGACGCCGACCTTACCATATCTGAAATGTAGAGGATGTCCCCTTCATCGAAGTACAACTCATCAGGCTGCAAGAAAGTACATAGAAGCTCAATCATAATGTAACTGGAAGGTAAAGATCACAGTATCTGTTACATGTTCATGTCTGCCTGCTGCCCACTAGACTAGGGTAGTGTATGGGTCCTTATATACAGGATGACCTGGAAGGCGCAAATGCCCGACAGCTCGGCCGAGCGAGGATCGGTACTGTGCTTCCATGCAGCAACGAACATCACTCAGTGAATGGAGGCAGAGCGGGTCGGGAATTGTTCCTTTCCTAACAGGCAGTCCCCGCGCGAGCCGCCGACCGCCCCAGCCCCCCGCGCGAACAGCCGACCGCCCCAGCCCCCCGCGCGAACAGCCGACCGCCCCAGCCCCCCGCGCGAACAGCCGACCGCCCCAGCCCCCCGCGCGAACAGCCGACCGCCCCAGCCCCCCGCGCGAACAGCCGACCGCCCCAGCCCCTGCGCGAACAGCCGACCGCCCCAACAATCGCTCATACCGTATTCTCGCTGATCGCGGTAATCTGAACGATTTGCCGCTCCGTGTAAAAGGGCCCTTAATAAAGCTGGCATACTTCTCACCCATCGCCAGACCCGGTGGCTCGTGACCAAGCAGCCGGCTCTCATGTCTTTATTAACACCTAGACGGCACCACTCCCTGACCTGTGGCTCATCGTATACAACCATGCTATAATACAGCGATTATACTAATAACCTCATAAACTGGGAGAGGAATCCAGGTACATACCGTTCTGGGTTCAAACGTGTACAAGGCCCGGAATACCTTTACTTGGCCTGAGGAAGAAAAAACAGAGAAATGAGCAAAAGTAGTTATCATTCATCCAACTAAGGCCTTCCTCACATGCGTTACAGTAAGCACTGCAATTTAAATTGTAGCGATTTGACTTTCACTTCCGGACAGTATTGGTATTGCAGGCAAAGTTCCTATTCCCCTTTAATGCCTGTAATACCAATACTGGCCACTACAGCAGGAACAGAGCTGTCTGCTACCGGCAGAAAATAGTTAAACAACGTAACAGCTGATCTTGGGGACAGACCCCTGCCAATTATTAACAGCTTATCATAAGAATAGGCCATCAATAATTTACAAATGGACAACCCCTTTCAGTTAAAGGTATTTTCCATAAATTTACTATTGATGGCCACTAGTACTCTGTTAGATGCTTTAAGTTAAAGGGTTTTTTCAGGAGTACAGCATGGATGACCTGTCCTCAGGATAGGTCGTCAATAGCTGATTAGCAGGGGTCCACCATTCAGGATCCCCGCTGATCAACTGATTCTTGGGCCAGCTGTCTGCGTAGCCAAGTAAGACATCTACATTGAGGGCGGAAGTGTAATACAAGGCATCACTCCCATAGATTTAAATGGGAGCGATGCCTTCTGTTACACTTCTGGCTCCGGACACAACAAGGACATCCAGCCTTGCTGCATAAACAGCGGGCCCCAGCTGACCGATGGGGATCCTGGCTGATCATCTATTGGGGGCATATGCCAAGGATAGTTCATCAATAGTAGATTCCTGTAAAACCTCTAAGTTATTGAAGCCATACTTCAAGCTTTTCTTAGAAAGTTAGAAAAAGTTCAAGTCAAGAACACAAAAGTAGTCTGGAAATGCAGTAAGAAAGTCACCGTGCAGCAACCGAGGACAAACTGCGGCCCGCGATGAATCATGTATGCCCAACTATACTGTAACAGCATGACAGGAAGCGAAGGAAACCAGTTGAGACATCTTTCCTGCGCCTCCGGCTATTTCCACCCTGCACAATAATGATGAGTAATACAGTCTTCAGAGCAGACAGATAACACGCGGCTCCTGTCATCCTCCCCGATTCTACGCGCCTTCACCCAGATCCCCAACGCCACCATCTCTGCTACATGGAATCCTGTATGGGGGTCCCCCTACTGGTCATGGCAGTGCCACCTTCTGCCCCCCCCCCCCCCCCCCCTCTATATTGTGTCTGGGGCGCAAGCACACAGGTGTACGCCATTTTTGTCTGTGACAAACAGTATGTGTATTCGGGCTCAGTCCCGCAGCCGTGTGAAAGTCTATGGCTACTCAGGGCAGCAAATTGCGCCCAACAGCGTTTTTCACTTAGCAGCGTTCCATATTACACGCCGCACATACGCAGTGTATCAAGTATGTTCAGCGTTCTATACACCCATAGAGAATAGGGCTGTACGCACGCAATACGTGGTAAAATAAAATATGTTGCCCCCCCCACGCAATAAAAACTGCTAGTGTGAAAATTTATTTTCATCGACCCCACTGACCACGTATTATATGCGGTCAAGTTACGTTCGTGTGATTGAGCCCTCTGGCTGCGCTATATTCTTCCCCGTTCTCAGGATTAATGGGTTCGCAGCAGGTGGCTCTCCGCCCACCGGATACTCCGCACATATCCTGTAGACAGGCGATACGTTAGTCTCGTCAGACAACCCCTTTAATAGAACCGTGCGAAAGGGCGGTATGGCGACTGCCGTGAGAAGCTGTACGGTGAAGTCAGCTTTTATTACTAGAACATTAAGGCCGGCTCACACGAGCGTCCGGTAAACCGCTACATATAACCCGCTGTGCGAGCAGGCGTATCACCACGTACGGCAGCAATTTTTGAGAGCACGTCTCACGCACGCTGTCATGCGCAGTCTCCCCGGTTTCTTTTTAATTTCCCGCTCTATCGCTTAGTGACGGTGCGTATGAACTCAATGTTTTCACTCCTGTGATGTTTGCCTATGGAGCCATCTTTTTATCGCGACGCACGAACTTGCGATGTGATGCATTTTTAACATTAGAACCTCCTATTAAATTTTCGTGCAAGAAAACCGCGAGGCGGCAGCGATGCGGAATTACTCTCAGGAAGGAGCAGCACCGACACTCAAGAATCGCAGGAACAAAGACGCAATTTTATCACAGTAAAGTTGCGCTCGCCAGTGTAAAGGAGCACGAAGGCTGGGTTCTCACACGCCGGAATCCCGCGGGTTTTGAAGAGGCCTGGCCACTCGCTTTTCCATTGCGGCTGGCGCTCCCATAGAGAGCAGCGGAATAAACAAAACGGACATGCTGCGGCCAGCGAATCCGCGCCGCAGTGGCGGCTTTACCGCAATGGATTCGCCGTCCTGTGTGGACAAGATTTCTGACAAATCTCGTCCACATGGCTGGCTATCCCCGGAATTAGCGGCCACAGGCCGATTGGCCGCGGCAAAATTCCAGACGGAATTTCCACGGCAAATCCGCCCTGTGTGAACCCAGCCTTAGGGTTTGCTCTAACAATGAAATTCTGCTGCGGAATCGGCACATATAGCGCGTCATATCCGCACCTGCCGGGGGTCCCATTCATCTGACCAGTAATGTAAATGACGCAGATTTATAACATCACATTATACGCCCCTCTGAAGGGCAGTGCTGTTAGGGGAGAAAACGAGGGGGGTGGCTTCAGATGGAAAGAAAATGGCGCATTACTACGGAAGAGTATATATTAGTAAGTTGGCAAGGGCCCACTATATACACTGCCTTACAGAAGAAACGACCCACCATGAAGAGGTTATTGCGGCGTATGATTTACAAGTTATGCAATTGGTGCATTTTCCGGGAAAAATAAAAAATAAAAAAATTCTGATTCGGGGAGCGTGATAAAGGGAGCACCGGGCCGCGAAGCTTACTGTGAAGACGCTGCCACACCCACGGAAACAGCTCTGTGCGCGGATAAAGATTAACGAGTGAAGATGCCATCGAGCTGCACATGTGCCTACGGAGAGCAGTTAGCCTTCCCGCGGTAAGAACTCAACGGGACGCCAAAACTGGAGCTCGAATTTGGAGATTCTCGACAGTAGAGCAAAACCTGCATCGTTGTAGCGGGGGGGAATGGAGCACGGATGAACGCCGCAACGCACAGATCGACGCAACCGCCATCATACAGCTCCACAATCGATATCCCGCGGAGTGCCTGGACAGGTTTGGATGCGCCAAAGTCAACGATGACAACTTCTGGTTGGCAGGTTTATGGTCAAGTTATGAAGACCCTCACACCACATCACGGTGCTGTACACTTGGCGCTGCTCCAAGGCTACCCGGCGTGGTAAACGGTACAGTGTGGCGTTCACCGATGCATCAAGATTCTGTCTTAGCAAAGATGATCAATGAGCGAGGGTCCGGAAGAGATGGGGCAATCGAGCTGATCCTTTGGGGTGCCACACAGCTCGTCAATGTGGAGCCATGGTTTGGGGTGCAGTCAGCATCAACAGCTGATCTCCTCTGGTACACATCGGGCACACCGACGGCACGCCTGTACACTGCCATATCCTCAGGACATACCCAATGCCATTTTCCAGCAGGTAGACAACACGTGGCCCCATACAGCGATAGTCAGCACCGCTTTGGTTGGCTTATAAATGGGCACGGTTTAAGGCTATAGGTTGGCATTATTCAGGCGCTCTATGACAGCGCCGCTATCTCTCTTCATACAGTGCGGCGTTAGCTGTTTATTACAGCTGACACCCGCGGGCAATAGCCACGATCGTCCGTACGGCCGATTGCAGCTGTTAACCCTTTAAATGCCGCTGTCAATTCTGACAGCGGCATTTAAATCCCCCGAACGATGCTCATGGGTCCCGTACGGCCCCCTGCGGCGAGATCGGGGGAGCCGTGCAGGTGTCATGGAAGCCAGGGGCCTTCTAAAATGCACCAGGGCTGCCTTGGGAGACTGCCTATCAAGCCATGCCCGTGGGGTGCCTTGATAGACTGCCTGTCAAAAAGCAGTATGACCAAAAATACGTGTTTGGTATCGCTGCGTCTGTAAAAGTCCGATCTATCAGATTAAAGCATTATTTACCCCACATGGTGAACGTGGTTTGAAGAAAAATAAATAAATAAGCCAGAAATGCACTTTTTTGGTCACCCTGTGTAATAAAAAGCGATCAAAAAGTCAATTGTTTGCAAAAATGGTACCAATGGAAACGACAGGACATACCGCACAAAATGAGCCCTCATATAACTATGTCAATGGAAAAATTAGTTACTGTGCGCAGGAAATGGGCACAAAAAAAAATATCTTAAAAAAAAAATAAAAAAAAAAAAAAATACAGTAGTACAGCAAAAAAAAACAACAAAAAAAACTATACAGTTTGGTATCGTAGTAATCGTACCGACCCATAGAATAAAGTTATCAGGGCATTTTTGTTGCAGTTTGTTCACCGTAGAAACAAGACGTAATGAAAGATGCGGAATGTTGTTTTTTTTCCCATTTCTCTCCACTTATAATGTACTGAAAAACTTAAAAAAAAATTCTATGGTACAATAAATAGCACCACTGAAAACTACAACTCGTCCCACATAAAACAAGCCCTCATACAGCGACGTCGATGGGTAAATAAAGGAGTTATGATTTTTTAAAAGGGAGGAGGAAAAAAAACTAAAATGGAAAAAAAAAAAAGCAAACAAGCTCCGTCACTAAGAGGTTAACCCCTTCCCAACAGCCATACGGATATATACATCCTACCCGTATTCGCCCTGTG
The DNA here is from genome assembly GCF_035609145.1 of Eleutherodactylus coqui. NCBI lineage: Eukaryota > Metazoa > Chordata > Amphibia > Anura > Eleutherodactylidae > Eleutherodactylus > Eleutherodactylus coqui. The sequence continues at coordinate 211,771,506 of NC_089841.1, read as the reverse complement.
CAGTTAGGATGTATATAGATGTGCATCACTTCTATGGGACGGCGATCCTCAGGCTCGTGTTTTATACGGTCGGAGAATTGCCAGCGCTTCCCACCGATTTCAATGTGAAACCGCGGACGCCATGAGCGCTCCTCTAAGGGCCATTAAAAGCAACTTCCGAGGGAGCGGCAAAAAAATAGAACACGGCGCCACCTTTTTTTCTCAGACTAAGGGTGACTACCCACCATAGTTTTTTTTTTACTGCGAAATTCGCAGCGTTTTTTTTCTGCAGAGGTCTATGGGACTTGTAATGTTAAAAATCGCAATCACGCAAATTCACGATAAATTATGATTTTGCGTGATTGCAATTTTAATATTACAAGTCCCATAGACCCCTGCAGGAAAAAAAAAACGCAGTGAATTTCGCAGCAAAAAAACCCCGTAGTAGGTAGCCACCCTTAATTCAGAAGAATGGCGCTCATATTCCTACGGGTTTTGTGCATCTCGCAGCACAGGAGGTTCTCGCCGTGGGACTAACCCCTTATGGGGGTCAAAAGACGGCAACAGAAAATTAAGGAAAACTTTTTTTTCAAAGCATTACTACATGAAAAAAAATTACATATATAGAAATATTTGGTGCGGCTGTAGTCGCGTGAACGCCGTGACAACGGAACACCCCAAAATAAGGGAACTTTTTCCATCACTCCCCACTTGAAGTTCTTCAAAGCTCGTGCCCCCCGGGGATGGAGGGGTTAACAGTACACCGCAGTACCTCCTCGGCCAGGTAGTGCAGCGGGGAGCGGCGGCCGTCTACAATGGGCTGAGTGTCAGGAAGTGCCGCCGCTCCCCAGCAGTGCCCAGACCCCGCACACTGCAGCCCTGCACGGGCGGCCTGTCTCACCTGGCTTCGCCGGTTTCGGTGGCGGCTTAGACATGGTGTGAGCGGCGGGCAGAGCTGACACGGCGGGAGGAATCCGGTGATGGCCCGTAGATGGAGGTCACTGGTCCGCCCGAGAATAAGGAAGTGATCGGCGGGCGGCGAGGGGAGGAGCCGCTGCATGTCCCCGCCCCCTCCACGCAAGCATCACCGCCGGGTATACACAGCTGGCTCATGTCATATGTACATACAGCCGTCTCATATATATATATATATATATATATGAGACGCACAGCCGGCACACCTCCATGTACATACAGTTGTCGCATGTCACACACACTATATATATATAATGTCTGGCTCATGTATAGCTCGGATTATATATATATATATATATATATATATATATATATATACACACACATACATACACACACACACATATATATATATATATATATATATATATATATATATATACACACACACACACACAGCTATTCACACAGCCGGCTCATGTATAGCCCTGTCATTTATATGTATACACAGCCGGCTCATGTCATTCAGCCCTACATTAAAGATCCCAAAGTCGTGGGCGTGCACCTCTGTGGCCCCCCCGAGTCTTCCCAATGACTGCCTTCATAGCCCACCAGGCATCACATACTCCCCTGCAGTCCAAACTTTTCGGACGATGCAGGCACAGTCAAGAACTAAGCCGAAGAGCAGTCACATGTAGTGTAAGCCCATGGCACGTATGTAGACCGCATACATGTACTGTGAGGGGGGGTTGCTGTCATCAAGGGGAATAAATGAAGATTTAAAAAATCCCCCGCTGAACAGTCTGCTTTCACCCCCAGACCAGATGCAGAGGACTTTGGACACGTGACCTGTTCCAGAACCACTGCAGCTCATGGCAGTCTGGATTGAGTACAAGAAAAAATGAAGTCCTGGAATCCGGTTTTTCAGTCCTCCATGGATCACACTTGTTTTTCCAGCACATCCCTAGACTGATATCTGGGTGTATTTGTAGGCCAAGTCATCACCATGAACAGTTTGTCATGTTCAACCCGTGGCTGAGCCATTTTTGCAATGTAGTAGGGCAGAGAGTGTTAAAGGGGTTGTCCCGCGGCAGCAAGTGGGTCTATACACTTCTGTATGGCCATATTAATGCACTTTGTAATGTACATTGTGCATTAATTATGAGCCATACAGAAGTTATTCACTTACCTGCTCCGTTGCTAGCGTCCTTGTCTCCATGGTGCCGTCTAACTTCAGCGTCTAATCGCCCGATTAGACGCGCTTGCGCAGTCCGGTCTTCTCCCTTCTGAATGGGGCCGCTCGTGCCAGAGAGCTGCTCCTCGTAGCTCCACCCCGTCACGTGTGCTGATTCCAGCCAATCAGGAGGCTGGAATCGGCAATGGACCGCACAGAAGACCTGCGGTCCACCGAGGGTGAAGATCCCGGCGGCCATCTTCGCAAGGTAAGTAAGAAGTCACCGGAGCGCGGGGATTCGGGTAAGTACTATCCGGTTTTTTTTTTAAACCCCTGCATCGGGTTTGTCTCGCGCCGAACGTTTCGGCGCGGGACAACCCCTTTAAGGCAGCGGAATGCAGTCCTAAGCTCTCACTCAGGACCTTTAGGTTGCCGGTTCAGTCCCCGCTTGGTCCAGGTAGCCGACTCAAGGTTGACTCAGCCTCCCATCCTTCTGAGGTCAGTAAAATGAGTACCCAGCTTGGTGATGGTGGTGGTGGTGGGGGGGTAAAGATGACTGGGGAAGGCAAACCACCCTGCAAAAACAGTCTGCCAAGAAAACATCAAAATGTACTGTCACCCTCGGTCACGACTCAGTGCTCACACCAGGGGACTTTACCTTCTACCTAGGTGTCATTATCCTGATGAAAGCATCCACCACCATTAGGGAATATGGCTGTCTAGTAAATCCACATGCATGCCCATAAGCCAAGGTTTCCCAGCAGAACATTGCCCACAGCAGCACAGTACCTCCTCCAGCCTGTCCCATAGTACATGCTGGTGCCATCCCCAGGTAAGTGATAGACACGCACCCAACTGTCCACCTGATGTAAAAGAAAACGGGATTCATCAGACCAGGTAGCCTTCTTCCATTACTCCATGGTCCAGTTCTGATGCTCACGTGCCCGTTGTAGGCGCTTTTGATGGTGGACAGGGGTTCGCATGGGTACGCTGAATGGTCTGTGACTACACATGAAGCTGCAATGTCAGTGTTCTGACACCCTTCTATCAGAGCCTGGTTTGGAGTGATCATAGATGTTGAGTTCACCAGGTTTACCGCTAATTGCTGTGCTTCATCTCTTCTTGCCATAAAATCACGATAAGTACAGCCAAAGCATGGCAGTTAGTGGGAAATCGGGTGGAATTACTGCAATTCAGCTGCAACATGTAGGAGAACCGACCTGTTCTATGCTGCCCTTGCATAGGGTAATAGTCTGAGGACAGATCGGCTTTAAAGGGAACTTGCCATGATGAAAATAGTGTCTGATCTGCAGGCAGCATGTAACACAGAAGGGCGAGCTGAGCAGACTCATATACGGTTTTGTTGAAACACTTTCAACATCACATGTATTTTATTCATTTATATCTGTACTCTTTCTATACTTAGGACCGCCTACTGGACTCCTTTCAGAGGTTGACAGCTGTCTGTGTATACATGGTCATATAGGAAAGGCTGTAAATCACTGATAGGAGTCCAGTGGGCGGTCCTATTAGAGGATGACAGCTGTTTGTGTATACACGGTCATATACAGAAGGCTGTAAATCACTGATAGGAGTCCAGTGGGCGGTTCTATCAGTAGTTGACAGCTGTCTGTGTATACACAGTCATATAGGAAAAGCTGTAAGTCACTGATAGGAGTCCAGCTGACGGTTCTATCAGAGGTTGACCACTATTTGTGTATACAGAAGGCTGTAAGTCACTGATAGAAGTCCAGTGAGCGTCCTATCAGAGGTTGACAACTGTTTGTATGCACGATCATATACAGAAGGCAGTAAGTCACTGATAGGAGTCCAGTGGGCGGTTCTAGCAGAGGTTGACAACTGTTTGTATACACGATCATATACAGAAGCCTGTAAGTCACTGATAGGAGTCCAGTGGGTGGTTCTATCAGTGGTTGACAGCTGTCTGTGTATACACAGTCATATAGGGAAAGTTGTAAGTCACTGATAGGAGTCCAGCTGGCTGTTCTATCAGAGGTTGACCACTATTTGTGTATACAGAAGGCTGTAAGTCACTGATAGAAGTCCAGTGAGCGTCCTATCAGAGGTTGACAACTGTTTGTATGCACGATCATATACAGAAGGCTGTAAGTCACTGATAGGAGTCCAGTGGGTGGTTCTATCAGAGGTTGACAACTGTTTGTATACACAATCATATACAGAAGGCTGTAAGTCACTGATAGGAGTCAAGTGGGCGGTTCTATCAGTGGTTGACAGGTGTCTGTGTATACACAGTCATATAGGGAAAGCTGTAAGTCACTGATAGGAGTCCAGATGGCTGTTCTATCAGAGGTTGACCACTATTTGTGTATACAGAAGGCTGTAAGTCACTGATAGAAGTCCAGTGAGCGTCCTATCAGAGGTTGACAACTGTCTGTATACACGATCATATACAGAAGGCTGTAAGTCACTGATAGGAGTCCAGTGGGTGGTTCTATCAGAGGTTGACCGCTGTCTGTGTATACAGAAGGCTGTAAGTCACTGATAGAAGTCCAGTGATCGGTTCTATCAGAGGTTGACCGCTGTCTGTGTATACATGGTCATATAGGGAAAACTGTAAGTCACTGATAGGACCTCCCACTGGACTCCTAAGTATAGAAAGAGGAGGGCTGAATAAAATACGAGTTATACTGGATGCAATCTGATACAGTTCCCCCATATCAGTGACAGACACATTCTTAGGTGTCAACCTGGTTGAGATGCCTACAGGGTGATCCTTTCACGGTCCACTGAGTGGGCATGGTGTGGTGTGATGGAGTTGTCCTACCACTTTCTCCTGGTCACTAATCAGTTCCGATACGGTGCGTGGGTGGCTGGGGTGAGGGTTATTATGGTAATAAGAGGAAGTCTTGATCTCCGCCACACAATGAAGCTCAGTGTAAACCATCACATGGAACTACTGGCAGGGCGCTCAGCATTCATACAGGAGGGGATACTTCTCTGTACCAGCTGCTACACTCAGCTTCCTTTGTGGCAGAGATCAAAACATTCTTCTATGAAACTGGATATTCATTCCCAAAGAGCATCATATACATTGTATCACATTTACACATATATGATAGATATTACTCACACAACACACAGAAGGGGATTCACTATGAATGGGGAATATAAAGGAAGGACTTCTTCCTGCTGGACTCACTTCAGACTTTCGCTCAAAAACTACGTATGTGCTTGCAGCCTCTAAGGCTATGCTCACACGGGCAGAATCCACGTTGGCCCTAAGGACCCCCCCCCCATACATATTAGTGTTCAGTTGTCCAAACCAGCCAATTGTAACGTACATGGGGACCGCTCAAGTTTCCCCTGTTGGATAATGTTGTGGAAGAAAAGGATTGGGGGCGTCTGGCTGCAGTTTATCTCTCTGAACACAGAAACGTTTGGCTGAACCAAACATTCACGTGTATGGGGAGCTGGAGGAGACGGCTGGCAGATGAACTGTTGAATGTATACGGCCACCATGCGGTTGTATTCCCACAAGCGTATTTACGCGTGCAATATGCAAAAAATAGAACCCATTGATTTCAAAGGGTTTGTTCACATATGCGTATTTTGTGCAGTAAAATGCACTTGCGCATACAAATACATGGTGCAAATGCGTACGCATACACGTACTCACTCGTGCGAATACGGCATGATTGGCGTTGCGTTTTTTCCGTGCCTGTTTCACTGTAATTTTTTGCTAATGTGACCAAACCAATTGAAATTAATTAGTTCTATTCACTGCACCTGCAAAATTATTAGCACATAATATGCTGAGCAAAGCTGTGAGTAAAGGCCCATTTACACGGAGCAATGATCGCTCAAAGATCGCTCCGTGTGAGTGACAGCTTTGAGCGATCTTTTTGCATAAACTATTAATTAGCTACTCAGCTACTTAAGAGTAATTAAGTGTGCAAATAAAGCCTTTAGCTGAAAGCCGTTAATAGCCGGAGGGCTGTTATCTGCTTTCAGTTCCTTTGTTCTCCAGCGGGAAACAATGCTATCAGCACTCCTCGTGGATAACTGCTGATAAGGCTGAGCAACGATTTTTAGGTTGGCCTGAATTTAACGATCAGCTAGCAGTGCACGAAATGTGCACGATGGCTGCGCGTTTAGACGCAACGATGATCGCTCAAACGATTGTTTTTAGCGTTTTTTGAGTGATCATCGCTCCGTGTAAATGGGCCTTAACCCTTAAGGCCCATTTACACACACAGATAATCTTTCAAAAGATTGAAAAAGCAGCGATCATTTTGCATAAAGTACTAATAGGCACTAATTGCTGTTAGTACTTTACCAGCTTCATTTGCATACAAATGAGCTTCTGGAGGCTGTTACAGAACTCAGCAGGAGGTCTGAGCTTTGTAACTAGCTCCATTGTTCAGCCAAGGGCTGCTAAGAGAAAACAATGTAATCTCTAGCTCTCCGTGAAGAATTCAGCACCATGGACAGCAGACACACCAGAACTGAAAACCGTCCTTCAGCAGAAAACTGAAAGATGGGCTCATTTACACACAACGATTATCGCTCAAAAGATGGCTTTTGAGCGAATCATTGTGTCTAAATGGGCCTTTAGTCTCAGGCACTGGCAGGCCCAGAGTTCAGCTCCGCTATCGCTAAGTATTGCAAATGCAATGATCAGCATGTGAGAAGTGATGGGCGAGCCTGTTCCTCTAACATGAGCTTGTCGGATATCTGTGGGCGCCGATCATTATGTAACATTCATTCTCCTCTATACAGAAAGCAGAAGATACTGACCGAAGCAAACATCCCGCAACATGAATCATGCAATCTGAATGTTTCAGTGTTTGCTGACTCCTGTATCTTACATAGTAAAACATAAGCGGATTCTGTAGTGTAACTTCCCCAGATCTGGCTACAATAAGAAGGCGCCTATTATGGCAGAGCGGAGTTATGAGTACAGTCAGTAATCACCATCTACCATCCTCTAACATTAGATTGCGGAATTACACAATACCGATTTCCGAATGTAATGTAATTGGTTCAGGCACGCTTCTGTATTATGCCGACTGCAGACAGCAGGGTCTGATCCCGCAGAGGTCAGTGACCCCTGTGGACTGGTTAGGATTTATTCTCATCTGTGCTGTGGATGTGCCGGCGCCGCTCTAACACTTAGCGCAGTTGCGTACGAATGCCTCACATACCTAATGTAATTGTGTATGTACAGCGTCTATTACCTGCCCATAGAGAACAATAGGGCTCCATTGCACGTAATTCGCAGTAAAATAGAACACGCTGCATTCTTTTTTATGCGCATATTATATGCAATATGAAAATCAATGTACAATCATTGACTCCATTCACCGCCTATTATGTGCACGCATGTAATACGCTATTGAATTACGCTTGTGTAAGCCAGGCCTTACAGAAACTAGTCGGAGAGGAAGTTGCCTGAAAAAGTTAGTGCCCCTTTAGGCCTCCTGCACACGGGGGCCCGCATGTGGGATTCCCGAAGCTGAGTTTGTCCCAGTGACCCCTGTGTACCTGTCCGGCGGCTCCTGCACACCCTGCGGATCTACCGTCCGACACTCCTTCGCGCATGCGCAGTAGGCACCGGCACTCTGGAGTGGCGTGGATCCTGTGATACTTCCGCAGTGCTCACTGCAGAAGTGCCGCGGGACGGCCGGCTTCCATTGCTTTTGTGTGTAACCCGCACAAAATCGCAGCATACAACGATCTATTCTCCGCGAACGGAAAATCGCAATTGATTTCCGCTCATGGAGATGAAATGGTATTTTGCCATTGAATACTATGGGCTGTATTTCCTGTGGAGGGGGACGCCCGCCGCGGACTCCGCAATGCAAATCCGCCCGTGTGCAGGATGCCTTAAGCGCTTATCTGCGTGTATAAACTGACTACATTTCAAAGCAAACAAATATATTACGTAATTATTGTTCGCTTGTTCAAACGATTTCTCGCTCTGTGTATAAAGACCCTAAGGGCTCCTGCACACTTGCGTTTTTCTCGCACTTTTTTTCACGTGATATTGCTACATTTTTTTAACGCAAATGTCAATGGGACTTGCTAATGTTAAAAACGCAACGCACAAAAATTGACATTCGCGTAAAAAAAATGCAGCAATATCGCGTGAAAAAAAAACGTGCAAGAAAAACGCAAGTGTGCAAGAGTCCTAAGCCTAGGAGTGTGAGTGAAATCGCATGTAGAGTCTTGTCCTTATCCTTGACCCTCATCTCTCATAGAATTCACAAAACGAACAGCAGTGCTTCATTCCCTTTACCGCCCACATTTGTATTATCATTAGATTGTCCCCACGCCTAATAATTAGTGCTGCGACTGCCAATAATAATATTATAGCATGGAGCTGTTGTTTGAGCATATAAGGCAATGTTATTCTATTCTCTTCTGGGGTAGAGTGTCACACTCCTCTCCTTGCATAGACTTCAGTAAATGGAGCTAATACTGCCGGCATTATGGCATTCTTCATTATCCATAGGCTCTTTCCCCTCTCCTGTAGTAAATCTCCACCCATCAGCGCTGGGAGAAGCACATGATCCGTCACTTCACCATGTGTGCTCGTCCTGTTCACTCCCACCCAGCTGACAAAGAGGACAGTTCTGCAAGAGCGCACACGGTAAACAGGGGGTGCCTTCCTCCAATGCATGCCATGCAGACTTTACTATTCCATGTAGAGACCGTATATATATATATATACTTTGAGTAAAGGCTTTCTGCATGTGTGTGTTGTAAAAACAATGGCAGCTTTTATCCAGATCATTCATTTCTCAGTATATGTGTGCTTTGGAATTTGCTCCTGGCTGAAGACCTTGCATTGACTGTTTGCTGTCCGTGCGGCACGCCGCCGTGCAGAGAGGGTGGATTGTTCGCTCGGTCTCCTTACTCAAGAAATTCCTGTTCTTACTATTTTGGGGATTTGTTGAAATTCCAAGTATTAGAAGGTAACCTCCCAGCAAAGAATGGTCAAGCCGAATTAGCGAGTCTGAGATACCTGAGTATTTATAGCAGTTTTATAGGAAGCCTTATAGGTGTTCATCATGTTTTATGAGTGCAGAAGAAATACAATGTGGAAGCGATGACTTCAGGTTCATAAAGTAACAGTAAACATTAACAAGTATGCATGTCCCAATTCTCATCTGTATAGGGTGCATGATAAGTTTTTCTTATGCATTCCCTGTCTGTGCGAAAAATTTCGGTAGTCTGCCTCATTGCATATTATGAGTCCGCGTTTCGTCCGTTTCCCCCCCCCCTATGTCCGACACACGGGACAAAAAATGCTAGTGTGTCGGAGACCTTACTGCTATCATTAGGGGGGTCCAAACAGGGCAGATTTGCCGTGCAGACCCTCTGCTTAGGGCATTTACAGTAGCAGCAAAGTGGATGAGATTTTGAAAGTCCCATCCACAAGCTGCAAAAATATTCCATTTCACACAATTTCAATTTTATCACTATTTTCGCTGTAGAATTCTATTTCTCAATAGAATATGCAATAAAACTTGCTTTAAAATCCGCACCACATTCCATCGGTCTTGAGGCAGGCTTTCCACTGCAAATCTGACTGCAATGTACTAACACTACTAATTTGAAGTTTAAAGGGGTTTTCCAGGGAAATGCTATTGATGACCCATCATCAGGATAGCTCATCAATAGTTGATCGGCCGGGGTCTGTTGCTCAGGACTCTGACCGATCAGCTGAGTGGGTGCAGGCTGTCAGCTCCGCAATCACATAGAGGTTGGAGTGGAAGCGTCCTCTTTGACTTCCATATAGTGGCCAACGCTTGTAACTGCAGGCACTGCTCTCATTGAAATCAGTGGGAGCTGTGCCTGCAGTTACAAGCTCCGGCCACTATAAGGAGGTTGGTACGGAGGCTTCCGCTTCGACCTCTATGTATTTGGAGCGGAAGTCTCCGTGCCGACCTCCCATGTAGTGGCCGGCGCTTGTAACTACAGGCACGGCTCCCTCTGATTTCAATGAGAGCCGTGCCTGCAGTTACAATCACCAGCCACTACACGGAGGTCAACGCAAAGGCTTCCGCACCGACCTCTGTGTTATTGTGGTGCTGACAGCATGCGCCTGCTCAGCTGATCAGTCGGGGTCCCGAGCAACAGACCCAAGCCGATCAACTATTGATGACCTCTCTTGAGGATAGCTCATCAATAGTATTTCACTGGAATACCCCTTTAATGCCTAGGACTTGCTTACATGTCTCGATATCCGGACACAGAAAGGAGAAGAATACAAACAGCAAGTGGAGCTATTCTAACATAAGTCCTGGAATATCTGGGGATAGAAACATGTTTAAATATAAATACAACAAATGTCTATCATAATAGTCTAGATTCATCTATAAACAATATTTTTCATGGGACAACCCATTTAAAGCATACCTAACCTCTGAATAAGCTGTCGTGTGTACACATGACGAATAATACTATTTCTACCTATTATATGACTTTTATCCTGTAGTTATCACCATTTTCCCTTTCTGCAGGCTGTTTCTTTGATTTTCAGTTATCTCTGAACTGTTGGAAGGAGTCTGGTTGTTATGATATGCTCCATGTATTGTGCGCAGAGAAAACTGCAAAATCTGCTCCTTAACTGTCTGTAATCTACAGAGAGGAGATGGGCATCACTTGACAATAGGCAATGAACAGTAAATTAGAAGGAAGGGAGCCCCCTAGTGTCCAGCACCTTAGAGGCATTTTTAGCACAAAAATATCACTTCCCATTTATTGCATTGGCTGTAATATTAACATAAGTTGTTTGAAATGTTAGTGACAATTTAACCATCTACCTAAAGCTGCCTTCACATGGGCGAGAAAATCGCACCAGATTTGTGCGTCGTGAGATGCGCAAATCTTGCAAAAAATATACACCCTATTCTTTCTTCACCGAAGTGATGTGGGGCTGTTTTGGCATAAAAATGCCTCACATCCACGGGTTATTAACATGGCAGGAAGCACTATATGTGGCTGTAATTCGCGGCCCCATATCGAGCTCGCCCGGGTGCAGTTAGCCTAAAGGACAAGAACTTAAGGAGACGTACAGGTAGAGTATTAATAAAGGAGTCTTGATTAAGGTGCATTAAGTCTTTCCAATCCACTGTCTGATGTCTGAAGACATTCTGATCGGAGCTGTACAGCTCCGATGTCGGAAGACGTCCGGCAGGGTATTCTTACTGTATATTACTGGCTGCTCTGTTGTCGGGGGCCTCTCCAGCATGTCCCATACCACAGTACTGGCTCTAGCCAGCAGATGGCGCCATTGTATAATGGCAGAAAGCAAAAGCCCCCTAAGAAACCCTGAATCCAAAATTGGATTGCAAAGGGTTAACACTGGCCTATTATTGGGCATGAACATTAATTTCCCTGATACTGGGACATGTAAATGTGCAAACACATGTTTATACTGGCAAAAGAAAGATCATTGGTCAACTATATATCTATTGGTGTGAACGGGAGGATGTACAGCTGACCAATCACAGCTCTAAGAAGTCATGTGTGAACAAGGGCCAGTCGACATTCTATGTTGATTGGTGCTCATTGCAAATGGGCCCTAACATTGTCTTACCTATATATCAGTCACACACTCAAACATGAAGGTCACATAGAGGGTTGATCCCTCCTTCCCCCAACTGAGCGGTAATAAACCTTTGGATGATTGCACAGTAAACACATCAGCAATCAGCCAAGGTCATGCCATTGTCACAGCCGGCTCACACTGTAGACCAGCTTTGATCTTAGAGTCACCGGATTTCTCAAGAGACTAGAGTTGGTAAATATTTAAATGTCCACTGGGGTCCTTCAGTCCCATCTGAAAAAAAAAAGTGTTGTCGTTGTAATAAAGTGATCGCTCACTATTTAACCCCGTAGCCATCCGCTGTGGAGGCATGCCAATGTTGACTGATTTCTATCATTCGACAAATTAAAGGGACAGTAAACTAAAAGCTAATGAAAACTAAATGTATTGATTTATTATGGGCTTTCCTAAGTCTACAGCTCCATTTTACAATGATGTCCTTTTCTTATTGATAAAATGTTTGTAAACTGTTCCTAAAGTGAGGAATTCCTGTATTGTTTTATCGTAGAACCCAAGAAGAGCCGCCATGAAAACGTTCATTGTTGGAATTGGTGGGTAAGTGTTCTTCTGTAATCAGAAGGCAGATGTGTGCCTGTGTTTATTAGGCTGTACTCATAGCTCTTTACCTATTTTTACCATTATACTGTATGCTGTCAATGTCTTGAAGATTATCTCATTAAGGGCTGACACCCACTGGCGTTTTATTCTCTCTTAAGCTGCGAGAGCAAATGAAATCACTCGCCTCGCAGTGCAAGAAAAATGCTGTAAAATCACCAGTATTTTCAATGGGGCCAGCGGCAGCAGCACTAGCCGCATTGAAAACATAGGAAAAATACCGCGGACTTCTGCCACAGCTGTCACAGCTGTGACCGCTGTGGCAGAAGTCCAGCATGCTATCCCATTGCTTTCAATGGGGTCAGCCCTGCTGCCTGCCCCATTGAAAGCAGTGGTTTGTGGCAACCCCCGCAGTATGATTTTCAGGGAAGGGTTTAAAATATAAGCCCTTCCCTGAAAAATTATCATTAGCTGGTTAAAAAAACAAACAAATAAATGTACTCACCTCTCCGCCGCTCAGACGCGTCCTCCGGCTGGCCCCCCTGCATTCTGTCCAGCATTTTCAGCAGGCGGGGATTTAAAAATCCTCGCCTCATAAAAGCTAAGCGCTGGCTGTAATTGGCCAGCAGTGCAGGGGAGCCAGCCGGAGTACGCGTCTGAGCGGTGGAGAGGTGAGTAAATTTTTTTTGGTTTTTCATTCATTCATGAATAGCTTAGCGCTGCCTGTAATTGGCTGAGCGCTAAGCCAATCAGCACAGCTCTTCCAGGAGGCGGGGATTTTTAAATCCCCGCCTGCTGAAAGTGCTGGACAGCAGTGCAGAGGGGAGCTAGCCAGGGGACGCATCTGAGCGGTGGAGAGATGAGTAAATTTTTTTGGTTTTTTTTAACCAGCTAATGATGATTTTCAGGGAAGGGCTTATATTTCAAGCCCTTCTCCGAAAATCATACTGCAGGTGTTTCCACAAACAGCTGCTTTCAATGGGGCTGGCAGCAGCGTCACAGCTGCGGCAGAAGTCTGTGATATTCTCCCTATGTTTTCAATGGGGCTAGCCCTGCTGCCGCTGGCCCATTGAAAACACTGGCAATATTACAGTGTTTTTCTTGTGCTGCGAGGCGACTGTTTTCACTTGCTCTTGCAGCATAGGAGAGAATAAAACGCCAGTGGGTATAAGCCCTAAACCTCTCTATTTTTCCACCCGGTCGCAGGCTGTAGGCTGTAACAGGTAGGATAGCCTTATTTATCTGCAGCTCTCCTCCTTTTAGATTCTTCTAGAATGTTGAGTACCCGCTGGTTTGGTTTAACTCTTTAGGGGCATCCCATAGATCATGGGTTGCAGTCATGACTGCATCAAAGGGTTGGATGCACATTACATGCACAGCTGTATTATTATATAGAGGAAACACAGACCACAGACATAAAAAAGCCCAGAAATGGATACAAACACAACATAAGTTTTGGAGTTGGGAAAAGATATCCCAGAGACCCCATAACAGAGGAGAGAACAAAGTAGCTTTTTTGTTCTTTATGGTTTACCATTAAAAGGGTTGTCTGGGATAGAGCTTCTTTGTAAAAATGAGTTTGCCTTGTGCAAAACATAATAAAGACACACTCCCCAGTGGCCCCCACCTGCCGCTTCGGGTCTATCTGGTGACGTAATGTTTGCAGTCAGCCAATAATGTCCCATAAACACGCTGCTGCAGCCAATAGTAAGGTTCAGAGATGACGGCTGAGCTCTGTCATTGGCTGGCTGTAGCATGTAAACATTAAGTCACCAAGGATAGCAGGAGCCTCCGGTGGGGGACAAGCGGGGAGTGTGTCATTATTATGTTTTGCACATGGCAAACTCATTTTTACAGAGAAGATGTATGTCGGACAACCTCTTTAAGGAGCGCTCATGAGGGTTCATATAATGGAAAAGGCAACTGCAACCATATGAAATGGTTTTGTCACACCGTATGGTTCGTTTGCTTTGTAAGTCTCCCCCAGTATTTGAAAAGAGTTGTCCGGTCTTATTTAAATAAAATATTTTTTTAAACAATCCCATTTTATTGAGTATAGCACAGAATGAAGATGCAGGTTACATTAATATTAATTCAGGTTGAAAGACCTGGAAGAGGAGTTCTCCAATTTATTGGTGGCAGTAGAGGGATGCCATGTATGTAAAAAAAATAAATACGTTACTCACCTCCTGCTGCCGCGATGCTTCTCCTGCCACAGCTCACCATGCTGTGGTCCTGTGTTTATAAGTGACTTAAAAGCAGCATTGTGCACCAAATTTTTGGTCCAAATTTGGACCAAATTAAACCAACCAACAGTTGGCATTAAAAAAAGACAAAAGTGTCTAAAGATGCATTTAATTTATTATCCAGCAGACTGCCTGGTCTAACTTTACACTATTAGTTAGGCTTAGTAAATCTGTCCAACTGTTGCAATACCATTCTCAAGAATTCTTATGGGGAACATTGTGGTATTGTTACGTTCATGTGGGCAAGTGAGCGCTGGGCCCACATGAACATTACCAGAGATAGGGAACACCAGATGAAACAACCACCAATTAACAAAGGAAGATGACCAAGGACCTACCTGAGCGGCAACATCGCCCCAATAAAGGGTGTCCCAGCGGTATTCAGATCTGGTCTCTTGCTGCCCCTAGGAACCCACACACACAGGCTAGGATGCATACACATGCCACCACCGACAGGGACAACTGGATGGGATAAGAAGATACACAGAGCCAAAATCACACCATAAGGCAGCCAGCATGCAAATATTAGTAGCAGATGTTAATACTATAAATGCCAGGTATTTGTTGACATTTTGGCCAAAATATGGAAGCTAGTGGGCCACGTCCTAGCTCCCGGCAATACCCCTAGTCTCAACACTAACCAAGAGTCCAGCAAGATAACCAAACAAAACCACAAGACACAACCTTTCTTGTAGCCACCACACATAGAACCTGCTCACACAACACACAGAGAGAATGAGAACAGAGAAAGATGAACACACGCACACCTGGGAAGAGAGCTCTTATGTGTACTGACCTAGAGTGATTGGCTGACTGGAGACACACACATGCCCAGCCTGCACAATCTCTCATACCAGAGCAGGACAGCTACAGGGAACCTGCAGTACAACAGATCTCAGGAGACAGACGAGACAGGTATACTTTCAGAAACTGAAGATGTGGACATTGTTGTATTCAGTAAATACAATCATATTCTTATACACAGGTTTTCTGTAATGCTTTTCAACTAGCTATCTCAAGCTCATGCTGCCTGAATCACGGAACGCCTTACAGGTGCTTACATCAGAGGAATACATTGTATTCTGAAATGCTGTGGCATTTCAGACAAAACATACTCTAAAAAGCAGCCGGCTAGGGGGGAGTCATTGAGACAGCTTCTTTCCACCAAGCTTAGCTAGATTGCTCGAAAGGTCTCTCACTACGGAAAGACTTGTCAATCTAGTCGAGTAGTCGGCAGGGCACCACCTCAAACACTCCACACCCCTCCATTCCGGGCTGCTGTTTAATGTATACTTTCTCTAAAATGTCACGGTTTCAAAATTAAACCTACCCCTCTGTAATGTGGGCACACATAAGGACTTCATGCTGTCCGTTGTTCGGGCAGCATGAAGCTAGAGGCAGGTTCCTTTTAACATACCTGGATAATACAGTACTCTGCTTCATCTCCTTCCGTTTGTTGCTTGTTACTTGTCATTGTTACATATCTGGTTTTAATGTATTTCCCATTTCTTTTGGTAGTGTGACAAATGGTGGGAAAACAACACTCGCCAACAGTCTACTGGAAATACTTCCCAACTGCAGTTTAATCAGCCAGGATAACTATTTTAAGGTATCATGGAGATTAATACTAGTGACATAACCATCTTCTTTAATGATATTCAGTCATCAGGCTCATGCCATCCAAACAACGGGAAGCATGAGCCCGGGACAGAGATGCCTTTTGCCCCCATGGCTGTTTTATTCTGAAACACTGCAGCATTTCAGAATAAATACACTTTGAAGTTTGACTCGGAGCTGAGCTTCGAGTCGTGGGGCGGACCACGCCGGCTTCCCCCTGTCTACAGCATGAAGGCTGACATCCCTCTCTCTGTACGCAGTCATGCTACAGGTAGGAAGAGGACGGCGCGGCCCACCCTGTGACTTGGGGCAAATGGCATTCCTGTCTTACATCCCGCATTGCATCGTAATATGATGTGGGGAAGAAATCACAGTGCCTCCTATCTTTGGGCATGCCCTCACATCGCATCGACCATTGCTTTCAATGAGGCCAGCGGTAGCATCGCGCCATGTGCTAGGTGCATGTGATGTGATGCAATACTACTGAAACCAACGGGAGAAACTCCGCAATCCTCGCTACTTCCCCAACGTGATGCGAGGTGGTTCTGAGATAAAAACGCCTTGTGTCCGCGGGGAAATCGCATGTTGGCGAGCGAGATATTGGGCTGTGATATAATATACTGGGGGTTGCGGGGATGGTTACACAATAAATGAAAAAAAAATTAAGGGATTGTCGACAGAAATATAAAAATGTTTATAGCTCTTGAAAAGGGAGGATGAAAAAAACGAAAAAGAAAATTTGAGAGTACAACATTAACAGTACTAGGATAATGCTTAGAAGTTCTTGAAACCATTGCCTGGGACTTCAGGGATTTTATTAATCCTCAGAATAGGTCAACATTAAATGATCGGCGTTGGTGTGCTGCTCGGAATCCTCACCCATCCGCTCATTCGCAGCACTGCTGTCAGTATGGACAGCTTGGAAAGTAGATAGAGCCATCTGGTTTGGTAGTAACATAGTATGTAAGGCCAAATAAAGACAATGTCCATCTAGTTCAGCCTGTTTCACCTCTTTGTTGATCCAGAGGAAGGCAAAAAACCCAAAGAGGCAAAAGCCAATTAGCCCTTTTGGGGGAAAAATTCCTTCCCGACTCCCTAATGGCAGTCAAACCAATCCCTGGATCAACCTCTAATAGTTCCTACCTGTCTGTATACCCAGATCAACAACCTGCTGGTCACCTAAAATTTATATCCTGTGGAGGCACAGTACCCATTGAATTCCATAGGAGCTGTACCTACAGTACCAGATCGGGCCGCTGCAATACAAACAATGCTATCTGCCTCCTGCACTCTCCACATTGACAGAAGTGCTGGTAATCAACAGATCGGTGAGGATCCCAAGCGGCATACCACCACTGGCCATTTATTGTAGACCTATCTTAAGGATAGATCATCAATACAAAAAGTCCTTAAAGCCCCGGGCAACCCTTTTTAAATAACAAACTCTTTCCTCATCTTCAAACTTTATCTTATTATTTGTGATTGGTCTATGAAACCTCGAAATTAATGGTGTTTGTTAAAAAAAACATGTAATTACCATAAATATAACTGGTATATTCTGATTACTGAATTTAGCCAGAGGCAGAAGTTGCAACAGATGAAAGAGGATTTAAGCAGTTTGATGGTAAGTACTCATGTTATTGCTGTCATAATTCAGAGCTTCTCATATTATCATGTGTACATGTATGTACATGTATATAAACTTATAAGGGCTTGGTTTAACGATCCAGAAAATGGCATGTAAACCATATTTATATATGGGGCGATATACTCATTACTGCAAATGATGAGAATATTAGGAATCCCTTTGTAGTTCTATGACTATATAAAAAAATGTGCTTTGGCTGACCTGCAGTGCTAGGAATGAATGGATACGACTTGCTCAAGCTTGGGAGCCAAATCTACAAAACACTTAAGCCTGAAGAAGAACCCTAAGTAGGTTGGAAACCTTGCTGTAACATTATGTCTTTTTGTTAGCCTTTAAAACGTATCATATCTACAAGACTACTTGGATTCTCTGACGGAGAACAATCACATTTTGCTCTTCTGGCTGAAGGCCCTTACATGCAAAGATAATATTTCAAATGGCTGAAAAACTGAAAGATTTTGCAATCTATCTGCATAAAGTGTTAATGGCCATTAATACTTTATCATCTTCATTTGCATGTAAAAGGGCCTGCAGGAGTTGTTTGCAGAGCCCAGCATGTATTTAAACACACGCCCAGCGGTGCAAACAGCTGCCAGCAGATTGCATTTTTCTCTCCTGACTAGTTGGGCATTTTTATGATTGAAGCAGACATCGGTCAAGCTAGACCAAGTTTATGGTGACAATAAATGTATTGACTGATTTAGAAAACCCATTTTCGAATAACATGTTCGGAAATTCTGAGTTAACAGAAAGGATCTCCTTCAAATTACAGCTAATTGTTGGGGGTCCAGTGACCCTTTTAAAAAAGTTTATCCAAATCACTTTAGGATACTATGAATTATGAGCTAAGCTCCTCACTGTCTGCAGCCTGCTGGCCAATCAAAGAAAACCATTTGTAGGGTCAGAGCCGGTGATGAATGATCTAGTAGAGGTCAATCAGGCTGGAATGTGACGAGACAACATGTGAGGACGATGGTGATGGTTTGTTATTGTGGGGGTATTCAGTGGCCACACTTCCCTGAGTGTGGGGATAATCTCGACCATAGTCAGGTGACCCATATTATTGTCAATCCAGAGAGAAGGACCCGCAGCAGTCTTTCTTACAGTTAAAAAACATGACTTTATTTTCCCCTGCAGGGTTTTGTAAGATAGAGTAGATGTTTTTGTTTCTTTTTTTTCAGCCTTTTCAGCAGGCAAAGTAGTAATTGTTCAAACCCTTGAAGATGGCCACATATATTTACATTCTAGCTGTACGGGCATCAGCTCGAATATTAACATTGTTGTTGTTTAGGGTTTCATACGTTTTAGGTAATTTCATTAAAATGCCAGTTTTCCTAAAGGGAACACACATATAAATCTAGCCCCGTGTGGTGCAGAGTGCTAAGGCAGCAGAAATGCAGTACTAAGCTCTTGCTCATGACCTGTAGGCTGCATTCAGATGAACGTATATCGGCTCGGTTTTCACGCCGAGCCGATATACGTTGTCCTCGTGTGCAGGGGGGAGGATGGAAGAGCCAGGAGCAGGAACTGAGCTCCTGCCCCCTCTCTGCCTCTTCTCCGCCCCTCTGCACTATTTGCAATGGAGAGAGGCGGCCCGGGGCGGGGCTAAGTTCTGAGAATTAGCCCCGCCCCTGGCCCGCCTCTCCCTATTGCAAATAGTGCAGAGGGGCGGAGAGGAGGCAGAGAGGGGGTGGGAGCTCAGTTCCTGCTCCTGGCTCTTCCATCTTTCCCCCCCTGCACACGAGAACAACGTATATCGGCTCGGCGTGAAAACCGAGCCGATATACGTTCGTCTGAATGCAGTCTAAGGTTGCAAGTTCAATCCCCACTTGATTCAGGTAGCTGGATCACAGTCCATCCTTCCGAGGTCGGTAAAAGGAGTACCCAGTGGAGCTTGGTGGGGGTGGGGGGAATAAATAAATAAATTACGTGAAAGCGCTGTTGAATTAGTTGGCGCTATACAAATAACGAGCTTTATTTTGCTTTATATGGAGAGAAAAATCATATCTAAACTGTTCCAACCTTTCTATATAACCATAATGTAAGGAGTAGATGGCAAAATTCACGTCTACGTAATGCATTGCCACAAATATGAAAAATATTTAAAAAAAACGACAAGGCAAATAATAGTATTGGTAAATGTAGCCTCCAGAATGAGTAGATACTGTACATGCCTCTCTTCAGTGTATGCTGATCACTCAAGAACAATGTAAAGTTGAAGATTGTATCGACAAGAGAAGCTCCGAAAGAGCAAGGAAGGAAACGAAGTGCGAAAGATCCCCGGACAACTAGTTGTATACCAAGATTAAGTGGCTGTACACAGTATACCCAGAGGACCGCGCCCAATCAAATTGGGTAATAAGGACTTAAAGGATGTTCATCAGCTTATCAAATTGGTTGGCAGTAGAGATGAGCGAGCATACTCGCTAAGGACAATTACTCGAGCGAGTATTGTCCTTAGTGAGTATCTCCCCGCTCGGAAGAAAAGGTTCGGCTGCCGGCGCGGGTGACAGGTGAGTTGCGGCGGTGAGCAGGGGGGAGCGGGGGGGAGAGAGAGATCTCCCCTCCGTTCCTCCCCACTTTCCCCCGCAGCTCCCCGCCCGCCGACGGCAGCCGAATCTTTTCTTCCGAGTGGGCAGGTACTCGCTAAGGGCAATGCTCGATCAAGTAATTGCCCTTAGCGAGTATGCTCGCTCATCTCTAGTTGGCAGTCTTGAAAGAAACTTAGTAACTTATCTCATCTGATTATTATGATCAAGCAATTTTCCCAAGACCCCCAACCTCCCAACTGTGAGCTTCTTTACTCTCTCAGTTTCCAGAATATCAACTATGGTTACCACGTTTTATGGATAGTGCATAATGGTTTGTTTGTGACTCTGAAGTATACGTTTATAATGTTATAATGCTGATACATAGTACTTTTCCATCTTTGTAGTGCTTGAGGCTTTAGAAATGGAAGCAATGATGTCAGATGTACTTTCATGGATCACACAGCATAAAGGAGCGGAACAGCCAAAAACTTCACAAGGAAAATATGATGATTCTGTACACTTTTTGATAATTGAAGGCTTCCTCCTGTACAACTACAAGTATGTGTTGCCAGTCCATCTAAACACTTGATCTGTTTTTCAATGGTGCAGCATTTTTAAAAGGAGTGTGCAGTATAAGGCCATGGACCCTGCGTACCTCCATTAACCCTTTCCAATCCAATTTGTATCCTGGTTTTCCTAGGAGGCTCACTCTTTTTCTGCTATTATACAACGGCGCTATATGCTGGCTAAAGCCAGTACTGCATGAGGTGACACATTGGATAGGCCCCTGACAGCAAAGAGGCTGGCAATATACAGTAAGAGAACCCCGCCGGACGTCTTCCAACATCGGAGCTGTACAGCCTTCAATCACAGTGTCTTTAGAGGTCAGACAGTGGATTGGAAAGGGTTTACTGTACTGCAGAAGCTTGCAGGCGGTCATGCGCAGTACAGTTTTTTTATGCTTGGTTTTTATTTCCCGTGCTTTAGCTTAGCAATGATGCGGTTACCTGCAGCCCATACGTGATGTTAATTTCATAGGGGCTGTGGGTTAGGCGCCTCCATTGACATCAGTGGAGGCTGTCCACACGGATTCTGATGCAAATAAGAACATGCGGCTATTTTTCTTCTGTTCTCAGAATATGCAATTCATATACGCAAGTGTGAAGGAAAAATCAAAACTACGTACCTTTCAATGCCTGCGTTTTGCACGTAAAGCGCGTACGCCGATTGCGGAATACGCAATACAAATCCGGTCGTGTGAGACCCGCCTAATGAGAAAATGATGTACTTAAATAACATTCTCTTAGGCCTTATTTACACAACCGTATATACGCCGCTATTGTAGCCGCATCAAACAATTTCGGCCACCTGAAGCATTGGCTTCCAATGTATTCATTCAGATGAGCGATTTTTAGGTGTGTAAAAAAAATTGCGCTGGGAAAAATAACACATCGGCGACCAAAAACAGCAACAGATTTTATACGGCACATTAAAAGATAGGTCTTGCCTTTTCTTTTGACGAGATACTCTGGAAGCTCCCATAGACTCCCATAGACATTATTGTTACGATACAGGGATTTAAGGACATCTGTATTGTTTGACTGGATGCCTAAATAAGGGAGCTTTTAGACGGAACAATTATTATTCAAAGAATCGTTCAAACGGGGAAAGTGAACAACTGGGCAACACAATTCTTGTAACCAATAAGCAGATAGGCGGCTTATAGTAACTTTAGTGCGCTGCATTCAAATAGAATATCTGTTTTTTTTCTGCCACGTAAGGTTTTCCAGTTATGGGGAATAATGTAATCCAATTGCCGTCGTATTGTATTTTTTGGAAATCTGCCCATACAATTAATCTAGTCGGCTCGCCACTAACCTTGCTTAATAAAAAGAACAAAAAAGTCATTGCGTAACTATTTCACAATCACTGTTACAGACTGCATGCTGACTGAACACTATAAGGGTAGGTTTATGTAACATATAGGGTATGTTTCCACGTGGCGTAAACACTGCGGATCATCCACCAGTAAGTTGTAATTAATGAGCTGTGTTTTTACAGGTCATTGGTTAGACCAAATAAAAGAATCAAAATCCTAAACCAAAAATACATGTTTGATATCGCTGCGTCCGTAAAAGTCCAATCTATCAAAGTAATGAATCATTTACCCCGCACGGTGAACCATGTCTAAAGAATAATAATTAAGGATGCCAGAAATAAAAATGCAATAAAAAGTGATCATATGTACTCCAAAATGGTACTAACACAAACTACAGGATGTCTCACAACAAATGAGCCCCCTGCACAACGATGTGGGCGGAAAAATAAAAAAAGTTGTGCACAGAAGATGCGGATGAGCTAGCGGTGATGTCACTGGCTCGTGCACGCGTGCCAACAAGAAATTTTCCTGTAAAAGGAGCTTTATGAGTCAGGATAGTAACATTATATATATAATGTTCAGGCTCTGTATACGTCTCTCCAGTCACTCCATGGGCTCTGGCAGTGGGAGCTCTATGTCCTCACTTCCTTGATATTGTAATGGGCTATTGATTTTTCTCTGTCAATTAACTCCCAATCATTGCATCTGCCATAAAGTATACATAGTCAGCTGCAGCGCACAGACAGCACAGAAAGGACATGGAGGTTTCCAATATGGCCGCCTCCGGGGAAGTTTCTTAATAAATGTAGCTACAATTTAAAAAAACAAATCCAATATTTATTTTTTATAGATTTCCATCTAATTACTAAAACTTACAAGCATGGAATGTTGCATTTAAAGTGGCTATATGGGAATACATAGAAGGTCAGTATCTGAGTTATCTGGCGGCCGTGCCTCTTGGACTCATTGTCTAAGTTGGTGAGCACCCCACTGCAACCTGTTGGAAAACGGCCACCAAAACAACCCAAAAAGAGTTTTTTGCTTGTCATGTCTTTGAAATCTTGAAGGTGTTGTCTCACCATTAAATGTCATATTAATTGTGGAAGATTATAAAGAATTAAAAATATTTGTCATTTACATGATATTAAAAAACAAACAAAAAAACCCAATTCAGTCACTAAGGCCTCCTGCACATGACGGGGTTGGATCCAGCATGCGGGATCCCGCAGCGGAAACTGGCTCGGCCAGCAGTGGCGTCTTACTGTGGATGGTCCACACGGTTTGACGTCGGACATGCGCAGTACAGATTTTTTTTAAACTACCGCTTTACACGCGTCATCGCCTGGCGATGACACAGAATCCGCAACTTTTCCACAATGTCATTGTGCAAGGGCCGCAAAATCAGACAGCTTCCATTGACTTTAATGAAAGTCATCGACACAGAATCCGCAAAAATTGGAGCATGCTGCGATTTTTCCTCCACTTGCGGAAACCGTAATTGGTTTCTGCAAGTGTGCAGAAAGAATCGATTTCCCTTAGCATGCTATAGGGCAGTGACGGTGAACCTTTTAGAGACCGAGTGCCTAAACTGCAACCTAAAACCCACTTATTTATCGCAAAGTGCCAACACGTCAGGGGGCGGGGCTTATCACTACATATGATTTTACCCCCATCGTTCTAAAAAGGACAGGGCCGCTTCAAAATAGACAGGGAGCACATTTTGACTGCTTTTAGGATGCGGAAATACTGCAGAATGTCCTCAGCGGAAATTTCTGTAGCAATTCCGCATCCAAAAAGTAGTCAAAATCTGCACCCTGTCTATTTTGAAACAGCCCTGCCCATTTCCACCACCTGTAAACATACCCCAGCGGTAATAGTGACATCACCCCAGCAGCCCCAGTGGTAATAGTGACCCCCACATCACAGCGGCGCCATTGGTAATAGTGACCCTCACCCCACAGCGGCCCCAGCGGTAATAGTGACCCCCACCCCACAGCGGCCCCAGAGGTAATAGTGACCCCCAACCCACAGCGGCCCCAGAGATAATAGTGCCCCCCCCACCCCCAGCGGCCCCCAGTGCATTAGGGACACCCCCAGCGGCCCCCAGTGCAGTAGTGACACCCCCCAGTGGCCCCCAGTGCAGTAGTGACACCCCCCCAGCGGCCCCAAGTGCAGTAGTGACACCCCCCCAGGGAGAATACTAATTTCCTTTTAGGCTACAGATTACTTTGAAATGAATGAAAATAATAGTTTTTGGTCGCCGATAAGGATTTCAGACGATTGGCTATTTTGATACGTGGAAATAAACTATGGATTATTGTTTTAGGCCTTTGGATGATGTGTTTGACCGAAGGTATTTCCTAACTGTTCCTTATGAGGAATGTAAGAAGAGGAGAAGGTATGTGAAGTCTATGATCATCATTTTATTTACCTTCTCACAAATTATACTCTGATAGAATCTGAAATGTTGTTTGGACATCAACAGCAGCTTACTCTATTCTACCAAAAGTAATGGGATACTTGAGCAAGAATGAAAAGAAGTATTTATTTACATATGTTAATACTTATTGGGGCCTGTTTTGGCCCTAATGACATCATATACTCTCCATGGCACACTTTCTGCTAACGTCTGATACATTTCAGCTGGTATTTCCCTCCATTCATCCTGCAAATGTCTGGTGAGTACTCTCAAATAAAATGGACGCTGTTTATATTTCTTGACCCAACATCCCAGTTCGTCCCATAGCTGTTTCGTAGGGTTCAGGTTGGGACTCCGTGCAGGCCAGTCCAATTGTGAAATATCCATAGCATTAAACCAATGCGGCGTTGGATCTGTGACTAGACGCATTGTCCTGTTGGAAGTCTTGCTAACCATGGTCAGAGTATTGCCACATTGTCATCAGCACATTATTGTCTAAAATGTCAAGCTACACCTCCGTGTTCATGGTTCTTGCCATTACAACCAACGGGACAAACCATGCCACGTAAAATATTCCCAGAACATAATGAAGCTAAACTGTTGGCACAACACACTCATGCAAAAGGCATTCCCCTGCCTCCTCCACATCCCAGTACATCCATCTCATGTAAATATGGAGTAGCGTGATTCGTCATTCTGTAAAACGTTCTTCCACTGCTCAGCTGTCCAATGACGACACTCCATGCACCGTTGTAGATGGGCGGATGCTGCTTCTTTGAGAGAACATGCCCTATGTTTGCAGGATGAATGGAACTAAATACCAGGTGAAGTGTATCAGACGTTAGTAGAAAGTATCTGATGTCATTAGGGGCAGTGGAGGCTCCACTAAGAATTAACATATGTATGAGGATGAGTCAAAAATTATCCGCACTCTGGCTGTAGAATTTATTTTAATCAGCTTTCAGACAAATACATTATTTTTCAACATAATCTCCCTGATTTTCAACATACTTCGGCCATCTCTCAACAACCTTTTGTGTGGCCTCCTGCAGACGGCCGGGTCAGACCCTGCTGTGAGAATTCTCGCAGCAGGATCCGACCCGTGCTCCTGCAGTGACTCGCCTGCTCACGGAGTCTCACCGCTCTCCTATGTGCCAGCTGCCGCCCAGCCAGCACATGCGCAGAGAGGAGCTGGCGCGTCACTAGTGACATTTCTGTGCGGGCCTCTGTGAGGCTCGCACAGAAATAGGACACATCGCATTTGTTTACCGCACACGTTTTCACACGGTCAAATCACAACTGTCTGCATAGGATTCCATTATCTAATGCAATCCTATGGCAGCGGGCATGGGTGGAAATTTTGCAGGAAATCCAACCACGGAATTTCCGCCCATGTGCAGGGGGACTATTACTTCATTAAAAAATGTGGGTGAACTGTGAGCTATGAATGCTCCATTGTCTTCACCTCTTTTGCCCTCTTAGGGCTTCTGTCAAGGGTTAAGCAGGTGATAGTCCGATGGGGCAAGATCAGGATTATAGGGATGATGCTTTAAAAGGGAGTCTGTCAGCTCAAATGGGCTATCTAAACTGCAGGCAGTATGTTATAGCGCAGGAGGAGCTGACCAGATTGATATATAGTTTTATGGGGAAAGATTCAGTATAACTTGTGTATTATTCATTTATATCTCTGCACATTCTGAGCTAAACAGTCCAGTGGGCGGAGCTATCAGTCACTGACAGCCCTTACTGTATGTACCATCATGTACAGATAGCTGTCAATCACTGATAGGACCGCCCATTTCAGCTCAAAGTGAAGTTTTTGGACATTGTCCAAAACTGAATGACGCATGGTTCCGTGTAAACAGGCAGTCATTCACTTATAAATGCTGCCTGGTAATTGTGAATGGAGGTGGGCGGTCCGGAATGTAAAATACAGTATAATCTGTTGAGTCGCTGAACTCTACTGAAAAGTAATAAATATGTCCTTTAAACAGCAAACGGGTTTATGAACCTCCAGATCCTCCAGGATATTTTGATGGACATGTGTGGCCCATGTATATAAAGCACAAAGAAGAAATGGACAAGCTTCAAAGGGAAATAGGTACGAGTTGTCCAGACTATTACATGTATAGGCGTTGATAAATAAAAAGGAATTGCAATATTTTGAATAACTTTTAGTTTGAATTCACTATGAAGACAGAGGAGAAGATAATCCTCCTAAGGCCTCGTGCACACGGGCATGCACGGATTCCGTTGCTGAATCCCGCAGCGGAATTCGCCCATGCCTGCAGACAAGACAGGTTCTTACCACTCCGGATCCAGCGCGGGTCTCCTCTGTCGCGACCGGATCTTCTTTCTTCAGCACGGCGAACATGACCGGGTGCAAAAGCTGACGTGCCCAGCGCATGCGCAGTGCCACTTTTTTTTAGTCTCCTGCTTTCCCGTAGATGCGCGGCACGTCCACAGTGACAGCTGCGGGTCGGACGGCTTCCATTGACTTCAATGGAAGCCGTCCCTGTGGGATTCACAGGAAAATAGAGCATGCTGCGATTTCTTCCCGCATGCTTTAAAGCGGGCGCCCATGTCTCCCTATGGACGGCTTGGTTTGTGGATCTCCCGCGCGGGCGCCCCTGTGCAGGTTCCACAATTCAAATCTGCCCGTGCGTATGAAGCCTAAAGCCGCCTGCACACTGCAGAGCCAGATTCTGCATGCAGAATCAGACTTTGCCAGCAGCGGCGCCCACGTGTACCTGGTTAAGTTTCATTTTCATCTGTACTGCGGATGGTCCGCACGGCTCACCGTCAGACATGCACAGTACAAATTATTTTTTTTAATCCCCTGCATTTCCCACGTCATCCCCTAGCGATGATGCTGAATCCGCGACCTTTTTGCAATGTCATTGCGGAAGGGCCGCGGATCAGACGGCTTCTATTGACTTCAATGGAAGCCATCCGCAGGAATCCACGAAAAAAATAGAACATGCTGCAATTTTTCCTTTGCTTGCGGAAACCGCAAGTGTGGAGGAAGAATCGATTTCCCAAAGCATGCTAGGGGCGCTATTTGTTGCGGATCCGCGGTGCAGACGCCCGCCGTGGATTCTACAGCAAACATCCGTCTGTGGGCAGCAGCCCTAACCCATTTTCTGTGCAGGGAGCTGGTGTGTTCTAGGTGCACCATTACCAGATTTGTCATCTGTACCGTGCGCTCCATGTATACCCTGCCTGCAGAATGTAAATGGGCTCGATCGGTCAGTGTACATTTAGTCACATACCTCTACAGCTAATATCAACCTTCCGTCTTCTATGATAAATAACTATTAACATTCTTTTTATCTCGCCTTTCATAGTTTTTTTAGATGGCACTAATACAAAAGAAGAAATGCTCTGCTGTGTGTATTCTGACATTAAAAGAGTTGGTAAGTTACTTAGTTATATATATTATTTGTAGCACTGCTACCTTTACAGGAATAGGCCCATGTGAGCAGCACCTGCCAATCCGAGAAGCATGTAGTGTCAGGTAGTCAGAGAAGCAATGTGGGCATCTTGGTTTGTCAGGGACCAGAGGGTTGATTTAAAGCAGCACATTACATCCACTGTCCATTGCTAATCTTTTTGCAAAGGAGAGGCAGTCATATGTGTATACTATCGCTCTCCACTATAGTATATAGGAGATACAGAAACGGGTAAAGGGTAATCTGTTTCCTTATCACTCCGATGGAGGGTGGGTAGGCAGACACAGCAACCTATCTGCTGCAAATTGGGGGCACAAGACCTCTGACATTGGACCGGTGGATCCTCAACTGTCAATGATGTCGCCAATCAAACATTTATGGCAGATATGGTCAATGGGGCAACATTTGTGTATAGTGGGAAAATCTCTTTAAAATGCTAAAGACTTGCACACAAAGAGAAAACTGGAAATCTGGGGTCTGGAGATATTACTAAGCAGCATTGCCACGCTATATGTCTTAGGGCGGACACCCACTGGCGTTTTTTTCTCCACTGCGCTGCGAGAGCAAGTGCAAACGCTCGCCTCGCAGTGCGAGAAAAAACCGGGATGACGCCGGGATATCGCCAGTCTTTTCAACGGGGCCAGCGGCAGCAGCGCTAGCCCCATTGAAAAGATAGGGAGAATACCGCGGACTTCTGCCACAGCAGTTACAGCTGTGGCAGAAGTGTAGCATGCTATCCCATTGCTTTCAATGATATCGGCGCTGCTGCCGGTCCCATTGAAAGCAGTGGTTTTTGGCAAACCCTGCAGTATGATTTTTATATCCCCGCCTGCTGAAAGTGCTGGACAGCAGTGTCGGGGAGCCAGCCGGAGGACGCGTCTGAGCGGCGGAGAGGTGAGTAATTTTTTAAAAACTTTTTTTACCACTTATTGATGATTTTCAGGGAAGGGCTTATATTTCAAGCCCTTCCCCGATAATCATACTGCGGGGCTTGCCAGAAACCACTGCTTTCAATGGGACCGGCAGCAGCGGGGATGAAGGAAACTTCAGCTGTGGCAGATGTCCGTGGTATTCTCCATATCTTTTCAATGGGGCTAGCGCTGGCTGCTGCCGCTGGCCCCATTGAAAAGACTGGCGATATCCCGGTCTCATTCTGGTGTCTTTCTTGCACTGCGAGGCGAATTTTTTCACTTGGTCTCGCAGCGCAAGATAGAAAATATCGCCAGTGGGTGTCCAGCCTTAGAGCCATGTACAGTATGTAGAGTACACAGATGGAAAAGAATAACCAGAGGGTTGCATGCGGCTCTTGGGCTCATACTCCTTCTGATACCACATTACATTGTATTCCTGTAGAGGGTGTCCAGTCCTGTATAGTCTACATACAAGGAAAAGTTTTTCAACTGTTTGATATACTTTGTTTCAAGATCTCTGCTCTTCGATTTCTCTGCTCTGTTCATGTTTCCATCCTCTAGATGTAAATAAGACTGTTCTGTACATTGACAATGATTTTCAGATACCATCATTGTAAGGAGGTTATTGAACTGAAAGTGACAATATGTATATATTTTTTTACAGCTTTTCATTGTACGTCCTAAGATGTTTCTGAGAAACTGAAGGCCAACTGAACCCATGGACCAAAAGACATAAAGAAGCTTGTGCCGAGCTATAGACCAGGCAATGACTTATGTTCTATAAGGCTACAGCGGCATTTGTTGCATCCAGGTCGTACAACCAACTCTGACACATTTTTTTCCCTGTCTTGTCTCAAAATATATTTTCATATAGAAGTGGTGTAAATGAAAATTTGCATACATCTCTCAATGAAATCAATCAAATGCAACAGACAGTGAAACTGTGAAAGGGTTAAAGGGGTTTTCTAGGCTTTAAAAGACTAAACTGGTAGCTATATAATGGATAATATAATGAAGAGACAAAGCCAATACTCCACTTTTAACCCTTTCCAATCCAATTTGTATCCTGGTTTTCCTAGGGGGCTTACTCTTTTTCTGCTGTTATACAGCGGCGCTATCTCCTGGCTAAAGCCAGTACAGCATGAGGTGACACGTTGGATAGGCCCCGACAGCAGAGAGGCTGGCAATATACAGTAAGAGAACCCTGACGGACGTCTTCCAATATCGGAGCTGTACAGCCTTAAATCATAATGTCTTCAGAGGTCAGACAGTGGATTGGAAAGGGTTAAATGATCTCCCACTTTAGCACTGCTGGTCCACGGTCCCTCTCCGGTCTGTGCTAATGTTACGGAAGCTATGCTGTGCTAGCCGGTACCCCTCCGGGCGATCAGTGGGTGCAGTTATCAGGTGCAGTCCCTATTGACTTCACTGCTGCAAGCAGTAATTGGCTTAAAGGGGTTGTCCCGCGCCGAAACGGGTTTTTTTTTTTTTTCAACCCCCCCCCCCGGTCGGCGCGAGACAACCCCGATGCAGGGAGGTAAAGAAAGCTCACCGGAGCGCTTACCTTAATCCCCGCGCTCCGGTGACTTCAATACTTACCGCTGAAGATGGCCGCCGGGATCCTCTGTCTCCGTGGACCGCAGCTCTTCTATGCGGTCCATTGCCGATTCCAGCCTCCTGATTGGCTGGAATCGGCACGTGACGGGGCGGAGCTACACGGAGCCTGCATTCTGCACGAGCGGCTCCATAGAAGACTGCAGAAGACCCGGACTGCGCAAGCGCGGCTAATTTGGCCATCGGAGGGCGAAAATTAGTCGGCTCCATGGGAACGAGGACGCTAGCAACGGAGCAGGTAAGTATAAAACTTTTTATAACTTCTGTATGGCTCATAATTAATGCACAATGTATATTACAAAGTGCATTATTATGGCCATACAGAAGTGTATAGACCCACTTGCTGCCGCGGGACAACCCCTTTAAGCTTCAGCAATGAAGGCAGAGACCAGCGGACATCCGAATACCAGCAGTGCTGAAGCAGCAGTAACATTAAAAGGGGAGTATGAGCTTTTTTAATTATGGTATTGCATATGCAGCTCAATTATTTAGTTTTTGAAAGCTTGGAAAATCCATTTAAACCTCAGTGAGGTTCGGTCACAGATCCGGTTCAAATCATTGGAAGAAAAAGCGATGCATGCAGCACTTTTTCTTCCATGCATAAGCCGAGCAGAAAGAGAACGGACCCCATTATAGTCAATGGGGTCCGTCCAAAAACTGATCCATTTGGCTGCTGGGATTCCCCTTTCCTGCTCCCTGAACGGAGCAAAAAAGCGTAACCCTGAGCATAGATGTGCAACCGCCCTGACTCAGTGCTTAAGGTACCAAAGTTGCCTGTAGTCCTTGCATATATTTTTTTTGTTTTTATTGCAAACTTTTTTTAATTATACATAAACTATAATAATTTCGACAAAGAAATAAACAAATCTCATATTCGTGTCATATTTGTTGACCCAAGAGAAACGAGGCTAAAAACAAAAGTTCATCCTGTCCAGCCGAGCTCTACCTAGCCATCTGAAAAGATACATGCGTGTGAACAGATGTACAACTGTATCATGATTAACCTTTCATGTATAACACAAATGGTTTTATGATAAATGGATTTGCCTCCGGTCGTAGTCCAGGGAGCCTTGTAGTAATTTGAGAAATATAATACCGCGTTTCCCCGAAAATAAGACAGTGTCTTATATTAATTTTGGTTCAAAAAGGTTTACCTTTTTTACATGTATAGCTGCCTGGACACTATTTAAATTGACTTTTTTAATAAACTGTTAACAAGGCTTAATTTTGGAGTAGGGCTTATATTTCAAGCATCCTCAAAAAGCCTGAAAAATCATTTTGCATCCTCAAATTCTGGAAAATCATGCTATGTCTTATTTTCAGGGTATGGCTTATTTTCAGAGAAATGGGGTAGTTAAGTGGAACCAGCGTATCAGGAACCAGGTCAAATAGGTGGATTTAAGAAAAAGAATAAGAGCTAGGGAAAGTTAGGGCTCATGTCCACGGGCGGATCAGATTCAACATGCGGATTTCCACAGTGGGAGACCTGCAGAAACCATTTGCGGGAGATTGCGGATGTAATGGTTTTTCACGTGGATGTCCGCAGATGCAGATTAGCGTCAGTGTGAATCCACATTAGAAAAAGTTCAGCTACTCGTAATGCCAAGCCTGACCACTATAATGAGAATGGAGCTGTCTGCTTCCTGCACAAGTCATCTCACTGCACTGTATAAGAGAATTAGCTTGGGATCACCCAGATTCATGTACCAGAGGTCACACCTTCAATGCAAGCTGCTGGGTCATGGACTTTCCAAACTCAAGATGCAATGTGCAGTGCAGCTATACAGACATCAGACTCTTCAGGTGATTACACCACATCTGCCTGTCTGGCTCATAGTATGTTAAGCTGAAAATAGACATATGTCCATTTAGTTAGGCCTATTACCTCCCCAATGTTGATCCAGAGGAAGGCAAAAAAAACCAATGAGTTAGAAGCCAATTTTCCTCATTTAGGGGAAAACAAGTCCAAGTGTAGATTTTCTTTTACTCACGCACATGGTTTTTACAGCATACCGGCTCCCACAGTTTGGGTGTCTGTGTCTCCAGCAGTGAGTGCACATTTCCTCTGCCCTTTTAGCGCACCCTCTGCAGCTATCCATTAATTAACTAGCAAGAAGGTAAACCAGATAGCGCCTCAAGGTTGACATGCAGTGGAAATCAACACTATTTTAATCCTCCAATGCCCGGGGGAGAGCTGCAGAAATAACTGGGGTCTCTCATAAGAGAGTGATCCCAAAGAAATGAAATACAAAAGAGCTGTCAGCAAGCAAAAATTTCTGCGCTCAATAAATAGTGTGAAATCACAAATAGTGATCTGTCAAAGAAAATATAGGAGTTACACTTACTGAGGAGGAGGGGGGTATGATGACCATGAGCCCCCTCCTTGAAGTGATGACTCCTTCAGTCTCCAAATAGATGTTTACCACACGTTTTGAAAGTGAAGCAATAACACCTTTTAATTTCAAACTTCGCTAAAATAACAGGCAACGCGTTTCAGTGCACACAGGCACCTTTCTCAAGCCATAATACAACATAAAATACTCACATATATATAGGAGATAGATTACTTACAAATCATACCGCTGGTGGGGGCAGCCATATTGGGGGCGTGTCATAATATGCCGACGTCACAGCGCCGGTCACATGGTCAATGTCCTTAACGTTCTATCACTGCTGATGAGGTATGGGGGCGTGTTGTGGCGTATTATAATAACCTACGTCATTGCGCCGGTCAAGTGACCAGCGTCCTTATACCCACCACCAAAAGCGTCTTCCGATGGTGGTGGCCATATTTAGGGTGTGTATTAGATTCACCGGCGTCACCACGTCAGTCACATGACCGGCGCGGTGACGTGTATCCATGCAGGGAGCGCACCTAACAATTGCGGCCTTGGTGGGGGCGGTATCTGGTGAGCCCACGTCATCCCGTTGTCCACATGACTAGCGCTCTGACGCGCTAGTGTTGCTGAAGTCTCCTAGCAACAACGGCCAAAGGAGGAATGTATTGTCCCGGCGGTGGGTGCTTTGATAAGAGCAGCGTCTGGTACGTCAACGTCATTGCGCCGGTCACATGACCGGCCTTCTGACGTACTAGTGTTACTGATGTATCCTAGTAACATAGGACAAATAGGGGGTACATTACCCCAACGCTGGTATCTTAATTGGCGTCTCACTATCCTCTTAGTGGAAGATATTAGAAAAAGATCTTTATATATATATATACTTAGTTAATTCACAGTGCCTCAATACGATCACCTAATGAGTTTTTATCTAATAAATTGTGGACAGTATATATAAACATAAATTCATGCATTATGTCGTATCATTATTATTATTAAGAATCTATCCAAAAAGGCAGTATTTTGTTAAGTTAAAATTAATTAAACATTCTTCATATAGGTTCTTGTTTTACATATTTTCGCAACACACATAATCAAGGTTTGTACGTACCGAAGCAAAAAATGTTTTAGTGGACACTAGCATTCAAAATTAGCTAAAAACATATTTATAAAACATACAGAAATTTAAAAAATAAAAAATATATAAAATTTTTTTTTTTTTTTTTATATGTTATTCTTTTTATATATTTAAAAGTTTTTTTCCAGAGCTTCGTTCAATCCTACTGGGTTCAGTGTTTGTAGTCGAAAAATCCAGTACATTTCTCGTTTTTCTCAGGATTAAAGGTTCTCTAAGTAGGACATTTGGAAAAGAATCTACACTATGTATGGACTCTATTCCACAGGAATTTACAGGGGAATGGGCCTGGGAATCAGGCCAATTAGAGAACCCCCCCGAAAAAGGGCGTTTGAAATTTAAATTGAAAACATGTATTGAAGGTCTCTGGAGACAGACCTTGGACTGGTTTTTTCTATGTCTATATATAGAGAATAAGGTGGCACCTAGGGGACTAAGAGTTAAAATTCCTCCTGCATTTTTGTCTGATGATACATATATAGGTGAATGGAAATTAATGTTGCTGACATTTTCAGATTTAATGCTAAGAAAAATCATAGTAAAACGTAAAGAATTAAGTTTGTTAATGTTGAAAGACTTGTATTGTTTGGCTACACATTGTAACGATGATGATTTTCAATATGCACTGGGTTATACTAATCGTATGGAATTTAATATCCTATATCGTAAAACAGAAAAACTCAAAAGAGACTTAGCGGATGTAGCATCTGAAAAAATATTCCCGTGGGAGAAAATAACTAACAAGAACAACATTAATACTGATAGTAATAATGAACAAAGTGATATGAATGCGAATAAAGACCAACAAACCGAAATAACGACTAATGAGAGAATAGATCAAAATCAGGTAGAAATGTTGAATAAGAATCATTATTCAGACCCCAGTAATAATTATCCACAATGGCAAATACAATCAAGGTTTAATAGAGACAGGAGACAACCATTTCCTAGTCATTTCCATCAATATAGAGATAAACGGGTTTACACAAATAGGAGTTATTATAACAACAGGAATTACCCAGAGCCATACAGTGGGTTTGGACTGAATAATGGTAGGAATGGGCATTTCCACCAAAGAACCCAAAGATACAACATCCCTCAGGAGCCACGTTATGATAATGTCTTTTTTCAGAAGCCATTTCATAACAATCGTCCAAGAAAAAATTGGTACACTAGATCTTGGGCCCCTTCGAATCGAATGAGGATAGATAATAGAAGAATAAATCCCCCCATAACAAGGATGGAGACCCAAACAACAAATTTAAAGGCACACATCAATAATAAAAGAAGATTAGAGACCAACAAAGAACTGACAAATATCCCCTGTACATCTCCTGCGAGAAATAGAGATCTAACCAGCACCGCATGTTTGGTTTCCCCTATAACAACCCAAATCTCCCCTCGTACCTTAGAAGAAAATTTATTAGGAGCCTCAACAGGCTCAACTCCTCCATCTTTTTTAGGGAGAGGACCGGCCTCCCCCCGGAATCCAATAAAAGATCACATTATTGCATCGAAAGAGATGATAAGAGACTTAGAATTTTTGAAAGAAACCCTATCAAACAAAGAGAGGACAAATATAGGCGGTGGATTAGAGCAGCCCGATCTACAGACCCTAATGAATGTTCAAAGATCGGAAAAAACGCAGCTGCCATCAGCAGCAAGATCACAGACAGAAACAATACAAGACAAACAGAATCCCAAGACCCCAAATGGAGAAATGACAATCAAGAAACCTATGACCTCGCAGATCAGAACCCGACAAGACGCACAAATGACTCCGGTAACAACACGGAGTTTAGCATCCAGAACGATGAAACCAGTCCCAGTCCCCAGGACGAAAATAACAGAATTCTACAATCCAGCCAAAATACATCAGAATCAGACAAGAAGATTATCAAAAGGAGAAGGGGAAGAAGGAGCGGGAAAAAATTACCCAAAAAAATGGAAAGGAAATCAGCAAACGAAACAGTAGGGAAAGAAGAAGAAGAACTAAAAGGGATATTTAATATCTCAAAATATTTGTTAAAAAGAAAAGAACTGGAGGCCCTCTCCGAAGGTTTATCCTTTAGCCCCCCTACAAAGGCTAATCTGTTTGACTTATTCGTCGACCTGAATTGTTTTATTAGAAAATTAACCATCAAACGATACTTTGAAATAAAAAAATTTTCAGGGGGTGATAGACCACAAGAGTTAGCGCAAACTGATATACCTGACCTAATAACAACTACATTAAAACCAAAAAGTCGTTTTTATCCGTTAGAGAGCAAGGGATGCTATATTGAAACTTTTTACCAGAAAGTATTAAAAGATCTCACTACACTGTGCAATATAAAAGAACCAATACTTGGGTACAAAAATATAAAACAGAGAAGCATACTTCTCAATCTAGCCAAAAATGATCAAATTGCAATCAAAACGGCAGACAAGGGAGGAGCAACGGTGATCATGGACATCGATTACTATGAAAAAGAAGCCAACAGGATCCTGGGAGACTCTGAATATTATACTAGGCTATACGAAAATCCTCTGAAGAAAATATCTCAGAAACTATATGAATTGATAGATAATGCGTTAGAGGAAAAATGCCTCACGAAAGAAGAGAGGAACTATATTTGTAATAAAGAACCGGAGACCCCATTTTTTTATTTCCTACCAAAAACACACAAAAACAAAGAGAACCCTCCAGGACGCCCAATAATTGCAGGAATAAACTCGATTACATGTGCACTATCAGAATATGTAGATCATCAATTACAAAGAATTGTAACTAACCTACCAGCATATATCAAAGACACCAGTGACTTTCTGGAAGCATTAAAAATGAACAGTTGGCAAGAAAAATATTGGTTATGTACTCTAGATGTAACATCCTTATATTCGAACATCCCACATGAGAAGGGTATATCAGCAGTCAATCACTTCTTGACTAGGGATACATCCATGCCGGATCACCAAAAAATGTTTATCCTCAGAGCAATCAGATTTATCCTACAAAATAATTATTTTATTTATAAAGATCGTTTTTATATTCAAAACAAAGGTACCGCCATGGGCACGAAATTTGCGCCGGCATATGCTAACCTATTTATGGGAGCCCTGGAGGAAGAGATAAAAGATACAAATATTATTTTTTACCGTCGTTTTATTGATGATGTATTCTTTATATGGGGAGGAGAAAAACATGAATTAGAGAATTTTATAAAAAATTTAAATTCGAGGGAATGGGGACTCGAATTCACAGGAAATTTTAGTCAAAAAAGTATAGTTTTTCTGGACGTTGAAATTTTTATTGACGACAGAAAAGTAATTAACACAAAAAATTATTTTAAACCTACCGACACAAACAGCTATTTAAAGTTTACTAGTTGTCACGCAAAATCATGGAAAAGTAATATTCCATATGGCCAGTTTGTTCGTATGCGTCGGAATTGCTCCAATGTTGAGGACTTCATGACGCAATCAGTAATATTAAAACAACGTTTTCATGAAAAACAATACCCAACACAACTTGTTGAATCAGCCTACAAGAAAGCATTGATAAGAACAACTGAACAAAAAAGAGAGAATCAGAAACAAAGAAATAAAAGGACGGAAGAAGAGAACCATAGCCTTCAATCAAGATTTATAACAAAGTACAACACGCAACATGGAGGAATTCGAAATATTCTGCAAAAGCATTGGAACATTTTAAAAGACGATCCTTTTTTACAAAAAAATTTATCTGAAAGGCCAATAATAACGTTCAGACGAAATAAAACAATTAAAGACATACTAGCTCCCTCTTGTCCTTTTAAAAAACAAAAACAAAAAAATAAACAGAATAAAGTTATAAAGGATACGAACCAATTGCTAAAACCTATCCAAGGCGCATTCAAATGTGGAATCTCTAGATGCAAATGCTGCACACATATTACGCATGGAAAAAAAGAAATACCATTATCAATAACAACCCCAAAGAAAACACACAAGATTCAATCCCTCTTAACATGCAGTTCTAAATTCGTGATATACCTCCTACAATGTCCCTGTGGGTTAAGGTATGTAGGACGCACTATTAATCCTTTACGAACACGCATCAATAAGCATCGCAACAATATAGTGAATGGTTTCGAAAAACACAGCATTTCAAAACATTTTAAAAAAGAACATAATAAAGACGCCAGAGGTCTAAAAGTTACACCTCTTGAGAAAGTTAAACCAGAAATATTTTCTTTGCTTAAAAAACGAGAAATGTACTGGATTTTTCGACTACAAACACTGAACCCAGTAGGATTGAACGAAGCTCTGGAAAAAAACTTTTAAATATATAAAAAGAATAACATATAAAAAAAAAAAAAAAACTTTTATATATTTTTTATTTTTTAAATTTCTGTATGTTTTATAAATATGTTTTTAGCTAATTTTGAATGCTAGTGTCCACTAAAACATTTTTTGCTTCGGTACGTACAAACCTTGATTATGTGTGTTGCGAAAATATGTAAAACAAGAACCTATATGAAGAATGTTTAATTAATTTTAACTTAACAAAATACTGCCTTTTTGGATAGATTCTTAATAATAATAATGATACGACATAATGCATGAATTTATGTTTATATATACTGTCCACAATTTATTAGATAAAAACTCATTAGGTGATCGTATTGAGGCACTGTGAATTAACTAAGTATATATATATAAAGATCTTTTTCTAATATCTTCCACTAAGAGGATAGTGAGACGCCAATTAAGATACCAGCGTTGGGGTAATGTACCCCCTATTTGTCCTATGTTACTAGGATACATCAGTAACACTAGTACGTCAGAAGGCCGGTCATGTGACCGGCGCAATGACGTTGACGTACCAGACGCTGCTCTTATCAAAGCACCCACCGCCGGGACAATACATTCCTCCTTTGGCCGTTGTTGCTAGGAGACTTCAGCAACACTAGCGCGTCAGAGCGCTAGTCATGTGGACAACGGGATGACGTGGGCTCACCAGATACCGCCCCCACCAAGGCCGCAATTGTTAGGTGCGCTCCCTGCATGGATACACGTCACCGCGCCGGTCATGTGACTGACGTGGTGACGCCGGTGAATCTAATACACACCCTAAATATGGCCACCACCATCGGAAGACGCTTTTGGTGGTGGGTATAAGGACGCTGGTCACTTGACCGGCGCAATGACGTAGGTTATTATAATACGCCACAACACGCCCCCATACCTCATCAGCAGTGATAGAACGTTAAGGACATTGACCATGTGACCGGCGCTGTGACGTCGGCATATTATGACACGCCCCCAATATGGCTGCCCCCACCAGCGGTATGATTTGTAAGTAATCTATCTCCTATATATATGTGAGTATTTTATGTTGTATTATGGCTTGAGAAAGGTGCCTGTGTGCACTGAAACGCGTTGCCTGTTATTTTAGCGAAGTTTGAAATTAAAAGGTGTTATTGCTTCACTTTCAAAACGTGTGGTAAACATCTATTTGGAGACTGAAGGAGTCATCACTTCAAGGAGGGGGCTCATGGTCATCATACCCCCCTCCTCCTCAGTAAGTGTAACTCCTATATTTTCTTTGACAGATTACTATTTGTGATTTCACACTATTTATTGAGCGCAGAAATTTTTGCTTGCTGACAGCTCTTTTGTAATTAATTAACTAGCGGGTGAGCTTGCTCCCTGCTGCTTCACAGAGTGATAGGAGTCTGGAAGAAATATACCTCCCACCCACTACAACTCCTATCATCCTGTCACATCCCCTCCTCTTCAGGGCACTCTGCCTGAGCACGTATCATGGCACAATCATATGTCCAAGAGATGGCATCGGCATTTCCTTGCAAATTTCCCAGTCAGTACTCTACTGAGAAACTGTAAAGTTGGAGTGCCAATCTTTCCTTTTTGCCAGCTCAGTCAAAGGGATCTCTATATCTGAGAAATTGGAATAAACCGGTAATTCCCAAGACGGTTCTTGTTTCTTGGTAACACTACGGGGCGATTTCTGTATTGCTTGTATTTTCTCATCTTGAGGCTTCACTAGGCCTCTCCCGATGGCAAGTATTTGGCCTGCTCCAACCCAATATGACATTTTGTTGGGTTCACTGTCAGAGCAGCGGCCTACGAGACATGAACAATCACCTGTATGTGAGTCAGGTGTGTCGTCTAGTCTGAGCTAAGGATGACTATAATATCCAAAATAAGCAGAAGCATAGTGTCAGTGGGGTCTCTATATTATACCTATTAGTCTCTGGAACGTTGTTGGGGCCCCCTGCAGTCTGAAAAGCATATTTTGGTCCATCTTGTCTGGTAAAGGCTGTCTTTTCCTTTGCTGTATCAGTCATGGGGATCTGCCAGTAACCTGCCAAAACTAATGTCATAGTATAACAGGCTGCGCAAAGTCGCTCAATAAGTTTTTCCACCTGGGGTGTAGGATATGCATCAAAATGCATTGATTTTCCTAAAGTCTATACAAAACGTGATGATATCATCTGGTTTTGGAGCCATTACTATCAAGCTCGACCACTGACTGTGCGATTCCTCAATCAACCCTAATTCTAACATGGTTTTATTTCTTTGGAGATGGCTTCACATGGCATTTTATATGGTTTCACATTGACCTTCATGCCTGGCTTCTCTTAAAACAAGTCTCTGTTTTGGAGGACTAACTGTCTTGCCTTCTTCTTTTGAACACTTGTTTACTCCTCCGCAATCTTAACTACTGGTAGCGGGCAGTGATTTGTAGCCAGAGACAGTTCCCTAGACACAAATGGCTGGTCTTTCGAGGTTTGATCAGGTTAATGTGGTAAACCTGTTCTGTTTTCTTTTATTTGGTTGATGGACCTTATATGTGTCAAGTCCACCCAGGATGTGCTGGAACCGTAACACGCAGATCTCGCACAAAAACCCACAAACTGCGTCAAAACAATAATGAATGAAAACATGTGAATTCTTTCCCTATCTAAATAACCTCAGGGATGGGTACCTACCTACACGTAGGCAATTCGCCCTGACAAGGACGTACCTGACCTCGTACCTCGGTCCTTAGTTAACCCTACGTGGGACAGGGGAATAACATAAGAAACACAAAAGAAAAGAAACACAAACTTATTTTGGCAATGCAGCAGGCAAATGATAGGTTCAGGACCAAGCTCTGACTGAGACCATGGTGAGAGCTAAACTGAAGACTCAACAGCAATTCAGTGCAGCCTCAGCCAGACTAAATAGCTATGACAATTACCCTCAGGTGCGGCTAAGCATGCCTCACCTCATACCATACCCACAAGGGCCAGAAGATGGAAAAACACCTGCAAAACCTGCACCAGAATATGTTACATCAGTAGGTTTTTTTTAATTGCAAATGGTCCCTGCCATTTAACTAAGAACTTGCTTTCCACTATTGTGATAAGTACCAACACTCGATCTCCAGGCTCAAAAGTAGTTATTTTGGTCTCTCTATCATAACTCTGCTTTTGGGCTCGTTAAGTGTGTTTCATATGTTTTTTAACAATGGGCATAACAGTTGAAATGCGACAACAGTTTTAAAAGGAGTGGTTTGTCCCTCACAGACCTCTTCACCAATATCCAGGAAACCCATCTTCCATACAGTAATTCAAAGGGTGTAACCCCTGTGGATGACTGTGGCTGCTCTAGTATAGCAAACAACAAGTATGGTAATAGGAAATCCTACTCTTTTCCATCCCTGTTGACCACCTTTTATAGAATTTGGTTTAGACTTTTATTAAATCTTTCTACCAGCTCATCTGTCTGATGGTGATAACTGATCAACTTTTAACCCATTCCAATCCACCGTCTGACCTCTACAGACATTCTGATTGAAGGCTGTACAGCTCTGATGTCGGAAGACTTCCGGCTGGGTATTCTTACTGTATATTACTGGCCGCTCTGTTTTTGGGGGCCTCTCCGGCATGTCACATACTGCAGTACTGGCTCTAGCCAGCAGATGGCGCCATTGTATAATGGCAGAAAGAAAAAACCCCTAGGAAACCCTGAATCCAAAAAGGTTTAATAACCATTAGAGTTCCTTCATCACTCTTGACATGAAGGCAGTTCCCTGGTTGCTGAGTATCTCTTTAGGTAAACCCACCTAACTACACACCTGAACTAATTCCTTTGCAATCACTTTTGAAGAAGTATTACGTAAAGGAATTGCCTCAGGAGAGCGTAATCCACTGTCACCAAAATATGTTGGTGCCCCCATAAAGACTTCAGTAATGAGCCAACTAAATCCAAATGTATGCGTTCAAAAGGTACCATAGGTACCAGGGGCCTATGATAGTGATACCTTGGGCATGAAATTTGACACTGCCGGCGGGATACACCAGGGTCAGAGCAAAAGTACTGCTCTGACTCCTGTGTGATGGCCAACGCTCGTAATAGCAAGCTTAGCTCTCATTGAAATCAATGGAAGCTATGCTTGTAATTGCAGCCTGGGGTCCCATTGATTTCAGTTAGAGCTGCACCTGCAATTACAGGCGCCGGCCACTGCACAGGACTCGGAGCAGTGCTTCTGCCCTGACTCCAGTGTAATCCGGTAGGCAAAAGTGCCTGGATAACCACTTTTTAATTCCATCACTACTCTCTCACAAGTGCCAAAAATGTAGAAAGTCTCTTCCCATCCATCAGAACTAGTGCCGCTCCTAGATGCACAATGCCCTGGGAATGCTGCAGGAATGTCAGTGTGTCCGGTCAGTCCGTTTGATGTGTAATTCCATAACAAATACAGATTCCTAATAATGGCTTGTTATATAGATGTGATGGCACGACTTGCATGAAATATAAGGTAAGATACACGTAGTATTAAATTGTGAGTTAGTCTTACTCACAGTCTATGGTTATAAAAGTGTAGCCATTCATTATGGATGTTGTAACTTAACCTGTTTCACTTGCATTAAAAGAACACTGACATAAGGATCCAGTAAAGCTGCAACTCCTAATTCACTTCTGAATTCTACCACTAGATGGCGCTCTATGCTATGTTTTGCACATTATTTAGCTTGAAGGCGCACTGTATCCAAGGAGATCAATTTTATCCAATATTAATGGGACCTAATGTCAGATTCTGAAATATTCTGAATTATGTAGCAGTCACAGGAAAGTCACTTATAAAGTTACCTGTAGGCCTCCATCACTTTTTTTATCCAAGGTGTCCCATAATTGCCACAGTTTTCTCTGCTGGATTTTGGCTTGTTTTGTGAGGTTTCAGAGTTCTCTTCATTGCCAAATGTCAGAATTTCTAGAACATAAAAATGAAAGAATTTCACTGAACTTCTATATAGGCTCAAAT
The DNA here is from genome assembly GCF_035609145.1 of Eleutherodactylus coqui. Classification (NCBI taxonomy): domain Eukaryota; kingdom Metazoa; phylum Chordata; class Amphibia; order Anura; family Eleutherodactylidae; genus Eleutherodactylus; species Eleutherodactylus coqui. Next base: position 211,728,199 of record NC_089841.1, on the reverse strand, counting down.
GGTAATTCCCAGGGGCGTAACTATAGAGGATGCACCCGGGCCCAGGAGCCTTAGGGGGCCCATAAGGCCTCTCTTCTCCATATAGGGAGCCCAGTACTATGAATAAAGCATTATAGTTGGGGGCCCTGTTCCAGGTTTTGCATTGGGGCCCTGGAGCTTCAAGTTACGCCCCTGGTAATTCCTGTTATTAATCTCCTCCAATACAGTGCCATATGGCAGGATTCTTGTACAGTGCTGGCATTGCGTTGGCACAGAGGTAGGTGGCTGTGATTGACAGCTGGCCTAGAGATGAAACTTCTGATCCTGTCAGTTTAACCCATTGATTTTTGCGGTCAATGGTACTAATATATTTTTGAATCTCCCCTTTTTGTTTCTGTCATCAGGCAGTACAGCAACATGATAAGGGGTCTGGTCACCCTCGTGCTGTGAGCCCTGCGGTCCTAGGAAGCGTATCTTTCCAGATTCGTATTACATGTAATACAGCTGTGTCAATCAAAACTTTATGTTTGTGGCAATGCAGGGAATCAAAAACTCAATATTTTTCTGCATCCTTACAGCCCAAATTGACTTTCTCAGTATGTTTAGCTACATTGTATCCAGTATGAGTCACCACTTAAAGGGGTTGTCTCGCGGCAGCAAGTGGGGTTATACACCTCTGTATGGCCATATTAATACACTTTGTAATATACATCGTGCATTAAATATGAGCCATACAGAAGTTATTCACTTACCTGCTCCGTTGCTAGCGTCCCCGTCGCCATGGATCCGTCTAATTCTGATGTCTTCTGGCGTCTTTAGACGCGCTTGCGCTGTGCGGTCTTCTGCCTGGTGAATGGGGCCGCTCGTGCCGGAGAGCTGGTCACCGCGTCGTCATCGTAGCTCCGCCCCATCACGTGTGCCGATTCCAGCCAATCAGGAGGCTGGAATCGGCAATGGAACGCACAGAGCCCATGGTGCACCATGGGAGAAGACCCGCGGTGCACCATGGGAGAAAACCGCAGTGCATCCCTGGGAAAGGACCGGCGGCCATCTTAGGGAGAAGATTTTTATAACTCCATATTTCGTCGGATCGGTGAGTAGCAAGCGGTTTAAAAACCGCTTTAAATTGCTATTTTATGCCAGGGGGGTGACAGGGGGAATGGGGTAATGTAAAATTTTGAGGTTTGCCGCGAGACAACCCCTTTAAGGAGAGTTTGTCACTAGATACTAAACAAGCCAGATGTTAAACACCTTCTAAGTAGACCCAAAGTTACTATTCAAGGGACCACTAGATAGTGCACCCATTATGCTCACTACATTTTCATTCACCTGATTGGCTGAGCAGGACAATGTAGCCACATCTACAACGCCTTGGTCCTGCGATTTACAACACTGTGGTCCATGATGCTACATTGCCATGCTTGATCAATTGAGTCAGCAGGATTCTTAGGCTGGATTCACATGGGCGTATGCATTTTTATGTTCCTCCGCTGGCAACGTAAAAACGCATGAACGTTTGTGCACCCGTTCAGATGGCACAGGCCCGGCGCATATATGCCGAGGCCGCAATGCCTTCCCTCGCCGGCTCTCTGCCTCTCTCCTCCCCTCCGGCTGTTTGCACTCTTTACTACATTGCGCTCATTGAGCACTATGTAGCCTGGAAAGGAGAGGGCAGAAGCGGTTAAAAACCACTTCTCCCTTCTGCTCTGGGTCCTAAACTGTATCTGACAGTTGAGGGCTTGACCTACTCTTGCTTGATTGCAGGAACAGAAGCACAGTACTTCTGCTATTGGCTGGGATTAAAGCCGAGGACCAAGTGCCGTTTATACCGCGCTTGGTCCTTAAAGGGTTAATACTACATTTTCTCTGCAGCTGCCACATAGAGATTCCCCTGATACTAAGCGAGAGCATATGTGCAACTTTTTTGTGCACTGAATGATGCTTTTTGGCGTGTGTACCGCCATATTTTGCTGCTGTTTTCCGTCCGCATGACATGTTCCTTTGCGTGCGGCAAACAAAGACAAACATATTGAAATGGCTGATGTGTCTGAGTTCAGGATGTGCTCTTTTTTCAGCGTAATTATGCAGCGTATTACACATCTCCTTGCGCACTCCGTACCCACTGCCCCCCCCTCTCCCTCCGCTCCCACCATTGACTTCCGTTGGAACCTCTGGTGCACAAGCAGAGTACAGAATGCTGTGCTTTTTTTGAGCGACTGAAATTCGCACACAAAGTATGTGAATGTGAACAAATTGAAATCAATGGGTTCTATTCTCTGTGTATTACACATGTAAATTTTGAACATGCAAATACATCTATGTGACAGGGTTTAATCAGGGGTTTTATCAGATTAGCGAAAACATGGCTGCTTCCTGGCTTTGAACAGCGCTACTTCTATGTACAGACTTTGTCTGGTAGTGCAGTTCAGCCCCATTGAAATGAAAGAACCTCAGCTGCAGTACTGCACACAACCCTCGGATATGGGTGGCACTGTTTCTGGAGGAAAGCAGCCACGTTTTTCTAAGCTGATACAACCACTTTAAATCTGATTGACAGGGTTAGTTGGTTCTAACAAAGGTTTGTTTAGGTGGAACAACCCCTTTAACCTCTTCTCGCTCCAGGACGTACATTTACGTCCTGGAACGTCGTGGTATGTATGCAGAGAGGTCACGGGGCGACCTCTCTGCATACAGCGCAGGTGTCAGTTGTTTAGTACAGCTGACACCCGCGGGCAATCGCGGCTATTAACCCTTTAAATGCCGCTGTCAATTCTAGGCATTTAAAGCCCCAGAACGATGTTTGGGGGTCCCGTATGGCCCCCGCTCGGAGAGATTGGGGCAGCTGTGCAAGTGTCATGGCTGCCGGAGGCCTTCTGAAAGGCCCCAGGGCTGCCTTGAGAGACTGCCTATTCAAGCCATCCCCGTGGGGTGGCTTGATAAGCTGCCTGTCAAGAATGCAGTATGACGTAATGCTATAGCATTACGTCATACTGCAGGAGCAATCAAAGAATCGCATACTATAGTCCCCCAGGGGGACTTAAAAGTAAAGTAAAAAAAGAGCAATAAAGTTTTTTTAATTGAAAAAAAAAAAGTAATAAAAGTTTAAATCACCCCCTTTTTTTATATCTATAATTAAAAAGTCTAAATAATAAAATTAAAAATACATATGTGGTATTGCCGCGTCTGTAAAAGTCCGATCTATCAAAGTAGCACATTATTTACCCCACACGGTGAGCATTGTCCTAAAAATAAAATAGAGAGAACACCAGAAATGCACTTTTTCAGTCACCCTGTATCCCAGAAAAAACGCAATAAAAAGCAATCAAAAAGTCGTATGAATTCCAAATTAGTACTAACAGAAACTACAGGACATTCCACAAAAAATGAGCCATTGCTGAAATATGTCGACGGAAAAATAAAAAAGTTATTGCGCGCACGAGATGACCGCAGAAAATAATTGAAAAAAATTAAATGTCTTTGAAAAAAAAGAGTAGTATAGAAAAAAAAAAAAACTTAACAAGTTTGGTATCGCAGTAATTGTACCGACCCATAGAAAAAAGTTATCACATCGTTTTTGTTGCAGTTTGTGCGCCGTAGAAGCAAGATGCACTGAAAGATGACGGAATGTCGTTTTTTTTTTCATTTTACTCCACTTATCATTTTTTTAAACTTTTTCAGTACATTATATGGTACATTAAATAGAACCATTGAAAAATACAACTCGTCCCGCAAAAAACAAGCCCTCATACAGCGACGTAGATGGATAAATAAAAGAGTTATGATTTTTTAAGGGGGGGAGGAAAAACGAAAATGGAAAAAAAAGGGCCGCGTCATGAAGGGCTTAAAGGGGAATCCCTATCTCAGGCATTTACAGAATACCCACATTTACACTCAGGTCTTTCCCACAAACTACAATGGAGAGTCCTATATATAAGGGCTTATTTAGACGACCGTATATCGGTTGGGTTTTCACACCGAGCTGATATACGGTGTCCTTGTCTGCAGGGGGAGGAGGATGGAAGAGCCAGGAGCAGGAACTGAGCTCCCGCCCCTTGTCACTATTTGCAATAGGATAGGCGGGGCTAAGTCCCGACACTTAGCTCCCCCCCATCCTGCCCCTCCCCTTGCAAATAGTGGCAAGGGGCCCGGAGCTCAGTTCCTGCTCCTGGCTCTTCCATCCTCGCCCCCTGCAGACAAGGACACCGTATATTGGCTCGGCGTAAAAACGCAGCCGATAATACGGTCGTCTGAATAAGGCCTAAGCACCATCATCTCTCCATTGAAGTACATGGAGAATGCAGCAGCCTGACCTTATTCTCATGATAAGTGAGAGTCCCAGATGACGGACCCTTTCACTACAATGTACTACTATTAGTAAATCCAACTTTATAAACACAAAATCAGACTGGGTTGTTGAATGCCAAAAATATGTTATATTGGCAAAAAAATACATTATATTTGTACTATGTCCATGGTATAAATCCACTGCCATTTGTCTTTCATCATATAGTACATTAAATAATAACCTTAACAATAAGTGCTCTTATATAAGTAATTGCAATCAAAGTAATGTGACATTAGAGATCTAAAAAGATATCAGAATATCTGAACCTGCAAAGAAAAACTATAAAGGTAATTAAAGGTCACCACAATTAACACAAACGAGGCACTGGGAACACATTCATTATAAGAGTGGCTCTTGGGAAGCTTTCTTCATTAACCTCATGTGGTCTTGGTGTGCTGAAATGAATTAATCCACAACATTTTCTTTCGACAACTCTGTGGATTTCATCTTTCTTGTAGGATTTGGTTGCCTCAACCCACTAAAGAGCTTTGGTCGGCAAGAAGAAAGCAGCAGATACAGCTTCCCTAACAAGCCGTATAATAATGCAGTATGTGGCAGGAAAATGTAATTTACTGATAATCACATTAGTCGCCATTCTGTGTACCTCTCAACCTAAGGCCTCTTTCCCACGAGCGTATATCGGCTCCGCTGTTTTCACGGCCGGACGATATATGCTACGATCTGATGCATTGAACTCCAATACATCAGATCACATGGCCGTACCGTCCCGCCTCCTCCCATTGCTGGCTACAGACAAGGGGCGAGACAGGGGCAGAGCTAAGCTCCATCCCCATCCCGCTCCCTACCATTGCAAATGGCCGGCAAGGAGGAGAGACGAGGTGAGCCGGTGAGGGGAAGGAAAGGGGGACACAGTGACTCCTCCAGCAGTGTATGCCGTCTGGCGCCAGTATATGCCGCGAAAACGGTGGCCGATATATGCTCGTGTGAATAATCCCTCAGTGACATATTGCAGATATTTCATTCTAAGGGACCTTTCTCACAGGATGGAATATTTCTTTACAGCCTTGTGGAATATGCCATCCTGCGGAATATTCAGCCCCAAAGTCAACACTGCTGATGTGTGGATTTTGGCGCTCAATTGAAAATAGCCAAATCCTGCTTGCAATTACACATCAAAATCTGCAGTTAGCAGTGTGGCTTTTGGTGCAGAATTCAGGAATTGCATATTCTGTAATGCTATTGCGGAATGTCCTGTGTGGAACGTCCCTTAGGCCTCTTTCAGATGAGTGCATTTGTATACATCTTTAATACGGACTGTGGCAAGGCAGTACAGAGAATGGCTTGCAGGGGGCTTCTGTGCACTGGAAGGTGTACTAATCAGCAGGGACAGCTGTACAGGTGTGTCTGCAGGAGCTAAAATCTCCAGACACATTCAGTCCCTTGCTAGAAGCTGGGGCAAAACTACCGCTGGAGGCGAGCTGCTGTGGAAGGCCTTGCCGGGCCAGACTCTGAGAGAGAGCTAGAGCTGCTCCTTGAGAAGGCAGCTAAGAGGAAGCTTCAAAGCCTGACATCTCTGGGAAACAAGGCTGTGGTACGGCACGATTCTAATGATGAACACCCCTAGACTGACACCCAGTTGGGTACGTGTAGTGGCACTAGGCCACTGTGTTAGTGAACTAGTAAACTTCTGTTTTGCTAGCGCCTGGATAGGCAAGTGTTTGTTATGTTTGTAGCATGAAGTATATGTGCTGCCAGTGGCTGTGGGCTTCCACTGGATTTTCATGGCATTGCTGAATATTCCAGAAAATAAAGTTATTCAGACTTTTACATGGACTGAGTGAGCCGCTGTGTCGGCGCTGAAATGCAGACGCTGCCACAAGATGTATAATGGTGCGTTTAGATGGAACGAAACTGAAAAACACTCATTGAGTTTATATGCAGCCAACGACTGAACAATGAATGAGAATCATGCAGTCTAAACAGGGTGCGAACAAGCTGATGATGACGTCACCAGCCAGTTCGCTTGGGCAAACGAGAATCGTGACATTCTCGGCCCATGTAAAAGGGGCATTACAGATTGAAACTTCATCAATCTGTTATCTGTGTTTGATCAGCATTTGCCTTTATATTTACTTTCATTGGTTTTATTTACTAATATCTGGGTTTCCTTGTTAAAGTGGACTTCATACCCATGGGTACGCACATAGTGGGGATCACCAACCTGAAGAATTGCCGCCATCAGCTTCTGACCAAGCGGATTTGTAACATCGGCCATAATTAGTTTATTCCCCCAAATCAACTTTATTCATCATAGAACTATGAGCCAAGAAGAGTTGGGCTCGCTCAGCAAGGACATTCTAATTTCAACTAATCCCGTAAAGCGGAAGTTAATTTATATGAATCTAAATATCTCAGGGCATTCAAGATGAACATCTAAATTAAGCCCAGTGTCTTTACATCTACACTCACGGAGCGAGGGACTGAGTCCATAAAGATTGCAGGGAAAAAAGGTGGCTTTTTACCTAACCCATCCGCTCAAAATGTCACACTTGCCAGTGCATGGTTGCTGTTGGCTGGAGGAACTGGCTTCTCCTGCAAGTGCTAGGCGTGACTCCAAGGATCGCAATGGAGGTGTTGGTAGTCCACAAGGGTCGCAGGATGCCCTCTCTTATGGCGACCATCAAGAATGTAGATCTGTAAGCCACAGCCTAAGAGGGATCCCAAGGTGGACTGGAGCCAGAACATAGGCCTAGGCATCCAGGGCCTACTGCAAGCACTGAGACAACTGTCCAACCGATAGTTGTATCAGTGTATCTTGATGCCACCGGAAGTACAGGTGGAGCCAAGATACAAGGTTTTTGACAGGGGGTTGACGCCCCCTGTCCATGATTGGCTGCACGCCACTGTCCCCTTTTCTCTGGCTCACAGGTCCTGCTTCAGGCCCCGCGGTGACTGTAGCCGGCGTCCCAGCAGCCCCGCTGTCACCGTCCCTGGCGCACCTTTTTCTGGTTGGCATTACAGTTTTTGCTGCTGGCCCCACTGTCACCTTTACTGGCTTGTAGCGGGGCGCTGTGACTGTCCCTGGCGATCCTACCTCGCTGTGGCACCTCCTGCTGATGGTGTGAGTGTAGCGGAGCCGCGGGAACACTGGAACTGCAAAGGTGAATATACATGCCCCCCCCATACAGCTGCCACAGCTGCTGCCGTTGCGCTCTGCAACGCTCAACGATCCGTGCCTCACAAGTGCCGACCGCCGGCGCCCACCGACACAGTACCGCTGTTAACTCCACAGTGGCACCGCTCACCGTTGCGGCCCACAGCAGCGCAGTGAACTGAACACCGCCGCTCAGCACTTCGGCCCACATCAGAGCTGTCAACTTTGGCGGTCCGCTGGTGAGAGTCACCGCTCCCTCGCAGAGCAGCGCCCTGAGTCTCCAGCAGTGCCACCAACCCCTAAGGGACGCCGTAGTCCCCTGCCCAGGGCTCATAAGTCCCCACGGCTGTCTCTCACCGTCCCCAACGACGGCTGGCCGGTGATGGCTACAGGACCTGTGAGGGTGAGGACACGGAGAATGCAGGACTGCCAATCACGAACAGGGGGCAGCAACTCATTGTATCTTGGCTCCACCTGTACTTCCAGTGGCGTCAAGATACACTAATACCCCGATAGCCTGCTCTTCACACATGTGCTTGGCTCCAGGAACCCCTAATGGCGCACTTATCAATCTATACTGGCCCGAGAGAGGATGTCCCCATGCCCCACAGCCCCACGTGACCACCACCAACCCTTATACTTAGTACCTTCAATGAAGCATTATGCCACTAGATGGCAGAACATCATCACAAACAAAATGGAACAAAAATTAACTAAACATGAATGACCTGAACATTACAGAGATAACATGACTTGTATCACATATCCCCTTCTTTATGACAACCTTCTTAATATAGGGATACTGAATATATTTAGTGCTGCCCCTCTATATAAGCTACACCCCTTGAAAAGGTTATTCTCATTTTTCCATGATGGGCTGTTGATGCATCATTTTATGAACGGCTCTAAGAGTGCCATGAACTCTGCTGCTCTGTTCTCCAGCTCAGCTACATCTCAGTCAATGAACAGTGTCCTGCTCCCCTCTCACAGATTACCAGGGCTCTGCCACCATGTACTGAGCTCCGGAGCAAAGTCCCATCCACTGCCTCTATCTGTGGCCCTCAGGACAGACTGTAGAGACTATTACTACAGGAATGGTTGCTGACTGGCTTGCAGTCCCATGTGACAATGTGAAGGAGCCCCAGCATGCGTCTTGTAGAAAGCCCTATAAAGGAGATGGTTGGTGCCATATTGTGCGTGTGACACAGCAGCGGTAACCCATGTGAGACACACAACAGGAATGTGATGCAGCGCAGTGTACAAAGGGGCAGCAGTAGACTTCAGAGAGGTGGTGGCAATTTGAAAGGGACAACACAGTAGGCTGGGGAGCAGTCATGGATGCAAGCGACCGAATACAAAAGGGCCCTGATGACCTGGAGGACCGAAAGAAGCAATCTGCATGGAATGAGAGGGAGTCTCCTTTCCTGCACGGAACTCAGTTATGGAAGAGGACGGCTCAGGATAAAGACAAAGCTGCCACACGTGAGGCCGATCTCTGGCGACTTAGTGTGTACACACTCTACAGACTATGACAGATGTATGACTATTAGATTAGGATTAGAGATGAGCGAATGTACTCGTCCGAGCTTGATACTCGTTCGAGTATTAGCGTGTTCGAGATGCTCGTTACTCGTAACGAGTACCACGCGATGTTCGGGTTACTTTCACTTTCCTCTCTGAGACTTTAGCGCGCTTTTCTGGCCAATTGAAAGACAGGGAAGGCATTACAACTTCCCCCAGCGACGTTCAAGCCCTATACCACCCCCCTGCAGTGAGTGGCTGGGGAGATCAGATGTCACCCGAGTATAAAAATCGGCCCCTCCCGCGGCTCGCCTCAGATGCGTTGTGAGATAGCTGAGGGACAGTGCTATTGGTGCCGGAGCTGCTATAGGGAGAGTGTTAGGAGTTAGTGTAGGCTTCAAGAACCCCAACGATCCTTCTTAGGGCCACATCTAACCGTGTGCAGTACTGTGGAGGCTGCTGTTAGCAGTGTTGCACATTTTTTTTTTTTTTGGTATATCGGCCGTGCAGAGCATTGCGCCCTGCAGTAATACTACAGGGACAGAATTGTGTAGGCAGGGCCAGAAGACATCTTATAGATTGAATATACGCAGTGGTCCTTTTGCAAAAAAAGATTTGAAAAAAATCTATTTGGCCTGCCTGTCACTCTGCTCAGTGTTGTGGGTCCGTGTGTGCTGGGGGTAAAATTTCTCCAAATAAATACGCAGCCAGCTAAGTGTTACAACAGGCTTGCGCCAAATTATTTCCTGGGGTTCCGTAAACGAAGTCAGCCTGCAACCACAGGCCAATAAGCGGCATATTTAATTACAGTGTTTCTGCACTACTGCTAATACACCATGCTGAGGGGTAGGGGTAGGCCTATAGGACGTGGACGCGGGCGAGGACGCGGAGGCCCAAGTCAGGGTGTGGGCACAGGCCGAGCCACTGCGGTGGCCAGGGGTAGAGGCAGGGCCAGACCGAATAATCCACCAGCTGGTTCCCAAAGCGCCCCCTCGCGCCATGCCACCCTGCAGAGGTCAAGGTGCTCTACGGTGTGGCAGTTTTTCACAGAGACGCCTGACGACCGACAAACAGTGGTGTGCAACCTTTGTCGCGCCAAGATCAGCTGGGGAGGCACCACCACCAGCATGCGCAGGCATATGATGGCCAACCACCCCACAAGGTGGGACGATGCCCGTTCACTGCCTCCGGTTTGCACCACTGCCTCTCCCCCTGTGCCCCAACCTGCCACTGAGATCCAACCCCCCTCTGAGGACACAGGCAGTATCGTCTCCTGGCCTGCACCCACACCCTCACCTCCGCTGTCCTCGGCCCCATCCAGCAATGTCTCTCAGCGTAGCATCCAGACGTCGCTAGCGCCGCAGTTTGAGCGCAAGCGCAAGTACGACGCCACGCACCCGCACGCTCAAGCGTTAAACGTGCACATTGCAAAATTGATCAGCCTAGAGATGCTGCCGTATAGGCTTGTAGAAACTGAGCCTTTCAAAAGCATGATGGCGGCGGCGGCCCCGCGCTACTCGGTTCCCAGTCGCCACTACTTTTCCCGATGTGCCGTCCCAGGCCTGCACGACCACGTCTCCCGCAACATTGTACGCGCCCTCACCAACGCGGTTACTGCCAAGGTCCACTTAACAACAGACACGTGGACAAGCACAGGCGGGCAGGGCCACTATATCTCCCTGACGGCACATTGGGTGAATTTAGTGGAGGCTGGGACAGAGTCAGAGCCTGGGACCGCTCACGTCCTACCCACCCCCCGAATTGCGTGCCCCAGCTCGGTGGTGGTATCTGCGGGGGTGTATGCTTCCTCCACTAAACCCTCCTCCTCCTCCTCCTCCTACGCAACCTCTGTCTCGCAATCAAGATGTGTCAGCAGCAGCAGCACGTCGCCAGCAGTCGGTGTCACGCGGCGTGGCAGCACAGCGGTGGGCAAGCGTCAGCAGGCCGTGCTGAAACTACTCAGCTTAGGAGAGAAGAGCCACACGGCCCACGAACTGCTGCAGGGTCTGACAGAGCAGCCCGACCGCTGGCTTGCGCCCCTGAGCCTCCAACCGGGCATGGTCGTGTGTGACAATGGCCGTAACCTGGTGGCGGCTCTGCAGCTCGGCAGCCTCACGCACGTGCCATGCCTGGCCCATGTCTTTAATTTAGTGGTTCAGCGCTTTCTGAAAAGCTACCCCCACTTGTCATACCTGCTCGGAAAGGTGCGCCAGCTCTGCGCACATTTCCGCAAATCCCACACACACGCTGCCACCTTGCGGACCCTGCAACATCGGCTTAATCTGCCAGTGCACCGACTGCTGTGCGACGTGCCCACACAGTGGAACTCTACGCTCCACATGTTGGCCAGACTCTATGAGCAGCGTAGAGCTATAGTGGAATACCAACTCCAACTTGCGCGGCGCAGTGGGAGTCAGCCTCCTCAATTATTTACAGAAGAGTGGGCCTGGTTGGCAGCCATCTGCCAGGTCCTTGGAAAATTTGAGGAGTCTACCTAGATGGTGAGCGGGGATGCTGCAATCATTAGCGTCACCATTCCTCTGCTATGCCTCTTGAGAAGTTCCCTGCAAAGCATAAAGGCAGACGCTTTGGAATCAGAAACTGAGGCGGGGGAAGACAGTATGTCGCTGGATAGTCAGAGCAACCTCATGTCTATATCTCAGCGCGTTGAGGAGGAGGGGGAGGAGCATGAGGAGGAGGGGGAAGAGACAGCTTGGCCCACTGCTGAGGGGACAGATGCTGCTTGCCTGTCATCCTTTCAGCGTGTATGGCCAGAGGAGGAGGAGGAGGAGGAGGGGGAAGAGACAGCTTGGCCCACTGCTGAGGGTACAGATGCAGCTTGCCTGTCATCCTTTCAGCGTGTATGGCCAGAGGAGGAGGAGGAGGAGGAGGATCCTGAAAGTGATCTTCCGAGTGGGGACAGCCATGTGTTGCGTACAGGTACCCTGGCACACATGGCTGACTTCATGTTAGGATGCCTTTCTCGTGACCCTCGCGTTACACGCATTCTGGCCACTACGGATTACTGGGTGTACACACTGCTCGATCCACGGTATAAGGAGAGCCTTTGCACTCTCATTCCCGAAGAGGAAAGGGGTTCGAGAATGATGCTATACCACAGGGCGCTGGTGGACAAACTGATGGTAAACTTCCCATCCGACAGCGCTAGTGGCCGAAGGCGCATTTCCGCGGCCCAGGTAGCAGGGGAGGCGCAGAGATCAGGCAGCATGTACAGCGCAGGCAGGGGAACACTCTCTAAGGCCTTTGACAGCTTTATGGCTCCCCAGCAAGACTGTGTCACCGGTCCCCAGTCAAGGCTGAGTTGGCGGGAGCACTGTAAAAGGATGGTGAGGGAGTACGTAGCCGATTGCAGCACCGTCCTCGGTGACGCCTCTGCCCCCTACAACTACTGGGTGTTGAAGCTGGACACGTGGCCTGAACTCGCGCTGTATGCCCTGGAGGTGCTTGCTTGTCCTGCGGCTAGCGTCTTGTCAGAGAGGGTGTTTAGTGTGGCTGGGGGAATCATCACGGATAAGCGTACCCACCTGTCAACCGACAGTGCTGACAGGCTTACACTCATCAAGATGAACAAAGCCTGGATTTCCCCAGACTTCTCTTCTCCACCAGCGGACAGCAGCGATACCTAAGCAATACGTAGGCTGCACCCGCGGATGGAAGCATCGTTCTCTATCACCATCCAAAACGGGGACCTTTTTGCTTCATCAATCTGTGTATAATATTCCTCCTCCTCCTCCTGCTCCTCCTCCTGAAACCTCACATAATCACGCCGAACGGGCAATTTTTCTTAGGCCCACAAGGCTCAGTCATATAATTTTTGTAAACAATTTTTATACGTTTCAATGCTCATTAAAGCGTTGAAACTTTCACCCGAACCAATTTTTATTTTAACTGGGCTGCCTCCAGGCCTAGTTACAAATTAAGCCACATTAACCAAAGCGATTAATGGGTTTCACCTGCCCTCTTGGTTGGGCATGGGCAATTTTTCAGAGGTACATTAGTAGCGTTGATACAGCAATTTTTGTGGGCCCTCGCCTACAGTGTAATCAAATTAATTTTTAGCCCACCTGCATTAAAGCTGACATTACCTCAGCTGTGCTGAGCACTGCAATGGGATATATTTATGTACCGCCAGTGGGTTCCAGGGAGCCACCCATGCTGTGGGTCCACACGGAGTTGTAACTGCATGTGTCCACTTCTAAAGAACCCCAGTCTGACTGGGGCATGCAGTGTGGGCCGAAGGCCCACCTGCATTAAACATGACATTACTACCTCAGCTGTGTTGGGCAATGCAATGGGATATACTTATGTACCGCCGGTGGGTTCCTGGCACCCACCCATGCTGTGGGTCCACAGGGAGTTGTAAATGCATCTGTGTCCACTTCTAAAGAACCCCAGTCAGACTGGGGCATGCAGTGTGGGCCGAAGCCCACCTGCATTACAGCTGACGTTACATCCGCTGTGTTGGGCAATGCAATGGGATATTTTTATGTACCGCCGGTGGCTTCCTGGCACCCACCCATGCTGTGGGTCCACAGGGAATTATAAATGCATCTGTTTCCACTTCTAAAGAACCCCAGTCTGACTGGGGCATGCAGTGTGGGCCGAAGCCCACCTGCATTAAACGTGACATTACTACCTCAGCTGTGTTGGGCAATGCAATGGGATATATTTATGTACCGCCGGTGGGTTCCAGGGAGCCACCCATGCTGTCGGTGCACAGGGACTTCACAATAGGGAGTTGTACCTGCCTGTGTCTATGAATTAAAAAGCCCGGTCTGACTGGGGCATGCAGACACCTTGACAGAATGAATAGTGTGTGGCACATAGGTTCCCCATTGCTATGCCCATGTGTGCAGCTCCTGATGGCGGTGGCACAGGATTATATTTCTCATTGCTTCTGTACAGCATTGTGGGCTATCGCCCCGCCCCTTTTAAAGAGGGTCGCTGCCTAGCTGTGCCAACCCTCTGCAGTGTGTGCCTGCTTTTCCTGTGGCAGACGCACTTATAAATAGACATGAGTGTGGCGTGGCATGAGGGCAGCTGAAGGCTGGGCAGGGACAGTTTGGTGTGCGCTGTGGACACTGGGTCGTGGGCGGGGATTTGGCAGCATGTAACCCAGGAGAAGTGGCAGCAGAGTGTCATGTAGGCAGTGATTGTGCTTTGTTGGAGGTAGTGTGGTGCTTAGCTAAGGTATGCCTTGCTAATGAGGGCTTTTCAGAAGTAAAAATTGTTGGGAGGGGGGGGGGGCCACTCTTGCCGCTATTGTGGCTTAATAGTGGGACCTGGGAACTTGAGATGCAGCCCAACATGTAGCCCCTCGCCTGCGCTATCCGTTGCTGTGTCGTTCCCATCACTTTCTTGAATTGCCCAGATTTTCACACATGGAAACCTTAGCGAGCATCGGCGATATACAAAAATGCTCGGGTCGCCCATTGACTTCAATGGGGTTCGTTATTCGAAACGAACCCTCGAGCATCGCGAAAAGTTCGTCTCGAGTAACGAGCACCCGAGCATTTTGGTGCTCGCTCATCTCTAATTAGGATGCTTTGTGTAATGAGGTGATATGTGTTGACACGTTGTTCAGTACTAGGATTAGTAAATGATGTGCTGTGTAAAATGCATGAACCAGGGCGGCGGCGCACTTCACAGAAGCGCTACATGCCAAAGAGAAGTTATGGGAGATGGAAGTGAAGTACCGCATTCTGTGCAAATGTTTGATGCGCTCGGGCACCTACGTTGCATAGAAGCCCTGATGACAGTGTAATGCTGTGGACCTTCAGAAATAACGTATGCAGTACTATGATGAAGACTGATAGTTACAAGAGAGTTCGAAGTGCCTTGCCAGTCCGAGATTGAGACATATTATTAATGTGAAAATCTGGATAACAGTTGCATAATGTTCAAGTACAAGTGTCCTCCTATGGGGTGGCAAAAAAACCTTCTGTTCAGTAAAGTTCGTTTTTTCAGAAGTGCTGCCTCCATCTCCATCCGCACAAATGTATAAAAAAGAACAGCGCCCCCAAGTAAGAAAAAAAGTGGATGTACAGGAACAGACTTACCTGGTGTAGTGGGGTCACCCCTGTACCTATGGGGCGCACCACAATACCTGACGGCCTGGATAGCCTTCTGTATATAACCTCAATGGGTGGCAGTTGACCCTCATCCAATATGGACATCCAATTTTAAGGGCGCCAATTACTGCTTGATAAAAGGGGGATGGTGCTGCCCTAACCCCCTGAAATGTGTTGCAGAATCATCCCTTGTTGTTATCCATCCATTTTTTATACTAGTTTGATTTATTTATTTTATTAGTTATTTTTATTTTATTGTATTTTTATTGGTGCAATCTCCAATAACTCGTCTAGATTCTACCAATGCAAACTCGTCTAGATTCTACCAATTTTATTGTCGGCTTCGGTTATTTCTTTTTTAAAACTCTTTTTTTTTCGACTTTTTTATATTGATATTATGGAAAAAAGACAAAAAAAAAATATCAGACTGTGACGTACAGTACAATGGATTTACATTCTTGCACAAGGGAGAAGCAGTTGTTCATATGCTATCTTTACTGCCAATTACCAATATCCCCATGCATGTTAACATTACTATGCGTATTGTCAATAGGCTTAGGTAGAGGAACAGAAGTAAATATTGTGCAGACTGTATTTTCTAGATTTTTTGTACTGTATAAAAGCCCATTTAGACACAACGATTTTCGCTCAAAAATCGCTCAAAGCCATCTTTTAAGCGATAATCGTGTGTAACTGCACTGACATCGTGCAGTTTTTGTTAAGCTGTTGCTCATCGTTGTCTTTCGGCATGCTGAAAGACAACGATGAGCCTTATCAGGGATTCCCAGCTGGATACAGCTGATACTATTGTTTCAGCTATATCCCGCTCCCTGATGACAGGCGGGGTATGAAGAACAGAGCGGTCCAGCTCTGTTCTCGGGCGCTCCGTGCAGAAAATAGCTGGATGCACAAGGCAAGCGGGCACACCCAACTTGTCTTCTGCATCCTCTGCTCCGAGCACTCTGCTGTATAATAGTCAAGCGCTCGGAGCGGGGAGCAGCTGGATGCAGAAGACAAGTGGGAACACCCCGCTTGTCTTCTGCATCCTCCGCTCCGAGCACTTGGCTGTATAACAGCCGGGTGCTCGAAGTGGGGGACAGCTGGAGGCAGAAGACAAGCTGGGACACTCCGCTTGTCTTCTGCATCCTCCTGCTCGGAGCCCTCGGCTGTACAACAGCCGGGCGCTCGGAGTGGTGGACAGCTGGATGCAGAAGACAAGCGGGGACACCTTGCTTTTCTTCTGCATCCCCCACTCCAAGCGCTCAGCTGTATAACAGCTGGGCGTTGAGAGTGAGGAACAGCTGGATGTAGAAGACAAGCGGGAACACCCCGCTTGTCTTCTGCATCCTCAGCTCGCAGCGCAAGATGATCGCTCATCTTGCGCTGTAAATGACAACGATTATCGCTCAAAAGTCGCTTGAGCAAAATCTTTTGAGCGATAATCGTTGTGTCTAAATGGGCCTTAACTGAGTTATCAGGTATACACATATATATGCATATACACACACATGTACACTCAAAATTGTAATCTATCAACAAACCAACATTTACACCTAAAAAATGCTGCTGAATGACCTCAACAAAATAAATAAAGGTGGAAATGACTGGCGTTTCATCCTCTGTCTTCCTTGGTTCTTCCTTAACAGATTTAGGACTTCATTGATTTAGAGTACAAATCCACAGTTCTCCGCTGGGTAAAGCTTTTCCTGTGAGATCACAAATTATTGATTTATGTTATTTTTAATCTCCCCAACCGAGTCGCATCTGCTTGGATATAGTACCAAGTTGTATTGATAAACGGGCGCATCCACTCAATGATCTCGTTTGGGTCTAGGAGCCTTTCTATAAAAATCTGCCATTTCTTAGAAAACTTTAAGGCCTGAGATTCTGCACATCTTTCCGCCTCCAATCTTTCCACCATAAGAAGATATTTCATTTGATGTATTATATCCAATATTGTCGGGGGTTTGGCTTGCAGCCAGTTTGTCAGCAGAAACCTTTTGCTTGTTAGAAGGACACTATGTATCCTAGTAGAATTTCTAGTGCAATTAGGGAGAGAATGAAATACACACACTTCCATTAAACCAAACTATTAACTGAATAGTCAATCCCCCAAGTTCCCGTAGACTCATTTGTGTTTCCGTCCAAAATGTTTTTATTTTTGGGCAGTGCCATATACCATGTAGAAAATTGGTCTTTGGTTGGGGGTTTCGGTTATTTCAAAACACGTTATTTGGATATTGCCTTTCTAGACACAGGGAGTTGACAGACGTCCGCATGGAAGTTGCTTACCTTTTTACTTTTACTTATTTATCAGTTCATTCTTTAAGGATTGTCCTTGAGCGCTTTGTGCCTTTCGTTGTTTCTTTGTCCTTTCCGCCTCCGTCTGTCACTGCTGCACCATACACAGCACCACCACCTGCTTCAGTTGGGCAGCGCTATCAGCAGAGGCGTAACTTGAACCTCCTGGGCCCCAATGCACAGCCTATAACAGGGCCCCCAACTATAATGCTTTATTCATAGTACTCGGCTCCCTATATGGAGAAGAGAGGCCTTATGGGCCCCCTAAGGCTCTTGGACCCAGGTGCAACCTCATCCCCTGCATCCCCTATAGTTACACCAGTGGCTATCAGTATATGCGAATTTGCCCTAATAATTAAGAAAAATCCCACTTGAAGCCCCTGAAAATACTGTCAGCTCCGGCATCTCTGCAGGTAGTGTCTCCTAAACGTTCCACTAGCTCAGCAGGAGCTCTCCTTCCTGCCCTGTACATTTCATAAACCTAATAGCAAAGCAAAGTTTCCTCCAGCCTAAAGAGAGTTGCTTAAGTTGCTTTGACTAGTTGTTCCAAGCCGAACAGGCCAGTAGGAGTTAAGGTAAAAAGGTTTCCAACCTCTACTGCTGGAATAAAACACATTTTTGCTGTTATCAGCAATCAGAGAAACTGCAGGCACAGAGAGGTGAGCGAGGTTATGCATTCCCCCTATGTGCTGCTGCTTTGATAGATAGTTCAAAAAAGAAGAAATTGTGTGCGAACGTTACATAATAACGGCCAATGCTTTAGAGACGAACGGTACATGTGAAGCTGCTGTCTGCGTAGATTGCAGAAATGTTATTTTATTTTTACACCCCTTGTATAAGTTTATCGAAGATGAATCCCATCTCATTTAAGAGGACCAAGTCTAAAATGTTTACAAAACTAAATGTAATAAGGGGTTAATATTCAAATCATAATGCAACTATCTCCAGAGATATTTGATATATACTGACCTAGGAGGTAGACGTTTTTCTTGACGTCCTGTCAATTACCCCATTGAAGAAGACTACAGTGAGCCTCTTCATTGCTGCTTACAGGAAACAATAGGCTGCATTGAGCTGCTCAGCGAAAGGATATGAGATAGGTTTAATGCAATACTTTTTTTTTTAATTCAGTTTTTTTGTTGGTGGTTTTAACCTAAATGGGTCCAAAATCTTGTGTTGTTGAATGTCTTAAAATGTATCTATGCTTTCCAGAAATTTTCAATGAGACAATTATAAAAAATCTGCTTGAAAAAGACAGAAGTCGGCGTCGAAACGCGTTGCATCGACTAAAACCTTTTGTTATTTGTAATAAATGGATACTACTATTTATACACCGGTGGTTGCCTCTACTCCCCAACTGGGCTCAGAGGATTTTGACCAATTCATAATGGACTGGGACTCCAAGGTGCTAGTGGGGTGTTCCTAATCAGGGACCCCAACTAGTCACCGCAAAGTCCCCCCATATTATTTCCTGCACATCTATATGCTAATGGAAAAAAAAATATTACGAGGCACTGTCCAAACTTTTTTATTTTCCAAAAACTTTTGACATGTCATAGGCACATGTCAAAAGTTTTGATTGTTGGTCGTCTGTGTGCTCATACCTCTGTTGATCGCTAGAACAAAGCAGCAGAAGGACTCATCCAAGCTCTGTTACTACTCACTAGCTGAGGACAGACTCAATAGAAAGTCTACGAGCCCAATTTCGGCTATAAGCAGTGAAAGCACTCAGGTGACTGCTTCAGCTGCATTGTTCTACAGATTGGTCGGGTCTCGGCATCCAGACTAGCTGCGATCAAAACTTTTGACGTGTGAAAAAGTTTTGGGATGCCAAGTTACACTTTAATGTGTCAATACAAGGCTTGTATCTCTGTATTCCTGATACAAAGCTCTAAATCTTCGGCTCATGTGAGTCAATCAGAGCAGCGTATAGTGTATTTGACTACCGACTAACTACCGATATAGTATGGATCAGTCAGAGAAGCAGTGCAGCCATCTTGGTTTGTCCTTGTACATTATGTCTATGTTTTCTAATGAGTGATATGTTGTTGTATACTCGCCCTGTAAGAGCGAAATATTTTTGACATTTCAGTAATGATATGATGTAGCAACCCGGGGATCATTCGCTCACATCACAGGTAGAGACCAATGGGTTACACTCCAAATTCCTATTTATTTTCACTTTCAGAGCAATATCATCTTGCTTCAGCACAGCACTTCAGTAAATTAACTTAAATGTCCTTTTGTTTCATAAAGTTTAATAAACAGTCCAACTGTGGTTCTCACCCACTCTACAGGGCAACTTCATACAGTTGTGTTTGGCTCAGGACTCACTCTGCTTTCCTCAGGAAGGTTTCACCCCAACTTTCCTGAGGCATACGAATAGTCTCTTTAGTGTTCAGGTCTCTCTCCAGACCTCTTGCTGTCACTCTAGGTCTCCCTCTGCATCTGTCTCGGGCTCTCACAGCCCAGGTCCCTCTCACTGGACCTGTCTCTGGCTCACAACCCAGGTCCCCCTCACTGGACCTGTCTCTGGCTTGCAGCCCACTTCACCTCTGACTGTAGCAGGAACAAACACCTTTATCCTACTTACTGACCACACCTGTGGGCGTTTTCCCCTTGTCTCAGGCACCAGACTGCCTGTCTGTTGCCCCCTATAGGTCATTCTCTGTAGTGCTCCTCTACAATGACCAATAACTCTTTCGGGGGTATATTGCTCTAACAGAGGTTAGTGTAGTATCCGTCCTTATTGGGCATCATTGGTGGAACATTTGTTTTATAGCTTTGAATTTTTCTACAAGTCTTTTATACCAATACTCTGTGCTTATACCACAGTAAATGGGCTTTTTATAGGGTAGACCAAGTCACCGTATAAATACCTCATCGTGGAGAGAGTTTCTTGACCATAGCAACTATTCTTTTGTAGGTGCCTTTGTCTGAGACCTCAAGCACATTACTATTTAATGGCTCCATGTGGTAATAATGCATAATATGGCACCCATAGAATTCTATAGGCCAATACCTTGCACTTTACACCCAGGTACATGGAGTTTTTTTCTCATGCATTCTCTGACATGGGATAACTCTTCGATCCCATTATTACAAGAGTCTGACAAGCTGCATGGAAGCCACATGGGAAGTTAATCAATTCTAAAACCATTTTCTAATATTTTAGCTAAAGTGCCTCTAAACTGGATGTATATTTGAAGATTGGATAGAGGGATGTTGTGCTGTTCACCATAAATATACTATTCTCAATCAACTACCACCTGGAGCCATGTAACCCCCCCCCCCCTCCCACCATGGAGTGGCTTAGTAATTACAATTTTCTGGCTTACAACACACAGATATTCAATGATCAATTGATTTTTTTTCAAGGTTGAAGGTCCTTCGAGGCAGATCGCCTGGATGAATGGCTGCACTGACAATTATTTACACCTTGTGATCATTCGTGCCGCCATTTGTTTCCATGTTTACTGACAGCATATTGCCTGTTTGCACGGGGAGATGTGCTGATGACAAATGAGGATTGTCGTGCCCGCATAAAATATCCAATCAACAGACTAACAAGTGTTTGCTTGGATTTTTTTTTTACTTCGTTTTACTCTAAGATGTTGCAACGTTAGTACAAGATACATAATATTACATTGATTTTACAGCGTTTATTCTCTCTTTGTACACAAAAGAGCAATACAAAATATGGCAATATTATAAAGAAAGTACAACATTTCTTCACACATTTTTTCTTTTTTTTCCCTGCTTCTTCTTATAAACAAAAATTACTCAGAATTTGTTAGTATATATTTTTAATAAACATTTCAATAAACAATAAACTCATTGGCCTCCATGTGTGTTTTATCACTTATATACATAGCACCCATCGAGTCCATTGCAGCTAATCCATCTACAATGTTTGGTTCGAGTTAAGTCATGGTTCCCATATGTTCCGAAATTTGCCAGGACATCCCCTGTGTTTATATATTATCTTTTCATATGGGATTACTACATCCACCAGCTTCCTCCAGATCCTGACAGAGGGTGACTCCACCGACATCCACTTGATAGCTATTGCCTTCCTGGCCAGAAACAACACCTCTCTGAGAAAAAATTTGTGTATGGAACGGCCATATTCCCTCTTCCATTATACCAAACAGCGCCATCTTCGGGTCCAAAGTAAGGGGAAGAGGTAGGAGTGGGGACAAAAATGTGTATATACCTGTCCAAAAGTCTACAATGTGCGGGCATTCCCATATTAAGTGCCAGAATCCTGCATTCAGCCGGTGACACCTATGACATGCCGATGTGGGAATCCTGCCCATTTTCTGAAGTCTGACTGGGGTTAGATAGGACTGATGAACAATGTATAGCTGTATCAGCTTATTGTTGATAGCCGGGGATACTGTTAAGTGCGAGTTCATCACATCCTGCCATTCTTCTGATGATAACATAGGAATGTGAATTTTCTATTTGTCATATAAAGCTAAGGGGGTATAACTAAGTTGGGCTGACAATAAATGTGTGTATAATACAGAAATCAAACCCTTGCATCCTTGAGACCTTAATATTCCTACAATAGGGTAATTGGATATCTTAACTGAAGCGGGAGGAAATTGAGCGTTTAGAGCATGGCATAGTTGGAAATATCTGAATAGCTAAAGCTGAGGCGTTTGCAGTTTTTCACGCAATTGAATTAATAATATTAGCACGTTATTTTTATACATCTCTCCCAATGTATTTATACCCAATGGGATCCAGTACCTGCAGTCTGGCATAAATGGTAAGGGGGGTATAGCAGGATTGTACCATAATTGCAGAGCTGATACCACGTCAGTAAAATGTTGAATATTTTTGGAAATGCGCCAAACAGACAAGGCCAGCTTGTGTAACAGTAGTAAGGTGCATGGCCTGGTCAACTCAGGGTATTCTAGGAAACTAAACAGGTCTCTCCCTGTCACTCCCCCATCTAGGTAATGGTCCGCAAGTGGCAGATGCTCTCCCAGAAACCAGGGCCTTATATTATGTAATTGACCTGCCAGATAATAGAGTTTAAGGTCCCACAGAGCCACTCCCGCCTGGTTCTGGGTCTTTGTAAAGTAGACAACTTCAGTTTGGAACGGGACGAGCCCCGAATAAATATGGTAATAAGAGAATTTAAGGATTGCAAAAAGTTTAACAGGACTTTGACCGGCATATGCTGTAGAATGTATAGACATTTAGGTTGTATGACCATTTTTATCAATTTAATGATAAGGGCAACCTAGCCCATAATTTAAGTTTTGTCTTAACTAGCTCTTGCAATGGGGAGATGGACTCTTCAATTGTTCTTTCGTGATCATAATGACTCCCAAATATTTAAATACCACCGGCAAGCCACACCTACAGACCAAAGGGATAAGTGGTGGGTCTGGAGCAGTATATAAGATTGTGGTTTTAACCAATTAATATATAGACCTGAGAGTTGAGAAAATCTATTCATGATATGAAGGACTTGAGGAAAGGCGTATTCGGGGTCCGGAAGAAAAAGTATTATGTCATCTGCATAGAGGCCTATAACACTTTCCTGCCCCTCCCAGTGAATGCCTGTGACTTCTTGAGCATTGCAGTCGTATAGCCAGCGCCTCTATTGCTATGGTAAATAATGCCGGGCACAAAGGTGCCTCGTGACAAGGGAAATGTAGAGGATGGTATGCCGTTCCCTGTCACATTAGCTGTCGGAGTTTTATAAATGATTTGGATCCACTTCAAAAATTCTGGACCAAATCCAAAGCGGTTAAGACAAGCTTCTAAATAACACCACTCCAAGGAGTCAAAGGCCTTCCTAATGTCGAGTGACGCCAGTACCCATGACATATCATACTTTCTCCCCAGTTGGATGGTGGCCTGAATGGATATTTATAGTGGTGGATTTCCCAGGCATAAAGCCGGTCTTGTCATCGTTAATAATGGAAAGAATGACTTGGTTTAATCTGGTAGCTAAGATTTTGCTTAGAAGTTTATAATCAACGTTAAGTAATGAATGATATTAAACGGTAAGAGTCACATTCCCTGGGTTCCTTACCCTGTTTTAATAGGACGACAATAGTGACATCATAAAAGGAGGGTAGGAGACAGCCCTCCTCATGGGCCCACCTTAGCGTCTCCAGGAAAACTGGAGAAAGCTGTTCTAGATATTTTTTGTACACTTCAATTGGGAGGCCATCTGGGCCGGGGGATTTATTTAGTGCCATATCTGTGATCGCCTGCTGGACCTCCTCTAGGTAAATAGGAGCATTCAACAAAGCAACTTGCTCTGTAGATAAGGTTGGAAACGTAAGGTCCTCCAGATATGTTAGGGTATTTATTGCTTGAGGAGCTATATAAGTTAGTGTAGTAGTCTTTGAAACAATTTGTAATAGATTGTGCCTCTATACTCTCCACCCCGTTAGGATCTTTTATTTTCAGGACAGAATTAGATTGACTACTTTGCTTAATTAAATTTGCTAATAAATGGCTGGACTGGTTGCCCATCTCAAAATAATATTGTTTGGTAAAAAATAGCTTAAGTTTTTTTTTCTACCAACTGATATTTATAAAGGCGGGGGAGTCCTAGCCAGCCCAGCTTGTTAACATCTGTGGGGTTAGAAACATATAGACTTTCAGCCTCCTTTACTTGTGCTTGCAGTTCTAAATCTTTCTGAGAAGTGGAACGTTTTATAACAGAGATGGTAGATTTAATACATCCTCTAAGATACGCTTTAAGTGTGTCCCACCTCACAACGTGAGGGGTCGTGTCATCATGTATTTCCAGGAAGGAAGATAATTGGTCAGGGATTCGATCATCTGGACCTATCCATTTTAACCAAAAAGGATGTAATTTCAAGTGTTTGCTTGTTTGTTACCTGATCACTGAGCAGTATAAAGGGGCTTTACTCTTTATTGCTGATTCTGAGAATTAAAGGGACACAGCGCTGGAGTAGTTCGATGTCCCCGTCACCGTTTTTACTCTGGATGGTTAGTACCCCAGCCACGAGTTCGGCAGGTAACTGCAGCGTGGCCCCATTCAAGTGGCTGGGAGTGCTGGTGAACAGGAAATATTTAGAAAGGAAGGCAGCGCTGGATAGGTAGGGGATCCTGAGGTTGGATCCCCACCAATCAAACTGATGATATATCCCAGTGATACATATCATCACTTTAGAAAACTGAAAATCCCACTTAAAGGGGTTGTCTCGCGGCAGCAAGTGGGGTTATACACTTCTGTATGGCCATATTAATGCACTTTGTAATATACATCGTGCATTAAATATGAGCTATACAGAAGTTATTCACTTACCCACTCCGTTGCTGGCGTCCCCGTCTCCATGGCTCCGTCTAATTTCAGCGTCTAATCGCCCGATTGGACGCGCTTGCGCAGAAGGGTCTTCTCCCTTCTGGTCGGTCCGGGCACGAACGGCGTTCTGGCTCCGCCCCCTCTATGCGTCATCGCGTAGCTCCGCCCCGTCACGTGTGCCGATTCCAGCCAATCAGGAGGCTGAAATCGGCAATGGACCGCACAGAGCCCACGGTGCACCATGGGAGAAGACCCGTGGTGCATCGTGGGTGAAGATCCCGGTGGCCATCTTGGAGGAAAAGAAGGAAGAAGTTGCAGAGGGGGGATTCGGGTAAGTAAAATGTTTTTTTTTAATTTCAACACATCCCTTGGGTTTGTCCTGCGCTAAACGGGGGGCCTATGCAAAAAAAACACAAAAAAAACGTTTCGGCGCGGGACAACCCCTTTAATAATAAACCTACTCTAGTAAAGGAAATCTGGTTACATACGGTATTTAGTCCAATACATATACCATGTCCTCTATAAACAGACCCGTTCAGATCCTTTCTCACATCTATCTAATAGCACAGATAATGAGCAATATAACTAGTTAATGAGATGACAAATCAATGTTGTTATTCAGTCATTAACTCCTATATTGCTTCGCTTACAAGGGAAATCCAGTGCACAGCACTTTGCTGCTACATATAAGCAAGGCTGTGACCTCCACCAGAGCCTGGGAAATATCCCTTAATATCTGTGTGACCCCAATCGCTGTCTTCATTAGTACAGACAAACTGACAAAGTCATGAATATAGAATGATTTTAGTTGGTCATTTAAGGCTGCATTCACACTTCAGTTAGGCTGTCGGTTATAATTCAGTCTCTGTTCAGTCATTGGAGCAGAGAAATGGAATTAAAACGGAAATAAATGGATCTGACTTTTTTTTCTCCGTTGGTTTCAGTTGGGTTTAAAAAAAAGGGAAGCAAATCAAAAGCTTTCCGTTTGCTTCGTTTTTTTTTAAACTTGACAAACAGTGCTGCAGGCCACGCTATTTCATTAACCCTTTCCAATCCACTGTCTGACCTATGAAGACATTATGATTTAAGGCTGTACAGCTCCGATGTTGGAAGACATCCGTCGGGGTTCTCTTACTGTATATTGGCAGCCTCTCTGGTGTCGGAGCCTATCTAATGTGTCACCTCATGCAGTACTGGCTTCAGCCAGCATATAGCGCTGTTGTATAACGGCAGAAAAAGAGTAAGCCACCTAGGAAAACCAGGATACAAATTGGATTGGAAAGGGTTAAAATAAATGGAAACAGAATGGAAGCAAATGGAAAGTTTTCTATTTGCTTTCCATTCTTCTGCAGCAGAGTTTTTGATGTGCATTTCAGTGTAGAGCCGCATGAAAAACCACACCAAAATGCGCATACAACACACAAATTTTGATGTGGATTTTCCCACATGCAGATGGAATAAGAGCTGAAACATGGATTCCGAAAGGCAGCAATAAACTTTACGGTGATTCGGTCTCTTGATGGGAATCGGTGATACATTCACTTGAACTCAACACACAATTTTCGAATGCTGCGTCACAGTCCAGAACACTTAAGTAACATTGTAGCTCTCCATGGTCTTTGCAGGAACAAGTTACAGTCTTTTGCACAAATACAGGCCTGTTGCAAGTTGTTATGCTTCACAAATCTGCATAGTAGCTTAGTTATGTTGAGGGCTTCTTTAGTTACATATAGTCTAAGTTATGTTGTAGGCCGATCTGAAATTGACATGGTCTCTAAATTACTATCAGGCCTCTTTTGGCTTTGTGGGCTCTCAACACCTCACAACGTTCCTGAGCACTCGCTCTTCTCGTGGTTGAGGGTTCTCTTACTCTTTAGCAAATTAGCAGAAATGGCTAGTACTTTCACACTTTCATGTTCAACTGTTCCCACACACCAGTCCAAACGGGAAGCTCACACAATTGTTCCTAACTTCTCAGGCTGGCTTCTGTGTGGTAGTCCAACATGACCACATCCAACCTTGTTAGGTTCATAAATGCTTGCTTCTGCCCCTCACCACATGGTACACAACAGCTACAACAACCCTCACTTGTGTGTTACACCCTGGCTATTTTACGTCACTTGGCACCACCCTGCAGGGCACAATATGCTCTCTGTTTTGCTCATTTACGCCCAGTGACTGGGTGCAGAGAATTTTCCAATTTTCACTGTGTTTTATTTCAAAACCACACATATACATCCACACGAGCCATGACGAAACTGCTCTGATCTCTCCCATACAACCCCGATATACAAGATTTCACACCAGCAGCAATATATCCTCCGTAGAATATCTTTCCCTTACAACAGACCCCATTTTATATAGGCTATAAACATGATGCAGCTTCTCTGTCCTGTACTCAGCTATTGAATGGAGTCTGATTACACTGTACCTATGTTATGGGCAGCAGTTTCATTAGATGCTTGCATCACTGACCTAGCCATACATCTGTAAGATGGAGGACATATTTGGTGACATCATCAAGGTGCCCTAGCTGCTGATTGGCTGCATGGTGACCTCTGTAGCGGGTATTATGGGAAATTCAATTTTCCATTGTATTTCTCCAAAAATCAGGTTGGACTTATGCAATTCAATTTTCCTAAATTTGGGTCAATTTTATTGCCCAGCCGATTAAGACGAGCAACACTACTCTCTAGTACTACAACAACCTTCAGATACATGTACATTGTTGCAACAACAGCAATAAACATTACAACATGACTTTTCCATCTCCGTTACAAGTGGATCCCTGTCAGAGGTGGTGGTATCACGACAGAGATTCAGGATACGATGCAGCAGAAGGAGTTACAAAACTATACAATGTTTATTTCCAAACAAAGAAATGAAAATGCGCAATGTTATGAAAACAGGCAAGCAGTTCAGCTTTTACCATAGAGTAAGACTGCTTGTCAAAGGGCGTGAATCCACTGGCGATAAATCGCCGGCAGATCACGCTATGTGAAGCTTTCCATAGTTTTGCTATGGAAAGCGCAGCTGCGGCATCCATGAGCGGAGAATCATAGCGATTCTCCACTCGCGGGATCTAAATCGCGACATGATGCGATTTGCCCTAATTCTCCGCGGTGAGCCTATCTGTTAGATAGGCTCCCCACTGAGACCTGACAGCGCTCCCCCTACTCCCCCTGGCGATATTCTGCAACGGCCATGGACAGGGAGCCTTACTTGACGCTAACTATGGCTAACTAACAAGAAGTAATAGTGGCATACTGTACCAATAATGTAGTTCATTAAGAGCAATCATGTAGAACAGAAAGCCAACCTATGAAATGGAATGCAGTTTGTTTTAAAAGGAATAACACTTGAATTCTTGCAGTTTGGTAATTCTGGAACACAAACTAGACAAGCTGTAATAACAACTGAGATTTCAAGCACGACTCTGTTTAATGTCTCTACTTTAGTCCACTAACGAATACTCAAGCCCACAATTGGTAATAGCTGTTCAAATAACAAGCATCCAAATGATCACTAAAGTTCCCCTGTTCCTGTTGCTGACCAATTATTTAGTTCCTAACAGTGTGTA
Source organism: Eleutherodactylus coqui (assembly GCF_035609145.1). Taxonomy (NCBI): domain Eukaryota; kingdom Metazoa; phylum Chordata; class Amphibia; order Anura; family Eleutherodactylidae; genus Eleutherodactylus; species Eleutherodactylus coqui. Next base: position 211,699,960 of record NC_089841.1, on the reverse strand, counting down.
CACCCCATGGTTTTACTGAGGCTAGCCTCACTTACAGGTCATTGCAGTTGATCTCTCAGCTCTCCTCTTTCTGTATCCTGAACGCCATTAGTCAATTCTTTCCCTCTCAGAGCCATCAGATCCTCCTCTAAGGATAGACCGGTGCCAAGATCAGCAGTTCAGGGTGCATTAAAAGAGATATAGGGGCAAGGGATGAGAACATTATGCTTTCACTATATAGGGCACTTGTCAAGCCTCACATAGAATACTCTGTACAGTTCTGGACACCGGTACTCAGGAAAGATGTTGCAGTGCCTGAGGGGGTTCAAAGATGGGTAACAAGATGGCATCCTCTATGGTTAAAGGAAAGAAGGTTTCATCACCAACACAGTAGAGGTTTCTTTACTGTAAGAGCAGTAAGAGTGTGGAACTCTCTGCCTGATGCTGTGATGGCAAAATCGATAGAGTTGTTTAAGAGGGGACTAGACGTTTTTCTAGAGCGGCATGATATTACATGATATAGACATTAAATAACCAGCGGGGTTGTTAATCCAGGTCTTGGAGTTAGGTAGGAACTTTCAAAACATTGATCCAGGGATTATTCTGACTACCATTATGGAGTCAGGAAGGAATTTTTTCCCCCTAAATGGGCTATATTGGATTCTGCCTCATTGAGGTTTTTTTGCCTTCCTCTGGATCAACAAGAGGGAGTGGAAACAGGCTGAACTAGATGGACATGTCGTCTTTCAGTCTAATGTACTATGCTATTATATTAAGATAGGACTTCACCTGAACATGAAGAAGACAAAGATCATGACCACTACCAACAAGGAAGTCCACATAAATGTCAACAATGAGGAAATCGAAGTGTTTAATAGTTTTGTATTCTTTGGGTTCCTCTTCGATAATAGTGCAGCTTGATAGGTGAGATAAAGCGTCGATTATCACTGGGGCGTATGGCCATGGTGAGCATGGACCCAATATGGAAGTGCAAGAATGTCTCAGTCATCATCAAACGAAGATAATCACACCCATCGTCTTCACATTGAGATGTGGACATTGAGGATAGCAGACAAAAAAAATTCATGCTTTCGAGCTGTAGTGTTCGAGAAAACTTCTATGAATCCCCTGGACAGCTAGGGTCAACCACAAAGCTGTCTTGGACCGTATCAACACAGAGGTTCCCTGAAGGGCAAGATCATAAGACAGAGACTGACTTACTTTGGACACGTGATGAGGGCAAAGTCATTGGAAAAAGAGATGCTACTTGGGAATGGTCAGTGGTGAAAGGAAACGGCGAAGACCAAAGACATGTTGGTTGGACACCATCAAGAAGGACACGGGAATGCACATCAGGCAATTGAAAGCATCTATAGAGAATAGGGAAGCATGGAGAGGACTGGCCTACAGAGTATCCAAGAGTTGAACATAACTGAGCGGATAGAATTGGAAAACCAGTAAGAATGGCTGCAGTCTGTATTTTTCATTCGAACACAAAACTGCACAACACTGGGACAGAAGGAGGCAGACCTGGAAGTATGTTTTGGATGGAAGAAAACTTGGCAGTCTAGGCTACATTGAGAATATACAGAATGTGGATGGCTACAAATCAGACTCATTGCATTTAATTGTTCTATATTCTGCCTGTCGCTGTGTCTCACCAGCAATGTATTCACTTGTAAAGCTTTATTCAGTGGGGTGATATAGACACTGAATTATTTAGAGATATACTGCTGAGTTGGTGTTTCTAAGCTTATCAAATTTAATACTGACCATGGTGCCATGAGCATGAGGAGTATATGTCTGTCAGTCCTGAATCTGTCCCTGATCTGTAGTAGTATATTAACATGTGAGCTATACTGCGGAAAGTGGAGAGGGACAGAGGAAGGGGATGAAGCAAACCCAAAGAAGTTTCAAAGGCTTCAGTCCCAGGTGTATGACCAGGACTCAAACAGCCTTGAGGAGGGTTATAGAAAGTAGGTGGTGCAGGTACTGCCAGCCAGGTAAGTCCACCATGTCCTGGTGTCACAGCCAGGTCCTCTTCTTGCCTGGTGTTACCAACACTTTTGGGTTCATACTTCTGCAGTCCCAAGAGTGATGTTTCTCTTTGCATTACAGATGAAGGGGTGGGGGATCAGAAATGCTATCTTTTCTCCTTAGGGAGAGCACCTAAGTTCCTCTGGGTAATATGCAAATAAGGGAGATGAACCCTTTTGATGAAGGGGTTTAACCCAAAATTGCTTAAGTTTCGCTGGCGTTTAATTTACTAAATGAAAGCAAAGTTGGATATGTCATCCCATTGCCTCACGACTTGCATTGCACCAAGATACCAGCTTTGTTTCCACATATTGCAGAGAGTAACATGTGAATGAATATGATGACTATAAGTAGTTGTGGCATTTTGTGGAGATATATTAACAATTTTAGAAAGTGCACACCTTGTGATCCTAAGAATATGAGTCAGTTCATGAAAGATCAAGTACAATTGCTGTAAGCCTTCTAATGACTTGTTCATTCATTGAATGTTTCATTTACCTCTGCGGGCATCTTTGAAGATACATCCCGAGCTTTGATCATTCAATCTTAGTAAGTTTTAAATCGGCGACTACTAACTTTATTTGATACGTTCAGAACTGAGCTGTTAGCTTGAAAAAACTGCTGGCAATTATCCTACAGCATATTATCTCCTCTATTTGGCCTGATGGCTGCTGTTCCAGCAGTAAATGAAGAATTGCGCTGCTGGTAAGATGAGCAACGGTTCATTTTTTCAGATAATAGCAATATGTCATTAAAGTTAAATTACGCATTGTAATTTTTAGGGAATTTCAGGGAAAACATTTCCTTGCAGTCATGTACTTCAAGCAACATATCTTGAGCTTGATAGTTTTATGATCTCATATGTCACTTCCACTGGACTCATGCCAAATTCTGACAGACTGCAAAAAAAGGTATTCCAAGAAAATCAGTAGTATGTGGCATCAATGGATGACGTAACATAGTCTGAGCGTCAATAATCTGCTGATGATCAACATTTATCTTCTTTAGCTCTATATATGCATACTTTCAACTCTTTATAATCTTTTCCTCTAATTTACCGTTCCACTAAATGCAACCCCTTAGCCACAAGGCCGGATTCACATAAGCATGTTACGTGTGCTGCTGGGATCTGTAGTTCTCATCTTCCTAGCAGCACAACCCTCACAGGGTTAATTGATTGAGCTGGCTGGGTGTGGTACTTCCTGCTGGCTAATCTCCTGGGTCTGTGCTCACATATAAACCCAGCTCCTTGTCAGTCTCTGTCTAGGGTTTAGGGTGAGCAGTCATGAATTCTTGTCTGTTGAAGTTTGCTGTGTGATTTGTGCCCTGTGCTGGTTCATGTCTGTTTGTTCGTTTATATTCTGTCAGTTTTGTGTAAGCTTGCTGTGTGACCTGTGTCTGGTGCTGTTGTACTCCTGGATAGTGTAGGGACTAGCGGTATAGCCAGGAGCCGTGAAGTGGCCCGCTAGCTTTCATGTTTTGTACAAAATGTCAACTAATACTGTGTTTTGAATACGCGCATTTTACCTGAACAAATATGCCAGCCTACCTGGACTGGTCATCAGTAGATGATCTTTGAGGGTCTGCTGCTCAAATCCTCAGTGACCAGCTGATATCGGTGCTGCTGTCATTATGCAAAGTACAGGAAGCACATTGCGCTGACCATAATGCAGTGGCCTGGGATGGTATTGCAGACACAGCTCCTATTGAATTCAATGGAAGCTACACCTGCAATACCAAATCTGGCTACTGCACTATGGTCACCGATGCTGGTAATCAGTTGACTGGTGGACCCTCGCAGATCATCCATTGGAGACCTGTACTGCGGACAGGTCATCAGTAGAAAATTGCAAAAGAGCATCTGTCTCGTAGGAATAGACTGTGGAACGGACAACCCTGTAACCTGATATATGAGAAGGGAGGGTTGGACAAGAGAAAAATGCTGCAAAAACCAGTGGAACATGTGGGGAGTTGACAGGGATGTAGGGACATGGGAAGTATAGATAGCAACATGATATTAATTAATTTTCATGCTTAACTTCAGGAACTGAGCAGGGCGGGGAAGGGGGAAATTCTGAAACCCCTACCTAGGGAATCAAAGTGGTTTGGGCTGCCCCTTGATTAACTTCCTTTACTATACTTAACTTTACTCAAGAACTGTTGAAGATTAGAAGATGCTGCTGATGGCAGATATGAGGTAGGGTTGTATTTTACCATATCCATTCATGCAATAGGTTGTTCACCATTGTAATTCAGTCAAATACAGGGTGTTGCACTCCAAGCGTAACACAGTGATTTAGCAATATGACATCATGTCAATGATGTAAATGGGAAGATGGAACAGTCCCTCTTTAGCGCCTCCTATAGGGGCAACAGGTGGTGTTGCAGAGCTATTGTTCCATCTTCTCATTTTCATATTTCCCAGAGGAGCATGGATAGCCTTATGAGTCCCCTCACATCTTCTGGGTGATCTCCCTAAGGAGAAACGATACCCTTCCTGAAACAGGTCAATGATATCTCACAATAGTGAACATTAACACCTACCTTGGTTCTTGGTGAGCTCAGAGTCATCAGAGAAGATGTTGAACTTGGCCACAACTAACCTACAGTCACTTCTAAACTTGCAACAAGGACAGCCTTACTGTTAGACAGTAATAATCATTCTTTTGCTTTTATACATGAACGATCATCGTTAGTGAATGGAGATGGAGCGTTTACACCGACCAATGATCATCCAGATTCGCATGATCCAGCGATAATCAGAACCATAACACTGCTCAACAGCATTTTTACATCTGGTGTGCGAAATATAAATTCTTGTGGATTTTTGGGTGTAGAACCTGAATTTACCTTTAGAAACGATGTATCACGTAAGGTTTTTATGTAATTTTGATTTTTTTCAATTTTTAAAAAAAGGTTTTTGTGTTTGTGCTCTTTTGCTGGTGAATTATATAAAATTAAATCAGTGACTAAACGAAACACTTTATTTGAATGTAATACACAGTGGATGAAGTTCTAGAAATGGTCACTAGATGGCAGAACAATGTAGTTGGGCAGGAAGGTTACCGACATGAGCCTATCTGTACTGCTGTTTAGTGTTTGTTGTAATCTGCATGAAGCACTTCTCTTCATTCTTACCTCGGCATATCAATATTTTTTGAGATTCATTCGCAAATCCATTACCAGAAAAACATTATTGAGTTCTGAGTGTTACTTTTTTGTATTTAAAACCAGACAATATTTGGCAATGCTGTATTATTGTCTATGTAATAGTGCTGTGTATCTCAGAAATGTGACGTGATACATAAAATCTGATTCTTCCACTGAATTCAGTACCCCAAAATTAGTTAAACCAACCTGTTTTCAAACCAGATACAGAAAAAAATAGATTTGTTGACTAGTGGAATTGTTCCATGTAAAACAGCCCTTAAGACCCATTTACACGGGCTGATGATCGCTCAAAGATCGCTCAAATGACAGTGTGAGTGACAGCTTTGAGCGATCATTTTGCAAAACCTTTCAAGTAGCTACTCAGCTACTTAAAGGGGTTGTCCCGCGCCGAAACGGGTTTTTTTTTTTTTTCAACAGCCCCCCCGTTCGGCGCGAGACAAACCCGATGCAGGGGTAAAAAAAAACAAAACCTCCAGTACTTACCCGAATCCCCGCGCTCCTGCGACTTCTTACTTACCTTAGTAAGATGGCCGCCGGGATCTTCACCCACGATGCACTGCGGGTCTTCTCCCATGGTGCACCGTGGGCTCTGTGCGCTCCATTGCCGATTCCAGCCTCCTGATTGGCTGGAGTCGGCACACGTGACTGGGCGGAGCTACAAGGAGCAGCTCTCCGGCACGAGCGGCCCCATTCGGAAGGGAGAAGACCGGACTGCGCAAGCGCGTCTAATCGGGTGATTAGACGCTGAAATTAGACGGCACCATGGAGACGGGGACGCCAGCAACGGAACAGGTAAGTGAATAACTTCTGTATGGCTCATAATTAATGCACGATGTACATTACAAAGTGCATTAATATGGCCATACAGAAGTGTATAACCCCACTTGCTTTCGCGGGACAACCCCTTTAAGAGCAATTAAATGTGCAAATGAAGCCTTAGCTGAAAGCAGTTAATAGCCCGAGGGCTCTTATCTGCTTTCAGTTTCTTTGTTCTCCAACGGGAAACAATGCTATCAGCACTCCCGTGGAGAACTGCTGATAAGGCTGATGGACGATTTTTAGGTTGGACTAAATTTAACGACCAGGCCGTGCATTTAGACGCAACGATTATCGCTCAAAAGTTCGCTTTTTAGCGGTTTTTGAGCGATCATCGCTCCATGTAAATGGGCCTTTAGAGTTTAATACTATTGGTGACTTGTTAGCACTATGTGTCATCCACAGTTATAAAGGTGTTAAGATGAATTTCTTCTCTAGAGCTAAAGTGAATTGCAACCACTAGTATATTACTATTCTGATCAGACATCGCAGTGTGCATATTTATTCCTTATAAATGCTTCGGTAATAGAAATTATATTACATTATAAAAACTCCATTGAGAATCATATGAAATGGGTAAATGAAAAAACTAGTAATTTTTTTTATTTCTACCTGATTAATTTTATTTAATAGCTTCACTAAACTAAAATATTATAAATGTAAGTATAACATTGTGAATAACCCTTTCCACTTCATTTACTCCAAAATAAGCAAAATGTAAAGCTATTTGGAAATGAATACATTTTTGCATCATTATAATTAATCCCATGATAATAATCCACAGGAAATAATTAAACCAGAGGAGCATAATCAGGCCAGGCTCACTTAACTGTGTTAGCCTGCGGGCCATGCGCGTATCTCTCAAATGCGAGCATGCAGCAAGTAAGCACTGACATGCTGAGTGCTGCCAATGCCCATCCACTATCTTGGTGTGTATGCGCCAAGGTAGGACATGCCACAATTGTTCTGAGCAAATCATGTGAGCAGCACAAATAGGAGCCTACGGGATATTGGTGTTGCGTATTACGTATGCAAAAACTGTGCACGTAATATGCTGTAGCATACGCCCATGTGAGACCGGCCTCAGTCATAGTCTGAAAGTTCTTAAAGTGTATAAACTGCTACGAAGTGGTTAAAGACGTTCTATAGCCAAACTTTCTCTACCGTAGCCAATCGCAGGGGAGCAGACGGTCTAGTGTTGGCTGCCACAATCATAAACCCTATTAATAATGCACTTATATATTTGTGACAGAAGAACCTCTATAAAATATGTAGCGATGAAAGTGATAGTAGGTGGACAGTAACCCTTTAACAACCATCATTTACTACATGTTCTTTATGTTTGGACTGCAAGAGCTTCATTTCAGACCATCACATTTTTTTCATAATGCCTTCAATTTTGGCCTTTTTAATAACCTTATGCATAACCTTCATGGAATTACAGTGGCACAATGTGTAATACAACAGCACCAGAGCCTACTTACTATGTCCAATGCTCCCAGGAACTGCTCAGACTCTTCTCCTGTCAGATGTAATCTTTCAGCTTCCTCTAATGATTGATGCATGACACTATATGCCGAGACTGCCTCTAGTGGCCAACGTACGATACTACTCACCAGAGCTTTCCTTAGTGGGAAGAACTTGCTACTACAGGCCAGAACTCCCACTACTGACTGTCATGTGGCACTACCTCCAATTGAAGACCTCTTTTTGATGTCACATGACACCAATCTAATAGGACTGTCTATATAAACCTTGTTCTGAGCACCAACGGGTGAGAAAAATTTAGGTCCAATTCTGGCTTCACTACTCTCATATTTGTATCAGATTGTCTATTGGTGTACCTGACCTTGGCTTATGACTTTGAGAGCCGTTGCCTATGAACCAGGCCAGTGACTGTTTACCATCTTTGAACCAGAGATTATGACCCTGATCTTGAGATTTTTCTTGGATTGTGATTTTGTTCAACTTCTTCAAACCATCACCTGTTTCCAACTAGCCACTTTAATGGGGCAGTTTGAGGGTGGTGACCTAAAAGTCCCTGGCAGTCAAATCTACAGAAACAATGAAAATTGATGGCAGAAAAGGACCACCCGGTCCATCTATTCTGCACTGTTGATTTTCCAACTATATCTGCTGGAAATTTGTTCCAAGTGTAGGAGGGATGCCCCCTCTTACAGGTGAGCAGCTCTGCCGGTCATTCACTAGCAGCTGCTATAAGCTCTGCCCCATGCAAGAACTCCTGCTGGGGGAAAAGTTCAGCCTGCTGTGCACCACAAAAACAGGCCCATGTATGGACTGGAGAGGCCATGTGCAGAATTGGGCACATAATGCACCAAACAGCGGCAATGTATAAAAGGCCCGTCTGCCAGCCAAGTGACACGGCTGAGAAGGGGAGGTGTAGAAGAGGAGTTTCAGTTGCCATGATGGTGAAATGCTTGTAAGTGCTATAATAGAGGCACCCACTCAAGAGGGAAGAATAGAGAGCTAAGCCCCCAACTGGAAGGTCTTTGAACCTACTAGGCATCTGCAGGCGTATTATATAAGTGAATGTAGCTGCATCACAAGCAGCAGAAATGTGGATGCCGCAGTAAGAGGGAAAGGGCAGCCTGCAGCAGATTGTGCCGAGCAGCTGAGATAGCCTAAGAGCCCTGATGATGTGGGGGCCGAAAACCGATGCCTGATGGAGGACTAGCTGGGATCTTGGGGTGAAGAGCTCCACAGAGCATGGGAAGAGAAGGTGTCCCTCCCCACAATGTCTGACACTGCTGTTGCAGTGCCAAAGAGGATGATACTTCAAAAAGTCTGTGTGTCAGGCATGGCGCAGACAAAGAGCGAAGCAGAACAGCGAGCTGCAAAAAGGAATTGCGAGAAAGCATGAGTGTGCTATGTTCCCCAGGACTGTGAAATTTAAACCTCCTGGCCAGGGCTCTGGTCCCATTAGCATAATGTAGTCATGGTGCCATCGTTTTGGTAATACAAGGCCCTGTGTAGTTGATGGTTAGGATAATTTATCTTATATTAAAGTGTGATATCGTAATTGTATGACAAAGGATGGAGTAGCGCAGTAAGACACATAAGGAAGGAGTAGTAGGACTTGTTTGAGTATTGTGACAACCTCTGAAGTGATGGTTATGACATGTTTGCAAAGGACGCTATGGACTGTGTGAGGTTGGGGCCTATGGCTAAGGTTGATATATGTAGCGGTTATGCCGCAGTCAAGAGAAGGTGGAAAAAAAGCCGGATAGTTCTCTTAAAGAGTCATGCATCTTGCTGCTGCCAAGGAGGAGTAAAGGTGATGCATGTGACGGCGAGAAATGCTGTTCAACGAAAAAGTATATTTTGTGCCAAGTTTATGCCAGGTTATTATGTAAATTAAAGTACACAAACCCTCCTACAGAGTGGTATATGTTCATTTGGTTGGTGTTCAGTAAAGTTACTTTTGAAAGAATATGCCATTTTTGCCTTTGTCTGTCATCGCAACCTGCAGCGCATCACCCGCCCATTACATAAGCATCTACTACTATTTCCTAATGTTGCTTCTGATTTTTCCCCCAACTAATCTCAGATTTTCCCCCTTGCTCTAGTGTTTAGCTTCCCAATAAACACACTTCCCTCCTGGACCTCATTAATACCTCTAACATATTTAATCATGTCCCCATCTTCCTTCTTTCCTCCAGACTATACAGTCTTTCCTGATAAGCTTTGTTCTTGAGACTTTCTACCATTTTTGTAGCTTATCTTCGGACTTGTTCTATTTGAACAATGTCTTTCTGTAGATGAGATCTTCAGAACTGAACGCAATATTCCAAATGTGGTCTCATTAGAGCTCTATAAGCGGGATCACGATCTCCTTCTTTCTACTGGTTATATCTCTAGCTATACAGCTGAACATCCTACTTGCTTTCCTTGTTGCCTGGCTGCACTGTGGATGTATTTTGAGTCTATCAGAAATCAGAACCCCTAAATTCTTCTCTTCTGAAGTCCTGAATAACACAGAACAGCCAATGCGATAATTGGTCCGGGGTTTTCTTCTCCCTAAGTGCATTTTTTTACATTTGGAGACCATGAACTGCAGTATCCATTGATTTGACCATTTATCTAATAAGGCTAAATCATTCTCCATGTTCAAAACGCCACCAGGAGTACCAACCATATTGCACAGACAGGCCTTACCTACTATACCTTCTTGTATGTCACTTACCAACATATTAAAAAGACGAGGACCCAGAAGAGACCCTTGTGACCACCACTTGTAACTCATCCCTCTTCAGAATACACACCATCCACAACAACACTCTTATATCAATCTTTTAACTAAAATCTAGATAGGTGATATCCATGGCACGACCCTCATCCACCACCTTTGTGACATAGTGAAAGAACCTGGTGAGGACCTGTTAAATTCCGTGCCTCTAAACTGCCAGTGCTCAACCTAAACTGATGAAAAGGAATTCCATACGTTCCACCAAGTTCATGATACAGAATGAGAGAGGCTGGTTGTAATTAGACCCTAATAGCTTTCTACATGCCTAATATATCTTATAACAGTACAGTTCTCCCCAGAAACTGAGGCTGCCATTGCAATTTCAAATATAATGTAAAAATATTCAACAAAATCGTAGTCCCCTGTCCCCAAAGATCTATTGCGACTAGAGATGAGCGAGTGTACTCGCTAAGGCAAACTACTCGAGCGAGTAGTGCCTTATGCAAGTACCTGCCGGCGGTGGGCGGGGAGGAACGGGGGGAGATCTCTCTCGGCCTCTCTTCCCCCTGCTCCCCTCTGCTCACTGCTGCAACTTACCGCTCTCCCCCGCGCCGGCACCCAAATCTTTAGAGACGAGCGGGCAGGTACTCGCATAAGGGCCTACTCGCTCAAGTAGTTTGCTTTAGCGAGTACGCTCGCTCATCTCTAATTCCAACCTTATGGGGAATTTAATATATAAAAATGATTGATAACAATAACAACATTTTATAGATTAAATATAATAAAATGATTATGGATTAACATGAGCAAAGGGACATTACGATGGCGAGCCTAGGGGATCCAGGCTTGTATGCTGAGAAGTAGACAGGCAAATCATGGCTGCAGCCCCATGTACTGCTTTTTTAGCGGAAGGTATAGTTTAATGGGCTTGTATGGTGCTAAATTAAAAGCACTTAGAAAAATCACTTTGTCTTTGCAATAAATATTAAGAATGAGTTTTTGTTAAATTACCGTAAAATGAAGAGTAATTAAAGTACCCCTCTGGGCCTGGACAAAGCTTCCCTGGCTACCTGACGCACATTGTGCATTAGCATACACCATTAATCTAAGACACTACATGCTGCTCTGATTGGCAGGCTTGGCCCATGTAAGCAGCATGTAGCCTCTTAGGCCTTAGTCACACGGGCGTTTTTTCCCGCGATTTGCGGATCGCATGACGGATGCACATCCGCAAATCGCGTGACCGGGCCGAAAAAACGCCCGAAAAAACTGCTCCTAGCCGCGTTTCAATAGAAACGGGCTGGAGCTGTCCAGCGCATTGAATTCAATGGAGCCGGCAATACAGCCGGCTCCATTGAAAGCAATGGGCTGCAGGCGATCTCACGATGAATTTTCGCGAAGGGCTTAAAAATAAGCCCTTCCTGGAAATTCATCCAGAAATGTGTAAAAACAAAAAAAATATATATACTCACCTGGTCCCGGCAGACGGAGTTCAGCCGCGGCCGGCGGCAGTTCTCCTGAACTGCTCTGAGTTGTATTCAGCAGCCGGGGATTTAAAATCCCCGCCTGCTGAATGAGCTGCCTCTGATTGGTCACAGCCTCAACAATCAGAGGCAGCTCTCACTTACCCATTCATGAATTCATGAATGGGTGAGTGAGTGCTGCCTCTGATTGGCTCAGTGCAGGGACCAATCAGGGGCAGCTCTCAGTTGAACTCCGTCTGCCGGGACCAGGTGAGTATATATTTTTTTTTGGTTTTTACACATTTCTGGATGAATTTCCGGGAAGGACTTATATTTTTAAGCCCTTCCCGAAAATTCATCGTGCGATCGCCGGCAGCCCATTGCTTTCAATGGAGCCGGCTGTATTGCCGGCTCCATTGAATTCAATGGGCAAACATCATTCTTCTCTGCCACAGCTGTTACAGCTGTGGCAGAGGAGAATGCTTTGTCTACTATATTGAGCGCATATAGAGAAGAGAACAGGAATCGCAGATCGCAGATAGGTGCGATCTGCGATTTCTGTTCTATAATTTATTGGACGAGCACATAAAAAGCGCTCATGTGTCCGATACTATTGCAAAGTAATGGTTTTATAAAATCGCCGGACGCATGCGCATGCGCAAATCGCGCGAAAAAACGCGCGTCTGACTGAGCCCTTAGACAACCGATGTATACTAATGCACAGTGAGCATCAGGCAGCCATCTTGGTACAGGATCGGATGATCGCTTCAAATCAATACATACAACCAATAAAAATCTATTCAGTTATTTTATTGTATTTGTTTTCCATTTGTTTCCAAACATTGGATGAAAAAAATGAGTATTCTAAGATTTCAATGCAACAACGAATCCGCAGACTGAACTTGGCCAATAGGCAAATCAAGATGTTAAGTAAATAATAATGAATGCCTTTGTATATTGAAAGAATAGGTAAATGAAGGTAACACAAGCTGGTCTTTAGAACGGGAGATTGGCCCATGGCACTCATTCTTTGTTCCAGATAATTGGATTACCAAGGTTCACAATGTAGAGGCCATATCTGACTCAGGGAAGACAGTTGTAGCTCACAGGACTGAAAATGCAGTCTGAGGTTATAGAGGGATTCAATTGTTAGAAACCACTTTAAGTGGGAAAGATCCATGACCCAGAAGAACAGAACAAACAGAGACCATTAATCATAAGGCCTCATTAAGGTTTCTATCACAACACAACCGTCAGCGGCATTATACCTACGGCAATGGTTTAATTATTAGACTAAACTGATAATTAGAAACATGACTGCATGGGCCGGAGCATTACCTAGTAATAGTAACGGAACGACGAGGTTCCTGAATTGATACATACAATAACTGTCATCTTTTGTGCTGTAGAATAAGTATCATTTATTATAATAGTAATATATAATTGTGGTGTACAGTATAGAGGTAAACTCAACGCGGCAGCCATAGTTAGAACACACTACCCTGTTTTTCCCTAAATAAGACCTACCTTGAAAATAAGCCCTAGCCTAATTTTTAGAGAGGCTTGAAATATAAGCACTACCCTGAAAATAAGCCCTAGTTACACTACATAAAAAAATACATTACCTAGCAGGCTTGGTCCAGGTCTCTCCCGCTGGTCTCTAGAGGTTCGATGTGGTTCCCGCAGTCCTCAGCCGCTCATACAACATCCCTTCTTGGTTATGGGATTCATAAATCCCACCTCCAGGAAGCAATGGCTGTGATTGGTTCTTCGACCACTGCTCAGCTAATCTATGCAGTGCTGGATGAACTAATGTGATGGATGTGATTAGCTGTGGCTCAGCCAATTCATAAATCCTGCCTGTACGATACAATGGCTGTTGACTGGTTCTTCCACTGCTGCTCAGCCAATCAATGCAGCACTGGATAAATCAATCACATCCAGTGCTGCATTGATTGGCTGAGCAGCGGTCGAAGAACCAATCACAGCCATTGCTTACTGGAGGCGGGATTTATAAATCCTCAAACCAGGAAGTGATGTTGTATGAGCAGCCAAAGATTGTGGGCAGTGCGTCAGAACTGTGGAAAGCAGCGGGAGGGAAATTGACTGAGCCTGCTAGGTATATGTAATAAGACATCCCTTAAAATAAGACCAAGGGGAAAAAATTAATATAAGACAAGGTCTTATTTTCAGAAAATCACGGTACTTGTGGTTATAACATCAGTTTTAGGACCGATGCAATATAATTAGAGATGAGCGAACGTACTCGTCCGAGCTTGATATTCGTGCGAATATTACGGTGCTCGGGATGCTCGTTACTCGTAACGAGTACCACGCGGTGTTCCGGTTACTTTCAGTTTCCTCTCTGAGACGTTAGCGCGCTTTGCTGGCCAATTGAAAGACAGGGAAGGCATTACAACTTCCCCCTGTGACGTTCAAGCCCTATACCACCCCCCTGCTGTGAGTGGCTGGGGCGATCAGATGTCACCCGAGTATAAAAGTCGGCCCCTCCCGCGGTTCGCCTCAGATGTCTTGTGAGTTAGCTGAGGGAAAGTGCTGTTCTATTGGAGTTGCTGTAGGTAGAGTATTTGTAGTGAGTGTAGGCTTCAAGAACCCCAACGGTCCTTCTTAGGGCCACATCTACGTGTGTGCAGGCTGCTGTTAGCAGTGGAGAAATTTTTTTTTTTTCTCAAAATCCGCAGTGCAGAGCATTGCACCCGGTATTAGGGACAGAAGTGGTGCTTAGGCAGGGAGAGTGTTAGGAGTGAGTGTAGCCTTCAAGAACCTCAACGGTCCTTTCTAGGGCCACATTTAACTGTGTGGAGTACTGTGCAGGCTGCTGTTAGCTGTGTTGCTTTTTTTTTTTCTTTCTCAAAATCGGTGGTGCAGAGCATTGCACCCTCCATTGATACTACAGGCACAGAATTGTGTAGGCAGGGCCACAACACAGTTATTAGTCATTGAATAGACGCAGTGGGCCTATCCTTTTAAACAAGAGGCAAAAAAGTATATTTGCCCTGCCTCTGTCAGTCCTAAGGGCTCTGGGTACGTGTGTGCTGCGTGGAGAACGTAAAAAAATCAGACGCAACCAGCTACGGTTGAGTGCAGCCTTGCACCAATTTCTTTCCTGCCTGGGAAATACCTGCTCTGCCACAGTTAATAACTCTGCAACAGTAAAGTTCTGTGACACTTTTGCAGGGCCGCAACACAGTTATATTAGTCAGTGAATAGACGCAGTGGGCCTATCCTTTTAAACAAAAGGCAAAAAAGTATATTTGCCCTGCCTCTGTCAGTCCTAAGGGCTCTGGGTACGTGGAGAACCTAAAAAAATCAGACGCAACCAGCTACGTTTTACTGCAGGCTTGCGCCAATTTCTTTCCTGCCTGGGAAATCAAATCACTGATAATACAGCATGCTGAGGGGTAGGGGTAGGCCTAGAGGACGTGGACGCGGCCGAGGACGCGGAGGGCCAAGTGAGGGTGTGGGCACAGGCCGAGCTCCTGATCCAGGTGTGTCGCAGCCGACTGCTGCGCGATTAGGAGAGAGGCACGTTTCTGGCGTCCCCACATTCATCGCCCAATTAATGGGTCCACGCGGGAGACCTTTATTAGAAAATAAGCAGTGTGAGCAGGTCCTGTCCTGGATGGCAGAAAGTGCTTCGAGCAACCTATCGTCCAGCCACAGTTCTGCGCCGTCCACTGCTGCAAATCCGAATCCTCTGTCTGCTGCTCCTCCTTCCTCCCAGCCTCCTCACTCCACTACAATGACACATGCTCAGGAGCGGGAACACTCCCAGGAACTGTTCTCGGGCCCCTGCTCAGATTGGGCAGCAGTGGTTCCTCTCCCACCAGAGGAGTTTATTGTCACTGATGCACAACCATTGGAAAGTTCCCGGGGTCCGGGGGATGAGGCTGGGGACTTCCGCCAACTGTCTCAAGTCCTTTCAGTGGGTGAGGAGGACGATGACGATGAGACACAGTTGTCTTGCAGTGAGGTAGTAGTAAGGGCAGTAAGTCCGAGGTAGCAGCGCACAGAGGATTCGGAGGAAGAGCAGCAGGACGATGAGGTGACTGACCCCACCTGGTGTGCAACGCCTACACAGGACAGGTCTTCAGAGGGGGAGGCACGGGCAGCAGCAGGGCAGGTTGCAAGAGGCAGTGCGGTGGCCAGGGGTAGAGGCAGGGCCAGACCGAATAATCCACCAAGTGTTTCCCAAAGCGCACCCTCGCGCCATGCCACCCTGCAGAGGCCGAGGTGCTCTAAGGTCTGGCAGTTTTTCACCGAGACGCCTGACGACCGACGAACAGTGGTGTGCAACCTTTGTCGCGCCAAGATCAGCCGGGGAGCCACCACCAACAGCCTCACCACCACCAGCATGCGCAGACATATGATGGCCAAGCACCCCACAAGGTGGGACGAAGGCCGTTCACCGCCTCCGGTTTGCACCGCTGCCTCTCCCCCTGTGCCCCAACCTGCCACTGAGATTCAACCCCCCTCTCAGGACACAGGCACGACCGTCTCATGGCCTGCACCCACACCCTCACCTCCGCTGTCCTCGGCCCCATCCACCAATGTCTCGCACCGCACAGTCCAGCCGTCGCTAGCACAAGTGTTGGAGCGCAAGCGCAAGTACGCCGCCACGCACCCGCACGCTCAATCGTTAACCGTCCACATAGCCAAATTTATCAGCCTTGAGATGCTGCCATATAGGGTTGTGGAAACGGAGGCTTTCAAAGCTATGATGGCGGCGGCGGCCCCGCGCTACTTAGTTCCCAGTCGCCACTACTTTTCCCGATGTGCCATCCCAGCCCTGCACGACCACGTCTCCCGCAACATTGTACGCGCCCTCACCAATGCGGTTAGTGGCAAGGTCCACTTAACTACGGACACGTGGACAAGCACAGGCGGGCAGGGCCACTACATCTCCCTGACGGCACATTGGGTGAATTTAGTGGAGGCTGGGACAGAGTCAGAGCCTGGGACCGCTCACGTCCTACCCACCCCCAGAATTGCGGGCACCAGCTCGGTGGTGGTATCTGCGGCGGTGTATGCTTCTTCCACTAAAGCACCCTCCTCCTCCTCCTCCTCAACCTCTGTCTCGCAATCTAGATGTGTCAGCAGCAGCAGGACGTCGCCAGCAGTCGGTGTCGCGCGGCGTGGCAGCACAGCGGTGGGCAAGCGTCAGCAGGCCGTGCTGAAACTACTCAGCTTAGGAGATAGGAGGCACACGGCCCACGAACTGCTGCAGGGTCTGACAGAGCAGACCGACCGCTGGCTTGCGCCGCTGAGCCTCCAACCGGGCATGGTCGTGTGTGACAACGGCCGTAACCTGGTGGCGGCTCTGCAGCTCGGCAGCCTCACGCACGTGCCATGCCTGGCCCACGTCTTTAATTTGGTGGTTCAGCGCTTTCTGAAAAGCTACCCACGCTTGTCAGACCTGCTCGTAAAGGTGCGCCGGCTCTGCGCACATTTCCGCAAGTCCCACACGGACGCTGCCACCCTGCGCACCCTGCAACATCGCTTTAATCTGCCAGTGCACCGACTGCTGTGCGACATGCCCACACGGTGGAACTCTACGCTCCACATGTTGGCTAGGCTCTATGAGCAGTGTAGAGCTATAGTGGAATACCAACTCCAACATGGGCGGCGCAGTGGGAGTCAGCCTCCTCAATTCTTTTCAGAAGAGTGGGCCTGGTTGGCAGACATCTGCCAGGTCCTTCGAAACTTTGAGCAGTCTACCCAGGTGGTGAGCGGCGATGCTGCAATCATTAGCGTCACCATTCCTCTGCTATGCATCTTGAGAAGTTCCCTGCAAACCATAAAGGCAGCCGCTTTGCGCTCGGAAACAGAGCCGGGGGAAGACAGTATGTCGCTGGATAGTCAGAGCACCCTCCTGTCTATATCTCAGCGCGTTCAGGAGGAGGAGGAGGAGCATGAGGAGGATGAGGAGGAGGGGGAAGAGACAGCTTGGCCCACTGCTGACGGTACCCATGCTGCTTGCCTGTCATCATTTCAGCGTGTATGGCCTGAGGAGGAGGAGGAGGAGGAGGAGGAGGAGGATCCTGAAAGTGATCTTCCTAGTGCGGACAGCCATGTGTTGCGTACAGGTACCCTGGCACACATGGCTGACTTCATGTTAGGATGCCTTTCTCGTGACCCTCGCATTACACGCATTTTGGCCACTACGGATTACTGGGTGTACACACTGCTCGACCCACGCTATAAGGAGAACCTTCCCACTCTCATTCCCGAAGAGGAAAGGGGTTCGAGAGTGTTGCTATACCACAGGACCCTGGCGGACAAGCTGATGGTAAAATTCCCATCCGACAGCGGTAGTGGCAGAAGGCGCAGTTCCGAGGGCCAGGTAGCAGGGGAGGTGCGTAGATCGAGCAGCATGTACAGCCCAGGCAGTGCAACAGTCTTTAAGGGCCTGGACAGCTTTATGGCTCCCCAGCAAGACTGTGTCACCGCTCCCCAGTCAAGGCTGAGTCGGCGGGAGCACTGTAAAAGGATGGTGAGGGAGTACGTAGCCGATCGCACGACCGTCCTCGGTGACGCCTCTGCCCCCTACAACTACTGGGTGTCGAAGCTGGACACGTGGCCTGAACTAACGCTGTATGCCCTGGAGGTGCTTGCTTGTCCTGCGGCTAGCGTCTTGTCGGAAAGGGTGTTTAGTGCGGCTGGGGGAATCATCACAGATAAGCGTACCCGCCTGTCAACCGACAGTGCCGACAGGCTAACACTCATCAAGATGAACAAAGCCTGGATTTCCCCAGACTTCTCTTCTCCACCAGCGGACAGCAGCGATACGTAAGCAATACGTAGGCTGCACCCGCGGATGGAAGCTACGTTCTCTCTCACCATCCAAAACGGGGACATTTCTGCTTCATCAATCTGTGTCTAATATTCCTCCTCCTCCTCCTGCTCCTCCTCCTGAAACCTCACGTAATCACGCTGAACGGGCAATTTTTCTTAGGGCCACAAGGCTCACTCATAATTTTTCTAAACAATTTTTATATGTTTCAATGCTCTTAAAAGCGTTGAAACTTTAACTTGAACCAATTTTTAGTTAAACTGGGCTGCCTCCAGGCCTAGTTACCACTTAAGCCACATTAACCAAAGCGATTAATGAGTTTCACCTGCCCTCTTGGTTGGCCATGGCCAATTTTTTTGATGTACATTAGTACTGTTGATACAGCAATTTTTGTGGGCCCTCGCCTACAGTGTAATCAAATGAATTTTTAGCCCACCTGCATTACAGCTGACGTTACATCCGCTGTGTTGGGCAATGCAATGGGATATTTTTATGTACCGCCGGTGACTTCCTGGCACCCACCCATGCTGTGGGTCCACAGAGAATTATAAATGCATCTGTTTCCACATCTAAAGAACCCCAGTCAGACTGGGGCATGCAGTGTGGGCCGAAGCCCACCTGTATTAAGCACGACATTACTACCTCAGCTGTGTTGGGCAATGCAATGGGATATTTTTGTGTACCGCCGGTGGGTTCCAGGGAGCCACCCATGCTGTCGGTCGACAGGGACTTCACAATAGGGAGTTGTATCTGCCTGTGTCTATGAATTAAAAAGCCCGTTCTGACTGGGGCATGCAGAGACACCTTGACAGAATGAATAGTGTGTGGCACATAGGTTCCCCATTGCTATGCCCACATGTGCAGCTCCTGATGGCAGTGGCACAGGATTCTATTTCTCATTGCTTCTGTACAGCATTGTGGGCTATCGCCCCGCCCCTTTTAAAGAGGGTCGCTGCCTAGCCGTGCCAACCCTCTGCAGTGTGTGCCTGCGGTTCCTCGTCATGGCAGACGCACTTATAAATAGACATGAGGGTGGTGTGGCATGAGGGCAGCTGAAGGCTGCGCAGGGACACTTTGGTGTGCGCTGTGGGGGGGAGGGGGGGCGGTTGGGCAGCATGTAACCCAGGAGAAGTGGCAGTGGAGTGTCATGCAGGCAGTGATTGTGCTTTGTTGGAGGTAGTGTGGTGCTTAGCAAAGGTATGCCATGCTAATGAGGCCTTTTCAGAAGTAAAAGTTTTTGGGAGGGGGGGGCCCACTCTTGCCGCTATTGTGGCTTAATAGTGGGACCTGTGAACTTGAGATGCAGCCCAACATGTAGCCCCTCGCCTACCCTATCCGTTGCTGTGTCGTTCCCATCACTTTCTTGAATTGCCCAGATTTTCACACAAGGAAACCTTAGCGAGCATCGGCGAAATACAAAAATGCTCGGGTCGCCCATTGACTTCAATGGGGTTCGTTACACGAAACGAACCCTCGAGCATCGCGAAAAGTTCGTCCCGAGTAACGAGCACCGGAGCATTTTGGTGCTCGCTCATCTCTAAATATAATACATACTGGATTACTGAATATACAATGATCAGCCATTACATACCAAAAAGCGTCTAACCCCCCCCCCCCCCCTTCCCTCTTGCCACCAAAACGGATCTCACCAATTGAGGTATGAACTCTCAAAGTGTGCTGTGCTTTCTGGCACCGGGATGTGATAGCTGTCATTAAACCATTCCTGAACAAACTTTGCAAAGAGGCCCCTAGTCGTGAAGGGGTATATTTGGTCTGTACAAAGTTTAGGTAGGTGGTACATAGCACAATAACCTCCACAAGGTTTCCCAGCAGAATATTGCTCCCCACCAGCTTGTCGTCTTCCCATAGTACACACTGATGCCATCTCCCCAGATAAAGGCTGCACATACACCTGGCCACCAATATGATGTCAAAGAGAATATGATTCATGAGACCAGGCAACGTTTTTTTCATCGCTCAATGGTACACTTCTGATGGTTATCTGGCCATCGTAGGCATTTTTGGGGTCAGCGTTGACACACTAACTGGTCCGTGGCTTCACGGCTTCACAGTTTCATAATTTGTGCTGCAGTAGCTCTTTTGTGGGATTGGACCAAATGGGCTAGCCTTCGTTTACCCTACACATCACTGAGCCTTGGGAATCCATGTCTCTGTTGTTGGATCACTGGTTGTCCTTTCTTGGACCATTTTTGGTGGCTACCAACAGCTGCATATTGGGAACAATCCAGACATCTAGCCATTTGTCATAGTCATAGTCACCCACATTCACACGTTTGCCCATTTTTCTTGCATTCAGGACCTGATTGTTCACTTGTTGCTTAACCCCTTCCCGCTCCAGGGCGTAAGTTTACGTCCTGGGAGCCTGGTACTTCCTGCAACAGGGCGTAAACTTACGTCCTTGGGATAGCGCGAGATCACATATGATCCTGCGCTATCCCGCAGTGGGAGACAGCTGTCAGTCACAGCCGGCGTCCCGCTGCAACAGCGGGGGGGGCATCAGAGATGCACCCCCCCACTGTTAACCCCTTCCCTGATGCGATCTAAGTAGATTGCGGCAAGGAAAGAGTTCACAGAGAAAGCGCGCTCCCTCTGTGTCTTCAAAAAACTACGTCAGGGAGGCGCTAACTGTGCTGGCTTAGAGCTTTGAGCTATCTGTATACTAACTCTAAAAATGAGTTAGAATACGTGAGAAATAAATCAAAATAGAACTCACCCGGTGTCTGGCGAGCACCCCTAAAAAGAGGTCTCACCAGCACCTCCACATCCTCGTAGGCTTATAAATCCTCTGGTGTATCCGTTTGGCTGCTGGGCTTCTGTGTCCTGCTGGCAGGCAGGACCCACTCGAAGTGTATTCGTATATAGCAAAAAGAAAAGAAAAGAAATGCCCGCGCTCTTTTTGGACCTAAGAACCAGGGACGGGCTGCAGACACCACTTGCTTCAAACTTTTATTCTTAGTATCCTCTGTGCAACGCGTTTCGTCGTCCTCACACAACGACTTTCTCAAGCACAATACTACACCTAAGAGCGCGGGCATTTCTTTTCTTTTCTTTTTGCTATATACGAATACCCTCTGTGTCTTCGGCCGGCTCTCGTGATGTTATCGCTAGAGCCCGGCCTGTCGCCATGGCAATGGGACGCAAGACACTGGCGTCCTGTATTGCCAATGCCTATTATTACTGTATAAGAGATAAGGCATGGCAGGGCAGTAGCTCTGCCATGCCTTATCACAGCGATGGGCAGTACTGTGGTCAAAGTCCCCCAGAGGGACACAAATGTTGTAAAAAAAAAAAAAAGATTAAAAAAATGAAAAAAAAGTAAAAAAAAACCCCTTTTTTTATGCTTTTTCTCAGATTAGCATAAAAAAAGGTAAAAATAATTAAAACCCCACATATTTGGTATTGTCGCGTCTGTAACGACGTGTACAATAAGTTGCACATGCTTTTGACTGTGCACGGAAAAAAAGCGTTTAAAAAAACGCTAAATAACTGAGGCAAAATGCTCATTTTTAGCATTTTGCCTCACTAAAAACGCAATAAAAGTGATCAGAAAACACGTATGTACCCCAAAATGGTACCAATGAAAACTACAGCTCGTCTCACAAAAAATAAGCCCTCATAGAGCTCCATACATCAAAAAATAAAAAAGTTACAGGACTTTGAATGCAGCGATTAAAAAAAAAAAAAGATTTCCAAAAAAAGTGTTTTTATTGCAGAAAAGTGGAAAAACCTAAAAAAATGTAAGCATTTTGGTATTGTTGTAACCGTACTGACCCGCAGAAAAAATGAATTGTCTTATTTATGCTGCATGATTAATGCTGTAAAAAAAAAAAATCTACGGCAGAATTGATGCGTTTTCTCTCCCTGCTATCATAAAAAAAAACCAAAAGTTTTACAATATAGTCTATGTACCCAAAAATGATGCCGATAAAAGCTACAGATCACCACACAAAAAACAAGCCCTTATTTGGCCATTTGATAAATGGAGAAGAAAATCCGTCAAAAATCATTGTGTCCTTAAGCCCAAAATAGGCCATGTCCTTAAGGGGTTAATAATACATCCCCCTCCTTGACAAGTGCCAATATAACAAGATAATCAATGTTATTAATTTTACTGGTTAGTGGTTTTAATGGTATGGCTGACATTTTTGTTAATGGATACTACATGTACTATCTATACTCTGTGGTTGCGCTGCAGATAAATTGAGCATTTTTTTTACAAAGTAAGGCTTCATTCTCATGAGCGTTTTTACACGGATATTTAGCCGTGTTTTCACATTGGCCGAAAATCGCGACTATCTGAAGCATGGGCTTCCAATGCATTCGTTCAGATGACTGATTTTTAGCCGCATAAAAATGTTGCGCTGGAAAAAATAGCACATTCGCGACTGAAATCGGTGACCTAATTCATACGCTGCCGAAAAGATAGGTCTTGCTCTATCTTTCGAGCCATATACACTGGCGGCTCCCATAGACTCCTATGGGAGCTGGAAAAAAGGGAGGAGGAGGCAGCTTAGCAGCGTCCAATGCTACAAAAAGCTTAAAGGTGCCTCTATTTAGGCATTTGAAGGCATTCCACAGATTTATGCCGAACGAGCGATTTCCGGGCTGCCATGTATTTTCACTAATATATTGCACCCAGCCCTGTGAATGGATGAGAATAGCTAATTAGGCTCGGGACTTGATTGCAGAAAATCGTCCATTCATGCGATTTAATGGCGCATCTGAGTGAACGTAAAAACGCATACACTCAAGTGAAGGAGCCCTAAGACTGGTGATTCCTCGGGGATGATTTTACATGTAGCTATAAGCCGTACGGAGAGACGCAGACCTCACATAGACTCACTGTTGGAGCTGAAGGCACTCTGGTTTATCATGATGAAATGTAGCATATTTATATCTTAGCAGTAAATGATCTACGGAGTTTGTACAGAGAATACAAGGATCACATTACGTAATTAAGCTCGGGACTTGATTGTGTCTTTTCTTCATTCGCGCGATTTAATGGCGCTTAAGCGGGCGATTGTAAAAACGCATACACTTGTGTGAAGAAGCCCTAAATTAGCAGAGGCACAACATGTGATCAGTCTAATGGTCCTTTTAGATGGGATGACTGTCGTCTACACAAGCGAGACGTCATTACTAGAGATGAGCGAGCACCAAAATGCTCGGGTGCTCGTTACTCGGGACGAACTTTTCGCGATGCTCAAGGGTTCGTTTCGAGTAACGAACCCCATTGAAGTCAATGGGCGACCCGAGCATTTTTGTATTTCGCCGATGCTCGCTAAGGTTTCCTTGTGTGAAAATCTGGGCAATTCAAGAAAGTGATGGGAACGACACAGCAACGGATAGGGCAGGCGAGGGGCTACATGTTGGGCTGCATCTCAAGTTCACAGGTCCCACTATTAAGCCACAATAGCGGCAAGAGTGGGGCCCCCCCCTCCCAAAAACTTTTACTTCTGAAAAGCCCTCATTAGCAATGCATACCTTAGCTAAGCACCACACTACCTCCAACAAAGCACAATCACTGCCTGCATGACACTCCGCTGCCACTTCTCCTGGGTTACATGCTGCCCAACCCCCCCGCACGACCCAGTGTCCACAGCGCACACCAAATTGTCCCTGCGCAGCCTTCAGCTGCCCTCATGCCACACCACCCTCATGTCTATTTAGAAGTGCGTCTGCCATGACGAGGAACCGCAGGCACACACTGCAGAGGTTGGCATGGCTAGGCAGCGACCCTCTTTAAAAGGGGCGGGGCGATAGCCCACAATGCTGTACAGAAGCAATGAGAAATAGAATCCTGTGCCACCGCCATCAGGAGCTGCACACGTGGGCATAGCAATGGGGAACCTATGTGCCACACACTATTCATTCTGTCAAGGTGTCTCTGCATGCCCCAGTCAGACCGGGCTTTTTAATTCATAGACACAGGCAGGTACAACTCCCTATTGTGAAGTCCCTGTCGACCGACAGCATGGGTGGCTCCCTGGAACCCACCGGCGATACACAAAAATATCCCATTGCATTGCCCAACACAGCTGAGGTAGTAATGTCGTGCTTAATGCAGGTGCGCTTCGGCCCACACTGCATGCCCCAGTCAGACTGGGGTTCTTTACAAGTGGAAACAGATGCATTTATAATTCCCTGTGGACCCACAGCATGGGTGGGTGCCAGGAAGCCACCGGCGGTACACAAAAATATCCCATTGCATTGCCCAACACAGCTGAGGTAGTAATGTCGTGCTTAATGCAGGTGGGCTTCGGCCCACACTGCATGCCCCAGTCTGACTGGGGTTGTTTACAAGTGGAAACAGATGCATTTATAATTCCCTGTGGACCCACAGCATGGGTGGGTGCCAGGAAGCCACCGGCGGTACATAGAAATATCCCATTGCATTGCCCAACACAGCTGAGGTAGTAATGTCGTGCTTAATGCAGGTGGGCTTCGGCCCACACTGCATGCCCCAGTCAGACTGGGGTTCTTTACAAGTGGACACATGTAGGTTAAACTCCGTGTGCACCTACAGCATGGGTGGCTCCCTGGAACCCACCGGCGGTACATAAAAATATCCCATTGCATTGCCCAACACAGCGGATGTAACGTCAGCTGTAATGCAGGTGGGCTAAAAATTCATTTGATTACACTGTAGGCGAGGGCCCACAAAAATTTCTGTATCAACAGTACTAATGTACATCCAAAAAATTGGCCATGGCCAACCAAGAGGGCAGGTGAAACCCATTAATCGCTTTGGTTAATGTGGCTTAAGTGGTAACTAGGCCTGGAGGCAGCCCAGTTTAACTAAAAATTGGTTCAAGTTAAAGTTTCAACGCTTTTAAGAGCATTGAAACATATAAAAATTGTTTAGAAAAATTATATGAGTGAGCCTTGTGGCCCTAAGAAAAATTGCCCGTTCGGCGTGATTACGTGAGGTTTCAGGAGGAGGAGCAGGAGGAGGAGGAATATTATACACAGATTGATGAAGCAGAAATGTCCCCGTTTTGGATGGTGAGAGAGAACGATGCTTCCATCCGCGGGTGCAGCCTACGTATTGCTTAGGTATCGCTGCTGTCCGCTGTTGGAGAAGAGAAGTCTGGGGAAATCCAGGCTTTGTTCATCTTGATGAGTGTAAGCCTGTCGGCACTGTCGGTTGACAGGTGGGTACGCTTATCCGTGATGATTCCCCCAGCCACACTAAACACACTCTCTGACAAGACGCTAGCCGCAGGACAAGCAAGCACCTCCAGGGCATACAGCGCGAGTTCAGGCCACGTGTCCAGCTTCGACACCCAGTAGTTGTAGGTGGCAGAGGCGTCACGGAGGACGGTCGTGCGATCGGCTACGAACTCCCTCACCATCCTTTTACAGTGCTCCCGCCGACTCAGCCTTGACTGGGGAGCGGTGACACAGTCTTGCTGGGGAGCCATAAAGCTGGCAAAGGCCTTGGAGAATGTTCCCCTGCCTGCGCTGTACATGCTGCCTGATCTCCGCACCTCCCCTGCTACCTGGCCCTCGGAACTGCGCCTTCTGCCACTAGCGCTGTCGGATGGGAAGTTTACCATCAGTTTGTCCACCAGCGCCCTGTGGTATAGCATCATTCTCGAACCCCTTTCCTCTTCGGGAATGAGAGTGCAAAGGCTCTCCTTATAGCGTGGGTCGAGCAGTGTGTACACCCAGTAATCCGTAGTGGCCAGAATGCGTGTAACGCGAGGGTCACGAGAAAGGCATCCTAACATGAAGTCAGCCATGTGTGCCAGGGTACCTGTACGCAACACATGGCTGTCTTCACTAGGAAGATCACTTTCAGGATCCTCCTCCTCCTCCTCTTCCACCTCCTCAGGCCATACACGCTGAAAGGATGACAGGCAAGCAGCATGGGTACCGTCAGCAGTGGGCCAAGCTGTCTCTTCCCCCTCCTCCTCATCCTCCTCATGCTCCTCCTCCTCCTCCTCCTGAATGCGCTGAGATATAGACAGGAGGGTGCTCTGACTATACAGCGACATACTGTCTTCCCCCGGCTCTGTTTCCGAGTGCAAAGCGTCTGCCTTTATGCTTTGCAGGGAACTTCTCAAGATGCATAGCAGAGGAATGGTGATGCTAATGATTGCAGCATCGCCGCTCACCACCTGGGTAGACTCCTCAAATTTTCCAAGGACCTGGCAGATGGCTGCCAACCAGGGCCACTCTTCTGTAAATAATTGAGGAGGCTGACTCCCACTGCGCCGCGCAAGTTGGAGTTGGTATTCCACTATAGCTCTACGCTGCTCATAGAGTCTGGCCAACATGTGGAGCGTAGAGTTCCACTGTGTGGGCACGTCGCACAGCAGTCGGTGCACTGGCAGATTAAACCGATGTTGCAGGGTCCGCAGGGTGGCAGCATGCGTGTGGGATTTGCGGAAATGTGCGCAGAGCTGGCGCACCTTTCCGAGCAGGTATGACAAGTGGGGGTAGCTTTTCAGAAAGCGCTGAACCACCAAATTAAAGACATGGGCCAGGCATGGCACGTGCGTGAGGCTGCCGAGCTGCAGAGCCGCCACCAGCTTACGGCCGTTGTCACACACGACCATGCCCGGTTG
Source organism: Eleutherodactylus coqui (assembly GCF_035609145.1). Lineage (NCBI taxonomy): Eukaryota > Metazoa > Chordata > Amphibia > Anura > Eleutherodactylidae > Eleutherodactylus > Eleutherodactylus coqui. The sequence goes on along the minus strand of NC_089841.1, from coordinate 211,672,879 downwards.
GAGGCTCAGCGGCGCAAGCCAGCGGTCGGTCTGCTCTGTCAGACCCTGCAGCAGTTCGTGGGCCGTGTGCCTCTTCTCTCCTAAGCTGAGTAGTTTCAGCACGGCCTGCTGACGCTTGCCCACCACTGTGCTGCCACGCCGCGTGACACCGACTGCTGGCGACATGTTGCTGACACATCTTGATTGCGAGACAGAGGTTGCGTTGGAGGAGGAGGAGGAGGAAGGTGCTTTAGTGGAGGAAGCATACACCGCCGCAGATACCACCACCGAGCTGTGGCCCGCAATTCTGGGGGTGGGTAGGACGTGAGCGGTCCCAGGCTCTCACTCTGTCCCAGCCTCCACTAAATTCACCCAATGTGCCGTCAGGGAGATATAGTGGCCCTGCCCGCCTGTGCTTGTCCACGTGTCCGTTGTTAAGTGGACCTTGGCAGTAACCGCGTTGGTGAGGGCGCGTACAATGTTGCGGGAGACGTGGTCGTGCAGGCCTGGGACGGCACATCGGGAAAAGTAGTGGCGACTGGGAACCGAGTAGCGCGGGGCAGCCGCCGCCATCATGCTTTTGAAAGCCTCCGTTTCCACAAGCCTATACGGCAGCATCTCTAGGCTGATCAATTTTGCAATGTGCACGGTTAACGCTTGAGCGTGCGTGTGCGTGGCGTCGTACTTGCGCTTGCGCTCAAACTGTGGCACTAGCGACTTCTGGACGCTACGCTGAGAGACATTGCTGGATGGGGCCGAGGACAGCGGAGGTGATGGTGTGGGTGCAGGCCAGGAGACGGTAGTGCCTGTGTCCTCAGAGGGGGGTTGGATCTCAGTGGCAGGTTGGGGCACAGGGGGAGAGGCAGTGGTGCAAACCGGAGGCGGTGAACGGGCATCGTCCCACCTTTTGGGGTGCTTGGCCATCATATGCCTGCGCATGCTGTTGGTGGTGCCTCCCCAGCTGATCTTGGCGCGACAAAGGTTGCACACCACAGTTCGTCGGTCGTCAGGCGTCTCTGTGAAAAACTGCCACACCGTAGAGCACCTTGACCTGTGCAGGGTGGCATGGCGCGAGGGGGCGCTTTGGGAAACAGTTGGTGGATTATTCGGTCTGGCCCTGCCTCTACCCCTGGACACCGCACTGGCTTGGCCTGTGCCCACACCCTCACTTGGCCCTCCGCGTCCTCGGCCGCGTCCACGTCCTCTAGGCCTACCCCTACCCCTCAGCATGCTGTATTAGCAGTGATTTGATTTCACAGGCAGGAAAGAAATTGGCGCAAGGCTGCACTCAACCGTAGCTGGTTGCGTCTGATTTTTTAACGTTCTCCACGCAGCACACACGTACCCAGAGCCCTTAGGACTGACAGAGGCAGGGCAAATATACTTTCTTCCCTTTTGTTAAAAAAGAAAAGGCCCACTGCGTCTATTCAATGACTAATATAACTGTGTTGCGGCCCTGCAAAAGTGTCACAGAACTTTACTGTTGCAGAGTTATTAACTGTGGCAGAGCAGGTATTTCCCAGGCAGGAAAGAAATTGGCGCAAGGCTGCACTCAACCGTAGCTGGTTGCGTCTGATTTTTTTACGTTCTCCACGCAGCACACACGTACCCAGAGCCCTTAGGACTGACAGAGGCAGGGCAAATATACTTTCTTCCCTTTTGTTAAAAAAGAAAAGGCCCACTGCGTCTATTCACTGACTAATATAACTGTGTTGCGGCCCTGCAAAAGTGTCACAGAACTTTACTGTTGCAGAGTTATTAACTGTGGCAGAGCAGGTATTTCCCAGGCAGGAAAGAAATTGGCGCAAGGCTGCACTCAACCGTAGCTGGTTGCGTCTGATTTTTTTACGTTCTCCACGCAGCACACACGTACCCAGAGCCCTTAGGACTGACAGAGGCAGGGCAAATATACTTTCTTCCCTTTTGTTAAAAAAGAAAAGGCCCACTGCGTCTATTCAATGACTAATATAACTGTGTTGCGGCCCTGCAAAAGTGTCACAGAACTTTACTGTTGCAGAGTTATTAACTGTGGCAGAGCAGGTATTTCCCAGGCAGGAAAGAAATTGGCGCAAGGCTGCACTCAACCGTAGCTGGTTGCGTCTGATTTTTTTACGTTCTCCACGCAGCACACACGTACCCAGAGCCCTTAGGACTGACAGAGGCAGGGCAAATATACTTTCTTCCCTTTTGTTTAAAAGGATAGGCCCACTGCGTCTATTCAATGACTAATAACTGTGTTGTGGCCCTGCCTACACAATTCTGTGCCTGTAGTATCAATGGAGGGTGCAATGCTCTGCACCGCCGATTTTGAGAAAAAAAAAAAAAAAGCAACACAGCTAACAGCAGCCTGCACAGTACTCCACACAGTTAAATGTGGCCCTAGAAAGGACCGTTGAGGTTCTTGAAGGCTACACTCACTCCTAACACTCTCCCTGCCTAAGCACCACTTCTGTCCCTAATACCGGGTGCAATGCTCTGCACTGCCGATTTTGAGAAAAAAAAAAAATTTCTCCACTGCTAACAGCAGCCTGCACACACGTAGATGTGGCCCTAAGAAGGACCGTTGGGGTTCTTGAAGCCTACACTCACTACAAACACTCTCCCTACAGCAACTCCAATAGAACAGCACTTTCCCTCAGCTAACTCACAAGACATCTGAGGCGAGCCGCGGGAGGGGCCGACTTTTATACTCGGGTGACATCTGATCGCCCCAGCCACTCACAGCAGGGGGGTGGTATAGGGCTTGAACGTCACAGGGGGAAGTTGTAATGCCTTCCCTGTCTTTCAATTGGCCAGAAAAGCGCGCTAACGTCTCAGAGAGGAAACTGAAAGTAACCGGAACACCGCGTGGTACTCGTTACGAGTAACGAGCATCCCGAACACCGTAATATTCGCACGAATATCAAGCTCGGACGAGTACGTTCGCTCATCTCTAGTCATTACCAGCTGGTTCATGTTTGTGCAGCCTGTTTAGACACACAGATTCATCATTGACTTGTTCAGCGAGAATTATTCATTCCTCATTCCGTGTTTAACATTCTCATGTGGAAACACTGAACGATCGCTGTTTAAACGCAGCAAGTCCTGCAAACACTGAGCGATGAGCGACGAGTGAACAAGTCTTGTTCGCTGTTCAGTTGTTGGCTTGTGCTCAGACTGAACGATTACACTGAGCAACAAATTAAAAAAAAAAATTCATAGCAGAAAGTAATTGATCTGTTTCTGTATAATAAAACCTGCTGATCACACGGGTAAAACTGAATAATAGCAGCACGTCTCATTTTCAAGTTATGTAACCCCTTAGTGACCAAACATTTTTTTTTTTCGTTTTAAAAATCGTAACTACTTTAATTATCCATCACTGTAGCTGTATTAGGGGTTTTTTTTGCGGGACGAGTTGTATTTTTCAATGTTACTATTTAATGTACCATATAATGTACTGAAAAACTTTTAAAATGAAAAAAAAAAACTGAAATTCCGCCATCTTTTGGTGCGTCTTTTTTCTACGGCGCACAAACTGCAACAAAAATGACCTGATCACTTTATTCTATGGGTCAGGGTGAAGTCACACGAACGTATATCGGCTCGGTTTTCACGCCGAGCCGATATACGTTGTCCTCGTGTGCAGGGGGGGGGGGGGGAGGATGGAAGAGCCAGGAGCAGGAACTGAGCTCCCGGCCCCCTCTCCGCCCCTCTGCACTATTTGTAATGGGAAGAGGCGGGGAGGGGGTGGGGCTAAGTTCTGAGAATTAACCCCGCCCCCATCCCACCTCTCCCCATTGCAAATAGTGCAGAGGGGCGGAGAGGAGGCAGAGAGGGGGGCGGGAGCTCAGTTCCTGCACTTGGCTCTTCCATCCTCCCCCCCTGCACACGAGGACAACGTATATCGGCTCGGCGTGAAAACCGAGCCGATATACGTTCATGTGAATGCACCCTCAGTATGAGTACTACGATATCAAATGTATGTAGTTTTTTTTCTTGCTGTAGTACTTTTATTTTTCTTCAAATGCATTTAATTTAAAAAAAAATTATTTTCTGCCGCCATCTTCTGTGCGCAATAATGTTTTTATTTTTCCATCAACAGAGGCCCTTATTTCTTGCGGGACTGCCTGTGGTTTGCGTTGGTACCATTTTGGAATACATACAACTTTTTGATCACTTTTTATTGCATTTTTTCTTGGAGACGGAATGACCAAAAAGCGCATTTCTGGCATTCTTCATTTTTTCGGACGACATTCACCATGCGCGGTAAATAATGCGTTACTCTGATACATCAGAATTTTACGGATGCAGCGATACCAAACATGTATTTTGGTTTTAGCATTTTGATTCTTTTATGTAGTCTAACCAATGACCTATAAAAACAGCTCATTAATTACAACTTACTGGTGGAGGATCCGCAATGTTTCTGCCACGTGGAAACATACCCTATATGTTACATAAACCTACCCTTATAGTTTTTAGATAGCACGCTGTGTGTAAGGCTGGATTCACACGAACATATATCGGCTCAGTTTTCACACGGAGCCGATATACGTCGTCCTCATCTGCAGGGGGAGGGAGGATGGAAGAGCCAGGAGCAGGAACTGAGCTCCCGCCCCCTCTCTGCCTCCTCTCCACCCCCTCTCTGCACTATTTGCAATGAAAGGAGGCGGAATGGGGGTGGGGCTAAGTTCCAAGAAGTAGCCCCGCCCATGGCCCGCCTCTCCCTATTGCAAATAGAACAGGGGGTCGGAGAGGAGGCAGAGAGGGGGCGGGAGCTCAGTTCCTGCTCCTGGCTTTTCCATCCCCCCCCTGCAGATGAGGACGACATATATCGGCTTGGCGTGAAAACCGAGCCGATATACGTTCATGTGAATCCAGCCTAACAGTGATTGTGAAATACTTGCGCAATCACTTTTGTTATTCTTTTTATGAAGCAAGGTTAATGGCGAGCCGACTGGATTAATTGTATAAGCAGAGACCAAAAATGGCAACAGCACGCAAACTAAATTTACTATCAGAGGTATACATGCCTATAATCTAACCTCATTAAATAATGCAAGGTTCTTGGTATATAATTTGATCCAATTACATTGGCCCATCTACCAACGTCCAGGTGACCAAGCTCTCAGATGGGTCCTAACATTAATACCAGGTGGTGTATCTTAACCTGGGAAAGCTGAGTTTCTACCTCTCAGAATGCTCCTCTCTTGGGACTAAGCCTACAAATAAAACCAGGGAGGGTAGGATACCATATAGATGTTCCAATAGGAGGGACAGGAGGTAAATGGGCAGCAGGTGTGCACGACCCAGTGAAGGCAGCCAAAACTTCACAATATTTGTACAGTAAGGGAAAAAGGGGTCAGCACTAACCATTGGAAATATATCCCAATAGAAATGTATAGGTGCACTTATGCATTTCTATTGGGATATATTTCCAATGGCTAGTGCTGACCCCTTTTTTCCTTTCTGGATTAATTGTATAGGCAGAGTTCCAAAAAATACAATACAGCGGCAATTGGGCTACATTATTCCCCATAACTGAAAAACCTTACGTGGCAGAAAAAAACGGATATCATATTTGAATTCAGCGCTCTAAAGTTACTATAAGCCGCCTATCAGCTTATTGGTTACAAGAATTGTGTTGCACAGTGTCATCGTTCACTTTTGCTCATTTGAGTAACTTTTGGAATGTCTAATCGTTAACAATAGGATTGTCTAAAGCAGGTGATCTCATTCATATTTGCTGACAATTATCCTTACACCATGGCTTCTTAATTCTCAAAAAAGATTGTCAAAACAATACAACTTTTTAGTCTCTTTCATGTTTCTGGCTGCTGTATGATGGATATCAGTGAATACTGGAAGAACTGCAGCATTTCATTTGAACTTTCCGCAGCTTTAATGCTGGATTGATTTATTACACCATAAACGCGGTACTCTTCCACCTAATGGCACGACTATTTCTTTTATAATTCGAGATGAATACTATTTTATGTGTAAATAAAGCTCTGCAGTCTTGCCTCCTATTCTCAGTAAACACATAATGTATCTGTTTATATATTGTAAATATATTAATGCCTCATTTATTTATATTTGGGTCTGGCATTTTATACCAGGACTTTATGAAGCTTGCAGTTTTATCTTTTTTATTTGCAAAAGTGTCAATATATTATTCTGCTTAAAGCAAGCCAAGAAAATGCCCATTAGCAGAGTTTTATTTGAAGCTGAAGCATGTTGTCTGGCATAGAAAACTCATTTTCATTATCTATAGTATAGGAATTTGATTTTATAAAACGAAGAGGGTAACTACAAGATAGCCGTGCTGAAATGTATTTGCATTGGGGTACTTGTTGCCCGAGTAACTGCTCAAATGAGCGATTACAGAAAACTCTCGGCACATGTAAACACGGGACCCGACAGGGAAAGTGAGCAAGAATCACTTATTATCGGCCCTTGTGAACAGGCAGTTGGCCATCTATGAAAGACTGCCTGTTTACTGTTAATTTGAGATAATGAATTTGATATCCTGTATGGTGGGCCACTTCCATCATTGGCTGGCCTCTTTGGTATAGTTTACATGTGAAGGCTATGTTTGTTTGCAGTCACTCCTCCCCAATCTGGGCTGGGTTGAGTGGGTTACTGCACATTAGTTCATTGAACAAGTAGCTTCTCCTTATCATAGTCAGGCTGACTGCATTCTATTAGGGTTTATGGCGATTGTGCCTGTCCTACGGGCCTTATTGCGGTTGTGCCTTTGCAGCCTATCAGATATGGCATTTCTGGCTTTTCCAGTGAACGGGGATCGAAGGATAGTTCAATTGGTCTGATCCCACAAAAGAGCTACTGTAGCAGAAATTGCTGATAAAGTTAATGTTGGTTATGAAAGAAAGGTGTTGGAACATACAGTGCATCACAGCTTGCAGGCTATTGAACTGCAAATTTGCAAATCAGTCCAGGTTGACCCTTATCCATCATCAAAAATGCATACAATGAGCACTTGAGTACTAGAACTGGACTATGGAGCAATGGAAGAAGGTGGCCTAATTTGATGAATCACATTTTCTTTAACATCATGCGGTCAGACTGGTGCATTTGCATTGCCCACCTGGGGCAGAGATCCCACCAGGAAGAAGACAAGCTGGCAGAGGTAAAATGAGGTTCTGGCAGTGTTCTGCTAGGTTACCCTGGGTCGTGACAGTCATGTAAATGTTACTTTTAGATGTTCCACCTACCCAAATATTTTAAGAAATCAACTACAACCCTTCATGATATTCCCAAATGGTAGTGTGTTCTTTCAGAAGGAAAAGGTAATCTGTTACATTGCAAGATTGTTCAGGAGCGGTTTAACAAAGTTCAATGTTGACTTGGCCTCCATATTTCCAAGATCTCAATCTGATCGACGATCTGTGGGGTGTGCAGGAAAAAAGAAGTCTGTTACATGGAGACTGAAGCTTAATATTTATAGGCCTTATAGGATCTGCTGCTAGTGCTACTTGGTAGCATGTGAAGGACCTACACAATATGAGACAGAGGGTTTTAGTGCTATGGGTGTATATCAGTGTATAATTAATAGTCCTACACATGCTATAAAATATATATGTACAGTAATGGTATAATGGTTGAAAGGAGAAAAAAAAACATTTGACGAATACTGAAGTATGAAATCTTTAGTGCTTTGGTGCCACAGTTCTATTTTCCAACTGCTTGCTGTCTTATTCCATGATCGTCTTTGTTTGCCTCTTACATGGATCGCTGTATTAGATATTGTTGAAGGAAGGAGATAAGAAGCATCTTTCATTTGACAGTCTTTCTGCCTTTGAACGCAAGCAAACATCTGGCCGCAATCGAAAAGCACCAATAAAATTTCCACGAGGACCTGACCTATATATTGCGTGTCAATCCATCAGTGCTTTACTTTCTACTTTTCTCTTTTTTACAGCCATACTTTTTTTTAACTTCTTTTTTAACTATGGAAGTTTTGTTTTTCTAGCTTGGCAGGCAGGTATATATTTGCTTTTGACTTTAGCTTATTCCATTTTTCACGTACTGTAGCTGTTTCATTGTGGAGCACCAAAAACATCATTTATCTGATTATGTGGAGTGAAAAAGACTGGTAAAATGGCGCGATCCTTTAGATATATGTGCACATACTCAGGATATAGTTGAAAAGTCGGGAAGTTTTATTTCTGAAATGTTATGTTCACCATTTCTTTTATCTCTATTCCTCTTGCCTTTCAACTGTGGGATGCAGGGGTGTAGCTAAAGGCTCAAGGGCCCAGGTGCAAAAGTTTATCTTAACCCCCTTAACACAGAGGCATAACTTGAAGCTCCTAGGTCCCAATGCAAAACCTGTAACCGGGCCCCCAACGATAATACTTTATTCATAGTACTGGGCTTCCTATATGGAGAGGAGAGGCCTTATAGGCCCCCCAAGGCTCCTGGGCCCAGGTGCAACCACATCCCCTGCATCCCTATAGTTATGCCAGTGCCCACACTACATTTATACCCACATCTTCTAACTGTTTATGTACATTCAGCACAACTGAAGAAGAAACATTTTATTGCTTCGAAACCCATCGCGTTTTTAGTTGGTTTTACTAAATAAAACTTCTTGACTTTTCACCTATATCCTGAGTCTGTGCACATAAAGGGTCGCGCCATTTTACCAGTTTTTGACTATATCTCTCCACATAACACTGGTCAACCCTAAGGTTTGTACAGTCATTGGTCTGGCAGCACCCACAGCCTGTTGTGCATATCCACCCCACCATTTGAAAACGACCGATTTTGAAGAAGATCCACTTCGTCACTTTTTTCACCAAATCTTCACTGGATTAGTTCCACTCCCTTTTATTCATATCACACTTTCTAATTATCTGATTATGTGGCTATTTTTTAGCTCTCCTTTGGTCAGCTACTTACGACCGGGTCAGATTTTGCATGCGGGAGCCCGCAGAAGAATTGGGCTCTGAACATGGCCGGCAACCCTGTGTACCGATTTCTTCCGTAATGTGGATGAGCGTGCCGGCTCACCGTCGGTCATGTGCAGTACAAGTTTTTTTTAAAATCTTTGTCTTTCCCGCGCCGTCACTAGACGATGACATAAGTACCCGCGACCTATCCGCAATGTCGATTGCGGATGGGCCGTGGCTCAGGCAGCTTCCATTGACTCCAATGGAAGCCGTCCATGCGGAATCGGCACAAAAATAGAGCATGCTGCGATTTTATTTCCACTCACGAAAATCACAATCACTGTAAGCGGACACGCGAATGTTCTATTCTTTGAATGGATGCGAAATACTGCCGATCGTCCGTGCAAGTGAGACAATCACCGATTCTGTAATTCAAATCCGGTCATGTGCCGCCGGCCTTACACTCCAATTTAAGAGTAGGAAGAAAATATTCTTATTTCATATTATGCTATTAGAAAGTGGCTATCTCTGTCCATATGTCTCTTAAGTATGAGAATACGGGTTTCTATGAAGTTCTCAATTTTGAGCAATTTACCTTGAATAGTGAATAACAGCAATATATAAATTATATTCATGTCAGAAGCTCAGAGCTTGCTAACATTTCCAAAAGTTAAGACAGGTTGATCGTGCGAGGTGCAGTCAGCCGGTTTTCGCTGCAATGTAAAAATCAATTGCATAAATATAGCATTAGCTGGCATATTATATTAGATAGATATGCAATTAGTTGGCTATGATGAAAGGAATTTAAGATTAGGTTGAAAGTAATCCCGTTCAAACTTGTCATCTTTCATTGCCACTTGTAGGGTGAGGCAAAAACTATGTCAGAAATAAATAAATGCTCACCCACTGCTAAAGTGAAAAAGCAATCACATGATCCATGCTGTAAAGTGACATTCATTTACAAAATTAAAAAATAGGCAATTATTCTTCACTTTCAGAATTATAATTGGAAATATGCAAATTTCTGAATGTAAGTCGTATAAATTCAATCCTATCAGAAGGACAAGGCTTCATATGAGGATTTTACAATTTCAGAAAGAAATTCTAAAATTGCTATATCTCTAATAAACGATATTATAATCCTTGCCAGATGATATATATACTGTGATAAATACACTGGAATATAATAACATACCCGTGGTGCACCATTTTCATTATTGTGGGACGTCCCAGTGGTCGAAGCTTAGTAACTTAATCACTTGATTTTTGTGGGTTAAACCTTTTAACCACTTAAATTCTGTAGTGTAAGTGAACGCATATGTTCAAATGTCTATATAAAGTGCCTTTGGGCAGAACTGTCTAAAAGCCCACTTACACGCGAAGGAACTTTCAAATGATTAAAAGATTGAAAGCTTTTGTAATCTTTTTGCATAAAGAGTTAATGGCCACTAATTTCCATTAACACTTTATCATCTTCATTTGCCTTTTAAAAGGGCCTCTAGGAGCTCTTTGCAGAACCCAGTAAGTGATTAATCGCACGCCCAGCTGTTCACACAGCTGCATTGTTCTCTTTGGGGCTACAGGCAGAATACAATGTAACCTCAGGCTCCCACGGAGAACACGGCATGCGGTCTATTTAGAGACACTTTATCTCTCTGCAGCTGAATGATGGATTTTAAGTTCACCTTAGGGCTCTTTCACACGAGCGTATATCAGCCACCGTTTTCACGGTTGGCTGATATACGCTACGATCTGATGCATTGGAACCCAATGAATCAGATCACATGACCGTGTTCCTGCAATGTAAAAGCGTCTGGCCAGGCCAATATAGTGCTGGGCTTTTTTACATCAGGCCCAAAAAGGAATCCCGGATCTATCTTTTGGGCCGGAATACGTTGGCTGCTGCATGGGCTCCTATGGGAACCAATGACAGCGGCCAGAGAAGGGAGGGAGTTCAGCAGCATGACTGCTAAACTCCCTCCCTCTTCTCCCTTCCCCTCTGGCTGATTTCAATGGGAGGGGGCAGGATGGAGCGGAGCTAAGTGCCACCCTGTGCCACCTCCTCCCATTGCTAGCTGCAAACAAGGGGCGGGAGTTTAGCCCCTTGTCCACAGCCAGCAATGGAGGGAGGCTGGACGGGTGGTGCTTAGCTCCGCCCCCATCCCAACCCTCCCATTGCAATCAGCCGGAGGAGAGGAGAGAAGACGTGAGCCGGCGAGGGGGAGGGAAAGGGCAATGGCACGGCAGCCTTGGCTAATATACAAACATTAGATTTGTGCGCCCATTCACGAGTTTTTACACCTCACATTGTAGTGTATATCGTCCGGCCGTGAAAACGGCGGCTGATATACACTTGTTGGAAAGAGCCCTTAAAATCATCGTTCAGATGAAAAGTTCACAATGGCAGCGTTTACGCGTAACGATTATCGCTCATTTTTGGTTGTTTGAACAAATTTTGAGCAATAATCATTACGTATAAATGGGCCCTAATAAGGTGAAATGCAATAATTTCTCCTAGAGAAAGACAAACCTTATACTTTGTAAGTTTTCTTCCATTTTCCCTCTATTTGCTGCTGTACGTGATGTTAGATCCTAGATATAGATTTCCACCATATCATTCTAGACAATAAAAGGTCAGTGTCTTGTAAGGTAAGCCATTGCCATGTTCCTAGTGAATATCACTGATCCTAAATTAGGAGATGCTTGAACTCTCGGCTATAAAACTAGATGACGTTTTCGTGCTCTGATAGAAAAATAGATATTTGAATTGCTTTTTACAGCTTGAAAATCTTCTCTTAGCTGCCCGAGTGAAACACTTTACCAATTAGTGCTTGGGTAGTTTAATTTTATGATGCCCCAGAGATGGCTATATGCCTCTCATCTTTATCTTCGTATGGTAGATGGATTTCAATGCTTACTGGCGTGACAACCATGAAATTTCTAGTCACTATTTCAGGCATGTGTCAGAATAATTCAGACAATCATTTTTAACTCTCATCCCTTTTTGGATTCTCTTATACACTCATGGGACACATCGAGCACTTCAAGATTTCGACAAGATTGAATTTGTGAAAATAAGAACATAAAACTTTTTGGTGTATTTTGTTTCATTTTTGAATATTGTTTTCAGGTTACTTTGTATATTAAAGGTGTTTCCTCCCTCCCCAAAAATGCTATAAGTCAACTGAATCTCTGTTAAAATAACACAAAAAGTTGTACTTACCTTCCAAATTTCCCACCACTCCAGTGATGATTGTCTTCTGGCACTTGCAGTTCTTTGTTCTGCCGTAGTCAAATCGCAGGCCAGATTTATAATGTCAGTGCTGTCGAATCATCTTCTCTGTGGCCAGTGATTGGCTGCTATGGTCTCATGTCAAAACAAGTCTTTTCTGAAGCATCATTAAGGGGGTATTCCATGTTTTCTTTATGAATGAATTAAGAAGTACCATATATACTTGAGTATTAGCTGACCCAAGTATAAGCCACAAAACCACAAAAAATTGATAAAACTTATTGACTCGAGTATAAGCCTAGCTATACTCTAGTATATTCTAGGTAAAAAAGGCAATACTCACCTCTTAGCCGGCGTCTGTGTCCCTGGCGCGATGCTGTCCCTGACGGTGCAGCAAGCTGATTCAGTCTTCTCCCTGCTGTCATCTCCCCGGCTTGGTTTTGAAATCCGTCAATGCTGTGTGAGGAAACGCTGTGATTGGATCGAGTGCCGGCCAATCACAGCCGGCGCTCGATAAACCAATCACAGCCATTAAGAATGATATCACTGAATGGCTGTGATTGGTTTATTAAGCACCAGCTGTGATTGGCCGGCACTCAATCCAATCACAGCGCTGACGGCTGGGATTTCAAAACCAAGCCAGGGAGATAATAATAATCTTTATTTGTATAGCGCCAACTTATTCCGCAGTGCTTTGACAGCGGGGAGAAGACTGAAGCAGCTTTTGCACCGGACACATACGCCAGCTGGGGAGGGGGGGGGGGGGGGAGTATTGAGTTGTTTTTTTTTACCTCACTCGAGTATAAGCCAAGGGTTTTTTAGCACATTTTTTTTTGTGCTGAAAAACTCGGCTCATATAAGAGTATATACGGTAGCTTAATTATTCATGCAGCCTACCAACTTGCCAATGCAGGCTTCCCTGCTTCTTTGCAAGACGGGCCTGTAGTTTCTCTTGATTTTCGTCTCTTCTACTGATGTAATGACCATGGGGTGGTATTCTGACCCTGTCCGTTGATGCAATTTGTTAGCGGACAGGGTTGGAATTAGATGACTTTGTGGAGCATGCGCAGGGTCAGCTCTATATGGAGAACCTGCGCATGCTCACTGAAAGCTTTCCCATGCACCGGCGTAGCTGCTATTACATGGCGTGTATCAATGCACATATCCTGACAAGGTAGTTGAGATTGTGCATTTTGAAGTACCTTTTCAACTCTAGAGAAAAAACCCTCTGTTCTCTCCAAAAGGAAAACTCCTAATTCAGCAATTGTTGGTCAAGCGATAATCTTTCTGTTTCCAAAAATTGCCATTTCAGTGGTTGCCAGTCAAGCTTTTGCATTTGTCATTAGAAAAAAAAAGCTATACTTACCTTTTCCTCCCGATGCAATCTTCTTACCGCGTCTTCCTCTCACTTATCCTCTCCTGGCTCCTCCAGTTCACCTTACCGTAAGCCGGCCGGATCCTCTTCTTCCTGTGATGTAGTGTCAATTCGCGGCATTCTGCTTCCTGCAGGGCAGTATATGCTACGTCACTAGTGATGTAGCATTCACTGCCTAGTGGGAAATGCCGAATCCTTGGCAGCCTGTTTTAGCATGCAGGCGCAGGCTATTGCCACAACTGCGCATACGCGGTGTCTTGCGGCAATAGCATATGAAAACTTGTGTCGAGACACCGTGCATGCAGCTCTATATCTCATGGTGGATGATTAAAAACCACTATAGCATCACCTTCATTGGGGTGGCATAGTTTTATCAGCTTGTAGCAGCCTGCAGTAAAAGCACAGGGTAGCACTCACAGTCACAGGCAGCACTTATCCACGCTTGCTCCAGCGTGGCTGTACTCAGACATGGCAAGTACCCCTTTGACTTTTGGGTGTCTAAGCTGGACGAGTCGCCAGAACTTGCACAGCATGCTTTAGAGGTGCTTGCTCCTCTGCCAGTGTACTATAAGAAAGGGTGTTCAGCACTGCTGGGGGTGATAACTGACAGAAGCATCTGCCTGTCCACAGACAATGTGGATTACCTGATGTTTATTATAATGCACCAGGCATGGATTTCACCTGACTTCTGCACCCCCATGGTAGACTCCACTGATTAGTTAGCAAGCTTCAAATTTTAATCACATATGATTGAGCATAGATTTATATCAAAGACCACACTGTGCCCTCAAGGTGCTGTTGATGCTGGTGGTGGTACAGCTGCTGCTTTTCTTCTCCTGATTCCTCCATATTTCCTCCTGCTATTTTCCCCCAAATGAAATATATGTCAATATGGAAATACGGAACTACAACTCTCATTTTTCCATGATGAACACACTCTGCCCTGAATGTGATGTTGCTGCTGGTGGTGGAGGGACTACTGCTGCTCTCCTTCTTCTGCTTCCGCCATGTTTCCTCCTCCTTCTACTAAAATGAAAATTTTCTACAGCACAAGAAACATCTGTAGCTCTACAGCTTTCCTTTGAGAAGGCCCGTGCTTGGCTGTTCTGTTCACCTGGTAGAATTTGTCCTTTGCAAACTTTATGACATTGCTTTTAAAACAAGCAGCAGATCTGTTGTCTTGTGTAGTGAAATGTTTGGTAACTTTACAGCTGTTCCTTGGAGAAGGCCCGTTCTAGAGTATTGCCTTCACCTTGCAGAATGTATCCTTGTAAAATTTATAACATTACTGTTAAAACAAGCAGCACACCTGCTATCTTCCTTGCCATGATTTGTGATGTATGTGACACTAGGTGGGACTTTTTTGCTATGATTGACCCCAATAACACTATTTTGACCACTTTTTCGGGATTAGCACAGTATTCCCCAGATGTGTGTCTGTGTTTCCGTGCAATTTAGGAGGCTTTGGCTGCATTGGGGATTTTCTGGAGGGCAAATTAGTGAACCTGATTTTTATTTCCCATTGACTTTAATGTGAGTCGGAATCTACCATTCTTATTTACAATGATTTTCTTGAAATCGTCCCAATACCGTCACCAACAGATTATCCCACTAATCGCTTATCACTGCCTGTGATCGCAATGTAATATTACTCCTCTCTAAATTCCCAGTAACACCAAATCTCAAGTATGAGATTCAGTTTTCTAAAAAGGACAGAGGAGAGCTGAAGAGGGATCAAAGGCGTGTGACTAGATTAATAGGGATGGATGGTCTATCTTATAATGAGAGGCTAGAAAAATTGGGCTTGTTCAGCTTAGAAAAGAGACACCTTAGAAGTGATCTGATTTAAATGTATAAATATATGTGTAAGCGTTCGGTATAAAGACTGACTGCAGCTCTTAAACAGACCTGACTGGAAGAACAGGAGATGCAGCGCAGGAAATGCAGCGCAGCAGCTGCGGGAGTCTGAAACAGGTGAATATATTTACTTTTTTCCTAAATGATTTTTTTTTTTTTTAAACTATGAAAACACATTTTTTGAAGAACATAAGTGTTTTTTTGTATCTATTAAATCCCACACATTTCCATCTACCGCATGTCTGACAATACTGATACATTGTTACAGCAGTAAGAGATTACACAGAGACTTTTCAATGTCACATGCACCTTTCAATGGCAACAATGCTCTGAGGTCAGAAGCCTGCTCTGACATCACAAGATCAGGTCACTGTTTCCACATCACAAATGAGTTTCAGTCAGTTAAGCTGCTATGACATCATAAATCGGTTTCAGCCAGGTAAACTGCTTTGACATCACAAATGAATTTCTGTAAAAGACGTTATTGTAACATTTATACAGTAAGTGGACTTCAGTCAAGTAAGCTATTGTGACTTCGCATATGGATTTTACGCAAGTAAGTTTGTGTGACATCACAACAGAGCTTCAGTAAGATAAGCTACTGTGACATCACAAATGGGCTTCAAGTCAGTAGGGCTGCTGTGATATCATAAGTCAGTTTCAGTCACGTAATGTCCTGTGACATCATAAATGAATTTCATCACAAGTGGATTTTACTTTGATAGGTTTCTGTAACATCATAAATGAGCACAAATGTGGTAAGGTTAGCTATTGTGACATCACTAGTGTTCTGCAGTCAGGTAAACTCTAAAAGATGTCAGCATCAGTGTCAGGGGCGTAGGTAAAGGCTCATGGGCCCAGGTGCAAAAGTTTATCTTGGGGCCCCCAACTTCTTGTAACCCCTTAACAAAGAGGCGTAACTTGAAGATTCTGGGCCCCTATGCAAAACCGGTAACGGGACCCCCAACTATAATGCTTTATTCATAGTGCTGGGCTTCCTATATGGAGAACAGAGGCCTAATGGGCCCCCTAAGGCTCCTGGGCCCAGACGCAACCACATCCTCTGCATCCTCTATAGTTACGCCAGTGCTTTGTATATTTCTTTGCACAATCTAACATAACAGTTATCATTCTGAAACTTACGTTTACCTACTGCAAACTGTCCGTTTGAAAAAAAAAAGGCTATGTAGGACAAGAAATAATTCAAGATGTCCTTCACTAAACCTCTACCTTCCTCTGTAATTTAACTGTAATTGTTCTCTTTTGCCTTGATGTCTCCTCTTCTCATGTCCCCCTGCCCCAGTGTGTTTCATTGAAGTACTGGAAGTATTTATACTTGCCTCCTAGTGAGAGGCAGCTGATCTGTGTAGCATGGCCCAGTAGAAGCACAAAAATAAGCTCTCCTTATCTTCTATACAAAGTTAAATGATTGTATTCCTATCTGATATAACATTATGATGGGCATTAAAGAGTCGTCAGATTTTTCTATTAATAGTAAAGAAATATATTATGGATGCTGAACTTAAAATGGAAAGAGTTAATCAACAACAAATATTTAAATGGGAAAATGGAACAATACGTTTACAGCGCCACCTATTGGAAGGCAACATTCCTGCAAGTCAACATCAGACTTTTTAAACAAGCCTTGTAACAATGACTAGGACTTGTGAGCCAAAGCCAGAATAACCATACACAGACAACTGTTTCGGGGGTTTTGACCCTCATCAGTTTGTAGCAGGTTTCTGGCTTGGCTAGTGAGAGGTCTATTGATGTGGGTCAGGAAGGGTATCTTTTCTCCTTAAGTAGAGCACCTAGAAGGGGTGTGTGGACCCTTCCTGACCCATATCCATAGACCTCTCACTAGCCAAGCAAGAAACCTGCTGCACACTGATGAGGGTCAATTTCCCCGAAACAGCTGTGTGTGTATGATTATTCTGGCTTTGGTTTACAATTCCCAGTCATTGTCATAAGGCTTGTTTAAAAAGTCTGACATTGACTTGCAAGAATGCTGCCTTCAAATAGGTGACACTGTAAAGATATTGTTCCATCTTTACGTTCGTATATGTCCCATAGGAGCATGGATGGCCTTATAAGTCTCCTCATACCTTTTAGGTGTTCTTCCTAAGGAGAAATGATACTTTTTCTGTTCAATAGCAAATTAATCAAATATATCTTATCTCAGCAGCATTGCTTGAACTGGCACCAGGGTCTTTTGCGCATTGCCAATAGTGAGAGCGACATTAAATTGTATTTATTTCATTTTCCTCGTGTCTATAGTACTTTATTTACAAAGAACTGTTATTACTGCCAAGTATTTCTTTGTGAATCGGAGGTCAACTTTGAGTTATATTTGCAGCAGGCTGTTTGTTTATTGCAAGACCACACCTTCTGAATTATTGGGTACATATAACAGATCCATAGACTGTTTCAGTTACTTGTTTTACTGTACTTATAATTAAAATTAAGAAGCTAAATGTCAGTCCTTTAGCACGTTATTTCCCGTGAGCCACTGTCTATCTTGAACTCCCGCAATATGATCTGTTATGGTCCAGAATCTAGTACGCAAGTGGTAATGCCTATGTAGTGACCCAGAAGGTCCTACAGGGCAGGCTTCACGTTAATAGATCCCAGGGACCTTGCTATGAGCCCTTAGGGGGACATAGGGGGCACCCTTCAGGAGAAAAACACAATTTTTTCCAACATAATGGGTTAAATGTGATCTACCTAGCAACAGTGCCCCCTCTGATTGGCTGCCTGCAGCTATTTTTCTGGTTGGTCTACCTCCTCCTGAAAGAATTTATGTTACTGGAGGAAACTGACCATGTGACCCAGGAGAGAGAGAGAGCTCCGTTGATTGGTGGAGTGGGAGGAGTCAAGTGCAGCCCGGAAAAGTGAGCTAGTGGAATGAGTCAGCAGAAGGAGAGCACAGGAAGACAGAGAGGAGCAGAGATGTAAGGAAAGGAGCAAGCAAGTGCAGGAGAAGTCCAGGAGCTGGGAGACTTGATCAGACAAAGCCCGGAGCAGGAGAGGAGTCTTTTTCAACCCTGCCAGCAGGAACCTGACCGAGGGCAGACCTACTGTGAGCTGGAAGGAAACCAGACATTGCAACTGTGAATTTAACTTGTCCCTGCACAGTCAGAAGTCAGTGTGTCCACAAGAGAGCCTGAACTGTCCCCCCCATACCTTCACAAATAACCTCATAGTTCAGCAATCCCTTTACTTAGCTTGGCAGCCGCAGCCCATTCTTCAGGAGATGGTCAGGGAACTAATATATGTCATTTAATGTGTTCAAGAAATTCCTGGAGATTTTATTGTTTGCAATAAGAAATATGTGAACATTGTACTCAATCCTCAAGTCTAAGTAAACTGTGTGCCTTCAGTTTTACTGTTGCATCTATGGACTTGTCTCTTCTTTTCACCACGAAAACAAATTCATTCTAAGGCACTGGCGTCACGAAGAATTTACACTAATAGCTTTAACCAAAAACTCCTTTGTAATCCTGACTGCCGCATGAACTATCTTTTTAGGCCGAGTAGCCACCACCGTGACCAGTCTAGAGTTGGCGCACCCACTCAAGCTCCTCTTGCTGACTCCTTCTCGCTGCCCTTCCCTACCACTAGCAATATCAGCGGGTTCAAAACCCAGAGTCTTCTATGGTCACCAGCCCTCCCAGCTCAAACTCAAAACCTGCCAGTGGACCCAACCTGCACCCAGGGGCTACTTTCAACAGTGCGATAGTTTTATTGAACATATTATTCGTCGCTTCATTAAGCATTCTTAGGGTTCCCAGGTTAGATCTTCCCAGATTTTTGATTTTTCACAATGACCTATGCAATTTACAAAGTTCATACAAAATAGTGAAATTGTAGCCTATGCAGTACTAAACGCTCTGTCTCCTACATATATCCTTCACAGTAGTATGAAGACTATGAAGAAACAATGTGTCAAATGTCAGTGCATCTTCCGTAATAACGCTTCCAGTCATTTAGCGAATTATTTATCAGGCTATTTTACAAGCCATTTGTTGACTAGCTCCAAGTACAGCTACAAATACTTCAACGGTTAACATATACTTTCAGTCGAAGTATAACTCCCAATCCTCCTCATTAACATCTAACTGGCCTCTATGCAAATGTATTCGGCTCAACACACAGGGATTATACTTAAATGCAAAGGAAACTATGACACTGACTTTTTCACTCCACGTCTTGTAACTGACAGAAACGGCTCTCTACTGAATCATCTGAAACTTCTTGAGAACTAAACAGCGAATGTAATTTCAGAGGTCAATATCTTCCCAGATATATATCAAGTGGAAAACTTCTTTTTTGACTTTCAAACTTGAATAGCTGCATGGTATTTGGAATACATGGAGTTCACTGTCTCCTTCACTTTCAGATAAAAAAATCAAGAGTTTTCCGTTCTGATAGATCAGGCTGTGTGATGCTCCGAGCTTTTGTAACTACCAAACAGTTAGGATCACCTTCACTGCTTACGAAAAGGTTGCAATGTGCTCGATTGAAGCTAATGAGTGAGTCCCAACAAGAAAGGACAGTATGTCCTAAGGGCCCATTCACCCCTGCAGATGATCTTCACGTGACGAGTGCAGATCAACAACATAGGATGTCAATCGGCATTTGCTATATTTCCGTTTACATTCAGAAATCATCCAACTGTATATATTTTGGATTATTTTACGTAGTACATCTCTGCACCTTTCCTCCAAAACATCACCAACTGCCTGTCCGCTGTCTCTAACACTATGTCCTCTCTCTACCTAAAACTAAACCTCTCTAAAACTGACTTATTGGTGTTTCCACCCTCCACTAACCAACCTCATCCTGACATCTCTATCTCAGTGTGTGGCACCACCATAACTACTAGACAACATGCCCGCTGCCTTGGGGTCATATTCGACTCAGATCTCTCTTTTACCCCCTACATCCAATCTCTTGCCCGAACATGTCAGCTGCACCTCAAGAACATCGCAAGAATCTGTTCTTTTCTCACTGTGGACATGCTAAAAATGCTTATTGTTGCCATCATCCACTCCCGGCTCGATTATTACAACTCGTTGCTGATCGGCCTCCCCTGCACCAGACTCTACCCTCTCCAATCCATCCTGAATGCAGCAGCCAGGCTCATCTTCCTGTCCAGCCGCTACTCGGACGCCTCTGCCCTGTGCCGGTCACTGCACTGGCTGCCCATTAAATACAGAATTCAATTTAAACTCACCACCTTCATCCACAAAGCCCTCCACAGCGCAGTGCCCCCCTATATCGCCTCCCTCATCTCAATCCATCACCCAGCCCGGGCTCCCCGGTTTGCTAATGAAACTAGACTGCGCACTCCTCTAATTCGAACTTCTCACTCCCGCCTCCAAGACTTCTCCAGAGCAGCACCAGTTCTCTGGAACGCACTACCAAAGGATACCTGGGCAATCCAGGACTCGAAAAACTTCAGGTGTGCTCTAAAAACTCACCTCTTCAGGAAGGCATACTGCACTCCCTAAACAAACTCCTCTGTACGCTGCCTGATAACATGCTCCCTGACCTATTGACTGCAACCCCTGCTAGCCACCATAAATCGCTCCTGCAGTCATAACGATTTTGCCGTCACACAGCTAAGTGTCTGACCATTGTCTATGTGTATAGCATCCTTCGCTGTCCACCTCGCCATACCGCGCACATCTCCAGCCCCTTTACCTTCTGTATCACCCCATTATCTGTAGTATGTAAGCTTGTTGGAGCAGGACCCTCATCCCTATTGTTTCCATCAACTGATTACTATGTAATCGTGGTTCTGTAATTTTTGTACTTTTGTCTTTCTGTATCCCCCTGTCTATGTAAGCGCTGCGGAATATGTTGGCGCCATACAAATAAAGATTATTATTATTATTACATCCCATTCACAAAAGGGGGGATATTAAATCGACAGGAAAAAATTTTATGCCCGCATATAAGATGCTGATCAGCCAACAAACATTTTATCATTTATTGTCTGATTGCTGAGCATGTTACCATGGGCCAATGGTCAGGAACTGACAATCATACAAATCTTCATTGGGCTAATCATGGACCTATATAAGTGGGCCTTAATGCACAGTCCATACAACCTTCAAATTGTACATTGCTGTAGTATTATACCCATAGAAGTCTACGAGACCCTACTGTAGCTCCAGATGCCTCCAAAATGATTCTGGCATGCTCCATCAAGTGCCGTATTAGTTGATATTTTCCTCTAGAATCACTTCTTTTATAGGAGAATAGCTCCATAATATAGTGCCATATGGAGTAATTTCACTCCAATATGTAAAGGTCTCCCTGTGCCTCTCTGTACAGGCTCTATTCAGACAGCTCTTCATGTGCATTCAGTGAAGATCTTGGGCGCACCGAAGCAAATGATTCTGAGGGCCCATGATCGTTCTACAAAGAACATACATGTCAATTATTACTATTCTTGCATAAGAGATAAACACTAGTGGTAAGTGATTGACTCTAACGTCAACTCCAGGTTGAATAGATTTCTGCTGGACCTTAGAAGCCCTTTTGTATCAAGGGGTACATTATCGTGTCAGAACCTGGGCCCACTGGTGGATTCTTTGGTACTCCTTTGGGTCATTCTGGCACTTTATGATGAGTTTAACAATAAGGTCCAACTCGTCCATCTAAAGAAGTCACAGCAGTTGAACCAGTCACTCTTTTTAGTAGTCTGTGGGTGTCCTGGTCTTAATCCTTGACCACTTTGGGGTTGCATTTGGCTTTAATAAGCCTCCTAGCTTCGTTCACAGAGTGACCATCGGCTACTGAGCAGACATGAAGAGCATGGACCGAAGAAAATGTAGAAGACAAACCAAGAGTCCATGCTGGGAGGTCAGAATAGGATGTCAGACCTGAGGAATAAATTGGAAGTACAAGGCACACAAACTTGAAGTCAGATAGGCAAGCTGGGGTCAAAATCCAGGTAGCCAGATGAGGGTATAATGCACCAGATAATACAGACTGCAAGCAATTAATTGGCAAAGGAGGTCTAGAGGTAATGGGTTGCATTGCCAGATCATATCAGAGCTAACAGCTGAGACTTGAGAGCTAATCAGAAACAACAGAGTGTTGTAACACAGCATACCTTAACTAGGGAGCATGTACATGGAAGAACAAGCCAGCGAGCCAACGAGGTTTTTTAGAATAGTAGAATAGTATCCACTAAATAGCTCCAAAATGTACTAAACAGAAGGGATCACATGAACCTTGACACTGTACAAATAGGAGATTCACTCTAAAATTACTTGACCTATATGTAAACATAATGCTACCCCTAGTATAAGAATGGGTAACCATACGAACTGCCACTACTTGAGTATAAAGCCTTATTTGATATTACTTGCCAAAACTTTTCCTTCTGAACAATATTAAAGAATACTTTTGACTCAATCCATAACTTTGAAAGAATCTCTTCTGAGTGAGATGATTTGCATATAAGCCTTCAGGCCCCTACTGTGTTTTTGCTGAAAAAAGAATTTTATTCTTAAGAGTAGCGATAACTATATTACGTATATGGGATTAAAACTACCTGCTGACGCAGCTAGCTAGCAACAAATTGAATTATGTTCCATTACTCGATAAAGTAAAAGCTAATCTTTCTAAGTAGGATTCCAAAATTTCATAGCTGAGTCAAATTAGCATTTCGATAAAATGGTCATGCCTTCACTTCTTCAAAAACTCCAGATGCTTTTAGCAAGAGTCTAATATAGTTTTGTGAATTTTACATGAGATAAATGTACTTTATATATGTGTATCTAGAACACTCTGGGGTAATTTATACTGCGTGTTATGTAGTTGCATATATATACAAGTAGTATACTTTATGGGGGTTTACTGAAAGTTGACTGTTGGTGGATACGAAGATGGGTCTGTTTACTAGGGGACATTTAAGATAGTTTAGTATCACATTTTGATGAGCTGAAATGTCACAATTTACCGTATTTTTCGTTCTATAAGACACACCGGTCTATAGGACGCACCCCCGTTTTAGAGCGGGAAAATGGGGGGGAAAAATTTTGAACTCACCCAGGGACAGCGCAGGGTTAGTGCCGGGTGACGGAGCAGAGGGAGCAGCAGAGGTCTGAAAAACCAGGGCTCCATGTCACAGCGGTGCTTGTGTGCAACAGGAGGAAGGAAGGAAGCCGTTTGGTGGAGGCGTGGAGCAGCAGTCGTACCCGCCGGTGCTCACGACCAATCAGAGGTATGTATGGGCGGCAGTGGGGAGGAGACTGGTCGCACTTTTGTTCGTGCGATTGCGAGTTTAACACGCAATCGCGCTAACTAAATCGCGTTTGCGCGTTAAATTCGCGGTCGCGTTAAAAATGGCGATCAGAACAAATTTTTTGGCACATTCGCTCTATAAGATGCAACAACTCCCCCCCCCCACGTTGGAGGGGGAAAAAGTGCGTCTTATAAAGCGAAAAATACGGTAATTTTATTGGTGCAATAAAGACCATTTCTCACTAAATGTGTGTGCTGTCATTTTAATGAAGTTTAGTTACAGTGTGTAAGGCTGGAATATAGGCATATGTCCATCCAGTTCAGCCTATTATCATGCAATGTTGATCCAAAGGAAGGCAAAAATCTCCCATGAGGCAAAAGCCAATTTTCCTCACTTTGGTGAAAAAAATTCCTTCCCAACTCCAAGTCTGGCAATCGGAATAATCCACTGATCGACAACCTTTTTGAAGTAATCAGTGACTATAACATGTAATATTGTATAGCTCAAGAAAGGCATCCAGGCCCCTCTTGAACTCTTTTATCGAGTTTGCCATCATTATATCCTCAGGCAGAGAGTTCCATAGTCTCACTGCTCTTACAGTAAAGAACCCCCTTCCATGTTGGTGTAGAAACCTTTTTTCCTCTAGACGTAGGGGGCGCCCCTTGTTACAGTCACAGTCCTGGGTGTAAATAGATGATGGGAAAGATCTCTGTATTGTCCCTGATATATTATACATAGTTATTAGGTCGCCCCTCAGCCAGCTATTTTTCTAAACTAAATAATCCCAGTTTTGATAACCTCTCTGGGTATTGTAGTCGGCACATTCCATTTATGAATTTAATTGCCTTTGAACCTGCTCAAGCTCTAATATGTCCTTCTTGAGTACTGGTACCCAAAACTGTACACAATATTCCATGTGTGGTTTGACCAGTGACTTGTAAAGAGTAGAATCATAGAATCATAGAATGGTAGAGTTGGAAGGGGCCTCCTCAACCCCCTGCTCAGTGCAGGATTCACTAAATCATCCCAGACAGATATTTGTCCAGCCTTTGTTTGAACATTTCCATTGAAGGAGAACTCACCACCTCCTGTGGTAAGCTGTTCCACTCATTGATCACCCTCACTGAAAGTTTTTTCTAATATCTAATCAGTGTCTCCTGCCTTTCAGTTTCATCCCATTGCTTCTAGTCTTTCCTTGTGCAAATGAGAATAGGGCTGATCCCTCTGCACTGTGACAGCCCTTCAGATATTTGTAGACCGCTATTAAGTGTCCTCTCAGCCTTCTTTTTTGCAAGCGAAACATTCCCAGATCCTTCAATTGTTCTTCATAGGACATGATTTGCTCACCATCTTGGTAACTCTTATGTGAACTTGCTCCAGTTTGTCTATATCGTTTTTAAAGTGGGGTGCCCAGAACTGGACACAGTATTCCAGATGAGGTCTGACCAAGGAAGAGTAGAGGGGGATAATGACCTCATGTGATATAAACTCTATGCTTCTCTTATCTTGTGTGCTAGCGGTTAATAGCTAGATGATATATGTAGGCACATAACGAGAGGTGTTTATTTCAAAGTATGCCCGTCAATACACACACAGAGGTAGAGTAGAGCGTCCCCGAAAATATGGGGGGGCACTGCTCTCAAATATCTGAGCGCTAGAGAGATGGTATAATGCTTGTCATGCACAAGTAGGATACTCAAAGTAGTTAGCGTATCGAGTTAGAATTTAGGTCATCAATATGGGGATAAGGCATAAAATTATGTCCTGATCTCCTGACCCAATTAATTGCACTTAAGCAAACAAGAATAGCTAAAGTGCTAGATTCCAACCCAAAGTGCTCGCATTAGAGGTCATTGGTGTGGAGGTATGACATTAATATAAGTCAAACAAGTTTGACTTATATTAATGTCATACCTCCACACCAATGACCTCTAATGCGAGCACTTTGGGTTGGAATCTAGCACTTTAGCTATTCTTGTTTGCTTAAGTGCAATTAATTGGGTCAGGAGATCAGGACATAATTTTATGCCTTATCCCCATATTGATGACCTAAATTCTAACTCGATACGCTAACTACTTTGAGTATCCTACTTGTGCATGACAAGCATTATACCATCTCTCTAGCGCTCAGATATTTGAGAGCAGTGCCCCCCCATATTTTCGGGGACGCTCTACTCTACCTCTGTGTGTGTATTGACGGGCATACTTTGAAATAAACACCTCTCGTTATGTACCTATGCTTCTCTTAATACATCCCAGAATTGTGTTTGCCTTTTTGGCTGCTGCATCACATTGTAGACTCATGTTCAGTCTATGATCTATTAGTATACCCAAGTCTTTTTCACATGTGCTTCTGCTTAGCTCAATTCCTCCCATTCTGTATGTGCTTTTTTCATTTTTCTTGCCCAGATGTATGACTTTGCATTTCTCCTTGTTAAATACCATTCTGTTAGTTTCCGCCCACTGTGCAAGCTTTTCTAGATCTTTTTAAATGCTTTCTCTCTTTTCCCTAGTGTTAGCTATCTCTCCTAGCTTTGTGTCATCAGCAAATTTGATCAGTTTCCCATCAATTCCCTTCTCTTGATCATTTATAAAAATGTTGAACAACACTGGGCCTAGGACACAGCCTTATGGTACCCCACAGGCTCTGTCTTAGGCCCAGAAGAATAATAAGAATAATGTTCTCCTCATGTACCTCTAGACATCTTTTGATGCAGCCCATGAACCCCATTCCCTTGGCAGCAGCTGCCTGACACTGATTGCTCTAGTTAAGCTTACAGATAACTAAAATCCACAAGCCCTTTTCCATGTCTGTGTTACCCAGTGGTTTCCCATTTTAATGTGACATCTATTCCCCTGCCCATGTGCATAGCCTTATATTTATCAGTGCTAAACTTTATTAGATACTTTCCTACCAAAGCCCCCAACTTATCCAGATACATTTTTCTTGTTAAGGACAAGCATGTTTTGACTATATGGTGCATTGTGGCAATGCAGTGGTTAACTCTTCCCGATTTTTGGTCTCTGTTGCCTTAAAGGGGTTGTCCCGAGGCAGCAAGTGGGTCTATACACTTCTGTATGGCCATAATAATGCACTTTGTAATATACATTGTGCATTAATTATGAGCCATACAGAAGTTATAAAAAGTTTTTTACTTACCTGCTCCGTTGCTAGCGTCCTCGTCTCCATGGTGCCGACTAATTTTTGGCCTCCGATGGCCAAATTAGCCGCGCTTGCGCAGTCCGGGTCTTCAGCAGTCTTCTATGGAGCCGCTCGTGCCAGAGAGCGGCTCCGTGTAGCTCCGCCCTGTCACGTGCCGATTCCAGCCAATCAGGAGGCTGGAATCGGCAGTGGACTGCACAGAAGAGCTGCGGTCCACGAAGGCAGAGGATCCCGGCGGCCATCTTCAGCGGTAAGTATTGAAGTCACCGGAGCGCGGGGATTAAGGTAAGCGCTCCGGTAAACTTTCTTTACTTCCCTGCATCGGGGTTGTCTCGCGCCGAACGGGGGGGGGGTTGAAAAAAAAAAAAAAACCGTTTCGGCGCGGGACAACCCCTTTAATGGTTACTACTGAACTCATTAACTACTTTATTTGAATCTTGGTACTTCAGTCATGCCTTGCCTGAGAATCAATGCAGTTGATTCCAGTTCTGGTAACATAGTAACATAGTATGTTAGGCCGAATGAAGGCAATGTCCATCTAGTTCAGCCTGTTTCAAACCCCCCTCCCCCTTGTTGGTCTAGAGGAAGGCAAAAAAATAACCCAAGCAGCCATTTAGCTTATTTAGTGGGAAAAATTCCTTCCTGACTCCATAATGGCAGCCAGAGTAATCACTGGATCAACATTTGAGATAAACAACCCTGCTGGTCACCTAATGTCTATATCCTGTAATATCATAGCGCTCTAGAAAGGCATCTAGTCCCCTCTTAAACTCTGCTATGGATTTTGCCATTCCCACATCCTCAGGCAGAGAGTTCCACAGTCTCACTGCTCTTACAGTAAAGAACCCCCTTCTGTGCTGGTGATGAAACCTTCTTTCCTCTAGATATAGAGGATGCCCTCTTGTTACCGTCACAGTCCTGGGAATAAACAGATCATGGGAGAGATCCTTGTATTATCCTTTACTGTATTTATACATAGTTATTTGATCGCCCCTTGGCCGTCTTTTTTCCAGGGTAAATAATCCCAATTTTGTTAGCCTCTCTGGGTATTTCAGTCTTTTGATTCAGTTTATTATTCCGTTCTGGTTCTATAAACTGCATAACCAGATCATCTTGCTTTATCTAGCCTTGTCTAGCCTGTTACTTGCCTGGCTCTGCTATATTGTCCTGCTACTTGTCCAGCTCAGATACATCATTCTGCTACTTACCTGACTTTGCTATGTGGTCTGCTACTTGCCTGGTTCTGCTACATCTTCTGCTACTTACCAGGCTCTGCTACATTATCATCAATCCTTCTCTGACTGTCTGTGCTGCTAGACACTCCATGATCGCCCATCTGATCTTTGTTCCAAAGATCCATAAAACAGTACCAGTTCCTGGAATAATGAAGCCTTGCAGGCTATGTTCTGGTCAGGTCTGGCTCCTGGTATTAAAGATGAACTGTCTAGCCAATTTATTCTTTCCTCTCTGGATTATTTAATTTATCTTGCTACCCAAGTGGATCTGCACTTCAGAGAGAAATCTAAAGAAAAAGAGAATTCTCCATACTTATCCCATCAGGCACCACTTCTTGCTAATCCAAAATTTTCTTCTGTACATGATGAGCCTTATTCTCCTAAAAAGCCTATCAAACTTGTTGATGTTACCCTGTATTCTGCAGAAAGATCCAATAGGTTGTCTCTGGTCTGATGTGGTTATCTTTAACTAGGATGTGCTAGCCATAACAAAAGTGACGGACTTCCTGTTGCCATGACTGACATCTGCCCTGTGAAAGAAAACATGCCAGCTTCGACTTGCAATGCTGGCCATATTTCTTTTGTATCTGAACCATGCCATAAAATTTTTGACTTCGTTTATTGGAACCAGAACCAAGTCTGCAGCAGTGTTGATCCAAAACCTTCCAGTTCCCAGTCGGTCCATTGAAGACTTGTTTGAAGATAAAGCATTCTTGTCACTTTGCAAGAGTGATAGCAGTTCTCACTAAGTTGCCTTCACCAAGTTCCACGGTGTCTCCTGCTGCGCCCAGTCTGTTGTCAGTGTCTGCTGAGTCTCCTGCTGCGCCCAGTCTGTCTTCAGTGTCTGCTGAGTCTCCTGCTGCGCCCAGTCTGTTGTCAGTGTCTGCTGAGTCTCCTGCTGCGCCCAGTCTGTTGCGAGTGTCTGCTGAGTCTCCTGCTGCGCCCAGTCTGTTGCCAGTGTCTGCTGAATCTCCTGCTGCGCCCAGTCTGTTGCCAGTGTCTGCTGAATCTCCTGCTGCGCCCAGTCTGTTGCCAGTGTCTGCTGAGTCTCCTGCTGCGCCCAGCCTGTTGTCAGTGTCTGCTGAATCTCCTGCTGCGCCCAGTCTGTTGCCAGTGTCTGCTGAATCTCCTGCTGCGCCCAGTCTGTTGCCAGTGTCTGCTGAGTCTCCTGCATTTTCCAGTCTGCAGCAAGTGGAGTCTGAATTTCTAAGTTCTGTGCCCACTGAGCCAACTCTGTAGAAATTAATTGAGGGGGACCCTAAGGAGGGGCTACTGCAATGTACAGTGCTAATCATATGCCTGTTTCTTGCTCACCTTTTTGGTACTGCTTGTTTGAATCTCTGCAAGGATTGAACCATCTTGCTAGGCCCTCCATACATGCCGCTCCTCCCCTGCCCCCCCCTCCCCCCATTGCAAAGAATGAGCGGGGAAGAACGAGAGGTGAGCCTGCGATGGGGAGAGAGGGTAAATGGGCGATGGCCTGGTGAACTTGGTGCATTTGCGCCGGCCTCACAAGGCCATATGAACGGGCGCACAAACGTTTGATTTGTACGCCCATTCACCAGTTTTTTATCCCCAACGTAGCGTATATTGGCTGGGCGTGAAAGCGGCAGCTGACATGCGCTTGTGGGAATAAAGCCTTACCCAACTCCATGACATTATCATCAAGCCTTGTCTGACTGTCTGTGCTGCTAGCCAATCCTTGATCACCCATCTGATCAGGGTTCCAAGGATCCATGAAACATCAGCTGAGGTAGGTTAGGTTACAGATACCCTTTGTTCGAAGTGAAGCTGTGCTATGCATGGACTTCCACTGAGTGATGCAGGTACTTATAGCTGGAAAGTATGATTTGAGGACCAGAGTTTACTCAAACATATCAAATGGGTTTCAAATGGGCCCTGTTAGAGTTACTTAGGCACCATGTTTTGGTGTACGTGCCTGGGTTCTATCTCAGGATTCCACCTGAATTCCAAGAGGCACATTCAAATTCAGATGGAACTATAGGCTTCCATTGTTCTAACAGAGACCAGTAAGGTCTCTGTTTGAACTGACTCCTGTTCCGTTCCAACATTTGCGCTGGATAAAGTAGCATGGTTGTGCTACAGTGCTTTTCAGTAAGGGTAATGGAGTCTGACCTGATCCTATAGTTGTCAAGAGCTACTTATATCTACTTCTGAACAATAACCTTCTGCTTTTCTATTCCTAATTTTATATGGGTATTGAATATTGATTGGCATGTAGATGGATTTTAAGTGGAGTTCAGTTTGTGACAATGGAAAATATCCAACGTCTCTCCAACATACATAAAACCTGGCGTTATAAATGGTCAATATACAATATCCACCTGCTGTGCTTTTGACCTTTTAGAGTTGGGCAAATCAGAAACTGAAATTAAAAAATAATTCCTTGAAATGGAATGTGGAAATAACAATGCTACAGAATACGCCTGCATATTGAGTATAATCAATACCTTGGAGTAGATGACTGAAGTCTATGTATTGTAGATGTAATTCTGAGCATGTACCCTGCTAATACTCTATATATTAGTTTTTTAACAATTATACACAAATTACATTTGTGATAAATCAGAAAACCCGGCAAAGACATCTTGACACACTAAGATTAGTGTGTCAGATTATGTTCAATAAAGATGCTGTAGTTTAAGAGTTACAAATGTGCTAAAGCTGAAAAACCTCTGGAGAAATATGCTTATAGTTTAAATTTACCCCCCCCCCCCCTTTTTTTTTAAATAAATTCTTTATTTAAAGTTTTTATAAATTTTCCAGAAAAAGAAAACATAGGAACAGATACCTCTGAGAGGGCAGTGCAATCAGTAACTTTACAAACAGCTTAGAGAATGCTGATCTTAGTATGCTCCATTTCTTGAGCAAAAGGATGGTGCACCTCTCAAGGTGGGTTGACCTAGACCTTGGCCTAACCATTCAAACTTGGTTACCATATCACTCTTAAGTCTCTGGGAATAGAGCTCACTTACAGAAATTGTGTATATACTCAAGTTATTCAGGGTACCACTGATTGGCATAAAACCTTTAACATTTAAACAATAGAAGTGGAAATAAAATGCTGTCTAGGTATAAAGAGAAAGAAAAGGGAAGAATACATAAAGGAAAGAAGAGAAGGGAAAAAAAAGTGTGTGTGTGTGTGTGTGTGTGTGTGTGTGTGTGTGGGGGGGGGGGTCAGGATCCACCAGGCGCTTGTCTGTCACACCCAACCCTCCGGAGCATCTCTCTTGATGTTGTGAAGTCATGCCTATTCCTCTCAACTGATTACCTAATTAGGTCCCAGGGTATCCCGATAATCTCGTGTGCATTGGAAACTAACCTAAGGGGCCCATGAATGATATCAGGAGTCATTTTTACCATACAGTGGGCCAGTGAGCTCCTCCATCCACTAAATTTCTTCTACTTTATGTGTCCATAGGGCCAGAGAGAGCAGTGAGGGGGACTTCCAAAGGGCCGGGATGCATAAGCGGGCCGCATTGACAAGGTGTTTAAGTACAGATTTACGATAAAAGGGCGCAGGGAAGTCTGGGTTATGTAGTAGGAATAGGGCCAGAGACATAGCGATCTGTGTGTGTAAGATCTTACAAGCTACAGAATGGACAGCCCTCCAGAAACCACGTATCAGAGGGTAATCCCAAAAACGTGCATGAGGGTACCCATCTCCGTACCATAACGCCAGCACATCCGGGATGACGGAGGGTAAATATTGTGCAGTTTAGAGGGCACCATGTACCACCATGAAAGGAGCTTGAAGTCCACCTCCTGATATCTGCTTGAGAT
Source organism: Eleutherodactylus coqui (assembly GCF_035609145.1). Lineage (NCBI taxonomy): Eukaryota > Metazoa > Chordata > Amphibia > Anura > Eleutherodactylidae > Eleutherodactylus > Eleutherodactylus coqui. Next base: position 211,641,074 of record NC_089841.1, on the reverse strand, counting down.
TGAGGATCTATGCGCGAACTCAAAGATCCTGTCCACCTGAGCTGAGGAGAATGACACTCCGAGCTCCTGCTCCCATTTGTTCAAATAAGGAGGTTTAAAGTCTCTTGGCTGTAAGATCAAAAGGGAGTAGATTGCTGAGAAAGAATGGGGGGTGGGGTTTGACCCCTGGCAGATCTTCTCAAATGTCATGAGTGGTCTGCAGAAGTCTCTCGGGAACTTAAGGGAACTTAAGAAATGTGCCAACTGTATAGCTCTCCAAAAGCCAAGAGGGACAGGATCCAAGCCAGACTGCAGCTCTGTTCTAGATATCCAGTCCAAGCCTGAAAGAAAGTGTGTAGCACAGTATTTACCAGCAAGACGCCAAGTTTGGAATGGTCCCGTGGAGAGGCTTGCAGGGAAATGTGGGTTTCCGAAGAAGGGATAGATTGGGGAGGGCGAGGGTGATATATCTCTTCCGGGAAAAAGGCCTCTGCATATTGAGAGTGTGGGCCCAATTGTGGGGTGCATCCGAAGAGTGGGTGGGGGTTGATTAGGTACCCAGGGGAGTGAATGTAGGGGAGTGGGAGCAAAAGTGTGCTCGATGGAGACCCATTGTTTCGTGGGATCATGTTTACACCAATCAACAACTCACTGTAGCATCGAAGCCTGATAATAGCGTTTCAAATCAGGCAAGCCCACACCCTCCTGCGATTTAGGTAGGTAGAGAATTGAGCAAGTCACTCTTGCCGGTTTATTGGCCCATATAAATTTTATCAAATCCGAGGACACGCATCTGGAAGAACCTCCCGGGATTTTAATTGTGAGAGTTTGAAAAAGGTATGGGACGCGGGGCAAAATATTCATCTTGCAAAATTGCACAGCGCCCAAACCATGTGTATAGGCCCTTAGACCAGCAGGACTTGTATTCTCCTCAGAGCTATGATGAAATATTGTGTGTAAAGCTCCTCTAAGTTTCTAAGGATCCAGACACCCAGATATTTTATGGCGTCCTGGGACCACCTGAACTGGAACGAGGAGGAGAGGGAGCCCTGCATTGTTTGGGGGTATCGATATATTTAGAGCCTCAGATTTTTGGGGGTTTATTTTAAAATTGGAGATCTGCTGAAATTCTCGTTTTCACTCATCAAGCTAGGGAGGGTTATAATGGGGTTAATTATGAAGGACAATAGGTCGTCTGCATAGGCTGCTATTTTTATTTCTTGTTTGCCATTGTGAAGACTCTTAATTTTTGGATTGTCTCTGATGGTCCTTAGTAAAGGCTCGAGGGATAAAGCGAAAAGTAGGGGGGAAAGTGGGCAGCCCTGACACGTACCATTGCCTAATAGGAATAAAGGTGAGAAGACGCCATTGACCTTGGTAGAGGCAGTGGGGGTCCGATATAGAGACTGTATCCACATTTTTATGACTGGACCGAGACCAATATGTCCCAGCACCGTGGCCAGGCCACTCGGTCAAAAGCCTTCTCAGCATCAGTGGATATAAGGCAGAGGGGAATGTTTTTGGTTTTACCGTAGTATTGCATTCAGAACTTTTGTGGTATTGTTACGGGCCTCTCTAGAGGGAATAAACCAAGCAATGAGGAGGTCTGTTCCGTAGTTGACACACACTGAGCGATTGAGCAAAGCTCAGTTTTAAATGCAGCGATAACCTTTTCCTGTCTGGCCTCAACTCGTTGGATCATGGACTCTATGTCCCTCTTGGTAGGTAGAGCAAGGAGGAGGTTCCAGAGGTCTTTGAAATCAGGAGTGGTCCCTGGGGGTCCTACATGTAGGGGAGGGGATGTTTCTAAGGGAACAGAGCTTGAGGGCGAGTGTATGGGTCTAGGAGGGAGAGCCCAGAAGTTATTTTCTCTCTCTGTCCCCTCTGAAGATTCCCAGGATCCTGTGCTGTCAGTGTCCCTTGAGGGAGAAACAGGATAATTATGTAGGTTCTCATGCAGTGTCTTTCTATCTGCTCAGGTTGGGTCCCTGTGATGAGGCTGGAACTGCACTGCAGTTCTCGCTTTTGACCTCTGGAGGCAGGATCTGTGTGGCCCTAAGCTTCTCCTGTAGCTGGATTGCAGGCTAGGGAGGTAGAGGGTGAGGTGGTATAAGTAGGGATCTAAGCCCCATTCTCCTGGCTCTTAGGAGAGGCTGTCAGTGGCTGATGTGGCTGTGTCACTGTAGAAGCAGCAGCAGCAGCATCCCCCGTACATGAGGGAGAAGCTGCTACTGTGTGGTATTGTGGAGCTGCTTTGTGAGCTGTGTCCTGCTGTTGACGTTCCAGGTTAGAGAGCACTGTATGTGTATGAAGCATTCTGTGCGGGGTTTGAGCAGGGAGCTGTTGGCTGTTGATTCAGACTAGGTGGATCTGCCCGCTGCCTGCTTACACTTGCAGTCGGGGCAGTCGGGGCAGGGAAGTGGCTGCGCTGCTATGCTGTGCTCTGCCGCTGACTGTGGTGGCCGGCCAGAGGGGTGAAGATACCTTGCTATACCACTCTCAGCAGAGGTGGAGGCTGTCCCTCGGCGCCCTGACTTCTTCCTCATCTCTTCACTGTTGCGGATGAAGTAGTCTCAATGGTGTCTGCAGGGTAGTCTGTGGAGCAAGGGTGCCCGCTTCAGTAGCTCAGTATTCAAGCTTCCTCACAGAGCCATGCTCAAGCCACGCCCCTAAATGTACCCTTTAAATGAATTATCACCCGGGTGTTTGCTGACTGCTGTCCTGGTTTACTTGTTGCCAGAAACAAGCACATAAATCAGTAAAATATACAATTTACAAAACATAAAATGCTTTATAAGGTCGCCTTCATATGTGCGGCGGGGATTCCATTTACCTGCTCTGATTGGGGATCAGGAAAGGGGAATCCCCTGGCCGAACGGGTTTCGTCTTCTGATGGAACCTATAATGGTTTCCGTTTGGTTTACACTCAGCTGCCCGGCATTTTACTGGAAGGAGAAGTGCTGCATGCAGGGCTATTTCTTTCGGTATTTTCTGCCGGATCGGCGACGGATCCTCCGACCAGGGTTTGACCGCAGATGTGAAGGCAGCCTAAGCTGAGCACTTTGGCTGTGGTTGACGCTGTTAAGCTTTGTTCCCTCCTGTGACAGGGCTGTAGCACAATGGGTTTTGTGACTTTTCATTCTGCGTATGTTATACTGGATTGTATTAAGGTTGTGACTCTTTCAATTTTATGGAATCAGACTCCATTAAATTTGCTATTTGACAGATATTTCTGAATTGGCAAGGCTATACATCATGCAGTCTTTGCCGTCTAGCTTAGATGTTGCTAGTTTGAGTCAAACTAGCAATAGTATTAACCCCTTCCTCCTCTATGACGTATATGTATACCACAGAAATTAGAGGTGAGCCCAGTAGCGCCATGCTGCCTTTATCTGCCATTGGCTTGATTATATGTTTGAAGCCCAGATGTCAGAACTAGGTGGCTTACTAATTGAAATAGCATTATTAAAGGAATATAGTGGTGTTGAAGCTACTGTATATGCAACCTCATATACAGTTATCTGCTTTTACTTCATACAGTGTGTTGGCACTGACAGTAGGCGTCCAACAGCTGAATCTTAAGAGATGACCGGGGTCTTAAGATTTAAGAGATGAACCCCAACTGATCAAGTAATGATGACCTTTCCCAAGGATAGGTCATCAACAGAAATAGCCCTGAAAATCTCTCTAACTTGTTTCAATAAAATGTTGATATTTTTATTGTTCTTCCATATGCTGGAGAACTCGTATAACTTTTGGACCCAGACAAAATAGTGCAGCAAGCTGCACTGTTTTGTTTGGGATTTTGGGCTGGATCTGTGCCAATGCTCCGAATGAGGCCTCTGACGCAGATGTAAAAAGAGCCTAAGGGAGCACTTTGATTGGCATTGTTATGTAGACCCTATGAAGGCTTTGTAATCAGGTTGCATATACAGTGCCTTCCACACTCCTACACCTCTTAATAAAGCCATTTCAAGTAGTAAGCCAATTAGGCCTTTAAACATGAATCAAGCTGATGACAGATAACGACAGCATGGAGCTATTAGGCTCCACATAGTGTAACAAGCGGTCACCTCAACCTTGCAAAAATCAAACATAAGAAATGGAGCTTTGCATCTAAATGGTTGCTAGTTAATACTTATATTAATACTACTACTACTACTAGTTAATACTGGTTGCTGCAGCGTCACTGTTTGCTTAGGGTTCCGGAGGTAGGCCCTGAGGCAATCAGCTGTTACCCAGAGGCTGAATTCAGAAGGAGATTGTATTTCATCAGACAATCCATTTAAATTACAATGTACTTGACCAATAGCAGAACTGCTCGTTTCTTATCTTTTCTTTTCTTACTCTTTCGGCATTTGTAGATTGATTCACTTTAAATGTAGTTTCAATTAAAATACAAAACAGAATTTAGATTATTGGGAATATTAAGTAAAAGTTTATCTTCTATATGTTATGTTTTCATATAACTTACATTCCTTAAATACAAAGGAAGAATAGTACAGTATTGCTAACTCCATTGGCTTTCTTTGTTTTGATTATGATCAGTTACTTTGTATCTCTTTTGGTGTCTTCCTGCAGATTGTAAACAGTCAAGAAATACTATTTATATGTGTTATGGTCATGGGAAACAGGTTGCACGTAGAGTTGAGCGAACATGCTCGTTCGAGTTTGATGCTCGCTCGAGTATTAGCATACTCGATGGTGCTCATTACTCAAGTGAGTACCACGCTGTGTTCGACCCCTCCCCGTTTTGACCCCTCCCTGCATTACCACTTCCTGCTGTGACGTGCCAGCGTGCGCACGTCCACAGCAGTATGTGGCTGGCTGGCTGGCTGGCTGAGAGAGAGAGAGGAAAAAAAAAAGCTTGGCACCCGGCGGGTGAATTGCAAAAATGCTCGGGTTTACCATTGACTTCAATGGGGTTTGTGTACTCGAATAGGGCTCTCGAATATTACGAAAAGCTCGACTCGAATAACGAGCACCCGAGCATTTTGGTGCTCGCTCATGTCTAGTTACACGTCATCACAGTGCATGCAGCAGCACCTAGTGTGGACGAACCTGTGGTGAGTAGAGTTGAGCGAACGTACTCTGCCGAGCTTGATGCGTACTCGATGGTACTCATTACTTAAACGAGCATCATGCTGTGTTCGACACCGCCCCAGTTTTTGGCTCCTCCCCGCTATGACGTGCCTGTTTTGGCCCCTCCCCGCCGCGACGCAGCGTGTGCATCAATGGCAAATTTTTGGGCTGGCAGGCAGGGAGAGAGAGAGAGAGAGAGAGAGAGAATGAGAGAGAGAGAGAGAGAGAACCACACAAACCAAGAAAAAAAAAAAGCTTAAAAAAGCTTGAGACCCGGAGTCCCACATACAAAAATGCTTGAGTCTTCCATTGTAGTCAATGGGGTTTGTTACTCGAGTAGAGCTCTTGAATTTTACAAAAAGCTCAACTCGAATAACGCAGACTCGAGCATTTGGGTGCTCGCTCATCTCTAGTAGTGAGTGGTTCTAAGGATGCTCATACCGGAGCTTGTGCATAACCCGATGGTAGCCGGAAATGACCGTAGCCGGAAATGACCGTAGCCGGAAATGACCGTAGCTGGAAATGACCGTAGCTGGAAATGACCGTAGCTGGAAATGACCATAGCTGGAAATGACAGTATCAGGAAATAATTTGCATTTAATTAGATACATTCTAACTATCACTACCATGGCCACAAATTCCAAAGTACTGCCAAGTCAATACATACTGCCAATCAAGACATACCTATTCGATATGTTATTGTGTGGTATTAATATCAATGAATAAAGCCACAATTGTGTATTTCCTATAGCATAGCCTATAATCTCTATGTCCCTACATGTAGAAGCGCTGGCTTCAGTACATCTATGTAACAGTTTCATGCCCACAATTGAGAACAGCATGGCAATGATGTATTTCATCCCAAGCAATATTTTGTAGATCTAGACAGGATGACAGTTCTGGAGATGAGAGACATAATGTATTCTTGTAGTGTTTTATTGCCCATAACTCCACTTGTACATGAGCAAAGGTATTGAACTGTAAGAGGTTCAACAGTAATACTCAGGTTTCACAAGTCTTCTGTACAAGAAGACTATCACAATATGTCTCCCTGACTATCCCTTTACAAGTTTAAAGACATTCATCATACGTATCACCGCAGCTGTAGAGGTTCATCACAAAAGTCACAAACTTGCAATAAACTGAGCATAAAACGGGAACTTTTTCTTTCCCTCTGTTCTTGAGATGTTGGTCTGTTTTATATCCTTGTAATAAAGAATAATATTTGCTGATGATATTTGTTGTTCAAGCAGCTTTGGCATTACGGAGTACAATTTGTCATTTTTTAGTACTGGCATAAAACATTTTAGAGCCTTCCCATTTTAATCCCAAATGTTTCTTAGTGATTCGAATGGTCCATTGTAATTAGGACTAAATATTAAAGATTTTAAGTTCGCTTGTCGTTTAGTCTTCCGAGCTCAGTGATATGTAATCTTATATAGAATATTCTTAATAGCAGGTGTGACAACTTCAGGGCAAGTTAGCTCTAAGGTTAGACATTTTCTGGGTGAGTTGTCCAGTTGTAAACTATTGATGGCCATCAATAGTAAACCAGTGGAGGTCTACCACCCAGGACCCCACCATTCAACCGTTTGCTGGGCAGTGTGTTTGTCCACTGAGCTGATTTCTGCAGGAAGCAAACAGCTCTGTTCACATTATTGTGGCTAAGCTTAATATTGCAGGCCAAGTTTATATTGAAGTTAATGGATGTAATATGAAGCTTGGTTACTGCAGTAGGAATGGAGCTGTCTGCTTCCTGCAGAAATCAGTTCAGTGAATAAACAAGTCGGTCCAGTGAAAAGGTGATCATCAGGGGTCCCAGGTGGTGGGCTCTTGTCGATATATTATTGATGACCTATTCTATGTATGGGCTATCAATAGTTTGCAACTGGACAACCCCTTTAAGACATTTGGTGCATGAAAAAATTCAGTCCCACACAGAGGATTTTGTTCCAAACTGACCTTGGCCAGTTTTATTAATTTGTACACCTTAAAGTACTTCACACAAAGGGGATGTTCCCATTGCAAAAATTTGCTGTGGAATCCGAGCATATTGCTCATCAAATCTATGTCAAATCCACACCCCATTACTCTCAATGTGAATTTGCGCCACAATCTATACTTGGACATGTCACTTGATGTGGATTCAATGCTGATTCTGTGCAGAATTTGCGTTGGTCAAATCTGCGTTCAGGATTTCCAATCAAAAGACCAAATCTGCATTAAGATCTGCGGTGTGTATATATATATGTGTGTGTATATGTGTATATATACCCTTGGCATAAATCCATGTCTTAGCTGTAGATTTCTGCCGTGGTTTTTAGAGACTGAATCTGTACAGAAAATCGGATTCTGTCTAATCTTGCCATGGGAACACAAACCATGTCAAATAAGGTGAAATCTAAAAGAAATGAGCCATTTTTTGGTTGCTTTTTGCTTTTACAGAATTCATGGTGCAGTAAAAAGGGCAAGTTAAAGGGGTTGTCCCGCGAAAGCAAGTGGGGTTCAGCACTTCTGTATGGCCATATTAATGCACTTTATAATATACATCATGCATTAAATATTGGCCATACAGAAGTTATACACTTACCCCCTCCGGTGCTGGCGTCTCTGTCTCCATGGCGCCGACCAAAGCCTTCTTCTGCCTGGATTAGACGCGCTTGCGCAGTCTGCCCTCTTCTGTCCGGCTCTGGCGTGCTCGCGCCGCAGAGGTCTTCTGCGCATGCGCAGAAGAACTGTGCGGCGCGAGCACGCCGGAGCGGCCCCTTCAGCGCAAGCGCGTCTAATCCAGGCAGAAGAAGGCTTCGGTCGGCGCCATGGAGACGAGGACGCCAACACCGGAGGGGTAAGTGTATAACCTCTGTATGGCCAATATTTAATGCACGATGTATATTACAAAGTGCATTAATATGGCCATACAGAAGTGTATGACCCCACTTGCTTTCGCGGGACAACCCCTTTAACTTTAAACACACCTTGGTTGCCTAAAATCGGACACAAATAAACCACGATGATAACTACACAGTTTACTCTTTGGTTTGAGAATATAACCAAACAATGTGAAATAAGTACAGAAATTATTTATGTCGTTTCTTGGATCACCTAATGATCAGTATTGTGAAGAATCAGTAGATAAGAAGCGCGCTGCTGCCATACAAAGCCCTCAGATCTTGCTGTGATTGATGGGGCTTTATTTGTTGAGGAGTAATTGGAAATGTTCCCAAGACCACTTCTATGGGAAAATGTGATAAATCATCGTATTTATGGTCTTTTATGTTACATTTGAAGGGAGGTTGCTTTACAGCAGCCACCTGAACAAAAGAAAACTACACCATTAAGTGTTGTGAGCAATGGTCTATGTCATATATAGTAGTCACTTTGTAGGGAGAGGAAGTGTCCATCACTTATTGTCCGTTGTAGGTCCTCCGTTATCTGCCTCCAGATTTAGAATTGTGGTGTTACCTTTCATTATATTCGACCTTCTAATGAGATGACTGATAGTCCTGCCACCGGGGTTCACAGCGAAAGAAGTGCTAGTCTATTGAAGAGGCTCAGGGGCCATTGTGAAAACTGCACTTTTTGGGGCTTTTGTACAAATTAAAAAACACCAAATTGTTTAAAAATCTGTCAAACGTAAAAATGGAATAATAGGTCATTTTATCATAATAGATTCCCTTTCCTATGTAAAATACAGTTAGACGTTGTTATCGCCTCATCTGTTTTCTTAATCACTTCAGCATTGTGCATGTATCCAACAGAAGGAACTTTAAACACTTTGGGGTAAATTTTTCATTTAATTTGAATTAACTAGTGTTTCTTACTGCAATGTATTTTTAATTTAGCAATGCCAGTCTAAGTAAATTTAACCCTTTATGGTCTACTCTTCTGACCAAATCTGCAGCCTGAACCATTGTTGAGATAGGGGTGTGTCCCAGACTATATCAGATTAGGCAATGTAGCTAAACTTGAGTCACAGATGACCATTCAGTCCTAACAGAGATGAGCTGAAAAGTAGCCAAGGAGCAAGAAGTGAGGGATGAATAGCAGATAATCATCCCTTGCCTGTACTGACTTTTGGGTCGCTTTAACATTTCCTGTATATGATAGAAAACTAAATGAAATGCTGAATTCCACTGGTTAAGGAAGCGATTATTAGTAGCAATGTTAATTTTCCATATGATGGCGAATATCCAGTTTATTTGAGGACCATTTGGTGCATATAACCATCTCAATTCCTAACTTAGAAGTAGCTGCTCATCGTAGCGCTCGGGCGACTGTAAAACGCACGTCTTTAGAGCTGACATTTAGCAGTATAATTACATTGACTTAGGAAAATTAAGAATTATGTAAATCTTTAAGCACTTAATGGACTTTGCAGATTAGACAGAATGGTTCCCTATTGCAGTATTAGCACAATTGGGTTATGATAAATGAGACATTGACATGATGCCTAAAATGTAGAAATTTTACAATTATTATTTAATTGATATGCAAAGAAGGTCAAAAAGGATCACTGTGAAGCCTACCCACCCGGTCACTTTCTCTTAGGGTATGATTACATACCATTGACTAAATTGGATTTTCAACTCAGAATTTAGTCCTTGCACTGCAATGATTGAGACCTGCGGTGAAGATCTGTCGCTTTTCCGTGATAGGAAGACCATGCTACAGATTTGAAACTCTATAGCAAGTCTATTTTCTGTTGCGGATTTGGGGTGGGGGTGGAAGATCACATTTCAGTTCAAGAAACATGAGAGTATGCCTCTGGGAGAGGCTATGCCAAAGGTGAGAGAATAAGAAATATATGATAAATATATATCGTTGAGGTAGACCCCATTTCCATTCCTCTTGACAGCTGGGGGTGAGAGTGGGTGGGTTTAATGTCTTCTAGACCAAGGTTCGTATTTCTTCATTGAACCGGATTTGTGACGGAACCTCCAACCGGAGGCTCCAATGCAGATGTGAAACTGGACTTACCTTATACTGCATGCATTCTGCAGCCAACAATCTGCAGCAATTCCATACATGGTCGCATTGCAAGTTCCCTCTGGAAAAACCCAGCTGCAATGTGCATTAAATAGGACATGCAAGTAGAGATGAGCGAGCACGCTCGGTAAGGTCAGTTACTCGAGCGAACATAAGGCCTAAAGGCTTCTTCAAACTACTGTATTCACGCGAAAGTGAAGCACACTGATTTCAATGGGCTCGTTATCAGGAGCGTGTTTATCATGGGTATTACGTGCTCGGAAAAAAATAGGACATGCTGTATCTTTCTGCATTTTGCGCAGCAACGGTTCCCATAGACATCTACGGGAGGTGCGCAAATATACAAAGAGATGCATAAAACACTGTGCAAAACTGCGGGGAAAAGAACATACCTGGACCTCATTAGGCTAAATAGCCTTTTAATCTATGGAAAGGGTGTGTAGCGTGAGCATGTGAACTGTCTCTCTCTGCGTCCGAGCTAAAATAGAGCATGCTGTGATTTTTCTTATGCTCACAGAATACGCAATTCCTTCCCGCGAGTGTGAGCAAAATTTTTAAAATACATGCCTTTTAACCCTTTCCAATCCAATTTTTATCCTGGTTTTCGTAGGGGGCTTCCTTTTTTTCTGCCGTTATACAATGGCGCTATATGCTGGCTAAAGCCAGTACTGCATGAGGTGACACATTGGATAGGCTCCAACAGCAGAGAGGCTGGCAATATACAGTAAGAGAACCCCGACGGACGTCTTCCAACATCGGAGCTGTACAGCCTTAAATAATTGTGTTTTCAGAGGTCAGACAGTGGATTGGAAAGAGTTAATTCTCATGGATCTTCTATATAAACCTGGCCTATTGGTTCTCACAGCTAGGGTTTGTCACAATTCTATTCACTTTAGGCAATATATTTTATTGATACATTGTAATTTTGAATTGATTTTCAGAGTTTGGACCTAAACATGAATGTTCCTATACACTGACCACAAGCAGAGATCTTGAAAATGGCAAAGAATTGGATCGTTTTGATAAATGAGGCCTTTGGTCTCAAGAATTTTGAGGTTCTTGCTTACTACGCAGCAGCACGGTTACAAAGTGACGACTTGGAAATAGCATGCACGAGAAGTAATGGTAAGCCGAAACAAAATCAATCACAATTTGAGTGCAAAGAAATTACCGACCAATATATGGAGAAGATGTACCTGATGGGAAACAATTAAGGTGTGGTTCCAGAAGTTTCTCATGACTGGAAGTCGAGGGAAGGGGGGGAGCTCATCAGAGTGTTTCCAATGTGTGGAAGAAACTTGAGTGGGGTTTCATTGAAGCCCAGAGAAATCAATTCATCAAGCATCAAGGCAATTCAACGTACCACCAATGACAACACATCGAGTACTGCATAAACGGCTTCGCAGGTACAACAACTGAAGCAAGATGACAAACCACGTAGATAGAAATTTGTTACCAAAATGCTTGATCATATCAACACGGACAGTCACTTTCTTGCAAACATCTTCTTCTCAGACTAGACCACATTTCATTTGTCCGGATATGTCACTTGGCATAATGTACGGATATGGAGAACCAAAAACCCCCATGTCTACAAGGAGCATGTCAGAGATCCCCAAAATTGAATAACCGATGTAGTGTAATGAAGGACAGGATGATCAATCTGTACTTTTTTTTCAGTTAACGTTGAGTAAGTGGCCGGTAGACCTTGACATGTTGGATCAGTTCCTGTATCCCCAAGAAGCCGATCTGCAGCCTAACATCATCTTCAAGCAAGAGGAGACTCCACGCATTAGAGTATTATAGATGTTTGGAATTCCCTCAATAACACCTTTCCAGGTTACTTGATTGGATGCAGCTGACCAATTTGGTGGCCGCTGGGTTCACCAGATCTTACTTTGTGAAATTTCTTCGTATTATGGAGTAATGGGAAGGACTGTGTATTTGCAACTGCAGTGAATACTCATTATCTATTTTTCTAATTTCTTTTACTTTTCAGATTGGAGATTTTTTTCTACATACAATGTACTTCACTGCTAAAGGTGGGCATCAAATGGATATATAATCTTCTGGAATTACTTCCTCTTCTGTAAACACAGACAATGCCAACACGGCCCATAAACACTTTGAGCATGGTCATCAGAGAGTCCTTTAGGCCTCCCTCACAGAGGCGTTTTTGTACAACGTTTAGCGTTGCCTTTTTAGCGTTGCACTAACGGCTGTACAATGCTCTTATTCATTTCAATGGGGCTGCTCACACAAGCATCAAAACACAGTGTCAAAACACTGCGCTTTGATGGTGATGCATGTTCTATCTTTGGCCGTTTTCAGCCGTGCGTCGCCATTGAAATGAATGGGGAGCGGTTTGAAATGAAAATACGGCGTGATTTGGTAAAACGTTTCGACAGCGCTAAACACAAGTGCTAGCTACAATGCCTAAAAAAATAAATAAAAATACTCACCTAGCTGGTGCTGTCCGGGTCCCTGCTGCTCTCCAGAGCTCTGGGCAGGCTTCCGGGCACTTGTCACCGTCGACAGAGCATATTTTGCTAGTGATGAGGTTTGAAGATGCCGCCTCCAGCAAGAGATTTCTCTTATTGGTTCATCAAGCGCTGGCTTAGCCAATCAGAGCCAGCTCACGATGAACCAATCACAGCCATCAATGAATGGTGTGATTGGTGCATCCAGCGCTGGCTGTGATTGGCTAGCTGAGTATTTTTTTTTCAGCATCCTTAGCTGTGTTTACAGCTGTGCTGAAAACGCAGCCAAATCATTGTCAAAAGTGCATGACAACGCTGCTGAAACCTCAGTAAACATAGTGTTGAAAGATGCTGCATTTCTGCAAATACCTGTGTGAGGGAGGCCTAACTCATTTTAAAGGGACTAAACTATTGTGTGTTGCCTTTGGCTAGTGTTTCAGTGGCGTGTTGCGGACCACTAGATTTCATGTGAATGGGATTCTGTTGAAGAACATCATTCCAGTTTCTACCATGGTTGGATTTCAAGGTTATGTTTCTGAAATTAACTGGACTCCAATTTCCTACTCCACCTGCTCCATGGGAGTGTGTATGCTCATTTTATCGTGTTTACTTGATATTTTTTTCTATTGTTTTGTCTCTATATGATTAGGAAAGCATTACTTATATTTTTTAATAATTCAAACCACATAGTGACACATATTCCATTTTTCTGATTGTAGATTTTGATATTCATTATTTTCCGATTGTAGATTTTTTAAATTTTGTTGTCTGAACTTAACTATAGTAGAACTGCGTTTGGTAGCACTTCCTCATGCAGATCGGATGTGGTGTAATGTCCCTCTGTCCCAGACTCTATCGGTATCAGAAGTAAACAGTTGGATGATATCCGTGCAGCCCAATGACTCTCTCTCACTGCTATAAGCAGAGCAGAGGTGATGGTGATGAAAAAAGGCTGCAGTGATTACCAGCCTGACTCCAAAATTCCTGACCAGATGACCAGGCTGCAGACCCAGGTACTAAGCTAGAGCCAAAAGAAGAGACAGCAGAGAACAGGGTTAGTGCCACCAAGCCTGAGGAGTTGCTGCCCTGGCTTGTACATCAGACCCTAGGAGTAACTACCATGTTTCCCAGAAAATAAGACACTGTCTTATATTAATTTTTGCCCCAAAAGAGGCACAGTGTCTTATTTTTGGAGGTGTCTTATACTTACATAGCCGACGGCATCTCGGTGCCTCGCGCTGGTATCCGGCGCTGCAGCAGGCTGCCGTGCCCTCCACACTAACAGCATTCTCTTCCTGATAATGGAGCTTTGTATACCCCGCCTACAGCAAGCAAGTGCTGTTATTGGATCACAAGCGCTGTGGCTCAGCCAATCAGAGCCAGCACTCAATGAACCAATCACAGCACTCGCTTGCTGGAGGCGAGGTATTGAAAGCCTCGTTACCAGGAAGAGAATGCTGTCAGCATGGAGGACACGGCAGCCTGCCGCAGCACTGGAGACCGCCCCCCCCCCCCACCTCCACGAAAATCAGGGTATTATCAGAGTAGGTGTTATTATCGGGAAACATGGTACCAACGGGAAGAGTTCATGCCCATGGCTAAAAAAATAGGCGTCAGGAAACCAAGAGGCACTTGTGGCTTACAGAGGCCTGTATACCAATGTGCCTGTGTAAGGGAGGAATACTGGGAATCGGTGCTACCGGCAGAGGTGTTGAGGAGCCCTGTGTTTGAAGACTCTTTTATTCAGTCTAGGCAATGTGTTTCAGTGCTGCACCAACACCTTCATTGGGCAATTTACATAAGAAGAAAGACAGATTAGATTTAAAAGTCCATGGGACTGAGCTATGTCTGATAGTAGGAAATAAACATGGTGCCAACAGCACTATACAGCACTAATCTAGTGGGGCAATTGATGCAGAGTCACTAGGAATCAGAATCAATGGGTCCAATCATTAAAGTCAACAGAAGGAAAATGAGACAGCATACATGGTGCAAAGTAGAAAAAACCTCTTTATTCCTCAATAGACCAACAGTAGCAACCGGTTCGACCCAGCGGTCTTTATCAAGCATACACTTACATTCAAATGACACATATAAATAGTAGTACAAATTAGTATCAGCCATGTAGGCCCACCTCACAAAATAATGAGCCAATACACTTACATAATTGTGAGAGCCACCTTCATCTCGACATTCTCACCCATCATGGCGCTCTCCAGAGCATATAGTGTATATACAATTATGCAGTTTATGGTAAAAAAGAAGGAAACTTATTTTTTCTCATAATGCTGCGAAAAATTCCAAATACCTAATTTTTGTGATTTTGCTAAGGCGCAGTATGGTTGCACACATAATATGTCCCTAAAGGGTTACATAAAGTTAAATGTGTAATATATCTTCAATAACTGTCAACAGAACACTCATGTAGCCCTCAGCTATTTCTGCCAATTACCCCAAACATATTAACCCTTTCCAATCCTCTGTCTGACGTCTAAAGACATTATGATTTACAGCTGTACAGCTCCGATGTTGGAAGATGCCCGTCGGGGTTCTCTTACTGTATATTGCCAGCCTCTCTGCTGTCGGAGCCTATCCAACGTGTCACCTCATGCAGTACTGGCTTTAACCAGCATATAGCGCCGTTGTATAACAGCAGAAAAAAAGTAAGCCCCCTAGGAAAACCAGGATACAAATAGGATTGGAAAGGGTTAACACTTGTTTCTGTTGAGTGTCTGTATATTTTTGGGAGCAAACCACTGTCATACAACTCTGGGTGCGGCATATCTCCAGAGGGAACAAAAGGGTCAGGTGTTGAAAGTTAACATGCTTGAATCTTCTTTTTCTTTATTTCATCTGTTGGGGGAAAGTTGAAAGGCCCCCGTAGACATGAAACAGTCATTCGGTCCTGCCAAGATCGGTGCATTCGAACAACTGAAGTCTAATGTGTATGGGGGCCATTAAATGTGTATGGGGGCCATTAAATGTGATATCACAGAATTACATTATTGCTGTATTGGGATACTGTACAGTAATCTCAAGTAGCAAACAATGTTTAATGAACCGTATGGAGGTATTATTTGGGACAAGTATATTCCGGCAGTCATATACTGTAAACTACTTGGCTGCAAAACAACTTCAGAATGTGAAGGTCTATGAAGAGTGACCAACAGTAAAGCGGTTGAGAATAAAGACTCATCCCCTAGAGCACCATCAGATGTAAATGTAGCCCTGGCTAATAAGGGAAGCTTCACGGAGCAACTTTGTTACAGTGTCCATCTGAACTTTTACTCATTGGCCGAAAGGCAACACAAAATCTATTGGCAACGCAAGCCCTACGATTAAGGTCGTTTTTACTTGGGTGCATTTGGTCAGTGTTTTGCAGTAGTATTTGTAAGCCAACTAGACTGGCCAAACATGGCCGAGGTACAAATGTTTCCATTATACGTTTTCTCTGTAGGTTCCGCAGCTGGTTATGTCTTACAAATACCGATCACAATACCGCCATGTGAATCCGGCCCACGGCTGCTGTAGGACTTAGTAGGTGATATTGGTTTAAAACTACAATTGTACTTTTTTATTGGAACTTTTCGGTTCGGAATAACATGTTTTCCACTGTTTCTTGCTGTCTGCAGATTAGTTATTTCATTTTTCAATTCAGCAAATCTTTTGTACCTGCATACAATTTTTTTCCAACAATCTCGCCTAAAAGTACGTGCCGCAATCTGGAATATGCAAGCACTGTTTACAATGCAGGGAGCTGTTGAGGGACGTAGTTGGCAGGTAAAATGTGTGTGAATGTTCCAACATTCATATTTAATATAATCTTGTATTGTTAGTGTGTCTGTTGCCAACATGAAGCTGTTCCAATAGAGAAGAGTATCTGTCGTGGATGTCGCAGTGTATTGGAGAAAGATAAAATGTGTTTAGGAGAGAGGTTGTAATGGTGCCAACCATTTTTACTGTCCAGCTCCTTTAACAGTTGCCCAGGTAACTTCCTTCTCCCATCCAGATGGTCCCATTTGATTTGCTCGTATTCTACATAATGCATTTATAAATGCTGCCACCGGTCCAAGGAAAGAAATTAGCCAAATGAGATTAAAAACATAATCCAGAACAAATGTCCCCTATTAGTAACTTCCTCCAACCACCTCCTTCGCTACGGATAAAAGTATGCAGATATCACCTGAGCCAGGCTGCTTGTGTCCACCAATTGCCATTCTTAATTGATTCTCCAATAATATTTGTTTGTTCCTTAATAGTAAGATTTACTTATATATATCCTGAATATATTCTGCCACACTTTTATCAGACGGTACATAGCCACAGGACATACGTCATATCTTGATAAGCAGACCTGATGGAGAAAAAATAATGTAATTTTTAGAATCAAGACCCCAACATTATTCCCCAAAAAGCTCAAACATCTTAGTCACCAAAAAATGTGTTGCCCATTGGACGTCCAACAACATGAAGTTACAATCCAAAGACTTTATTGATTCAGTTTGAAAACATCTTGGCATCAGACTGGTGCTAAATAGAGATGGGCGAGTATACTCGCTAAGGGCAATTACTCGATCGAGCATTGCCCTTAGCAAGTACCTGCCCGCTCGGGAGCAAAGATTCGGCTGCCGGTGGCGGGCGGGGAGCGGCAGGGGAGAGCGAGGAGGAACGGAGGGGAGATCTCACTCTCCCCACCCGCTCCCGCCCTGCTGACTGCCGCAACTCACCTGTCACCCACGCTGGCAGCCGAACCTTTTCTCCCGAGCGGGGAGATACTCGCTAAGGACAATGCTCGATCGAGTAATTGTGCTTAGCGAGTATGCTCGCTCATCTCTAGTGCTAAACTTTTCATAGTTATTTTCCTCAAAATGTGAAGATGCAAAGCAGGCAGGTGTTTGGTGAGAGAAAGTATCACTAGGTTGTTACTGATGGATTCCGGAACACCGCAAATCACAGATTATTGCAACTGCGTTGGTTTTCAAGTTCTTCAGTTTCTTGCAAAGATTGGCCTCTCTATCTTGGATTTGAATAGCCATTTGAAATAACTGCCATTTCACATAGGACCACTCTTATTACCATTTTGGCTATTTTATTCAGAGTTGTCAGTGATTTGGGTCAGGGAGGGCAGAGTTGCTCAATGGGTGCAGCATGTCAAATCTTTTGTCAAATAATGATAATAGTATGTTGGGGACTTATTGTATTACCAGTGCTGTGTGCATTGGATCTGGAGATGGTGATGATTATGGTCTCACCTGGACAGGCAGAGACAGGTTGGGAAGAGTGATCTTGCTTTCAGCAGGGAGCTGTGGTAACATTGCAATGTCCAGTGGGATAGTGTAGTGGGTGGAAAATTTAGATTATTGTAGTCTTTGGCGATTACCCTTGGATTACCCTTGTTTGCTCTATTTGGCATGGAGGAAGATATGGACATCGCCTGTCATGTTCAACCAGAGCGTGCTGACCTGGCTGCTTTGTAGATAGTAAGGAATTTGCACATGACCCAGCGCGCTAGTAGGGCAGTAAAAAGTATTTAGTCCCATAGTAAGTGGTAGTCAATTTTGAAGAAGTAGTGTGAATTCCCTGATACAGTTTTAAAACATTCGGTGGCCCAATAATAGTGGTGAGATCTTTATAAGAGAAGCATGCTCAGATGAGCACCAGGAGTGCATGTGTGGAGTTGTGGGCCTATAGTTGAAGTTATCCGCTGGCATTTTGATTGGAACAGTTGTCGCAGACACCCTTCAGTGTGCATTGTCTATCACTTTAAATATCATTTGCAGTTGCTCAATTATTAAGGGGTATGTTGTAAGTGGGATCTGGAGCCGGGAGGTAACACATGGATTATTACCTGTTGGTAGGCTTTGATGGCAGCAGGAGAACAGCTGTATTGTGCCTCTTGCTGACAGGCTGCATGTGGTTCATGGCAATGGAATACCTAAGGTGTCTTTAAAGCGACCTTCCAAGCCTAGAGAAAAAAGGTAACACCTGTTTCTTTGACTGCGTGATGCACACCCTGTATTGGTATGCATCACTAGTCTAAGACACTACATGTGCTTTGGTTGACCATGTGAGTGGCACTGGCCATGAACCGCACATCTATATGTATAAAGACGAAAGCCCTCACTGACTGACTTGCCACTAATTCTCCAACTTTGCGATGTCGTAGAGACATGAAATTTGGCACGAACATTGATTATGTCATAAATAGGAAAAGCTAATGGGTCCCAACTCAATTATTCAATTCTAAGCACAAAAGAATTAGCGTCCAAATTTTACGTACGTAATTTAATTCTTTCACTTCCCGATGCCATTTTATATAAAGGAAACATCGCATGGTTACCTCCACGTGGTGTTTCCTGGGTAACGCAAAGAACCATGCAAAATGGTTAAGATATTTTTTTCCTCGGCATCTCTAAAGTAACCACGACTTCATAAGATTTTCCGTGTGAACACAAGATAAACACCAGTACCAAATTAACTCGGGCGAAGCCGGGTATATCAGCTAGTAGTGTCTAAGACTTAGACTACCAATGCATGCTATGTATAGTGTGCATCATGTAGTCAGAGAAGTGGTCTGGCCATCTTTGTTTCTCCAAGCCGGAGGGTCGCTTTAACTCTGTGCTGCAGTAATCTTCCCTACAGCATCTCAAGCCATTGACACTTTTACAACTCACTTATAATGGTACTAATATGAGCAAAAAACAAAGAACTCCAATAGAAACTGACATGAAATCTATGATGCAAAGTATCCAGTAGAAATCAACAGAAGGCAACACATGCCCTCAACGTTCCATCAGTGTTATGTATCAACAAGCTGAATATCGTCTAGTCCAGGCTTCTAATACATTGACTGTATCATGTGACTGGTTAATTTAGTTTTTCAATCTAAAAATGATGTCATAATTAAACTTTAGATCCATTATTTATTCATCAAACACATGTGCTGCACTCACTTCGTAGACTGTGGACGTATATTAGTGTGTGGGTTTTACTATGTTTTTATTATGGTAGTCGTGCAGCTTTATGAATATTTATGGAATCTTTGCAGCAATAACTGTTTGATGTAAAGCAGCATGAAGGTGGTAGTTGTACAGACTTCATTTTCAGGGAGATGTAGTATGTATATGGGGTAGGAATGTGTTTACAGTGCATAAACTTTCTTAAGCAATACCTCTGGTTGTTAGGTGGATTTAGTTGTAAATGTCTGCAAAGTTGGTCTGCAAAGTTCTGCAAACTATCTACAAGGTTTCTGTTGTCAGGAACTACATGGATTTCAGGCTTCACTCACTGTTTGCAGGTTGGTATATCTATATATATATATATATATATATATATATATATATATATATATATATATATATATATATATATATATATATATTTAAATTTTGCCAATTTTGTACACTTATACATTTGTGACACATTCATTGGACTTTTATTTTATCACATGCAGAGTGGCTGAACCTCTGGTTGACCCATTCAAGCCTTGTTCATTTAGTTTTAATATATTTTCTCTATATACAAAACTGAAATAGAATCCAAAAAGGGTGGTTTCTAACCTGTGTTGGGGATTCTGCTTCCTTGCTTCATTCGGGGAGAAGGAAAGGAGAACACCTGGAGCCAAATGACTGCATCTTATGACGTAACCAAAGAGCGCTGAATGAACCCTATTGACTACAATGGGGTCTGTCCATTTTCTGCTCAACTTCTGGATGGAAGAAAAAGCTTCTTTTGGATGATTGGGCGAACGATCACCTTTTCAAATGCTCTTTCCCAATCACTGGCCAATATAAAGATACCCAGGAATCAAACAGCAGACAATAAAACACTCATTTGTCATTCATCACATCTTTTATTCAGGCACAAAAATGATCATGAACATATATGTATATATTGTAGCAACCCGGGGATCATTCGCTCACATCACAGGTAGAGACCAATGGGTTACACTATAAATTCTTATTTATTTTCACCTTCACAGCAATATCATCTTGCTTCAGCACAGCATTTCATCAAATAAACTCAAATGTCCTTTTAAGCAGGGTTTCATATAGTTCAATAAACAGTCCAACTGTGGTTCTCGCCCACTCTCCAGGGCAACTTCATACAGTTGTCTTCAGTTCAGGACTCACTCTGTTTTCCTCAGGAATGTTTCACCCAACTTTCCTGAGGCACACGAACAGTCTCTTCAGTGTCCAGGTCTCTCTCTAGACCTCTTGCTCTCAGTCCAGGCCTCTCTCTAGACCTGTCTCTGGCTCACAGCCCAGGTCCCTCTCTGGACCTCTCTCTGGCTCTCACAGCCCAGGTCCCTCTCTGGACCTCTCTCTGGCTTGCAGCCCACTTTACCTCTGACTGTAGCAGGAATGAACACCTACATCCTTCTTCCTGACCACACCTGTGGGTGTTTTGCCTTGTCTCAGGCACCAGAATGACTATCTGTTGCCCCCTACAGGCCATTCTCTGTAGTGCACCTCTACAATATATATATATATATATATATATATATATATATATATATATATATGATATTTGTTATGAAGCAATGAATTTCTAAGATCTTTTCTTTCTAATACAAAAGATAGGTAGGGATCTGCCTGTGTAAAAGAGCCTTAGTCACAAACCTGACATTGCATGAAATTGACTAGTAGCTAAAATTTTTAGGAGCATTTCTATAATTTTCCACAGGATATGCATACTCATTGATGATTCACCCAACTTTGTCAATTTTTGTCATACCTTCGTTAACAATCTGGTTTTGCATCCCTTTGATTACGTTCATACATACTTGGGTGGGTATACCCTTCTGGTGATTTAATTACATTTTTTTATGCTTTTATGTAATTATTGTGGACCACAAATTTGACTTTTGGTATAAACTTTTAAAATATATAAATTTAAATTCCTTTCATATATAGGGTTGCAGGTTTTCTCAGCCACTTGAGATGTAGAATTAACAGACACCTCTGATAGCTAAAGAATTAAAGAGATGTTCCTGCAATGACCCCCCACTGGAGCCAGTTTCTTTCGAGTCTTAGGTTGATTCCAGGGTGATGTCACAATGTCAGATTTGGATCGCATGATGCATCTGCCAGCGTATTCATGTTTCAGTCAGTCCTAGACATTGAGGCTTAAACCTCTCCCTGCTACTGTTTAGCTGAAGGGCTGGCTGGGGTGATTGAGAGCCTAGCCAGTCAGTAATTTAGAGTTGGGCTAGCTCGGACAAATGACAACCTAGTTAGCCAGTCAGCAACATTCCAATGCTATATAAAATGGCTCCTCCTTCCTGAGGGCGCCAGTTATATTCCTTGTATTCTGACCTTGTCAGAACTCTCAGCATACCTGCCTGCTGTCAGTTCTGTACTGTTAGCGTACCTGTCTGTTTTTTACTTACCAGGTTGTTAGTTTTCTAGACCCTGTGTCCAGTCCTTCCATAGTCTCCAGTCCAGTTCCCCTCTTATATCAGACCTTGCAAGTGCAAGCAGTGGGGTCGTCCTTATCGAGGCGGGTGATTCAGTTAGGGAGATTTAAGGGAGTTCCATTCTGTTCAGCACTTCATTATTACCCTTTTTATCTGCCCAATCCTGCATCTAGCATCTTCTAAGCAGACTACTTTGGCATCCTGCTTGCCTTAGTTTCTTCAGCAGTTCTGAACAGATGTCACAGTCCCTGTGTAACATATTCTATTTAAATATATTACACATAAGCATATATATGTATACAGCTATACAGTATACATGTATATACTGTATATGTTTTATATATGCACATGAATACAAGCACCTTACACACTTTGGCTACAGTTATATTATTAGTAGCCACTAATGATAGTCATAATGAATTCACACCTGTCCCATTGGTTGGAGCGTTATCACATATGCTTCAGTTTTTTTCTTGTCATTACTATTTTCCTGTTTACCTCTGTGGAAAGTATATTCCCATTAATGTGTATTTGCCACAATATGAATACAAAATTAGTAAAAATTGTAGAAAAATTAACAAATATGTTTTGCACATAGACTATTTTTTTAAAATAATTGTTTCATTAGTGGAAAATAAATTTGAACACTTGCCAGATCAGCAGAGAAACTTCTTGTCTGAGTAAGTTTAAGTAGTTGTTGATGGGATGAACAATGGAAGACTTTTCAGAAACTTTTTCACTTTCTCTGGAGGAAACTTGGCAGTTTTATAAAACTTAAAAAAACTGACCCAAAATACTATACAGGGCAGCAAGAATAATTGGCTAAAGATTTCTCCAGGGTTTTGAATTTCAGCAGAATGCCCTTGGTGCCAAAGATATAAATATTAAGAGCCTGGATGGTACAATGGAGTATGCTGAAAATCGCAGAAAGTTCATGCCTCTAAAGAGGTGACTTTTCCTTTCCACAATGTGAAAATGACAGTGAGGTCAGCAGAAAAAGTTTTCAACTGTATTTCGTAGAGATTAATTAATGTTTAAATGATTATATATATATATATATATATATATATATATAATGTGTGTCTATTTCAAAGTGATGAAACACAAAGAACCTCTAAAATCTTTTAGAGATAAACAATGGGTAGTTTCAGTATGACTGCCATGGCGATGTCCAGAAACTATGTACTATATACCTGCATCAGAAAAAAATGGGGTTAGTGATCTAGTTGATCAATTGTAAGTAAACTAATTGATATAATTTCCCTACCTATTCATTATCATTGTTTTAGATGTAAACGGTGATCTGAGCAGTCGCTGTCTCAAAATCTCGTAGATAGTAGCATAGTGTGTAAAGGCACATGCAAAGATAATTTTTCAAACGATTGAAAGACTGACAGTCTTAGCGATCATTTTGCATAAAGTGCTAATAAACACTAGCTATTATTAGCACTTTATCAGATTCATTTGCATGTTCTCGCACGGGCTGTCTGCATGAAAACAATGTAATCAACTGCTCCCGCAGAGAACATAGTGTGCGGTCCCTGCTATCTACTCTTCGACTGAACTATGGATTTTATGCTCACCTTAAAATCATCATTCAGCCAATGAGTAGACGATGGCAGTGTTTATATGCAACAATTATCGCTCACATGCCATCGCTTGAATAAATTTTAAGCGATAATCATTGTGTGTAAATGGGGCTTAAGGATCCTTTTACACAGAATGATAGTTTGCATGAATAAACCATGACAGAGTTCACTCATTTGTTTGTACAGCTTGTTTATACAGGCAGATAAATCATTTGCAGTTTTATTAGGAATTGTTAATTTCTCAGTTATTTATATTCACTGTATCAGTGAAAGTGAACGATTAAATAACACGCAACAATGCGTGAATGAGAAAATGGTAATTTTTATGCCTGCATAAAATGAATGATGATTGTGAAGCGAATGAATTCTCATTCATTGTTCAATCGCTGAATAATTTATCGCTCAAATTCGCACAATTCAACGATTTTCTTAAAAAGATAATCGTTCCATGTAAAAGGGACCTTAGACTGAAGAAAAAGACATTAGTCCATCTAGCTGAGCCTATTACCCAATGTTTAACCAGAGGAAGGCAAAAAGCCCCATGAGGTAGAAGACAATTTTTCTTATTTTAGGAGAAAATAAATTCCTTCCCAACTGCAATCTGTCAATGACCCCTGGATCAACAACCCTCCTGAGAAATCAGTGACTGTAACATGCAATATTGTTACACTCAAGAAAGGCATCTTTGAGAGTTCACCATCAACACATTCTTAAGTAGAGAGTTCCATAGTCTCTCTGCTCTTACAGTAAAGAACCTCCTTCTATGTTGGTGTACAAACCTTCTTTCCTCTAGATGTAGAGGGCGCCCCCTTGTTACAGTCAGAGTCCTTTAGCCCTGATATGTCTATACATAGTGTAGACATGTGCCAGGAAAAGTACTGGAGGGAGTGTACATTTCACCCAAATGCCTAGCCTGGGTGAGATAAAACTCCAGTACTGGTCTTCCTTCAGGGTGCCAGTGAGCTCAGCTGGACCCACTAAGGTAATCACTAGGACATAAAAGACTGCAAGTTCAGGCAGTCAGGGTCAGAGTCTGGAGTGAGCACATGTACCTGCTGGACTTCTACGGTTTTCTGACCATTGCTGCACATTAGTAGTAAGTGAGAAAACTACTGTTTAGTTAGCGCCTTGTTGGGGCATAGCTCATAATGAGTTCTTCCTTACGTAAGAAGAGTCTAGCCACTGCTACATTCCTGTAAGGTTGCAGGATCATTCCTCTGTTTAGCTACACTAAACCACAACCTGTAAGCTACTGACCAAGCTCTGTCACCCATTTAGTGTGTAATGGTGACATGTATTTCCTCTGCCCTTATGTATAATCTTACATTTATCAGCATCAAACCTTATTTGCCACTTTTCTGCCCAAACCCTAACTTATCCAGGTCCAGTTGTGATTTGTATACTGGCCTCTCTTGTGTTCATTAGTTTTGTATCATCTGCAAATATTGATATTTTCCTGTACAATCCCTCCACAATGTCATTCATAAATATATTAAAAGAATATGGCCTAGTACTAACCCCTGTGGTACCCCACTAGTAACGGTGACCCAATCAGAATGTGTACCATTAATAACCATCCCCTTCTTTCTAATACGAAGCCAGTTGCTTACACACATACTCACCCCAACCAAGGATTCACATTTTATATATCAACTTGTTATGCACAGTGTCAAACTCTTCCCTGTCTAGTCTAGCACTTACCTCTTTGTAGAAGCTGATCAGATTGGTTTGACAGGAGCGACCCCTCATAAACCCATGCTGATATGGAGTTAAACAGCTATTTTCCTTTTAGTTCTCCAAGATAATGTCTCTTAGAAACCCTTCAAACATTTTACTTACAAAAGAGGTTAGACTTACCGGCCTGTGGTTTCCAGGTTCACTTTGACCCTTTTTTGAATATCAGCACCACATTTGCTATGCACAAGTCCAGCGGAACAGACTGTCACTATAGAGTCCTTAAATATAAGAAACAACGGTCTATATATTACATTGCTTAATTCGCTTAAACAGACAAAAAAAATCACAGAAAGTGGCCATATACTTACTGATATACTGATAAAAAAGGCCAGGTATACACACCATATCCCAAACATGCAGGCAGCCAAACTGCTATATGAAGGAGCATTGCATAGGTGGAAGGCACTGATGAAGGGGGTGGCTGCTTAGTACTTGTTCCTTCACAAAAAAGCATATACAGGTTGTAAGCCTGTATGGTGCACTATTTTTGTCACTGGGGGCAAGTAAAGTCCAAAATGTTATGTGCAACTCTTCACTGTTAGGACTTTAAAACATAACCTTTAATAAAGCAATTAAAATTTAAAATAGTACTCACAAAGACTGACACACATAATACATAAAGAAAAATATTAATAACTCTGGAAGTGTATCTCAGAGGGTTCTTGAAAATGTAGATGCCATATATCGTGCTTTCTAGGTATAGTGTGATGCCTTAACTGGTATCTATTCGAGGCAACAAATAACCATTTCAGGGTGATAATACACCCCCACAACGGTAGTATCTACAGTCTGGGGAAACTGATAGTGCCCAAGACCGAGATTATTTGTGCTTGGTATTAGCACCAAGAAGGCTTAATCAATATCTGGTCCTTGGTCCGACGCGTTTCGCTCAACTTGAGCTCCTCAGGGACCTCTTGTAAATATTTAATATGCCTCTCAGGATCTTAATAGCAATTGCATAATAACCAAATAGTGAGCATTCAGTTGGTCGCAGGTAAATATATATCTTGCAGATCAGATGTTATCTGCAGTGAAGTATATAATACCTCTTAATATGGTAAAGAAAATTTAAAAAAAAAAATTTTTTCTTCAAAAAAATTTTTTTCTGAAAAGTTCAGAGTAAGCCATGTATCAGAGTCTCGCGTTGTGCATGAGACAGTGCTACATGGACTTTACACACCCATGCCTTGCATCTACCTTGATAGCTTCCTGGCCCCTATATATTTACTAATTCCTATCTACCAGTGGTAACGATGTTGCCTAATAGTTTTTAGGTCACACACTGGAGACTTTCTAAGTACTATCTCTCTCCGCTAATTAGATTCTATTAGTGCCTTATTCCTAATGCTTCTCTGATTACAAGATAGCCTAAAGTATCGCACTAAGTAGCAGGTAGATCAGTAAAACAAAAAAGGATAGAGCAACAGCAAGCCAACCACCCTGATGGTGAGTGATTGGTATCTTTGATTTTTTTTGAAGAAAAAAATTTTTTAAAAAAATGTTCTTTACCATATTAAGAGGTATTATATACTTCACTGCAGATAACATCTGATCTGCAAGATATATATTTACCTGCGACCAACTGAATGCTCACTATTTGGTTATTATGCAATTGCTATTAAGATCCTGAGAGGCATATTAAATATTTACAAGAGGTCCCTGAGGAGCTCAAGTTGAGCGAAATGCGTCGGACCAAGGACCAGATATTGATTAAGCCTTCTTGGTGCTAATACCAAGCACAAATAATCTCGGTCTTGGGCACTATCAGTTTCCCCAGACTGTAGATACTACCGTTGTGGGGGTGTATTATCACCCTGAAATGGTTATTTGTTGCCTCGAATAGATACCAGTTAAGGCATCGCACTATACCTAGAAAGCACGATATATGGCATCTACATTTTCAAGAACCCTCTGAGATACACTTCCAGAGTTATTAATATTTTTCTTTATGTATTATGTGTGTCAGTCTTTGTGAGTACTATTTTAAATTTTAATTGCTTTATTAAAGGTTATGTTTTAAAGTCCTAACAGTGAAGAGCTGTGTGGTGCACTACACTTAGCATGTGGCCTGACACCCTGTATTTGCTCTTTTGTGCACGAGTAAGCCTCCCCTCAATATAAGGATGGTGTGTGAGTGGTTGCACATCAATACTTTGCACGTGTGCTATTTGCTCCTCCATTTAGCAGTTTGGCTGTCTGCATATTGAGAGATGTGGTGTGTCTACCTGCCATCTTGTATCAGTATATCAGTAAGTATATGGCCACTTTCTGTGATTTTTTTTTTCCCCTTAGAACCTGGGGGTGTATGTAATTAGGACCTGGCAATTTGTCTATTTTAATCTTCCTGGTTAGACTGGTGACATTTAATGGGGAGTTTATGTTTATCACTGTGCATTTCATTTTCCTGAGTGAATACACTGGCGAAAAACCTATTTAACCGATTTTTGCTTTCTCCTCATCACCCTCCACTATTTTTACCTTCATTACTTTTTAAAGGGCCAACACTTTCCGTTTTAATATTTTTGTTATTTATATAGCTGAAGAACAGTTTAGGGTTAATTTTATTCTCTTTGGCAATGAGTCTCTCTGTCTGCACCTTTGCTGCTTTTATTTGCTTTTTACATAATTTTTTTCCCTTTTATAGCTTTTTAAATGCTTCTTCACTACATTCTTGTTTTAGTAGTTTAAATTCTCTCTTTTTGTTGTTTATTGCCCCCTTTACATCTTTATTAAACCCCATTAGTTTTCTCCTATTCCTAATCCTTTTATTCCTGTAAGTTATAAGCCGCTCACAGTGAATATTTAACATGCTTTTCAAATTTTCCCTTTTATTGTCTGTACTTTTATTTCTACGGACACTGTGCTAGTCAATCAGGTTAAGGGCATCTCTAAGCTGACTGAACTTTACCTTCCTATAGCGTAGTATTTTTGTAACTCCCTGATAAAACTCCACATTGAAAGACCATATTACCGTATATTATGGTCACTATTTCCCAGGTGCCCATCGACCTGCACCTCGGTTATTCTGTCAGGTCTATTGATTGATATTAAGCCTAAAATGGTCTTCCCTCCAGTTGAGAGCTGCACAAGTTGGGAAAGGTGATTATTTTTACTTACTGACAGAAACTCATTTGCACAGGTTTCGGTTTCTCAGTTTATATCCAGATAGTTAAAGTCTCCCATAATAATTGCATCACTGTGATTTGCCGCTTCATCTATTTGCCTTAGTAATAGATTTACAGTGGCTTCTGCTGTATTTGGTTGCTTATAGAAAACATCTATGAGGATTTTATTCTGGTTTTTCCATCCATGTATTTCTACCCATAGAGACTCCAAATGTTCATCTCCATCCCGTATATCTTCAAAAGGAGTGGGCTTTATACAGGACATTACATAAAGATACCCCCTTCCAATTCTGTTACCCCTTGTAAACAAACTATAACCCTGTAAGCTATCTGCCCAGTAACAGCTTTTATCCAACCAGGTTTCTGTTATTCCCACTATGTCATAGTTTTCCTCAGACAAAGATATTTCCAGTTTGTCAACTTTATTGGTCAGACTTCTAGCATTAGTTGCTATACAATTTAGAAAGTTTTAGTTATTTTTTTTATTTAATTTATCTCTATTTATCACTGTTCTGCCAGTTCTAATTGTATTAACTCCTCCCACTGCTCCACCCCCATTTCCACTACTTATTCCCAGATCACTGTCTACCCTATCTTCCCCTATATCTCTTTGGCTGCCTTTTCCCCCACAGTCCCTAGTTTAATCGCTCATCTAACCTGCTAGCCATCTTCTCCCCCAGCACAGCTGCACCCTCCCCATTGAGATGCAGGCAACAGCAAAGTTAGCCCAGGTCTTCAGAAACCTAAACCCCTCCTTCCTACACCAACTCTGGAGCCACTTGTTTACCTCCCTATTCTCCCGCTGCCTTTCTGGTGTGGCACGTGGTACAGCTGGTATTTCAGATAATACAACTTTGGAGGTCCTTCCCCTAAGTTTACATCCTAGGTCCCTGAAATGATTTTTAAGGACCCTCCACCTACCTCTAACTTTGTCATTGATGCCAATGTGTACTATGACAGCTGGATCCTCATCAACCCCTCCCAGTGATCTGTCAACCCAATCTGCAATATTTCAAAATTGAGCGCAAGGACGACAACACACCATTCGATGATTGCAAAGGCTATACTCGCGGCAGGCTTTCCACAGTGGGAAATTAGTAGTGAATATGCAGCCAATCTGAAATGACCAAATCCATACATAAATGGTGTGAATTTGCTACGGGATTCAACTTTTGAAAGGTTGAAATCAGCTGTCAAAATCTGTTGCATAAATTGACATGCTATGGATTTAGAATTCAGAATGCAGATTCCATGCAGAATTTTTCCATTCCATCTGCACAGGTTTTTTTTTTAAATCTTGTCTACATAACTTGTACTGTCAATGCTGTGGATTTTTCCAAGAAAATACCTCAGCAGAAATTCCGTAGCATTTATGACCTTCCAAGGCACCCTTGGAACTTTATCTTATTGGTAAAACTAGTTGACTAAAGAGAACTAAATAAAGGCTAATTTACACGCAGCGATTATCGCTCAAAATTTTGTTAAACGACTGCAAATGAGCGATCATCGTTGCGTGTAAACACTGCCATCATTCATTTTTTGGCTGAATGATGATTTTAAGGTGAGAGATAACAGGGACCACATGCTGTGTTCTCCATTGGAGTCGGAGATTACATTGTATTCTGCCGACAGCCCGTGTGAGAAACAATGGATCTGTGTGCAGAGCTCAGACCATATGCTGTGCTCTGCAAACAGCTCCCGGAAGCCCTTTTACACGCAAATAAAGTGCTAATGGACATTAGTGTACATTAACAGTTTATGCAAAATGAACGCTAAGGCCTTAGTCACACGGGTGTTTTTTCGCGCGATTTGCGCATCGCATGCTGGATGCGCATGCGCAAATCGCGTGACCGGCGCCGAAAAATCAGCCGAAAAAACGCCCGAAAATCTGCTCCTAGCAGCGTTTCATTAGAAACGGGCCGGAGCTGTCCAGCGCATTGCATTCAATGGAGACGGCAATACAGCCAGCTCCATTGAAAGCAATGCGCTGCGGGCGAGCCCGGGATGAATTGTCGGGAAGGGCTTAAATATATAAGCCCTTCCCTGCAATTCATCCTAAAATGTGTTAAAATAAAAAAAAATTGTATACTCACCTTTCCGCTGCAGCCGGAGTTCCGCCGCGGCCGCTGTCAGTTCTCCTGAACTGCTTCTCGGTACTATTTAGCCGGCGGGGCTTTAAAATCCCCGCCTGCTGAATGAGTTGCCTCTGATTGGTCACAGCCTGACCAATCAGAGGCAGGTTTCACTCACACACCCATTCATGAATTCATGAATGGGTGAGTGACTGCTGCCTCTCATTGGCTCAGCGGGACCAATCAGGGGCAGCTCCCGCTGAGCCAATGAGAGGCAGCAGTCACTCACGCATCCATGAATTCATGAATGGGTGTGTGAGTGAAACCTGCCTCTGATTGGTCAGGCTGTGACCAATCAGAGGCAGATCATTCAGCAGGCGGGGATTTTAAAGCCCCGCCAGCTGAATAGTGCCGAGAAGCAGTTCAGGAGAACTCACAGCGGCCGCGGCTGGACTCCGGCTGCAGCGGAAAGGTGAGTATACAATTTTTTTTTTAACACATTTTAGGATGAATTGCAGGGAAGGGCTTATATATTTAAGCCCTTCCCGACAATTCATCCAGCGTTCGCCGGCAGCCCATTGCTTTCAATGGAGACGGTTGTATTGCCGGCTCCATTGAATTCAATGGGCAAACATCGTTCTTCTCTGTCACAGCTGTTACAGCTGTGGCAGAGAAGAATGATTTGTATTCTATATGTTCTCAATGGGGTCGGCGCTGCTGCCGCCGGCCCCATTGAGCGCATGTAGAGAAGAGAACAGGAATCGCAGATCGCACATAGGTGCGATCTGCGATTTCTGTTCTATAATTTATCGGACGAGTGCATAAAAAGCGCTCATGTGTCCGATACCATTGCAAAGCAATGGTTTTATAAAATCGCCGGAGGCATGCGCATGCGCAAATCGCGGCTAAAAACGCCCGTCTGACTAAGGCCTTAAACTGACAATCTTTCAATCGTTTGAAAGATTATCTTTGCGTGTAAATGGGCCTTTACCTCACAGCCTTTTTTTAGACAGGCTATATGGAATTTCTTGATTTAATTTACACATACAATTAATATGCATTACTTTACCCCGCTTCCCAAATATGGGCTTACTTCAAGTAGAAGACTAGGAATATCCTCTTATATCCAGTGGTGTAACTTGAGATTCTTGGGCTCCAATGCGAACTTTCTAGCCACCTACAATGTACCATTTAAATAGTGGAGCATGGGCCCCTTAGACACCAGAGCTTGGGTATGACTGCTATCTCTACAGCCCTTATGGCTATGTTCCTGCTTATATCAGAGTATCACCTTCAGCCCCGTTAGGCACCAGGGTATGGGTATGCCTGCTACCTTTGCCTCCTTATGGTTATGTCCCTGCTTACATCAAAGTATTGCCTTCAGCCCCCTTTGGCACCAGGATATGGGTATGTCTGCTACCTTTGCCTCCTTATGGCTATGTTCCTGCTTATATCAGAGTATCACCTTCAGCCCTGTTAGGCACCAGGGTATGGGTATGTCTGCTACCTTTGCCTCCTTATGGTTATGTCCCTGTTTACATCAGAGTATCACCTTCAGTCCCCTTTGGCACCAGGGTATGGGTATGTCTGCTACCTTTGCCTCCTTATGGTTATGTCCCTGTTTACATCAGAGTATCACCTTCAGCCCCCTTAGGCACCAGGGTATGGGTATGTCTGCTACCTTTGCCTCCTTATGGTTATGTCCCTGCTTACTTTGCAAAGTATCACTTGCAGCTATAAAAGTCTATAAGCCTGTCAGACATATTCTTACTTAAGTATGGGCACACCATGGTGGCAAAGAAAAGTATGGCTGTATTATTCTCCATTCTAAACAGTAAGACTTGCTATCATCCTAAAGATACAATGTATGCAAGACAGGAACTGTAAGAGTGGGCCAATTTCAAGCTTTGCTGTACTGCCTGAAACAGAACACAGAATAGATCTCCATATAATGAGAGACATACTAAACTAAAATGTATCTTTTGAGGTATCAGCTCTATACTTCCGTAATATAAAATAAGTGGAGCTATAACTCTCAAGAGATTCTAAACCCTGGTGGAACCGCAAAGAGCCGGCATACATGAATCCCGTATTCATTGTTATGTTGAGCATACTGACAGAACGTACCAGCATGAAATCAATAGTTCTCTTACACTTGTTTTCTTGTCATTCTGATGGAACTGCAAATGTCACATTTGAACTCACATTTTTACTTCTGCAACTTATTATTGTGCAAGTGCCATGCTGCCGCTCATTCAGCTATATAAATCATGGCAAGGTACAGATAGAAACTGAAGCAATTTAGGAGCCGGCTGGAGAACATATTTCAATGAGCAGCGTCCCTAGGCAATTCTTTCTTGTTTATGGAAATATTAAAATGTTAACTCTTCAAAAGCCACAGAAGAACTTTTAGAAAACTTCAACCACAATAGTCGTCGTTAAGATGAGATGGAAAAGCATCGGAGTGAAATGTCCAAGAATTATAATGGTATGCTTAAGGGTCTGTTCACACTTAAAGGTTTACCTCTCCATAAAGGGTTCTGACACTTCTGGAAGCAAGAATAGTATGGGCTGCACCGCTGTTCTGCATGGAATATTGGAACCTACACTGAAATCTGACAGATCACACTGTAGGTCAATAGGATCCATTAGGAATGGTCAGCACCCTGTCAATGCTGCAAATTGATTGGTTAATCATAAGGGCAGGCTCACACAGGCGTATGGTAAAATGTGGAGCTGTGATCACCGTAAGTCTGATCGCATATTCCTGTACATGA
Organism: Eleutherodactylus coqui; assembly: GCF_035609145.1. Taxonomy (NCBI): domain Eukaryota; kingdom Metazoa; phylum Chordata; class Amphibia; order Anura; family Eleutherodactylidae; genus Eleutherodactylus; species Eleutherodactylus coqui. Next base: position 211,607,829 of record NC_089841.1, on the reverse strand, counting down.
CAGCACATATTATACATGGGCTTACTAGTATTTTTTTTCACTTTCCTTGTTTTGTTTCCTAGCATTATACGTATAAAATGCCTCACATACGCAATGTAACTACGGATGTACAGCGTTTTTATACACACCCATAGAGAACAATGGCGCTCTATCGCATGTAATAAGCAGTAAAATACAACATGCGTATAATATATATTTTTTACACACATATACGCAATGAATATATGCAGTTGTGAATGGGTCAATGAAAATCAATGTACTTTCATTGGTTCCATTGACCACCTATTATGTGCGTTTATATTGCGCTTGAAATACGCAATGAAATTACGCTCGTATGAGCCTGCCCTTATAAATATAATGTGGTTAATCATGGCAACCATAATCGCCAATACAGCACAAATACATATCTTTTCTGAAATCTTTACAAAATAGAATATCTATTTATTGCACTACACAAGTATGAATGATTATGGAGGAAACGTTTTACCAAAGGTATTGGGAAGGGGGGGCTAAAAGATCAGAAAAAGAAACCAAGCTTTATTTAAACATACTGGATAGTTATCAAATACAACTATTTCAAGACCAATTATTACCACCCAATGGTAATTAAATATTACCTCCATACACTATAGAAAGACCAATGTTGCCATGTTAACAATGATATCACTATACATGGCCCAAATAATTTCACCACATCATGAACAAATATTACCCCCACATGGTGGCTGAAGAATAAAACTGTACTGATAGTACCCCAGACTGCAATAGTGCCCCATGCCAGAGGCGTAACTTGAAGCTGCTGGGCCCCAGTGCAAAATCTGGAACTGGGCCCCCAACTATAAAGCTTCATTGATAGTCTTGGTTTGAAATATGGGGAAGAGAGACATTATGGGCCCCCTAGGGCTCCTGGGCCCCGGTGCAACTGCACCCCCTATACGTATGCCCATGACCCATGCAGTAAAAGTGACATGTTTATATCCTGTACAGTAACAGTGCTCTAACAAAGTAATAGTGATTGTTCACTACCTCCAAGCAGTAATGGTGCCTCTTTAAACCCCATACTGTAATCGTTTTGCCTTTGCACTCCCACATAACAATAATGTCGCTTTTGTGCCCCACAAAGTAGTAAAGCCCACCGTTGGGTTCCCTGCAAAGTAATAATGCCCCCTTTGTGCTGCCTAAACACTAATAATGTGCAAACAAAGTATTAAATAATTGTCCCTGTGTGCCCCCCAGAAAGTAATAATGCCTCAAAATCAGTAATGACAACCCCCTTGTGCCCGCACACAATAGAAATTCCCACTTTTGCTCCCCCTGTATGTGGTCCTTGCATGTTGTAGGTCACAGGCCTTAAAACAACCTATGGCTTACAAGACAGAGAATAGCAGGAAAGGGAGCCCATGACTCACTGCCTTAATACAGGTTTCAGTGCAATGTAATTGCAGGCTGAACATCACCTCCTCCACACATTAGAGCACACTGTAAGGACATAAAAAAGTTTAAAAAAAAAATTCCTGACAAACAATAACAAAAATATTTTATATACAAAAGTACATGGATTTAGGTGGGGATTCCGCTTTCCTGCTCCGTTTGGGGAGCAGGAAGGAGGAATCCCCATGGCCGAACGGTTCCATTTTTAGACGAAACCGAACAGCACCAAGCAGATCCCATCAATTGTAATGGGGTCCCCCCTGCTTTCTGCCAAGCTAGCCAGCTTTTGGATGCAAGAAAAAGTGCTTTTTCTTCCGGTATTTTCAGCTGCACATATATAGGTTCTGACGCACTTGTGAAATTGACCTTATTAAAATAATTCCAATCCAATTTGTATCCTGGTTTTTCTAGGGGGCTTACTCTTTTTTTGCCATTATACAGCGGCGCCATCTGCTGGCTAAAGCCAGTACTGCATGAGGTGACACGTTGGATAGGCTCCGACAGCAGAGAGGCTGGCAATATACAGTAAGAGAACCCAGACGGACGTCTTCCAATATCGGAGCTGTACAGCCTTAAATCAGAATGTCTTCAGACATCAGACAGTGGATTGGAAAGGGTTAAATTAATTTTGTATCTGCCTAGATTTGAAACCCAAAGGCAACTCTCTACTATTGTTAGAGAATCCAACTATTTGGATTGGAATATTCCAGAAATTTTAGAGATTTCTCTCTATGAATTTCCAGTTGAGCAATGGAAAGAAAAAAACAATAATAAAGTCTACAAGAAATTCCGAAGACCAGTATCCATCACATAACATTGAAAATGGTAAGGCATGCCTCAAGACCCAAAGAGGCTCCGATCACTCCTGTCTTTATCCCAAGGGGCCAGATAATAATTAACTTGTAAGGTAAAATATCCCATACAGTCAACTTCCTTATGCCAAGCAAATGCAAAGCGACTGAGCTAGCAGAACCGCAATCTGCCGTTGTGCACCGTATGCTGAAACAGCAGCATTTGGGAAATCCTAGAGAGCCTGAGTAATGGGCTTTATATGAGCTCTGCAAGAGAAATGAATACAGGGAATCTTTGCAGATGATGGCGAGTAAAACATGTCAAATATTTTACAACCTTTCATGCTTTATTTCCTGAATAAACTCTCAGAGAGATCTCTAAAAGCCACCTGGTAGTGGAATTTATATCCTGAAAGCAATCACCAGGCATATTGAGAAATATACTGCAGTCCTTGTAAGTACACTTGAAATAAATTACAACTGAACGCATGAACAGGTAAAGCACTGCACCCAAATAGTCAAAATATATTTTTCCTAGAGCATAACAAATCATCAAATTCTAGGAGCTTTCTTAATGCTTCTTGCTCTACCTCAGGCTGCCTAGGGGTTTTGTTCTGCTTAGAGATGTAGGGAGAATACACACAGATTGACGTGCCATTTCCTATTCTTTAGACACATCGTTTATATGACCCACCTGAGGGCATTATTTCCCCATCCCAAGAAATATCAGTAGATAACAAGACTGCAAATCCATAGAGTGTCAGTGGAAACTTGTAACTGTCATATTCTTCTCACGGCGAATTCATGCTATCTAACCTTATAGCACAATTCCATTGGGCTCCGAAGATAGACAACGTTATAACATACATATACGGGTAATTGCTCACACTTGGTACTCGGTCTTGTCACAGTGCAAGTTATGTCACCATATAATTGCAAAAAATTCCCTACTGTTGTCATAAACAGCTGGACCTTTTTTTTGTGCTGTCTCAGCAATGCTAGATTTGCTGAGGGCCACAGACAGAAAGTTCTTCTCTTACCTACAGCTTCTAAAGGGCCTTTTACACATTAAGATACCAAATGAAAGACTGAAAGATTTAGCAATCTATTTGCATAAAGTGTTAATGGCCATTAACACTTTATCATTTTCATTTGCATGTAAAAGGACCTCCAGGAGTTGTTTGCAGAGCCCAGCTTGTGTTTAAAGACACGCCCAGATGTGCAAACAGCTCCATTGTTCTGCTCACAGCTGTGGACACATTCCATTGTTCTCCTTCTAGCTAGTGTAAACATACTGCAGGGAGAATATCCTGAAGTCTATTGAAAGATGAGCGAAATACATTCAAATGGAATGCATTTGGTCAGTCTTTCAGCGGCTGAACCATGGATTTTAAGTAAACCAAAATCCATTGTTCAAACAAAAACTGCACGATGTCCATGTTTACATGTAACGATTATCACTCATTTTTGGCCATTTGGATGGATTTTGAGTGATAATTATTGCATGTAAAAGGGCCTTAACTATGAAATTGCAGTGAACTGGCAAACCAAAGTGATAATTAAAATACATGTGCAAATAGTGCATACAGAGCAGTGTCACATAGTAATGTAAAGCATATATTTTGTGCCCACACAGGAATACAACCACAGGGTAGCCCTATGAACTGTTACTTCACTTTACAGGTTAATGTTGCATTTTTCTCTACAATATATTCATATATTCAAACAAATTCTGGCGTACCTCTAAATAGTCCTTGGACCTTTCATCATGCTGGAGCTTACCTCCAAATAGTCTTGTAAGGAGAATTTATGTGTTTACCAAAGAGAAGACAATCTCAGATCCAGTGTAAAAGCATGGGCCTTAGAAGAAATACAAATCACACCAGCCTGTTGCGGTATCAAATGATTTCAAATCTATTCAAAGTTGCATGGGATTTATATACCATAAGTGACATCACAAGAAAAGTATATACCTCCAAAAGTACTAAGAATACATGATAGGCTACAACTAAAATGCTTAACATAAGTTCACACCTTTTAAGGTGAAACTATAACATGCAAAGAAACCGTTATTATTTCATTGAGAGGGAATGCAAGGGAGAGGGACTATCTTATCTCTGTCTCACCCAGTAACATACACTCACTGGTATATAGAAATTATTATATTTAGGCCCTTCACTACTTATACTAGCAGCGTGCTATATCTTCCTAGTCTATAATCTAATAGCAAAAACAATTATTGATATATTGATCTACAATTTTCTTAACAAGTCCTTAGACCTTTCTTCAGCCTGGAGCTTATCTCCAAATAGTCCTTAGGCCTTCTTCAGTCTGGAGCTTATGTCCAAATAGTCCTTAGAACTTTCTTCAGTCTGGAGCTTACCTCCAAATAGTCCTTAGACCTTTTTTTAGTCAGGACTCAGGCGCTTACCTCCAAATAGTCTTTAAACTTTTCTTCAGTCTGGAGCTTACCCACAAATATTCTTAGACCTTTCTTCAGTCTGGAGTTTACCTCCAAGTAGTCCTTAGACCTTTCTTCAGTCTGGAGCTTTAAAACATATATCCATTATGACTAACAGTTTCCTCTTCCTGCCAGTTATATACTTTTGCTTCCAAAAGTGTTGCAGTATCCAAAGTGAAATGTCAATTCAAGATGAAACATGTTAAAGCTTAAACTTATTTTTGCTGCGTAATCTCAATATCTAGCACTTCACAGCCTGTAGTTCAAAACAAATCAATGGTGTAAAGCTACGTTTCCCTGAAGTGTATGTGATATTACCTGCCCACCAATATATAGGGTCATCGTTGACTTGTAATTTATTCATTAAAATTATTGAATTATAGGATTTTTTTATTTTCGTTGTGGTTTTCAATAAAAGGTGTAATAAGGTGTGACTGAGGCTATCTCTAAACAAGCCTGTCAACTGGAGTGTGCAGACATTTTTAATGAGGGCCATTGAAATTCATTGTTGCTCAACAGTGAATGAGAGAGTACATGGCAGACCAATCATCCATCAAAAAGTAGATGAAGCTGTTAAGCCATGTATTCTAAAAGAGCTGGACAGGGACAGTACATACTATAAGGAGTCATACTATATAGGCAGGGAAGGCAACCATGAAGCGGCCATGAAGAGAAGGGCACCCAGTTCAGTTTAGTCTCCTCTCTCTACTATACAATAGTGTGGACTTATAGGGTTCCCATTCTGCAGAGGTTAGGAAGTGTTAAAAGGAGGGTAGATGAGGTCCACTGGTCATGATACCTTCCACAAGAAGGAAATGGCTGAAGGTATAGGAGAGATAGTAGGTGGTGGAGATTGTACCTTGGGTCCTGATTGCCAGGTATGGGTGCCAAACTGAATTTTTGCCCTGGGTGAAAGTAAGCCTTGCCATGACTGCTGAAGAAGTGTAGTCATTGGATGTTGTAATGTAATCATGTTAAAATACAATAAAAAGAGGTGCTTTTTTATTACTTCTTCCTTTCTTTGTATGGGCCTACACTATCTAAGCTATATGAAGAAAATAAGACCAGTTTCACATCTGCATCGGAACCTCCGGTGGGAGATTCCGGCGCAGATCTGACTGAAAATTCAATAAGAAAAAGGGCTGCATGCAGCTTTTTTTTATCCATCCAATAGCCAGGTAGCTGGGCGGTAAGTGTTTCGGACAGCTGCCAGAAGACGAAAACCGTATGGCCAAGGGGATTCCCCTTTCCTGCTCCCCAAACGGAGCAGGAAAGCGGAATTCCTACCGCAGATGAGAAACCACCCTAACTAACTTCCATAGTTCAGAATATACTAATTATATCATTCTAAATGATTTATACAAAAGTATGTAAAACTAATGCTTTACTTTGAGAACTTTTAAGGCTTCCACAGTAATATAGACACATGTAATAAAAGGTAAAGCACCCTCCCCCTCCTCCCATTTTTGTTCTTTATAAATTCTGTATGGTAAATTCTGTTCCTCTTTCTATAAAATATAACAATTAGTATCTGTCATATAATACCCTGTTTCCCTGAAAATAAGACATAACATGATTTTCCAGAATTTTTGAGGATGCAAAATGATTTTTCAGGCTTTTTGAGGATGCTTGAAATATAATCCCTACTCTAAAATTAAGCCCTGCTAACAGTTAATTAAAAAAATTTAAATAGTGTCCAGGCAGCTATACATATAAAAAAGTTAAACCTTTTTGAACAAAAATTAATATAAGACACTGTCTTATTTTCAGGGAAACACAGTAGACATGTTAAAAAGATTTTTTTTGTCTTCTTTTGTGTATTTATCCTTTGTGCAGTTTTCACTGTGTTCATTCCAATATGCTAACAAAAGAAAAACATTTTCTTCTCTGTATCAAATGCTTGGATAGACTATAAATGGGAAATGTATTTCCAGTGACAGTGATTTACTTCTAAAATATAACTGTCATGAACATGAATAGTCTGTGTCTACGGTTCATCTCCAATATTTAGAAGCAGAAACATTTGCACAGAATTTCATATCAACTCCATATACAACTTTGATGCATTAGATGTAGAACAACAAATAATTGCACAAAACATTGATTTACAAAAAGTGTCTAACAAATCCCTCGTAGCCATGTAACACAATTCATGGTGGAGCTTTGTTTCGTGTGTCTGGATATGCTGAATGGTTCAAACTTTAACAAAAACTTGAAGAGATTTATTTCTACTCCTTGGGACGGCAGGGTCTGAGACTCCAGGCTCGGAATGGCCTTACTATCTGAGTTAACATCCGCACTTAAACATCACATTTATGTTTTATTAGAAACCTTCAGAAGAGACATAAAACAGTAAACCTCACACTAAAGTTTAAATGTATGTAACCTTTGAAGCCTTTGTATTTTGAATTTATCTCCAGTGTTAGAATTCCTAGATTTGAGCTTTTTCCTGTCCTCCTGAACTGCACTGATAATTCACACAGATAATATTTTCATTTTCATACAATATAAATGGCTGCCATTTCACTTAGGCCAGTTTCGAGCAAGCGAGTTTTTCTTTACAATCTGGTCCTTTGAGTGACAAATACCACTGTTTGCCGATGCAGTAGTATACTTCAAAGACTTCTGTCGAAGCTGTGGGTGGGGAAGTACGCTAAACTGTTACCTTGGGTGGATTGCAAAGACATAGTGTGAAAAGAGCCCTAGGGCTTTTATTCACGGGTTGATCTCACCATTAAACAAATGTCGATCATTGAGTTGACACTTGTTTAATTATGTGTTTGCACAGGCCAATACTGGAGTTGAGCAATCATTCATATAAATGTTCACCCCCAATCACTTTGATGTTTTAAGGAGGGACTCATTTATAATGAAGGTTTTCGAAGAAGAAAGACTTGTGTTATGGGAATAAATCATATTCCAGAAGATTTCACTGGTTTGCTCCAGATTGGTTATAGTGAAAAGCTTCATGCATGAATATATGTATTTGAACTCACGGATGTCATCCATCAGCCCCCATACTCTTCTGGTTTAATAAAAGGAAGTACAATAGAGATATACTGAATATGACGCACCAATTATATGCATGCTCCTCCCAACATCATAACAACTCATGATTGGCCTAGTATGTAATGATGCCGATGATTAACGTATATTTACGCCCCAGGTGTATGTTGCTATGTGAACACGTAATTCCTATATACCCAAGTAGCATAGACTTTAATAATATTCCAATCTGGACCGAAAGTATGCAGTCAGAGATAAGAAGTTTCTCCCCTTGCTAGCAAGCTATAGGAACAGTATGTGGGAGCTTCAACTTCTACTTGTACATGCCAGCCTATAATATTGAGCTAGCTATTTAACTGCTAGCTATTTCCTATGAAGGTGGATATATGAATACACACACACACACACACATATATATATATATATATATATATATATATATATATATATATATATATATATTTGCCCAGGCTGATATAAGAAACACATTTATATTATTATTACTACAACACTTGACTATAGTGGTGACCAAGTATATGCATTGCCACTCCATTTATTTTCAATGGGGCTGCCAAAGATAACTTAGTACAAGTGTTTGGCTATGTCACGCAGCCCTGCTGAAGTGAATAGAGTAGCTTCACCTTACTGAGGGGGTGCAGTGAGGAGAAGAAAGGCAAACAGAACCCCAGTTCTCAGAATCAGTGGAAGCCTCAGTGGTGATATCCCCCCCAAGTTTTAGCACCTATTCTGTAGGTAAGTGATAAAAGTCGATCTTGGAAACACCCCATTAAGTTCTTTTTATGTATCCAGTTAAAGGGGTTGTCCGGCCATAAACATTAGGTCTCATTACTTCTGTTTGCCCAATACAATGCACTTTGTAATATACATTGTGCATTGTAAATTAGGCAAACAGAAGTTATTCACTTACCTTTTGGGATGCCCCCCTGTGTTGCTCCTCGGTTGCCATGGGTTCCGACAAGTCTCTTTTCCTCTTCTTGTCGGGACGATGGGGACGCGCTTCTCCAGCACAGCTCTGCGCATGTGCAGAAGAACTTCAGCCGCTGGGAAGCTCAGTTCTGCCTGCAGGGGAGGCGTGGCTGCTGGCTCTTCATCTCCAAGGTAAGAATGAGTGGAGGGGCAAGCTCTCGTGGGAGGGGGGGGTGGGGTGGAGAGGGAGAGATGGATGGATGTGTGCAAGGGGGGGGGGGTGCAGTGATGTGTGTGTGTGTCCGTGGTGTCTGGAGACCCGGCTGTCAGAAGTCCCGGGGGAAGGGGGGTGGGGGGTGGAGAGGGAGAGATGGATGGATGGATGTGTGCAAGGGGGGGGGTGCAGTGATGTGTGTGTGTGTGCAGGGACCCGGCTGACAGAAGTCGGGGGGGTGGGTGGGTCATTGTGAGGGGGGGGGGGTCGCTGTGGGAGGGGCACTATGAGGGCATGTGTGTGTGGGGAAATGTTTTGTTTTACTTTACTTTAGCAGGGTGGGGGGGCAGTAGGTAGCCTTGCAGTGGGGGGCTGCAGGAGAGTTCTCTCTCGGCTCTCCCCCGCCCCTCTCCATTCACTATACATAGTGCTGCTGTTTACTTTCATGGTAGGATTTTATCCTGAATCATGAGTGTATGACAGTCTCCCCTGGCCACACCCCCTCTGAGTATAGTATGCAGCAGGGGGCGGGGCCTGGGCGGGGAGAGACTGTAGAGCAGTTCAATAGAGGTGGGCGTGTCGTGGGCGGGGCTAGGATGTGAGCTGAGGGAGGCCATGAAATCCTGCTTTTTCATGCCTCTTACTGCCATCGGGAGCGCGAACACAGAAGAGGGAGAGCGCAGAGCATTGTGGGAAGGCAGCACAGAGGCGCCATCTTTGAAAGCTGCAGTGAACATCAGATTCTAAGGTAAGAAACTGACATTCCAGCTGATCTGCCTGCCGGTTTGAGCCCCTGTATGCTGTGTGTTACTATCCTTACTGAAAGGGAAGCAGCAGCATTATAAAAATTTTTACCCTGTGTGGCCGGACAACCCCTTTAAGCCTGCTTACTTTTCACCTGTACCATATCATTTAAAAGGAATTACAAAATTTATCATAACTTACTAAAACTACCAGCACTTTAAACACGAATGCTGTTCATAGTTATGTTCTATTAAAAAAAAAGTTTTAATTACTTTAGAAGACTTTGCTGTCTTGCTGTCATTATTATATTTACTAGTAGCTGTGGATTCTGGTGCATTCCACCTTGCTAACAATGAGAAAAGACAAAAAAAAAGCAGTTATACCAGCAGATGGCAGACAGAGGCAGATCATGATAGCGAGACTACTTCTCTAGAGGGTAACTGAGGTAACAGAGGGAGCATAGCATATTGTCATAAAGACATCAACCAATCATATATATATGCACACACATTTTTTCTATTGTTTACTAATATCTGAAATATATACAGAATTTCACCAGAACATTCAAAATATTCAATATTAATAAATCTCCATAATAAGGAAAACCAAAAGGTTTGACAACAAGTATAATAACTAGAGATGAGCGAGCACCAAAATGCTCGGGTGCTCGTTACTCGGGACGAACTTTTCGCGATGCTCGAGGGTTCGTTTCGAGTAACGAACCCCATTGAAATCAATGGGCGATCCGAGCATTTTTGTATATCGCCGATGCTCGCTAAGGTTTCCATTTGTGAAAATCTGGGCAATTCAAGAAAGTGATGGGAACGACACAGCAATGGATAGGGCAGGCGAGGGGCTACATGTTGGGCTGCATCTCAAGTTCCCAGGTCCCACTATTAAGCCACAATAGCGGCAAGAGTGCCCCCCCCCCCTCCCAACAACTTTTACTTCTGAAAAGCCCTCATTAGCAATGCATACCTTAGCTAAGCACCACACTACCTCCAACAAAGCACAATCACTGCCTGCATGACACTCCGCTGCCACTTCTCCTGGATTACATGCTGCCAACCCCCCCCCCCCCCGCACGACGCAGTGTCCACAGCGCACACCAAAGTGTTCCTGCGCAGCCTTCAGCCGCACTCATGCCACACCACCCTCATGTCTATTTATAAGTGCGTCTGCCATGAGGAGGAACCGCAGGCACACACTGCAGAGGGTTGGCACGGCTAGGCAGCGACCCTCTTTAAAAGGGGCGGGGCGATAGCCCACAATGCTGTACAGAAGTAAT